>NC_088780.1:141448725-143948725 GCF_958450345.1 Calliphora vicina | reverse complement strand
CGGCCTGTGGAAAAGTATTGGGTTGTTGTAAAAAATAATTAAATAGCACAGGAAAGGTATCCAGAACACGTCCGATTTTAAGCGTATAACTATAAAATCTTTAATGGAAGGATTTCCGGAAAAAGTGAATAAATTTATAAATACCGAGTAATATGCCAATATTTTAATGATTTATGAATTTGTATAACATTTCAATAAATCTACATATTTTTGAGAATTTTTATATTGAACGGTTTATGTTTTATTTAACTTAATGCAATTATAAGTTTTTTTCAGGTTCACTCTTTATATCAAAATGAATGCATGTCTGTTTATTAATATGTTTGTTTGGCTGTGACCTATATGAGTCCAAATCACTGGACCGATCCTTTGAAAATGTTTACTGTATGTTCTTATATATCTGCAAGGAACAATAGGCTATTTTTCAAGTGGGCGTGGTATTATTATGTTACATATATAGTTATTATGGAATATCTTGTGAACTACAATTGTGAAAGCCGCAAGACTTTGCTGTACAGAGTTTGGCTGAAAATGGGCGGGATTCATACAAAGTTAATAGTTATTTTCGATTATCGGGAGTATTATAACATTGAATATCTTCAAACTTTATATGAATCAATTTCATATCACGGCATAAAGTTCAACCAAAAATGGGAGGGCTCGGAACAGGGGATGACTCACCTACCATACACAGTAAATAGTTATTTTTAAATATCTTTAGAACTACATATAATTGCAAGATTTTTCAAACTTTGTCCAAATAACTCTCTTATCATTTCTTTTGTGGCATAAATGATGCATTTGTTCGCCCTTTTACCCTTCTTTGTGTTCTTAGAAAGGGTTAGAAAAGCAGCATTTTTTAAACAGCTGCTCTTGTTATTGTTTTTGAAGTTCGTTCGTTAATTAAATAGTTTTTACATTTTTTGATCAAAAAAGTATTTAGAAGCTACCTAAAAGAAAATGGCAATGACTTTTGTTCTTTTGTGATCGTGAAAAATGTAACACATTATGAGTAACCTTTAATAAATTGTACATAATATGTTTGCAACATTTTGTGTCAGAAAAGAGAACACTATTAGCTTGCTCGCTTAGAATGTCACATTGACTTTATCGATTATTATCTAAGTACTTCATCTCATTTACGGCTTTGGTTCACTTTTGGTTTATAGATGCCGAAAAACAATTTTAAATTTTGGGAGCACCGAAATGCATAAAAGTCTAAAATAGGGGCCATCCTATTGTACAAACAAAACATTGGAGCATTATTGTATCGTTAGATACATTTTTGTTTTTGTTTTTGTTAGTTATTGTTGTTTGGTCTCTAATGCGTTTGTCGATGTGCGAACGTGATACATAAAATTGACTACACTTAAACACGCACTTACAAATATAGATGGATTTCGATACATACCAACATATCTGCTGTTGTGTAGTGAGTATATAAATATACAAGATAGCATTTCCCAATTTTCTTCTACATAATGTCCCAGCAGTTAAGCAAGAAGTCAATGTATCCCTTAAAGACAGTAATTGTCACAAATGTCTTATCACTTGGCTGACTCCATTTTATATATTTTGGTCATTTGACACGTGTGTGCACTTTGTAGTGCAGAGAGAAGACAATTGGTTACTTTATACATCCCAAGTAATCTAGCGTGAAGACAATTGACATTTAAGTATCTCTAAGTAATCTGGAGTGTAGTCACTTTAAATGTTTTCGTACAAACTGGTTTTTTACAAATTGTGTTGATATAATTCTCATACAGTTTATTTTTAGTTTTGCTTAAGTATACTGATATCACATGTAACATATCACTTTAGTGTCTCTTAGTAACCTATGGTGAAGTCACTTCAAACTTTTTTTGTACTGCACTTTATTTTACCCACCAGAAGCGTTGACTATTTTCGATCAGCTATCAGATAGTCCCATTGTAATCAAAAGGGTCAATTGACGCCCTGCTTAGAACATGCACGTGTTAAAATAACTAGTCAAGTAGCGGATCAAGTAACCAGTTACAAAGCTAGTAAGACAACTGACGCTATGTAACCAGTATGTGTAGCCAATGCGTTGCCTACTTTGGACCAGCTATTAGACAGTCCCATTGTAATCAAAAAGAGACAATTGACCCCCTGCCTAGGACATGCCCGTGTTAAAATGACTAGTCACGTGGCTATTGAAGTAACTAGCTCCCACCCTAAATGATGGGTAAAATCACTAGTTCGGTACTGTCTCCTAGAACTGCTGCGGTATATAGTTGTATTGTTAGTTTATTTGTTGTGATGTAGCAACTATGTATACAATTCGTAGTGTGAGTTTGATTGTAAGTGTGTCTGTATAGAATAAAGTTTAGTCAGACATATCTTACAACTTATTTTATTTCAATTTCTACAAATGTATAGTGCACAATAAATGTCTAACGTACAAAAGATAAGGATTATATATTTAATTTAGGAAATATATAATGATTACTCTGCTATGTCTTCATTTACTAATATATACTTTAAAGAACCATAGACTTTCTTAAATTAACCTCCCTATGAATTTTTTTTTATCAATTATATACTTTTGTTTGCCACTGTGCGTACTTATTTACAGACGCATATAAAAACTATAAATATATTTATGCGTTTTCTTTTTGTACATTTATTTATTTCGTTTTTTTTTTTGTCGGATTCTACATGACTTTTTGTGACTTTTATGAGTTTTTGATTTTATCCTTATTGTTGGTATAAGTCCTTTTTTTATGACTGACTAATGATGTGTGAAACATTTCTTCTGCATGTTTGTTATTCAATTAGATTAGCCATTAACTAAGTAAGTTTTTGGTAGTTGTTTAAGTAAGTAAATAGTTGACAAGGGAACTGAAGTTACTTTATAGTTTAAGGTCTTTTTAAAAACTCCAAAGTTATGTATAAAATAAATAAATTGGAATTGCTAATAAATGTATATAACTATCTAATAACCATGGCAATAAAAAAAATAAATATAAATTAGTTAATTAAGAAATCAGTTTGATTAAAAATTAGCCAAATCTCTCTATAAATAGCTGAGATATGAGTAAAACCGTATTCACCAAAATAAGCTTCAAGATTGCCAGTAATTATTTAGGGAAATTTTTTACATAAATATCCGCTCAGACCGAGCTTTTAAAATTTGTGTGTGTTGCAAGACAAACATTTTAATTTTTGATCAATAGTCTATTTGAAAATCGGTTGGAAAATGGCTATGTTATTTTTTAAAAAAATTTCTCAAATTTAATCTTGAGACAATAACATATTTTGTACAATTTTTACTAATTCGTTAGTCCTTCATAAGATATCTCTAGATTTCCTAAAAGTATATGAATGGTTTCCTGATGAGCTGGCCTAAACACCACCAAAATTTTCATTGGAACTAGATTACCCCACAATATTTTTGTAAATAATTTAAAACAATACAGTTTGTGGATTTTTAGCACGTTTAATAATCTAAATTTTTTTGTTATTTCAATTAAAGAGTACCTTCCCAAAACATGTAAGTAAATACAAGTTGATTAATAAATTAATTATACAAATTCTTGTGAGAACATATTTTCTGAATTTTCCATAGAAATGTTTCTGTGTTGTCTGTTAAAAGAAGAAAAGAGAGCATCCTGATTAGACTTGTGATGTTTTGAATTGGGAACTTGCAGAATACCATTATATCACTAACAAGTAAGAGAGCTATATTCGGCTGTGCCGAATCTTATATACCCTTCACCAAATTATACTTAAAAATATTTTTTTTTTAATATTTTTATTTAAACAAAATCAAAATTTTTTTTTTAATGTTTTAAAATTTTTTTTAAAACAAATTTTTTTTCCAAATTATTTTTTAATTTTTTTTTAAAAAAGTTTTTTCAAAATTTTTTTTTGTAAATTTCTTTAATTAATTGTTTTGGAAAAACGAATTTATGACAAAAAAAAAAATTGGTGATGAAAAAAAAATTCGGGTTAAAAAATATTTTTTTCCGATTTTGACCCATTGTATGTCCAACTTACTATGGTCTTATATACGTCGTTGCAAAGGTCTTTGAAGTATCTATCATTAGATATCCATATTGTCTATATTAATGACTTAGTAATCCAGATATAGGTCAAAAATAGGTCAAAAATCGAGGTTGTCCTAGTTTTTCCCTTATATCTCAGCCATTTGTGGACCGATTTTCTCGATTTTAAATAGCGACCGAGCCGTAAGATATTCGGAGATATTGATGTATGAATCGTGTATGTAAGTTATTTGGGGGCTTCGAAAAGTTGATTTCAACACACAGACGGACAGACGGACATGGCTATATCGATTCCGCTATCTATAACGATCCAGAATATAAATACTTTATGCGGTCACAAATGAAAAATGTGGAAATTACAAACGGAATGACAAACTTATATATACCCTTGCCACTCATGGTGAAGGGTATAAAAATAAAAGAAACTAAACGAAGTGATCGAGAAATTCTTCATTTTGATTACTTTTAAAAGTAAAATCGGCTTTTGATAAAAACAATTTATGAGAGACTTTAAATAAAAACTTATCATAATTTAAGTTTTAAATACATTTAGGGATTTACATATAACAGATAGTTAAGCATATTTGTTGTGTAATTTATGTTGTCATGGAAAACCATATAAATAACAAAATAAATGCATAAATATAAAACCACAAAATGATGCAGAAAACAGTAAACATCTACAAATAAATACATAAAATAAACCTAGAGGTTTTGTATTTAGTAAAGTTTTTTTTTCTGTAATAACAAAAAATCTGGTAGGCTTTGCAGACAATAAAATTAAAACATGCATAATAACCAACAAATTCAAAACATTAATGGTAACATTTAGTAATACCTTTTGTAAACGTTGCATATACATTGGAGCAACTCACTTCGTATGGTTGTGAAAATAGTGTTTTTTGTTTCCCCAAATTAAGCCTTGTTACATACAGAAAAATGATTTGTTTGCAATCGGTTCGGATTATAAAAATTTAATAATGTACATCGAAATTGTATTGTAATTTTTAAAATACTATTATTCTAATGGAAATTCTATGTTTAGAATTGTAACAAAATAATCGTAGTAAGTGTAAAATAATGGCTGGTATTTTTACTAAACATATTTAAATTTATTTGGAAAATGAAATCGCAATAAATTTATGATAGTAATGGATTCAATTGAAAAATTCGATTATATTAGAAATTCAAATTCGGTTTTATCAACCTAATGGAAGCAAATATTTTTTTGACATCCATAACAAAATTATTAAAATAGCATTGATGTATGTAAAAATATGTACATACATATCGAGCCCTTAGCGCCAAATTATCGTAAGCGACATTTTTAAATTTTTTGTTTTATTGCAGAAATTAAAATTTTATGGACCGACTGATGTTTTAGCGTTCTCAGAATATCAAAATTGTTAATAACATCAAAAATATAGGGTGTAAGATTTTATCGTAAGTCAATGTTTATATTTTACAGTAAAGTAGTATAGAAATAAAAGAGGGAAATAAATCTGTAATTTCTAAATGGTTAGATTGGTTTCAATGAAATTTCACATGCGCAAAGAAGAAGTGTCGTCGAGTTTAACCTTTGCACATGGACCTCATGGGACCACCAGGGGCGCGATTAAGGGTCCTCAAAGTAGGACACCTCGGGTATGTTACATTTTTAAAACCATATTATTTCTTGGTTTGAATTTGGATTTCAAACAAATTATACATATAGAATCTTCTCATTGAGCACTACAAAAAATCTCGTCGTAGCTACCAATTATCTATTAGAGCTTAGGAGATATTCGCATTTGAAAATTAAATTGTCAACATTTTTACCCACCCTACTCCAGTTTTTTGAAAACAGAGTATCGAAATATTTTCCGATTTTCTGTCAAATGGAAAAAGAATTGTTTAAAAATAATGACGGTCCAACGTTATATGCATTTGAATTTAAAAAATGTTAAAAAGGTGATTTTTCTCTAATTTTTTTTGGAAAAAAGAACTTTTTTTCTTTTTAAGTTATCGCAAAAAATTTCTAAGAGGATGTATAAGGAATTTCTACTTTCTGAAAGCTAAATTTTCATAAAATATTTTAAAGGAAAACAAATTTCAAAATTGTTGTTACCGAGGGGACCAGGTCCTTTCAAAAAATGCCTATTTTTTATGTAAAATAAAACTTTAGGGCAAAAATTCTCAAATCGTTTATCCGATATCAAAATATAGTAACCCATTATAGATGGCTCAATATGTTTCTAATTATTATAACCCCAGCCCTGGTATGGATATTATAGCGAAAAAACTAAAAATTACCATTTTTGGAATTTTTTAACACTTTTTTTGGGAATTTCGGGATTGCTGATAATAAATTTCAAAATTCGTTTCTATTTTTCCATTTTAAATATTTCTATTTAAATACCAGTGAAATTTTATTAAAAACTATTTGTAAATAAAAATTTTATTTCAATTCGAAAAATGTTTATCTATGCAAAAATTCAATATAAAGCATTTTTTGTCCTATTTATCTATAAAGTATTCCATGAATTTTTAATTGTCAAAAGATATAAATATTTTTGAAAAATAGACAATTAGCTTGAACGAAATTATATTATATCGCATCATAACATTTTTAATTCTATGTTAAAATTTCAAAATAATCAAATAAAACCTTCTCTTGTAAAATTTGTGTTTTGTCGCTTACGATAATTTGGCGCTAAGGGCTCGATATGTAAATCCTTTTTAGTAAAATTGTTTTATGCTAAGTTCGCATTGGGGATAAGCTAGTTCCTTAGACAGAGGTTAATGTCATTATTATTTTCACAAGATGAAACATGATTTGTTTAGTCATGTTTTCAGTAAAGCTTATTTTCACATTGTTACAGTTTGATGTTGAGCTAATCATGACTGGTGCAACCAATCTGTTTAAATTACAATATTTTATCATGAAATGGAAGCATTCTTAATTATTTATAAGCAGGATCTTCCGAAAAGTTGTTTCATTATTTATTCATATATTGCAGTATCAGTAGAGTAATGAAACACGACCCACATTGTGATGATATTCCAGTGAGTCGATAGAGCTGGATAAGTTACCGATAAGCAATTTCGCGTATCCTGTAGGAGGTCGAGTAAGTCCAAAATAGACTTCGAAGCACCGGCCCATACATGAAAGCTTTACTCCATTTTGGGTCGGATATAAGTGGTGTTAATACTAAGGAGATCAAATTGATTGATCTTTTTTGTATGCTCCTGAATAGAGAATCAAGATCTTCTTATTCTTTAATATTTGATTGAAATCAGCATTGCACTATCACTCAATCAAATTGTCATACATTTAGTTTGCACTATTATCAGCTTTAGTGATTTCTTCAATAGCACTAAAACGAAAATAGTGATAGTGATAATTTGTGCAAAATTTTATATTGCAATCAACTAAAAGCTGCATTAAACATACTATCACTAAATTTTCTAAAATTAGTGGTCATGAAAATGTTGAATCCAAATTCGAAAAATAAAAATTTTAAATGTTTTTAGTCTTAAGTTTTAAGTTGGTAAACAGAAATAAACTTAAACCATTTTGAACTTAAAAATTTAGCGAGGCTGCTAATTTGCAACTCAGCACTAAACATCAACAAAATGATTGCACTAATTTTGCACAATCACTAAGTATTAGTGCAATCTGCAAAATTAGTGCACTACCCTCATAAAAACAGATTCAGCAACATGATAGCCATACGTTTTTGGGTTAACATACAACATTGGGTATTGTGTTCATTAAAATCTACCCTATACGCGCAACCCCATTCAGAAATGGTCACAAGATCTTGGTTAAGCGTAAAATTGTTTTGCCTCATTGCCACAATCTCCGACAGGCTTGGTCTATAATTGAATGTATAAAACAATACGTATAGTGCGATCTCTGAAAAATCTCGTTGTACATCGAGACAATAATATTATTATATAGAAGCACACGATGCCAAAATGTTGAATGGAACGACACCATTATTCCGATAGGAAGGAATGCTAGTCTTCTATGAAAGTCATACTGCCGATTGCTAACTAAATTTTTGGAATCTTTATATTTAACAAGATGGTGATGGCGAAATAGTACGAACATTTAAAATATAATTAACTATCCACTTCTTAAATGATGTAAATTTTTAAATATTTGAAATTACTTTAAAAAAATAAACATTTTAATAAAGAATCCTAAAAATTGTGGAATTACCCAATATTAAGGGACTGGCTGAATATGACGTGTATACCATTAGATGGGAATTGAAAAAGGCTTTCGAATTGCATATTTTGTCCTGTAAGAAAATGTAATTATTTTAAAAACACTGAAAAAAACCTTTACTTCAAAATGATCCAGCTCACAAATGGTTCCCACTAGACCCAACATATTTTGGGTAACATCATAAAAACGACCAAGCTTTATTTTAAGGATGACAACAAAATCACTCTTTTCCGTGAGTCGCTCCAATATTCATATACACAAACACAGAAGTATCTATACATACAAACTATCTATGAGCATTTATGTATGTGTGTGCATGAGTTTTGATTTATAAACAGTGTGTGAGCGTGTGTTTGTCTGAGTTCACGTAAATATAAGTATGTATATGTAAATGAAATCATATGAACCACAACAAAATTTGGTTGTTGACATTTAAGCTCATTTTGTGCCTAACACAGAAGTGACATTCTTCTTATGATTCTATAATACTTTTATGTCTCCTTCATCTTGGTGTTGTATTCATTTGCATGGATATGGATGTGTATCTGTATGTCACAAATACGAGGAATGAACTCTACATGTTTGCTTGTGGTAATTTATTTGCACGTGTGTTTAGTTCCAAAGACAGTCTGAAAAGTTAATTTTTTTAATTAATGGAAAGTTCACTAAAATTATACTGTAAAATTTCAACTTTTAAAATGAAACCCAAATTTCGTTTTAAAAGAGAACTTCAAATTGTTGTCCGATATGTTGGTTGCTGATATGACTTATTTTTATTATTATAATACATTTTGTACAATCCTTACTGAGATAATCGGTTCCTCAAATAATCCATGAAGGGTAATATTAAGTTTGTAATTTACACATTATTCATTTGCGGCCCTATAAAGTACATGTATTCTCAATCGTCTGCCGATTGAAATCAAATTTCCAAAGCCCCAAATAACTTCAATACATGATAGACACTTCAGTATATCCGCCAACATAGATTTTTATTTAAAATCGAGAAAATCGAACCAAAAAATTACTCAAGTATAAGCAAAATACAATTGCCAAATTCAAAATCGGCGTCGTAGCGCTGTATCATTGTATGTCGTAGTATTTTTTATTAATGTTTTGTTTTTGTTTGAAAAATATTTATGACATACAACGTTACGACACCGATTGTGAATTTGGAATATGTATGTATGTATGTCAAATCATAGAGATTTTCTGATGTGATATCGAACTCAAGACATTTTTTACAACCTATTGTTGAGTTTTGATTAAATTACCAATTTGGGACCATATTTCGTTATTTTGGAGTCATATTACATTTAAAGATTGGGGCAATAGATGAACCATATTTGCTGTAGCTATAATTCGTGGTGCCTGTGTCAGCATTTAAGGCTTTTTACCAGATTGCGAAATGTTCCAAACTCCAACAAATATGAACCGATTTGAGTACTTAAACGACATACCATGATTACAATAGGACCGAATTAAAATCTTAACCAATGAATTTTCATATTGTCCTCGTATGTGTTTGTAACTGTTCATATACTTCTGCATGCGTTTTATGTATGTCCTTGTATAATTGTAAGTTTGTGTCTGTATAGCAAAATTTTAGTTTATTGTGATTTTTAATTCATTCATATTGCATTTATAAGAAGACATTCAACAACAATAGGAAAAACAGCATCATCAGTGCAGTATCAAGCGTTAGAAAGTTTTGTATGTAATCATTTCGGCAATAATAATAACAACAAAAACCACACATACATCTAATAAACCACAACAAATAAGCCATTTAACAAATGATGCCACTACAACTACAATTTCTCCACCTTAAAACATATCCTTATACATATATACTTAGTATACACATTTCCATTTAAATGCAAGTAATGGTACAGGGTAACTCATGTTTTAATATCTTCAGTTTTGGGGACTCATTTCATAAAAGTAAACGGCAAACATTTATATGGAAAAAATTCAAGTTGCAAACCCATCTACCAGTATTCTTTAAACAAATTTCATATGTTTCAAAGTATTTCTATGTAAAAAAAGCCCTTTTTATAATTCAATTCAATGTCTTGCCATATTTGCTGTTTTTTCATTGTCACCAACTCAATGTCTTGCCTTATTTGCGGTTTTTTCTCTGCTGCTTTATCAAAAATATGTTTCAGTGTCAGCAACTAAAATTAAAAAGAAATATTTTTAAATTATATTTGAAAGAGAAATATATTGCTTTTCCCATGTATATTTTTATACCCAATATCACCATAGTGGGTATTCTTTAACACCTCAAAGTATACCGATCGACTCAGAATCACTTTTTAAACCAATTAAACGATGTGCGTCCATCTGGCTGGCTGGCTGACTGACTGGCCATGTAAACCATGTGCGCAAATCGCAAATTTGCTACATACAATTTTTTCAACCCAAGGACATATCCTATTGAAACTGGTTGAAATCGGCCCATTAGTTCACCTAGACCCCATACAAATGATCTATCAAACTTGGACTTTATCGTTCATAAATGTTTAATTATATAGGTCTCTACACAAATTTCACTCCAAATAAGTTTTATATATACGTAAGTCATGTCACATAATTTTAACGATACACAAGTAGCCATAGCTTCCATATAAGGCACGCTTCCAAAAATCACTTTAACGCGCATACATCTTTTAAAAATGTTGGTATACACATAAAATTCTCTTTCGAAAATCATTCACTAAAATAAATTATTGAAATTTTAAAAGAAAAATTATTTTGCTGATTTTCTTTGTGTAGCAACCATATACATATATAGTTACAGTAAACAAGTATACATATATTTGTGACTACCATATTTATGATGAATAATTTTATTATAATATGTTGTTCTCAGATTATGATATCCATAGCCGAGAGCAACATAATATAGTCAGTCCTTCATCATATAAATGGTTGTCACAAACATATACTTGTTTACTGTAACCATATATATGGTTGATACAATCATGTGAATCGTAAATTAACCATATTATGGTTACCACAATCATGTAAATAGTTACTGTGACTATAATATTGTTAAAAATTTTTTTAACAATATTGAAATTTCTCGTCGTGCAGCAAGCCAGTCAACCAGCAAGCCATCCAGTCAGACGGACGGGCGGAAGGACATTGTTCAATCGACTCAGAAAGAGATTCTATGTCGATCGGAATACTTTAAGGTGGGTGTTAGACTAATATTTTTGGGCATTACAAACATCTGCACAAATGCATTATAACCCCCACGACTATGGTAAGGGGTGTAGGGTATAATAAAAACTTAAAAAGTGGAATTATTGCATTTTGTTATTGAGCTCCTCATATATATTTATGAATAAGAGTAACGTTATTGACTAACAGATTTATCATAGTCAGACCAAACTCAGAAGCATGAGATTTGGATCTAGTTTAATTATAAATGAACAATATATCTACACAGAGAAAACAGATTTGTGATAGCAACCGAATTTGTTGCCAATCGAATGATTCGGTTGCACACATAACATTTTCCGGTTCTATCAACAGAAAGTCAGTTGATAAAGAAGAATTTCGGCTGAAGCAATTAACCTTTGGTAAACCCTTCCAAAATTTTATAGCCACAACTGTAAAGTTCGGTCACTAAGGTAGAATCATTCGATTGGCAACAAATTCGGTTGCTATCACGAATCTGTTTTCTCTGTGTATTTTTCAATATCTTTACAGGAGAATAGAAAAATGTTTAGTTTATATACATATATCCAAATAAAACCTAAATATGCGTAATTAATTTACAGTAACAAGAGATATTTAAAATTTGTTTTGTAAGATCAATACTACACAGAGAAAAAAGGTTCGTGATAGCAACCGAATTTGTAGCCAATCGAATGATTCTACCTTAGTGACCGAATTTTACAGTTGTGGCTACAACATTTTAAAAGGGGTAACAACAGTTTGGTTGCTTTAACCGAAATTCTTCTTTGTCAACTGAATTTCTGTTAATAGAACCGAAAAATTCTATGTTTGCAACCGAATCATTCGATTGGCAACAAATTCGGTTGCTATCACTAATCTGTTTTCTCTGTGTACTTTCAGATAAATGCTGGCAAACAGTGATGGTATATGATGTACCTGTAAAGGAACATTTGCACTTCGATTCTAAGCCAAAACAATGTACGAAATCTTCTTCATTACATCCATCGCAATGCCAAGGTTGCTATAATTACCCTCATTGGAGGAGTGCAAGAGAACGTGTTTCACATATTCGTTCTCATTATGACAACTTCTTTGTTATTAAAAGGTAAATTCAATTTCATGAGAATTTGGGTGGCTTTTATTTTTCGATTCTATAGCCTCTAGAAAGCCAAATGCAGAAAATTTTAGAAAAATCGGATAACATATATTTTCCAAAAAAAAAATTATAAAAAATAAATGTAGAATAAAATCCAATTAAAAACAATTTTCATATTTAATTTACCCATAGGTATTTAAAAATAATTCGTAGAAATTATCTGATATATACATATCTGAAATCCTAAATTTTACATTGTTAATCATTTAATATCATGGGTTAAAATGTTCCAAGGCAGCAAATTACTCTACACTAAAACTTAAGAGCTGGATAACGCTTCATTGATAGTTAAAAAGAAACTGTTTTGTCTCTGAGTCCTTCCTAAACAAATTTACAAAAATGTGTAAGAACCCTGTAAAAATTCGTGTTTTATATGTATTCAGATACGTTTATATAAAAGCTTCTTATCACTGTTCTTTATGTTATTGTTGTTGTTGTCTTTTACTTTTATATACATTTTTCTAAGCACACTTGGGTGGCCCTTATTTAGCAATTTTGAATTTATCAATGCTCTCAAGGTCTAAACTACTTCTATGTCATCTAAAAAGCAAATGCTGAAAAGTCGATCAAAGTCGGATAACATTTAGAAGTTGCGCATTTTATTTAAAGGCATATGAATTTTACGGCTTTCGGGGAAGTTTAATTTTTTCGTGTCACATTTGTTAAAATTATTTCTTAAAAATGCTTTTACTAGTCTATTTCAAATTACTTATCCCGTTATTAATTTAAATTTCTCTTTTGTATCTGGGGTAAAAACTGTCCAATATAGCAAAGTTATATCGCTACAATAAAAATTATTAATATAAATCTGTGTAATCTGCTGAACCAAAACACTATTGCAAAAATATTATAGTTTTTTACTTAACCCATAATAACCAGAAACCTAATATATTGTTCAAAGTAATTTCGAATTGGTATATATAAATTTGACTATATATTGTTACGTTTTTACCTTTTAAAAACGTGGTTTATTTATTTTAAATAAACCGGATACTTTTAATTGCAAATAAATAGCAGTTTAGTAGTTTAAAATTGTAACAACTCTTTATTTATTTAAAATGAACAACATCAATTTAAGTGACTATTTAAATTTTTATACACGTTTTTAAATTTGCAGAAATACACACACTTTATAATGTACAAGTATACACTGGCAATGCAGTTGATGTCTTTACTTAACGATGCTTAAAATTAGATTCATTAGTTTGGTGTTCTCACTGCCAATTTATATACGCTGCATTACCGTCAAGAAAGCTCTTTCTTCAAACTAGAATATTCGAATTATAGAGCTTTCGATGTTAATCATTTAGTGTAGCCATACTTACAAACAATGCTCAACTCAAAGCTTTTATTCAATTTTATATATTCCACAGCAATGTTAATAATACCCACAGATATGTTACACTTTGAGAGGCATTATACAACTTTAAACCAGCCGTTAAATCAGTTATATTTAAATTTAAGTTTAATTTCGTAACAATATATTGCAAAAATGTTTAATTATGACCAAAATTAATTCCAAAATTATTGTTTAGTAATACGAGTGCGTATTGAATTTATTTTAGTTTTACTAAAACTAACACTACACTGCACACAATTTTTTTTTACTTTCGGAAAAGTATTGAACAAAATATTTTTAACGTCATATTTATATTTAGCAATTTCGTAGTAATTTTCTAATTGATTTACGAAATTGCTTTTTAATCTATTTTTTAACATTAAGTTATAGTTTAATGAAGTCATTTTCAGTTTTAATTCTTATTTAGCATTTATTAGAATTAACCCAATACCGCCCACTGTAACATATACGTAACACTGACATTCATCAATATTTAACTAAATTGTCAACTTAATAAATAATATACAAATGTGTATTCATGTTTATTTTGTGTTTTAATGTTCCTTCTGCAGCAATAACTGATTATTTCGTTAGTTCTACTCTTCTTGTGGTTGTGTAAGGTTGTTTTGTAAAGTGTGTTTTTTGAAAGCTTGAAAAAAGTGAATTATGACGACACGAAGAAGGTAAGATAGTTAATTTTATATATATATATTATTTTATACATAATTATTATATGCATACTTAAAGAAAACATATCAAATTATATTATTTAAGTGTAAAAAAAAATATTTGAGTTATATAGTGTACGGTAGAAAGTGAAGAAAGCAGGTGTTACGTATTTGTAACACTGGGCAGCACTCAGTTATTTTTGGACCACTTTTTTTACGTTACAAATATGAACAAATATCAACATATTTGGCATTAGTTTTACTTTTAGAGTATTTTTTTTTTTAGATACGGGTATTTAACATTGGAAGAAGCCACACAATATCTTGAGGAGCTTTTGTCAGATGATAGCCAGGAAAATATTATTGAACAAGTGGTCATAGAGCCGCCGAGAGCTAACTATTTGCCGTCTGATGAAGACTCTGGAGATGAAGATGGTGGTGGACTCCCGCAAAATTTGCCCAAAGCTCTACTTATACAACCATGCGAAATTACAATTCGGAAGTCGGGATCATGTGGCGATGATGATCAGGAAAACGCGGAAGACATGGAAAATGTATTGCTAGAGCAGACATTGCAAGATGTTATAAATAACTCTTCTGATAATTTAAATATTGATTGCCTTAGATCTAATGCAACTACACCGTTGAGTGTAAAATCATCTGCAGAATCGCCTAAAAGAAAAGCAGTGGAAAATAAGATAAAGACCCCATCTAAGGTACCTCGTGTGCAGCATTTTGACTCTGCCTCAGGTTCTACAAAGAAACCAAGACCATCAAAATGTAAAAAATCAAAGTATGCCAAAAGATTACAAAGTGAAACTATTCAGTGGGTGGAAGATGAGGATGTATGGTGTCAACGTATATTCCCTGAACCCGACTTTTCTGATTGCACTGACTTACCACCCTACGTGCAATTTGAGAAGTTTTTTGACGATGAGTTGGTACAAATGCTATGCAATGAAAGTAACAGTTATGCAGTATATAGTGGACAAGAGAACCCAAAAATATCGATGAATGAAATGCGAGTTTTTCTTGGAATCCTGATTGTTACAGGTTATGCTTCAGTTCCTTCAAAGAGAGATTATTGGACAAATGAAAGCGATCTTAAAAATGAATTGGTTTCGGATTCTATGCGTAGAAATCGCTTTGATACAATATTTCGTAATATACATTTTATTGATAATGCAAAACAACAAGGAGACGATAAAATCTGGAAACTACGACCATATACAGATGCTTTAAAAACACGTTTCTTGAAGCACTTTCATCCTGAACAATGTCTATCTTATGATGAATCAATGATTGAATATTATGGTCGTCACAGCTGCAAACAATTCATAAGAGGAAAACCCCTTCGTTTCGGTTACAAAATGTGGAGTTTAAATACTCCGCTGGGATACTTAATAAATTTTGAAATGTATCAAGGATCAAATCCCCGTTTAAAGCCTGAATATTACACCAGGTATGGGAAAAATATAACTCCATTGTTTTGTATGCTGGATGAATTTGATGAAAATGTTAAGCAACTTGAATTTTCAATTCATTTTGACAATTTATTCACGACAGTTAACGCTTTGGTTGGTCTAAAGCAACGCGGTTACCATGGAACTGGAACAATCCGAGAAAATTGCATACCCAAATCATGTCCTTTACCTTTAAAAGATGTATTAAAAAAACAACAGCGTGGTCATATTGAAAGTATAAAAATGGTATCTCCTGCTATAAAAATTACCAAATGGGTTGACAATGCAGTTGTATCTGTAGCGTCCACTATTCATGGGAAGGTACCTATCACCAAAATAGCCAGATTTTCCCGAACGCATAAGAAAAGAATTATGGTTCCCTTACCACATGCTATAAACGAATATAATAAAAATATGGGTGGAACTGATAGAATGGATCAAAATGTAAATGCATATAGAATTGGGGCGCGAGGAAAGAAATGGTGGTTTTCAATATTTACATGGTTAGTAGATGTTTCAATACAAAATGCTTGGATTCTACATCGCAAGGCAGGTGGAAGCATGTCCCAGTTGAGTTTTCGCCGATCAATAGCAACTCGGTATTGCAAATCTTATGGCAGTAACAAACCACCTCAGAGTTATCGTCGTTTAGCTACAGATGAACAAGAGTATTCAACCAGATATGATGGGGTAAATCACTTTGTCGTCGAAACAAAGGACAAAAAAAGACGTCGTTGTGCAGGTTTGAACTGCTTGTCTCATCCAACTTCCATGTGCAAGAAATGTAATGTTGGTTTGTGTATCAAATGCTTTGAAAAATACCACTATTT
Organism: Calliphora vicina; assembly: GCF_958450345.1. Lineage (NCBI taxonomy): Eukaryota > Metazoa > Arthropoda > Insecta > Diptera > Calliphoridae > Calliphora > Calliphora vicina. The sequence goes on along the minus strand of NC_088780.1, from coordinate 143,931,836 downwards.
TCTAACAACAAACTAAATAACATTAAAAAAATTTTATGAATTACTATATTTGTTTATTTATTTTTTATTATTTTCTGTATTTTTTATTATTTTTATTGTGTAAAACACATTAAATTAAAAAAAAATGTTTTATGTTATCTTTTATGTAATAAATGGAAGTTTTTGTTAAGTTTTGTTTATAATAAATATACGTTTTATTTTGAAAAATGCTAGGCCCAAAAATTGTATGTACTGCCCACTGTTACGTATATGTAACAGCCCCCAAAACCCAATCTAGGACAAATGGAAAAATTTTTTTTATTAAAATAGGTTCATTAAGCTAAGGTAAATTGCTGTTCAAAATTTCATTGATTTATATAGTCTAGATCGCTGTGGGCATTAAAGGGTTAAAAAGAATATTTCCAAAATGTTTTTAAACTAATTTAATGAAAATATATGTTTCTTTTGGTATCAAGTTTAATGGGTTCTTCATGTTAAAAAATATTGTTACGAAATTGTACTTGAATTCAAATATAACGATTTTAACGGCTGATTTAAAGTTGCATAATGCTATTTGAAAGCAGTGCCTCTCAAACAGTAACAGCTTTATTAACATTAAATAAAAGCCTTGAGTTGATCATTGATCAGCGTTGCCATGCTGAATGTTTGCTGCGACTCGTATATTCGAATTCGAATATACGAGCTTTGACAGTTAAAGAACATTGTAGAAAGCGTATGCTCTAGGCTTCAAATATACGAGCTTTGACAGTTAAAGAACAATCTAGAGTGCAGATGGCAGTGTTATAAATAGTGGCAGAGGTTGCAGTCGTTAGTTCAGTTTATCAGAGACGCTATTCGAATAAACATCAACTGAGTGCCTTAAAGTGTGCTGTATTTTTCAAGTGAATTCGTGTACATTATAAAGTGTGCCTGTATTTCTGCGAATTTATAAACGTGTATAAAAAAACATTGAGTGACTATTTAATTCTGTTGTTGTACATTTTAAATAAATAAAGAGTTGTTACAATTTTCAAACTACTAAACGGCTTTTATTTGCAATCAAAAGTATCAGGTTTATTCAAAAGAAATAAACCAACGTTTTGAAAAGGTTAAAACGTAACAATATTTTATATTTAAACATCTATGGGTAATTAAAATATATAATTTGTATGTAAATAGCTTATTGCATAATTTCATTTTTATAATATTTGAAGTACTTGAAGTGCAACCTCTAAAGCATAAAAAATTCAAATAGCGCAAAAGAAGGTCAACCCTAATGTGCATAATGCATGGCATTGTGTGTTTGTATTTGTTTATATGGCGTAGTATGTGTATTTATATTTTAGCCGTTTTTACATTTGTGTTTTGTATTCTACGATTTCAAAATATTTAACTCTATTTTCTTTCTGTTGTTGTTGCAAAATGCACTTTTAGCCTTAGAATAATAAAACAAATAATATCACTCCTTTATGTCTTTTCTTTTTTTTTGTTTTGTTTCCTTTTTGTCTCCTGCACATGTTCATTCGTTGAATGTGTGGATTATATTGTTTTTTGTTTTATTTCTATTGGTTTGTGTTGGTGTTCTTTGTATTTTGGTATGTGTTTACTACGTATGTGGATGTGTGAGTTTTTGTATGTGGACTAAGTAAGTAATGTCGTAGAGAGCTTGTTAAAAGTAGAATGAAATAAATACAATTAGAAAAACTTAACCTAAATGTTGAATACAAACCATTATGTTTAACTAAGACTTCAAGTTAAATTAAGCAAACAGTGACAACAACAATTCCTAATAAGTACTTCGAATTCAGCAATGGGCAAGTTTGTGGTCAAAGAGGGAGCATTAATTTGTACAAAATTATAATTCTGTTTTATTATGTTTAAAATATAAAATAGAGGAACAACAAAGAGCTAAATCAAGCCATAAAAACAATGAACATTCAAATCAGTAGTGTTAAGTAATTTATTTTATATAACTGACAACTGATTTTCGATGCTTCCAAGATCCACAAATGCTCGGATAACGTTTAAAGGTTGTACATTTTATTTAATGTTTCGTCTTTTGGGTGAAAAAAAACCTTAACACACGGTTTTTCTTAAAACTTTTAACCCAAGTATTATTTGATTTTATTTTCGATCAAGTTATCCTTGAAAAGTATGTCAGTTATTATGTTTAATGTCAAATATGTCCATTGTGCGTATTAAAATTATTAAATATTTTCAACAAAACCAAACTTGGTACTACAAAAAGTTGGCCAAACAATCAAAGGTCTGCCTCCAACTGACTCCAATGTTATTAAATAGTATCGGGAGAACTTGTCCGTTGATAGGAAACCTGATTCAGGTAGAAGGAATGGTCCACATAATGTTTCTTATGCCAATAAATAGAAACAATTTTCAAAAGAGCATCCAATACATCCGGTACACGCAGAGAAAAAATATAGTTGGGCATGTTTACTGTAACCATTTCAATATTGTTACAAGTTTTTTAACTATATTATAGTCACAGTAACCATTTACATGATTGTGGTAACCATAATATGGTTAACTTACGATTCACATGATTGTCTCAACCATATATATGGTTATAGTAAACATATATATGTTTGTGATAACCATTTATATGATGAAGGACTTATCATATTATGGTGCTATCGGCTTAAGGCTTATCATAATCTGAGAACAACATATTATGATAAAATTATTCATCAAAATATGGTTGCCACAAACATATATGGGGGATTTCATGTCAAGTGAACCAACTTTTGAAATCGATGTCTTCCGATCGGGATGAAATTTGCACCAAGGTTAGCTCTATTGGATAGTAACTCAGACACAATTTTTCAACAACATCGGTCGAGAACTCTCTGAGTTATAGGGGGTAAAATTTTGACAATTTGGTCAAACAGGGGTTTTTTCTTATCCATGTAACTTATTACCTATTGTTCTTAGCAAAATGTGTTCCAAATAGTATAGATAGCTATTTCTTCGATCTTTCGAAAAAAAATATTTAAAAAAAAAAATAAAAAATTTTTAATATTTTTTTTCCGAAATCAAAAACTTTTTTGGCTTTTTTTTAAAATACGCTATTTTTTTTTTTTTTTTTTCTTAAAATAAAGTTTAGATATTTTCCTTGAACACCTACTTGGTCGCTTAGTGGGATGCGAGTGGGATATCTATCAAAATAAATATTTTGTAACTCAAAACATAAAATTTTTGACTTTTTTTGCAAAATCAAAAACTTTGTTGACTTTTTTTTTCAAAATGGACCCTTTTTTAATCTTTTTTTTTAGGTCAAACAAAAGCTTAGATATTATCCTGGAAGACCCTTTTGGTCGCTTAGTGGGATGCGAGTGGGATATCTATCAAAATAAATATTTTTTTAACTCAAGACTTACAATTTTTGACTTTTTTTTTTGCAAATACGATTTTTTTTCCAAATGGGCCCTTTTTTTAAAATTTTTTTTGTAGTCAAAAGAAAGCTTAGGTCCATTCCTTTAAGATATTTTTAGTCCCTTAGTGGGATGCGAGTAGGATATCTATCAAAATAAATATTTTGTAACGCAAGACATACAATTTTTTAATTTTTTTTTGCAAAATCAAAATTTTTTTCCAATATGGGCCCTTTTTTAATTTTTTTTTTTTGCTCAAAAGAAAGCCTAGGTCCATTCCTTTAAGATATTTTTAGTCCCTTAGTGGGATGCGAGTGGGATATCTATCATAAAAAATAGCGTATTTTAAAAAAAAGTCAAAAAAGTTTTTGATTTCGGAAAAAAAATATTAAAAATTTTTTATTTTTTTTTTTAAATATTTTTTTTCGAAAGATCGAAGAAATAGCTATCTATACTATTTGGAACACATTTTGCTAAGAACAATAGGTAATAAGTTACATGGATAAGAAAAAACCCCTGTTTGACCAAATTGTCAAAATTTTACCCCCTATAACTCAGAGAGTTCTCGACCGATGTTGTTGAAAAATTGTGTCTGAGTTACTATCCAATAGAGCTAACCTTGGTGCAAATTTCATCCCGATCGGAAGACATCGATTTCAAAAGTTGGTTCACTTGACATGAAATCCCCCATATATGTTTACTGTAACCATATATATGGTTGAGACAATCATGTGAATCGTAAGTTAACCATATTATGGTTACCACAATCATGTAAATGGTTACTGTGACTATAATATAGTTAAAAAACTTGTAACACTATATAAATGGTTACAGTAACCATGCCCAATTATATTTTTTCTCTGCGTGTAGGAAAGGTATAGAGTGGTACAAGAACAATAATATGGTATTTGTACCAAGAGAGGCAAACCCTCCAAACTCCAGTGGAGAGATATTGGGCTCTTGTTAAAAGAGAATTGAAAAGCACAAAAAATGTGTTCAAAAGTGTAGTAGATTTTAAACGGAAATGGACTACGTGTTCGCACAAAGTGACATAAAGCCCTATAAAAACCTTAAAGGTAGGTTTACCGGACAAGGTTCATAAATTCATCACTATTACTATAAAAATAATATTTTTTGCCAGTTGTAATAATAATTTCAATTAAATAAACAAAAGTCAAAACTGTATGGTTTAGTGGTTTCTTTTTAATTAAAATTTATGTATGATTTTTTCGATCTCACTCCTTAGTTATTTATATGTAAAGAAAAGAGATTTTTTTGCATCGAAAATGTCGAATTTTGTACCAACAAAACTTCAAAAGCTTTACTTCTTTAATTTGAAAAAAGTGCCGGTGAAGTACACTGATTGCTCACCAAAGCTTTTAGTTGAGGTGCTCCATCTGTTCCAACATGAGTGAGATGGTTTCTGCGGTTCAGAAGTGGTTATTTTGACACGAAAGACAAAAGTCACCCAGCCTAGCAAAAAAAAGTTTGAAGATCATGAATTGGAGGCATTACTCCATGAAAATTGTTGTAAAACACAACAGGGGCTTAAGTACCTATCAAAATCATTGATAGCTACTTAAGCAGCAATTTCAAAACGTTTGTGAGCAGCAGAATTGATCCAGAAGTAGAGAAATTGGGTACTATACGAATTGAAGCCGAGAGACCTTGAACGACGATTTTGCATGGCCGAAATGATGCTTGAACGAAATAAAAGAAAATCATTTATGCATAGAATCATTACTTGCGATTAATAACGGATCCATAACGATAAGTAGAAGCGTAAGAGTTCATATGTAAAGCCCGGCCAACCAGCTGAATTGACACCAAAGCCAAATTCTCAGTATTTTGTGGGAGCAAAAGGGTCGTATCTATTATGAGCTTTTGAAATCTAAACATACCATCACAGGAAACCTGTACTGTACTGAACATTGGTCGAAAAATTACCAGAATATGCAACCAGGCATGAAACCTTAATATTCCACCATGACATCTCTCGGCCACCTGTTAAAATGTATTTAAAATTAAATGGTTGGACAGTTGTGCATTACCCGCTTTATATTCAAGGCGGGGCCCCGTCCGACTACTATTTGTTTCGATCAATGCAGAACGCTCTGTCTCTCTCTGGGATACGCTTCACTTTGGAACAGAGTATCTGATATTGGCTTGACGCAATTTTGTTCTCAAAAGATGAGCAGTTCATTTGTCTCGGAATCCATGTGTTGCCAGAAATATGGCAAAATGTATATTGCACAAATGTTTCAAAATAAAAACTAAAAATCCCAATGGAATCCTGAAAACTTGAGATATACTGCTAACATTTTTCAAACAAATTTTCTAACTGAACTTGTAATAAAAGTAATTTTTATGTTTTGTTCTTTAACTTAAGGTTGGCCAACCTAGAGTGGTATAATACAAAGTAACAAGCAAACCTACCGGTAGACATTACAAACCGAAATACACATACTCTCACACATAGACAAAGACGAAAAATGAGACAACATTGTTGTACAGCGGACGGACCACTTGCTAAGATTTTACAGCATCATCTCAAGAGCAATAATAATATGAACAATGACAACAAACAGGAGGAGCCACATTAGAACCATTTGTTAAAGGACCTCAGGTAAATATTTAAAAATACTTTAACTCGTACACAGTCTCCTAAATCAAGGAATGTTTATGTACACGTTTAGTTGTGTTCTGGTGTATTTGTTCATACGAATACTACAAAAAATTATATGCATGTATATATATTTACATATATGTATAATAGTATATGTGAATTGTGCAAACAGAAACACACACATACCAAAGAAAGCTTAGTATCTTTAGCTTTAAAGTAGAAAACGTTGTAAACAAAATAGCAAAACGGAAGATAACCTTAAGTATACTTTCCGGTTTTGTACTTTATCTTCAAGTAAAGTATGTATGTAAAGTATTTGTGTAACAAAACATGTATTAATGTATGCGTGTATAACTGGGATTATAATTTGTAAATGTTTTTGTTTTAACCTTTTTTTCACTTATTGTAAGTTTGTTTATTTTTTCATTCTAGAAAAGAAAGTAATACGCTCAATTATGTTAATGTGTAGGATTTACAGGCAGCAAATAAAGGATGTACTTACCCCCACACACATGATTCACCATTTAAATGGAGGATTTAACAATGTAAACTATTTGCCGCTGTATGAGCACAATTTATTTATGACATGTTTAAATAGTTGAGGAAGCAACAAACAACATTTGTTTATGGCTCTAAAATGGATAACATTTGGGATCATGACTCATTTTAAGCGAAAGAGGAAAACAATATTTAAATGAAATTGTTTTGTATTAATTTTATTATACGTATGCATAAGCATGTTCGTTTAATTAGGATAAGCATTGATTGAACAAATTAATCTGAGAGAATTGCTTTTTGCTAAATTAATATAAAATTATTAATTTGCATTGTTGCCATGGTATATGTGGCAATAGTAAAATTCATTCCACACCGTTCGGAACAAACTTGAGTTGGTCAAGCCCTATACTAAGTAAATGAGCAAAATCTCTTTTAAAATTTCAATCATTTATTTTCGTGAATGATTTTCGGAAGAGTGCTATGATGCGAGCTATGACTACTTATGGACCGATCGTTATGAAATTAGATCATGTAATTTATGTCTATATGAAAATGATTTGTGTTTAATTTTATGTGTATCAAAATTTCTAAGAGATTTGTGATCGTTAAAGACATTTTTTAAAGATATTGTGGGCCTTATATGGGAGCAATGACTAATTATGGACTGATCGCCAGGAGATTTGGTTGTGTTATTTATCTTAATATGAAAGTTATTTGTGTTGAATTTTATGTTTATACCAACATTTTTAAGAGATTTATGCTCTATAAAGTGATTATCGGAAATGGGACTTATATGGGAGCTATGACTAATTATGGACCGACTGCCATAAAATTTGGTTGTGTTATTTAAGTCTATATTAAAGTTATTTGTGTTGAATTTTATGTATATACCACCATTTTTAAGAGATTTATACTCGTTAAAGTTATTTTCGAAAGTGGGCCTTATATGGGAGCTATGACCAATTTAGGACCGATCACCATGAAATTAGGTCTTGTGGTTCATGTTTATATTAAAGTTATTTGTGTTGAATTTTATGTGTATACCAAAATTTTTAGGAGATTTATGCACGTTAAAGTGATTTTCGGAAGCGTGTCTTATATGGGAGCTATGACTAATTATGGACCGATCATAATAAAATTTGGTGACATGAATTTTTTATATATAAAACTTGCTTGGAGCAAAATTTGTGATGATACCTATATACATTAAACATTTATGACTAATAAAGTCCAATTTCGGGAGGATATTTGTATGGGGGCTAGGTGAAATAATGGACCGATTTTATTTTATTTTTAAAAAATTTAAGTAAAGTTCATGCAATGGTGTTAAGCTAAAATTTAATTATATTTTCACGTAATTCAGTGGTTTATATATGGGGCATTTCACGTCAAGTGAACCAACTTTTGAAATCGATGTCTTCCGATCGCGATGAAATTTGCACCAATGTTAGCTCTATTGGATAGTAATTCGGACACCTTTTTTCAACAAGATCGGTCAAGAACTCTCTGAGTTATAGGAGGTCAAAATTTGACATTTTGGCCAAACAGGTGTTTTTTTTTATCCATATAACTTATTACCTATTGTTCTTAGCAAAATGTGTCCCAAATAGTTTAGATAGCTATTTATGTAAACTTTCCTAATAACATATAACTTTCCTTTAACATATTTGAAAAAAATAACATTTCTCCATAAATAAAAAAAAAAAATTGGGGATATCATAAACCGTTAAGAAGATATGCCCAAATCTATAAGTCTCTAAAAATTATTTTATTTTTGATTTTCCATGGAAAAAAAATGTAGCCCTACTTTCCACCAAACTGTTTCTTTAATAAAATGAAAGTTGGGAGTGTCTTGTTTCGATTAAAAGAAAAAATAGTTTTCGGAAGTTTTCGGAATGGTATGGTATAAATATACAAAAAATAGTTATGAGTTCTCAGAAAGTTTCAAGCTCCCAGGAATTCTGCATACGCAGAACCCTTTGTCACACATATAAGGGTTAAAGTGTTTGTAGTCAGCGCTAAGTCCATTTTATCTTGGTAAAATTTCAAAATTCTCAGTACAATGGGATTGAGTATAATTATGTTACTAATTATATAATACTAGTTTTAATTAACGGTTTATTCATTTAGTTAAACAAATATAATGTAAATCATACATTTTTTAATTAAATAATTGATAATTTTGAAATTTATTATCACCTCGACTTTCGGATATGAAACAGAAAATGTTCCAAGTCCCAAAAATGGACCAATTAGATGCAAACGTACTTCTTCTTAACTGTGATTATTTGTCATTATAAAGCATACAAAACTGAATTGATAGATTTCAAAAATAATTAAAATCAACAATCTTAGAACGGTTTTTGTCTCTCATGTAATATTTCTGAAAAGAAACTTAGCACATTTGTTCACTAAGCTAACGAAATGCTTAATAAAATTAAATTTTTAAAACAAAACACACTGATAAAGTAAAATTTATTGATTAACGTATCGCTAAGTTTTTAATGAATCATTAGTAAGAGTTAGCCTGAACTTCTAGTATAATGCGGAATTTAATTATAATTTTTGATAATTTCATTATGTGAAATTGATTCTGGAAAAGTTGTTAAGTAAACTCATCGTCCTTTACTATTTAGAATCATTGTAATTCTTAAAAATTTTTATAGAAAGAGATTTATAATCTATATCTGCTGTTTAGGTTTATAATGAGACCAAATGGTTGATATAATGTGTATACAATAGGGTATTCAATCGATTAACCGTTAATTGGTTATCCGATTAATTTTGGTCGGTTAACTGTTCGATTTTCAAATAACAAATAAACCGATTAATTTGTATCTATTAACTGATTAACCGAAATTTTATTTTTTGCACCTTATATAGAAATATAGTTTTAAACACACAAATTTTATTTCTTAACTCGTAAACACTCCCTTCTAGTAAGTAATAGTTTTTAGAAGTATAGTACGAAAACTAACACTAAGGAATTTGGAAATGAACCTTTTTTCTAGAATAATCTATGATGAACTTTGTCCTAATTAGTCGGAGGACTATGTGGTAATAGACGAAACTGAAGACATTACAGAAACGAGTCTTTTATCAAAACTTAAAGAAACTATTAAAGTATTCAAAAACTAAAAAAATCCAAAAAAGATTCCCATAGCATGATGGAGGATTCTATATGTTTAGAAAAAACTAAAAAAAAGAACTGAGAAATTGGATATACCACAATCAGTGAGAGAGTTTTATCAAGTCAAGTTTTATTAAAACTAAAAAAATAATTGCTTAAAAAGAAGTAATTTAAATTATATTCTTTTTTAAAAGATCCCTAAAATCCAAGAAAAACTCACATGTTTATTTATGGTTTTGTTATGTTTTATTAGCTTTTATGTTTTTGTTCTTTTTATTAACAAAATGCTTATGTAAGTACACAAAATTCTAGTTTTCTTTTCAATTTAAAATTAAAATGGAAATTATTCGGTTAATCGAATAATTTAAAATTAACCGATTAAATCTAAACCTCGATTAATAATTTCGTCTATTATCATGTCAGTTGTTATACTCACTAAATATGTTTCACGCACGCAAAGAAAAAACATACATAGTTATGGGAACCAGAATCTGAAACTATCATTAATGATTGGCTTTATTTTTATGATAAACATGTAAAATATTACACAATGAGGAAAATAATATGATTCTTATAAGTTATCATAAAATTGTCCCTACGTAACTATAACATGATTCTCTCAATAATAATATGATACAATTTTTGTTAAATTTTTTATCATAAAATGGTCACAACCACCATAATATGGTTTTACTTTTATAATAATTTAATCCTCACAGCCATTTAGATTTATCATAATATGGTATATTTTTGTAATATGGACTATATTATAATAATACAAAATATTTGGAAGAAACATTTTATTTTCAACATAAATAGTTATAATACATTTTTTAATTTTTATAATTATTATTTATGTGCTGTTTTGGTATAGCGAGTTATGAGTGGACGTTTTGATTGGACGTTTACATGTATTTTGTTTTTGTTACAATAACCAAATACATGTTAAATTTCCTCTCAAAGAACTCGTTCGCTATAGAAAAACAGCACATTAATTTAAAAACTCTTTTGTTGTACAAATTAAATTAGACTTTAATGATAATACATTAAATGAAAAAAAAACGTCTTCATATTCAATACGATATGCAAAGTAATATGAATCGAATCCATTTTAAAAAGTTTCTGTATGCACAAGATGTATAAATATGTATATTAAAATTACAGGTTTATACTTTATGTTGGGATCACGATTTATTATCAATGATATTATTGCTTTGGCGATATTTGTACGGTGTTTATTTTCCAAATTCTTAGGTTGCTGTGCCTCCTCAACTTCACTGAGTAGTCTAATTTCCTATAAGAAATATATTTTTTGATACAATTCTATTTAATTTATATGTAAATACGTACTTGTATTGATGAAGATCTTGCAACATTTGTTGCGTTGCTAAATATGTGTTCCCTTCATTAACAATTCCATATTGAGAGTGCATTTGTAGATCAGCGTTGTTTCCATTAAATGGTACTTCTTGAAAAAACGTATGTATTGTGTAGTCAGACGGTGGAGTTTCTGACAGATTCACTTTTTGTGCTGTAGACTCGAGTAAAAACCTTTTCGAGTAAAAATCTTCTTCTAGCTTCTAGTTCTTATTATCAAATGACGCTTTTGTATTTTATATAGAGTTAATGACATAGAAAACAATGATATTGTCTTCCTAAACATAAAATGTTTTGTATAAATATGAAATTATTATATTGAAAATAATTAGTATCACAATGGCCCATAATCATAGTCAGAAATAAAGAATACTTTAAGAGAATTAAACTCGACTTTACTCAAGAGTGGACTTTAGGTCTATCATAGACAAGTTAAAGTATTCTTCTGACGTTGAAGTCGACTTTAAATATAAAACTAGCTGAATCTGTTATTAACTCGTTTAACAACAGCATCAGCTGTTCTTTACCAAGTAAAAAAGTTCTGCAGAAAGTAAAAAATGTTTAAGTTACAAGATATTGGTAGAAATTTTGCAATTATTGAACAGTTATCAATAAAATTAGTACCACAATGTGCTAATTATGACATTCATCTTATATATTTAATTTTTCCACAACAAACAACTTTTTTTCTTTAGTTGTCCTGGTTACTTTTATTGTTTACCTCTTTTGTTTTTTTTTTTTAATTTTGTATGTCAGCTGTTCAGCGTTGCCACTTGTCTGTATTTTGTTGTATATTGTATGAAAACATTTTCTACAATTGCGGTGGCACCCAGTTAAAGTCGGTTCAATTTAAAACATACTCTAATTTTGACTATAGTTGCAAAATAATTAAAAGCAGGTTTTTATTTTAAAGTTGTTTCTAAAAAGAACCGACTTTAGTGTTTGACTATGATTATGGGCCAATATGTTTGAACTTTAGCGTCATTTATTGAAAAAATAAAATTATTTTTGTAGGAACAATATCAAATGTTTGGAACAATAATGAAATACATTTTACAACTGACGACCATGTAACATTATAATATAAAATATAAAATTTTCAATTCAAAAATGTTTTGTTTAAAATATGATTAAAATTATAATGATTTTATTATGATGGTCATATATTTGATTGCAATGAAAATGTTGCTATCATGTTTTTTCTCTGCGTGTGGATGTTCGAATAAAATATGTAATTTTTCTTAGACATTTGTCTTAGAATTAAAACGATTAAATAAATACAAACAAATATGTTAAAGTGCAAAAAAAGTGAAATTTCGGTTAATCAGTTAAACGACACAAATTATTTATTTGATATTTGAAATTCGACAATTTTGAATTATTCGAACAGTTAATATTCGAACATTATCCCATTTTGAAAAATATATCTATATATAGGCAGAAAACCATTTTCATTTTAGACTGGTAATTAAATTTAACATCTTAGAGAAACAATCCTGATATAAATGTTTACTCTTTACAATTCAAGCTTCAACCTAAGTACTTCATGTTAACGAACGTATTTAGCATACAATATTTGTAGCCATTTCTATAATTGGGATAATCTATTTTCATGCTTTCCAAGAAATTACAGTAATTTCCATAAGATCCTTTATTTAGTAGTTTCACACCAATTATGTTTATAGTTTGTGTGTGTGTATGAGAGAGAGTAACTTTCTGTTAGTATTTGTGTCTGTATTTACGGTCTTCATGCTAGACTTATGTACATTAGGTTGGCCCCATTTGTATGGAGAAAATATAAGGTGTTGACGTTCTCAACTAAAATGAAAGTTTAGTTTGTTTAAGGAGACCATCTCTCAAAATTTGTATACTGCCGTTAGCATTCGGTGAGCTGTCCTTTTCATATATCATACAAAATGTTGATATCATCTGAAAAGTATTTAAATGAATATTTTAAAGATATATCAGAAATGTTCGTACATATTCAAAAATAGTGGAATTTTTTTTTGGCAACAATTTTAAGTTGTTTTACATTTAGATATATAATCGTTGAAAATATAAATTCACCGAAACATTTTTTTACGTGTTTCAAAATTCAGTTTGGTTTGAATTCGCTTTGAATTTTTCGAAACCTGTTTCCTCCCTGATCTGATGTTAGCTATATGTTCAAGACAATGAAAATATATATGAAAATAAGTGTAATTTCATTAGCTTTCCACTTCTATATAACAATTTATATATTCAATGGCTTATAAAACAAACAAATTTCATATATTTGGGGGGTATATGGGTTTTATCATTCCGTTTGTAACACATCGAAATATTCATTGCTTACCCACAAAATTATATATATATATATTTATTCTGAGTCCCAATGAAGTTCTAAGACGATCTAGCTGTGTCCGTCCGTCCGTATTGAAAACACTATAGTGCCTAAATATTGTTTGTTCTGTGTTGAAAATGAGTAATATCGGTTCATGCATTCAACTAGCCCCCATACATATTTCCTCCGAAATACTGTTTGAGCAGTTATAAATATGTTGAGTCCTGATAAAAATTTTAAGTACTCTGAAATTATACTGTAAAGTATGTCAAAAATCGGTCAACATTTTTCCCTAGTCCTCATACAACATCCCTCTCAGAATATGACTTTAATATTCATAACAAAACTGTGCGACAGCCAAAATCGGCGGTGGATCTGCTTACCGGTAAAAGTTATATCGGTCAAAAATATTTTATATAGTCCCGGCGTTTCGATGGGTCAGGTCTATAAATCAATATATATATCGATTTGAAGTTAGAAATTATACTTTTTTGTGCTTGATTTTGCTTGAATTTTGACCATCTAAATGTCAGAATATCGCAAAGTGATGTTCAGCAAAGTTATTAAGCTCGACGTCGGCAACAACATAATTAATAAAGGAAAGCGGTATTTTTCGTTTTCTTTGAGTGGATACCTGGAAAATCAGTTTTTAGTACTTTTTCGTAAGTTGTCTAATAAAACTCAATTAAAAACATCATAAAAGTGTTCTTTGCTGTCTTTACTTTCTTGCTTGATGAAAGTTAAGTTTTTAATTAGTTAGTTAACCCCTTGTGGGCCAAGGCTTGAAAAAGTTTTATTTTTTTATGAAATACTGAAAACAAGGACTTTTGGAAGTTATTTACAAAATGTTTACTTTGTAGAGGACCTGCAGGGTACCGAAAGGGACCTGCAAGGATCCGAAAGGGACTTGGTACAGTTGGGTCAGCATCAGCCAAAAGATAAAAAAGTCATTGATTTTAGTTTACATTTTATTAATATATTGATTAGTTTTGTAACATTTATAAAATTTTCTATTACAACTCTATTTTATGGTATTTTACGAAACAGTATTTTTTGTCATTACAACATAAATAAACACCACAATGAGAACATGAAATAATTCACCGTAATTATGGGTAAGCGACTTTGCCAATAGGTAAAAAAATATATTATTCGAAAGATGATAGTGTGCTTCAAAGTACTTTTGGGCAAAAAGGGTCAAAATATGTTTTGTTTTCATTTTGTAAGCTTATTATTGTTATGGTGCTTATAAGTTCAATCCGTCGACAAAGGGTTAACTTAAATTTTTGACAAACCCTCGCATTTTCTTTTTCTTCACCTTCATTGTCTGCATCGTACGTTTTTTGCGACCACCAACAAATTTGAGCCTTTTGCCTTTATATTGCGTTTCCATGGGATGGAAGCGCTCGAATCTGAGGCTTGCTCAAATACTCAAGTTGGTGATGCAAGAAGTTGATTTTGAGAACTAGACTGAGTTCCAAGAAACAGATAAAAGCGTTTCGGTATAATAATTATATGTAAACATTTAAAAAACTTAAAATTTAGGCAAAAAAATTAAAAAGCTTTTTTGGTCTTAAGTTATGACATTGAAATTACATTTCAGAGGCCTTTTTTTGGGGCCATCCTAATTTGCATATGCTCTTATGTGTGCTTCACTGTATGCATGTTAGTGAAATATTATTTTTAGTTACTTTAACTACATAATTTACCGCCCATATTGTTTGCTATTGTACGACTAGCTCGCTCCATTTAATGCTAAGGATTTAAAGACAAGTACATCAACAACAACAACATTAGCAACAACTAGTGTTTATGTTGTTGTACAACTATCGACACTGACGTGGTAATACATACAAATTAACTAATTAAGTTATCGACAAAGTGAAATTAATTCCAATTTTGTACAAACAAATTCTAGGAAATTGTCCGTATTCAAAGTACTTTACATATGTATGCACATTAGGGAAGTTTCTATTTTATAGTCCAACTTATAAAGAGTAGTTTTATTGTGTACAACTCTTGGCAACATATTTAATTAGGCCATCTTCAATATAGTCGCCTAAAGTCACTAAATTAAAAAAGTTTATGTTGTGTTTGTATTTTATTTAAAATGTGTATGGTATTTTTACTAAACTCTCTTAAAATCATATGAAATAAATCACAAACCCATAATTGTTCAAACAGTCTTACTCCAATATCTTTAGTATTTCTAATGGCGCATCAAATTATTCGTATGCCTTCAATTTGTGTGTAAAAGGAGGGTAGGACTTCTGACCAAGTAGGAGATTTTGTTTGTTTTTGTAATTGTTAATAGTTGTTTGTTTGTTGGTGTATGATTATGTAAATTAGATAAGAATATGTAAGTATGTGTCTTTAGTGTGTATCGATATAATGAGAGTTATTTCGATAATGTGTCTGTCTATGACAAATTCATTTGTAAAATGAATAGATTCGTGTGTTTGAAGGTTACAGCGAATTTACGAATTTTAATTCAAATACCGTTTACTGTATAACTTTTAGGTAATACAGTAGAATAGCTGTGGTTTTAACAGGAAGGCGTAATATTTACCATGGTGCATCACATATTCTATTTATTAAAGGCTGCATTTGAGAGCATGTATTTTGAACTATTGATAATGTTGCTGATTTGTATATTTTCCAGTTAAAAAAAGTTACTTTTGAATTAATTCATCATACAAAATCTCATTTATCATTAATCACTTTCGAGAATTTTAAAATATGTCAAAGCTATGTCAAAGGGGTTTTCATTCGAATAAGAGATTGTAAATGACAGAAGTTTGCAAAAAAAAATTGTTTCATTCCTTGAAACATATATTTTTGAGAAAGGCTAGATACGGTAGTTGATTAAGTATTTTTATACCATACACCACCATAGTGCGGAGGCTAGTATGCGTTTGTGTTGATGTTTGTATCGTCCAAAAGTAATAGTCTAACACCCATCGGATACCCCGATAGACTAATCGATGGTGTGCTGGACTATTAATCTTAGGGATGCAGGTTCCATTCCCGTCAGAGACTCTGGGTGTATCTGCAGACAAGCAAAGCGCAGTTTGTGTGTGTTCTTTTTTTAAAGTATAACAAACGAATCACTTTCTAAATCGATTAAACGATGACCTTCCATCCGTCTCGCTGGCTGGCCATATAAACATTGTGCTCAAAGTACAGGTCGCAATTTTTAAAATATTTCGATAAAATTTTGTAGCCAACGACAAAGCCTATTGAAACTGGCAGAAATCGGTCTATTACTTCACCTTGCAAATGTCTTTCCGAAATTGGACTTTATCGATCATAAATGCTTAATTTATGTATATATCTACACAAATTCAGCTTCTAATAAGTTTTATATATTTTTAAGGAAATGACTTTGAAAACCAGAGCTGTAAATGAGATGTAAATTATGAATTAGCAAAATTTTTAATTAATTAATTTTACAACAAAAATGAATTGAATGAAATTTGAATCAATTCAATACGAATTAGGCAGAAATGAATTTCAATTCATTTTCAAGAAGAACTGATTTTTATTTTGAAATACACTGAAAGACAAAACACATTTAATATTCAAGAAGCGATTAATAACACTCTGCTACAAAATAACTCTTTTTGTCGGAACTTGAAAAGCGACCTAATAGAGATTAAAGGACAAAGATTTTGAAACACCCTCAAAATTTTGAGTTATTTTGAAAAAACTGTTTTAGGGTTAGGTAAAGAATTGGGCTTTTACAAAATGTATGTATAAGATCTAAGAAATTATGTAAGTTTTTATAAATAGTTTCCCTTTATTTTTTATTTTTTTTTCGTAATTTTTCAAATTCAACAATAGTTATTTTAATTTTTTTTTTGAATCCTTTTTTTTGGATAATATTTTAAAGAAAATTTTATGTAGACAAAAGCGAGATATTAGTTGTTAAAATCGGTTTATACTTGTTTAAGTTATTAAACTTTTTCGAAAAAAGTTCGAAAAAATTTACCTTGTAAATTCAAAATTATACAGAAAATACTAGAAAAGGTGTTAATGAAATGTTGAATGACTTTTAAAATTTGTATCTGATTTGAACAATTAAAATCATGTTGTGTTATGAACTAAATTTCCTTTATACGTTGGTATAAATTTGTATAATCTTCCATATCAAAATTAGCAATAAAAGGCGACTAAAATCAAATAAGTTGATGAATTTTGGTTTTCTTTTAGATATTCTTAACAAAAACAATACTTATAACTAACAAATCTATAAAAAAACAAGTAAGAAAGTATGGTCGGTCAAGCCCGACCATATAATACCCTACACCAAGTAAATGAGTAAACATATTGTTTAAATCATAATTGAAATTATATTTGAATTTAAATTATTTGAATTAAATTAAATCATACACATATGAATTGTTATTTATCTTAAGAAACCCTATGTATGTTAAGTACGGATAAAGTTAACAGATAGAATTGTCATTTTTTTACCTTTAACTTCGAATATTGTTTAAGCCTTCGTGGCAAGTTAATAATGAAAAAATAAATCACTTTTTCTTGAATTCCCATAAGGTGAGCTTCATTATATTTAATAAAATCCCTTTTTATTTCTCAAAACTAAATCTTATTATTTGTTCTCATTACATACAAATATTTTATAATTGATCATTGCTTGAGCAATTATAAACTATATACAAAAGCTTTGTCCATATTGATAGGCAGCTATAACTCATCAAAGCTCACACACACTCTATTTTATTCATGGTCCTTCGAACCGGATATGAACCAGTGACCTATGGATCATGGTCCCTCTCCGACGTAAGACTGGTCACCTTCATCATTCTCCACATTAAAAAGAGATCATCTTTAACATCATCTATACAAGAAGTTCTACAGTATAAAAGAAGACAGCGAGCAAGAAAGAAATCGACAGTTAAAACGCAGCAAGTAGTACAAAAAAAAATATAAAACTATGTCAAAGTGAGTATACATATATTTGTGCAAAAGGTAAAAAGCCAAAAATATATTCAAGTGTATGCCCATACAATATAAAAAAAAAACAACAAAAAAGAATTTGAAAAAGTTGGAAAAAGTGCAAAATTTGTTGGCTAATCCACGCTTATATTAAAATCGCAAAATTTCAAAATCTAGAAATTAAAGTGCACAAAAATTGCAAATCTAATTTGTATACCATAAATAATACAAATTTAGTTAGTTTATACTGCGGTTAAACTACCATCATATATAGTGTACTCGTAAAATTTCGAAAAAGAAAAAAAACTACAAAGTATTGAAATAATTGCCAAATTTCATTTAGAGATCATAATTATAAAAATAAATTCATCTAAAATTTGCTTAAGTTGATTTCAACAGTGGTTTATACCGTTACATTTTTTTTTGCAATCGTAACTTAAAATTCCAAAACAAAATATTCAGAATAAAGGTAAAGGTGAAGAAGAACAAATTGGAAAGTGTTTAAAATAAAAGATAATGTGCAAGAGTACAAAAGTGTTATAATCAGAGAGAGAATAAAAGTGCTCAAACATTATTTAAATCAAACTATTTGCAACAGTCTTAACTGCATACATATTTCAACTGGAATTTCATCATACTCACGGTATAATTGAGAAAAAGAGTTCACATCAAACCTGCAGATAGTATTTGAGTGAGTATTTTGGAATTTGTAATAAAAGATTTATACTTAAATCAGAGATCACTGCATATGCATAACAGTGGGTCACAATAGTAATATATCTAACCAAAATAAATTAAATCAGCAAATTTAAACATAATTGCATGCCTTTAGACATCAAATCATATTAATTGAATATATTTTTTTTTTAAATATATTTTAAAATCAATTTCAAGTTTTTAATCTCTTCTGTTGTGCGAACAAAACAAATTTCAACAACATTTATTGCAGTTTCAGTTTTAACAAACTTGAACAGAATTTTCATCAAATTTTTAAAAAAAGAATTTATTGATACTAAACATCAAATAATTAAACAAAATTTTAAATAATTTGCAGTTTACTAGTTTAAAAGAAAATTTGGCAATACTTTTCTCATCTTCGAATCTAAATACAGATTATAATAAAAATTTACTATGTTGGTTCAAAATAATTAAATAGTACATTTTAAAAATAACTGAATTCCTTTCTCAGATGTATATACATATAAAACAAAATTTAAATTGCTAGCTCTAGTAATATTTGTATATGGTGCTTAAACTAAAGCACTTATATTTCAACTATAATTAAAACCAAAACAAACTACTTAATAGGTTGCCACAATTACTGTAGATCTCTGGAAAATTTTAAATTTACAGTACACAATTACAGTCCACAATTATCATTCAAAGATCAAGGAAATTTAATACTCAACAATATAATACCAATAAATTGGCACAAAATAAGAAATAAACCCTTGACTTATAGTCAAATGCTTGGTAAATTAAAATTTCAAGCTTATTCGATTTTCTTTCTCTAAGATTAATCAAATTACAACGATTTTTCTTCAATTTTAAATTTGTCACCTATATTTCGTGCCTTAACTCGAATTACAAAGAACAAACAAAATAATTGTATTATCACATATCACTCTCAAATTATACCACTGTTATCCTAATACAAAGGACATTTCTCCCATCTCAAACAATCTCTAAGATATTTCAATCAATCCAAATACGATTCAATCTAAACTTTCCATATCTTTGAAACCTTATACAAAACGTTATACAAAACGCTATACAAACACTAACGGTTTCTTATAATTTGCCATAAGGTAATAGTTTAACATCCGCAACAAAACATTCATACTTCATCACAATGGCGGCTCCTAACAATCGGTTTGCATTTGATTCCAACAATTTAATATCTTTTTGTAAAAGAAGTGATATGCAAGAATGTAAGGGCCAATCCGAGGCCATTTTAGAGCTCAGGATGAAAGACCTTGACGGTCGATGGATTAAAGTTGAAAAATCTTATGAGGATCTCATGCTATCTGACCAAAGTCAAGAAATAAAAACTACAGCGCAGGAACAGTATGAAGTATGTGTCGATGTTTACTATATGTGTATGTCAAAAATTCTTGATTTTATCAAACCAAATAAAGAACCTTTAGACCCTCGTGTAAGTTTAGGATCAACTGTTCCCAATACATCCGAAGATGTTTTAAATACATGCCTTAAACTTCCACCTTGCGATACTCAAATTTTCGCAGGCAGTTATGAAGAATGGCCCCCGTTTCGGGATATGTTTACAGCAGTATACATTAATCACCCTAGATTAACCTCCGCTGAGAAGCTGTATCATCTCCGTAATAAGACAAAAGACACAGCTGGAGCAATTGTTAAGAGATTTCCCCTGACCGATGAAAATTTTAACCTTGCGTGGCAAGCTTTAAAGTCCCGATATGAGAATGTTAGAGTTTTGGTTGATAACCAAATTCGTAATCTCTTTAATATTCCTTTAGCAGTTGTCGAAGATAGTGACTCTTTACAAAGAATTCACAGTTCTGTCACTGATTGTTTATCAATGTTGGAAACGTTAGGAGTATCTGCTAAGGGTTGGGACCCATTATTGGTTAATTTAGTGTACTCAAAGCTACCACATGAAACTTTAGCTCAGTGGGAACAGTCCCTAAATGCGTGTAGGGAGTTGCCCAAATGGTCCCAACTGAGTAATTTCCTTCTCCAAAGATGTGAAATAGTAGAGAGAATATCAACCATAAAACTCACGAAAAGCTCGTTTCCAAGCCACTACGATGCTCAATCGAGAATTCAAACCTATGCTTCTCAGGAAAAACTTAATATAAACTGTAAAATGTGCAATGAAGAACACGGTTTAAGAATTTGTCCTCAATTCCGCAAACTTTCAGTTCAAGAACGAGTTGATTTTGTTTTTAAAAATCAGTGCTGCAACAATTGCCTTTCAGTTTCTCACATCAAAACCAGCTGTAAAAGTAAAAATACATGTCTAAATTGTGGGAAAAAGCACCACACTTTGCTTCATATGCGAGCCGTCAACAATTCGAAGAAAAGTGTTGATCAATCGCATAACGAAAATAGTCAATCTCTTCAAGCCAAAGCTTCAAACTCTCAAGCTCAAATTCCCAATTCACGTGATAACCAAAAACCCGAAACTTCCAATTTAGCCAAACTCCCACCAATTCATTCAAATTATGCGACGAACAATACCAACATCTTGCTGCGAACAGCATTAGTTCAGATTGAAAGTAGAGGTGAACACTTTACTATACGAGCACTTATTGACCCAGGTTCAGAAAGAACTTTTATATCAGAAAAGATAAGAAAACGATTAAGTCTTCCCTATAAAAGGTCACGTTTTGAAATTATTGGAGTTGGAGGTCAGAGTCAAATAGCTGAAAAGGAATGCGATTTAGTTTTAGTTTCACAGCGAAATAAATTTAGATTTCAAATTACAGCAATAGTTCTCCCCAAAGTTACAAATAAAATTCCTTCGTCCTCTTTCAAAATCAATGATCCGTCAAATCTGTCGGATATTGAATTGGCAGACCCCTATTTTAACGTCTCATCTTCCATTGACCTAATTCTAGGAAATGACAGCGAACGCTATATCAATCTAGATGGAATTAAGAGAGACGTATGTGGCTCTGCTTCAGCCTATAATACAGTTTTCGGCTGGGTTCTCAGTGGGCCTGTACAAACAAAACCCATATTCTCATTTTCCTCTCTAGTTACTTCTACTGAACATTCTAACATTAATGACTTACTACGAAAATTCTGGGAACAAGAGGAAATTCCAATGTCGCCAGCAATATCGTCTGAAGATGAATACTGTGAGGAATTTTATGTTCAAACAACAAAACGTCTTGCAGATGGTCGTTATATGGTACGATTACCATTTAGAAAAGAGTTTCCGAACGAGAAATTTCTAGGCCCCTCAAGATTTATGGCTTTGGGCCAATATGTTAGAATGGAACAAACGTTATCTAAAGATCTCTCACTCAGCTTACAATACAATGAAGTTCTCAACGAGTACATTACGTTAGGTCACATGGAAGAAACTACGTCATGTGAATATTTCTTAGAAAATAAGTGCAATTCCTTTTATCTTCCTCATCACGCTGTAGTTCGTCCAGAGAGTAAAACCACAAAAGTTCGAGTAGTTTTCAACGCGTCTCGTAAATCAAAATCAGGTTTTTCTCTTAATGATGTCCTATATACTGGTCCCACTTTACAAGCAGACTTAATGTCTGTAATCTTAAACTGGCGTTTTTACAGATACGTATTTAGTGGAGATATTCAGAAAATGTACAGGCAAATTCTCATAGACCCTATTGACAGGCCGTTTCAAAGAATTCTTTTTCAAAAATCCCCCCGAGATCCTGTTAAAGACTATGAACTCAAAACGGTGACATTCGGAATTAATTGCGCACCTTTTCTCGCCATCCGAACGCTTTTACAGTTAGCCTCTGATATTCAAGATCAATTCCCAAAAGCATCTACAATTTTACGTCATGAAACATATGTAGATGACATCCTAGCTGGAGGTCACTCTATAGAAAGTGCGATTCAATCCCAAGAACAGCTTATAAAATCTCTAAAGTCAGCAAATTTCAATTTAAAGAAAATTACTTCCAATGATTCGCGATTATTAAAATCTTTCCCTAAAGAAGATTTGTATGACTCTAATTTTCTTAAATTCCACGACTCTAGTTCCACGAAAACTCTCGGTATACGTTGGAATGCACTCACTGACTCATTCACCTACTCATTCGAACCTATACTCAAAGCCACCACCATTACAAAGCGCCAAATATTATCCTCGGTTGCTAAACTGTTTGATCCTGCCGGTTGGATTTCCCCGATTGTGATAAGAGGCAAAATTCTCATACAGCAACTTTGGCTAGAAAGGATTGATTGGGACGAGCCTGTAAGTGCAGATTCTCTCCGCACATGGAACGAATTAATTAACGATTTACCTTCGGTAGAAAAAATCCGAATCCCGCGTTGGATACAGTTCACTCCCGTTGATTGCATCCAAATTCATGGTTTTTGTGATGCCTCCAAGATGGCTTACTGCGCAGCGGTGTATATCAGAGTTCAAACTTCTCGTACAGTTTTTACTAACTTACTAGTATCAAAAAGTAAAGTCGCTCCTCTAGACGCTATAACATTACCAAGATTAGAGTTATCTGGTGCTGTAATGTTAGCTAAGCTTACAAATCATACCATATCCTCCCTGGAGTTGAATCAGTACGAAGTGGTTCTTTGGTGTGACTCTTCCATTGTTCTTGGGTGGTTAGCAAAACCTCCCGCAACTTGGAAAGAAATTTATGTTTCTAACCGCGTCTCTAAAATCCATAAATTGATTCCAAATGCAAAATGGCGTCATGTTCCCACACATTACAACCCCGCTGATTTGGGATCGAGAGGTTGTAGACCTCAAGACTTAGTAACTAATAGCCTTTGGTGGAACGGACCTTCCTGGCTTACTAATCCTGACACCGAATGGCCAAAACAAACTCCCATGAGCAATTTGAAAGTCAACCCTATTTCAAGCTTCAAATCGTCTTCCGCAAGCACTAACGATAACCTAAAATCATCTCAAAAGTTTTATATAAACATTTCCAGTTTACAATCTATCACAAACTCAATCGATATTCTAAAAAACTTTTCTTCCTATTCCCGAGCATTACGAGTGTTATCCTATATTTTTCGATTTATACGACACTTTAAAAGCTCCTTCGCTAACCCAACTTTTCCATTACAGTATAGTAGTACTGAAATTAGTCAAAAGGAAGCCAATTCCGTCAAAATTCGATTAATAATTCTAGCTCAAAAACAATGGTACAAATACGAATATTCATCTTTATCTAACTCTGAATCCATACCCAAAGACAGTTCCCTATTTACGTTAAATCCATTTATTGATGCAAACGGTGTTTTACGCGTCAATGGCAGATTAGCAAATGCTCCGTTAAGCTACAATGAGCGATTCCCAATTATTTTACCACGTAACTCACATTTCTGTGAGTTATTTTTAGCTCACTTACATGAATTTTTAGCTCATGGTGAATGCCATCTAATGTGTAGAATGCTACAAACACAATTTTATATACCGCGCCTAAAACTACGCATCCGTAAGCTAATACGGTATTGTAAAACGTGTATAATTCACAAAAGAAAGTCCTGTTCGCAAATTATGGCAGCTCTACCATCCGAGCGATGCACACTTTCATCGCCATTTCACACAACTGGTATAGACTTCGCAGGGCCTTTCGAGCTCAAAAATTCAACGCTCAAAAATGCCTCAACTGTTAAAGGTTACGTATGTGTATTTGTATGTTTCGCTACAAAAGCAGTACACCTAGAGCCTTGCTCCAATTTATCCACAGCTGCGTTTCAAGCAACCTTTGCCAGGTTCGTTGGAAGGAGGGGACTCCCACATAAAATTGTTTCCGATAACGGTCGAAATTTTGTCGGTGCAAGTCGTGCTTTTCGTAAAGAGTTTTTAACATTTCTTAAAACTGTATCCCATGATATTGCTCAAAAATATCTCACTCACGGGTTTGAATGGTCTTTTATTCCGCCACACGCCCCTCACATGGGAGGTCTATGGGAGGCAGCAGTAAAAAGTTTTAAATTTCATTTGAAACGAGTTGCCGGTGCGCATCGTTTCACATTCGAAGAATTTACCACCGTGCTATCTCGAATTGAAGGCGTATTAAATTCCAGACCTATTTCAGCCTTATCTGAAGATCCCACAGACCTGACTGCTCTAACCCCAGGACACTTTTTACGCGGTGGTCCCATGCTAGCCATTCCTGAGCCAACAGTTGAAAATCTATCATTGATCTCTCGATGGGAAAAGCTAAAGGCCATCCATCACCAATTTGCAATACAATGGAAAGAAGACTATCTGAAATCTCTCCATAAGAGATACAAATGGAAATTTTCCGAGCCCAATTTGAAAATAGACGATTTTGTAATCATAATTGATGACATTCTGCCTCCTAACGAGTGGCGGTTAGGTAGAATAGAAAAGGTTCACAGCGGACCAGATAAGCATGTCCGAGTAGTAGATGTACGTACGGCAATCGGAATTCTAACTCGTCCAATTACCAAATTGTGTTATTTACCCTTTAATAATACTCAAAATACTACAAGCAGTGATTAATCTACATTTACATTCCGAAAACTGATTCTCTTTTTCCAACTCGTGTTTGATTCTTATTCGTAGCCCATTCATTTTCAGCTTTTACTAATTTTTACTCTACCCTTTTAGATACCGAAATCAACCACCACGCAACCCCGATGTACACCAGTGTCAAGTGTGTTATCGATATCATTCACTTCGTTTTTGCCGAAGCTTCCTCGCCATGAATTCCACCAAACGAAACCAAGTTGTACGACAAAAACAATATTGCCTCAATTGTTTGGCACGCACGCACATTGTCCGAAAATGTGAAAGTCCTGACAAATGCAAGAAATGCGGGTTACTACACCATACCCTTCTACATCCCACACGTCATCCACGTGGAAAAGCACAACACACCAACATACGCGAGCGTATCGGTTCACGCAGCCAAGTTGCTAGCCGCACAAACACAAAACTAAGAGGCAACAGTCAACACCACCAGTCACAAGCTAAAGACAAGGCAGAACGACAACCAAATCAATGGATAATATCTGAGGCGATTCGAACACTGGCCGCCGTTTTATGCACAAACTCAACAACATCATAATTTGCATTGCTGCAAGGAGTGGCGGCATGTTTAAATCATAATTGAAATTATATTTGAATTTAAATTATTTGAATTAAATTAAATCATACACATATGAATTGTTATTTATCTTAAGAAACCCTATGTATGTTAAGTACGGATAAAGTTAACAGATAGAATTGTCATTTTTTTACCTTTAACTTCGAATATTGTTTAAGCCTTCGTGGCAAGTTAATAATGAAAAAATAAATCACTTTTTCTTGAATTCCCATAAGGTGAGCTTCATTATATTTAATAAAATCCCTTTTTATTTCTCAAAACTAAATCTTATTATTTGTTCTCATTACATACAAATATTTTATAATTGATCATTGCTTGAGCAATTATAAACTATATACAAAAGCTTTGTCCATATTGATAGGCAGCTATAACTCATCAAAGCTCACACACACTCTATTTTATTCACATATTTTTCTTTTAAAATATCAATAATTTATATTCGTGAGTGATTTTGGGAAGTGGGCCTTATATGGGAGCTATGAGCAATTATGGACCGATTACCATGAGATTAGGTCGTGTGATTTATGTCTATATGAAAGTTTTAAGGGATTTATGCATGTTAAATTGATTTTCGGAAGCGGGTCTATATGGGAGCTATGACTAATTATGGACCGATCGTAACAAAATTTGGTGACATGAATTTTGTATATATACAAAATTCATGTCACCAAATTTTGTTACGATCGGTCCATAATTAGTCATAGTCATAATTATATATATATAAAACTTATTTGGAGCGAAAATTGTGTAGATACATAGATAAATTAAACATTTATGACCGAAAAAGTCCAATTTCGAGAGGACATTTGTATGGGGGCTAGATGAAATAATTGACCGATTTCATCCAGTTTCAATAGGCATGGTCCTTGGGGCAAAAAAATTATATGTACCATATTTGATCGAAATATCTTAAAAATTGCGACCTGTACTCCGCGCACAAGTTTTATATGGACAGCCAGCCAACCAGCCAGCCAACCAGCCAGCCAGCAAGACGGGCATCGTGTTTAATCGACTCAGAAAGTGATTCTAAGTCGATCGGCATACTTTAAGGTGGGTGTTAGACCAATATTTTTGGGCGTTACAAACATAGAGAACATATAGCGGAAACTCGAAAAAACTCAAACAAAAAAATTACTCAAAAAAGTTACACATACGAGTGTGTTTTTGTTTTCACATAGTTTGTTTTACTAATACATTATCACCACTTAGGTTTTTGACAACTGAGTTAGGTCTTTGACTGGAGAGTTTCCGCTCTATGTGTTTTCTCTATGGTTACAAACATCTGCACAAACAGATTATACCCTCATAGCTACAAAACAGTATGTACTTCATTATTAGCGTGCCATTGTTTAGAAAAACGACTACAAAATTCTCAATTTATAACTGATTTAAACAAATGAAAGTCTGTTTTACTCAGAAGGACACTGACTTTAAGATTATTTTTGTCTAAAATGAAGATTTGAAAAAAATATTCTCACCTGAACCTACAACGTGCACTAGGTCATTTGCCAAGTTATTGGAAAAGTATTTTTTTGTTGCACCGTGTAATTGATTATGTGTTTCGAAAAGTCAAGGTAATAAGCTTTGACATAGTCTGCAAGTTGGCGGAATAATATGTAAAATTTAACGTGTTTCGTGTGTTGTCATTATCAGTGGAAATCATGATGCATTTTGTCTATGAGGAAGATCACAGAGTTAAATAAAGTTGGCAGATTTCATAGAAACATTGTCCTTCTATGTAGTCATATTTTTACTGTCCCATTGAGTTTTGTCAAGATTTTCAGTGCAATAATTATCTTAAATTTTCCTAGATCCTTGAAGAATTAGAAACCAAAGAATAAAATGAAGTTCATTCAACTTAACCATATTCTTGTTTAAATTGGTTTGAAAACCTTTAAAAAATAAAAATTTAATTTAACTCCACATTGTACTGGTAAGAGGACATGCAGCCAAAATCTATATTAAAACATGTTCTGTTTGACCACAATTCAATTAAGTGCATCGTTATACAAATGTAAACAAGAACACAGATACAGATGTGTACACATAGATACGTACATATGCAAATGGTTATAAATGACACTGTGTGCTTATGCGTAGCTAGAGTGGTCTATTTTATTTAACCAGTCTTACATCTGTTTGATATGTAGGGAAGATATCTTAACGTATGTATAAGATACCAATACAGCGGTGTTTATGCCAAACATTTGTGCTTATACATGTGTATTAGACCCGCCCTTTGAATCCAATGGTATATTGGGTAATGTATAGACATGAATTGTGTAAAAATATGTTTGAGATTTATTTAAACAAATTTTGTAATTTTAAATCTGGCATGATCATTACACTATACAACAAAATCAGTAAAAATAAACTTTTATTTTAATATTTCTCAAAATATGTTAATTTTGTTCCTACATTTCATGTTCTAGTGGCCTGAGACACGTTAATGGCCAGGCGATTTTTTAATAACTTTAACATTTTTGTCTTTTATATCTTATTAGAACGACAATAACGTACACATTTCGATTCTTTTAAATTAAATTGCAAAAGTAATTATTTAATGGCAAAATTTTTATAAAAACTGAAAAAATTGCATTTTTTCCCCTTGTAAATGCACCTCAAAACTAAATCGCTAAGTCTGCACGGGTTGCCCTTCTTAGAACAAGCTAAAAAATTTTTTGGTGGTATTTTATGTCATTACACAAGTTTTCAGGGGGTACCGTCTCAACATTTCCAAAAATTTAATTCTAAGGGACACTTTATTGTACGGCCACAACGAAATTCAGTAGTCCACTTTTTTACCATTGATATTGATGGTGCATAGTTTCCATAGTATTTATTTGAGTGCTTAATTAAAAATTCACTTTTTTCAAATTTCACCTCAAGTCACGAGATAATCTGCTATAAATATCAAACACAAACTAAATGACGCAGCTTGTTCAAATTTTGACAGGCATCTGACAGATGGCTGTTGGCAGGAGCAGTGTTGCCCTTTCAGTTTAGAGCCGTGATCCACACACGTAGCTATAATCATGTCTTTATTGACATGGGGTCTTCAAGAAAATATCTCAGCTTTTGTTTGAGCTAAAAAAAAAATTTTAAAACTGTCCATTTTGAAAAAAAATGTTAACAAAGTTTTTGATTTTGAAAAAAAAGTCAAACATTTTAAAAAGTCAAAATATTTATTCTGATAGATATCCCACTGGTATCCAACTAAGCGAACAAATAGGTCTTCAAAGAAAATATCTAAGCTTTATTTTAAGAAAAAAAAGGTCCGATTTTGAAAAACAAGTCAAAAAAGTTTTTAATTTCGGAAAAAAAATATTAAAATTTTTTTATTTTTTTTTTTTTAAATATTTTTTTCGAAAGATTGAAAAAGAGATATCTATACTATTTGGGACACATTTTGCTAAGAACAATAGGTAATAAGTTACATGGATAAGAAAAAACACCTGCTTGGCCAAAATGTAAAATTTTGACCCCCTCTAACTTAGATAGTTCTCGACCGAACTTGCTGAAAAATTGTGTCTGAATTACTATCCAATAACCTTGGTGTAAATTTGGTTCACTTGACAAGAATGACCCATATGTATATGCAATTGCTTATTCATTTCGTCTAGGAATGGAAATATGTACTGTTTTTATTCCTCGATCTGTAATCGATTTCGTGCATGGATTCCCATTTGGCTCCACATTTTGTTTCCAGACAATTTTAATTTTTAAAGTCAGTACTAATGTGAACAAATATTAACGAATTTAGTTAATATGTGTTACACATATTAGGGCTCTTCAGCAATTATGAAAATTTAAACACGAAACATGAGAAATAAGTTAAAAAAGAATTGTTAATATAGAATGTTTAAAAATGTTTTTTATATAGATTTAGCAAACTCTTTTACTTCGAGAAGTCTTAAAGCGATTGTAAAATAATATGAAAATTGGAATTTTGTTTTTATAAATTTATCATTGTCAACAAATTGTAATACCTCTAATACATTACGAGTATGTATTTACAAGCACAAACGTACTTCAAAACACAAGTAGCAAAACCTTTAAGCTAAATGCCAAAAGCTTGTTAAAATTTCAGTTAGTTTGGCAATTGATCACAAATAAGTCATAACAATAGACAGAATGAATGTACATATGTGCATATATTTATTCATACATTATTACCTATGCAAACACAAATAGTATTACATTGTTTTCTATACATGTAAGTATGTATGAATTAATATTCATATGAATATTTAAGCTAGAAATACATCACACCCAGCGGGAAAAATGGTAGGTGTACTTTAGAGTGTCCCAACAATATTTTTTTTGGAATTTTGGAACGCATACCCTCTATTTTTTTATATATATAGTTTTGTATATATACAAAACTATAGTTAAATATGAAATTTTGTCATTCTATCATGATTGCAATCCGTGCGATTTATTTTTGAGGTGCATATACAAGGGGGGAAAAATGCAATTTTTTCAGTTTTTGTAAAAATGTTGCCATTAAATAATTACTTTTGCAATTTAATTTAAAAGAATCGAAATGTGTACGTAATTGTCGTTCTAATAAGATATAAAACACAAAAATTGGTTAAAAAATGTTAAAGTTATTAAAAAATCGCCATGCTATTAACGTGTCTCAGGCCAATAGAACAAGAAATGTATGAACAAAATTAACATATTTTGAGATATATTAAAATAAATGCTTATTTTTACTTAAAATATATCCATATTTACTTGTAAATAAGTCTTTGTCTTCGTAGAATACTGTTAACCTATTCGCAGGTCCAAAAAAAGAATTTTTTAAACGGCAGTTTCAAAACTCCATTTTCAAATTTTTAAAAATTTTGTTAAACAAATTTCAGAATTTTTTAATCATGACATAGGGATTTATTGAGCACATAATAGGGAATAAAAATATGAAAAAACTATGACAATACCTCTTTTAGTTTTTCCGTACCTCCGATTTTCGAGAAAAACTAATTTTTTGGCCATATTTTGGAGAATGAGCGCAATTTCCTTAATGTTATAAACTTAAAGTTAAACCTATTCAGAATATTATAGTCCATGCAATTTTAAATGCAGTCTGATAGTTTTACTAAAGTCGTAAAACGCCAACCCTTAAATCGAGAAGGTCAAATGTTCAATATTTGGAATTTCTCATGGAAAAATAGTGAAATGTTATATATTTTTGAGCCGATTTTGATGAAACTAAAGAAAACATTTTTTTGGGACACTCTAGTGTACTTATTATACACATTCTAAAATATGCGATACCCATTCTACTCTGCCTAGAAAGAATCTGCTGTACTAGAAAGACGGTTGAGGCAAAACTACACAACCATTTAATTTTAAATAGTTTTTAACAGGTATTGTATAATGTGGCCGAGCGTTGTCATGATGGAGTATTACGCTTTCATATCTGGCCATATATTCTGTTTATTTTTCGGCCAATGCACGCTTCAAACGAATCAGACCACATAGCATCATATTATTAGGATTGAAATTAAAAAGTAAGAAAGTATGGTCGTTCAAGCCCGACCATATAATACCCTACACCAAGTAAATGAGCAAAAGCAGTATTCTTTTAAAATATCAATAATTTATATTCCTAAGTGATTTTCGGAATTGGGCCTTATATGGGAGCCATGACCAATTATGTTTATATGAAAGTTATTTATGTTGAATTTTATGTGTATACCAAAATTTTTTAGAGGTTTATGCACGTTAAAGTGATTTTCGTAAGCGGGTGTTATATGGGACCTATGACTAATTATGGACCGATTGTAACAATATTTGGTGACATGAATTTCGTATATATAAAACTTATTTAGAGGGAAATTTGTGGAGATGCATATATAAATTAAACATTTATGACCGATAAAGTCCAATTTCGGGAGGATATTTGTATGGGGGCTAAGTGAAATAATGGAACGATTTTAGCCAGTTTTAATAGGCTTGGTCCTTGGGCCGAAAAAATGACATGTACTAAACTAAACGACCTGTATTTTGCGCACAAAGTTTACATGAACAGCCAGCCATTAGGAAAATTTGATGGTAGAGATGAAAAATCGTCTTCTGACGTTGACCTCCTTATTACTTAAAATCTTTGAAATGCAGGGTCACCAATTTGTTGGCACGTATTTAGTTTTTAATAAAAAGATCAACAATATATTTTATAAATAAGATTCTTCATTAATTTAAATTCACAAAACGATTGAACAAATATTTTTTCATTTGTTATTATAAAAGCAAAGTAAATGTGATTAATTTTAAAAAAGTTTTATTTGTTACAATTTTTGTATGAGTGTTTGTTTTAGAGGTAACACACATCTGCACGAATTCATTATGCCCTCACCACTATGGTGCTGTAGGGTATAACTAGCACGACTGCAATGCTTTTCAAGAACCTAATAAACCGAGGTCTGCTCAGTGGAGCAGAATTTAGTACACACTTCTCCTCAGAAATCGTATGTAGTGTTATTACTGGGTACAACGTATAAGTGTCTATAATGTTGAAATGGAGTTAAATAGTAAGACCAACCAATAATTTCAGCAAAAGTCCTATTGCAGTGTTTTGAAATTGGAAAGTTAATTTAATATATGTAACTAAAAACTTGTTAACACGTTTCAGTTCGTTTTTGCGTCCAATATGAGTCCAATATGAAAACGCTTACATTCTAAGCATAGCATATTTACAAATATATTAATTTATTGTTAACATACACTCAACACAGCATTGGATTATAAACTTAAATACAAAACTAAACGCTTATTAGTTGTTGCTTAGAACGTGATTTTACACCACACCACAGCAATATTTATTTCATCACGAATATTATAACAAAACAAACTTAAATCCTTATAAAATCAAAGTTTACCACTGTGTAAATTGCAATTTACTGACCCAGACATTACAAACAACATCATTATCATCATTACAATCATCATTATCTGCAGCTGTATCAGCAGAAGTAAAACCTAACAGCAACATCATTTTCATTCTCCTTATATTGTTATCATTGGTTTTAAATTGTTACAGTTTATCTTTTTTTTTAATTTTGTTTGTAGTAGTTCCTGTCATTGCTATTGTTGTTGGCCGGTTTAGGAAGTGTTGTTTATCCGTTTACACGTATTTTGTAATTTTACTTAAAACTTTATTTTCATTAAACCACAAAAGATTTCACAAACCGAACGACAAACAAGCAACCCAACAACAACTTTGTGGTATTACTTTGAGTAAAACAATAAAAAAACAACATTCAACTTTCTTCTACTTTAAAATGACAACAGAAAACACCACTACTAACGAACAAACAAATATCTTGAACATAATGCAACCTCTATACTGACACAAATACTCACTCAAATAAATACATTTACATTAGGGTGGCACCTATTTTGCACTTTTCAGATTTTCGATGCTCCCAAAGCCTAAATTTGCTCTCTAACGTCTAATAATCAAATGATGAATTTAGCAAATCGTCTGAAGTTTAGAGGTTGCACATTTTATTTAGTTTAGTGTTTTGGTCAAAGTAGCAGTATTTGTAACCAAATTAAAAAAATTGTTGGAAAAAAATTCCATTTAAAAATAGCTTTTGTATTCTATTTCAATTTGATTTTTTAAGTGTTTTTAAGAAAAAAATCTATGACTAAAAACTAAATTTCCTCGAAATCCGCCAATTTTGTTTAAACAGATTTTAAAATTTAGAATTTGAGACTTCGATTTTTTATGTCAGAAAATGTCTGTGTTTTATATTTAAACATACATATATTTAATGATGACATTACACACAATTTTACTTTCACGTAAAAAATATATTTTTGCTTCAATTTGTTAGTATAACTCTGAAACTACTGAGCCGATTTAAACGCAATGTACAAAAGTAAGGGTTATGTAAATTTCATTTTTGAGATATCATTAATTATGTGGAGAAACCTCTGAAAAAATTTATAATTTGACTTAAAATTTAAAAAAAAAATCTATCCATAGAATTGAAAAATTTTACCACTTTGATGCATCAAATCTATATAGTGGTTAGTCAAGCCCTTTTTGCTGTTGACCTGTGTTATAGATGACGGACAATAAAGGCCACCCTAATCATAATATATCGAGCCCTTAGCGCCAAATTATCGTAAGCGATATTTTCTACATTTTTTTTGTTGCCAAAATTAAAATTTTATGGACCGACTGATGTTTTAGTCGGTAAGATTTTATCGTAAGTCAATGTTTATATTTAACAGAATACGAATTTTATCGTAAGCGACACACAGTGGTATCGAACAAAAGAGGGAAATAAATCTGTAACTTCTAAACGGTTAGATTTGTTTGAATGAAAATTCACATGTGCAAAGAAAAAGTGCTGTCGAGTTTAAGTTTTGAACCTTGACCTCATGGGCCCACCAGGGGGGCGGACAAGGGTCCACAAAATAGGACACCTCGGGCATGTTATATTTTTACAACGATCCAATTTCTTATCGACTATAAAAAACCTTGTCCTAGCTGTCAAATATCTTTTATAGCTTAGGAGATATTCGCATTTGAAAATTAAATTTTCAAAATTTTTACCCACCACACTCTAGTTTTTTTATAACAACGGGTCCAAATATTTTCCGATTATCTCCAATTTTCATTTGTTGGAGTACTAACACATTTATGTGTCAAACAGAAAAAGAATTGTTTAAAAATAATGACTAAGTCCAAATTTATGTGCATTCGAATTTAAAAAATTTTAAAAAGACGATTTTTCGCAAATTTTCTGGGAAAAAAGTACTTTTATTCCTTTTAAGTTATCGCAAAAAATTTCTAAGAGGATGTATAAGGAATTCATACTTTCGGAAAGCTAAGTTTTTATAAAATATTTTAAATGAAAAAAAAAAAAAAAATTGTTGTTATTTTTTATGTAAAATTAAATTTTAGGGCAAAAATTCTAAAATCGCATATTCGATATCAATATATAGTAACCAATTTTAGGTGGCCTAATATGTTTCTAATTATTTTGTGAAGGGTGCCGATAACCCCGACCCTGGTATGCATATTATAGCCAAAAAACTAAATATTCCCATTTTTGGATTTTTTCAAAAACTTTTGGAGAATTGCGGGATTGTTGATAATAAATTTCAAAATTCGTTTTAATTTTTCCATTTTAAATAGAAAAATCTACACAACTGTGAAATTTCATTAAAAACTATTCATAAATAAAAATTTAATTTTAATTCGAAAAATTTGTACCTATGCAAAAATTCAATAAAAAACATTTTTTGTCATATTTTTCAATAAAGCATTTCATGAATTTTTAATTGTCAAAAGTTATAAATATTTTTGAAATATAAGCAAATAGCTTGAACGAAATTATATTATATCGCATCATAACATTTTTAATTCAATGTATAAATTTCAAAATAATCAAAAAAAAACCTTCTCCTGTAAAATTTGTGTTTTGTCGCTTACGATAATTTGGCGCTAAGGGCTCGATTTGCAATTTGGCAATTGTTTAGCAAAAGTACCAACCAACCAGCAAAACACACACGCACCCGCACACACAGGAGTCAGAGTCATTTTAATAAGTAAAAAAATGTTTGGAAAAAATGAAGATGAAAACAAATATAAATATAAGTAACATGCAACTAATATCAAATTATCTTTAGAAATCCTGCCAAGAAAATTAGAAAATTTCTCTCTATCCGCTCATCCCTCAGTCCCAGTTCTGCTTTCAACTAAAGTTGATAATAATTTGCACGCAAATTTCACATTATTCGCACGTACACAAAAACTTGTTATTTTTCTGCTTCAGCTTTTTCTTGGCGTGTGTTGATGTTAATTTTTTTTCAAAAACAAGAAAAGGAAACAATGAAAATATTTTTGGTAAAATTGGTTCTTGTGTGAGTGTGTACAAAAGCTGCATGTGCTTGTATGTGGTTCTAAAACCGATTGCAAAAAATTTTAATATTGTAAAATACTCGTACTACGAAAAAAATACAGAACATTAGATTTGTAAATTTAAAAAAAAAAAACAAGTAGGAAAGTATTGTCGGTCAAGCCAGATCATATAATACCCTACACTAAGTAAAAGCGGAAAAACATTTTTCTTTTAAAATTTCAATAATTCATATTCGTGAGTGATTTTCGGAAGTGGGCCTTATATGGGAGTTATGACCAATTATGGACCGATCACTATGTTGAATTTTGTGAGTATACCAAAATTTTTAAGCGATTTATGCACGTTAAAGTGATTTTCGGAAGCGGGTATATATGGGAGCTATGACTAATTATTGACCGATCGTAACAAAATTTGGTGACATGAATTTTGTATGTATAAAATTTTGTATGTATAAATTGGACCGATTTCTGCCATTTTTAATACACTTGGTCCTTGGGCCGAAGAAATAATATGTACCAAATTTTATCGAAATACTCTGCGCACAAGGTACTCTGCGCACAAGGTTTACATTGACAGCCAGCCAGCCAGCCGACCAGACGGATGGACGGACGGACATCGTTTAATCGACTCAGAAAGTGATTCTAAGTCGATCGGTATACTTTAAGGTGGGTGTTAACTAATATTTTTAGGCGTTACAAACATCTGCACAAACGCATAATACCTTCCCCACTATGATGGTGTAGGGTATAA
Source organism: Calliphora vicina (assembly GCF_958450345.1). Lineage (NCBI taxonomy): Eukaryota > Metazoa > Arthropoda > Insecta > Diptera > Calliphoridae > Calliphora > Calliphora vicina. The sequence goes on along the minus strand of NC_088780.1, from coordinate 143,895,125 downwards.
ATATTTGTCACATGAACAAATTTTAGATAAACTTAAGCTAGTAAGAAGTTACAATAAATAAAAAATATTCAGGTATTGCAGGATGCTAAATGAATAAAAATACCCAGAATGCTTTATTTCTAGTAAAAGCTAATGATATGTTTAATTAAAGTTGTTTTTACGTTTACGATTCACATAATGTACTCACTAATCTAAACTTTTTATACTCAAATGCTCTGTGAAGGGTATCATATTATCGGTCTTAACCGAACTTATTTTCTTCCTTTTGTTTCTTAATATTCTTTAACATAACAAAACTTAATAAGCGATCATTAAAATTAACTATTCTAGCACAAAAACATTAAAAACTTTTTACGAAAAATTCACATATATTTCACCACAAATAGATTTTTTGGGTGAAAACATAAAAGCTAATTTTGCTCGAAAACTAGATGCGCTAGAGAGACAAAGGGACCAAAATATGTGAACAATGCTATTTCCCACCAAAAATGGATTTTTGATTTTGTGGAACTCCTAAAGGACATAAATCTGTGATTCAAAAATCCATTCCATTTTTCTCGGAAACTACAGAAAATGTATGATCAAAAATTAAAACATAACAAGTTCAGTTTTTAAGAGGTAAAAGCAAAGGGACGAAAATTGCATTTATTTAGAGCCAAAAGATGAAAATTGATTTAATGTTTAACGCAAGTATTATTTGATTCTTTTTCGATCAAGTTACCTTTGAAAAGTATGTCAGTTATTATGCTTAATGTCAATTATGTTCATTTGATGTTAATCTGATTAAAATGAGTGACGTGATAGAATTATTAAAAATATTTTCAACAAAACCCAACATGGTACTACAAAATGTTGGCCAAAAAAGCAAAGGTCTGCCGTCAAACTGATTCCAATGTTATTTAATAGTATCGTGAGATACTTGTCCGTTGATAGAAAACCTGGTTCATGTAGAAGGAATGTTCAACATGTTGTTTCTAAAGCCAATAAATCGAAAGCATTTTCAAAAGAGCTTCCAACACATCCGGAAGGAAAGCAGTCCGATTAGCTGAGTACTCGGACTATTTGGTACGAAAAGTTAAAGCCAATGCAGGTTTAAAAACAAAAAAAGTTCCTGACAGGAAATCTGCTAAAAATTCTGTATAATGGATGACGAAACTTACGTATGGACAGTTTATCGCAACTTCCGGGTCAGTTCCGAAAAAAGAAGCCAAACATTTGATACAAAGGGGCTATATAAATACCGAAAAAGAGGATGCTTCCATTCTTACTATGTCACTACGGTAAGCAAAGTCTTGAGTGGTACAAGAACATTAAAGTAGTATTTGTACCAAGAGAGGCAAATACACCAAACTGCCTGGAGCTAAGGCCAGTGGAGAGATATTAAGCTTTTGTTAAAAGAGAATTGAGGGGCACAAAAAGGTGTGCAAAAACGTGGTAAATTTTAAATGGAGCTGGACTACCTGGTCGAACAAAGGAGGGTTGTAATAATAATTTCAATCAAATAAAAAAATAATAAAAACTACGTTTAGTGGTTTATTATACCCTACACCACCATTGTGGGGAGGGTATAATGCGTTTGTGCAGATGTTTGTAACGCCCAAAAATATCGATCGACTTAGAATCACTTTCTGAGTCAATTAAACGATGTCCGTCCGTCGGTCTGGTCGGCTGGCTGGCTGTCCATGTAAACCTTGTGCGCATAGTACAGGTCGCAATTTTGAAGATATTTCGATAAAATTTGGAACATATTATTTTTTTGGCCCAAGGACCAATCCTGTTGAAACTGGCTGAAGTCGGTCCATTATTTCACCTAGCCCCCATACAAATGTCCTTCCGAAATTGGACTTTATCGGTAATAAATGTTTAATTTATATATGTATCTCCACAAATTCCGCTCCAAATAAGTTTTGTATACACAGAATTCATGTCACCAAATTTTGTTACGATCGGAGCATAATTAGTCATAGCTCCCATATAAACCCGCTTCCGAAAATCACTTTAACTTGCATAAATCTCTTAAAAAGATTAATATACACACAAAATTCAACATATTTAACTTTCATATAGGCATAAATCACACGTCCTAATTTCATGCTGATGGCACCATAATTGGTCATAGCTCCCATATAAGGCCCACTTCCGAAAATCACTCAGAAATATAAATTATTGAAATTTTAAAAGAAACATGTTTTTGTTCTTTTACTTAGTGTATTGTATTATATAATTTCTTACTTGTTTTTAATTAAAAATGTCTATTATTTTTGAAAAGCAAATAATTTGCTAGTAAAATTGTAAACACTATTCCCAACAATTTGACGTCCTTATTAAAGATTAATATAAAATTTTAAAGATATGATATATGTATGTACAGTGACGGACATTACAATACAATCACTACCAATATTTCATTTAAAACCAGGAGCAATCATAAGGATTGGTGTGGGCCAGAAAATATAAAAAAGTGGCAAAATGTGTTGTGGATGGACGAAACGACCATTAATTTAATTGGTAGTGATGATAAGACATGGGTTAGACGTCCAAAAAATGGCAAAAACCAAAAACATTTATCCATGGTTGGGGAAATATTATTATATGGGGATGCTTTTCTTGGTATTGCGTTGGTCCAATTTATTGGATTAAAGAAAATATGGATAAGCACTTGTATGTAAATATTTTGGAGAATGTTATAAAGCCACATGCAGAATGGAACATGCTCTTAAAATGGCTCTTCCAGCAAGATAATGACCCAAAGCACACGTCAGGTCTTGCCAAAAAATGGTTTTTATATAATAAAATTCATGTTATGGAATGGCCGTCTCAATAACCAGACTTAAATCCTATGGAAAATAGTAAAAGACGAACTCGGACCTGAAAAATTAAAAAACAAGGAAGAACTTTGGCAGAAAATTCAGGAAATATGGTATGCAATTTCCCGATCTACATGCGAAAGTTTGTTAAATTCAATCCCCAAAAGATTTGATGCTGTTATTAGAAATAATTGATATGCAACAAAATATTAAGAAAACAACGAATTCTTATGATGATTTGTTATTTTTAATCATTTTATTTGAATGTCGCATATTTTATTTAGTCTTTTAGATTTGACATCGTTTTTAACATAAGAATGTGTTATTTTTTTATTTTATTTTTTTCTATTTATTGTTTACGTTATGAGCATTAATATATAATGAACAAATTTGGAATTTGGAGCTCTTGATGTGCTGTATCGATTTTTTTAATATCTACGGTGTTTCTTTAATCGAATCAAAATTTGTATTGGTAAATCCATCATAGCTCCTAATCCTAATTTTAGGTTGTCTCGGACATTAGTACTTACTTTAAGTCTTTAGTAATAACATTATTTCCTTACTGGTATAAGAATAACTACATGTAGAGAATAAAAACTAATATTATTTATTTTTTTTTTTTCATGTATACATATCACAATTTTTATCACTTCAGGGAAAACATATTTTTACACTTTTAATTTGAAATTTCACTTTTCACTTTGCTTTACAGTTACTTTTATTTGTTGACAACTAAATCTCTTTGATAAGCACTTGGGCAGCAGGAGTTTTATTTCAAAAAGTACCATCTCCTGCGGCACTAGTACTTAGAAAAGTGATTTTCGTTTGAGCTTAAAACTACATACAAAAAAAAAGCATAGTATTTATTTAGAATTTAATTTAAGCATAAATTATTATCATTAGAATTTTCTAAAAATTTCGAATTTAAATAAGTAAATACATATATAAATTATAAAATCTTTTAAAAGCAAAACTGTTAAAGAATAACTTACCCATTCCCCGAAACACTGACTGTCACGTGTAACTGCAGATAGACATAAATATTATCTAAATGGAGATAAGCACCAGAAAGTAGACCTGCAAATTATGATGATGTATTTTTGTTTATTTATTGCTGTTTGTTTGTTTTAAAGCACGAATATTGTTTATAAGAGAATTAATGTTGATTTGTTGTATATATTCTGCTTATAATTTTAGCTGTATGTTCATTATATTATTTTTTGTTTACGAGTAAATCCGCATTAAAACCAATGCCGCTGTAAACACGCACTTACCAATAATTGAAGTTTTATAATGTATTTTAAGACATTTAATTTTTTTATTTCGTTTTCCTCTAAAGTGTAGCAGAAACGTTGATAATTAAATTGGGGTAAAAATTAGCATAGTTCCCAAAGGTCTTAAAGACGTGAAGAATACAAACATTTGGTATCATTAGGTATTTATATTGAGCCATTATCAGCAATTATTTACCAAAGAAGGATCGATACATACATGTATCACAATGGTGATAACAAACATCTGTTTGAACGATATATTTTCTTTATAAATCCTGTATTTAAAAAAAGTTTTTATTTTGACTCGAACATGATTGTAATATTATTCAAGTTAAAGTGTTAGTGAAGAAACGGAAGTGTATGGATATTAGGATGTATATTGACAGTTGTCCAAGAATGAGATAGCGATACATTGGAAATTCTCATTCATATGACATGTATACATATGTGGTGAAGCTTGATGCTGATATTGACCAATTCTGGATAAATGGATCAATGAGCATATACATATACATATACATAGTCCATATTAGTTTCAGTGCCATCTACATATATTTTGTGATTATATTGCAGGGTTTATTGACTTCTAGGTAACTCTCATTGGACATTTTAGGTTTGTGGTAAATGCAAGATGCTTTGGATTACTTTTCATTGAATTTTATAGCTGTTCTTTCAATGAAGATGAGATTGTATCTATCTAATTTTAATGTCATTGTTCTGCACCAAAGACTAAGGGACTTCATACATGGGGTCAAGCATTTCACAGTGATCGTACAGACCGATCGTGGAGGATCGTATCTTAGCTCGAAGCAGCTTGGAGGATACAAATACCACATTATTGTTATTGTACTACTCAAGACCTTGCTTATCATAGTGACGAGATGCCAAATCAGGCCAAAAATAAGTGACCACATTAAGAAATCCTATGAAGCATCCTCTTTTGTAAACATTCCTTTCTGTAAATTTCGAGCCCTTTGTAACAAATGTTTGGATTCTTTTGTCGCATATTGCTTGCCATGCCAAGAACTTTTTGCGAAAATGTTCTGCTTTTGAGCTAAGCTAAGCTTTTCTACAACATTTCTTCGAGTATCTGCAACATAAAAATATGAAACGTTTCGTAGTCCATTATGCAGTAGGTTTTTTTTATAAAATTTGACTTCAATTTTCGTGCTTTGTCTTTGGCCTCTAAATTTCATGCAGAGTACCTGTCAGGAACTTTTTGAGCCTTGTATGTTTTGAAGCTTGCGTTGTCTTTAACATATTCACCAAATAGTCCGAGTAGTGAGCTAACCTGAATGCTTTCCTAACGGATGTGTTGGGAGCTCTTTTGAAAATGGTTTTTATTTATTGGCTTTACAAACATCATGCGGACCATTCCTTCTACCTGAACCAATTTTTTGTCATTGAAATAGTTTTTCCGGTACTGTTTAATAACATTGGAGTCAGTTTAACGCAGTATATTGATTGTTTGGCCAACTTTTTGTAAGACCAAGTTGGATTTTGTTGAAAATATTTAATAATTTTAGTACGCACTTTCTTCTCGTCACTCATTTTAATCAGATTAACAACAACGTACTACAAAAACAAATCGAATAATACTTGGGTTAATAGTGTTAAGGAAAGATGTGTGTTAAGGTTTTTTGACCTCACTCCTTAAACGAAAACGAATCTACCTCACACTGGTTAAACCTAATAAATACCTTGTCAATATTCAAATAGATTCAACAAATATATTTGCATTTTTTTTTCATTTAACAAGCTTCAACTATTCTGCATCCATACACCTGCCGATACCATGTCTCTAGGTGTTAATAACTGCCCCAAAACAAACAAACAAACAAACCAAACTGATGTTCAATTTAAATGGAATAAAGAATACCCAAAAACTGGAACTCAAATATTTTTGTGCTCGTAACTACAGAATAAATATAAAAAATAAACAAACATTATAATGATCGTCAACAAGAACCAAAAAAAAACGAATTATATTTCAAAAAACTACATACCCAGTGTCTACAACTATGTTGTTGCTTTTGATGTTTTACAAAATGGCAGTACTAAGGACTAGAACCTTACAATGTGTATGTGTGGTCACTATTCAGCAACCACCGGCAACCAACGAACCAGCAAAGCCAGTTCAAATCTATGCACGATATAAAGGTGGCGGCAGTGGCGGTGATGATGATGATGACGGTGGTTGTGATGATTGTTACATAAACTGGTATGTGTGTCAACGGAAACGGAAATTCATATACAGGCACATACACATGTATACCTCTACCTACCGCTAAGTTATACATATTTATACATCGAAAAAGGTAACCTCTGGCTATTAATTTTGTAGTCAGAGATAACTAACTGTATTTAAATGTTTGTATGCTTGTGTAGGTTTTATGCACACGTTTCAGGCACTTGTAGATCCACTGTATTGTTAAACGTTATTGCTGGTTTTATGTGAAAAGTTTCATGTTTTATTCTTTGCTTGTTTTTTTGGAGGGTAGATTTTTTGACGGATTTTTTTGTTGTTTTTATTACGATTTTCAGTTTTTTTATTTGCTTCTTCACTTGTTTGCCAGGTTGGCTGAATTCCGTTGCGGTTATTTTTGTTGATTATGTATAAGCTTTATTCAGGTAATTTTCGTATTTATTTTGGTGTTTTTTTTCTCTCTTCTTTTATTATACAAATTTGTTTGTTTGTTTATATTTGTTGTTGGTTTTTTATTTCCTACATTCTCATCAAAATATTTTATTTCTTTTCACTTTTTTAATTTAGACCTATAGGCTTATTACTCACACACAGAAATTGTTGCTTATTAATTCTTTGGTTGTTTTTTCATTGCCAAAAACACACAGTGGGGCAAGAATTATGATAATAAGTACAGAAATTTCACTTCATTGTTCCATATATTTCAGCAGATATGTTAAATGGAATGGAATTCTATTCTGTTAAATTTCCAAAAAAAAAAATAAATTAAATTTTAGTTAAATAGTTTCTTGATATTTTTCATAGCACATCAGAAAAAAAACAGATTCGTTGTTACAACCGAATTTGTTGTCAATCGTATTATACTCCCAACTATTTCGTTTTATTTTTTAAATTTATTATTTGAATAGGGATATTAGGTGGATTTTCGTTCAGGTTGGTTGCAATTCAATTTACCACTACCGAAGGACTATACATTAGGCAGGGTCGATTTTTATGGAGGATCAAAAAGTAAAAAAATCGTATAGCAGGAACGCAATCTACGGATAATTCTAACAAAGTTTCCTCAACAAACCATAGGTCTAAAATCAAATCCTATCTTGTCCATTTCGTCTTTTATCCAATAAAAACAAGAAAGAAAGTATGGTCGGTCAAGCCAGACCATATAATACCCTACACGTAGTAAAAGAGCAAAAACATTTTTCTTTTAAAATTTCAATAATTTATATTTTTGAGTGATTTTCGGAAGTGGGCCTTATATGGGGGCCATAACCAATTATGGACGGATCACCATGAAATTAGGTCGTCTGATTTATGTCTATATGAAAGTTAACTTAGTTGAATTTTGTGTGTATACCAACATTTTTAAGCGATTTATGCACGTTAAAGTGATTTTCGGAAGCAGTTTTATATGGGAGCTATGACTAAATATGGACGGATCGTGACAAAATTTGGTGACATCAATTTTGTATGTATAAAACTTATTTGGAGCGGAATTTGTGGTGATACATATATAATTTAAACATTTATGACCGATAAAGTCCAAATTCGGAAGGACATTTGTATGGGGGCTAGGTGAAATAATTGACCGATTTCAACCACTTTCAACTATTCAAAATTGCGACCTGTACTCTGCGCACAAGGTTTACATGGACAGCCAGCCAGCCAGTCAGCCAGCCGACCAGACGGACGGACATCGTTTAATCGACTCAGAAAGTGATTCTAAGTCGATCGGTAAACTTTAAGGTGGGTGTTATATTTTTGGGTGTTACAAACATCTGCACAAACGCATTATACCCTCCCCACTATGGTGGTGTAAGGTATAAAAACTATTCAAAAAAATTTTATATTGAAATATGATTTGATTTTAGACCTATGGTTTCTTGGGGAAAATTTCTTAGAATTTTCCATAGAATTCGTTTCTACTATACGATTTTTCGTGAAAAAATCGACCCACCCTACTATATATGCATACTATAATGAACAGAAATGGGTGGTATAGAAAAATTCGGTCAAACCAGGATCAAAATGTAATACAACATCCAACATCCAAACAACTTGATATTTTTCAAAACAGGTTCCTATTATAAAAGAACGATTTGTGCAGAAAATGGTAAAAATCTGTTCATTCTAACACCCATATAAATATCTTCCCGGAATATGGCTCTATGATATTGTACATAAATGCCTATAAAAGAGTGCACACAAAAGTTTGTTACTGGTGACTTTTTTCAGTTTAGCAGTTCTACATTTATTATAATTAATTTCCTCAATCAGACCCATTGTGCACTAGTCTGCTGGTATTTATGCGTGTTTTAGTGTGTTTATATTCATTCTTATGGTTCATGTTTGTGTTGGCTTAATAAATTGTTTTATTGACATTTCACTGCTGATGATTATGCTGTTAATGGCTGTGATGTTGATAAAAATAATAATAATAATAGTAATGACGTTGATGTTATTGCTGCTTTTTATTTAATATCATCAGTATTGTTGGTGTTTTTATTATTAAGCCGTATTTTGCTTTATTCCCTTCTTGTTATTTTAACAGCAATTATTTTAATTTTTATAAGTATGTATGTATATTAGGTTGGACCTTATTTTTGCAAATTTTGGATGTCAGCAAATTTTTATATTTAATCATCTATGGTTAAATGAAATGCAACAACTATTTACAATTAATTTTTTTCTTTATAAGACCTTGAAAGCAAAATATGTATCATCCTAATGGAAATAGAGGGCATGATAACTATATCATATAATTTAATATCATCAAAAATTATGAAATTTTAAATAGTTGTTAATAAAAGTTTTAAGATGAAAACATTTTAATTTTATTTATCTACAAGTAAATAAAAAATACCTTTTGTAAATATCATTAAATACTAAATAATTTTATATAGGAAGAAATATGTAGTTATAAATGTATATAACAAACCACACATCATTGAAGTTCCTTGTGAAAATTATGCCGGATTAATTCACAATGTATGACTTTCATAAAACCCCTAAACATCATGGTTGTGCATTCTATGGATTGGTGGTTTTATGGTTTTGCAATGCTAATTGCAAGATAAATGCTTTATTTGCTTATACATATGTATGTAATTGACTAAAAATCGTCTTACAATTTGAATATGAATTAAAACAGTTGCACTCTATTAATGCATTTGCATTAATCATTTTTTCAAGCAATTGTAAAAGATACTTTTAAATTTAGTTAAAAATATTTATATATACAGAACAAAACATTTTACAAATGGCATCCGATAAGCAGATATCGAAAATAACTCGTCCATAAATCAAGCTTTTTGCATGAAAACTAAGTTTTTGCATATCTCAAAAGCAGTTTTGTCTGAACTTTGCATATTATGCACCTTTACTATAATTTCTTTAAAGAAAATATTAAAAGGAAATATTACTTCATAACTTATACATATTTAAGGTGCTTATGAAACTTTAACAAGATCTTGCTATGTCCGCCGGTTTGTCTGTCTGTTGAAGCAAAATATTTTTATATATTAACTGCTGAAATAAGTTAGTATCTAAATAATATTTTAACACGATCCATCCATAGTTAGTCACAGCTCCCATATAAATTTAAAAATCATATACTGGGAGTAGGGTATCATATATGTAGGGTATCTTTAGAACTGAAAAATTAACTTTCATTTACTTACTTTCATTAACTTACCACAAAACAATGTTTTGATATACATTTCTATATTAAGATTTTATTCAATTTTATTACAAATTATAATTTAATTTAGAGTTATTATTTTATAAAAAAAAATACTAATACTTTCATTACAAGTTTTACAAAAAATAATATTTTTTAGCTACTTAATTTTAAAATTTTTCCCAACAACTTTCGCTATTTAAATAATTAAGACCACCAATTAAAAAAAATTGTTTATTTTGCTATAATCTTTTGCAACTGCATAACCTACTTTCTATTTCAATGAAACCTAACAAAAAAATGAGAAAAATCCCCAAAGTATAACACAGCGCATACACATATTCCAATAAAGTTAGAACTACAAAAAAAAACACAGAATATCCTTTTGCAACATAGCTGCACAAACCTATAAAATTGTTATGTATGTGTGTATCTATATAAATATTTAATATTATTATCGATTCGGAACAAACTATTTGAAAAATTCAATAATAGCACAATTCCCCAACATTAAATGACCTCAAATATTTTAGTCTATTGTTCAAATGCATTTGGGTTATTTAAATATTATATGTATAGATAGATATACATACATATATATATTTTTTTTGCCTTATTTCGTTTATTTTATCAGCTAGTAAATATTAAAATAGCGAGCATAAAAATGAGATAAGTTTGTATAAAAATAGCTAAATGAATTTTGTATATAATAGATTGTTGCCAGTGGCAGAAATACTAAAGCAAACATATTCACACAAATAAATATATACATACATACATGTACAATAATAGTAAGAATTGTAAAAAAAATAACATATATTCAAACAAAAGGCGAAAATATTCAACAAATTTTCATTGATATATAATTGTTGTAATTAAATTTTTGTAAAAAAAAAAACTCTCACAACAATAAAACCGCAAATTTGTAAAATAAATACCAAATACCAAGGGTTGATTGTTGAATGCAATATAAGTAAAAAAATATTGCCAATAATCTGCATACAAAATAAAGATTACGAATATTATACAAGCGGTGACAGAAATTAAGTTTTATGAAGTTCAAGGATTTTTTAACATAACAACTTATTTAACAATTATATTTTCCTTGTGTAGAAAACCACACAAAATAAATCTTTTTATACCCTACATCACCATAGTAGGAAGGGTATATTGGGTTAGTGCTGGTGTTTGTGACTTGCAAAAATATTGACCTACCATCCATCTTAAAGTATACCAATCTACTCAGGATCTTTCTCCTAGCCCCCATATCTGAAAATAGTTAAACTCTCATAAATATCGTAATTATAAACATATCCAAACCAATCGGTCCACAATGTTCCATAACTCTCATACAAGCGCCATTCTCGAAATCTCAATAAAATTCAACAAAAATATGTTTCATATATATGCAAATTATCCAACCAAATTTTGTGACGATCGGTCCATAGTTAGTATGGACCGATAGTATTTATTCTTAGTGTAGGGTCGGGCTTGCTAGAATATACTTTCCTACTTATTGTTAATAAAATTTCTTGACATTTCCAGCGCATCATTTTAGGACAGAAAACGCACTAATTTTTTAAAAAACAAGTAAGAGAGCTATATTCGACTGTGCCGAATCTTATATACCCTTCATCAAATTATAATTCAAAATAAAAATTTTAAATATTTTTAGGTAAACAAAATTTATTTTGTTTCCAAAGTTGTTTTTAAAATTTTTTGGAATTTTTTTTTTTCGAATTGTTTTTTTTTAAATTTAAAATTTTTTTTTGTATTTAAATTTTTTTTAATATTAAGCGAAAAAAACTTTTTTTGAAAAAAAAATTTGGGTTAAAAAATATTTTTTCCGATTTTAACCCATTGTAGGTCCAACTTACTATGGTCTTATATACGCCGTTGCAAAGGTCTTTGAAATATATATCATTAGATATCCATATTGTCTATACTAATGACTTAGTAATCTAGATATAGGTCAAAAATAGGTCAAAAATCGAAGACCGATTTTCTGGGGGCTTCGGAAAGTTGATTTCAATAGACAGACGGACATAGCTGTAAATAGAAAAGACTATCTATAAAGATCCGGAATATATATACTTTATAGAGCCGGAAAATTATATTGTGGAAATTACACACGGAATGATAAACTTATATATATATATACCCTTCTCAGGAAGGTACATAACGAGTTATATAAAATGAGACGTTCCTTACTCTGGTGAGTGGTTTTACACACATATGTAATTTGTATGTATTTTGTAGTAGGAACAGCCTTTTTTGTCGTCAAATGTGCTGTTTCTAATTTGACAACAGAATATACGAAATTTTTTAGGTTAAATGCTAGTATGAAATTAATAACAATTAAAACCATTTGCACTATTCTCAGTTCTCACTATTGCAGGTCAATATTTATATGAATTTTTTTTTTCACTGCTGGTAAGTTTTGAAAATATGCAAAATCGCAAACCGAAAATGTTTAAACAATGTATAAAGTCTAGTACAAAAAAACGTACTTATTTTTATGATTTTTTGTAGCACAAAACGAAGCAGTTACAAAAAACGGTTATTGTAACGAACGTAAACCATTAAAATGCAATTATAATTATGATGCCATTGTTCGTTTATGCAAGCCTTTATATGAAAGTGTGGGAGAGTATATCTTGTTACCCATTGTGTGATTCTGAATATGCAGACACACACAGCCAGACCTACTCTTCCACACAAACACACATAAAGAAACATATTCATTAGGGTTGCCCCGTTTATAAGAAGCAAAAATAAGGAGTCAATGTTGTCAACTAAAATGTAAGATTAGTTTGTTTGAGGAGACCATTTCTTAAAATTGTTGTCCCGGCGTCATAATTTGGTAAGCTGGATCAAATGGAAAAAATGTCTTTTTAAATTTTTAATGATTTTTTTCGCAGTTGTCGAAAAGCAAGAATTTCAAAATATTGGTATCATGTTAAAGGTCTTTGAAAGGAGCTTTCAACGTAGTTTCGTATATTTGATATAGAATTAACTAGCTGACCCGGTGCGCTTCGCCACCCCAATTATAAGAAAGAAATAGTACTATTAAGTCTCCCGCTCACTCGGGTCCATATAATCTTTATTTCATGGTGAAGAAATTACTAAAAGTACCATTCGAATAAAGAAATAGTACCAAAAAATCTACCCCTAGAATCCTAACTCACTTAGGACCATATATGCTTAATTTCATGATTCTAAGTCCATTGTTATAGAAATTTCAAAAAAGTATCATTAGATTAAAGAAAAAGTGTTAAAAAGTCTCCCCCTAGAATCCTAACTTACTTAGGACCATATATGTTTAATTTCATGTTTCTAAGTCCATTGTTATAGAAATTTCAGAAAAGTACCATTAGATTAATGAAAAAGTATCAAGAGGTTCCCCTTGAATTTTCACTCACTTAGGACCATATATGCATAATTTCATGTTTCTAAGTCCATTGTCATATAAAATTCAAAAAGTACCATTAGATGAATAAAAAAATACCTATAGTTCTCACATTTTGGTATATTGTACACTCTAATAAATTTTCATGTAAATTTACTCCATTTATAGTAGGTAACTTTTCTCCTACTATAATTAGGGTAAAAATAAATGTTGTATGTTATTTAATCAATTAATACCTTAAATTGTCATATTTCACTGAAACGGTTTATACCGATTTTCGAAATTCAATCAAATTTGAATTTTTTTAAATTTTTCAAATTTATTTTCCCCTCGATCTGATGTTGGATACCAAAATAACTGTAATTCCTAAGTTTTCAATTGGTATGTATATATCCTTATAATAAAAAAAGTTTAAGTATTGTAAAATATTTGCAACATTTCACGGAGAAAATTTTATTTATTTATCAGTCATTCTTTGTGATTAAAATTTTGTTATGTTCCATTCTGAGGGTACTATATTTTAAAAATAATAATAATAATAAGTAAAACAATATATATTCTGTAAATATATGTATACAAAAACTAAAAAAATATATACAAAATATATATGCGGTTTCAATAAACAATTTTATAATAGCAAAAAAACAGAGTCAAATTCATTTCATACTACATGCTAATTGGGTGCTTAGCATAAAATTAAATATAGTCAGTTTAAACTATTATTTTTGCAACTATTTAAAATGTTGTAATAAGCTCTAAAAACTTTCACATAATAACATTTCAGTGTTTATTACTATTCAGATCATCTTAAAAAAAGAGATTCAAGGGTTTTTTGTTTTTTCAGTCGTGATTGTCATTCTTGTGGAATTGCCCATATGTTTTCTTCGCTTGAGATGTGAAAAACTACAAAAATGACTTTGCTTTAGATTTTTTCTTTGGATCCAGCCTAATATACATATGTACATATAAACACCTGAGTGGATAAGTACGAAAATGAGGATATAAAAGTAACAGTTGCAGTAACTTTATAATAGCATAACCATTCAAGAAAAATATATTCAAGAGGTTGTTACTGCTGGTTGTCTTATGGGTGGGCATAACTTCAAAAAACCATAAAGGGCCTCTAAGTAGAGGTGGAGTATAGTTGCTTTTTAAGGCCCTTTTTTTTAAACGAAAAAATATTTCATATATGTAACATGCTGTTGCACCTGCAGCTGTCTCATTACAAGTGAATGGCCGCACATTTCAAGTGTGTGTGAAGTGTATGTGCTTTACATAAATGAATGCATTTTGTGCAAAATCCTTATTTTCTTCCACACACTAAAACAATGCAATCAGACATTTATAAAGAGGGAGAAAAAAACACAAAATAATACAGAAGCCAAACCCACAGACAGTTATAGAAAATGTCACAGCTTGGAATATAAACGTATAAAAAGATGCCACAACAATGCAATCTAAAAAAAAAACAATGGAAACAGAACAAGCTAAACAGAAAAAATCGTATAAACAAAACAATGAAATACAATAGAAAACAACACTGAATATACTAAATATGCCATCATAACAAACGCCTTAAGGGTTTCATAACAATGCAATAATACCGCAACATACGAGTATCTACATGCAGAAAACTCCTCTTAAATAACATATATACTATATATATATTTATAAACACAGATATCCAGCCATACACACACATCCTCATGAAGGCCCCAGCAGTTAAGCAAGTAGTCAATGTATCCCTTCTAGACAGTAATTGTCACTAATGTCCTATCACTTGGATGACTCCAATTTATATATTTGGGTCATTTGATACGTACGTACTCATTGTAGTGCAGAGAGAAGACAATTGGTTACTTTATATATTCCAGGTAATCTAGCGTGAAGATAATTGTCACTTAAGAGTCTCTAAGTAATCTAGAGTGTAGTCACGTTTAAACGTTTTGTGAGTAATTAGTTCGTACAAACAGTTTATACAAATTATACAAACGTTTATACAAATTGTGTTGAAATAATTCTCATACAGTTCATTTTAATTTTAGCTTAAGTATACTGATATCCTATGTAAAATAGCGAGAAGTCAATAGTCACTTTAGTGTCTCGCAGTAACCTAGAGTGTAGTCACATTAAACTTTTGTCTTGTAGTGCACTTTAGAAAGAAGTTATTTTACCAACCAGAAATAATCTATTGGAGAGTTGTCGAAGGAAGGTTTGTTTACATGGAATCGTATCTTTGTATCCAAAAGTTGCCTGAAAATGAGTCAACTACTAAGAACAGACAGAATAGCTATATCTGGGGGTCGATTCTGGTTCTGTGAAATGGTGAAATAAAAAATAACTTTTCGTTTCATAAAACTTTTCATCATTTCACAATTACACAAATTCCGATACCCGTTCTTCAATTTGTTTTATTCCACTTGTTATTTTCATATGAAAACATTTGAATTTATTTATCATTTTTTTACTAAACATGAATCAGAAACTCTAGGAAAATATGAAAATACTTTTTATTTCACCGTTTCACAGAACTAGAATCGACCTCCTGGTTGGGTTGAGTACTAAGACATGTGTTTTACAGTGAATATTTGGGATCAATTAGCTTCCGCCTAGGAAACGTACATATTAAAATAACCAATTATGTAGCTAGTCCAGTAACCAGTTAGGTTAAGAAGGAAATTTATTATATGTAGCCGATATGTGAATCCCATGCATTGACTACTATTGAACATCTATCAGACACTATATTTGTAATCCATTTAGGATCATGCACATATTAAAATAAAATAAAATTACTAGTCACGTAGCTAAGTATGTAACCAGTTGAAACCCTAAATGACAGGCAAAATCTTTAGTTTGGGACAGTCATAGAGAGCTGCTGGGCACACAAAGTGCTTACATATAAATATAGAAAAATGTTGAATCATTGATAACCCACCCGTAGATTTTTATTAAATTTTCTATGTAATATTTCTATTTTTGTAAACGTATTTTCTAACTGTTTTCTCCATATTTTTTTCTGTTGATCTCTATATACTTTTTTCCAGTGAATACTTTTTATTTTCGTATATTTATCTGCACCAACTACTTACTAGTATTAGTTTATGAAGTAGAAATAATCATCAAGTAACAGCAGGGACAAAGAAGAATTTAAATATAGCTGAGACGATGTAAATATCATGAACTCGCACCACAAAATTTTGTGACGATCGGTCCATAATTAGCCATAGCTCCCATATAAGGTCCACTTCCGAAAATCACTTTAACTAGCATAAATTAAAACAGGTCAACAGATGTACTATATATGAGTTTAAAGAGAACACTTTGGCCTTTCTCCTAGTAGTAAATATTCCACTGAAATAAAAATTTAACTAAAATATAGTAATTAATAATAATTAATGAGAAAAAATTTAATAACACAGTAGGTATAATCCGTACTGTGACGCATCATACCAGTTCTTAAAGACTAATATCCTACCAACATAACAAAAAAAAATCGTACTTGCTTCTGATCAATTTTATAAAAATCAAATTTTTTATAAAATGATATAAAATATTTAACTTTAACAGCATGCCACGCCCAGAATTGACAATATATTTAACTAATTTGTTGGCCACCTTAATTTCAATATGTTTACTATTGAATGGCATTAATATTTTTGAAATTGGAGTTAACAAAAAGTTGGACTTTTGGCCGCTGAAATTTAGGTCTGAGCCACTGTGTGACTGTCAGAAGAAATAATGATTAAGAAAGCTAATAACCTGTAATCTAAGTGCCTCTTTAAAATACAGCCTTTATCAGATAATAATTCTGAATTCAGCCTTTATCAGATAATAATTCCAAGAACGATATATCGGTTGCATAATTGAGTGACAAAAACAAGTTGTATCCATACCAGGCTGTCTGTTAACCTAACTTCACATTGCTTAGTAATAAACGGTTTATGTTTAAAAATAAATAGTGAATTTGTTACTTGTCCATTTCTGTGTTTTGTAAAAATGTATAGAAACCTATCACTTTGACTTCCTGCCTTCAGAATGACAGTTATTTTTCAAACGAACCAGCTACAAATTTTTTTTCCATAACATTATTTTAGTTTTATTTTGTTGTATATTTATTTTATAGATGCAATGCATTCTTCAAATTGAGTAGACTATTTTAAAAGCTTTGGAATTGTCTATGAGTGCCGGAAGTCAGAAGTGTAAATAAATGCAAACTGTTTGAAAATGCAAACGATTTGTTCAAAAAAGCTATTTAAATACACAGAAAAAAAAATTCATAATTGGAATGAATTTTGTAATAAATATTATTAATCGAACTTGACTTTTTTTTCCCAAACTTATTTCATTTAAAATAAGAACATGTTCATAAATATTATAAAATTTTACATGACGGAAATTTTAGCTTTTTTTACTTAATTTTTTTAATAAATTGCATTATATTTGCATAATAGCCATATATTGGCCAATATTTTAAGATAAAAAGGAGAATATCTGAAACTTAAAAATTATCATTAAACATAATAAAACATTCATAAATATAAAAGCATTTCATCCTCTTAAATCAATTTAATCATTTTCGCGCTTTTTATATCATTTTGTAGCTGAAAATCATAAAAAAAACTAAAAAATTTCCATGAAAAATTTCAAACATTTTTGAACAACACAAAAATAAAAATGAAATTGAAATTATATTTTTCAAGCCTTCTAGATTTTATTTCAAAACATAAAATATTAAAAAAATCATACTATTTAAGAAATTATTTATAAATGTTATGAATTGAAATCAATGAATTCGAATCATAATATTTATGTTGAAACTTTTTTCTGTGTAGTTCAAATGTGTAAAAATAAATGAATTAAAAAGAAATAGTTGTAAGTGTTACTTTATTTTTAGTACATTTTCATTTTTCAATTGGAAATTACTGGAAATGTAGAAAAATGTTTGCTAGATAAATTACACAGATTTCTCAATTCGAATGATCACCATTTGAATGGTCTCCATTTCTTCTTACCAAAACCCGGTTTTTATCTATAGATTTTAGAGATGTTTGGCAATTTCGAAACAGTTTCGACATCACCCACTAGATAACTAGTATCACTTCCCAGTAATTTCTTCCACATTCCTGTTTGTATTACTGTGATCGAGGTACTAAAGGAGAATTTTTTTAAAAACCTTTAAAAAAAATTTTGATGGAGAAATAAACACAGATTTCTCAAGAATACTTAAAAATCATATATACCATTTGAAAAGCCTCAGTTTCTTCTTTATAAATCCGCTAAGGAATTTAAAACCGGTTGATATTCCACTTATAAGTGTATAAAGGTACGACAAACCGAATTTTTACGCGTAACTCACGATTTAGGAGGTGTTTGGCAAATTTCAAAAAAAGATTCTTGTTATACTCGTTATACACCTACCAGAAAAATAATAGCACTTCCCACTTGCCGCATAGTGTTATATAACCCACATTTTAAGCATCTCATACCACACATATAATATGATCCTGAATAAATCTGAAAATAAAAAAAAATAAAAATAAATAAATTTCTAGTAACACTAATTGTCATTTTTTTTAATTTCTTTTTAGATGTGATTAAAGTATATATAAATCCCTACCCACTGTAAAAAAAAACTACAATCAAAACAAACTGCAAATAAACGCATGACATAGGAAAACAAAAAGCTAACAACTGAATGGGGGTCAATTAAGCCAATTTAAATTTAATAAACATAACATTAATTTATTAAATAAATTAAACAACAACTACTACTACTACTAATGATGACGACAACACAGATACCGTTTGCAATCGCTGCCTTAGAGGGGCTTCTATGGAATTAAACTAGACAGATGGCTATGAAAGTTGTTGAAAAAGTAAAACAACTTTATGCAAAAACTAAAAGATACAATACAACAATTACGGCAAATGGTGTTGATAGTTTTTTTCTGTTAATTGGACGATAGACGGAAAGGTCTCAATAATGGTGTGTTGGTAAAACGTATTCATTTGTATACAATTGATGTTACACGGCTACATACGCTAATATAGTAGTAGTACTTACTTACAAGCATACAATATGTAGTAACTACGAAGGAAAAATAACAAAAATAGCATACAACATACTCATCAAGAATGTTTTTGCGAAAACAAGCAGCATTAGTTAAACGTAGACGTGCTATGAATTATGACGATGAGAAATTTCGGGGAATATTTCAAAATGTTTAATTTAAAAATTTTATACAAAACCGAATTCAGAACATTTATTTTCAGAACTTGTTCAAAGTGTCATCTTACGAGTACCTACAAAGAAACCTATACACTATGTTTTTTGTTCAACTCTTTACGGTTTAGTAGTCACTTTACTAACCAGCTTCTCTATATAGTCTTTAAAACGTAGTTTATTGGCATCTATTGCAATTTTGCTAAACAATTATATTTTTTGAAGTCATCCGGTTAGATAAATACATTAATTTAAAAATATTGTAAAAATCAGGTTTTGAATTGTTATAGATATAGAAGCTGAATTAAAGTTTATTTAAATCAACTTTCCGAAGATGCCAAGCATTGAATTAATTGATAATCAGTTTATAAATTGATGATATATGGACAAAAAACCGATTTTAGGACAAATATCGAATAAAAGGTTCTGTAATGAGAGATGTTTCAAAAAACCAAAACGAGCTTTATCAATTTATCCTCTACTTGTTGGCTTTGATACTATTAGATTTTGGAAAAAACAGTCGGTTAAAATATTTCCAATATTTTTAAAATGACTCTTTGCAATCAGGCTTGAACATTTTAGTTTTACTTTTGTCTGTCATAATTATGTGCACATCTGCTGTATACAGTAACAAGTTTAACAGGAAAATGTTTCATTTACGGTGTTTCATGTAAAGGAGAGTCATTCACTTAGATATATATTCATTTCTTTATTCACTCATACATACATTTTTGATAATATTACTTTATTGCGATGTTTGTATATGTTCTTCACCCTACATAAAATTAAGTTATATTATACGTTTTGTACTGTTGTCTGAAACACATACAATTATTGACTCTAAAGAAGCAATCGCCACACTAATGAAACTTACGTTTGAAATTAAGAGCACATAAATGGCTAATGTAAAAATATCATGTATCAAGTACGCGAACACAACTATTGTCAACTTATGTCATTGCAAATGAGGTGAGATGAAGCCTAAAAAAAACAAGGATAAACTAGTTTATTGTTTTATATATTTATCTATGTATTTTTTGTATCTGTTTGGTATCAAATAAGTTTATCTTCAAAACATATTACACAATCATTTCGGTTATTAAAACTCTCAACTTTTTTGCATGCACACCACAAATGCAGTTGCTAAAATAAAATACATTCCAGCTGTTCTAGGAGTTTGTCCCGAACTAGTGATTTTACCTATCATTTAGGGTGACAACTAGTTACATAACTAGCTACGTCACTTGTTATTTTAACACGTGCATGTCCTAAGCAGACGGTCAATTGATCTGGTCCAATGTAGTCACGCATTGGATTCACATACTGGTTATATAGCGTCAGTTACCTTACTATCTATATAACTGGTTACTTGATCGACTACACAACAAGTTATTTTAATATGTACGGTTGCTAATTGACCTCAAATAGTCAAAAAAAACCTATCATAGACAGTTCAATAAACGATTGCTTGTAAACAAACCTTCCTCCGACAACACTCCAATAGATTAGTTCTGGTGGATAAAATAACAACTTTCTAAAGAGAACTACAAAATAAAAGTTTAAAGTAACTTCACTATAGGTTACTAAGTCACACTAAAGTGGCTATGTTAAAGGGGATATCAGTATTTCAACACAGTTTGTACGAATTACTCACAAAACGATTAAAGTGACTACACTCTAGATTACCTAGAGACACTTAAGTGACAATTGTATTCACGCTAGATTATCTGGGATGTATAAAGTAACCAGTTGTTTTCTCTCTACACTACAAAGAGTACATATGTGTCAAACGCAACAAAATATATAAATTGGAGTCAGCCAAGTGATAAGACATTAGTAATCTATAAGGGATATATTGACTACTTGCTTAACTGCTGGGATATGTGTGGAAAACCACACAAGCAAGTTTAGTTTATAAATATCAACAAATATTTTTGAATACATCAAAGTGTTTTCTGCGCTATCAAATTTTTTTTAAATGGTTAAAAAAATCCTTTTTGTGTGGTTTTCCACACAAGAGTGCAATGATTAACTATATTGCATATCTAAAAAAATTTTCTTTAATTTATCTCAGAAGTTATTTCAGTCTTCACTTTTAGCATATTATCATAACTTTTAATGTTTAATTACAAGGAATTAAAAGCATTTTGCTTGGATATTCAGTGATATTAAAATTATAATATTAATATTATACATGTAGTATCTTTCTATACCCATGTATGGTACCTATATTTTTATTTTTCTATAATACTTTCTAAATAAGTTGGGTGCTACATTTGCCATAGATGCTTTTCCTAGTGCTGTTATACTTGTACTTGTTGTATATTGTAAAGTTTTTGTGTTTTGCGTAGTTTTTTGTTTGTTTGTTTGTTCCTTTTTAAGTACCTTATAGATGTTAGTTGTTACAATTTTAGTATATTGTGTTGTGCTAGTGCTGTGTAGTAGCAGTGTTCATGTACTTATATACATTTTAAAAACCAATTTGCAAAAGTGTTAGCCATCTCTAAAGAACCATGTTGGATGTATTGTAAAGGTATTGTATAGAATACATACATGGAGACAAACTAGTACTTATACGTATTTATGATTATGTGTGTATTGTTATTGTGTTGTAAAGTATTACAAAACCATCCAAGCATCTGTATGTTTCTACATACATATAGGTATGTAGAAAAATTCATATAGTATATGAATTTTATATAGTTTAAGTTACACATTGTTGCTTTGCGTTAAAACACTTGCTCCCTTGGAAAAAAAATATACATGCGGTTTTTAAAACCTTGTTTTTTTCATCAATTTCTTTTTTCGTGAGACTGCTTGTTTCACAATTGGTCAGTCGTTAAAATTCTATTACAGTTAGCTTTTATTTTATTATACGCCATAGTGCAAAGTAATTTCTAGTTGCCAGTTAGAGCTGTGTTGTCAAAACATTAGTTTTATTAAAACTATTTAATTAAATAATTTTTTTTAATAAAAATGTAACTGTTTTCTAAATACTGCAGTTCGTAAATTAAATAAAAAGCAAACAATAATAATGCAAAACAATATAAATATTGGCAGGAGTATCTAAAAAATTCCTTAGCTACTTATTACTGAGTTTGGCAGCAGAGTTTCCGATCTGTATGTATCTATCTATGACAATAAAATTATTCAGACTTAAACACAAGTGTTTATAAAAAACCGGTTTGTCAGTTAACCGAAAATTGGCTTTTTTTGGAAAACCGGTTTTTCGGTTAACCGACCTTGAAAAAACTGGTTAACCGACATGTATGTGAAAAAAACATAAAATGTCCAATAAAGTATAGCCAGGTTTAAAATTTTTGGTTTTTAGTAGTCAGTACCGCAATTCTGTAACTTTTTAATTTTTTCGTTAAGTAATCAAAATTCGTTAGTTAACAATATTTATCGTTAAGAGATATTCCGAATTAAATTTTACCAATTATTTTCGTTAAAAATAGTCGGTAGATAACGAAATTAGTCGGTAGGTTAACGACAAATAAAATGTTCTAGTTAAGCCATAACGATAATTGTTTAGGAGTTAGTTTTGTAACATAAATATTCGAAATAAGTTGTTTTTTGAAAGTACGGTTGGTCAACTTTTTTGTGTTTGTTAGATACGGACTGATTTTTTTTTTAATATAAAAATTAACATGATTTAATTATCTTTTTAAGATAAATTTGGACATATATTTGGTCAATTCACAAGGTCTCTTATCAGTCATATTGTCATAATGTCCTAACATATCTCGTCTCGGCGGCTCGGCTTAACCGACTCTTAGGCATTCGGCACAGGTCTCTGTTGGCTGGTTACGATAACACAATAAACATAGCATACATAGTAGTATTTTTTTAGGACTTTTTTAGCTTGAAAAGCAATAAAAACCACTATGAAATATTAGGACATTATGAGACCTTGTGAATTGACCAATAATATTTATTTTGAAAAGCAATACAAACCACTGTGAAATATTAGGACAATATGACATGATAAGATACGTTGTGAATTGACCAATTATATTAATTTTAGAAAATAATATTCGAATTTTAAGAGCAACTTTTATTTGGGGCATAATATCCATAATTAACACATTTCTGGAGTGTATAATGTTATAAAATCGTTTTTAAGACAGTATTCTAAGAAGGAAATTCGTCTGAATTTGTCGACTGTCCTTATAACAACACATATCTAAATTCTGAATTAATGATCACTTGTGGTGGCATAGACATATGTATTACACTGGGTTACTTTTATTTTTAGAAAAAAAACTCTTGTTCTTTTATTTTCAGTAGGTTTCGCGAACATATTTGGGTGAGCTGATGCTTGATTTTTATATATAAATGCGATTATTTATTCACACGACTAAGAATTTATCCGCAAACACGAAAAAATAGTAAATATTTTTATGATTTTTTTAATTTTAAAAATATTGACATTTATATTTTTAACTATATTCGTCGTTAAAATTTATTACCGAGAGATATCGTTAACTTCAAATAGTGAATATTAAATTCGTTAAAGCAACCGATAGTTTTCGTTACTAACGAAAGCTAACGAAATGATTAATAAAATAAAATGTTAAGAACAAAACATACTAATGAAGTCAAATTTATTGAAAGAAATTCAATTTAACACGAAGTCTGGTTAACTCATAGTTACATATACTGCCGGTTAAAATTATTTTTGTATGAAAACTGACTTCGTGTTAATGAGGGTCAGTGTATTATGTATTTTCAATACATATAATTGAGTGAATGATTGTGTGTTTAAGTCTGAATAATTTTATTGTCATATTTAAAAACACATAGATCGAAAACTCTGCTGTCAAACTCAGTTGTCAAATACTCGTATGTGTGATTATTTTGAGTATTTTTTTTTTGTTTTAGTTTCTCTTGTATATTGTATGTAATTATGTTTATATCATTGTAGAATTAGCAAGGTACAATTATTAGAAAGTATGTTCTCAATTATACATTCCCTATAACGTCAAACAAAAGAAAATTAAAAAAATATAAAAATGAAATGAAAAAAAAAATAATTGAATTTAAATTTTTATTACAAAAATTTACTAACAATTGAAGAAAAACTAT
The DNA here is from genome assembly GCF_958450345.1 of Calliphora vicina. Taxonomy (NCBI): domain Eukaryota; kingdom Metazoa; phylum Arthropoda; class Insecta; order Diptera; family Calliphoridae; genus Calliphora; species Calliphora vicina. Next base: position 143,870,439 of record NC_088780.1, on the reverse strand, counting down.
ATTTTTTTAATAAGTGTGTATAATTTCAGTTAAAACGTAATAAATTTAAAAAATTTCTCGGTAACAAATTAAAAAAAGTTAAGTGATTAAATACATAGTTTGACGTTTTAGGGGTGAACATTGGAAACTCTCTCTAATAATTGTACCATGGTTTATATTTTTTACAATTTATGTATTTTTGACATTAGGCATTGTCGGCTTTTTATTGCTGTTTGTATTGTATTGAACATTTGTGAAATATTTATTTCATTTCGTTTAAATTTTTTTTACGACTTTATTCTATTATACATATATGTATGTATGTTAATTTTTTATCACAAATCTATACATATATGTATGTATATATAAATGTATTTATTTGTATGTATTGGTTCAATTATATATTCAGTTTACAATTAATTAATTGAATTTATCATTTGATCTTTTGATTTTTCAATACACACACACAATTTTGCTACTAGATCCCAGCAGTTAAGTAAGTAGTCAATGTATCCCTTAATGACATTAATTGTAACAAATGTCTTATCACTTGGCTGACACCAATTTATATATTTTATGTAGCTGATCAAGTAAACAGTTTGGTAGCTAGTAAGCAGTATGCGAATCCAATGCATTGACTACTTTGAACCAGCTATCAGACAGTCTCATTGTAATTTAGCAGGGGGCCATGCTTAGGACATGTAAGTGTTAAAATAACTAGCCACATAGCTATTGAAGTAACTTGTTCCCATCCTAAATTATGGGTAAAATCACTACTTCGGGACTGTCTCCTATAACTGCTGGGTATATATACTTACATACTTATATATTTATATGTATGAATTTGTGCTTTAAACTAAAAAATATAACTGTTGAAATGACTGTCGGAAAATCTGGAAATTGAGTAATTTATAGAGAAAAAAATCCAATATATATTAAATTTAAATTAGTTTGTTACATTCCAAAAAACCTATACATTGTCGATATCAAAATAATATAAATCATTTTGTAATCTATTAAGAATTACAATTTATTACAATACAAATATTGACATTTTGATTTTGTGATTTAGTTATCTGTGTTTCAGCCCTATAGATTTAAATATATATGTATAAGCTGGCTTTATTTGTTGCCATTCCTCATCATTATCCTGCCGCTCTAGACCAAGCCATTTTGAAAAACAATTAAAATTTAAAAACAACCTAAAATGCTTATAAATTAAATGCAACCATCGAACTTCTGCACATAAATTTGTGTAAATATAACCAAAAGGCAAAACATACATACAATTACTTGGAAACATATTAAAAACAGAAAACAAATTGTGCCAAAAAAAAAAAAAAAAAATACTCGTTATAATAACAAATTTTGCAAAATTATCGTACCAATCATTAGGGGAGTTTTAACCGAAGTTTGGAAAGAGAAACATTTGCAATTAAGCTGGATTGGAGAGGTAATTTACGATAATTATTATGCCAGTACATATCGCTCATTTGCCACAAAGTCTTTTTGAAATTAACATATTTTTTTAAATCAGTTATTAAAATAACTTATTTACTATGCCATGGTGGTATTAACTCGATTTGGGGTTTTTTGAATTATAACGTTATTGCAGCAAATGAGCGTTATGTATATTTATTTAGTTATCTTTTAAATAACGACCAACTTTACAAGAAAATCATTCAATCAATTCAGAAAAGTATTCTTATGCTGAAAGTGATTCAGAGTTGATGGTTACTTTTAAGAGAATGTGTAGGATTTAGCATCGGTAGGATTTAGCTGCAGCACTGAAAGTTTGCATACAGAAATATCTATCCTATTTTAAATCTTAAGTCATCGAAATTTTCAATTCCTTTGAAAGGCCTTTGGATTATGTATGGAATATAGCATCGTGCTAATGTCCGCAGCGACTTCGCTTGTTGTTCAATCTTCTATTATGCGCCAGAGCATTTAAACGATGCCATGAGTTATGTTGACTTTGAGGGCCGCTGTGATTTGTGGCTTATTCGCATAGACCTGTAACTTAAGAAAACCCCACAAGCAAAAATATAATTGCGATAAGCACGATCTTATAATTGAATTATGCCCATTTTACATCACCTCCATGTGAGATGACCATACCATCAAATCATTCCTTCTGAATATTCAACGAGACATTGTGGCCATATCCTCAAATTTAGGCCAAAAGAAGTTGGTAATCATCGATCGACATTGACGGCTAAGGTAGCCAAACAATTAGATAAAAATATTGTCAATTGTGAGCGTGGCATGCTGTTAAAATCAAATATTTTATGTAATTTTATAAAAAAAAAATGTAATTTTTGTAAATTTAATCAGAAGTAAATTATCATTACTCGCGAACTATTATCGATAATGGGATGATTTTTTTTCTTATGTTGGTAGGATAATAGTCTTTAAGAAGTGTTATGATTTGTTACTGTTCCGTTTATTCCTGCTGTGTTATTAAATTTTTTCTCAAATTTGAATAAAAGTGCTTAGGATCCAAAGGGGTTAAACAAATTTTACTACCAGCAGAAATGCCAAATTGTCCTCTTTAAGCCCATATATACTTGTTAACCCTTTTGTGACGTGTTTGTTGAATTTTTTTTTCTATTTTCATTTGTAGTACCGAGAACATTTGTAGTACCCATATAAATGTTCTCTCGAAAATATACTTTACCGGTAGTAAATGGTTAATTTATATAGGTATCTACACAAATTTTGCTCCAAATAAGTTCTATATAAACTGAATTAATGTAACCTAATTTAATGATTATCGGTCCATAATTAGTCATAGCTCCCATATAATGACCGCTTCCAAAAATCACTTTAACGAGCATAAATCTCTTAAAACTACAGGTATAAACATGAAATTCAACAGCAATAAACTACATATGGACATAGATCACACAGAATAGATCATTGCGATCGGCCCATAATAAGTCATAGCTCCCATATAAGACCCGCTTCCGAAAATCACTTTAACAAGCAAAAATCTCTTAAAAATGATGGAATAAACATAAAATTCAACAGAAATAAACTACTAAACTAATAAACTACTACAGAAATAAATAAATCACACGACATAATTTCTTGGCGATCGGTCCATAATTAGTCATAGCTCCCATATAATGACCTCTTCCGAAAATCATTCACGAAAATAAATTATAGTGCAGGGTCGAGCTTGGCCGAACATACTTCCTTACTTGTCTTTATCTGCTTATAACTTCTTTATAAGTAAAGCTGATGCATAAAATAAAAAAATCCGCATTTTCATACTAAATGCTATACAAAATTAAAAGATCAACTTTAGCTTTAAATTTCTCAACAACTGCTGAACCGATTTTAATGAAATTAAAAATGGAGAAAATATCTGTCCATCAAAAAAAAATTTCTAAAATATCTCTATCGGTTCAAAAGTTACAGAGTTTTGGCCGATGAAAAACGATAATAAGCCACTGTGCGGCGATAGCCTCGCTAACGTCGTTCTCAAAGAAATATGGAGCGATCATGCCGCCAGCTCAAAATCCACACAAACCAAACAGATCTCATGTGGGTAGTTTTATAACTTGCACATGTATATTTAAATATAATAAGCACCTTGAAAGCCCACATTAGATAAAATCTAATTAAAATATAAACAACTTTGGTTACTAACATAAAATTTTATTAAATTTTACATCAGCTATTTATAAGAAATACATAATTTTAAATCATTTTAGTAGAATTTTCGATCATTAATACATTGCTAATACATTATTTTATAGTTTTTCGCCATTTTTTCCCTTTAAATCTCATTGCAACCCTTGACAAAACCACACTTCCCTAATAATCAACAACATTTGTACGCTTTTGCTTTCTCTTCCTTCTTCTTTTGTTTTCGAATTCAAACAAAAGCATTCAATTTTAGAAATAATCACAATCGTTTCGTATTTTTATTCCTTTCTACATGAACTTTTTACAAAGTCAATCTATAAAATTAACATGAATATGATGTTGATTCTGAAATATTTTCTTTTTTTATTTCTATTTATAAATACAAATAGAAAATAATGTGGAAAAAAAATATACAGAAATACAAACATATAGAATTTTTATTGTTGTCATGTTTAATGTGTAATTGCAGGCTTGAGGCTGTATTTGAATTTGTTCATACGTGATATAGAAAATACTCGTAAAAACGTATAAAATATAAAAGAGTAAATAATGAAACTCCTCGAAAAAGTTTAAATTGAAATATTTCATTTAAACATGTAGGAATATTGTATTATTTGGTTTCGAAAATAAATTTCTTTATTTAAAAGATAATTACCCTATGACTCAGAATTTCTAAGTATTTTGTGTTTGTTCTTGCAAAAGTTGTGACAAAGCCAATTCAATATTTATTGAATTCAAGTTTTAATATTCCTTATACATATGTTTAAAAAAGTGGCCTTACTTAATGTGAGCCTAAATTAACCATTTACTGATACAAGGCTAAATTTGATGGGAGAATTTGAAGGTTTTTAGCTGAAACAAATAATTTTCAATTACTTACCCTGCAATTTCATGCATTGTTAAATTAAAAGAAGATATTTTGGAAAATATCTGAAAATAAACAAGAAAATAAAAGTTAATATTTGATTGCAATATTTAGGTAATAACTTATTTGTAAATTAAATCAAATAAGAAAATATAGTTGGTAGGTCAATTCCGACATTGTAATGCTATATAATTATTTCCTGTGCAATTATTTCTTTAGATAATTTTTTATTTAAAATAAACTTTGCATTCAAAATGAGATCGTTAAGCATTATACTGTAGAATGCAATGTGGTTCTAATTCCAAATCTAGCTGCACAAAATTATTTCATTTCAGAATAAAGCATTTCGTTTGTGCTAATGTTTGTAACGTATACCGATCGACTCAGAATCACTATAAAAGTTCACCAAAAAGAAACATCTCCAATATACATCCTACTATCTTTGATTAGATATATTCGTTTATCAAAAATAAAATGAAAAAATGTAATTATTGCGTTTTGTTATGGACATTCTCAATTGTGAAACGAATATCTCAAATTTTAGCATGAAATGTATATTTTTGTACACTTCGAATAATGCGATTCTTAGATGCAGTAGCGTAATGAAATATTACAAACTATCAATTGTAAATGAAAAAACAAAAGCCATTGTTTAAACAGAAAAAACACAAAACCCTCTTCTAAGAGGGAACTTTAGCGAGAGGTTTATCGCTAAAAAAATAATTTACAGCTCCTCCCAGGCCCTACTTTTAAAAATGACCACCTCCTGGCCGGTATTCTACAATGTATGGAAATTCACATCACTCTTTTACTCAACTCAATTTTTTTGGAATGCGGCATGTCGAACATGTCTTTTAGTATTGGGAGGCAGTTTTTGAACATCGTTTTGGCACGTTGGTTCAAAATACAATGCTATCAGCCTTTCCAATCTATCTATTCAAGCAATTGGAATCGGTGATCATAATGTGTTTCGTAGTACTGTTGGCACATCTCGTGCAACCAAAGGGCACATCGAGTCAGCCGTATTCGATTTTGACGGCAAAAGCCGTGACAACGTTTCAAAAGTGGAATGAACAAAACCGCACTGAATTGAGAACATTCATTGGGCTTTTATTTTGGGCAGACGTTTATAAATAAAACGATGAAGATACAAATGTATTTTGAAGTACGGAAGCAGTCTGTTATTACCATAATGCTAAAATGAGTATACTAGAGCTGCTCGACTGGTTAACAATAAGGCTGCTCCAATTTCTGCATTATGGGCTCTAATGAACAACAATCTTCGCCGGTACTATCAACCATTGGGAAGAACTAGATTTATGCAGTATATCCCATTCAAGCAAAGTATGGCATAAAAGTCTGGTTCGCATGCGACGCAAAGTCATTCTATCCCCTCAACAGCGATATTTGTACAGGAATGAGCTCAAATGCAAGTCGTGCACGACACACTCTCCTACTTTGGCAAAGACTGGTCTACCTTTGGGAAAACAGCGGAAGAACCATAATCTATGCCAATTTTTTCACTTCATTGAATCTGTGTAGACATTTGATGTCCAAATATCTCCGTCTTCTTGGTAAAATTAAAGCAGACCGCAAACGAGCATAAGAGTCTACAGATTTTCTCGAATCAAAGTTTGCGTTGGTGTCGTACTTGACAAAAAAGGGGAAAGCAGTTGTACTAATTTCCAATACGCCGGAAGAAAAACAAGCCACAATATATCCTTGACTACAACGCAGCCAAAGGAGGCTTCGATGCGATGGACAAAATTTTCGGATATTCAACAAAAGCTAAACTTTGTGCTGGTCTTTGGAAATGTTTCTTTATCTTGCTAGATATAAGCGTTCCAGACGTATTCGTTATATATTTGGAAAACAAGGACCAAACAGACAAACGACGAAAGTTCCCGCGAAGCCTTGCAGAACAGCTCTTTATGCCACCAATTGAACAGCTATTGATATGATACTCGGTAGTGCGTACTATTGTTTTTTCATATGTTTACATAGTTTTCCATACAAATACATATTTTGCTACAAATATAGACTTCCGACCGCCAACGTAATTTTACAATCCCAAGCACATGAAGGTTAAAGTGGGTTTTGGCATAACAAATAACAGTACATAACCAAAATATACTCCACACTATGGTGTTGTGTGGCATAAATATATAATTCATAATGTAGTTAATAGTAAATTTACTATTCAGGCGTTCTCCCTCAGTTATCGTCTGATAATTGCTGAGGAAAACTGTAGCGAGGTAAAATGCAGTCTACCAATTGACTCAAGTACATTTTGAAAGTAATCTTTGAGTTTTTCAAATCAATGAATTATATAAAATAATTTAACATTTTAACAATACATTACTTAATAATAAATTTTATTTTAAAACATTCATTACTAAATTTTTAAACCAATCGTTTTAAGAAATTTTAATCTAGCCATGTTTACAGTTTATAATAACCTTTCAAAATTTGTTTCCGATTATTTTTTTTTTTTTGCAAATACACTTTATAACTACATATGCATATAAGTACAGACATGTCGAAAAGTGTGTTTTCCTTATTTTACGCTAATACTTCTACTGCTATTGAGTGACATTTTTAAATAAATATTGACAATATACACCTTCATGCTGGTATAACATCATGTCTATATGGTTTGGATAAATGACATAAAAAAAATCATATTTTTTTTCCATAGGATTTGCTTATATATATATATGTATGTATGATCATATGTGTATCCCAGCAGTTAAGCAAGTAGTCAATGTATCCCTTATAGACAGTAGTTTTCACTAATGTCTTATCACTTGGCTAACTATATAAATTTTGGGTCATTTGACATCTATGTGCTCTTTGTAGTGCAGAGATAAGACATATGGGTAATCTAGTGTGCAGACAATTGCCACATAAGTTTCTCTAAGTAATCTAGAGTGTAGTCAATTTAAACATTTGTGTGTTTTATACAAATTGTTTTGATATAATTCTCATATATGATATCCCATCTAACTGATATCCCATCTAACATAGCGTGAAGTCAATAGTCACTTTAGGGTCTTTTGGTAACCTATAGTGAAGTCACGTTTATTTTGTACTCCACTTTTGAAAGTAGGTATTTTACCCACCAGAAGTAATCTATTGGAAAGTTGTCGGTGGAAGTTTTGTTTACAAGCAATCGTTTGTTGGACTGTTTGTGATATGTCTTTTTAGATGACTATTTGTGGTCAGTTAGCACCCGTACATATTAAAACAATTAAGAAGTCGGTCAAGCACGTTCATATAATACACTAAGTACATAAGCAAAAACATTTTTCTTTTGAAATTTCAATAATTTGTATTCGTGAGTGATTTTCGGAAGTGGCCCTTATATGGGAGCTATGACCAATTATGGACCGATCGCGATAAAATTAGGTCGTATGATTTATGTCTATATGAAAGCAATTTTTGTTGAATTTTATGTGTATACCAACATTTTTAAGAGATTAGGGCGCTATAAGAGATATGGGAGCTATGACTAATTATGGACCGATCATAATAAAATTTGGTGAAATGAATTCCGTATGAATTATTTGGAACGAAATTTGTGTAGATAACTATATGAATTAAACATTTATGACCGATAAAGACCAATTTCGGGAGGACATTTGTGAGGGAGCTAGGTGAAATAATGGACCGATTTCTGTTTCGCCCTTGTGCCGAAAAAATTTTATTTATAAAAATATCTTCAAAATTGAGACCTGTACTTTGCACACAAGGTTTACATGGACAGACGGGCGGTCATTGTTAAATCGACTCAGATATTGATTCTTAGTCGATCGATATACTTTAAGGTGGGTGTTAGACTTATATTTGTGGGCGTTACAAACATCTGCACAAACGCATAATACCCTCCCCACTATGGTGGTGTAGGGTATATTAAATAGTTATGTAGCTGATTATGTAGCTGATTGAAGTAACCAGCTAGGTAGCTAGTAAAGTAACTGACGATATGTAACTAGTATGTAGTCCAATGCGTTGACTACTTTGGACCAGCTATTATACCATCTCATTGTAATCAAAAAGGGTCAATAACTAGTCAATAACGTAGCTATTGAAGTAGCTAGTTCCCACCCTAAATGATGGGTAAAATCACTAGTTGGGACTGTCTCCTAGAACTGCTGGGATGTAAATGATTACTTGTGTTTATGAAACACCTTGATTGTATGCATTTTACATGTAACAAACACAGGCAGCACGAGTATATGATTTTGCAGTCACTTTAAATATTTATTCATTTCGTTTTTTTATCACCATTTTCCTACATTTTTTCTACAAACTTTACTTAGTATAATTTTACCACCATCTCCGCTGCAATTTTCCGTTTCGTGCTTTTTTATATTGCACGGTGTTGTGCATATGACTTCTTGTTTGAATTTCAAATAAATTTCATCACATTCATCTCTTTATTTCTAGCTTGTTCTTTTTTTTCCTCATTTCGTTTTGTTTGCTTGTCCCTGCTGTTCCAACGTAAGCTCTACTGCTGTCATTGTCGTCTTTGACTATACCTATGCATATGTATATAAAGTTATGTACTGTATGTAGTTTGTCTCCAGGAAAGAAATTGTATTTGAGGTAAAAAGTTGATGGCTTTAAGTACAAAGTCGTCTTGGTGGGTTTAGTGTTACCAGAGTAATGTCATACAGAAATATCCTTAGGTAGTTTGTGGTAAAATGATCTTTAGGGAACTGGCTATAGACAGGCTTAACAAGTAATGCAGAGCAGTAAATAGAAACAATTTAGTAAAGTGAAATTGAATTGAATTGGTTGTAAAGTTACTAGGGTATTGTTATTATGATGTGATATTTTGTAAGTTTATTGTTAAACTGTTATAGTTTTGAATATAATAACATTTTAATATATTAATTTATTCAAATGTTCCCTGAGTTGGCAACCTTATTAATATTTTGATTTTAAAGTGTATAGAAAATAAACAAATTTACTACTTGTGAATATAAATATCATCAAGTGTGGTTTTAACCCTCAGAGAAGTCTATATTTTTTATTACTTATACCTACTGTTTATTTAATTTAAGCAATACTGGTTCCAAGAATTTAATTGTGGTGTAAGTTTACTATAAATGATTGTGCCTTGTTAGAACTCCTATAGAAAATGTTATATCACCCTCAAAAAGTGTACGTTGCTTACCCTTGTGTGTGGTTTTCCAATCATACGGTACGGTATGTCTACGTATTTTGCACTAGGAACCCAACTTGTTAACGTAATACGCCGTTTTTTGCACAGATAGCTCATTTGGCTAAAAAAAATACTGTTCCTAGGGCAAAATACGTACAAATTACATATGTGTGGAAAACCACACATCAGGGTAAGAAATGTCACATCTTAAATATGTCGTTATCAATAAATTAATGCGTTTTCTTGGTTATCCATTAACATCGCTTAACAAATTTGTTAACAAATGTAAAATAAGATTAGTTTTGCGTTGCTTATCACTCAAGGTGAGATAAGGGTTAATTACGCTTAGAAATTATATTAAAAGCACAAAAATGCTAATTATCCGGTAATTATTTCGGTAATAAAATGTTCTAAAATTAACCTTTGAAATATTCCAATAAGATAGTGATTTTAAGCGTTTTAAAAACTTGGGCTTATTTTGGCCCCAAGGTCAAATATCCTAGTGGGATATTTCTCGGAAGTTTTATTTAAATAATGCTAATAAACGCAGACTTATTATTAAAAAAAAATTACATTTGACCGCGGTAGTGAAAGCTTTAACGTTATTAGATTTTAGTAGGTTATTAAGTATATAACTATTTTCGATTGGTTAAGTAACAGCTTTCTAAATGTGTGGCCAAAAATGAATTTTTTTTGGAAATCCGCGTGTGTGTAAAACAGACTCAATTCCAAAATACCAAACCGAAAGTAATAACGTTGATCCAAAATGTTGATCATTGTCTTAAAGAGTTCATTTTTGAAAACTAGTAATGTATGTTATGCGCACAAAAAGTTATGAACCAAAATGTGATACAATTCCGAACAAATTAAATAGTTTTAACGAAATCGATCTTTAACATTTCATTAGTTTGTTGATTTTGTAATGTGTGTATGAATTTAATATGCAATATTGTTGTTGAATTTTCTACTCTGTGTGTACAAAATATCATCAATGTACAAACGATCGCAGTTTGTGTAATTCTAGTTTTGGGTGGAGGGTGGAGTTTTTTTTAAATATAGCAACCTTTTACATTGTCCGTTTGAGGTTTAAACTAACTTTTAATATAAGAAAATTGTAGTGAAGTAAACTAAATAAATACTACAAATTTACATACATATGACTAAAAACAACTTTAAAATTACAATGTCATATACTAGCAGATGTACTCGCAAGTAGATTTACACTTTCACATTCATATACCAAAACATACACCTTTCAGACATACATATGTCTAAATATTTTGGTATGTATACAATACATTTACTTCCAAAAGTTACATTTCCATTATATTTTAAAGACACTTTCGAAATGGGAAATTTTAAAACCCAATGAACATTTAAAAAATCTTTTCCACTTACAAGGCCTTATTCATATACATTTTTTAAATTTAAACAACGTTTTAAAATCAATTTAGCTTTAAAACATTGTTTAAAATTAGTTTTTTTTATGGGGGATCATAAATAAATTGTTTTGCAATTAAGACTTTAAGTTTTTATACATCTTGAGATATTATAGGTTCGTGATCAAGAGCATGTATACAAAACTAAAATGTTTTAGAGCAATTCATATCTATTATAACCTGTAAAACTGGTTAATTTAAAATCTATACACAAGATCGTGTATTGTAAATTCAAGTCCTTAAATTATTACTCATTAGGTGGACTCAGCATACTATGTAAATTGTCTCAGTACTGACTTTTATAATATACTGGAAAATTTAAGTAAGTATGTGTTTATTTATAAATGTTTAAATGTTCATTGAGGAAGTCACAGAAATATGATAAATTTCATAAACAGGATATAAAACTTGCACTTACAATGAGCATATGCAAATATATGTAAATATTTTTACACATATGTGCATATGCACATAAGTGCATACATAAATTTAAATATAAGCAAGAGTGTTTTTTTTTTGCATCTTTAAAATATGAAATTTATTTTTAAATAAGTAGTATATGGAAATGTAGCAGATAATAAAATCAGACATTGTAAGTACAAGTATTGTATACAACAAGTTTTACAGGAATTTGAAATTAAAAAAAAATAAACAAAAACACAGAAATCAACTACAGTTTCATTAAACTTAACCTTTACATGACTTTTGATTTAAATTTACTGCATGATACATATATGTTGTTGAAACCAATACAGAAATGAAGACATGCATAAATATAACTACATATGTATACATATGGGCAATTCCTCGAGAATGACAACCACGACTAAAAAAACAAGAACCCTTGAAACTTTTTTTCAAGATGATTTGAATAGAGGAAAATACTTATTACAATATTTTAAGGGCAAAAATAATAGTTTAAACTGCCTATATTTAATGATAGTTATGATGGCGGCGAAAACTGAGCTCCCAATTAGCATGCAGTATGAAATGAATTTGACTCTGATTGTTTTTTTTTTATATTATCAAATTGTTTATTAAAACCGAATATACATAAGAGAATGTACACTTACAGAATATATTTTGTTTTACTATAAGATGAAAATCTGTCGCGTACGGTATGTCACGTACTATATTAAATTTTGTTTATTATAAAATCATCCAAAGATTGTTTTTATTTAAATATGACGGATTGTAAAGGAAAAATATTTGGTTTAGTGTATGAAATTAAAAGAAAACATAACGCCTCTCACAATTCGCATATTTCTGCATGTAGCTCAAAATTACTTCCGTTTTGTGTCACGTACGATATACCCTTATTTCGCTCGATATTTTGGACAACAATGTTTCGAATGAATATAGTACCCTCTGAATGGAACATAAAGACCAAATTATTTTTCAGATACTCTTATTTTAGCAAAATCTATTCCACACTATAAGCGTAGAAATGTCACGTAAAATGACATGGAATGGTCAAAAACAAAATTTTGTTCATGATTTTTTTTTTCATCACTTTAGTTAAGGTGCCACAACTCTTTTACAGTGTTTGGTATCTACCAAGAAAAAAACTTGGCAATGACTTGCGATTACTGAACAACTTTCTTTTTAATGACTTCAAAACCTCAGCATTACTAACAAATAGATTGGTAATGACCCACCATTACACCAAATACACAAAGGGCGTTGTTTCTAGACAACGACAGATGGCAGCCCCATTATCCTAGACCAGCTACAGCAAATCAATCATCTACTTAGTTGGAAAAACAACCGATTAGTGAAACTGACACAAGACTAATATAAAACAATTAAGAAAGTATGGTCGGTCAAGCCCAACCATATAATACCCTACACTAAGTAAAAGAGCAAAAACATTTTTCTTTTAAAATTTCAATAATTTATATTTTTGAGTGATTTCCGGAAGCGGTTCTATATGGGAGCTATGACTAATTATGGACCGATAGTAACAAAATTTGGTGACATGAATTTTGTGTATACAAAACTTATTTGGAGCGGAATTTGTGGAGATAAATAAATAAATTAAACATTTATGACCGATAAAGTCCAATTTCGGGAGGACATTTGTATGGGGGCTAGGTGAAATAATGGACTGATTTCAACCAGTTTCAACAGGCTTGGTCCTTGAGCCGAAAAAATAATATGTACCAAATTTCATCAAAATATCTTCAAATATCGAATATCTTTAATCGACTCAGAAAGTGATTCTATGTCGATCGGTATACTTTAAGGTGGGTGTTAGACTAATATTTTTGGGCGTTACAAACATCTGCACAAACGCATTATACCCTCCCCACTATGGTGGTGTAAGGTATAAAAAGACTGGATCTTATGGCAATATCCTACTTATATCCTTGGACCCACTAAAGCAGACCAATCATCAACTTAGCAGGAACGACAACCGATTAATGAAACTGATACAAAAATAACAATAGTCTGGTTCTAATGACAACATCGTACATGCAGACGCACGATACTCCAATAACTAGGAGTGCAATCTTACATGGAAAATATGCAAAAAAAAAAACAATTGGAAACAAATTGTATAAGATGGTGATGCTTTGTGGAAGCCAAATGTTCCCAAGAGGGGTAGTAAGGAAAATTTTTTAAAAATAAGTAAAAACGCATAGAATAATATTGCACCTCGATATCTGCTGTGCAGTTCGTGTATAAAACAAGTTTGAAAATCGAAAAAACTCTCGTTCGTTTCAATAATACTTTTTTATATTTTTCAAAATTAAGAAACCATAACTAATAAATATATAGACTGAGGTTTCTGTGAATTTTTGACACAAAATTATTTGATATTTTATGAAAGTCATAGATTAAAAAAATAGTGTTTTTACCCATATGTATATGAATGTACTTATACCATAAAGTCACAAATTACAAATTCTTGTATATATGTATACATGCATATAATATGATAATATATCATGTTTATATACATACATATAAGCATTTAAGTATATAAGTGTAGTAATAAAGACTCAGTGACTGGGAGTATCTATGAGTGATTGTCTGTCTGTATATATGTGTGTGTGTAGTTTGCATTGGTGTCCTATAAATGTTGACATTGGCTACTAAATATGTATATACAACAATACCAATAAAACCTAAAACTAACCAAGCAAATTTGTATTATTTAGAATTTAAATTACACACAATAGAGAATAAAAGCCACCTCATTTTCCCCATTTTAAATGAAATTGTTTAAATACATATACGTTTGAAAACTTTTGATTTTATTTACACATATTTGTATATGTGTTTATATAAACACAATACCACCACATTAGGATGGCATTAAAATTGAAATACATTTATTAATTTTTAAAATTTGTATTTGCTCAAGTAATTTCTATGTATTTTGCACTAGAAACAACAATTTTTCGTCAAATGTGATGTTCCATTCGTGTTTATTTGTACCAAATATCAAAAAATCATCAAAACCCTGAAAATATATATTTTTTTTGAACTTTAGAATAAACATTTTAAACATTTAATCCTAATCAGAATCAGATTCTAAAATGTTTCAGTGCCATCCTAATATATACATTTACAAGATCTACCCTATAAAGAATTGCAAGAAAATCTGTATACATGTAATCAAATAAAGTCATATACATATATGGGGGATTTCATGTCAAGTGAACCAACTTTTGAAATCGATGTCTTCCGATCGGGATGAAATTTGCACCAAGGTTAGCTCTATTGGATAGTAACTCAGACACAATTTTTCAACAACATCGGTCGAGAACTCTCTGAGTTATAGGGGGTAAAATTTTGACAATTTGGTCAAACAGGGGTTTTTTCTTATCCATGTAACTTATTACCTATTGTTCTTAGCAAAATGTGTTCCAAATAGTATAGATAGCTATTTCTTCGATCTTTCGAAAAAAAATATTTAAAAAAAAAAATAAAAAATTTTTAATATTTTTTTTCCGAAATCAAAAACTTTTTTGACTTTTTTTTAAAATACGCTATTTTTTTTTATTTTTTTTTTTTCTTAAAATAAAGTTTAGATATTTTCCTTGAACACCTACTTGGTCGCTTAGTGGGATGCGAGTGGGATATCTATCAAAATAAATATTTTGTAACTCAAAACATAAAATTTTTGACTTTTTTTGCATCCCACTAAGGGACTAAAAATATCTTAAAGGAATGGACCTAGGCTTTCTTTTCTATATTAAAAAAGGGCCCATATTGGAAAAAAATTTTGATTTTGCAAAAAAAAATTAAAAAATTGTATGTCTTGCGTTACAAAATATTTATTTTGATAGATATCCTACTCGCATCCCACTAAGGGACTAAAAATATCTTAAAGGAATGGACCTAAGCTTTCTTCTGACTACAAAAAAAATTTTAAAAAAAGGGCCCATTTGGAAAAAAAATCGTATTTGCAAAAAAAAAAGTCAAAAATTGTAAGTCTTGAGTTAAAAAATATTTATTTTGATAGATATCCCACTCGCATCCCACTAACCAAAAGGGTCTTCAAGGATAATATCTAAGCTTTTGTTTGACCTAAAAAAAAAAGTCAACAAAGTTTTTGATTTTGCAAAAAAAGTCAAAAATTTTATGTTTTGAGTTACAAAATATTTATTTTGATAGATATCCCACTCGCATCCCACTAAGCGACCAAGTAGGTGTTCAAGGAAAATATCTAAACTTTATTTTAAGAAAAAAAAAAAAATAAAAAAAAATAGCGTATTTTAAAAAAAAGTCAAAAAAGTTTTTGATTTCGGAAAAAAAATATTAAAAATTTTTTATTTTTTTTTTTTAAATATTTTTTTTCGAAAGATCGAAGAAATAGCTATCTATACTATTTGGAACACATTTTGCTAAGAACAATAGGTAATAAGTTACATGGATAAGAAAAAACCCCTGTTTGACCAAATTGTCAAAATTTTACCCCCTATAACTCAGAGAGTTCTCGACCGATGTTGTTGAAAAATTGTGTCTGAGTTACTATCCAATAGAGCTAACCTTGGTGCAAATTTCATCCCGATCGGAAGACATCGATTTCAAAAGTTGGTTCACTTGACATGAAATCCCCCATATATTTACGTGTATA
Source organism: Calliphora vicina (assembly GCF_958450345.1). NCBI lineage: Eukaryota > Metazoa > Arthropoda > Insecta > Diptera > Calliphoridae > Calliphora > Calliphora vicina. The sequence continues at coordinate 143,854,240 of NC_088780.1, read as the reverse complement.
AGTATGCATGTATGTACATTTAAGTATGTGTTGAAATGTTAGGTGACATTTTGTCACGGGGTTTATTAGGCAAGCACTTTCAACAATTACTCCAGACCAAATTGTAATAAGGAGAAGAAAAATAAAAAAAAACACACACTCCAACACAATTTAAAAGAAAATTGCCATTAAATCGATTTCCTTGCATTTCCATTTAATAGGGCTGAGCGAACTAACCTGTGTTACGCAGGAGACGAATATAATTTCATTGCATTTTTTAATGTTTGGATGAGAAGTAATGACTAATAGGTCAGAAAGTCCTCGGCACATACCTTTATTTATTACATTATAAACAAAGTGTTAAAAGTCGCCTATTTAACAAGTTAGATATTGAGGAACAAAGGTTATTATATCGTCATTTTTTGATTTATATACAGGTTGGTCCATATAAATCCTAATATTTTTATAGATCATGTGTTACAAATTGGGTGATGTTCGCAGGCTTGCTAGTGGATAACACTCATGGTCGCCGTCATCATCCGGAGCACCCTGACGAGAATATAACCGAAAGTGTGCAACTATTGGTAACGTCATTTCGATCAATGGTCAGCGCTACAGAGCCATGATTACGGACTGATTATGGGCTGAAATGGAAGATATGATAATCTTTGATTTCAGCTGGATGGCACATCATGTCATACAGCTCACCTTGTTGATCGACCGGCACACTTTCCGCAGTAATCGTGTTATCAACCGTCTTGGAGCTATGAATTCGCCGTCTCAGAGCTGCAATTTGAACGTGGGGTGCCGGTAAAGGCCGATGCGAATAATGCAGGAACGATCCACATCCTTAAGGGTACTCGCGAAATAGAACCAGAAACCGTCAACAAAGTTTTGGAAAATTAGACTGAAAGGATAAGCTACTACGAAGCCAGCCGTGACAGATACAAGAATAAAATCGTGTTCCATAAATAATGGAAATATTTGTTATTTCTAGTAAAACAATAATATACCAACATAAATGAGGTTTAGTTAATTTTATCTAATTTTTAAATAGAAAAACCTTTCAGTTCACACCGAAAAATATTAATAAACCAAAGGTTGTCACTACCTGTATTGGCGTCTACAATGCACATATATGTATATAGGCTTATTATTCAGCGTTTTTTTTTGCTACTCTCATTTTAGGTTGAATTTTTTCCATGTGGTAGAAGAAAAAATACTCTAAATGCAAATTACCTTTAATAGCTGCAAGTCAGGTAAGCAATAAGACATTCTAAACAGAAACGTACACAAAATATAAAAATACTTTGTATAATGCTTTAATATGGCTTTAAAGATTTTTGAGAAAGATTTCTGTAAATATGTTTATTTAAAAAACCCAATTTAAATACCGGCATAGTAAATACTTTATTGAATGTGAAAAACGCTAAACAATTTAAATGTTGCCTTAAAACCCAGAAATACAATATCGAACATTGACAGTTGCAATATTAATAATTTAAGAATTTTTGATAAGAGTATGTAAATTTTTGAACAAATTGAATTGTTTGTTAACCCTTACCATAAACAATAACTACCTCGTGCCAAAAATAAAATACTTAAAGATAAATTACATTCTTAACTTGTATAAAAGAAACAATGCAACAGTGGTGGACAAAAATTTTGCAAAACACAACTAGCTGGGTTTATGAATACGTAGACGGTTGTAAAACTTTAAACCGAGTTGTACACAATTTATCAACACTGTACGTCTCAGTACACAAGTATGTGTTTTACTTTATTGCGCACTCTTAACCAAAAGTTAAATACACTCAAACATGTTAGCATATCCCAGCAGTTCTAGGAGACAGTCCCAAAATTGTGATTTTACCCATCACTTAGGGTGACAACTAGTTACGTGACTAGCTACGTGGGGGTCAATTGACCCTTTTTGGTTACAACGAGACTGCCTGATAGCTGGTCCAAAGTAGTCAACGCATTGGATTCACATACTGGTTACATAGCGTAACTGAGTACTAGCTTCCTAATTTGTTACTTGATCAGCTACATAACTAGTTCTATTAACATGTATGGGTGCTAATTAACTTCAAATAGTCAGCTAAATAGACGTATCATAGACAGTCCAATGAACGATTGCATTTAAACAAGCCTTCCTCCGACAACTCTCCAATAGATTGCTTCTGGCAGTTAAAAGAACTACTTTCTAGAGTTCAATCGTGATTGTCATGATAGACGGACGTATAGCGGAAAAAAATATTTTGCAAGTTTTCAATATGATTTATATTTTACGTTTTGTTGTAATACTTACAATTTATTAAATATTGTTACAATTACAACATTAAATCTCAAGAGATAGAGACTCTTTACACCAAAATAAAATACAAAAAAATAAATTAAAAAAATGAGTGAACACAATATTCCAAACTCAGAAGAAAATAATGACAAAAAAAATACAATAACTTCATCTAGTAAAAATAATAATGATCATTCCACGAATGAAAGAAAAAGAAAAAGTGAAACACAAATCAACACAATGAGTAAACAACTTAAAAATAATTACTATGCTCTTTTGGACAATGATAAACATTGCAATAAAGAATATTTATGTAAATTTGAAAAACATGTTAATGAGCATGGTACATCAACATCTCAAAATGCTTCGTATGCAAAGAAAAATATAAATAACGAAAATGAAGTACAAAATCAAAACAAAAATAGGAAAATCCCACCAATTAATATATTTAATATTGAACCTAATGAACTGATAGAGTTTATTAAAAAAGGTTTAGAAATTGATCACTTTAAGATCAAAGAACGAAATAACAAAAAAACATCGTTATTTATGTCATCTATGGATGATTATATTCGTGTTAAAGCCTATCTTGAAAAAACCAAAACCGAATTTTTTACATATACTCCCAAAAGTTTAAAAACAAAAACTTTTCTTCTAAAAGGCCTTAGCGCTAACTTAGACAAGGATGAAATCTGCAGGGAACTCTGTAAATATAACAATGATCGTCTGAAAATTTTAAAAGTCAACCAATTTAAAACTAAAAAGTCTATTACAAATGGACAAGATCTTCCTATATATTTGGTTCAAATTAGTGGTGAAAGCAATTATAATGAACTTAGATCAATAAAGGGCCTTTTTCATCGCTGTATAAGATGGGAACCTCTTAGAAAATTGGAAATTCCTCAATGTAGGAAATGCCAAAGTTTTTTTCACAGCGCTTCCAACTGTTTTTTAAAACCTAGGTGTGTAAAATGTGAGAAAATGCATAATATCGGAGAATGTGAACAACAAAAAGTATCTGATAATGAAAGAGATAAGCTATTTTGCGTACTGTGTCGTAAATATGGACACCCTGCATCATATCGCGGTTGTGAAAAATATAAAGAAATGCAACAAAGACTCCGAGCCAAAAAACAAAGTTTATCAGAAAAAAGATCATCAAACAAAACTCTAAATGTACAATCATCTATGAGCTTTGCAAACGTTTTGAAGAACAACATACAAACAACAAACAGTCCTAACCCAATTAATCAAATGTTGGAACAATTAAACAATACCATGCAGAATTTATCTAACCAACTACTAAATTTACACAAACAGCTTCAACTACAAACAAGTAGAATAGATACTATATTTTCTATGTTAGATTAAAATGGATGAATCAACTGCGAAAAGCCTTAAAATAATCGAAATTAATGTAAACTCTATAATAAAACTTAATAGAAGATACGATTTATTAAATTTTATAAATTTACACGATCCAGATATAGTTCTGCTAAATGAAACAAAACTAAATACGAAACACAATCTTTACTTTGAAAAATATGATATAGTACGAAAAGATAGACAGAACTCCACAAGAGGTGGTGGTACTGCAATATTAATAAGAAAAAATATTAAATTCAAAAATTGCACAAATATTTTCAGCAATTCACTTAAATGTTTAGAAGCTTGCATAATTAAAATACCATTACTGTCAAATAAAACCCTATACATTATATCATCATATTACCCTTCCGGTAATAACAGCAATTTTTTAATCCCAGATTTAAACACCATTTTCAAATCATTAAATTTACAAAATTCGGATATATTTTATATAATGTCAGGTGATTTAAATTGTAAACATTCCGATTGGGGTAACTCTACTAATAACCCTAAGGGTAATAAATTAAAAGAATGGTTAGAAAATAACGAGATCAATTTTAAATGTAGCCTTTATGCATCCACTACCCCCTCTTATCCTAGATGCGATTCGTATTTAGATTTGTGTTTAGCAGACACTCGTCTATCTATTCTTAGGTCTAATAATACTGTTAACTCTCTAAAATCGTTAGATTATGATAGTGATCACAATGCGTTATTAATTGTACTCCTAAATGATACAAATGATAATACTTTTTCTTTTTTTGTAAAATGTCCCAATTCTAAATTTAATTATAAAAAAACCAATTGGAATAAATTCAAAAAGAATATAAGAAATGTATATAAAGACACTGATCCCATTCCTAATAATAAAAATCTTTCTAACTCTGAAATTGATTATTACTTAAGTAAATTAAATGATGTCATTATAGACTCTACTAATAAAATAGTTCCGAAATTTAGAAGTAATGATATTATGAACAAAATTGTAAATCCAATTATAAAAAAACTACAAATAGAAAAAAGTAAAATTTTAACTATAATAAAAAAACATAACAGATTTGAAATTATATGTACTCTCCAAGAAATTAATTTTTACAAATCTAAATTGAAACTAATCAAGAAACTGATTATTGATAATTTTAGATTATCTGTTAATAAATACTATAAAGATATACTAATTAATTTTGATAAGAAAAATTCATCTCGTATGTTTAACGATGTCAAAAGACTATTTAAACCTAAGCAGTCACTGGATATAGATATGATAGAAATCAGTCAAGAGGAAGAAAACTTATTAAGTTATGTTGGTATAAATCCTCTCAATGCGGAGAGAGATAACGAGAATTTCATAATAAGAGATCATCAACAAATTTTAGACGTAATAGGAGCTTCATTTGAAAAAACCCATTCCTTTAAAGAGATTGACTATAATAACATACTACATGTAGATGTTGACAATTGTTTCACCAGATTTTTACAAGAAAAATCTGTTTACGAATACAATCAATCATCTTATACAAATTTTAATACAGAAAAAAGGGCAAACCAGTTAAGTGATTTACAATCTGAGGATTTTTTTATTACAAAAGAAAGAATATTTTATATTTTTAAAAATTTGAGAAACAAATTATCGGCAGGTATTGATACTATTCCTAATATAATATTAAAGAATATCCCAGAAGAATTGATCCTTGAATATTGCACATTATTTAATAATATGCTTAACAACTCATATTTCCCTCGAGCATGGAAATTAGCGAAAGTTGTAATATTGCCCAAAAAAGATAAAAACATCAACAAGCCAAAAAATTTTAGAGCTATAAGTTTGTTACCAAACATCAGTAAAATTTTTGAAATCTGTGTAAATTCTAATATTATTAATTTTTGCCAGAAAAATAATTTAACGAATGATAACCAATTCGGGTTTAAATATAAACACTCTACAATACATGGAATTCACCTACTAATTTCCAATATCAATTGGAATTTAAATAAATCTCTTTGTACAGGCGCATGCCTTGTTGACTTTGAAAAAGCTTTTGATAACATCTGGATTCCTGGTCTTGTATACAAACTTTTGAAATACAAATTCCCATTTCAATTTGTTATTCTAATTCACAACATGCTTTCTAATAAATCGTTTGTGGTTTGCAATGGGAACGAAATCAGTCAAAGAAAGTTCAATATTGTTAATGGACTACAACAGGGGACAGTTAATTCACCTATACTTTTTAACATATTTATTCATGACCTTTTACATAGCATGAATAATATTATTGGTTTCGCAGATGATATTATAATATATCACGCTGATAACAAAATTGACAAAATAAATGAAAATTTACAAAAATATTTCAATATTATCGAAAAATATGCTAATGATTGGAAAATGAAAATTAATATAAGTAAATGTGAAACTATATTATTCCGTCCTCCCGTAGGAAAGTGCAACAACAATATAAGAAATAACTGGAAATCCTTTGGCATAAAATCCAGTGATAATATATATATCCCTAATAAAAAAACGGTCAAATATCTAGGAATCAATTTAGACAAATTTCTTTACTTTAATGATCATATTAACTTACAAATTTTAAAAGCTAGAAAAGCCTTCTTCACATATAAACAACTTTTCTTCTCCAAACACGTTAAACCTCAGATTAAGCTTCTCCTTTATCAAAGCTTAATAAGGCCTATTTTAACCTATGCTTGCCAAATTTGGTTCAATGTTTCTCCTTCTTATATGGAGAAACTACGTAAATTTGAAAGAAAATGTCTAAGAGCATGCACCTCACTATACAAAGCTCCAAATAGTAATTACACAAAATACATAAGCAACCAAAAACTTTACAACGCAGCCAAAATCAGTCGAATTGATAATTTCATCATACACCTAATCAGAAATCACGTTAGAGAAAGTTCTATATGTTATGAAAACAACTTAATAATGGCTCCCTATTATGTAAATGATGAATACATATCTAAAACGTTACAAAATGGCTATGTACCACCTGAAGCATTTGTGCACCTAGATAAAAACGGCTATATACAAGACGAAACGGGCACCCCAATATTTTTTCATATTAATAGAAGGGCCAATGTTAAAGCTGTCACTAGCAAACAACTTACAATTGAAAACAAAAGATTCGATTGTAGTTTTTTTGGTGGGGATAGAAATATCCTTCCAAATTTGAAAATTAATAAATACTGGTGGCTTAGTTAAGTACCGGAAATTCTTTTTCTTTTTATATCCTCTTGACTCTTTTCTTGTTATTATACTAATGTAAAGTTTTTCTAAAAATTTTTCTTTACGATGTAATAAATTGTTATTAATACAAAAAATACCTTGTATATATTTTGTACAAAAAATTATAATTAGATTTAAAAAATGTATTTATTGTATATTTTATACATATATGTAATATACTAGAGAACTCGTTTAAGGGACAGTGTATATTAATGTTACTTAAAAAATTCTGGTTTGTTTATTCCCAATGTAAAAATAATAAAAAATTTTATTAAAATAAACGATAATAAAAAAAAAAAAAAAAAAAAAAAGAACTACTTTCTAAAGTGCAGTACAAAATAAACATTTAATGTGACTTCACTATAGCTTACTAAGAGACACTGAAGTCACTATTGACTTCACGCTAAGTTACATTGAATATCAGTATACATAAGCAAAAATAAAAATAAACTTTTTGAGAATTATATCAACAAAAAACCAGTTTGTACGAATTACTCACAAAACGTTTAAAGTGACTACACTCTATATTATTTATAAACACTTAAGTGACAATTGTCTTCACGATATATTACCTGGGACATCTAAAGTAACCAATTGTCTTCTCTCTACACTGTCAAATACCCAAAATATATAAATTGGAGTCATCCAACTGATAGGACATTAGTGACAATTACTGTTTATAAGGGATACATTGACTACTTGCTTAACTGTTGGGATACATTCTTATATGTATATTAGAGTGGCCCTTAAATGAACAAATTATTATACCCTACCCCACGATAGTGGTTTGTACTGATGTATGCTATGAATATAATCACTTTCTAAGTCAACTTAAGTATGTCCCTACGTCTGGATGGATGTCCCTGTAAAACTTGTGCCCAAAGTATAGGTCGCAATTGTAGCCGGTTGAAATCATTCAAATACCTCCCATACAAATGTCAACACAAATTTATACCCAAATAAGTTTTATATGAAAAGAAATCACATTACCAAATTTTTTTGCGCATCAATCTATAGCTCCCATATAAAGTCCACTTTCTCAACCAAATGTCATGCCTATCGGTCCACAATTGGTTTAAGCACACTTCAAAAATATTGGTATTCAAATAAAATTAAACACAAATAAGTTTTGTAAAGAAATAAATCAAATTTCATTGAGATTTCATTACCTGCATTCGACAATAGCTCACGAAAGAAAAATAATTGAAATTTTAAAAAAAGAATATGATTTTGCTCATATACCCACTACATTTTCTTACTTGTTTTTATACCCTTCACCTTCGTGAGAAGGGTATATATAAGTTTGTCATTCCGTTTGTAATTTCTACATTTTTCATTTCCGACCCTATAAAGTATATATATTCTGGATCATTACAGATAGCGGAGTCGATTAAGCCATGTCCGTCTGTCTGTCTGTTGAAATCAATTTTCTGAAGACCCCAGATATCTTCGGGATCCAAATCTTCAATAATTCTGTCAGACATGCATTCGAGAAGTTTGCTATTTAAGATCAGCAAAATCGGTCCATAAATAACGCAGATATGAGCAAAAAACCGGGACAACCTCGATTTTTGACCTATTTTTGATCTATATCTGGATTACTAAGTCATTAATATAGATAATATGGATATCTAATGATAGATATTTCAAAGTCCATTGCAACGATGTAGATAAGTGTATAGTAAGTTGGACCTACAATGGGTCAAAATCGGGAAAAATATTTTTTAACCCAAATTTTTTTCATCAAAACATTTTTTTTGTCATAAATTTTTTTTCAAAAAAAAAAAAATGTAAAAACTAAAATAAAAAATTTACAAAAATTTTGGAAAAAACTTTTTTTAAAAAAAATTTTGAAAATCAATTAAAAAAAAAATTAAATTTTGTTTACCTAAAAATATTTAAACAGATTTATTTTAAAGTATAATTTGGTGAAGGGTATATAAGATTCGGCACAGCCGAATATAGCCCTGTTACTTGTTATACATATATTTAATATTTTTATATTTCCTGACAATGTCCTAAAAATCTAATATTACAATATCGTAAAAAACCAATTCAAGGAAACAATTTCAAATCAGTCCCCATGCTAACCCATTATAAGTACAACCGTTGAAATTTTAATTTGTAATCTTCATTTAGATTCTATTAGAATAAAGAAAATATTTTTTTCATAACATTTAAAAAATGTTTGAAAATGTAAAATTTGGGATTTGAGATATGCAGGAAATTTTATGATTTTTTTTGTTGGTATCAAGTCATAATGGGGAAACGATGTCATAATTTTTTTTTAACTTTTCCGCACAAGACTTTTAAATAACAGAGAACCATTTTAGAACTTGTGGCAACGAAAACCGAAAATATGCAATTTAAGGGACAACCATACATTTCTTAGTTTCTTTTTTAAAAGAGTCCTTCATGTTTGACATTTAAAGTACAATTTTCCTCTACTTACTCTGGCTTCTTATTGAAATTGTGTTGTGTTTTGTTAGAGTGTTGTAAATAACATAATTTTCTTGTTAAACTCATACCAAAAACGAAAAATAATAAAAAAAAATTTCCTTTACACGGTTAACTGATTTTTACATATAAATAAATGCGAAAACCCTTTTATATATATACATACATATACTCGTATGTATATAAGTAATTACACATGTTTGTGTATATGTTTTACATAAAGAAGTTTATTTTAATATGTGTGTAAGAAAAAGTCAAGTATTTAGATTGGTCTAAAAAAAACTCATGTCGTCTACTCTAAGTACAATGAAGCAGATTAGATTTTTTCGCTTTTTTTTAAAATACGTTATTAAGTACGACGCCTGTTAGTGTTTGCAATTTGAGGGTATTTGCTGTTTGTTTTTCTTTTATTATTTGTATTAAACAATAAAGAAAAAAAAATAATAATAAATAAAACACATCAACAAATAGCTGTAGGTGGATTTTGTTTTAGAGCTAAATTTGTACTGTAGTATATATAAATTTATTTATTTTTTTTCATTTTATATTTTTCCAGTTGCTTATTTATGCAAAACTAATTCCATTGAAGTGGCTGGTTGTGCATTATTACTTTACATTTTTATTACCAGTTTCCGGTAGACATTCTCTCACACACATTCACTGCTATACATTCACACACATTACACATACATATGTATTTAACTGTAAGTATTTTCATTGTATGTGTTTTATGTTTAGCTTTTGTATGTAATTTACAGTACTTAGGAATGCACTTAATTTATTTTTACTTTTTTTTTATTATTATTTATTTTTTTTATTTAAATATTTTAAATAATACAAATTCCAGTATTTGATGTTATGTAAAATGATTTTTAATTGAAAATTTACAAAGTGTTATACTTAAGAAATAATATTTCATATTCAAATACATTTAAGTGCTATTTCTGAAAGTAGTGGCATATTAAAATATTTTTGTATTAAATGAAAGAAATTAATATATTTATACCCAATGATGTTAGTAGTGCCGAAAAATATTAGTCCGACACCCATCATAAAGTATAGAATTACATTCTAAGTCGAATTAACTATGTCCGTCGTCTGGCTTAAACTTGTGCGCATAGTACAGAAGGCAGTTTTGAATAAATTTCGATAAAATTAGCATCATGCTTTATTTTCGGCCTAGCGCCGAAGGTTATTGAAACTGAAATATGTCGGTTCATTATTTTAATTACCCCGCATAAAAATGTCCTCTTGTAGATTTATATACATAGATATCCCCACATATTTCTCCACAAATAAGTTTTATTTAGAAAGTATTCACACCTAAAAATTTGTGCATATTATACATAGCTCCCACACAGAGAAAACAGATTCGTGATAGCAACCGAATTTGTTGCCAATCGAATGATTCTACCTTAGATACCGAATTTTACAGTTGTGGCTACAAAATATTAGAAAGGGTAACAAAAGATTGGTTGCTTCAACCGAAATTCTTCTTTATCAACTGACTTTCTGTAGATAGAACCGAAAAATTCTATGTGTGCAACCGAATCATTCGATTGGCAACAAATTCGGTTGCTATCACGAATCTGTTTTCTCTGTGCATAAGGCCCACTTCTGAAAATTAATTTAACGAGTATAAAACCCTTAAACATTTTGGTATCCAGAAATCATGCAACCTAATTTAAGCTCCCATACAAGGCCCACTTACGAAATTCAATTTAACTAGAATAAATCTCTTAAAAATTTTGGTATGCAAATAAAAACTTTGTTCGAATTCATTTCTAGTATAACTAGTAAACTGTAATAATCCAAGCAAAGTTAGTTTTATTGTCATTATATGGAAAAGTAAAAACCAAAAAAAACTAAAGTATTTGGAAGGCATTTTTAATTTTACTATTCTTTACTATGAAATTTTTTTTCAAATAAAAAGTAGTAAAAGAGAAAAATATTTTCACTTTAAATGCCTGCTAGCTACTATTTTTTGTGTACGAAAATAGAATTTTGAAAACTAATTAAAACAGTAAAACTAAACGAACACACTGAACATTTAACAGAAACAAATTTCATATAGAAATAAATCAGGCGACCTAATTTGATTGCGAACGGTCCATAATTGGGTGATTTTTTTAATAGGCTAAGAACTTTAAACTGAAAAAAAATAGAAAAACATTTTTAATATTCTTTCAATTGCACTGTGGTTCCAAATCAAAATCTAGGTGGACAAAATTATGAAAATCGGTATCTTCAGAATTTGGAAAAACTAAGTTTTTACGGAAGCTGACAATCTGCTCTCCTCCAATACAAATGGGTTTTTCAATTGGACATTTCGTTTTCTCGACAGAAACGCCATAAGTTCAACAAATTTTGAATCATATTTTCGTTAATTTTTTTTAATATTTTACTGCTTTACTAAATTAGATATATTTCAATTGTTTTACCATATAGAAATTCATACTTCAAAACATAGATAAACATTGGTATAGGCTTTAATTAAGTGTATATCTTATATTTATGGACCTCTCCATTTTCCTGTTATAGTCCTTTAAACATGGGTCTCAAATATACTGATATTTTTTTTTTCTAAGAATGTTATAAAGCTTGCCAAAAAATAAGACCGTCGAAGCCCGTCCAATGACTATATACATCATTTAAAGAAACTTCTCGGGAATATCTTTGTAAAAAAATTGTAGCCGCCAGCAACCGCAAAATTTTTTTTTTTAATTTTTACGGAATGTAATTTTTAGAAATATTTCTTTATTTATTATTGAATTTTATATATCTAGACACTACTGTAACTTGAAATATAGTAAATACAGATCTTTTTAAAAATTTAGTTTCTGAAACACATGAAAGCGTATTTTTTTTAATTTTTTATTGATAAGTTTTATATGTATATCTAGACGCTACTGTAACTTGAGAAAAGTTTATATTGATCTTTTAAACATTTTTTTTTGGAATCGGAGATACCAATTCTATATAAAAATAGCGCCAAATAATTTTGTCCACCTAGATTTTGATTTGGAACCACAGTGAATTGGCTTCATTTATTAGATAGAGTAAAACCTTGATAATCCGGATAATTGATAATTGAACCTAATCCGGATTATCAAATTATCCGGACTACCGAATAAAAATTTCAAAGCATTGTTCTGGTATTAAAAATGCGTTTAAAACTAATATCTAATGATATATTATATTTATGTATCATTTAAATTTTGAAAGAAGATCAGGACGGCTAAATAATTGTTCACCACAAATTTTAAGACCTCGAATAACAAATCTTACAAAAGTTTTGGTACTTTTCTATGTTTTAGAAAAAATATTGAAAAGTTGAATGCGTAGACAAATTTTGTCTATTAAAATTAATAGAGATTAACAAACTACAAAAAAAAATTTACAATGTTATCCGGATTATAAAGTTATAAATATGCAATCAATACGAATTATAGAGTACACAATGTAATGGAAACTGATCTGGATTATCAAGGTTTTATGTAGTTGTATGTTGTTTTGTTTCGAAAATAAATTTCATGGTCAAATTCATTTTTCAGGTTATTTTGTCCGAAATTATCTTTTTGTCGATCCAATTTGCAGCAGATGACTTGGAAACGTCGATCATTTCATATACACACAGCCTCAAAAGTAAGTAAACATCACAAATAATATATTTTTTTTAAGATAATGAAAATCCTAAAATTTATTGATCGATTAAAATTTTAAAATTTCGGTTTGTTTGAGATTGGGCTGAATAGTAGATTCGGTTCCGAAAATAAAGATTTAAGTCGGACTATAGTGATTTTATAAAAATCAAAAAATTCACTTGTGTTTACTCACTTTTTGAGCTGTGTGTACATATTTACATTGTGCAGAAACATATTTAAACAAATCGATGTGGACGTGGATTTTTTTTCTTATATCAATTGAACGATTAAATTGTTTGAACTCAATGAACTAGTTCAAATCATTCCCTTACTTAATTCAGTTTTGAAATACGAGCATAAATGATGTAAATGTACGGTTTGAATTAAATGCGTATTACCGTTGTTTTTCAAGTAACTTGCCATGCTCATTCTAACAGAGTGCCAAAAAATAAAGGTTGAAAAATTAAACATTCTATTAGCATTTTAGAGTCTGTTTTTATACCCTACACCATAATATTGGGGAGGGTATAATTCGTTTGTTCTGATGTGTGTAACGACCGATCGACTCAGAATCACTCTGGCTAGCTGTCGATGTAAAGCTTGTGCGCAAAGTAAAGTTCGAAATTTTGTAGATATTTCGATGAAATTTTGGACACACCTTTTTTTGACCCAAGGACGAAGCCTATTGAAAAGCTAAAAATATGTCGACTATTTCACATGACCCCCAAATGTCCTTCCGAAATTGGACTTAATCGGTCATAAATGTTTAATTTATATAGGCCAATATAGATTGGCTTATGTTTGTGGGAAACATATTACGTTATAAGTATTAATCTAATATTAATGATAGTTTTTGAATATGATTCTATTCGACATGTATAAACTGTATTATTTTTCTGTAGGAACTGCTCGCTTCCTTTCCATTCTATTCAGGATAAAAAAAATTACAATCAAGCAACAAAAATGATATAATTTAAATATACCAACAGATCATATTAAATTTATATAAAAGGAATCACAGAAAAAAATTCATGTCGATTTCCAATCCATACCATAGTTTTCTAAATACACTGAGCAACAAACGAAGACTTTTGGAAAAACACACGATCATTACAGTATACGTTCAACTCTACTACCAAAGGGTAGTAAAACTATACTCAGTTTGTTTAGTTTTCCCTAATTTATTTGACACGTAAAAAACATAAGGTAGACATGTTATATATCAGTGGATAGAGGATTTTGTCTACTTTTCAATGTATATAAATTTATATAACTTTTGATAATTAAAAAATTCATGGAATACTTTTTTGAAAAATATGACAAGAAATGCTTTTTATTGAATTTTGCATAGATACATATTTTTCAAATTGAAATAAAATTTTTATTTATGAATCTTTTTTAATGAAATTTCACAGATAAGTAGATTTTTCTATTTAAAATGGAAAAATAAAAACAAATTTTGAAATTTGTAATCAAGTATCCCGCAATTCCTAAAAAAATCTTGAAAAATCCCAAAAATGGGATTTTTTCGTTTTTGGCTATAATATCCATAAAAGGGGCGGGCTTATCGGAACCCTTTACAAAATAATTAAGAACTTATTGGGTCATCTAAAATAGGTTACTATATTTTGATATCGAGTATGCGATTTGAGAATTTTTGCCCTAAAGTTGAATTTTACATAAAAAATAGGCATTTTTGAATGGACCTGATCCCGTCGGTATCAAAAATTATAAATGTTTTTTGCATTTAGAATATTTGGCGTAAAGTTAGCTTTTCAAAAAGTACAAATTCATTATACATCCTCTTAGAAAATTTTTAGATAACTTAAAAAGAATAAAAGTACTTGTGAAATTTCATTCAAATCGGCGTAAGGGTGTAGAAGTTACAGATTTATTTCACTCTTTTTTTATTCTCATACCACTGTGCATCGTGAAACAGGCCTTAAGTATCAATAGCTGTTAAAGTCACTTATTTAGTATTTAGGTATCTCTCATTCCATCTGAACTATGTAATTTGAATGTCATAGTTTTAAAATATATGGGTTTGGAGAATAAAATCTGTTTAAGTAAATTTCAGTAGACTTACAAAAATAAATATTTTACACTTGTTTAGAAATCGCATACATTTCCCACATATTTTGTGTTAATCTTTTTACTTTATAGAATATTCAAATTTAAACTTACCTAATATTTTTAATTTCTTTCATTTCACTTCCAATGTATAAGCATTTTAATTATTGATTAAGTTTTAAAAAGCCTCTTTAAGTTAATTACTTGTTTATTAAATAATATTAATGTTTTCCACTTATTGTGTTTTATCAGCGCATGAATAATGCTCGTTGTTTTATTTCAGGAATTTTTTTTGTTTATTTTATTATTTTTTTAGTTTCTACTTTAATATTAAAAATGTAAACAAATTTTGCAACTAAAAGTGATAAATTTTTATAGATTTAAAATTGCATTTAGTAACAGTCACTGGGCAAACACAATCACAGCAGCAGCTGCTGCGATGGCTGTAGTTATTTTGAAGCAACCAATACGAAGCATCACAAGACAGAGTAGCAATGGAAATAATGATAAGGATTATCGCTCGCTGGTCTTGTAGGGTCTTAACCTTAATTCGAGTAAGCGAACGCAAAAACAAAACGGAGGGGAAAAACGCTCGTTTGTATATACAATTTATTTATAAAATAGTTGTTGATTTAGTTTAGTTACTTGTACTTTTATCAATGTTTCGTTTTTTTATTTTTGTATTTTGTTATTAAATAAAAATAATAATTTGTATAAATTTTATTTTATTCTAATGAAATGTTTTTTTGTTAATTAAATATTTTCGTATTTGAAGTTCAATTGAATGCTGCTGATAATATTGAGCAGAAAGTTATTTACACTTTAAATACATACTCGTGATGATTGTGGACATACAATTTGTTATCGGCAAAGACTCTTGAGTTTATATTTAATTATGTTTGTTTGCAATTATTCATGCTGTTATGTTTTTTTTATATATAAAAACAAGAGGAGATACATATGTATGCGGTTGTAAACTGATAATATTTTGAGCTGCTGCTGTTTTTCATTAAAATTTATTTCGTTAAGTCTAAATTTTTTTGTTTTCTTTTTTAAACATGTTCATTTTCTATGTCCAATAACTTTTTATTTCACTGAAATTTTATTTTGAATTTCTTTACATACATTTAATACATATTTTTTTGATTTACAATTTTTCCACCAACAAAAAAAAAACAAGCGAAATATTTCTTTTTCAGTAATCAAATATTTTCGAGTTTACCGATTGAGCTCAAATTTCAAACTGATCTTAGTTGTGATCATACGCCCAAAGTCATTGCTTTTTTGAGCATTTATTATTTTTAATTTTCGTTTTTGTTAATTTCATTTCAGATGTCCAGTCATTGTACACACAGCCAAGCCAGCATTTCATCATAATGCGCCCCCATATCATTTGGACTAATCAGTAGAATGTAGTCGTCAATCATACAGAAAGTGAATAAAAACAATAACAACAACAACCACAGCAAAAACACTAGTGACTACACACTACATTCAGTCATAAAACTAAATAAAATTCTAAGTGCGCATGTCAGAGTAGTTGTGTGGCTGTATGTATGTATGTATCCACACGATCAGTATGTGAATTTTTTTTATTACAACTACAAAACCTCCAAGTGCATAGATACATACATACATACATTCTATGTGTTTATGTGTATTTGAACGTATAAGTATGCATTATGAATCTATTTTATTTTTCTTTTATTGAGTGTAGTAGAGTCATACTATTCATGCACACTTTAATTTGATTGAGTCTCCAACCTCTGAGTTCACTGAGATCACAGTGTCTATTGTTATAAAACCACATACTAAAAGAAATTAAGAAAACGTTCAATTGATTCAATTAAAGAATGACCATACGGCCCCTGGTTTACAATAATGTAGACAGTTGAGGGCATTTTTATAAGGGTAAATTTGTTTAAATTGTGTTTAAAATACAGTTTTACATAACTATGTAAAACTGTAAAGTTGAAAAGTTGAAAAGTTTTGGAAGGATTTTTATCGGAATCACTTTTACAAATGGTGAAACGATACAGTTATTATACCCTGCACCACCATATCAAAAATATTGTCCCAACACCCACATTAAAGTATACCGATAGACTCAGAATGATTCGGTTAAACGATGTCCATCCGTCCGTCCGTCTGGCTGACCATGAAAAGTTTGTGCGCAAAGTGCAGGTCGCAATTTTTAAAATATTGCAATAAAATTTGGCACATATAATTTGTCCGGCCCAAGGACGAAGCCTTCTGAAACTGGTTGAAATCCGTCCATTATTCGTCCCGAAATTGGGCTTTATCTGTCATAAATGTTTAATATAAATAAGTTTCTGCACAAATTTCACTACAAATAAGTTTTATATATACGGAATACATGTCACCTAATTTTATGATGATCGGTACATAATTAGTCATAGCTCCCATATAAGGCCTGCTTCCGATAATCACTTTAACGAGCATAAATCTCTTAAAAATGTTGGTAATCACATAAAATTCAACAAAAATAACTTTGATATAGACGTAAATCACCTGATTTAATTTCATGGAGATCGGTTCATAATTAGTCACAGCACCCATAAAGGCCTTCTTCCGAAAATCATTCACAAAATAAATGTCTGTAATTTCAAAAGAGATATATTGTTGCTCATTTAATTAGTGTAGGGCTTGACCGACTATACTCTTTTACTTGTTTTAATAAGTTAGTCAAAATATATTACACATTTTAGTAGCTCTGATTAAATTTATACGAGTCACCCCCAGTAACACGAAGTCTGGTTATGTTTTAACTAATAGTTATACTGACAGTTTTCATATAAAAATAATTTTAAACGACAGTATAACTATTAGTTAAGGCATAACCAATCTTCGTGTTAATGGGGGTCACTGATTTAAAAATGTATTAGCAAAGACTTGAAAATTTATGAAATCCTGATAGAGAAAATGGTCTAAGATGGTACTGTGAAACAAGTGAGCTCTTTAGAAAAACAGCTCGAACAGCTAAATGCTGTGAAGCATAGATTCAGATTTATAGAGCCTATTTGAATTGATGGTCAGTTACACAGATCTTCAATATAAACCTACACCTGTTTTTTTTAATCTCTAGATTAAAAAAAAATATATATTGTATGTCTTGAGTTAATTAATATTTATATTGGTTATCCCACTCGTATCACATTAAGCGACCAAAAACCTCTTAAAGGAATGGACCTAAGCTTTCGTTTGAGCAAAAAAAAAATTTTAAAAAAGGGCCCATTTTGAAATAAAAAGTCAACAAAATTTTTGATTTTGCAAAAAAAGTCAAAAATTTTATGTTTTTTGAGTTACAAAACATTTATTTTGATAGATATCCAACTCGCATCCCACTAAACGACCAAATGTTTTTTCAAGCTTTCTTTTGAGAAAAAAGTGCCCATTTAAAAAAAAAAGTTGATTTCGGAAAAAAATATCAAAAATTTGTTATTTTTAATTTTTTTTTTTGGAAAGATTAAATAAATAGCTACATATCTAAAATATTTGGGACACATTTTGTTATGAACAATAGGTAATAAGTAGGGGGCGGATTTTTATGCATTTATTATTGAAAAATATGCGCCTAAAATATGCTTCAAAAAAATCAAAATATGACCTAAAAATTTAAAAATTATGCACTTATATTTTCATGCAGAAACATAAAATAATTAACTATGGATCGCGCAATGTTCAAAAAATACACGTCAGAGTTCCCACTAGTTAAGACTCTTTAAATTATACAAAAATTAAATTGTTAATGTTTTAAAATTAGAAAGGTTCTTCTAATAGTATTCATCATGGGATGAATACTAGTCTTTAAAGCCTGAACTTAAAATCATCAAAAAACTTAATTAAATGAAGTCGCAGTCATCGATGTCGAAAGAAGTTAATCGGCAAACTTTGATGACATTTCTGTAAGAAATTCAACAAAAATCTTTATGTCGAGACAATTTATTGTCCATTGACGCCAAAAAATAATATTTTTATTAAAAATTGGGATAATATGCATATAAATATGCATTTTGAAGTTAAATATAACAAAACATGCATTACCAATAAAATATGCAAAAATATGCTCTAACAAATCGATGCCATTTTACAGCAAAATGTGTGATTCGGATAGATAATTAGTCTACATTGTATTGGGACGTTCGAGAAAAAACATGCATTTGCATATAAATCCGCCCCCTAGTAATAAGTATAATAATGGATGAGAAAAAACACTTGATTGACGAAAACGTAAAATTTTGACCCCCTCTAACTCAGAGAGTTCTCAACCGATCTTGTTGAAAAATTGTGTCTGAATTACTAACCTTGGTACAAATTTCATCCCGATCGAAAGACATCGATTTCAAAAGTTGGTTCACTTGACATGAAATCCCCCATATATATACATAACTTATTTGTATTGAATTTTATGGGAATTCCAACATTTTTTAGAGATTTATGCTGATATGGGAATCGTAAGGGGGATAGGAGAAATAATGGACCGATTATAACCATATTCAATAGTATTTGGGGCAATAGAAAAGCTTAATAATGCTGATTGGTATACTTTATTCTGGGTATTTATGCACGTTAAAAACATCAGAACTAACCCAATATACCCTCCCACTATGGTGGTGTAGGGTATAAAAATGCAAAAAGTTTGGAGAAACGTTGAGACTGAATTCAGATGCCTGTATTTCTTTTGTTTTTCAACATGTGCAAAATCAGGGACACATATCGGTAGACCATAGAAAAGTATCCTTTCGAATAATCGCAACATTTTTTACAATTAATTATTCGAATATTTTATTGTAAATGTGACCATTTTCGAATAAAGATAAATTTAAATAATATGTAGAGTAATCAAATAAAACCAATTAATCTATAAAAAGAAAGCGACAAAATATATTGGATTCACAAGGTACCTTGTCATATCATAATGTTCTAATAAGTAGTTCACAATGGTTTAAAAATGTTGTTATTATCTTTCAAGCGAAAACTTTCCTAAAATAATACTACTTTGTATGCTGTGTTTATTGTGTGTTTATTTAACCAACCAGTAGAGACCTGTGAAACGGATAGCCCGATTTTACTAAAATTTCCCATGACTATAGAGGAGGTATTGATAAGCTTTGAGCACCTAGGATATATCAAAAATTAAAAATGAAGCCAAATTTTTGTTCTCGATTCGATTTGAAAGATTTTTATATGTATATAATCTAATTCATATCTTAAATGTCTGGAACATTAATACATCCCCTGTCAACTGGCATCTGTCAGTTGACTCCTGTCAAAATTTGAGCAAGCTGCATCATTTGGTTTGTGTTTGACAGCCATTGATAGCAGACTGAATACCTGATATGAAATAAATTGGAAAAAAGGAATTTCGTCTGCTCATTAGCATTATGTTTTGAGGAAAAAACCATCACTCCAAGGCTAAGCTTGATGAATACTATGCACCATCAATTTCAATGGTAAAAAAAAGGGTTTACTGAATTTCGTTGTGGCCTTAAAAGCACGGAAGATGCCGAACTTTCTGGACGCCCGGTTGAGGTCTCTACATACGATACAATTGAAACAAATCGCCATATGGGTTTGTCCGATCGGAGATTGAAAATACTAAATAGATATTGTAGAAGCCATAGGCTCACACACATGGCTCAGTGGTAATTTTACATGATCACTTGGGTATGAGAAAGCTTTACGCTAGTAGGAGGTAGCGTTTGCTCATCATTGGTTACACAGAAGGGTACAGACATGTGCAGATTCCATGGCAAAAATCCATGAATTAGGGTACGAACAGCTCCCTCTAGCGCATATTATCTGGATTTAGCACCGAGTGACTATTTGTTGTTTCCAAACCTGAAGATTTGTTTCGCGGAAAGATATTCAACTCCAACGAAGAAATCATCTCACAAAAATACACATTTTGATGACATCTACAAATATTATTTCTGTCCATACAAAATGATATTGAAAATAATTTCTTCGTATTTAAAAAAAATGTATTTTTGCCAATATCTCTAGTAAAAAAATATTGATCAACATGACATTCTTCCTTGCACTTCTTCGTTCTTTAAATAGATCATGTTTGGTGGTGTTTATTTATATAAGATTCAGCATAACCACTAAATCTGTCGAGGTTTATAAACATAACTCATATAAAATCTCAAAAATATTTCAAAACTAAGTACCTATTACCCAATTTAAATATCCACTACTGTTTATCACAGCGCTGATGATGTTGACAAGTAAATTGTTGTTTGTCGCTAATGTCACATTGATAAAATATGTACAATGTTCTGTCAGATACTACATTTATGCAACACATATCTACATTTATAAACGCATGTATCTAAATATGGATGTGTTGTTCTTCATGTATCGTTAAAATGCCATGACAATCGTTCGGACAGTATGTTAGTTCTAGCTCTCATACCAATATAAAACAATAATGAAAACTGTTGCAAGATTAACACACAAATGCACCACAAAATTGCTATTGTATTGGTCATTCCATTCAATCAGATGTAGTGGCTTAGCAGCCTATTCGCTGCAGATGTTTCTTGTTTTTATTGTCTTCTGTATTCTCTTGTTCTATATATTTTTTTTTATTCTTCTTAGGGATGTTTATTTGAGCATCTTTTGATTTTGATTACTGTTTGGTCATATAAATATGTGTGTATGTAGTACTGTTATGGAGTGGAAAATGTTTTCATTGTATTATTTTTGTTCTATTTCATTTTGCATTTCATTTGTTGTGTCAATTTGTCTCATTGTACTTTAGTTAATACTTACTAACACTCATGTACGAGCATTTACATTAATTTTTTTTTCCACTTAAAAACACTCAATTAATATATAGTTCTTAATATGAGCTGAAATTGTCGTAATAGCTTTGATGGATTGAAATTTGAATTTAAATTTAGTGAATGTGGCATCATGCAGAGATAAAGGTTCCTGGAATATTTATTTTTCAGCATACTGCTTTCTTGACGTCAAATGCTCTAGAAATTATGGAAATGTCAGTTATATAAAATGGAATAAAGAATGTGAAAAGAAGATTTTTCTATATTTTGTGAAGTTTTTTTTTGCACTCCCATATACTTGTTTATTCTACAAAATTGAAATTTCTTTATTTTTTGTTTACATAGAGCGAGATTATTTTTTTTATATTTTATAGTTTTTGAATTGATCAAGTAACTCGATATTCCTAGGTATTCGAACAATTGCAAAAGGTGTTCTGATTCAAATGGTTGCCAGTAGTCAATGTAAGCCTTATAGACAGTAATTGTCAGTAATGTCTGATCACTTGGATCAGACATTTATATATTTTGGGTAATTTGTAGGGTATTCAAATTATTAGAATTTTCTCTTGCTTGAATAAAACGATTAGTTCGAATAAGAGATTTTAACTTGTTCGAATTATTCGAATAATTGAAATTTTTTAAAAAAAGTAAAGAATGAAGTTTGATTCAGGTTTTTTAATAAGTTACACTATGCACGAAATTGACACTTTTTTTCTGTCAAGAGGGGCACCCAGCGGCTTAAACTAATTCGGGTACGCTGAATTCAGTGGTGCTAGCCGTTATTTCGAAAATGGAGGAGGTTGCACAACATATATTCGCGTAACTCAAAAACGGTTTAGTTTATTGAATAAACTGAAAAAACCTAATCTTAACATATTTATAATATTCGCAGTCGTTTTAGAAATATAATTTTTTTTGGCAAAAAAAATAATTTTTTGGAAAAATTTAGAAGTTTTTGGTTTTTAAAACGGCATTAAAAATTTAAAAAACGAAGTTCCAAATAAAACAAGCTCTAAATAAATAAAATCTGTCCACAACTTTTCATTTTATTCACAAAAAATTATACAAATATCCCCTAATATTTAGTCAAAATACAAAACTCGTAGTAAGTAGCTACATCGTGCAGTGCACAGTGGTAGAGAAAAAAAGAGGAAATTTGACACGCGCAAAGAAGAAGTGTTGTCGAGTTTAAGGTTTGAATTTAGACCGCATTAGTCCACCAGAGGTGCGGCCAGGGGTCCCCAAAGTAGGACTCGGGTATGATAAATTTTTAAAACGATCCTATTTCTTCGTTTGTGTTCAAAAAGCTTACACATATAGTATCTCCTCATCGAGCACTACAAAAAACCCCGTTGTGGATATCAACTATCTCTTACAGCTTAGGAGATAATCGCATTTGAAAATTAAATTATCAACATTTTTACCCACCATACTCAAGTTTTTTGATAACAGCGGGTCCAAATATTTCCCGATTTACTCCTTTTTTCTTTTATTTTACATGTCAAGATTTGCTTAAAGGTAATTTTGTTGCGGAATTTAGGTTTTTTCAGTTTGAGTTACGCGAATATATGTTGCGCAACCTCTCCATTTTCGAAATAACGGTATATCTCGAAAATACGAGCTAACCTAAAAAAACGGTTAGCATCACTGAATTCAGCGTACCCGAATTAGTTTAAGCCGCTGGGTGCCCCGCTTGACAGTTTTTTCAACTAGCACAGTGTCATTGTTAAAGAAAAACAAAAAATAACGTTAAAGTTAACAATTCAAGTATTGCTAATGTTAAAAAAACATTAAGAAACAAAGTCCATCAGAAATATTCTGATCAGATTCCCTCCCGAACAAACTAAAAAAGAATTGACTTGCAAACTAGTTTCCGTTTTAGAGTTATGCTTTAAATTTGAGCTAGTTGGACATGATGCTGAATTCAAATACCATATAAACGTATTAAGAACTTTTTTTATGTCGTTCATTAATTCGGGTTTTAAAATGAGTAACTAATTCTTTAGTAAATGAATTATTCACTTTTTCTAAATTATTTTTAACAATTTGTATATAAGTTAATATTTTGATTATTAATTGCGATTCTGCTAATATTTCACCAGCATATTTCACAGAATGGAGTTAATTTGTTACTTTGTGCATCCCATGTAATCAGGCGTGACAATTTTCACTTAAGTGTCTCTAAGTAATCTAGAGTGTAGTCACTTTAAACGTTTATTTTGTAATGGACTTTTTTGTGTATAATTCCAACAAACTGGTTTGATACAAATTGTGTTGATATAATTCTCATACAGTTTATTTTCTTTTTGATTAAGTATATTGATATCCAATGTAACCTAGCGTGAAGTCAATGATCACTTTAGTGTCTCTAACTAACCTAGAGTGTAGTCAATTTATGCCCGTATCTTCAGCAAATAAATATCTACACGCAGAGAAAAAATATAGTTGGGCATGGTTAACCATTTCAATATTTTTACAAGTTTTTTAACTATATTATAGTCACAGTAACCATTTACATGATTGTGGTAACCATAATATGGTTAATTTATGATTCACATGATTGTATCAACCATATGGTTACAGTAAACAAATATATGTTTGTGACAACCATTTATATGATGAAGGACTTATCATATTATGGTGCTCACGGCTTAAGGCTTATCATAATCTGAGAACAACATATTATGATAAAATTATTCATCATAAATATGGTTGTCACAAACATATATTTGTTTACTGTAACCATATGGTTGATACAATCATGTGAATCATAAATTAACCATATTATGGTTACCACAATCATGTAAATGGTTACTGTGACTATAATATAGTTAAAAATCTTGTAACACTATATAAATGGTTACAGTAACCATATTTTTTCTCTGCGTGTACGTTGTAAAATATCCAGCAGATAAATTTACCTAAAAGTTAACTTGATATTTATTTCAAATCAATATCTAAGGATAGATTACCAAATATTTTTAGTCCATAAGTAACTAAGCACTGACAGATATCAATTTGTTGAAATTACAGGACATTAAACCTTTATTTTGTACTCTACTTTAAAAAGTAGTTATTTTACCTACCAGAAGTAATCTATTAGAGAATTGAAGGAGGTAGGCTTGTTTAGAAGTAATTAGATTGTCTATGATATGTATGTCTTTTTTACTGACCAATTGAGATCAATCAGCATCCGTTAACATGTCAAAATAAATAATTATGTAGTTGATCAAGTTACCAGTTAGGTAACTAGTAAGGTAGCTGACTCTATGTAACCGGCATGTGAATTCAATGCGTTGACTACTTTCGACCAGCTATCAGACTGTCTCATTGTAATCAAAAAGGGTAATTTACCCCCTGCACATGTTAAAATCACTAGTCACGTGGTTAGTTATATTCGGTGCAGTCTCCTATTATGGTTACCATTAACCAAAATTCTGAATTACAAAATGTATTGGCTTTACAGTTATCATGACATTCCTCTTTGATTACTCTCAGCCCAAAGCCCATTTTTAATTATTAAGTTTTATTTTATTGAAGACATTAAAAACCTCAAATTTTAAATTAGTCACGACATTGGAATGCTGTCGCATATGAACATGATAATAACAGCGACTACATGTACAAGTATATACTCGTATATACTTACATCCAATTGTAGTAAGTATGTTTGTAGAAAATGTTCTTTAATTTGAAAATTGTGGCATTAAGAATTCACATTAAAATAATTACAATGAAGTATTTAAAGACCATAAGTGTGATATACTTTAATGCAATTACGAAAATGAAAGAAATTATAAAAAAAACACATAAGTGGCATTGAAATATGAATAGTCATTTGGGAAAAAAAGAGCAACAATCTCTTCAGTAAAACTAAAGAGATTGTTGAGATAGAATAGGTGAAAAAGTATCAGTTGAAATTAGGAATAGTGCCAAAAACTAAAATGTTCTTCATGAATTTTCAATAGACATTCTGTAGTCGTTTATATATGTTAATTAGATAAGTAATAGTAGGGTTATCTATAATTATGGAGTGAGATCGGAAAAACCTTATCATACGTTTTTAAGCCAAGTATTATTTGAATTTTATTTCGAGCAAGTTACCTTTGAAAAGTATGCCAGTTATTAGGTTCAATGTCATTTATGTTCATTTGTTGTTAATATGATTAAAGAAAAATTGCGTACTAAAACTATTAAATGTTTTCAAGAAAAACACAACTTGTTCCTACAAAAAGTTGGCCAAACAGTCAAAGGTCTGACGTCAAACTGATTCCAATGTTATGAAATGTTAGAAAACCTGGTTCAGGTAGAAGGAATGGTCCATATGATGTTTCTAAAGCCAATAAATATAAAGCATTTCCAAAAGAGCTCCCAACACATCCGGTTAGCTCAGTACTCGGATTATTTGGTAAAACATACAAGGCTCAAAAAGTTCCTGACAGGAACTTTTGCTAAAAATTTAGAAGCCAAAGACAGAGCACGGAAATTGAAGTCATGTTTTATAAAAAAATATATTTGCTGCATAATGGGTTACGAAACATATGTTCTAGAAAAATTTTCGTAGCATCTTCGTCAATATTTGTATGTTGCTGATGCTCGAGGGAATGTTGTAGAAAGGTTTATTCCCAAAAGCAGAACATTTTCCCAAAAAGTTCTTGGCAATATACATTTCTCAAGCAATTGTTACAAAGGACTCTATAAATACCGATCAAGGAATGTTTACAAAAAAGGATGCTACCATTCATAAGACTACTTAATGTGTCCACTTATATGGCATCCTGTCGCTATGGTAATCAAGGTATTGAGTGGTACAAGAACAGTAATGTGGTATTTGTACCAAGAGAGACTAATCCTCCAAACTGCTTGGAGCTATTGCCAGCGAAGAGATGTTGGACTCTTGTTAAAAGTAAATTAAAGGCACAAAAAAGGTGTCCAACATTGTGGTGGATTTTAAACGGAGATGGGCCTCTTCCTTAATGGAAGAGTTTCCGAAAAAGGTTCATAAATGCAAATATGTAAAAAATGTCATATCCTGAAGTCCCTTTAGTACCCCACAGGCAGAGCTATATCGTATTAGAATTTATAAGGACCCAGAATATACATACTATTGTAAATTACAGATTTCCTACTGGTACCTTTTTTAGATGACAACACATATGAGTAAATTGTCTGTATATACATATATAAAGTGGTGTTTAAATACAAATGAATCAATGTGCAAGCTACAGTGTTCTCAAAATTTTTGAAAATTGCTTATTGCAATGACCATTTGACATTAGAGGATAGTTACAGTGCAGTCGTTATACAGCTGCAAGAGAAACAGTAGCAACATTCAGACAAATACAGATTTACAAACACATGGATCCAGTCATCACCATACTACTTACATTCACTTATTCATCTAACCATCCATCCAACCAAACAAACATGTATTAGTCTATTCGTCTGTTTGTATTTATACGTACATTAGGGTGGCAGTTATTTTGAATTTTTTTTAATTTCGATGATTTTAAGGTTTAAAATTCTTTGTCATCAATAAACCATATGCTGAAAATTTATGAAAAAATACCCTACACCACCATAGTCATGAGGGTATAATGCGTTTGTGTATAAGATGTATAAGATGTTTGTAACGCAAATATATTAGTCTAACAGTTACTTTCTAAGTCGATTAAACGATGTCCGTCCTTCTGGCTGTCCATATAAACTTTAAGCGTAAAGGTTGCAATTTTAAAGATGGCTCGTTAAAATTTGGTACATCGTTTGTTTCAGCAAAAGGACAAAGCCTATTGAAAATAGCTGAAATCGGCCCATTATTTCACATAGCCCCCATACAAAATTCCCCCCGAAATTGGACTTAATTGGTCATAACTAGGGGGCGGATTTATATGCAAATGCATGATTTTTCTCGAACGTCCAAATACAATGTAGACTAATTATCTATCCGAATCACACATATTGCTGTAAAATGACATCGCATTGTTAGAGCATATTTTTGCATATTTTATTGATAATGCATATTTTGTTATATTTAACTTTAAAATGCATATTTATATGCATATTATCCAAGTTTTTAATAAAAATATAATTTTTTGTCGAAAATGGGCAACATATTGTCTCGACAAATTTTTTTCTTTCCAATTTGTTATAGAAATAGTATTAAATGTTATCGACTAACTTCTTTCGACCTCTAGAAACTGGCATTAAGTCTTCTTTATTTCTCTATCAACAATTGAAAATTATCATTTCAAAACATTTTGCTTCCAACTATTTTAGAGTTATTTTAAGTATCAAACATTCATTAAATATATCGAGAACATTCATATTTGTTATCATTGCAATTTCGATTTATAAGAGATCGAAAGATTTTGAAACTTCACATACACTGTTACCGCTCCTAACAGTCATTTCCCAGCAGTTTTAGGAGGCTATCCAGAACTAGTGATTTTACCTATCATTTAGGGTGACAACTAGCTACGTTATTATTTTTTACACGTCCTAGTCAGATGGTCAAATAACCCTTTTGGATTACTGATGATTTTAAAAGGCAAGTTGCACTATAGCAGCTCTAAAGATAATGGCTTTAAACAAGTATTCATACCATGATATTATAATTAATATATCTATCGGTTTCTCAGAAGAAAAAAGAAATAGTTATAACTTTAACTATTTAATTCGTGGTATTGCGCGATCCATAGTATTTTATTTTATATTTCTGCACAAAAATATAAATGCGTTTTTTTGAAGCATTTTTGAAAGCTTCCCAAAACTTTCATATATGACGCTAGGTTGCCACAAAATTCGACATTTTCAAAGGAAAAAAAAAACTTTGTTATTTACACTGACAGAAATGAACACTTTAAAACCCCACTATGGTGATGTAGGGTATAATATAAGTTATTAAAAACAACAACCACATTCAAAAGATACGCCATCAAATCCCGAATTTGTATGTCATACAAGCAATAGTTAAAACAATTGCTTTTTGTAGTTAAATATGCATATGTATATCATTAGCTTAATACGCAAATGTAACAAGTCCACTTTTGATTGAAATTAAGATTTTGATGCAGAAAGATAGTAAAATATAAGATACATATTTTGCAATAAAAAATTTCGTTATTTTGTTTCTAACTGATGATTTTTCATTTGATACGCAAAAGTGCTAACTCCACAAAAAAAAATAATAAGAAAACATGCTAAGTCCAGCAAAAAACATTGAATATGCTATTTAAATCTACTTTTCAATGCTATTTACTATTATACTTTGAAGATTAACATTCTTCGATGTAATCACTATAGTATGGTTACACAATTCACTGTAAAATAAAAAAAAAATAAATTTTGAAGAAATAATAATAAAAAACTAAAAATGGCTTCAGTTTCTAAAGTCATTTCAATTATTTTATTTTTCCAACTGATACTAAAAGCCAACAGATCCTAGGAGAGAACTGCGACTTGGGACTTGGCACGTCTGCGTACTAAGCTAACGATATACAGAAATTATTCTTAACAATAAAATTTCATGTTTTTATATGTTTAATCATTTTTGGTATAGATGTCTAACTTTGATGTCTTGGAACATTTTGACCCCAGATATAAAGTGATTAAAGATGAAGCAATCTGAAATTAACTATTAGAAAATAGCCTACGACATATAGAGCCCTTAGCGCCAAATTATCGTAAGCGACATTTTTAAAATTTTTGTTTTATTGCAGAAATTAAAATTTTATGCACCGACTGATGTTTTAGAGTTCTCAGAATATCAAAATTGTTAATAACATCAAAAATATAGGGGCTAAGATTTTATCGTAAGTCAATGTTTATATTTCACAGTAAACAAATTTTATCGTAAGCGACACACAGTGGTATAGAAAAAAAAGAGGGAAATAAATCTGTAACTTCTAAATGTTTAGATTAGTTTGAATGTGCAAAGAAGAAGTGTTGTTGAGTTTAAGTTTTGAACGTGGATCTCATGGGCCCACCAGGGGCGCGACCAAGGGCCCTCAAAATAGGACACCTCGGGTATGTAACATTTTTAAAACGATATTATTTCTTGGTTTGAGTTCCGATTTCAAAAAAATTATATATGTAGAATCTTCTCATCGAGCACTACAAAAAACCTCGTTGTAGCTATCAATTATCTATTATAGCTTAGGTGATATTCGCATTTGAAAATTAAATTTTCAACAATTTTCCCACCCTACTCCAGTTTTTTGGACTATATATGCATTTGAATTTAAAAAATTTTAAAAAGGCGAATTTTCGCTAATTTTTTTGGGAAAAAAGAACTTTTTTTCGTTGTAGCTATCAATTATCTATTATAGCTTAGGAGATATTCGCATTTGAAAATTAAATTTTCAACATTTTTACCCACCCTATTCCAGTTTTTTGGACTAAGAACACATGTATGTGTCAAATGGAAAAAGAATTGTTTAAAAGTAATGACTAAGTCCAAAGTTATATGCATTTGAATTTAAAAAATTTTAAAAAGGCGATTTTTCGCTAATTTTTTGGGAAAAAATAACTTTTTTTTCTTATTGAGTTATAGCAAAAAATTTCTAAGAGGATGTATAAGGAATTTCTACTTTCTGAAAGCAAAGTTCTCATAAAATATTTTAAAGGAAAACTAATTTCAAAATTGTTGTTACCGAGGGGACCAGGTCCTTTCAAGAAACACCTATTTTTTATGTAAAAATAGCCAAAAAACTAAAAATTTAAATTTTTTGAATTTTTCGACACTTTTTTGGGAATTGCGGTATTGCTGATAATTAATTTCAAAATTCGTTTTTATTTTTACATTTGAATTTCACATAACTGTGAAATTTCATTATAAACTATTTATAAATAAAAATTTAATTTCAATTCGAAAAATTTTTATCTATGCAAAACTTCAATAAAAAACATTTTTTGTCATATTTTTCTATAAAGTATTCCATGAATTTTTAATTGTCAAAAGTTATAAATGTTTTTGAGAAATAGATAAATAGCTTGAACGAAATTATATCGCATCATAATATTTTTAATTTACGTATAAATTTCAAAATAATCAAAAAAAGCCTTCTCTTGTAAAATTTGTGTTTTGTAGCTTACGATAAAATTTTATCCAAATGCTATAATTTCATGCAAAATTAGGGTCACCCTAATGTACATGTGTACATGGTCACCCATGTACTAACATCAAATTCTGTACATACTCGTATAATGTCAGTGTCATTATGAGGGTCAATAGTGGATGTTCTGTTCTGTTAGCATGTGTTTTCATATAGTATAAGGGCATTTTATTAAAAGAAGTGCTAAATGCGGTCACACTTACTGAAGAAAATTTACAAAATTTAATTTAAAATTATTGGTAAATTTTGTTTTCATTGTTATGCAGTAGTTCATTATTAGAGACTATTTATTTGTGATAACTAGAAAATCATGTCATTTATATGAGGGTTTAATAACTATGTACCTTCTTATGTACAATATTCCCTTTAATGTTTAGGTTATTGATGCGTTTCTCACCAAAATAATAATAAAAAAAAAATAATACATATCTACAACACTAATAATATAATCGTTATTGGTACTTTAGGATGATGATGATAATGGTGAGAAAGAAGAAACACTCGAAATTATTTTTATGCGCTTAATATATCAGAGTTTAATGTAGCTTTAACAATTGTTACTCTCTTTTGATTTTCCCATGATTACCATCAATATAAATCACATTTACACAAAATGTTTTAACATTATTCTTTCGTTACAAAAGGAGAGAATAACTAACTAAAATAAAATGTCTGAAACCCCAAACAAAATTCATGTGAAACTAGGGACTTTCAGTTTGTTGTATTTTAGGTACATACGAGTTTGCTTTCTTTCCGTTTACGCCATATGTGTGTGTTCTATCAGCAGAAA
Source organism: Calliphora vicina (assembly GCF_958450345.1). Taxonomy (NCBI): domain Eukaryota; kingdom Metazoa; phylum Arthropoda; class Insecta; order Diptera; family Calliphoridae; genus Calliphora; species Calliphora vicina. Next base: position 143,822,467 of record NC_088780.1, on the reverse strand, counting down.
AAAATATGCAACAAATTTGTATGCTAAACACGCACGCAAATATTACTTTACTCTGTTATTTTGACAGAGAGTACGAGTTTGGTTAGTAACTTCTTATCAAAGCATACATAAATATATAGCCGATGAAAAAGAAAAAAACAAAATCGAGAGAGAGAGATCAAAATTAAGTGAAAGTTTATCAGTTGATTTGAACCGACGATTTTATGCCCTAGGACCTATATATAACAGGAATAAATAGCTTTCATTTTATTAAAATACTGTTAGGAATCTATTAACCTTTAACTACGGAGCAGAAATTTTTGGAAATAGGCACTATGTATTTAAATAACATATAGGGAGGATCCATTTGAAAACGGACAGCAGTCGGATTTACCATCTCCGATTTTAATGAAATTTACCACATACATTATATATCCAACATGTTGTTCATATCAGTGACCTTTTCAATGGAAACTCATTCCGATGTAAAAATATCGCGATTTGAAAATTGAAAAAATTTTAAAATTGTCTAAAATTATATGCCCATAACTTTGAAACTACTCAAAGACCAGCATAATTTTTTTATAAATTTTAAAGCCAAAGGCATTGTCTTTAAAATGGTGTGAATAAAATTGTTTACTTCCAAAAGGTCAAAGGTCAAAATCCGGAGTATATATTTCAATGTAAAAAATATCAAAGATCGCGGTGTTAAAAATTAATAATGAACGCGGTACGAGGACACCTAAACTCTCTTTATATTCGTGCAGACTCGAGTAGTTCAGGAGTTATAGAGAAAAACGTTATTAAAAGTTAGTTTTTTCATATGAATTCATATAAAAATTTAAGCACCTGTGTTTTACCATATAAATTGAATTTGATTCAACTGTGTTCTGTTTTCTATTTGCTTAATTTTGTATATGAATTTGGAAGTAAATTTTAAGGACCTTTGCCTTTAAAATAGAATCAAAAATTATGTTGGACTTTGAGTACCTTCAATGTTATGGGCAATGAAGTGTATATAATTTTAGACAATTTTAACAAATTTTGCCATTGGCAAATCGAGATATTTTTGAAATAGAAAGGGTTTCCGATGAAAAAGTCATTGATTTGAGGAACTCTAAAAAATTAAGAAAAGATCGAGAAAAATAAAAATAAATAAATAAACTACTACAAGGACTACATATATCTTAAATTTCAGCTCATGTATTTTCGGCGATTTTTTAAAAAATTTTAGACCCGAGTTGACTAGATTTGAGAAGCCCCCATTTTTCCTACGAAGCGGAAGAACTGCAAGTCAATTAAAAAATACATCATATCCAACTTTGCGAAATTTCGTTACCATATTTCAAATAATTCCGCAGGCCCCGTATTATTTCCAAAAATACTTCTATAAGCCACTGTATGACGCACAGAGGAATGGCTTCATACATTTTTTGGTAAAAATTATAAGGAGTGGTCGTAGAGCATTGAAATTTGGCACCGAGAATTATATGGACTAAATTAAGAAAAAAATTAAATTTTATCAAAATCGACCACGTCCACTGCCCATACAATCCAAATTGATTTTTTCGCATAAAATTGTTTATATCCAAGCAAAAGTGTAGAATTTTGGTACATACTAGGATATAGGTTAACCGATTAATTTTTGTCGGTTAGCTGTTCGAATAATTTAAAATTGACGATATTCAAATAACGAATAAACCGATTAATTTGTGTCGATTAACCGATTAACCGAAATGTCTCTTTTTTGCACTTTATACAGAATTATTTTTTAAAATTTAATTTCTTAACTCGTGAACATTCCCTTCTAGCAATAGTTATTTGAAGTATAGTACGGAAACTGAAACTAAGGAATTTGGAAATGACATTTTTTCTAGAATATTCTATGATGAACTTTGTGATAATGAGTTGAAGGACGACATGGTAATAGACGAAACTAAAGACATTACTGAAACGAGTCTTTAATCAGAACTTAACAATACTATTAAAGTATTCAAAATCTAAAAAAATATGCTTAGAAAAAACTAAAAAAAGAACTGAGAAATTGGATACTTTTTATTGTGCCTTATTTTCGATTTTTCCAAATCTACAATCAGTGAGATAGTTTTTTCAAGTCAAGTTTAATTAAAACTAAAAAAAAATCGTTTAAAATTGAAGCATTTAAATTGCATTCTTTTTCTTAAAGATTATTTCAGAAGATCTCCTTAAAATCTAAAAAAAGAACTCACATGTGTATATTTTTATTTATTGTTTTGTTGAATTATTATGTTTTTGTTCTTTTTAGTAACAAAATGCTTATATAAGTAATCAAAATTCGTTGTTTTCTTTTCAATTTAAAATTAAAATAGAAATTATTCATTTAATCGAACAATTTAATATTAACCGATTATTAACCGATTAAATCTAAACCCCGATTAATTATTTGCTCGATTAACCGATTAATCCAGAAACCCGATTAATTGAATACCATAGTACATACATTTATTGAAATAAAAAAGGAACGCATGCCGAGTTTCAATAAAATCGCCCACGAAACCCATACATAGTTAAGAATTTTTTGATATTTCGTTTATTATTCGACAAAAAATGTTATGTTTTCATCCTGTTCCGAAAACTTCCGAAAACTATTTTTTTTAATCAAACAAGACAATCCCACCTTTCGTTTTATTAAAAAGACAGCTTGGGGGAAAGTGGGGCTACATTTTTTTTCCTCCGTGGAAAATCAAAAATAAAAAAAATTTTAGAGGCTTATAGATTTGGGCATATCTTCTTAATGGGTTATGATATCCCCATATATTTTTTTTTATTTATAGAGAAATGTTATATTTTTCAAATATGTTAAAGGTAAATGGTAGTATTAGGAAAATTATACCTAAATAAACCATGGAATTGCGTGAAAATATAAGTAAATTTTTGCTTAACAACCTTGCATGGACTTTGCTTAAATTTTTTGAAAATAAAATAAAATTTTTCTTAAAACTATAAGTGTACATTTCATCTTTAAACATTTCTCTACAACACTGCATCATTTCATTGTTGAAATTGAGTGTTTGAAAAATTTACTTTTTGACACCAAAATCCCTCTGTGTGACGTGGTGGTAAATTTTAATCCTGTAAATTTTTTTATAATTATTAATTTTCATTATTAATTTTGCGCAACAATTTAGACTCGCAGACTTGAACTGATTTATTGTACATTTGCTGAATCAGCTGATTTTGTTTAATTTTTTTTCTAAGAAATACAATTCAATTAAAATATATGTAATTGTATACATGTGAAAATTGTGTAATTTCGGTGCAAAATGATGAACATTGTGTATGGAAATGTTATCGAAACAGCAAAACATAGGAAAAATCTTCAAAACTATGTTTACCAACGTTTGATCCAATGATTTTGCTTTCATTAGAAATATTTAGAATTGAAATCTAAATACACTCAGGTCTCGTTTTATGCGTTAGATGCGTTTCAAAAAAAATCGCATAAATTGAATTCGGATAAAACGATACTCTAGCTTCATATAGAAACTAATGATTCGTTCCAAAATTTTGAAAAACCGCATAAATTCAAATTTTAATTAAAAAACCAAAGCAAAATCGCATAAAAAATCAACAAAAATATTTTTATTTTATTTACTTAAACAGTAAAAAAAAATCCCGTTTAAAAAAATAAACAAAAATATAATTTTAATTCATTAATTACAGAAAAAACAGAAAAGTATCCAAAAAATAAGCTAAAACATTTTTTAAGAAAATTCTGTAAATATGTATGATTAATCTGAATCACTGAATAATTGTCTGCGTCGTTTTGGAATTTTTTCAACGTCGCTTTCATCATTTAAAAAAACGTCAAACATTTTTAAAATCTGTAGAAATTCTAAAAAAAATTGTTAATTTAAAAATCGCATAAATTTGAATCCGCATAAAACAAGACCTGAGTGTAGTTCTTAAAAACTTTTTTTGTTAAATCACTTTTTAAAATTGCACAAAATTTCACAATGAGTACCCTCAATATACAAGGCAAAAGCAAAATTTGCCTTCCTCTGCCAGACATGTTTATAAAATAATTGTCATAACTCTATTTTCATAATATTTCGCAACAAGAATCCTTTTAAAAGGCTTCCGTTTTTTAATGCATTTAAACAAAAAATAAATAAAAAATCTGTCTGCCTTTTAAAAATAATGTGTTCTTTTTTCAATGCTAAATCTTTGGAGTTTCCTTTAAAAGCACCTTAAATTTCTAAAAAAAAAATAAATCTTTACACTTCCTCAATCTGTTACATTTCCATTTGTTGAAATGTATAAAATATTCCACATATAGGGTGAGTGTAGAGAAATACACACAAACAAAAAGTAAAATAACTAAAAATTTTCTAAGAATGAACAGGAAACACTTATGTATGTTGTATATTTATATTTAATGTATTATTTTTTCCTTTTACAAAAAGAAAAAACAAGAAAAAGAAAAATATGATATTTTCAATTTTGCTCAACGACCTTCATCTTAAAGCACGTTGTCGTTGTGGAGAAAATAGTAAAATAAATTAAAAAGAAAACATAATGTTTAGACCTTCAACTTACATACACTTGCTTTGGCATGTCCTTTTTCTTCTCCTTGCTGATACATTGGCACATACATACATACATTCATACGTATCATAGTTCTATTTGGTATTCAAAAACTTGATCAAAAAAATACCAAAATGTTTGTTTCTTTCCTTTTATGTTTTGTAGTGTCGTTGAAAAATAATTTTGGAATACACATTAAGGTATTTTTGTTGATTTCTTTATATATATTTAGATACTAAAACATTTTGAATTTCGCATTTGTGTCCAACAAATTTAGGTAATTCAAGAATTTCGTGCTTTCATCTTCTTTTTTTTATATAATTTCAACAATACCGACAATTTGAGTCTGATTTTTTATACTTTTGCTTTAACAAATTGATGTAATTTTGTCGGGGTCATTGTTTGTTGTGGTTTAAAGGTGTCAGGCTTTGTTGTGGAATGTAGGATATTATATTATAATCATTTTCAAATATACAGTCACTGTAGAAATACTTTTATGTAATTTATAACACAGCATTTTTTTTATTTTGTTAAAATAAATTACATCAACTATCATGGCAACATGTTAGTATGGAAAGAATTTACAAGTTATTTAAATTCTTCATTGCTGTAGGCTGTTCAAGAGAGTGTTCATTGGAAAATTGTAGGCAGGAATACTGCACTAATGAAATTAGTTGTACCTCTAGGCTTAATATAAATAAAATACTCCACAACTCTTTTCTAATAAAAAAATCCAAAAACCATATCTTCGTTTTAATATAAAGAAATTGAGATGTGTTTGCACTTAAGAAATTCTTGAAATTTGATAGGTGATTAAAAATAAAAAAATAACAAAAAAAATAATAAAAAACAAGCAAGAAAGTATGGTCGGTCAAGGCCGACCATGTAATACCCTACACTAAGTAAATGAGCAAAAATATATTTCTTTCAAAATATAAATACATAATTTATATTCGTGAGTGATTTTTGAAAAAGGGCCTTTTACGGGAGCTATGACCAATTATCGACCGATCACCATAAAATTAGGTCGTGTGATTTATGTATACACCTATTCCTCGATTTACACGATACTTTTTTTCCACGAATTTACTTTTACAGGATTTTTTTTACTTTCGTATAAATCGAGGGATGTGGAAATTAGCTCAATTTATACGATTTTTTTTAAATATTTTTAGCAAAAATTATTTTTTTTCAGTAAATTATCAAAAATATTTATATAATACATATTTATAATTATCAAAAATATTTATCTATTTATCACAGATGCAAACAATATATATAAATAAAATTCAAATACCGTTCGTTAGTAATTGCATCAGTAGAGTACGGCCGGAACGATTTACAAAAACGTCAACATCGATTTGGGTAATTTTTGTTTAAATGATCATAGGGTACCGTGATAGAGCTCCCAAATGAAATAACTCCCAATGAAATAACTCCCTATGAAATAGTTCCCATCAAAAATTAAATAATTCCCAAACTTGAAAAATGAAATAACTACCAAAGGGTAAAATGAAATTACTCCCAATAATCGGCGGTTTTATAATTTTAAAAATATTACTCCCAAAAAAGCGAAATAACTCCCAATAGAAATGAAATAATTCCCAATCCTAAGCAATTTATTTATGTAATCTAAAAAAAGAAACTTCAAAAGTGAAATTATTCTTCGCTTACCAAACAATTTTTGCATTGCTGGCCTATGTCGTAGCGCAAAGTTTAACTCCTCTGGTATGTATCAAAAACTGGCTTCACTCAGAAAATTGATTTTGCATTGTCGGCCTTTGGCTGGGCGCTAAGGTTTTCTCCTCTGGGGTGTATCAAAAACTGGCTTCGCTCTGAAAAGTTTTTTGCATTGCCGGCCTTTGGCTGGGCGCTAAGGTTTTCTCCTCAGGGTTGTATTAAAAACTGGCTTCGCTCTGAAAAGTTGTTTGCATTGCACCCATAAATATCAGTTTCTGATATTTATGGGATCTGCTTTTGCAAAGTAGAACCCAACAAAAATGAAATAACTCCCAATACAGTGAAATAACTCCTAATTCCCAAAATAAAATGAAATAAAACCCAACAAAAAATTCATTGGATGTTGTTTCATTGGGAATTATTGCATTATGAAATAACTCCCAACAAAAAATTATGAAATAACTCCCTATGCGTTAGGAGTTGTTTCATAATGAAATAAGTCCTAATTTGTATGAAAAATTTGTTGGGTGTTATTTCATCTTTTCGTGGGGAGTTATTTCACGGTACCTGATCATAGTAATCCAATTTAAGTTTTACTGAAAGAAAAATTGACCACGCCAATATTTTTTCGATATATCTAAAATAGCAGGATGGACGCCTGGACGCTATGCTCGCAATACATAGTCCGCAAAAGTTTTTACATAAATAAAAATTGTCCACGTCCACTAATACGTCCACTTATTAAATATATCGGTCTGTGATCACTCATATTTCTGACCAAAATTGGATTTTTTATATAAAAACTCAAAATATCTAAATTCGCTAATAACTTGGCCAATAAGCGTTTAATCAAGAAAACGAGCTCGATCTGTGATCACTCATTTTTCAGACCAAAATTCGATTTTTTTATATAAAAATCAAAATATCTAAATTCGCTAATAACTTGGCCAATAAGCGTTTAATCAAGAAAAAGACATCGATCTGTGATCAGTCTTATTTCTGACCAAAAATAGATTTTTTATATAAAAACTCAAAATATCTAAATTCGCGTTAAATCAAGAAAAGGAGCTCGATCTGTGATCACTCATATTTCTGACTAAAATTTGATTTTTTTTATATAAAAACTCAAAATATCTAAATTCGCTAATAACTTGGCCAATAAGCGTTTAAACAAGAAAAGGGACTCGATCTGTGATCACTCATATTTTTGACCAAAAATAGATTTTTTATATAAAAACTTAAAATATCTAAAATCGCTAATGGTCAAGTTATTAGCGATTTTAGATATTTTAAGTTTAATCAAGAAAAGAAGCTCGATCTGTGATCACTCATATTTCTGACTAAAATTTGATTTGTTTATATAAAAACTCAAAATATCTAAATTCGATAATAACTTGGCCAATAAGCGTTGAATCAAGAAAAGGAGCTTGATCTGTGATCACACACATTTCTGACCAAAAATCTACTTTTTATATAAAAACTCATAATATCTAAATTCGCTAATAACTTGGACAATAAGCGTTTTGTTTATATAAAAACCGATTTGTTTATATAAAAACTCACAATATCTAAATTCGCTAATAACTTGGCCAATAAGCGTTGAATCAAGAAAAGGAGCTCGATCTGTGATCAGTCTTATTTCTGACCAAAAATCGATTTGTTTATATAAAAACTCAAAATATCTAAATTCGCTAATAACTTGGCCAATAAGCGTTGAATCAAGAAAAGGAGCTCGATCTGTGATCAGTCTTATTTCTGACCAAAAATCGATTTGTTTATATAAAAACTCAAAATATCTAAATTCGCTAATAACTTGGCCAATAAGCGTTTAAACAAGAAAAGGGACTCGATCTGTGATCACTCATATTTCTGACCAAAAATCGATTTGTTTATATAAAAACTCAAAATATCTAAATTCGATAATAACTTGGCCAATAAGCGTTGAATCAAGAAAAGGAGCTTGATCTGTGATCACACACATTTCTGACCAAAAATCTACTTTTTATATAAAAACTCATAATATCTAAATTCGCTAATAACTTGGCCAATAAGCGTTTTGTTTATATAAAAACCGATTTGTTTATATAAAAACTCACAATATCTAAATTCGCTAATAACTTGGCCAATAAGCTTTTAATCATCTGTGATCACAAAAAATCGAGTTTGTATATAAAAACTCACAATATCTTAAATCGCTAATAACTTGGCCAATAAGCATTTAATCAAGAAAAGGAGCTCGATCTGTGATCACTAATTTTTCAGGCCAAAATTCGATTACTTATATAAAAACTCAAAATATGTACATTGATTTACATGTATTCTGTTGTTGCAAAACTTAGATTTTTGACAACAAACTTAGGTTTTTTATCTCTCAGTAGCGCTTCTATGTATAATTTATTCTATGTCCTCTATGATTAAAAATTATCATTCATTAATACGTTTTTTTTCTTTTTTTTTAACTATTTTTACCCTTTTCAAACCGTTTCTCACAAATTAACAAATCGAACACAAGCTTTTTTTTAACTTGGACAGGACAACGTCTGTCGGGTCAGCTAGTTCACAATATTATATTGTGTAAAGAATGTTGCATTGACTTATATGGCACTCAGGCAATCAACGCTCAAAGGCTGTTGGAAAAATTTCTGGCCAAATTTAGGCGAAAATGTTGTACTATTTTGTCAATCCTTGGAGTTGGCATATTTGGATGAGAAGGTTTTGATGACTTTTGTGCAGGTGATATTGTAGAATTGATAATAAATATAGAATTAGATGTTGAAGATTTAATCAATATGATGACCGAAACAAATGACAACGATTCCAATGAAGATGTTACGGAATCAGTAGCACTTACAACAAAAAATTTTACTGAAGCTTGAGTTAGGCTGAAAATTATGAAATCGTGTTTTAAAAAGAACCCAAATATTGAAAGAGCACTCACATTCCAGAGATATATTTCACAGGGATTTTAAGGAGGTTTATAAGGACTTAAACATTTAATCAACACAAGTTTTAATTACAAATTATATTTCCAAATATCTACGAACTGATGTTATCTCCAATTTATGAACTCATGAAAAATTATCTAGTGAGGAAAGTGATGTGTCACCTTCCAAAAGATATGATCAGCAGTGGAAGACAATGTTAAAGAATTGATTGGAAGTTATGACTGATACATACTATAAATCGTCTCCTTAAGAAAACAATAGTGTATAATTTTTTTGCCGTTTCGAAATAATTGAGTTTAAAATTTTTGTGTTAGTAGACATCTAGAACAAAGGTAATATTTCAATTGATTTTTGACCCACTTTGTGGAAGTAGAATTTCACCAAATTTCAAATATAGAATCAGTTATGAAGATTCTTATTATGCAATACAAAAATAATGGTGTATATGCTTATACACTATTGTTTTATTGAGGGGACGAAAGAATATAAATATATTTCAAATTGTTTTTTTTAATGAACTGACATGTTTTTTATGAGTGCCATTTACTTTGTTTCATTTAAATACTTCGACTACATGTATACTTTACTTTAAAATAAATGAATTTTCTAAATAACATTTAAAATTTATTCGTATTTGGGTATTTTTTTCGATTTACACGATTTCTCATACAAACATTTTTCATTTTGATTTACACGATTTTTTCAGGAATCATCTATCGTGTAAATCGAGGGATAGGTGTATATGAAAGTCATTTATGTTGAATTTTGTATGTATATCAACATTTTTAAGAGATTTATGCACGTTAAAGGGATTTTCCTTAGCGGGTCTATATGGGAGCTATGAGTAATTATGGACCGATCGTAACAAAATTTGGTGACGTGAATTCCGTATATATAGAACCAATTTGGAGCGAAATTTGTGGAGATACATATATAAATTAAACACATATGACCGATAAAGTCCAATTTCGGGAGGACATTTGTATGGGGGGTAGGAGAAATAATGGACCGATTTCAGCCAGTTTCAATAGGCTTGGTCCTTGGTCCGAAAAATTATATGTACAAAATTTGATCGAAATATCTTCCAAATTGCGACCTGTACTTTGCGCACAAGGTTTACATGGACAGCCAGCCAACCAGCCAGACGGACGGACATGGTTTAATCGACTTAGAAAGTGATTCTAAATCGATCGTTATACTTTAAGGTGGGTGTTAGACCAATACTTTTGCGCTTTACAAACATTTGCACAAATTTATTATACCCTCCCCACTATGGTGGTGTAGCATATTTCGATATGCTGCAAATGGAAAAACAAAATCAATATAATCCCTTCCTTTGGTGGTGGATATATTGAAACAACTAAAGGCCAGTTTTTCTAAATATTTTTTAAGTATTATAAAGTAATTGAAAATGGGTTCTGAAAAACAAATAGCTCCAGAATTTTTAATTTTCTAAATTGTTGTTGCTTTTTTTCATACCTTATAACCTCAAGTGGGTCAGAAGGATATCTGTGGGATTTGGAAAACTTATTTATTGAATGTGAATACTCAGGTACTACATTCTATTACTTTTCAGCTAAGGCTTTGGTAACTAGCACTGCGATGGCCCTGATTTGCCCAAAGCTGACATAATTATGTCTTTAAAATTATATCAAACAAATTAAACTTGAGATTAATTATAAAATAATTTCATTTAATTTTATTTATTTATACAAGCAAACAAAATTATATAAGATATATTCAATTGCTCCATTTAAAAATGTATATTGCAACCAATTGCACATTAATTTATAAATAGTTTAGCTAACAAATTCTAAAAAGGTGCCATTGTGCGAATATATTATTATAATATAGTGTTTAATTGTATTAAATTACTATATATCCGAAATGATCAAATGACAAAAGTTCTATTAAATTGTAGTATTAGTATAAATAAATACTTTCTCATGAGAATAAATATGTGTAAATCAAATTGAGTAAGAAGAAAAGGCATGAATTCTTTAATTTAATAAATAATTTCATTGTACTTAATAAATACAAAAAATATACTTTATTTATACAATGGTACACTGGCATGCACGAACACTTCCCAGCAGTTCCCTTATAGACAGTAATTGTCAGTAATGTCTTATCACTTGGCTGACTCCAATATATATTTTGGGTCATTTGACACGTATGTGCTCTTTGTAGTGCAGAGAGAAGACAATTGGTTACTTCATACACCCCAGGTAATCTAGCGTAAAGACAATTGCCAATTAAGTGTCTCTAAGTAATCTAGAGTACAAATTGGTTTTATACAAATTGTGTTGATATAATACTCATACCGTTTATTTTTATTTTTGCTTAAGTACACTGATATCCCATAGCGTGAAGTCGATAGTCACCTTAGTGTCTGTTAGTAACCTATACTGAAGTCAATTTAAACGTTTATTTTGTACTGCCCTTTAGAAAGCATTTATTTTACCCATCAGATGCAATCTATTGGAGAGTTGTCGGAGGAAGATTTGTTTACAAGCAATTGTTTATTATCGTGTTAAAATACCTAGTTATGTAGCTGATCAAGTAACCAGTTAGGGAACTAGTAACCAGTATGTGAATCCAATGCGTTGACTACTTTGGACGAGCTATCGGACAGTCTCTTTGTAATCAAAAGGAGTCACGTGTTAAAATATTTAGTCACGTAGCTATTGAAGTAACTTGTTGCCACCCTAAATGAAGGTTCAAATCACTAGTTAGGGACTGTCTCCCAGAACTGCTGGGTTACTTACCCGCCACATCTGTAAGAAAATTATAACTTATTTATGTATCTGTGTGTGTATCATCTTACGTATACAAATACATGAATTTATTTGAATTCTTTCAATTGTGTCATCATCATCATATTCAATTAGAAGTTTTACAATAGAAATGACTTCGTTATGTATTACTTACTTATATACTTACTTACTCATTTGTATGTATTGTATATAATGTATAGATTTAAATATTTGTGTGTATGAAAATAAACTTATTCATATGACTTAAATAAAGTGAATCGTGTATTTGTATGAGTTTGTGTTTTGTATAGTCTTGTGAGTTAATTGTGTTCTCGTAGCGTTAAATTGGATTAAATCAGTGTATAAATCAACTTGTCTTCTACAAAAACGGCACCGAGTGTCATTTTGTAAATTGTATCTGAATTTCACAGCTGCTTCAAGTTGTCTATATTAACTGTTAAATATTAAAATCAGCTATGTGCTTTATTTGATTATAACTCTGCATACAATTTCAATTAGTATTTATTTCTGTTACTTTAGAAATGGACGGCTTCTTTTGTATTACACTCTTTTTATATCACTTACATTCAGTTGAGAAATACGTAGAATTGTATTTTTTGCTCAGTAGACTGGTCCATGTTCAAAAGGAATAGCTAGAATAATCTATCATGATAAGTTAAATTTTAATTAAAAACTTTGGGAAAGTTCAAATAGTTCTCCGTATTAAGGTTAGGTTTCTTTAACTACAGAGGTGGTGGTAAATTTTACAATTTTTTTATACCCTACACCACCATAGTGGGGAGGGTATATTGATGTTTGTAACGTGCAAAAATATTGCCCCAACACCGACCTTAAAGTACACCAATCTGATCCGTCGGTCCGTCCATGTAAACATTGTAGTCAAACTACAGAATTTGGTGCACGCTCTTCCATTGCCCCAATGACGAAGCATATTGAATTTGGTTAGAATCGGTCTCTTATTTCTCCTAGCCCCCATACCCCATACCCTATCTGAAAATAGTTAAGCTCTCATAAATATCTTAGTTATATAGATATCCAAACCAAATTCAATACAAATAATTTACATACATTAGAGTGTCCCTTAGAATTAACTTTTTTGAAATGTTGACACTGTACCCCCTGAAAACGTTTGTAATGACGAGAGATTTAAGGGGTTCCGTTTCAACATTTCAAAAAAATTAAATTCTAAGGGACACTCTAATATACATATGGGGCATTTCATGTCAAGTGAACCAACTTTTGAAATCGATGTCTTCCGATCGGGATGAAATTTGTTAGTTCTATTGGATAGTAACTCAGACACAATTTTTTAACAAGATCGGTCGAGAACTCTCTGAGTTATAGGGGGTCAAATTTTTACATTTTGGTCAAACAGGTGTTTTTTCTTATTCATGTAACTTATTACCTATTGTTCTTAGCAAAATGTGTTCATAGATCCGCTCGTACGATTTTAACAAAATTTTTATAAATGTACCTGGTGGCCGGTAGAAGTTGTTTGGAGTGAAAAAAAAATTTTAGCTAATTACATACCCGAGATAGGACATGGGTATTTAAATACCCAACAGGCTTTAAAGAGATATTTTTTTTCAATATTTTAAAAATATTTATCTTAGTAAAGAAAAGTGTAGCAAAAAATGAGAAACATTTTAAACAATATAATTACAAAAAGTTAAAAATTGGAATATTTGTTATATTCACCTATATTACATATATCGTTGGCGTATGGGTTTTACGCCTACTACACTTTCGTACTAAAATGTAACCTGTTTCTTTAATCTAGTACAAAACTGTTTTAGGCGTAAAAAGCATACGCCAATTACGATAAGGGTGATTATAAAAATGATTCGTCGTCAGAAAATCCTTACTACTGTCGAATACAAGACATTATTGAAATTTTGTCTAATGGAGAACATCATTTTGGCGAACAACTATAGAAAAAATCCCCATTTTACATGTATGGAAGATAAACTCAAAAAGCAACAAATTTTACTTTTTTAATTTTTTCTGGGATAATCAATCTCTATTTCTAAATAAAAACGTAAGTTGAAGTCTTAATCTATAATCTTGCAATCCCTAGATTTTTTTACTGTGGTCACTTTTTTGGGTATTTAAATACCCATTAGGCAGGAATGGGTTAAACCATTTTGAACTTAAAAATTTAGTGCACAATTTGAAGTTGCACTCAAATTAGTGCATACAAAAAAGTTGCAATAAACTGATGATTGCATTTTTTTAAATCAACTAATTTAATTTTGAGTGCAAAATTTGTTAACTCACTATCACTAATGTGTAGTGAGGCTGCTAATTTTCAACTCAGCACTAAAATGATTGCACTAATTTTGCACTATCACTAAGTATTAGTGCAAACTGCAAAATTAGTGCACTACCCCCATCTATGGTCATAGCTCCCATAGCTTCCCACTTCCGGAAATCATTTTAATGAGTATAGATTTTTTTAAATGTTGGTATTCAAATAAAATTCAACACAAATAGGTTTCATATATACGGAAGTAAAGCCATATAATTTGATGGCGATTGGTTCATAATTAGATTGGTTCATAATTAGACTTGTTTAAATTAAAAATACTGTACATGTATTATTTTTAAAAAACAAATATTATTAAATATTTTTAGTAATAAATCAGAAGACATAGTTCTTTTCGCTGGGTTTGATTCCCTCAAGGCATTCTGGTTTGTTTCACTACAACGATATTTTATAAAATATATTATAATTTATAATAAATATTTCACTCTTTTCTAAAGTTTGAACCAGTCTAATATTTGTAGAATTTTGTCATAGGATGACCATCTGTTGCGGATGTTCGCAAATTAATTTTAAATTTTTGTAATTACAATATTTGACAAGATTGCTACTATTTAAAATATGTTTTAGCAATCTAACCATTTTGTGAGTGACAAGGTACCTGGAAACATATTGAATTGAAATAGTAATAGAAGCCTATAACTTATAGTACGCCCACTGACAATTTTTGAAGTTCGACTGGCAGGTGTATTGCTGTACACACTAGCATAGGGCCACCCTATTGTGTGGTTTGGTGTATTTTGTTCTTTTATAATTTTCGATACTTCCATGTTCTAAAATTGTTCTCGGCCATTTAAAAATCTAATGCCGTTTAGATTTTATTTGAATTTTCGTGTTTTTTATCAAAGTAGCAATATTTTCAAAAATTAAATATTGAATAAAATTCAATTAAAAATTGTTTTTGTATTTAATTTATCCATATACATATGTATGTTTGATTATAAAAAATTTCTACGAAAGCCCATTATAACTTCATACCAAAAATAATCATATATCTCCATGAATATTACAAGTCCAAAATTTTACATTTTGATTTTTTTTTTTCAAAATATAAGAAAAATTTAAAAAAAAAACAATTCTAACAAGCACTAAAGGCCTGTTTCACGATGTCGAAAGAAAAATGATTCGAACAAATTTGTATGAAAACTATTCGAAGGAATTTCTAAAACTGAATGTTTTTCATACACATTTTTCTTTCGTCGATTTTTTCGATTTTTCTGTTCCATGATAAGAGGCAGTAAATGCGGATTATAAATGCAAATTTTAAAGGTTATACCTGTTATTGATTAGTGTAAGGACACTCTAAGAAGCATTAAATTACTATTTTCTATGTTGTGGAAGCGAGCTAGCTGCTTTCGTTTGGGCCCTATCTTGTTATCAACAGACAGACATACGGACGGGCATAGATAAATCGTCTTAAAATCTTATTGTGACCTAGAGTAAATATACTAATATGGGTCTGCGATAAATAGTTTGATATGTTACAAACGGAATGACAAAATCAATATAACCCACATCTTTTCTGATGGCGGGTATAATAAAAAGGGATCGAAATAACATCTTCTTTATTTTTTCAATGCAACTTTCGGATCCCGATGTATATAAATTATTTATTGAAAATAAAATATTTTTCTGATATAAGGGTTATATGGGGATAGGTTAAATTATGGACCGATCCTCACAAAAGTTGGTAGAAAGATATAAAATCATATAAAACTTATGGATGTCCAATTTCATCACTATATTAATTATTATAATACACTAGTAACTAGTGTATTTCGCCATACTTTACAGTACTTTCAGAGAACGTAGAACAAATTTGTTCAAAATTCTATCAGGATCGCCAAATAATCAACGTATTTATAGCTGCTAAAACAGTAATCTGTGGGCACATTTTTATCCATATCAACTAGGGTATTTTATCGATTAACTGTTAATTGGTTAACCGATTAATTTTTGTCGGTTAACTGTTCGAATAATTTAAAATTGATGATTTTTAAATAACAAATAAACCGACTAATTTGTGTCGATTAACCGTTTTTATATAGAAATATTGTTTTAAAGTAAAAAATTTTGTTGTCTTCTAGCAATAGTAAGGAGTCGAAACTATTAAATTATTAAAAATCTAAAAAGAACTCCAATGGTATGATGGAGGATTTTATATGCTTAGAAAGAACTAAAAAAAGAACTGAGAAATTCGTCCTTTCGTGTTTCCAACATAATCAGGAGGGCTGACGGACATAGCTAGATTGTCTTAGAATCTTTTGAAGACCCAGAACAGATATACTTTAAAGTTTTATTGGTCGTATTTCGATCTTTTTTGATGGTGGGTATAAAAAGCTATATTTTTCTAATTACAGTATGGCCCATATAAAAATAACTTATAAATTAAAAATATCTCTTTTAATTTATATTATTGGAACACAAGATTAAAATTAAAACTTAAAATTATTGGTCTGCTGAAATATCCATATATTTGATGTACATGAGTAGGAGCACGTTTCAACGAACACAATTTTCTGTATATTTCGTCCTTTTCTGGAAAGACATACACATACAGTTTTTAAAACATTTCGAGCGAAGTAATTTCCAAAAATACTTTGTTCTGTATAACAGTCTACATCCATTAATTTACTTTTAGGCAGTATAATAAATAAAAACATTTTTATATTACATATGAAATAATAAAATTTTCGACGAATTTTTGTTTGCTTTATTTTTTTTTTAAACTGGTTACATATTTACAATTAAATTAACAATTCTACATAATTCTGAATTTTTTGCAGTCTAATCGTATATTATATTTACAAACCCATTATAATGCCACAGGGCATTCACAGTAAGTTTTCTATTACTTTTAATTTTAATTCACATTACATTGATTTATGAGTTTCATTCATTGTACTCTAGTTAAAGATGGGGTCACTGGAAACAAATAAAAACCAAATAATACATTTTTATACTCGTTTTCTACTTGTGCTTAATTAAAACAAATAAACCAGACCAAAGAAAACATTTCTCATTGTTTAATTTATCTAAAATATAAATCGGAAATGCATAATTAAAATACATTCACAAATAGATGGATACGTATTTGTGTGTGAGTGTGTTTATGCACACGTACACATTTTCAAATAATAAATTTCTTCACATACAAATGCAATGTGTAAATTTTTGAAATCTGAAAATAATATTAAAAACTTTTGCAAACAAATTCACGTATAAACACGTATGTATGTATATTAGGATGGAACTTATTTATAATTTTAGCAATTTTTGATGACCCCAAGGTCTAAATATGTACTCCGCCATCTAAAAAACAAATCCTAGTGTGTAACTGCCGCGAGGCATAGGATAGAAACAATGCGTCTATATCCGCCATTCTGTAACTTCCCAGCAGTTCTAGGAGACAGTACTGAACTAGTGATTTTACCCATTATTTAGGGTGGGAGCTAGTTACTTCAATATCCACGTGACTAGTCATTTTAACACGGGCATGTCCTAAGCAGGCGGTCAGTTGTCTCCTTTTGATTACAATGGGACTGTCTGCTGGTACAAAGTAGGCAACGCATTGGCTTCACATTCTGGTTATAGCTACTTGACTAGTTATTTTAACTAGTGCATGTCCTAAGAAGGGGGTCAATTGACCCTTTTGATTACAATGTGACTATCTGATAGCTAAACGAAAGTAGTCAACGCTTCTGGTGGGTAAAATAAAGTGCAATACAAAAAAAATTTGAAGTGACTTTACCATAGGTTACTAAGAGACACTAAAGTGATTATTGGCTTCATGCTTTGTTACATGGGATATCAGTATACTTAAGCAAAAATAAAAATAAACTGTATGAGAATTACATCAACACAATTTGTATAAATCCAGTTTGTACGAATTACTTACAATACGTTTAAAGTGGCAACACTCCAGATTACTTAGAGACACTTAAGTGACAATTGTCTTCACGCTAGATTACTTGGAATGTATAAAGTAACCAATTGTCTTCTCTCTGCACTACAAAATGCACACACGTGTCAAATGACCAAAATATATAAATTGGAGTTAGCCAAGTGATAAGACATTTGTGACAATTACTGTATTTAAGGGATACATTGACTACTTGCTTAACTGCTGGGTTGCAAGGAACACATAATTGCAAATCTTCGTACATTAACAGAACAGATCAATGCCTACGCTCTAATCCCAGCCACCATCATAGCTAGTCAATCAGCAAAGCAGCAGCGTCGGGAGTGGTAAACGATGTTTCGGGACTGGAGAGATAATGTGTTGATCGAGAGAGAGAGATGCTCAACAAATATTATGTCACGATCACCACCACACCGATACATTTCCTAAGCACTGAGCCAATACCATCTGCTACTTTTAATGGCCCTGTAGAGTCAGAAACAGTACTTAGTAAGACAAAATTGGTTGCCAGCAGTGACTTCATTAATAGTTATTCTTATTCAGGACAACTCCCTGTGCAAATGACTCCCGCAGCACTAGATAAGACTCTAGTCAGCTACGAATTTCAATTAATAAACTCTTACCAGGAATGAGGTTCGTGCACCTCGAAGATGTGCTGATGGTTTGTGTAAAGGAGCTAAAACATTTTTATTTCAAAATTTCAATATCGTGATTGATTTTCGAAAGCGCGCTTTTTGTCGGAGCTATGACCTTTGCCATAAAATTATGTTTCTTGATTTATTTCTACATGAAACTAATTTATATTGTATTGTTTTCGGATACCAAAATTTTTAAGAGTTTTATGCTCGTTAAAAAATTTTTCGGTAGTCGACTGTATATGGGAGATACGTTCAATGTATGCAAGTGATTTTATGATTTTTTTTTATATCAATTTATAATAGGCTATCGAAGGCAGAAATGAAATACAAAAACTATTTTCAATTGCATATTTTCTTAACATATATTTTTTTTAAATTTTCAGCATTTGATCTTTAGATGACTGAGAAAATCAAAAACAAAAGGATAAAATAGGGGCCACCCTAGTCAAATATACACAGACAATGTTTAATATTGTAGTAGCAAATCGAGCTGAAAAGTTCTTTAGAAATAATAAAAGATTTAGTTAAATAAATTGGTTTATTGATAATATCCAAGATTGGCTATCGATACGAAACGGTTAAAAGATAAAGGTTACGGTATTTTAGGTTATTTCAGTTACGGAATTTTGATACTGAACGGTAATTTCATCCTGAATTAAATTATTAACACAATTTACAAAAATTTAAAATAAATTTAAAACAAAGCACTATGTGTTTAAAACCAAAATTGCTGCAAAAAATATTTAAAAGGTAGCTAGCATCATAAAACTTTGTATAGAGAGTTTGACTAACCGCTCACCATAACCTAGCATAATCACTTCATTCTTTAATATTTTTTAATATACTTGTTAAAAAGTATTTAGAATGAAGTGATTGGGAAGGTTTGCTTCACCCAAAGTCAAACTTATTTATAGAAAACCAGTAACGGTATATACATAGAGGTAAGGGTATTTACGATTATAACGGTAACGGTATTTTAGCGGTAACAGTAGTTGAGCTGAGCGGTTATTTTATATAACTATTAATTTTGTGTAAATCTATAAATATATTCCTCAGATTCGGCTGTTCTCATGATGTTTTGACAGATCTTTTCAGACTTCTCTCCTATATACACAAATATATGAATGTTTGTGATATGAATGTGTGCGTTAATATAAATTGTATGTATGAAGTGAGGTCGCATGCCAAACCCACATGAAATCACATAAAAACAGGAAATGACATAAAAATCTTTTGCAATTATGTGAAGATGGTTTATTGCCATAGCAACATTATGGTTTATTATTTGTGGCTGTGTATTTGTTCGTTTATACTCGTATTATTTTCTATGTTTATTTTGTTTATGTGGTGTTGTGTTGAGTACGTAAGTTAATGTTTGTTTTAAAAAATTAAAAAAAAAAAGTTCATCATCACTTATTTGGACGATAATCAAAATTATAATGCTGTTGATGACGACTAACTGACTATCATTTGATGATGGTGGTGTACGGTGGACATGAGGGATGGTCATCAATGTAGAGCACATTGTACTACTTAGTAAGTGGAAATAAAATACACATACATACATGCATGCATGCACAGATACAGTTCTGTTGTTTTCTCATTTTCAAATGATTGACTGCATATTTTATGTATATGCATTAGGGTGGTCTCGTTTATAGGGAGCCAAAAACTAAAATTAATGTTGTTTGTTTCTAAAATGTTTGTCCTGGCATCAGTATTGGGTCAAAGGATAAAAAGGTAATTTTTTAAGGTTTTTATTTGTTGTTTCATGTTTCTCATAAAGGAAACATATGAAATATTAATATTATGTGAAAAATGTTTGGTGCTTTCAATGCCATATTCTTATTCTCGTCCAAATCTAAAACAATTCTAAGAGCCGTTTTCTCATTAGGTGATTATCGTTTTTCCCAGCGAAAAACTGCAGATTAAAGAAATTTGGTTTTCTCAATGTCTCATTTGCTTCTATTCTGTCGCAAAACTAACCCGACCTCATCGGCCAATTATTTATTTATCGTACAGATAAATTCAATCAGCTGACTGCTGTTCATAGTTTTTATGTGTTTGTGTTTTTGCAAAATTAAATAGATTTTATAAAAAAAAGTTTAATAGAGGAATTAACATTAATTTGATGGAGGATGAACTCGAAAGACATGAGTTCCAAGTGAATGCTGAAAGAGTTTATCATGCCAGGCCTAACTACCTGGCAGACATGCAGAATAATGAATTTTTCAAAAGATTCCGGCTGTCGATGGCCACATTAAACAGCTGATTTATGTAAACATGTTGTCACTTGAAGGCAGGGTTCCCAACTTTCACATCTATTTTGAGAGGTATTGCCAACTGAAAATAATGTTTTTTGTCGGTATATTGAGAAAACCAAAATTGTTAGCGTACAGTTTATCGGCCTAATAAATTTATGTCGACATTTAGTAACAGGCAGTTTGTCGATACATTGAGAAAACGGGCATAAAACTCTTAATTTTTTGCAAAATTTTTAGGTTTTTCCAATTTTGCTATAGAATTTAAAGAAATTAGTTTAAACAATAACATTATAAACCTCATATTTATTCATCGAAACGGTTTCATTCATTTTTCGAAATTCAGTCCAGTTCGAACTTTATTTGAATTTTTCGAAATATATATTCTCCCCGATCTGATGTTAGCTATATGTTCAACACAATCACAGTATGCATACATTTATAACAAAAAAAAACAAGTAAGCTTTTCATTAAAACTTTTAACCCACGTTTTTCATTAAAACTTTTAACCCAAGTATTAGTTGATTTTTTTTGCCGTCAAACTGATGTCAATGTTATTAAACAATATCGTGAGAACTTTTCCGCTGATAGGAAACCCGGTTCATGTAAAAGGAATGGTCCGCCTGATGTTCCTAACGCCAATAAATAGAAAGCATTTTCAAAAGAGCTCCCAACACAGTCCGGTTAGCTCAGCAGTCGGACTATTTGGTACGAAAAGTTAAAGCCAATGCTGGTTTAAAAACACACAATGCTCAAAAAGTTCATGACAGGCACTCTGATTAAAATTTAGAGACCAAAGATAGAGCACGGAAATTTAAGTAAATTTTTTTACAAAAAATATACCTGCTGCATAATGGATGACGAAACGTACGTATGCAAAATTTTTCGTAGCTTCCGCGTCAATCTTTTTATGTTGCTAATGTCCGAGAGAATGTTGTAGAAAAGTTTTGGACCCAAAAGCAGAAAATTTTTCCAAAAAGTGTTTAGCATGGCAAGCAATATACAGTTGCGGCAAAAGAAGCCAAACTTTTTTTTACAAAGGGCTTTATAAATACCGAAATTTACATCAATGAACATTTACAAAAAGGATTCTTCCATTTTTATTAATATATGTATGTTAAGGTTTTTTTGATCGCAGTCCTTAATACCCTACGCTGACCAAATGAGCAAAAACATTTTTATTAAATTGGTCGTATATATGACTAATTATGGACCGATGGCCATGAAATTAGGTCATGTTATTTATGTCCATATGAAACTTATTTTTCTAGAGTTGTATGTGGCTACTAACATTTTTAGGAGGTTTATGCTCGCTAAAGTGATTTTCGTAAGGCGGACGAACAACGTCTAATCGACTCTGAGTCGATCGGTACACTTGAGTGTGGGTATTAGACTAATATTATGGGCGTTACAAACATCACACAAACGCATAATACCCTCCCCACTATGGTGGTGTAGAGTTTAAAAATGTGGTTATCACATAATAGAAATTTTATTGTTTTACGATTTTATATACGATTTAGTTGTGACCGGGAGGAATATAGGTTCTCAAAAACTCAAATAAAAT
Organism: Calliphora vicina; assembly: GCF_958450345.1. Lineage (NCBI taxonomy): Eukaryota > Metazoa > Arthropoda > Insecta > Diptera > Calliphoridae > Calliphora > Calliphora vicina. The sequence goes on along the minus strand of NC_088780.1, from coordinate 143,799,809 downwards.
TCGAACTGTATTAAATTTAAAAAAACAAAAAACCCCGTTTCGTTAAAATTATATGAGAATATTTGATATACATTTCACATGATAATAAACATATCCTTTGTGAGAAATATGAAAAAATCACAAAAACCTTAAAAAATTAAATTTTTATCATTTTATCCAGCTCCCCACGACAAACATTTTGAGAAACGGTACTTTTTTTGCGGTCAACCTAATGTACATATATGTATGCGTACATACTTATATTCTGGTGTTATTAAAGTTTAATATTGTGTTAAATTGTAAATTTTATGATTTCATCAACACCATCATGTTTTTAGACAATAGCTGATGAGATGATTTTAATTTACTTTTATTACGTAAAATTTCAAAATTTGGGGAACTGAACAATGAGTAAGTTGTTTTAGTATGCATTATGGTTTAACAACTAATACGAGGGAAAAAATAATACAGAAATTCCAACAAACGAGTTAGATATTAGAATTTTTATGCTAACGGCAGCCATTCACCATACAAAACGTATGAACATACCCAGGTATGTTGCTGTTGGCATGCGTAAAGCAGTTCTGCTGTTGACATAAAGGTTAAAAAAATAATAATACGAACTCTCGAAACATTATTGTATCAAATATCGAGCGAAATAAGGATATATCGTACGTGACATAAAACGGAAGTAATTTTGATATATACAAAAATTTGCGAATAGTGTGAGGCATTATGTTTTCTTTTAATTTCTTACACTAAACCAAATATTTTTCCTTTACAATCCGTCATTTTTAAATAAAAACAATCTTTGAATGAGTTTATAATAAATAAAATAACAAAAAAAGGGAAAAACCAGGTTTCTTTGAACACGCGTATTATGCACAATGATAATGTTGTTTCAAATTGATTGTGTTGTTTCTTAGGAATGACAATTTGAGAAATTCCTGAATATAGAGGTACTTAATTACTTCGCAAATGTAAAAAAACTTTTTACAAATTTGACTTTATCATTAATTTTTTTAAATTTTGTCGTACAAATATAACGTTACGACATAATGAAAATGCCCATATACAATTTTATGTTTTTTATACCCTTCACCTTCGTGAGAAGGGTATATATAAGTTTGTCATTCCGTTTGTAATTTCTACATTTTTCATTTCCGATCCTATAAAGTATATATATTCTGGATCCTTATAGATAGCGGAGTCGATTAAGCCATGTCCGTCTGTCCGTCTGTCTGTCTGTTGAAATCAATTTTCTGAAGACCCCAGATATCTTCAGGATCCAAATCTTCAATAATTCTGTCAGACATGCTTACGAGAAGTTTGCTATTTAAAATCAGCAAAACCTCGATTTTTGACCTATTTTTGATCTATATCTGGATTACTAAGTCATTAATATAGACATATGGATATCTAATGATAGATATTTCAAAGTCAATTTAGATAAGGCCATGTAGATAAGGCTATAGTAAGATACCTACAATGGTCAAAATCGGGAAAAATATTTTTTAACCCGAATTATTTTTTCATCAAAAAATTTTTTTTGTCATACATTTTTTTTCCAAAAAAAAAAAAAAAAAAAATTTGAAAAAAAAACTTTTTTTAAAAAAATTTTGAAAAACCTAAAAATATTTAGATAAGGCCATGTAGATAAGGCTATAGTAAGATGGTCCTACAATGGGTCAAAATCGGGAAAAATATTTTTTAACCCGAATTATTTTTTTGTCATACATTTTTCTTCCAAAAAAAAAAAATTTAAAAACTAAAAAACAAATTTTAAAAAAATTTGAAAAAAAAATTTTTTTAAAAAAAATTTTGAAAAACCTAAAAATATTTAAAAAAATTTATTTTAAAGAATAATTTGGTGAAGGGTATATAAGATTCGGTACAGCCGAATATAGCTCTCTTACTTGTTTAGTATCAAACGATATCAGAATATTTGTATATCGAAGCGTATGTTCAAAACCCTATATCTTTGATTATCACGAAAATAACTTTTTGATGGTAAAATGTTCAGTAAAACAGCACTCATCTCTCTCTCATAACAAACATATTTTTTCGCTGTTTTATTTGTATTTTTGTTACAATTAATTTTACTGAATGCTAACTATATTTTAAAATATTTTTTATTTATTCTTGCAATACATGTTTTCTTACTATTTTTTACATGCTGAAATAGCGAAAGCCGATTCGGAATTGAATTACCATGAAAACATTTAGACTTTTTGTTTTTGGAAAATATAATGTCCATGGCATAAAAATAAATGGTTAAATTTTAAATTTGCTTAAAAAAGTGTCTACTTTTAAAATGCCATTATTTACCTAATGCTTTATCCAATTTTGTTGCGGAAAATAAAAAAGTTGTTGAACAATAATATAACAATAAACAATAAAAAATAACAAAGTTCTTAGAGAAAGACCCGACGCAAATGGAATGCTATAGTATTCATGCTGAGATAGAGATTAAATTGAAAAATAAATCTAAGTATACTCTTGCCAATCGATCACGTTAGAATTACTAGAGAAGCAGAAATAACAATGAGATCGTAAAAAAGCAGTTTAATGCAGAATATTTAAATTATGATTTCTTTAATAACTACAATGATGACAAACTTATGCGTTTTTCTTCCATTAAACCACGACGAGTAAAGAATGATCCTACTGTGTCTAATTTAAGATTTCATTCATATCGGCCAGATGGTAGCGTAAAAAATAAATAAAATTTTGATACAGATCTAAAAAAAATATGATTTTTGATTGTTTATTTTTATATCTTAAATAAATCACGTTAAAACAGACAAATGGCAAAATGAAATCAAAATAATTTCTTTTTATTAAAATGAAAAACCCGCTATCTTTTAAAAAGTCCCCAATAATGCAACATTTTAAAAACCAATTGTATGTGAGATTATTGTAGAGTACCGAATTTTAATAACTCAAGTAATACGCGAAAAAAACAGATTTTTGGCTCTCCTGAAAAGTTGCGTTTTTTGTAAGATAGAGGGTTTTGAATATTAAATTTTTAAAATTGTTTGGAAAATCCAAAAAGTGCCAAATATGAGTCACTTTATGTACTTTGAATTGATTAAGTGGTCAAATAGGCCTTTTATTTGCTTAACAATAATCACATAAAGTAATCTGCAAATTCCTTTAATAAAAAAACAATATCCAACCAAATTTTTAAACAATCAATTAACTAATCACATTAATCACCTCCTTCCTGCATGCATATGTACATAATTGATAAATTTCTGTTTCATAGTCACTTGGAAAAATGTTTATGATGATATGAAAATGTGTTTGCATTCTGTATTTCTTCTCAGCAACATTTACGCGGATATCCTTGCCACGTTTACACTAAATGTTTGTGACATGTCTCTGACAAAATATATTGTACATGAATGTAGTTGCATCACATACGTAACATTTTCACTATTGTAGTGGTTTCTACACAATAATGTTTGCTGCATATGAAGTTGATTTGAAAAGGAACTTTGAAAGTGCATTATAAATATCTGCTTAGGATTAGATAGGGACGAAAAGTCTTTATATTTGTTCGAGGTTTTTCTAGGAGTTGGTTAGAGCATAAATCAGATGTCAGAGATATAAAAAAATTTATTATCTTGCTTAGACATTTTATGAGAATCATACTGTCTTTCATTTTTTATAATTTTACCGCTAAACTTGTAAATCCAATTTTACTTCTTATACCAATTGACTCAGAGATTCTGGTACAAAATATTTAGGTCTGTTATGTGGTACTGTACGAGTAAAACTCTTGGAGTGTGCTATTATTAGTTTAGACTCTAAGTTATTGCTAAAATAAAAATATATTTCTATATACTTATCAAACTACCTACATATTTAATCCCACAACATGCAAAATAGTTATGCATATAATACGCAAACGACAGACAAGCAAAAACCTTTGTTAGTTCTCATACATAAATTCTTTTAAAAAAGGGTGTTCCAGTGGATTTGACCAATATTAAATGCCAGCAAGGATTAAATAAAAAATAATGTTTAACACCTGTTTTATGATTTGAAAATTATACGTTTAATGTATTCTATTTAATATTAACCTCTTGTGTTGTTTTCCACACACCAGGGAAAGCAACATCACAAAATGCTTTTGAATCAATTATTTTATTTTCTCTGCTTAATTGGTGCGGCCTAATTGTGGGTCAGACGAAAGTTGAGTAATTATTTGTGTAATCTAACTTCATTTAGGATCGTATGAGCTGAATTTTATTTTTCTAGGTAAATTATTACAAATAAAGCTATTTTGATTGTTGTATTCGGCTGTTTCGAATCCTGTATACTCCCCAATACAATGAGGACACCGTTTTTAGTACATTTATTCGTTATAGAGACATTTATGTATCATTGAGCCATATTTCGGGTAGATATTTGTACACAGAGAAAACAGATTCGTGATGGCAACCGAATTTGTTGCCAATCGAATGATTCTATCTTAGTGACCGAATTTTATAGATGTGGCAACAATATTTTGGAAGGGGTAACTAACGTTTGGTTGCCTCAACTGATATTCTTCTTTATTAACTGACTTTCTGCTGTTAGAACTGAAAAATTCTATGTGTGCAACCGAATCATTCGATTGGCAACAAATTCGGTTGCTATCACGAATCTGTTTTCTCTGTGTTTGATTGCTAGTAGAATTCATAGACCGCTTATTACTATTTTCTACACATTTTTTTTCTCTTATAGCAATAACGTGAGCAAAAAGAAAATTGCAAAAAAGTTTTAAAAAATATAATCTTTTTTGAAAGTTGTCTCATATTTTGTTCCATAACTCTGGTTCTGCTTGACCGATTTTGCCCTTTTTCAACACCAAATTTTCAGCTCCCCTTAGTCCTCGGAACTTAAACAAACGTACGGACATAACTAGATCATCTTAGAATTTTACATAATATATATACATTTGTGTTTGGTTCCTACTTCACTGACTAACATACCAACTAAATTTTATGTTTGTATGTTTATTATATTAAAATATTAGAAAAGTATTTCTAGTTTCTCCCTCTTGACAGTTGTTTTGAATTTCAAAAATCCTAGAAATTTGCCCCCTTCTTTGTCGCACTCGATTTTCAAATAGTATCCTATTAATTAACTTTAAATTAATTTCTATGGATTTTATTTCAATAATTTTAAATACAATGTACTTTCCCGTTTTTACCATTTTGGAACTTTATTCATTGAGGAAATAAAATTTCAATATCAATGTGCGTTATGTGGTGTGACTTCGAAAAGCAGTTGGAGAAGTGTTTGTGGTTCCGCTATATTTGGTGCGGTCAGCTTGCGGATGATCTTGCAATAGCGGTCAAGCCCGACCATATAAATAACTAAGTAAATGAGCAACATAATTTTTCTTTTAAAATTTCAATTACATATTTAAGAGAATGATTTTCGGAAGAGTGCATTATATGGGATCTATGACTACTAATTTATTTATGTCTATTTTGTGTTGAATTTTATGTGTATACCAACATTTTTGCTCGTTAAAGTGATGTTCGGAAGCGGGCCTTATATGGGAGCTATGACTAATTATGGACCGATCATCATATAATTAATTGACATTATTTCCGTATATATAAAACTTATTTTGGAGCGAAATTTGTGTAGACACCTATATGAATTAAACGTTTATCACGGATAAAGTCCAATTTCGGGATGACATTTGTATGGGGGCTAGGTGAAATAATGGACTGATTTCAGCCAATTTCAATAGGCTTCGTCTTGGAGCGAAATAGTAGTATGTTCCAAATTTTATAGAAATATCTTTCAAATTGCGACCTGTACTTTGCACACATGATTTACATGGAAAGCCAGCCAACCAGCCAGACGGACGGTAGGACATCGTTTAATCGACTCAGAAAGTGATTCTGAGTCGGTCGGTATTCTTCAAGGTGGGTGTTAGAATAATAGGTACCGTGAAATAGCTCCCCAATGAAATAACTCCCAATGAAATAATTCCCTTCAAAAATGAAATAATTCCCAAACTTGAAATTACTCCCAATAATCGGCGGTTTCATAATTTTAAAAATATTAGTCGCAAAAAAACGAAATAACTCCCAATGAAATAAATCCCAATAGAAATGAAATAATTCCCAATGTGAAGCTATTTATTTATGCAATCTAAAAAAAGGAACTACAAAAGTGAAATTATTCTTCGCCTACCAAACAATTTTTGCATTGCGGGCCTATAGCGTAGCGCAAAGTTTTATTCCTCTGGGATGTGTCAAAAACTGGCTTCACTCAGAAAATTTGTTTTGCATTGTTTTTCAAAAGTTTTGTGCATTGCCGGCCTTCGGCCGTGCGCTAAGGTTTTCTCCTCCGGGGTGTATAAAAATCTGGCTTCGCTCAAAAAAGATTTCTTTCATTGCAGAAAGGTTTTATAATATTTCAGAAAACCGATTTTCATTTCGCACCAGATTAAGTACTCCTTGCAACCTGACAAAGGCCGACGATGTATAAATAATATTTTCTAAGCGAAGCCGGTTTTTGAAACACCCCAGAGGAGAAAACCTTTGTGAAATTTTTTGACAACCTCGAAAAAGTAATGCCATTTTTTTATTAATGGTCTGTTCGACTATGGTAGGGGCATTTTGATATTTGCAAAAAATTTAAAAAAGTTATACCTAATATAGTATGCATGCCAAAGCTTCTTTTCGACCTAACTTCCAATTGCATGGAGGAAGAAGCTCATCCTTCACGATGACGAAATAATCAGCCTGTACAACACGTCTTGGACTCCACCAGTTGTACCTGTTAAGGAGATCTTGAAGGTACTCAGTTTCACATCGTAGATCTCGTATATTTGTAATGGAGAGGTTTTAGTCGTTCCCAGCGATTAATCAAAGATAACTTATGAGAGGCTAACTTAGGTCCGAACATCAAAGGGGCCTCACCTAGAAAATGGCCTGGACTAAGGGCTTGTAGTGCATCAGGATCTTCGGAGATATGTGAAATGGTTCTCGAGTTTAAGACGTTATCAATTCGAGCTATAAGAACAGAGAACACTTCTAAATTAAACTTCTGTTAGCCAGCAGCTTTCTTAAAGTGAAGTTTAAAACTTATAACTTCCACTAAAATCCGTGAAAAGCATAATTTTAACATATTTTGAAATAGCTTTGAGGAATATGGAATATTCCTTGAGCAGTGACTTACCAGCTTTCAAGAAATTGGTGCCATTATCAGACAATTCTCTTCTTGCTACAAATCGAGCCAATGGGCCAAGGAATGCTTATGTGCAAGCTTCGTAATGAATTTCACCAGTGTAGCCCTTAATGGTAAAGAAATATTGGATCTCTCTAATGGCAGATCATTCATGATTTGCGATTTCACGATTTCTCTTCTTTTTGGCTAGTTATATAAGAGATACGTCAGCAGGAACTAGAATTTTATGTAAAAACTCATAAAAATCATTAAAAAATTGGAAGAATTTGGTACGATTATAGGAAATCGCTCATTGTGCGTAAGCGATATGTTGCCTAATCGACCATTAACACGAATTATAAGGGTTAGTATTGAACTCGTTTTAGATCACTACACTTTTATTTCAGTGCAATTTTATCTCGCTCACCAAACAACTGCAGTTTTGGCTTTGGACATGCCTGATTTAGGTGGAATTTTCAATTGTCCGAAAGCATAGTGGTTTCAGAATTAAATTATTCTGCCCTTTAAGTAAATGTATTGCAAACAAATTCAAAAATTGCATTATCTTATTGACATACCCTTTAAGAATGCTGCTATATTCAGTTTTCGTTGTTCTTGTTTTAATACTTGTAATTAGTTGCCACTGCCATGTATCTACTGTTATATTTAGCTGCAATACTTAGTGGAAAAGTATTGCGAAATATGTATGTACATTAGAACTGTCCTTAAAATATAAATTGATTTATTTAAATTTTTAGTAGCTAAAAATAACTACTGCCAAACGGATAACATAAACTTGTGGTGAAAATCTATTGAATGTTTGAAGGTTGAAATTGAGTAAACAACAGTTTCCTATTTGTATATTATATATATTTTATAACATTAAACTAAATTATTTAAATTGAAGCATTATTGAAGAATCAAAAATGTACCATTCTTGTTATCCGATTGTCACCAAATTGTACATAACTTACTTTTAGCTACTATAAAGAAAAATTAGTTCCATACAAAGCAAATATATTTTATTTGAGCAGGTCTATTGTATACAGTGTAAATGTTGTGCATTTGTATGTATGATTTTTCACATCCATATGACGGATTGTTTTCATTGTGACAGTTTTGCAATGAGGTTTTGTAATTTACTGACACAATTTGGGGTTTCTATAAGATTTAAGACGTGCACAAATATTCAAGTATTAAGTTTAATATTTAAGTTAAATAAATTTTATTATGTGGGCCACATTTAATTTTGTACAAGATGTGTCAGCGAAAATATATGAAATTTTTTTATGCCTTTAAATTTGTTTCTAAAAATCTGCCACAATTTCCACTTACATTGCAGTATACTGAACACTTTAGATGAGTGCAAACCACTAAAAATGTACAATATACATTTTTAGGATTACATATTATTAAATTCAAAAATTAAAACTCTGAACAATTTTAGGCCCAATTTCCAATAATATAAATGTGTGGATTGATTAAAAGATTTAATTGAACTGCTATCGCTGTTAATTTCAGTTTATCCGGAGGTCGAACGGATACAAGATATCGGCCAAGGAGTACACAATCAGATGCATACACGCATCCAGGTCAACCATAAATTATTTTGTTTTCTACGTACTCTGAGAATATTAAATAATTCCAAGCCAGATTTCTATTCCCGTAGCTCTTCATCTCATCAAGGAATCTGTGATGAAATTCTGATAAAAAATAAGGAATGTAGACGTAAAAGTAGTTAATAGTACACCGAATCTGATTTATAATTAAGTTTATTATTTTATATAAAACGACTTTATTCAATTTTATATATGGAGGATTTCTTCTATATTGAGCAAGTTTTGTCACAAAAGATAGATATTTTTTCAGTCTTTGTCTGCTTTTACACACAGCAAGTTTACTTGAAGCAAGTCTCTTCGATTCCCTTTTAAACTTGCTCGACTGTTTATACACAGCAAGTCTGTGTTCAATTTTGTATGTCAAAATCTAATAAACGCCATAGTGAAAATGAGAAAATAAAAGAGAATTGAAGAGACTTGGCAGTACAAGCAAGTGTGTACCCCTCATCTTTCTTCTTGCATCTCTCTCTCCTATAAACTCTAGACTTGCGCAAGAAAACTTGCCCTGTGTAAAAGCAGACTTTCGAAAAAAAAATAAAAATAAAATTTTTTTGACTTTTTATATTTTTATTTTGCAAATTGAAGAATAAATCAAATTTTTTTTATTTTTTTAATGATTTCATACCGATTGGAAGACTACTGTTTTACAAATTTGCTTACTTGTACCTCAAATAAAAATAATCCCCGTCATCTCCTACTATAAAGCATTTCTGTAAGGCAGTTAATAAAAAAAAATAATATTTTTTCTTGCCGAAGGCGATCCCGTCTTTTTATATTTTTCGTTATATCTTTGACATTTTCAGTCGGATCTTAGAGTATGATATATCAATGTTTTTGTCTTGAAAACGTTTAACGATTTCTTGCGAGCATTAATTTCGCTTGTTTTTGAAATGGCACAAAAACGCGTTAAGACTTTTATTCGAAACTTTACACACTGATCAAGAACTTCAATATCTAAAATTTCTCCATTCCGCTTAATCATAGTTGGGGGTAGTGCACTAAATGTTGATTGAAATCAGCATTGCACTATCACTCAATAAAATTGCAAAAAATTTAGTTTGCACAATTTTTTATCAGCTTTAGTGATAATGCACATTTATTAACTAGCACTAAAAAAAATAGTGATAGTGATAATTTTTTAACTATCACTAAACGAAGATTTAGTGCAAAAATCTGCACTACAATTAATTAGTGCAAAATTTTAACCTGCAATCAAAAAAAGCTGCATTAAACATACTATCACTAAATTTTCAAAAAGGAGTAGTCATGAAATTGTTGAATCCAAATTCGAAAAATAAAAATGTTAAATATTTTTTGTTATTTTTAATGAAATTATTAGTCTTAAGTTTTAAATTAGTGTACAGAAATAAACTTAAAACATTTTGAACTTAAAAATTTAGTGCACAATTTGAAGTTGCACTCAAATTAGTGCATACAAAAAAGTTGCAATAAACTGATGATTGCATTTTTTTAAATCAACTAATTTAATTTTGAGTGCAAAATTTTTTAACTCACTATTACTAATGTTTAGTGAGGCTGCTAATTTTCAACTCATCACTAAATATGAACAAATGACTATCATTATGTATTAGTGCAAACTGCAAAATTAATGCACTACCCCCATCTATGCGCTTAATAATGCAATGCTTAGGAAAATTTTTGGAGATCTTATTGAAATATGAATTATTTTTAAGTTCTATTTAATTGCGAAAATGAGTTTCTCAGTGCTTTTTTAAATGATATTTAAGTTTCATAAACTACCATATGTTTTTGACAGCTGACTTTTGTTGTTTGGTTTTTTTTCACTACAATAGAGTGAAAAAAAATCTAAACACAGCGTCTTGCAAAAACTACAATTCCTATGCGGGGCAATTGGAGCTTCTTTTGTGCATTTTCCTTCCAATAATTTTTTTGTTTAATAAACTTTTATTTCTTATTGGGAAAATTAATAAATTTTTGTTTTGGCTGAACAGCTGTTTTAAGCAAAACTATCGATAAATTTTTGATATTTAGTAGTGCTACCAAACACTATAAATATATATATGGGGCATTTCATGTCAAGTGAACCAACTTTTGAAATCGATGTCTTCCGATCGGGATGAAATTTGCACCAAGGTTAGCTCTATTGGATAGTAACTCAGACACAATTTTTCAACAACATCGGTCGAGAACTCTCTGAGTTATAGGGGGTAAAATTTTGACAATTTGGTCAAACAGGGGTTTTTTCTTATCCATGTAACTTATTACCTATTGTTCTTAGCAAAATGTGTCCCAAATAGTATAGATAGCTATTTCTTCGATCTTTCGAAAAAAAATATTTAAAAAAAAAATAAAAAATTTTTAATATTTTTTTTCCGAAATCAAAAACTTTTTTGACTTTTTTTTTAAATTTTTTCTCTTTTTTTTTTTTTTTTTTTTTTTCTTAAAATAAAGTTTAGATATTTTCCTTGAACACCTACTTGGTCGCTTAGTGGGATGCGAGTGGGATATCTATCAAAATAAATATTTTGTAACTCAAAACATAAAATTTTTGACTTTTTTTGCAAAATCAAAAACTTTGTTGACTTTTTTTTTTCAAAATGGACCCTTTTTTAATCTTTTTTTTTAGGTCAAACAAAAGCTTAGATATTATCCTTGAAGACCCTTTTGGTCGCTTAGTGGGATGCGAGTGGGATATCTATCAAAATAAATATTTTTTAACTCAAGACTTACAATTTTTTTTCCAAATGGGCCCTTTTTTTAAAATTTTTTTGTAGTCAAAAGAAAGCTTAGGTCCATTCCTTTAAGATATTTTTAGTCCCTTAGTGGGATGCGAGTGGGATATCTATCAAAATAAATATTTTGTAACGCAAGACATACAATTTTTTAATTTTTTTTTGCAAAATCAAAATTTTTTTCCAATATGGGCCCTTTTTTAATTTTTTTTTTGCTCAAAAGAAAGCCTAGGTCCATTCCTTTAAGATATTTTTAGTCCCTTAGTGGGATATATATTTATAGTCTTTATAGTATATTTATAGTCTTTGGTGCTACCAACTTTTATCTTATTTAAATAATAAAAATGTTATAGCACTGAAAAACTCAAACTGTATTTAAATACCACTTAAATTTAAGAAAAAATTAACTAAATACGTATTTAAATACGAAGTCAAAAACTGGGCATTAGTTTCTTTAGATAGCGAAATGTAAAAAAATAATGAATTTTTAATTTTTTCAGTTTTTTTTTAGATTTTTTCAATTTGTGTTCGAACAAAACATTCTATCGTCAAGTGGAACGTAGAAATTTTAGATATTGAAGTTCCAAACTAGAACGGATAATTTTTGTATAAAAGCCTCATTTTTGAGTCATTTGAAATATAAAGTTGTGATTTTTCCATTTTCACTTAATTCTTTAGCAAATTTTTTTAGTTCAATTAAAAACAATTGTTTTTATATTATTAAAAAAAATGATGGCGTCTATTCTAATTCAGTTTAAAATCAAAGTCTCAAATATCATCCTATATTTCACACAACGGATAATGAATAAAGTTCTTGACTCTTTAACTTATAGTATTTTGAACGCATGTATTAAAAACAAGTAAGAAAGTAAAGTCGGTCATGTATATCATTATAAATTGTGTATGGGAAACGAGTATAGATTTTTCTGTATATAAGAAATCTATACTCGTTAAAATGATTTTCGGTTTTAACAGTTTTAAGAGATTTATGCTCGTAAAAGTAATTTTCGGAAATGGCCTTAAAAAATTATGTGTTATTATTTGAATATATGTATGTGAAACTTATTTATTTTGAATTTTATTTGGATACTGACATATTTCAGATATTTATGCTCATTAACGTAATTTTCGAGAGTGGCCCGATCAGTACTAAATTTGGTAGTGCGAGTTAGGCATATATAAGAAGTGTTTGTGCTAAATTTGGTTGGGATATCTGTATAATTATGATATTTTTGAATTTGGAAGACTAATGGATCAAAAATTCGGTTTTTAAATCGACATTTTTCGATTACATTAAATATTAGCACTTTAAGAATTTTTTTTGAAATTTCCCTTTAAGTACAATAAAATATGGCATTTTTCGCCTGTACGTAAATGATTATAATTATAAGAACCATATGCAAATAGATATTCTCCTCACAGTACGTACATTTTAATTAAATTTCAAATTATAAGTTGCATATAAAAAATAGAAACAGGTGCGATAATAATATATTAAGTAATTGGTTTTTAATAAATCTCCCCCTTTTTGCCACATCCTACCCACACATCAATTAATTACACATTTTTTGAAATGTGTATAAAAAAACGTAATACCTGAACCGACATACAGACAATCACATGACATACCAAATGGCATTTGTAGTATAAATTCGCGTAAATACACACAAGCACACAATTGCACAGGTGGATGGATATATGTGTCTTTTTATTTGTTTGTGTAAGGACTAGAGTACAAAAAAACAGGCGTTTTTTTAGAAAACCGGTTTTCGGTTTATTCGAAAAACGGCTTTTTCTATATAAATTTCGAATATAGTTTTAGCAGAAAAAACTGTTTAACTGGTGAATGTACTATGCCTTCTATTATTTTTTTTTACAAATAGCAGACAATTTAAAGGCATATAAACAAAAAAGCACAACAAATATCATATTAATCAAAATAATTGTTTAATTAGCAATTAAACGGTTCGCCTAAGGAAGTTAAATCTACTTTAGATTAGTGAAATATATCAAAAGTATTTCAAAATATAATAAATGATTAAAGGATCATATCTACATACATATTGTTACTGAAATTGCTATAAAGCAGAAAAAACTTTAGGTCGTAATCAGCTGGATTCGGCCTTGAAACCAAAAACTTTAAATTTTTTTACAAAGAGGCTCTGTTTGGTTACATATTTATTAGTTTTTATAACGTACTTTAAACAGCGTAAGATTTTTTTTACGAAAATATTAAAACTTCTTATTTATAAAAATCATTTAACCGATACAAAAAAAACCGAAATGACGAATAATTCAAAAATATTAAAAAAATCCAAAACCAGTCAGTTTTTCAAACAGAAAAAAACCGGTTAAGCGGTTTCGGTTTTTGAATACTTTAGTAAGGACTCGTACAATTACAGATTTTTTCTTTTAACATTTGTATCAACACAATGTTACGTTTAATAAAAGTAGAGTCTAGTTAAAGTGAATGAATATTCTTGTAAAATATGTTTTTGGGAATATATACATATTTTTTATGTAACAAAATATATATTTTTAGCTAGGACATTTGCTAAAAATGTGAATTTCGTCATAACGTTGCTCGAATGTACGAACATTAGAATTCCTGTATACATCTCAAGACACAATTAATGTCAACATTGTTTTTCTGTCACAACGTAAACAGCAATAGAAGTTATTTTTTAACCATAAACCAGAAAAAAAGCATAAAAGAAAGTCAGCCAACATAAAAGAAGAAATAAAATTACAAAGTAAATGAAAATTACAAATAAAAGTTTAAATATTTTAAGACTGTTGTATTTCTATAATAATGCAGACACTTCTATGAATTCTTACTTTTTATATCCTACTAGCGGAATATAAAAATGAAAAAATTTCAAAATATGAAATGAATTACACAGGTTTTTAATATAGTTGATTTTTTGCCTACTACTTGTATTGCTTTTTGTTTACAATCAAACCTAACATGAGCCATACAGGTCCCAACACCTATCTTGTGTATGAGTGTGTGGCGTTTGAGCTCGATACCGCAACATACATAAGATTAATCCACCTTAAAGTATACCGATCGACTTAGAATCACTTTCTTAGTCGCTTAAACGATACCAGCTCGTCCGTCTGGCTGTCTGTTTGCCCATCTAAATCTTGTGCGAAAAGAAAAAGTCGCCATTCCTCCCAAAATAGGACATTACCGGTTTATTTCTGACATTGATTCATAACGTTTTTTTACTGAACCACCATTGCAGATTTTTGATTAGAACAATGAAATATATTTATCTCAGTAAGGAACGAGATATACCAAACATAACTACGGAAGTGATGACTTGATGTGAAAGTGTTTTCTATAAATTACACTGTGCAAAGTAAAATGTTTGAAGTATGGTTTTATTTGACCACTCAAAACTGTACTATAAGCAATTTTAATATTCTAGGCTATTTAAACTCCAAAAGAATTAATTCTTTTAATATCAAAATACCATACATATGTATATCTGGAAAAAATTGTCACACTCAAAATAACAGACAAATGCTATTTGGATTTTAATGAATTTTAATACTACATATAAGTTATATGAATGCTAAAGTAAGAAAGTTTGTGTTGCAGTCGTACTCTATATAAATGGAAATGAGAATAATAAACATATACATATGCACCTAAATGGTAAGAATATGGATGGATATTAGGGTGGCCTTTATATTGAAATTTTTCGCAAAATCTTAAATTTGTCTATGTCATCCAAAATATCAATAAATGTCTAAAAATAAAGAAAAATACAAAATTATTAAAATCACCTAAGAAAGTGCATTCGAATATACTCGACAATACCCGAGTTCAGTTATTGTAATACTTATTCATTTCCATATTTTGAATCTAAACTAAATTAGTAAATGAATCTCATATAAAGAGTGAGCCAGAAAAAAATTATACTTGTACTAGCTGACCCGACAGACGTTGTCCTGTCCAGGTTAAAAAATGCTTATGTTCGATATATGAGAAGCGGTTTGACAAAGGTAAAAATAGTTAAAAAGAAAAAAAACGTATTATTGAATGATAATTTTTATTCATATAGGACATATAATAAAATATACATAGAAGCGCTAATGAGAGACAAAGAACCTAAGTTGGTTGTCAAAAACCTAAGTCTTGCAACAACAGAATACATATAATTTTAATATAAGTAATCGAATTTTGGTCTGAAAAATGAGTGATCACAGATCGAGCTCCTTTTCTTGATTAATCGCTTATTGGCCAAGTTATTAGCGATTTTAGATATTGGGAGTTTTTATTTAAAAAATCGAATTTTGGTCAGAAATATGAGTGATCACAGATCCTGCTCTTTTTCTTAATTAAACGCTTATTGGAAAAGTTATTAGCGAATTTAGATATTTTGAGTTTTTATATAAAAAATCGATTTTTGGTCAGAAATATGAGTGATCACAGATCGAGGTCCTTTTCTTGGTTAAACGCTTATTGACCAAGTTATTAGCCATTTTAGATATTTTGAGTTTTTATATAAAAAATCGATTTTTGGTCAGAAATATGAGTGATCACAGATCGAGGTCCTTTTCTTGGTTAAACGCTTATTGACCAAGTTATTAGCCATTTTAGATATTTTGAGTTTTTATATAAAAAATCGATTTTTGGTCAGAAATATGAGTGATCACAGATCGAGCTGCTTTTCTTGATTAAACGCTTATTGGCCAAGTTATTAGCGATTTTAGATATTTTGAGTTTTTATATAAAAAATCGAATTTTGGTCAGAAATATGAGTGATCACAGATCGAGGTCCTTTTCTTGGTTAAACGCTTATTGACCAAGTTATTAGCCATTTTAGATATTTTGAGTTTTTATATAAAAAATCGATTTTTGGTCAGAAATATGAGTGATCACAGATCGAGCTGCTTTTCTTGATTAAACGCTTATTGGCCAAGTTATTAGCGATTTTAGATATTGGGAGTTTTTATTTAAAAAATTGAATTTTGGTCAGAAATATGAGTGATCACAGATCCTGCTCTTTTTCTTAATTAAACGCTTATTGGAAAAGTTATTAGCGAATTTAGATATTTTGAGTTTTTATATAAAAAATCGATTTTTGGTCAGAAATATGAGTGATCACAGATCGATTTCTTTTTCTTGATTAAACTTTTATTGGCCAAGTTATTAGCGAATTTAGATATTTTGAGTTTTTATATAAAAAATCGATTTTTGGTCAGAAATATGAGTGATCACAGATCGAGGTCCTTTTCTTGGTTAAACGCTTAGTGACCAAGTTATTAGCCATTTTAGATATTTTGAGTTTTTATATAAAAAATCGATTTTTGGTCAGAAATATGAGTGATCACAGATCGAGCTGCTTTTCTTGATTAAACGCTTATTGGCCAAGTTATTAGCCATTTTAGATATTTTGAGTTTTTATATAAAAAATCGATTTTTGGTCAGAAATATGAGTGATCACAGATCGAGCTGCTTTTCTTGATTAAACGCTTATTGGCCAAGTTATTAGCGATTTTAGATATTTAGAGTTTTTATATAAAAAATTGGTTTTTGGTCAGAAATATGAGTGATCACAGATCGGGCTCCTTTTCTTGATTAAACGCTTATTGACTAATTTATTATTGATTTAAGCTATTGTGAGTTTTTATATAAGTAATCGAATTTTGGTCTGAAATATGATTGATTACAGAGCGATGTATTTTGCAGATGTATTTAATAAGTGGCCGTATTATTGGACGCGGACAATTTTTATTTATGTAAAAACATCAACTTAAATTGAATTGAATATGATCATTTAAACAAACAATTAGCCAAATCGATGAAGCCGTTTTCTGATTTTAGATAATCGAAAAAAGTGGGCGTAAAAACCTAAGTCTGGTTATGACCAACATTTTAAAAAAAAATTTGTCTATATAGAAGATTAAGTTAAATAAAACTTAAACCGTTTAATACAAAAATACGTAAATTTATTCAAATAGTGTACAAATTCATTAAACATTAAAATGTTGGCATATTACTGGTATTTATAAATTTATCTACTTTTTCGGGAAATTCTCTCATTAAAGATTTTATAGTTGCTTCCTTTAACTTTTTGGACCCAGTGGTCCACTTACCCTTGAAATCGTAGATGCCTTAGGATACCTTTCCTATTTTCCTTGAATCCTTTTTTACAAAATACCAATAACTTTCTTTTTTTTTTTGTTTTAAAAAACAAACACAAACTGCGAATCTTTTTGCTTGTCTGCAGAAACACCCAGAGTCTCTTGCAGGAATCGAACCCGCAACCCTTGAATTGATAGTCCAGTACACTATCGTCTAGTCTGTCGGGGCACTCTCTTCTTTCCACAGGCCGAAGTTCTAAACAGTTGGGTAGATTTGCCTCTCGTGGTACAAAATTGTCATTATTGTTGTTTGAATACCACTCAAAGGCTTTTTATTCATATTAGTATGATGCCAGATCAGGCCAGAAATATGAAGCTACTCTATATGTAGACTCTTCGTAATATATAGTTCTAGGTTTATCGTGCCACAAATGATTGGCTTATTTTGCCATAACTACAAATGGCTCGCCTCACAAGAAACTTCTTGAGGAATTTTCTTTATTTTTTTTGTCCGGTATTGTTCTTGAACATTACCTAGTCCATCAGTCACATAAAAATCTTGATCTGGATGTTGTGAATAGTCTGCCAGTATATAAGTTTAATCATCCATCACACAACAGCTGAATTTTTTTTATAAAACTTGACCTCAATTTTGTCGCTCGCTTTTTTGCTTCTATGTTCTTTACCGCATGGCGATCTGGTACTTTCTGAACTTTATACGACTTCAAACCAGCATTAACTTTACGAGCTGTTTTTCTGATGGAAGTGTTCGGTGCCTTCCCCATATCTGTTAGACCCTTTTCGGGTGTTATTTGGGGAGTGAATATTTATGCAACAATTTTAACCCTACGTATTATTGTGCAATTTTTATTTTTTCGTAATAATTGTCATTTTTATTGAGCGGAAAATCTTGGTAGTAATTATTTTGGGTCTTTGAAATACATTTTTTTTTTTAATTTTGAGCCATTTTTCATCATTTGTAAGTGAATTTTTTTCTTTGGAACTTTTTGCTGTCAGACCACTACTGGAATGCTATTAGAATATATTTTGGAAAATTCTTCGTTTGACAATTGTATTAACTAAAACTCCTTCGGAAGGCCTGAATTATAAATGCCTTTATTTGAGGAGCCGCAGAACAAAAAGTACTTTTTTGAAAATTTAAAAATTTTGGGAAATTGATTTTTTCTAGAAGATTTCAACCCATATTGAGTACCAAAAACTCAATTTGTAAAAAATTTCAAAAAAGTACCTTTTGTTCTGCGGCTCGTCATTTGTCCCAACTTTATCATATCTTAGAATATATATTACATTGATTATTATGGAAACACTTGCGAATTTAGTCGTTAAAATTTAGCAAAGAATAAAAAAAGTACAAAAATAATAGCAAAAATTTTATGTTAATGTTCAAACAGCACTATTGATTTTCTTTTCTTCCCTTTTTCGCTGCAGAGATTTGTTACGCTAATTATAACAAATTAATTAATTAATTAAAGCAATTTCAAATTGTTTGCAAGCAGCAGGATTCATCCAAAAGCAGAGAAATTTGGTACCATACGAATTGTAGCTGAGAGACATTGAAAGACGATTAGTAGATCTTAAGTCCAGCTTGAACGCTATAAAAGAAAATAATTTTTGCACTGAATCATCAGCTTCGTTTGAAGGGAGCATTGCCCGAAAAACGCCCAAAATCTGCGGACAGACATGAAGCTGTAATATTCCATCATTACAACATGTTGCAATACCTGTTAAAAACTATTAAGAATGAAGTGGTTGGGAAGTATTGCCTCACTGGCTTAATAGTGCAGACCTTTACCTGTCCGACTACTAAAAAGATAAGCAGTTATTTTGGCTCGGAATACATATGTTGCCAGAAAGACGGGAACTGGTCATAGCTTACAATGGATAATACCTTGAATAAAATTATATTGTATAAATGTTTCAAAATATAAGCTAAAAATGTTAAAAAATCACTAATTTTTAAGTCATACACCCAACATAAATATTTTTTTATAAATAAAATTTAATGATTATAGTACCGCATGAACATGATTCTCGATTATTTTACTTTATTAATACATTCTTAATAATGCAACAAAAGAAATGAATTCATTTATGCACAGTACATTCATCCAATTATCCTCGAACATTCATATGTACATTTAACAGTATAACATCGAAAAATGTGACATGTACTTAGTTATATCAGAAGTTCTGGTAGAATTATTTTTGTCCCTACTGTAGGAAAGGTCTTTGCAGTTTTTGGTAAGTGATATTCATACTTCATTTACGCATTAAAAGTTTTTGGCTTGTATTAAATACAATCAATGAATAGGGAAATATTCAAAACCGTATTGTAATTGCATGGAAACAGGCGACATTTTTCGAGCGTTGCTGTTGGTTGACCGAATTAGGTCTTGTTAAGGGAACCGAAATGGAAAAAATCCACTCCGAAAGCAGCAAATAATGTCGCAGAAAATTAATATATGGGCAATTCTATGTCATCGTATAGAGTATAGATTTTGCAAAAATAATAGTATCTAAAAAATACTTTTGTCTTTATTTACCATTCAGAGGGTACTATATTTTTAAAAAAATTTTAAGTTCTTTCGAAACATTGTTGTTCAAAATATCGGGCGATATAAGGGTATATCGTATGTGACATAAAACGGAAGTAATTTTGAGGTACATGTAGAAATATGCGAAAATACAGTGAGCCGCAAAAGTGAGTATACACCAAAAATTATTGGATATTTTTTAAGATAATGAAAATTCTAAAATTTATCCATGATTAAAATTTTAAAGTTTCGGTTTGATAGAGATTGGCTTGAATAATATCTTTGGTTGTGAAAAATATAGATTTAAGTCGGACTATAATGATTTTCATGATCTTAAAAAATCAAAAAATTCGCTGCTGTTTACTCACTTTTGAGGCTCACTGTACATCATCTCGTCCAACATCGGAAGTTCATCCTAGAGTGCACCCTGCTTCTGTAATGGTATTGTGGAAAGTTGCAAAGCTTCAATTCTGCGAATAAAGAGAACATAAGAAAATCATGTACTCGAATTTAAGGTAATTCTATTTATATAAGAATTTAAGCATTTATTATTTTTTATAGGCTTTACTGTAATTTTAAAGATGAAAAATAAATTCAACTTATTATTACTTACCGTCTTTACAATAAAAATAAAAGTAATAAGTTTTAAGAAAGTAGATTTTCATATATTTATTTAAAATGTATGCTATAACCCGTAAACATTTTCTTTTGAATTTTGATCAGAAAGTGTTTTTGCTATTGGTCAGGAAACGTAACAAAAATTTGTTTTGGTGAGAAAATTCGAAAAGGCCGACAATCAAACTTTTTACATTACGTTAATTGCAAAGTACAGTCCGAGAGTTTTCTTTAAGTTTTTATAATTATCTTATGATATTTCCGAAAATCCTCAGAAACTATTAATATTCGGAAAATGTTCACAGGCCGAATTACCGCATTAAATATAGAGTAAAATTAATGGTAATTTGATTGTTTGAGATTTTGGCATATTAAAATTTCAATATCGAAATTAATTATCATTACGATGGTGTATTCGTTCACGAATGCGGTAATTCGGCCCCAGATTATCTTCTGATCAAATTTAAGATTATTTTTTTTAAGTTCTTTGACTTGTTCATTGGGTATACATATTCTCATTGTATACATATAAAGATTAACTACGTCAATGTGAAATAAATTTAAAGAAATGTTTGCATAATAAAATGTTATGAATGTAAGTATTATACCCATACTCGTATTAATTCAATTGAATTAAATTTAATATGGTCAAACAAATACAAAACGAATAACAGCACATATATATATTAAATGGAAAAATTCACATTGTGCATTGCAATTTTTTTCTCAAATTAAGATAAAATGTTATCTGTGTAATAAAGTCAAAGATTTTTCGGATTTATTTTATTACAAAAATTAAAGTAATTTTATTACATATAAAATTACTAAATAGGATTATTACTCTCATATTTTATTAATTATTTTTACAGATTTCTATATATAAAAGTTTTCATCGAATTATTCCAATCATTTTATAAATTATTTCACATTTTCAAGCAAAAACAAGTAAGAAAGTGTAGTTGGTTAAGCCTAACCATGTAATATCACTGTCCAACAAATTCAGACTTTTTGATTGGAACAGAACAGCGACCCTATAATTCTGAAAGGGCATGTTGAGTAGAACATTTTTGTAGAATAAACTTATAGTCCAGCTGGTCTGAATTTTTTTTACAGTGGGTCAAAGTTTTCATTTTTTGATCGAAGGAAGCAGTTATTAACAGGACAAAATGTTGTAAGTTAATATCTAAGAGAATTCTTATTGTCTGAGTTATATCGTGGAATTTTATGGGAATCGTTTTTGTGGAAGATTCTGTAGAATAAACTTATAGTCCAGCTGGTCTGAATTTTTTTTACAGTGGGTCAAAGTTTTCATTTTTTTATCGATGGAAGCAGTATACTAACTGGAAAAAATGTTGTAAGTTAATATCTAAGAGAATTATTATTGTCAGAGTTATATTGTGGAATTTTATGGGAATCATTTTTGTGGAAGATCTTAACCCTCTAGCTCCTCTCCTTAGGGGTCAATTTTACACTTTTTTCGATAAAATCAAAAAAAGTCCTTTCAAAAAGAACATTTAAGGATTAAAATATTCTACAAGAATGTTTGACGGAATATTTCAGTGGGGTCACCAAAGATACTAAAGTTACACACCTTGGGTCTCACATTTTAAAAAAATCATCAAAAATCTATATATGATCCGAATGAGCTGCTATTTAAAATATAAATAGTACTAGAGAAGATCTACAAAAAATATACATCGCTTTTAGGTCGAGAGTTATTTAGGTTTATTTATATTTTTTAATTTTACTCGATCTCTTTTTAGTTCGATTTTTTTTTTCAAATATCACCTATATTTGCGATACAATTTCGAATACTATAAAAACAATTTTCTAACAGTTATCTCGTCCTTATAAAAAGTTACACGCATCCAAAGTTGTAACATGTAAAAATGGCAGTATTTTTTACTTTTTTCCAAGACACATTTTCCATGGAATATATAAAAAAACGTTAACAATTTTCAAAAGGGAGCAAGGTTTGTGGAGCTCCTGATGAATAAATGCAAGCTTTTTGTATAAGTAGTTGGTATTGGTGGAAACCTTAGGACTTGAAGCTTAACAGCTTGGTGAAATAGAATAATTTTATGAATTTTTTCGGACGTCATTTACCTTAGAAACTAAAAAATTTTAATATATGGATTTTCCATGAACACAAAAATAAAATTTTAATTAATGTACATTTTGAACGGTTAAAGATATTATAACAAAATTTGGAAATAATGTAGACCCAAATGTTCTTAAATCAATGGCATTATAATATTTCACAGTTTTTAATTTAAAATACTAAAATTCCTAAAAGCGGAAGAATTGTGCCAAAAACTGAGTTTTTTTAAAAGTGACTACTGTGACGTTATTTACCGTGCGATAGTAAAATAGCTTTGCATGTATTTAAATAATATATAGGGCTATATAAACATGGAACATTTTTGAGGATCTGTGTTTTCCTTTTTACAATTTTTTACTCAAACCTAATTTTCTTTTTAAATTGGCGAAGTTTGGATAGGTCTGGGAGTGATTAGGTCCGCTTAAGTTAGCCAAGTTTTGTTTTACACGCTTTTGCACTAGGTTTTCTTTTTGGACCATATACAAATTGTATATAGTCCCGAAGAAAATTTTTTTCTACAAATGAAAAAATATAGGGACTTCTTTGGGAAAAAACGTAAAAAATACGGCCATTTTTACACGTTCCAAGTTTGGATGCGTGTAACATTTTATAGGGACGAGATAACTGTTAGAAAGTTATTTTTATAGTATTCGAAATTTTATGGCAAATATAGGTGATATTTGAAAAAAAATTTCGAACCACCGTAGGTCCGACATATCTTAAAAACTATGACCCCCACTGACATTTTCCGCCAAATATTTTTGTAGAATATTTTAATCCTTAAATGTCCTTTTTAAAGGACTTTTTTTGATTTTCTCGAAAAAAGGTCAAATTAACCCTTAACGAGGGTTAAGATATTCCACAAAAATGATCCCCATAAAATTCCACTATATAACTCTGACAATAAGAATTGTCTTAGATATTAACTTACAACTTTTTTTCAGTTAGTATACTGCTTCCTTCGATAAAAAAATTAAAACTTTGACCCACTGTAAAAAAAATTCAGACCAGCTGGACTATAAGTTTATTCTACAAAAATGATCTACTCAAAATGCCCTTTCAGATTTATAGGGTCGCTATTCTGTTCCAAAAATGCTGTCGGACAGTGTAATTAGTATATGAGCAAATTATGGACCGATCGCAAAGAATTTAGTAGCATGATTTTTATGCATATAAAATGTATTGTAAAATATTTGTGCATGTTAAAGTGATTTCCGGAAGTGGGCCTTTATGGGAGGTATGATTAAATACACTATGCATGAACTTGACACTTTTTTTCTGTAAAGCGTGACACTAGGCGGGTTAACCTAATTCTGGTACGCTGATCGCAGTGGAGCTAATCGCATTGTAGGTTAGCTCTTGTTTTCGAGATATACTGTTATTTCGAAAATGGAGGAGGTTGCACAACCTATATTCGCGTAACTCAAAAACTTTTTAGCTTATTGAATAAACTATAAAAACGAAATTCCACAATAAAATTACCTTAAGTAAGCCGTTTTAGAAATATACAGCCTAACTACAAAAGCCTTAAAGTCGACATTAAGCCAATAAAGTTGACTATTATTTTAAATTTCGTACCATAAAACAAATATCAAAAAAATTTAAATTGTTGCTTTATTATTTCAAAAAAAAAGCTTTTTGTTTTGAACTTTTATGTACATTTTGTTATTTTAATTTTTTGAAATTTCTTTTTTTTTATTTATATTCATTGAAAAATATTTTCCAACAAAAAGTTCTATTTTAAAATAAATACGACTTTAACATAGTTAGGGTGATAATTTTTTGTTTTGAAATTTTTGTTTTTAAAACGGCAAAATTTGTGGACAGGAACTTTGTTTGAAACTCTACATGTAACAGCATAACTACTATTTAAGAACATTAACTACTCAATTTTATGTATATAATTGTGAATAATTTCGAAAAGAATTCGGCTATTTTCATGATCGATATTTCAGTTTGTTTCTATTATAAGTGGCTTTGCGATAAAGCTATAAAGCCGTTTTCGATTTTTAATGAGTTTTTTAAAACAAATTTTCGGCTGTGCCGACAATAAATTATTTTTCTGATAATTATGGACCGATCCTCATAAAAGTTGGTAGAAAGATTTAGTTTCGTATTGTATAAAACTTGTTGATGGGGACCATGTATGGGGACTAGAGAAATGTTGCCCGATTTTCTCCATACTTTACAATATAATTTCACATAGTATTTGTTGAAAATTGCAGCTAGCTAGCTCCTTTAGTTTGCGCCCTATCGTGTTTTAGACAGACAGACAGACGGGCAGACATAGATAAATCGTGTTAGAATTTTATAGGGACTTTTTGGTACTACAAATAATATTTCGATAAAAATGAAATGACAAAATAAATATGCCCCATCTTTTTAATGGTTGGTATATAAATGAGGATTACTTTTATTTTTAATCAAAAATATATTTTTTAATAAAAAATTAACCGAAACATAAACGTGACTTTAAGTCAGTAGACACTTAAGTAAAATATTAAACTAAATGTCGAATTTAGTCATTATGATATCCTGCATTTTTTTCTAAATATTTATAATACGTACATAACAATAGTTTCAAATAAATCCACGAAGATTGTAAGTAGAATAAATACAAACTCATTAAAATTTTACTAAAATTAATTGTCATATGCTGTTGACAAATTCTAAAAGCAAGAATTAAATAAGAAAATATTTTGAAGTTGAAATAAATCTCTGAATATGTGTATTATTTCATATTCTTTAACATTTTGTGGAAGCGCGACATTTCATATTCGCACTCTTTGTAAACTTCAGATTTATAAATCTAAAGCTATTTCGTATCCAACAATATCCAACAACCAGACAAGTAATACACGCAAATTCAGCATGCACACATGTGTCGTCATGTAACGCGCGTCACATCAAAAGTCAAGAAAAATTCCATGAAGTTTCCACTTTCTACTTCTTCATTTTTTTTTCGTCACTTAAACACGTACAAACGTGCATGTGTGTAAAACTCTATACAATAGATACAATTTTTTGTATACATTTTACATACAAAAATTAAAATAAAACACGGAGAAGAAGTTCAAGAGTTGGTATTTATTTTATACGTGTGTATGGGATGAAGTCATCTTTGGGGATTGTATAGTTTAGTTTGATGTTGATGGGGAATGGTGTATGGTGTATGGGAACGCAATCTTACTGCACTGCATGTTACATTGACCCAAGGGAGTAAAATGGAAATTTATATGCAAAAACATGCTGTGAAATGATACCAATTCATGTTCCGTATATAGTTTAATGTATACACGTATGTAACTATTAAAAAGTGAAAAATCTTTTTAAATAATTTTATCACAAATATGTATATGTATGTTTATATGTGTAAAATAAAATGCAACATTCATTGTACTCACACAGATACTTATATGAACATTAGGGGCTGCCCCGTTTGAATGAAGTACAAATAAGTGTCGCTGTTCCCAACTAAAATGAAAGTTTTGTTTGAGGAAACCATTTCTCAAAAATGTTTTTCTTGACGTCAGTATATGGTGAGCTGGATCAAAGGATAATAAAGTTGTTTGTTAAGGTTTTATTGAAATTATTGAAATGAAACACATTTAGTATTGTTGAAATTATGGTGCAAATCCAAAAATCAAAAAAATTCAACAGGTAAATGTTTTATATTCGGCTGTGCCGAATATTGTATACCCACCATCAATATGTGACAATAAAATATTTTTCTAACATTTATTTCATCATGATAACATTCAGGGAAAATCTGCAACTTAAAATCAAGAACGCATCATATTAATTCAATAATGTTCATTATAATAGAAAAACCATATTGAAATACGATAAAACAATAATTTTCAGATTTAAATTAATATTTTTCCATATTAAAATAAAACAAGTAAGAGTGTTATATTCGGC
Organism: Calliphora vicina; assembly: GCF_958450345.1. Taxonomy (NCBI): domain Eukaryota; kingdom Metazoa; phylum Arthropoda; class Insecta; order Diptera; family Calliphoridae; genus Calliphora; species Calliphora vicina. The sequence continues at coordinate 143,773,024 of NC_088780.1, read as the reverse complement.
TGTGCCGAATCTTATATACCCTTCACCAAATTAGACTTCAAAATTTTAAATATTTTTAGGTAAACAAAATTTAATTTTTTTTCAGTTGTTTTTTTTAATTTTTTCGAAAAAAATTTTTTTTCGATTGTTATTTAAAATTTTTAAATTTTTTTTTTTTAAATTTTAAATTTTTTTTTTTTGTTTTTTCAATTTTTTTTTTTTTTAAAAAAAAATTGGGGTTAAAATTTTTTTTTCCGATTTTGACCCATTGTAGGTCCAACTTACTATGGTCTTATATACGTCGTTGCAAATGTCTTTGAATTATCTATCATTAGATATCCATATTGTCTATATTAATGTCTTAGTAATCCAGATATAGGTCAAAAATCGATGTTGTCTTGGTTTTACCTCATATCTCAGCCATTTGTGGACCGATTTTGCTGATTTTAAATAGCAAAATTCTCGAAAGCATGTCTGACAGAATTATTGAAGATTTGGATCCCGAAGATATTTGGGGTCTTCAGAAAATTGATTTCAACAGACAGACAGACGGACATGGCTTAATCGACTCCGCTATCTATAAGGATCCAGAATATATATACTTTATAGGGTCGGAAATGAAAAATGTAGAAATTACAAACGGAATGACAAACTTATATATACCCTTCTCACGAAGGTGAAGGGTATACAAAATTCAACACTACTAGACTTTCGTTAATGTTTCTGATTGATTCAATATGGTTTTTATTATACCCTTCTCACGAAGGTGAGAAGGGTATATATAAGTTTGTCATTCCGTTTGTAATTTCTACATTTTTCATTTCCGACCCTATAAAGTATATATATTCTGGATCCTTATAGATAGCGGAGTCGATTAAGCCGTGTCCGCCTGTCTGTTGAAATCAATTTTCTGAAGACCCCAGATATCTTCGGGATCCAAATCTTCAATAATTCTGTCAGACATGCTTTCGAGAATTTTGCTATTTAAAATCAGCAAAATCGGTCCACAAATGGCTGAGATATGAGGAAAAAACCAGGACAACCTCGATTTTTGACCTATTTTTGACCTATATCTGGATTACTAAGGCATTAATATAGACAATATGGATATCTAATGATAGATATTTCAAAGACATTTGCAACGTATATAAGACCATAGTAAGTTGGACCTACAATGGGTCAAAATCGGAAAAAAAAATTTTAACCCGAATTTTTTTTTTCAAAAAAAAAAATTAAAAGACAAAAAAAAAAATTTTTCAAAATTTAAAAAAAAAAAATTTTAATTTAAAAAAAAAAAAAAAAATTTTAAAATTTAAAATAACAATCGAAACAAATTTTTTTCCAAAAAATTAAAAAATAAATTTTGTTTACCTAAAAATATTTAAAATTTTAAGGTATAATTTGGTGAAGGGTATATAAGATTCGGACAGCCGAATATAGCACTCTTACTTGTTGATTTTATTTTTCTCTGGGTACAGTAAACACGTACAACTGTATTTTGTTCTCTAGGTGGATGATTTGTTACTGAATGTAGAAGGGAGACATTAAAGTGATCCCATGATTGCATTCTCGGGGGTAGGAACCGATCGTTGTTCTATTAATTTATTTGTAAAAGACCTAAAATACCTAAATCCCCAATTGGATTTCAGAGTTACGATCACTTTGCCACCATTAAACAACAAATCGGGACCTTTGAAGCAGTATGTGAAGGCATTAGATAAAACTGATCCATGTTTTGCCTTTCTCACAATAAAGTTGCATAATAAACAAAATGGTTTGAAAGATTAAGGTTCATATAAAACTTATTTAATTTCATCATGCTATTAATTATTATAAGACAATTGTGAATGATCTAGTCATTTTCTGTGGGGGAACTTGTATGTGAACTTGGGACAAATGTTGCCCGATTTTAACCATACTTTACAGTATTAATTCAGCGTACGATTAGATTTGTGCCGCATAATTAACATATTTATGGCTGCTCAAACAGTATTCCGGGGGACATTTCTATGGGGGCTTGATGAAATAATGGACCGATATTGCCCATTTTCAACACCCAACAAGCCTTATCAACACAACGTATTTATGGAAATTTTTAGCCAGTTAGCTTGCGCCCTGTCGAGTTTTCAACAGACATACAGACGGACGTAGGGACGGAAATATATAGATCGTCTTAGAAATTCTTAAGGAACCAGAATGTATATATACCTATCCCTCTATTTACACGATAGATTCATTCCTGAAAAAATCGTGTAAATCGAAATAAAACAATTTTGTATGAGAATTCGCTTAAATCCAAAAAAAGACCCAAATACGAATAAATTTAAAATTTTGATTAGAAAATTAATTTATTTTAAAGTAAAATAAATACATGCATTGTAGTTAAAGCATTTAAAAAACAAAATAAATGTAACTCATAAAAAACATGTGAGTTCATTAAAAAAAAACAATTAAAAACATATTTCTATTATTTATAGTATGTATCAATTCCAATCAATTCTTCATCACTGTCTTCCGCTACTGATCGTATTTTTTGGACATATCACTTTCGTCACTAGATAATTTTTCATGCGTTTCTGGTACGATAGTTGATAAATTGGAGATAAATCAGTTCGTAGAGATTTGGAAATTTAATTTCTAATTAAAACTTGTGTTGATTTATTGTTTAAGTCCTTATAAACCTCCTTAAAGTCCTTATAAATACCAATGTGAAATGTTTGTTTTAGTCATCATATTTATTAAATCTTCAACATATAATTCTTTATTTATCATCAATTCTTCAATATCACCTGCACAAACGACATCAAAACCTTCTCCTTCCAATGTATGTGCCATCTCCAATGATTGACAAGATAGTCTAACATATTCTTCTACATCTGGCCACAAATTTTTTCCAACAGCTTCTGAGTGCAGCATTAGCCAAGGCAACATGCTTTACACAATTTAATATTGAAAATTTTTTGCTTCTGGGACAAATACATTATAGATACATATTTTCGATAATTTACTGAAAAAAATTATGGCCCTAATTTTGTAAATCACGTCATCAAAGTGATATTTATATGGAAAGCAAAAAAAAAATTTCAAAAATTTTTAAAATTTGTTTTTGTTGTATATATAAAATCTTCAAATTATGAAAGGCAAATCAACGCTTGAATTTTGGTGCGTTCGTTCTGTTCAGAATTTGTAAAGAAAACAAAAACAAATTTTTCAAATTTTTGAAATTTTGTTTTTGCTTTCCATATAAATATCACTTTGTGACGTGATTTACAAAATTAGGGCCTATGTTTTTCTAAAAATATTTAAAAAAAATTTAAACGAAACCCAAAAAAAAATCGTGTAAAAAAAGTATAGTGTAAATCGAGGGATAGGTGTTCTTTTCTAGGTCTGCGATAATATAGTGAATATTTTAAAAACGGAATGACAAAATCAATTGGGTTTAAAAAAAATTTAAATATTTTGCAAAAAAATTACAAAAGGGTGAATATTTTTGGACCTACACAATACTTTTAGATATAAAATTGCAAGCAACTTGCAAAGACCTATGTATACCAATATTCCATATATATTCTTTGAGTGAAATATTAACAAAATCATATAAACCATAAAAAGCTTCTTTACATCTTTTGACTCAGCTCATAAAATACATAACCCATGACAAACATTTTAAGAAACGGTATCTTAGAATGAATTAAACTTTTGTTTAGTTGGTACTTTGTTTTAGGGCCACCCTAATGTACACATATTTGTGCAAAAATATTTTTGTACAAATATTTGAATATCAAATGTAGCAGAAAAAAAAAACTTTGTTCTATATATTTTAACCAAGTTTCATTCTTTAGATATTTTTTTTCACCATGACACAGCAGCTTGTCGAAATTATTTCGTTTCGTTTATTTTTTTTTTTTCAAAATTTACAATTACCTCTTTAAATCCTAACTTAATGTCTGACTTCATACCCTGCTTCTTTTTTTTTGCCAGTAGTTTAATAACTAGTGCAAAAATTTTACAATATTCTTATGTGGACTAAGTTGACTTTTATAAGCCTTAAATTAAGTTAATGCTCTCCTAACAGAAATTTCTCTGAAATAAATTAAAAAAAGATCTTTAAATCCAAAATTAAAAAAGACAGCAGAAAAGTAACAAATGTTACATTTCAATAGACAAACTCATTTCACCACATTCCTATACTTAACACCTATGACGATGATGATTATGGTGATGATGAAGGATATAAAATAGAATGACTGTATAAAAAGAATGTGTATTATATTCAAACAGAGACATGAAACTTGTTTGCATTTTACATAACTTTGCGACATGTGTTGCAACATTCAAAGTGTCGTCAAAGTAATTCCCATTCTATAATGAAATTCCTTTAAGGTGTCTTTAGTATGGCAGCAAAATGATGAGACAGAACAAAAAAACTTTGTCGATTTTTACCCTGGCATTTCTGCTTCAGGTTCTTTTTATTCGCATCCTTCTGTACTTTAAAGTATATTAAGTGTTAATTTTGTGTAAATTTTGCTTTGTTTTTATATTATTTTTTTTATTCTAACAAATAAATTTTATAAAAATGTAAATTTGTTTCAAACTTGCACTTGTATATCACATCAAAACATAAGGATTTCAATGTCTTATAAAACTTATATGTATGTTTGCATATATGTAAAATGTACATACATACATATATTATTTGTCAGTTAAATGCGAGTTTTTCCTTGATTTCGTGTTGCTGTTGTTTTCGCAGTAATTTAAAACAATAGCAGCAGCAGCGTCAGCAACAACAATAACACCTCAAAACGCACAACAGCAACTGCTTACAAGTAATGGGGTTGCCTGCTTATTACATGTTTCTTGAGTATTTGTAAGGATTTCACGTGTCTTGTGGGATTTTCAAGAGCTTTTTTTGTTCGTGTAGAGCGACATACAGCATCTTACAGTTGTATGTGTGAATTTCAGTCTTAATTATAAAATTTCTTCAACAATCTTGTTTTTATGTTAATTAATGCAACCTTGCAAAAAGCTTCTTACATTTGTACACTTAATGTATGAGTATGTGTGAACAGGAGAAGCATTCATAATGTTTCAAAGGCTCATGTAAACAGTTACGAAGTTTGATTTAAAATTTGTTTAAAAAAAAGCGTGCCCACAAATAGCTGAGAAAATATACTCCAATTTCCAATAAAATCAAATATAACAAAATGAGTTTTAGAAACTTTTTGAAAAATATCAATTTTTACCACATCTGCTCCCTGACCTAGCCCCCTTACAAATGTCCCCCCGGAATATAGTTTGAGCAGTCATAAATATGTTGATTATGCGGCAATCCTGATACAATTTGTCACAAAATAGTTCTAAGTATGTGGACTTAGTTTATACTTAAAGTATGGTCCCACTTATATAAGGTTCCACAATAAAAAAATTACTTGAACATTCACTGTCCAACAAATTGAGACTTTTTGATTAGAACAGAATAGCGAGTCTATTCAGTCCATCATTATACTAACTGAAACAAATTTTGTAAGTTAATATCTGAGAGAATTCTTATTGTCAGATTTATATCTTGAAATTTTATGGGGATAATTTTTTTAGAAGATCTTAACCCTCTATCTTCTTTCTTTGGGGGTCAATTTGATATTTTTTTTCGACAAAATCAAAAAAAGTTTTTTTCAAAAAGGACATTTAAGGATTAAAATATTCTACGAAATTGTTTACCGAAAAATTTAAGTGGGGTCACCAAAGTTGTAAATAAAGCTCTTTACACTTAATTAGCAAAATTATATTCCATTTCGGGTCTAATATTTTTAAAGGTTGATATTTTAATTTAAAATAAAAAAATTCACCGCGTTTTGTATGTGAACTTTTTTGACAACCGGGAAAAAATAAATTTTATGCAAATTAGATATTTGCATAAAATGTAAAAAAATTATAGCCCTAATATTCATAAATAAATTGGCAACAGAGATATATGAACAAAAATTCGAAATATCCATGTCTCAGAGCAGTGCTGTTACGGGTTTCTTTGAAATATTGCATCAAACGTAGTGTTGAAGAACGGAAAGAGTTTCTAAGACCCTTAAATCGTTTACAACTTTCACCAATATTATTTTAAGTAACCAGAATGAAATATTAATGAACCAGAATTAATATACTGAAAGTGATTATAACCTTCGTCTCTCCGAACTTCTACTTGCTCTGTAAACTTTGAATTTGACACACCACCTACGTAATTTACAATACATATAAATAATAATAATATATAATTTTATACAACCATACATACATGCATATTAGACCTGATCTTAAAAAACAGATTTAATTTGGATGTATCTTATTTTGTTCCTTAGTGTCTTAAAATAACTGCTGCAAATCATTTTTTTGATTTCTTAAAAAAGGTGACTGGTTTAATAAAACAAGTCTGAAATAAATTTTATCTTCTAGAAAAAATTATCTTTCTATCAAAGTATATAACTTGAATTTGGCACTATCGCACTTAAAATTCAGTAGATACAAAAAATAAATATCGAAAAATTCTTAACACACATTTTTCATTACAACTTTTAACCGAAGTATTATTTGATTTTTTTATCAAGTTACTTTTGTAAAGCATGTCATTATTATGTTTAATGTCAATTATGTCCACTTGTTGTTAATCTGATTAAAATGAGTGACGAGAAAAAAAGTGAGTACTAAAATTATTAAATATTTTCAACAAAACCCAACTTGATCCTACAAAAAGTTAGCCAAACAATCAAAGGTCTGCCGTCCAATGTTAGTAAACAGTATCGGTAGAACTTGTCCGTTGATAGAAAATCTGGTTCATGGTCCACATGATGTTTCTAAAGCCAATAAATAGAAAGCATTTTCATAAGAGCTCCCAACATCCAGTAGGAAAGTTGGGAGTTTTACCAAGAGAGGTTTCCGGAAAATGTTCATCACTATTGATTAGAACTATAAAGATAATAGTTTTTGTAAATTGTATTAATAATTTCAATCAAATAAAAACTGTATGTTTAGTGGTTTCATTATTATTAATTGTGTTTTAATTGCTGTTCATAGTTCTATTGCATCTGAGTGTTTTGAATTTTCATATCAGATCAATGTTGAATTCTTATGTGTTCGATTATCTTTTATGAATACCTGTATATTTATTACATGTTCGTATATTCCGCCTAACTCCCCCCTGATGTTTATTTACAACACTCCGAGTTGATTGGTGTCATAGCATCTAAACTATCTGCTAAGGATTCATTGATTGTCCTTGGTGACTTTAATTTGCCTAGGGTATCCTGGATTTCTTGCCCGGACATCGGGCGATTGATGCCTTTATCTTCCGCCAGTTTCGTTGATGAATTTTTTAATACGTTGTTTGAACTTTGTCTAATTCAGTATAATAATATTCCTAATTCAAGTGGTAGATTTTTAGACCTCGTCTTTGTTAATTCTCCAAACATATCATTGCCGAGATCATTGCCATTTGTATGTCCTGAGGATATTTACCATCCTACACTTCTAATTTGTCTTGATTTTTCACATTATTTTTGTGACTCTTCCTCAATTATTAACAGCGAAAAACGTTTCAACTTTGGTAGGGCGAATGAATATTTACTAAGGAATTTTCTTAGCGTCACGTCTTGGCAATACACTAACGATTTGAATCTTGATATTACTTCTTTTTACTCTATTCTTTTCAAGGGTTTTGATATCGCCGTGCCATTTACTAATATAGTAAATGTTAATAGTGGTCCTGTTTGGTTTACTAAAGAGCTCAGAAGAGCTAAGAATTTGAAAAGTAAGTTGTTTAGAAAATATATTGAAAATCGGTCAGCGGTTAATTATATTAAATACTCCGTTGCAAGGTCTAAGTTTAATACTTTGAATAATAAATGTTACTCCAATTATATTATATATTAAGAATTTTTCGATCGCAGTCCCTAATGTGTATATGATCCGGAAAGAAAACTTAATGCACAATCGTGTCAAATAAAATTTAGGCGGACATAAACAGTCCTATACAACACCTTGTTAGATAGATATGTTCCTCAAGAGGATAAGATTTATTTCAAACAAGTAGACAATATTATTAAACAATTTAGATAGTATGGTCGGTCAAGCCCGACCATATAATACCCTACACTAAGTAAAAGAGCAAAAACATTCTTCTTTTAAAATTTCAATAATTTATATTTTTGAGTGATTTTCGGAAGTGGGCCTTATACGGGAGCTATGACCAATTATGGACCGATCATCATGAAATTAGATCATGTAATTTATGTCTATATTGAAGTTAACTGTGTTGAATTTTGTGTGTATACCAACATTTTTAAACGATTTATGCACGTTAAAGTGATTTTCGGAAGCGGGTCTATATGAGAGCTATGACTAATTATGGAACGATCGTAACAAAATTTGGTGACATGATTTCCGAATATATAAAACTTATTTGGAGCGGAATTTGTGGAGATACATATATAAATTAAACATTTATGACCGATAAAGTCCAATTTCGGAAGGACATTTGTATGGGGGCTTGGTGAAATAATGAACCGATTTCAGCCAGTTTCAATAGGCTTGGTTTTTGTGCCGAAAGAATAATATGACTAAATTTGATTGAAATATCTTCAAAATTGCGACCTGTACTCTGCGCACAAGGTTTATATGGACAGCCAGCCAGCCGACCAGCCAGACGGACGGGCATCGTTTAATCAACTCAGAAAGTGATTCTAAGTCGATCGGTATACTTTAAGGTGGGTATTAGACTAATATTTTTGGGCGTTACAAACATCTGCACAAACGTATTATACCCTCCCCACTATGGTGGTGTAGGGTATAAAAATAGATAATTTTTTAAGAAATCTGAAAGAGTACAACTACTTAGCCAATTTTATAAATTTCAATGCACTTCCGGCACGACTTCAGGTTATTCATTTACCCTGAAACTCAATTAATTTTAGCCACACAAAAAAAACTGAGTCGCATCCAAAACAAATAAATTTTGAAGGTCCGGTCTATTACATATGTAAACGCATAGGTATGTATGTACTTATGCATGTAAAATATTACTGCATTTTATTTTTGATTGCTCTTAGCAGCAACATTGCAATGTGCATTAAGTGATGACTTTCATTGTTTTGTGCATCTGTTTATTTTCATACAAAATATTTTTCTATTCTAAATTAAGTATAGGTATGTATGTAGATTTTGTCTTAAGTAAACTGCAAGTGCAATACAAGTTTATTTCATAACATGTCAAGGATTTCATTAAAGTAAAGAGAATTGGATGAAAACATTATAACTAATGTTTACTTTTATAATAAATTTCATGGAAATTAATAGAAATGTATTTAATGCAATTTAGTATGTAAAACAAGCAATTGTAAATATTTATGTAAGGAATTTTCATAAATTGGTTTGTTAATGAAATCTCTGTAGTTTCGAATATGTTTTATATAAAAAGTTATTCAATTACCGTATATATAATTAATTATCCAGTAGATATGAGTTGAAAATCATTATTAGTATTACGCATAAGTACATAGTGAAACAAAAGTGAACAAAACAAATATGCAGGGGTTTTCATGTAGCAATCCTGTTATATTGAAATCCATAGAGTACGGAATTACCTACAGTTTTCCAGCCAAAACTTATCCTTTTTCCAAAAAAATATTATTTTTTTTAATCACATTAGCTTTTAAAAATATGGCAGATATTTTCTAAATCATTCAACTGTTATTTCCGTTAAAATGCACCAAAAAATAATTACAGATATTGGTAAGGCAAACGAAGTCGAAAAACTAATTCGAAGAGCACCGAACACTTCTATCAGAAAAGCAGCTCTTAAAGTTAAATGCTCCAGTTCTTGTGTGCACAGACCCAAGCAGAACACGATTCGGTAAAGAACTTAGAAGCAAAAGAACGTGCGAAAAAATGTAGGTAACATTTTAGGTACCTTGAAATAGCTCCCAAATGAAATAACTCCCATCAAAAATGAAATAATTCCCAAACTTGAAAAATGAAATAACTGCCAAAGGGTAAAATTAAATTACTCCCAATAATCGGCGGTTTCATAATTTTAAAAATATTACTCCCAAAAAAGTGAAATAACTCCCAATGAAATAAATCCCCATAGAAATGAGATAATTCCCAATCCGAAGCAATTTATTTATGTAATCTAAAAAAAGGAACTTCAAACGTGAAATTATTCTTCGCTTACCAAACATTTTTTGCATTGCGGGCCAATGGCGTAGCGAAAACTTTTACTCCTCTGTGGTGTATCAAAAACTGGCTTCGCTCTGAAAAGTTTTTGGCATTGCCGGCCTTTGGCCGAACGCTAAGGTTTTCTCTTCCGGGGTGTCAAAATCTGGCTTCGCTCAGAAAAGATTTCTTCTATTGCAGAAAGGTTTTATAATATTTCAGAAAGCCGATTTTCATTTCGCACCAGATTAAGAAATCGTTGCAAATTGACAAAGGCCGACGATGTAAAAAGAATCTTTTCTGAGCGAAGCCGGTTTTTGATACACCCCAGAGGAAAAAATCTTTGAGCTCAGCCGAAGGCCGGCAATGCAAAAAACTTTTCTGAGCGAAGCCAGTTTTTGATACACCCCAGAGGAGAAAACCGTTTCGCCCGGCCGAAGGCCGCCAATGAAAAACAACTTTTCTGAGTGAAGCCAGTTTTTGATATTTATGGGTTCTGCTCTTGCAAAGTAGAACCCAACAAAAATGAAATAACTTCCAATACAGTGTAATAACTCCTAATTCCCAAAATAAAATGAAATAAAACCCATCAAAACTTTCATTGGGAGTTGTTTCATTGGGAGTTATTGCATCATGAAATAACTCCCAACAAAAAATTATGAAATAACTACCTATGCGTTAGGAGTTGTTTCATAATGAAATAAGTCCTAAGTTGTATGAAAAATTTGTTGGGTGTTATTTCATCTTTTCGTGGGGAGTTATTTCACGGTACCAACATTTTATAAAAAAGGGCGCTACGGACAATGTCCCCAATGAACAAAATTCCCAAACCGAAAATGAATTAAAGCCCCAAAATTTTTTACAGAAAAAAATTTAGGGACTTAGTTCATATTTTGGGGATTTATTTCCTTTTTAAAATTGGGGACTTAATTCATAATGAAAGTACTACCCAATTACTGAAAATGAAATAAATCTACAAAAAAATGTTAGGGCATTCGATCACTTTCTTCAATTTTAAATAAATTTATTGATATTAAAATTAAAACATTTTTTAACGGGAATTTTTGGTTCACAATGTTTGAGAAAAATAGGGATTTTTTTCAAGTTTTTTTTTGTTATTAATATCAATTGGGGAATTAGTTCATGTTGGTTTGGGGGTTTAGTTCATATAGGAATTTATTTCATATAGAACTTTAGTGTGTAATTAATAAATTTTGGGACTTTAATTAATTTTCAGTTCGTAGCGCCATAAAAAAGTACGGTACCGTGAAATAGCTCCCAAATGAAATAACTTCCAATGAAATAACTCCCAATGAAATAACTCCCATCAAAAATGAAATAATTCCCAGACCTGAAAAATGAAATAACTACCAAAAGGTAAAATGAAATTACTCCCAATAATCGGCGGTTTCATAATTTTAAAAATATTAGTCCCAAAAAAGCGAAATAACTCCCAATGAAATAAATCCCAATAGAAATGAAATAATTCCCAATCCGAAGCAATTTATTTATGTATGGAATCTAACATCCAATGAAATAAAGAACTACAAAAGTGAAATTATTCTTCGCTTACCAAACATTTTTTGGATTGCGGGCCTATGGCGTATAGCATAGTTTTCCTCCTCTGGGGTGTATCAAAAACTGGCTTTGCTCAGAAAATTAGTATTGAATTTCCGGCCTGTGGCCGTGCGCTAAGGTTTTCTATTTGATATTTATGGGCTATGATTTTGCAAAGTAGAACGCAACAAAAATGAAATGACTCCCAATACAATGAAATAACTCCTAATTCCCAAAATAAAATGAAATAAAACCCAACAAAAATTTGATTGGGAGTTGTTTCATTGGGAGTTATTGCATTATGAAATAACTCCCAACAAAAAATTATGAAATAACTCCCTATGCGTTAGGAGTTGTTTCATAATGAAATAAGTCCCAAGTTGTATGAAAAATTTGTTGGGTGTTATTTCATTTTTTCGTAGGGATTTATTTCATTTGGGAGTTATTTCACGGTACCAAAAAGTACACTTGTTGTGTGATTGATGATGAAACTTATGTACTGGTACGCTTATCACAACTTCCAGGTCAAGATTTATATGTAGCTGATGGACAAGGAAATGTTCAAGAATAATACCGGGCAAAAAATAGAAATAGAATTCTCCAAGAAGTTGTATGGAAAGTCATTTGCAGTTGTGGCAAAATAAGCCAATCATATGTGACATCAGGCACGATAAACACGGAAATATATATCACGGCTGTCTAAAAAAATGGATTTCACCTTTCTTGAAACAGCACAGAGTTCCTTCATATTTCTGGTCCGATTTGGCATCATGTTGCTATGGAAAAAAGGCCGTTATGGTATTCAAACAATTCCATTTTCTGACATGGGAGGCAAATCCACCCAACTGTCCAGAACTTCGGTCTGTGGAAAGTTATTGGGCTCTTGCTAAAAAATAATTAAAGAACATAAGAAACATATCCCAGAACATGCCCGATTTTAAGCGTAAGTCCAAAAATGTAATGGAAACAACCATAAAATCATATATGGGAGGATATCCGGAAAAAGAAAAAATTATAACTACCGAGTGATATAGATAAATAATCAAAAATTTAATTGATATATACATATTATAAAAACCAACGGTCCTAATACCGATCTAGATTGTTCTATTTAAAGAGATTTTAGCAGCTGTAACAGTTAATGTTGCTATACTTGAAAACAATGTTAACCCTCTAACTCGCAAGAGTGCCTCAAGGCATGCATTACTCGTTATCTCAAATACCAGTTATCTCAAAAATTAATTATGTATATATTTTTTATAAATTTAACTGAGATTTTAGTTATAGATTTGTTAGCATTTCCCTCGAAGGTCTAAATGCATTCTGAAGTATTGTGTGTAATTTTTTTTTAAATCAAAGTTTTTCTAATTTTTAGTTGACCTATCTATACGAAATATTTTTTATTAGTTATTTTTCATTAGTTTTTCAATAAAATAGTATCATATTTATTGTTTTTTAGACCTAAACTGGCAACAATGCCCTGAGGCACTCTTCACCTTTTTGCACCTGGTTCCTAAACTTAATTCGCAAATTAGTTTATGATGGCTGTTCTGAGTTTATTGGGTCATAGTTACCCTAAAAAAATAACTCGACAACTTTTTTTTAGCATTTTAAATTTTTAGGGTTAGAGGGTTAATAACAGCGTCTTATAAACATTGTTGACAAGTTGAAGTTTCGAGCACTGGAAATGTTTATAAACATGCAGAATGTTACAAGCAGCCGATTCAGACAGACAAATCGTTAATCGCGCCAAAAGAACTGTTCATCTTTTGAGGCCAAGAACGAATCAAGCCAATTTCGGATACTCTGTTATGTAGTGAAGCTTATCTCAGAGAGAGCATTCTGCATAAATCGAAAAAAATAGTAGTCGGACAGGGCAAGGTCTGGACTATAGGCAGGGTGAAACAAAACTTGCCAACCACTTGGTGTCGATTCGGCTGATTGGCCGGACTTTACATACGATCTATTACGCTTCGAGTTATGGAAATGGATTTACTTTTCACCGCAAGTAATGATTCCTTGCAAAAATGATTTTGATTTATGGTACCCAATTTCCCTGCTTTTGGATGAATTCTGGTGCATACACACATTTTGAAATAGCTGATTGAGTAGCTCCTAATGATTTTGCATGCTTTTGTTGAGTTTGAAAATAATCTTCATGGAGTAATTACTCCAATTCTTGGTCTTCAAACCTTTTTGGCTGGCCTGGGCGATCTTTGTCTTCCGTGTCAAAATCACCAAATCTGAACCGAAAAAAACATTTAGTTATCGCACGTTAAAACCGATGGAACGCATCACCATTAGCTTTGGTTGGAAATCGGTGTGCTTCGGCCGCAATTTTTTTAAATTAAATAAGTAAAGCAAAACTTCCGACATATGACGCTTTGTTGTTACAAAATTCGACATTTTCGAATCTAAAATAAAATCCAGGTTCAATAGATACATCAGTAGTTTGTTTTAAAGTTAGAAAATTAAAGAAAAAATTATAAATCAATTTTAAAACAACGTACCTATGATTCATTTCAGTTTTAGATTTAAGAATATTGTTAATGTATTACATTTGTAAATAAAAAATTTTGAGATCGAGAAAAACTATAAGTATTTCCGAATTCCATGTACTTCAATATAGTATAATTGCTACATTGATTTTGATAAACATATTATGCTTAAATGTACGCATATTCTGCAATTTCACATGAAAGCTTACTTAATTAATAGTTGTAAATTTACATGCCTTTTTTAGAGTGTATTTTATACACCATCAAAACTTTCTACATACATGAATTCAATTCAAATCCATTACCTTTTCCTATTTGTTTGTTTAGCAGACCAATAAAAACATCCAATTTTAATTTACAAATAATAGGACACTCCCGACCATATTCAATTTATAATAACCCAACACCATTGTCCCATAGTGAAATGTCTATTCATTCATCAATATCTGTTTACAACCAGACTGAAACAATAAACAAAACTGTCAATCTATCAAGGATTATAAACAATTATGTAGATTGTTAAATTTAAAAAAAAAAAAAAAATCAACAAAATAAACTGCACCACAAAAATCAAATAAAAATTTGCTCAGCCTTAAGCACACAATCAATAGATTAAGAATACTTTGTATCTGATTTAATTTAAATACTCGACTCTGTTTTATAAAGCTACAAAATATGTACAATACATAATATCAAATTATTTTTTTGTGTATCTGTTGTGTTTCATTTTTTATATGATGACCTTTTGCAACTTACTTACAAACATACCGATTTAAATATTTATACTGTACGTATATTAAGTAAATACGTACAGTAGCAATGAACATAATTTCAATGTTATTTTACAAGTGACTTGTGGTCATACAAACATTTTGCCGAACATAAATGCTTAATTTTATGTTGGTTCGAGCTTTCAGCAGGAAAGAATGTTATAGTCAGCTCTGCCGAATCTTCACCACCATTAGTATGTGACAATAAAATATATTATGATATAGGGGTTATATGTGAGTTAGGGTCAATTGTGAACCGTTCCTCATAAAAGTTGTTAGAAAGATTTAGGTTCATATAAAACTTGTTTATGTACAATTCCATCAGTTTTTTTGCGGGTGACATTCTGTGGGGACTAGAGACCGCATAATCAACATATTTATTACTGCTCAACCAGTATTTCGGGGGACATTTGTATGGGGGCTATTTTCAATACCAAACAAGCCTTATCATCAGCTAGATCGTCTTAGGATCTTATGAGGACTCAGATTATATATACTGATGTGGGTCTGCGAGAATTATTTTGATGCTTTAGAAACGGAATGACAAAATCAACATGCTGCCGTCTTTTGCTGATGGTGGGTAAAAAAACTTTATGGTTTTGGGAGTTCTGAATACTCCAATCTTATGAGAGGCTACAGAACATATTTTGCAGACATGGTTTTTATTTATAATTTTAAGTAATTTTATATTTTTCGTTGAAACTCTTTCAACTCAATAAATATCAACATTCTAAACCATTTTATTGTTTTCCATTCCAAATCTGGTCAAAATTGCTATCTTGAATTGCTGCTTGATATTGGGATTATAATTTTTTTGGGTTATTTTTTAATGAAATTATCATAATTTAACCAGCTTTAATTTGGTTAATTCAAATAATTTCTATGAAAATTCGCCCAGACTTAATTTAGTGCTGTTTTAAAACTTCTTTACGACTTGGATTACGCTTCCAAACGTTTCGTTTTAAAAAAATTAGGCCCTAATTACTTCCAAACAAAACTTTTATAAAATTGAATGATCTTTAATTTTTGAAAAAACATTCCATACTTTAGGGGGGAAATCCCGATAGCCAGATCTAGAAATCGATGTTAGATTGAAAAATTACTCAAGCCATGATATTCGACATATTTTCATCGGTCTTCAAATGCCCACGTAATATATAAAAAATAAAAAAACGTGGGTAATATTTTAACATTTATAAAATCGTCTTCAACTAATCTTTAATCCTAGGGTGTGACTTCCTCATAATATTTATTTCTTTGTATGTTGACCGACCCACTCTAGGAAATTTCCGGGACTAAAATCGTGTTATTCAGTGCCAAGTCTGCTTTTCCATCGAAATAAATGCAAACTAACTTATAATATAATGATAACTAGTTTGTTTTCCAGTTAATTATTTTTAATTTTACTGCTAAAAATAGGCCAAAACGGGAAAAAACCGATAGCTGAAGATTCCGGTTTTGAGTCATAAAAAATTGCGTAATATTCCCTGTTCTCCTTCCGCCGAAAATAATAAGGTTTGAAATACAAATCTATTGATATGGAATTATTGAATTTATTTTGACCTACACTATACACTTCAAACACATACATACATATGTATCGATGTTCATCTACATAAGTACATAAGTTGATACGATACAAATTGTAGTGTTAACTTTTATTTCTCTGTTGATAACGATGAGTGGACAAAAACCTTAAATAAATAATAAATGTATATAAATATGTATACAGTTTTGTACATAATAATATATATCTACATATAAATATACTAAAAAAAATACAAATGATTATTTTTTTCTGCACATTCCGTGTCTATTTGTTCAACCCTCCAATAAAATCTTCGTTAACTTAGTGGGAAAACATGCTAAATCCATTTTCTCTAATTTGACCGGAGACACCAAAACAAAAATCTTTATTTCAAATATTATTGAAATCTATTAATGCAGTTTTATTATAGGGTAAATGAGTTAGAAATGCGGAAAATGTTTAGCTTTTATTTGTAAAATCTTCTGCAATATGAATTTATCCATTGTAAGCTATGACTTTTTCTCATATTTCTGGCAATATATGAATTCCGAACCAAAAGAACTGCTCATGATTTTGAGGCCAAGAACGAATTAAGCCAATATCAAATAATATGTTCCAAAAAAGTGATGTTCATAAAAATTTTCCAACCACTTCATTCTAAATATGTTTTATCAGGTACTGCTACATTTGGCCATGCGTTGTTATGATGGAATATTACGGTTTCACTTCTCGCTCCAAACGAATCAGTTACGTTCGGTACAGGTTCCATGTGACGGTCCGGCCAGAACAAACCATCTCTAGCATGTTGAGATCCATGGACGATTCGTTGGTACAAAATTCGATATTTTCGAATGTTCAATAACTGAGAATAAATGACAGATATGTACCATTCAAAATGTCATATAAGTTATTATAAACCAAAAACGTGTTCAAAAAATACGGACGACTTACGATAGTCCTGCATTTTTAAGTCATACACCCAATAATTATTTGGTATTATTTATTATACTCACAGTTTAGCAAATTTTATAATAAATTTCAAAATTATAAAATTTGACCTTAAATAATTTATGATTATGGACTTAGCACATTTGCTCACTCAGCTAACTACATATGTATATATTGGCATATACAGAAATTTACATACAACCAAAAAAAAATATTTCTTATTGATTGTTACATACATATGTATTTGATTAATATCTAATGGGGTCATCCATATCGTTCCCTAAATAAAACAATAGTTTTATGCATAGTAAGTATCTACTTAACTGATTCTATATGTGGTTAAAATTTGGTGAAATTCTACTTCAACAAAGTGGGTCAAAAGAACAATTGAAATATTACTTTTGTTCCAGATGTCTACTAACACAAAAATTTTAAACTCAATTATTTCGAAATTGTAAAAAAATTATACACTATCGTTTTATTAAGGGGACGATATATTTATAACGTGAATATTTTGAATAACGTGAATAGATTTAATGATGATTATATATAAATATTAAGTTTTCTAACTAGTTGAAAAATTATAAACTCAGGTATGTCTAAGCATCTGTTGATAGTGTGTGAATCCTAAGTATCTGGGAATCATTCTGAACAGCAAACTGTTGTGTAACTTAAATAGGGACTAGTTTGATGGTTGACACTCAAAAAATTCTTAAATGCATTAATTTTACCAAAACAATGAATTTAATTAAAATGTTAATGAATTCAAGAGATCTGTATTGTGAACAGAAAATGTGCTCTTTTTGATTCAAACAGAAGTCATAAAGAAAGAAAATGATTTTTTAAACTATTTACCATATAGAATTACACATATGAACGAGACACTCCGATTTGTCACACAAAAATACATAAAAAATCATTTGTCTGATACAACAACAAAATACATTGACTAAGATCCCTAGGGGAAAAGGAATTAACACCAAACTTATCACGTAACAGTTCCAAAGTGAAAGGGACCGGTTCCAGTTCTAACACTTTATATGAAGGGGACCTGTCACTTTAAGATGGGGATGTCCTAAGAAGGGGTTAATTGACACATTTTTGACACTTTGTGACAGGTTTCTGAACTTACCTAAATGGACGTATTCAATTTCGGTTAATACAAGACCTGTCTCATATATTGTCCCAAGTGAACAAGTCGTTGAACTAACCTAAGCGCACTTATTCAATGTCGGTGTCAGTTATCTTTCCTTAGTAGTAACTACACTTCAAACACTTTAACACTAGTTAAGTGATATGTCTTGTTTTCACCTATCATAATTCGTTACTTTTTGTAATAATTCACAGGACAAGTGCTTTTAGAACAATTGACACAAATTTCCCGCAGGGAAGTGTCCCAAATATGTATTTACAAGACTACTACCCAAGGACTTACAATTGAAAAGTGCAATATTTTCTAAAACTTCACCATAATTATTTTTTCTTAGTTATGTTGTCTGAAATATTTCTAATTTTTTTCCAGTCGTGGAAATGTATCCCTTTCATGTGTTTACTGTTACCTGTTAACACACATGTAATATAGAGACAAATCACTTCACTTGTTTAATTGTTGCAAAAAAAAAGAGTATTTATTAATGTATTTGAATCTGGAAATAATATAAACCATTAATTCTAATCACATGTTATGATCAGTTTTATATTGAAACCAAAATAAAATCGTTTGAGTTAGTTCTGTGGCCTACCACAGGATAACTGAAAAGTTTGTATAAATACCAAAGTTAATATAAAATAGAAAACAAATTATATCATTTATAACGTTTATATTTGTTGTTAATATGTATGAGACACAATCAAGTGCAGCTAAGCAGGTTGTTAATGGAGACAGTTTATGTATCTCTATTCTGAATTCCATCTATAGCAGATTATTTCATCTGCAGGTTGAATTCAGCATCCCAAACAACCCAAATGTTGCACCTATTAATGTGTAAGTTTTCATTAGTTATAAACGTTTTGGAATAGTGCAGAATTTATAGATACCTAATTTAATAATTTATGATACCTAAATACAGACCTAACCATACACATATATAAATATGTCATATGTAGTCTTGGCAATTAATATTTGTTATATTAGATTTATACAATATACATATGTATTATTTAATTGTATTTATTTTTAACCCTCGGAGGTATAACCCGGTCCGTGTGTATAACTTTATTGTTTTTCGTGTTAAAGACAAATCCTTTCACGACTTCCTGGAGCAACATTCACCGCGCACAATACGAAAAAACTCAAACCGATTGTGGTTCCGGATTCGGTTCAATCCAGATTTTCAAATGTTTTGGTTCAAACGATATAACCAGGTCTGTGCAGACCTATGAACAAATTGTGTGTTAATTCCAGTGACGGAAATCGAAATATATGCTTTTATTTGCCTTACTTTCTTTTTCGGCATATTTGGGTCAAATAATCAGCCTTCTCCTGAGTTGTGGAGCAAT
This sequence comes from Calliphora vicina, assembly GCF_958450345.1. Taxonomy (NCBI): domain Eukaryota; kingdom Metazoa; phylum Arthropoda; class Insecta; order Diptera; family Calliphoridae; genus Calliphora; species Calliphora vicina. The sequence continues at coordinate 143,753,048 of NC_088780.1, read as the reverse complement.
AATGGAAACCCAATCTATCAGGTACCGATGTCTGTTATCCAAACAGATTCTCAAGTATAATAGATTTGACAATAGCACCACATGATTCGCTTGACTAGTTGAAAGTAAATCGGCCGACATCGACGACGTTTGGAACATGCTCATGAACAACTTGGAGTGTTGATATGTTCCGGATAGCCAGGTAACGCTGATGAGCAATTGTTTCCGTACAGAGGCCGCACGAGCTTCTTCCAATATATTCCATCAAAATCATCCAAAAACGGTTGTGTTATGTAGGAACCATTCGAAGAAACAAAGCCTGCATACCGAAGGAGATATTGGATCCTTAAAGACACCAATAATGTCGCACTAATGTCGCTCTCGTAGACTCATCGAAACCAGCGCAGAAGCCATTTAAAATATTGGATTACAATAAGTAAAAATCCGGAGTGGACACCATGGATCAGATGGTTGGTGGTTACACTTGCAAACGGTCCACAAACCTATGGCCGTTAGCATTGTTTTCCAATATGTTGGACGTTGCAATGGCGTTATTCGGTGTAGATGTCGATAGATGACCAACGCAGTATCCTCTTCAAGTAGTCCATCGTGCTCACTTTGTTATAAATTGGACAAAAAACAGCGAAAAAGCTCGGTTTCATTGCATATATTGCAAAAAGTCGGTTCGTTTACAGCATTCACATGTCAGGTATTCGCATATAATATGCCTTAAATACACAGAGAAAACAGATTCGTAATGGCAACCGAATTTGTTGCCAATCGAATGAATCGGTTGCATATACAGAATTTTTCGGTTTTAGCAACTGAAAATGAATTGATAAAAAAGAGTTTCAGTTGAAACAACCCAATTTTTGTTACAAGTTCTAAAATTTTGTATCCACAACTGTAAAATTCGGTCACCAAGGTCACCAAATCATTCGATTGGCAACAAATTCGGTTGCCATTACGAATCTGTTTTCTCTGTGTAATATTTGTTTTGTTGCCTTTAAAATATAATAGCGAGAGTAGCGGCCTATGATGTATTAAAATTTGTTTTTATTGTTAATTTATTGCTTTTTCTAGCATACACAAATTTACACTTACTTTTAGGATATCTGACTATGCATTTCCATACAAATCCCATATAGGTCTGCACAGATCTAGTTATACCGTTTAGCGCCAAAAAATCACTATACCTCCGAGGGTTAAACATTTTCTGTGTAACCAAATACACACAAAAAAATAATCGAGGCTATATTAACTAAGCTTAAATAGTTAATTTCTTTTTATATGAAAACTAAAAACTAAGTTTTATTATCTATGCTAATAGGTAATTCAAACAATACACTTTAACTAAAAACTATGTTCATATAACTATTGGAATTAGTTATTTGATGTTTGGTATCTTTTTCGATGTTGTTTTTGTTTATTTTATTGTCAATTGAAAATATTTTTGGTGCAAAAGGGTATGTATGAAATTATCTAAAATTTTAGTTATATTAACTAAGAGACTTTGTAAATGCCATTCTACCCTTGCGCTTAGTTAAATTTATACTCTATTCTTAGGAAATATAACCTATGGATTTTTTTGTGTGTAGGATTACACAAATTCAAATACATATCTACATATTGATATATTTAAGATAGAGCAATTAGGTAAGAATTAAATCCCCAAAAAGAATCCTGATTTATGAAAAACTAGATTTGCAATAATTTATATTTATTGTCATATCTAAAATTTTGGTAAGACATTTCATAATTTAATATATATTTAAAATTGCATGTACTTAAAGCGAGTTCAAAGCTCCTTTACACGATCACATTTTACGACACATACTGCTCTCTTGTTATGTTAAAGCTGTAAAAACACGTTTTAACATGATACTGTCTGTCTGTCTCTCTTTAAAAGCGCATTTTACACTTTTGTGACAGTATCAACTATAAAATCTAATTCGGTACAATGATTTTTTGAAAACTTTCAAAATTGAGGAAAGCTAACATGACACATTGCTTTCTTGCTATGTTAAAACTTTTTAAAACGTACATTACTATGATACTGTCCGAAAAGTGTGTCATAAAACGTGAATCTGCTATTAAAGCCACTTTACACGAGCACATTTTATGACACACATTTGGGACAGTATCATATTTTCCAGCTTTAACATAGCAAGAGAGCAATATTTCAAAAATTCATTCTACAAGCGGATTGGATTTGATTTGTGTTACTGTCCCATAAGTCGTACGTAAAGTCTTATCGTCTAAAACAATCATTATTAACATTCGTATTATATGATTTAAATATGTTCGTATCTTACCGGCTGGATACTATGAATTAATTTCAAGAATTTTCATCATGATAATTATGTTTGAGGAAAATATTTTAAATATGATTTAAGCAAATAAACGGGTATTTTATGTAGTGTGTATGTAGTACATATCTAACAACTCCAACGATGCTGATGAACAAAGACGTTGAAGGCATAGAAGCAGGCAATCATGGAGATTAAAGTAATTAATAGTATTCCCATAACAATCAATTCATCAAACAACATGTTATATGATGATAAAATTTAATACCGAAGCCAGTATATTCATATGGTCATACATTCATTCATAGAAAGTGTAAAAAGGAGCAAACAATACAATGCAAACACATACAACAAAGATGACCGACCATACATGCATACATTATGAGGATGTGAGTATTGCTAAATATTCAGGCATGTATGTATATGTGTGCATTGGTGTGTTTGTATGTAGCAATATATACATAGTATGTATGTGTGTTTTAAAGAGAGCACTGTTTATTTAAGCTAAGAAAAAAGTATTGAATAGTTGCACTGTGGTTTGATGAGGAATTATTGTGAAGTTTCGTAATAGTAGTATTAGTGCAGGATTTATGTATACAGCATGAATTCTACAAAAGAATGTAAAAAACACTCAAGTTGTTAATATTGAGTCTTCCGATTTTTATAATATTCGGTAAACACATATCCTTTGGAATACTTTGGACATTTCTATTTTTATACCCACCATCAAAAAAGATGGATTTATATTGATTTTGTCATTCCGTTTTTAACACATCAAAATATTTGACGAATACCCACACAAGGTACCCACAAAGGGTTCCTTTCGACTCTACTTGATTGTTCGCACGTATTGAACTACCACGAAAACCAACAAACCCACACAAGTATATATATTCTCGATCCTCATATGATTCTAAGACGATGTAACTATATCCGTCTGTCTATCTGTATTGAAAACACAATAGGGCCCAAACAAAAAGAGCTAGCTGACTGGAATTTTCCAAAATTACTCTCTGTTAATAACCCTTATGAGTAATAAGGGTTCTTGATTTCACCCAGCCACCATACAAATGTCCCCTCGGAACACTGTTTGTGCAGTCATAAATATGCTTATTATGAGACAATCCTGAAAAAAATTTTGTACAAATTAGTCCTAAGTACTCTGAAATTATACTGTAAAGTATGGCGAAAATCAAGAAATATTTTTCACTAGTCGTCAACATTCATAATTGCCTTATTAATATCGTGATGAAATTAAACATAAACAAGTTTGATATGAAACTAAATCTTTCTACAAACCTTTCGGTCCATAATTGACCTTACCCCCCATATATCCCCTATACTAAACAAGTAAGAAACTATATATATAATACTATATATATAGTTATATATGAAATTAGTTCATAATATTTACGTCTATATGAAATTTATTTCTGTTGAATTTTATGTGTACACCAACAATTTTAAGAGATTTATGCTCTTTAAAGTGATTTTCGGAAGCCGGCCTTATATGGTAGCTATGACTAATTATGGACCGATCAGCATAAAATTAAGTGAAATGAATTCCTTATACTCGTATATAAAACTTATTTGGAGTGAAATTTGTGTAGATACCTATATAAATTAAACATTTATAACCGATAAAGTCCAATTTCGAGAGGACATATGTGATATAATGGCTATGTGATATAATGGATCGACTTCAGCCAGTTTCAATTGAAAAATTGAAAGTGCCAAATTTTATAGAAATATCTTCAAAATTCCTCCATATACTTTGCGCACAAGGTTTACGTGGACAGCCAGCCGGACGTACGGACGGCCGGACAGACATCGTTTAGCAGAGTTTTTTTTGGAGGTTGTCCAAAACATATCTGATAAACAAGGAAAATTTCATCCGCCCTAGTTCTTTACTTGAGGCTTTATAATGCCTTTAACAGGCAGATAGACGGAGAAACGTAGCTAGATCGTCATAGAATTTTATAAGTACAAGAAAATATATAATTTTGTGGGTCTCAAACCAATATTTCGATTTGTTACAAACGGAATGACAAAATCAATATCAAAAATTAGCTAAATTAAATAGCCACGAACGTAAAGTGAAATCTTTCTTTTCTTGTTAAACTTTTAAGAGTTTGCAGAAAAATTTTTAGCCTCATATTCTAACTATTAAAAATGTGACAAACCAACTTAGATATTATATATGCAAGAGATATTTAAATGATTTCCGATGGTCATACAGTACTTATCTGTTTATAGATTTAAAAGATATTCTACATGATCTCCTACATGATTTAGTGGTAGCCATTTGAAGCTGTCATAAAGCTGATAAGTAAACTGCACATGAGATTCAGTAATGGCGCGACGTAGGAGCAAGATGTTGGAAAATGCATTTACACTGGATCTGATTGTGGTAACTCATTTAATGGAATATCTCTAAATATTGTACATATAAAACACAACTTTGAACCACTGTCAATTGTCCTAAAGTATAAGACTTAAAGTGGCGTTAAGTTTAAGTTAAGATAAGATATGAGTAAACAATTGATAAGACCATAAAAGTTGCTCAGCTTAGTTATGACACACACACACTCTTCAGCATAAGAAAACAAACATAATCATAAGATACACAAGGATATTTTTTTAAAAATAAACTTGACTCAATCTAAACATATATAAATTCATCTCAAACCCGTTAACAACAAGAATATCTGTGTGTATGTGGAAATATTTTTCAATAACCCAGCAGTTTAGCAAGTGGTCATTTTTGGTCATTTGACACGTATGTGCTCTTTGTAGTGCAGAGATAAGACAATTGGCTACTTTATACATATCAGGTAATCTAGCGTGAAGACAATTGCCAATTAAGTGTCTCTAAGTAATCAAGAGTGTAGTCACTTTAAACGTTTTGTGAGTAGTTCGTACAAACAGTTTTTATACAAATTGTGTTGATATAATTCTCATACAGTTTTCTTTTGTTTTTGCAGAAGTATACGGATATCTCATGTAACATAACGTGAATTCAATAGTCACTTTAGTTTCTCTTCGTAACCCATAGTGAAGTCACTTTAAACGTTTATTTTGTACTACACTTTAGAAAGTAGTTATTTTGCCCACCAGAAGCAATCTATTGGAGAGTTGTCAGAGGAAGGTTTGTCTACAAGCAATTGTTTATTGGATGTATATGATATGTCTTTTTTTCTGACTATTTGAGGTCAATTAATACCCGCCCATGTTAAAATAATTAGTTATGTAGCTGATCAAGTATCCTGTTAGGTAGCTAGTAAAGTAACTGACGCTATGTAACCAGTTTGTGAACTCAATGTATTGACTACTTTGCACCAGCTATTGGACAGTCTCATTGTAATCAAAAAGGTACAATTGTCCTTAGGACAAAGCGTGTTGAAATAACGAGGTATTGAAGTAACTAGTTCCCACCCTAAATGATGGGTAAAATCACTAGTTCGGGAGTGTCTCCTAAAAATGCTGGGAAGTTTACTACATGTGGGTGTGTGCGTTTGTAACTGTGTTCAATAATGTGTCTATTATACTTAATTGTAAGTGTAAGTCTAACCAAGGGTTTATAGAAAATTATGTTTGTTTTTAAGCTAAAAGTCATACCGGAAATAAGTTGATTGTGTTTCTATATGTGTCCTTGCACGACAATGTATGTGTGCTTAAAATATTTGTGTTATTTTGATAAATAAGTTTTCCAAACAATTTTCTAAATAAATATTGACCCCAAAAAAAGGGCTATTTTTCATAACAACGATGATGACCCGAATACGTGGTCATAAAAAGGCAAACATAAAATGTTTACCTTTTTTTTAACAAACTTTTCATATTTATTATAAACTAAATGTGTGTATGTGTATAGGAAACATAGATATACATATGTATCATTAAAAACCTTTAAATAACTTGTCTTTGTAACAAGTTCATTTACTATTGTCTGCATCACCAACATCATTATCATCATTGTGCGAAATGCCATTTAAGTACATATGTATAATGAAAAATACACTGACTGACACTTGGACTTCATTATTTTTAGGTTTTTTTTAGCTCATAAATCAAAGTCAAATGATGCTAGTAAGGACAAATACAGGTACATTAAGTTGGCCCCAAAAATAATGTTGTATGTTCCCAACTAAACTAAAAGTTGGTATCTAATAAACCATTTCTTTAAATCTTTTTCCTGGATTTTTTTAATTTTTTTAATATTTTTCTTAGAATAAATATGAAATGTTAGTATCATGTAAAATGTCTTTAAAAGGCGCTTTTAATTCTGTATATTAAGTTAACGTGTCCAAAAATATTCGACCAAGAGATCTTTTATGATATCACCAAAAAGCTCACTAGTAAAAACTTCGCAACCACAAAGAATTTAAAAAACAGCGAGGGAGTATTAACAACATCCCGGTCGGAACAAATTGAAATATAGTGATAACACTATTCTAGCTTGCTGTCCAACCCACCCTTTGCTACTGAATGTTTGTGTACTTGCACTAGCCATTACGTAAGACAAGATATCCGAATTTAACGAAATATTAAACGATGTCTCAGCATTAAAGGCAAATAAGCATTAAATGCTCAATGGACCTGTTCAACATTGACCTTGAAGTTATCATATGTAATGCAACAAGAGCTAGCAGAGGAATATGATGGGAACTCAATGAACGCATTGAATGTGCATGGTATCAAAACTCAAGGCTCTAGAGATCGAAGTGGCAAGGGCTGGTCTAAAGGAGCAATATCATGCCATGTAACACCAACAGGTTCAATTATATGTGCCATACCGAATGATGTGTCATAACGAATATCAAGAGCCAATCAAGCATTCGGCATGTTAAGACCAATATGGAAATCAACCGTTATCTATTTCAACACCAAAATAATGTTTTTCAACAGCTGTATCAAATCCGTGTTCCTATATGCCACCGAGACGTGGAACGTGCTGACACGTGACATAAATACTGCGCAAGTATTTGTCAATCGATGCTTGCTAAGAATTCTTCGGATATTCTGGCCTGAAACAATATCAATCAGATTGAAATATTCAATCGAAAATGGCGATGGATAGGCCATACTTTTTGTGTGCCCACTGGAGACACAGAAAAAACCGCCATCGACTGGACAACCCATGGTAACACGCAAAGAAGAGGCCGTCCATTGTACACATGGAGACTTCAACTTGAATGCGAGATAACGCAAAGTAGAGATTGATATCTCTCCACCTAAATCGTCTGATTGGAAACTTTTTGTGGTGACCCTTTCTTTCGTATACTAACTACAGGATATAATAATAATATAATAATAATATAATAATACGTTATAATATGCATTTAGTTTCACCGAAACGGGTTTTTTTGTTTTTTGCATGATACATATGAAATATGAAAAATACCAAAAATATGAAAAAAAAAAAATTGTAAAAACTTTATAAAATTACTGCTCACCAAATTCATCTGCACCTTATTTTTCTTCCATAGAAACGGAGCCACCCTAATGTACATAAGTGTATAAACGTATGTAATATCGAAAAAGTATCTAAAAATAATAAACATACTAAAAGATACATGTGTATTTACCTAGAGATTCAAGCGATGATTTGTACACTCAGAATTTTTTTATAGTCAGTATCCCATTTTTAGCATTTAGCGCAAATAACGTACGCCAAACGTTAAAATCAAATTCTAGGGAAAATATTCAAGTTCTAAACACTTTACTCAGTATTCTTCATATAAATTTCTTAGGCTTCCAAACTTTTCGTTTTATAAAATGTGGCCATAAATATGTTTGAGTGCCCCGATAGACTAGTCGATATTGTGCTGGACTATTTATCTAAGGTGTATCTTCTAGGGTATTCAATTAATCGGGATTCTGGTTTAATCGGTTAATCGAGCAAACAATTAATCGAGGTTTAGATTTATTCGGTTAATAATCGGTTAATTTCAAATTATTCGATTAACCGAATGTCTATTTTCATTTTAAATTGAAAATACAACAACGAATTTTGTGTACAAAAACAAAAAAAAACAGCAAATAAGGTATTTGAGATCATTTTTGTAAACATATCGCCTATTTGCTGCAACAACGTCATACCTCAATATTCCTGTTTTTTGAACTGTATAATACAATAATGCGCCGTTCTACAATCATTCATACAGTTTTATCAGTTTTCAAAAAGTCTGTTTTTTATGTGAGAGTGTTTTTTGTTGTAAACATCTAAATTAAAATTCATGTTTTCTCGTATACCTATTTGATAAGTATAAATTTGTGTTAAATACAGATTAGAAAGATATTAACATCTACTATTTAAATTTCTGAAATCGCATGATTTGTTGAAAATTTATTTAAGAAATAGTAAAATGTCATAAAACATTCAAAGACGTTTTTCTCGAACCGACTTTTTTTGAATTATGACGTTGCAGCAAATGAGCCATGGTTTAATGATATACAAGATGACATTAATCAAACAACTGATTATTTTACCAGGTACAATTATTAGAGAGAGTATTCATTATTCACCCCTAAAAGGTCAAACTATGTATTTAATTAATTACCTTTTTTCAATTTGTTACCGCGATATTTTATACATTTTTTAAAATTTTAATTGAAATTAGTACAGATTTATTTAATAAAACATAGTTTTTCTTCAATTATTAATGAAGTTGTGGTTGAAATTGAACTTTTTCGTAACAAAAATTTAAATTCAATTATTTTTTTTAGACATTTCCTTTTGATATTTTTTAATTTTCTTTTGTTTGACGTTATAGGGAATGTATAATTGAGAACATACTTTCTAATAATTGTTCCTTGCTTGTTCTGCATTGGTTTCGTTTATTTATGATAAAAGACTCATTTCAAAAAAAAGTTTCGTCTATACATGTAAATACAAAGGCTAGGTTTACACCATGATTTTTACAACGTCGTTTTTTCTTAATTCCCTTTTGAAGTTGCTTCCAAAATCATGTTGCGTTTATACGATGAATTTTGGTTTCATGTCTTTTTTTGCAGCCAGGGTTGATTTTTATTGTTTAATCGGTTAATCTGCTTTATTAAACTTCAAAATCAGGAAAAGAATAAAACGGAACAAGAAGAAAAGAAATTAGTATAAAGAGAAATCTGAAAAAAGACACGAAAAACACAAATCGAGTCTATTTGTTTACCCCCCAAGCTTCTCTACACCGCTCGCCTACAAACTAAAAGAGACGTTGTAAAAATCATCATGTAAACGCAGTGAAACAAAGTTTCAAAGACATGTAAATTAAATATGTCAGTTGTTATACACTAATACCCCGGTTTGCGTCGCTAATTGGGCCTGGAGAAATGCGACGCAAAACTAAACACGATTTTCCATATATTTGTATTGATTTTCATTTAATTGGTTCCTAGATTCATAATTTTTGCTGAAAAATTAACGCTTCGAAGTTTTTGTTTGCTTAAAAAAAAGAAATACAGAACAGCATTTTCACAATATTAAGGGAATAGACAACAACTAGATAGGTAACTGAGAGCCAAAATCCTAAGTCTGTTGTCAAAACCCTAATTCATGAGAATGTATTGCATATATTTTGTTTTTGTATCACCCGTATGTGTGAAAAGAGAGTAATTTTTTACTCTCTCCTTCCGTTGGACTTCATGCTGACTGATTGTTTGGAAAAAAGTCGATCATTCGATTGCGTTATCCCAAAAAAGTCGATTTTTTATTTTTCATTTTTGTTTTAACAATTTTTAAAAATGTGTACCTCTATCAATAAATTTTACATTAAAATAGGAAAAAAAGACTAAAAAAAATCAAAAAGTCGAAGATATTCAAAATTTCGAAAATACAGGCAAATCCCGGTATAAAGAATCTCACTTTAACGAAAATCCGATATAACATTAACTACCTTGTATAACGTTTCAACAATTTTGTACTCGATTTAACGAATTTTAAGAAATATAAACCAAAAGCAAACGAATGATCAAAGTTTTAACATTGACAATTATATCAATCTATCGATAATGGCTCAAATAATCATCAATCTCTAGAGAATGATGTGTATCCCCTTTTGGAAAAGGATTTTAATTCTTTATTACACGATCAGACACATTCCAGTTAATATAATTACTTTAATGTATTAAAAAACTATGATGTACGACTTCTTAAAGAATCAGCATACAATTATAGTAGAGCTCCATGTTATTCTCAATGCGAATAAAACTGATATATATTGGAAAAAGATACCAGATAAAACGTTTGTTCACGCTAGAGAAACTAGTGCTCCAGGAAAAAACTTACCGAAGGATAGACTAACAAAGAAACAAAAGTCGTTTCGTAATAAAGTGTTGTTGTAAACTATATTCACTGATATAATGGATATTTTTAATGGTACAATAATTTTTAGAACCGAAATGCCTTTCGGTGAAGGCTTTATTAATCCTTGATAATGTCTCAATTCAACCTACCGAAGAACAATTAACAAAAGCTACAAAATATGTAAAAATTTTAGGCTTAAAACTTATTCAATATAACGAATTTTTCAATTTAACGTAAATGCTAAGAAAAATCTGAAAATTTGTATGTTAACGTATTAGTTTTCTAGATTTGGTTTTTTAAAAACCAACTTGTCTTTGATTTGGTGTAAAATCACTAATATTTAGTAATTTTTTCAAAAGTTTGTAAAACGAGGCTCTAAAAGTCTTTGATAAACCATATTTTCTTGAGTGTATTTTTATTTCAAAGATACACATATGTTTGATCCAAACAAAAATCAAGAGAAAAAACCTGAAGCATACAAAACCAATTTTGCTACGGTTACTTCCTACATACATACAGTTAGTACGAGTAAACAAAAAAAAACTCATGTAAGACTAATACTGAAATATTTTGAGATAGTAGTCTTTGAAAATTAAAAAAAATAACATCTCCATTATTTATGGAACATATTTGAATACATACCATTACTGCAATTTTCAATGGACTTGTTGGCGGTTTATAGCTCTAGCTCCTGATATTCGCCTAAGTCGTCACATACATAACCTCAAAAGTGTATAAACAGCAGTGACTCATTGGAAGCCGTCCTATACCTTTTTTCAGAACCGAATTTAATATTTAGCCTAATCTGCAACATGCCGAAACTCGATGGATAAATTTTATGATTGTCATTATCTTAAAAAAATCAAATAATTCACAGGTGTTTGCTCACTTTTAGGCTGTGTGTTATTCAATATTTAACGGCACCCACAAAAAATCAAACTAATAACTCATATGCAAAGCTCATTGTGTGAAAATCGTAGAAATAAATAATGAGCATATCTTCCTAATAAATTCCTAATGAATAAGCTTCAATTTATGAAATTTTCAATAAGATACTAGTTGTTCTACTTTAAGCCATTTAAAAATCATACTATTTCTTTACACATGTACAAAAATGTTTGTACTTCCTTGAAACGAACTTTGCACATTTTGTTTTGAAACGCCAACATTTTGTATAAGGAATACTGAGAATTTTTTTAAAATTTAATTTCTAACATATCACAGTGGGGCAGAATCGGAATTTTTTGGAAATAAATCTGACATTTCTAAACGGCTAGTTCGATCGGAATAAAATTTGACGTAGGCGTATCCAAGGAGTGTTCCAGTTTCTGTCCCATCCAATTTCAAATATTTTTATATTTTTGGAAACCGCTCGGCTAGATCTTGAAAAAATATGCTTGCGTGTGCTATGCTCTTATAGTTTCGGAGTTATAGGCATTTCAAAATTTAAATTTTAAGATTTTGCCATACCTTGGGCCGCTTTTTTAAAAATATAGGGCGTACTTTTAGACTGAATGGAAAGAAAAAAATGATACGTGTTTAAAAATGTTTCATGTCGAAGGTACCCTAATTTAAGCCTTCATAGCGCCGCCCTTGGGGCATTTCTAGGGCCTATTTTAATAACTTAAACTCGAATACACTTTCGCTACGACCACGTCAAATTTTATGCCAGATTTATTTTCAAAAAAATTAGATTCTGCCCCACTGTGCATGTGTATGGACAAAAAGCTAGTTTTAAACCATTTCCCCAGTATTCTACATAAAGAATTCGTATGTATCAAACGTTTCTATTTATAAAATGAACACATATAAAAGAGACGAAAATAGCATGCAAAAATTTCCATGGAAAATATTGAAGTTTCAAACATTTTTCCAGTAATCTTCATACTAATTTCAAAAGGGTTTTCCATATGCAAAATAGCTTTCGAAAGTTTGTTGAAACGAATTGTTATCATGACTTTCATTAATTCCTCTATTTTATACATAGTATATACATCCAAGGCTTTGCTTGCACTCTTTTTTCGAATAGAGTCCGCACTAGGGTATTCGAATTATTCGATTTTTCTCTTGTTCGAATAAAACTAATAATTCGAATAAGAGATTTTAAATTGTTCGAATAATTCGATCACACGTTAAAAATTAATCGAATTATTCGAATAATTAATTTTTTTTTTGAAAAAGTAAAGAATGAAGTATTGATGTCGGTTTTTTTAATATTTTATTGTTAAAGAAAAACAAAAAATAACGTTATAGTTAACAATTCAATTATCAAGTATTGATAATGTTAAAAAACATTCGAAAACAAAGTCCATCATTAAATTTTCAACAGAAATATTCTGATCAAATTAACTCTCGAACAATATACAAAACAATTGACTTGCAAACCATTTAGTTTCCATTTTGGAGCCTGAATTCGAGTACAATATAAACGTATTAAGAACTTTTTTATGTCGTTCATTAATTCGGGTTATAAATTGAGTAACTAATTCTTTAGTAAATTAATTATTCACTATTTCGAAATTATTTATAACAAATTGTATTATACATCAAGCTCTATCAACATTGCCGAATCTTTGCTTAATAAAGTGGTCTAGGGGAATTACACAATAAAGGGAATCTGTCCAAGGTTTGATATCATTGTCAGTGAACGTGGCTAATTTGAAGTGGCTAATTTGAAGTTGACGCATTCACAAATACGCAAAAATGTTAGACAAAGATGTTCAACGATGTTCAAAATCATGTATAAGACGAACTCCATGCTTTTCTTGCAACAAAAAGTTAGTTTGCAATATTTGTGTTTATCATTAGATTTATTAAATATTTTGCAACACTTACGTGTCATTATAAATGTCATCCTCAATATCACTTTCGATGACCGATTCCAAATCACATTCAACACTACCTTAATCTAAATTAATATTTTGATTATTAATTGCGATTCTTCTAATATTTCGCCAGCTAAATAACAAATATTTTATTCCGTACCTTTTATTTTCATTGGTTCAAGTCCAAAAATTGTTAAAAATTTTGAAAGATTTGTTTTTAGAATTGTAACTTCTTGCAGTAATATTTATATATTTATAGAAAGAGCTATCGGAACACTCATCTACTGTGATCGAAAGTCCCTTTGTCTTTAGTTATTTGTTGAATTTCAGAAACAATACAACAATTTTTGTGAGTATTATTACTTATTAAAATTTGGAATTATGAGCAATTTTAAGCAATTTAATAAATTTAAATATTATTCGTTTTATTCGATTATTCTACATAAAATTGTTCGAATTAGTCGATATTCGAAAATTGCCATTTTTAAATTGTTCGAATAATTATTCGTAAGAAATTATTCGATTAATCGAACGATCATTAGTCGAATGAATACCCTATTCCGCACCAAATAGTAAATATATCAAATATAAACTCCAAATGCATCACGACTATGCATAGACAACTTCTTCGACTATATAACCAGATATCGTGGTTTTATAAAACGAAATGGCAAACGTTTAAAACAAAATTTATGGAAATAGTTGCTAACTTATTTCTCAGTATTCTTAGCATAACTTTTTTAAATTCAAAAACGTTTCGATTTATAAAACGAACACACAAACATTTCAAAGAAATTGATATTCCTTTTTTAAAATTAAGCATTTTCAAACGTAAGAAATTCTTCATTACTGAGAAATGGTTGGAAACTTGAATATTTTCCATACAAGTTTTTTCAAACATATGTAGTTTGCTTTTATAAAATGATAAATTTGTCAATTAAAAAATTATCAGTAAATTGGTTTCCTTTAAATCTTTTATTTCCTACTACGCAGTTTTTTCAAGGCAACACTTATGTAAATTGTCTATTTACAAAGCTGAGTGTATTCAGTTTCAATTAAATTCAACATGTCCCAGCAGTTCTAGGAGACAGTACCGAACTATTGATTTTACCCATCATTTAGGCTGGGAGGTAGTTACTTCAATAGCCACGTGACCAGTCATTTTAACACGGGCGTGTCCTAAGCAGGGGTTCAATTGTCTCTTTTTGATTACAATGGGACTGTCTAATAGCTGGTCCAAAGTAGGCAACGCATTGGCTTCATATACTGGTTACATAGCTTTGTAACTGGTTACTTGATCAGCTACTTGACCAGTTATTTTAACACGTAAATGTCCTAAGCAGGATATCAATTGACCCTTTTGATTACAATGTGACTATCTGATAGCTGATCGAAAGTACTCAACGATTCTGGTGGGTAAAATAAAGTGGAGTACAAAAAAAGTTTGAAGTGACTTCACCATAGGTTACTAAGGGACACTAAAGTGACTACTGACTTCACGCTATGTTACATGTGATATCAGTATACTTAAGCAAAAATAAAAATAAACTGTATGAGAATTACATCAACACAATTTGTATAAATCCAGTTTGTACGAATTACTTACAAAACGTTTAAAGTGGCTACACTACAGATTACTTAGATACACTTAAGTGTCAATTGTCTTTACGCTAGATTACTTGGGATGTATAAAATGTACAAAATGCACACACGTGTCAAATGACCAAAATATATAAATTTGAGTCAGATATTAATGGCAATTACTGTCTTTAAGGGATACATTGACTACTTGCTTAACTGCTGGGGCGGCAATTGAAATTTTTACACATGTCTTCTCTACGCACACACATACACCCACAACTTAATACCAAATGTTCGCATAACCTATTGCGACCCTTTAACTATGGGTGGTAAAATATTACCCGTTTAAAAGTTGCTACCGGTTTGTAACTAAAAACAGTATGTTTTATAATGTACTACTTACTATACGATTTCCTCGTTTAATATTACCAAAATCGCATCATTTTTCTTCTGTTCTGTTCTGTTTAATATCCTACTTCGGTAAGTGTCATTAGGTTTGTCGGTCCGCGTGTTACATTTACAATAGATGGCGTCTCTTTTTAATGCGGTTTTTGTTTTTAATAATTTATACGTCATTTTGAAGGGTACATATCCGTCAAGTTTTTTTTGCTTCGAAAATGTCGAACTTTGTAACAACGAATCCGTATATGCGTGCAGCGCTGAGGCACACAGATTGCTCACCAAAGCTTATGGTGGATGTGTTCCATCGGTTTCAGCATGAGGTAGATGGTTTGTGCGATACAGAAGTGATTTTGACACGGAAAACAAAAATCGCCCATGCCAGACGCAAACTAATACATTTCTCTATGTGACAAGTGAAATTTTCATATTTATTTTCAGATTCTAGGGTATCATAGATTCGGCTTTACCCAACTATACTCTTTTACTTGTGTTTTTTTTTTGCACATTGTAAATAATAATCTACATAAATTATTCCTGCTGTTCTTGTTGTTGTATCCGTTATCAAATACTTGACATATTGGTCATTTGATTTTAAATACATAGTAATTCCCTTTTGTTAAGGCATATTAATTTTCGTTCAAAATTAACATGGGTTATTTCTTCACCTCTACTTAATCACCTCAAACACAGAAGGAGCAGCAACAACAGCAACTGTAAATAGAAAAAAAAATACATTTATCTTCTTCTTGCCCCATCACTAACAAATTCATTTGATTTATTATTATAACAAAAGAAAACAACAAAACAGTTACTGATTTGGTTACATTTTAGCTAAAGAGTATGTTTTCTTTTTAAAGTATAATGCCGTAAAATTGTCGTCTTAAAAACAAGCAAGCAAGCAAAAAAAAAAATAGAAAAATAAAAGATGGTCTACACTAGCAATCTACAAGGATGACATTAGATTGAGCTTCAAGGTGCACCATCAACTTTGTGGTGTAGTTTACTACGTCTTGATATTCGATCCTTAACCAAACAGTAAAATTTTTTGACATTTTATCATTGATATGGGTTCATTTTAAAGGGAAATTCAAATTTGTTTTTCTGCATGTCTGTATACTAGTATGTATGTGTTTGAAAGTGTACGTGTCTGTTTTTTAGTCCAAACAAATGCGTTTGTATGTGTGAATTGTAAAAGTAAACTGTTTTTGAAAATTATACCACAAATCCTTGGAATTATGCTGGCAATTATGTTTTAATTTTTGGTATTTTGGCTACATATTTAAATTGTTTGCTATAAATATACTAAATAAGAAGGGGGAAAGAACACATTTTAAAATACACAATATACAAGATTTTAAAGCATGAGGTGCTACTTTAAATTTAAATATTCAATGAAGTGTTTCAGTTTTGTACAAATCGAAAAATTTTGAAAAATTTTTATGAATATTACTTAAAAATAGTTTGAAACTTGAATTTATTCAATACAAAATGTTAATATGTGAAAGTATTTAGAGCTTATTACAACACATTAAAGGCAAAAATTATCGTTTAAACTGACTAGGACTTAGGCTCAAATTGTTGCGAAAACTAAGCTCCCAATTATCATGTAGTATGAAATGAATTTGGCTCTGATTGATTTTTTGCTATTATAAAATTGTTTATTGAAACCGAATATATATTTTCTATTTATTTTTTTTGTTTTTGTATACATATATTTACAGAATATATCTGTCACGTGCGATATTAAATTTTATTTATTATAAAATCATACGAAGATTGTTTTTATTTAAATATGACGGATTGTGTAAGAAATTTTTTATATAAAAACTTAAGATATCTTAAATCGCTAATAACTTGGCCAATAAGCGTTTAATCAAGAAAAGGAGCTCGATCTGTGATCACTCACATTTCTGACCAAAAATCGATTTTTTACTCAAAATATCTAAAATCGCTAATAACTTGGCCAATAAGCGTTTAATCAAGAAAAGCAGCTCGATCTGTGATCACTCAAATTTCTTACCAAAAATCAATTTTTAATATAAAAACTCAAAATATCTAGAATCGCTAATAACATTGCCAATAAGCGTTTAATCAAGAAAAGAAGCTCTATCTGTGATCACCCATATTTCTGACCAAAAATCGATTTTTTATATAAAAACTCAAAAATATCTAAAATCCCTAATAACTTGGCCAAAAACCATAAGTAATCGAGTCAGAAATATGAGTGATCACAAATCGAGATCCCTTTCTTGATTAAACGCTTATTGGCCAAGTCATTAGCGAATTTAGATATTTTGAGTAATTATATAAAAAATCGATTTTTGGTCAGAAATATGAGTGTTCACAGATCGAGCTCCTTTTCTTGTTTAAACGCTTATTAGTGAAATTATTAGCGATTTTAGATATTATGAGTTTTTATATAAAAAATTGATTTTTGGTCAGCAATTTGCGTGATCACAGATCGAGCTCCTTTTCTTGATTAAACGCTTATTGGCCAAGTTATTAGCGATTTTAGATATTTTCAGTTTTTATATAAAAAATCGATTTTTCGTCAGAAATTTGAGTGATCACAGATCGAGCTCCTTTTCTTGATAAAACGCTTATTGGCCATGTTATTAGCGAATTTACATATTTCGAGTTTATATATAAAAAATCGATTTTTGGTCATAGTCTGATCACAAATCGAGCTCCTTAAACGCATATTGAGCAAGTTATTAGCGAGAAATATGAGTGATCACAGATCGTGCTCTTTTTTTTGATTAAACGCTTATTGGCCAAGTTATTGGCGAATTTAGATATTTTGAGTTTTTATATAAAAAATCGATTTTTGTTCAGAAATATGAGTGATCACAAATCGAGCTCGTTTTCATGATTAAACGCTTATTTGCCGAGTTATTAGCGATTTTAGATATTTTGCGTTTTTATATAAAAAATTGATTTTTGGTCAGAAATATGAGTGATCACAGTTCGAGCTCCTTTTCTTGATTAAACGCTTAATGGCCGAGTTATTAGCGATATTAGATATTTTGAGTTTTTTCTTGATTAAACGCTTATTGGCAAAGTTATTAGCGATTTTAGATATTTTCAGTTTTTATATAAAAAATCGATTTTTGGTCAGGAATATGAGTGATCACAGATCGAGCTCCTTTCTTGTTTAAACGCTTATTGGCCAAGTTATTAGCGATTTTAGATATTATGAGTTTTTATATAAAAAATCGATTTTTGGTCAGAAATATGAGTGATCACAGATCGAGCTCCTTTTCTTGATTAAACGCTTATTGGCCGAGTTATTAGCGATTTTAGATATTTTCAGTTTTTATATAAAAAATCGATTTTTGGTCAGAAATTTGAGTGATCACAGATCGAGGTCCTTTTCTTGTTTAAACGCTTATTGGTCAAGTTATTAGCGATTTTAGATATTATGAGTTTTTATATAAAAAATCCATTTTTGGTCAGAAATATGAGTGATCACAGATCGAGCTCCTTTTCTTGATTAAACGCTTATTGGCCGAGTTATTAGCGATTTTAGATATTTTCAGTTTTTATATAAAAAATCGATTTTTGGTCAGAAATTTGAGTGATCAGAGATCGAGCTCCTTTTTTTGATTAAACGCTTATTGGCCGAGTTATTAGCGATTTTAGATATTTTGAGTTTTTATATAAAAAATCGATTTTTGGTCAGAAATATGAGTGATCACAGATCGAGCTCCTTTTCTTGATTAAACGCTTATTGGCCAAGTTATTAGCGATTTTAGATATTTTGAGTTTTTAAAACATCGAATTTTGGTCAGAAATATGAGTAATCACAGATCAGCTGCTTTTCTTGATTAAACGCTTATTGGCCAAGTTATTAGCGATTTTAGATATTTTGAGTTTTTATATAAAAAATCGATTTTTGGTCAGAAATATGAGTGATCACAGATCGAGCTCCTTTTCTTGATTAAACGCTTATTAGCCATGTTATTAGCGAATTTAGATATAAAAAATTGATTTTTGGTCAGAAATAGTGTGATCATAGATCGATCTCCTTAAACGCATATTGAGCAAGTTATTAGGGAGAAATATGAATGATCACAGATCGAGCTCTTTTTTTTGATTAAACGCTTATTGGCCAAGTTATTGGCGAATTTAGATATTTTGAGTTTTTATATAAAAAATCGATTTTTGTTCAGAAATATGAGTGATCACAAATCGAGCTCGTTTTCATGATTAAACGCTTATTTGCCGAGTTATTAGCGATTTTAGGTTTTTTAAGTTTTTATATAAAAAGTCGATTTTTGTTCAGAAATATGAGTGATCACAGTTCGAGCTCCTTTTCTAGATTAAACGCTTAATGGCCGAGTTATTAGCGATATTAGATATTTTGAGTTTTTATATAAAAAATAGATTTTAATTGGTGAATTTAGATATTTTGAGTTTTTATATAGAAAATTGATTTGTGTTCAGAAATATGATTGATCACAGACCAATGTATTTTGCAGATGTGTTTAATAAGTGGGCGTATTAGTGGACATGGACAATTCTTATTTATGTAAATACTTTTGCGGACTATGTATTGCGAACATTAAAAAATATTATTCAAATCGGTTTAGGCGTCCTACGATTTTAGATATATCGAAAAAAAATTGGCGTGGTCAATTTTTCTTTCCGTAAAAACCTATGTTTTGGGCTATGACCAACATTTTAAAAAAAATTTGTCTAATTCGGTTCGGCCGTTCTCTACTGATGCAATTATCAACGAACGACATTTGATTTTTATTTATATATGTAGATATTTTTAAATTCATTCTTTAATATATTGAAACGTATTAAAATGTAATAAATTTGTACGAAGGAAAAAAGGTTTGAAACTTGAATATTTTCATACATATTTTTTTAAAGGTTTGTCTTCTTCACATATGGCAGCACCAATTGCCATATGGTTGTTGTCTAAAATAATACAAAAACCCTTAATTGCTTAAGATATGTGTTATCCTTGTAGATGTAGATATTGTTAATGCCGTTTAAACCAATGAGCAACTACATAGTAGTATTTGGTTTTATTTAGTTACAAATCGAAAACTACTTTCACTTACTATTTTGAGTAATGTCCAATTACTTGGCTGACTCCAATTTATAAAATTTTTAGCAACTTGCCACGTGCTGTTTGTAATGCAAAGAGAAGTCAATTGGTTACTTTATACATCTTTAAGTAATCTAGGGTGTAGAGACTACAACACTTTTTTTGTACTGCTCTTTAGAAAACAATTATTTTTCCCTATGTGAACTAAATGCGTTGACTACTTTGGACCAGCTAAAAGACAGTCTTATTGTAATCAACAAGGGTTAATTAACTTCCTACTTATGACGTGTCACTCTTAAACATAGGTAAAATCACTAGTTCGTTACAGTATCCTAGAACTGCTGGGTTGTAAAGTATTGGTTTTGAACTTAACTAATAGAATGTTAATGAAAAATTAATATTTTATTATAATAGATGCACCATCTTGAGTTGTGTAGTAAGAGTATATTTTAACAGACTTAACTTCTGATATTAGTGGCGACATCTTGTGTTCAGTAGTCATATTATGTTAACTGTATCTGAAAAATACAATTTGATTTATATTAGTCACATTTTGAACCGGATAAGCACCAAAACGTGTCTATAATACATTGTTAGTAAAGACAATGTTTTTCATATTTTGCGAAAATAACAACAGGAGGCACATATTTTATACCAATTGTTAAAATTTTACCATTTCACAATGGGTGTTGTATCGATGTATTTTTATATCATTTTTAGAATGCTATGTTTTCGTTTTCTAAAACATTGTTTGCAAAATAACACTGATAAAACAGTACAACGATACAATGTGATGTTATTTGATTCTCCTCTTATAATACATTTATATAATAATGAAAATGATTAAAATATTTGCCATTTGCTACATTTATGGTTTGCGGCTTCTCGCTGTGTGTGAATAAATTCCATCAGGATTTTAAATTAAATTTTTACAAAATCATTAAAATTATTGTTGTAGGTTTTATAATATGAGGCCCTAAATCTGTTAACAGTGCCAGAATTTCAAATTTCTACCAGATTATTACTTCTATTTCACCTGTTGTAAGATGTTTAGTAAAACATAGTTAAATGGATGTATACGGCCAATTCTTACTTATGGATCTCTTGTATGGTAGACTGCAACTAAAAGAAACTATGTTGTAGACCACCTATATAAAGTCCAGAGATCAGTCTGCATTGGTATAACTGGCGCAGTATGAACTAGTCCTTCAAAGGCACTGATCATTACTGCACCTTGTTTCAATAGGCCTTCACATAATGGCCATCTCTATCTGCTGCGAATGGGTAATAAGATGTACGAATATGACACCAGTATATATAAAGACGGTTCGAAAATGAGCTGTGGTGTTGGTTCTGGTGTTTTCTGTGACGAACTTGGGTTAGACATCTCATACCGTCTTCCGAATGAATGTAGTGTTTTTCAGGCTAATTTTTTTGCGATTATGATAGCCTATAATACACTACATGATCAAAATATATTTGTCAACAATCTTCTCTCAATTTAGGCATATACAACTTCATATTCATAATGTAAGAATGCTCTCTCAAGGCTAGGTCCTCTATATGACATTACTTTAGTTTAGGTCCTTGCGTACAGAGACCACTATGGCAATGAACAGGCAGGCGAATTATCCATAATGGGATCTACTTTAGATATTTCCATTTCGGTTTCAGTAGCCATTCTACTGGGGACTATTAAAAATATTATATTCAGACACTATCTGACAAAGGCTGAGAATAGATGGCGCAACTTACCCACATGTAGGGTGGCCAAGTTTATGTGGCCCTCTTTTAAATAGAAAGAGAAGGAATATATAAATATTGATGGCAGTATTAAACGGGCACAGGACGCTAGACAAGCATGCAAAACGACTGGGACTCCTTTTTAACGACCATTGTCGTAGCCATAAGGATAGGAAAATAGAGCAAACGATTTTCCACCTTCTGTGCGAATGCTCAGTGCTAGGCATAAATTCCTGGGTAACTACTAGGGTATTCAATCGATTAGCCGTTAATCGGTTAACCGATTAATTTTGGTCGGTTAACTGTGCAAATAATTCAAAATTGACGATTTTAAAATAACAAATAAACCGATTAATTTGTGTCGATTAACTGATTAAACGAAATTTATTTTTTTGCGCATTAACATATTTGTTTGTAATTGAAATACAAATGTCAAAGTAAAATTCCATATTTATGTACATAAACGAAACATGTTTAGTTAGTATAAAATCTGAAATATTTAATTTACATGTATTTGTCGGAGAAGGACATGATCATAGACCAAACTGGAGACATTACTGAAACGAGTATTTTATCAGAACTTATCGAAAATATTAAAAGTATTCAAAATCTAAAAAAAAAACTCAAAAAAGGACTCCAATATAATGGAGTTTTAGAAAAAACTAAAAAAATAACCGAAATATTGGATATTCTATAACATTTTTTACTTTCTATTTCTCCAAAACCTGCAATCAGCGCACAGTGGAGTGTATAAGGTGTATGCATCTCATAATTGATTTTTGCAAATGATTAAAATTAACCATAAAACCACTTGCATCGTAAAGTTAACATATCAAGCAATAATTATTTGCAGAAATTATAGTTATTATGTCAACAGAAGTATTCGAAAATGGCGACAGAACACACTACTTTCGACTTTAAAGATTTGGGGAGTTAAAATTATACCATATTCAAGGGCGTATTTTTAATATTTATAATTATTTTTTTCAGAATTATTATACCTTTTTGGAAAGGGTGTCTTGTTCAGATTTTATCTTTGTAATGAGTTTTGTATATATTGTTAGCAGATTTGAAATTTATTCATTTAAAATGTATAATGTTTTTTGGCTTACCTACGCAACTTTGACTAGGATTTTAACTATTGGCGCCTTTTGCCGCCGATCTAGTTTTAACATAGAATTAATGTAAACTTATTGTCTAATAGATATATCAAAATTAGCTGCCTTTTGGTGCCTATAAACAAATGGCATGCAAAAATGTTGAGCAACTCAGAAATTTAAGAAAAAAAATATCAACTTTTTTTGATTTTAGTTGCTTTTCATAGCTTGTTTTGCTATGATAGGTTATAGAAATGTATAACTGTATAAAGTAAATTCAGTTCTTAACAAAACAATGTTTTAATTTTTTTAAGCGAATGAAAATTTAAAATTTATTAAACTTTTCATTAACACCTTTTATAGTATTTTCTCCCTCAGCGCATATGAATAAAAAAAAACAAAAAACTAAACGCCTGTTTCAAGATGTCGAAAGAAAAATGATTCGAACAAATTTCTATGAAAACCATTCGAAAGAATTTTAAAAACTGAATGTTTTTCATACAAAGCAGTAAGTATAAATTTTTTTTTTGTAAAATTTTTAATTTACAAAAAAAAAAATAAAAAAATGTTAAACTTTTTATAAAAATTACATAATTTCATGAAATAGTCAGACAATTATGAAAGATTAATTCAATGCATTTCCATAATTGTTTAAAATTTTGAAATCGGTCTAAAAATATGTGAGTTAGAGAGTAACTCAAAAAAAAATGTATTTTTAACCGATCATAATTTATTTTTAATAACTCGATTTTTATGATTAATAAAACATATTAAAGCTTAAAGTCCCACCTCTTCAACAAAAAATAAGCTTACAAAAATCCTCATCCATTTAAATGTTACAGATTTTTGATCCGAAAATGACCAAAATTGTACACTGTGCAGCGAGAGAGTTTTTTCCAAGTCATGTTTTATTACTAAAATTATTTAGTTTTTGATAGAATTGTATTGTTTTGTTTTCTTTTTATATGTTTTTTTTTCTTTTTATTGATAAAAAACTTCAATAAGTACACGAAATTCGTGATTTTATTTTCAGTTTAAAATTAAAATAGAAATTATTCGGTTAATCGTATAATTTAAAATTAACCAATTATTAACCGATTCAATCTAAACCCCGATTAATTATATGCTCGATTAACCGATTTAATTTGATTTAGGGTGCTGTTATTTTATTTACTGTATTGGTATTGGAAAGTATGTATGCAATTAATAACGAGTTACCTGATAATGAGTCAACTTGCAAGAACCATAAATTAAAACTTCTCTTTGTAGCTGGTACTTACTTATATGATTAGGTTTAGTACCAGTAATTGTCTTTTTACTGACTATTAGGTCATGTAAAAATAGCTGGTTATATAGCAAGTGAAGTAACAACTTAGGTAGCTGGTAAGATAATTGACTATTACTACGTTTATACGCACGGCTTATTCGCAAATAAAAATATTGCAATTAGAAAAAATTGCCGCATAAACAGTGAATAAATTTTTTATTTGCGAATAGCTAACTCACGAAAACAATTCCTGATTAACGACACTATTTGCAAATAAGATTTTAAACATTGCCATATGTTTTAAAGTTTTTAGTTTATTAAGTCGATTTTTAAATATTTCATTGTGTTTTTGCATTAATTGAATTGCAAGATGAACAAGAAGTTTTGATTCTTTCATTTGCATTTAAAAAATAAAAAAAAATTATCATATTTTGTTCAATAAAAGATTAAATTTTACCATCCGGCATCTCATAATAAGAATTTTCCGTAACATATAAACAGTGAGTTGCAAATAATTTTTATTTGCGAATAGGGTACGTATAAACGTAGTATATGTAACTGCTATATAAATTCCCATGCCTTAATTACTTTCAACTAGCTAACAAGTAGAATTTTTTAAAATCTATGTAACTAGTAACTAGAAAAGATATATGTTAAAATAACTAGTCACATAGCTAATTATGTAACCAGCGGTGACCCTAAATGATAGGTAAAATCACTAGTTCCTGTGTGTAAAGCCGGACTTCTGGGATTTGCAATACTTTTTAAATAAAACACACATTTATTAAATTTTTTGTCATTATTATTTTTTCTTCTTCATTGTTTTATTATCATATATTTTCATTGTATTGTTAGTTAAATTTTTTTTTGTTTTGTTTGGTTTTTTTCTGTTTCTTAATAATGTTCTTCTCATTTAGTTTTAATTTATATTTAATTACTTACATAACTTAGACTTTTATCACAAATAATTTTAAGCATTTTCATTTCACACACTTTCAAATTAAAAACAAATTAAATATTTACAAGATTAATTACAACTAATTAATATGGATTTTCAATTACTTATATTAATTAAGTAAATTACTTAAAAAAAGATAAACAAAAACAGACTTACAAAACATACATACATGCTAAATTACGATTATTGCACTAATTATAATGATTACAATTTAATGTATGTATTATCCTTGAATGTACTACTTATGTATATGACATCTACATACATACGTATAAATGCGTGCTATACATAATAATATAATAAAATATTTAAATGAACATTAAACACAAATCTGTGTAAGGATAATAATTCTAAATTAAATAATAATAAATACAAGATTGCATATTTTATGACTCAATTATAGAAGCAAGATTTATAGGTTTTCTTTCAATACTTTAAAAACAAAAACAAAATTTACAAATAACGAGGAAATAAATGTTCTATTCATTGTATGTGAGTATGTTTTCAAATGAGCATGACGTTGTAATCAAATCACCATTTGCTGCAATTCATATGAATTAAATCAAATAAATCACTTTACACGCATATTAAAAAGTTTTTCCATTTATTGTCATGATTTTTATGTCGAATTTTTATTTTTTTTTTTTTTGCATATATTTTGTCCCCCTTTTTTAGCATTCATTCTATTGTAAACTTTGTAAAGATATTGTCATAAGTAGTGGTGGACTGTAGCCTACTTTCAACCATTCTATGAAGTTTTTATTTTTATTAAGGCAAAATTGAACTCTGACTATTCTCGTTATATGGGGATTTTTGCATAAATCGTTATGCTTTTTTACCATTGTTCTGTGTACTTTTTCATTTCTTTGTACTTGTGATTTTTTACAAGTTTTTATTACTTTTTGTTTGTTGGCTGACTACTATTTTTATTTTTATTTTTTGGGAGAATATAAAAATCACATTTTTATATGCATTTTTGTATTTTCTGATGGCTTGACCTTTACGTACAACCATATACAACAAATTGTTGATTCCATATTTGTTTCCCATGCCTTTTATGTATTTTTTTTATATAATAGAGAAGATATTCGAATATGACGGTTATGAAAAACTTTCACAATAAATGTCTTAAATAATTGTTGTTAAAATCGAAAGTGCTTTCGGAAAGAGGATATGACAAGTTGGTAGTCAAAAGGTTTTTAAATAAAATTGGTATTTTCATGTTAATTGAACAAATCTGAGAGAATTTTACAGTTAATAATTTATGTATTTAATTTCTTTAACCTTAGGTCTCCACATAGCAATATGTATTGCCTCTTTCGGGCTCAGACCCTGCTTATTATTTTAGAGGGTATAAATTTAATAACATACAATTTATTTATTTGCCTACATTATCTTTATTCTCATACACATCAGACATAACTGGTTTCCTATTTCTCTTGATTCAGAATATGCAATTGCCGTAATAGCTATTTAAATATGAATGTTTTTATTTGATGTTAACTATTTACTACAGGGAATTATAGTTTAAATGCAAGTAATGGAAGATTTATTGAATTAAATGTCTGTTGCTTTAAATATGTTTGGAAGAAACTAGACTTCTATTAAGAGATATAATATTTGAAATAAATGTTATATTTTTCTGTCTTTCATTGCAGCTTTAAAATATTTTATGGTAAATTTTTGTTCTTTATTGATATTCCAAGATAATGATAATAAGCTATCATGAATACACGCAGAGCAAAATATAGTTGTGCATGTATACTGTAACCATTTCAACATTTTTACAAGTTTTTTTTAACAATATTATAGTCTCAGTAACTATTTATATGATTGTGGTAACTATAATATGGTAAAGTTACGAATCACATGATTACAGTAAACAAGTATATGTTTGTGAATAATTTTACCATAATACGTTGTTCTCAGATTATGATATCCATAAGCCGAGAGCAACATAACATGGTAAGTCCTTCATCATATAAATTGTTTTCACACACATATACTTGTTTACTGTAACTATATATATGGTTGATACAATCATATGAATCGTAAATTAACCATTAGTTACTGTGACTATAATATTGTTAAAAAACTTGTAAAAATTTTGAAATGGTTACAGTGAACATTCACAACTATATTTTTTTTCTGTAATAGAACTTATATTAAAAAATATTTAATGCTAGAAAGTAAGTGATTTATTTAACCATCTTCCTACGATGTTTAACCTTGTGTGTTGTTTTTCACACATTCGGTATGAAAACATAATTTATTTTGTAGTCAAAATCATTTCCTATCAATAACATACATATTTATTTTCATATTTTTACACCAAATTTCTTTAAGTATCTTCCAAATATTTAACACAATCATTTCGGTTATGAGAAATTTTGGGAGAAACAGAGTGGATAAGAATCACATTTGACGGCAAATTATTATGTACCTGGAGCAAAATACACAGAAATCACATATGTGTGGAAAACCACACACCAGGGTAAGCAATGACACTCGTTGTCAATAATTTTTTTGGAATTAAGCAGGAAATATAAAGACATTTTATGAACATAGCTTAACAAATATTTGTATTAAATATATAAAAGAATAATTTTGTGTGGTTTTCCACACAAACGTGAAATTGACGAATTCATAATGAAAATTTGATAACGTCTGTGGCATTCTCATAAGATTTTCTCTAATATTTGAAAAACAGTCAATGTTTTATGTATGTTTTAGCAGAGAAATTAAATTTTCACAGGCAGCTAAAGTAGAATTCGTTAGGAATATGTTTTTGTAAAAATAAAAAAAAAATATCACTTAAAATAAAAATGTTTCTTAAAATACTTCAAGCTTATAACTAATAACTTTATACTGTATTTAAATAACAACAATGGAATAGAGAATTAAATAGCTGAAGGCAGTTTTTGTTAAAGATATTGAACAAAAGTATCAATTGTTAGTTAGACTTAAAAAAAAAAAATTGTTAAAGATTATTTTTTTTGTATGTTTCTTACTATTAAGAGGTATACAAAATCAGGCTTTGTTTTTTTTATTATTTCATATTCATTTCAGTTTATTTAAAAAGTACTTAAATGTATAAACTAAATATATAGAAAACTTATACAAGAAAATAATAATAATAAATACTTCAAAAATGTAAAGTTAAGTATTCAAAAATTGAGAATTAAAATAAAAGGATATGGCCTAAAGATATGTTTATAGTTATGGATGTTTGTCTATATGTATACTTATTTATATTTTTATATTTATTTATTTACATAGTATTTTATTTATATATATTTATAATATTTAATATTACAATCTTTTTTGTTCACAACTTAGAGATATGTTATTACAACAAACATAGAAAGAGGGAAAGATATGCTTACATAAGTACAAATACTTACTTACTTAAATCTATGAATGTATGTATGTATTTATATGTATATGTATTTGTATTTTATAAAATCAATTTTAAATCCTTTTTTTGTTTGATTTATAGGGAGGGGAGTTTTAAATAGTTGAGTTTTTTCTAGTTATTTGTACAAATTTTTTATTGTTTTATTATTTATATTACTATTTATGTTTTTTTTTTTTCTATTTGTTTTATAAACCATAAGTAATAATAATAAAATGAATTTATTATCTATTTTTCTTACTTTGGTTTTTCAATTATCTTACTAACATTCAACTAATTTATATAGACTATATAACATATAACATATGTATGATGTTCTAAACTAAAATTTAAAAAAAATCTCATTATATTCACATTATATATAGTTACAGATATATTTATTTATTTTATTTATATAAAGATTTTCTTTTTCATATTTGTCTTTAATTTTATTTCGTCATTTTATTTTTGGTTTCATAACTACATATAATTTTCATTTTATTTAAATTATTTCAATAAACTTTTATTTTCACTTTGTGTCATTTTTGTTCTGTGTGTATTTGTATGGAACTTAGGTGTCAAATACAATTTTGAACCCAGTTGGAAAATTGTTGGTTGTGTGGAGAAGGAAAATTAAGATTCATGGTGTCAATGTAATTTGTTGCCATATTGAAGGACCTTTATCTTTCTGACAGATCAGATTTGTCTGTGAAATGCAAATTTGTTTCCCCTCAAAATTCGGACATTTAAAGAACGATTAGTTTCTTTAAAATCGGTAAATTATTTTTTTTTTGACAAATTTTTAACATTGTAAAACTGATTCATAGCAAGTAAGCAAGAGTCATACAAGTATTATTGGGCTGTTGACCAAATTATTACTGAAAAAAACAAATATACTCTTGTAATTTGGTATACGGTTATATATTTGAAAAAATAAATATATGTGCATATTTATGTTTTAAGAAAAATCTTTAGAAAATCAAAGGTATGTTTTTGGAGGTACCCTAAAAGATTTAATAAGATTTGATATGAGATCATAAATTATAAAATCTGAACAGTTCTAATTAAAAACAAGTAAGAAAGTATGGTCGGTCAAGCCCGACCATATAATACCCTACACTAAGTAAAAGAGCAAACATTTTTTTCTTTTAAAATTTCAATAGTTTTTTTTTTGAGTGATTTTCGAAGGTGGGCCTTATATGGGAGCTATGACGAATTATAGACCGATCACCATGAAATTAGGTCGTGCGATTTATGTCCATATGAAAGTTATTTATGTTGAATTTTGGGTATATACCAAAATTTTTAAGCGATTTATGCACATTAAAGTGATTTTCGGAAGCGGGTCTATATGGGTGCTATGACCAATTATGGACCGATCGTAACAAAATTTGGTGACATGAGTTTTGTTTATATAAAACTTATTTGGAGCGGAATTTGTGGAGATACATATATAAATTAAACAATTATGACCGATAAAGTCCAATTTCGAAAGGACATTTGTATGGGGGCTAGGTGAAATAATGGACCGATTTCAGTCAGTTTCAATAGGCTTGGTCCTTGGACTGAAAAAATTATATGTACCAAATTTTATCGAAATATCTTCAAAATTGCGACTTGTACTCTGCACACGAGGTTTACATGGACAGCCAGACGGACGGACGGACATCGTTTAGTCGTAAGTCGATCGGTATACTTTAAGGTGGGTGTTAGACTAATATTTTTTGGACGTTACAAACATCAGCACAAATGAATTATACCCTCCCCACTATGGTGGTGTAGGGTATAATTAAACCTTAGATATTTTACACGCATCTATTAAAAAACGTTGCTTCTATATAAAAACCAAATTATGGACGTGTTAAGATATGGCAATGTATTAACAATGAAAAATTTTTAGCAAAATGTCAATTGTCAGTTCAGATAATTGTAAGAAAATCTTAAAATTTCATTGCCAGACAAATGTCAGGCAATAAATTTATCTGTCAACATAAATTTTAAGTGCACACGGTTCTCAGATTATTATACTGTCAAATCAATTGAAACAAACAATTTGAAATTGTTCATCAGTGCCTTGGCTTAACTTTTTTCTTCTGAATTTTTCCAAATTGTAATTGAAAGAGGTGTGGAGATTTCCTCATTTTCTTTTGCAATCGTTCACACTTACGTTGTGGCATCTATAACCTCTTGCCGTAGAATATCTTTGGTAAGTTAATAATCAGCGCAACCAGCATCCCATAAACTTCTCCGTGCGGCACTTTCCTCGAAGAAAGAATGTCGCGTGCTTGTTCCTAAATTATCGTTCGTTAACAGTACTCCGCGATTGTTGTAATCAAGTGGCTGACAATCTTAATTCTAATAATTCTTTTGTGTATTTAAAAAAAGTTAAAATATTTATACTAAATATTATATTTTAATTTGCAAAATCTATCACGTTCGCCATTTAAAGTGTATATTTTTTAAAAAAGGAAAGCAGTTGGTTAGGAACAATTAAAAAATATATACTAAAGCATAAATAATAATGTATTAATGCAGCTAAAAATACGCCGCGAAAGAGACAAAAGGGAATAAATATAGTTTCAGTCATAATATCGCATAAAGTTGAGCTATAGAAAAACAAATGTTTGTCTTGGGAAAAGCTGTCTAAAAGCCAGAAAACGTATTAGCAGTGGTCTTAGTTAAAGACTAGCTTCCAATTATCACAGTTTTCATTTAAAAATTATTTTAACTGACAGTATAACTTTAAGTTAACATGTAACTAGACATTATGATAATGGGCTTTTAGAATCTAATGTTATTTCGTGCTCAATTACAACTTATTACAAACATGATGGAAAAATATGTCGCGTGCTTAATGATTCTAAATCATAAAGAAACACGAATATATTTATTTTAAAAATTATATTCCAATTTGCAGATTTCGGTATTTTTATAAAAAATGTGTTAAAACTGCAAAATATTTTAGATATGGCTATGAGTGATGCATATCAAATTTAATTTAGTTTGGCCCATCGATGGACATGGGTTGAAACTTTGTAACTATAACTGTTTTCCACGATATTGCAAACTAATATCTATATGATGTAGGAATCGTCAGGCATCAGTGTTACATCTTGGATAAAATTAGTTATAAAAATAAATTGTTTAAGTTTGTTAATTTTCTGAATTTAATATTACTCATACGCTGCGAGACATTTGTGCAAACAAATTCCAACATGGGCTCAAGTCAAAGGCTCCAGACTTAAAACAAAACTAAATTACCAACCGGGTTTATTATGTAAACCAATTTAACTGTTTGTTTTTTTGTTTTTTTAAAAAAAAAAAAAAATGTACACACATATTTATATAGGATTAAATAAGTACATTTTAAGCATTGTTTCCATTGTATTTATATATTTGTATTTGTATTCGAATTTTCATTTTCTTCATAATTAAAAACTACAATTTTAATAGGAATATTAAGTTTCCTTTACATACAAATTCATTCAACTAATATATTATTTATATATGTTTTGCTCTTTTTAGTATGAAACAATTTTCATTTTAATTCATACTTCTTTGTTTTATTTATTTAGTTTATTGCAGTCTTTTCTTAAAAATTTTCTTTTATATACAATTATGATTAAATGTTTTTTTTTGGTATTAATAATATATTTCTTTTGTGGTTTGTTTTAATGTATTTTTTGTCATAAAACTCTAAATTTAAACACAACTTTCAGGACCCGGTAGGGTGTCCGTTATAATATGATTACGATTAGCGGTAGATTTTTGTGTCATCGATAGATTTGTGGAAGCCGAAGGTGTTAGAGTAGCTGAGGGCATAGTCGCCGAGCCATTGTTGACACCTATTATTGAACCTAAACCTAAACCCTTGGGCAGGGTCATGTGACCCATAGTACTGCTTGTGGATGAGGATGTAGGATTTGTTGCCACACCTCCACTACAGCCTGAGCCAACAATGGCATTCGTTAACATACCGGTTGCTGATTTACTTAGATTATAATCAATTAAACTGCTGGCAGTGAGATAATCAGCAATTGATAATTTCTCTGAGCCTAAGGTGTGATGGGCAGATGGCAGTTGATGTTGCTGTAACACCGCACTCGAGTGTGGCAATGTATGATGATTTGTATAGTGACCATTGGTTAAACTGTTTTGCATTAGAGATGATGATGCTGCTGCGGTATTGTTGGTTAGCGATGTATTGCCTGCACTGCCGCCAGAACTTAATGTACTATTACTGCCACCATAGTTCATACTTAAGGGGAGGGGATCATAGCGTGATATGTCGTGACGATTAAGTGCATCATATAATAATGGTGGCGTTTGATAAGGTTTTCTAGAATCTTGTCCCAACTTTAGGGTACTGGATTGTGAGGGTGGGCTGTTGAGTTGCTGCTGTAAAGGATCGGAGTTGTTGTCATTATAATTCATATTAGGTGAATCCTAAAAAGAAAATATAGGTTTTTGTTACTGAATAATTTTTAAGATATTTCCAGTTTTTTTTAACTCAAAATTTAAAAATACTAAATATCCCTATGTATAAAGATATGAATATTCATGCGATCTTTTTTAAATCTCACCCTAAACTCTTCATTCATATTTCAGTTTTATTTCATATTTTCCTACATTTCTCTTTATTGTTTTTTTTTCCAAATAAAAAAAATAAATATTTTAAAACTTACATAGTTTCCTGATGTTGAATTATTACCCGCACCACCCACTGCCCCATTACTATTGGCATAGTTTGCTGCTTTTGAGCCAACACCTCCATTGCTGGTGTTGGTATCTATGAATATACCACTTGGTCGATTTCCTAATGGCGATGATGTTGCGCTACCCGTTGCATTCTTTTGTGCGCTCAATATATCCGGTTGCTTCTCAATGCCTTGTTTCAGTGTATACGCCACAACTAAACGTTGATGGCCGGGTCCGGTCTCTAGGGGAGCTGTAACTGTAACATCCATGCCTAGAATAATAAAAAACAAACATTCAATAAATATGCAGGCGAATATTAAAAAGTAAAAAATAAAAAAACAACATTGTTGTTTAGATTTTCTATGCAAATAAATAAAAATTTCATGTACATAAAAGTGATAATAGTGATGCTAAAATAAGATTAAATATTTCTAAATTTTGCCGAATCAAAAAGAGTTTCAATAAAGTGGATTAAAGTGGGAGCGACTATCAACAATGTAAATTCTTAATTCAATAAATTCCATTACATTCATTAATTTATCTATACATACCGCAGAGAAAAAATATAGTTGGGCATGGTTACGGTAACCATTTCAATATTGTTACAAGTTTTTTAACAATATTATAGTCACAATAACCATTTACATGATTGTGGTAACCATAATATGGTTAATTTCTGATTCACATGATTGTATCAACCATATATATGGTTACAGTGTGCAACCGAATCATTCGATTTACAACAAATTCGGTTGCTATCACGAATCTGTTTTCTCTGTGTATATATAAAAATAATAAGCTTTATTGAGTGAGTGACTAACTTATTCATCTATTCATATCGCCCAGCTCAAACGGCAGAATTCGAATTACAGATTCTTCCCTCAGCTTATATATCCACTAGAAATGGATTCTGAAAACTATCGACAAACTCAAGCTCCTTGAAAAACTTCAAGCTAAAATATAATATTGATACTTTTTTCATCTTAATGTGTTTTGTTGTTCAATTTTTATTTAAAGAAGCTTTGAGTTATAAAATTTAACACCTAATATTCCGATCGAAGTAAGATTTTTTTATCTTTTGACATTATGGTACTTTTTCGTTATTATAATGTAATGGCCCTAGAAACATGGAGACACATTTGTTTCCGACTGATGCATGAACCCACAAAAATGGGAAACTTATGGTACTTTTCTTTGAATTTGTTGCTGAACTGCTATTTTATCAAAATCATAAACTCTTAAGAAATAATTAACAATTAAAACCTAACAGAGCATTTAAAAAGTAGATACATATCGTCACCTAAAATGCAAAAGGGCCTATCAAAACTTTTTTTAAATTTTACATGAGAAACAAAAAACATAATATCGATTAAAAACTCAATTTTGAATTTTTTGGTTGTGACGCCCTTTTGCATTTCAGGTGACGATATGTATGGATGTGTGTAAATAAATTATTTGATGGAAATAGCAATATTTACACATACAGCCAGATACAGATATTAACAACAAAAAAAATCTACAATACAATATGATACATACCTAAATGTTTGTCCTTGTCATCGCACATATTGCGACCACCTTGACAACGCCTTTTGCGAACAGCAACTACAACAACAAAGAGGACAGCAATGCCCACAGTAAATAGTGTTCCAGTTAAAAGAGCAGCTATAGGTAAAATTGACAAACTCATACGACCATCTGAAATTGAAAGAAGAAGTGTAGAACAAACATTAAATAAATAAATAATTTAGCAACACAAAAAAAGGGAAATTAAATACAATTTAAGCTTAAATGGAAACATAGTAAAGTTTTACCTCCTCTTTTTTATACACATTTTTATTTTTTACTATGCTAAACACATACTTAAACACACTTTTCTAAATAATAAAAGATAATATTTACTTTAAGCTCCTTTTTTTATTATTAAATTTTTTGCTGCTTATGAGTACGAGTGTTAGTGTAAAATAAAGTTATGAAAATGGTTAAAACATTTAAAAACAGATTTTTTTAAACTTTTTTTCTCTTTAGTATGCTGCAAGTAGGGTTTGCTATGCGTTAACAACAAATTGGATTATATTTTTGGAGATGAATGGCAAAACCAAAAAGGAAAGTTATATTATATAGTAGACCCGCACACAAAGGAATGTGGATTGGTGTTGGAGTGGTGTGGTGTGGTAAGTCTGTTTGTCTGCTTTTGTAAGTATCAACAGTTTCCCTTTTTTACATAAAACTGTTATGTTTCGTTTCGTTTTCAGTTTCATTGTGTTGCTAAATTGTCCCTTAATAATTTGTTTTATTGTTTGTTTAAGTTAAAATAAAATATAATAGAGAGAAAAAGTGAGCCAGGGTGAGGGCTGGGGGAGATTAAAAAGATTTTACCCAAAAAATGCCATTAAGATTTAATGTGGCATATGGTTTTTTATTTTATTTAATTTTACTTTTTGCCTTTTGCCCAAAACTAGTTTGATGTCTAATGTTTCAGTTATTGTTGTTGTTGTTACTGCTGTTTCTGCTGTATCTGTAATTTGTCCATGACTTTTGTGTTATAATAATGATATTTACTCTTTCCTTTTATAATGACATACAAACATTCACAGACACTTAAGTTCGTATAGAAAGTAGAAAATTCCCTAGAATGTTTGACGGTGATGAATTATATGTTTTTAATCCTCAACTATTTGTTATTCACTTATGTATACATACATATGTATGTATGTATCTAATGAATGCGACAAGTTAAATTTGTTTGACAGTTTTTATACAAAAATAATTTTAACCGACAGTATAACTGTTAGTTATCGCATAACCAGGCTTCGTGTTAATGTTGGTAAGAAATCTAAGAAGTGAAAAGGAGACAGTAAAATATAGTATTCCTATAATTTTCTCATCCCTAAAAAATGAGAAGTGAACAGGAGGCAGTGTTGTTAGTTCTCCAAAAAAATTTCTTATTAAGAAAAAAGAGAAGTGAAAAGGAGGTACTATATTAAAAACCCACCATTATATTAAAAATATCGACTTAGAATCACTTTCTAAGTAGATTAAACGATGTTCGTCTGTCTGGCTGGCTGTCCATTTAAAACTTGTGCGCAAAGTACAAGTCGCAATTTTGAAGATATTTCGATTGTAGAGGTTTTTCGGCCCATAAAACCGTTTCCAGAAATCACTTTAACGTACATAAATGTCTTAAAAATGTTGGTATACACACAAAATTCATCATAAATAACTTTCATATAGACATAAATCACGACCTAATTTCGTGGTGATCGGTCCATAATTGGACATAGCTCCTAAGGCCCACTTCCGAAAATCACTCACGAATATAAATTATTGATATTTTAAAAGAAAAATGTTTTTGCTCATTTACTTGGTGTAGGGTATTATATGGTGGGACTTGACCGACCATACTTTTTTATTTGTTATTATACCCTTCACCATGAGCGGCAAGGGTATATATAAGTTCGTCATTCCGTTTGTAATTTCTACATTTTTCATTTGCGACCCCACAAAGTGCACGCAGAGAAAAAATATAATTGGGCATGGTTACTGTAACCATTTATATAGTGTTAAAGTTTTTTAACTATATTATAGTCACTGTAACCATTTACATGATTGTGGTAACCATAATATGGTTAACTTACCATATATATGGTTGAGACAATCATGTGAATCGTAAGTTAACCATATTATGGTTACCACAATCATGAAAATGGTTACTGTGACTATAATATAGTTAAAAAACTTGTAACAATATTGAAATGGTTACAGTAACCATGCCCAACTATATTTTTTCTCTGCGTGTATGTATATTCTGAATCGTTATATAAGCGGAGTCGATATAGCCATGTCCGTCTGTCCGTCTGTGTGTTGAAATCAACTTTCTGAAGCCCCCAAATAACTTACATACACGAATGATACATCAATATCTCCGAAATTCTTCCGGCTCGGTTGCTATTTAAAATCGAGAAAATCGGTCCACAAATGGCTGAGATTTAAGGAAAAAACCAGGACAACCTCGATTTTTTACCTATTTTTGACCCATATCTGGATTACTAAATCATTAATATAGACAATATGGATATCT
This sequence comes from Calliphora vicina, assembly GCF_958450345.1. Taxonomy (NCBI): domain Eukaryota; kingdom Metazoa; phylum Arthropoda; class Insecta; order Diptera; family Calliphoridae; genus Calliphora; species Calliphora vicina. The sequence continues at coordinate 143,715,350 of NC_088780.1, read as the reverse complement.
GATGATCGATATTTCAAAGACCTGTGCAACAACGTATATAAGACCATAGTAAGTTAGACCTACAATGGGTCAAAATCGGAAAAAATATTTTGTAACTCGAATTTTTTTTTTTCACCAAAATTTTTTTTCAATAAATATTAAAAAAAAAATTTAAAAACTAAAAAAAAAATTTTAAAAAACAATTTCGAAAAAACAACTAGAAAAAAAATTAAATTTTGCTTACCTAAAAATATTTAAAATTTTTATTTTAAAGTATATTTTGGTGAAGGGTATAAACGATTCGGCACAGCCGAATATAGCTCTCTTACTTGTCTTTTATATCTGTTTGTCATCAATGAAATGAAACAGCACATTTGTCGACAAAAATTTCTGTGTCTAGTGTTAAATCGTAATTACATAGTATGTGTGGGAAACCACACAAGAGGGTAAGCAACGTTAATTTTTTTAATATGTTGACATCAAAAAATATTTTTTAATAAATAAATAAATCTCATAGAGTTCTAAGATTAATCTATTTTCATAAGAAAGTCATTCGCTTTTTTATCTTCCTACAAAAGGTGTCCTAAAAATTATTCAGTTTTACAACAGTAAAAGTAGAACCTTACAAGTGAGAATAAAGCATTTTTAATATATAATTTATACATTTTTATACATAACTAGAGCATAAACAAATAGTGTGCCCCGATAGACTACACGATATCATGCTTGCGGGTTCGATTCCCTTCAGATGCCCTGGGTGTATCTGCAGACAAACAAAATGTTTCGCAGTTTGTATTTGTTAAAAAAAATCAAAATTGAGGCTGGTCAAGCAGTCAGTGTTACTTATTTTATAAATTGTGCGATATTGATGTGGACATTATGTGGTTTCAGCAAGTCGGTGATCATAATTGGCCCCAGATTTAACACAACTGGATTTCTTTGTATGGATTATTTGAAGTTTAAGTTCTATGCCAACAAGCCAACAACCACTCGTGGGAGGAAATTCAGCAAAATTTATGCAAAATAAGCTTGAAAAATTTTGATAAAAGGTAGTTTGTCATAGGGTCGCAGCAAATCCCTATCCAGTGTTGGTAAGCCCTACATGAATACAATAAAGTAACAACTAACTCTATGAAAGTTTACCTGGGATACGTAGAGTAACCAATTGATATTTATTAATTTAAGTCCAACAAGTAATCATACTAAGTGAAAAATACTGAAAAATAATTCCTTCAGTTTCATTAATTACAGTCCTCTTTATATATATTACCAATTTATTTTTTACTCACACATTTGTATGTATGTATATATGTATGTGTTTCTACAACATAATGTCTTAATCTTTTATAATATTTGTTAATAGTAACTCTAAGGCATTTTGGTTTCTCGTTTGTTCTGGCATGTGTATCGGTTCTTTTTTTGTTTTGTTAGGTTAAACTCACGTACCAGTTAATACTATTTACCCATACTTAAAAACAACACAAAGACATAAAACATATATACTTCATTAATCATAATTATACTTAGTATAGTGTAAGTAATTAATCAAAAATATATAAGGGATTTTAGCAAACATGAAGAAAATCCAAACAAAAAAAAAAACATATTTTAGATTTTGTAGTTATTTTGTAACTTGTAAACGAAATATATTTATGTGTATAAAATCTTGAGTAGTAAATTCATTATCAGCACTATAGTTCTTTAGTCTCAAAGTGACAGAAATATAAAGTCAATGCAGAGTTTTATAAGTGTGTTTTGTTTAAAATAAATAGTGTAATGAGAATTGAGTTTTTCATACATTTGGTTTTGTTTATAAAAAATACAAATAGTTTTGATTGTAAAGTTTGGCTAAAAAACTTGTTATTCAAACGGTGTTCAGATAAGGCTCGTTTGCTCTCATTACATTACTGTTGCTTCTATTTATAAATGAAAATATTAAAAGCAAGTAAGAAAGTATGGTCGGTCAAGCCCTAATACCCTACACTAAGTAAAGGAGCAAAAACTTTTTTCTTTTAAAATTTCAATAATTTATATTTTTGAGTGATTTTCCGAAATGGGGGTTTATATGGGGGCTATGACCAATAATGGACCGATCACCATGAAATTAGGTCGTGTGATTTATGTCTATATGAAAGTTTGAGTATACCAACATTTTTAAGCGATTTATGCACGTTAAAGTGATTTTCGGAAGCGGGTCTATATGGGAGCTATGACTAATTATGAACCGATCGTAACAAAATTTGGTGACATGAATTTTGTATATATAAAACTTATTTGGAGCGCAATTTGTGGAGATGCATTTATAAATTAAACATTTATGACCGATAAAGACCAATTTCGGAAGGACATTTGTATGGGGGCTAGCTGAAATAAAGAACCGATTACAGCCACTTTCAACCGGCTCGGTCCCTGGGTCGAAAAAATAATATGTAATAAAAATAATAGTGATCATTAAAATTTATACCACTGAGCACTTTCAATCTACGATCGGCCAACACCATTCGTAACTTTTTTAAATTGTTTCGTCCAGAACTTTCGGCATCATCCGTGCTTGAACGGCCTCAACGAAATTTAGTTACCCACTTGTTTTCCATTGAAATACGATACGTTGTTTTAGTGAAATAATAGAAACGGACCCTATTTTCTTTATACACTAGAAAATGCACATTTTTAATATTTTGGTATATAAATACAAAGTTTGAGCACCAAATATTTTACCCGATAGTATTATTTTTGGATAAACAAAACTAAAAGTATATGACCTTATAATTTTGACGATTACCTTACCTTAAATGTAAGACAAATAAATAAGTGAATAAAAATGCTGAATCATTAACTAAATTAAAAGGGAGTACTTAAATATTATCAAGAATATATGGAATCCATTAAACTAATTATCGAAAATTATAAGTATCTTCTCAAGGACTATCTATATTTTAAATTTCAACTCATTTGTATCATAAATGGATTTTTGGCGATTTTTTTTTTAAATGTGAGACTTTGATCATCAATCCGCCTACGAAGCTGAATAATTGTAAATCAAAAATAATACAGCACAACATAGAAGTGTGGACTTGATCATAATATTTTTAAGGTACAAAGTGATCTTTATGTGCTATTTAGAGTGCCTAGACACATTCCGAATGCATTGTTTGCAAGAGTTGTTCAGCTTTACCGTAGCTGCAACTTTGATAAATATTGTACGTGAAATATTAGGAGTGCCTGGAAGTTAGTGTAGTAAAAAATTAAAAAAATTTTTCTTCCACATTTTTTTCAATAAAAGGACACAAAAAAGCTATGTTTTTGGCAACAAATTTGATAGACTTTTAGCTATAGTATTGCGGCATCATCAAATCTGAATTAGCTGTTGGCCAAAAACTATTTTTGAGGGCCCACTGATTTTCAGGAATTTTGGAGGAGAATTGGTCACCAAAATGACCAAATGGGTTTACTACCCTTTGATAGTAGAATCGAACTTATATTGTCATGACCATGTGTTTTTTGCATTATTATTTTCAAATTGTGTCTAAAAATCCACAATCGTCTGCATTTTCTTTATTCAATTTATTATAAATTTTCCTCTTTAGTCATCACAATGTTTTTATGGTTAATAAGTACATATTTTTATTGTATTATAATCTGGCTGTTAAAATGTATAAAATATAATAAAACACTGCCGGCTAATTTCTCTTCCCTTAAGTATTTTGCACCTTATGTTATACAAAATTATAAAAAGACCTTATTTACTAAAAATTTTCTTTTATCGTTAAAATATTGTTAAACTCCCAAATTTTGTCACCCACTTACAGTCATTTGTTTTAGATTTACAATCTATTTAAAAGAAATCTTAAACGCATGCATAAAATTGCTTTATCATTTAATAGACCCTTATAGTCTTAAAATGCTCTTCCATAAGAGCCAAAAATTTCTAGGGCTGTGTCTGTGTTTTATAGGTAACACTTGTTTACTTATATTAAGTATCTATCAAATATCAGTATTTTATGCAATTCAGCTAAAAATTATGGAAATAATCATTATATGCCATCAATAAGTTTTTCATTCATCGTTGCTGTTTTATTTTTTTTTCTTTTTTGCTTGTATCATTATTATTAGTATTTAATATTATTTTATATACTTTCATTTTATTAAATGATGATACATACTAGTACATAAGTTGGTATTTTTACGACTAAAGTATGTTTTTTATAGATGATAAGATGCTTTTGCTATTTATATTGGAAATAAAAGTTATCAATAAGTCAAACAATATTAAGATAAAGAAAAAAAACTCAAATAAAAAAAGATATTGTTGTGTGGAGGGGAAACAGCGAAAGAAGTTTGTAAGACTTTTACGATATTATAAATGTAATGAAAGGACATTATATAAGGAAAATAAGCAAGAGACAATTTTTTTAATATACATACAGCTTAGAATGAATTTAGTTTTTACTTGCAACTTAATACACCCCCGAGAAAAATTATAGTTGTACATGTGTTCACCATAACCATTTAAATGCTTTTAAAAGTTTCTAACTATATTTTGGTCATTGTAATTATTTATATGATTGCGGGAACTATAATATGTTTAAGATACCAATCATATGGTGAAAATGGTAAAGTATTACATGATAAAAATTGTTGCCGCAAACATATACTTAATTTCTACAATGATTACTATATGATTGCTGCAATAATGTGAATGGTAGCTTAAACATAATATGGTTAGTCAGTTTAAACATGACTGATTTTAAAAAAATATTGAAAATTTCTTAAAATTTTTTGACCATAGAGCGGAAACTGGAAACATACTCAAAATAATCTCACATACGAGTGTTGTTTTTATTTTCACTTAGCTTTTTTTACTAACACCTTCTCACCAATAAATTTTTGACAGCAGACTTTCCAATCTATGTGTACATATCTATCGTTTAGACATTTTTATACTTGCAAAAATGTTTTATTTTTTTTAATATTCGTACTTTAACCCCAATTCATACTTAGTATGTTAAACTGAAATATTTAATTTACTTAAAAAAGGGTATTTGTATAAGCTCTAATGAAATTTTCTCACTTGTGCAAATATATATCGATATTGTAAGAATAGAGCAAACAAAAAAAAAAGGAGAAAAAATATATGGAAATCGTAAAGGTATTCATATTCACACAAACCACAATAGCTATAAATATGTGATGCTTTTAAGCGTGGCTAAATTTAAAAAATAATAAAAAATTATAAAATAGTATCAATAATTTGGATACAAGTTAAATAAAGGTAAAATACAACTCATATACTAACAACCAAATGTTATTCCTAAAAATTACTAGGACTAAAAATCTGTGAGCAATAGAAACTTTATAAATAATATGTAATCTAAATTATAATAAAATTAATAAAATTATATTTTAATCAATGAAAATTCTCTTCCTTGAATTGCAGCAACATTCATAGAGACACAGTCTCGTATGTAATAGATAAAGCTACCGACACTATACTTCACAAATGAGTGTAAATACCTCAGTCATTCTATAATTATGTGTGCTAAAGGTTTACAAGGTATAGTGGATTAAGGATTATTTCCTCCAAGCCACTATAAACTAATATTCTTCTTGAGACCTACTGTCCTGGATAAACCTATTTGACTTATGGGAAATTTAAATGAAAACTATTAGAAGCTTAATAACGATAGTGCTTTAGATCTACGATGGGAACATGTTGTATTGGATTTAACCACTTTAACTAACTTAAACTAAATCAGGTTAAGCTTAACCAACATATGTCTTTTATTTCAACTTCAATTTCTGAACAGATTATTTCCTTCCAGAATTCCTCAAATTATAGGTGTCATTTTAAAAAACTGTACAAATAGTTTTTATATTGTTTTGCTAAACGAATTATATTCGACTATTAGGGCCTCATTTTATAAAACGCAATGTCAAACGGTAAACAAATTTTGTTTAATATACATTTTTCAAAATAAATCTATAGAAAATAAAAACAATCTAGAATTTATTTAAATGCATTCTAAACCCTTTCAATTAAGTAAGTTGCAACAACTCTACCACAGTATTTTATGGCTAGAGCGTAAGATTTTCATAGGTGCTTTATAGACAAAACCCAGTATATTCCATATTGTACTGTAGATGTGACTCGCATTTTTTAAAAAAAAATCTTGCTAATTCTTTCAGTTTTCAAAGCGTTCAAATTCTGTTGTAAATGGGGGCACATCGGTAGCATATTTCTTAAACGAATTATAATTATCAGTTTTTAACAGTAGGCTTTGCGTCTAACTTTCTTAAGTGGCCCACATACTTTGGTCAAAAAATAAATAACAAAATTAAAATCCCCAAAATGTTGGCTTCAAAATTTAGAACCTTATTACTTATTACCGGATGGTGATTAAGTAATAATGTATATAAAAATATGACTCATACATATCAGCTGAACAGATCGTTTATATAACTCTAAATCCAAAAGTTTACATTTGTTGTAAAAAAATAAAAAAACTCTTTTTTTTTAATTATTCAACTTTGGGAAACTATAACTAATAAAGATATAAAACTAGGATTCTAAAATGTTGCAGTTTTGTTGCTAGTAGTATCATTGCCACAAAATTATTTGCTATTTTGTCAGAATCAGAAACACTTAAGAAATAATGAACACTTAAGGTCTTCATCATAGATTTTAGAAGAAAACTGTGTTTGCCCATAAATATTTCAATTGTTTTCTCCTTTTGTTAATAAAAAAATATTTGAAACATTTGTTGTAATATTTTAGGAAATATTTGTATGCCAAAGAATATGATAAATGATTTCAAAAGTAGTAGATAAATCAATTACAATAAATTATTAAGGGTCCTCATGTAAACGCTTAAAAGCCTCGCAAACTGTGCAATCTGTGCATTTTTACACTCTCGCAAATGAAATGTCAAAAAATGTATGGAAATTCGTTTGCACAACTCCGATAAGTTTGCGCGACAATTTAGACTCGCAAACTTGAATTTATTGTGCATTTGATGAATCAGCTGCTTTTGTTTACTTTTATTTATAAGAAATAAAAATCAAATAAAATATAAAAATTTTGTGCATGTGAAAATTGTGTAACTTTGGAACAGAATGATTGTATTAAATGACATTGTGTATGAAAACATTAACCAACAGCTAGAACATAAACAAAGTCCTCCAAACTATGTATACCACCGTTTGTTCCAAAGATTTAACTTTCATTCAACATTTTAAAATTAAAATTTATACAATTTGAATAAAAATTATTAAAGCTTTTGTTGAATTTATGTATTTTTATTTGACAAATATAAATTTTCTGTATAAACTTGCACAAAATTGAAAAGGTGGGTTCATGAAACATGTCGCGCAAATTTGCCCATTTGCACAAATGGGAAACTTAAGCGTTTAAATGAGTACCCTTATTAATTTTGTGGCAAAATTAAGCAGATCATGGAACTACGTAACGTATAATTAATATTATTATACTCTTAACAAGCATACGTGAGAGTGGTGTAATGTTGTAGACTTTTAGGATTCTTGGATTCAGAACCACATATGTATAACTAACATTTTGGAAAAGGATTTTTCTAAGATTTTCTGAAATTAAATTCTTACAGAATATAGCAATTGAAATTCTACAGAATTCTACATAGAAAAACAATTCTTAAATATAATGAAATTTGTAATAAATAGTATGAATTGTTTTTTCACAAACAATTTTCATTTAGATTAGGCATTTATTCATATATATTAGGAATTGAACATAAGTAAAATTTTTATATATATTTTTTTATAAAATAATATAAATTAACTTTGTTCTTATATTGAATGAACACTAATTATAATTTTTTTTTTATAAATTATATGAATTTGTTGCATACAATGACTATAGTACATAAAAACTCTCTGAATATTTATCAATCAACCCACTTACATATTAAAATAAATTGCTGTATCTTTGTATTTATTTAAATTTTCCTAGATGTAGTGAAGTGTTTGTCTGTATGTACTAAAAACTTATAATCTTAACTCGATTTAACGCTCCCACTTGTATGATATGAGTTTACATGTAAATGTGGTAAAGAATCATAAGTTGAATTGATGATGAGAAGAATGAAAGAAAAACCAGGTAGATAATATTGAATAACATTTAGTTTCCTATACATATAGACACACATGTAAATATATCTATATATATATTTTTTTTTTGAACATTTTTCTTCATATTTTTTCTATCGTTTTGGTTTAAATATACTAAAATATTTCATTTATACTTTGTACTGGTAAAATATTAGATATGGATGTATGTATGTGTGTTAGAAGGGATGTGTTTGAAAGAATAACAATGGATTTACTTAAATATCGTTAACCATACATGCAATGTATCGTTTATATTTATGCATACAGTGAGAATGAATATAATGAAATCTTTGGAAAATCAAACAAAACTTGTTTACTCTTTGTTATTAATAGAAATTTATAATAAGTTTTTCTAATAGTCCTCCAGATTGTAAATTCATTGATATTTTTCCAGTTTGACCAAAGTATCTGTTAATTAATAGGCCTTAATTATCTTTCAATGTTTTTACAGTATTTAACAGATCAATAGAGCCGTCGATCTTGTAATGTAACCCGAAATAACACAAGACGGGCAATGCTTGTATTTTCTATCATCTCCTTCATATAGATTTACAAATTTCAGGACTGAGGCAAAACATCACAACCACTTCATTTTAATTAGTTTTAAACAGGTATCGCATAATGCGTCTTCATGATAGAATAATACGGTTTCATGTCTAGCTGTATATTCTGGGCGTTTTTCGGCAAATTCCGTATGATGATATGGCAGGGTTTCAGCAGCTCATAAGAGATATGACTCTTTTGCTCCCACAAAATACAGAGCATTATATTAGTGCCATGGATATTTGGCTTTGGTGTCTACACGGATGATTGCCCTGGCTTCACGTTATCACAGTGGATCCACTTTTCATCGCAAGTAATGATTCGGTTTAAAAATTATTTTCTTCTATAGCATTCAAACATCACTTGAATCATCTTTCAACGTCTTTGGGCTTCAATTCGTATGATAGCCAATTTCTTAGCTTTTGGATGATTCAAGCTGCTCTCAAACGTTTAGAAATTGCTGTTTGAGTAGCTCCCAATCATTTTGCAAGCTCTTGTCGAGTTTGACATAATCTTCATGGAGTTATGCCTCAAATTCTTGGTCATCAAACTTCGCGATCTTTCTCCTTGGTGACAAAATCAAAAATTATGAACTGCACAAACTATTTCTAGCACGTTGAAACCGATTCACCATAAGCTTTGGTGATCAATTTTTTCAAATTAACGACGTAAAGCATAACTTCCCGCATGTTACACTTTGTTGGAAGAAAATTCGATTATGATTATGGTAACTATAATATGCTTAATTTACGATTCACATGATTGTAGCAACCATATATATGGTTATAGTAAACAAATATATGTTTGTGACAACCATTCATATGATGAAGGACTTATCATATTATGGTGCTCTCGGCTTAAGGCTTATCATAATCTGAGAACAACATATTATGATAAAATTATTCATCATAAATATGGTTGCCACAAACATATATTTGTTTACTGTAACCATATATATGGTTGATACAATCATGTGAATCATAAATTAACCATATTATGGTTACCACAATCATGTAAATGGTTACTGTGACTATAATATTGTTAAAAACCTTGTAACACTATTTAAATGGTTACAGTAACCATGCCCAATTATATTTTTTCTCTGCGTGTACGTCACCTATTGTAAGCCTTGTATTTTTAAGTCATACACTCTATAAAATCCAAAATGTGGCCATGGAAAGTTCTCGAGATATTTAAAATTTGAACTTTTTTGTTATAGAAATAATATAACTGATACTTATTCCAATTCATATAAACTAACAGATAGTACAATAGATGGCGTATCTTTTGAACGCAGTTTTTGTTTTAATAACATTTTGGAGGGTACATATTAATGTTAATTTTTAAAAGTTTTCTATTCTAAAGTATTATCCAAAAAACATTTTCCTTTAAGTTTTGGTTAATATACTCAGCAGTTGGGTCGATTTGTATAAGAATAATTTTATATATATCGATTTTTTTTTGGATTATTCTCCAAAATATTTAAAAAAAATTACGAAATATTTGTTATTTTGAGTTCATGTCATTAATGTGTTGTTAACTGTACAATGGCTTATAACTGATTAAACTCTTTAGAAAATTGAAAATACCATTTTTGATCAGAATATTTTTTTTATTCAATATCCTGTGTTCAAAAGAAAAGAATTATTAGGAAAATATATTGAAACTAGAGTACTTAAGAATTACTATTACTAAAACCAATATTATATATTTGAAGTAGTTGAAAAAATTACATACAATTGAAATTAAGCGATTTTACACCTTTCTCTTATAAAAACTTTGACAAACCAAAGCGAATTTAAAATTATTGAGCAATTTCAAGTTTTGTATGACCATAAGGAACCTGTGTACGAAGTTTTAACAGATTTTGAACTGGTTGGGTTCGATGCTATGTCAAAGAATTTTATTTCGTCCCTACTGTAAATAGTTTTTTTATATATTATTTAAGGTATTTATAGACGACAATACTGAGTATTAACACTTTTCAAATTTAAAATATTATAGAAATCTTTCTGCATGTCAAGAAATCGTTTCGAAAAATATATTTCTTGTTTACACCAATATTATTACAATATAGTATTACCAATATTTTATTTCTTTGTTCATTGATATTTTTCTGCTAACTTTGTTTTTATTTTATATTTTCTTTACATTTTTGTTTGCCTTATTTGTTGTTATAAATACATACCCGATACATATGAAAATAAAAAGTTTTTGAATTGTTTTAAACAAATTTTCAATCAAAAAAATCATTTGTATTTTTTTGAAAATCTAATACAAATTTTGTTTAGACGATGAAATTGTATTATGATACTTGAGTTTTTGACAAATATTAATACTCAGTATTGCCGTCTATAAATACCATTAATGAGTTTTTTGTTAGAATAGGAATTGAGCTAATAAAACTGAAACAATTTGTCATGAAATAAAATATATTCAATGAAATTATAATATGGCACTGCAAATTTTTTCGGCTTCCCACTGTATATAATACAACATATAAACAAAGTGAACACTATACTGCACTACTGTACAAACTTCTAGTATAGTGCATGTATAAAAATACAATGTAAACAAAATTGTGGTTGTAGAAATGCCAAAAAAAAGGAAATATATTGGAGGTATAAGAATTCAGTTGTTTCTTTTTTTTCCACATGATCCCTATACACAGCTGAGGAAATATGGAAGTATGTTTAAACACCACTTGATATGTTGCTAACATTATACATATGAGTACCATTCGTTCAAACATCCATACAAATGTACAAACGTGCTATAAATGATAACTTGAAATTTATTCCTTAAGATACCTGTATACGGGTTGTAATGTGTGTTTGAAAAAAAAAATACTAAAACAACAAAAAAAAAACAAAATATATATAAAAATACGCCGTCTTTTGGGGATCCTATTGTACAGATAAAATTGTTTTAATGTATTTTGAGAGATCGTTTATATTTCGTTACTGTTTTTGTGTGTGTTTTTGTATGTCTGTCTGTTATAAAATACATTATCCAAAGTAAACACAACATGTTAAGATATAAAGTATGTAAACATGATGTTCATATTCACATGCATACATCACATAGATACAAACATATCTCCTTACTACAGTATACATACATATTTAAGTATTTATTTTCATGTACATATATATATGGATATGTGTTCATATGAGAGTATGTTTGTTTAAGATATTTACGTGCATAATATACATCTCATAGGAATCTATGTCAGTTTAGTCTAACAAGATATTTCCTCCCAAAAAAAACCGAAAAAAATAAGCAACAAAATGTACAAAAATATACAAAATTGATTGTATTTGCATTTGTATTTTGAATTTCATGTAATATAATAAGAAAATAAATCTTTGTACTTGTTTTGTTTTTCATGCTTTCAATTCTTCTTACTGTCGTAGCTTATCTATCACTAGATTATTGTTATGTACATATAAAAGTATACAACATTTTTAAATAAAAATTTGTAAATACAAACAAAAAAAAAAAAAACCGAAACAAATGTATAAATATTTCAAATTGTTATCTCATTTTGTAAATAAAACACCTTTGCAACTGTTTTAGTAATATTTTAGGAAATATTTATACTTAGACGAAATAATATGAAAAATTATTTCAAAATTTATAGGAAAAAATAATCATTTACAATAGATTATTTTTTTGTTGTTGCGAAAAATAACCCAGGAACAACGTAACGTATAATTAATATTAGTTTATATTTAACAGTCATACGTGACAGTGATGTAATGTTAGATAAATTGGAAATTATGGGAGATAAATGATAAAATAATTTTGTAGTTCCTTACATATGTATAAAGTGAAATTTGTTTAAATTTTGGAAAAGGTTTAGTTACATGGTCAGTACAGTATATTAAATAGGTGTATTGTGAAAACTTAAAATTTAAAATAGGATTTGTTGAAGACGGTTATTGTTTTGCATAAATATTAATTCCGACTGTTAATAGTCGTCGGTATATCCGTCATTACTTTATTCAATAACTGTTGTTATCCTCAGCGAGGACGAAAATACTTTACTATTAAATATACCATAATAAGTTTTGAAAAATTCCTTGTCATCTATTATATTGTCCAAATCTGAATGAAATTTAAATAAAAAATATTCCTAAATTTTTTAAAGGATAGTTTTCCGCTTCTGGAAAACCTTGATTATCATTTTATAAACGTTTTCCTAATTGAAATATTACCTATTGAAGTAAATTTTCACCTATTTTGTTGAATACATGTGGAAATAAATTTCACTACCTAATTTGATGACGATCAGCTCATAATTGGTCGTAGCTCTAATATAAGGGCTACACATAGTTGTATATCAGTAGCTGCAAATGAAAATTACGATGGCTGTAACTGAATTGGCAAATAATTTTTATTTTATTCCTGGATAACATTGATAATTGCAAACACAGACCCTTATTTGATAGAGGAGGCATCAGGGTGTCGCTAACCGATGGAATGACTGGAAAAATTCTACGCCTTCAAGAGAACTTATTTGTAATTTTCAATGATTAATCGAAGTTTTAGCTGGGTATGAACGAAAGTTTCTGTATTGCACAGCGTATTGCGTATCTAAAGCTGGGAACTAGCTGGGGTTTTATCGGATATAAGATGTGGGTATTCGGATTTACACTGATGTATAAGCCATCCTGTATTCAGGGGGGTTTTTACAGGATATCTAATCTATTGATTAGATTGACCGCTTTGCTGGTGTTAGAGATGAGCGATATTTCCATACCTTTCCACTGGTAACAACTGTTATTAAATATAGCAAGTAACAGGTACATTTAACAAGCATACCTAAATAAGAGCGAAAAGCGTTTTCTAGTTGTCAAAAATAACGCGCCGACAACGCTTTGCAATTGGAAAATCCGTGAAGTTAGTTGCAAGAGCTTTCCGCTCTTGTTTAGGTATTGTTGTTAAAAACAAAAATATACAATACATAATATATTATTCTTAAAACTGTTGTTATTTTGCTTAACATAAACAAAACATGATGTTGGTTACTCTTTAAAAGAACAGTGATTTATAAATCACTTTCACTGAGAATGACGTTCTTTAAAAATCACGGGATCATTAATCGCTAGTTGCTGTATCATTCTGATCCTGAAAACGATGGGACTCTCAAACTAGATGGCAGCTGGAGACCACCTGCGAGAACGCAAGGGTCATATGGTCTATGTATGACTGTCAGCGAATTACATTATACTGCGTGATCAATTACAGAATGTGTTTGCAGAGCACATCGGTCTGTTCGGTGTGCATGCCAAACGATTAAATCTCCAAATTGACTTTCGTAGGAGTTGTTATGATAAAATTGAGGAGGAGTCAGTGAATTACCGTACTGAATCGGTCTATTTGCAATGTATTTAGTGCTAACGGTGATACATTTGATGTAATCGCACATACGATTCAATACCATTTTATTTCTTTTTTGGTGTTTCGTTAAATTGCTGGTAGTTGTACTACTATCGATTTTTGTGAAAAATTGTTCCAGAATATTTTTTGGAAATTTCGTAAAAAAAAATTTTGAAGGCGTAAAAATTGAGATTTGAGATATGCATGAAATCTTCGGATAGTTACTCAAATTGTCTGCATTTGGTTTTTAGATGACTAAGAAAAATTTTAAAATTTTAGAAAAATTAAAATTATAGTCGCCTTATTAAACACACAACTAATTATATAAAATTCCAAATCTTAGTTTTCTCATTCTTTATAATCATATGCACAAAAAAACAGCTTACTTTAAGATAGTTAAAGAAAACTGTTCATGACATCGCTTTAAAAATACTATGATGTTGAAAAGTTAATTTTATTGCAAACATTTTAACAAACTATTAATTAATGAAAAAAGGGTATTATTTCAAGCTATAGCATAAATTATATAAAATATAAAATTTTGTAATCTACTGCGGTTATAATTTATCAGACATAAATTTCAAATAATTACTGGCCCTAAAAGACTCACACATACTTAAAGGTAAATGTAGAACGCATTGCGTGTATCTATAAATCAAGATATAAAACCAACATTCTCACTCTATTACAAAGATTTTACGTTTATTAAAGGCAGAACATACTACAACCAAAATTTCATAAGTAGAGAATTTACTTATATGTATGTATATAGGTATGTAGTACCTAAAGTACCATATTTAGTTTAGTTATACAATCCTTATACAAATTCGTAGAAATATTTATTCGTATCTTACATTTGTAAGTAGTGTGCGAAATATTTATGTTTATGGCTTTTATTCTGCAGTTAGTAGTTAGGTATAGCAGCATTTATACATTGTTATATCCACCCATAGCTATCGATACTTTTAATAGGTTTATAGTTACCATTACTATGTAATCTATGTAGGCATTTGTATAGATACATATTAAATTTATCTATGAAATTGCTTATTTATTTGTCACCAAGGAATATTTTATATAGGAAATACATGGATACATTATGATTATCTTTATTATCATTTAGAGAATTGAATATAGTAAGTGAACATATTGGGCTTTATAAAAGCGGAAATATAATGCTTTTCTTTTGTTTTATTAACGTTTTGGGTGTTTTAATAATTGTTTAGTGGCAATTTTGATTTGGGTCTTATTATGGTAAATAGTTTATAAATTTGCTAGCTTCTTTTTTTTTTGGGGGGGGGGGATATTTTATTATGAATATATTTTGTTGTTACTATTGTGATCCCTTAATTGCCCGTGAGCTAAAAGTTTTATTTTATTTTTATTTTATGTTAGTGCTGTTATTATGAAATATCCTGTATCTATATATATTTATGTTGAAAGTAAAAATCATCTGTTGAATTTCACATATAAATCAATAATATAAACCAACAAATGAAATAGATACAATAATACATACACATACATATATACAAAATTCAATAACATACATTTTTAACTTTTGCCCGAGGTTATGATTTATTATTTAATAAATAAATAGTTTAAAAAAATAAAAGGGTTTTAAAATAATAACTAATGTGAAAAATCTAAGTTATTAGATATAGAAATGAATTTATATTAAACATTTTTTTATTAAAAATTAATAAATCTAAGACAAATAATAAAATAAATATTTTATTTTTAATTTAGCAAATTAAAGTAATTGTTGTAAATTTATTACTATTTGTCATCGTACGTAACATTTGTATGCCTATAGAGTGGAGTAGATTTTGCAAGGATAAGATTATCTGAAAAATAATTTGGTTTTTATGTTCCATTCAGAGGGTACTATATTTAAAAAAATAATAATTTCTTTCGTAACATTGTTGAAAATATATGTATACAGAAACTAAAGAAATAAATAGAAAATATATATTCTGTTTCTATAAACAAGTTGATACTAGCAAAAAAAACAATCAGAGCCAAATTCATTTCATAATACATGCTAATTGGGAGCTTAGTTTTTTCCGCATTCTCAGCCTAAAAAATAGCAATTAAATTAGAAAATGAAATATAGTCAGCTTAAACTATTTTTGCCCTTAAAATGTTGTATAAAGCTCTAAATACTTTCACATAGTAACATTTTCGTGTTTTCTCCTATTTAAGTCATTTTGAAAAAAAGTTTCAAGAGTTTTTGTATTTTGTTTTGTCGTGGTTATCATTCTCGTGGAATTACCCATATGAAAATGAGAACCAGCTCAGAATCAAAAAAAAAATAAATGGCGTTTTAAAGCTTACATAAGTCTTGAATTAAATAGAAAATAAAGTTTTTTCTTTATATTGTTATTTTTTCATTGAATCATAAAGAACCCAAGAAAGGATATATATAGAATAGCTCCGCCTTACTGGCACGTATTCGTTTTTGAAGAAATTTGGTGCAATTACAAAACTATATTTAATTGGAATTTTTGCTCAACATTTAATTTTTTATTACTTGGAAACATTTTGATGTTGCTGCTTGATTAGCTCCCAATGATTTGGCAAGTTCTTGTTGAGTTTAGGCAACAATTTTCCAATTCTCGGTCTGCAAACTTTTTTGACTGGACTGGGCGATCTTTGTCTTTCCTGTCTCCAGTTTTGAACCGAAAAAAACATGAAATACACTCACCATAAGCTTCAGCGGCACTTTTTTTCAAACTATAGAAATAAAGCAAAACTTCCCGCATGAGACGCAAAAAGAAAACTTGGTCGTTTGCATTATAATACTCAATAACTAAGTAAGAATAAATGACAGATATGTAAACTTCAAAAGTATTTATAAGTTATGAAGAACCGCGTTCAAAAGATACGTCATCTATTGAAAATTATTCATTTTTATGTCATATACCCAATATAAAATACTCAAAAAATCTTAATAGTCTGTAACCACTTACATACATACATATATTTTAGACCAAAAAAAAATTTTAGGTAGTCTGTAACCACTTACAACATACATATATATTAGACCAAAAATAATATCGATTTGTGGTCTGTAAAAAACGATAAATATACTCTTCAGATTAGAGAGCCAGATAATTACACGGTGCTCAGAAGTTATTCTGAAAAAACCGTTTTCAGTAATGTTCGTCAACTTATCGATTTGTAATACAGTCAGTCTCTGTCCGACTTTAAATTTTTAAACGGGGTTGGAAAGAAAACTGAATGCGCTTTAATATGACGTGCAGTCTTTGATACATTTGTAAGTCATAAGTATTGTTTTTCTTAAGAATATCTAAAAGAAAAATAAAATTTAACAAAATTTTTGAATTTAGTCGCTTTTTATTGATTATTTTGATATGAAAGCTTATAAAAATGTATACCAATGTATTAAGGAAATCTAGTTCTTATCAAAACATCGTTTTTTTTTTTACTAAAATCGGATGAAAATTGTAAAAGTTATTCAACTTTTCATTAACACCTTTTTTAGTATTTTCTCTCCCAGCCCATATGAATAAAAAAAAAACAAAAAACCACACAAAAAAAATAATTTTTGTACAATCTTTAATTTACAAGGAAAATTTTGTGAAACTTTTTTCGAAAAAGTTTAATAACTTTTGCAACAATAAACCAATTTTAATAAGTAATGTCTCATTTTTGTCTATATAAAATAGTCTTTAAAAAACTTTGCAAAGAAGAATTGGTTTTTATAGAAACCCGGGCTTGACCGACCATACTTTCTTACTTGTTTTTCATATACTCTTATTTTTGCAAAATCTTTTCCACTCTGTAGGCATATAAATGTCACGTACGATGACATGGAATTACCCATATTTAAGAAATAAGAAAGCCAAGCCCGACCATATAATACCCTACACTAAGTAAAAGAGCAAAAACATTTTTCTTTTAAAATTTCAATAATTTATATTTTTGAGTGTTTTTCGGAAGTGGGCCTTATATGGGGGCTATGACCAATTATGGACCGATCACCATGAAATTAGGTCGTGTGATTTATGTCTATATGAAAGTTTACTATGTTGAATTTTGTGAGTATACCAAAATTTTTAAGCGATTTATGTTAAAGTGATTTTCGGAAGTGGGTCTATACGGGAGCTATGACTAATTATGGACCGATCGTAACAAAATTTGGTCACATGAATTTTGTATATATAAAACTTATTTGGAGCGCAATTTGTGGAGATACATTTATAAATTAAACATTTATGACCGATAAAGTCCAATTTCGGAAGGACATTTGTATGGGGCTAGGTGAAGTAATGGACCGATTTTAGCCAGTTTCAATGTGCTTGGGTCGAAAAAATAATATGTACCAAATTTGATCGAAATATATTCAAAATTGCGACCTGTACTCTGCGCAAAATTTACATGGACAGACAGCCAGCCAGCCAACCAGACGGACGGACGGACATTGTTTGATCGACTCAGAAAGTGATTCTAAGTCGATCGGTATACTTTTAGGTGGGTGTTAGACTAATATTTTTGGGCGTTACAAACATTTGCACAAACGCATATTACCCTCCACACTATGGTGGTGTAGGGTATAATAACTTTATAAAAAAGTTCAATTGAGAGTGATTTTGATTTGTAAGCACTAATATTTATGAACAAAAATCAATGTCGAATAGGAAATAACCGAGAAAAGGAGTTCGAGCTGTGTCCACTCCAAAATTAGATTTCTCAGACAAAAAAAAAATAAAACTCTTAAACCGCAAATAACTTTGCTAATACATAAATGATTAATCAAGTAATGTCTCTCACAAATTATTATTTTTATATTTATTAAAACATGGAATATTTTTATTATTTTTATTATTGCTATCTTAAATAAACCTTAATTATGTCTATCTCTATATGTTGCTTGACAACAAACTCAGAAATACTAAAATATTCTATTAAGCCATAAATCTTTAAAAATATTTTTTTCTATATTCTTCAATAAACATTGATATAGAGATCCTTATAGTAATAGTATTTCATTTAATACCTACAAATATGTATTCGTATATATAAATGTATGCTTATATTTATAAACAACAAATATTATTTCATGTTTTCAAACAAATACCTTCTATTTATGTTTGTCTTATATAGTTATCTTATAGGTAGAATTTACTTATTGATGATAAAACAACACAGAAATAATAATATTTAAGTTAGGATATCATTTCAAGCCATAGTAAACATATGATATTACTATTTAATATAAACTTATTTATTTATTTATATGTTTCTATAAGTGTATTTACCAAAGTAAATAGGTTTATATAGTTAAAACTCACGTGTGTTTTTCATTGCCTAAGAATATGAGTAGTTGTGTCTGAAATAGATATTTATTTACTACTGGCGCTGTTGTTTAGTGTTTTTATATTAATTTAGTATTTGGGGTATATTTGTTGGCAAAATAAGTAATGATGCTTTAACAAAGTCATTTATTTCTAAAGACATAGATAGCAAATCGATGTCTCTTATAAGTTGCCATGAAAATGGTTATTTTCTTAAGAAAAATAGCAAAACTCCAATTAGTAGCAATGGAAGAAAATAACTATAGAACTACTGCAAACACACATATATAGACGTACAATTAGACTTTGAAAAATTATGACCTAAAAGAAGCAAATAATGCAAATTAATGTTTTCTTTTAACTAAAAACTTTAAATATGATTTAAATTTTTTTAACAAATACAACAAAATACTCATCCCTAATATCTCTTCTATTATTGTCAAAGAAAATGACCATATACAAACGCTTTGCCCAAAGCTACTTTCTACATCTTTTAACATTTATAACAAAATGATTTTTTAAAAAAAAAAAAAGAAAAAAACACAGCAATGCTAAATATAAATAAAACATTCATAATAAAACTTTAAAAAATGCAAATATTTTTTCAACTGCAACAACAACTTCTGCTCACAAATACATGCAAAAAAAAGGCAATTACTATTGCTTTAAATTCTTTGAAACTAATGTCGTTAGGAAAAAAGTACAATTGTACTTTTTACCATTTTGTTGGTATTTTTTGTTGTTGTTGTGATTTACAAGTATTTGTGTATGTTGCTGGTGTAAGTGTTAGTGTTGGTAAAGTAAATAATACATACAATAACAACAATTACAACAGCAACAAAGGTTGGAAAAACAAAAACCCTTAAGAATATGCAAATACTTTAACGACTTTTTAAAGGTGAAATGAATACTCGAAAGCAAACGAACAAAAAAAAAAAAAAAAGGGAAAACATGATGATAAAAATTACATTCGAAAGCAGAGAACGAGTCCGAAGAGTTGATAGGTACATGAAGCGAAAGGAAGATAGAGAGAGAGGAAATATGTAATTTGATTTTTCTTTGGGGAATTATAAAAATAAACGAAAGGATAAAAAAGTTGTAATAAATGGAAAAATTAATTTAATATTATTTCTTGGTTTTGGCTTTTGCTTTAAAATAAAGGTAAATATAGATGAACATAAATTTCTTTTAAATATGAATTAAATAATTTACGCAATATTTTACTTTGCATCACTTTGGGTGTGTTTATGAGGTTTGTATACAAAATTAAGCAAAATGTCTATAACTTTGTTAATAAGCGTTTCATCCAAAAAAGGAACTCGATTTGTGATCACCCATATTTTTAAACAAAAATTGATTTTTACATAAAACTAGTAACAGAGCTATAGATTTAGTAATCCAGATATAGGCCAAAAATCGAGGTTGTCCCGAATTTTTTCCTTATATCTCAGCCATTTGTGGGCCTATTTTGACGATTTTAAATAGCAACCGAGCCGGCAGAATTCCCGATATATTGATGTATGAATCAGGTATTTAAGCTATTTGCGGGCTAAGAAAGTAGGTCGGTCAAGCCCGACGATATAATACCCTACACTAAGTAAAAGAGAAAAAGCATTTTTCTTTTAAAATTTCAATAATTTATATTTTTGAGTGATTTTCGGAAGTGGGCTTATATGGGAGCTATGACCAATTATGGACCGATCACCATGAAATTAGGTCGTGTGATTTATGTCTATATTAAAGTTAACTATGTTGAATTTTGTGTGTATACCAACAATTTTAAGCGATTTATGCACGTTAAAGTGATTTTCGGAAGCGGGTATATATGGGAGCTATGACTAATTATGGACCGATCGTAACAAAATTTGGTGACATGAATTTTGTATATATAAAACTTATTTGGAGCGGAATTTTTGGAGATAAATATATAAATTAAAGATTTATGACCGATAAAGTCCAATTTCGGAAGGACATTTGTATGGGGGCTAGGTGAAATAATGGACCGATTTCAGCCAGTGTCTATAGGCTTGGTCCTTGGGCCGAAAAAATAATATGTACTAAATTTTATCGAAATATCTTCAAAATTGCGACTCAGAATTCTATGTCGATCGGTATACTTTAAGGTGGGTCTTAAGGTACGGTCACACACAGCTAATATTTGACGTTTATCGTCAAATATTTCATTGCCTGAATCTGACCACAAATAAAATTTAGAGCAAACAACAAAACAGATGATTTTAGTCAAACAAAATTATTTGTCGGCAAACAAAATATTTTCTTAATGTGAACAAAGTGTGACCACTAGCTACATAAATACCTAAAAAATATATAATTTGATCTTGCAAATATTTTTAAGGTTAAAGCACTTATTTCGAATTGTAAAGTAATCATTTTATTAGAGATTTATTGAATTTTGTTATCATATATTGAATTTAATTTTTCACTTTTTGTTTGACCAAACTGCTGCGAAAAAGAATCAGTAAATATATTTGCCGTGTGGTCACACTATATCAAACACTTTCATAAAATAATTGTTTGATCAAATAGAAAAAAACAGAAAATTATTTGCTCAGCATGGCGGAAAAATAAGAGGAGATTATTTAAATATTTTTCGTACTAAATTAAAGACACAAATTCACTATTTTATTTTTAAACATAAATACATATTCAATATTTCTTGAATATTTGTTATTTAAATTATTTTCACTAAATAATTGCATCAATAAATGAAGTCTTCTTCTTCACATAAAAGTCATTCAGCCTAGGATGACATAGTGGGAGAAAAACTAATTGAACACATGAAGTCTATGTTGCGATTTTTGCAATTTTATGTGTTCGATTAATAATATGTATTAAAAGACCAATAAGCATTTTTACTGGAATTCAAGTTGATAGCAAGTGTAATTCAAGCCTTGAGTTATAGTCAAGCAATTGAATTACAGTTGTATTACATTTTATTTCAATAGCATTCTCCAGTAAAAAGGAAACATAAATTCAAGCCATATGTTTTTTGTTTGAAAAATATTTAATATTTCAAATATTTTTCAAGTATAAAACATGATTACATTTCCATTCAATTTCAATTATGAATTGTGATAGTGATATAATTTAATAAATAAACATTTAATAATTATATTATTAAATTGTTCAAGTTGTGTTCTTTTCGCGATTTGTTTTCATTATTTAGCGATTTTTAATTTAAGATATAGCAACACTACTTTTGCGATAACACATGATGCAACAGCTGTTATTTTACGCTGTTTGATCTTGCAAATGAATTGCAAGATCAAATAAAAAAATACCCAAAATGCAGGAAAATATTTGCTGTTTAGTGGTCACACATTGGTCACATTACAAGAATGTTTTCATATTGGCAAATAAATTTGTTTGACCAAATTCAGCTGTTTTCTTGATTGCAGTGCAAAAATATTTTGTGTTCAAACTAGAAACATACAATATTTGACGCTTAAATAAAAGTACTGAAATTTCATAATTCTTTCAAATGTAAAGCAAAATCTTGTAATATTTTACTTTCTAGAAATGTCTTTTTTATTGAGGAAAGAAATTAAAGTTGTTTTGCAGCTTTATTTAATAATTATTTAGAACAAATATTACCATAAATGTGACCACAAGTCAAATATATTTTCCCCTTTGTGTGTTTGATAGTATTTCGGTGTAGTTTGATTAAACACATATGGCAAATAAATGTGTACAGTGTGAACACAAAATCAACCCATGAATTATTTGATGTAGTTTTGATCAAACACATGAAACATCTTGTGTCAAATAATTTGCGTAGTCTGACCCTACCTTTAGACTAGTATTTTTGGGCGTTATAAACATCTGCATAAACATCCCCACTATGGTGGTGTATGATATAAAAATATTGAATGAAATGCTATTGAAAATTTGATTATTTTGATAAAATTTTGCATCCCTGTCGAAGTTTTGGCAATTAACAATTAGATAAATTGTGATAAATATGTTTATTATTGTAAAAAAAAATAAAAAACTAGTTGGGGCTTTTCTTTAATTTAATTACAAATTTTGAAATTTGTAATAATTTAACTATATCGATGTATAAATTTCTTAAGAGTAATTTTTGAAGACAATATTTTCAAACGTTTAAAAATATTCAAACTTTCATATTCAAATATGCTCAAACTTTCAAACTTATTTTAAAATTTTGATTTTGATTATTTTCACGACTTGTCAGATTGACAAATGAGCAATTCCATGTCATCGTACGTAACATTTGTACGGACATCATTTTGGAAGCTAAACTTTATTTAAGAAGATTCTGATATAATACCATTTTTCAATTAGCCCCACTGTGCAATGTGTGTTTGATAATAAATTTTGTTTTAAATTCACATCTCTACATACCTGTCCTTTATAACATTTGAGAGAAATAAACATATTGATTTGATTTTGGTGATTTTGTTTATTTCTATAATTTAATTTATTAAGAATATTTCAAGCTATTCCATGCTTTTTACAGACAAATACAACTAAAGTAAGCAATCTGACTTCCATATTGACAGACTGACTGAGTGACCGATCTACTTTCAATCCCCAACATTTTATCCCTAATTACACTATTATTGTTTTTGTTACTTTTGTTCTCCTGTAGATTATGTTATTTTTTGCTGTTTTACCTCTTTTCAAATATTTTCTCTGCATAGAAGTTTTAACTTTTTTCTATTTACGTTGTGCAGAAGATGTTAAATCGACAGGAAATTACCCAGAAATTACGAAAATGGATAAAAAGAAATGTGTATTCAGAAAGTAAACGAAAGGAAAAAAAAAACAGTATAGACAAACTAAGAAATGAAAAATTCTGGTAAATAAGAAAAGCATTTGAAATTTTAAAGCAATGACTGGAAAGTTTTTTTTGGACTTAGTTGAAAAACTTTAAAGAAATAACACAATGGATAGAAAAGAAAAACAACAAATAACGATATATACATTTTTGAAGTAACTTGTTTGGATTGTATTTAAGCTAGTAATAGAAGTGCAGCAAATATTACAATTGGAGATATTCTATCTTTTGAACACTGATCTTCCAGGCGGAAGTCTATGTTATAGTTATGGGAGCAAGACAAATATGAATGGTGCGTATATACAGGTATGAATTAGTTTTGTCAATGACAATCAAGCAGCATAATCTTTGGCTTGGAGCAAACCTGCACTTGGAAGATATGGAATTATACATTTTTCTTTTCTTATCAGAAATCTTCCAAAGTATAAGACATCTTCCAAAATCTTCCAAAGCAGGCAAAATCATTACTTTCAACTAAAATTAAGCTTAATTTTTTTAAATTTTTCTCAAAGTTTTTAAAAAAATTTAATAAAATAAAGCGATATAAACGTGCAATGGTCCAACATTGTGATTTTTTATTAATGATATTGTAAGTTTATCATTAAATAAAAAAATGTAGTAACTAGTTTTTAAAATTTCTTCACAAATTATAATAAATATATGTATGTATATTGGGTGTACGACTTAAAATTGCGGGATTTACAATAGATGGCGTATCTTTTGAACGCGGTTTTAGTTTTTAATAACTTAATTTTGAAGGGTCATTTATTCTCAGTTAGTTAATGTTCAATCACTGTCAACATGAAAATGTCGAATTTAGTGCCAACAAAGCATCATATGCGGGAAGTTTTGCTTTACTTATCTAATTTGAATAAAAGTACCGCTGAAGCACAACGATGGCAAACCAAAGCTTATAGTAAATGTGTTTCATGGTTTGTTCGGTTCAGAAGTGGAGATTTGGACACGGATGACAAAGATCAGTCAGGCCATTTCTGCATGTAGATTGTTATCAATTTCGACAAGAGCTTGCAAAATCATAGTAGAAAATTCAAAACGTTTGCGAGTAGCAGGATTCATGCAAAAGCAGTGGAAATATGTACCATACGAATTGTAGCCCAGAGACCATATAAGACGATTTCGCATCTCCGAAATGATGTCTGAATGATATAAGAGAAAATCATTTTTTAACCGAATCACTACTCGTGTGTGAAGCCTGCCCAACCAGCCGAATCGACTTATAATCCAAATATCCATGACACTAATGTAATTCTATGTATTTGGTGGGACCAAAGGGGTCCCCACAGAGAACCTGTACTAAATGCAACTGATTCGTTTGATACGAGCATTTGCCGAAAAGCGACCAAAATATGCGGCCAGACATGAAACCGTAAAATTCCATCATGACAACACTCGGCCACAAGTTTCAATAACTTTTAAAAATTATTTAGAATGAAGTGGTTGGAAAGTTTTGAAAATTATACTAAAAAGTATGGCGAAAATGGGGCAGCATTCATTCCTAGTCCTTATACAAGCCCCCCCTCAGAAAATGACGTGAACTTTCATAATTATAAACAAGTATTTTCAATAAATAAAAATCATTATATCATAATATTTCGTTCTCATATTATGATATCCATAGGCCGAGAGCAACATAATATGGTAAGTCATTCATCATAAAAATGGTTGTCACAAACATATACTTCTTTACTGTAACCATATATATAATTGATACAATCATGTGAATTATGGCTACCACAATCATATAAATAGTTACTGTGACTATAATATTGTTAAAAAAATTTGTAAAAATGTTGAAATGGATACAGTAAACATGCACAACTATATTTTTTCTCTGCGTTTAGTCATAGTATCCTTGGTGGTAAGAATTATTGATGGTGGCGGGAAGCTGTCATTGACAGCTTTTAGTTTTTTGTATTTTTGCTCTAATTGATATTACAGCTATGACTATTATTGGTATAAAAGTATCATCATCGAGAGATAATATTTGAAGAAGATGTAGGAACGGGAATCATAATAAGCCTTATTGGCCACTATGGATGCTGGTTCTAATTATAAATCCTGTTATCCTTATATCCTAGATTTTTAAATTTTCTTTGTTCTCTTTTGATTTATATAACATTTCTCCAAAACTCTGTGTTATAATTTAATTTATTTTAAACGGTCATGTAAGTGAAATTAAAATAGCCTTTGGCCTCTTTTAAATTACAATTGTATTAAATTGTAACAGTCAGGGCTACAGTTATACTTACACAATATTCCCTTGTTTGACCTTAAGCTAAATTTAAAGCTCAGTATCTTAGAAAATATCGTATAGCCTTAAATTAATATATTTAAGTAGTTATCTAGGTACTCATTTACTTTTGCATTTACCTATATACACACTGTTAAATACAACATGTTTGCATGGCAACATTGATATACTAATGTTTGAATTAACTTTAAGTCTTAAAATTTAGGAATGCCATAAACTAACTAACTACACTATACTACGTACTAATAAATGAGTTTGTTAATATATACATATGTATGTCTGTATATGTAATATATTTTACAAGACCCCATCTAACTACACTATCCATCCATTCATCCATCTATCTTAGCAACCTTTGTCCTATGTACTATTATTATCTGCTGCCATTTCTGTTGCTCTAAAAACAATGTTATAAATTTTGAAGTTTACAACATAGTAAAGTAAATTTAGTGCAGATTTTGTAGGTATTACACTTTGATGTTTGTTTTTACATCTAACACACACAAATTTTGCATAAAACTATGTGCATGCCAGCATGGATGGATGAACGAATGGATGACTCGTTTGACTGTACAGCCATCTCATCCATACCTACTAAAGTGTAAAAGTTGAAACACAAATGTTAGGAGAAACTTACCGGAACGTTTTTCTGCCTCATTAATTGGTATGTTTTCTAAAACAATTGCCTCTGAGCGTCCTTTTTGATTAACACTGTAGACAACAAGATGTAAGGCTGGATTTGGATCTGGATAATAGTCCATGGGTGTTAAATCTGTGAAAAGAAACAAGTAAATGGAATATTATGTTAAACGATGACAGAATAAACAATGCAAGAATTATTATTTTGTTAGGAGTTATGTTTATGATATATATGAATATGTTTGTATTTGATTTTATTATATTAGATGTTTAAATTATTATCTTAATCACCACTTTTTCTGTGGTGGGAGGAAACAAACATTTTCGACCATATTTTTGTAAATATGGTTTACAAGCTTTTAGAATCATACCAAAATATCAGGTTTCTCAAAAATATTAAATTGGTTTTGGTTTGTCTTTTAGATTCAAACTTAACATTTTATGTAAGCTCGATTTATAATCTTTCAATTTCCATTGTATATAACTCTATAACCACTTATCCTGTTTTTGGTGTCATACTAATGTGCTAGTAATGCCTAGGGTGAAGTTTCCCAAAAATCCTTTTGATTTGAACAAAAAATATCTTAAAAAAGATTTCTGAGTTCATAACCAAAAACCCTTTTTGAGAACAAAAGGATAATAAATTTAAACAATATCGTTTACACAATGATATTTTTTAAATAAATATCCCTAACAGTTCTTAATTACCATCATAGTGTGGAGGGTATTATGCGTTTGTTCTAATATTTGTAACGTCCAAAAATATTAGTCCAACACCTACCTTAAAGTATACTCAGAATAATTTTCTGAGTCGATTAAACGATGTCCGTTTGGCCGTCCGTCTGGGTGGCTGTGCATATAAACATTGTGTGCAAAGTACAGGTCGCAATTTTGAAGATATACCAAGTCTTATTGGATGGTAATTCAGATACAATTTTTCAAAAAGATCGATCAAGAACTCTCTGAGTTAGGGGGTGTCAAAATTCGACATTTTCGCCAAGCAGGTGTTTTTTCTCATTCATTCAACTTATTACCTATTATTCTTATACAAATGTGTCCCAAATAGTTTAGAAAGCTATTTATTCAATCTTTCGGAAAAAAAAATTTTAAATATTTTTCCAAAATCAAAAACCTTTTTGAAAATTTTTTCACAATCGCCTTTTTTTTCTCAAAATAATTCTTAGGTCTTTTCATTGAAGAGCTTTTTGGTGGCTTAACGTATTAGGAATGAAATTGAAACAAAAATTTGACACTGGCCAAAGAAAAAATTATATGAGCTATTAGTGTTTGAGGAGTTATTTTGAATTACGTAGATTTAATTGTTGTCTTTATGTTTTTGTTGTCAGTTAGGTTTGGTACATATTGTACACTGTAAAATTTTTTCTGTTCGGTATCAGAATTTGTCATGATGTTTCTGTTGTCATATCTAATTTTCGTTTTAGTGTCTGTTATTAGTGTCCTTATTAGATTTTTAGGAAAACAATTTTTTCCCAGAATTTTGTAAATGGTTGTGATGTTCTTGTCATGGTACTTTTTATCACTGATGGTAAGTACTCTATTAATTAGATTCCTAGCCGTGTTGATAATTTGATTTTTAGGCTGAGTACTATAGAAATTCATGATTCTTCCAGATGCTGTTTCCTTGGCGTACCAATCAAAATAAATTTGCTCGTTCTCACGGTGTAGTCTAGTATCCAGATAAGCTATTTTGTTATCAACTTCAGTTTCCGCCGTAAATTTTATTTTCGGATGGTAATTGTTTAATGTTGACATAATCACATCCATGTCATTAGGATTAATGATTGCTAAGATGTCGTCAACATATTTAGCTATATATTTAATTCGTATGTTCATATCTTTCAAAAGAGTTAATGCGTTGTCAAGTAGGCTGTCCAATATAATATCCGCTATTGTCGGGGAGAGAGGGTTGCCCATGGGCATTCCAAAAGTTTGGTTGTATATTTTGTCATCATACATGAAGTAGTTGTTGTCATTCAGGCAGAATTTTAATATGTGTAAAAATGTGGACCTAGGTATTCTCGTATGTTCCGTTATTATATTCCATTTACCCATTATATTCTTCACAGCTAAATAGGTAGGAATATTTGTAAATAAGGAAACTACATCGAACGACACAAGTGCTTCGCCTTTATCTAGTTGCACGTTCCTTAATTGTTCCTTAACCTGTGCAGAGTTATCTACATTGTAATTTGTCGATACAATCTGTCTCAAGATGCTGCCCATATTTGGCCAATTGGTAACATGGTACCTGTATGGATGATACTATTGGCCTCAATGGGGTTCCATTTTTGTGGATCTTGGGTAGACCATAGATTCTAGGTGCTGTAGCCGCTGTGCAAATTAGTTTCCTTTTTTGAAAATCATCCAAATACCCATTTTTACATAAGTTCGTTATTATGTTATTATTCTCCCTCTGCAATTTGATTGTTGGGTCCGATCTGATTAATTTGTACGTATTCTTGTCTTCTAGTAGCTGATCCATCTTCTCCATGTATTCTTGTCTGTACATCATTACTGTCTTATTTCCTTTATCTGCCTGTGTAACTATAATATCGTCATGTTTTTTCAAAAAACTCTTAGTTCTCTGTTTTCTGTTTTGTTGCAATTTCATTCCGCATACGTTAGTGGGATATCTATCAAAATAAATGCTTTGTAACTCAAGACATACAATTTTTGAAATTTTTTGTAAAATCAAAAACTTTGTTGACAAAAGAAAGCTTAGGTCCTAATATACATGTCACAGATTATTACAGATATGCAACAAATGACAGTTGTCAAAATAGTAATATCGAAACGTATGTATATTTTGACGTTCTACTACCACTTTTCAAAAATACAATTTTCAATAGCCAAAAAGTGGGATATATGTATATATTTGTCCATCTTTTAAACCACAACCATTTTGACATTTTCTTTTGTTTGTTTTCTATTGCCATATTACTGAAACCAGCTGATTCATTTCTGTGTAATTTGTGATACATGTACTGTTAATAAAATTTTAAGCCAAATATTAATTCAAATTACTTGTAGAAAGTATAAAGCATTCGTCATAGCCAAATAAATTATTCAAACTAATTGTTAACCTTTTATGTCATCTATTTATTCCAATTCCAATTAATACCAATTCTATTTAAAGTTATAAACTATATAACTAACATAATTAGTTTGTCATCAGCATAAACAACAAAAACTTTCTTATCAAATAAATTTTTAATTGCAAATAACATCAAACAATATTCTGGCATTAGGTACTTAAATATTACGACATACCTACAAACACACTCACAAAGTACTTGTTCCAAATAACTCAATCACAAAATACTTATTTATTTTAGAATATAAATTTCTTCTTTATTTTTCTATTTGTTCATTTGCTTACTTGTTTTGCAATAAAACACATGCATACATACAATCAAATAAAAACTATAAAGAAGATTATTGGCAGTAGAATAATATGAAAATACTATGGAAATTTTATAGATGAAAATTTTGTGCTGAAACAGCTTAACGCGCTTGTTTAACTAATCGTAACTTTACGCTTCGTTACGTTTTACAAACAAACCGCTAAAAAAATACTTATATACACACACACATACACCTACTTAGATGCAATGTTAGTACCCCAGCAGTTCTAGGAGACACTTACGAACTAGTAATTTTACCAATCATTTAGGGTGACAACTAGTTACATAACTAGCTAAGACTGTTATTTTAGCACGTACATGAACTAAGCAGGGGGTCAATTGATCCTTGAAATGAGACTGCCCTATAGCTGATCCAAAATAATCAACGAATGGGATTCACATACTGGTTACATAGCGTCAGTTACTGTACTAGCTAACTAACTGGTTACCTGAACAGTTGTCTTCCGACAACTCTCCAATAGATTGCTTCTGGTGGCTAAAATAACTTCTTTCTAAAGAGCCATACAAAATAAACGTTTAAAGTGACTTCACTATAGGTTACTGAGAGACAATAAAGTGACCTCACGCTATGCTACATGGGATATCAATATACTTAAGAAAAATAAATATAAACTGTATGAGAATTATAGCAACACAATTTGCATAAAACCAGTTTGTATGAATTACTCGCAAAATGTTTAAAGTTACTACACTCTAGATTACTTAGAGACACTTAAGTGGCAATTGTCTTCACGATAGACTACCTGGGATGTATAAAGTAATCAATTGTCTTATATCTGCACTACAAAGAGCATATACGTGCCAAATGACCCAAAAATATATAAATTGAAGTCAGTCAAATGATAGGACAATAGGGACAATTACTATCTATAAGGGATACATTGACTACTTGCTTAACTGCTGGGACACTTTACACATAACGTATACATACAAAAGCAAGCAAAACGTATTTAAATGAATATTTGTTTGTATGCTAGAGTACAACATATACATTAGACCTGACCTTAAACAACTAATTTGAATTAAATGGGTTTTATTTTGTTCTTTAGTATCTAAAACTAGCTAATGCAATCAAATTCGGATAACGAGATTCCCTGCCGGAAATCGACTGAAATTGTGTAAACAATGTTACTTTTTCCGATGTTTTTAAAATTTTGAATAAATTCTTATTTCTAAATAAATAAACAAGAAAACAAGTATAGACGGTCAACCCCGACCATATATTACCGTACCCTGGGTACATGTGCAAAAACAATTTTTGTTAAAAATTTAAATAATTTGTTATTCTTGAGTGGTTTTCGGAAGTAGGAAGAAATTTAAACACCTGATTTCTTTCAATGTTGAACTTATTTGTGGATGTCAAAATTTTTAATATACTCACAGAAAAAACTATATTTCAATTCAAACATTTATCACATATTGAAATGGTTTCAATTATTTCATAATTGAATCAAGTATTCATGTGCTCAAAAACAAAATTTTCTGATATTTTCTATTGAATTTTGAGTTTTGAATTTGATAATTTTGACAATTGAATATACAATTTTCGTTATTGGTTGAATTTTAAATACAAAAATTATTGAATAGATAATTTTCGTTATTGAAAACGCATTTTGTTATTTTTTGAGTTTTCAATAACGAAAATTATCTATTCAACATGAATACTTGATTCAATTATAAAATAATTGAAACCAGTTCAATATGTGACAAATATTTGAATTGAAACGGATTAAGAAATAGTTTTTTCTGTGTTCGTGGTGGATATGTGGGAGCTATGACTAATTATGCACCGATCATCATGACATTAAGTCACTTGGATACCGACAGCTTAGATTTTCGGGTGTAGGATTTATATGGTAGTTATGGTCTGTTATGGAAAGATTCGGTAGAACACTCTGGATTCTGAGCCAAAAGAACTGTGCATCTTTTGAGGCCAAGTATGAATCAAGCCAATATCGGCTACTCTGTTCTAAAGTGAAGCGTATCCCAGAGATAGCGTTCTGAATCGATCGAAATAAATATTAGTCGAAAAGGGCCAGATTTGGACTATAAAGCGGGTGAAGCAAAACTGCACTTCATTCTAAATACTTTTAAAAGGTTTTGCAAAATGTAGCCGAGCGTTGTCGTGATGGAATATTTCGGCTTTATGTCTGGCCGCATATTCTCTGAGTTTTTCGCTTCAAACGAATCAGTTGCAATCGGTAGAGGTTCCCCATGATGGTCTGGATTTCAGCAGCTTTGACTCCCACCACATAGAGAGCATTACGTTAGCGCCATAGATATTTGTCTTTGCTGTCGAGACGGCTGGTTGGCCACACATACGAACTTTTATGCTTCGGGTTATCGTAATGGATTTTTCAACGCAGGTAATCTTTCTCTTCAAAAATGACTTTATTTTATAGCGCTCAAGCATCATTTCGGACATGCAAAATCGTCATTCAAGGTCAATTCGTATGATAGCCAATTTTCCAAATTGCTTCTAGATGAAGATGGTTGAGTAGCTCTCAATGATTTTGCAACCTCATGTTGAGTTTGAAAATAATCTTCATCGAGTAATGCCTTCAATTCTTGGTCTTCAAACTTTTTTGGCTGGTATGAGCGATCCTTGTCTTCCGTGTCAAAAAATCACCACTTCCGAACCGCACAAACCATCTCTCGCACTTTGAAACCGATGGAACATAATCACCATAAGCTTTGGTGAGCAATTGGTGTACTTCAGCGGCACTTTATTATTTTCAAAGGGCATATCTAATGTAAACAACCACAGCTAGTGTGCATATAGCCATATATAATCACGTAGCTAACTAGCATAATGTTTGGAATATAGAAAAATACATACAAACAAAGTGTGTCTTTGTGTAAAATAAAGGAAACAATTATTTTCATCAATACTTTACTACTGCTAATTAGGGTAAACAAATTATATGGTTTTACTTTTTTTGCAATAATACGAATAATTTTATTGGAATTTTTCGATCAAGTTTTAAAAATAATTAAAGTTATTTCATTAGTTTCAATATTTAAGATTTTCGTACAATAAATGCCTGCTCTGTTTTTTCATAATGACTCAAACAAGTTGAGTTGCATTAACTGTTGCACAATATTTCGATCCAATTACACTTCATACCTATTCCAATTGCAA
This sequence comes from Calliphora vicina, assembly GCF_958450345.1. Lineage (NCBI taxonomy): Eukaryota > Metazoa > Arthropoda > Insecta > Diptera > Calliphoridae > Calliphora > Calliphora vicina. The sequence continues at coordinate 143,681,659 of NC_088780.1, read as the reverse complement.
AAAATTATATATTGTCAAAAACTACATTACCGCTCTTTTTAAACTTTCCTTTGACAGTAGCCTAATATTATTAAATTTGCTGAAGCTGGGGACAATTAAGGAGTTCATATTATTTTCACTATTACGTCGACCTGATTTCTTCGATATCTTTTTAAATAATGGCAGGGAGCTAAATTCGGTCAAAACTTTACTGACGAGTGGTGACGACTAATACGAGCCAGCAAACATTTTGTCTGTCATTTTTTTATATAAATATCCAGAGTTATGGTAGAAAACGTGACAAAAGAAGCGCTATTCAGTGCAAACCATTGCCAACATTAAATTTTGATTCCGGTAGCTGTTTGATGTCAATTTTTACAGTAGGAGTTTGATAAAACTTTGTCATTCTACTTTTCACTGAGATTTTGATATTTAGTTACACGATAAGTTTGTAAACAAGCCTCCTCATGTAATAATTTGTTTTATTTTAAAGTCTACTTTCTTCTATTTAATGCATTTCTTCTATTTACAGCAACTTGAATTTTCGAATTTTCGAACATATCTTAAAAAGCGTATATTCTGAAAATACATTGGAAATTCTTTAAAGTTCATGAAGTTTTTTTTCGAAATTTTTAAGTTCAAAATTAGAAAATGTATAAAATTGGGCACAAAATAAACACGTTTTTTTAATAATCCTCATGATTTGGAGATTATTCTAACAGGTTTAAAAAATTTTCGATCATAAGGTCGAATTTTATTTTATTGTCATCATATTTATGCATGATCTACAAATTATTTTAACCACTTTATTCGTACATAACTTCGAATATTCGAATTTCAATTCGGATTTTCGAACATAATATTGCATTGCCATAAGGTGAATGAATTTAAAATTATACTCTATGTGGACTACGACAACTGATTCAAAATTCAGTTAAAATGTAAGTCAAAGAAAAGCTATTAATAATAATTTTAGATGAGTTCGTCATTACTTTCATATCTCATGGCGAGCATATTTACTGATTACTGCATGACTCGACAATGTTTTGTGTGACAGTCACTGAACGAGTCATAGGTGATCTGATGAAATTTAACATTCATAACATTTCAGTACTATTCTGTACAGCTGACTAGTATTAATGGTATTCTGATAATACATACCTGAGGTTTTAACTAATTTAACAGCATTTCAACAAAACGAACGTGATGATTTCATTAGGTGTTTTTCAAAATCCATTTTCTTAAAGGTTTCTTTTTATTTGAGGCTTGATTTATTAGTATTTATAAATTTTTGAAAATCTTTATACTCAATTCCTCTTGCAAACAGTCGTCTTTAAGATATTTTAATTATTCGTATAATTATTCGTAAGAAACTGTTTGATTATTCGAATGAACATTATACAAATGGATAACCTACTGGCAATATTAAACAAAACTACTATATACAAACTACATAAGGACGGATATCAATAAAACTAGTGCACAAATAGCAAATGCCGAATTCATAAAAAATTCTAAAGGTAGGGTCACACATGGCAAATATTTGCTCAAAAGGCGTAACCACTTTTTTAGCACACATTTGTTTGACGTGTTTACTCTTACAAGTGTTTTGTAAGATCAAACAGCATCAAATAAAATAAAACCATTTTTTTTTGTTTTGAATCATCCTAAGTAAAATAAGTTTTTGAAATAAATAAAAGAATTCAAATGTATTTCATTTAGTGGTTACGCCTTTTTCGTCAAATATTTGTCATGTGTGACCCTACCTTAAGTATAAGAAAAAGCTATAAATACAACAAGTTTGTTAATGGAATTAAAAACTAGATTATCAATATGACAATCAACGTTTATATTGAACTAAGAAATTAAAAAAATGGATCATAGCGATGATGGGCATCTTTTGTAAAAAATAGCTTTTTAGATTTCCAGAGGTACTCAGTTACTACTTTCTGATTTCATACCTAAAAAGACGAGACCATACCAGGGAAAGGGAGGATAAGGAAGCCGTGTCATAATTGTACAATTACTTTGTAGATTCGTATATCTCCAAGCTTGTTGAAAGGTAAAAGGACTGAAGGAAGAAGTCAATCAGGAGGTAGTGAAGAATATACATTTCTCCAATGAATAATGAGAGTTACAAGGTAGATTATAATACTTGTAGTACAAGCAACAATTACGATAATGTCAGTCCTTATTATGTTACAAACATACAAATATGTGTGCATGGATTTGAAAGTAGTATTAATACAAATTTTATATACTGTTCTAACTAATACATTTACAGAATACCCCAAAAGATACTCATACATATTTAACCAAGAATAACAAACAAACAAATTGGGAAAAAACAAGTTTAATAATCAAAGTTTTGCTCATTTAACACGCTACAAATAGTTTTGCCAACTAAAAACTTTGTTACTTCTAATTTGATTTTTTTTTCTTTTTTAAATACAGTTTGACTCGCAGTTTTTCTTTGTCTTAGGTGTTGATTATAGTTGTCTGTTTTTTAAGCAGCCGATATCTAATTGCCAACATTTCTAAAAAGGGTTAATGAAAATCTTGTAATCACTAAAACTGGTTTATATCTGCTAGCAAATGTAAAGTTAACACAAAATAAAGCCAAACAAAAAAATAACAAGTTAAATATGTAAATCTGTGATTGCTTTTTTCTTAGTTTTATTAAAACAAATACTCATTAGTTATTTGAAAATTTCAAAGTTTTGTTTGTAAAAAATGTAAAAAAAGAAAATTCCGAAATACGTATGCAATTTCTGCTGAAGTGAGTTTTTTCTCAAAGTAACATTTGTTTTTCTACGCTTCGTTTTTGTTTTTGAAATTCAATTTGTTGACACTACATTTTACTTTGCTAATTACACAACTAATTAAGGTTATTTCATTGAACAACCACCGCCAACTTACAATCAAATCAAAAGGTAATTATCGGTAAATTACAGAAAACACTCATGTGTGATTAATACACATTTCAAACTACAATGTTCTCACTTCATTTAATGCCTGCGTTTGAGGGGAGGCCTAGTAGTTGGCCAAATTTATTTGGGTGATAATTTAAATGGTTTCTTTTATTGTTTGGAATATTAAATAATTCAAAGGAGGTAATGTTTTGAAATATGTTGGTGTAATATTGTCAATTAATTATTATTATTATTGTCAATGCAAAGTGACATAGTATTCGGGGAGAACTTAAGCGTTAATTGGAAATAATGCATTCGAAAGATGGAATAATTTTCAATAATTGAAAAATTAAACAGACTTTCATTTAACTAGCTGTCACCAAATAACACTATTCCATCTCATAATTGACCACTGAATTTCTATTGGCTACAGTCTTGAACAATTAGGTGGATTAATTCCTTCCTGTCGTTTGCTTAATGACAACTGGTTAGGTCTAACCAAAATAACAGTTTTTGGTGGGTAAATGGGTTTTTATCATCATTTTATCAATGTTTCTAAAGCTGATCTAATATATAAAAAAACAAGTACAGTCGGTCAAGCACGACTATATAATACCCTACACTGAGTAAATGAGCAACGTTTTACTTTCTTTTCGTTCACAAGGTTTACATGGTCGGACGGACGGACATCGTTTAATCAACTCAGAAAGTGATTCTGAGTCTGTACAAACTCCCCACTATGGTGATATAGGGTATAATTACACATTGAAATTATATACATTGGACATTAGAGTGTCCCTTAGAATTAATTTTTTTGAAATGTTGAAACGGTAACCCCTGAAAACTTCTGTAATGACCTAAAATACCACCAAACTAATTTTTATCTTGTTCTAAGAAGGGCAAAAAATGCATTTTTCAGTTTATTTTAAAAATGTTGCCATTAAATAATTACTTTTGCAATTTAATTTAATTTATTTACTTGTATATGAGTTTTTATCTTCATAGGATTCAGTTAACCTATTCGCAGGTATAACGAAAAAAAAATATTTTTTTAACGGCAGTATCAAAACTCCAATTTCAAATTTTTAAAAATTTTGTTAAGCTAATTTTTGGATTTTTTTATCATCACATGCGGATTTATTGACAACATAATAGGGAATAAAAATATGAAAAAGTATGTCAATACCTCCTATAGTTTTTCCGTACCTGCGATTTAAATTTTTCGATTTTCGAGAAAAACTAATTTTTGGCCATATTTTGGCGAATGAGTCCAATTTCCTTACTGTTATGATTTTTAAGTAAAACCAATTCAGAATATTATAGTCCAGGTCAATTTAAATGTAGTCTGAATGTTTTACTAAAATCAGAAAATGCTAAGCCTTAAATCTTGAGGGTCAAAGGTCAATTTTTTCAATATTTGAAATTTTTCATGGAGAGATAGCGAAATATTATATATTTGTGGGCCGATTTTAATGAAACTTAAGAAAAATATATTTTATTTGCACTCTAAAAAATGCATGTAAATTTACTACTATAAAGTTAGTAAGTTTTCATGTAAAATTGCAGTAAGTGTGTAAATTTAAGCACAATATGTTTGATAAAGTTAATTACATACTTTTATATACAAAAATACATACAAAACGTAGTATTTTGAATGTTCTTCAACATGTTTATAATATAATAGGCATTTTATGTTTAAAATTACATATATTGTACCTAAATAAGAATTTTTACACACAAAATGTGTAATCTTACTTTGAAAGTGTAATATACAAATTGTCAAAATTTTATTTAAAAAATAATAAAAAGCATTCGTAAAACATTTTTTCTAAATAAAATATGAACAAATTAATACAAATTAATATAAATTGTGGGAAAATCATATAACTAAATGTAAGTAACCTGAAAATAATCAGTTCTTTGTCACGATTTAGCGTGATAGGATAATCTTTATTACAGCTAACTCAATTTCTATAAGGGAGACTGTTCAAAATAATTAAAATTTTATTGTAAGTTGAGACTGCCGAATGATCAAAATGTAAATCAAATCATCACACTTTATTTGATATTTTTGTAACAGGTCTGCTGTCATCGTAAGTTCTTCCATGGAGTAAAAACTTCCGGTTGATACAGCTGTCGCTGAGTTGCCGATATTTGGCGGAGTGTTACTCGGGTCGTTTTTATGATTCAATTGTGGGGGGAATGTTATTTGAAGTAGCTGGTATGTAATCAAGATTTGTAAGAGGTTATAACAATATGGATGACAGAATGAAATTATCAAAATCTTTATTAGAATTCTATCGTCCTTGTTGTTCATATGTCCACCATGTCCACCTTATTACCTCAATATATACCTACCATGCTTTATACAAAAACGATCAAACTCAAAAATTACGACCAAATTCGCAGCCGCTGAATTTAGATTCCCTAAAAACAATGTCTTCACTGTAGGTTTTGTTTAATTATACGAGTAATAAAACATCGTTTAATATAATAAAATAAATATTTCTTGTTTTTTTGCGAGTATCTTTGGAGTAGAATGTGGAATTCATTTTGAATGTATATTTACAAATTTTGCGTGTAATTTTACACACTATCTATGTTTTTATAGACACAAAATATTTAAATTTATATGAAATTGATATGTTGCTAAACATTTTTTAAACACATAAATAAGTAATTTTACACATTTGTTTGTATATTTTTTTACATACAATGTGCGTAAATAATTGAATTTACACACAACATGTATTTTTACCCTAATTATAGTAGGAGAAAAGTTACCTACTATAAATGGAGTAAATTTACATGAAAATTTATTAGAGTGTGGTATTTTATGTCATTACAAATGTTTTCAGGGGTTACCGTTTCAACATTTCAAAAAATTTAATTCTAAGGGACACTCTATTGTACATATGGGCAATTCCATTCAGTGAAACCATTAAAACTTTATTATTTTTATTTATTTTTTTAGTTTTTGTATACATATATATATTTACAGAATATATATATTTTTACTATAAGACAAAAATCTGTCACGTATGATATGTCACGTACGATACTAAATTTTATTTATTATAAAATCATCCAAAGATTGGTTTTATTTAAATATGACGGATTGTAAAGGAAAAATATTTGGTTTAGTGTAAGAAATTAACCCTTAACTGCATGATTTTTACTTTTATTTTTCTATAAAGTATCAGATATTTAGTTGATTTTTATTTATTATATTTCCTTTAGCCTTAGTTTGATAAAGAATTTCTTTAGCTGAAACTTTTCGTACTTCATCTGATTTTTCGGAATTAGAATCTGAATTAGTTTCAAACTTATATTCGTCTAAAACTAAGTGGAACTGGATTGTAGACAATTGGCAACAATATGCATTAAAGGGTTAAAAGAAAACATAACGCTTCTCACGATTCGAAAATTTTCGCATATTACTACATGCACCCCAAAATTATTTCCGTTTTATGTCACGTACGATATACCATTATTTTGCTCGATATTTTGGACAAAAGTGTTTTGAAAGAACTTATTATTTTTTTTCAATTATAGTACCATCTGAATGGAACATAAAGACCAAATTATTTTTTAGATACTCTTATTTTTGCAAAATCTATTCCACTCTATAGGCGTACAAATGTCACGTGTGATGACGTGGAATTGCCCATATGTATATTATTTGTGTCGTTTTATACTACAGTGTTGTTGAAAATAAATAAAAAAAGTACGTTTTGATAAGGATCAATTCTTGAGAACCCATATACTTAGTAAAAAATATGATAACTTGATTGTTTCTAGAAGATTTCAAGCCAAATATTTTAAAAAATACATAAAGTAAATTTGTCAAAAATTGCGAAAAAGGACATTTTGCTCTCAAAGTAATTACACTCTGAAGTACTTTAAAGAAAACGTAACAACCAAAAAATTTAAAATTCAGTTTTTAATGGATATTGGTGCAGCGCATCAAGACACACGCCTTCAGAAATTTGTAGCTTTCTATTTTAAAAATAAAGCCTTTATTGAAGAAAGAAAATCATATTTGTAACCACAACACTTTAGATTTTATTATGTTTTTTGTCTCTCCTGTAAAATATTGCATATTAGGTGACGATATGTATATACGACATTTACAAAGTTCATTAATATTTTGATTTTCAGTGAAATAACCAAACTATTTTAATACTTAAAACTTAAACAGAAAAATAAATACATATGTATGTATCTCCGCAAGCTAATTGTTAATATATAATTACTTACCACTTAAGTCAACACGAAATATGGGCACATCTGCATATGTGCTGGATGTATTCAGGCGTAATTTCTTTGTTTTCGAATCGTATGCTTCCAAATAAAACTGCTGCTGTAGGCCACCGTCATAGCCTGGCATACATTCCAATTCCATTGTTGAATAAATAATATTATCGTAATTATCAAAATTAATTGTACCACCGCCTCCACCACCAGCACCACCTAAAATGCCATCAGCTCCACTACCAACAGGTCCAGCACCATTGCCATAACCATTATTAGCCAAGTCTGATGAACCATAAGGACCAATAAGACTGTGGGTGGCAATGCCGTTATGAAAATTATATTCCATACGTGAATAATCAAAATGTGGTTCATTATTATCATCCTCGTCATCATTATCATTGTCATTATTATCATCATCGTCATCGGCATTGCCATTCTCGTTTTCATCATTGTCATTATCATGATTATTGTCATGAGTATTATCATCGATATGGTTTCTGTTGATTTCATTATTGTGGTGAACTTCATCAATATTTCCTGGCCTATTGTTGGAGTGCTGTGGCATCTTTGTATGGTATTTTCGTTGCTGTGTTGCTGTTGCATATTGTGCGGTTGTATTGTAAGTCATTTGTGTTTGTAAAGCATTATCTATTGTTGAAATAACTTCATCCAAGACTTTTGAATCATTTAATGCATAATCATCGACCATTTCGGCTAATAAGTCAGCATCATCCTCATCGTCTTCCTCTTCGGCCGCCTCATCCATCTCTTCATCTTCAATATTTGTAGCACTTTCATTATCTTCATCATCCTCATCTTCGTCTTCTTCTAAGGCTTGCAATTCATCAGTGTAATTATTTTTGTTGGTATGAGTGTATATTGAATTGTTATTTTCGAACATTTCTAAATTTTCCAATTGCTCATCATCATCGTCATCATCAGCTACATCCGCATCAGCGTCCTCGTCTTCAGTTTGATACGATGATGCTGCTGCTGTTGCGGTCTGGGCTGTTAATGAGGCTGATGATGTCTCTTTACTAGAGTCTTCATAAGATAAGGATTTCGAAGGTTGTAAAGAAGTTTTCGCCTGCTGTAGTAGTTGTTGCTTTTGGCCCATTTGCTGTTGTGTAAGTTTGCTGTTGGTAATTTCTGGTTTATTTGGAGGCAGTATCTTTGATTGTCGGTTAGTATTCGATTTTGTTGAATCATTAAGTTGTAGTTGCAGGTTGTTGTAGTTGTAGTTTGTCGTGCTTTCATTATTCGAATGTAGTGTATTATTGCTGCTGATTTTAATAAAGTAACGCTCCTTTTGTGTTAGTGATTTGCGTATGCGTTTTTTATCATTCTGCAGTTTGTTTTTGGTAATTAAGCTATTGATATCTTTTGGATGGCTGCGATGATAATACTGATGATCGCCTTTGGCATTAGTATTGTTATTGGTTGTACTATGTTGAGCTGCATCATTTTCATTAGCGTTGCCCACTAAATGCTGTAGTAGGCCTGCAGCATCTTTAGATCCATCATTTTGTTCTTGTTGCTGTAGTTGTATTAATGGAAGTTTTTGATTTTTTTCTAAATTTCTTGCGGCAACATCTCGTTTTGTCACACGTTTCTGATGTTGGTTTTTTGCTGTTTTTGCTGAGTTAATGTTTTGCTGTTTGGTATTTTCCTTTTCTATTGGTTTTGTTGTTTGTGCTAATATTTTATCCATTTCTTGGTGTTCGTGTTCGTGTTTCTGGTGCTGTTGTTGATTGTGTTGTTGTTGATGATGATGAATTACTCTCATTGTAGTTTTATCACGTTTGTGCGTGTTTTTGTTATGTTGTTTATTGTGATACCTATCGTTGTCGTTTTTGTTGTTGTTGCTGCTTAAGCTGCTGCTGGTTGATGATACCTTTTTTGTGGTAGCTGACATTGCATTAACAACAGCTAGTTTTTTGTGTGGCTTCTCTAAACGCAATGATAAATTAGATTTTTTCTTTTTACTCTTTGGAAGTTTTGGGGTTTGTTCCTGCTTCTGTTGCTGCTGTTGTTGCTTTGACTGTAACTGACGGTATTGGTGATCTTTCTTCTTAGTTGCTATTGAACTTCTTGCAGCATCATCATCATTGTCATTATCATTCTTAGATGCTGCTGTTTTGGTACTGACGTGGTTTTTATCTTTGGCACCACGTTTTGTACGTAATTTTTTCTTTGTTGTCGTTACAGATACCGTTGCTGCTGACGCTCCACCTTTCATTCCTGCTCCTGCTGTATTTATGTCCATTTTTAAGTTGCTTGTTATTGGCACTGACAATCCATCACTTTGATTATTGATAAATCCTTTTGATACGGTTGCCAGTGGCCCCATCGTTTTTATACTATTATTATTGCCGTTGTTATTTTTATTATTGTTGCTGTTACTATGATGGTTGCCATCATCGTCATCATCTGCAACTGAAGTTTCATCTTGCTCATGGTTGTTAGCATTTTTAACTTTCAGCTGTTGTTGTTGCTGTTGCTGTTGCTGCTGCTGCAGTTGTTGTTGTTTCTGTTGTTGTTTTTTCTTATCCAACTGTTGTCGTTTAATGCTGGCCAATGTTTGGGAGGGTGTAAAAGAAGTACGTTTTTTTAATCTTTGCAGTTGTTGGGGATTTAAGGGAATGCGATATTTTTGCACAATCATTTGTTGCTTATAATTTTGCTGTTGTTGTTGCTGATTTTTTTGTATATTATGCTGTTGATTAATATTGTTGTTAGTTCGTTTATTATTACTGGCCACACCAGCGCCAGAACCAGCATTATTGCCACTGCCACTACCATTATTATTATTAGATTTTTTGTTTGTCCCTTTAATACCATCATTGTAAATTTTATTATGATTTTTGTTGCTACTACTATTACTGTTGCTGTTGTTGTTATTCATATGTTTACTATTGTTACTACCGTTTCGATTTGGTTGCTGTTGCTGTTGCTGCTGCTGCTGTCTCTGTTCTTTATTCCGCTCACGTACATATTCCATATGCGGGAAATTTGTTTCGTGCCTTCCATATTGTGTTGGCATCATCATTTGATTGGCATGCATTGTTGTTTGATTCGATGAATTTAACGATGCTGAGGTCACTACATATGGCCTCAATGTACAGTTACGCAAAGCTCCTGGTTTGGCTACATTTATTTAATTCATTCAGGGGATTTCGTTCCCGTATTTGTGTTTGTGTATGAACGAAGCGAAAAAGAGATGGAGTAAAAGAAATAGGTATAAACATTATCATTATTTATAATTTGGATTTTATTTTTATTTAATTTTATCAATACAAATTTGTAATGTGTGTGTTTGTGTGATTGGTTTTCCTATGAATGTATTTTGATTGTTATTAACTCAATTTGTTTAGAAAAATTCATAGAAATTGTGATTTTATTTTGATTTTATGGGAATTGGAATTTTTGATTTGGAATTATTTTGTATTTCGTATATTTAATGAGCATGTAACTGAATGTTTAATCTTGGTTATGTGTTTGAGGAATTCAGGAATAATGTTTTAGAAAGAACTGATTTTAGAAACAATTTAAGAATAGTTTTGTAAATTGTAAGAAAGTATAGTCGGTCTAGCCCGCCAATATAAAACCCAACACCGAGTATATCATTAAAAATTGTTTTCTTTTAAAATTTTTATACATATATGGGAGCTATGACTAATTATAAACCGATTTCCATAAAATTAGGTGGCATGTCCTCTATATATATGAAACTTATTTGTGTTGAATTTTATTTGGATACCATCATTTTTAAGAAATCTCTACTCTTTAAAATGATTTTCGAAAGTGGGCCTTATATGAGAGTTATGACTAATTATGGACCGATCGTTATAAAATTTGGTGACATGATTTTTTTATATACATATATAACTTTTCTGTGTTGAATTTTATTTCATTACCAATATTTTTAAGAGATCCATGATCGTTAAAATAATTTTCGGATGTGGGTCTAATATGGGAGCTATGACTAAATATGGATCGATCGTCACAAAATTTGGTTGGATGATTTGCATATATATGAAACTTATTTGTGGTGAATTTTATTTGGATATTAACATATTTCAGAGATTTACACTCATTAATGAAATTTTCGAGAGTGCTCCTTATATGGAAGCTATTGCAAATTATGGACATATCGGTGTTAAATTTGTTAGTGTGAGTTCAGCTTATATAAAATATATTGTTACAGAATTTATTTTGGATATCTATGTAATGAAGATATTTATGAGAACTTAACTACTATGAGATAGGGCAGTTGTATTAGGGCTAGGAGAAATAATTGACTGATTCTAACGAAATGAAATAGGCTTTGTCCTTGGGGTAATAGAAAAGTGCTTGCCAAATTTTGTGGAAGTAGCATTAAAATTGTGATCTGTATTTCGATTACAAGGTTAATATAGTCGATTGTACGGTCAGACGGACGTACGAACATACAATGATCCTGAGCAGATTGGTATACTTTAATGTAGATATTCAGACAACATTTTTCCACATAACAAACAAAAGCACTAATCAAATATATCCTGCCCACTATGGTGATGTAGGGTATCAATATGTGAAACAAAAATTTCCCAAAAGAAAAATGATCGAAATTATTGCAAATATTTTTAAACTATTTTATAATTGTTTCTAAAGTTTTAATGCTAAACATATCGTTACTTAAAATGAGCTTTGAAAAGCCTATAGCTCCAGTAGTTTTTCTTTCACTAGCACACAGTGTGGGCTATCACCTTTTATTCCAACACGGTGATTATAAACTTCATTTTGATTATTTTTCAATTGCATCAGTAGTTTAGAAGATTCAGATTTATTAACACTTTTTTCGATCGACCACTGTACAGCGTCAAAAAGGACATTCTCTATTCTTTGGCATTCAAATTCATGTAATTCGCATTTTTCATCTCATTTTCATGATTTAATGATTTAAATTTAAAAGTTTCAAATCTTAAATAAAAAATAGATACTAAATATAATTATAAAATATTTCCAAACAATAACAATTAATAATCTGCATTTTTGCCAATCTTAATTTAATTTAATGTTGCCATAAATTTAAAAAAACTTCTAAATAATCTTGTTGGAAAACATGTTGAGTTTTAAAATATTATTAAAGACTCTTATGTATTTTGGACATAAGAAAATTTCTACAAAAATAAAGCATTTAGTTTTCCCAGCTTGTGTGTGAATGTGTGTTTTTCTTTCATTTTTCAAAACTTACCAGCTGGTACAACTTGAAATAAACATGGTTCTGATTGTTTGCCAATTGAATTTCTACCCCAACAAGCCAATGTACCATAATCTCGTTCGCCTTTTGGTGTATAAATCAATTCACTAACAGTCTCTACTATAACGAAGCAAAAACATTGAAGAAAAAGAAATAGAACAAAGAAAAAAATAGTATATAACATTTTTTTTTACAAGACTTTAAGAATGAAACTACAAGCAGCAAAAAGAGAAATAAAAAAAATAAAAAAATTAACATTAATTTACCATAAGTTTCGAAATGAGTGTCATTGGACTCAACAATAGTACGATGTATATCACCGGTTGTAGTGGCCTCTTGTATTGTGGCATAATGACCAGAAGGTACTTCAAAATGTTCACCGCTACTAGAGAAAGTCCATTCAAAGTCAATTTCTGGTGGATCTGAATTAACGCGACAGGGTATGGGCACAGCCTCTTCCAGTGAAGCGCCAATGACAATCACTGCATTTGTGCTACATACCGGAGCATCTGCAAGTGGACACAAATTATAAAAAATATTATCTAAAATAGGTTAAGTGTTTGGAGGTTACAGATATAAGCTATTGTTAAACAAAATTAAATTATAATAATTTTATATTTTTTGTTATTTTTTTATATATATCCTGTCTTATGAAACATTATTTCCTTTTAAAGTAGCAAAACAAAAAAAAAAGGAAAACATATATGTATAAATGAAATAAAATAAAGAAACGGAATTTATTCATTTTATTTCTAAACAATTGAGCTTGATAAAAGTTTTTTTTTTACATTTTTGCCTTATTTTTATTATTTCAATAATTTGTTCACACACCCTCTCTCACACACACACACATGTATGAATGAATTTCCGTTTAGAAAATAAAGCATAAACATACACAGCCATAAACATTTTACTATAAAATGCTTTGGAAGGATCATCTGTTCCAAATATGTATCCCAACAATCATAATAATAAAAGAAAATAACAATGCAAATACTTTTTCCTCTCTTCCGCACTACTTGCTCCCCACTCTCCAGCAACTTATTATATGAATAATAAAAAATAAAATAAATAAAAAATATATATATATTCACAAGTGCTTCCGGTAGTATGTAGAATTCATCTTTTTTTTCTCACACTTTATCATTTTACCATGAAAAATAAGAATTTGCCAGGAAAAAACATATTGTTTTGAAATTTATTAAAAAATATTTGAAAAGTTTTTAAGTTTCTATTGAATGAATACCAGTAAGATATAATATATATTTACACAAATATACATATATCTTCCTATATAAATGCACACATATGAACATCAATTGTATACATATATTTGTATATTTACGAAATGGCATACAGATACAATTTTAGCAAATATTACTTTTGTGAGGAAATATTATAGACTACAGTATGGAGCATAACTGTATGGACTTGCAAGTTGCATTAGTAACGTATGTGTAAAAAAAGTCCGTGAAAAATAAGTTCTAAAAGTACAAAGCATCCCCAACTCGCTTACAAGACATTTCACTGATAGCCAAAAGCGATTTAGGCTTCGGAGAGCCGACTTACGATCCCGATAAGATAATGCCGACAAATTTGATTCGATCATGTAATGAATCTACAGTTTGCAATCTACAAAATAATTTATTAAAGTTGTAAACAGAAAATAATTTTATGAATAATTTGTATAAATAATGAAACAATGTCGAGTTGTATCCTTCTTAGATATAGAGGGTGCTTTCAATAACGTAACTACTTATGTTAATTCCACAAGCTCATATTAATATGGATATTTGAAGAGTATATACAAGCAAATGTTTAGTATCCATGATATTTTTTAAAATTTTTAATGTGTATATAAATTTAAAATTGTTTTTTTAAATTTTCCAAAAAATATTTAAATTTTTTTTTTTTAATTTGTTTTTAAATTTTTTGTATAATATTGCTCACAATCCGTAAAATAAGGTACATCTAAAGATTTTCACGGTTATATGTCATAAATTACACAGAAATGCATTAAACACATGTCTTTTTTCTTATGGCAATACCATAAGAATGACAACCACGACTGAAAAAACAAAAACCCTTCAAACATTTTTTCAAGATGATTTAGATAGAGAAGATACTAAAATGTTACAATGTGAAAGTATTTAGAGCTCATTACAAAATTTTAAGGGCAAATGTATCTAATAATTTAAACTGACTTATTTATTGTTTTTAATTTAATTGGTCTGTTTTGGGCTAAGATTTCGGCGATTTGAAATGAATTTAACTCTGATTGCTTTTTTTTTTTTTTTGATTATCACGTTGTTTTTTGAAACCGAATATATATTTTCTATTTATTTTTTTTAGTCTTTGTATACATATATTTAAAGAATATATATTGTTTAACTATAAGAGACAAATCTGTCACGTTCGATATTAAATTTTATTTCTTATAAAATCATCCACAGCTTGTTTTTTTAAATATGATAGATTTAAAGGAAAACTATTTTGTTTAGCGTAAAAAATTAAAATAAAACATAATGCATCTCACAATTCGCAAATTTTCGCATATTTCTACATGTACCTGTACCTGACATAAAACATCCGTTTTATTTCACGTACGATATAGCCTTATTTCGCTCGATATTTTGGACAACAATGTTTCGAAAGAACTTATTATTTTTGTAAAATATATTGTACCCTCTGAAAGGAACAATTATTTCATAATTGAATCAATTCATAAGCTCAAAAAAAAAAAATTCTTATGTTTTCTATTGAATTTTGAGTTTTGAATTTGATAATTTTGACAATTGAATATACAATTTTCGTTATTGGTTGAACTTTAAATACAAAAATTATTGAATAGATAATTTTCGTAATTGAAAACACATTTTTGTTTTTTTTTGGTTTTTCAATTACGAAAATTATCTATTCAATAATTTTTGTATTTAAAGTTCAACCAATAACGAAAATTGTATATTCAATTGTCAAAATTATCAAATTCAAAACTCAAAATTCAATAGAAAATATCAGAAAATTTTGTTTTTGAGCACATGAATACTTGATTCAATTATGAAATAATTGAAACCAGTTTAACATGTGATAAATATTTGAATTGAAATAAGGTTTTTTCTGAGTTCCACTCTATAGGCATATAAATGACACGTACGAGTACATGAAATTGCTCATATAGCTAAAAATGGCTGCCCCATTCGTAGTTTTCGAGAAAACTAGTCAACTTTGAAGGGTTATTTCCCTCTGATTGTAATAAGTAAAAGTAGTATATTTGAAATCGTTAGACAATTTCCTGTAAAATAAGTTGATTAAATTTTTTTTTGGAGCATATGAAATTTTTAATTTTTGGCGGTGGCGTGATTTCACATGATTTTTTATAGCCTTGTTAACTCCATTCGTATTGTACTGGACAATAAAGGAATAAAAGTCATAGCATAGCACGGGGTTCTTTCTGGATGTGAAATGGCATCATGTACAATAATTTTGAGTTACTCCACAACTAGACTACTAAAAGCGGTCTAGATAAAGACGAATAATGCGATATAAATAGATATTACTTTGTAAAATTATCATGAAAATTCAACACGTATTCAAGAAGGTGACGGTTAAAATAGTTAAACGGATGTATATAGCTATAGTATATCCAATTCTTACATAAGAATATCTGGTAAGAATGACAGCAATTGGAAGGAATTATAATGTGTATACATTGGAATACCTACGCACTACAAACTAGTCCTTCAGTGGCATTGAACACTATACTACACCTTGTTGTTGATATTCACATCATGAAGATCTAGTACATATCACCATGCGCGAATTATAGGCCTATTGCCCGTATATAACTCCACATATGTAATTTGCAAGAGTGTCAAAATCATCTCCTAGAATGAGGTGTGAAGGTGAGGAAATATTGTGGATGACTCTGACACCAGGATATATATAGACACGCCAATATAAGCTTTGCTGTAGAATTTTACATTGGTATTTTTGTCGACAGTCCTCTTTTGAATAGCGCACTATACCACCTATAAACCGCAAACGGAGGGTTACATTGGCAATATTAACTGGTCACTAGGTGCTAGGTTAACTTGCAATTCCACCCAGACTTTCCTTCAAAGACCATTGTCACAGTTGCTAAGACAAAGATAAGCAGGAAACGGTTTTCCACGCTCTCTTCGAATAGACGGCCCTAAGCAATAACATACTAGTTTACCTCCATCAGTTATCTTGCTGTAGACTTGGATTTGTTACCTTTCTACATTTAGCGAGTGGTGTGGTCTTTTCAAAATGCATTCATTTCAACTATACTTGAGTAGACACTTGACTTAACAAATGTAATAATAAAACAAGTAAGAAAGTATGGTCGGTCAAGCCGGACCATATAATACCCTACACTAAGTAAAAGAGCAAAAACATTTTTCTTTTAAAATTTCAATAATTTATATTTTTGAGTTGTTTTGGGCTATGAACAATTATGGACCGATCACCATGAAATTAGGTCGTGTGATTTATGTCTATATGAAGTTTACTATGTTGAATTTTGTGAGTATACCAACATTTTTAAGCGAATAGTGCACGTTAAGTGATTATCGGAAGCGGGTCTATATGGAAGCTATGACTAATTATGGACGGATCGTAACAAAATTTGGTGACATGAATTTTGCATATGTAAGACTTATTTGGAGCGCAATTTGTGGAGATACATTTATAAATTAAACATTTATGACCGATAAAGTCCAATTTCGGAAGGACATTTATATAGGGGCTAGGTGAAATAATGGACCGATTTCAGCCAGTTTCAATAGGCTTGGTTCTTGGGCCGAAAAAATAATATGTATGTATTAAATTTGATCGAAATATCTTCAAAATTGCGACCTGTACTCTGCGCACAAGGTTTATATGGACAGCCAGCCAACCAGACGGATGGACGGACATCGTTTAATAGACTCAGAAAGTGATTCTAAGTCGATCGGTATACTTTAAGGTGGGTGTTAGACTAATATTTTTGGGCGTTACAAACATCTGCACAAACGCATAATACCCTCACCACTATGGTGGTGTAGGGTATAAAAATTAATGGTAGTTACTAATATCGCAGTATTTTCAAATATTATTAATACCTTAACAATTTCATTCCTTAATTGTTATATCCCTCATTGTAAATATTTAATATCTCTTCTGTTTTCTTCATGCGTTCAACTTGAAGATTTGTTTTGAATATTTCAACACCCAACTAAATCATAAGGAAACTTTACGCTTGAAGTATTGTCAGCAGACAAGAACCATAATAACTTACATAAGCATACACATTAGGGTGGCCCCCCAAGAAAAGTTTAAACAACTAAAATAAAAGTATAACTCATTCAAATCCGTTTCTAAAAATGTTTGTCACGTCCCGATAGGGCCAAAACAAAAGGATCTAGCTGGCTGAAATTGTCCACAAATACTCATCTGGTTCATTTATTGTCAATATATAATTTACATAGAATGATATTAACATAAATTTCGACACTTCGACAAGTCATTTAAAGTTTTAAGAAATTAATCACTTTATCAAATTCTGTACAGTTGGCACCGTAACTGATTCAAGTCCCCTTAGAAGACCAAAACTACAGACGCAAGGAAAACTATTTTAAGAAATGGTCTCCTTAAAGAAAATATATTATTTGCAAACGGGGCCACCCTAATACACATGCATATATAATGTACAAATCATGAATGAATTTATATGGGTTGGTGTGTGCTAGCGTGTGATGTGTGTGCTGTTGTCATCACCGACATCATACTGCTTGGATAATGTGTTGACAACAAAAGTAGCAAAAATTATATAAGGTAACAATAAAGCATAATAGAAAGACATCATCTATTTATTCAAATTGTTTAATAAAAGTTTTCGCTTCAGCTATAGTGATGCTGTATTTGCAACAATTGTTAACTTTTGGTTTTTGATGAAGAATTTATAAATTTTTTCTTAAAGTTTTGGACTTTACGACTTCAAACTCTCGATTTGAAACGATTAAGTATAATAAAAGTTAAAAATGCTGTTATATATTTAATTACTGAATTTTCTGTGAAAAAGATTTGTTCTGTACGCATTAAAGCTGTTTGTGAAAGCGTTACAAAAATAAACTTTAAAACTCATACTTGGTTTTGGTTTAAATTAAGTGCATTGTTGTTTATTTATTTAAGCCTTCCCTTATAACAACAACAACTTTGTTTGAATTTACTCTTCTTTGAATGATTTGCCTATAAACATCTAATTACAGATATATTTTTAATTATAATAAAAATATTTATAACATTTATTATGATTATTTTAAATAATGATGATGGCTGACATTTCCTTCCTGTCTGTTGTCCATAACTATAACAATAATACAATAATAATAATTGTAAAAAAAATATAATAATGAATGTCATACTTGTTATAAAATTGCAACATACTTATTTACATATGTTTGTACATAAGTATATATGATTGTATATGTTTGTAAGAGTAAGAGTGTTTAATAAATGTCAGTATATTTATGTTTGCATCTTCATAAGGGTGGCACTTCTGCGATTTTCGATGCTTCCAGTGTCTAAAATTGCTAGCCGTCATCTAAAAATCATATGCTGAAAATCTGAGCATATAAATATTAAACAAATTAAAGGTTGAAAAAATTCCAATTAAAACATTATTTTTTTAACTATGTATATGGTTACGGTAACCATAATATGCATACAACGCTACGACACCGATTGTGAATTGGGGAATTATATCATAATATGTTGTTCTCTGATTATAATAACCAATTCTAAGAACAACAAAATATGGTGAAGTAATACATCATAAAAATGGTTACCACAAACATATACATAATCTTATATATGATTGACACAATTATGCTTAAACATATTAAGGTTACAGCAATCGTTTATATAATTACAGTTATCATAATATTGTTAAAAAACATTTGAAAATTTTGAAATTGTGCAACTATATTTTTTCTCTGTGTGTAACGGTTAGGATAACAAAGGGACCAATTTAATGGACCCAAGTGAGCTGGTTGATAACTAGCTGCCTTTATAACCTAACGGTTAGGATAGGTGAAATAATGGACCGATATTGCCCATTGTCAATACCAACAGAGATTATTTGTGGAAAATTTCATCCAGCTAGCTTCTATCGTTTGGACCTGTATTTTCAACAGACATACAGACGGACATAGCTAGATCGTCTTAGAAACTTATTAGGGCCCAGAACGACATGACAAAATTAATGTAAATTCTTTTTTATACCCAACAAAAATATGGTGGCTAAAAGATTTTAAGGTTGTTTACGACAGTTTACCACTAATAGAAATGTGATTTTTGGCATTCATCGTTCTTGTCTTTGGATTAGGTCTACTGTTTTCCTCATTCTTAATCAAATGTGGCCACTGTTATCTAATATGTTGTGGGCCAGTGGATTTGGATGGATTTCAAGCTTCATCTCAGTTTGTAGAAAGTGCACGTTTAGACCTTTGTGTACATTCGCGTTTTTGATATATGTACCAGGGGGCAACTGCGATCATTCTTAAAAACTTGTTTTGGTACTGATCCCATAACACCATAATTTTTCAATCTAAACTAAGCATATAGTTTCTGCTAGTAATCTACTTAATTTGAATTGATTTCAATTTCGTTTGAGTCAACTTTGCATCTTTTTAATTTGTCCATGTAAGGCGACGACTGAGATGTGAAACTATAAGGAATTCATAAGAAAATGTGAAATAATACAATATTAACCTATTTTAAATAAAGCTCCTTAGAGAGTAGAAGCATTTGGGAAAATTTATAGGGATATTCCAGATCCTGATCCTATTAATATTAGGGCCGGCTGATTAAGACAGCAAAACATTCTGTGACAAATTCTAGTTTAAAAAATATTTTCAAAGAAACATTATGAAAATCTAAACGATTTATAATGGATGTATTTAAAATACTTAATATTAAACAATTTTAAACTTGTGGTCTTACCTCTAGAAATACAGTCACTAAAATAAAAAAAAACTAAATTTCAGGATGTGATTCGGCTCGCCAAATTTGAACATGGACATGAAATTTGAGAAAATTTATGTTGGAATGAATTGAATTCTTAGTTTAGTTGGGAACATCCACAAATTTTGTTTGTCGCCACCCTAATGTATCTATATTTACTTGTCTGCATTCATATTTGTAATATATATAAGGTCATTTAATTACAGAAACTATATTATTTGTATGCAAACACATGAATCTGCTTGAAAGCGAACAAATACATGCATATGTATTGTTATTTTTAATACAAAGAGTCTGGGTAAATGTATTGTAAAACTTGCCAAAGAATATCTACATACAAACATGCATATATATATTTGATATCCGCTGCTATTTATGCCAATTATCGCTAATAAACCATAAATAATTATAGCACCATGAATATCAATTCAATTATCCTTATGAATTTTTAATTTTATCATAACTATTAAAATGCAAAAATTATGCATATTTGTACGTTATATACATAAATATATACTTATATACATACATATATTTGTGTTTGTATGCTGGCAAATAAAAGTATTTGTTTGTGTGTCCTTTTTAATATGACCATGAGTTTATGAGTTCATATGGGGAGGGTGATGAATTTATAATTTCAATTTCAAATTACTTAATTACAGTTGTATTATGTTATCTGGATACTTTTGTATGGAATTGATGCACTGTCATTATTAAATAACACACCATTTTGTGGTTGTCTAAAGGAATGATAAAAATCTTATAATGACAAAATTAATTATGGTGTACCACGGAGAAAAATTACTGGTTAAGTGACTAAGAGTTGGCTGTTGCACTTTATTATTCTATTTTTGAAATTTTTACAATAACCGCAAAATTAAAAAGTAATCAAAAAAATCACAACGCAATTAATGTTTAATCAATTTTGAATTCTCACTTGAATTTTTCGCGGTTTTTGCAGTAAAGTTATGGAAATCAAAAATTAGGCACGTGCCGAATCTTATATACCCACCACCAATACAATGCACCCACCACCAATACAAAGTTTACATGGTCAGCAAAACAGTTGAATAGACGGACATCAATCGACTGATGAAGTTATTCTGAGTCGATCGCTATACTTAAAGGTGGGTGTTAAACTAATATGATTGAGCTTTACAAATATCAGCACAAATACATAATAGCCTTCCCACTATGGTGGTGTAGGATATAACAATAAGAACGAAAATAAAAACACTACATAACAAATAGTTTTTTTCAAGTATTACAATTTAAAAACCAGCAACGAACATAACAATCATACGTATTGATGTAATTCATTTCATAAGTGCATTGTATACAACAGATATGAAAACGTGAGTTCATGTTTATGTAAGTTTACACTCAAGTCTGAAAATACAGAAATGTAGGTATGTAGGTCTTCATCTATATATAATCCAACCAGTTTACGCGTGAGTTCTTACGTTATAAATTACATTTCTTATAAATATTTTGTAAACTACCACATTTACTGGTTACGCTCGAAATTAAATTTTAGTTACTCGTTTCAATAATCATTTTCATACAAAATATTTTACAACACACATTTAATATTTCTGAAGGATTTTCTATTTAAATATAATGTTTTCATTGAAATTTGTTTGAGTGTATGTTTGGTTTTCCTCGGTGTGTTGTTCATTATATTGTTTTTGATGGCTTTAGCAATATGTCTGTATTTGTTTAAGTGGTTATAAAGCATATGTTGTGGTTATTATATCATTTGTGAATTGTTTACTTTCAATTACTTTAATTATATACGCGCAAACAAATACATCAATGTTTTCTTAATAGTATTATTATTCAACTTGGGTATTGTCTCAAAACTATTTGAATTTCATTAATTTTATATTAAATTTGGGGTGTGTTTGAAGAATTGTATCCAATTAATGGTTAATAACAGAGAAAATATACTTAGATACCTTTAAGGTAAATAACATAAATTCACAAGATATTTTCAAACAAAATATTCGTATTAACAAATTTACTCGTAAAAACATTGCAAAATATTTGTTTTGTTCTAGTTATAGTTCCAGTTCTAGTTCAGTTCTAGTTCAGTTCTAGTTCAGTTCTAGTTCAGTTCTAGTTCAGTTCTAGTTCAGTTCTAGTTCAGTTCTAGTTCAGTTCTAGTTCAGTTCTAGTTCAGTTCTAGTTCAGTTCTAGTTCAGTTCTAGTTCAGTTCTAGTTCAGTTCTAGTTCAGTTCTAGTTCAGTTCTAGTTCAGTTCTAGTTCAGTTCTAGTTCAGTTCTAGTTCAGTTCTAGTTCAGTTCTAGTTCAGTTCTAGTTCAGTTCTAGTTCAGTTCTAGTTCAGTTCTAATTCAGTTCTAGTTCAGTTCTAGTTCAGTTCTAGTTCAGTTCTAGTTCAGTTCTAGTTCAGTTCTAGTTCAGTTCTAGTTCAGTTCTAGTTCAGTTCTAATTCAGTTCTAGTTCAGTTCTAGTTCAGTTCTAGTTCAGTTCTAGTTCAGTTCTAGTTCAGTTCTAGTTCAGTTCTAGTTCAGTTCTAGTTCAGTTCTAGTTCAGTTCTAGTTCAGTTCTAGTTCAGTTCTAGTTCAGTTCTAGTTCAGTTCTAGTTCAGTTCTAGTTCAGTTCTAGTTCAGTTCTAGTTCAGTTCTAGTTCAGTTCTAGTTCAGTTCTAGTTCAGTTCTAGTTCAGTTCTAGTTCAGTTCTAGTTCAGTTCTAGTTCAGTTCTAGTTCAGTTCTAGTTCAGTTCTAGTTCAGTTCTAGTTCAGTTCTAGTTCAGTTCTAGTTCAGTTCTAGTTCAGTTCTACTTCAGTTCTAGTTCAGTTCTAGTTCAGTTCTAGTTCAGTTCTAGTTCAGTTCTAGTTCAGTTCTAGTTCAGTTCTAGTTCAGTTCTAGTTCAGTTCTAGTTCAGTTCTAGTTCAGTTCTAGTTCAGTTCTAGTTCAGTTCTAGTTCAGTTCTAGTTCAGTTCTAGTTCAGTTCTAGTTCAGTTCTAGTTCAGTTCTAGTTCAGTTCTAGTTCAGTTCTAGTTCAGTTCTAGTTCAGTTCTAGTTCAGTTCTAGTTCAGTTCTAGTTCAGTTCTAGTTCAGTTCTAGTTCAGTTCTAGTTCAGTTCTAGTTCAGTTCTAGTTCAGTTCTAGTTCAGTTCTAGTTCAGTTCTAGTTCAGTTCTAGTTCAGTTCTAGTTCAGTTCTAGTTCAGTTCTAGTTCAGTTCTAGTTCAGTTCTAGTTCAGTTCTAGTTCAGTTCTAGTTCAGTTCTAGTTCAGTTCTAGTTCAGTTCTAGTTCAGTTCTAGTTCAGTTCTAGTTCAGTTCTAGTTCAGTTCTAGTTCAGTTCTAGTTCAGTTCTAGTTCAGTTCTAGTTCAGTTCTAGTTCAGTTCTAGTTCAGTTCTAGTTCAGTTCTAGTTCAGTTCTAGTTCAGTTCTAGTTCAGTTCTAGTTCAGTTCTAGTTCAGTTCTAGTTCAGTTCTAGTTCAGTTCTAGTTCAGTTCTAGTTCAGTTCTAGTTCAGTTCTAGTTCAGTTCTAGTTCAGTTCTAGTTCAGTTCTAGTTCAGTTCTAGTTCAGTTCTAGTTCAGTTCTAGTTCAGTTCTAGTTCAGTTCTAGTTCAGTTCTAGTTCAGTTCTAGTTCAGTTCTAGTTCAGTTCTAGTTCAGTTCTAGTTCAGTTCTAGTTCAGTTCTAGTTCAGTTCTAGTTCAGTTCTAGTTCAGTTCTAGTTCAGTTCTAGTTCAGTTCTAGTTCAGTTCTAGTTCAGTTCTAGTTCAGTTCTAGTTCAGTTCTAGTTCAGTTCTAGTTCAGTTCTAGTTCAGTTCTAGTTCAGTTCTAGTTCAGTTCTAGTTCAGTTCTAGTTCAGTTCTAGTTCAGTTCTAGTTCAGTTCTAGTTCAGTTCTAGTTCAGTTCTAGTTCAGTTCTAGTTCAGTTCTAGTTCAGTTCTAGTTCAGTTCTAGTTCAGTTCTAGTTCAGTTCTAGTTCAGTTCTAGTTCAGTTCTAGTTCAGTTCTAGTTCAGTTCTAGTTCAGTTCTAGTTCAGTTCTAGTTCAGTTCTAGTTCAGTTCTAGTTCAGTTCTAGTTCAGTTCTAGTTCAGTTCTAGTTCAGTTCTAGTTCAGTTCTAGTTCAGTTCTAGTTCAGTTCTAGTTCAGTTCTAGTTCAGTTCTAGTTCAGTTCTAGTTCAGTTCTAGTTCAGTTCTAGTTCAGTTCTAGTTCAGTTCTAGTTCAGTTCTAGTTCAGTTCTAGTTCAGTTCTAGTTCAGTTCTAGTTCAGTTCTAGTTCAGTTCTAGTTCAGTTCTAGTTCAGTTCTAGTTCAGTTCTAGTTCAGTTCTAGTTCAGTTCTAGTTCAGTTCTAGTTCAGTTCTAGTTCAGTTCTAGTTCAGTTCTAGTTCAGTTCTAGTTCAGTTCTAGTTCAGTTCTAGTTCAGTTCTAGTTCAGTTCTAGTTCAGTTCTAGTTCAGTTCTAGTTCAGTTCTAGTTCAGTTCTAGTTCAGTTCTAGTTCAGTTCTAGTTCAGTTCTAGTTCAGTTCTAGTTCAGTTCTAGTTCAGTTCTAGTTCAGTTCTAGTTCAGTTCTAGTTCAGTTCTAGTTCAGTTCTAGTTCAGTTCTAGTTCAGTTCTAGTTCAGTTCTAGTTCAGTTCTAGTTCAGTTCTAGTTCAGTTCTAGTTCAGTTCTAGTTCAGTTCTAGTTCAGTTCTAGTTCAGTTCTAGTTCAGTTCTAGTTCAGTTCTAGTTCAGTTCTAGTTCAGTTCTAGTTCAGTTCTAGTTCAGTTCTAGTTCAGTTCTAGTTCAGTTCTAGTTCAGTTCTAGTTCAGTTCTAGTTCAGTTCTAGTTCAGTTCTAGTTCAGTTCTAGTTCAGTTCTAGTTCAGTTCTAGTTCAGTTCTAGTTCAGTTCTAGTTCAGTTCTAGTTCAGTTCTAGTTCAGTTCTAGTTCAGTTCTAGTTCAGTTCTAGTTCAGTTCTAGTTCAGTTCTAGTTCAGTTCTAGTTCAGTTCTAGTTCAGTTCTAGTTCAGTTCTAGTTCAGTTCTAGTTCAGTTCTAGTTCAGTTCTAGTTCAGTTCTAGTTCAGTTCTAGTTCAGTTCTAGTTCAGTTCTAGTTCAGTTCTAGTTCAGTTCTAGTTCAGTTCTAGTTCAGTTCTAGTTCAGTTCTAGTTCAGTTCTAGTTCAGTTCTAGTTCAGTTCTAGTTCAGTTCTAGTTCAGTTCTAGTTCAGTTCTAGTTCAGTTCTAGTTCAGTTCTAGTTCAGTTCTAGTTCAGTTCTAGTTCAGTTCTAGTTCAGTTCTAGTTCAGTTCTAGTTCAGTTCTAGTTCAGTTCTAGTTCAGTTCTAGTTCAGTTCTAGTTCAGTTCTAGTTCAGTTCTAGTTCAGTTCTAGTTCAGTTCTAGTTCAGTTCTAGTTCAGTTCTAGTTCAGTTCTAGTTCAGTTCTAGTTCAGTTCTAGTTCAGTTCTAGTTCAGTTCTAGTTCAGTTCTAGTTCAGTTCTAGTTCAGTTCTAGTTCAGTTCTAGTTCAGTTCTAGTTCAGTTCTAGTTCAGTTCTAGTTCAGTTCTAGTTCAGTTCTAGTTCAGTTCTAGTTCAGTTCTAGTTCAGTTCTAGTTCAGTTCTAGTTCAGTTCTAGTTCAGTTCTAGTTCAGTTCTAGTTCAGTTCTAGTTCAGTTCTAGTTCAGTTCTAGTTCAGTTCTAGTTCAGTTCTAGTTCAGTTCTAGTTCAGTTCTAGTTCAGTTCTAGTTCAGTTCTAGTTCAGTTCTAGTTCAGTTCTAGTTCAGTTCTAGTTCAGTTCTAGTTCAGTTCTAGTTCAGTTCTAGTTCAGTTCTAGTTCAGTTCTAGTTCAGTTCTAGTTCAGTTCTAGTTCAGTTCTAGTTCAGTTCTAGTTCAGTTCTAGTTCAGTTCTAGTTCAGTTCTAGTTCAGTTCTAGTTCAGTTCTAGTTCAGTTCTAGTTCAGTTCTAGTTCAGTTCTAGTTCAGTTCTAGTTCAGTTCTAGTTCAGTTCTAGTTCAGTTCTAGTTCAGTTCTAGTTCAGTTCTAGTTCAGTTCTAGTTCAGTTCTAGTTCAGTTCTAGTTCAGTTCTAGTTCAGTTCTAGTTCAGTTCTAGTTCAGTTCTAGTTCAGTTCTAGTTCAGTTCTAGTTCAGTTCTAGTTCAGTTCTAGTTCAGTTCTAGTTCAGTTCTAGTTCAGTTCTAGTTCAGTTCTAGTTCAGTTCTAGTTCAGTTCTAGTTCAGTTCTAGTTCAGTTCTAGTTCAGTTCTAGTTCAGTTCTAGTTCAGTTCTAGTTCAGTTCTAGTTCAGTTCTAGTTCAGTTCTAGTTCAGTTCTAGTTCAGTTCTAGTTCAGTTCTAGTTCAGTTCTAGTTCAGTTCTAGTTCAGTTCTAGTTCAGTTCTAGTTCAGTTCTAGTTCAGTTCTAGTTCAGTTCTAGTTCAGTTCTAGTTCAGTTCTAGTTCAGTTCTAGTTCAGTTCTAGTTCAGTTCTAGTTCAGTTCTAGTTCAGTTCTAGTTCAGTTCTAGTTCAGTTCTAGTTCAGTTCTAGTTCAGTTCTAGTTCAGTTCTAGTTCAGTTCTAGTTCAGTTCTAGTTCAGTTCTAGTTCAGTTCTAGTTCAGTTCTAGTTCAGTTCTAGTTCAGTTCTAGTTCAGTTCTAGTTCAGTTCTAGTTCAGTTCTAGTTCAGTTCTAGTTCAGTTCTAGTTCAGTTCTAGTTCAGTTCTAGTTCAGTTCTAGTTCAGTTCTAGTTCAGTTCTAGTTCAGTTCTAGTTCAGTTCTAGTTCAGTTCTAGTTCAGTTCTAGTTCAGTTCTAGTTCAGTTCTAGTTCAGTTCTAGTTCAGTTCTAGTTCAGTTCTAGTTCAG
Source organism: Calliphora vicina (assembly GCF_958450345.1). Classification (NCBI taxonomy): domain Eukaryota; kingdom Metazoa; phylum Arthropoda; class Insecta; order Diptera; family Calliphoridae; genus Calliphora; species Calliphora vicina. The sequence continues at coordinate 143,654,442 of NC_088780.1, read as the reverse complement.
TTCTAGTTCAGTTCTAGTTCAGTTCTAGTTCAGTTCTAGTTCAGTTCTAGTTCAGTTCTAGTTCAGTTCTAGTTCAGTTCTAGTTCAGTTCTAGTTCAGTTCTAGTTCAGTTCTAGTTCAGTTCTAGTTCAGTTCTAGTTCAGTTCTAGTTCAGTTCTAGTTCAGTTCTAGTTCAGTTCTAGTTCAGTTCTAGTTCAGTTCTAGTTCAGTTCTAGTTCAGTTCTAGTTCAGTTCTAGTTCAGTTCTAGTTCAGTTCTAGTTCAGTTCTAGTTCAGTTCTAGTTCAGTTCTAGTTCAGTTCTAGTTCAGTTCTAGTTCAGTTCTAGTTCAGTTCTAGTTCAGTTCTAGTTCAGTTCTAGTTCAGTTCTAGTTCAGTTCTAGTTCAGTTCTAGTTCAGTTCTAGTTCAGTTCTAGTTCAGTTCTAGTTCAGTTCTAGTTCAGTTCTAGTTCAGTTCTAGTTCAGTTCTAGTTCAGTTCTAGTTCAGTTCTAGTTCAGTTCTAGTTCAGTTCTAGTTCAGTTCTAGTTCAGTTCTAGTTCAGTTCTAGTTCAGTTCTAGTTCAGTTCTAGTTCAGTTCTAGTTCAGTTCTAGTTCAGTTCTAGTTCAGTTCTAGTTCAGTTCTAGTTCAGTTCTAGTTCAGTTCTAGTTCAGTTCTAGTTCAGTTCTAGTTCAGTTCTAGTTCAGTTCTAGTTCAGTTCTAGTTCAGTTCTAGTTCAGTTCTAGTTCAGTTCTAGTTCAGTTCTAGTTCAGTTCTAGTTCAGTTCTAGTTCAGTTCTAGTTCAGTTCTAGTTCAGTTCTAGTTCAGTTCTAGTTCAGTTCTAGTTCAGTTCTAGTTCAGTTCTAGTTCAGTTCTAGTTCAGTTCTAGTTCAGTTCTAGTTCAGTTCTAGTTCAGTTCTAGTTCAGTTCTAGTTCAGTTCTAGTTCAGTTCTAGTTCAGTTCTAGTTCAGTTCTAGTTCAGTTCTAGTTCAGTTCTAGTTCAGTTCTAGTTCAGTTCTAGTTCAGTTCTAGTTCAGTTCTAGTTCAGTTCTAGTTCAGTTCTAGTTCAGTTCTAGTTCAGTTCTAGTTCAGTTCTAGTTCAGTTCTAGTTCAGTTCTAGTTCAGTTCTAGTTCAGTTCTAGTTCAGTTCTAGTTCAGTTCTAGTTCAGTTCTAGTTCAGTTCTAGTTCAGTTCTAGTTCAGTTCTAGTTCAGTTCTAGTTCAGTTCTAGTTCAGTTCTAGTTCAGTTCTAGTTCAGTTCTAGTTCAGTTCTAGTTCAGTTCTAGTTCAGTTCTAGTTCAGTTCTAGTTCAGTTCTAGTTCAGTTCTAGTTCAGTTCTAGTTCAGTTCTAGTTCAGTTCTAGTTCAGTTCTAGTTCAGTTCTAGTTCAGTTCTAGTTCAGTTCTAGTTCAGTTCTAGTTCAGTTCTAGTTCAGTTCTAGTTCAGTTCTAGTTCAGTTCTAGTTCAGTTCTAGTTCAGTTCTAGTTCAGTTCTAGTTCAGTTCTAGTTCAGTTCTAGTTCAGTTCTAGTTCAGTTCTAGTTCAGTTCTAGTTCAGTTCTAGTTCAGTTCTAGTTCAGTTCTAGTTCAGTTCTAGTTCAGTTCTAGTTCAGTTCTAGTTCAGTTCTAGTTCAGTTCTAGTTCAGTTCTAGTTCAGTTCTAGTTCAGTTCTAGTTCAGTTCTAGTTCAGTTCTAGTTCAGTTCTAGTTCAGTTCTAGTTCAGTTCTAGTTCAGTTCTAGTTCAGTTCTAGTTCAGTTCTAGTTCAGTTCTAGTTCAGTTCTAGTTCAGTTCTAGTTCAGTTCTAGTTCAGTTCTAGTTCAGTTCTAGTTCAGTTCTAGTTCAGTTCTAGTTCAGTTCTAGTTCAGTTCTAGTTCAGTTCTAGTTCAGTTCTAGTTCAGTTCTAGTTCAGTTCTAGTTCAGTTCTAGTTCAGTTCTAGTTCAGTTCTAGTTCAGTTCTAGTTCAGTTCTAGTTCAGTTCTAGTTCAGTTCTAGTTCAGTTCTAGTTCAGTTCTAGTTCAGTTCTAGTTCAGTTCTAGTTCAGTTCTAGTTCAGTTCTAGTTCAGTTCTAGTTCAGTTCTAGTTCAGTTCTAGTTCAGTTCTAGTTCAGTTCTAGTTCAGTTCTAGTTCAGTTCTAGTTCAGTTCTAGTTCAGTTCTAGTTCAGTTCTAGTTCAGTTCTAGTTCAGTTCTAGTTCAGTTCTAGTTCAGTTCTAGTTCAGTTCTAGTTCAGTTCTAGTTCAGTTCTAGTTCAGTTCTAGTTCAGTTCTAGTTCAGTTCTAGTTCAGTTCTAGTTCAGTTCTAGTTCAGTTCTAGTTCAGTTCTAGTTCAGTTCTAGTTCAGTTCTAGTTCAGTTCTAGTTCAGTTCTAGTTCAGTTCTAGTTCAGTTCTAGTTCAGTTCTAGTTCAGTTCTAGTTCAGTTCTAGTTCAGTTCTAGTTCAGTTCTAGTTCAGTTCTAGTTCAGTTCTAGTTCAGTTCTAGTTCAGTTCTAGTTCAGTTCTAGTTCAGTTCTAGTTCAGTTCTAGTTCAGTTCTAGTTCAGTTCTAGTTCAGTTCTAGTTCAGTTCTAGTTCAGTTCTAGTTCAGTTCTAGTTCAGTTCTAGTTCAGTTCTAGTTCAGTTCTAGTTCAGTTCTAGTTCAGTTCTAGTTCAGTTCTAGTTCAGTTCTAGTTCAGTTCTAGTTCAGTTCTAGTTCAGTTCTAGTTCAGTTCTAGTTCAGTTCTAGTTCAGTTCTAGTTCAGTTCTAGTTCAGTTCTAGTTCAGTTCTAGTTCAGTTCTAGTTCAGTTCTAGTTCAGTTCTAGTTCAGTTCTAGTTCAGTTCTAGTTCAGTTCTAGTTCAGTTCTAGTTCAGTTCTAGTTCAGTTCTAGTTCAGTTCTAGTTCAGTTCTAGTTCAGTTCTAGTTCAGTTCTAGTTCAGTTCTAGTTCAGTTCTAGTTCAGTTCTAGTTCAGTTCTAGTTCAGTTCTAGTTCAGTTCTAGTTCAGTTCTAGTTCAGTTCTAGTTCAGTTCTAGTTCAGTTCTAGTTCAGTTCTAGTTCAGTTCTAGTTCAGTTCTAGTTCAGTTCTAGTTCAGTTCTAGTTCAGTTCTAGTTCAGTTCTAGTTCAGTTCTAGTTCAGTTCTAGTTCAGTTCTAGTTCAGTTCTAGTTCAGTTCTAGTTTAGTTCTAGTTCAATTCTTTTATAAAAATCATTATGCATTTTTTATGTATTTTTTTATTCCAGTCAAATAACACATTCAATGGTTTTAATGTAGCTTTTTATTTTGTTATCACTTAAAATAGCTAAAATTTCCCAAATCAATTTATCAAAAGATAAATACACTTTTCAGTGATTAAGACTACATTTGATTAAATAACATTCGGGTTTTAGCAAATGATAATAAAATCCACATCAGCAACAATCTAATTAAAATAATATTAGTTTTAGGAATAATATACATATGTATATGTGTATAATTTGATTGTATTTATGTAATTTTTTGTTTAATTATTTATATGTACATGCATATGTGCATAAATATAAATGCATGTATGTAATTTTGCATAAACAAATAACACAAAATAGTATGCAAATGTTTACAATTGATGCTCATTTACGTTTCAATAAATAACAAAATAATAATGAGAATTATTATATGGATGTATAAAATAAAAATGCAAATATGTCATTACAAAAATGGTTTCAACAGAAATTAATAAAAGCAAAAATTGATACTTGATATTTTTGTACAATAGCTTAGTACTTTATGATTCTTAATTTAATTGAATTTATACATTTTTTTGGTTTAGCATTTGTTCCAATTTATTTTTGACTAAATTAAAATAAGAAAAAATATTCAAAATGTATTTAGTTTTTGTTTACTTACAGCGTATTCTCAGATTCACCATGGCACTTGTTGTTTCGCCACGATCATTTGCTGCTGAACAGGCATACAAACCAGCATGTACGCGTGCCACACGTTGCAATACCAAAGAACGTGTTGAAATAATAATGCCCCAAGATACGTTTTGGGTAACGGGGACACTCTGAGAAAAAAGTAATATTAAAAAGAAAGATTTGTTAAAAAAAAACTAGTGTAACAATAAAACGACACTATGGTCACAAATGCTGTGTATGAGTATGTATGCATGTGGCATAAAAATATCAAATGAAACATACAAATATGAATATATAAAAATAAATATGAATATGTTGTAAAATGTTTTTATTTTTATAAACAAAAAGGTAATGCTTTTTACAAACTATGTATATATTAAATGTGTAAAACCAAACAACAAAAGGCACAAACTTGAAGGTCCTTATGAAGGACTCGCTATACATACAAACATTACTATATATATACTAATAGACCGTAAGTAATACTATATATTCACATACATATACATATATATTTACATTTGTTTCTGTGTAAAGCAAATACATACATAAAAATCATACGAAGGATTTTAAATAAGAGTTCATTTTGTCTTATGTTGTCATATTTCATATATACATGTATGTGCAATTATTTGCGGCAACATGTTGCATTTTGCATAATTTTAAACCGAATTTTATTGTTAGCGAAATTTGAATAAAACATAGTTTTTCATTAGTGTTCTAAGGTAACATGAGTATAACTATTTTGTTAAATTACATAATAAGCGCCTCAGTAGTACAAATTTTTCTCAAGCTATTTTTCTGACATTACAATGATAATTACTTGATCAAAATATATTTAAGATTTGTCAGTTAGTTCGAAATGAAATAGACAAGTGCTTTTTCATATTTTATACTATTCAAAATCATCCGATTAGAAATTCTATAAAATTGTCAATTGCGAACTACAATCACAATTGCTGATATTATGTTCAAACTGGACCTCGTAATGGAGAGGAAATTGGTAAAGGTCTAGGTGATGAAAACAACGACAAAAAAAACATGGAAAATAAGGATTCAACCGTTAAAATCGTGAAAAGAAGAATTTAATCACAGAAAGCTTGTATATAGAGATGGTCTTTATTTAAAGCAGATATATATGTATTAGATTTGGGTATTATATCCATCAGCGTCATCAGTGGGTATTATATCTTTAGACAGTAAACTGTACCAGCGATTTTTTTTATATTAAAAGCACAGATGAGTTTGAAAGCAAAAAATAGTTCATGAACCTTATCAGCTTAAAACTAAGCCCAATTTAATGATGTCTTTTTGAACTCAAGCTAGTTCAAAAATTATTAGCTGGTACGAGAAATATCACCAAAATAGTTTATTGAGGTTTTTGGAATATGCTTAAAACTAAGTGCAATAACTTGCAATTACTGAATAACCTAATTTAATCAAAAAAATTTTAGTTCTGTTTTCGAAAAAGTAGATGGAGCTGTTTACGTTTTTCTCATCATCATAATCTTCACTAGATATTTTCAGGTTTCACCAGTAATGAAATACGTCTTTTCCGCAATGACAAAGTACCATTCATCAGCAAACGTTGATGTCGATAAGTTTAACAATTTAAAATATTAAACAAGTAAGAAAGTACAGTCGGTCAAGCCCGACCATATGATACACTACACCAATCTAATTATCGACCAATCGCCATAAAATTAGGGAACATGACTTCTGTATTGATGAAACCTATTTGTGTTGAATTTTATTTGAATGCCAACATTTTTATGAAATCTATACTCATTAAAGTGATTTTCGGAAGTGGGGTTATATAGTAGCTATAACTAATTGTGGACCGATCATCACAAAATTTGGTAGGATGAGTTCAGCTTATATAAAACTTACTCTTGCTGAATTTGTTTTGGATATCTATATTAGGGTGGCCCTTAATAAACGAAAGTTGGATTTTGGCCTTTCTCACCCCCCAGTTTGGTGAAAATTTGTAATCTGAATCATCCTGAAAAAATTTTAGGTAAATCGGTTGGGTTTAAGACGTTCCGCAAGCCCCCTAAAGTTTTGAGATGGATTTATAAGAGGGAAAAATGCATTTTTACATTTTTTGTAAAAATTTTGCAATTAAAAAATTACCTTTACAATTTAATATAAAAGAATTGAAATGTGTACGTAATTGTCGTTCTAATGAGACATAAAAAACAGAAATTGGTCAAAAACTGTTAAAGTTATTAAAAATTCGCCAGGCCATTAACGTGTCTCAGCAACTAGAACAAGAAATGTAGGAACAAAATTAACATATTTTGATAAATATTAAAATAAAAGCTCATTTTTACTTAAAATATATTCATATTTACTTGTATATGAGTTTTTATCTTCGTAGGATACCGTTAACCTATTCGCAGGTATGACCAAAAAAAAAAATTTGTTTTACGGCAGTTTCAAAACTCTATTTTAAAATTTTTAAAAATTTTGTTTAACAAATTTCAGAATTTTTTGATCATCTCATTGGGATTTATTGAGAATATAATAAGGAATAAAAGTGTGAAAAAATTATGAAAATATCTCTTATAGTTTTTCCGTACCTGAGATTTAAATTTTGAAATTTTCGAGAAAAACCAATTGGTATCTCCGATTCCAAAAAAAATGTTTAAAAGATCAATATAAAAAATACGTTTTCATGTGTTTCTGAAACTAAATTTTTAAAAAGATCTGTATTTATTATATTTCAAGTTACAATAGGGTCTAGATACATAAAAATCAATAATAAAAAAAAATATTTCTAAAAATTCCATTCCATAAAAATAAAAAAAAAGTATTTCGGCGTTTGCTGGCGGCTACAAATTTTTTACGAAGACATTCCCCAGAAGTTTCTTTAAATGATGTATATAGTCATTGGACGGGCTTCGACGGTCTTTTTTTTTGCAAGCTATATAATATTCTTAGAAAAAAAAATATCAGTATATTTGAGACCCAAGAAAGAACTATAACAGGAAGATGGAGACACCCATAAATATAAGATATCCACTTAATAAAAGCCTATATCAGTGTTTGTATATGTTTTGAAGTATGAATTTCTATATTGTAAAACAATTGAGATATATCTAATTTAGTAAAGCTGTAAAACATTAAAAAAATTAACGAAAATATGATTCAAAATTTGTTGAACTTCTGTCGCTTCTGTCGAGAAAACGAAATGTCCAATTGAAAAACCCATTTGTACTGGAGGAAAGCAGACTGTCAGCTTCCGAAAAAACTTAGTTTTTCCAAATTCTGAAGATACCGTTTTTCATATTTTGTCCACCTAGATTTTGATTTGGAACCACAGTGCCCTAATAGGTTCTAATTTCAAAAAAGTACCAAATGCAATATTTTTAATTAAATAAAAAGGATCTTCTTAGTGCGAGGGGACCCAATACTTTAAAATTAATGTCTTAACCTTTTGGCGAATGGCCTGGACGATGCTGAATCAGTCAGTCGCTCAGTAACGTTACTATTTTATATATATAGATTTATAGGCAAAAACACATAAAATGTTAAATCGCTGAAACTGAAAATCACTATAGCATTTGTGCCCATTTTCTAAATCAATGTACTTTGAGACTAAATTTAAATATCTAAATAAAACTCTTTTTACTCATATACTCAGTTAAGTTTATTATATGGTTCGGCTTGATATACTACAATTTCTTATTTATTTTTACTAATTAACTTAGCAACAAAAATCATGTTTAACCTTTTCCAAATTAACATAAAACTTAATTTCATACTCATATTAACTAACAAATCTAAGGAAATTTGTATGGTTACTGTACCATTTGCATTATATAAGCTAAGAATTGAAATTAAATTTGTGTATATGTATAAATATCTAATAATATTAAATGATCTAACCACTAACATGATTAGGGTCTTATTGTAAATATACATTATTTAGTTCACATTTAAAATTAGAACTCAAATGCAGGTTATTTTATTAGAAACAAAATCTGTATTTATCATGTATGTAAAAGTATGATTAATTATTGAGTGATAGTTTTAATCATTTAGACAATTACTTAAATTTTGAATTAAAATTTTTTGAATGTATTCGATTCGATAGTGAATGTGAATAAACTTTTAATAAAGGAAAAGCTTTTTTTCTAACCAAAAAGAAAGGTTTTTTTGCAACCAAAAGAATTTATAAAATAAATTATTGGGTACATGCTTTAACAATGCGGGATTAACAACAGATGAAGTATCTTTTGAACGCTGTTTTTGTCTTTAATAACTTATATTTGAAGTGTACGTATCTGTCATTTATTCTCAGCTAGATATTGAACAAGTTTAAAGTCCAAGAATTTGAGGCATTAGTCCATGAAGATTGTTGTACAACTCAACAAGAGCTTGCAAAATAATTGCAAACTATTTAAGTAGAAATTTCAAAATGTTTGGGAATTGAAGCTGAGACCTTGAAAGATAATTTTGCATGTCCGACGTTATACTTGAACTCTATAAAAGAAAATCATTTCTGCACCGAATCATTACTTGCGATGAAAGATAGATCCATTAAGATAACCCCAGAGAGATCGTATGTGAAGCCCGGCCAACCAGCCGTATCTCCAACAAAGCCAAATATCCAAGGCGTAATTTTCTTTATTTGGTGGGTGCAAAAGTGTTATATGTATTATGAGCTGCTGAAGTCTGACCAGACCATCACTACTACTAGTTGTGTCAATCTATTGAAAACGACATCTCTGAGTTACGCTTCACTTCAGAACAGACTATCCGAAACTGTCTTGATTCGTTATTGGCATCGAAAGATGAGATCGGAATCCGTATATCACCAGCAAGATGGGAAAAGGTCATAGCTAAATGCTTTTTGTTATTCATTATGAATTAAAAATCAAATCCAAATCATTTATTTACAGCTCTGGTATATACATATGTATTAACTTAAAACCAAAATACAAATCAAAGATAAACTTATTTAATATTTATAAGAAAATTATAACAACATTTGCAATACGTTTGCGTGTTTATGAATGTGTATTGTATTTATGTATATGAGCACTAGCGAGAAAATTTTGAAAATTATACTTACGTTATGTGACCAAGTGATACGATGTTCCTTAGGATTTGCTTTAATGTGACATTCGAAATAAACATCATCGCCTTCTTTAATGTCATCCGGTTTCAATGTTGAGCCTAATGACAATGTTACTTGTGGTGGATCTGATTATCATGATTGTCATTTTTATTGTAAGGTCATGTTAAACATTGTTACAAACATGCACACACATTCACATATACATACATGTTGACAAACATGTCAACCGGAAGTTTGTGAGTATTGTATGTATTTTTGTTATTCCGTTTTTGATTTGACATCGTAATAACGTTTCATCCATGGCATGTAAGGTTATTTAAAGATGCATGTATCCATGAATGTGCCAGAGAGCGTAGAAAGTATGTGGTTTATGAAGAAAAAAAGAAAAAGTAAAAGGTAAAATTCTGTTACAATTACTTCATTAATATTTAAGTTTTTATTTTATTTTTGCTTTGCCAACAATTTAATTTATTTTAAATACATACATATGTATGCTTATCTGCGGCCTTGTATAATACGCCTAGTTAAATAGTTTAAACAAAAAATCGTTTGGTTTTGTTTCATAAATATACCTACATGTTTTTGCTATTTAAAGTTTCATTAAAATCTTTAGCCAACCATATACACATATTAACGCCCCTTTTCATACAGTTAACATTGTAATAATCGTAAATTTTATAGAGTTGTTTAAGTTGCCATACACGCATTGTGCCAAACCCATGAACATGAAAATGCAACAATGTTCACTTATAGTTACACTTACTTATACAAATTAAACCTGCCCTTAAAATATAAATACTATTTTTATGATTATTGTTTTGAGTTTTAGAAAAACTGTTTCAAATTGGTCCATTATTTCACATACCCTCCTATCCTAGAGGAAATCACAATCTTTGTTTTAGCGCCAAAAAATAGTAAAAAACTTAAATTTTTAAGGTATGATCAAATGATCTTTATGAGATATTTAGAGTCCACTGATATGTTCACAAGAGTTATTCAGCTTTGCCGTATCTACAACTTTACTAAATATTGTTAGGAGTTTCTGTAAATTATATTTTTAAAAAAAAGTTCTTCCTAAATTTTTTCAAAAAATGATACGAAAAAGCAATTTTTTAGCAAGTAGTTTAAACAAATTTATTTCGTGGACACTTAGCTATGTTATTGCCATATATAGCGGTATCACCAAGTTTGAATTATCTGTTCGCCAAAATCTGATGATATTTTTTTTGAGGGCTCACTGATTTTCAGAATACATATTTGGAATCTCATAAAAAAAATTGCTCACCAAAATCGGCAAACTAAGTATAGGGTTTTATTGCCCTTTTGTAGAAGAGTCGAAACTATGCTGTCATGTGTGTGTTTTTTGCACTGTGTAATTGACCATAGCTCCAACACAAGGTCCAAGTTCCAAATTCATTTTCACGACTTTATTTTCATAACAATTTTGGAATTAATAAAAGTTTCATAGTAGAAGAAATCATACTACCTAATTTCATTGTAATCTGTCCATAATTGTTCATAGTTCCCACATAAGTCCCACTTCCGAAAATTATTTTAACGGATAATCCATGGAAAACATGCATTTTATATAAGGCTCATATTAGGAATACTTCCGAGAATCACTCACGAAGAAAAATTTATTGAAATTTTAAAAGCAAATACCCTAACTATGAAAGAAATTTTAAAGTTAATTTTTGTTAAAGTCGACTTTATTTTAAAATAGAACTTTTGCTATTATTTGAAAAAAGCTTCAAAACTTTTTCCAATATAAACATTCAAACAATTCAAAATATTTGTCAATGAATGTAAATAAAAAAAAAGAAATTTCAAAAAATTAAAACAACAAAATGTTCATAAAAGTTCAAAACAAAAAGCTTTTTTTGAAATAATAAAACAACATTTTAAATTACTATATGGTCAAATCCTGCATGATGAACGTTTCATTCGTACACGTTTCCATATTTAAATATGAACATTTTTTGGTTTTTCAAATAAGATACTTCCAACCAGTGTTGCCAGTTTAGCCTTTTTGAGGCTAAATTTAGCCTTTTTATTTACTCTTTAGCCTCGAAATTTTGGTTTTAGCTTCGTGGCTTTTTTCTAGCCTTTTCTTAATTTCAAAATAGCCTTTTTTGAAATTAAAAAAGGCTAAAAATTTCGAGACTAAAGAGTAAATCAAAAGGCTAAATTTATATTTGTGAACCATTTTCATTTTAATTCATTACTGATTTTCATTTAGCTTTTCAACATACTCAAGAATTGTGCAGTATTAAAAGAACAAATAACAATTGCCAATATCAAGTGGTTCAAAATGAAATAGAGTATTTTATATCTGAAAGCTTAAATGTCTAGCAAATTCTCTTTCAAGACAAAATTGTTATTACACATTATATTCATCATTATATAATGGACAAGAGCCCCACAAACTCTTGAAGGCTTGTGATACTCGATGGCGATCAATAGCCGTTAAACGTCTTGTGGATCTATGCTTCGAGTTAAAACCCATTTTGTTTTAATTTCGTCAAACCAGCAATTCTAAAAAGCCAAGCTTTTAAGTAATTAATACACTGATTATAATTTGGCGTACCATATTTTTTTAAAACCAGTATTGCACAAAGTAAAAAAGTAAATAAATCATTTGCTGTTTTCTGATTTAAAATTCAAGGAATTTGATCCATTATCGTCGCCAATTGAAAATTGTTTAATGTTTTTGACACATTTTTCATACTAGTTTGATGAATGAGAGATAAAATAAAGAACGTTTTAATTAGTGAAGATTATGACAAAAATAATACGACAAATTAAACTAATTGAGCAATTGCGACAAAGATTACCATATGAAAACTCTACGCAAAATCAATTTTTTTCCCGTTGATAATAAAGTAGTAAAACCAAAAAAAATATATTATGTCATATTGATAGTGAAAAATTAAAGTGCTAATAAAATTACGAAGCTTAAGGCTCAGGGGCAGAATATATTAAACTACAAATGGACAAATATAGAACCAACAATGTCCATTTTCTGACATGGTTAATCTAGTATTTAACTTTTTAGTACTTCCTTTAAGTAAAGCAGATGAATTTTATGAACATATTTTCTAATTTTTTATTTAAAAATAAATATAAACCAAAATTCTTAATTTATAATATTTTAGCTTTTTTTTTTGGCTTTTTTTCTAAAGCGGTTTAGCTTTTTCTGGCCTTTTTTGAAGCCAATATAGCTTCTTTTTTCGCCAGCTCCTGGCAACACTGCTTCCAACGTATACTATACGCTATACTGAGATTTAAGTGCAATTACAAATGGCATAAGACATTTCCTTTTAATTGCCATTTCTTGCGAAATAATTGATCGCAAATTTTTGTGACGCACTTTACAAAAAGTGGAAGTAACATTAAAAGTTGAAGTTTTTATTCGTAATTTTAGCGAATTTGGCATAATAAAGCACACAAAATCTTATTCCTAAAAGAAAGAGGAATGAAAGAGAATTCTAATATAACCTATTTGCTTGAAAAAACGTTTGCCGTTTTCATAAAAAGCCGAGAGCATTTTGTGACGCACGTTACGTGACGCTCGTTACAAATTATCCAGATGCTAGAAAATGATCTCCTTTTCCGTGAGAAGTTGCGAAAAATTCCATGCAAAGTGAAATTACTCAAAATTAATTTGTATTTAAATTGAATGGTCAAAAATATAGCTGTCAATCGAACCATCTTGTTAACATTTAAGTAATGATAAAAACGCATTAAAAAATTAAAATTTTTTTGTGTAATATTATCTGAGCTAGTGTTGGATTTGGTAATCATTTTTGTATGACTGACCATCGAAATACATTTTGTATATATATAAAATATAATATACATACATATCTAGTCTAATATTACAATTAAGAATTCCAAGTTTGATTCATTTAACATTTTTTTTGTTGGTAGACTGTTTCTGGGACTTGCCCATATTTGAAATTTGTTTTATGGTACGAAATTTAAAATAATAGTCAGCTTTATGGACTGAAAATCGACTTTATGGCTTTTGTATTTAGTCTGAAAATGTCTTTGTCTGAAAAGCCAGTTTGGCCAATTAATAAATTACAATATTCCACTCTATTGCTAAGTTCCACAAAGGTTTTTTTATGCATAAGTTCTGTTAAGAGCCATTTTTTACAAGAAATGCTGGTAAAATATGTTGTTTTTTTATCTCATCAATTAGTTTATCTTAAATAAATTTTACATAAACATTTCGGTTATGATTACGCTTACACCTGTATGGCCGAAACAGTATATTTGACGACAAAAAATACTGTACACTGAAAAATACATAGAAATTTCATGTGTGTGAAAAACCACACACCAGACTTAGCAACGTAATTTTTTAAATATCTCATTATCTCATTTTCTGTAATAAATTTATAAGGCAGAAAATGTCTAGAAATTGCAAAATGCATAAAAATTTTACTTTTGTGTGGTTTCCCACACAAGGGTGAGATAACGGTTGTTTTGTTTTATATTATGTAAATAGGAAGTTTTGTAAAAAAATCGAAAAATGTAGCAATGTTTACACAATTTCAAAATTTTCAATCGAATTCCTAGTTCCAGTTATCTGATTTTCCTCAAATTTTGCAACAGTAATGAACAAAATAAGAACAATTTTTAGCAAATCTACTTTTAAAGGGCAGGTCTAATGTAGATGTACACTTACAGCTGAATACACGACATAGGAGTTTATGTGTATCAGTTTACTATCATAAAAACTACTTTCTGTGTGCTTTTCTCCTCCAGAAAGGAGCGTATTTAATAACGAGTATAAATTGGGGCTTAAAGAAGATAATGTAATACAATATTATGGGATTTCTTTTTTGCTTTTTTGGGTAAATTGAAAAAGGGATAAGACAAGTCTAGAAGTGTTGCGTTTTAAATTGTATGATTTATGTGTATAATTGGAACAAAGATATTGTAAGCGCGAAATGAAAAGGACGCAGTAGATTTTTTTGAATTACTAGTACAAGTAGATGATAGTAGAAATTATGAAACTATTGTACTTTAATTCAGAGCTTCAAATGATAAGTAATAATAACAATAGTTCTGTTCATTTACTTTCCCAATAAATACTTGCAACGAGAGAATAAAATCAAAATTTATAAAACTACTCTCTTAAAATCTCAAAAATAGTAAAAAGTAAATGAACGCTTTTCCAGTAACAATTGTTTTATACACACAATTTTCATATTTTATTCCTTTTAAAATGTACAAATACTCACATTTTCTTCAATTTTATTGAAAATTCTTTTTTTTATATTTTTTCACCACAAAAGTAATATTGAAAATAAATAAACAATAACACAAAACATATAAAATATAAGCTGCTAACTATTACGGGTTCAAAATAGAACTTGTAATAGTTTGCAACGAGAGAGCACTCTCTAAAATTTATACGCTCTTGAATTTTTCTCTACTTGCAAGTTTTTTGAGTTAATGAACGCTTTTCCAGTAACAATTGTTACTAACTAGTAACAACTTTTAGTTATTGAACATATCTAATATATACAAATATTGATTTTGTCATTGCTTTTGTAATACATCAAAATATTGATCGTAGATACTCCAAAATATGTGCATATATTCTGGGTCCTTATACAATTATAAGTTGATCAAGCTATACTTTCGTGTTCGGGTTTAGCTGAAACTGTGGTTTATCATAATTTAATACCGTTACCGAAATCCGACAATTATTCTCCGGTTGTCAGTCTTTTAGGACGAATTGAAAAATAGGTTTAATATTCATATTATTCAATACATGCATGAAAAATAGAAAGATCAGTTTCTCCTCAAAACAGGAAATCTGTTTCCTTTTCCACTTTCTATAGATTTTCCATAAATATGAGCCATTATATTATTAAAATCATATATAAAATTCAGAAAGGGGCCATGAAGCGTTGTCGGGATAATTGAAATTTAGGGACAAATTTGAAAAAAATGTATTTATATATTTATATTTATCGTAGGATGTTGATTATTGTAATATGTTACAAAAAAAAAAAATTTTATCATAATCAGAAATAGTATCTAACAATTAGTATGATTTGAAGATGATATCTCGAAATTCATGTCCTTATTTTTTGTGTCTTGTTTTTATTATAATTGGATGATACTATGTCAGAACATGCTAAGAGTATTTGAAAAATAATTTGGTCTTTATGTTCCATTCAGAGAGTACAATATAGTAAACAAAATAATAAGTTCTTTCGAAACATTGTTGTCCAAAATATAAATTTGCGAATGGTGAGAGGCGTTAGGTTTTCTTTTAATTTCTTACAGTAAACTAAATATTTTTCCTTTACAACCATTGGACGATTTTATAATAAATAAAATTTAATATCGTACCTGACAGATTTTTCTCTTATAGTAAAACTATTTAAATATGTTAAAATATATCCATACATAAACTAAAAAAATAAATAGAAAATATATACTCGGTTTCAGTATATCGATGGCTTAATATAAAAAAGGCGCAACTCGATTTTTTGCTACTTTACAGGAGAAGAAAAAAAATTAATAAAATCCATCAAATTTTAGACACAAAAAAAGTTTAAATGCAATTTTTAATAAGAAGAGACATCACATCTTATTTCTTATTTAAAATTTTAATGTAGTTATTTAAAATAATTATGTTTTCATAGAAATTTTTGAAAATAAAAAATTAGTTACGCCTTTTTTATATTAAGCCATCGATATATAATAGCAAAAAAAATTTCAGAGTCAAATTCATTTCATACTACATGCTAAAAAAAAGTTTCAAAGGTTTTTCCGTTGTGGTTGTCATTCTCGTGGAATTGCCCATGATCTTAAAGGGACATATTATGGTACGATTTATAATTGTAGTACAAACATATTATGATCATTAATAGTGTAATTTTATTATAAAATATAGGCCTAGCATATATTGTCATACATGATCGTAACATATTTTGAAGTAATCATATTACGATCCTTACAGAATTCGTTATTATAAGGCCGCAAAATATGGCACCTTGGTTTTATGTTTCATATTATACTAATAATTTAAAATGACAGTTCTCGACATCATGACAACCAAAGAGTCATCATGTACAGTACTCTAACACATTCTTGACTACAGCATATGCCCCATTTAATTTAACCCGCTACTGATAATTTTTCGCTCAAAACCGAGGCATAAAAAACCAATAAAGAATTTAAAACAACATTCCGAAAAATATATTAAAAAGCTGCTATACATTTAAAAACACTAACAGCCAAATTTCATTACATTCATTTTACCAAATTAGTTGTGAAAGAGTTTTTGTTTTGAAAACTTTAAATTTCTCTATATATTTAAATGCCTTTCAAAATATTCATTTTGGCTTCATTCTCGATTTTTGTTTTTGTTATTGTGACAAAATAAAAGTTTTCGCAATTTAATTTTTAAGCTTATAAATAATTCTCTTAGAATGGTATATACTAGAGTATATACATATATTGTTTGTTTTACGTAATTAACTTTTTTCAAAAAACAAAAAATTGCGAAAAACTTTTTCTTAACTATTTGCCTTTTATTTATAAAAAAAAAATTAAAATACTCATATACTATATACAAAATTATCACAAGTATCCATGTAATTTTCAAACATTCAGTAACATTATGACGGCAAAGAAGGCTAGAAGCCTTTAACAAACCCTACCCCCCAAAAAAAACTATATTTAAAAAAACTTTTTCTTTTAATTTTTGAAAACCTCTCTCTGTGTTAGTTTCATATTTTGTTTGACATTAAACGCAGAAAAGGCTGCTATATTTTACATACATTTTAGAGTAGTGTTAGTAAGTTATATTAATGTTTATGTGTTTCTATAACTACCCAGCAGTTAAGCAAGTAGTCAATGTATCCCATAAAGACAGCAATTGTCACAAATGTCTTATCACTTGCCTGTCTCCAATTTATATATTTTGCTCATTTGACACGTATGTGCTCTTTGTAGTGCACAGATAAGACAATTGGTTACTTTATACATCCCAAGTAATCTAGCATGAAAACAATTGTCACTTAAAAGCCTCTAAGTAATCTGGAGTGTAGTCACTTTAAACATTTTGTGAGTAATTAGTACAAACTGGTTTTATACAAATTGTTTTCATATAATTCTCATACAGTTTACTTTTATTTTTGCTTAAGTATAGTGATATCCCGTGTAACATAGCGTGAAGTCAATAGGCACTTTAGTGTGTCTTTGTAACCTATAGTGAAGTCACTTTAAACGTTTATTTTGTACTGCACTTTAGAAAGCAATCCACTGTAGCGGAGGAAGGTTTGGTTACAAGCAATAATTTTTTTATTCTCTTAAATTCTCAAAAATAGTAAAAAGTAAATAAACGCTTTTCCAGCAACAATTGTTTAATACACACTATTTTCTAATTTTATTCTTTTTAAATTGTATAAATGCTCACATTTTCTTCAATTTTATTGAAAATTATTTTTTTTTTAAATTTTTTCACCACAAAAATAAAATAAACAATAGCACAAAACATTAGATATAAACTGCTAACTATTACGAGTTCAAAATAGAACTTGTAACAGCTTGCAACGAGAGAACACTCCCTAAAATTTATACGCTCTTGATTTTTTCTCTACTTGCAAGTTTTTTGAGTTAATGAACGATTTTCCAGTAACAATTGTTACTAACTAGTAACAACTTTTAGTTATTGAACAGAGCTAATGTTGAAATGGTTACAGTAAACATGCACAACTAAAGTTTTTCTCTGCGTGCACCCTAAATGTTGGGTAAAATCACTAGTTCGGCACTGTCTCCTAGAACTGCTGGGTAGTTGTGCATCTGTATGTGTGTGTGTTAAAGCGAAAGGGGGGTAAAGTAAAATTAATTAGCTAAATGACATGAAATTTTATTTAAAGTTTTTCTTTGCCCCTCTCTTATTCCATTTTTATTTTCTCCATACGCGTTTGCATATTTATATATGCTTTTTTGGTTTTCCTCTTATCTTCCCCATACTTTTTGTCAGATGTGGAGTAAAATTCGTTTCTGCTGTGCTGCAAGTTTGTGTAATAAGTAGTGGTGTCAAGAACTTTAACATAACAAAAGTTTATTTGTGTATATTGTTGTTAGTAGCAGTAGCAGCAGTGGCTGTAGGATTTGTTTTTATTTTTCTTTTAGTTTTACCAGTACCACCAAAGTATGTTGTGTTTGCCTGTATTAGTTTTAGATATTTGAAAGTAAGTGTTTAACTTTGTGTGTGTGCGGTTTGTTGGTTATTTTGAGATTTATTTTTACTTTAAAATATAATACACAAAATTTCACATATTAGTATTGTTAATGAAGAAGTTGCTTTTATATATTAAACGCTTAGAATTTATGACTGTG
Organism: Calliphora vicina; assembly: GCF_958450345.1. NCBI lineage: Eukaryota > Metazoa > Arthropoda > Insecta > Diptera > Calliphoridae > Calliphora > Calliphora vicina. The sequence goes on along the minus strand of NC_088780.1, from coordinate 143,636,140 downwards.
CCACACAATTTCACACTTTCTTTTTGTAACGATATTGTGATCAAAATCATGCAAATTTGCATGTAATTAAAATAAATTGCATTATGTATTATGTCTTAATGGTAATATGTAATGAAAATGTTTAAATTAAATTCTTAGTATGCTTGGTATTACTAAACGTATGATTGATATTTAATGTATAAATATTACACATACGCATAAACATATATGAATGAAATAAAATGTATTTCAATAAATGGAGAAGTGCTGATTTTTTTGCCAGAAAAGTTTGACAGTAAATTCCTCTTATGCTTAGTATGATTGATATTTAATATAAAAATATTACTCATACGCATTAGGAAAATAAAAATGTTGGAGAAAGTTAGAAACTGAGTTCAGTTGACTTGTATTTCATCCAAGCAAACATATATCGCACAGCGGTTTAGAAACTTTTTTTTTTGGCACTAATTCGGTTTCTTGGGAACTATTGGCATGTGCTGAGGTGTTTTCGAGTTGATTTACGTTTGTTCAGCTTCCTTGGGCCAAGGGGGCCAGTGCGTAAAATTTATTAAAAAAATCGCCAAAAATCCATTTATGACCCGAATGAGCTGAAATTAATGTAAATGGTCCTTGAGCAGATCTACAAAAACTACGCTTACAAGTGAAGGTTATTTCTATTAGTTGAAGAGATATTCAGGTTTATTGATTTATTTTTTTTAATTTTTTTATGGTTTTTTAGATATGGCGGGCCTACGGAGGGTAGAAATTTATTTCTAAAATATCAGCTATATTGTCGATAAAATTTTAAATAAAATAAAAACAACTTGTTAGCAGTTATCTCTTCCCTATAAAAATTTATACGCATCCAAAGTTGGAACTTGTAAAAAGGGCCGTATTTTTTACGTTTTTTCCCAAAAAAGCCCATATATTCTTTCTTTTGTAGAAAAAAAATTTCTTCGGGACTATATACAATTTTTATATTATCCGGAACGATAACTTAATGCAAAAGCGTGTAAAGAAAAATTTGTCCTATCCAAACTTGACCAATTTTAAAAGAAAAATTTCGGTTTGAGTAAAAAAGTCTAAAAAGGCAAAGCACCGATCCACGAAAAAAATTCATATTTGGATAACCCCATATGTTTCTTAAATACCTACTAACTAGTTTTACTATCGTACTGTAAATAACTTCACAGTAGGCACTTTTCTAAAAAAACTCAGTTTTTGGAACACATTTTCCCCGTTTTAGGAATTTCAGTATTTGAAAATAAAAAATTTCAAAAATTGTAATGCCATTAATTTAAGGACATTTGAGACTATATTGGTTAAAAATTTTGTTATGTTATCTTTAATTGTTAAATATTTAATTTAGTTAAGCAGTAAAATATTAAAAAAAAATTAACGAAAATGTGATTAAAAATTTTTGAAATTCTGGCGCTTCTGTCGAGAAAACGAAATGTCCAATTGAAAAACCCATTTGTATTGGAGGAGAGCAGATTTTCAGCATCTGAAAAAGTTCGTTTCTCCAAATTCTGAAGATACCGATTTTTATAATTTTGTCCACCTAGATTTTGATATGGAACCACAGTGAATGTTAGGGGAACGTGTTCACGAAGACTTTCCAACGATTTCTATCGTGTGCCATAAACTGGCCTTTTCTATACTGGAGATGTATTTTCGCAGTGTTTGGATAATCCACGACCATTTACGAAGGTGGATTTCGGGGGCAACGGAAGTTTGGTTGCTAATTGGCATCAGGTTGGAGTTAGTGACTTTCTGCATTTTACACCCGATGCACAAAAATATTCGTCTAATTCTCACCATAAAGCATACTAATCGACTTATCATTACTCAAGATATGACGATGTCCGTCCGTCCATCTATCCATGCTCTAAATTCGCTCGTAGATATCGCAATTTTGAAGATATTTCGATAAAATTTGCAACGATTATTATTTTCGTCACAAGAATGAAAACTATTAAGTGGTAAAAATTGGCAATCTATTTCTCCTAGCCCCTACACAAATGTTTTATCGAAATAGGATATTTGTATGGCGATAGGTCCATAATTGGTCATATCTCTTTTGAAACTTTGAAAGAATAATATTTTTACTCATTCACTCAGTGCAGGGCATTAGTTAGTCAATTTTCTAATGTAAAGTAATTATATATGAAGCCGATAAGGCGTCAAATATATCTTTAAAATATATTAAAATTGAATTTAAAACTCTGTATTTAAATAAAAAATATTAGTGAGAGCATTTAAACTGTTTTTAAATTTAATATTTATTTAACCAACAACTAAAAATAGGAACTATATTCCACAAAAAAAAAAAATAATAATAATATTTTGTTGTTCACACAACAACTGCAACGTTTTATCGCCGTAAGAACTAAAACACTGTCAACACAATTCAATGAAATATTTTTTGGTTGTTTATTTTTTAGTTTTGTATTTTTGGTGGTTTCAACAAAAACTGATATTTTTCTATTGCCATTTCCAAGCAAAATATTTTTAAAAGATAGTAAAATGTGAATGTACAGAAAAAAAAAATTATCATACAAATAACAAACTATTTGTATATATGTAAATATCGCTAGAAATAAATAAATAGTTAGTTTTTCGTGGCAGAAAACATGGGAAATTAACAAAACTTTTATGTCAAATATATACATATGTAGGTTCAAAAATTTTGAAAGTTATTTTGATACACAAAAGCAACGATCTGCTCTTGTAGAAAATAGTTTCTATTTAATTTTAAATTTCTGCATTTAAGACAATCATGAGGTAATTCTAATCTTTTAATTTTACTAACTAGCTTACTAGAATGTGTGGTTTGAAATTTTGTTTATGTGCCCAGAATTAAATATAATACCCCATAATTTAAATTGTTCAAGCCAGTACAAATTTCATCACCACATTGCGAAAATGAGTAACAAATTCTGGCTTAGGCTACAAAAATAACCTACCATTCCTGAAGTTATATGTGTAGGTGCATGGGTTTCCACTGCTATTTTATGTTTTTATTTTGTTGTGCTAAAAAATATGAATGTATTTGCTAAAAGAAAAAAATATATATAAAACGAATAACTCATGTTTAGCCACAGGGGAAACAAACAAAAAATGAAAAACAATAAAATGCAAATTAAGCAAAAGTTTTGTGTTGTTATTTTGAAACAAAACAAAAATATGGAAAAACAAATGTGAAAATATTGTATTTAAAAAAGAAATAATAATCAAAATGGCAAATAACATTTCCTAAAACTTGCCAGTATAAAATATTTCTACGAATTTCCTACTACACGTAAAAAATTCCTAAAAAAAAATACGAAAATCAATGAAAGGTTATTTCACAAAATAATTGTTGGTTTCAAAGCCTACAACTTTTCAGGGAAATTCATAAATATGTATGAAAGTTTTCACTCGAATATATTTTTGTGATGTGTGCATAATATTTCTATATTTTACCTAACTATTATCAAAATAAGTAAGATTTATTGAAAATACTAATTTAAAATTATTTACATTTTGTAATATAAATTTGCTTAATATCTATGATAGATATTTAGCATTGGTAACTTCTTAAAAATGTCCAATATATGTCCAGATATGTACAGATTATTTTGTTTTTTCCACATTGAGAATTTCCAGTGTAGGAACTATTTACACTTAAGAATTTCCACAACAGATTTATTTAATTCCTTTACATTTTACTTGACAAATATACATATGTAGAGTTAAATGATGGTATTTGAACACCATAAAGAGTTTAAATTTAATTTGATGTTTAAATAGAATCAAAATTGAGACAAATTATATAAGAATATATCTGGAATTACATTTGTGAGCTTAAAGCTACGTTCACAATAGCAGAACCACTCAAAATACACCCAGAGAAAAAAATATAGTTGTACATGTTTACCATAACCATTTCAACATTTCTGAAAGTTTTTCAACAATAATAAGGTCACTGTAATTGTGTTTATGATTGCGGTAACCATAATATGTTTAAATATACCATTCGCTTGATTATACCATCTTTATCATGTATACTTAACCATATTGTGTTGTTCTCGGATTAGAAATTGTTTGATTCTGGAGTGAACTAAAAATAGATAGCCAAATCTGATGTCAAGGAATGGGAGAGTATAACGAAAATGGCGATCTACTGATAGAAACAACATAAAACGACCTGGGTGACCTAGGCGACCCTGAAACCCGCCCTTCGAATGCAATATTTAGATTTCTATCATATATCCTTTAGCAAACACTGAGTTTAATACATTTGAAGTACAGATGAATTAAACCTATGAATTAATTAACGGAACAAAAACTAAATTTCTTACGTTACTCTGACGAATTGAATGAGATGATATTTTAAATGTCATTTCCAACGAATTATATCAAATAATAAAATGATATGATCAGTGTTTGAAAAAGTAGACTACAAGTAGCAGTAGCAACGAAAAAACAGAAGTAGTCTAGTTTAATAATTAATAAAAACTCGGAGTCAATCAATTACTACTACTACTGCTAACTTCACATTTTGGTAGCCGTAGTTGTAGTAGCACCAATAAAAGAAAATTTTAAAAGTAGCAGAATAATTTATTTTCTATTGCTACCTTAAAAAGGAAAGTTTTGATGTAGCAGAGTAATTTTTTATTAAGTAGTTCTGCTACTTTTAAAATTGAGTAGTAATAGAAGTAGCAGTTGAGGTAGTAGAAGAAGTAGCAGTTGAAGTATCAGCTAAGTAGCAGTTGAGGTAGCAATAAAATAAGTCAAAAATAAAAATCTTCAGCCAAAAAAGTATATTGTGTGTTGTTGTTGTGAATGTATATTTGTGTAAGTTGGTCGTGTTGTAAACAAAAGTTCGGCTTTTTTATTATACACACAGACAACACGATCTTTCTGTTAGCAACAAGAACATCTGAGACGAATAAAAACGAATAATTCTTTCACTCTCAAAACAAAAACAACACACAGTGTTTAATTATGTAAATTTTGTTGTTATGACTGAAGATTTTCTTTTTTGACACTTCTATTGGTACCTTAACTGCTGCATCAACTGCTACCTTACTTCTAAATAATAAAAATTAAAACTCGATATAGAGCAGTAGCAATGATTTGTATTTTTATGCTACTACAACATTTACAATTCATGTTTTATTACTACCGCTCTGTTAAGAGTTTTATATTTTAAAGGTAGCTGTAGTTTTCAAAAAAACAAGAAAACGAAAAAAGACAAATGCTACCGTTACCGCTACATACACTTTTTTGAAGCATTAGTTGCAGTAACAGTTAAAAATTTGTTAGTTATATTAGTTTTTTAAACACTGGATATGATTTTTTGGACCTTCTTCCTCTTCACATTTCAATCTATTCATCATATATGACTGTTCCTTTCTCTTTTCATTTCTATCTGTCCTTCTTTTCCATACTTTATAATTTCAGGTAACACAAAGGGATGTATTGCCTGGACCCATGTGAGCTGCTCTTCTCTCTGTCTTCATTGCGCGACTGACTGGAAGCATAACCCAACCTAACCTATATCAAATGATAATGAATGATACAAGTAATATTAAAATATGGACATCAATTTCGAGATATCCTTCTTAAAAGACCTTAATGAGTTTGGAATAAAAAAAATCATTAATTGATTAATATAAAAACAAGACTATATGAAAATATACACAAAACTTAACTAAATTTTAACTTCTAGTTATCTCGAGAACTCTCTATGATTCTATTTTGATTATTAGCCTATTTTATCATATTGAACACTTTGAAAATGCTATTTCCAAATTGATCTTACTAATTTCTTTAACACCTAAAGTTTGAGAAACACACTAGAATATTTAATTATATTTTTAATTTTGTTTGCATTTTCTTTAACCTTGAAATAGATATTGCAACGCTGATATTTAAGGCACATGTATTACATTTTCAAATCCACACTGATAACCTACTGCCTGAAGCAATTGCAGATTGTTTATAAACATTAGGGTGCCACTTAATAAACGAAAGTTGGATTTTGGCCATTCTCACACCCCAGTTTGGTGAACATTAGTAAAAAAATCATCCTGAAAAAATTTTAGGTAAATCGGTTGGGGTTAAGCCCACTGAAGTTTAGAGAGGCATTTACAAGAGGAAAAAATAAATTTTTTTCAGTTTTTGTAAAAATTTGTTAAGAATATAATAGGGAATAAAAATGTGAAAAAAATATGAAAATATCTCTTATAGTTTTTCGTACCTGCGATTTAAATTTAGAAATATTCGAGAAAAACCAATTACTTGGCCATTTTTTGGCGAATGAGCTGTATTTCCTTACTGTTATGAATTATAAGTAACACATATTCAGAATATTATTGTTCCGATATTTCTAAATATACTCTGAAAGTTTTACTAAAATTGGAAGACGTTAAACCTTAAATCGTGAAGGTCAAAAGTAAAATTTTTCAAAATTTGGAATTTCTAATTTAAAGATAGAGAAATATTATTTATTTTTGGGCCGATTTTGATGAAACTTAAGAAAAATATAACATAAGCTCTAGGGTTTATAATAACAGTACAAGAATGGAAATTCTGAAAAAGTTTTTCTTAAAATTCATAACGGTAAGGAAATAGAGCTATTCGCCAAAAAATGGACAAATAATTGGTTTTTCACAGGTACGGAAAAACTATAAGAAATTTTTTTAAGGATGATTTTTTTACTAACGTTCACCAAACTGGGGTGAGAATGGCCAAAATCCAACTTTTGTTTATTAAGGGCCACCCTAATAAACATACAGCATCTTCAACAATGTTAAATGCTCATATGTGTTCATTTGCAGCCCCTAACTTTCTTTTCGTGCTTAAAATAAAATTTATTATATTAAATCATATCAAACAGCAAACAAATAATAAAAAGCAGCAAAAACCAAACAAAAAAACAATGCAATTGAAATGTTTCATATTTATCTAGATTTTTCTTTATCAGCCTCATGCTGGAAAATTCCTGTTGAAACTTTAACTCACTCGTAGTAGGTGTTTATTATTTATATTTTGTGTGGCGGTTATGGTATGATGTTGAGGATGTTGTTTGAAAATTTATGTTTAAAGTCTTTATAACAATAAATTTATGATTATGTATCTAGTGATGACAACTTTATCATCATTTGCAAATATACAGCAGCGTTTAATGTGTTTGGTAAAAAAAAGTATTTATATGTTTTATAGTAGAAAAAAAAAATAATAAAAACTTACCAACAATGTTAACATGTATGAGGGTACATTTAGTTTAAAGATTTATGGCAAAAGTTTTATTTCGTGGATTTTTTGTGTTGCTATATAGCTTTATTTATGTACTATATACATTTATTTCTGTAACAATTTACTTACACATGACATTCAGCATTAAAGAGTCTTCTAAAGCTGAGTTTTGTAAGCGTGGATTTGATCCCTCGCATTTGAGTAGGGTGCCATCATCTTCTGGTTGTGGATTAAAGGTGAGTGTGGATAAAACTTTACCATTTGTTTGTGATGTAGTTAACTGAAATGGAAATGGAAATATGATTATGCAAATGTAAGGAACTATTTTGAAAATATTACCCGACAGCCAAAAAGGTCTATCGTGAAAAATATAATTTTTATATAATTTTGGCATGCAGAACACAAATATGACAAGAATTTTAATATCTTATCATGAGTTTTCGAGATATTTCTCCATTGAGGTTTTCATCCCAAACTCTGTGTTTACCCAGAGAAAAAATATAGCTGTATATTTACCATAACCATTTTAATATTTTTAACAATACTATGATCACTGTAATTATTGATTGCGGTAACCATACAAACACTCACATGATTGTAGCTTTCCTCTATCAGATTGTAGTAAATAAACATATGTTTATGGCAATAATGTTCATGATGAATCATTTGGGGTATTCACACGGTCTACTATTTGGTCATATTGTCATAATGTCCTAATATTTTTGATAGTTTAATTAAAATTTTGTTGTGTTTCAAACAAAAAAGTTCAAACCTAATAACACTATATGAACTATGCTTATTGTTTTGTCATAAAATAATACTTTTTTTTGTTTAAAACACAATAACAACTATTATACTATATTACGACATTATGACAATATGACTAATAGCAGACCATGTGAATACCCCATATATCATATGTTTTTCTCAGATTATGATAACAATAATACCAGAGCAACACAGTATGGTATAATACTTCATCATAAAAATCTTTGCCCCAAACGTATACTTAATTACTACAATCATATATATGTTTGTGAATAGTAACTTAAACATATTATGGTTACCGCAATCATATACATAATTACAGTGACCATATTATATATATAAACAAATATATATATTTTCTCTGCGTTTTAATTACATTATTCTCTACCAATATATTATTCTCTATAATATATTATCAAAATTAGTCTCGAAAATGGCCATATTTGTATAAGTTTTATTAGCTAGTCTTTAATTTTATTTTAACAGCTAATATTGCTTTTTCACTTACCGTTCCTCTCTTGAATGGACGATTATTTTGTGTCCACTTTATTTCTGTGTCCGGCACTGAACCTTCCACTATACAAGTCAAATTGTACTGGGTGCCCGTTGAGAAAACCTTTTGCTTGTTTGTCAGATTAACAGATGTCGGCTTGACTGCAACAGAAAAACATAATTAAAAATGTTAAAATGTTTCTTTACTTTTTTTGAAAAATTAATAAACAAATTATCTTATCGACAATCTTAACTACAATATGCATTTAAAATTCATTACTAACGAAAACAAAAGAGCTGAAGAAACCTCATAGTGGGATATAAGTAGGACAAGATTAAAAAAAAGGTTAAAATGTGCAATATATTAACAAACTTGTTGGCTAAATGTTATGACCATAAAAACACGCAACTATATACGAAAGCATTGACACGCAATGGCCATAAAGCCCCAGTGCAGACATTGGGCTTTTATTTCATAGTTATAAAATTATTAAACCAAAAAGGCCATTTGTAAAAATGGAATTTTTGTATTTATTTTACCAACAACTAAATGTCCACCTTTGAACTTACACATATTTTTACCACTAAAAACTTTCATTTCAACTCTTTGTGATGTTTGTTGGTTTTGTGTTCATTTTTAATTATAAAATACTTACGCAACATATCAATGCGTATACTGCGCTCCACTGGTGGTACTAATTTTGTATTCGAAGCCTGGCAACGGTAGGTATTGTTCAATGCAGAACGTGTTATGTGTGGAACTTCTAAACGATTGACGGTTACATGACGTCCCATTGAAACACCACTGCCGGATTCCAATTGTTGCGTGCCATTCATCCATGTCACTACGGGTTCAGGGCGACCTGTAAGTAAAATGGAAAAATAAACACATTAATGTCTGGCCAAAGTTCATAAGTAATAAAGTGAAAGGATTAAGTTGGCTTTATGTTTTAATTTCAAACATATTTTCTTTTATGAATTGTTAACCGCATTTTTTTTTTAATTTTATTTTACCATTAAGTTGCTTTCGTTAATATCAATATAAATCAAACAATTTTATTATTGTTTGCATAGTCTTAAACTTTGACATTAGCGATTTAATGGAGGTATGCAATCTTAGTTTTTATAAGGAAATCACTGGCAACAGTTTTTTGTTTCATTGTTGTTTTTATTTTTCTTTGAAAATACTTTTAGCCTTTAAACAGCAGTAATCATTATTAGATTTTGTTTAATAGGTATTTTTCACGAGAAATTGAACAATATTGCTGACAGCTTAAAATTAAATTAATGGAAATTTTATTGTATATTGCAGTAGGAAATTTGATAGCCTGTGGTGTTATGTTTCCGCCGTTCAGGATTTTTGTTTGTTTTTTTTTATAAAATTTAAACATCTTTACGTTTGATTAATATTTAATTGAAGTGTTTTAAATATATAAATCATACGCAAAGATGTTCCATGAAAGAAATACCAGTAATAGTATGGAGTGTATGATTAATGTAATTTTTTTGGAAAAACAATGAATTTTTAATAAATATGATTTAAAACATATAAGAGTGCTATATTCGGCTATGCCGAACCTTATATACCCTTCACCAAAATATACTTTATGATACATATAATAAATTATCATTGGTGAAAAATTAAAAATTTTGGTGGAAAAAAAAATTGTGAAAAATATAAATTTTTGGTGATAAATAGGTGAACAAATCGACGTAGTCTCGATTTTTCCTATTCCTCGATTTAAGACCTATTGAATATAGATTTCAACAGACAGACACAGCCAAAGAAATAATAAAGTTGTACGTGTTTGATGTAACCAAAGTCACAGTAATTATTTATATGATAGTGGTAGCCATAATATGGTTAACTTAGGATTCACATGATTGTGTCAATCATATATATGGTTGCAGTAACCAAGTATATGTTTGTGACAACCATTTTTATGATGAATCATTATATCATAATACGTTGTTCTCAGATTATGATATCCTTAAGCCATGAATAACATAATATGGTAAATCCGTTATCAAAAACATATACTTGTTGACATAAACATATGTTGTTGACAAGCATGTGAATCCTAAATTAACCATATTTTCCAACCACTTTTTCTTGAAAAAAGTCGAAATCGAAAAACAAGTCGAACAATCGATTATGGTATCTCAAAAGTCGATAAAAGTCGAATAGTATATAAACGTCGAAAATAGTCGATAAAAATCGAAAAAAGTCGAATAGTTGATAAAAGTCGACTATTTAGATTGTTAAAAAAAATATTTAATTGCAACATTATACTTTAACTAGTGCAATTTGGTATACTTCCATTTTTTGTAGTGTATGCTAATATGTATATGGGGCATTTCATGTCAAGTGAACCAACTTTTGAAATCGATGTCTTCCGATCGGGATGAAATTTTGCACCAAGGTTAGCTCTATTGGATAGTAACTCAGACACAATTTTTCAACAACATCGGTCGAGAACTCTCTGAGTTATAGGGGGTAAAATTTTGACAATTTGGTCAAACAGGGGTTTTTTCTTATCCATGCAACTTATTACCTATTGTTCTTAGCAAAATGTGTCCCAAATAGTATAGATAGCTATTTCTTCGATCTTTCGAAAAAAAATATTTAAAAAAAAAAATAAAAAATTTTTAATATTTTTTTTCCGAAATCAAAAACTTTTTTGACTTTTTTTTAAAATGGGTCCTTTTTTTTTTTTTTTTTTTTTTTCTTAAAATAAAGTTTAGATATTTTCCTTGAACACCTACTTGGTCGCTTAGTGGGATGCGAGTGGGATATCTATCAAAATAAATATTTTGTAACTCAAAACATAAAATTTTTGACTTTTTTTGCAAAATCAAAAACTTTGTTGACTTTTTTTTTCAAAATGGACCCTTTTTTAATCTTTTTTTTTAGGTCAAACAAAAGCTTAGATATTATCCTTGAAGACCCTTTTGGTCGCTTAGTGGGATGCGAGTGGGATATCTATCAAAATAAATATTTTTTAACTCAAGACTTACAATTTTTGACTTTTTTTTTTGCAAATACGATTTTTTTTCCAAATGGGCCCTTTTTTTAAAATTTTTTTTGTAGTCAAAAGAAAGCTTAGGTCCATTCCTTTAAGATATTTTTAGTCCCTTAGTGGGATGCGAGTGGGATATCTATCAAAATAAATATTTTGTAACGCAAGACATACAATTTTTTAATTTTTTTTTGCAAAATCAAAATTTTTTTCCAATTTGGGCCCTTTTTTAATTTTTTTTTTTTGCTCAAAAGAAAGCCTAGGTCCATTCCTTTAAGATATTTTTAGTCCCTTAGTGGGATGCGAGTGGGATGTCTGAGTTACTATCCAATAGAGCTAACCTTGGTGCAAATTTCATCCCGATCGGAAGACATCGATTTCAAAAGTTGGTTCACTTGACATGAAATGCCCTATATGTAAATAATAAATAAATGTTTATAAAATAATGCTTTTTTCTACACAAAATTCTTACAACATGCTTCTAACTAGTATCGCCTTGATAGATTTCATTTTTATTGCTAAACATTACAAAAGGCGCATCAATAAATGTAGAAACCTGTTTTTTTTTACTAGAAATGGTAAAAAGTTGAAAAAAGTCGGAAAGTTGAAAATAGCCGAAAAAAGTCGAAAAGTCGACTTTTTAAAAAACAGAAAAAGTCGAAAAGTCGATGCTAATATGTATATGTAAATAATAAATAAATGTTTAAAAATTAATGCTTTTTTCTACACAAAATTCTTACAACATTCTTTTAACTATTATCGCCTTGATGAATTTCATTTTTATTGCTAAACATTACAAAAGGCGCATCAATAAATGTAGAATCCATGTTTTTTTTACTAGAAATGGTAAAAAGTTGAAAAAAGTCGAAAATAGTCGGAAAGTCGAAAATAGACGAAAAAAGTCGAAAAGTCGACTTTTTAAAAAACGAAAAAACTCGAAAAGTCGACTTTTTGTTTCAGCTATATTAACCTAATCCATGTGTAGATCAAAAGTCGAAATCAACCACTACTGTTGTAAAAAAACAAATGAAAAATATTAACTGTTTCAGAAGCACGAATTATATTAATTTATATTATTTTAAGCAGAATATTTGTTTAATATTTGAGTATACAAAAAATTTGCTACAATCATTGATATATTTCTATTATTTACTATGTTTTTGACACACAAATAATGAATATTTATAAATAAGAAAGTAATATTTTACTATAAGAAAATATCATTATTATGAGCTGTTTGAGTTAAAACAAAATGCAGACTTTTTATCTCCTTAATTAATTTTGTTATTTAGATTTGTTGTTATGAATTATAAGGGGTTATTATATGCTGTCATTGAGGAATAATTATTTGTATAAATAAAATTTTGTCGTCTGCATTACAGTAACTACCTTCTTAAAGTAATTTCTATTTGGTTTGTCTTTCGTACTGAATTAAATAGATATTTTCTTAATGATATTTACATTTGAAAATATGCAAACAACAGTTAATAGAAAAGAGCAGTAATAAAGCACCTACGGATAGTGAATGAAAAATTCAAATTTAAGTTTATATTTCGTTGAATATATATACCAGAGCTGTAAAAGACTGATTAATTTTTTAATGATTCTTTGAATCATTCATGTAATGACTTATAATTTTATGAATGCGTTCAATTTGCCCAAAATATGAATGAATAAATTTCTCATGAATTAAAAATTCTTGAAAGCATTGTTCAAAATATGAATGGAATTAAAACTTGAATGAATTCATTTCATTCAAAAAATAATTGAGTTAAAATTTGAACGAAATTGCGTTTCGAGTTTGAGATTATTTTAAGTTAAATATAAAATACTGTTTTTTTAAATTATTTCTTTTTTCTTTAACTGCAAATAAGTGGTAATTTCTAAAACTTTGTTTTTTAAGTAAATGTTAAATAACATGCTTTTGCTTAGAATAGTCGCTTTTGATATTCGTAAATTTGGTTTGAATATTTTCCTAATTTAGTTTAAGCTTAAGAATATTGAAATTTGTATAATCAGTTAATAAAACGTTGAAAATTGCACTACGCCATAAATATGTAATTCTGTTGAGCTGAAGTCCGTAGATCACTACATTTAGTTATTGTTTCTTAAAGTTAAAAATTCAAATAATTATAAGTATATCGTTTTGAAATCTACTTTCAAATTGTTTCTTTTATTTAAAAGATAAGCACTTTACCTCTCCAACACAAGTCTGATGACTGTTATAGTCGATTATTTAAAAAAAAAAACATTTTTTTATCAAATTTTCATCCCACTCTAATTTGATCGTGGCATTAAAATAATTTATTTTCTTGATTTAGTAAAAAAGCTTACTAAAGTAGCTTTCAAAATATATAAGTAAATAAATATCAATTAATAAAATATGCTGATTTTTCGGCTTTTATGGTTTTTTCACTAAAATGAAGTAATGGAATAAACACTCTATGGTAATAAACAAAACAGAATTGCTACATGTGAACAGCATCATAATTTTTTCCTTCACTATTGTATCACTGTGTTATCAATTCAAATATAGAAACATATGTCCTAATGTTTCACAATGATTTGAAAACGTTGTTATTGCCTTTGAAGCAAAAAATTTCCTAAAATAATACTACCCTGTATGATATGTTTATTGTGTTATCATAACCAACCGGCAGAGACATAGGCCTAAAGCCTAAGAGTCGGTTAAGCCGTGCAGCCGTAAGTTCTTTCGAAACATTGTTGTTCAAAATATCGTGCGAAAATTTACGAATGGTGAGAGGCGTTATGTTTTCTTTTAATTTCTTACACTAAACCAAATATTTTTCTTTTATAGTCCATCAAATTTGAATAACAACAATATTTAAATGATTTTATAATAAATAAAATTAAATATCGCACGTGACATACCGCACGTGACAGATTTTCTCTTATGGGTGCCCCGATAGACTAGACGATAGTGTGCTGGACTATCAATCCAAGGGTTTTCTCTGTGTATGTGTATGTCGGTTTCAATAATGAATTTGGTAATAGCAAAAAAACAATCAGAGACATATTCATTTCATACTACATGCTAATTGGGAGCTTAGATTTCGCCGAAATCTTAGCCTAAACATTAGTTACATTTTATTGTTTCTATTCAAGTCATTTTGAAAAAAAGTTTCAAGGGTTTTTGTTTTTTCATTCGTGGTTGTCATTCTCGTGGAATTGCACATATATCATATTGAAAAGTACATATCTGTCATTCCATGCCAGACAAAAAGTGTAGTGGTTGGGAAGTTTTACCTCAGCGATATTGGCTTGATTCGTTCTTGGCTTCAAAAGATGAGCAGTTATTTATGTTGACAGAAAGATGTTAAAAGGTCATAGCTAGCAATGGCCAATACTTTGAATAAATTTATATTGTACAAATGTTTCAAAATTAAAGTAAAAATTTTAACAAATCACGAATCACAAAAATATATTTCTATTGACAAATAAGTTTCTATTTGATGAAATAAGTTTTCAACATTTTATTAGACAACAAAAGCAATTACCAAGGAAGAAAGCACATTCTGTCATAATTATTGTATAAGAATAAACAACTTAATATGATAATAACCAAACGAAGACAGCTAACTTTAAAATATAAATAAATTCTAATGTTACGACTTAAAACAATAAAAATTATGAATATTTATTTTTAGTGCGTGCATTATTGTTGTCGAAAAAGCCTCCCAAGTATATAATAAATTTTAATTAGGGTCTAATTTTTAATTTTCTTTGTTTGGTTTTGTGTTGCGCACAAAATATAATGTCTACATTAAAAAAGGAGTATTCAAGATGAAACAATTGAAATCAAGAGTGAAACCTTTTGTGTATCATGGCTTTTTAAGCAAAACTGTAACTTTTTTTCTCTCAAAGGCATATAAAAAGATTTATGACTTTGGCTGTGTGACATAAACAATAAAGGCCTCAGGGATTTGGTCATTATAATTCTCCTGCCCCATTTCAAATAATTGTGTAAAATATACAAAAAAAAAAACAAACATAAAATGTATGTATGGGTTTTTGTATAATAATAAGTTAGATTGATTGTTGTAAAATTTAAATATATGACAGTGCCACAACCTTTTGACATACGAAAATTAACAAATTATTTAGACCCAAAAAAATGTTTTAAATATGAGTTTAATTATTGTTTTCTTTTTTAAATTTGTTGCAGAAGTTTGTAAGTGACATTGTCTTTGTGTTTTGAATTTTATGAAACCTATGAAAAAATATACTAAAATGTGGTTTAAGTTAAGAGCTTATAAAGGGCCAGTAGACTGCAACTGTAGTGGTTAATGACAACTATAAATTTTAATTAAAATACTACTCCCAAAATTTAAATATTTATGTATTAAGACTGACTAATAACCAAAAGGATATAGGATAGTTTAATATCAGACTGGTCCCACTATTCTACTACGAAGCCAAAACGTTATCAATCTCAGGTATCATTATAAAGCTTTACATCCCTCCAGCACATAATTTCACAAAAACAACAGCTCCTCAGACTTTTCTTTAAAAAGTTTCCTATCAAGTAATTTGATCCTAATACAATCATGATAATGATATAAATTTGTTGCAAATAAGATTTTAATCTACTACACAGTTTTTTGCGTTTCACCCAAAATAAATAACAGAAAAGCAAAAAAGTATCAATTACATTAGATTGTGATTTTTCTTTGGCGAATTATTTTACAATAAATCTTAATTTACACATTCTTTACATTCTATGAAATGAAATGCTCTACATTGACTGCAACCAGCAGCTAGCTCACCCAGTGAGTTTAAAAATCCAACACGAAAAACAATTGAACAATCGAATGTAAAAAACATCCAAGGAGTTCAACTTAATTTTGATTTAATAGTATTTCCATTGGAAAATCACTAAATTAAATTGCAATTAAGCAATATAAATTGCTAAAAAAAAGGAATTGTAAGTAATTTATTAATTCAATAGCAGGTTTAGTTTTTATTACATTGTACCAGTGTTTTGTGTAACAAATTTCAGAGCGCTCTATATGAGTTTCCGTTTGTTCTCTACACTTTTGCTGCAAACAAAAAAAAATGTGTAGCCAGACACTCCAACACATACATATGTATGTAAGTATATAGGTATATATGAACGTATACAAAGTAAAAAGTGAAATACAATTTATATAAAAAAAATACCGTTCTATAAAAAATATATATCAAAAGACTGTGCGAAGTGCTGAAAGCAGAAAATATACCACGTAAACATTTAAATCCTTACCTTATTTAGGTGCTAGGATTTTAACGTCAGTTACAGTTAGTTGCCAATATACAACGAATTAGTACTATTGGTAGTACATACATTAGACCTGCTCTTAAAAAAATGAGTTGTTATGGATGGATCTTATTTTAAACAAACTGATGCAAGATTTGTTTCCAATCGGATAACCAGAACCCGGCCGTTGTGAACGAAGCCGGTTTTTGATATACCCCAGAGGAGAAATCCTTTGAGGACGGCCGAAAAAAAATGCAAATAAATGACTAAGCTATACCAGTTTTGCCGGCAAAAAACAAGAACTATTTAATTAGCGAAATATTTAATCCACAATTAGTTTTAGCTATTAAATAATAAGATCGAAGCAAATATATTTTATAAGAGCTGGGCTAGTATAAATACCTAACTACATGTAAATAAAACAAATATGTATAAGATACATGCTAAACAGAATTTCAATTGATATTAAAAAATTTAATTAAAATTACAATCACCTGCATATATACATATGAGAGAAATAAACCAAATGGAAAATCGTTGAAAGTCCATTCTTTTGGATTTGGAAATAAAAAACCAGCAAATCCACCTTTGGGTCCAAAATATTAAGTTGCTAAACTTTAAACTCTTAAAGTTATGATCATTTAAAAGATTAAAATGTGAAAATATAGAAGTGAAACCAAAATTTTCAGTTTATTTTAACAGACGTATGCGATATTCTAACAATAGCTTTTAACATATGGCGAATTTAATGTCCAGTGAACAAGCATTTATCCAATTGCATCCCACTAAGCCCATCAAGGAAAACACCTAAGCTTTCTTTTGAGAAAAAATGTTTATTACTTTTTTTCAAAAGATTGAAGAAATAGCTATCTAAACTATTTGGGACACATTTTGCTAAGAATAATAGGTAAAAAGTTACAAGGATGGAAAAAACCACCTGTTTGGCCAAATTGACAAACTTTGACCCCCACTCAGAGTGTTCTTGATTGATCTTGTTGATGTAAATTTCATACCGATCGGAAGACATCGGTTTTAAAAAATTGTTCACTTGACATGAAATCCTATATTTAAATTTGTAACGATTTAAGTTGTATCTTGTTGGTAACTGATCATCAGGTATATAACACGACCTACAAAATCTTTTAAAGAATTGGTGTAGACTTTTAAAATATTTAAGCTTTTCGCCAACATCTATCACAGATATCTTTGAACTAGGCTATCATAACGCGAAATAAGATTTTCTTTATAAATGACATCTTCTAGTAGGTTGGCCGTTTTTAAAAATTTGGTGAAATTTTGAAATTTTTTATCACTTATTTAATATGAGAAAAAACATTTATATTATGAAAAAAACGAGTAAAGAGCTATATTCGGCTGTGCCGAATCTTATATACCCTTCACCAAATTACACTTTAAAATAAAAATTTTAAATATTTTTAGGTAAAAAAAATTAAATTTTTTTTCCAAAGTTGTTTTTTCTAAATTTTTCTTTAATTTTTTCATTTCAATTTTTTTTTTTTAAGTTTTTTAAAATTTTTTTTTTTTAATATTTAGTGAAAAAAATTTTTGTGAAAAAAACGGCTTAAAAAATATTTTTCCGATTTTGACCAATTGTAGGTCCAACTTACTATGGTCTTATATACGTTGTTGCAAAGGTCTTTGAAATATCTATCATTATATATCCATATTGTCTATATTAATGACTTAGTAATCCAGATATGGGTCATTCCTTATATCTCAGCCATTTGTGGACCGATTTTCTCGATATTAAATAGCAAACGAGCCGGAATTTCGTAGATATTGATGTATGAATTGTGTGTGTATGTTATTTGGGGGCTTCGGAAAGTTGATTTCAACACACGTCGACTCCGCTATCTATGACGATCCAGAATATATATACTTTGTGGGGTAGCAAATGAAAAATGTAGAAATTACAAACGGAATGACAAACTTATATATACCCTTGCCACACATGGTGAAGGGTATAATACATTTTTTTATGACGTTTATCTCCAAACACATTTTGCTTTCACAAAACTACCGCGATATGTGTTTACCATCAAAATTGGTGTCAAATTAAAGTTTTCATTTAGCTTGATACCAAAATCGTATGAGCGTAAAATAATTCACGGACTTAAAAGGTGAAATTTTGATAAAAAAAATAGGTCAAATTCCGAAGGGCATGTTTTTTATACCAAAATATATTCCGTAAAGAAAAACATAAAATTTGTATGTGTTCTTAAAGAAAGTTTTTTTTTTAATAAAAAAAGTGTTAAGTCGTACTTTCGCCCAAAAAGCAAATATCTACTATTTTTTGAATTTTGATATAGAAAATCGTTTATTTTTGAATATATAATTGATATTATGAATTTTTTGAAATTGATATATGAAAAAATCTGATAATGGTATGGCGGAAATTATAAGACATAAATAGCACACGCAAGCAAGACCTAGGCAAGCGTTTCCCAAAAATATAAAAAGCTTTGAAATCGGATTGGAAACCAAAACATGGCACGTATTTAAAAATTTTACAAGTCGAAGGTACCCTACTTTGAGCCCCCATAATGCCGCCCCTGTAGCATTTGTAGGGTCCATTTTAAAAACTTATAATTGTGTACGCCCAAGTAAAATTTTGGTCCGATCAGGATTAGAAATGCCAGAAAGTGCAAATTTCCACCACAGCTCGCTGGTTGGCGGCATTAGGTTTTATGTTGGCTTTGAGGGCCGATGTAGTTTGTCGCTTATTCGTCCAACTTAAGAAAAACCCTAATATTTGTCTAAATTTGCATGGTCTCGGTGGCCAGTTCACTTCACGATCACGTGAGCTCATCAAGGGAGCTAGCCCTTGACCACAAAGTATACAGAGGCGACACGTCAAAAAAATTTCAAAAAAATATATTTGTCTCTTTCGCTCGAAACAATTTCAACTGGTTTGGTTTTGTGCTTATTTATATAGTTGTTTGTTTTAACGCACTGTCTGTATTAAACCGCAAATTTGTTTTCTCTTTCTATCGAAACAATTTCAAAAAAAGGTGATTTTAGTGTTTTTGAACGGTCAAATTTGACACCTCTGTATACTTTGTGCCTTGACGGTGATGGTCTGGCCAATGTCGTTGTCAATAAATTATAAACCGATGACGCCGCCAGCACAAAACAGTGACTTTTTCGGAATATCATGGATTCTCATTGATTTCATATGGATTGATATCGTTTAGCCGATTTCATATCTTGCGTGAACAGATCACCAATTTAGATTATACAATTCACGCTGATTTGGCAAAATAGACTGAATAAATGATAACCAATTCGACAGATAAAGCTTCAGCATTGTTGTCGCTATCAACTGAAAATTTCGGAAGTCCCTATTGGAAAAGCAGGTAGTAATTATCGTATAGTAGTTAATTCAGTAAAATTATTATTTATGTTATTATCAATGAAACATTTATTTAGGAATGTTTTACTGAAGAACTATTATTCAGATCGCCCATAGTGCTGCCACATTTATATTTAGTAATTTGTCTGCAATATGTTTTTACTATATTGAAAAAAGAATTTAGTTTTTTTATTGAAGACAATTTCTGTGTGTGGTTACAAGTGTAAAACAATGCAATGATTTATAGAAGATTTAAATAAAACATAAAAAAATAAATATTCATTGGCATTTAAATAATACTGTGCTCACTAATCGAATAGGTTAGTATAATTGGACATACATATATGTATATTTTATGAATTATTATTTGATATTTATATGAAATATATCGAATAATATATAAAATGTGGTTTCTTAGTTTAAAATAACTCCTGAATTCCTTAGAAATTTCAACATGTTCCAAAATATTAACATATTTTTTACTTAATATTATATTAGAAAAAATAATAATAATAATAATAAAATTATACAAGAAAATAACATTCATATTAATTCCATGTGTTGCAATAAAATTTTAAAGCTTATTATGCACAGACACCGCTGCTTTATACACTATACAAAACACAACAAAGTCCCTGAAATGTTGTCAGAAAAATTATGATTTATAGTACCCAGTACACTACACGACTATACAGACTACATTACATTACATTTCACTACACAACCATATCATACATACACCTCTAATGGTTGCTACAGCTACTGTTAGTTGGTAGTTGGCAGTGGTATGCTGGAGCACAGCTCTACATGAAGCATAAGTTTATAGCCTGCTAAATATGTAGCACGAGTATGTATGTAGAATATTATAGTTGCTGCTGTTGCTGCCAAGTAATGCAGTAATTTTTCAATATTTTATATTGTAACAATGTTTTTCTTTTCGTTTCGTTTTTCCAGATTTTTAAACACAGCCAAACAAATTTATAAATATATGAGGATAATCAAAAATTTTGGAGAATTTGACTAAAAGTATATTTTAAAAATTTTTTACTTTCAAATTTTAAGCTTTTATTTTGAAGCATTTGTACAGTATAAATGTAGGATCGGGTTAGAATCCGGTGTTTGATAGGGGAAAGGGACAGGACGTTCGTCTACAGTTCATTACATAGATTGGTGAATGTGTTGGGTTTATAACGAATGGGGACAGGACGGAACAGGAACACGATAATAAAAGCCGCACGTTTTGGACAGTAATCATTAAGTTGTGATTCAGTTGTGGAGATCAGTCACTGAGTGATAGTTTCTCAGAGTGACAAGTGTAAAAGTATTTTGAATTATTGTTTTTTCTTAATTTAATTGAGATGTAAATAAAATGTAAATAGAATGAATTTGAATTGGAAGAAGTGTTTATTTAAAGAGAGAGTTATAACGATAAGCAGCGCAAACAAGAGGAAATACTTAAGCCAGAAAGAGAAGTAGAGTTCTGCAATTTGGAAGTTAAGCCAAAGGAAAAGAGATGGAAAGCTAGTTTTCTACATAAATTTATTTTTTAGCTATGACCTTTTCCCATCTTTCTGGCAACATACCCATATTTTGATGCCAAGAACGAATCAAGCCTTTATCTCATAGTCTTTTCAAATGTGAAGCGAGAGGATTCTGCATCGACCGAATCAAATATTAGTCGGACGGGTCACTTCATAACCACTACATTCTCAATACTTTTATTATGGTTTAAGTCTGGCAGCATCTTCTGGTTCATAAGAATCAGTTTCGATGGTCTGGTCAGATTTTAGCAGCTCATAATACATATCTTCCACCAAATATAGAGAATTACCTTAGCGCAAAAATCTAGTGACTCTAATTTATGTTAGACTTAATCTGTAAGTTAGAAACTCTTAGTACAGATATCAAATTAATGAAAAAACTCTTGTAAGTGTCAAAGCATATTTTTAAAATTTCAACTTTTAAATGACCATGACTTTAAGAGGTGAGATTAGTGGATTAGGATATTTGTTTCTACCCAAAAGACAAACAAGCCATCTGAATTCAGTTTCAATGATTCTCCAAAAAATTATGAATTTCCTCATATATGAACATTTTATTTATACAGTGTGTTTGTTTATGGCTGTGTACGTAAACATATCTTTAGAGACTTTTTAAAAGATTTACGACACCGCATATGTCTGCAGGTCAAAATCAGTAAGAAAGAAAGACGAATAAAAAAAGTAAACGTTAAACTGTTTTTGTGGTTTTTTCCAGTTTATATACGTTGTTTTTCATCACCGTGCTTTTCATTTTTATAAAAAGTAAAATTTAATATAAAAATGTTTGTGTAAGTGCAAACAGTGGGTGGAAATAGTTTAAAAAATTAATTTTTGCACTGTATAAGGTACTACCACAATAATGAGGACAATTATTATAAGCTTAAAGTGATACAAAAAAATTAATGAAGATGAGGAATGATGAAAGTTAAAATAGCAAATAACAAAAATCAACTGTTATCATAGCAGTGACTAACACTGTATGCTCAAATATTTATACAAAAAAAAAAAAAAAACACACAGTTACTTACCACCACGCACTTCACATGTCAGCACAATATTGTCGCCTTCAAACAGAGGACCCACTGCACCGGCAACATCTCGACCCGATGCATCGTATACCAAGATTTGATGTGGAGGAACTAAAATATAAAAGTTCCACGTATAAAAATACACTCCAAACCATTTAATGTTTAAAGTTAAGCGAACGAAAACTAAAACTAAAAATACACTTACCAATAACCGTTAAATTTATTCTATGATTGCGTGTAGGAGAATTTTGGAAGTCAACGCGACATCTATACACTCCCTCATCGTCCAATTGTATATTGTCAACTTGTAATTTGGCAGGTTGTTTAGATGTCACAAAATAAGCTCTGGGACCAAATGAATTTGTATCAGACCAGTACAAAGCCTTCTCGAAAGGTCTCCCCCGTACATCAAAACTATAACAAAAATTATTTAAATATATTAAATTGTTTAATACGCTTATAGAATTTTAATTAAATTGCTTAATTATGTAAATTTTTTTTCTCGTTTTATTTTTGTATTGACCGCAGTTTAAATTTGCTGTCAGACAACTTGTTCCAGTGTTTTCTTTTTCATTTGTTTGTGTGAATTTAATATTTTTTTTTTTATATATTTTTAACTGTTGTTTTACAAACATCATTTGCATCCTGTGTATGTTTTTGTGTGAAAGTATGCATGTGTATTAAACTGTTACAGTTCACTTGACAGACAAGTGAAAAGTGAATTAAATTATTTAATTTTTTGACATAAAAGAGTTGAAATACTATGTAATGCTTTGTACTCTATTTTTGCGTGTGTGTGTATATAATGGATTTGTTGTGATTTGGTAAGAAATTTACTCTAAAAGTTTATAATAGACTAGCTGACCGTCCCGGCTTCGCTGGGTAGCTATTAATAAATTTTTACTTCGTTTAGCAGGTGCCACGCCCATTGTACCTATGTAGGTCATAAAAAATTTCATCGAAATCGGCCCAGCCTTTAAGGAGGAGTTCAGTTACTGACACACATACAGACGAATTATATATGTAAATAAATATGGACGAAATGAAAAATTTCGATAAAAATAACACTCTGCTACAAAATGACACTTTTTGTCAGAACTTGAAAAGCGACCTAATGGGGGTTGTAGACCTATGTGAGGACATACTAAAACCGTTTTCAAAGATTTTGAAACACCCTCAACATTTTGAGATATTTTGAAAAAACAGTTTTAGGGTAGGTCGTAGTACTTTAGTACCTCTAACTCACATATTTTTAGACCGATTTCAAAATTTTAAACAAAATGTATATCAAGAAAAATTGCGTAAGTTTTTATAAAAAGTTTTACTTATTAAAATCTGTTTATATTTGCAAAAGTTATTAAACTTTTTTGAGAAAAGTTCAAAAAATTTAAATATTTTTTTATAGTTTTTTGTTTATTTTTATTTATATGCGCTGGGGGTGAAAAAACTAAAAATGGTGTTAATTAAAATTTGAATAACTTTTAGAATTTTCATCCGATTTGAATAATTAGAACCATGTTTTGTTAAGAACTAAATTTCCTATATATATTGGTATTAATTTTTATAAACTTTCATATCAAAATATGCAATGAAAAGCGACTAAAATCAAAAATGTTGATACATTTTGTTTTTCTTTTAGATATTCTTAACAAAAACAATACTTATAACTTAAAAATGTATCAAAAAATGCACGTTATTTTAAAGCGTAATCAGTTTTCTTTCCAAACCCGTTAAACAATTTAAAGTCGGACAAAAACCGACAAAGTTACAGGTCGATAAGTCGACGAACATCACTGAAAACGGTTTTTTCAGAATAACTTCTGAATTTGAGATACAAATTTGTAGTGTACTCAGCTAGACCTATAGCCCACGCTAGGCCGTTTTCCAAGTTTTTTTTCCATCGTAGCACCGTGTAATTAATTCATGAGCCTTACTCTTCTGATTTCGACAATATTTGGTACAGTTTGTTTTTTATATAGGTTCAAATTCATTTTGAATAGAACTGTTAGTTAAGTTATAAAATCTGTATCATGTATGATCTCGAAAGCTAATTAATCGTTTTATTCATTCAATCCATTAAAACAGGATATATCTCAATAAATATACCTTTCATTGCCTAAAGATTTTGAACATCGCTTAACTGAACGCATATATAAGAATACAATAATGGGACCATGGGGTTCTCTGGATAATTAGAAGTTTGTGATATATTTTGGACTTATGCTAATAAATTCAACAAGTAGATATCTACGGTGTAAAATATCTAGCAGATAAAGTCACGATTTTTAAGTCAAAGCATATTTCCCGTTGGATTTAATTTAAGTACAAATTTATATAGACATTCAAATTAATGTGAAATTTGTAAGGAATCCTTCAATGTCCCAATTTATAGTTTTCATATATTTTGTGTTATAAAGTCGTTTCTATGATTCTGGCGCATAAATGAGGCTGAATTTGATCGATGTCATGGGTTATATTAGGTTTGGGGGCTGATGTGATTTGTGGCTTCTTCGCTCTTTGACCCGTTAGACTTTTTTTGGGGGGTTTTCTAAAGTCGCACCTCCACCTGAGATAACCATGCCCTTAACTAGCCATCCTGTTGAAACCACATGTCGTTGGTGTGCATATCACCCAATTCAGGCCAAAATAAGACTTTTTCGAATTGCTCATGGATCTTGTGTAGATTGGTATTTTCATAAATTCGGTAAATTTGTTTGTTAATGTACTCATTCTCAGAAGTTGGCCTAGGCGTAAAATAAGAAGCGTTCGGAAAACCCATTTTATCATTTTCACGTACTGTTGAACACTATATCTGTCCATGGTTGTTTGGTAAAGCAGAATGAGTAAGTGACAGCAAAAGTGTATGACAAGTAAAAGATAGATGTCAATTTGACAGATATAGCTCCAACAATATAGCCGCTACCAACTGTCAAACTATTGGATCTTTCGAAAAATAATGAACATAGTTTACCATTGCTTGAAGGATATTTTTAAAATTTGTTATAATTTTTATTACGATAAAGAGATTTTTATGATATATTCAGAAAATGAATTTCTACAGGAAATCTATAAGACTTAGTTTATGAAAATCGCACAACAAATTATACAGATGTTCCCAAGTATGTTTCATAATTATTGCTGAGTTTTTACTTTAAGTTAAGAACCACACGATAGCTTTTAATTGAAGAAAGCTATGTATTGTAATATTGTAAAAATTGTTCAAGCGGTTCAAAAGTTATACAATTGAAACTTCACAATTTTATACGTTTCTTATAAAGAAACTCGATATAATCTAAACCATGGCAACTTTACAAATTTTATGGAACTTCAGATTTTTGTCATATAGAAGTGATAATCTATGGGCAAGTGTTTTTATTTCATAATCCAGTAATTAAATTATAATCTCACTATATTTTATTAAACATAAAATTTACAAGTAAATTAAAATTAATTAAGTACATATAGGGTAACATTTATTCGTTATAGTTTAAGTTTATTTTTTATTTTATTATATAGTATTATTACTTTTTATAAAGCTGTACTTTTTGTTGTTTGTTACATTATTATTATTTATCCATTATGTGGAAATATTTTTGTAAAATTATCTCATGCGTAATATTAAGTAGATTTATTTGTCAGATTGACATGAAAATACATAAACTATAGTACATAATTTCACATCATTTTACAAAGTATGCTGGGAGTGATGTCGTACAGTAATATTGTCATGTCATTTGTAACACATTGAACAACTCGTCAAATTATTATTATTTTTTTTTTCATTCTCTCTTTTATTTGTCCTACATTTTTGCTTTATTGTCCAGTAATATGAAAATGTCATTTGCATGCGATACAATTTTTTAAAAACTTAATAAATTCGCTGGATTCAATTTAAGAGGTTTTTATAATAACAATTGCTGAAATCTAATATCAGCACTTTACTATGTAGTTTATAATGAAATGTTGATCTCTACACATGGCATCAGTAGGATTATATTAGATCCGTAGATCCGTGTTTATCAAGAACAGTATCTTACCAACACGATTAATGCCAGAATTATCTAAATATATCTGCATATACCTACTTAGTCATAAGCCACCAAAGTATTAGTCATTAGCTTGTTCGGTCAGACCAGACAACTAGAAAATTTCAATGAAGAAAAATACCAAATTAATAAAAATTACAGTTACATAATATTCAAGTAAGAAAGCTATATTCGGCTGTACCGAATCCTACATACCCTTCATCAAATTATATAAATTAAAATAATTTTTTTTTAAAAAATTTTTTGAAATTTTTTTTTTCAATAATGATTTCCTACCAAAATAGAGTCAAAATCGGGAGTATTTTTCCCTATTTTGAACCATTGTAGGTCCAACTTTATTAATAACTTATTATTAATAACTTAGTAATTTAGATATAGATACAAAATAGGCCACAAATCGAGGTTATCCTGTTTTTTCCTTATATCTCAGCCATTTGTGGGCCAATTTTAGATAGCACCATAATCATATACATATGTAAGTTATTTGAGGGCTACGGAAAGTAGATTTCAATATACAGACGGACATGGCTTTATCGAATCCGCTATCTATAGCGATCCAGAATATTTATACTTTTTGGGGTCGCAAATTAAAAATGTAGGAATTACAACCGGAATAAACTTATATTTACCCTTTCCACTCATGGTGAAGGGTATAAAAACAAGTATAAAAGTACAGTTGGCTCTACATCAGTTGAAGTCCAAAGTTTTCCTAAACCAAGGTGATTAACTGTATCTCTCCTGACAATTTAAATACGTGGTCAAAAATGCCATTTAAATAAAGCCTATGTGATCCTTTACGATTTGCTCATAGATCATTTTGCAATCGGAACAGTAGTTTATTACCAACGTTGTGCCTCATTTAATCTACTCAAAAAGTGATTCATAATAACCTAAAGTGGTTAGATCACTACTGTCACCAATATTTTTCTTAAGTTTCATCAAAATCGTCCCAAAAATATATAATATTTCGCTATCTCTCCATGAAAAATTCCAAATATTGAAAAATTTGACCTTTGACCCTCAATATTTAAGGCTTAGCGTTTTCCGATTTTATTAAAACTTTTATAGTATATTTAAAATTACCTAGACTATAATATGCTTAACAGATTTTAATTAAAATTAATTCGCCAAAATATGGGCAAAAAATTTGTTTTTCTCGAAAATCGTAAAATTTAAATCACAGGTACGGAAAAACTATAGGAGGACATACTTTTTTCACATTTGTATTCCCTATTACTTTGTCAATAAATATCCATGTGATGGTGAACAAATTCTGAAATTTGTTTAACAAAATTTTTAAAAATTTGAAATTGGAAAAAAAATTAAAAAAAAATATTTTTTTTTGGTTATACCTTCGAATAGGTTAACGGTATCCTATGAAGATAAAAACTCATATACAAGTAAATATGGATATATTTTAAGTAAGAATAAACTTTTGTTTTAATATTTCTCAAAATATGTTAATTTTGTTCCTACATTCTTGTTCTAGTGGCCTGAGACACATTAATGGCCGGGCGATTTTTTAATAACTTTAAAATTTTTTAACTAATTTTCGTCTTTTATATCTCATTAGAACCACAATTATGTACACATTTCGATTCTTTTAAATTAAATTGCAAAAGTAATTACTTAATAGCAAAATTTTTACAAAATCTGAAAAAATTTAATTTTTCCCCTTGTAAATGCACCTCAAAACTAAATCGAAAGCACTTCTTAGAACAAGATAAACATTTTTTTGGTGGTATTTTAGGTCATTACTAAAGTTTTCAGCGGGTACCGTTTCAACATTTCAAAAAATTTAGTTCTAAGGGACACTCTAATGTACATACATAAATATGAAAGTACTGATTTAGACGGTTATTTGTTGATTTGAATGTAATGCAAATAATGTGCAATTTATTTATAGAATACAAAATTTGCATAAATTTATCATTGGATTATTGTATAATGTAATTTTGTTGTGAAACATTTTTATTGCTAGGAACAAAAAAAATACAATTCTTTGAATATCCAAATAATGACATTAGATCTATTTTAATTTTAGGTTTGTTGTACAAAATGTCAACTAACTTTAATAATAAACCTTTAAATAAGCTTTCCATAAGTTAAAAAATCTATCTGAATCATTAAAATTTAAGTTTTTTTATATTCCTTTAAGATAATAGATACTTTACTTTAATTTATGCATTTCTTTGAACCATTTCTAAGAAAAGTTTACATTTAGATACATGCTTTCCGGTAAAATAAAAGACCGACACATTTAAATACTAATTTTTCAACACTCTCAAAGTGTTGATAATGATGATGATGGCACAGATGAAGATATCGTCTTTTCTGAAATACAAAAAAAAGTACACAAAAAAAATTCCTGCTAATTAACAATAAACCACAACAGTAATGTTTGCAGACATTTTCAAGCATATATTTTTTCTTTTACACAGAAGAGAAGAAATAAATATATTTTATGAATAAAAAAACAAGTACAACTAACACCCCCCTAAAACTCTGTTCAAGAAAAACTTAATTGCCGACATTTATCTTTGGAAAAGGAAACGCAAAACGTTATAAAAATAACAAGCAAACAATCTTCAAAACTAACAAAGAATGTCTTCAAATTAATGCCACATAGAGGTGACGCTACTTCTGCTATAAAACATTATAGAACAAATTTCAGAAAAAGACCACAACCGCACACAGTCAGACACAACAGTGGCGGGAAGCCAGCCAGGCAGCCAGTCAGCATTACCATCACTGCCAACCAGACAGGCACAATACAGACATCACAAGCCAGAAACTGCTCCTTCATTCATATGTTCGTTCGTTCATAATGTGTCTTCGTACTGTGAGCTTCAGTTTTATTTTTACTTTTTATTTTATTTTCTTTGTAGTCAGTTTCTAATGCAAACGCCACAAACCACAAATGACGACATCTTTACATTGTGATAAGCATAAGATATATTGTATATATGCACACAGGATATAAATTGTGTCAGCGGCGAAGAAATAAAATCACGCGCAGGACTAAAATGCTACCAAAAAACAAGAAAACAAGTACAAGCCCGCACAGAATTTTCTTAAGAGTAAGTAGAAGAAAAGTGGAAGAAAAAAAAATATATATTAAAGAGGTTAAATATAAACGTTTGTAAATGTATTCCAACACTGTAAGTTATCACCAAGACAGTTAAGAATAAAGCAGCAGCGGCAACAACAGTAGTAGCTGGAGAGTCACAAATGCAAACAATAAAAGACGACCAGGACAATGACAGCTTCAACTTTTGATATTAGATGAGAGAATGAGAAAAAAATATTTGTGAAATCTTTGTTACACTGTTTCTTGTAGAAACAAGTAAGAAAGTATGGTCGGTCAAGCCGATCATATAATACCCTACACAAAGTAAATGTGTAGGGTATTATTCGAATATAATAATTTATATCGTTTTGTTTTATTCTTTGCAGTGAGTAAAACAAAAACCAAACATAAACAATTAGAATGATTGTCCCATTTTGTTTTGTATTGTTTTTGCTCATGAGCGCAAACTGTACATTAATATAAACGTACGCAGCTATAAAAGAAAAGAGTAAGAACAATATTAAAAAATTCTGATAAAAAAACGTTTAACAAACGTTTGGTAATTGATTTACTCATTATAATAGAGAACACAGTACAAAAAAAAAAACAAAACGATTAAAAAATACGTTTCTCTATCTGTTTTGTACTCAAATGAACGATTGTAACGGTAAATTAAATAATGTAGATGAGTGAAAAGCTAATCATTTCGTTTTCTCTCTTTGTTACTTGAAAAGTTTTTGTTTTGTTTTTGCTCATGTACAATACAATATAAAAATTTTGATTTGTTTTGTACATTTTGCAAACGTTTGCGAAATGTTTTGTTTGTTTTCATACTCTGTTCTTGAGTGATTTTCGGAAGTGCGCCTTATATGGGAGCTATGACCAATTATGGACCGATCACCATGAAATTATACCGTGTGATTTATGTCTGTATGAAAGTCATTTATGTTGAATTTTGTGTGTATACCAACATTTTTAAGAGACTTATGCATGTTAAAGTGATTTTCGGAAGCGGGTATATATGCGAGCTATGAGTAATTATGGACCGATCGTGACAAATTTTGGTGACATGTATTTTGTATATATAGAACTTATCTGGAGCGAATTTGGTGTAGATATAAGTATAAATTAAATATTTATGACCGATAAAGTCCAATTTCGGGAGGACATTTGTATGGGGGCTAGGAGAAATAATGGACCGATTTCAGCCAGTTGCAATAGGCTTGGTCCTTGAACCGAAAAAATTATATGTACCAAATTTTTATCGAAATATCTTTAAAATTGCGACCTGTACTCTGCGCACAAGGTATACATTTACAGCCAGACGGACGGACATCGTTTAATCCACTCAGTCGATTCTAAGTCGATCGGTATACCTTAAGGTGGGTGTTGGACTAATAATTTTGGGCGTTACAAACATCTGCACAAACGCATTATACCCTCCCCACTATGGTGTTGTAGGGTATAAATATTCGAAAGCTTTCCGGATTTTATAGATCAATTTTTATTTAAAGAAAACTAATTAAAATTTTATAAATTTTTTACTGGATTCAAAGCTAAATGAACAAGTATCATGACTATATTACTTATCATAACACAATTTTTAATGTTCAAGACATTTTCAGTGGAAGGCCTTGTTTGGGACCTAGTGACAAATGTTGCCCGATTTTTGCGATATTTTACAATATAATTTCAGACTACTTAGAAGGAAATTTTATCAGGATTGCCGCGTATTCGTCATATTTATCACTAGCATACACGGTTATTGTCCATTTTCGGTACAAAACAAACCTTTCCGCCAGCTAGCTGCTTTCGCTTAGGACCTATCGTGTTTTCAATAGACAGACAGACATACCTACGGATAAACTGACGGACAGACTGAGGGACATAACCAGATAGTCTTAAGTAGAATTTTATGAGGACCGATAAAGTATAACTGGTGTGGGTCTGCGAAAAATATTTTATATAAGCAACATAAGATCCTTTATACCGGGGATATCCCGTGTAATGCCGGGTGATCTGGTTGGGCACATGCGCATTCTAGGCATCTTTGGAAATGATCCTAGTATTGCTAATTTGATGTTACATCAGTTAGGCTTACCCTTGTCTATGATATTTTCTAAGTACTCTGTTTCCGGAATAGTGCTTTACAAATAAATATAAAACCATAACCAAGAAACAGTGTAAAAACATCTTACATAAACCCAGAAATTATGTAAGGAAATAAGGCTTCTTCAACTACTACATTGTACACTGACATTAGCGTACTATAATAAAATGCTTTAAAAATATTGCGACAAGTTTTACATTGAATGTTCTCCACAAAAAAAAAATTGCGTAAGAAAATTATCAAAATAAGAAAAGTAAAAAAATAGTATAATGAAACCCACAATACGGAAGGAATTACTTGTAAGAAATAAACATTCTTTTATTTACTGGCTTTTAAATAAAATGAAAGAAAAAAAATATCAAACCAAAAAAAAACTGGAAAGATTAAAAAAACCCCGGGAAGGTCACGTGACATGCAAAATTTCCATTCTCAGGATTATAAACAAAAACTTCTTTGTATTCTATTGCCTTAATACTTAGTAAAGTTTTATATATTTTTTTGGAGTTTTCTTTGGTGTAGGTCGTCTTGTAAGTGAACCCATTTCAATGCATTCAAGTTGAAGATTATTTGCTATTATTCGCTCATTAATAATTCTTATCAGTTTGTAATTTTATTTATTTTTTTTTTCTATTTCCACTTGTCTTTCACTGGAAATATGGATATTGTAAGAAATTTGGTAGAGCAACAAAAAAAATTCAACAATGTTCAAGTTTTATGTATTTAAAAGGCAGAACAAAAAATGTTCTAGTGGGGCGAAAAAAAATTAATATTATTTTCAACAATTTTTTTTACATATATCTTATTTTTTAAATGATTTAACAATTTGAGATTTGTATTACGTTTATTATATTTGACTGGGTATAAAGGGAAATATAAGTAAGTGTGTATTTTTTATGTCATTTTGCGTTTTTAATGGCATTTTTCTTTTAAAACAAATGTTTCCTTTTTATTTGCATGTTTAGTACATTTTATTTCCTTTTTGTTCTCTCACACATTTTCCATGTCTCGCCGTTGTCAAATGTTTATTTTTTTAGAATATTTATTACGTTGAGATTGGTTTATTTTGCTTGCCTTTGTTGATAATATAGTAAATATGTTAGACATTTTGTTGTTATAAAATCAAGCTGTTGTAATGATTTCCTTTTTTTAATGTTTGTCAGAGAACATACAAAAAAATTTAAAAAGCGAGGACCA
Source organism: Calliphora vicina (assembly GCF_958450345.1). Lineage (NCBI taxonomy): Eukaryota > Metazoa > Arthropoda > Insecta > Diptera > Calliphoridae > Calliphora > Calliphora vicina. The sequence continues at coordinate 143,603,017 of NC_088780.1, read as the reverse complement.
TTCTTAGGGTAGATATACTCATTTATTTATGAGGAGGGGTTTTATAAAGTGTCAATTTGTCTTTGGTTTCTAAATAATTTAAAAAATTGAGATATTTTAATTTCATTTAAGTTTTATTTCTTAAAATAATTAGTTCGCTCTAAGTAATTAAGTGTTTTTATATGGTGATAATAAGAGATAATAGAATTAATATAAATTAAGGGATATAGATATCTTAGTGAATGCTTTTTTATAAAAAATATTTGATTTGTTGTATCTGGCAAGATACGTACGAGAAAATACAATTCCTTTTTATATCGGTAGCATTACCTTTATCAAATATAATATCAGGTACTACTCGTGAGTACATTGTCGTGGATAGTCTAACATATTACAGTGTTTTGTCAGAGAAAAGTCATATTGAAATATTAATACATCTCAGCAAACAAATTTAGTTTCTCTCTGCACAAAACCAAATTCTTATTTCTGATCACACCTCAGTATGGGAAACAACATAAAATAAAACTTTTTATAAATTAAAAAAAAAAAAAAAAATTTTCTAACGCACAGAAAACGGATAAATTTATTTTGGAAATCGAGATATTTAAAAAGTGACGATTCTTACCCTCTTGTGTGGTTTTCCACATATATTGATTGTATGTCTAAAAAATTCGGTATTTTTTCAAATTTTAAAATTCTATTTTGAAAAGTTGTAGCTATGACCTTTTCCCATCTTTCTTGCAGCAAATGGATACCGAGCCAAAAGAAATGCTCATCTTTTGAATCCAATTCGTATACTTTGTTCCAAAGTGAAGCCTATCCCAGAGAGAGCATTCTGCTTTGATATAAAGAAATAGTAGCCGTAAGGGGCGAGGATATTTGGCTTTGGTGTCGATTCGGCTGGTTGGCCGGGCTTCACATACTTTATATAGAAAGCTATGATAGAAAGAAATAGTAGCCGTAAAGGGCGAGGATATTTGGCATTGGTGTCGATTCGGCAGGTTGGCCGGACTTCACATACTATGTCGTACGACTTGTGTTATCATCACAAAAATTGATTTGGTTTCTTGAATAGCTTTCAAAAATAATTTCGTACATGAAAAATCGTTTTTCACTGATCGATAATATTTTGAAATTGCTGCTTGAGTAGCTCCCAATGTTTTGCAAGCTTTTGTTGCAAAGAATAACAAGAAGGGAAGCCTCTCAATTTTTCTACAACAACAACTTCTCTCTCTGTGGTGAAAGTGGTTTGAAAACTTATACATATAAACAAAATGTTACCAATACATGCATAGAGTTAGGTTTTTTATTACCTACTTACACTGGTGGACAAAATTCACCGCCATTTCCCATTTAGGACGTATAAAGGATCGCCACGCTACGTTTTTGTAAATTAGGTTAAGTTAAAAAGACTTGTTTTAACAGAAGTATAATTAAAATGAATTATTGTTTTTGTTGAAAAAATAAAATTTTGTGTTTCAATTATATTTATAACGTGGTACTCCTTTAAACATTCTAAAGGGAAATGGCGGTGACTTTTGTCCATCAGTGTGGGTTTTTTTTGACAGTGTTTCACTTCTTGTTATTATTCTTTGTTTTGTTGATTTTGACAATAATCTTCATGGTTTTCAAACCTTTTGGGTTGGGCGATGTTTATTTTCACAACTTTTGAGCAAAACAAACCATCTCTTGCACGTTAAAACCGATGGAAATCATTCACCATAAGTTTTGGTGAGCAATCGGTGAGCAAAACTTCCCGCATATGACGCTTTGTTGGTACAAAACTCGACATTTTCGAAGCAAAAATTCTTCTTTTTTAAAACCGTCTGCATCTGTGGATTTTCATATTTCTTTGTTTAAAATAAAATCTTTTTATTGACAGTTGGCTAGCCTGGAACTAAAGTGGTCTAAATAACATTTTTGTCTAAATCCACCTATGAGCATCAGCTTTATTTAGGCGTATTTATACCCTACACCACCATAGTGGGGAGGGTATAATGCGTTTGTGCAGATGTTTGTAACGCCCAAAAATATTAGTCTAACACCCACCTTAAAGTATACCGATCGACTTAGAATCACTTTCTGAGTCGATTAAACGATGTCCGTCCGTCCGTCCGTCTGGTCGGCTGGCTGGCTGTCCATGTAAACCTTGTGCGCAGAGTGCAGGTCGCAATTTTGAAGATATTTCGATAAAATTTGGTACATGTTATTTTTTCGGCCCAAGGACCAAGCCTATTGAAACTGGCTGAAATCGGTCCATTATTTCACCTATCCCCCATACAAATGTCCTCTCGAAATTGGACTTTATCGGTCATAAATGTTTAATTTATAAATGTATCTCCACAAATTGCCCTCCAAATAAGTTTTATATATACAAAATTCATGTCAGCAAATTTTGTTACCATCGGTTCATAATTAGTCATAGCTCCCATATAGACCCGCTTCCGAAAATCACTTCAACGTGCATAAATCGCTTAAAAATGTTGGTATACTCACAAAATTCAACATAGTAAACTTTCATGTAGACATAAATCACACGACCTAATTTCATGGTGATCGGTCCATAATTGGTCATAGCTCCCATATTAGGCCCACTTCCGAAAATCACTCAAAAACATAAATTATTGAAATTTTTTTAAAAAAAATGTTTTTGCTCTTTTACTTAGTGTAGGGTATTATATGGTCGGGCATGACTGACCATACTTTCTTACTTGTTTTCTTATATATTACATATTTAGTTAATAATATTTAATAATTATTTAAAATCTGTTGACCTACTGATTTGTCCATGAAAATTTGAATAAATTAGCAAATATTAGCTATTATATATTATAATTAAGTTTGATTAAAATATCACGATTGATATTCTATTACATGAAATATACATCATATCTTCAGTAAAAATTTAAGCAATAATATTGAGCCTGCTTCAAAAGATTTGCACAGAAACATCAATTGTAAAGAAAAATACAAAATTTCTCTTTACTCTTTTACTTTAAAAAAATACCGTTTGTGTTAATTAAATCGATCATTAAGGCATAAAATAGTATGAAGTATGTAACTCGCTTTATTCTGTTTTATTTTCCGCAACAAACAAACTGTTTTCTTATATAAGTAATTATTATTAAATTCTATAGTCCTTCATCTCATTGAGGGCCATAGTAATCTCATTTTCAAAAGTATTGTTTCATTTCCATTTTCTGTTGTGGTCTTGTTGGGTTTCATTACCCTGTGTTTTAATTAATTAAGCTAATTAAACTACGTGCTTGAAGCCATATTTATCCCCCCCCCCCTTTCCAATTCTCCGTGTTTTATTTTATAACTTCATTTACTTCTTCATGGTATTCCGTATTTTTTTTCGCTTGCTTTTCATTCGCTGATGTATTTTATTCATTATTTTATTTTCTCTCTATTTTGTGTTTAAAATTTGTTATTTTTCTTTTGTTTATTGGACACTTACGAGCTTGTAATCACTATTAAGTGGGGTTAACTTGTTAATTTATTGCAATTTAAAGCGACAATTTAATTTTATTTTAATATATTTCTATTGCTATTATTACGAGGACTATTATACATATTGCTTGATTTGTTTCACTTGTTTGTAATTAAAATGAAAATTGAGAAAAGCAAAGGATAGTGCATACAATTACGCATGGATTTATTGTTGAATACAAATTAAAATTACTCATACCCACTGATGGCTTAATTATCAATTAGATGAAAAACAGTCGGTTGTTAAAAAAAAAGTTAAACAAACAAACGCACAGTGGGTTGAATGGTACCCAAAGTGGCGATTAATTCACAGAAGCCGTAGTTTTAAAATATTATATTTTTTTATTGATAAGCACATAAAAACACAGCATTTTAGAAAAAAAAGGTTAAAAAAAATTTTTTAACCCTTTAAGCGCATTATTGTTTTTTGGAAAAAAATACCTTTTTTCACAATTTATGCTGTAACTTTGGAATGGAAAGCGATAAATAATTGAATAAAATTGAAAATTAAAGCATATTAAAAAATACAAAATATAAATTTATTGTTTGTATTTATATTAGTATAAATTTAATTTAAATTCCAATTTTTGTTTTACACAAAATTGTATAAATTTAAAAATTTTTTCAAAAAAGTCATAAAAGAGAATATTATAATTTTTTAGTACTGAATAATCATAAATCCATAAAAACAAAGCACTTTAGAAAAAAAAAAGTTTAAAAAAAATTTTTTTTTAACCCGTTAAATGCATTATTGTTTTTTGGAAAAAAAGACCTTAGCTCACAATTTATGCTATAACTTTGGAATGAAGAGCGATAAATTAATGAATGAAATTGGAAATTAAAGCATATTTCATGTGCTACTAAAAAATAAAATTATAAATTTATTATATGTATTTATATTAGAATAAATTTAATTTTTGTTTTACACAAAATTTTATAAATGTACAATTTTTTTTAAAAAAGTCACAAAAGAGAATATTATAATTTTTTCGTAATGAATAATCATAAATACATAAAAAAACAGCATTTAAAATAAAAAAATTAAAAAAAAAATTTTAACCCGTTAAGCGCATTATTGTTTTTTTGGAAAAAAAGACCTTAGTTCACAATTTATGCTGTAACTTTGGAATGGAAAGCGATAAATTAATGAATTAAATTGGAAATGAAAGCATACTTAATATGCTATTAAAAAATTCAAAACATAAATTTATTATATGTATTTACATTAGCATAAATTTAATTTAAAATCTAATTTTTGTTTTTCACAAAATTTTATAAATGTACAAATTTTTTTTAAAAAAAAGCCACAAAGGACAATATTATAAATTTTTGTAATGAACAATCATAAATACATAAAAACACAACTTTAAAAAAAAATGTAAGAAAAAAATGTTTTAACCTATTTTGTATCAGAATATGTTTTTTAGCAAGAGGAGTTCTTTCACTATAACTTAAATAAGTAAAAAACCTCAATAAACCCGCACGATTTTTTTTAAACTCAATCTATATATCGAAAAAAACCCAATAATGGAGAACTTTAAAAAAAATCTTAAAAAATATTTTCAAAACATTTATCTAAACAAAAATTATTTATTTATGTTCTCCAATACCTGATGTTGATGGTTCCATTTTAATATTTCTACTTTTAACAGATTTAACAAAAAATATAAGCTCTGGAAATATCACAATTTTCAATTTTAACCACAGCACGCAAAATTTGTAAAAATTATTTGACTTTGACCGCTCACTGCCAATAAAGTAAGTTACTCAGAACTGTAATTTTAGCAGTTTGTGATGTATTATTTAATGCACTTTAACCCAATACCAAACACGACTGAAACAGATAAAGTTCAGCTTTTGAATTAATCGCCACTTTTGGTACATTTCAACCCTCTGTGAAACGTTTAAATTATTTCTAATGGAAATTTGCTTTAAGTTTTCACGAAAAAGCACTTTTTCCTCAAAAACATAGAATTAAACTAAATGTCTTAAAATCTGTTTATGGATTTAAAATCTATGAAAACTAGGCTCCTAATTGAGTACCATTATTTAGTTTACTATTTAAGAATTCAGATTGTAGAATAAAAATTTTTTTTTAAGTTTATCTAGATCTGATTATGATAAATATTTAGCTTTGAATGCATTACATTATTTAACTCAGTTGAGAACACACAGGTATCTTTAAGGACTGAGATCGAATAAACCTTAACACACGTTTTTCCTTAAAACTTTTAACTCAAGTGTTATTTTTTTTTTTTTTGATCAAGTTACGTTTGAAAAATTTGTCAGTTATTATGTTCATTTGTGGTTAATCTGATTAAAATGAGTGACGAAATAAAGTGCGTACTAAAATGATTAAATATTTTCAACAAAAGTCAACTTGGTCCTACAAAAAGTTGGCCAAACATCAAAGGTCTGCCGTCATAGTGATTCCAATGTTATTAAACAGTATCGGAAGAACTTGTCCGTTGATTGAAAACCTGGTTCATGTAGAAGGAATGGTCAACATGATGTTTCTATAGCATTTAAATAGAAAGCATTTTCAAAAAAGCTCCCAACACATTCGGTAGGAAAGCAGTCCGGTAAGCTCAGTATTCGGACTATTTGGTACGAAAAGTTAAAGCTAATGAAGGTTTAAGAACATACAAGGCTCAAAAAGTTTCTGACAGGAACTCTGCTAAATAGATATAGCACGGAAATTGAAGTCAAATTTAATAAAAACAAGTAAGAGTGCTATATTCGGCTATGCCGAATCTTATATACCCTTCACCTTTGTTGTGGATGCATTATTATTTTTTATAATTAGTATATAGGTATGTATGTACATTGCCCACTTTCAGCTTACAGCATCCTAAATTTATCAAGAACACAAAAAACAACAACAACGCCAAACGAAACAGAACACCAAAAGAAAAAACAAAAACAAAATACGCAAGGCAATGAAACCAACACACATCCAAACATACGTTTAATTGTATAAAAAACAACAACAACGCCAAAAGAAAAACAAAATACGCAAAGCATGCACATTCAAACATACGATTTGTTGATTTTTTGTCAAAAAATTCTCGAAAGTATGTCTGACAGAATTGTTGAAGATTTGGATCCCGGAGATATCTGGGGCCTTCAGAAAATTGATTTCAACAGACAGACAGACGTACAGACAGACAGACAGACAGACGGACATGGCTTAATCGACTCCGCTATCTATAAGGATCCAGAATATATATACTTTATAGGGTCGGAAATGAAAAATGTAGAAATTACAAACGGAATGACAAACTTATATATACCCTTCTCACGAAGCTGAAGGGTATAAAACAAGTAAGAAAGTATGGTCGGTCAAACCCGACCATATAATACCCTACATAGGGTTGCCAGATCACAAAAGTCAAATAACTGGACCATAAGAAAAATTTAACTGGATTTTTAAAAAATAACTGGACAATTTAAAACTGCACTTATAGTTCTTATATTTTTTAATAAATTTGTTGCAAGAGTTTTTTTGGCAATCTTTATGAAAATTTAATAAATTATATTTTTTTAATTTATATAAGTATTTATACAAACGCCTTTTTTATTTTCATACAAATTTATATTGATCAATTCATAAAGTGTAATTTGAAAAGTGTACTTTTTTTAAAATATTTTTATAGTTTCACAAGTAGTTTTAATTTTATATCGTTTTTTGTATCTTCTATAAACTTGTAAAAAGTGATTTTACGTTATTTTGAATTTTAGGTGAAGATATATTAATTTAAATTGCAAAAAAAGTAGAACTATTTTATTTGCCACATATATTTTGTATTTTTATTTACAAAACTTACTAATGCAATGTTCTCACTTGGGCTTTTAAACGCGTTTAAGCAAAATTTTGATTAAGTTAATCAAAGCCGTTCACATTACATTTGAGTTGATTAAGTTGACACTAAAATGATTAAGTTGATAAATAAAAAAAGAACAAACAAATTTGTATTTCTTTAAGGCATTAAATATGGAAATAAATACTTTATTAAAGATATCAGCAGATTTTTTTAAACTTTTTAATTATGAAATTGTGAACATTGATGAATTATTTAAGGTTTTTTAAGGAAAAAAAACTTCTGTCAAAATTTATTTACCGGTACTACACTGAAAGGTGGCCGATGCTACATCATAGTCGGTTTGAGGTATGTTCAGGTGATTCTATGTGATTAATGAAGTGATTAAGTTTTAATTATGTCAATTTAAAGTGATTAACATTTAGTGATTAATCATTTAAATGTATGGATAATCATCTCGATTTTGAAGTGATTAGAGCTTAATCACGTTTGAGATGATTAACTCTGCAATTGTGAACATAGTATAAGGCCCAAATTTTGTAAATCACAAAAACAAATTTCTGAAATGTGTGAAATTTTATTTTTGCTATGCACATAAATATCACTTTGGTGACGTGATTTACAAAATTAGGACCTAAATCTTTTGCTTTCAATCCTTTATATAGATTGTGTAAGTTATTTTTATGGCATTTTTTTTTAAATGGACCATATCATATCAATTGAAATTATCAAAGGCTTCTCGCATGCAGCAAAAGTCATTGTACAACATGTTGTCAATTATATATGTCATTTCTAAAACTTTGGAAGCTCTGATAAGTTATCCCACGATAAAAGTGATTGTATTAAATTGATATGTGATTCGTCTCCGAAATCATATCATTGCTATAAGCTCGTAATATCAATTTTTAAAAATTGATTTGCTTCGAATTTTAAAGTTTATGTTTCGAGAGACGAAATATTTTTTAAAATAGTTACTACTTTGCTTCCATATTTTAACCAATTTAAAAGATTACTTATTGCACAGTTCTATAATAGTACAGGAATAACTTAATAGGGCTTAATTCATGCATTACGTTATACATAAACTACAAATATGAATCTGACAAACCATCATCTATATATTCTTCATCATCATTACAACAAATTAATCGGTCGGTTGCTGGCTAGGTACTAATCACTGTAAGGAATAAATTCAAGTGAATATACATTTCACAAATGTATAACTATACAATTTGTTCTTCTACTAAATATCTATTAATAAATAAATATAATTAATAAAAAAAATATTTTCCGAAATGAAATAAATTATTTTTGAACTGGACAAATTGTGTTTTAGCTGGAAACTGGACAAGACACAAAACAACTGGACAATCCAGGCCATTCCAGGCCGTCTGGCAACCCTAACCCTACACCAAGTAAAATTTCAATAATATATATTTTTGAGTGATTTTCGGAAGTGGGCCTTATATGGGAGCTATGACCAATTATGGACCGATCGTCATGAAATTAGGTCGTGTGATTTATGTCTATATGAAAGTTTACTATGTTGAATTTTGTGAGTAAACCAACATTTTTAAGCGATTTATGCACGTTAAAGTGATTTTCGGAAGCGGGTCTATATGGGAGCTATGACTAATTATGGACCGATCGTAACAAAATTTGGTGACATGAATTTTGTATATATAAAACTTATTTGGAGCGGAATTTGTGGAGATACGTATATAAATTAAATATTTATGACCGATAAAGTCCAATTTCGGAAGGACATTTGTATGGGGGCTAGGTGAAATAATGGACCGATTTTAGCCAGTTTCAATAGGCTTCGTCCTTGGACCGAAAAAATAACATGTTCCAAATTTGATAGAAATATCTTAAAAATTGCGACCTGTACTCTGCGCAAAATGTATACATGGACACCCAGCCGACCAGCCAGCCAGACGGACGGAAAGTGATTCTAAGTCGATCGGTATACTTTAAGGTGGCTGTTGACTAATATTTTTGGGCGTTACAAACATCTGCACAAACGCATTATACCCTCACCACTATGGTGGTGTAGGGTATAAATATACCTGTATAATTGATGACGAAACTCTTTCGCATCTTCCGGGTCAATATTTTTATGTTGGTGATGCTCGAAGAAATGTAGAAAAGTTTAGGAGAAAATAGCAGAAACTTTTCCCAAAAAGTTCTAGGCGTGGCAAGCAATATGCAGTTGCGGCAAAATAAGCAGAACATTTGTTACAAAGGGCTCTACAAATAACGAAATTTACAACAAGGAATGTTTACAAAAGGAGATGCTTCCATTCATAAGACTTCCTAATGTGTCCACTAATTTTTGGCCTGATTTGGCATCCTATCACTATGGTAAGCAAGGTCTTGAGTAGTACAAGAACAATATGTGGTATTTGTACCAAGGGAAAAAAAACCTCCAAACTGCCTGGAGCTAAGGCCAGTGGAGAGCTATTGGGCTCTTGTTAAAAGAGAATTGAAGAGCACAAAAAAGTGTTCAAAAGTTTGGTAGATTTTAAGCGAACAAAGAGACAGAAAGGACTATAATAACCTTAATGGAAGGGTTTCCGGAAAATTTCCAGAAATTCATCACTATTGATTATAACTATATAAATAATATTTTTTGTAAGTTGTAATAATAATTTCAATCAAATAAAAAAATGAAAACTGTAGGTTTAGTGGTTTCTATTTTATTAACATTTATGTATGTTAAGATTTTTTTGATCTCAGTCCTTATATAGTGAGTGGAAATTTGATTTTTTTTTTTTTGGAGTATTATTATGAGTATTAAAACTACATTTACACTGCCTGAGTGCTCATCTGAGCTGGGTGTAAAAACGTATATTTAAAGACATGAGAATTTCATAATAGGCCAGATCTGAGAAGTTTCACTAGATTATCTTAAATGTCTACCGCTGAATGCATCTCAATTATTCTCCTCAGTTCAGAAAACACTATAGTGTAAAAATAGCTTAAGAAAGTGAACGAACTTCTTTCTTATTGCATTAATTAAAATACATACATACGTGTGTATTTACATATATCTGTAAATATTTGTGTTTTTTTTTTACAACCTTCACGCCAAATAATTTAATTGAAACACAATAAAGTTTTTTTTTTTAATTTAACATACAATGTCTGAGGTATATTGTGTGTGCGTGGATGAGTGTATAAAAAATATTTGATTTAGCCACGTAATTTATTTATTTTCTGTACATTCATTATTATATTATTGTTTTATTTTGTACATTTTTATTTTGTTTTTTTAAGAAAAACAATGAAAAAAGGCAAAAAACAAATTCATTATTTTTGTTTGGCCTAAAGGGAACAGTAATGTTAAGTTAGATCATTGAAAGACTGCAAGATGGAATAAAACAAAAGAAAGAAAAACAATTGTTAAAACTGTGTGGTAACAATAAAATACAGAATTGTTATAAAATGTTCTTGTGTTGTGTTGCATGACTTACAAAACAAATTCTAGATATCAGAGATGAATGAATGAATAAGAAAGTTGTACGAAGCTGAACTGAACATGATTTTAAAAATTAATGTAATTACATAACTGACATAACAAATATTAGTAAAATTCTTTGTAAAGCTATTATTTAACAAATCTCAAAGAATTAGTACACCTTATAATGAGTATACCTTTAACCAAATCTATAACTTTGAAAGCACTTTTCAATCTTTCATCGTATCAACACTTGTATATGTATAAATATATAAGAAAATGAAGTACAAGTTTGCTTGAAGTGCTTTGTTTTTCTTGTTGCTGTTGTTTTATAAGAGTCTTCCCTTAGTTTTTATTTATATATTTGATTCTGTTTTTTTTCACTCTCGAGCTTTATTTTATTTTCAACAATTAGTATGGTTTTTATTTATTTATTTTTTCTTTTAATTGCAAATACTTTATCTTACGCCTGAGTGGATGAGTTTAATTTCTATTCAAGTAGAAAATACAGAACAAAGAAGGAGAAAAATAAAGCGTTTGCTTTTGTATACAACACTGTTAAACAAAGATGATTATTTTTTTTATATCCTTGACAGATTATGGCCAACAAAAGATATCTTGATAAGGGTACTCTTAGAAATGTACGTATGGTATATGAATTTATTTTCAGCGTATAATATCTGATAAAAATAGAATCAAATGAAAGTGTTCTTATGTGTTTACGTACATATGTATCTGGATTATTTCAAATGTCAGTTTGTAACTGATGTTAACACATCAAAATTATGACAGTGGAAAATCCAAATTATTAGGTAATCTTATGGGTCAGAATTGCTGGCATAAGCAAAAGGATAACATGGAATTAGCTTATGTTAAGCTTAAGGTTGGCTAATATATCTCTTGTTTTTGCGGATAAATTTAAACTTTCGAATAAAATATAATAAAAAAGACTTTGTAAATAAGAAAATATTTTCTTTCGAGTAAATAATGTAAGCAGATTTTAACATAAATATATTTTCTGGACTGAAGAGAAGTCCTCTTCACTGTTTTCTGGTGGTAAAGTAATGTGGTGGCTTTGAAATTTAATGATTGATTATTTCTGTCGGCTGTAACTTATTTTAATTTATCAATTGTTTTCTATAGCAAAGTCAATGTGATCTTAACTGACAGTGAAGAATTTTATAGGTTGATTGGAGCCATAGAGAAATATACATAGAGCAGAAACTTTCTTGTCAAAAACCTAAGTGGTGAGAATGAATTAGTAAATAAAACTATGTGAAAACAAAAACAATACTCGTATGTGTGATTATTTTGAGTAAAATTTTGGTTTGAGTTTTTTCTAGTTTCCGCTCTTGTTGTTTCTCAATGATTGGAGCATTTTCCTGTATTTGCGTGTGTTTCTGGGATTTAACGATTTATTTTCAATTTATTCTCAACAATATTAATATTAATTTTTTTCTATGAAAACCTATTTTGTTTTGCACAGTGCTTTAAAGAAAATTGTATATAGACAAAAATGAGACATTAATTGTTAAAATCGGTTTAGATTTGCAAAAGTTATTGAACTTTTTCGAAAAAAGTTAAAATAAATTTACCCTGTAAATTAAAGATTGTACAAATATTTTTTTTTTAATAGTTTTAATACTAAAAAAGGTGTTTATTTTCTTAAGAACTAATTTTTCTTTATACATTAGTATACATTTTTATAAGCTTTCATATCAGAATAAGCAATGAAAAGCGACTAAAATTAAAAAAGTTGATAAATTTTGTTTTTCTTTTAGATATTAACAAAAATATTAAAAAAAAAATTTTAAGTTGGAAAAAAAACTGAATAAGTTACAGGTCGATAAGTCGAAGAACATCACTGAAAACGGGTTTTTCAGAATATCTTCTGAATTTGAGGGTGTTTCGGAAATTTTAAGGCACAATGTGTAGTGTACTCAGCAAGACATATAACCCACGCTAGGTCGTTTTCCAAATTTTTTTCCATCGTAGCACCGTGTAATCTTCGTTGTTAATATCTGTTATAAATGTCATCTATTTATTTCACCATTATTGAGTGAGAAGAAATTTACATACGTTTCCAATGTGTGCGATAATAGCAGCATGTATGTATGCTCTTGTTGTCTTGGGATAACTGGTTTAGTTTTTACACCATGCCATGTCTATTATCAGCATTACATTTATTCTTGCTTGAGTTTTATGTAATTAAGTTCTTAAAGGGTAATTAGCATTTTTCTACAGCTACTTTTTCATAAACTGTTAAAAGCTTGCCCATCAATTAATAATATTTTATGTATACTCTTTGAGGTATGTTTCTCAAAGAATAAAATATTTTTTAGGTTTTTATGATTTTTTTTCCATATTTCTAGCAAAGGGAACTTGTCAAATATTGGTATCATGTAAAAGGTCTTTGCCAGACGCTTTCAACGATATATCAGACATTTTCTTTTAATGCCAAAGATATTCGCTAATTTACGAGGATTTCTGCTTTAATTGCCATTATTATTTAAGGTTCTTTGAATTGTTCGTGGATAAACAATAACTTCTGATCTTGTTGCGAGTTCTTCGGCCAATTTTGTGGTATTTACTTTTGTTGACTTCTTTTAAAATGAAGATTACATCTCTACGATGAAGTTTCTTTGGGTGACCACTTCGTAGCAGCTTAACTCTACCAGTGTTTTCAAAGTAAGTGAATACTTTTTGAACTGTAGACTTAATAACTAGCATTGCTTGTCCTGCATGTCCTGGTTTTTTTTTTTGGAATACTAACAGATGTATTAAAAAAACAGGACATGCTGTGGTCGTATGTAGACTTTTGTCAATGTTTTTTTTTTTTTGTTATTTTTTATGAATAATTTTGCAAGTTTACATTGCAACAACATTTTTTTTTGGTGCATAGAAATAAAAAAAGATTTCAAACAAAACTGCATTATTATTTTTTATTTACCGGGGTTTCTCCCATAAAGTGGCAAAAATTGTGGTCGTACGTAGACTTATGTCGACCACTGTATAATTTGATCGAAACGGGTTTTTCCGTTCTTCGAAATGTAATCTAGTTCGAATTTTATTTGAATTTTTGGAAACCTATTTTCTACCCGATCTGATGTCAGCTATATGTTTAAGACACAAAATTTTAACCTAAAATGTCTAAAATTTTGTATTATCTAATAATCACATTTTTTCATTCATCGCTTAAAATACAATTTCAAAATAATTAATAATTGAAACCATAGAGAATAGACATAGAGCGGAAACTCTGCTGTCAAAAACCTAACTCAGTTGTCAGAAACCTAAGTGGTGAGAATGTATAAGTTGAAAATCGATGTGAAAATAAAAACAACACTCGTATGTGTGATTATTTTGAGTAATTTTTTTGTTTGAGTTTTTCTAGTTTCCGCTCTATGTTTCTCTATGATTGAAACATTGTAAGTATTTTGGTTAAACTAAAATGTTAGTTTTATAATCCAATAATTAAGAATTGTCTTTTACCAATATTCATATTGTGATTGGCTTTAAAAATTCAGATAAAATTCACGAATTCTATTTTTTTTAGCTATTTTTAATCACTCGAAGAAAAAAAGTCTATTAAACAATTTTAATTCAGAATTTGTTAATAATAAAATTCATTCAAACATTGAATGATTACAGTTTGGTTAAGTCAAACCTAATCCCAGCTACGAGAAGCCTTTAACGGAATCATTTCTGTATTGGTTTTTTCTTACCTCTAGGTTATACCAACAATAAAACTGTTCTTCTAATTCTTACTTTTGAACTGCTCAGATTTCGCCCTTTGACAAAAACAAGTTATAGTATAGTATTGTGCACTTTCCTGACTACACATAGAGCATCCTTAAATATTTTCGATTAAAACATTCATTTTTATAAATATGTGCTTTATTGATTTATCATTGACAATGCTCTTTTAAATACAAACATTTGCTAAACCATTAAAGTGGGTTAATTTAAATGATTGATGGTAAATATAAATTGAAATGACACAAAAATAAACATAAGGAGTGAGATCGAAAAATTCTTAACACACGTTTTTCATTACATTTTTTAACCCAAGTATTATTTGAATTTTTTTTTGATCAAGTTACCTTTGAAAAACATGTCAGTTATTATGTGTAATGTCAATTATATTAATTTTTTTGTTAATCTGATTAAAATGAGTGACCAGAAAAAAGTGCGTACTGAAATTATTAAATATTTTCAACAAAACCCAACTTGGTCTTACAAAAAGTTGGCCAAGCATACAAAGGTCTGCCGTCAAACTGTTTCCAATGTTATTAAACAGTACCGGGAGAACTTGTCAGTTGATAGAAAACCTGGTTCAGGTAGAAGGAATGGTCCACATGATGTTTCTAAAGCCAAAAAAATAGAACGCATTTTCAAAAGAGCTCCCAACACATCCGGTAGGAAAGCAGCCCGGTTAGCTCAGTGCTCGGACTATTTGGTACGAAAAGTTAAAGCTAATGCAGGTTTAAAAACATACAAGGCTCAAAAAGTTCCTGACAGGAACGCTACTAAAAATTTAGAGGCCAAAAACAGAGCACGGAAATTGAAGTCAAGTTTTATAAAAAAATATTCTTGCTGCATAATGGATGACGAAACGTATGTTCTGGCAGATTTTTCGCAACTTCCAGGTCAAAAATTTTATGTTGCTGATGCTCGAGGGAATGTTGAAGAAAAGTTTAGGACCCAAAAGCAGACAAAATTTCCCAGAAAGTTCTTGGTATGGCAAGCAATATGCAGTTGCGGCAAAAGAAGCCACTCATTTGTTACAACGGGCTCTATAAATACCGAAATTTACATCAAGGAATGTTTACAAAAAAGGCTGCTTCCATTCATAAGACTTCATAATGTGTCCACTTATTTTTGGCCTGACTTGGCAAACAAGCCCTTGAGTGGTACAAGAACAATAATGTGGTATTTGTACCAAGAGAGGCAAATCCTCCAAACTGCCCGGAGCTAAGGCCAGTGGAGAGATATTGGGCTCTTGTTAAAAGAGAATCGAAGAGTACAAAAAAGGTGTCCAAAAGTGTGGTAGATTTTAAACGGAGATGGACTACATGTTCGAGCAAAGTGACAGAAAGCACTATAAAAACGTTAATGGAAGGGTTTCCGAAAAAGGTTCAAAAATTTAACAACAAGTGATTAAAACTATAAAAATAATTTTTTTTGTAAATTGTAATAATAATTTCAATCAAATAAAAAAAAAATTAAAGCTGTAAGTTTAGTGGTTTCTTTTTTATAAACATATATGTATGTTAAGAATTTTTCGATCTCACTCCTTATATGTATTGTATAATATACATAAAAATGCAAATAAAGTCAATACAATATTTTATAACCATATTTGATAAATTCAACTATGGAAACGTTTTAATTGTTACGACCATTTTTATTATTAAGATTATAAAATGATGAAATATTTAAATTTATGCTTAAATTGGCATCATAAAATAAAATATTATGTGGAAAATATGATTTAACAAATATTCATATTAAATGCTGTTGTGAGAAAAAATCTTTCAAAGGAAAAAAAAAAACAATAATAAGAGGTTTGCGATAAGTGAAAATATAACACAAATATAATTGCCCAATTCACAATTGATGTCGTAGTGTTGTAGCATTGTATGTCATAAATATTTTTCAAACAAATTTTTCGAAACAAAAACAATATATTAATAAAAAAAAATACGATACGATGCCACGACACCAATTGTGAATTGGGCAACTATATCATGACTGTATCAGTTTAATGGTTTCGGGTTCAATTCCCGTGATAGACTGTAGGTGTTTCGGCAGACAAGCCAATTAGCTTCGCAGTTTGTGTTTGTTTTAAAAAATAAATACTGAAATGACCTCTATACGATAAACTCGTACATAAGTAGGGCGTAAATTAAGTCCGCAATGTAGATAGAATTTTTATTCAATATTAAGCTTGTTGTGGCTCTAGTCTGTTTAATCGCAGTCCTTGTATCCTTGTATGTATACATATAAGATTATGTATATCCCCACACATTCTTAAACACAAAAAATACATAAAATCTTTTTTTTTTACAATCAATAAATAAAAATAAAAATAACTTGTAAATATATTCTTTTGTAGCCATTCTTGATATCATTGTGTCTTTATGAAAATTTCTTTATTTTTTATAATTTTCTGTTTCGCTTTATATTTTTGTTTGTAAGGATTATAATACCAATCAACATCATCGCACACGTTTACCAAGGCAAAAACGCACTCGTAAATACATTCCAGAAACAAGACACTATAAAAAAATCATGCCAAAAGTGATAAAAATCACCCTTAATCAGATTTGAAAAGCAAAAAACACAGACATACATAAAACCCAAACATCTACATATGAGAACACAAGCACTCAAGTTTATGTGAATTCTATAAAAGGCAAAAAAAATCGTTTTGGCTGTGTTTCTTTACTGCAAACGTACAAGTCCATGGTTGGCTGGTTGCGGGGCTGGTTATTTAAAATAAAGTTAATATCTGTGAAATAGTTTAAAAGGGTTTATAGCCAAAGTGACCATGACCAATGAAAAATTTGTTGGAAATTTTATTTTTATTTTCATTTTTGCTGTTGTTCTTTTGCTTGGTATTGTTTGCGTTATTTAACAGATATCAGATTATAAAGAAAATTATAAAGAAATATGAAATAGAAGAAAATAAAGGGTTATTATAATGGAGCTGTGGAAGTGTGTTAAATTATAACTATACAATATTATTAATTTGTTTTATTGATCTAGATTTTTGTTTGGGATATTGTGGACAGTGGTTAATTTGCTTTGTAGGAATTAAAAAAATAAATTTGTTTGGGTGACTCAAGTTAATATATATCAAATAGTTATATATCAGTTTCCTTTCCTTCAGGAAGTTTATTGTACTAAAATGTCATGCAAATGACTGTAAATGTATTGTTGGGATAAAATGAAAAATTAACCAAAAGCAACTAGCTATCCGTTGACAACTTATCACTCAAATTTAAAAACTCCAAATCAAAATACATACAAATTACATATGTGTGGAAAACCACACATGCTTCTATTTAAATATTTCGATATGAAAAAATATTTTTTCACCAAAAAACCAGTTTTCTGTGCTAAGTTGATGTGGCTGGAAATGTCAATAAATTTCAAAAAATTCGCTTAACATTTTTTTTTAAATGTATACGAAAGATTAAATTTGTGTAGTTTCCCACACAATGCAGATATGATGGTTAATATTGATTGGTGAGCACTGTATTATTAACTAATATAGAAATAGTTCATTTAAGATAGTGTAGAGACTTATAACAGATTAGCTAAATGGTGATTATTTCGTACTCCTATATCAACTTCTAGTTTAAAGTGACATTGTTGGTATTAAAAATTATATCAATTACAGGACAGTTCCAGTTCAGTACTCTTCACTATAAGGTCACAAAATGATTAATTAAAAAATTACACCGTATTCTGAAATTTATGACAGCGATAATTTTACAACCAAACTTGACAAAGTTGTCACTCACATTTTAGTTGTTAATTTGTCATTGTCATAAAGTTGTGAATACGGGGGTAAGGGGCGATTGTGCCAAAACTGGCACAATTATGAGACAATTCCCATCACTGATTGGTAATGAAAGTTATTCCTAGGGCTTAAAAATCATTATACAAAACAAATGTAAGAAAAGGGATTTTCATAAAAGTTTCAGAATATCTCTTAAGGTATTTATAGACGGCCATACTGAGTATTAATACTTTTCAAATTTAAAATATTATTGAAATCATTCGGTATTTCAAGAAATTGTTTGGAAAAAACATTCAGTGTTTACAATTTTTACATTTGCTGAATTCACAACAATTTGTATCGTGTATCTTGTATTAAATACAATTTTTGTTTATTAGTTTGTGAACACCCATTGTATATTGTATGAATATTTTTGAAAGCGTAGTATGTATAACAAGTAGACCGACTCTCTTTTTTTCAAATTACTCTCTCACATATACGGGTACTATGTGTGCTCAGAGAAATTTATAGCTGTAAACCAATACAACTTTTTAAAAACATACAAAATAAAAGTGTATTTAATATGTGTATGAAAATTTCCAACACCAAGCTTACACTATTGTATTTGAATTCAATAATACACTCGATACAATGATACAAGGGGTTTTGTGAATTCAGCAATTGTTTTGAACAAATTTTGAATACCGACCGTAAATAAAAACAAGTAAGATAGTATGGTCGGTCAAGGCCGACCATATACACTAAGTAAATATGCAAAAACATTTTTCTTTTAAACAAGTAAGAAACTATGATCGGTCAAGCCCGACCATATAATACCCTACACTAAGTAAAAGAGCAAAAACATTTTTCTTTTAAAATTTAAATAATTTATATTTTTTAGTGATTTTCGGAAGTGGGCCTTATATGGGAGCTATGAACAATTAGGGACCGATGACCATTAAATTAGATCGCGTGATTTTGTGTGTATACCAACATTTTTAAGAGATTTATGCACGTTAAAGTGATTTTCGAAAACGGGTCTATATGAGAGCTATGACTAATTATGGACCGATCATAACAAAATTTTGTGACATCGATTACGTATATATAAAACATATTAGGAACGAAATTTGTGTAGATACATATATAAATTAAACATTTATGACAGACAAAGTCCAATTTCGAGAGGACATTTGTATGGGGGCTAGCTGAAATAATGGACCGCTTTCAACCAGTTTCAATAGGCTTGGTCCTTGGGCCGAAAAAAACAATATGTAGCAAATTTAAATATCTTCAAAATTGCGACCTGTAATTTGAGCACAAGGTTTACATGGACAGACAACCAGCCCGCAGACGGACGGATATCGTTTAATCGACTCAGAAAGTGATTAAAAGTCGATCGGTATACTTTAAGGTGGGTGTTAGACCAATATTTTTGGGCGTTACAAACATCTGCACAAACGCATTATAACCTCCCCACTATGGTGGTGTAGGCTATAAAAATCGTTAGTATTTTTTTGAAAATATAATACAAATTTTGTTTAGACGATGAAATTGTATTATGATGCTTGAGTTTTTTGCAAATATTAATACTCAGTATTGCCGTCTATAAATATTGTAAAAATTATAAATATTTTAAATAATATCGAAGGCTATAAAACTATACCTATCAATTATGTCGATATCAATGTGGTAAATTATCATTTGGTTTAAATTAGCCATATGTTTTAATTGTTTATTGAAATGACGATTTCAAGCATAATAAAAATAAAAATAATCAAGCAAAAAAACTGAACAAATTGAAAATATGCACACAAATATGCAGAAAAATATTTTTGCTGCAACAGACAGACAAACAAAAGGACATAGCTAACTGGTCTTTAAGTTTTGTAAGGGCCCAACATATTTATAAGCTATAGGGGCCTACAAACAATATTCTTTGAATGAAGTATCAAGCCCATATGATGCATCAATTTCAACTGATATTGAGTACTTCATGTTTTTTGTATTTTGAAAAATTTTTCATACGTCTCATAAATTTTCGATGTAGAATACTGCTAGAAAATGTAAAATAACCTTTTTTTTCTATCATAAAGTTTTGAAGAATTATAGATTATATTACAAGGAATATTTTTCAGAAGATTGCTTTACTGAATTTCCCACAGTTTGTCAGCTATGGGCCAACAATTTTTCGTAGAAAAACTTTGAGGCATTATATGCATTTTTTCGGGTTAGTGCGTTTTAGAATTTGTTATCCTAGCCTATAGCTACAATTATACCGAAGACAGGAAAACCAGATTCCAATTGGTTTTCGAGATATAACCGTGGACAAAATTGCATTTTCTTCGGCCATGAGGCCAGAAAATATGAACAGCATCTAAACCCAAATGTGGTTTTAGATGTGGTTTCATATATATAGGTTCAGTAAAATATTAATTTGTTTCTAAAAACTTGTGAAATATGCAAAAGCTTACTTTTCAAGAAAAAAGCTCTTTATATGTAAGTCTTAAATTTCTTAAGTTTCTTAAAATCTACTTTAATTTCCAAACCGAATCCCGTCTCTTACAACTTATCCTTACAATATTTACTTAAATTAAGCTTAAACCAATATCTTTCTTAAATTCCTTTCATGCAGACACTTTAGTTTATCAATAAAGATTTTAATCATTAAAGACAACTTATAAAAATCTTGCATCAAATATCCCATCCTTTTGAAATGCATTGCTGTCTACATCCTGCCATGCAATACAAACACATTATACTTAATAATACACATACATATATGTATAGCAGACAAAATTTTCTCTCTGACAGCGTATTTTTTTTCAATTAATAAGAGAATAAATTTATATTTTATATCATCTCTTCTACCATCAAGCATTTTAAATGTCACGTTCAATATTAAAGCTTGTCAACAGTGTGTATATGATTCAATACCACCATCAAAAACATATTTTTTTTTCACATACATATCCTTATATACAATACATATGCAGGAAAATTAGGATGGCTCCAAAACAAAACTCATTTTTGTCATTGTTTTGACTGAATGAAATCTTTAACCAGCGAAAACTTTCAATACCAAGTGATGAGCAAAATGACATTTTAAATCTTACTTACTTACCACAACCACTTATAAATACCTAAGTCAATAATTTAATATCACAAATTTAGTTACATGCAACGACTAAAATGAGTTATTTTTTAAGCGAATTCTTCGAAATGTAATACTATTGATGCTTGTTCATATGATCATTCATTGTTCATTGTATCAGTTGACACCTATGCGCTCTTCGTAGGTCAAAAAGAAGTAAAGTGGTTACTTTATACATCCCATGTAATCTAGCGTGAAGACAATTGTCATTTAAGTGTCTTTAGGTAATCTAGAGTGTAGTCACTTTAAACGTTATTATGTGCTGTACTTTTTTGTGAGTAATTCGTACAAACTGACATTACACAAATTGTCAACAGTTTATTTTCTTTTTGCTTAAGTATACTGACATCCCATGTAACCTAGAGTGCAGTCAATTGTCTCTTTATTGTATCTAAGTAACCTAGAGTGTAGTTACTTTAAACATTTATTTTGCACTACACTTTAGAAAGTAGTTAATTTACCAAAAACAAGTCATTTATTGGAGAGTAGTCGGAGAATGGTTTGTTTATAAGCAATAGTTTATTGGACTGTCTATGAGATGTCTTTTGAACTGACTATGTGAGGGCAGTTATCACTCCTACATGTTTAAATAACTGCTTTTGTAGCTGATGCTGTACCCAGTTAGGTACGTAATAAGGTAACTGCCTCACGTAGCTAGTTATGGAACTAGTTGTCAACCTAAATGATAGGTGAAATCACTAGTTCGGGACAGTCTCCTAGATAACTTTTTGTACATATTTTTATATTTTTTTGCAATTTTCAAAATCCCTTATCCGAAAACAACAGGATACTAGATTTTAAACAAGTAAGAGAGCTATATTCGGCTGTGCCGAATCTTATATACCCTTCACCAAATTATACTTAAAAATAATTTGGTTTAAATATCTTTATTTAAACAAAATAAAAATTTTCTTTTTTCGAATCAAAATTTCGGGATGAAAATTTTTTCCCGATTTTGACCCATTGTAGATCCAATTTACTATAGCCTTATATATGTACATCGTTGCATTGGAATTTGAAATATCTATCATTAGATATCCATATTATCTATATTAATGACTTAGTAATCCCGATATAGATAAAAAATAGTGCAAAAATCGAGGTTGTCCCGGTTTTTTTCCTTATATCTAAGCCATTTGTAGACCGATTTTGTCGATTTTAAATAGTTACCGAGCCGGAAGAATTCCCGATATACTGATGTATGAATCGTGTGTGTAAACCTACGATTATTTAGCATTAATATAAGTGTTAAAATGAAAAATCTGACTAACTGTTCAAGAGTTATTATTAGTTTTGCTTTATCGGGTTAATAATAATAATAATACTTTTCCTGATTTTGACTCAGTGTTGATCCGAATTACTGTGGCTTTGGAAAGGTCTATAAAAAATGTATCATTATATCCATATTAATGGATCCAGATATAGATAAAAAAATCGAGGTAGTCAGGTTTTTTTCCTACATATCAGCCACAGACGGAGACGCTCCAGAATATGTATATTTTATGGTGTCGCAAATGAAAATTTCAGAAATTACAAACGGAAAAACAAACTTTTATATAAACTTGCCACTCATGACATACTTACGTTTTGAAGGGATCAAATCTAAAACTGAAACTGTTGAGAACATTGATATATCTTAGTTGTCTCCACACAAATACGAGCCATATTAATGAACATGAATGTATGTATGAGTACAGCAATGGCAGTAAAAGTAACCATCATATTTTTGCTGCTGCTGTACACAAACATATACCCACACATATACTAAGTATATTGCAGAACATATATGCCATGTGGCCATCATGCAAACAGACATACATACACATATAAGATCATTTGAAACAGTCGACAAAAAATGTGGCAAAAAAAAGCAAACAAAAATTGAATGAAAGAAAAATAATCATTTAACCTACATCCGTACAATACTCGTACAAAAAACATGCCACCCCCTTCATAAGGCCATCTGCGATGTATGTGTGATAAAATAAAAATATATACGAGTACAGAAATGAAATATAATAAAAAGCCATATCAACAAAACACATTATCAACGTCTAATAAAAGGTCAAAAAGCTCTGTTTTTACTACCCCACCCCCCTTCAGGCAACCAACGGCATTACATTTTTGTTGTTTCTATTTTTTATTTTATTTACACCTTGGTTGTATGAAGGCGTTTATTTTTTTTATTTTGTTTCCGTTTTTTCCTACATACATATTTTAAGGCTGTGATAAACAATAATCAAGGTTAATTGATTTTAGTTGTTATTCGTGAAGTAAATGTCTTTATTTTGGTGTACAAGCAGAAATTAAATAAATTGTACAAATCAATTACCTTCAGCTAGAAGTCATTAAACTTTTCGAAAGGATTTTCAAGGAAGTATATTTTGAAATGATTTAGTAACCTTGCTTAATAATATTTTAAGAGCAATGCCCGTATGAGTAGGTACAAAATGGTATACAAAATAGTATTTAGTCCACTAAAAGTTACAAATTAAGTTGTAGAAAATGATTTATTAGTTGTTGTTAAGCATTTCTTATAAAATTAGTTTGTAAAAGAAAAATATTTATTAAAATATACAAAAACAATCTTAACCTGATTTATGCAACAAATTGGGAAACAACCTCTCAAAAATTTTAAATTTTCAACAATTCTTTTGCCATTTTCTTTAAATATATTACAAATAATTCCATGAAAATTTGCCCATTTTATTTTAATTATTAACGAACAAACTTTGTATCAAATGATAAGAAACCGTCCATGATTTTTCCCCATACAAATTTCGACAAATAATTATTATGAAAAAATAAATCACAAGACCACATTTTCGGTGAATTGGACCATTTTAGACCATAGAAATGGATTTGTAAACGCTTGTCGTATTCTCATTCATGCTTCAGATGAGTTTAGAAAGGTCTCTAAAAACATTATCATAAAGTGTTTTCCAAAATTAATGCAAGATTTGTTTTTTCCAAAATAGAAAAAAAGTGTTTGATAGCTGACAGATTAGGGCATAGAATAAAATATATGTGACCCGCTTATGAAAAGGTGGCTTATGACTCAAAAAAAATGTTTCCACTTTTTTTTTGGTTTCGATAGTTTTTGAGACGCTCTTTAACGTGGTAAAAACTAGAAAGTCCTAACTTGTTTTTGTCATGACTGTTTATAATGCAAAAGAAAAACTACTAAGAAACTGAAATGCATTGTTTATCTTTAACAGCTGTTTCTCGCAATTTCTTTTTTGAGTCATAAGCCACCTTTTCATAGGCCGGGTCACATATATAGAAGCGTTACTGACAGAAAATGAACCTAAATCTGTTGCAACAACCAAATACATTTAAATCAATGTATTTTGATATTGTGTCAGTAGGGGGCATTTTCGTTGCTTTATATGCAAATGCATTTTTTTTATATAAAATTACATCGATTTGTTTGTTATATTTTACTACAAAATCTTATCCGAATTTTTAATAAAAATATAAGAAACTGGCATTAGGTTTCTTATATTTTATCTTCACATCTCTATCAGCACTTGAAAATTATCATTTTAAAACATCTTGCTTCAAACAAGTTAAATAGTTTCCGCTCCTGGATATATAGACATCATAACAGAGATTTTCCTGCCTAAATTGGTTGATATTGATGTGAAAAGATATTTTTTTTGTTTTGAAAAAATCATGAAAAATCGATATCTCATTTTATTCCTATTACATTTGGCTTCGCGATAAAGCAATAAATCTGAACTATTTCTGCCGTTTTCGATTTTTTTATATAAAATGATTTTATTAAAACAAAAAAATTCGCTATTTTCATGTCAAAAACATAATTTTTTGCTTCCATTTGTTATTATAACTCCGAAACTACTGAGCCGATTGAAACGCAATATATATGTGAGAATTTTTACATATTATGGGACAAATGCTTTCAAAATTCAATTATTCGAAAGAAGAACACAATCTACTCAATTTTACGTACAGTGGTGGCCAATTTAAGACAAATACTTGAATTTTTTTCATTAACTGAATTTTAAGTGCGATAGAGCCAAAATAAAAGGAACTCTAAGGGCATGAAATTTATTATTAATGTTTCTAGTTTCTGAAAAATGTTTGGAAAAATCGGTAAAACATATATGGACAAAGATATGTGGAAATACGTTGACCCACCTCAGCGAACATCCGCTGTTAATAACATGATATGACTGAAACTAATGGAACTAGAAATACGAAATTTGGTCCGAATATTTTATAATAATAAAAATTTAATGATATAAATGTGAGAAAATATGTTTATTTAAAACAAATTTTTTTTGGTCAAGTTGTAGAAAAATTTGATGTGTTCGTGGTGAATATGTATGAATTGATACAGTCGAATAAAATACATTTGTGTGTTAAAACAGTCCTCATGCATACATATTTGTGGAAATATTTGAAAAAATAATTGACAATCACGTGGAATTTAGCAAACAATTTTTGTCTTAAATTCCTGACCACTGTATATCAAAAAAAAAAAAAAAAATTTTTTTAAATGAGCGAAATCACTTAATTGTGTATAAATTCGAAAATAGTCAATCGATTTTTATGATTGATATATCATTTTGTTGCTATTATATGTTGGTTTGCAACAAAGTAATAAACCTGAACAATTTCTGTCGTTTTCGATTTTTCATGAGTTTTTTAAAACACAAAAATTTGCTATTTTCAAGTAAAAAATATAATTTGTGCTTCAATTTGTTATTATAACTCCGAAACTAATTAGTCGATTACAACGCAATATATAAAAAGATTAAAGGTTATGTAAATTTGAACTTTCTAAGTTTACTTCAGTAATATCGGACTAAACCTTTATGAGTTATCATAAATTATGTGGAGAAACATCTAAAAAAAATTCACAATTTTAGAAAAAGAATTTAAAAAAACCTCTCCATAAAATTTAAAATTTGGACCATATTTGTACTACTAAAACCAGAATATATCAAAATTGTGTAGTGGCTTAAAAAGCCTCATGTCATCCTAGATCATGTGATTTAACACTATTCGATTTCATTTTAAGGGATTATTTGAAGGCAAAGATATATGTATGTCAACAAGAATTGAAATAAATATCAACTGTGACTTCCATTTAATTAGAAACTAGCATAAAATTTGGAACACTCTTTATTAGTTTTTAAAATAAATACATGAAGATATATTTAGCAAATAACCATGACACATTCACACCAACAAACCCTATCAAATGACCAACAATATGAATTATTCCATTACATGTCATGTTTTAAATTATTGACAACAATATTGGTTCAATATCATTGCTGGGTAGTGACCTACTTAATAAATATTACTGACACGTATAATAACAAAATATTTTCATTATATCAATTTCAATGGATAAAACATATAAAAATGAAAGAAGTGCAAAAAATTAAGCCTTTTCACAACACACACACTCACAATCAATTGTGTAATGTTAAGTAAAACTTAAATTTATAGAAATATTTGGGGTAAAAGTTATCAAAAAAGAGTAGAGAAACGAATATGAAAAACCTTTTTCAAACGTGACATGTTTTCCATAATCCAATAAACATTTTTTTTGCACTTGTACTCGTTTTTTCATTTCATTTCCATTCATTTTCATTTACAATATAAAATATGACACCTTTATAAAAGTAAAACGATTTTGTGTTAAAACTAAAATTTTTTTTAAAAAATCATTTAAGTGTTAGTGTGACTGAATGTTGGTATGTGCGTGTGCATGAGTACATAATACGCAATTTTAACCTTGTGTATAGAGAGAGTCCTTTCAGCTTAATTTTTTTTTCACTGTTATTATTATATTTTTATTGGTTTTCACTTTGTACCAATTTAAAGCCGAAACAGTTGAAAGAACCCGAAAAAACTTAACGTGTCAACATGAAAAGGAAGCAACAAAGAATAAAATAAAATATGTTTTGTAAGTTATTTTTTTGGATAGGACAGAAAAAAATAAATATGACAAAAATGTGTCAAAACATATGTGACTGAATAGCTTCAGAATATTTTTTTCTTGTACCCTTTTTGACATGAGACTTATTAATATATATGTACATATTATGTGTATACCAACATAGATACATATACTGTTATGTCATATTTGTAATTATAATAGAATGGGAAATAATAAAAGAAGTAATAGGGCATATGTATATTATGATTCTGACTTTAGTTTTTTAAAGGTTTTTATTGTACAACAGTAAAAATATATTTAAAAAATTATTAAGGACTTTTAAAAACTATACAAATTTGTTATACTCACATACATAGAGACGAGACACTCTGGTTTGTCAAACAAAAATAAAACAAATCATATGTTTGATACAATAACAAAATACATTTGGGGAATTCAAACGGTCTACTATTAGGTCGTATTGTCATAATGTCGTAAAATATTATTTTAGTTTAAATAAATTGTTGTTGAACTGCAAACAAAAAAAGTGTTATTTTATGACAAAACAATAAACATAGTTCAAAAAATCTTATTAGTTTAGAACTTTTTTGTTTGAAACACAACAAAAATTTGTTTAAACTAAAATAATATTTTACGACATTATGACAATACGACCTAATAGTAGACCGTTTGAATCCCAAAATTGACTAACATGAAACGTCTAACAGGTTAAAATTTTTTTCCATTTTTTTTTTAAAGCTGTGTTTTTATGTATTTATGATTATTTATTACAAAAATATATAATATTCTCTTTTGTGACTTTTTTGAAAAAATTGGCTTTTAAATTAAATTTATACTAATATATATTTATTTTTTGAATTTATTATTTAAATTTTTTAATAGCTTTAATTAAGTATGCTTTAATTTCCAATTTTATTCATTAATTTATCGCTTTCCATGCCAAAGTTATAGCTTAAATTGTGAGCTAAGGTCTTTTTTCCAAAAAAAACAATAATGCACTCACTTAACGGTTTAAAATTTTTTTTATAAAGCGCTTTGTTTTTATGGATTTATGATCATTCATTACTAAAAAATTATAATATTCTCTTTGGAGACTTTTTTGAAAAAAATTTTATTTTTATAAAATTTTGTGTAAAACAAAAATTGGATTTTAAATTAAATTTATACTAATATGTATTTATTTTTTGTATTTATTATTTGATTTTTTTAATAGCTTATTAAGTATGTTTAATTTCCAATTTTATTCATTAATTTATCGCTTTCCATGCCAAAGTTACGGCATAAATTGTGAACAAGGTTTTTTTCCAATAAAATCGTATCATAATCGTATCAATGCCCTGATACACTCTTCACCTTTTTGCAGCTGGTTGATAAACTTAATTTGCAAATTAGTTTCTGATAAGTGTTCTGAGTTTATTGGGCCATAATTACCCTAAAAAAATTATTCAACAACATTTTTTTTTTAAAAAAAATTTCCGAAAATTTTTGGAAAATTTGTTTAATTTTGACTTCAAATATTTTTTGTTTCGGTTTGAGATATTGAATTGTTCTTTTTTTATGTGCTATTTAGACATAATTTCCTTTTTAATGATATATATTATGATTATCTTGTGTTTTTCCTTCTCAAAATTTTAGGACGCAAAATTCACAACTCATTTTAAATGGCTTTAGCTTAATATTTTCTTGGTATGAACTTTGACTTCCGTAATTTGTCTGACAGTGAACTCCAGATTAACATATTATATATCACTGAATAGAAAATTTTATGCTCTTTTCATTAAAACATAAAAATTTTAATTATTTAAAAATTCCTAGAAGACTTTTGTTCAAATAAAATAAAAGAGAGAAAAATTATATTTGAAAATTTTACTTAAACTTTATTTTCAATAATTTCGTTTCATTTTAAGAAAATGAAATGTTTATTATAGTATTCCTGATATTCCAAAATATAAGCCAAAAAAGGCCAATTTAGATAATATTCAATCTGAAACACTTTCTAACCCTGAATAACTTGTATTAATTTCCCCGAAATTCGGTTTTACAAAAAGTCTTCCATGATTTTTTTTTTAATATTAAAAAGAATTAATGAAAAGAAAGCACAACTTTATGTCTTTAGATATAAAAATTGGTTCCACTATATTATTTTATTAAAACGGATCAGATAATTGAAAATTGATATCGTTTTCAATTGTTATCGCGCTTTAATTTGAGGCCTTGTGACCCCGTTCACAGTGGATTAGAAATGTTTTTTTTGGAAATAACTATGTATCTGGGGAACTATAGCAGATATTGTTACGAAATTTCACATGGTTGGAGCTGTTTTAGAGTTGATTTACTTTTGTTTCAGCTTCGTAGCGCTAGTGGGGCCGAATATATCAAAGTTTGGGACTATATTAAATTTTTATATGATCCCGAAAGAGAACTTAATGCAAAAGCGTTTAAATAAAAACTTGGCTCATTTAGCTCAACACAAGTGTCCCCAGAAGTAAACAAACTTGGTAAATTTTAAACAAACATTTTAGGTTTGTTCTTGTACCAGTCAAGACCTTACTTACCATAGTGACAGGATGCCAAATCAGGCAAAAAATAAGAAGCAGCTTCTTTTGTAAACATTCTATGATGTAAATTTCGGTATTTCTAGAGCCCTTTGTAACAAATGTTTGGCTTCTTTTGCAGCAACAGCATATTGCTTGCCATCCCGAGAACATTTTAGGAAAATTTTCTGCTATTGGGTCCTAAACTTTTCTACAACATTTCTTCGACAATTTTTTGACAATTACGTCAAGTCTCTATGTTGCCCAATGCTTACATATTTCTTAAAGCTGTTTATGAATACTTTTCTCACCAACTGTTCACTATTAAGTGGTCTTCTAAAGTACAGTATTTTTACAACCGTATACGCTTTTCTTTTTTTTGTGCGTACTCTTTTCTCGTCACTCATTTTAATCAGATTAATAACAAGTGAACATAATTGACATTACTTTTCAAAGGCAACATGATCAAAAAAAACCAAATAATACTTGGGTTAAAATTTTTAATGAAAAACATATGTTAAGGTTTTTCGATCTCAGTCCTTATATTTCATTTTGAAGGTTACATATCTGTCATACATATTTGCTTCGCAAATATCGAATTTTGTGCCAACAAAGCGTCATTTGCGGGAAGTTTGGCTTTGTTTCATTAATTTAAAAAGTACCCCTTAATCACACCGATTGTCCATCAAAGATTATGGTGAATGTGTTCCTACGCTTTCAATTTGAGAGAGGTTTGTGCGGTTCAGAAGTGGTGATTTTGACACGGAAGACAAAAGGTTTACAGACCAGCCAAAACATTTTGAATACCAAGAATTGCAGGCATTCACCCGTAAAGATTGTTGTCAAACTCAACAGGGGCTTGCAAACTCATTGGAATTGAAGTTTAGAGACCGTTAAGGTCGATTTGGTATATTTGAAATGCTGCTTAAATGCTATAAAAGAAATAATTTTTTCCTCCGAATCACTAAATGCGATTAAACCGAAGCATACGAGATCGTATGTGAAGCCCAACCAAACAGCCGAATCGACATTAAAAGCAAACATCCATGGCTCTAAGGTAATTATCTGTATTTTGCGGGAGCTTGTGCCGAAAGCAACTGATTCGTTTGAAGCGAGAATTTGCCGAAAAACTTCCAAAATATGCGGCCAGACATGAATCCGTAATATTCCATTACGACAATGCTCGGGCATATGTATCTTTGAGAAGAACATCTTTGATCAACAAATCGACAATCTAGTAGAGATATTTTTTTCGTTTTAGTTATTTTCTGGAATGACTTCATAACAAAAGGAAGATTAATTAGTAAGCATAATAAGAAGAACAGGAAAAACTAAGGTCTCTTAATATGTCAATAAATTTTTACATATTACCAGAAACCTCAATTTAATTTAACATAAAAAGCATTTACAGTTTTATACAACTATGTACATATATGGAAAAACTGCGAAAAAATTATTTGTTTGACATTTTAAAACCACTTTAATCGGTGGCATAACAATAAAAAAATATTTTTTTTCCATAAAATAAAATAACATACTATATAAAGACGGGCTTTTGAAGGGCAAACAAAGGTATATTTTTTTGTGTCTTAATTAAATTTTTTCCAATGCACGTAATTTTTTCCAATAATATCGAACAAAAAAATTTTTTAATCAATTTTAAAAATTTGTTTTTGTTAAAAGCAAAATAAACAACTAGTATCATTTTATTAATCACCGCATTGTGGCAGTATTGCAGTTTTTTGTTTTGTTTGCACTTCAATATTGTAAATAGCTTTGTCTACTACAACTTTTTTTCACATGACTTTTGTTGGCAATGAAAAGTTTATATTTTAAGCCATTAACAAATCCAGATAGCTGAGTTTAAATTAACCTAATAATTGAATAATTTTATTATGAAAAAACAGTAAAAAAATAAAGATTTTACCATGCGAGATTTAATATGAAAAATGGCCGATGTTAATTAAATTTATTTATTTATATAGAGAATTTTATATATAGTTTTATTTAATTTTAATTTTTTTTCATTGTTTATGTTTAAAAGTTTTACTTTGTTTGCTTAATGACTATTGCAGTTTTATTCTATGTAGCGTATGATTGATGTGCATATATGCACATATTATGAAAATTTATAATAATCATACGACACACGTGCTAACAACTTTATAATGCATTTAAAAAATAATATGAAATTCGATTAGAAATTCTACTCAGTAAGCTATTTTTAATTAAATCTTTAAAAATATATATTATATATCAATACTTAAGAACTTGAAAAATTATCACATAAAATATTTTGTATGGAAACTTTTTCCTTATTTAGGGATAATGTCTCTTTATATTAAACAAATGTTTTCTAATAGCGAGGAAACAAAAAAATCTTCGAAAAGGCATTGAACCTTACCCTTTCCTTATTTTTTAAAACTCTGTTCACAGATTCCTTATGGCCATACAAAATTTTAAGTTCCTCAAACTTTAAAATTCGATTTGGTTTGTCTTTTATTGAGGTTAAATTTTTATATGATAATGGTGCAAAATGGTGCTCAGAGTAATGATTGTACACCGCATTTTCAATATATTTCCTACGATGTCTAAGAAAAATATTTTCCACTTTCTAAATATTTTCCTCAATTATAAGCCATAGTATGGTTAACAACACATAAGAAATTTAGATTGGGACAATGAGGGGATCTCGAGATAAAAAAGGATATTTTAAAAAAATATACTTGAATATAGACCATAATGTAAAAATAAATTCGACAAAACTATACCTTTATACCATAAAATGTTCCATAAATAACACTATGAGACAAAAAAAACTAAAGTAGAAATACCTGGAAAGTAATACTATTTTTCTGATAAGATTTATCGAGTACAATAAGAATACCTCCAAAATCTTGAGTTAGGGTAAAAAAACCGGTTTTTCATACATTTAAGCACTTATTAGCCATTAACTTAGCTGATTCTCAATCGATTTTAATTTGTTAAACTGATTTAAAAAGAAGAACTTGTGGCCTTTCCAATGGTATATACATTGTTTAAGTATTTTGACAAAATTTGTGTGCATTTCTTCAGCAAACATATTTTTGATTTTATTTTTTCACCATTTTCCAACTTTGAAGAAGATTTTACATAGTATTTTATTAAGAGACCGTACTATTTATGCATTGATTTAAAAAATAAGTTTATTTATGCGTAAAACGCAATATTGTTTTTAAAAATCCATTGGAAATTGACAAAGTTATTAAAGATTGTATTAAAACAAAAATATAATTTCTAGGCATTTTACTTAGAAATGTTTGCTTAACCGCTTTCTTTTTAACTGGTTATCATCAGTTTGCTGTAAACGTGACATGCAATATTCGGAAAATAGTTTCCTTATGATTTTTCCTTCGAAACGTTTTTCTATTGTGACCATTTTTTCAACAAAACAAAAATATAATTCAATGAAAGGCAGACAGTTCATGCCATTTTTGTACGGAATTTTTTAAATTTTGTCAGGCTTTTTCTTATTGTGTGATATTTTATAAATAAAATTGACCAACAGAATTTTTGGAACAGAATCGCAACGCTTTAATTCTGAAAGGTCATATTGAGTACATCATTTTTGTAGAATAAACTTATAGTCCAGCTGGTCTGATTGTTTATTTTCAGTGGGTCAAAGTTTTAATTTTTTTGATCGAAGGGAGCACTAAATGAAAAAAGGTGTAAGTTAATGTCTGAGAGCATTCTCATTGTGAGAGTTATATTGTGGAATTTTAATGGGAATAGTTTATAGAGGTCAAGAGCTTTCAAAAAGGATATTTAAGGATTAAAATAGTTTACGAAAATTTTTGTCGAAAAATATTAGCGGGGGACACCAGAGATACCATAATTGTAAATAAAGCTCTTTACGCTTAATTTGCAAACATAAACGCTACCTTGGGTCCACATTTTTTTAAAAAATCGCCAAAAATGCATTTATGAGAATTGCCATTCACATCTATTATGCCGTTCTAAGCATCCATCATACAAATGGTTGCTACAAACATGTACTTAATTATTACAGTCATGTATGGTCATGGTTGTGGTAATCATATTAAAAGATTCTCAAATGTTAGCACTCTGCTACAAAATGACACTATTTGTCAGAACTTGAAAAGCGACCTAATTGGGGTTGTAGGCCTAGGTGAGGACTTACTAAAACCGTTTTCAAAGATTTTGAAACACCCTCAAAGTTTTGAGATATTTTGAAAAAACTGTTTTAGGGTAGGTCGTAGTACTTTAGTACCCCTAACTCACACATTTTTAGACCCATTTCAAAATTTTAAACAATTGTGGATAGACAAAGAATTAAGCTTTCATAAAATTTATGCACAAAATGTAAAAAAAAATTGCGTAAGTGTTTATAAAAAGTTTCGCTTTATTTTTAATTTTTTTGGTAATTTTTCATATTCAACAATAGTTAATTTAATTTTTTTCTACGCAAACGTATTCTTTTTTGCACAGTGTTTTAAAGACAACTTTATATGGGAAAAAATGAGATATTACTTGTTAAAATCTGTTTATATTTGCAAAAGTTATTAAACTTTTTTGAAAAAAGTTCAAAAAATTTACCTTGTAAATTCAAAATTTTTCAAATATTTTTTTTCTACAGTTTTTTTGTTTATTTTTACTTATGGCCTCATTTCATAAAACGAAACGTTTGGAAGCGTAAGCAATTTGTATGAAGAATACTGGGAAAAAGGTTTGAAACTTTAATATTTTCTATACAATTTCATTTTAACGTTTGTCGTTTCGTTTTACAAAATTAGACCCTTATATGCGCTGGGGGAGAAAATTCTAAAAATGATGTTAATTAAAAGTTGAATAACTTTTAGAATTTTCATCCAATTTGAATAATTAAAACCATGTTTTATTAAGTACTAAATTTCCTATATATGTTGGTATAAATTTTTATAAACTTCATATCAAAATAAGCAATGAAAAGCGACTAAAATCAAAAAAGTTGATAAATTTAGTTTTTCTTTTAGATAATCTTAACAAAAACAATATATATAATATACATGTATAATATTATAACTTAAAAATGTATCAAAAAGTGCACGTCATTTTCTTTCCAAACCCGTTAAAAAACGTCGGACAAAAACTGACTAAGCTAAAGGTCGATAAGTCGACCAACATCACTGAAAACGGTTTTTACAGAATAACTTCTGAATTTGAGGGCGTTTCTGAAATTTGTAGTGTACTCAGCAATACCTATAACCCACGCTAGGCCATTTTTCAAGTTTTTTTTCCATCGTAGCACCGTGTAGTTTTTGTCTGAGTTTATGAACTAGTTTTCATGAAAATAAATTATTAAAATTAAGGACACGAGATATCCTTCTTCGAAAGACCTTAGTCATACTAATTATTGTCTTACTTGTTAAGTACGATGTCTTTGAGTATGTAATTCATTAGAATAGAAAACTTTCAAGGATTAATATAAGACTACGTCTATGAAAATTTAAATATTTACACAAAGAATCCAATGTGACAACTGGACTTATTCTGAATTTTATATATCTTTTTAATCATGGATTTGTTCATATTCTTTTGAGATATCGTGTACTAAGGTCGATTTTTCATTAAGCTATATCCTGTTTTGTTGAGAAGCGGACATCTAGAAAAAATCGTTAAAATCCATGTTTCATTAGTTTTAATATGGGATCAAAAATTATAAAAGCTGACTAACAGTTCAAAAGCTATCTTATCTATTAAATAATAAGAACTTTGAACTTATATAAAAAACAAGATAAAGCAAATTTCGAAATTCGGGAGAACCTTTACTTTTGTATGGCCGTGGAAAATAGGTATAAAAAATTAAAAACAGTAAATATTCATAAATTAAATTTTTGTATATTGAATTTTTTGGTTTTGTCCCTATATCCCAATAAACCAAACGATATTAAAACGATATCGAAACGATATCATCTAGATGATATAAACTATCATATATGATATCGTTTGCGTGTCATAAACGATAGTTTTTGCGGACTAAATTGTACCGTTCCTTAAAATATCGTTTTTCCAGGAAATTATGATATCGTTTTCGCTATCATAATTTCCAATAAAAACGATAGTAAAATCGCCATGCTACATATTTTATTCTGAATTCTATTTAATACTAAAAATAATACTTTTTATCTTTTATTCTACATATTCGCTGAAATAAGACAAAAAACCTGGAAAAGAAAATAACATATCATACATCATTTTAATCTCATTCATGCATATTTTTGCAAATATGTGGATGTTTTAAATATTGCATGAATTTCAAATCACCATAAACTTTTAGAAAATGTTCGCGAGCTTCTTGTCTACCCATAGTTTAAATCAAATAATAGGGTATTAGATTATTTAATAATTATTTTGTTTGCTTCTTGCGTTTGTTGTTTGAAATTTTTTAATTTAAATTATGGCCGACTTCATAAACGCAGTAATGCAAAGCAATTACAAGGCAAAGCAATAATTTGTGACATTCATGAACGCATAAATGTTTTGTAAAGTATCATAAATAAAAACAGTTCACAGATTTTACAGATGCTGCACATGGACAAGCATTGCCATACAATAATGTACTTGCGACATTGCCAAAACAAAATCTATTGCGTTTATGAACACTATAGCGGAGTTCAGTATTAAGTGAGAATGGTATTGCATCATTGCAAATGCAAAATTGTAAATGTTTTTGTGTGTATTTTGTTATTGGATTACGGTAAAATTTTGCATTTGCAATGATGCTAGACCATTCGCACTTAACAGTGAATACCGCTTATGCATTGCAGTGTTGCTTTGCAAAATGCGTTTATGAAGTCAGCCTATTTTTCAGTTTGAAGTTTTTTTCAAATGTTTGTAATTTATTTATTTATTTTATTGTAAGGAAAATATTTCAAAACTATTTTATGATAATATCGTTTTCAATAATAATATATTATATCATAATCGCCCCCATAACGCCCTGTCTATACCTGATAAATTTTTATCATGATAAACGTCAAAATCGTTGTCATGATAAAAACTTTTCCAGTATAGTCTCCATTTATTAGTATTATTGCTTCGTTATGACAAAATTGTTAGTGCTTTTGCACAGACAACTTTGTCTTGACAACAAACGTCATTAATTGTTATAATAAATATTTGTCAAGTATAGACAACTATCATATAGTTTTCTGGTTTATTGGGATATTTAAATATTTAAAAATTAACCATATTTCCCTTGATAACTTTACTTAAATTTCCTTTCCCATAAAATAATAAAAAAACAAAATCAAAATGAATATAAGTAATTCAAATAGTTGCAGAAAAACGTGTATATAAGAAACTTTGATTATAAAACTTGTTAGTTTGTGGATTTTATGGTTTTGAAATGTTGTTTCAGTTTGTTGTATGGATTTATCAGCTTTAGTTGCAAATGATATTGCCTTCACTACCATTCGTTGCTACACTCTTGCTGCCAACTTCCAATTTGAATGTAACTGTTAAACTTAAATGTGGTTTGTTACAGATTACACTGAGCGTAACTTTGCTGTGGTAATATTGGATTTTATAAAGTGTTACCTATAGAAATTTTCGTAAAATCTTAATCTCATCTATACTTATCAAGATGCAAAACTAATGTATATATGTATGTTTATTCGATATAAAAGACACAAAGTAGCAGAAGAAATAAAAAAAAACCTCACTTGAAATTTGTAATATGAAGATATTTGATTATACGTACACAAACAGTTGGATTTTCTGTTACATACATGTATACATCTACATCTACATATAATATCCTAGCTCTCGTATAATTGTGCATATATAAATTCCTGAACTTAGTCAAGTGTATAAATGTTGAAAAATCTGATTTGATTTTCAATATAAGAAAATCGTATGTATCTATACTTATCTAAGTATATTTATATTTTAGTGTTTGTGGCTGCAAGCAAGTGTGTGTTTGAGAAGGGAAATGTTTAAGTATGAAAACGAAATTAAATTGTCTTTCTAATTAGAAACTAATTTTAAAATTGATTTATATGGTTTATTTCATGTCAAGTGTATAATTTGATGTTGGTTCTGGGTCTGGTTAAATATTTATACGGTGGAATTGTTATATTTTTCAACTAGTTTTAGTTCTGATTATACAAAAACACAAATTGGAATTTCTTACTCTAATTTAAACTGCTATTTAATATTTAATAAATAATTTTAATAAACTTGAGATAGGGAAAATATTTGGCTGATTTTACAAAGCGATACAAAGGTTTCCAAATTAATTGAAAATACGAAAAATTTTCTTAAATTAGAACGTTTGTTTTGTATTTGTAAAAATAAAATTTCTGTTAGACCAAAGACATTTTTGTGGGAATTAAAGAATGGCCTCAAACACTATAGAAAGCCCTACTATGATTAAAATATAATTGAGAATTATAATTGAATGAGATAAAAGAAGTAAAATTTATTGTTCTGAAATGAAGTACAGATTATTTGTTTTGAATTTTTTTTAGCGAACCAGATGGTGCGTTTTATAAAATTAACCCGCTTATTTTGCATATAAAATTGTCGGTGGCGTTTTTCTAATAGTTTAAGTTGCGTTTAGCTCAAGTGGAATCTTTAAGATAGGGTTTCCATTAACTAAAATGAATAGTTAGGAGTTCCAAGAGTGCTATCAAATCACTTTGGAGGTACATCAAATACAATCCATGTTTCCAGATCATCTAAAACCTGGTTTGGACATGGATAGTATGTTATGGAATTTTCTGTTGCATTCACATTACAGTATGATTTCCTATAACTAGAATTAATTGCATTTAGTTCCAGTAGTTCGATTTTTCCAATGTGATTTGCGAGACATTGGAAGAACTTTGCAAGTACAATCCATGTTTCCAGATCAACTTAAAGCCGATTTAGACATGTTATCTTAATGAAATGGAGAACATTTGGGTCCTGAAACCGTAAGTATAACTCGGGAGAAGAGCTGAAGATGAAAATTTTTAAGTAAGAATGTATGGTCGGCCAAGCCCCTCCATATTATACCCTACACCAAGTACATGAGCAGAAACATTTTTCTTTTAAAATATCAATAATTTATATTCGTGAGTGATTTTCGGAAGTGGGCCTTATACGGGAGCTATGACCAATTATGGACCGATCACCTTGAAACTAGGTCGTGTGATTTATGTCTTAATGAAAGTTATTTATATTGCATTTTGTGTATATACTAACATTTTTAGGAGATTTATGCACGTTTAAGTGATTTTCGGAAGCGGGTATATATGGGAGCTATGACTAATTATGGACCGATCGTAACAGAATTTGGTGGCATGAATTTTGTATATATGAAACTTATTTTCAGCGAAATTTGTGTAGATACATATATAAATTAAACATTTATGACCGATAAAGTCCAATTTCGAGAGGACATTTGTATGGGGGCTAGGTGATATAATGGACAGATTTCATCCAGTTTCAATAGGCGTCGTCCTTGGGCCGAACAAATTATATGTACCAAATATGATCGAAATATCTTCAAAATTGCGACCTGAACTCTGCGCACAAGGTTTACATGGACAGCCAGCCAGACGGACGGACGGACATCGTTTAATCGACTCAGAAAGTGATTCTAAGTCGATCGGTATACTTTAAGGAGGGTGTTAGACCAATATTTTTGGGCGTTACAAACATCTGCACAAGCGCATTATACCCTCCCCACTATGGTGGTGTAGGGTGTAGTTATTAGCGCGAATAACAAGGTAAGTGACATTGATTTTCGGTTTTAATGTCCAAAAATGAGCTCAATGGAACCAGAAATCTTTAGAATTAATGCGTCTGTCAAATAACATAAATTAATATTAAATAATTAAAGAAATATGTTTAAAACTTTAAATGTGTTTTTCTCGTGTTTACAAAAAAAGGAGCTAAGTTTTTCCATGCGAATAAAACTTAGATACTTTGATTTACTAAAGTAATATGTACTTATCCTAGTTTTTTGACGCACTTGAAAATGCAATTTTTTATATATAAACAGAACTAAGAGGAATCAAATGAAGAACTTTTGAGCAACAAGTATTTTACCCAATAGAACCAATCAATACTATTTGTATTATTGTCTAAACAGAGTGATGAGTATGCATTATAATTATAATAATGACGGATATCTTATCTATTTAAAATTTTATTAAATTTGTTATGAAGATTTTATCTTTTATTTTTATATCATTTAACCACTGTGCAATTATATTTTTGTGTATATATATTTAATCCGACAATTACATTGTGTTTAATATTTATACTATTTAGTTTGGTTTCTGTTTGTTTTAACTTAATCTGAATAATAAATCAAAATGCGAGAACTTGTTATGGATTGTATCTTAATTTGAAACATTTAAAATAATTTATTATTCCGTACGTATCATAAGGGCTGTGTAAATACATATATGTATGTAGGTGAAAACTAAAATAAATTTAATCTTAATATGTTTTATTAAATTACTTAAATAATTAAGACTAATGTCAGTGAGAGAATTATTTGGAAACTACGTATGAGATAAATATACAGTCTGTTGAATGCAATTATGTTATCAGTCAAATTAGTGCTGTAATATTTGTTTGTGCATTTTTTTTGAAACACATACACAAATTGAAAAAAAAAAATTTAAATGTTAAATAAATTTCCTAGTTTCTTTCATTAGAAAATGTTTTGTTTCACAAAAAAAAAATCAGAAATTATTTTCTTATTTATAAATAAAAATAGTTGTAGAAATATAGTTGAACATGTTTACTGTAACCATTGCAAAGTTTTCTCAAGTTTTTGAATGTAATATTATGGTAACTGTAGCTCTTAAAGTTGCGATGAATATGACTGTAGTAACCATATTGTAGTAAATAATTACTTATATGTTTGTGGCAACCATTTCTACATGCTGTAATAATTTTAATATTTTTTCAATAAACATGGAAAAGTCAACTACAATCATATATAAAATCGCTAGAATCATGTAAGTTATAACTTGAACATATTATGGTTGCTGTATTCATATAAATATTTTCATTATATTCAAAAACTTGTGAAATTTTTGAAATTGAATGTTATATTAAAAATAGAATACGACATTTCCAACAATATTTCGAAAGTTTCTAATTGTTTTTCTCCAATTTCTTATCGTAGTGGGTACATGA
Source organism: Calliphora vicina (assembly GCF_958450345.1). Lineage (NCBI taxonomy): Eukaryota > Metazoa > Arthropoda > Insecta > Diptera > Calliphoridae > Calliphora > Calliphora vicina. The sequence continues at coordinate 143,561,948 of NC_088780.1, read as the reverse complement.
CTTAGAAATGCGAGATTTACAATAGATGGCTAATCTTTTCAACGTGGTTTTTTGTTAATAACTTATATGTCATTTTGAAGGCTACATATCTGTTTATTTATTTTCATTTAGTGTAAAAAATAAAGTTTTTTTTGTTTCGAAAATTACGAATTTTGTACCAATGAAGCGTCATAGGCGGGAAGTTTTGCTTTACTTCTTTAATTTGAAATAAAGTGCTGCTAATTCACCATGACTTATGGTGAATATTGTTACGTTTTATCCTTTTTAAAACGCTGGTTTATTTCCTTTAAATAAACCGGATACTTTTGATTGCAAATAAAAGCCGTTTAGTAGTTTGAAAATTGTAACAACTCCTTATTTATTTAAAATGTACAACAACAGAATTAAATAGTCATTCAATGTTTTTTTTTATACACGTTTATAAATTCTCAGAAATACAGACACTTTATAATGTATACGAATTCACTTGAAAAATACAGCACACTTTAAGGCACTCAGTTGATGTTTATTCAAATAGCGTCTCTGATAAAACTGACTCACGACTGCAACCTCTGCCAATATTTATAACACTATCATCTGCACTCGCATATTCTAGATCTTACTAATACATACGCCATCTGTGGTGTACTTTCTACAATGTTCTTTAACTGAATATTCGAATTCGAATACAGCGTTACCAACTTACGATCAAATCAACTGAAAGCTTTTATTTAATAATGCCCACAGATATGTTACAGTTTGCTATTACAGCACTGTTATTTGAAAGCATTATGCTACTTTTAAATCAGCCCTTAAAATCGTTATGTTTGAATTCAAGTACAATTTCGTAACAATATGTTCGACTTCTCGGCTTCAGTGAGCGATAGATGGTGGGTAAACAAATATCGGCCAGGACAGCCAAAAAAGTTTGAGAAATGTAGACACTACTCCATAAAGATTGTTGTTGAAAAACTCAACAAGAGCTTGAAAAATCATTGATAGCTACTCAAAAAGCAATTTCAAAACGTCTGCAAACAGCAGGATTCTTTCTAAAGCAGGAAAATTGGATACAATACGAATAGAAGCCGATAGATTTTAAAATTTTGCATGTCCGAGATGAACGCGTAAAAGAAAATAATTTTTGCACCGAATCATAATTTGCCATAAAAAAAACTATCATAACCCGAAGCGTAACAGAATATGTATGTGAAGCCCGGCCAACTAGCCAAATATCTATGGCGCTAAGGTAATGCTCTGTATTTGGTGGGGGCAAAAGGGTTATGAGCTGCATGAAACAAGTACCAGACCGAAAAACGCCAGAAATGAAATCGTAAAATTACATCATGAAAAAAATTGGCCACAAGTTGCAATACCTGTTAAATACTATTTAGAATAAAGTGGTTGGGATAGTCCAGAGCTGCCCCGTCCGACCACAATTTTTTCCGATCGATGCAGAGCACTCTCTCTGTGATACGCTTCATCTTAGAACAATTTTGGCTTGATTCAGCAGTTCTTTTGGCTCGGAATCCATATGTTGCCAGAAAGATTGGAAAAGGCCATAGCTAACAATGGCCAATACATTGAATATATTTATATTGTAAAAAAGTTTCAAAATAAATGCCAAAAATTTGAAAAAAATTCAACATTTTTAAATCCTATTTCAGAATTTTTAAATTATACTTAAAACTGTTCTAAAAGTAATTCGTTAGTTTCCAATTTTATTTCAGAATTTTCCTTTGTTATATCGATTAGAAATAAAGTTAAATATATGATGTATACAATAGATCTTAGACAATGAATATTGATGACAACGACCTTTGCAGTTTATAAAATGAATTCCATTTTTCCAATTATTTAAACTACTTTACAATGAACAAACATTGCATGAACATATATGTATTTCATTGTTGGTATGTTGTGAAGTTAAAAGTCGGTCAAGAATCTTGTGCTGGACCATATTGCGCGAAAAATAATCCTTATCAAGTTCCTCAATATAGAAGAAAATAAGAAATGATCATTAGAAGACAAAAGTTTTTAGGTTTATGGTTTATTAATTTCATAAGTCCCGTTCCACACTATGAAACATTTGCTGAAAAACATTTTTAAATTCTCTTTTAAAACTGCATTCGTGTTCACACAATGAAGTTTTTGACATTTCTGTACAGAACGAATAAATGTGGATGACATACTCAACAAAAAACTTCTTTCCCCTTTCATTAACAAACTCCAATATGTTATAGTCAATGTTTCACAGTATGGATGGGGACTAACTACGAATTACTCTTTTCCTAAACAAATCGGCTCAAAAGCATACCTACTTTTAGCTTTTTACAAAACGTTACGGAATTTTTGTTAGCATAAAATCCAAAATGCAATTTATATCAAAGTTATTTAAAACAATTTATATTGTTTTGAGCTATGATCGTCTTGCCGCAATTGTATTTAACATTTTACTTATTTAGATAAAATGTTTTTATGAAAATAATATGTTAAAGAGATAAAAATATTGAATTTTCAAAAATGTTCAATACATAGAAATATATAATAAGATATAAATCATAAAATTTGTAAGCAATTAATATGAAAGAAATAAACACTTTGTGTATTAAATTTTAATATAAATATTCATAGAAATTTGATTATAGAATTATTGAAATTCCTTTAAATTTCTAAATTCAACATCACATCAATGTACTTGGTGAAATAAATAAAACAAAATACTTCAATCTAAACTTATATTAAACATATTCTAGATAGATTTTAAAGCTTTAACTTAATGTCATTTATACTAGCAGTTACCTATAATTCCCTTCATTTTCTTTTTCTCGAAATTGTTACTTCTCATGGCTGTCGTCTTTAGATTTTGTTTAAATGTTGCAGTGATTCTATCTGTTGTTACTTTGTTTATGGTTGTTGTTATTGTTGATTTCTCTTTTTCCATTTTTTTCTTTCTGTTCTGCTAACAAGGAAATCGTATTGGAATCACTTACAGATATTTACTCAGATACATATCTATCTTGACTTGAAGGTATGCCTGTGTATTTTATTTAATTTCTCATTTTTTCAATCTGCGTGCATGTTATACTACATACTTATTTTATTTCTTTTTTTTTTTTGCTAAGGAAATCGGAAATTATTGTACATTATTGTTTGGTACACAATGTGTCAGGATGTATATTGTTAACATTAAACAGATGACTTATAAACACAAACTTGAGACTACAAACAAAAGTAACAAGAAAAATAAATAAAATACATTTCTGTTTCTTTTCTTTTCAATTCTATTTTTGGTTTTCATTCTTATTTTATATTATTTTTCCGTTGTACTGCCAACAACAAATATTTATGTAGTATGAACATTTTTGGTATCATTTCCAAACGCACTTGTGTATGTCAAATTCCATTGTACATGGTTGGTATAGTTTTGCGAATGTATGGCGAAATAAAATTTATTGTTTTCAATTGAGTGCAAACACATACAGTCACAACAATACGTTTTAATAAACTACTACAGATGTATGTGCGTGTGCCTATGTACACTATTACTTTCTGCTATAACAATCAGTTTGATAATAGACACACGCAATTATATTGTGCCGTTTTTTTACAGTGGATGTTTTTGCTAACAGAACGTTGAATACACATATCTGTGATCGCATAGAAACATTTTTTAAAACACTCTAACTCAGACAGTTATTGAGCAATATTGTTGAGAAATTGTGTTTGAATTACTATCCAATAGGACTAACCTTGGTGCTTTCATCAAAATCGGAAGACATCGATTTTATAAATTTGTTCACTTGATCTGAAATCGCTCATATATTTATACCTCCTTATAGTATATCTATCGACTTAGAATCACTTTCTGAGTTGTTTAAACGATGTCCGTCCGTCCGTCTGGCAGGCTGGTACATTTGGTACATATAATTTGTTCGGTCCAAGGACAAAGCCTATTGAAATCGGTCCATCATTTCACTTATCCCCCATACAAATGTCCTCTCCAAATTGGACTTTGTCGGACATAAATGTTTAATTTATATACAAAGGTATCTACACAAGTTTCGCACCAAATAAGTTTTATATATATGGAATTCATGTCACCAAATTTTATTATGATCATAGCTCCCGTATAAGACTCACTTCCGAAAAGCACTTTAACGTAAATCTCCTAAAAATGTTGGTATACACATAAAATGCAACGTAAATAACTTTCATATAGATATAAATCACACAACCTAATTTCATAGTGATCGGTTTATAATTGGTCATAGCTCCCATATAAGGCCCACTTCCGAAAATCACTCACCAATATAAATTATTGAAATTTTGAAAGAGAAATGTTTTTGCTTATTTACTAAAGGCCGTATTCATAAACGAATTTTAAATTTAAACAATGTTTTAAAATCAAATTTTGTATGGAAATTTTGCTTTAAAACATTGTTTAAATTAAATTTTTTTTATGAATATGGGGGTAAGGGTTTAATTTTATAAAACGAAACGACAATCGTTAACAAAATTTTGTATGGAAAATATTCAAGTTTCAAACCCTTTTTCCAGTATTCTTCATACAAATTGCTTACGCTCCCAAACGTTTCGTTTTACAAAATGAGACCCTAAGTATAGGGTATTTTGATTTAAAATAATTCCATAAAACTAAATCTAATGTTTTTAAATCACACGATCAAGGGGCCTAATTCTGATCACCGAAACGATAAAGTAATCGATCAGTACTAGTCCTATATATTAATTGAAACCACTTGTCGTCTACTTCAGGCAAAAATAACTTCGTTATCAGGTTGCCATTGAAATAAGCTTCCTTGATTAGGACAATTTTGCGCGAGAATCACATGTGATCCTTTAAACCAACATGCGAAAATTTTGACGATTTTACGCGAACTGTGGCCACAAACTTTCATTATTTTTGAAATATCGTATATGCTCCTTTTCACTAAACTTAACCCTTATGTGTTGGACAGGGTACCCGGGTAACTTTATGTAATTTAACTGCAATTTTCTATTTATGTAGAAATCCTAGGTGCTTGAAACTTTCTGAGAACTCCTAACTTTGGTTTATATTTATTTTTATAATGGACATTTTTGTGTGTCGACTTGTGTGGGAGTGATAGATCACTTTATATTTTACACCCTTAACAGTGACAGGTTACACGAGTAACAATATACAAATTTTATGACAAATATTACTTATACGCTCGCAATACAATACTGCGTAGCAGGGATGGCAAATGGAATTTAAAAATTGTACCATTCAGCATTAAAAATTTTAGTTTTTCGACATTAATTGTACCAAAACTAGAATTCCTAGGCGGGATTTTTTTTAGAAATTCCCGTGAAGTTTTTTTACTAATTCAAACAATCAGTTTAATTTTGTGAGCAACATGTGAAAATTTTAAAATATGTAGAAAAATAACAAAATAGCCAAAATAGGAGAAAAATATTTATTTTTAAAAATTTCTAATTTTTTGTTTATTTCCCAAATTTCTGTAAAATTTAAATTGTTTGTACCAAGTTATACCAAGTAGTCTAACTCTATATTTTTTAAAATTACTCTCTCACATATACGTGTACTGTGTAAATTCAACACCCTTGAGAGAGAATTATACACATCAAAAGTCTTGAAATTTTAACTATAAAATGTCGAACAAATATTTGTTCAATTCACAACTCATGTTATACAGTCGTATGAAGTCTGTCGTAAGTCGTCTGAATGTACAATAGTTGTACAAATGTTGTTGATAATTTCTATATATGTAAATATTTTGTACAACACCTACAATATTTTTACATATGTTTTTCAAATGCTGTATGAAAATTTAAGTGTTACCAAAAGTTCATATTTATACATAAACAAAAAAATTAAAATATTTTAGTGCAAAATAACAGGCAAATGGTAAGACTGAAATCAGTAAATTTATTTAATTTATGAAAAACCATAATTTGTTTTTAATATTTGTCAATTGTTAGCATTTTTTAAACAATGCAGACATTAGTTTGCTATTATATAATATAATTGATTTTGGAATGTTTTTTTTATCATCTACGTTTGGAATTGTCAAGGCTCGGCAGGGTAAACTTACGACTTGGCGAAATTTGTGTTCACAACCACAATAGTTGTAACATACAACTGGGTTGTGAATTGGACAATTTTTTGATACACGCAAATTCACTAACACATATTATTTTATAATTTTTTTCAACACATTTAGCACTTTTTCTTTTCCGAAACGTCCATTTTGCACAAAATTTTTTAGAACTCTGTGTGTCTGGTGGAAATTCAAGAGGCACCAACACATATACATTTTTGTTACTAACACATATTTAGACTTAGGTACTTTTTCACTAACACATGTATAGAGATAGGTACTGCTGTCAAGGAGTTGGACTACTTGTTATACATTGGTTTGTACAATTTAAATTTGTGTGAAAACTAGCAATATTTACAACCTCTAAGTATATTCATACTTAAGGAAAATAATTATAATAATAGTGGCTTATATTTATGTATGTATTTTCAGATTGTACCAAATAAGTCATTGGTGTACCATTGTACTTTTCAAGATCGAATTGTACCAAAAAAGTACAATTGTAACAAATTTTCCATCCCTGCTGATTAGTCTTTCTACATGCTGAATTTATTTCAGTACTGTTTATATAAATGGGAATCCCCATTTTTCTTTTACTTCAGTATATGGATCATTCGTATATATTGCGCAATAATATGAAGTTTCATAAATCTGTACCTTGTCACCCTGTTAAATGTCTTATTTTTGTCACTCATATAAGGGTTAAACATTTGCTGTCAAATCATTTTTTGATTGGTAAGACTGATGGAAAATTTAAATCTAGTGTTAATTTTTGCACACGTTTTATTATACTTTTTTTTAACGCTTTATATATTTATTGAATCTGCCTTTTATAGACCTTGCAATAAGTATTTAAATCTTATAACTAAAATTAAAACTATTTGCTCTTCAACAATAGAGCCTTCATGGTTAACTGGCACTCATCTTAGCGGAGTGGTAAATCTGTTCTACGGAGCCTTGATCGGGTTTGGATCTGCACAAGTTGTCATGCAAGCGCATTGGGATGGCTTTGCAGCTTTCAATATACATATTTCTTTCGGGCTTTCTTTAAATTTTTCTTTTATCAATATCATTTCTAAGACCCTGTGGTTTCATTTTTATTATACTTAAACTAGAAATTACAATTCTAACAATTCTTATTTCAAACATTGTATTTATCTAAAATTCCAATAACCTAAACATTCACTGTTACAAATAGTACAAAGTATACGTAACATTTTGCCATTTGCCAACATAATGTATAGAAACATTCTTATGTTTACTTAAATACGTTTATGCGTATAAGTGTGTGTATGTATATGTGTATGTATGCGTGAGTATGTGTGCGACAGAAAAGTAAAGTATATTAACAGTTCACGTTACCTAAATTGACAGGGCTAAAGTATATCGATGTTTTACAAAGTATATGTGTGTGTACGTTGTTTTGTCGCTTTTGCTTTGTTTCCCTTCGTTTCCGCTTTCACTCTGCCACTTTTAAAATAAGTTACTGGGGTCGCTTATGTGAAAGTGTGTCTGGCATTAAGTTCATATACATATGTATGTGTTGGTGAGTGTGTGTGAGCGAGAGTAAGTTTGTCTGTTTGTGTTAATAATGTGCAACACATTAAGTCTTACAACTCGGTCTATAAATCACATACAATATTGCCCCTAGAGCAATATCAACAGCATGCAGCTAATATGTATACAACAGCAATACCATAATATATAATTTGTTGTATTTTGAGACTTTTCTTTATTGTTGTTGTTTCTGTTCTATTAACTTTGTTTTTGTTTTATTCCTGGTAAAGGTTAATGCTGTGTGTGTTTGGTTTTTTTTTTCGTTTTCAGCTCTGGTTCTTTGTAATAATGTTTTCACATTAATATTGATATTATTAGTAAATAATAAATTAAATTATACCCATTTATTGTATCAAAGACAATGGGTGGTAAAATAATTAGTATTGGTGGTATTTTTGTTTTACTTTGTTTTGAACCAGTCAGGGAGCATGTATAGCTGCAAATAAATCAAGTGTAATTGATGTATTTTTTATTGAATTAAGACAGTTTTCCATTAGAAACATATTTTGGTAGTAATTGTTTGTTACGCTTTAGGTAAGAGTTATTTCATTAGTGTAGTGATATTATGTTAATTTTTTAATATTTGATGGAGTGTGCTGTCAGCTGTCGGCGTAGAATTTTTTGAAAGAGTTTGGATTTTTATATATAAATAAATGTGTGTTGAATTGGAATATTATGTAGATTGTGTTTAAATAAGATTTTTCTTGATTTTGACACAAGAAATGTTAATGAAATCTATTACATTGTAGGTGTTATTGTTAATATATACTAGAACGTTTTATAATCCTTACAAAAACCATCTTTGATTTTTAACTCTGGAAATGTTTATGTATTTAGTGTGCGACGAAAAATTAATTTTGAACCTTAATCCTTCTGAATTCGCAAAATACTTAGTAAAATTGTGAAAAACTTTAGCTCTGTTAGTGAGATTTTATAATATTTGATCTCATATTTAACCTAAAGAATGATAGATTGTAGTAGTGCTGCCAACGTTTTTTGGAGAAATCGTCAATTTAAAAAAAAATATCGTCAAAATCGTCATGTTAAAAAGAAAAAAATCGTCAAGACAAAAACAAGTTAAAAATACCAAAAACATTTTTTTTATTAACTTTTTAAATATTTTTATTTTATAATTTGAAAGTAAATTTTTAATTAGGCTTAAGTTCATTTTATTATAATTTATTTGTAATAATTCAAAGAATATCACTGAATACTAAAATTTAGACAATTGGCAAATTGGAATGCATTTTCTACCCTGCCAAAGGTATTGGTATTATGTGACTTTACTCTGGTACATTTCTGTGTGACATTTTTTAATAAGTCATTTTTAATTGCTATATTAAAATACTGAGAATTATTTAACTTAAGTAATCTTTTGAAAACAATATTCCTTGTAATGTTGAAGAATGCAAAGTATTTCTGATTTTTGTTTTATTTAAAATTACAATATTAAAAATTCTTTTAACGTTGGCCGACGAATATGGTAGTGCCATTAAACTCAAAACAAATTGTGTTAAAATTGGGAAGGCCTTTGCAATATTGACTCTCTTTAAATTAGAAAAATTTTTCCAATTTTTCGAGTTCGGTGAATTTCATATTACATAATTCTCGAACTTCATTATCAAGTTCTTGATATTCTTTTCCAATTAATAAATTTGGAAAAAGTTTGGCCAATGGAAAATTGAATCAGTTTAATCCTTCTAAAAGTTTATCGGCAAAATCAAAACGTTTTAAAATTTGTGAATCCAATTCAATATAAAATTGGACGTTGTCTGCTTTTCAATTTGTACATTGCAAAAGGGGACTCACAAAATTTGAATTTTAGGAAAGAAGCTTACTTTATGTTCGACAATGAATGTTATCTTTGATCATATTCCTTGTTATGAACTACGTTCAGTTGTTTCTGTTCTCAACTACATACAATATAAAAATTTTGTGAATCTCACTATTATAGTTCTCCAAGTATTGGATAATAAATATTTACTTTGTATGAAATCCCTTTAATTTTTGCTATAACATTAAAGACTCTCACAATTACAGTTCATTTGATATTCGTAAATAACTGTTCAGCTCCTGCCTATTTGTATTCTCTTTATGCACAGTGGTAACAAAATAACTCAATACAAGCTTTACTTTAATTATTATAATTCTCCAGTTATACATGTTCCTACTAAGTGTATCATGACCAATTTCAGCCAAATATCATCAAAATATTAGAAACTGATTCATACACAGCTTAAAGACTAACGAAATAACAATTTTCTTTGTAATGGAGGTCCTAAAACCACTGTTCCGATCCAGACAATTTTTAGCTAAACTCCGTACAGTGGCATGGAATTGATACATACAAAGTTTAAGAACTTTTTGAGGGTCTAATTTTATAAAACGAAACGACAAATGTTACCAAAATTTTGTATTCTTCATAAAAATTGCTTACGCTTCTAAACGTTTCATTTACAAAATGAGACCCTAAATACTTCTAAAATTATAGTTATCCAGATATTGCAAATATACTAATTACTTTGTATGGAATGTGCCAATTTTCAGCGAAAATATTGTATCTAAAATAATAAGAGAGCCATTTGGCAACAGTTCGAAGAATTTTGCAATTATAGCTTTCAAAATATTTAGAAATAACTATTTACGTTATAGTTCTGCAATCATGTCCATTTGCAGCAAATATGCGAACAATGGTACCGAAGAAAATTCAAAGTTTTTTTCACAATAACTATTTAAACGCATTAATTTTTATATATACAAATTCAACTTTGAACCTCCATAAACGACAATAAACAATTTGAGCAACCTCAAACATTGCATGAACATTAAGAAGCTTTCTTTACTCTTATATCTATCATTGGAAATCTAAAAACATTTAGAAAACAATTTAAATTCAACGCAAAACAGTAGTTTAAATCAACAGCCACACATTATGGCCACTGCTATTTACAGTGATCCTTTGACCATGTCATTAACATTTCAACTCTTTTTTAAATTATGTGTTTCTAAACATGTACTTCTTTTTTTTACACATTTTTAACAAAAATATTCTAAAAACCGTAACAACTAATAGTTAGTGAATAGTATGACAAAAAAAATAAATAAAAACCTGGTTTAGAACAAATTAACTTGGCTGCTGTTATACAAAAGTACTTTATTACTAGAAAACATGAGTGCTAGTTTGAATACCTCAACACATACAATTCAGCAAATAATAGAGAATTCATAATATAAATGAACACTTATATAAATGTAAATGCACTGTACACACTGCATAAGTACACAATTGTAGAAATAATGTATGTATATTTGGAATAATGTACGAGTATGTTGATACAAGTGTAAAAAAAGAGGTTAAAATATGACCACCAGAGTAGCACTAAAGTTACAATTTAGTAAATCCAGTAATAGGGAAAAAATTTTGTAAATTTGCATATATACTTGAGAATACATGCATAGATATATATATATAAGAGTACAGTGCGGAATATGGTAATAAAATCATGGAAAATTTCATTCAAAATGTAACCAATACGTTTGAGAAATTGACCAACCTCAAATATTTTAATTCAACCGGCTAGGTTTTGTCATTCCGATTGTAACACATCGAAAACAAAATCGCAAACAAAAGTATATATTCTGGGTTCTTATAAAATTCTAAGATAATCTAACTATGTATGTCCGTACGTCTGTTGAAAACCAGATAGAGTGCAAATGAAAGGTACGAAATGGCTGGAATTTTTCACAATTACTCTCTGTCGATAAAGTTTATTTGGTACTGAAAACTGGCGATAGCGTTCTATGATAGTTTTAATGGTTTCTTTTTTATTAACATTTATGTATGTTAAGATATTTTCGATTTCACTCCTTATTGAAATTTTCTGCACTGTAGCCATAACTCTAGCAACCATTGTTTGCAGCATATTAGTATGTATAAGTACACAATATATATACGGCCAGTTACATATACATGGACGTATACTTATGAACATTAGACCCATCCTTCACAGAAAAAACTATATTTCAATTCAAACATTCATCATATATTGAACTCGTTTCAATTATTTCATAATTGAGTCAAGTATTCATGTGCTCAAAAACAAAATTTTCTGATATTTTCTATTGAATTTTGTGTTTTGAATTTGATAATTTTGACAATTCAATATACAATTTTCGTTATTGGTTAAATTTAAAATACAAAAATTATTGAATACATACTTTTCGTAATTGAAAACACAAAAAAATAACAAAAATCCGTTTTCAATTACGAAAATTATCTATTCAATAATTTTTGTATTTAAAATTCAACCAATAACGAAAATTGTATATTCAATTGTCAAAATTATCAAATTCAAAACACAAAATTCAATAGAAAATATCAGAAAATTTTGTTTTTGAGCACATGAATACTTGATTCAATTATGAAATAATTGAAACCAGTTTAATATGTGACAAATATTTGAATTGAAACGGTTTATGAAATAGTTTTTTCTGTGTTCAAAAAAACTGAATTAGCTTTGGACGGGTCTTGTTTTATTCATTAGTAGCAGTGCCGAAAATTTATTGAAATTGGTATCTATGAAAAAAGAGGTAATTATGTTCTATAAAAAACAAGTAAGAAAGTATAGTCGGTAAAGCACGACTATATGATACCCTACACCAATCTAATTATGAAATAATCGCCATAAAATTAGTTGGCATGACTTCTGCATATATGAAACCTATTTGTGTTGAATTTTATTTGAATACCAACATTTTTAAGAAAATGTAAATGATTTTCAGAAGATGTTATTATATGGGAGCTATGACTAATTATGGACTGATAGTTATAAAATTTAGTAACATAACTTTTGTGGTACCGTGAAATAAATCCCAAATGAAATAAGTCCCCACGAAAAAATTAAATAACACCCAACAAATTTTTCATACAACTTAGGACTTATTTCATTATGAAACAACTCCTAACACATAGGGAGTTATTTCATAATTTTTTGTTGGGAGTTATTTCATAATGCAATAACTCCCAATGAAATTTGTGTTGGGTTTTATTTCATTTTATTTTGGGAATTAGGAGTTATTTCACTGTATTGGGAGTTATTTAATTTTTGTTGGGTTCTACTTTGCAAAAGCAGAACCCATAAATATCAAAACCTGGCTTCACTCAGAAAAATTTTTTGCATTGCCGGCCTTCGGCCAAACGCAAAGGTTTTCTCCTCTGGGGTGTATCAAAAACTGGCATCGCTCAGAAAAGTTTTTTGCATTGACGGCCTTCGGCCGGGCGCAAAGGTTTTCTGCTCTGGGGTGTATTAAAAACCAGCTTCGCTCAGAAAATATTCTTTTTACATCGTCTGCCTTTGTCAGGTTGCAACGATTTCTTAAAATGGTGCGAAATGAAAATTGGCTTTTTGAAATATTATAAAAACTTTCTGCAATGAAAGAAATCTTTTCTGAGCGAAGCGATATTTTGATACACCCCGAAGGAGCGTATCAAATGCAAAACAAATTTTTTGAGTGAAGCAAGTTTTTGACATAAATAAATTGCTTCGGGTTTGGAATTTTTTAATTTCTATTGGGATTTATTTCATTGGGAGTTATTTCGCTTTTTTGGGACTAATATTTTTAAAATTATGAAACCGCCGATTATTGGGAGTAATTTCATTTTACCCTTTGGTAGTTATTTAATTTTTCAAGTTTGGGAATTATTTCGTTTTTGATGGGAATTATTTCATTGGAAGGTATTTCCTTGGGAGTTATTTCATTTGGTGAGCCGAGTTCCGTTTATATAAAACTTATTCTTGCAGAAATTGGTTTAGATATCCATTTAACTAAGATATTCATGATAGGCTTAACTTTTTTCAGATAGGGCAATCGAATGGAAGAGCTTGTATTATATTTTGTCGAATTATCTTTGAAATCGCGACCTGTAGTTTGATTACAAGGTTTACATGGATGGACGGATATCGCTTAATCGACTGAAAGAAAGTGATCCTGAGCAGATTGATATACTTTACGGTGGGTGTTCGGGCAATATTTTTCCAAGTTACAAACATCAGCACTAACCCCATATATTCTCCCTACTATGGTTGAAATCAACTTTTCGTAACCCCAAAGAACATACATAATTTATATACCAATATATCTGCTCTTAAAATCAAAAGAATCGACCCACAAATGGCTGAGATATAAGCAAAAAACTCCGACTACCTCGATTGTACCCCTGTTTGATCTATATATGTATTACCAAGTCATTAATATAGAAAATATGGATTTCTAATGATAGAACTTTCAACCACGTAATTCCTACAATTTAAAAATGCAATTTGTTAAAATCGGGAAAAATATTTTTTAACACGAGTTTTTTTAAAGATTTTTTTACCATAAAATAATTTCAACCATATTTTTTTGACCAATAAAATTTTTTCCCAAAAAGGTATTGACAATCATTATTTTAAAGTAGACCATGGTGAAGCCTACAGCCAAATAAATCAAAATTTGTTAAGAAATCCAAAAAAAGTACAACATTTTTTAACATTTAAACCATTTTCGGAACGGTTTGTATTTATCCTAGTGGTCTCAAATTGTATTAAAAATTAGTTTTATTTACTTAATAACAAAAAATAAAATCCATCCTATCACAATTGTTTAAGGCCGAGTCTAATGTACATACGTAAACATATATATATTTTTCATTTAAATATGAATAGCTGGCTAGATGAGTACAATGAGTAACACATGTAATGTATAATGTAAATACATACGTAAAAGTTAAAAGGTGTAACAATAAAATTTTACACGTAATCCAGCTGAAAGGGGAAACAATTTTCAAAAAAATAATCAAGACTTAACCACCAGCCTCATTCAGCTAACCAGTCACCATGTACGAATATTCATATGAATACAAGGATTATATTTTAGCAGTCTGTATGTATAAAAATGAAACCAAAACGTCAAATGTAACTACACTCTACACAGCTCTTCTAATGAACATTTACAAAATGTATAGTCTAATATATAGTATTAGATGTGGAAAATTTTAACTGAGTGGAAAATTAGAATATTTTACTTCATTTCGAGTAAAAAACCAAAAAAAAAAAAACAAAAAGAGTCGAAAACATACCTACAAGAGTATGAGTTGAATTTATGGTTCGTATTAAAATGTACAAGTGTGATATGGTTGCAAAAAAATAATAAAAAAAATTTTGTGTACACATGTATGTAGAGATGTTGTTTGCTGGTTCGCTGGTGATTTTATATTAGAGCTGGGTTTATTTTTTTACAGAGCTTTTTTGCTTAAACTCTGGTATCTTGTTAAAGTTGCGCTCGTCGTATTGGTATGTGTGTCTGAATAACTGGCATACTAAACTGACAACCACATCCAATTAAATTCCATTTGTATTTGAGTATTTATGTATATGTATTTATTTTAATTTTTCCTCTTTGTGTGTTTATTAGTTCTGCTCTTAAAAAATAGCTTTGCTTTGGATTGGACTTTTTTTTATATTCTTTAGTTGGTAAAAGCTAACAACTTCAAAATTTGTGGCAATCAGATAACGAAAACCCGTGCTGGAAATCAATTGAAAGTTTGAGAAATCAGGTAAGTAATGGTACTAATTTTGATATTTATGAAGTTATGTCTAATAAAATAACATTTAACGTTTATTTCTTCTAGAGAAAATTATCTTCATAACAAGATTAAAGCATGAATGGCGAACGAAAAATAACAACGTTGTAAGGAATTTCTTATCTTATATACTCTTCACAAAATTGTACTTTAAAATTAAATTTTTATTTTTTATTCGAAATTGTTTTTAACTTAAAAAGTTTTTCAAAAATTTTTTTTTTTTAAATTTTTTAATATTTTTTTTAATTTATTGATTTTGTCCCATTGTATGTCCAACTTACTATAGCCTTATATACATCGTTGTAATGGGCATTGAAATATCTATCATTGGATATCCATATTGTCTATATTAATGACATAGTAATCCAGATATAGATAAAAAATAGGCCAAAAATCCAGGTTATCCCGGTCATTTCAGTTATCAGCCATTTGTGGGCCGATTTTGTCGATTTTAAATAGCAACCGAGCCGGAAGAATTCGTGATATATTGGTGTATGAATCATGTATGTAAGTTCTTTGGAGGCTACGGAAAGTTGATTTCAACATACAGACGGACATGTCTTATCGACTTCGCTATCTATAACCAGTGTTTAAAAAGCTACGATAACTAACAAATTTTTAACTGTTGCTACAACTACTGCTTCAAAAAAGTGTATGTAGCGGTAGCAGTAGCATTTGTCCTTTTTCGTTTTCTTGTTTTTTTAAAACTACTGCTACCTTCAAAATATAAAACTCTTAACAGAGCAGTAGTAATAAAACATGAATTGTAAATGGAGTAGTAGCATAAAAATACAAATCAGTGCTACTGCTCTATATCGAGTTTTAATTTTTAAGGTAGCAGTAAAGTAACAGTTGATGCAGCAGTTAAGGTAGCAATAAAAGTAGTCAAAAAAGAAAATCTTCAGTCATAACACCAAAATTGACAGAATTAAACACTGTGTGTTGTTTTTGTTTTGAGAGAGTTTGAAAGAATTATTCGTCTCAGATGTTCGTGTTGCTAACAGAAAGATCGTGTTTTATGTGTGTATAACAAAAAAGCCGAACTTTTGTTTACAACACGACCAACTTACACAAATATACATTCACAACAACAACACATAATATACTTTTTTGGCTGAAGATTTTTATTTTTGACTTATTTTATTGCTACCTCAACTGCTACTTAGCTGCTACTTCAACTGCTACTTAACTGCTACTTCTTCTACTACCTCAACTGCTACTTCTATTACTACTAAATTTTAAAAGTAGCAGAATTAATAAAAAACTAATGACTGCTACATCAAAACTTTTTCTTTCTTAAGGTAGCTACTACAACTACTGCTACCAAAATGTGAAGGTAGCAGTAGTAGTAGTAATTATTGACTCCGAGTTTTTATTAATTTTTTAACTAAACTACTTGTGTTTTTTCGTTGCTACTGCTACTTGTAGTCTAGTTTTTTAAACACTGTCTATAACGATACAGAATATGTATACTTTACGCACATTTTACACGGAATTCAGTGTAGATAATACAATATTGCTTGCAACAAGAAATGTAAACTATGCTAAAATACATAATTGCTTTGTGAATAAATTGCGCGGGAAATCTTAATAACTTTATTTTGTTTTCCTTTGATTTCAATGGGTTCTCCTTATCCGATTAGCGTCAAGATTTAAAGTAGTTAAAACTAGTACAGAACAGAATTATATCCGTCTAAAACAAATCTTTTATTTAAGGGCAGGTCTAATGTTCATGTATTCTGCAGTGTGTATGTGTGAGAATTAGTTTATGCGTTTTGTGTGAACCACTTTTTTTGTTGCAAATTTAGCGTTAGGAATAATTCCAGAACTTGCAATGTGTGAGGATATAATTGCACATTGGGTATGGGAAATATTTTTTTTGCATTTTTTTTAAACACGTGTAGTATTACTGGTTAAGGTAATTTTAAAGTATCACATTTAAAAGGCTTTCCAAATTTTAGTTTAAACCAATCACTTTAAAATAAATTTTTTTCGAGAAATTTGATTTTTTCATCTGGTTTTCAAAATTTATTCATATTAAAAATCAGCGTCCCATCAACAGATGTTTGATAAATTTAGCTTATTTTTACAATTTAAAGAGAATTTCTGATTGATATGTTATTCATTTTTATCATTGCGCGCAAAAATTAAGCTTGTTTAATGTTGAAAATTTAAAAAAAAATCTTAAAAGTGCAGCCAAACAAAAACCAAGAATTCTTTCAGCATCTGATAAAACATTTATTCAATATTTAGGGCCTCATTTTATAAACCGCAACGACAAACGTTAAACAAATTTATGGCATCATTTTATAAAACGAAGCGTTCAGAAACGTAAGCAATTTGTATGAAGAATACTGGGAAAAAGGTTTTAAACTTGAATATTGTCCATTCAAAATTTCTTTGCATTTTGTCGTTTGCATTTTATAAAATGAGGCCAGTAGTATGGAAACTATTAAAGTTTAAAAACTTTTTTCCAGTATTCTTCATGCAAATTTCTCCGAACACTTTGTTTTATAAAATGAGGCCCTTGATAATTTTTAGAATACCACGAATATTTTTATACCCACTTGATACAGTTGATTTTGTCATTCCGTTTGTAACACATCGAAGACCCATAAAAGTATATATATGTTGCGACCTTATGAAATTCTAAAACGATCTAGCTATATCTCTCCGCCTGTTTGTTGAAATCACGATAGAGCCCAAACGAAAAGTGCTAGCTTACTGAAATTTTCTGCAAATACTATCTGTTGATAGTGTTGAAAATGGGCAATAGATCCACGATTTAACCTAGTACCATAAAAATATTCCTCCGGAATTCTGTTTGGGCAGTCATAAATATGTTGATCATGTGAAAATCCTGAGTTTTGCTTAAATTAGTTCTAAGTACTCTGAAATTACTGTAAATTATGTTGAAAATCGCGCAACATTTGTTCTCGAGAACATTAATAATTGTCTTGTAACACAGAGGAATAAAATTTACATTTTGCTTTGGTGCAAAAATTATGCAGGTTTAAAGTTGAAAATATTAAAAAAATCTCAAAAGTGCAGTCAAAAAAAAAAAAAACAATTGCTAGAATTCTATCAGCATGTGATGAAATATTTATTCAATATTTAGTGACTGATTTTTCTTAATATAAAATTTTATGGCGGATAAAGCTAAAAGAGTCAAATTCCAACATTCTTGAAAGTTTATACAAACATTCCAAAACATCTACCAAAATTATTATACTCAAAGGAAACATATCTTTGCGTAGACCAGTTTCATGCTAAAAAAAATTTCATGTTCTAAACTACATTACCCAAAATTTAGAAGAAAAAAAAACACAAAAAATAGGGTATGTAATGGGAATATAAAAACCGTGATTTCTAAAACGCGAGCTGACTGGAAAAAAAACAAGTATAGCATAATAATGAGGGTCATACAAAACGAAGTTGAAATTTCGCAAATTTTCGCAAAATTTCTGTTCTGCGGTGTAATAATTAATATCGTGATGAAATTGAATATAAATAAGATTTATATTAACCTAAATCATTCTACCAACTTTTGTGAGGATCGATCCATAATTGACCCTACCCCTCATATAGCCCGTATATGAGAAAAATATTTTATTATCACATATTGATGGTCGGTATTCAAAATATAACGTTTTGCTTGTTTATTTTTATCCCTAAATGATTAGTAACCGTACATTTTGGTACGGTCTACCGAAGTATGTCTCTGATTTTTTCACTTTGAAAAACAAAAGAAATTCAATCTTTTTGTATTCAGTTTCAACGACTCCATGATGACTAAACATCTGGATTTAGCTGAGAGCATTACCATGACATGCTATCAGCTAAAGTTACTAAAAATAATAGTGATGGTTTTTAATCACAGAAATCATTGTAAAATCAACAGATTTATTTGACAAGCTTAATTCTCTTAAATTAAATTTTTTGTAAAAATTTCCGGCGGTATTTTTCAAACAATTGAAATAATCTTAAATGCTTTAACATACATCCTATCATACATTATTTCCCAAAAACCGTTCATAAATAACAAAAACAAACATAAATATTTTATCCTCATACCGGAAACCATTCCTTTCTCTTATCTAATATTGCATTTAGCTCAAAATCCAAAGTTACACATTATATTCTTTTTGTGTTTGTCAGATTTTTATATGCGGAAATAAATTTCTATAAGAACAAAGTGTGTATGTGTTTGAGTGTATCTTGTCTACAAATGCTTGAATTTTTTCCACATTTTACACCGTGCTTAGTTTCTCTACTTTTATTATTACTATTATTTTTAAAAGTCATATAAGAGATGATATTTGTATAATGCTTTACCTGTAAAGTGGTTTACCAGCACTTTCACGAAACCACAGGACCATATAAACTCTATCATCCTTGGCTTCCGGTTCGATGTCACATGGCAAAGTGGCTGTACGACCCAGTACCGCTTCAACTGCTACTGTTGAGACTGTAAAGTTAAAAAAAAAAAATGGAAAAATAAGCACATTACAAATGTATACGAATTAAAATAACATTTTTATTTAACACACACACTTAAGCAGAAATAAATAACTGTATGTATGTGAGTGTGTTTAAACTAAAATGAGAAAATTTTAAATAAATTGAATGATATATAAAGTTAAAAACGTGTTTTAATTAGAAAATTTTCATACCTTGCGAACAATGAGATCGTGTTGGTTGGTGCAAAAAAAAAAATTAAAACGTTGTTCATCAACTAAATTTATATTTTCATTTATTTCTTTTGTAATTTTACTATGTTATTTCCTTAATTATAAAATTTCATACCGTAGACTGAGCCCCAGTTAAAGTCTAGGCAATCTTACAAAAATGTAAATTCTAATTTGAAAATTTTTATAACTTATTTTATTATTTTTTTGTGCCTTTTGTAACTTTGCTACAAATGAACTTAATTTCCTTTGCTCATTAACACTTTAACATACATAAAAATGTTTCAAATGTCTTTTTTTGTTTGGTATGTTTTATAATTTTTTTTAACATCCTTGACTTGATTGTTTAAAGCAGAGAAGGGAAAACTTAAGTAACGAATGGGAATTTAAATAAATTTTAATATAAATAGTTAAATCAAATTGTTTGTAGGATACAGTTTTATAATGGGGTCATAATAAGTTAACAGTCTTTTGTAATTTTAAAGGTCATTACTATAGATCAAAATATTATTATTTTTCATCAGTATACCTTCTTAAATGGTTTTCCAATAAGGGCATAACAATTATGTATTTAAAGTTGAAAAATATAAATAAGATTATTGAAACGAATGAGAGTTTTTTCCTTGTTTTAATAGCTTAACCACATACTAATTCAACTTTTGGATTTAGAGTTGTATAAACGCACTGTAAAGCAGATATGGATGAGCAAATTTTGTTAAAAGCGTTATTACTCAATCACCATCAGATAGATAGTTATTCGATGCCAACATTTTGGTGATTTCAAATTTGTTGTAGATTTTTAACCACTCCCCTTAGAAAAGTAATACGCAAAGCAACTGTTAAAAACTGAATTATGCGTCGTTTGTTACATTGTACGTGACATTTGTACGCCTATGCATTATAGGTAATTTCACCCATTTTTGAATTTTTTGTTGTTGGTATTTGATAAAGAAAACATTAAAGCAAATAACGGCAAGTTTTCAAAGCCATTGTTTGTAAGCAAAGTGTTGAAAGCAATCGAATTTTTAAGTTTATTTAAATAGTTAGAAAACAAACACAAATTTGAAGTAAATATGGAAAACAAAAGCGATAGTAATAGTTTAAAAAAATATTTTGTAAAAAAAAAATGTTTTTTGAGAAAAAACTCATACTTCTGACATAACCTTTAATTATACCCTACACCACCATAGTGGGGAGGGTATTATGCATTTGTGCAGATGTATTGGTCTAACACCCACCTTAAAGTATACCGATCGACTTAGAATCGCTATTTCGATAAAATTTGGTACATATAATTTTTTCGGCCCAAGGTCGAAGCCTATTGAAACTGGCTGAAATCGGTCCATTATTTCACCTAGCTCCCATACAAATGTTCTCTCGAAATTGGACTTTATCGGTCATAAATGTTTAATTTATATATGTATCTACACAAATTTCGCTCCAAATAAGTTTTATATATACAAAATTCATGTCACCAAATTTTGTTACGATCGGTCCATAAATTAAAAATGTTGGTATATACACAAAATTCAACATAAATAACTTTCATATAGACATAAATATTATTTGATCGGGCTTGACCGACCATACTTTCTTACTTGTTTTAAAATTTTTTTTTAAAAAATTAATTTTGGCTAAGCTTTTAAAAGGTTGGTCGAATTTTGCTGTGTTTAAACAATCAGAAACGTGTTAAATAAAGGATTTTGAGTTTAATTTGTCAACTTCATGTTGCACTTTTTGAGAAATATAATTTTTCGTAGCAGCCTTCGCTTGCAAAATAGCGAACTAGTGGAAGATTGGTTGGATGAGCTAAAGAAAGATGAGAAGAATGCTGCTGTTTACAATTTTATTGTTGCTACACTAGAATGCGGCAATGTTTTGAATGAGGAATCGGATTACGTGAAGCAAAAAGTGCAAATTTTTTGTAAGAATATCTCAGAGATTTCACTCCATATTGGATCCGCCATTTTGAATTCGAAAAATTTTACCACAGATTCGAAATCAGCAATCTTGAATACCACCGCATACCGATTTTCATGTAAATATTTACGCCGCCATTTTGAATCTCTAAAATTTTACCTCAGATTTGAAATCAGTAATCTTGAATACCCCCGCAAACCGATTTTCATGTAAATCAGCATACATTTGAAAATCTACGCCGCCACATTGGATTCGCCATTTTGAATTTGAAAAATTTTACCTCAGATTCGAAATCAGCAACCTTGAAAACCTCCGTATACCGATTTTCAACCTTGTTCAGTGATTCCTTATAGTTTTGGCTACAAAAATGAGTGAAATGAAATGATTTAGCAAAAATAAGAGTATCTGAAAAATAATTTGGTCTTTATATTCCATTTAGTGGGTACTATAATTTTAAAAACTAATAAGTACTTTCGATACATTGTTGTCCAAAATATCCAGCGAAATAAGGGTATATCGTACGTGACATAAAACAGAAGTAATTCTGAGGTAAGTGTAGAAATATGTGAGTCGTAAGAGTCGTTATATTTTATTTTAATCTTACACTAACAGAAGTAATTTTGAGGTAGGGTAGAAGGGGGACCAAACACCACTTTTTTTTGATGCGTTCTCAAATTAAAACCACAATATATATTCTTAATTTTTTTCTTGTTTCGGATACATCGATATGTTGGCTTTAGTATTGATCATTTCAATCTTGCCTATCTCATCTTAATATACAGATTTTTTTAACATTTCTAGACTGACCAAAAACGGCGAAACCACCCCACCCATGGAGTTAATACGCCATAGGGATGGGGCTGATATGTCATTTGTAAAATAAGACAAAAAATCAAAAAATCTAAACGTATTTTACTGTTTCATACCTTAATTCACAAAACAAAGTATAATAAACTAGATATTTATTGTTTATTTCACATAACTTAGCAAAAAAAAAATTTAAACAAATTGTAACTGATTTTTTCTATATTTTATCAAGATTTTGCTCTACATCACAGGGGTTCCTTGTATCTGGCGTATGTGCCTCAGGGGGAGTTTTGAGGTTTAATATAAAGTTTTTTCATACTTCAAATTAAATGACCGAAAAAACTATTGTCACTTATTGTTCACTACTATTGACATTCTATCACCAACCAATATCTATTTTGTATCACTAAAACTAAAGAAGTTGGCGCAAAAAATTCGCACGCTGTAATATTTTCACAGCTTGTAGAAAAATCATTAATCGCGTCTGGCTCACATCATATGTAAAATTAAACTTTCAATCTTTCAGGGATGATAAATAATCGATAAACGAATCCATAACTTGATAATGTAACAAAAGCAATTGCTTGGTGTTTAAGTTATTCGGTGTTGGCAGATGTACCCCTATGGCGCATGATCCCCCTTCTACCCTATATGTGGAAATATGCGGAAATCGTGAGAGGCGTTATGTTTTCTTTTATTTTCTTACACTAAGCCAAATATTTTTCCTTTACAATCCGTCATATTTTAAACAAAAAATCTTTGGATGATTTTATAAGTAAAATAATATAATATCAATTGATCATATAAATCAACTAAAGTTAATAATTAAATTTTTACACAAGTAAATCATTTTTGTTTCAATATTTATTTTTTACGAATGTCAAAAGATCAATTGAAATATTAGTTTTGTTCTAGATATCTACTAACACAAAAATTATAAAACTCATTTTTTTCGAAATGGCAAACAAATTATACACTATTGTTTTATTAAGGGGACGATATATTCTATAAATATGTGCATATGTATACAAAAACTAAAAAACACAAATAGAAAATATATATTCGGTTTCAAAAAACAAGGTTCTAATAGCAAAACAAAACAATCAGAGCCAAATTCCTCACCGCCATTTTAGCCTAAAACATACTAATTAAATTATGAAAAGAAATATAGTTAGTTAAAACTATTATTTTTCGCCCTTAAAATGTTGTAATAAGCTCTATATAATTTCACATGTTACAATTTTAGTGTTTTCTCCAATTCAGATCATCTTGAAAAACAGTTTTAAGAGTTGTTGTGTTTTCAGTCGGGGTTATCATTCTCGTGGAATTGCTCATATAAATCAACTAAAGTTTATAATTAAATTTTTCCACAAGTAAATGATTTTTGTTTCACAATTTATTGTTATTTTATGTCGGCTTTAAAAACCGAATTGGAATTTTTCTATATAGCGAATTTTTTGCTTACATCCCTATCTTTTCCGAATTAATAAAGACACAAACAAAGATTTTACTGTTATTTCGACCATAATTCCATTTCTGAATGTACTAAAGTTTCATCAATTTGTATTCATATGTATATTCCCTAGGAGAAAAGGAACTACCAATCTTATCACGTGACAGTTGCAAAGTGGTAGGGACCGCATCCAGTTCTAACATTTTATATGAAGGGGACCTGTCACTTTAACACTTTGTGACAGGTCTCAGAACTTACCTAAATGGACGTATTCAATTTCGGTTAATACAAGACCTGTCTCATATATTGTCACAAGTGAACAACTCGCTGAACTAACCTAAGCGCACTTATTCAATGTCGGTTCAACGTATTTTAATAATATTTGGTAAAAAAAGTTCAAACTATTTTAATCCTATTTAGTGACCACTTTCATAATAAACTGAACCGGTTCATTTGCGTTATGTGACCTATCATAATGAGCCGAAAAGATGTGATTTCACCACTTTCTAGACCAACATCATGCCATATAAAGAGATTGAACATAACACCCACAAAACCCAGTCACAGGACTAATTTTGTGTCAGTTACCTTTCCTCAGTAGTATCTTCAAACTCTTTAACACTAGTTAAGTGATATGTCTTGTTTTCACCTATCATAATTCGTTCCTTTTGGTAATAATTTTGTATTCGCTGGTCACAGGACAAGTGCTCTAGAACAATTGACACAAAATTGCCGCAGGGTTAGGGTGTGATAGAAAGGAAATATTGGTATCATTTTGAAAAGCTTAAAATGCCCTTTAATCTTGTATATTTAAAAAACCTAAAATACTTTTTTTTATTTTATTGTGGGTTTTTGGAACTATTTTTAAGGATTCAAAAAACATCAATAGTATTAATTTTTGATGCACAATCGACTGTTGAAATCAAATTTGCAATATAATCAACCGTTTTTGCTCTACAGAAAAATGTGATCAAAATGCGCGTCTTTTGCTGCGTTGAACCACCACAAGGAGTGAAAATTTTCCAAAGAAAAGGACACCATTAGTTTTATTTGCGCAAAAACCTTCAGAAAAATGATAATACTCGAAAAGCAAATGACGTGATCTGTTCACAAACGAACTCTAATGTATATAGATAAATGCCCTTATTTCATTTTAGACAAATTTTAGCATATTGTGGCTCGGATTTTTTAGTTAAATTTTGCTTCCATTCCTCACTTGTCTTTAAAATTCAACTACATAATTATGCAATCAATTTAAAATTCCAGTGCCTTAGGTTGGTGACACTGTTGCTTTATTATAGGCTCATTTAGGCAATTTAACACATACCTTATTTAAACTGTAATCACATAACCCGGTTGCCCCCATGCATTACATAACCTTGTATATATACACATCCACTTACACAAATACAGATAAACACAAACATACAAACATACATACAAACTCCTATAACGAATCACAGTAATAGTACGTGAGTTGGAATATTAATCGAGAATTGACGAGTATAAAGTAGAGGTTTCCCTTTCGGTTTTTTGTTGTTGTTTCTTCATTGTATATGTACCTTAATACAAGATTGGATGTGTGTGCATCAGATATTTGTAGGAATAGTGAGTGGTAGTTATCTTAACATTAAAATTGCCACTTTATGTCAACAACAGATATTTAGCCTTTTTTCACACCCACCCACAGTTTTTACATGCACAATACACGTTTATGTAACACCATCACCTCCATATAAATGAAACAAAAATTTATATAGTTTTATAGTATATGTATATGAAAATTGCAGGTTTTTCTTCTACATTCTTAAAGAAATTCATAGAAAAATACCACAGAAAATAAACTGAAAATAATAATAGGAAAATAAACTGACAACCACAAACTACAAACACCAACGGTACCAGCGAAAATATAAAACAACTGAACAATGAAACAGCTTACTGCAAATACTTAATTTATACCAAAACGGTAAATTACACTTTAGATTTTGAAGGTCATAGATTTGTTATTTGTATGAAATTTTGTTAAAATTTTTTGCTAGATTTTCTTATATGGTTTAGCCGTTAAATGAGTCAATGGTGTTTTTTAGACAATAGTTTTACAATCTGAATTTCGTCTTACATAAACTATGAGCAACGTATAAACGTTTATAACTAGAACACATTTCCAACTGTCTTCGTAGTCTTGCTGCCGTTTTAAAGCCAAAGAAAATAAAATGTACTTATTACCAAGGTAATGTATTATTAGAATTTCAAGGAGTATTTTCATTAAAGATATTATTTTAAAAGTGAATAAAATATGAACTCGTCAATATAACGCACTGTAGATACTTGATTTATATTAGTGCTAGTTAGGTTTAGTTAAAAATAAAAAATTATTTTGAATAACGGCGTATAAAATTATAAAACTCATTTGAGGAGTTTTATTTTTCCCGTCAGATAATAAAACTCATTTTATGTAAATTAGCACCTACAGCTTGCCGCTGGTCAGATAATTACAATTTATAAAGCACCTTTGCATTGCAATTGAATAAATCGTCATAAAAACAAGTGGGATTTTATCAAAAAGTTATACGGGAATACAAAATTAATTTTTTTGTTAAGAATTATTGTGCTGAATTCCCAATAATTGATAAATTCACTGTCCGCATTTCACTGGTTGCTTAGGCCAGATCATCAGGAAACCTTTTCCCAAAAGGCTTTAGAAAAACTAAAGATATTATACAAATAAAACAATAAAGTGAATGAGAATTACAGACACTCAAGCTTTATTTGTAAAAATATCAAAGCTTAAACAAAACACCAACAATAAACAGTGAGTTTATCTTTTCTTACATTCCCTACTAATTTGATTTTAATTTGTTTTTGTTTGTTTACCATTATTAAATTGTTGTTGTTTTTTTCTTAATCAAATAAATTACTACACACATTATATCAGATACACTCCATAATGAAAAATACTGAAAAAAATAAGAAAATAAACGAAATGAGTTTTATTTTCTGAAGGGAAAAATAAAAGTACTTAAATGAGTTTTTTTTATGACTGCTTATTGACAGTTTCTTTTTAACAGTTTCATCCGAACTTTTATTTTTATGTTGAAAAATAACTGTTAACTGTGGAGATGAGATCGTTGTTTTAATCACCATAAATTCTGAAAGAGCATCTCAATACGAATCTATTGTCCCCGGTTTTTCTGAATTTAATATAAAATAATAATCGCAAAATTGTCTAGTTTCTGCAGTATTTAAAAAAACTTATCTGTGATAAATGCTACTGACAACAAACTGAAAAACGGAGAAGGACTGATACAGAACTATTCCTGTCATTGGAAAATCTGGTTCTAAAAAAAATTGTTCTTTTAAAATTTCCATAATTTTCCTTTCGTGAATATTTTGGGAAGTATGACTAATCATGCCTCGTCATGACATTATGTGACCATAATATTGTTAAAAAAAACTTGTAAAAGTTTTAAAATGGTTATGATAAATATGAGCAACTAAATTTTTTTCTCTGCGTGCAAGTAAAGTTATTCCAACGACTAAGCAAAAAGCTTGAAAAAACGACAAGGAAATGCATCTTTACTACACAACGAAAATTTATTTACATGCGACAACCGTTAGATATTTTACTTCTAGTCTAGCAATATTCATACACCTAAGGACCCAAGTTGGATAAGATTAAAATTGTACAGCTTATTAAATTACATTCCTTTGTATTGTACATAATTCACCAAATATTGCTTAGATGCGTTTTATCCAGGATTATATTGTACGATTTTTTGTTTCCTGTTCCTTTATTTTATTGCTGTTCCTAATGTAAAATACATAGAAATTACATATGTGTGGAAAACCATACACCAGGGTAAACATCGTCACTTTCTAAACATCTCATATTAAAAAATATTTTTAAATCAATTACCGCAAATTTATGCAGAAAGGAATTTCATGAAATGTTTTTAAAAATTTATGAAAAAGATGCAGTGAGATTAAGTTAAAACTTAGAACTTTTTCCTTCAAAGTCCTGCAAATATATTTAGAAACTGCAAAATGTATTTCCACCTGTTCAAACACACTCACCCAAACAGTTCACATTGTTGTTTCTATGTTCAAAACCAAACGGTGAGCTTTAGCACAAACAACAAGAAAAACCAAAACAAAAACAGTAGAGCAAAAAATCATTGCCATTTTAATAGTGAAAACGACTTAAATTGCATTTGACATAATGCGTTTTATATTTCAAACTCCCACACCCCACACCACAATTACAAATACAAGAACAACAACAGTAGATTTATCCACACCGTACGTGTACGAGCCGCTCTCACGGATCCCATCAAAGTTTAAAGCTAAAGACGACGGAGATGAACAAATGAAAGAAATCAAGATAGTTAAAGATTTTCAGTTTGCAATACAAACTTATATTCATTCATTCGTTCTTTCGACTCTGTACATTAATGCCAAGGTAATTAAATGTCAAGATGCTGTGGCTGCCACTTCTTTAGCACGCCTGCACATACTGTGTGCGGTTAGTTTCGAAAGGATTAAATGTTGCTAATTTTGTTTTAATATTTTTTTTTCTTATCCAGCATCGTCCTCTTGAGTTTTCAGCATTATATAAAGAAGCCAAAGTCAGAAAGTTAAATAAAATTAAAAAAATAATAGATTTTTATTGTAGGTTAACAAGAAAATAGATGAGTGCATTAAAATTTTAATACAATCATATTGTAGTTAAAGAAAAAAAATAAAAGAACTTTAATTAACATTATATACCTTTATTTAAACATAGGTACATCTTGAAATGTTGGTTACCAAATCGAATGACATTAAATTTGATTATGCGAGTAAATTGCAATTTAATTACATTTGTTTTAGAATCAAAGTAGGATTTGTGCCAATTAAAAGTTATTTTTTTGTTAATTTATTTATTTTATATACTAAAAATTTAAAGCTCAAAAGTTTTCGTTTTAAATGTACTTATAACAAATATATTTTAAAATACCCTAATAAGAATTAATATCTTGATTTATTTAATAAGATGTTTTACCTACAACAAACAAAAAATATGTCAACATTATTTTTAGTTTAACTTTCATCTTACCCTTGTGTGAAAAACCACACAAAATTAATGTTTTTTTACGAGTATACATTTATAAAACAAATTTTAAGACATGTTCATGAAATTTCTCGACATTTTATGCCACATCAATTTAGCACAGAAAACGCATTAATTAATTCATAAATAATTAAATATTTATGTATGTAATTTCTATGTGTTTTTCACTTGGTACATATTTTATCGTCAAATATGCTGTTTTTGCCAAAAATATGTAGATATTACATGAGAACTCAAAACCGAAATGTTTATAATAACAAAAAAAAATATATGTTATTGGTGGTTAATCATGATTTTGCAAAAAAATACACCGTATGTGTGGAAAACCACACATGAATGTTAGTTTTATTTAGGTTGAGATGAAGGTTAATTTTGCTGTTGTTTCAAGTAAAATAAATAGATATACATAGGCAATAATAACACTGTCCAACAAATTGAGACTTTTTGATTGGCACAGAATAGCGACCCTATAATTCTTAAAGGGCATGTTGAGTAAATAATTTTTGTAGAATAAACTTATAGTTCAGCTGGTTTGAATTTTTTTTTGATCGAAGGGAGCATTATACTAACTGAAAAAAATGTGGTAAGTTAATTGCTGAGAGAATTATTATTGTCAGAGTTATATTGTGGAATTTTATGGGGATAATTTTTGTGGAAGATCTTAACCCTCTACCTCCTCTCTTTAGGGTTCAATTTGATACTTTTTTTCGAGAAAAGAAAGGTCCTTTCAAAAAAGATATTTAAGAATTAAAATATTCTACGAAAATGTTTGCCGGAAAATTTCAGTGGGGGTCACCATACACACAAAAGTTGTAAATAATGCTCTTTGTGCTTTATTAGCAAAATTACACGTCTCACATTAACTTACAACATTTTTTTCATCAAAGGCAGCATCAAAGTTTATTCTACAAAAATGATTTACTCAACATGCCCCTTCAGAATTATAGGGTAGCTATTCTGTTCCAAAAATTCTGTTGGACTGTGTAATTAAATATATTAGAAATATTCCTTTAATACATTTATTTTTGTGCTATCCGATTTATCAATGTACCATATATATTAGATATTAAGAGCTTCGGAAAGTTGATTAATCGAGAAAGGAAGAGAAATAGATATCGCGAAAGAAAGTTTAATGGTACTCCCATAGTGAATAGAAAAACTAAAACCAGAAAAAAAATAGTAATAAAAGCCTTGTTAAATGCCAGCTTTACGTGGTGTAAAGAGAGATTTCAAATCTCTTTGTTTTCTTGTCATGACAGTCCCCTTATAATCTGTATATTGATATTATGAATTGTATGCTATTAATATAAAATAAAGCTTATGATGGTTTTTCCTTTAGAAGGACATGTATTTAGAGATTGCAGAATTAATCCATGAGCGTAATATCAAAGTCAAAAAATCGGAAAGAAAACTCACGCAAAAGTCATACTCTCCTATTTTGTAAAATCATATGTTTCCTGACACTCGACAGTTCGTTATGTTTTCCCCGGATTGGTTGGTGACTTTCAAGTACATCTAAGCTATTACCTAGTAATAGTGATAAACCTTTGGTTTGAGTTATATTTCCGTTGCCTAAAAGGGGAGGCTTTTGGAATTGCAAGTTCAGCGGAGTAATTTCTCTGGACAGTGCTATGGTATCCAACATAAGCCAACAGCTTACGTTGGATACCATAACTCTCTTACCGCTAGCACTGTAATGAATGTAACCAAATGGTTATCAGTGACGCCAGACTGTAGACACAAATATTCACATTATCCCATTATAAACTCGCAGGCTTGAAGACCTTTAAGGGCCAAGTCTGGCAGTGTATGAATCATTCGAGTAACAGTTTACAATATTAATATCACATCCGTTTGATGTTTGATCCGTCCATGAATAGCCATTTTCCCCCATGGTGGGATCGCCATGGTGGAAAATGCCATGTATTTCGTAATTCCCGAAAGGAAATCGACTTTATACAAGAGCTTGAATTAATGGCTTAAATAAATTAGATTAATAGAGTCGTATTAAATTTCTGGCTGTCAATGAAAATTATTGGCTCATGGCTTTGTTAATAAGAAAAACACATAGTATTTGCCAGCCGTAACCATTATTCGAGAAATTACATTGTGACCAAAAGATTTTCATGCCAGAAGTGTTGGAAAATTTCGTTTGCTTTGCAACATTCTACAATAAAATGTTTAGCCAGAATTAACTATGTAACCACAATTATCCGTAATGATCGGGATCGGGAGCATTCTGGATAATCTATTTTCCCTGTTAATTGAGTACCAATTTTGAGTTGATTTATATCTACGGAAAATCGATGAAAAAATAAATTTTTTTCATTTCCAGATATTTGATGTTGACGGACAGTTATAATTGTCATTATTTTCCAAGTATTCTGTGCTTTATTTTAAATATATCGACAATTCTATATTAAGGGATATCCTTTCAGAAATACGTTTTAGTAGTATATATTTTATTAAATGATTTTACAACCTGCTCTACTACACACTTATGCAAGTGTCCTAAATTTTGTTTATACTATTCTTTAAATTACCTTTTTTTTCTTTATCACATTGCTTATCTAGTCAGTGAATATTTCTGTGTTTTTATTTCGCTTTTTTTTTGTGCATATTAAAAAAAATTATGTTAATATTAAGTTTATTTAAGACCACCTGTATTTTTCTTTTATTTAAATTACAAATATTTAAGAATTTCTGTTTTTCGGCTTCCATCTCATTGTGTGCTGGTACTCTCTCATAAGAAATATGTTCTATGTTTTATTTTGGTACATTAATTTTAGCTGCTTTCATTTGAAAATATTCAACTCATTTATCTTAACACTTCTGTATTATACAATACTTATTTGCTACTTTTGTATTATATTTTCTGTTTTATTTTATCATATTTCCATTTCGTTCTCACTTAATACGTAGTCGAGCGTAACTGATAAAGAACATCAGTAAATAAAATACAAAAACAAAAATATACAACAACAGAATAATGCCAGTCAGACATCATGCTCAGAAAAATACGATAGCAACAACTGGAGTATTTATATGGGTTAATATGTGAGTATGGATTGGAAAATACGCAGCACGTATTCGAAATTTTAAAGCTAACAGTTTCGAGAGTTAGGAAATCATCCATTTTTAGATTAAACTACTAAACAGTATTTAGTATGTATACGTACATATTTTCAATGGCCACAAAAAATTTTAAGTTTTGCAGAAATTCGAAATTCCTTTAGTTTGGTTTTTATAAAGGGTAGAAATTCATATTTTTTAATAGCGTTCTAAATACCTAAAGTAAAACTGCTAATAACTTTAGAATTGTCAGATTTGATTGTTTTTGAGTTCGGATTAAAGCCACATTATTTTTTTTCTCTAGAAATTCAACAAAAATTCAACAAAAAAAATGAAGAAAATATATAAAGGGTCTTTAATCTTTCAGTTATTCTTCGAAATATTGGCAAATTTTTACTAAATGTTTATTATCTCAAGATCTCACCTGGTTCCATTATGAATTTTGTATATGCATAGATGTATCTATGTCCAAAATTTTAGTTTACACGCAAAATTTAGTTGTATTTCGATTTTGAATAACTCATATCATGTGTACACCAGACGGGATTAACTGTGATTTATTTATTCATCCTAAACTTGTTTGGACTACCTACGTACGTATAGCCTTTTTTGGGAAAATCGTTTTATACTATTATATATACGGGCAACTCTTATTTATACTTTACTGACAAACTGTTGGATTAATGCATAACATCAAGCAAACATTTTATGCATTGATTTCAAAATACACACACGCTCAATTTTACCAATCGTCTGGCATTACAACACAGGTGTGTACCCAAACCAAAATACATACAATATACATATATATATATAACTTATGTACATACAACAGAGGCAAATCGAAAAGTAAAAATCATTTCTTTAATTCCCTCAGGGGTCTGCCTTAAAGGTAAAAATCTTCATCTCATTATAGAAAAATGTACACAAAATATGTGGCTGTCTGTGTGAGTATGTGTCAGTGTATTTATTTAAATACAACAGAGAGCATGTGTGTGTTTCTGTGTGAGTACACGCAGAGAAAAAACATGGTAGTCTAAACATATTATGATAATTATTAGTATGTATCATAAAATATCATATTATGATTAAATATAGTCGTAATATCATTCTCATATATGATTATTTTTGATAATATGCTAAATTCCTAATTTAAATACTCATAAATCATCTGAAATTTATTGTTGTTCGCTTTAGCCAGGATAAAGATATTATACAAATTAAAATGTACAGCGAATGTAAATTGCAGACACTCAAATTTTACTTATAAAATTATTATAGCTCAGACAAACACCAACAATAAAAACTAATCAAAAAGCAAAATATTATTAAATGTTAGGTTAAATTAGTTTTTCAGGCAGCCTAGTGAGACTTCGGTCCAGGCAATAGGTCCGTTTGTGTCATCTGAAAATAGAGATAGAAAATGAGGGACAAATAGAAATGAAATTAGAAGGGGAAATAAGATATAATGAAGAAGTAGAAGAATTGAAGAGGAAGGAGGTCCGAGAGAGAGAGAGGAGAATATTATTATTATGCACCAGTCGATTGATGGATAATAGGACTCTCCGTGGAGATTCCCGTGCCAATTGCTATATCTGGCATTGATGTACTCTAGCTTCATATCCGAAAGTGCAGACAGACTGTTTAAGGAACGATGTCCCAGAAACCTTAAGCGTAGATTTCCTAATGCCGGACAATGACAAAGTAGATGAAAAATGGTCCTCTCTTCATTTTGACAACATCTACAGAAGTCGTTATAGGGCAGGCCAAGTCTCCTCGCATGGTTGCCAAATGTGCAGTGTCCAGTTATCACAGCCACTATGTTTGTGAATTGTGAACATTTCATGCAAAGAAGATATGTTGTCCGCCCACGATTTAACCGGGTCCATATCATTCTGGTTATAGTGCATGTGATTTCTAAGCCCCATCTTGTCTGAGCGAGCACATAGTAAAAGTTACTAATTTGTAGCTTGTATTTAGATAACGGAGTCCCACATAGGAAGTCTCTATGTCTCCATCTGGAAGCATGGCGCCTTTTTTCTCCAAAGCATAAGCAACACAGTTGCCTGTAATATTTCCGTGGCCACGTACCCATAAGAGTTCGACTGTTGAATGTCTGTTTAGGGATGCCAGGCATTCCTGAACTAAGTTAGATGTTGTGTACACACCTGTCAGAGATTTTAATGCGGCCTGAATGTCAGTGTGTATACGAATATCCCTGTCAGATATCTTGTTATAACTGAGCCATGGCCGATATTTAAGCTTGAATAATGCTACATTAATTTTTAAATCTAAAAGATAGCCTAGTTTCGAATTCTTGAATATAGATACCAAAGCTAAATCAATCGCCCTTCCTAGAACCGTCCGTGAAGACTGAGAGACATGTTGTGTTATGCAAAGGTCCTCCTATTTGTTCCGTGTTGTACGGAATTGAGAAATCGAAGTTTCTTGATAGGAAGGGCTTAGAGATTATAGCTTAGAATTTATGTTTCCTTTGTACTGGAGAATGCTATTGAAATAAAGCGTAATACAACTGTAATTAAATTGCTTGACTATAATTCAAGGCTTGATTTACACTTGTTTTCAACTTGAATTCCAATAAAAATGTTTATTCGCTATAAATTTAAATAATTATTTATATGTATATGACAACAATATATGGTTACACTGAATACAGTATAGTTGTTGTAACCATGTCGAAGCAGGTTTTTTCTCTGTGTGTAGATGTATTTCACAACATTTGTATTAATGTGTGTTGTTGGTTATTTGTGTTGCCTGTTCCTTTGACTGTCTGTTTGTCTGCCATCACAAATTATGTTAATTTTTTTTCCTGTGAAAATTTCTGTTTTTGTATAAATTTGGCTCGTGTTTGTTGTTGCTGTTTTTTTTTCTTTTTGTTTTAAATAAGATGAGCAGAAAGGAAAAAAAGTGAAGAGAAAACAAGCTTAACATGGGAATTTTGCACACTTTTACTGAAGGTAATAAATTAAACCGCAGGGCATTCAAGCAAAAGCAACAGAATCTGTATAATCCAATGTACATTTACTTACCCACATAAATATATGTATGTATGTAAGGTATATATGTATGTACATATAGATACTTATATATACATACACACATTTAAGAGTTCAAGCTTTACCTATACACTTGTAATAACATACGTATGTGTTTGTGCGAATAAGAAACGAAAAGTCTAATGGTAGTAAGTAGCAAATAGAATTGGCCAACAACATGATTGTTACGATTTTCCTTTACGAGCACTTCTATCGAGAAAAATTTAGAAGAAACATAATAAAGCAAAAAATCGTTTAATTTAATTTAAGTTTTGTTTTATTAAGATCACTTAATACTTGTATACATATTTGAAGAGTACCGAAGACAATCAGGGATAACGTTTAAACACACACACCTTAATAAAGTTACATATGTATATAACAGATTTGTAAAAGGATTGGCAATTGCTTTGGTTACACGAAACCTAATAATGATTTAACTGACCAGATACTATAATACATTTTGGCATAAATCAATACATTGACTTTGAAAAGGATTTTTTATTAAATTATTTGTATTGTTATGTATTTATGTTTAGGAATAAAATATGTTATTAATATCAAAGTGGTTAGAAATATACGAAGATAAGTGAATTGTAGTATTACACTTTGAGTACAAAAATGTGTTAAATGTGGTAAAACTGAATGTAATTTTGGGTTGTTTTAAAATCAATCGAACTCGAGCATATGATTTCAGACGAAAAATCTACGAGTAGACTAGTCTAGACTAAGCGAATCTAGAATACAAATTTTTAAAGTAAACGTGTCTGGAGTAGACACATGTAGAGTACACCTATCTAGACGAGTCTACAGTAGACGTTTCTGGACGATTCTAGAGCAGACGATTACTTTTCCGATAAAAGTAAGTATGGATATGAATGTTTTAAAAAGTCTTAAATTCAACCGATTTTCAATTCAAAATAGTCTGCATACATTCTTCAATGGAATTATCAAATGTATTTAAATATGCTTTCATTTTTCATTCCAGACAATGATCAACTCTAAAAAATACATAGTCACATTAAAACACAGCACACAATTGTTTAATTCACAAGGTCTCCTATCATGTCGTATTGTTATAATGTCCTAATATTTCATAATGCTTTGAAAATGTTGTTATTGCCTTTCGAGCCAGAGATGTCCTAAAATAATACTAGTCTGTATGCTACCGTTATTCGTAACCAACCAGCAGAGACTTTCAATGAACACCTAAGAGCAGGTTAAGCCGACTCAGAGAGTCGTGAAATATTAGGACATTATGACAATATGACATGATAGGAGACCTTGTGAACTGTCCAAATGTATATAATAAAATATTAAACTACATAAAATTCTATGGAAATAAAGCAGCCACTTTAAGTAAAGAAAAATGCTTAAAAAATTATATGAATACAAGAAGAACACTTAAATGCACTTTGCTGTTTTCCTTTTATATCTTGCAGTTTTCTTACAATTTCTTTTTTCTCAGTTTTACTACTAGTTCACACCAAACATTATATTCTATAAGAACCATAAACATATTTCATCAAGTTTAAAAAGAATGCCAATATTAAAGCGTGAGGTACGAATGAAGAAAATTAGATTCATAGAATGTTGAAAAAATAGTAAAATAAAATAAATATATTGGGTATATGCAGCTAAATGTGTGAGCACGGAAAACCCAAAAAAATACAAATACAACATTCGTAAAAACATAAACCCTCAGACATACATACATATATTAACAGAAACATACAACCATATACAAAGAAAATATGTTTATAGTTGAAAAAAGAATGAAAAAACATTCATTTTACAATGAAAACATGCAAGTGAAATTTAAAAAAAAAAAAAGCGAAAAGCAATTGCAGAATAACTTTGGTGGAATACAAAGTATAAAAAGCTCAATATTCTAGAAATGTTGTTGAAAGAGAGAAAAAGAAAACTCTGCAAAAACAAAAAAAAACACAACAACATGATGATGAAGAGTACAAAAGAAAAACAACAACCTAAAGCACAGATGAACATCTGCACAGATATTCAAGCAGGTCACGTGTGCATTACTACATTGTGTAGAATGTTTGATGCAGCAAATAAACTTTATAAAATTTGTTGTTTTTGTTCCATTCTCAGAAAACTGGAGAAAGATTGCTAAATATAACTGGGCTTTAAAACCACTTAAACAAGAATACTTTTTGTAAGTTTTTGCTACAATTTAAAAAAGAAAACGAATTGTATTTTGATGAGGAGGTTCGAGGTGGAGAAGTTCCTTGTTTCTTTAACGGCATCTGGGAGTTGATTAAGAGGAAATATGTGTATACTTAAACATGTAATTGTATCCCAATAAGTAATTTTACTGGAATTGTAGATGAAAACAGGGTACGATTAAGTCAATTCTTTAATATCTTGAATATTTTTGGTGAAGATTGTGATTTATTTGATTTTAAAGATTTATTTTTGGTAAAACTTTTTACATCAATGATATTTTTACTTAAAAATATATAATATAAAAATTATTTAATAATAAATTAATATAAATAATAATGTAGGGCAAAATAATAGTTTAAACTGTCTATATTCAATTTCAGTTAGCATGTAGTATGAAATGAATTAAACTCTGATTGTTTTTTCCTATTATCAAGTTGTTTATTGAAACCGAATATATATTTTCTATTTATTTTCTTAGGTTTTGTATACATAGATGGGGGATTTAATTTCAAGTGATCCAACTTTTTCCGAACAAGATCGGTCAAAAACTCTTTGAGTTGTAGGGGGTCAAAATTTGACATTTTGGCCAAACATTTTTCTCATCCATGTAACTTATTACCTATTGTTCTTAGCAAAATGCATCCCAAATAGTTTAAATAGCTATTTCTCCAATCTTTCGTAAAAAGATATTTAAAAAAATCCAAAACAAAATAAAGCTCAGATATTTTCCTTTAAGACCTATTTGGTCGCTTAGTGGGATGCGAGTTCTATATCTATCAAAATAAATGTTTTGTTACTCAAAACATGCAATTTTTGACTTTTTTTGCAAAATCAAAAACTTTGTTGATTTTTTTTCAAAATGAATCCTTTTTTAATTTTTTTTTTTGCTCAAAAAAAAGCTTAGATATTTCGCTCGAAGACCTATTTGGTCTCGTAGTGAGATGCGAGTTCGACATCTATAAAAATAAATGTTTTGTAACTCAAAACAAAGCAATTATTGGCTTTTTATTGCAATATCTAAAATTTTTCCAAAATGTACCCTTTTTTAAATTTTTTTTTTCAAAAGAAAGTTTGGGTCTATTTCTATAAGACCTATTTAGTCGCTTATTGGGATGCGAGTGTGACATAAATAAATGTTTTGTAACTCAAGATATACAATTTTTGATTTTTTTTTTTGGCAAAATCGAATTTTTTCCATTTTTTAATTTTTTTTTTTTGCTCAAAAGAAAACTTAGGTCTATTCCTTTAAGAGCTTTTTGGTCTCTTAGTGGGATGCGAGTGGGATAGTATCAAAATAAATGTTTTAACAAAAAAATTTTATGTCTTGAGTTATAAAATATTTATTTTGATAGATATTCCCCTTATAACTCATTCTTGAACGATCTTATTAAAAAATTGTGTCTGAATTAGGGTGAACCAACCGTGTAAACTTTGATAATGTTTCATATCGCAAAATGTATGAAAAGTAAAAACAGGCAGTATGATAAGTTTTTTTTAAATTTTAACTACGCGATTGCATGCTTTGTCTTGATAAAGATATGACTGCATTGCATACATACATTTTGGAATTCACCCTTACTATCCAATAGGTGTAACCTCGGTGCAAATTTCATCCCGATCGATTTTAAAAGTTGGTTCACTTGACGTGAAATCCCCCATATTTACAGAATATATACTATTTTACTATAAGAGAAAAACTGTCTGGTATATTAAATTTTATTTATTAAAAAATCATCCACAGATTGGGTTTATTTAAATATGACGGATTGTAAAGGAAATATATTTGGTTTAGTGTAAGAGATTTTACTAAAACATAACGACTCTCACGACTCGCATATTTCTACACTTACCTCAAAATTACTTCCTTTTTATGTCACGTACGATATACCCCTATTTCGCTCTATGTTTGGGACAGCAATGTTTTGAAAGAAATTATTATTTTTTTAAAAAATATAGTATCCTCTGAATGGAACATAAAGACCAAATTATGTTTCAGATACTATTATTTTTATAATCTATTCCACTCTATAGGCGTACAAATATCACGTACGATGACATGGAATTGCATATTTATAATAAATTTGACTATTTTTGGCTTACAGACTATCAATAAATAAATTGAATCGAATTCCAGCCTTGAGTTCAATGTCAAGAAAGGAAACATTAATTCCATTCACATTTTTTTGTTTGAAAAATATAGAAACTTTTTTAATACATATTTATATTTGCATGCAAGTCAAGTTCCAAGAAAATTTTCAAGTGCTTGAAAAGTTCTTTAGTGCTTATTGGGTTATGTCTATTTTGAAATCCATTTGAGACATTCCTGTCTAATGCTTATATCTTGAATATTTTTATAGTTCAATTCTGATTTAGATCCAACCTGTTGCGTTCAGATATTCCACCATGTCACACAGTATGGTACCCGATATTTCAGATATACCATTCAGCGGAGGTATGAAATAATGAATATTTTTATCATTCAGGCAATAAATTGTAATTTTTTTAATAAACTACGAGCCTTTAATAAAATTTTCCTCAATCATTATTCTACGATATTTCTTAATCAAGCAACTCAATGGATTTAAACTCTCGAACAATTTTTAAATCTTAACAGATTTTTTTCAATTCAAATGAAAAAAAGCATTCAAGAATTTGTAATTCATGTTGAATTCATTGAAATTTTAGATCAATTCATAGTTTTAGCAAACTAAATGCATTAAAGAATTTCTTATCCATGATAAATTTATTAAAATTTTAATTCAATTATTTTTTTAGGTAAAATGTATCATGTATCAATAAAATAAAAACCATTTAGTTACAGCTCTGCCTTTCAGTATTTCTTTGGTCTCATGTAGAAAAGCACGAATTTGAGTTTTTTAGTGATTCCAATACATTTCACCAATGAAAAGAGTTGTGTTTACGTTCTCCAATTCTGTCAATTTCAAATTATTTGAGTTAGGGTCATGAGACCAACAAGATATACTTTAGTTCAGAAATCTATACATATATATATTGGCAAATGAAGAGCCAGAGAATCATAGAGGAAATAAAAAATTGTTTCTTTACGCGGTCCAGGTAGCTGCAGCAATAACAACAGGGGAGCCAAATTTTGCTTGTATTCTTATCAATCGCTTCCTGACCCATTAAAACTGCAGTTACTGAGTTCGCTTTTCACTGTTTGACTATGGTAGATTTTCTGAAACTGAAAGACACTAGAATTATCTGAATGAACTTAAACCTGACTTCATTCCAGAAGACTCCAGATTAAATGCCTGTGTTAATCGTTTAACCCTGAGTGTATAATTTTAAGTCATACCTATAAAGCTCTCTCCGTTCCCGTCTGTGAATGAAGCAATAAAGACTGCATAGAGCAATTAAAGTTTTGTAAAGATAGATGTGGGGATTCTACGTTACCTAGATTTGTGATAGCTATTAGATATTGCAGACATGCTTCTGCAGACAATTTATTTTTCTAGGATTTAAAAATGAATTCCAACCATAGCTGTATTTGGCTAAGTCAACTAGCCCTAAGCAGTAAGCTGCTTGAACAATATAACACAAACAATATTTTCTGCGCACTTTTAAGTGAGTGGCATAAACTAACTATACGGTAGACATCTAGAGAAAGACACTTGTCCCAATATGATTACTAAATAATTATATTCCTAATAATAATATGACAATAAAGACAAAAAACTAAAATGGAAATGAATGCTACTACTTTTATCAAATATTAAATCACTTTTTTTAGTAATTTTCTCATCTAAATGAATGAACTGAAGTCGAAAATTGTATATTTCTTAACACAATTGTGTTCAAACTTAAATATATGTAAGGAAAGTTTCCGCTGAGAATTTTCCCTTCTAAAGTTTATTCCAGTATGGAATTCCGAAATTAGACAAATAGCTACTCTATTGTTAAAGCTTATCTATTTCGTCAAATCAGCATGGACGGATATAGCGTTCAACAAGACGTCAATATGATAAAATTGCTTTATCGAAATTTGTCCATCTTATGATGAAGCCATTTTTTTGTATTTTTGGAAAATTGTACATTTTGGAAGCGCGTGACCCAGCGAAGCCGCGCCGGACCTCTACACGATGTTGCATTCCGTACATAATGGTATCGATTGATTTAAATATAGAAAGCGCTTAATGAACGACCCTTTATTAAAATCATGCAATTTAACCATGATGAATAGCACACATACAAATATGTATATATGTATGTATAATCACATATATACATATGTATATGTTTATTTCCTTTTAAAACCTTTACAAATGTTTGACTTCAAAAACATAAAATAGAACGCTGACTGTTCTTTGTTTATACATTTGAAAAACGGGGGAAGTAGGTTTTTCAACAACCGTATTTTGTTTAAGAATTTTTTTTGTTCTTTTTCACTTTCTCAGCTAACATCAGTATTTATTTGTGTCATCTTTTTAACACGTATATGCATACAACATCTTCATTCATATAAACATTTTTTTCGGCTTTTACTTAGTTGTTCAAGTTAAGAGCAAATTAAGGCATATGAATTTATGTTTATACACTTGTTATATAGAGTTAACTATACTGCTTTATTTAAAAGTAGTTTATTTCTTCTAGTTTTTCTAGATTTTTGCTGTTGTTTTTGTACTGTACAAAAAAGGCGGGCATGTAAGCAGGCGTTACTCGGATGTCAGTCATATACAGACATACCCAGTTTCACATTTAATTGTTACTCAAAAGACAAAAGATCTTATGTAAGTTTGTTTTAATTTTTTTTTGTCTTCCATTTCTCACTCATTTTTCAAAGAACTAAAAGTGTAAAAGCTTTAAGGTAGTTATTTGTTTATACATATATAGTCGTTATAAACATACAAACGTAAGTATATATGAATATGTAAACTTTGTATGTGTTTTAAAGTAAATTGTAGTAAGAATACTTAAGTTGCTTGTTTTACAGTTGAGAGCATATGTTATGCTCAAAAATAATGTTTATTTTATCTTTTTACTAGGTTTTCAGATATTTGGAAACTCAACGTGACAATACTAAAAGCATTTGTAAATATACTTCTTGATTTTTGTACTTTTAAGGGGTTAAAACAGGCGAAACGCATGTTTAAGTACTTTTTAGTAGTCCTTCTAAAAATATTTCAATTTTTAGAATTGAAATGTCAAAATATTTTTTGACATTTTAACGTATAAAGGGTCTAATCGATATCTCAATTTGTGTAGTAGCACACGCTGAGTATCTGCTAGTTTACAATAAATGTTTATGTTCATATTTTGGAACCGATTTTTTATATAGATTGGGTTAGTGCTGATGCTTGTAACGCGCAAAAATATTGTCCTAATACCCACTCAAAAGTATACAAATCTTCTCAGGATCACTTTCTGTGTCGATTAAGCGATGTCCGTCTGTCAGTCTATGTAAACTTTGTAATTCAACTACACGTCGCAATTTTAAAGATAATTCGACAAAATTTGGTACGAGCTTTTATATTGCCCCAAAGACAAAGCCTATTGAATTTAGTTAGAATCCTATTCACCGTATAAGGCCCACTTCCGAAAATCACATTATCAAGCATAAATATCTTAAAAATTTTGATATTCAAATA
This sequence comes from Calliphora vicina, assembly GCF_958450345.1. Classification (NCBI taxonomy): domain Eukaryota; kingdom Metazoa; phylum Arthropoda; class Insecta; order Diptera; family Calliphoridae; genus Calliphora; species Calliphora vicina. The sequence goes on along the minus strand of NC_088780.1, from coordinate 143,518,788 downwards.
AGATTCAATACAAAATATGTTTCATACCAAAAGAAAACTGGGCTTTCTTACTTGTTTAGATCTTAGTTTGTTTAACACAATTTCTTATTAAATTTAATTAGTTCAAATGTACCAATAATGATTCACACTGTTGGTATATATTCCTTAATTACAACATATACATATGGGCAATTCCATGTCACTGTACGTGTCATTTGTACGCCTATAGATTGGAATAGATTTTGTAAAAATAAGATAATCTGAAAAGTAATTTGGTCTTTATGTTCCATTAAGTTCTTTCGAAACTTTGTTGTCCAAAATATCGAGCGAAATAAGAGTACGTGACACAGAACGGAAGTAATTTTGGGGTACATGTAAAATTATGGAAAAATTTGCATTTGAAAATATATATTCAGTTTCAATAAAAAATTTGGTAATAGCAAAAAAATCAATCAGAGTCAAATTCATTTCATACTACATTATAATTGGGAACCTAGTTTTCGCAAAAATTTTAGCCTAAAACATACCAATTAAATAAAAAAAAATTAAATATAGTTTATTTAAACTATTATTTTTGCCCTTAAAATATTGTAATAAGTTTTTAATACATTCACTAGTAAAATTTTAGTGTCTTCTGCTATTCAAATCATTTGAAAGGTTTTTGTTTTTTCAGTCATTCTCGTGGAATTGCCCATATATTTTAGGAACTTAATCAAAAGGTTCTGCTTCTTCATGACATACATACGGTTCTTTGAAATTATAACCTTAATTAATTTCAATGGAAAGAAACTCTAAACTCTAAAACTATTGTTCAATTCACAACCTACGTTATATTGTTGTACGTTTGTAAAGAAAAAATATTTTTTAAACAAAAACAAAGTAATTAAATAATTACTACCAATTAATTATAATTGATTTTATATATTTTTACATACAAAAAACTACCAGAAATTTATTTATTTTTTATTTGTTTGTTTTTCATATTTTTCATATTTTTCATATATATGTCACATCTGTTTTGACATTCCCAATCACTTGACAACTAACAAATATTGTCTTTGCTCTCACCTGATTAATACACCTTGATGTAAGTGTTTTGCAAATAAATGTGTGATGTGGAAAGTGTTCTAAAACATCATAAAATATTGTTAAAAAGAGTAATAATATCTGAAAATCGAGATTAAACTTTCAAGTATTTTAATGTGGTAAATTCGTTTACAGGATTTTGAATTCCAACCAACTAATTTATAATTCTAATTTGTTATTATAGTTTTTGAAATGCGATAACTTAAATTGTATTATTTTATTTCTGGATACATGTTAACTAACAAAAAATCTTTCTTCTACCACTACTTTGTTTTCCATACTTTATAATTTTAATAATTTTGGGATTATTACTAGCCATGTAGATATTTAGACATATCTAAAATACAACAAAAAATATTCCAACATTTAAAATAGTTTAATTAACGAATTGGCAATTTTAAGCCACACGAATACATAAACAAATTGGCAATATAAAACTTATGGAAAATTTAATTGCATTTATTATTTTAAGTATGTGCATTAGGGCTATAACTTTTTTACATTTTTTGAAAATATCAAAATGGCCCTAGCATAGACGAATAGAAAATTGAAAGTTATTTAAAAAAATTGTATTACTTGTTCGCTGTTGTCAGAAAAGTTCACCCACAAAATGAGGTAAAGTTTGCAGATATTTTTTTTAATCCAAAAAAAGCAATTTTTTTTATTAATATAACAACGTGGCTCGAATCTTTAATTAAAATTGGCGGTAACGGGAAAGAATTCTCTGTTTTACTACAGGAAAATAAAAAAAGTAATTAAATTTTAAGAAAATTTTGATTTTAAAAAATCTTTTTTGTGGGTGAGGTTTTCATTTCAAAATGACCCGAAAAAAATGTATTCGTAAATAACACAACATTTGCCATTGCGTGGTGCTAGGGACAAAATTTTGTTATAGCCCTAATCTACATATTATATAATTTTTTTGGGATAAAGTAGTATTTTAAATAAGAAGATTATGCTAGTTAAATTTGATGTAACAGTTGCAGTTATCAAAAATTTACTTTAACATTTAATAACATGTTGAATAAAAGGTTTTAAAACAATAATGCCATTGAATGCAATATAATGTTAAATTAGCGGTTACGTATACTTAATGTGTAACAAATAAATAAATATTGCTTACAAGCAAGAGAGGTAAAAGTGATATAAAAAATATTTTTTTGCAAGTAAAAATATTTAAAAAAAATGTGTTTTTTTTATTTTTTAATATTTTTGTATTAAGCCTTTGTTTTACACATTTTTTTTCATTTCACTCCCCATTGAGCGTAATAATTACCAATCATTTAACTTTTGTACACTTTTAATAGCAGGTTATGGCAAACAACAACAAAAATACATTATAATTATTTACAAATATTTCAAACTCTATAAAAATAATAAAAATAATAAAATCCTATTTATATTGATATTAATACTATTATAAAAAATACGAGGAAAAAATAAATACTCTTTTTTCCTAATAACAAGGTATTATTTCCTTTGAAATGCAATAAAACGTGAATAATATTCAAAGGGAAAAAAACAATATTAATTGGTAAACAAATTTGAAAAATATTTTAAACATTCAATAACTGAGGGATGAAATGGACAAAGTGGAAGTATGGGCATTTTTGGTAGCTTTTAAAAAAAATAATAAATTTATTATTAGATTTTTATATGAAAATGGCGATGACAAAATGTATTCTCGAAAATATTTACTAAATTTTTTTAAATAAAATAAAAATACAAATCAAATCATTTACATTTTTGTAAATACTTGACCACTTAGTTGAATTATTATATTAAATTTTTTAATAAAATATTACATAAATTTGTGATTTTATGTATTTGTGCCAGACCTATAAATAGTCGTCATGCCTACCTTAACAGGTATCATCTTAAATAAGTAAGATTTTTTGCTTAAAATACATATATCAAGGATTTAAATATATGTATATGTATATTCATATACACATATATAAATATACTTTGATATAAATATCATCAAACATGTTGCCTGTTGTTATGCTATAATACTTATTTATATATGGGGGATTTCATGTCAAGTGAACAAACTTTTGAAATCGATGAGGCAACTCGGATCCCACTAAGCGACCAAAAACTTCTTAAAGGAATCGACATATGCATAAAAAAGGGCTTTTTTTGAAAAATAAGTTCGATTTTGCAAAAAAAAAAGTCAAAAATTTTATGTTTTGAGTTACAAAACATGTATTATGATAGATATGCCATTCGCATCTCACAAAGCAACCAAATATGTCTTTAAGGAAAAGACCTATGCTTTATTTTGAGCAAAAAAAAATTAAAAAGGGATTTATTTTGAAAAAAAAAGTCTCCAAAGTTTTTGATTTTGCAAAATAAAAGTAAAAAATTTTATGTTTTGAGTTACAAAACATTTATTTTCATAGATATTCAACTCGCATCCCACTAAGCGACCAAATAGGCGTTTAACCCATTTTCGGCTGGTGGTCGAATTTTCGACCAGCAACTTTGTAAGTGAATATCTAAGAAGCTGACTATATTTTTTTAAATATGTTTTAACAGAAATTAAGATTTATATTTTTTTAACATCTTTGATATATTTATTTTCTGTCTTTAAGTAAAACCAGAATTTTATCTTGATGGAGCAGAAAATGCAATTTTTAGTCACTTTTCTAAAATGTTAAAAAAGTTAAAAAAATAAAAAAGTAATTAATTTTTATTACTTTTCCGTGAAGACAAAATACCAAATTATAAGAAAAAAAAAGAAATCAAATTCAAAATGATAAAACTCTTAGTTTTGAGATGCCGTAATTTTTAGTGGTCGAAAATTCGACCAATGGCCGAAACCCATCATATAGCGTCATGCATACTAATTTAATTATTTTCTTTTCTTATTATATTAAAATGCTTCAAAATCATAACATATGTTTTATTTTTACCCTTGGGTAATTTTTATGTGATAAATGCATATCATTTTGTTTTGTGAGACCTAAATCTCCTTTTAATATTTATGCACTATATTTGGATAATTCCACTATTGCGGAAATGGTTGCTTTTACAAATGTCTATGCGCGTGAAAATAATGCTACTACTAACCTTTACCCATAGAATTGCGTTGGTTCATTGAAATTTTATATTTGTCTGGTTATCATACTTTACCACATATCGATCATTATTGGTCTTCACCGACATGGCATTATCAATGTTGAAACAGGTATTTGCATCTTGCCGATAATACTAATTTGGATATATCAGATCGTTTTGTTGCACTCATGTAAGATGTTTATAAAATAAAAGCCAATTCGATTCGGCTTTAAGTCGTGGTGCTTATGTTCAGAAAAGGGCTATTTATTTTATAGTATTTTATACAGTGGTTCAGCCACATCTTATAGTAAGAGCATATGTCCTGGTGCCCAAAAAGTTTTAAATTTGCTTGCTAACGTACCTGATCCGGAGTTTCATACTGTTTCCTTTGACAATTTTGTGTTCTTCTGGTCAGCTTATGTGTCATTTTGAGCCAAAACTGTATGCAATTGGAACTATACGTGAAAACAGAATGGAAAATGTTCCGTTGCAAAATCTAAAGAAAGGTTGCGAGGAGAATTTGTTCCTTTAGTTGATAGTCAACAGTAATGTTATAACAATAACTCCACAGTTGAACCACTGGTCAATGCAAAAAGATATTGTCGCAAGCAGAAGAAAACCATAACAATTCCATAGCCGAAAGTGATAAAAGAATAGAAAAACTTCAAAACAACAGACCATTATCGCAACTTGATTTTCATTCTGAAGTCACAAGTAAACTATTGACATACGAAAAGGATAATGAGTCTGAAAATGAGAACCTGAAATATCCCACGAACAGTCCTCGAATCAATGAGAAAGTACACGCCGTATCAAAAAGCACATAGAATAAACATAGTCGGGGTAAGCTATGCAAGAAGCACACTTTATTTACATGTAAGAAGTGCAATATTTATCTACACATCAAATGTTTTGATGAATACCATACATTTTTTAAATGTCACGTATTCAGAAATAATAATTATTTTAAATTAAACCGCATTACTTTAATATTTTCCTTCAAACAAAAGATTTTCTTTTATTAATTGCAAATATTTATATTTCTTAAATTATATCGTTTTCGGCCAATGGTCGATTTTTCGACCAAGCCATACTAGGAAAATGGCAACCCTGGGACAAAAAATTTTATTTTTTTTTGTTAATTAGAGCTTTTAAACCATGCCTTTAAAAGGAATTTAATAAGCTCCGTCGGATTCTGGTAGTGGCCGATAATGGGTTTAGGAAAATATTTAAACTATATTTTGAGAAAAAAAGGGTTCATTTTGAAAAAAACAGTTTTTGATTTCGGAAAAAAAAATTTAAAATTTTTTTTTTTAATTTTTTATTTTCGAAGGATTGAAGAAATATCTATCTAAACTATTTGGGTCATATTTTGCTAAGAACAATAATAATAGGTATGAGAAATAACACCGATCGGAAGACATTAATTTCAAAAGTTGGTTCACTTGACATGAAATCCCCCATATTTGTATTTTTCTGCTTTGGTATGCCAGATTTTTGCTTTAACATTTGTTGTGCTGTGTTGTATCCTTGCTGCGTGCGTGTTTATAACTAATATTAATGGCCGTCACATTTTGAAAAATGAGCTTAACAAGCGTATTTTTTTTTTCTCTGCCAGATTTTCATATCGTTTTAAATATTTCTCTTTAGTTTTGGTTGTTGTTTTCTTTTTTGGCAATCAACAACACGATTGCCAAAAGGAAAATTGCTTTGCACAAATATCTTAAAGGTCATATATCTAGTAATTAAGAGTGAAAGTCTAATTTATGTATAGAGTTTGTATAATTCTATAAAATACAACGTTTATTTTAAATATAATATTTAAAATTTCTAATTGCTAATTGCTAAAACATGAAATGTGAGCTTGACTATTTGGTGTAATTAAGGTGTGATAAAGTATAGTTTGATTGCAAGAAGCATGCAACTTAAAAGAAAAGAAAATTTGCAATATTGATAAGATTAATGATAATGGAATATATGCAACAATTTAAAGAAAAGGGAAGGGTCTAAATTTTTCTGCAGCAACAACATTACTCTCTTTTACATACAAGTATTATGTGAATTGAATGCACTTGAGAGTTTTCTTCAAATTTTGTCTAAAATATCAAATGTTACACATTATTTCACAAATACACAATAGTTTTTAATTTTTTTTGCACACAATTTTATGCATTTAAATTAAAAAAAGAACATGTGTAATTCAACAAACGAAAATATTGGGAGTATGACTTAAGAATGTGGGATTTACAATATATGTCATATCATTATAACGCGACTTTTGTTTTCAAATTTGCAACGAATCATTACTTGTGATAAAGCTGGATCCATTACGATAACTCGAATCGTAAGAGATCGTATGTGAAGCTCGGCCAACCAGCCGAATCGACAGCAAATCCTCATATCCATGGTGCTAAGGTAATTCTCTGTATTTGATGTTAATAAAAGGGTACTATCTATAATGAGCTGCTTAAATCTGTCACACCACCTGTACCGAATAACATAAACGATTTTCTAATGTGCAAGAAAATATCATCTCCATTATACGTAGCATTTACGATGGATTTAACCCATTAATGCATATTGTTGCCAATTGTCTACATTACAGTTCCAATTAATAATAGTAATCGGACGGAGCATGATCTGGACTATACGGCGGATAAGGAAAGACCCAACCACTTCATAAATAAATACATTTTAACAGATATTGCATCATGTGGCTGAGCGTTGTTATGATGGCATTTTACGTTTTCATGTCTGGCCGTTTTTCAAACGAATCAGTTGAGTTCGGTACTGGATGCCTGTAATGGCCTTGCTTGATTTCAGCAGCCCATAATATATAAGACGCTTTAGCATACCCCAAATACAGAGCATTACCTTAGCTTCATGGATATTTGGCCTTGTTGTCGATTCGGTTTGATGGCTGGGCTTCACATAAGATCTCCAACACTAAATTATTTACTAAAAAATTTAAATAGCAAAGCAACAACATTTTTATTCAAATCGAAACTTTTTTGAATTTTTCGTTTTTTCGTTAAAGGTAATATAACCTAAAGGTAGCTATATCCATAGATTCATTTCGTTACCATATCAAACGAGATATTAAAATCACGTGCAGCAACTCACAGCATATACTATAATATTGATATAAAATCCTTTATTTTTTTTTTTTGCTCCATTCACGAAAGGGTTGTGGCATAAATAAACATATATTTAAATCTTATTTATGTACCACAAACCTCCATTACCGACACCATTATTACCACGGCGAGCTTTGCTACCACCACTAACCACTTCCAACCGCTATTAGTTATTTATGTGGATTTTTTTTCATGCACTCAAACTCTCATAAATTTTAAAAACTTTGCATAGAAATAAAATATATATGAAAAAAAAAAAAACAAAAACATTAAATAAAACCTGCACCACTAGAGCCAACATGAAATGAAATAACATTTAAAGTTACCACCTTTTGCTAAAGTGTGCTATGAGCAAAACCATTTGTATTTAGCTTTCAGCCAAAACAAATACGTGTTCTTATGTAAGGAGTGAGATCGAAAAATTCTTAACACACGTTTTTCATTACATTTTTTAACCCAAGTATTATTTGAATTTTTTTTTGATCAAGTTACCTTTGAAAAACATGTCAGTTATTATGTGTAATGTCAATTATATTAATTTTTTTGTTAATCTGATTAAAATGAGTGACCAGAAAAAAGTGCGTACTGAAATTATTAAATATTTTCAACAAAACCCAACTTGGTCTTACAAAAAGTTGGCCAAGCATACAAAGGTCTGCCGTCAAACTGTTTCCAATGTTATTAAACAGTACCGGGAGAACTTGTCAGTTGATAGAAAACCTGGTTCAGGTAGAAGGAATGGTCCACATGATGTTTCTAAAGCCAAAAAAATAGAACGCATTTTCAAAAGAGCTCCCAACACATCCGGTAGGAAAGCAGCCCGGTTAGCTCAGTGCTCGGACTATTTGGTACGAAAAGTTAAAGCTAATGCAGGTTTAAAAACATACAAGGCTCAAAAAGTTCCTGACAGGAACGCTACTAAAAATTTAGAGGCCAAAAACAGAGCACGGAAATTGAAGTCAAGTTTTATAAAAAAATATTCTTGCTGCATAATGGATGACGAAACGTATGTTCTGGCAGATTTTTCGCAACTTCCAGGTCAAAAATTTTATGTTGCTGATGCTTGAGGGAATGTTGAAGAAAAGTTTAGGACCCAAAAGCAGACAAAATTTCCCAGAAAGTTCTTGGTATGGCAAGCAATATGCAGTTGCGGCAAAAGAAGCCACTCATTTGTTACAACGGGCTCTATAAATACCGAAATTTACATCAAGGAATGTTTACAAAAAAGGCTGCTTCCATTCATAAGACTTCATAATGTGTCCACTTATTTTTGGCCTAACTTGGCATCCTGTCACTATGGCAAACAAGCCCTTGAGTGGTACAAGAACAATAATGTGGTATTTGTACCAAGAGAGGCAAATCCTCCAAACTGCCCGGAGCTAAGGCCAGTGGAGAGATATTGGGCTCTTGTTAAAAGAGAATTGAAGAGTACAAAAAAGGTGTCCAAAAGTGTGGTAGATTTTAAACGGAGATGGACTACATGTTCGAGCAAAGTGACAGAAAGCACTATAAAAACGTTAATGGAAGGGTTTCCGAAAAAGGTTCAAAATTTCATCACTAGTGATTAAAACTATAAAAATAATTTTTTTTGTAAATTGTAATAATAATTTCAATCAAATAAAAAAAAATTAAAGCTGTAAGTTTAGTGGTTTCTTTTTTATAAACATATATGTATGTTAAGAATTTTTCGATCTCACTCCTTAGGTGTTTGTGGAATATAGACATTTTAGAAAAAATTTGTTTGCATAAATCAAGTAAATGTTACGGATTTAAGTTAGATGTTACTCAAAGGTACATAAAAAAATCCAACATAAAAATCTTAAATGTTTGATAAACCACTTAAACAGAGTTTATGAGTAGATTTTAGGTTTTCTTGTAAATAAAGATTAATTTATTAATATTATTTCACTGCAAATTACAAACTATTAACAAATATTTGTGTACAGAACGTTTGTCTGTAACGAATCCTAAATACTCTGGAAGCGTAATAATTTTCAACGTTGCTTCAAATTTAATGGAAATATTAATTTTCTTGGAATATTCTTTAATCAGAAAATTCTTTTTATTCTTAAAATTCTCCAAAATGTTTTAATTTTCTGATATATACTGTATCCACATTATTTGTGAATAATGTAAAAGGGCCCATGTATGTAAGCCCCTTAAATATACGAACACCACATAACAATTGCTAAACCACGAGTTAAGTTATTGAACAATTTATGGAAATCTATGCGGAAAAAAAAATAAAAACTAAACCTTGATAGAATAAAAGAAATCTATATTCAACATACATAACTGGTCGTCATTAAACTCATTGATTTTTTTGTTCACTCTTTTATGCTGGTTTTACACACAGATTTGTGGCATACAACATTGCCGCACAGTACATGTCGTTTTGTTCTCCATTGTTTTTTTTTTTTATTCCATTAAAACTTCTAATAGTTTTTTCTAACTGTTCGTTTTTTGCCCTCAAATCAATGTGATTTTTCACAAAGACACAATTTGCATTTTAGTCTTTTGGATTATATTTTCGGTGTTCTTTCATAAAAAAAAAAATTTCCAATTTTATTTATTTTATGATTCTAGTAGCAACTTTTATTTCCTGTCTAAAACTAAATGTACTTGAAATTTAAGTGCAAAGTGTTTTGATTTTACGAGCGAAAAAGTTAAAGTTGAAACAATTTAATATTTCTATATTTGCAGAAATTTGTATAGTTACTTATGGAAGAGTGTTAAAAAGAAAATTTATGAAACCACTTTTTGATAATGTCTATTTTTATGACATTATTTCTATGTGAATGAGCATTGAGAGGGCAATTAGAGTTGCTTGAATATTGGTTTTGTTATCAACAGATATAGGATAAGCAAATTATTTTGGCAAATCATTTGGGAGATATTTGAATTGATATTAAAATAAATGCTGGCTTTTAAAGTAGGTATTTTAATGAGGTTTTATGCATGAGACATGATTTATACACAAGGTATCGTATCTTAACACTTCCAAATTTGTTGAAATTTGATAAACGAGTTAAACTGCGCGTCAAATTTTATATACGAATACTGTAAAATTGTGTAGTTTAAATGCTTTCTATCTTTATATTTAAATAAAACAAAGTGAGTTTGAGAATAGACCTGCGACTTAAGAAAACCCCACATGTGTTGAAGATAATTTGACAAAATAAACTGAATAAATGACAGCTTCAGTAATTCAGCAAACTGTCAAAGTTCGGAAGCCCTATTTGAAGACCCTTTCTATAACTTTTTAACTCCTTATCCAATTTTTAATATTCGCATTTGTCTCGTAATAAAACTTTTGCATTCTAGTTTCCATACATTTGCATTAAAATCCTTTTGTTTTGATCCAAAAATTGTCTTTTAACAAAAGATAGTTCAAAAAGATACATAAAAAAAATAAATCGTTCAGTTTACTTATTCCACTGAAGATCTTTTCTAACTAAAAATTAAAACAAATTTGACTCTGTTTTTCTCATTGTGAAGATATTCATAGATAAATACACAGCGGATTAATACAGCTGTCACGGATTGGCAGAGTGTGACTCGGATTGTTTCTAAGATATTTGAAGTAAATGGCATGGGTTCAAGATTTGTAAGATGTTAACACAATATTGACGATATGGATAGTGTATTTTCAACAGTATGACAAAATTCAATACACCATAATGTCAAAGCACCAAAATGAACAAACTTCAAAACGACGCGTCGCAATGTGGGGGATCTGAAAAAAAGTGGAAAAAAATCTGTAACTCCTCTATTTGCTATGGCTATAGAGGAGGTGCTGATAAGTTTTAGATTTGAATTGGGCTTATAACAGCAAAAAAATCAACAAAAAAACATTGCTTTAACCATATTGTTACGAAATTGTACTTGAATTCAAATATAACGATTTTAACGGCTGATTTAAAAGTAGCATAATGCTTTCAAGTAACAGTGCTGTAAAACTGTAACATATCTGTGGGCATTGTTAAATAAAAGCTTTCAGTTGATTTGATTGTAAGTTGGCAACGCTGTATTCGAGTTCGAATAATCAGTTAAAGAACATTGTAGAAAGTACACCACAGATGGCGTATGATCTAGAATATTCGAACTTTGACAGTTAAGAGCTTTCTAGATGGTAATGCAGTGTTATAAATAGTGGCAGAGGTTGCAGTCGTGAGTGAGTTTATCAGAGACGCTGTTCGAATAAACATCAACTTAGTGCCTTCAAGTGTGTTGTGTTTTTCAAGTAAATTCGTGTACATTATAAATTGTGTCTGTAATTCTGAGAATTTATAAACGTGTATAAAAAACATTGAGTGGCTATTTAATTCTGTTGTTGTTGTACATTTTAAAGAAATAAAGAGTTGTTACAATTTTCAAACTACTAAACGGCTTTTATTTGCAATCAAAAGTATCCGGTTTATTTAAAGGAAATAAACCAGCGTTTTGAAAAGGTTAAAACGTAACAATATATTATCTCTTATAGTTTACGAGTTATTCGATTTACTTGAAATATAATTTTTTGAATTAAAAAGACATGTATTAATAATATTAAGAAAGAATTGTTTAAGAACCTCTACTGACTCAAAAGTTATGTGCATTCAAACTTAAAAAAAATAAAAAGTAGTTTTTTCGCCATTTTTTTTCGAAAAAAGTACTTACATTTATTTTAAATTATACAGAAAATAAGAAAAACATAAATAATGTGTTTATATTTTTCTGAAAGACAACACTTCGGAAAATATTATAAATGCAAAATAATATTAAAACTTCCATTTCTGCGTAGTACAGAGCCTTCCGAAGTAGACCTACTTTTTAAATAAATTTCAAATTTAGACAACATATTTTCAAATCGCATAGCAGATTTCATAAAATTAAGACCAGTTTTGTATATCCCAATATGTTCTTCAATATTGTGCAGAGAGCTTTCATAGCCCCGAGCTTGGTCCCTTCAATAAATCAAAAAATATAAAAAAAATCCCAATTTTGGGATTTTTCGAAAGTTTTTTTTGGAAATTGTGGGATTGTCATTAACAATTCGCAAATATCTTTTTCACTTTTGGATTTGGACCGAAAGTTTCTATATAAGTGTAAAATTTCATAAAAAACGATTCATAAAAAAAACTTTTATTGCATTTTAAAAATTAAAATTTTCCAAAAAAAATTAGCTATAATTTTTTATTCCTATATTTTTGAAAAAAGTTTTTTATAATTTTTTTAATTCTAAAAAATTTTGTACATTTCCTACACTTTTACATAATTTCCTACACGTTGGTCAAATTAATAGCTTCCAAATACATAACTCGCAGTAATTAGCTTCATCTTGTAGTTGTCTTGCATGTTTGGTAATGCAGATTATCGACAATGCAGTGGACAAAAATATATTACAAAACAACAATTTTCTACAAATTTTTAGTTTGTTGTTGATTTTATATCTATAAATTTGAGTAGCGGAAAGGAAAAAAAATACATATTATATATCAACGTGTAAGAAATTATGTCCTCTTTTCAAAAATGTAAAATCGGGCTATTCGTTTAGAAGTTACAGATTTATTTTCACTTTTTTTTCAGATCCCCCACTGTGCGTCGCACACAGGGATTTTGGTGTCAAAAAGTCAATTTTTCAAACACTTAATTTCAAAAATCAAATGATGCAGTTTTGTAGATAAATGTTTAAAGATGAAATGGGGATATCATAAACGGTTAAGAAGATATGGCCATATTTATAAGCCTATAAAAATTATTTTATTTTTGATTTTCCATGGCGAAAAAAAAATGTTGCCCCACTTTCCCCAAGCTGTTTTTTTTTAATAAAATGAAAGGATTGTCTTGTTTCGATTAAAAGAAAAAATAGTTTTCGGAAGATTTCGGAACAGGATGAAAACTTAATATTTTTTGTCGAATAATAAACGAAATATCAAAAAAATTCTTATCTATGTATCGGTTTCGTGGGCGGTGGGCGTGACCGATTTAATTGAAACTCGGCATGTTCCTTTTTTGTATCAATAAATGTATGTACCAAATTTCTAGACTTTTGCTTGGATATAAACAATTTTATGCGAAAAAGTCAATTTGGATTGTATGGGCAGTGGGCGTTGGGCGTGGTCGATTTTGATAAAATTAAATGTTTTTCTTAATTTAGTCCATATAATTCTCGGTGCCAAATTTCAATGCTCTACGACCACTGCTTATAATTTTTGCACAAAAATGTATGAAGCCATCCCTCTGTGCGTCGTTTTGGGGTTTGTTGATTTAGTCATCGCGACAACTAAATTTGGATTCCCCAAAAACAATATCTTCACTGTAGTATTCATATAATATTTAATTTAAAAAATGTCATGTTATTTTAGCTTTGGAACAGAATGTGGAACCATTTGCTACTACAATAAATTATTATTACAAAGTGAACAGGTATTCAGTAATCTCAATATATAATTACATTTTGAAGCTTAAAAAATCTCTTCTTTTGCAGCTGCTTGAAAAATTTTCCATTTCAAATAAAAAAATACCAAAATCATTAATCTACCAAAAAAACAAAAGTATTTAAACATTTTATCATTATCGTTATCTTTGTATGTTTAATTCATTATGAAGTGTATATTAAATAAAAGCGAAATTTAAAAAAAAAATACTTCCTACTAAGGGTATTTTTTTATCATCCTTAAGAGAAATAATAACAACAACAAACACCCAGCAAGTAAGAAAAATATCAAACATCAAAGTTAACTGCAAATGACAGTGAATGTCTGGCTGTCACAGCCATCTTTATAATACTGACATAAAAATAACTATTTCAACTGTAAACGAGGAGTACAACAAAAAAATAAACTTATGTTTTCTAATCGTTTTAAATGCCTTGTTTTTGTTGTTATTATTATTTTTTTTTTGAACTTTCATCCCTGTAAGGAGATATAAATTTACTCTTACTTACATACAAATATGTATGTTTGTGTGTATATAAAAATATTTAAAAATTCAAATGATCCTTTTTTTGTCATAACGACACTGTCAGTCTTGTTTTTTAACTTATTTCCTAACAGCCTATTATACCAGCAAAGTGTGCAATGAGAAAAGGACACTGTCACACACAATACATTCCATCAACAGCTCTTACAGCTATGACAACTCCAGCAACAGTACACAGTATATCTACAGAGAGTTTTTTTCCAGAAAAAATTTTATAATCAATTGGTAGAAGGAAAATGTTTGTATGTTAAAGAAAAAATAAAGAAGAACATAAACATTTAAAATAATGTGTCTATGTGCGTTATTAGTTTCTTTTTTTTCCCTTATTTTATAAAGCAATAAGAAATGCTAAACAACAGCAGCAGCTACAGTCATGACGACAATGAGGAAAAAGTAAGAAACACAACATTTACACACACTAATGCAACTTAAAACATTACATAATAATATTTTCAATGATATTAGCAACAATGACAATAGCATTTGATGAGAAGGGAGGGTAAATAAGTAAGAAACTAAGTGTGTAATGAAATTTTACACTTCTCAAGTGACAGTTTACTGCTGCTTATTGAAACATATACCTACGTATGTGGTTATTAAACGATATACATTAAGTGTTAAAAATATAAAATGGAAAAAATTATTGGCATTTATTTTCTAATACAGGTAAGTAAATTTGAAACTTACGTTGTTTTCCCTGGTGTGTTGTTTTTCACACATAGGGTGTGTCTACGTATTTTGAACTAGCAACATAATTGTTTTTGTAGTCAAAATCAAGATTTATTAGTAATAATATATTTATTTTAATATTTATATATTTTATCATAAACAAACATTTCGCTTAAATAATAAACCTTTTTGACATAAAAAAATGCTGTTCCTACTGCAAAATACTTAGAAATTATATATGTGTGGAAATCCACACACCAGATTCAGAAACGTCACCTTTTAAATACCTGGATATCTAAATATATTTTCGAATTAATTAGCCCTCATCTCTCCCTCAAAAAAGTTTTCCACACTTGCGGTACGTCTATGTATTTACACTAGCACCATAATTTTGTTATTTAAGGTAATATTCTATAGTTTCCCACTAGGGAATCATTCGACTAATGATCGTTCGATTAATTGAATAATTTCTTACGAATAATTACTCGAACAATTTAAAAATGGCCATTTTCGAATAACGAATAATTCGAACAATTTTATGTAGAATAATCGAGTAAAACGAATAAATGTTCATATATATTTAAATTTATTAAATTGCTTAAAATTTTTCATAATTTCAAATCTAAATAAGTAATAAAGACACACAAATTTGTATTGTTTCTGAAATTCGACAAATAGCTAAAGACAAAGGGACTTTCGATCACTGTAGATGAGTGTTTCGAAAGCTCCTTCTATAAATATATAAATATTACTGCAAGAAGTTACAATACTAAAAACAAATCTTTACAAAATTTTTAACTTAGGACTTGAAGCAATGAAAATTAAAGGGACGGAATAAAATATTTGTTATTTAGCTGGCGAAATATAAGAAGAATCGCAATTGATAATCAAAATATTAACTTAGATTAAAGTGGAGTTGAATGTGACGGAGAATGTGATTTTAAAACGTTCGTCGAAAGTGATATTGAGGATGACATTTATAATGATTACATTGTAATAGATGAAGGCCATAATCTTAAAATATATGTATATAAGTGATGTTATTAACCGCGTACGTAAGTGTTGCAAAATATTTAATAAATCGAATGATAAACAAAAATATTGCAAACTAACGTTTTGTTGCAAGAGTTCGTCATATACATGATTTTCAACATCTTTGACTGAGTTCAAATTAGCCACGTTCACTGACAATGATATCAAACTTTGGACATATTCTCTTTGTTGTGTAATTCCCCAAGATTCGGCAACGTTGATAGAACTTGATGTATAATACAATTTGTTATAAATAATTTAGAAATAGTGAATAATTAATTTACTAAAGAATTAGTTACTCAATTTAAACCCCGAATTAATGAAAGACATAAAAAAGTTCTTAATACGTTTATATTGTACTTGAATTCAGGATCATGTCCTAGCTGAAATTGTTTAAAGCATAGCTCCAAAACGGAAACTAAAGGGTTTGCTAGTCAATTGTTTTGTAGATTGTTCGGGAGGGAATCTGATTAGAATATTTCTGATGAAAATTTAATGATGGACTTTGTTTTCGAATGTTTTTTAACCCTTGGAGGTATAACCAGGTCTGTGCAGACCTTTTGCATATAAAAGTGTGTATAACTTTATTGTTTTTCGTGTTAGAGACAAATTCTTTCGTGACTTCCTGGAGCAACATTCTCCGAACACAATGAGAAAAAAATCGAACCGATTGTGGATCCTGGTCCGGCTTAATCCAGATTTTCAAATATTTTGGTTCAAACGTCATAACCAGGTCAAAAACCAACATCAAAACTTCATACTTTACTTTTTTTTAAAAAAAAATTAAATTATTCGAATAATTCGATTAATTTTAAACGTGTGATCGAACTATTCGAACAAGTTAAAATCTCTTGTTCGAATTATTCGTTTTATTCGAACAAGAGAAAAATCGAATAATTCGAATACCCTAGTTTCCCACACAATACTGAGATGAAAGTAAAGTAATAAAGTTAGAGTGCTATACTCGGCTATGCCAAATCTTAAATACCCTCCAGCTAAAGATTAGGAGACTCTTACCGTTGTTCTTTTTTCATTGGAATAACTTGTGCAAAATTTCATATTGTCTGCTATATATTTAGAGAAAATATCAAAACATTTGTGCAAAATCTCAACTGTTTTAGAGTTTGTCTTACATTTGAGTTAGTAACTCTGGATTTACCAAACCGATTTTACTGATATTCAATACCAAACTTCTTAGGAGAATAATAAGCAGTTTTTGTAAAACTTATGGAATTTTGTACTGTAGTTTGCTCGTTGGAGTGTTTAACACAGACAAACATATCAATCTACTTAGAATTTTATTACTTACTTAGAATCAATAATAAGAAGAAAAAATCTTAACATACATAAATGTTATTAAAAAAGAAACCACTAGACTTTTTTGTATTTGATTGAAATTATTCTTAAAACTTACAAAAACTATTATATTTGTAGTTCTTATCAATAGTGATAAATTTATGAATCTTTCCCGGCATCTCCTTTATTAAGGTTTTTATAGTACTTTCCGTCGCGTTGTTCGAACAGGTTGTCAGTCAGTCCATCTCCGTTTAAAATCTACGACACTTTTGGACACCTGTTTTTTCTGTTCACTGGGCTTAGCTCCAGACAGTTACCTCTCTTGTTACAAATTACACATTATTGTTCTTTTACTGCTTAAGACCTTGCTTATCATAATGATAAGATGTCAAATCAGGACAAAAATAAGTGGACTTCAATTTCCGTTCTCTGTTATTAGCAGAGTTACTGTCAGGGACTTTTTGAGCCTTTTATGTTTTTATACCTGCATTGGCTTTAACTTTTCGTGCCAAATAGTCTGAGTACTGAGCTAACCGGGTTTCTTTTCTACCGGATTTGATGAGAAATTTTTGGAAAATGCTTTCTATTCATTGGTTTTAGAAACATCATGTGAATCATTCCTTCTACCTGAACCATGTTTTCTATCAACGTAAAAGTTCTCCCGATACTGTTTAATAACATTGGCATCAGTTTGATCGTTTGGCCAACTTTTTGTAGGACCAAGTTGGGTTTGTTTGAAAATATTTAATAATTTTAGTATGCACTTTTTTCTCGCCACTCATTTTAATCAGAATAACAACAATTTAACAGAACTGACATTAAACATAATAACTGACATATATTTTATTATGATTTCGCAACGTTTATTAAAAAAATAAAAAAAAAATTTTAATGTTCCCAAAATTTTTCGCTTGCATTTTGAAATTTTCAAATGGCTTTTTACTCGGATCTGTTATTTATAAAGAATTTGTGTTTACACTGTAAATAAATTCAAAATTCATTAGAAAATTTTGAGATGGCCGTGTTCTATTTCTAGTGCTTAGCCATCAGCAAGATATTCCTTAAACTGATGGATGTTACAAAATCTTGAATTTGCTGATTTCAAAATTTAATTTCACTAATTCGCGCACACTATCCATCCAAAAACTGCCAATAAATATTACTACTGTATTTATTTCCAAACTGACCATAATTTATGTTGGAAATAGTGAATACTGTGAGTAAAGATATCAAATTCACAAAAGAACTCTTGTATGTTTAATATTTAACTTTAAGAAATGAAAGAAGAGTAACCTAAAATTTCGCAAACTCAAGAATTTTTGTTAACAGTGATATTTTTCGCTTGGAAAAATAAATGAAATATAATATTTTTAAATTCACTCATATAGTAAATTTAGAAAATAATTCTTTGCTATAGGAAAGCTAGCTAGACATTCACTCATATTTCTATGAACATACATAACAGCGAAATCGTTTAATAAATAATTCACTAACAAGTTATTATCTTCTACGGGAACATTGGTCAAGCATTAATAAATGTCTAAAACAAAAGATACTACAGTTCAGTACAAAATATTGCTGCAATCAATACAACAACATGTCCATATAAAGGGATGCAATTTAGTTTTACCATCTGAATTCCTGCATAGACACCTACAAAAGCAATAAAAAGTATTGAAAAGGGTTCAATTTGAGATTGGTGTTGGCGGGAGAGTTTAAAAGTATGCATGTATATTGGTATTTGTGTGCATTTGAAATACAACACTCGAATTCTAATCAATCTGAACTTGCTGTTGAAATTATTTGAAGTGCTGTTTTCATTTTAACCAAAGGCCAAATAAACCCAAGACCAACGAGCATATTAGGGTGGTGCAAAATTGTTCTCTGTATTCTAAAAAGCAAATGCTGAATATTTAAATAAAATTAGCTTACTGAAAATGTTTCCTCATGACCAAACCCAAGCAATTAGTGAAATGTCCAATACCCAACAAATTTTTTTATTTTTTTTTAAACTAAATAATTTTTATAACTGGAATGAAAACACATTGTTAAATAACAAGAACTTACTGATAATCGGATAACCTATAGAGGTTGTAAATTTTATTTGAAGTTTCGAATTTTGGGCGCCCCAAAATGTTTGTTTTTTGTTGATGTCATAAATGTTTATATTTCATATTTAAATTAGCAGAACCCGGTCCGCGTTACTGGCCCTTACAAAACATCTGCTTTGTATTACATCTCGATTTTAATATACAGTGTCGGACAAAGTCAGTGATCCAACTTTCAATGTTAAATACATGTGGTGGCATTCTGACTGGATCCAATGAATTCAAAAATTCAGTAGGAAAATTGACGGCTTGTTCTACGGTCATTAATGTGTCAACCGATGTGTATTTTATTGTTTCGCCAGGCAGTTTCAATTGAATTTGGTCATTGAGCTTGTTAACATTATAATTTGGTGCCAAAATTGCATGTTCCTACAGCCAATTCGAAGTTTTGTGGATTCTTGTAAGACTTGGGAATACCTCGTCGACAACGACTTGAAAATTAATTTACATTTGGCAGAAGTTCGGGAACGAAATTTCATTTTTGGCTGGATCAATTGCAATTTTTCCCTTTCCGATGTCCAACAATTATTTTAAAATATTTCGGCAGAAGGGTATTGCAGCAAATGCACACATATAATCATTGATAGCTTTAGGCTTCTGTAGCTTCATTTCCAGTGAAATAAGTTTGAAGGAACTTCGCATCATCATTGGGAAGCGGGAGCAATTATCCAATTCTGTGGTACATTTGGGCCTGAACTTTAAAGGTGGACATGAAGCCGACGTCATTTGAAAGCATGAGTTTCACTTAAAGATATTTTGAAAAAAGTGATTGGAAATTGAATTGGAGTCGGAAATGTAACTTAGAAGCAGCTCTGGCGGCTCAATAATTGGTGACAGAATAACTTTACCGTTTGTCGGGCACTCCTTAGGGAACTTCAAAACGCTGCAATGTAATGTTTGTTCATTGCGCCAATCAGTACGTCCTTGTCGAAATGAAATGCCGCCAACTGGCCAAATCGATTGGCTGGTGCGAGAGTTATTCAAAATATTAATTTTTTAAATAGATTTCATATGGAAATTTCCTATTCATGCACCTAATATGCAAGAGTAAACTAAATTGCTTATCATCGATTGCTCAAATATTTGTATATATCGCCGAAATATTTTAGACCTTGGGAGCATCTGAAATCGAAAAAGTGCAAAATATGCGCCACCCTAATATTTATATACTCATACGACATACTCATAAATAGTTCAAGGATAATCATCAAGTTCTTTTTGTTTATTTTTTTTTTGTTTGTGCAAAACAACATCACATTTTTCAGTTGAACAAAATGTATTATTTCAAATTGTTTTGTTGGTATTTGATTTTCAATATTTTACCTGTTTGCAGGTGAGAATTTGGTTAAAGGTCAAATGTATGTTTTTTCGTTTTAAATATTTAATATTATGCTTTAAATTGTAATGTCTAGACACAGTTTGTTTTCTTTAATAAAATATGTTTTTGGTGTTGGAATTAAGTAAAAAACAACTTTTATGATATATTTAATATTAAAGAAGTTATAGTACTATAATCTGCCGCCCTAAAACTTCACATTAACGGAGTTCACTATTAACCCCTTGTGGACCATAATAATATTTAGTGGACCATAATAATATTTAATATTTATGAAATATTAAAAATAAGGACTTCAGTAAGTTATTTACAAAATTTTAAATTTGTGGTGGACCAGCAAGGTACCGAAAGGGACCTGTAAGGATCCGAAAGGGACCAGTTACCGTTGGGTCAGCATCAGCCAGAAGATAAAAAAGTCATTGATTTTAGTTTACATTTTATTAATATATTGATTAGTTTTCTAACTTTTATAACATTTTCTATTACAAGTCTAATGTATGGTATTTTACGAAAAAGTATTTTTTGTCATTACAACATAAATAAACACCACAATGAGAACATGAAATAATTCACCGTTATTCTGGGTAAGCGAGTTTGCCAATAGGCAAAAATAATATATACTTCAAATGTACTTCAAAGTACTCATGGGCAAAAAGGGTCAAAATATGTTTTGTGTTAATTTTGTATGCTTATTATTGTTATGGTACTTATAAATACCGTCGGTCGACAAAGGATTACGTGCAAATGATATTGCATCATTGCAAATGCAAAATTGTATAGGTTTTTGTGTGTATTTTGTAATTACTGTAACATTTTGCATTTGCAATGATGCAAGACCAATCGCACTTAATAGTGAACTCCGCTATTATATAATTTAAACATATTTTAAAATAATTTTAATTATTTAATAAAATTTACCATTTAATTTAAATTGTACATGCATAGCTTAACTTACTAATTAAATGTTAAATATAAAATATTTACTAATTACAACAATTTTGTTTTTATTAAAAATTTAAATAATATTTGAAATATTTGAAAATTCCAGCACTACAACAAACATAAATATTTGCTTAAAACCAACACTCTAGACATAAATGCATACAAAGGATAATAAAGGAAATTGCAACAAAAATAATGCATTAAAAACACTTTCGCATAACGACCCCCCATTTCAAAGTCCTTGAACTAATGCTCATCTAAACTACGGACAAAAGCTGAATGAGAAACAGGGGGTAGGGCGGAAAATGCTGGAAAATAAACTCATCTCAACGTTAGATGAATGTAGATATTTGTGTATGCACTCTTAAACGTCTATATAAATGAAAGTCCTTTGAAAAAATATTTAGCATATTTTTTTGCTGGCTATATAACTTTTTGATTTAAACTATTTTTATATATTAACTTGAAGTTGCTGTAGTTTCCGAAAGTATAGTTCAGTTTATTATTAAATTTTGTAAAACAGTTGCGACTATTTTGTAGGTACATATTTTCTTTTTAGCAATTACTACTATCCCCAATAAAGAAAAGTCTACAGTACTTAGACAAAATATTAGTTAAATAGTACACGCTTTGCAGTTTCTAGGGCAAAATAAATGCTTTTTTGGTATTAAAGTCGTTATATATAATGATGAAGTTTATATGTAAGTTTCTTTCTGCTCTAGATGAATATTTAATTATTACAAATAATCATAATTTTTTTTTTGAGTTTTTTTATAAATAAATGTTTCTCGAGTTGGGGAAATATTAGTATTTTTTAATCATACTTACTTTGTAAAATAAAATGAATTAAATAGAATCTTTTGTAACATACCTGTAAAGAAAAAGAAAATAACATTTATTAATAAAACAAAATATTAAAATATGAATAATTCGTAATTTTTTTTTAAGTCAAGTCAGCCCATTAACTGTAAGCTCGACTTCCTTTTCCTCCAAAATATATGTACACTAGAGTGTCCCTTAGAATTAAATTTTTTGAAATGTTGAAAACTTTCGTTCACCACAACACCAACAACATTTTTAGAGGGGCAACCCGTGCCGCCTTTCGATTTAGTTTTGAGGGAAAAAATTATTTTTTTTTAAAAATTTAGCTATTAAGTAATTAATTTTGCAATTTAATATAAAAGAATCGAAGTGCGTGCGTAATTGTCATTCTAATGAAATATAAAAGACAAAAATTGGTTAAAAAAATTAACGTGTCTCAGGCCACTAGAACAAGAAATATAGGAACAAAATTAACATATTTTGAGAAATATTAAAGTTTAAGTTTATTCTTACTTAAAATATATCCATATTTACTTGTATATGAGTTTTTATCTTCATAGGATACAGCTACCTATTCGCAGGTATAACCAAAAAAAATATTTTTTTAACGGCAGTTTCAAAACTCCAATTTAAAATTTTTAAAAATTTTGTTAAACAAATTTCAGAATTTTTCTATCATCACATGGGGATTTATTGATAACATTATAGGGAATAAAAATGTGAAAAAAGGTATGTCAATACCTCCTATAGTTCTTCCGAACCTGCTATTTAAATTTTGCTATTTTCGATAAAAACTTTTTTGGCCATATTTTGGCGAATGAGCTGCATTAGGTAGAACCAATTCAGAATATTATAGTCCAGGTCTATTTAAATATAGTCTGAAAGTTTTACTAAAATCGGAAAACGCTAAGCCTTAAATCTTGAGGGTCAAAAGACAAATTTTTCAATATTTGGAATTTTTCATGGAGAGATAGCGAAATATTATATATTTTTGGGCCGATTTTGATGAAACTTAACCCTGCTGTTAGGTTAAAAAAAACATACGAAACTTAGGTAAGGGACCATTTTGGTCCACTTTGTATTTCTCATAATAAATTTTACATAAAACTCTTTGACCAGACATTTAAAATATTTATAAACGTGAATATATAAATGTGGATAACAAAAAATTTAAAAAAAATTGAAAACCGACGAAATATTATTAGTTCTATTGCTGAAATTCTAAATGAAAGTCACTCAGATATTTCAGTTTCATCCATATTAATGAACATTTTGAAAGTGTGAAGTCATATTGGTGAATGTGAAATGAACAATGATGAAGAAAATGGCAGATTATGGTGTAGATTCATTATACATTTCGAAAAACTAAATGCAATAGATTGCAATTCCTTTACAACATCACATTGGAACTTCAGCAGAGAATATTACATCATTACCACCAGGTCCAACACGCTTTGCGGTGTGAAAATAATCATTAAAAATACGAATAAATATGGTTGGCTTAAATTTGAAAGCAATGGAAAGATTTACAAAATTCCAATTGCAGTGGCAAATACGAAGATTTGTATGGTTTGACTGATGTAATCTTTGGCCCATTTCCGGTGTAGTAAGAGCTAGGATAATTTTCAAATGATAACAAGTGCTCTACGCTTGGATGATGTTGTCAACAGAAGACAACAAACAAGTAGTGACAAATTTGAGTTTTGGGACAATTGAGAAACTATTCTTTCAATGTTTTTTAACTTTATTTCTTTGAGTTAGGGAAACAAATATTACAAAGGAAACGGACATATATGGGAACAATTCGGGAAAACAAAACTTCCAAAAAAGTTCCTTTATATACATCCGCATTTGCTTTCAGTAAAATCGCAATACTTGTTTTGTATATTGGCCATAAAAATAGAGGTACTATATTGATCAACTGCAATAATTATAAGAAGATACCTGCAATCGTTTCTTATTATAACTCTACTAAGGGTTTGACATTTTTTGTCAATATTTATCGTTTCTGTAAAAATAGTTTCATTTATCTATCTTAGGAGGCGTTGATACTGCAGATCAAATGATTATACTACAGCACTAGATGAAAATCAAATAGTTGCTAAAATGTTGTCTTTTCAAATATAGATGATACATCCGAGTTTTTACGTCAGTTAGCTATGTGCCTACCAGACAGTCAAACCTAAAAATAAATTTGCAGCAGAGCTATTGACTAAACAACAAGCTTTGTAATCAAATAGTGTACCATCTACAAGAGGTGATTTCAGAAAATGGGGAATTTGCAATTGATGTAAGTCCAAATTTGATGCCAAATGCATTATGAGCAATAGATTTGAATGCAAATCGAATCGAAAAACAATTTGTTCATCTTGCTGCGAAAATAACAATAAACCATAATTAGTTTTTCTTACTTTTACTCATATAAAGAATAAAATATATTGCATGGACCAAAATGGTCCATAACCTAAGATTTGTAACTTTTAATTTGTTTATGTTCGATTCTATCCTATATAGCTAAAAATTAACTAAAAGCATTAAAATAGAAAAAAAATACGTGAGCTGACGTTTTAAGTTGATACGATAAACGATTGCAAATTTAAACAAGTAAGAAAGTATGGTCGGTCAAGCCCGACCATATAATACCCTACACTAAGTAAATGAGTAAAAATATTTTTCTTTTAAAATATCAATAATTTACATTTTTGAGTGATTTTCGGAAGTGGGCCTTATATGGGAACTATGACCAATTATGGACCGATCACCATAAAATTAGGTCGTGTGATGTATGTCTATATTAAAGTTAACTATGTTGAATTTTGTGTGTATACCAACATTTTTAAGCGATTTATGCACGTTAAAGTGATTTTCGGAAGCGGGTCTATATGGGAGCTATGACTAATTATGGACCGATCGTAACAAAATTTGGTGACAAGAATTTTGTATATATAAAACTTATTTGGAGCGAAATTTGTGTAGATACATAGATAAATTAAACGTTTATGACCGATAAAGTTCAATTTCGAGGGGACATTTGTATGGGGGCTAGATGAAATAATGGACCGATTTCAGCCAGTTTCAATAGGCTCCGTCCTTGGGCCGAAAAAGTAATATGCACCAAATTTGATCGAAATATCTTCAAAATTGCGACCTGTACTCTGCGCACAAGGTTTACATGGACAGCCAGCCAACCAGACGGACGGACGGACGGACGGACGGACATCGTTTAATCGACTCAGAAAGTGATTCTAAGTCGATCGGTATACTTTAAGGTGGGTGTTAGACTAATATTTTTGGGCGTTACAAACATCTGCACAAACGCATAATACCCTCCCCACTATGGTGGTGTAGGGTATAATAAAAAATAAAAAAAAAATTTGACCAAAATGGTCCAAACCTAACAGCAGGGTTAAGAAAAATATAAAATGAAGTCACAAAGTATTTCAGAGCGATTACGGATCCAAAAAAAAACGAAATTAATAATTCAAAAAATAGTAGATTTTTCCGGTTTTTTGGGCGTAAGGTGACTTAACTGTTTTTATACCCTACACCACCATAGTGGGGAGGGTATTATGCGTTTGTGCAGATGTTTGTAACGCCCAAAAATATTAGTCTAACACCCACCTTAAAGTATACCGATCGACTTAGAATCACTTTCTGAATCGATTAAACGATGTCCGTCCGTCCGTCCGTCCGTCTGGTTGGCTGGCTGGCTGGCTGGCTGGCTGGCTGGCTGGCTGGCTGGCTGGCTGGCTGGCTGGCTGGCTGGCTGGCTGGCTGGCTGTCCATGTAAACCTTGTGCGCAGAGTACAGGTCGCAATTTTGAAGATATTTCGATCAAATTTGGTACATATTACTTTTTCGGCCCAAGGACCAAGCCTATTGAAACTGGCTGAAATCGGTCCATTATTTCACCTAGCCCCCATACAAATGTCCCCTCGAAATTGGTCTTTATCGGTCATAAATGTTTAATTTATCTATGTATCTACACAAATTTCGCTCCAAATAAGTTTTATATATACAAAATTCATGTCACCAAATTTTGTTACAATCGGTCCATAATTAGTCATAGCTCCCATATAGACCCGCTTCCGAAAATCACTTTAACGTGCATAAATCGCTTAAAAATGTTGGTATACACACAAAATTCAACATACTTAACTCAAATATAGACATAAATCACACGATCTAATTTCAAGGTGATCGGTCCATAATTGGTCATAGCTCCCATATAAGGCCCACTTCCGAAAATCACTCAAAAATATAAATTATTGAAATTTTAAAAGAAAAATATTTTTACTCATTTACTTGGTGTAGGGTATTATATGGTCGGGCTTGACCGACCATACTTTCTTACTTGTTTTTATTAAAAAAAACTTTCTTTAAGAACCTATAACCATTTTATATTTTTCTGTAAGGCATCTTTATGGAGAATATTTTGGTATAAAAAAATGTCCCATTTTTGAAACATGTCGCCCTTACTCACTTCGGAATTTGAATTATTTTTTATCAAAATTTCATGTTTGGGCCACAGCCTTGGAAACCCTGATATGTTATATATTTATCCGCAAAGTATTTTTACAGCCCCAAGGAAATGTGGACCCTATGGGCAAAATTGAAAAAAATAAAATTTTTGAGGTTTTTGCTACAATTTTTAAGGATTAAGTTATTTAGAATGACAAATTTAAAAACCTTGAAAATTTCATTGAGTTTTGTTAATAAATAAAGATTTTATTACATATCCTCCTCGGTCATGGCGTGCAGCCTACTGGACATTTTTCAAACGTCTGCAGACCTGCTTAAAAAAATAATTTTTCGTCTCACGACCATTTATACAGCTAGCTGAACATTTTTTTGTTCTAAAAACCGGATTTTTATACTCTACACCACCATAGTGTGGAGGGTATAATGCGTTTGTACAGATGTTTGTAACGCCCAAAATATAAGTCTAACACCCTTAAACTATACCGATCACCTTAGACGTCCGTCCGCCTGGCTGGCAGAGTACACGACGCAATTTTGAAGATATTTCTATCAAATTTGGTAAATATTATTTTTTCGGCCCAAGAACTAAGCACATTGAAACTGGCTGAAATCGGTCCATTATTTCACCTAGCCCCCATACAAATGTCCTTCCGAAATTGGACTTTATCGGTCATAAATGTTCAATTTATATATGTATCTCAACAAATTGGGCTCCAAATAAGTTTTATATATACAAAATTCATGTCACAAAATTTTGTTACGATCCATAATTAGTCATAGCTCCCATATAGACCCGCTTCCGAAAATCACTTTAACGTGCATAAATCGCTTAAAAATGTTGGCATAAACACAAAATTCAACATAGTTAACTTTAATATAGACATAAATCACACGACCTAATTTCATGGTGATCGGTCCATAACTGGCCATAGCTCCCATATAAGGCCCACTTCCGAAAATCAATCAAAAAAATAAATTATTGAAATTTTAAAAGAAAAATGTTTTTGCTCTTTACTTTACCCTACACTAACTTTCTTACTTGTTTTTTTCAATCTGGCCACACTAAATTTTTTTTTTTATTTTTGTGATCAGTTGTTCTTAGAAGACGGTTCCTTGAGCACTTAACCATTTCAATTTAAAGTTGTGAAGTATAAATCTAAAAGAAATATATATAATTTTATTGTTAACAATTATATAATCCATAAATTTTCATTAAATTTATTGCTAGGCCATTATTTTAGCATTATTTACAGCTGACGGCAAATTTTGTATTCTATTGTTTCTTTCAAAAGCTTAAAAAAATTAATGTTAAAGACTTCCATATTTATTGAGTTTCTAAAACTAAAATTTTTATGAAAATTTTAATAGGATTCCAAATATTAGGAGGAATTTAATCCACATTTATTTGATTTTTTTTGCTATTATCAAATTTTAAATTTATTTTAGTGTAAATTTATTGGTTTAGTGTAAGAAATTAAAAGAAAACATAACGCCTCCCACGATTCTCAAATTTTCGCATATTTCTTCATGTACCTCAAAATTACTTCCGTTTTATGTCACGTGCGATATACCTTTATTTCGCTTGATATTTTGGAAAACTGTTTCGAAAGTACTTATTATTTTTATAAATATAGTATCGTCTGAATGGAACATAAACACCAACTTAATTTTCAGATACTCTTATTTTTGCAAAATCTATTCCACTCTATAGGCGTACAAATGTCACGTAAGATGACATGATATTGTTCATATCCTTCTACGAGCAACGGTATTTTATACCATACCTTACTGTTTTGATGAAAAACAGATTTCTAGAAAAAAACTTCTAGATTAAAACTACACATTTAAAAATATTATTAAAAATTTTAAATTTGAGTCTAAGTAAAAACCAAACTAAAGGGAATTTCGAAATTCTGGAGTATTCTGTATACCAAATATTATCGAGTTCAGGAGAGGTTCAAAAATTAATCTGTTTTATCGACATTTTTCTTTACACTCCTATTGTGTAACTAAAAATATTTGGATATTGTTTAATTTTAAAAACAAAGTGGTTGAGGTATTTCTTATTTAACCAAGCTTCTATAATGTTTCTGTAGTGCTTTTTCTTTTCCAATTTTGCTTTAACCCCCATCGATGTAAAAAATTCCTTTATAGAAGGAATTTAATTTTAGGAAAATATTTGCAATCCGAACTAAGTTTGTAGCTATAAATGCACTGGCAAATATATATAAAGTTTCACTTGTATGTATAAAATAAAACAATCATATGTACATAAGTATTATACAAACAATTGTTGGTTTGCATGAAAGTGGAATGAACGTATGTATGTAATTTATGTCGTTTGATAACAATCACAGATCATGTCAAAAGAATGCAATTTTATGCTTTGACACTTAAACGTGCCACAAAAAAAAACTTTTTTGTTGCATGATGATGACGATGACAAACAAAGATAAATATATGCGAGGTAGTTGTCACAAGTTTCCTTTTTGTTTGTGTTTTTGTTGTTGTTGATACATTTTATACAAAATTAAAGAATACCAACCAGTATTTATTGTTGCTTGTCACAAAAAAGGATAAAATATCAAATTTAAACAAACAACTGTACACAAAAAATTACATTCTTGCAATTACAAGGAAAAAGCTTACAAGAACAAATAAGGGTCAAAATGTCGACCACAAAAAAGAAAGTGGCAAAAAACAACAACAACAAAAAAAAAGGAAATAATTTACCAAAGACCTGGTAAAATATATAGAAAAAAGGTCATCTAAGGTAAAAAAGCAAAGAAATGTAGCAAAATAGATTTTCTAGCTACAAAATGTAATTGTAAAGAAATATGTGTATAAAGCAACTGACAAAAGGAAGCAAAAAAAAATAAAGGAAAATAAAAATACATTTTTCAAAATGGTCTACAGTAGATGAACAACATACGAGTACTTGAACTACAAATATGTTACATTTTATGTCATCATTGTTACTGTTTCTGTTGTTGTAGACCAAATTGCTTCACATTCAGCAGCATGAAGATGAAAACAAAGAAGAAAAGAAATACTGGTCAACACTTGCTTCAGAGAAGAACAAAAATTGGAAAAGCAGGGTTTTACAAGTGCAAAAGAGAAAAAACCATACATAACCTTAGTAAGGTTAACTACAAACCACTGGTACGTGAGTAAATGTAAATTGTAAGTTTAAGTGGTAAAAAAACGTAAAGGCAACTAACTAGTAAAGGGTAAACACGAATGAAAGTTACCCTATTTAGTTTTATTTTTGGCAGTTTGAAAAATAAACCTTATTGAAATTTTCAAAAATGATTGCTATATATTTTTAGGATTATATTGTGTTTGAATAACAAGCTTAATCTCATAATTGATATTGATTTAAATTTATTTAACGGGTTCAAGTAAGAAAAGTGTAATATGCAAAAATGTTAAGCAAGTAGTAAATTAATTATAACTAATGTCTGATCACTTGTCTGACTGCGTCGGCCATTTGACACATATGGTCTCTTTGTGGTTTAGAGAGAAGTCAATTGGTTACTTTATAAATCTCTGGTAATCTAGCGTGAAATCAATTTCGACTTAATTGTCTCTAAGAAATCTAGAATGTAGTGAATTCATATACATACCTATATATTGTGCATAGAATTTACCGTGTTTATGTCAAAACTAACACACACTACATCTAACTCTCCTACATATACATTAGGGTAGCCCTTATAAAAATATTCTGTGCCATCTAAAAACCAAGTGCCGACAATTTTAGTGAAATCTGATAACGTTAAAAGGTTGCACATTTTATTTTATTTTTACTTTCCAGTTTTGCATTAATGAAAATAAAAAAAATTTAAAAAAAAATCAATTAAAAATAGTTTTAGTAATGCATTTGCTCATAAACGATTAAATATATAAAATATTAGTAAAATATTAATATTTTCTTACTTCGTAACATGACCCTTTATAACATGATAAAAACACATAAAATAACATGTATAACCCAAATACCAAAATTTCCATATGGGCAATTCCATGTCATAGTATGTGACATTTGTAGAGTGCAATAAATTTTCCAAAAATAAGAGTATCTGAAAAATAATTTGATCTTTGTGTTCCAATCAGAGGGTACTATATTTTAAGAAAATAAGAAGTTCGTTCGAAACATTGTTGTCCAAAATATCGAGCGAAATAAGGGTTATCGTACGTGACATAAAACGGAAGTGATTTTGGGGTACATGTCGAAATATGCAAACAATTTATGTTATGTTTTCTTTTAATTTCTTACACTAAACCAAATATTTTTCCTTTATGTGAGGCATTGGTTGTTGGTTGAACACTACTTTATAAATTTAAAATTTTGAAAATTTTTGTTAACATGTATGCTTTGGAAATTTGATTCAAACGTTTTTTTTTGGAAAAATTAAAAATTTTGGTTATTATGTTTTGAAAATTTAATCGAGTCGGTTGTGTCAAGTTTGAAAATTTTGTTTTTTCTTCTTTTGATTGTGTTCAACTACATTTTTTTTTTTAAATACGTAAATTGGAATCGACAATACAATTGAACGAAAATTAATTTGTTTGTCCATTGGATTTTTGCTGAAGAGATTAGCATCTTCTGGTAAGAGAATTTAGAGTCAAAATGGCTATTTGTTTGGTTATTGAGCAACTTTTCCTTTCTTTTGTTGTTTAAAGGCCTCTACATTGATCTTTGTTTTGAGATTCCTGTGTACCATTTGGAAACAGAGACAGCTAAATTTCGATTTTTGGAAGAAGATTCCCAAATTTTAGGGAAGGGAATTGAAAATTTGTATTTTTACCAATAGCTGGACCTTGGCAAGAACGAAAATTAAATATCCTTCAAATATTCGAATCTTCACAGCATATACATACAACCGGACTTACAAATACTAAATACAACTATTAACGGATCAAGATTCGCAGTTATTGTAACTGTGGAATCCTTGAATCCTTACTGTTATTGCAATTCTCCCTGAAACTGACAATTTTAATCATTTCCAAACTACTTTTGGAAGTCATAATCTGATTTTTCAATACATCTACTAATCCTGGGATAGGAAATATCTAATTTAGTACTTATTCTAATTTTTAACTTAAATTTTAACTTACAATTTACTATTAAACTCATAATTTATTTGCATACATAATCTTTTAAAATCAAATTTTTCTTCAGTTTCTTTCCTAATATAAGTTTTTTTTTTATATATTTTAATTCAATATTAGAATCTAATTCATTTATCAATCTACGTCATAATATATAAAAACATTAACAGAATAACATCACAAACAAAAACATATACTCTAACATTCATTCAAATACTTTTACATTCGACCTAAAACAATTGAGTGAAAATTTATGTATATACATTTAAAATAACAAACTTCGAAAGAAAATAGCTCAAGTTCCATCGACATCAGGCCTGAAGTCTACGTGGGAAAATATGTGGTGAGTTAAACGTCATTTTATTTTGTTTATAAAATTTATTTTCACTCAAAAGTAACATTTACAAATTTAAAAAAATTCAAATATCTATACACAAATAAAAAGTTTGACAATTTTTGAAATTAACATTTTTTATGTTGTCAATAATTTCAACACATAATTAAAAATGTTAATAACATAAACATAAATATATTACATATAATTCTATTAACATAATAAAAATAAACAAATATGGAATAAAATGTTAACAACATAAACAAAAATATATCAATAACTGTTATACTAAATGTTAATACCATAAATTTCAATTTTAATACAATAGAAAGAAATTTTATTTGTTGTTTTTTTTTTGTAAATTTTATTTGGTTATGTTGTTAACATGGTATAAGAATTTAGATTCTAACATTATTATTTTGAATTTACACGTTGTTTGTCAGTTTATTCTTCATTAATTTTCATATGTTTAAATTTGTTAATTTAAAATCTTTTATAGTTAAAATAACAATTTTTTTTGTCTAAATGTTTTTTTTTATTTATAAATAATAAATTAATATTTGTTAATAACAATATGATTTGTTAGAATTTTAATTGTTTTTAATTTCATGAAAGGTTAAGGTCATTTGGTAGGTAGGTCAATTTTGGGCTATCTAAGGATTATATAGTACGATAGTATGGTTAGGGTGGGTATTGAATATCGAAGGGGAAACTACACCTATCCCTCTTCAACCTGGCTTCTCTCAAATTATTTTTTTTTTAGTTTTTTTTCTTTATCTCTCTATCGCTCTATTTCTATCCCATTTTCGCTTTTCATAGTCGATTTCGAATAAAGCTACCTAATTTTTGAATTGTGTAGTGTACCGTAAACTGACATGATAGGGGAAAGAACCACCCAATTTTCCACGAGCTCGGCCGGTATATATAGGTAGCAGCCCCTTGAATGTTAGGCCCTTGCGGCTAGGTTCGTTACATAAATTTAAATGGCGCCCAACGTGGGGCATCAGCATATGTCGTTTAACATTTTTATGTTATATAAATTTATTTCTCATTATTACATCTGTTATGTTGATGCTTTCATAAATTAAAATCTTTTATTTTCACTTTTTCGACTTTCACTTTTAAACCCTCTTTTTCACTTTTCATGACCTTTTGAAAATTCTGGATTTTAAGATTTTTTTTTTTATTGAAAATGTTTGACCGAATTTTTATAAGGGACGTTTTTTTTAGTTTTCTTTTGTTCTTATGTTAGAGTTTGTTTGAGATTTTTAATTCTGATATTCGACATTTGGAATTTTACTTGCGAAGTCTAACATAGTTACCAGTTTTTGTTTAATTTTGTCTTTAGTTGCAGAATTTAACATAGGTTTGAGTTGTGATGAGATTTTTGCTTTTGGTTCATACTAATTGCCTACTCTCGCACTAACCTAATTGTTTTTCTTTCAATTTATTTTAATTTCGGTATCAAAAGTTAGGATTTATATTTTAAACTGTCATGGTTTAATGTATACTTAATTTTAATACTACTTTTTTTTTTCGTTTTTTTTTTTGATCTTTTGTAGTGATGCTTGGTGATATTATGATGTTTATTAGTTTTATTATTATTTTATTAGTTGACTACCTACTATTTTTCCTTAACTGAGTAGTGAAATTATAGAGTTTTGTTGATTGTTTTATTGAGTATTATCTTTAAATCACGATGCCGATTACGAGGAGTATGGATAATTTAAATAACGTAAATGAGCCTATTAATTGTAGTTTTTCAATTCCCATGGATGGACCAAGCACTTCTCAAGCTGCGGTTCAGGGGGGACAACCTCGAACGAATGTTAATCGGAGTGCTAATGATAACAATGTTAATCAGGAGCAAGTAATGGAATTGGTATCCAATTCAATGGTTACATTTCGTGGCGAGATTACCGAATTTATTAGGAATGAATTTAGGACTTTAGTATATGATATGAATTTAGGTGGCAATGTGGATTCTCGGAATTCACGGCCTCGTAATGACACTATCTTTTCCAATTCTTCTCCAAGGACTAATAATGGTCAGGAACCTTTTGTGGGAGAAAAAGTTTCCAACATTATTCGTAATTGGAGAGTAAAATTTTCCGGATGTGACGACCAAATGACTGTTGACGACTTTATCTATAAAATCAATGTACTGACGACTAATAGTTTAAACGGTGACTTTGACCTCTTGGGCAAACATGCACACGGTCTATTTGACGGCAAGGCCTTGGACTGGTATTGGCGTTATCACCGCCAGGACAGCGATCTAGATTGGTTTTCATTGACAAATGCCTTGCGCGAACAGTACAAAGGTGACTACAATGACTTTGATGTTATGGAGGACATACATAGACGGAAACAACGTATTGGTGAGTCCTTTGATGATTTTTATGACACCATTTCGGCTATGACGGACCGATTGAAGGTACCAATTTCGGACGCTAAATTATGTGCTATTCTTGTTCGTAACCTCAGAAATGAGATAAGACACGAACTTATTCATATGGACATAACAAATGTAGCACATCTTCGGCGTGAGGTCAAACGACACGAAAAATTTATAAAAGACGTTCGCGGACATGAATCTAAAAGACCAATAAAGGGGCATGTATCTGAAATTGACTTTTCGAATATAGAAACGAATGTTTTAGAAACTCCTGTTTCTGACATTTGTGCAGTTCGTACTGATAATAAGTGCTGGAACTGCGACAAGACTGGTCACAATTATTACGATTGTTTGGACGTTCGACGAGTATTTTGCTACGGATGTGGCGCAAAGGATACATATAGACCATCATGTCCCAAATGTGGTGTTAAGTCACAGGGAAACGTACAGAAGGATGTCCGTCGGAACTAAAGCGGACATCCGAAACTGTTAACATGGACAATTATAATTCTAATTCGGATATAACTACAAGTATACCTGACAATAACAAACTTGAACATCCACTAATGAGACCCTACCATGAGAGATTATTAGCATATAATAATGCTCGTGAACGAATTTTTGCGGATTTCAATGGAAAGTCAAAAATTAAACGTTCAACTGTGCGAATACGCGATTTTTATCGGAAATTGAAATCATTACGTTCTGTTATTATATCACCCATTATATCACCAGATGATGACACCAGGCCATTTGTAAATCTGAAAATAGGTAAGAATAGATATTTAGCATTATTAGACAGTGGAGCCAGTAAGAGTGTAATTGGCGGTGCTTTGTCGTCTGAGGTACTGACAATGGAACATTTCAGAAAATGCAAGGGAAACGTAAAGACGGCAGACGGTCAACGACAAAACATTTTAGGGACCATAACCTTGTCAGTGACGTTTCAGAAACTGACGAAACAGATAGAATTTTTAATAGTTCCAACTATCCAACAGGATATTATATGTGGCTACGATTTTTGGACTGAATTTGGTCTGAAAATTTTAGTTCCAGAAATCGGTGCGATGGAATTTGACGAATCTGATCCTGACAAATTAGTTTTAACACCTTTACAAAGACATCAGTTAAACAATGTGATTGCCTCTTTTCCTAATTCGGATACTGACGGTTTAGGGTGTACATCTCTCATTGAACACCAAATAGATACGGGTTTGGCAAAACCAATAAAACAGAGATATTACCCTATATCTCCTGCGATAGAGAAGAAACTCTGTTCAGAATTGGACAGAATGCTTTCCCTTGGTGTCATTGAGGAAGCACCTAGCTCTCCCTGGTCTTCTCCGACGGTTGTGGTTATAAAACCAGACAAGGTGAGGATGTGTGTCGACAGTAGAAAACTAAATTCTGTGACTGTAAAGGACGCTTACCCCATACCAAACATTGACGGACTGTTGTCGAGACTTCCTTCAGTTTATTGCATTTCAAAAATAGATTTGAAAGATGCCTTTTGGCAAATTAAACTGGAGGAGAGCTCAAAACCAAAGACAGCTTTCACAGTCCCTAATCGGCCATTGTACCAGTTTACAAGAATGCCGTTTGGACTGTGTAATGCACCGCAAACGTTGTGCAGACTTATGGACGTAGTAATTCCGTATAAATTAAAGGCACATGTCTTTGTATACTTAGACGATCTCTTAATAGTTTCGGCCAATTTCGACGAACATTTAACACATCTGATGGAGGTGGCAACACAATTGAGGAAGGCAGGTTTAACAATTAACATCAAAAAGAGCAGTTTTGCTCTTAATAAGGTGAAATATCTTGGATATGTTGTAGGGAACGGGACTTTACAAGTGGACAACGATAAAGTTAGGGCAATACAGGAATTTCCGGTACCACAGTCAATTCGACATTTACGACGATTTTTGGGAATGACAGGGTGGTACCGACGTTTCATACAGGATTATTCCACGTTAACTTTCCCACTAACGGAATTATTGACCAAAAAGAAGACTTTCAAGTGGACTGATGAAGCTCAAGTTGCTTTTGATCAACTAAAAATTAGACTGACGTCTGCGCCACTACTTGTGCATCCTAATTATGATAAGCCTTTTATATTACAATGCGATGCAAGCACATATGGCATAGGTGCAGTATTGGCGCAGAAGGACGACGATGATACGGAACGACCCATTGCATACATGTCACAGAAACTTAACAAGGCACAGCGCAATTACACGATCACTGAACTTGAGTGCCTGGCTGTGGTTATGGCAATTAGGAAATTTAGGCCATATATAGAAGGTCAAGAGTTTACTGTGGTCACCGACCACGCGAGCCTTAAATGGCTTATGTGCCAAAGGGACCTGTCTGGTAGGCTGGCGAGGTGGTCCTTAAAGCTTCAGGGGTTTAATTTTTCTATTCAACACCGTAGCGGAAGGGACAATATTGTTCCAGATACCTTGTCGCGTGCGCACGAGGGTGAAAATTTTGTTGATGCTCTTGAAATTAATAACTTACCTTCTATTGATTTAGAGTCAGCTTCTTTTGATAGTGATGAATACAATAGATTACGCGAAGATTTTTCTGATTCTGAGTTTCCTGACTACAAGGTAGTAGATAAATATATTTATAAAAGGGTAAATTTTTCGTCAGGTGAGTTGGATGAATCCGACTCATGGAAACTTTTTGTGCCTAGAGAATTGCGAAATGATGTTATTTATTCTGCTCATGATGCACCCAATTCTGCGCATGGCGGTATTGCCAAGACTTTGGAACGGATTAGACGACATTTCTTTTGGCCAGGACTTGCAACGGATGTAAAAACATATATTTTAAATTGCGAATTATGCAAGACCTCTAAGACTCCGACTTCAACATTGAGACCACCATTGGGTAAGATGGTTACGACTGAAAGACCCTTTCAACGGTTATACATTGATTTAATTGGACCCTTACCCAGAACTAAATCCGGAAATATTGGTATTTTAATAATTTTGGACCATTTCTCTAAATTTACGTTTTTGAAACCACTGAAGAAATTTATTTCAAAACACATTATTGACTATTTACGTAATGAAATTTTTAGTTGTTATGGTGTACCAGAAACCATTGTCTCTGACAATGGTTCTCAATTCAAAAGTAAGGAGTTTGAAGCATTTTTGAATAAGAATGGCATTGAGCATGTTTTGACTGCTGTATATAGTCCCCAATCTAATGCTAGCGAACGGGTGAACCGTTCAATTAATGAAGCATTGAGGAGCTACGTTAGGGATGACCAAAGAGAGTGGGATCTCTATATACCCAGTATCAACTGCTCATTAAGAAACAGTGTACATCAAACCATCGGCAACACACCATACCAAATAGTTTTCGGACAGAATATGTTGACTCATGGAAAGGATTACGAAATTTTACGTAAATTGGAGATTTTAGCAGACACTGACGCTTGCCTAGAAAGACAAGACCAATTTTCTTTGATTCGAGATAAAATTAAGAATTATATGCGTAAGGCATATGACAAGAACGCTAGGATATACAATCTAAGATCTCGAACAAAGAACTTTACTGCCGGACAGGATGTGTACAGGCGGACTTTTAACCAAAGTTCAAAGGCGGAATATTTTAATTCAAAGCTTGCTCCGGTGGGAATGAAAGCGAAAGTACTGCGCAGAATTGGACACGTATATTATGAGCTACAGGATATTGACTCGGGAAACAAGGGAACATATCACGCAAAGGATATTTGGTGTTAAACATTTTTTTTTATCTGATGGTGAATATTTTTAAATTTTTTTTTCTGCCTTTTTCAGATTCAGTTTGTGGGAGTATAACTCACAAACTTTATCTGTTTTGTGAGGCATTGGTTGTTGGTTGAACACTACTTTATAAATTTAAAATTTTGAAAATTTTTGTTAACATGTATGCTTTGGAAATTTGATTCAAACGTTTTTTTTTGGAAAAATTAAAAATTTTGGTTATTATGTTTTGAAAATTTAATCGAGTCGGTTGTGTCAAGTTTGAAAATTTTGTTTTTTCTTCTTTTGATTGTGTTCAACTACATTTTTTTTTTTAAATACGTAAATTGGAATCGACAATACAATTGAACGAAAATTAATTTGTTTGTCCATTGGATTTTTGCTGAAGAGATTAGCATCTTCTGGTAAGAGAATTTAGAGTCAAAATGGCTATTTGTTTGGTTATTGAGCAACTTTTCCTTTCTTTTGTTGTTTAAAGGCCTCTACATTGATCTTTGTTTTGAGATTCCTGTGTACCATTTGGAAACAGAGACAGCTAAATTTCGATTTTTGGAAGAAGATTCCCAAATTTTAGGGAAGGGAATTGAAAATTTGTATTTTTACCAATAGCTGGACCTTGGCAAGAACGAAAATTAAATATCCTTCAAATATTCGAATCTGCATATACATACAACCGGACTTACAAATACTAAATACAACTATTAACGGATCAAGATTCGCAGTTATTGTAACTGTGGAATCCTTGAATCCTTACTGTTATTGCAATTCTCCCTGAAACTGACAATTTTAATCATTTCCAAACTACTTTTGGAAGTCATAATCTGATTTTTCAATACATCTACTAATCCTGGGATAGGAAATATCTAATTTAGTACTTATTCTAATTTTTAACTTAAATTTTAACTTACAATTTACTATTAAACTCATAATTTATTTGCATACATAATCTTTTAAAATCAAATTTTTCTTCAGTTTCTTTCCTAATATAAGTTTTTTTTTTATATATTTTAATTCAATATTAGAATCTAATTCATTTATCAATCTACGTCATAATATATAAAAACATTAACAGAATAACATCACAAACAAAAACATATACTCTAACATTCATTCAAATACTTTTACATTCGACCTAAAACAATTGAGTGAAAATTTATGTATATACATTTAAAATAACAAACTTCGAAAGAAAATAGCTCAAGTTCCATCGACATCAGGCCTGAAGTCTACGTGGGAAAATATGTGGTGAGTTAAACGTCATTTTATTTTGTTTATAAAATTTATTTTCACTCAAAAGTAACATTTACAAATTTAAAAAAATTCAAATATCTATACACAAATAAAAAGTTTGACAATTTTTGAAATTAACATTTTTTATGTTGTCAATAATTTCAACACATAATTAAAAATGTTAATAACATAAACATAAATATATTACATATAATTCTATTAACATAATAAAAATAAACAAATATGGAATAAAATGTTAACAACATAAACAAAAATATATCAATAACTGTTATACTAAATGTTAATACCATAAATTTCAATTTTAATACAATAGAAAGAAATTTTATTTGTTGTTTTTTTTTTGTAAATTTTATTTGGTTATGTTGTTAACATGGTATAAGAATTTAGATTCTAACATTATTATTTTGAATTTACACGTTGTTTGTCAGTTTATTCTTCATTAATTTTCATATGTTTAAATTTGTTAATTTAAAATCTTTTATAGTTAAAATAACAATTTTTTTTGTCTAAATGTTTTTTTTATTTATAAATAATAAATTAATATTTGTTAATAACAATATGATTTGTTAGAATTTTAATTGTTTTTAATTTCATGAAAGGTTAAGGTCATTTGGTAGGTAGGTCAATTTTGGGCTATCTAAGGATTATATAGTACGATAGTATGGTTAGGGTGGGTATTGAATATCGAAGGGGAAACTACACCTATCCCTCTTCAACCTGGCTTCTCTCAAATTATTTTTTTTTTAGTTTTTTTTCTTTATCTCTCTATCGCTCTATTTCTATCCCATTTTCGCTTTTCATAGTCGATTTCGAATAAAGCTACCTAATTTTTGAATTGTGTAGTGTACCGTAAACTGACATGATAGGGGAAAGAACCACCCCATTTTCCACGAGCTCGGCCGGTATATATAGGTAGCAGCCCCTTGAATGTTAGGCCCTTGCGGCTAGGTTCGTTACATTTACAATCCGTCATATTTAAATAAAATATGTGGATGATTTTGTAATAAATAAAATTTAATATCGCACGTGACATACCGTACGCGACAGAATTTTCTCTTATAGTAAAGCAATATAAAAATAAATAGAAAATATATATTCAATTTCAATAAATAATTTGATAATAGCAAAAAACAATCAGAGTCAAATTCATTCCATACTACATGCTAATTGGGAGCTTAGTTTTCGCCGGCTAAAACATACCAATTAAATTAAAAAAATTATTATATTCAGTATTAGCTATTATTTTTGCGCTTAAATACTTTCACATAGTAACATTTTAGTGATTTCTCCTATTGAAATCATCTTGAGAAAAAGTTTCAAAGGTTTTTGTTTTTTCAGTCGTGGTTGTCATTCTTGTGTAATTGCCCATATTCAAATTTATTTTGAAACGAAATTTCAAAAAAAAATTTAAACTGTGTTTGGATTCTAAAACAGTTTAACCTTTATGTCAACAGGAGAACTGCTTTACGCACGTCAACAGCAACATACCTGGGTATGTTCATAAGTTTTTTTGGTGAATGGCTGCCGTTAGCATAAAAATGCTAATATCTAACTCGTTTGTTGGAATTTCTGTATTATTTTTTTTTATTTTGTTAGAAATATACAAGAGGTTCTAAAATTTTTAAGACAACCAGTTTTACCCTTACATTTAGTCATTGTTTTTTGAAAAAAGTGGTTGTATAGGTATGACAAAAAATGCTTTTTATTGAGTTTTTGCAAAGATACAAATTTTTAAAATTAAAATAATTTTTTTATTTATTAATAGTTTTTAATGAAATTGTACACTTATATAGACTTTTCTATTAGATATAGACAAATAAAAACAAATTTTAAAATTCATAATCAGGAATCCCGTAATTCCCAAAAAGTTTTGAAAAATCCCAAAAATGGGATTTTTAGGTTTTTTGCTATAAAATCCACACCAGGAGTGGGGTTATCGGAACCCTTTACAAAATAATTAAGAACATATTTGGCCATCGAAAATAGGTTACTTTATTTTGATATCGACTATGCGATTTGAGAATTTTTGCCCTAAATTTTTATTTTACATAAAAAATAGGCGTTATTTGAATGGACCTGATCCCCTTCGTGTCAAGAATTTTTAAATATGTTTTCATTTAAAATATTTAATGTAATGTTAGCTTTTCAAAAATTGTAAATTCCTAATACATCATCAAATTTTTTAGATAACTTAAAAATAAAAAAGTACTTTTTTCACAAAAACTAGAGAAAAATCTTTCGAGTCAGTCGCGATTTTTAAATAACTCTTTTTTTGTTTGACATATACATTTGTTTTTAGTCCAATAAAAGAAAAAATGGAGAAAATCGGGATATATTTGGACCCACTGTTATCAAAAATGTGGAGTAGGGTGGGTAAAAACGTTGAAAAAATACTATATTTTTCAATTTTATCATTATATTTGCCTGCGTTTTACTATGGATACCCAGGTATGTATGCTGTTGACGTAAGGGTGCAACTTTGTGAATGTGCTTTATCATCCAAACGGGTGATCCTATCCTAACCAAACTTGGGATAATTGCGGAAAACAGTTTTTGCTAGGATATCAATAAATTTCAAGTCGATCCAATTATCTAATTCAGAGCTACAGCATTTGAAAAATGAAAAACATACCCAGGTATGTTGCCGTTGACATAAAGGTTAAATGAATACTAGAAATGCAAATTTTAATGGCTGTACATATTTTGGCTAAGCTTGGAGACCCATTTGAATTGTAAAAAATCAAGGAAATACTTTTTTGTGTCATAATTTTTTTAATTTAAAAGACATTTCATTATCTAATTTCAAATTGGGTCTTCTGTTCGGGAAAAGTACCACGCGATTTTTCTGGATAATTGGGTACGTCAACAAACAAAATTGTCTAATTTGGGATTAAAACTCATGAGATTCAAGAGCATCTAATGCATACTGAAAAAGGTGTCATAGGTTGACATTTCTTTGAAAACATCACCATCAACGGCGAGCGCTATAGAGTTAGATATATAAACCAACGACATATGGTTTCGACAGGATGGCCCTACGTGCCACTCAGCTTATGTCACTTTTGACATTCTGCACGAGCGATTTGAAAAAAAATATTGCTTAAGTTTTGCTAAAATTTTGATTACGGAGAACAGTTTTAGATCTTAGGGGCATTGAAAATTAAAAAAAAATGCTAAATATGTGCCACCCTAAGGTATAAAAAAGCAACTACTATTAC
The DNA here is from genome assembly GCF_958450345.1 of Calliphora vicina. Taxonomy (NCBI): domain Eukaryota; kingdom Metazoa; phylum Arthropoda; class Insecta; order Diptera; family Calliphoridae; genus Calliphora; species Calliphora vicina. The sequence continues at coordinate 143,475,796 of NC_088780.1, read as the reverse complement.
TAAAGTTGCGGAACCATAAAATAAAGAATTCCAATAGTGTTTGTGTTGGTGGTATCGAGCTGGCTGTTTGCACAGAGTGAAAGATGCATTCGAGTTTAAAGTGTTAAAGAAATTTGACCCCCTTTTCTTGTTATTTCTTTTTTTACTTGCATTCTTTTGCAAACCAGTCGCCCCAGGTGTGATTCTTGGGTCAGCAATTATTTTGGGTCTTTTTTCATTTTCTGTTTTTTTTTGTATTCATAAGCACCTCAACTGCATTTGACGAATAAACTACTACATGCAACGTACTTCATTTTCCAAGAAATAACAAGTGTTTCAATATCACATGCAAAGTTTATTTTCAGCTTCTTTTATAGTTTTCTTTCATTCATGCATGTTTTCTTCTTCGATGCTCGTTTATCTGTTAGTTTTATGAACAAGTGCTACTTTTTTTCGACATACTACGTAGTACATGTCAAATGATAAAATATCGTTGTACTCGTACAACATGTAGGTTTGCTGGTTCCTCCATTTTGGCTGTGATGCATATGAAAAACTGTAACCTGACAACTTACTTACACCTTCGACTATTTGGCAAGGTTTTTTTTGTTTGGTTCGGTTTGTTAACAAAAAAGGAAGGACCCAACAATGAAATAAAAATGGTTTCCAGCCACACACATATGAACTCCGTAAAATCTGTATTCAACGAAAAATAAACCCTGAAAACTTTATTATTTGGAACGTGCACAATCACAATAATATTGTCAAATTCAATTGAAGGGTATCTAAAGATGTGAGTATACAATTTAATGTGTGTATTCTTTAAAAATAAACGACATTTTCTTTCAATGTTAAGGGAAAAAATATCATAGAAATAGGTATGTAAAGCTTATATATGGTATGTTGGTTTATATATGTACATAAAAGTAATCAGCAACAGGTGTTATTTTAAAAAAATGTTTTGTAGGCTTTAATTCAAATTTCTTTAAAATAGTTTTCTTTAGAAGATAATTTTGTATTATAATATTAAATTTATTTTAATCTTTTTAAAGAAATTCTATAAAATTTTGTAATATAAAAAACAAGTTATAAAGAATTAAAAGAATATAGTTTTATGAGTTAAATCAAATCTTCTTTTTTAAAACGGAACAATTTTACATATATTGAGCTGAAGCACACAAATTGCCAAAATTTTTAATGGTGAATGTGTTCCATCGGTTTCCACGTACGAGAGATGGTTTGTGCGGTTCAGACAAAAAACAAGCCAAAAAAATTTGATGACCAAGAATTGGGTGCATTACTGAAGATTGTTGCAAAACTCAATATCATTGGGAACTACTCAACCAGCAATTTTGAAACGTTTGCAAGCAGCTGGATTCATCTAAAAGCTGGGAAATTGGATACCATACGAATTTTAGCTGAGAGACGATTTTGTATATCTGAAATGCTGCTTCAACGCTATAAATGAAAATCATTTTAGCACCGAATTATTACTTGCGATGAAAATTGCAACCATTGCGATAACCCGAAGCATTAGACATCGTATGTGAAGCCAAAACAACCAGAATCCACATAAAGGCCAAATATCGATGGCACTAAGGTAATGATCTGTATTTGGTGCCACCAAAAGGGTCCTATCTATTATGAGCTGCTGAAATCTGTCCAAACTATCACAGGGAATCTGTACCGAATGCAAGTGATTCGTTTGCCGAATAACAACCAGAATATGAAGCCATAATATTTTGTCAACTATTTAGAAAAAGTGGTTGGGAAGTCTTGCCTCACTCAATTTATAGTCCACATCATATCCCGTCCGACTACTGTGTGTTACTATCGATGCAGAACTCTCTCTCTTTCTAGGATATGCTTCACTTCAGAACAGAGTATCCGAAATTGGCTTGATTCGTTCTTGACCACAAATAATGCGCCAGGACAATACCTGTAGCAAATTTATATTGTACACGCAGAGAAAAAATATAGTTGTGTATGTTTACTGTAACCACTTCAACATTGTTACAAGTTTTTTAAAAATATTATAGTCACAGTAACTATTTACGTGATTGTGGTAACCATTATATGGTTAATGTTCGATTCAAATGATTGCATCAAATATATATATGGTTACAGTAAACTAGTATATGTTTGTGACAATTATTTTGTCATGAATTGAAAGTTAATAACAACATTTTAAAACCATAGTGAAATATTGGTTAGAAGTACTTAACTACTCAAGCCATCGGCCCAAATTTCAAATACCACTAGAAAAGTTTGAATTTATATTTAAGTTCAAGAGATCTGGGAGTTTATTACTTTGCGGGACTTTCATGGCTTACAAATAAGATCTTGTTTTAAGTTGTTCTCATAAAAAAGAAATTTAAATTTATATTTCTGACCATATGCTAATTCTTAATAAAATCCTATTTACTAAGTATTATTTAACAACCCTTTGTACAGAAAAAATACACAATTTTCTTTCTCCTCTTATTTCTATACCTAGCCTACATAAATGTATAAACGTTTCTTGAGAATAAATGTATGTATGAACATCAAAATATTTCATTGAAGATTTTCCAGAACACAATTTAATTTTAAAAACTGTCACTCAATAATAATTGAGGCAACTGTTTTCTGTATTAAGTATTGGTTAGTATGTCAAAGTAGATTTTTTTGTTTATATATTTATTTGTCTTTGCATCTTCTGTAGACATTTTTATTCATTCGAAATCATTGTTTTTTTGTTATACTTTTAAATGGTATTGTTTGCATAAATTGTCATATTGTTTAGGAGACCTAAATGTAGATACACTTTTATACAATATACTATATATGTATATTTAAATATGTACCAAGACATAGATACGTCTGTTTACTAAATAAAGTAAAATAAAGCCAATCAATTTTTAAATATTTTTAATGTTTAGAGCAGGACTAATACGAATTTGGAATACTTTATTAAGAGGCACAATTTAATTTGGTAAAGGGCATTTACGCAACGTTTATCAATACTGCTGCAAACTTATTGGCCATTTTACAAAGAGCACATACGTGTCAAATGACCCAAAATATATAAATTGGAGTAAGCCAAGTGATAAGACATTTTTGATAATTACTGTCTAAATATAAGGGATACATTGATTACTTGTTTAACTGGATTTTGGCAATAACCCAGCAGTTCTAGAAGATAGTACGGAACTAGAGATTTTACCCATCATTAAGGGTGACAAGTAGTAATATAACTAACTGGTTGACTAGCTATTTTAACATGTCCTAATCATGGTGTCAATTGACCCTTATTGATTACAATAAGACTGTCTAATAGCTGGTCCAAAGTAGTCATCGCATTGGATTTACATACTGGTGCTAGTTGAAAAAACTGTCAAACTAATTCGGGTACGCTGAATTCAATGGTGCTAACCGTTTTTTTTAGGTTAGCCAGTATTTTCAAGCTATACCGTTATTCCGAAAATGGAGGAGGTTGCACATTCGCGTAACTCAAAAACACTTTTGTTTATTGAAAAAAATAGAAGAGCCGAAATTACGTATTAAAATTATCTTTCGTCGTTTTAGAAATATAAATTTGTTTTGCAAACAAAAAATTATTTTTTAGGAAAATTTCGAAATTTTTGTTTTTTAAAACGGCATGAAAAATTGGAAAATGAAGCTACGCTTTTCTATCTAATCGTATAGAAAATAAAGTTCCAAACCAAACAAGCTCTTCTAGATTAAAATCTGTCTACAACTTCTGATTTTATAAACAAAACATTTTGAAATTTTTTCCCATATTTTTTTAAAAAATCTTCTATAAATTTTTTAATTCTTAAAAATTGTATACATTTTTGAAAAAAAGACACAATTTCCTATACGTTGATATATAATATATATCTTATCTTTCCCACTAGTCAAATTTATGGATTCAAAATCAACAACAAACTGAAAATTTACAGAATCTTGCATAGAAAACAACATAGAAAACACTGCACGATGTAGCTGATTACTACAAGTTATGTATCTTATATTTTGTTAATAATATTTAAAGTTGTGGACAGATTTTAATCATTTAGGGTTTGTTTTATTTGGAACTTCGTTTTTTATATGTGCAATCAAAATTAAGAGCGTAAATGGATTTACGTTTTAAAAACCAAAAATTTCGAAATTTTTCTAAAAAAATATTTATTTTTACCCAAAAAAAATTGTATTTCTAAAACGACTGCAAAGATTAAAAACCTGTTACACCTTTCATAAGCGAAATTTTATTGCGGAATTTCGGTTTCTTCTACATATTCAATAAGCTAAACCGTTTTTGAGTTACGTAAATATAAGTTGTACAACCTCCTCCATTTTCGAAATAACGGTATATCTCGAAAATACGAGCTAACTTAAAAAAACGGTTAACACCACTGAATTCAGCGTACCAGAGTTAGTTTAAACCACTCGGTTCCATTCTTGACAGAAAAAAAGTGTCAATTTCGTGCACAGTGTTATTAACTAGTATGACTTCCCGGCACAAAATATTTAAATTTTATTGTTTAATTAATTTAACAAAAGTTTAACTTTAATGTAGAAATTATTTCCATTAGTGCATTTAAAAATTTAATTTGCTTCTTGAATGTATTTTGTTAGAAAATATTTATACCCTACACCTCCATAGTGGGGAGGGTATATTGGGTTAGAGCTGATATTTGTAACGTGCAAGAATATTGTCCAATACCAATCTGCTCAGGTCCACTTTCTGAGTATATTAACGATGTCCGTCCGTCCGTCTGTCCATGTAAACCTTGTAATCAAACAATTTCAAAGATAATTCAACAAAATTTTGTTTTTCCATTGCACCATTGACGAAGCCTGTTGAATTTGGTTAAAATCGCTCCATTATTTCTCCTAGCCCCCATACGAGTGCCCTGTCTGAATAAAGTTAAGCTCTCATAAAGATCTAGTTATATATATGTATACAAAAGTCAAGTCACTAAATTTTTTAACGATCGGTCCATAATTAATCATAGCTCCCATATAATGCCCACTTCCGAAAATCATTTTAATTAGTATAGATTTCTTTAAAGGCAGCTAGATAACAAAAGCATAGATAAGTAAGTCTACAATTTTCTTTTCTTACGAATTCCTGAATTAAATTTGTTATCTTTTTTTTTGAAGTGTGTTTGCTTGTAAGCATGTGGGTGGCCATGTGGTAACGTATTAAGATTCCAATTTTTTGTATTTTTTTTTGGGATTCTTTATTTCTCGTATAATCTTATATAAGAATAGCAACAACAACAATAGTAGCTGAAATGAAATCTTGTTGCATTACTTAAATTGTTGATTCACAAGTCAATATTTATTTTGTTGTATCCTTGTATTATCTTGGTCAAGGCTATAACTAAGCTTTTGTTGGTTACTACCAACATTACAGATACATATAATAACAACAACAACAACACTAGCAATATTATTTACAAGATTTACTTGTTGGTTTTTTTTTCTTGGTATTATTTTCCCAGATAACCAAAAATGTTTGTATTCAGTTCAGTATTTTTATGTTGTTATATTTTTGTTGCTGTTCTTTTTGTTTTTGGTTATTTTGGAATTGTTCTGCATTAAGTTAGATTATGGTAATTGCTGTTTTTATTATATTTAATGTGTTATAATGTTAAATTGAGTATTTGGTGTATTACGAACAGTTTTGTTCAAGGGAATTACTGTTATCAATGGCTCATTTTATTAAATTTTGTGTTAAAAATAAATTAAGAATACATAGTGTATACACAGGATTTGTCTTTCATTTCGTTTATGTAAATATTATTTGTATTTAATATGAATATCTTTTGACGGGGGGACCAGTTTTGTACAATCGTATTTTTATACCCTACTCCACCATAGTTGGGTGGTACTATGCGTCTGTGCTGATGTTTATAATGCACAAAAATAGTTGTCAATAAAATACACCAATAGACTCGGAATCACTTTCTGAGTCTATTTAACGATGTCCGTCCGTTTTTACAGGTAATTTTTATGCTCAAAGTACAGTTCGAAATTTTTAAGATATTTTGACTAAAAACTGATAAAAATCGTTTCATTATTTCCCTTAGCTAATCATGTACCTCCGAAAATAAATTTAATAACTCACAAAACTGTTGGTATCCAGAAAAAAAATCCATAAAAATAAGTTTCATACTAAAGAAAACACGGTACCTAATTTTAAGGCGATCGGTCCATAATTGGTCTGATACGTTGTAGGAACTACTTCACTCCATCTGATCTCCTTACTATTTACACCAGCTATTGGGATCAAGAACTCGTTCCTGATACCCGGAGATCTTTACCTAATACTTGTTTTCCATAAACAAGTATAAGGTAAAGTATTAAACTTAACACTACAGGAAAAATTCGTTCTTTAGCCGAACTGTCAGGTATGTGGCACAAATTCCCCGCTGAAGTGTTTCCTGTCATTTTCAATGTAGGAAAGATCAAATCGAATGTCCACAAACACTATTCCCTCTTTCCTCCCTCCCATAACCTATTTTGATAGTTTCAACACAATGGTTTGCATAAGTAGGGTTCAACCCCTGAGAGCTGGACCATGAAAAAAATGGTCCACATGTATAAAATTTAGAAAGAGAAGTTCCATAAAGAAATAAATCGCTCAACCTTGTTCAATAAACCGACTCAACGCTCAACCTTGACCGACTATACTTTCTTACTTGTTTTTGTATATAATAGACAAAAAAACAAATTTATTTTTGTACTTTTTGAGGGCTTAAAATAGAATTAAATAAAAGTTTTTACTTACATGTGTCAAAATATAGCAACAAAAACAGAATGGAGAATTTTTAATTTATTTTAAGGTTTTATTTAACTTTTTATTTATTAAAACTTTGTAATAAAGTACATTTACTTTATTAAGGGGGTTTTATTATTTTATAAAATTTATTTAAATTATAACTAGGTCAAACAAGGCTGAAGCCAGTGTTCGTCCGTAGTTTTGTTAGTCACAGTAGCCTTAAGGTCTTCCTGCGACAGAACAATTATTAATTTATTATTTTTTTAATTTTTAGTTTAAATCAAACTACCCGCTTTGTATTTTAAAAGTTCTTTATTATTCAAGCGTTAGTTCATGAATGATCATAACTTGCATGTGCAATGACCTTATTTGATTTTAGTCAAATCATACAGTCGTCTAGTACATAAATAATGAAAATAATACAAAAACAAATCAATACAAATAATAATGAGTGTGAGAGCGAATGATCAATAATACTCTTTTAGTGATGAATATTTGGTTAATGATTATTGATTACAAAATGATTATGGTTACATTGTTAGGGTGTCCGGTACATAAATAAAAACAAAACAAGTAGTCACTGGTAATAATTGAATAAAATAATGAATTAAATTTAAGAAAGTAAACAATAATAATGACATATAATTAACAAAATTGTAAATAATAAAGAAATGCAAATGATTTTAGGTTTTAGTAATAAAATAATAATTCAATATAAAGATATGTAATCTAGGCTGCTACAACCTCCCCCTCTGGTGCATTAATCGTCTCGATGATGTCGCCAGAAAATTAGTATTTCGGATTATTCTTCAGCCGCAATGATCTTCTTAAGGGAACGGAATTACTTCTGTTGTTGTTTGGTTGAAGCATCTTCTTTGGCTGGTTGTTGTCTTGTTGCTGGTTGTTAAATTGTTGTTGATTGTTGTCTTGTAGTTGGTTGTTAAATTGTTGTTGATTGTTGTCATGCAGTTGGTTGTTGAATTGTTGTTGTTGATTGTTGTCTTGTAGTTGGTTGTTAAATTGTTGTTGTTGATTGTTGTCTTGCTTATTGCTCGGACGGCCTCTTTTCCTGATTGGGTAAATTGGAGTTTCAGATTCGCCTTCATATGGAGTTAAAGCAGAGGTGTGCAGTGTTGCAAGTGGTACGTTTGGTGCATTTAATGCAGCAATAGTAAAACATGATGTACCTTTAGCTCCAATAACTATATATGGGCCATCTCTGCGAGGTGTGAATTTTGAAGTTATTCCATCTTTAGCTTTACTCAGTATATGCGTTGCTACCAGTACCTTATCACCAATTTTTATATCGTTTGGATGTTTGCGTTTTAGATCAGCAAAACTCTTATTTCGATCTTGCATTTTATATTGTGCTTCATTTGCAATTTCTAACGTATCTGCGAGCTTTAAGAGATGAGGAGTTATTTGAGGGATGAAATTCTCAGCTTTTACTATAGCTTTAAAATCAAAGTTTACTTCTGTTGGAGTTCTGAGTTCTCGGCCAAATGTTAGAAAAGCGGAAGAATAGCCTGTACTATCACATTTTGCTGTGTTCATAGAAAATCGTATGGCTGGTAACATGACGTTCCATTTTGTATGGTCTTTTCCTACACAAATTGAGAGTTGGGTTTTCAGGTCACGATTTTTCCTTTCTACTGGATTAGCCTCTGGGTGATATATCGCCGTAAATGTTTGCTTGATTCCCAAACAATATGTTAGTTTTTGCATTAGAGCAGAAATGAATTGAGTTCCATTATCTGAATGTAATCTTCTAGGAATACCATATCTCAGAAATACTTCATTAAGAAGTGTTAGAGCACAGTTTTCAGCAGATGCTTCCTTTAATGCAAATAGTTCTACCCATCTACTACAAATATCTTCTACTATAAGGATCCATTGATATCCTTCTGCAGTTTTAGGCAAGGGACCAAACAGATCTACTGCAATAATTTCAAACCTCTTATTGCTACTTTGTGTTTGTAATAATCCGCAAGGTTTCATGTTTGTAGGCTTGTACTTTTTACATTCATCGCAAGATTTCACGTAGTTAGAAATGTCCGTTCTTATTCTAGACCAATAAAAGAGTGGAGTTATTCGGCATATGGTTTTATCTATTCCATAATGTCCAGACATTGGATCACTATGGTATTTGTTTAAAATTTGTTGACGATGTGATTGTGGTATAACCAATTGACCACTTTCAGAATCTTGATCTGCATTACATTTATAAAGAATACCATCAATCATTATATATCCACGATTGGTGTATCTGGTGACATTTTCGTCGTTATTTTCAAATGATGATATAATAGTTTTCAAATCTTTATCTTCTAATTGAGCTTTACGAAACTCTTCTAAATCTTCTCGAGGGAAATCAATTTCTACTGCATTACAATCGCAGGATTCAATACATAATTTATTCGTACATGGTGGTCTTGAAAGGGTATCAGCAACAACATTATGTTTTCCAGGTGTATAATTGAATGTCAAATTGAAACTTTGTAGTAATAAGGACCATCTTGCTAATCTTCCAGTCGGAGATTTTAATGTAAATAGCCATTTAAGTGGTTGGTGATCTGTAAAAACAGTTACTTTGGATCCTTCGATGTATCCTCTGAATTTTTGGACAGCCCATACAACTGCTAGTGCTTCGCGTTCAGTGGTAGAATAATTTCTTTCAGCCTGAATCAAAAGTCGGCTTGCATATTCAATTGGATGTTCAGCTTTTTCCTCCCCCTGCAATAACACAGCCCCGATCGCATAATTGCTTGCATCAGTTCTGAGAATAAATGGTTCGTCTTCTTTAACTTGTTGTAGAATTGGTGGAGTTGTTAGTTTGTCTTTGAGTTTTAGAAAAGATTCATTTTCATTAGCTGACCATTTCCATACTGCATTCTTTTTGGTCAAATTTGAAAGAGGTTTTGATATTTCCGCAAAATTTGGTATAAATCGTCTAAACCACGAACAAGTTTGTAAGAATGATATAAGTTGTTTGAGATTTTTGGGAGTTGGACGTTTCAAAATAGCTGTTGTCTTTTCAGGATCAATTTCAATTCCATTTACTGTTAAAATATGACCTAAGTATTTTACCTTGGGCTTGCAAAAATAACATTTTTCTTTATTTAGATGAAATCCAATTGCTTTTAGCTTATTTAGAATGAGATCTAGATCAGATAAGTGAGTATTGAAATCTTTAGAACAAATAATAATATCATCTAAGTATGCTAGAATAAGAACATTTGGAAGGCTTGATTTTATCTTATCGATTACTCTTTGAAATGTTGCAGGAGCATTCTTGAGTCCAAAAGGCATTCTGTTGAAAACATATATTCCAAAAGGAGTAGTAAATGCAGTTTTTAACTTATCTTCCTCATTCATTTCAATTTGCCAGTATCCAGATTTTAAATCGATTGTTGACATATAAGGCGTAGTTTTGGCAGCATGTAATAGATCTTCCATTCTGGGTAAAGGGTAAGTATCGGTTACAGTTATGGTATTAAGTCTACGATAGTCGACGCAAAGGCGTATTGAATTATCCTTTTTTGGTATTAAAACAACCGGAAAGGACCAGGGAGATTCCTTTTCTTCTATAATTCCTTTCGATAACATGTCGTTTAGTTCCATTTTTAATTTTTCTTTCATAGTAGGTGAAATTCTGTAAGGTGGGTTAGTTATAGGTGAATGATTTCCTGTATCAATTTTATGTTTAATTCCTATAATAGGGGAGCTAATATTTTCAAAAACACATTTATACGATTTCAAAAGTTTTATTAAATTTTCTTTGTCGTTTACATTTAAATTAGATTTTTCATTTTCACAAATATTAAAATCGATGGCGTTTATGGGAAACGCTTTTATTAAAGGAGACTGCGAACTTGTTCTCTTCTTCTTCAATGGGGGAAATAAATCATCGTCCTTTTCCTTCGGCATCTCAAAGTTTTGTGGCAATGCATCTTCGAAAATCTTCAGGATTCCTCTTGGCGAATAGTCATTTTGTGGAGAGTAAATTGATTTTAAAGTTGGTATATTTTCTGAATCATTTTTGTTGTTAGATTCAAACCAGGACACAAAATTATTAATTTGGCAAACGTTGGATGAACTTGGTTTATCATCATTTATGTTGGCTTGGTTTAAATAAACTGCATCTTTAACCTTAGATGGTTTTGATTTAAATTCAAATATCTTAAGAGGTTCATCTTTATAATGCCAAGTTCTTTGGGCTAGATCCATTACAATACCGGCTTGCTCCAAAAAGTCAATGCCGAGTAAGGTTCTATTATCTTTGGCCTTTGGAAGGCAAATGAAACGAATCCGCTTTAAGCGATTTCCAATAATAATGTCAACGATAGTTGAATACACATTCTCTTTTCGAGATATTCCATCAGCTAGGGTTATTTCCGCAAAGACTGACTGGAATTTAACTTTTTTCTCTATCAGCTGTTTGTACAGGAAATATCCAGCAATACTGGTTCTGGCAGCTGTATCCAGGTAAGCTTCACCTTTTAGACCACTTACATTAATTTCTACAGTTGGCACATTTCGACCCACAATATTTGTTTGGATGCTATGGAAATCCATTTCTTTTGGGCTTTCTAATACCGTTTTGTAGTTACATGTAGGGCAATTCGACCTATAGAAACCTACAGCTCCACAACCATAGCAATTTATCTTGGTTTCTTCGGGTTTTTTCTTCTTCTCCATCTCTAGGCGTTTGTAGCAAACATCAGCCGTGTGGTTCTTCTTCCGACAAAAAGAGCATTTTACTTGGATATTGTCTTTTACCTCACTGGATCTTTTGAAGGATTGTGGATTGTTTTCATTATTTAATAATTCGACATCACGAGCTTTCGAGAGCAAATCTTGGAAAGTTTCTATGCTTTCGCGAGCAATTTTTTCTCGTATTTGGATGTTTATTAATGAAAACACCATGTTAATTTTAGTGCTTTCTGGAAGTCTTTCTTTCAGCTGAGCAAATAGACGTCTTTTCCTGCAAATGAAGCTATCTATAGACTCAGACAACTTCTGTTTGTCCTGAAAGATTTCCGCAAATATTCTCCAATCTGGTTTAGGCGGAGCAAAGGCAGTACGTAAGAGTTCTATAGCTTCATCGAAATTGTTAGCCTCATGCTTCACACCTTGCCACCATGACGATGCGTAACCTTCAAGCAATAAAGGTAAACTAATTAGGGCCATTTGGTCAGAAATATGTTCAGCTTCCTTGAATACTAAAATTGTTGCAATAAAATCTTCTACTTTCGACGTACTACGGCCACCATTAAAACGGGCACTACAGGAGCTAAATGTCGTTTTAATCTCTTGACGAACTTGTAGCGAGCCTAGGAGGTCAGAAAATTGACGTTCTGTCAAGTTAATGTTCATGGGAGCATTGGGAACGGATGTTGGTGTTGGGTTGGTTCCATTTGGAGCAGAAGAACTTTGCTTAATGCTAGTACTACTGGTTTGCCTATTCATAGAAGAATTTGTAGGAACCACAGGGGTCGAAACATTATTTGTTTTTTGCATTTCAGCAATATTCATCGAATTCAGGGAATTCATAGTTGATCTCGGCATCCTTCTGAAAACCCTTCTTATAACTCCTTCAAATTAACCACGCTCTTTATCTTATGCTTATTAGAGATAATTTTCTCTTAAAAAAATCTCTTAATATTATTTATTAAACAAACGTGACTGATGTAAAAACAACGCATATACTTTTGAAGAGAGTTATAGTTGTGATGAATTTAAAAAAAGTAGCAAAATTGGAGAAAAAAACACCGTTTTATAGCAACAACACTTCAGGCAGATGATAATCAAAGAAACAAATATCGTTGACAACAACAACAACTACTGCAGCTTTTGGTTTCTATAAAGTTCTTCTTCCAATTGTTTTTTTTTTAAATTTATTTTGCAAAAATTTGTCCAATATTTATTGGAATTTTACGTTGGGCGCCAGTTGTAATAAAGTACATTTACTTTATTAAGGGGGTTTTATTATTTTATAAAATTTATTTAAATTATAACTAGGTCAAACAAGGCTGAAGCCAGTGTTCGTCCGTAGTTTTGTTAGTCACAGTAGCCTTAAGGTCTTCCTGCGACAGAACAATTATTAATTTATTATTTTTTTAATTTTTAGTTTAAATCAAACTACCCGCTTTGTATTTTAAAAGTTCTTTATTATTCAAGCGTTAGTTCATGAATGATCATAACTTGCATGTGCAATGACCTTATTTGATTTTAGTCAAATCATACAGTCGTCTAGTACATAAATAATGAAAATAATACAAAAACAAATCAATACAAATAATAATGAGTGTGAGAGCGAATGATCAATAATACTCTTTTAGTGATGAATATTTGGTTAATGATTATTGATTACAAAATGATTATGGTTACATTGTTAGGGTGTCCGGTACATAAATAAAAACAAAACAAGTAGTCACTGGTAATAATTGAATAAAATAATGAATTAAATTTAAGAAAGTAAACAATAATAATGACATATAATTAACAAAATTGTAAATAATAAAGAAATGCAAATGATTTTAGGTTTTAGTAATAAAATAATAATTCAATATAAAGATATGTAATCTAGGCTGCTACAACTTGCTATAATTGAATTACATATATTACCAAAAAATAAAAATTAATTGAGAATACGTAATACACAATTGTTTTATTACTAATACGCATTGAAGTTCGTAACATGAAGGGTAGACTTGACACTAGGGTAACTAGTTTTCTGGATTTTTTCCATTCCCGATTTCTTCATTAAGAAAAAACTGTGAGCTTTTATAACTAAATATTTAAAAAACTAGATTATTGTATTTCCTTAATCCATATAAATACGAAATATTCAAAATAGTGTTTGAAATAGTTTCTCTAAATTTATTATTTTTGCACAAAAATTGTCAGGCGGTGCTTATATGTGGCAGAATTTTCCAATATTTACATCTCTGATACCTGTTTAGTGTGATTTGCCATCAAATATATTAACAATAAATTGCTGTGAAACAAACTATTTTTTTTTCCTAAATCCAAAAACTTTTTTAAAACATTTAATATAAACTTCTATTGTATTTTTCTATTACTTAATTAAAAGTAAAACCTAAATGAAATTATAAATAATTTTTTTCCGATTTCTGATTTTTAAATAATATTAATTAAAAAATTCAATTAAAAGCCCATTTTATTAAACTTTGTGCATATCAATTAGCCACCTATTAAATGTTTTTGAATATTTTTTTTCTAATCTGCTTATTACATATTTTTATTTGGTTTCCCGAAAAAGCTAAAAAAATATTGACAAACAAAAAATTTAATTAAAATTGTAGCACTTTTTACTAAAACCATTCAGAATGTTTTTTTTTTTTTTGTTGAGCTTAAATATATTTAATACCAAAAATAAATAATACATATTATATAAATAATTCTAAAAGCACTTTAATAATATATTTGTAACTAATAACAACACATGTGTTTTTTTTTGTATAAAATTCAACAGATAAGTTGTAAAAAACATTGAATTGATTTTTTTTTTTTGCTAAAATTTTGTTTTTTTCTATTTTATTTTCAAAATAATTTGCATTGTATGTGTATTACCGCATCAAATACTTTTAAAGCCTTTTAAACCGCAAAATTTAAATAATATTTGTTTGTATTTTTGTTTACATTTTGGTATAAATAGTATATAGCAGAGCTAGTAGATGAAATTATAAATAAATATACATAGGTAGGTATTTACAGAGCTTCGAATCAATTAATTCAATATCAGCTTAACTTACTGAAATCTTAATTCGGAATTAAACAATGTCAGCCATAGATTGTATAAATCCATTCCAAAAATCTAATTCTTAAGTTTTTTAATTCCCTTATGAATTAATTCATGTAATTCCCTTATGAATTAATTCATCTTTGAATTAATTCATAAGGGAATTCATCCAAACTTTAAATGATTAGATTTGCAAGAATTTTGTTAATTCCAGTTTAATTCAAACTGACTTAAAATTTAATAGTTTGTTCCTCTGAATAGTTTGTTTTTTGTTTTAATCGTTTATAAACTGAATTGAACAACATTTACTTAAGCCTTTTTGTAGTATATTTGAATTGCGAAAAAAATATAATCCTCATTTTGTAATGAATTTGAATTTAAAAGAATTTTAATGAATCAACAAGGAATTAATTCTCGATGGATTGAACTCAATACATTTCAAGTACATTGGAATTAAGTCTATGAATTAATTTGTAAAGGAATTCGTGAATGGTTAAGAGATCAAATTTATTTTTATTTCGAAAATGAAATTAGGAATCAATTCTTTCCAACCTTTGGGTATTTATAAGTATTTATGTATGTAATTATATTTATGTATTTTATGGGTAGACGGCACTAATGACCCATGAATGGAAAATAATTTTGCTGTTTTATAAATTGAAAATTTTTTAATTAAAAAAATAGTTGATAACAGAAAGTTAGAATATCATTGTTTTTAGTGATCATGCTTTTTTCGTGAAATATTTAAACAATGTGAATGCATCATAAGATGTTTATCAAGGTAGCAGTGTAGAGGAAACCGTAGTGTAAATATAGTTAACTTACATTACCAATAAACGTTTATTTGCTTTGAATTATGTTGCATATTTATGGGCGCGTATATGACGATGCACAGTGTGAAAGGTATTGATAATATTTAAATCCTTTAAAGCACATATATCAATCCAGAATCATTATTATTTAAATATAGTACTCTTAAGTCTAGTCTACCAAAATTATTAGGTTTTGCTGCAAAATATCCAAATATTTAATGAAGAAATTAAAAAATTTTTTAGACTGACGAAAAATATATTAAAAAATTTATTAAAAATACTAGCTGAACCCGGTCCGCGTTGCTGGCCTTTAGAAAACATCTGTTTTATATTGCATATCGATCTCGATTTTAATATACAGTGTCGGTGAATCGACCTTCAATGTTAATACATGTAGTCGCATTTCGGCTGGTTCTAATGAATTCAAAAATTCAGTATGGAAATATCTTATTCATGACCCTATAAGCAAACCAAATTGTTTATTACAGACAGAAAATTAAAATCTGACTTTACACTGTTACCTAATAGGCTTTTCTGAAGACACCGTGAAAATATCATCAAAATAGGTCCAGCCATTTTTGAGTCCATACGGAACATATATACACACATCCATTTTTATGAAATATAGGGCATTAGCGGTATAATGTAAAAATTAGATTTTTACACACCCCTCCGCCCACAGACCGAATATCAAAAATCTGACTATACAGTGTTACCCGCTGGGATATTCTGAAGATTCCCTGAAAATTTCATCAAAATCGGTGGAGCCGTTTTTTATATATATAGATGGCATTAGCGGTATAATGTAAAAATTTGATAATGCCACGCCCCTCCGCCCACAGACCGAAAATCAAAAATCTGACCTTACAGTGTTACCCGCTAGACTATTCTGAAGATTCCCTGAAAATTTCATCAAAATCGGTCCAGCCGTTTTTGAGTTCATTCGGAACATACATACATACATACATACACACATACAAACATCCATTTTTATATATATAGATAGAAGATAGATAGATTATTAAAAAAATATTTTGTAGTTGTATACGTCGATACTTAAGCCAGCTTAATCTGTGCTAGTTAACAATTTTTCACATTTCTCCCTAGAATTATGTTGGTTTAAGTTTTAATATTTGAAAAAAAATAGCTTAAAAATATAGCTTCTGGCTATTTGAAATTGAGATAGCACCAATTCACATTAGTCTCTAGAAATTAATTACATTTTAAATAACTATTGAAATACACTAAAAATTCAAATGTTTAATTTTGTATTTTGCACGAATTCGTTAATATCTTTAGACATAAATACTTTGCAGAAAAATTAAGTAAATATCAATATCGGGTCAAGATATAGTCGTTGAGAATTTACTATTCATAATCATTATCCTTTATATTATTTAAAAATTCCCGATTTAAGTTTTTCAATATTTACAAATTCATAATATTCTGAGAAGTATTTAAGGATATTTTTAAGGTTACAAAAGAATATTTGGGTTTCTACAATTGAAAGTCCTTTTACGCCAACAGGATTTTGATATCAAGGGAAGTGAAAATTTGATAATAGCACTCTGCTACAAAATGACACTTTTTGTCAGAACTTGAAAAGCCACCTAATGGAGTTTGTAGGCCTAGGTGAGGACATGCTAAAACCGTTTTCAACGATTTTGAAACACCCTCAAAATCTTGAGTTATTTTGAAAAAAAGGTTTTAGGGTAGGTAGTAGTATATTAGTACCTCTAAATCACACATTTTTTTTTGATTTTTTTTTCTGAAACCCTATTTTTCTTTGCAACATTTTTTAAATACAATTTTATATAGACAAAAATCAGACATTACTTATTAAAATTGGTTTATACTTGCAAAAGTTATTAAACTTTTTCGAAAAAAGTTCCATAAAATTTACGTTGTAAATTAAAAATTGTACAACAATTTTTTTTGTATAGTTTTTTGGATGGGGGAGAAAATACTAAAAAAGGTGTCAGTGAAAAGTTGAATAACTTTTACAATTTTTATCCGATTTGAATAATTAAAACGATGGTTTGTTAAGAACTGAATTTCCTAAATACATTTGTATAAATTTTTATAAGCTTCCATAACAAAATAAGCAATGAAAAGCGACTAAAATCAAAAAAGTTGATAAATTTGGTTTTTCTTTTAGATATTCTTAACAAAAACAATACTTATGACTTAAAAATGTATCAAAGAATGCACATCAGTTTCAAGCGCATTCAGTTTTCGTTCTAACCCCCTTTAAAACTTTAATGTCGGACAGAGATTGACTGAGTTACAAATCGATAAGTTGACGAACATCACTGAAAACGGTTTTTTCAGAATAACTTCTGAATTTGAGGGTGTTTCTGAAATTTTTTGACACAATTTCTAACCCACGCTAGGTCGTTTATATAACCCACGCTAGGTCGTTTTCCAAGTTTTTTTCCATCGTAGCACCGAGTAGTCAATGTTGTCTGAAAGCAAAAAGTGTTTTCAGATAAGTAAAAAAAGATTTACTTAATATAAATGGTGGCCAGACGTCGATACGTGAAATTAGCTGCTTACCAAAATTATTTTCTCAATAAAACCATTGTTGCTGAAACTGCACGAAAAATATTACTTACACAATACAGATTTTCGTAAAATAACTGAATAATTTGAAAACGCCCAGCAGTTAAGCCAGTAGTCAACGTTTTATACAAATTGTGTTGATATAATTCTCATGCTGTTTGTTTTCTTTTTGCTTAATTATACTGACATCCCGTATAACCCAGTGTGAAGTCAATTGTCACTTTAGTGTCTCTAAGAAACCTAGAGATAAGATAGTTTCAACGTTTATTTGTACTGCACTTTAAAAAGTAGTTATTTTACCCACTATGTAAACTATTGGGGAGTTATCGGAGGATGCTTTATTTAACCCTTTAATGCATATTGTTGCCAATTGTCTACATTCCAGTTCCACTTAATTTTAGACGAATATAGGCTTGATACTAATTCAGATTATAATTCCGAAAAATCAAATGGAGTACGAAAAGTTTCAGCTAAAGAAATTCTAAATCAAGCCAAAACTAAAGAAAATATAATAAATAAAAATCAACTAAATATTTGATACTTTATAGAAAAATAAAAGTCAAGCATTTAAGGGTTAAAAGAAATGGACTTAATGGACTGCATAGGATATGTCTTTTTAGGTCAATAAGCACTCGTACATGTTAAAATAACTAGTCATGCAGCTGACAGTCCCATTGCAATCCAAAAACGTGCTAAAAATACAATTCACGAAACTGTATCTTCTTGTCACCCTATCTTCTTGACACCCTAGTAAAATCACAAGTTCGAGACAGTTTTCTAGAACTTCTGGGCATTGTGAGTCTTTCCACGATGAATTGTCATACAATACTGAATAAAAAGAACAAATGAAAAAACCTTTAAATTAATATTAATAATAAAAATGAATAAAAGTCTTGTTTATAAGTTCTAAAGACCTATGAAGATTACTCACAAATATCCCTAAAAAATGTTTTGACACATTCATCAAACGATCCCACTGTGCATTGTTAATAAAACAACATATGCGATTGTAGCAAATATATATATATGCAGACTTACGTATGTAAACGCATACCTATATACATACATATTCAGACAAAATATAAATACTTTTATGTAAATGTAAAATTTTGTAAATTGTTTTGGTAACTGTTCAACTATAAAATTAAGTATTGGTCCGTTAAAAAACAAAATAGCACAATACATAGCAACTCTTTCACAATGCTCATACAATAGGGCGATCCAGTTTGTATGGAAGAAAATCCAATTATATTCAAGTAGTCTAACTCTTTGACTACAGTACCTAACTCTAAGCATGTGTTTGGAAAAAGTTACACCAAACCTACAGGCTTTTATAAAAATGTTTTAAATTTTTTTGATTTTCAATAACAAAAACGTAAAACTTGTTCTACGATTATATTAAAAAATAAAATGATGTGTCAAAATTTATTAAAAAACAAGTAAGAGTGCTATATTCGGCTATGCCGAATCTTATATACCCTTCACCTTTGTTGTGGATGAATTATTATTTTTTATAATTAGTATATATGTATGTACATTGCCCACTTTCAGCGTACAGCATCCTAAATTTATCAAGAACACAAAAAACAACAACAACGCCAAACGAAACAAAACACCAAAAGAAAAAACAAAAACAAAATACGCAAGGCAATGAAACCAACACACATCCAAACATACGTTTAATTGTATAAAAAACAACAACAACGCCAAAAGAAACAAAATACGCAAAGCATGCACATTCAAACATACGATTTGTTGATTTTTTTGTCAAAAAAACCAACACACAACCAAACAAAAGTTTAGTTGTATAAAAAACAACAACAACGCCAAAAGAAACAAAACACAAAAAAAACAAAATACGCAAAGCATGCACATTCAAACATACGATTTGTTGTTTTTTTGTCAAAGCATGCAATACATTGTGTTTTTTGATGAAATTTTCAGAGGTTGTCTCGGATTTTTGCTCATATCTCCGTTATTTATGGACGGATTTTGCTGATTTTAAATAGCAAAATTCTCGAAAGTATGTCTGACAGAATTGTTGAAGATTTGGATCCCGGAGATATCTGGGGCCTTCAAAAAATTGATTTCAACAGACAGACGGACAGACAGACGGACAGACAGACAGACAGACAGACAGACAGACAGACTGACAGACAGACAGACAGACAGACAGACAGACAGACAGACAGACAGACAGACAGACAGACAGACAGACAGACAGACAGACAGACAGACAGACAGACAGACAGACAGACAGAC
The DNA here is from genome assembly GCF_958450345.1 of Calliphora vicina. Classification (NCBI taxonomy): domain Eukaryota; kingdom Metazoa; phylum Arthropoda; class Insecta; order Diptera; family Calliphoridae; genus Calliphora; species Calliphora vicina. The sequence continues at coordinate 143,455,644 of NC_088780.1, read as the reverse complement.
AGACAGACAGACAGACAGACAGACAGACAGACATACATACAGACAGACAGACAGACAGACAGACAGACAGACAGACAGACAGACAGACAGACAGACAGACAGACAGACAGACAGACAGACAGACAGACAGACAGACAGACAGACAGACAGACAGACAGACAGACAGACAGACAGACAGACAGACAGACAGACAGACAGACAGACAGACAGACAGACAGACAGACAGACAGACAGACAGACAGACAGACAGACAGACAGACAGACAGACAGACAGACAGACAGACAGACAGACAGACAGACAGACAGACAGACAGACAGACAGACAGACAGACAGACAGACAGACAGACAGACAGACAGACAGACAGACAGACAGACAGACAGACAGACAGACAGACAGACAGACAGACAGACAGACAGACAGACAGACAGACAGACAGACAGACAGACAGACAGACAGACAGACAGACAGACAGACAGACAGACAGACAGACAGACAGACAGACAGACAGACAGACAGACAGACAGACAGACAGACAGACAGACAGACAGACAGACAGACAGACAGACAGACAGACAGACAGACAGACAGACAGACAGACAGACAGACAGACAGACAGACAGACAGACAGACAGACAGACAGACAGACAGACAGACAGACAGACAGACAGACAGACAGACAGACAGACAGACAGACAGACAGACAGACAGACAGACAGACAGACAGACAGACAGACAGACAGACAGACAGACAGACAGACAGACAGACAGACAGACGGACAGACAGACAGACGGACAGACAGACAGACAGACAGACAGACAGACAGACAGACAGACAGACAGACATACAGACAGACAGACAGACAGACAGACAGACAGACAGACAGACAGACAGACAGACAGACAGACAGACAGACAGACAGACAGACAGACAGACAGACAGACAGACAGACAGACAGACAGACAGACAGACAGACAGACAGACAGACAGACAGACAGACAGACAGACAGACAGACAGACAGACAGACAGACAGACAGACAGACAGACAGACAGACAGACAGACAGACAGACAGACAGACAGACAGACAGACAGACAGACAGACAGACAGACAGACAGACAGACAGACAGACAGACAGACAGACAGACAGACAGACAGACAGACAGACAGACAGACAGACAGACAGACAGACAGACAGACAGACAGACAGACAGACAGACAGACAGACAGACAGACAGACAGACAGACAGACAGACAGACAGACAGACAGACAGACAGACAGACAGACAGACAGACAGACAGACAGACAGACAGACAGACAGACAGACAGACAGACAGACAGACAGACAGACAGACAGACAGACAGACAGACAGACAGACAGACAGACAGACAGACAGACAGACAGACAGACAGACAGACAGACAGACAGACAGACAGACAGACAGACAGACAGACAGACAGACAGACAGACAGACAGACAGACAGACAGACAGACAGACAGACAGACAGACAGACAGACAGACAGACAGACAGACAGACAGACAGACAGACAGACAGACAGACAGACAGACAGACAGACAGACAGACAGACAGACAGACAGACAGACAGACAGACAGACAGACAGACAGACAGACAGACAGACAGACAGACAGACAGACAGACAGACAGACAGACAGACAGACAGACAGACAGACAGACAGACAGACAGACAGACAGACAGACAGACAGACAGACAGACAGACAGACAGACAGACAGACAGACAGACAGACAGACAGACAGACAGACAGACAGACAGACAGACAGACAGACAGACAGACAGACAGACAGACAGACAGACAGACAGACAGACAGACAGACAGACAGACAGACAGACAGACAGACAGACAGACAGACAGACAGACAGACAGACAGACAGACAGACAGACAGACAGACAGACAGACAGACAGACAGACAGACAGACAGACAGACAGACAGACAGACAGACAGACAGACAGACAGACAGACAGACAGACAGACAGACAGACAGACAGACAGACAGACAGACAGACAGACAGACAGACAGACAGACAGACAGACAGACAGACAGACAGACAGACAGACAGACAGACAGACAGACAGACAGACAGACAGACAGACAGACAGACAGACAGACAGACAGACAGACAGACAGACAGACAGACAGACAGACAGACAGACAGACAGACAGACAGACAGACAGACAGACAGACAGACAGACAGACAGACAGACAGACAGACAGACAGACAGACAGACAGACAGACAGACAGACAGACAGACAGACAGACAGACAGACAGACAGACAGACAGACAGACAGACAGACAGACAGACAGACAGACAGACAGACAGACAGACAGACAGACAGACAGACAGACAGACAGACAGACAGACAGACAGACAGACAGACAGACAGACAGACAGACAGACAGACAGACAGACAGACAGACAGACAGACAGACAGACAGACAGACAGACAGACAGACAGACAGACAGACAGACAGACAGACAGACAGACAGACAGACAGACAGACAGACAGACAGACAGACAGACAGACAGACAGACAGACAGACAGACAGACAGACAGACAGACAGACAGACAGACAGACAGACAGACAGACAGACAGACAGACAGACAGACAGACAGACAGACAGACAGACAGACAGACAGACAGACAGACAGACAGACAGACAGACAGACAGACAGACAGACAGACAGACAGACAGACAGACAGACAGACAGACAGACAGACAGACAGACAGACAGACAGACAGACAGACAGACAGACAGACAGACAGACAGACAGACAGACAGACAGACAGACAGACAGACAGACAGACAGACAGACAGACAGACAGACAGACAGACAGACAGACAGACAGACAGACAGACAGACAGACAGACAGACAGACAGACAGACAGACAGACAGACAGACAGACAGACAGACAGACAGACAGACAGACAGACAGACAGACAGACAGACAGACAGACAGACAGACAGACAGACAGACAGACAGACAGACAGACAGACAGACAGACAGACAGACAGACAGACAGACAGACAGACAGACAGACAGACAGACAGACAGACAGACAGACAGACAGACAGACAGACAGACAGACAGACGGACATGGCTTAATCTACTCCGCTATCTATAAGGATCCAGAATATATATACTTTATAGGGTCGGAAATGAAAAATGTAGAAATTACAAACGGAATGACAAACTTATATATACCCTTCTCACGAAGCTGAAGGGTATAAAAATATTTTTTCATTGTACATTTCTTTAATATTAAAAATATTGATCCAGATATCTGAGATTAATTGGGAACACCCACAACTTTTTTTGGAACACCCTAATATACATACAATATATAAAAACAAATGCTTATACATATATACATACATATGTACATATGTATGTATGCCTGTGTAAGTAATTTTACATTTTTGTTTTATATAAAAGTGTGTGTGTGTAAAAATTACAAAACAAAAAAAAATCAGATTTTTGTTATACACAGTATATGAATGGCGGTCAAATAACAAACCAAAAAATTGTAATTAAGCGGTAGGTAAACAGAAAATTAAATATTAATCCCCATGGTATTTTACAAGCTTAAACATAATTATAACTATGGTGTATAGTTGAAAAAAAAAACTCATATACACTTACACAATGTTAAAAATAATATATAATAGTGTAAAAAAAAATTTTATGAAATAACGAAATAGTAAATGCATAAATACATACAAACATACATATCTATATTAATGTGTATGGATATGATATATGTTTGTATGCAGGAAATTCTTAAATATGCATGTTATAAAATATGTAAATATGCAACATGTGTTCGTTTATATACTTTATATATAAATTTTATTAAAATTCAAACTTATTTAGAATTTTTAATTGCTTGTGTGAATATTTAATGTACAAAAAAGTAATAATTAAATTAACATAAAATTATATATTATACAGTGGGTAGCAAAACCGAACACACAATTTACACTTCCGCCTTTCGACGGCCCTTTTCAGCGAACTGTTGGACTTTAGGGGGAATTTTTTATAGAATTAGGCGAAATTTTAAAAATATGCTGTGTTCTTTTTAAATACATGATATGAGAACATCGTTAATACAAAACGCTTACTTTTTTCTTTATATGGCTATTACAACTAAAGGTCGGTTTGAGACTGAAACAAAATATAACACCGGCTATTCCTGTATTCTGCATGCTGCCTCAAATTGGAGATACCAAATGTTTTCTGATTTTGTTGCACCAGGTTATTCTAACAGAGATTAAGACCACCAATCGGTGAGGTTTTTCTTTTATGCCTTAAGAGTTGGATCGTCATTATCGCAAAACATGTCCGAGCCAGCTTATTCGCTGTCCTTTACTACATATACATCTGCATATAACTTGAACAACTGATGGTTTACTCTTTCATTCGGAATTCATCATCAGAACAGGTAAGGTTATTGATTTATACAACGTGATTTTGCTTTACTTCTGAATTGCATACTAAGCCAAAAGTAACATCTATTGGATGGAGTTACTCTCCGCTTAATTTCTAGGCTGAGTTCATTGTTGTTACTAATACTGGCACCTAAATAAACCCAGTCTTTAACAACCTCAAATTGTAGTCTTCGAATGTTTTGCGCTCTTCGATACGCTGCGACATTTTACTACTCGAAAAAAAAATACTTCGTTTTGAGTTCATTTACTATTACAAAACGCTAGAATAAGTAAAAATAAGCTGACTGCTAAGTCCACTGGTATGGTATGCAATGGAATTTTGTCAAAATTGTAAAAATAGCGTCAAACATGTTTTAATATTTGGTTTATTCATTCAACTTCAAACCAAAAACGTAAATAATGTAATTTTCAAGGAAATATTAGTTCATTTGGAAATTTATTATCATGTCGACTCCTGCACGCAGAGAAAATATATTGATGTGCATAAAAATGATTGTCACAAACATATATTTGTTTACTGTAACCATATATACTCAGCGGGAAAAATATGCAGAGGCCTTCCTAAATGCCTCATTTTGCAGAGACAAGGACTTCTAGCCGCATTGGAAAATCATTTCAATTTTACACGGCTGCTGTTAGAGGGCTATGGGAAGTGCTACTTATGAAGGACTTCGAGCAATTTATTGTTGTAAATTTTTAAGGAGAGTTAATCAAAGAGATGCAGAGTATCTTATTTGTTTAAGTAGACTATTTTCATTTAATCACTTGTTGTTATAAAGGGATTCATAGGGCTTCTTAAACTCTTTCTAAGAGCAGGTAGAGTGAAATGAGTATAGGATCTTTTAGAATGTGTAAGTAGAGTAGAAGGGGTAACATACGCCACTTTTTTAAGCCATCTCAAATTAAAACCACAATACATATTCTTAATTTGTTTTTGTTTCGGATACTTAGATATGTTGGCTTTAGCTTTGATAATTTCAATCTTGCCTATCTCATCTTCATATACATATTTTTTTTTAATAATTATGTACTGACCAAAAACGGAGAAACCGACCCACCCATGCGGTAAACACGCCAAAGAGATGTGGCAGAATTGTCATTTGTAAAATAAAACAACAAAATCCAAAATTATAAACATATTTTACTGTTTTATACCTTAATTTACAAAACAATGTAAAACTTGATATTTATTGTTTATTTCACATAACTTAACAAAAAAAATTAAACAAATAGTGACTGATTTTATCTATATTTTATCAACATTTTGCTCTCCATCAAAGGGATTCAGTGTATCTGGCGATACAAATTAAATGATCGAAAAAACATAAAAAATTCGCACGCTGAAATATTTTCACAGCTTTTTGAAAAACAATTAATCGCGTCTGCATCACATCATATGTAAAATTAAACTTTCCAACTTTCAGGGATGATAAATAATCGATAAGCGAAAACATAAATTGATAATGTAACAAAATCGATTACTCGGTTTTGAAGTTATTCAGTGTTGGCAGATGTGCCCCTATCGCGAATGATCCCCCTTCTACCCCATGCCTTTTAGAAGGCCTACAAACTGAAGTCCTATAATTTTTTCCCGCTAGGTATGATTGATACAATCATGTGAATCATAAGTTAACTGTGACTATAATATTGTTAAAAAACATGTAAAAATGTTGAAATGGTTACACAAAACATGCACAACTATATTTTTATATTTAGTGACAACAGTGGCTTTAAATCCAATAACAGAGTTAGAACTATAAAAATAAAGAAAATGTGCTAAGACCAATAAAAATTAAAAATAAGTACAGAAAAAGTTTTTGTCATTATTGATCTTTCCAAATAAGAAATAAATATGCATCGAAAGATTTAAAAAATATTTAAAACAAAGGATATTATAACGTTTTTTGTGTTGCCAGTAAAATTTGTTAAATGGAATTTAGATCGCTTGCACTTAGTGTGCAATATGTAAAACATTATTTTGATAGATTAAATTTATATTATTGAAAAATCTTTTTTATTATTTATATAATGCACATCTCCGAATATATTTTGATTTCGAACAACTTCAGCCAAAGATTTCAGACTGACAATTTTGTTGTTTAGTCAATTTAACACTTTTTAAGATTATTTAAAAACAACTAAGAGAGCTCTATCCGAATCCCCAAAGTATAAATCTGTGGAGTTTGAACAAAACATCTTAAGTCGAGATAAGAAAATATCTTAGTTTTTTTTTATAATAAAACTAACTTTTCAAAATGCTCCGTTTACACTAATCTGCTTCTTCTTACGAATATTAGTTTCTGAGATATCATAAAAAAACAAAACAACTTAATTCGCAAAAGCTGTTGAATTTATCGATAATTATTTTATTATTTATCCTTTGTATAATTCTTTGTGACAAATAGTAAAGTTCTTCAAGGAGAAATAATAAAATATTGATCGATAAATTCAACAGTTTTTGTGCTCTCCTGAAAAATTTTAAAATTCCACTTAAGTTGTTTTGTCAAAAGTTCACAGAAATATTGAAATTATTTTTGGGGGAAACAAATTTATTAGTGAAAATACAGGGTAGAATAAAAATGTATGCTAAAAACATGTTTCCCGATTTTAGCCCATTGTAAGTCTGAATTACTATGACGTTAAAGACATCGTTGAAATATCTATCACCAGATATCCGTATTGTCTGTATTACTGACATAGTCATCCATATATAGATATCTCAGCCAATTGTAGGACGATTTTATTGATTTTTAATAGCAAACGAGACACGAGACAATAGCGGATATATTGATGTATGAATAATGTATATAAGTTAGTTGGGGCCTACGGAAATTTAATTTTTACATATAGACGGACATGGCTATAACGACTCTGCTATCCATAACGATTCAGAATATATGTATATAGTTTATGGGGTCACAAATGAAAAATGTTGAAATTACAATTACAATGACAAACTGGCATTTTTATAAAACTACTATATTTTTAATTATGTATTCTAAAGAGAATATAATTCAATCAATAAAATCTGATATCAACTTCTAAATTTTTTTCATAAACTAAAATCGCTAATAAAAATGAGTGTTTTTCGAAATTAAAAAAATAAAAATGGAAATGTCAAAATGTCTCCACGAAGTATGCGTTATTCGAATATGATCGAAATCTGGGTTATTTTGTTTGTAATGTCTTATGTAAATCATGATTAGTTTACCTATTAGTTATGATATTCTTGTTATATTAAATTTTACAGCATTTATGTAAAATAAACTCTAAAAACTTTCAAACTTTAGTTTTTAAAAAGCAACAAAATTGTACTCCTTATTTATTTTCTGCATATTTATTTTTCCGGTAACTGTATAAAAACGTAACATGTGGCAAATTATTAAGTATGTTTGTTTTTTGTAACAAACATTTTCATATGTACATTTGGTAAATGTTTACATATCATAAATATTAATAACACCAAAAAAATTAAAAACACACACACACAACAAAATATAATTTTAATAGAAATATTATTATTAAATTAATTTTTCCCCGGTTTTGTTGGTTTTTCAGTAATAATGTATTAACATTTTATCATAATAAGTTAGAATAAGGGATGTTCAGTTTGATGAATTAACATTAAACGAAATTTAATATTCATACATTTGAAAAATTTAAGAGGATGGTGAACATCAAAAAATTTTAAATAAATGTTGATGGTTTTTTAGTTGTGAAATTTTACACTCAATTTACTTTTTTTGAAGGTTATATTTAAGAGCCTGCCTAATATAGTGTATGCATAAATCACAATACTTAAATAAATAGTTAGTTACACTTAATAGAAATAATCTCTTTTAATAGTAATATTTAGCTAATAAGTAATAATTTATGTATTATATAAGTAATTATATAATAAATTAGATTATTAACAATATTTTTGTTAGCAAAAATTAACAGTAACATTTTTCAGATTACTTTATTAAATTTATATTTCGACTTTGATTTGTTGAAATGAAATTAGAAAAACTTTTGGACACATACATATGTATACCGTATGAAGTAGACATTAAAATATATATAGTTTGGAATATCTATGAATAAATCAAGCTGTTTGAGAATTTCTCTGATTACAAATGAGAACATACAAATGTAATTCTATTAAATTGTAAATGTGTTGATTATTTAAGTATTATAAAATAGCACTAATATCAAATACTTTAACAACTTACTAATTTCTAATTAAATTCTTGTTCGACAATGCTTTTAAAAACGTCTAGCTCTTTCGAAGTATCGAGTTTATTGAACTAGTTCTACTACGATGAAATAGTCAGCCACTAAGAACTCCTACTAGTGGATATTTCACTGCCGGTGACCGATTATTTACACAGGGTTCTTATTTATTATTCTCTCTATTCGTTATTTAGAACTGCATGTGGATCTAAGATCAATTTCTGCATCATCAGGTAGCATATTAATCATTGAATGTGGACATCGAAGTAATATATACCAGAAACTTGAAATATTAATACTTGTATAACAAACTAGTACTCTATCCCTCATTTTCTCAATATCTGGTTATCGTTTTTCGTAACCATAAACCTCCAATTAACATTTTTTTGTATGAGAACTGTCAGTTTATCGTCACGATAAAAAATAACCATTGAGAAAATGGGGGTATGATTGTTAAAGTGGTAGTTAAATGATTTTATTTTACTCGAATTTATTTTCTAAATGTAAAGCTAATATCGGACTATTGTGTTTTACTGAATATGCTGGCGAATATAGTGCAAATGATAACCAAGCACTCGTTCGCTATAGAAAAACAGCACATTAATAAAATTTTGTATATTTTAACTTTTACATTTAATGTTATTTATTTGTAAAAGACTTCCACGAATTATCGATAGCGATTTTATATGAGTTGTATTTAATTTAATAACTACTTTGCAATAAACGCTTTTAATTGCTGTTTTTACAAATATTAACTATATATGTATATAATTTACTTAATATAAATACATACATATATGTGTTAATAGCAGGAATTAGTTACGACTACATAAAATGTTCTTCATATAATACGTGTATAAGCTATCAGAGATATGCAATTTACTTAATTACTGACTGGGATACTATAAAATATACACACATTTACTTAAACAAATATATTTGCATAATAAGTAATCTCTTAAAGTTTTTTATACCCTTTAGCATAAGGGTTACTATTATATAAATGTTTGCCATTTCATTATATGGGGAATTTCATGTCAAGTGAACCAACTTTTGAAATCGATGTCTTTCGAACGGTATGAAATTTGCATGAAGGTTAGTTCTATTGGATAGTAATTCAGACACAATATTTTCTAAAAATGTTGACAAGTTGTAGAAAAACCATATGTGTTGAATTGACGCAGTGTAATAGACGATTATTGATAATAATATTCTTCATTAAGTTGAACAAACATTTATAAAATATTTGAAATTGTATCGCAAAATAGGAAATTTTTTTTTATAAAATAATTACTGAAATTATTTTAAATTTTAACGGAAATGATTGTGTAGTTAGTATTTCACCTCACACTGTTGTATTTATTGTCACAATATAGTTAACAACATTGAAAACCACAATTTGGTGTTTGACGCATTAAAACGCATATCAACGCATACCGACGCACTCAAGATTTACGAAGACACGAATTAAAAGCATGGTTTTCATAACCCAATTATTTTCCGTTCTTTTCTAATTTGTACTTCAACGAGCAAAGTGGTCTTAAAATTCGTTTAAGTCATCTATATATTTTCAAATTTTATTTTATAAATTCTAATTTACACCCAATTTAAGGTAATTATTTCAAAGAAACTAATACATATGTATGTAGTTAATTTAAATATTTAATACCCATTAAAACAGACACATTGGTTTACCTATCACCTAATCCAAAGGTTCAACATAACCTTAATATACCTTGGAAGTCATTGCTGAGATAGTTTGTTAAATCTCCATACCCAAAAAGTAAACCCAACTATAGAACATCACACTTTATCAAATAAATACAGTGGAGGACCTTTTCTTTTGCCACCACTGTAACCAATTTTTTTGGAGTTATACTCAAAAAAACTAATCTCACATCACCAAGTGTATTGCTGATAGTCATTTTTTTAAATATACCAGCGAGGCAACAGCTAAGAAAAGAAATACAAATATCAAATAACGTGGAAACATAAGAAAAAGTTACAAATATAAATTATAAAAGAACCAATTTTTCAATAAATTAGAAGAAAACCTAATCTGTGGAAGTAATCAAAGAAGCCATCTGAGAATAGCTCCAAATCCTGATATATATTTCACCTCAGACACCCAGAACTGAGTCAATAAACTCCTGATTTACTTTAAAAATAAATTCCGTAAGATTGTGCCAGGTTAAGTTTTTTTTAAAAGCATATTTATTTTCACTTTTTGAAAATAAAGATTGAAATATTTTGATCCTAAAATTTCAAAATAATTAAAGCTAAAAATTAATGGTATTCATATAGTGACAAAGTGATCATATAAGTGAGAAAATTTAATATACATTTCAAATTAATAAAACTCAAAACTGAATTTAAATTCTTATCTAAAAAACTTACATTATTATATATAACTATTTGCCTAATTTTAATTCAAATTACATTATAAAATATAGTGATATTTAAAACCTAAAACACTTTACCAAAAGAACTTTAAAAGAACATAAGAAAAACTTAACCTATATTGCACACAAAATATCGCAGTATAATTACATTTCTAATTAAGCCTTCTTTTTAAGCTAAGATAAGTTACAAACTATTGGAATCATCTTTTAAACTAATGAAATGCAAAACTAAATTAACATCCACAATTTTTAAAAAAACCAATAACAGCAGTTTGACGAGGCCTCATCATTCGGCGGTTCCAGTTTAAGTTGGTGAGTCTCATAACAATTATATTATTAAATATTGTAATCTGTTTTGCATTAGTTATTTTATTCAATTTAAATCATATCTAAATCTGTAGTTGATAAAGTACAATAATCAAATTGTCTTTTAGTTATACCTTGCTTTAGTAGGGATTACTGTTGAAATAACAAGGGCAAAGAAGAACAAAAACCAAAACGAATTGTTTTTTGTCTTCTTACGCACTCTTGTATTTTACAATTAAATCAAAAGTAATCCAACAAAAATAAAGCAAATTATCAAAGTCAAAGAAGAAGAAGAAACAAAACGAATTGTTTTTGTTTGTTCTTTATTTTCTTACGCACTTTTGTATTTTACAATTAAATCGAAAGTGATCCAACAAAAATAAATTAAACAAAAGCAATTCAAAAAAAAAAAAATCAAAACAACAAGAAACAAAACGAATTATTTTTTTATCTTTCTTTTCTAATGCACTCTTGTTTTATGCACAAGTAATATTTGAATATTCAAAACCAAACAAAGAAATAAAAACAAAAAAAAAAGAACAAAATTATTAATATCTCTTCATTGATTATTGTATTTTATTCACACAGTAGATTCCAATTAAATGAGTACATAAGTACTATTAAAATTAATCAAATTAATTAGCATACTATTATTATTAGTAATTGATATGCATTTCTATTATTATATTTTTTTATCTATATTTCATTATTATTATAATTATTAAATTTCGTATCTCGTTACACATATCTGATATTTTTTTGCGAATTTTAGCAGCCTAACTAATGTTAGCTGACAATATGTTTTTTCTCGAAATTAATTGAATAAATTGTATTTGAATTATGGAACTTTAAAGTATTTTGAAAAGTTTTCGCTAATGAAATGAGAAAGTAAGTGTGGTGATAGTAAGGGATCTTAAATGAAATTGCTGCCGTAAGATCGTTTGGAAGGGCGGGTATTGAGGCGATTATCCCAGTCAACATCTTGGGATAAATGAAATATGAGAGTTTATTAAGTCGTTAGAATATATTTTAATTACTGATTATGAAATCCGGTCAATTTGTCATCTTATTATTTAATCGATCAGTTAATATTAATTAGGGAGTCTACAACAATTTTTTATGTATAAGGATATCTATATGAGTAGAAATTTATGTTGAACATGAACCCCCCCACACCGGCTGACCGCTAGTGGCAAAACAAAGGCTCCCGTAGTTCACTTAAATTTTATTAGTAAAAAGTTAACTCATAAAGCATTGAATATATATTTATTCGATTGTACATTTCATAAAATGGCGCCCAACGTGGGGCAGGAAGAGTTTAGAATAATTTAGTTACAAACTTATCACATCTGCATTTGACATGAATACTATTGTTAACCTAAACGTTGATAATAGTCAAATCTGAACCTTCAGCTCCATATTTTTAAATTTCTTATTTCAAATAATATATTAGCGAAATATTAAAAATTAAGTTTTCTTCATTTTCTATAAGTTAAATATTTCTCAGCACTTTTTCGGAATTTTCAACAATTTGGCTTAAGTAGACCGAATAGTTGACCAATAAGTCAACTAAGATTTCTTTTTGCTTTAGTAGATGAAGATTACTTTTATTTTTTCTTTTTCAATAGACTTTATAGGAATTCTTCTTTGAAAAAAATCAAGTTTGGTTAGTTACCAGTATCCTAATTATATCTGGATACACATTAATCTTGCTGAAAGCATTTTATTGTCCGATATTATTAGTTTTTTTTTGTAGTAATATCGCATACTGGTTTCCAGACTCTTTTTTTTATTGCTTTTCTTATAAAATCTTTCTAACCATTTTTTTGAAATATTTACTTATATTTTTACGAACTAATACTCTCTATAACACACTTATACTCTCACATAAACGAAAACTTGTTAAGAATTATTTTGAAATAAAATCTGTTATATATATTTTTGCACATTAAAAGCAAATAGTATTTATTTAAACCTCTGATTTTAAATCTTAAGATTTTTCTCATTAATTTGAAGATTTATCGCATTAGTCCGTTTTTGTAATCTTACAAATACGATTAATATACTCTAGAATTTTCTTTACGCACATTCTTAATTCGAAGCAAAGGAAATAAAAATGTCCTTAATGTTCACGCCTCAAAAGGCACAGGAACAAGCTCAAAGTTCCTTAGCTGATCCACCAGCTACAGAAAATCTTTGTATAATTTGTGGACAAAATATCACAGACACACAGGATATTTTGATTATCACCACCTGTGGTCATGAGTTTCACAGAAATTGCATTGAAAATGCCCTTTTGCAGTCGGCAGAATGCCCACACTGTAAAAGTTCCTGTGATTTAATTGATCTAGTTGTCAAACGATTTGATACACAAATTCCAAAAAATAGCCCTAAACCAAAAGCAAGCAACACTAGTCGTGGTAAAGGTAGAGGGGCAATGGCAAAAAAACATTACACCAGGAACTATACAAAAAATATAGCTCAAGAATTTTCACAACAGCCTTCTTTAGATTTTAATGGATCTAATGTAGTTATTCATACCGATGAACGCATTTCTAGTCCACAAATGGATCAACCACCTGGACGGCCACAAAATTTATTTGAACAATTACCTCAAGGTAATAATAATCAGACTTATACAAACCCTATAGATTATTCTCAGATTAATCAGATGATTGAAAATACGGTTACTCGCCTATTAGGAAATCTTAATATTATTCCTAATTCTGCCCACCAAAACCGAAATATTCAATCCAGTGTAAGGCCAACACAACCACTACATATTTCTCCTAATAATCAATATTTACATCCTCCACAGTATAATACCACTGAACCTTGTCGCCTAAATTTATCGGGAAATCAATTTATTGACCCAAATTATAATTTAAAAATAGATAAAATTGCCTCAATAATTCAAAACTGGAATATAAAGTTCGATGGTTCCCCTAATAGTCTTACAGTGGAAGAATTTTTGTATCGAGTTAGGTCTCTTACAACTGAGAACTTCAATGGGGATTTTAAAGTTATTTGCAAACATTTACCGATGCTTCTGACGGGTAAAGCAAGAGATTGGTACTGGAGGTACCACAAGCAAGTGGATAAAATTGACTGGACCGAATTTTGCGCCGCGCTAAGGTATCAATATAAAGATTTTAAATCAAACTTTGATGTACGCGAAGAAGTCCGAAACCGCAAAATGAGAACTGGGGAAACATTTGAAGTGTTTTACGAAAATATTTGTTCAATGCTAGACAGATTGGAAAATCCAATTCCCGAAAATGAGCTTGTAGAAATACTCACCAGAAACTTAAGACCAGATATTCGGCACGAATTGCTGTACGTCCCAATATATTCCATCGCTCACCTTAGAAAATTGGTACAGATGAGGGAAAATCTACTAGCAGATGACTTTTTCAGACGCCATGTATCAACAAAACCAGCACCCATTGCCACTCAAAGACGTGCAGTAGCAGAGATTGATTTTACCACAGAAAACCCTGATAATATCACTAATACATATGATATTGTTGTCGACGCAATTCGCCAAGGACCAAATCTATCGAAATGTTGGAATTGCGAAGAACTAGGACATCATTGGGAGGACTGTGTTAGAGATAGAATCGTTTTCTGCTATGGTTGTGGAACAAAAAACATCTACAAACCTCAGTGTCCTCGTTGTTCTGTTAGAAAAATAGCCGTTTCAAAAAACTAATTGATGAAAAGTTTGCTATTCAAACAAATTCTCAGACTAAACTTATTTCTAATCCAAACGTTAAAATTCTAAACCATTCTCAGATTGACAATCCACAAATTAATCGTAGCTTTCATCCTTATAAACCTTATCACGAAAGACTCAGAGAATATATTGCTGTTCGTAACAAAATTTTTAATAATGATTCGTTGTCTGCGTGCCCTATGAAGAAACCCAAACGATCTACACAGCGTCTAAGACAATATTTCAGATCTCGAAAAACCATATCTAAATTTATTATATCCAGTATTATTAACAACGAAAATGATAAACGGTTTTATGCAAAAATTAAATTTTTAGAATTTGAAGAGTATGGATTACTTGATACAGGTGCCAATGTTTCATGTATTGGATCAAATTTGGCCACCCATAATTTTTGCAATTGTCCTAATTTTCATCCTTTAAAAACATCCGTGAAAACTGCTGATGGTAGGGTTCAAAGAACGATAGGTATGTTAGACGTTGATGTCTCATTTAGGGATCAAATTCAGAAAGTGAAATTTTTAATAGTTCCATCCATTGCACAGAGAGTAATTTTAGGCTTAGACTTTTGGAAGGTATTCAAACTGGCCGCAGAGATTTTTGATTCGGCAATTATGTCAATTCCATCCGTATGTAATACTTTAGACCGCAACTTATCAGAATTATCCGATTTACAAAGATCGTCCGTTCTTTTGTCCGAACCTTTAGAGAAGTGTGCTAAACCAGACGAACATAAATATCCCCTAACCGTCACACAGGGTCAGCATTTAAATGCTATTATAAATCTTTTCCCTAATTTTGAGCATCAAGGCCTAGGGATAACAACACTAATTAGACATGAAATTGATGTGGGAGATGCGAAACCCATAAAACAAAGGTTTTATCCCGTATCTCCTGCTGTTGAAAAACTAATATACCAAGAAATTGATAGAATGTTAGAATTAGGGGTAATAGAAGAATCTACTTCAGCATGGAGTTCCCCTATGCGATTAGTGATAAAGCCAAATAAAATTAGACTCTGTTTAGATGCTAGAAAATTGAATCAAGTGACAAGAAAAGACGCATACCCTTTACCTAACATCGAAGGCATTTTCTCTAGATTGCCAAAAGCTAATATAATTTCGAAACTGGATTTGAAAGACGCGTATTGGCAGATCGGCCTTTCCGATGAGTCAAAAGCCCTGACAGCCTTCACGGTACCGGGAAGACCGCTGTACCAATTTGTTGTCATGCCCTTTGGCCTCTGTACAGCTCCCCAAACAATGTGCCGTCTTATGGACCAACTTATTCCCCCGGACCTCCGTAATTGCGTATTTGGTTATCTTGATGACCTCATCATTGTCTCAGAAGATTTCAAATCCCATTTAGCTACCCTAGTTAGAATAGCAGAACAATTTCGAAGAGCTAACCTAACTCTAAATATTTCCAAAAGTGCTTTTTGTGTAACCCAAGTAAAATATTTAGGATTTGTCATAGGGCATGGTGGAATAAAAACAGATCCGGAGAAGGTGGAGGCAATTCAAAAATGGCCTACGCCGAAGAACCTTAAGCAGGTGCGTGGATTCCTGGGTATTGCGGGATGGTACCGCAGGTTTATAGAGAATTTTTCTACTGAAGTCTATCCTATAACCGAGGTTCTTTCGACAAAGCGTAAGTTTAATTGGACGCCAGAGGCACAACAGGCATTCGAGAAAATTAAGTCCTTGCTTACATCAACTCCCGTCCTTTCAAATCCAGATTTCACTAAGAAATTTTATTTGCACTGCGATGCTAGTGACTACGGGATCGGAGCTGTATTGGTCCAATTGGATGAAAACGCATCGGAGAAGCCTATTGCTTATATGTCAAAAAAATTAAACACCTCTCAGCGCAATTATAGCGTGACAGAGAGGGAGTGCCTAGCCGCCATCGAAGCCATCAAAAAATTTCGCTGCTACCTAGAACTCCAGGAGTTTGAGGTCATTACGGACCACTCATCTCTAGTTTGGCTCATGAAACAGTCAGATCTCTCAGGTAGATTGGCTCGATGGGTGCTTAAGTTACAGGCTTATAACTTCACCATAAGCCATCGTAAGGGTAAAGACCACATAGTACCGGATGCATTGAGCAGAGTTCATTGTGCGGAAATTTCCGATATACATTTATTAGAACCAGAAATCGATTTAAACTCGCCCCATTTTAATGACCCAGAATATCAAGATCTTAGAGAAACAATATCTAAAAATGCGGAAAAATATCCTGATATAAAGGTCATCGATAATTTTGTATACATTCGCACATGTCATTATACTGGAGATGTAGACGAAGACCAAAAGTCCTGGAAATTATGGGTGCCAATGCAACTAAGATCCGAAGTAATAAAAAAAGTACATGAAACCATTACTATACACGGTGGGATGGCAAAGACGCTGGACCTTATAAGAAGAAACTTATATTGGCCAGGGGTAGTTACCAATGTTCGTGATTTTGTTCGCAACTGTGAAGTTTGCAAGCAAATTAAAGCACCAAATGCGATTTTAAAACCAGAAATGGGTCAGCCAACAGTTTCTAACAGACCCTTCCAGCGATTATACATAGACCTTTTAGGACCCTACCCTAGAAGCAAAAATGGTCATATAGGGCTTCTTATCGTGTTGGATCATTTTTCTAAATTTCATTGGCTGTGCCCACTTCGAAAATTTACGTCCAAGTCCATACAAAATTTTCTGTTAAGTAATATAATTCACGTATATGGAGTGCCAGAGTTTGTTGTAACAGATAATGGATCACAGTTTAGGGCAAACGAATTTGAAGTCTTTTTAACTAAGTTAGGAATTACTCATACTCTTACCGCATTGTATTCTCCGCAGGCAAATGCGTCAGAACGCGTTAACCGTTCCATAATATCAGGGATTCGTTCATTTTTAAAGCATGATCACCGGGATTGGGACGAGAACATTAGTTCTATAAGCTGTTCGTTAAGAAACACATATCACCAAAGCATTAAATGCTCTCCCTACCATACGTTATTTGGTATGGATATGATAACGCATGGCTCATCCTATGAATTGTTGAGGAAACTGAAACTATTGGACGAACCAATAAATCCCCTTACTAAGGATGATAGTTTGACTTTGCTTAGAAAGAATATTAAAAAAAATATTAGAAACTCATATGAAATTAACAAACATAACTACAATTTGAGAGCTAGACCTGTACAATATACCGTAGGACAGGAAGTTTTCCGCAGAAACTTCTCTCAGAGCAGTTTTGCGAAAAATTATAATTCAAAATTATCACCTATGTTTCTAAAGGCCAGAATACGGGAAAGAATAGGGAAGAATTGCTATATTTTGGAAGAACTGGATGGCAAAATTATCGGAACGTTTCACGCAAAGGATATTCGACGTTAATAATCGTTTTTTCCGTCTAATTTTGTTGTTTAAAAACCAAAATTATATGGTTTGTAATAGACGATTATTGATAATAATATTCTTCATTAAGTTGAACAAACATTTATAAAATATTTGAAATTGTATCGCAAAATAGGAAATTTTTTTTTATAAAATAATTACTGAAATTATTTTAAATTTTAACGGAAATGATTGTGTAGTTAGTATTTCACCTCACACTGTTGTATTTATTGTCACAATATAGTTAACAACATTGAAAACCACAATTTGGTGTTTGACGCATTAAAACGCATATCAACGCATACCGACGCACTCAAGATTTACGAAGACACGAATTAAAAGCATGGTTTTCATAACCCAATTATTTTCCGTTCTTTTCTTCGTTTAAGTCATCTATATATTTTCAAATTTTATTTTATAAATTCTAATTTACACCCAATTTAAGGTAATTATTTCAAAGAAACTAATACATATGTATGTAGTTAATTTAAATATTTAATACCCATTAAAACAGACACATTGGTTTACCTATCACCTAATCCAAAGGTTCAACATAACCTTAATATACCTTGGAAGTCATTGCTGAGATAGTTTGTTAAATCTCCATACCCAAAAAGTAAACCCAACTATAGAACATCACACTTTATCAAATAAATACAGTGGAGGACCTTTTCTTTTGCCACCACTGTAACCAATTTTTTTGGAGTTATACTCAAAAAAACTAATCTCACATCACCAAGTGTATTGCTGATAGTCATTTTTTTAAATATACCAGCGAGGCAACAGCTAAGAAAAGAAATACAAATATCAAATAACGTGGAAACATAAGAAAAAGTTACAAATATAAATTATAAAAGAACCAATTTTTCAATAAATTAGAAGAAAACCTAATCTGTGGAAGTAATCAAAGAAGCCATCTGAGAATAGCTCCAAATCCTGATATATATTTCACCTCAGACACCCAGAACTGAGTCAATAAACTCCTGATTTACTTTAAAAATAAATTCCGTAAGATTGTGCCAGGTTAAGTTTTTTTTAAAAGCATATTTATTTTCACTTTTTGAAAATAAAGATTGAAATATTTTGATCCTAAAATTTCAAAATAATTAAAGCTAAAAATTAATGGTATTCATATAGTGACAAAGTGATCATATAAGTGAGAAAATTTAATATACATTTCAAATTAATAAAACTCAAAACTGAATTTAAATTCTTATCTAAAAAACTTACATTATTATATATAACTATTTGCCTAATTTTAATTCAAATTACATTATAAAATATAGTGATATTTAAAACCTAAAACACTTTACCAAAAGAACTTTAAAAGAACATAAGAAAAACTTAACCTATATTGCACACAAAATATCGCAGTATAATTACATTTCTAATTAAGCCTTCTTTTTAAGCTAAGATAAGTTACAAACTATTGGAATCATCTTTTAAACTAATGAAATGCAAAACTAAATTAACATCCACAATTTTTAAAAAAACCAATAACAGCAGTTTGACGAGGCCTCATCATTCGGCGGTTCCAGTTTAAGTTGGTGAGTCTCATAACAATTATATTATTAAATATTGTAATCTGTTTTGCATTAGTTATTTTATTCAATTTAAATCATATCTAAATCTGTAGTTGATAAAGTACAATAATCAAATTGTCTTTTAGTTATACCTTGCTTTAGTAGGGATTACTGTTGAAATAACAAGGGCAAAGAAGAACAAAAACCAAAACGAATTGTTTTTTGTCTTCTTACGCACTCTTGTATTTTACAATTAAATCAAAAGTAATCCAACAAAAATAAAGCAAATTATCAAAGTCAAAGAAGAAGAAGAAACAAAACGAATTGTTTTTGTTTGTTCTTTATTTTCTTACGCACTTTTGTATTTTACAATTAAATCGAAAGTGATCCAACAAAAATAAATTAAACAAAAGCAATTCAAAAAAAAAAAAATCAAAACAACAAGAAACAAAACGAATTATTTTTTTATCTTTCTTTTCTAATGCACTCTTGTTTTATGCACAAGTAATATTTGAATATTCAAAACCAAACAAAGAAATAAAAACAAAAAAAAAAGAACAAAATTATTAATATCTCTTCATTGATTATTGTATTTTATTCACACAGTAGATTCCAATTAAATGAGTACATAAGTACTATTAAAATTAATCAAATTAATTAGCATACTATTATTATTAGTAATTGATATGCATTTCTATTATTATATTTTTTTATCTATATTTCATTATTATTATAATTATTAAATTTCGTATCTCGTTACACATATCTGATATTTTTTTGCGAATTTTAGCAGCCTAACTAATGTTAGCTGACAATATGTTTTTTCTCGAAATTAATTGAATAAATTGTATTTGAATTATGGAACTTTAAAGTATTTTGAAAAGTTTTCGCTAATGAAATGAGAAAGTAAGTGTGGTGATAGTAAGGGATCTTAAATGAAATTGCTGCCGTAAGATCGTTTGGAAGGGCGGGTATTGAGGCGATTATCCCAGTCAACATCTTGGGATAAATGAAATATGAGAGTTTATTAAGTCGTTAGAATATATTTTAATTACTGATTATGAAATCCGGTCAATTTGTCATCTTATTATTTAATCGATCAGTTAATATTAATTAGGGAGTCTACAACAATTTTTTATGTATAAGGATATCTATATGAGTAGAAATTTATGTTGAACATGAACCCCCCCACACCGGCTGACCGCTAGTGGCAAAACAAAGGCTCCCGTAGTTCACTTAAATTTTATTAGTAAAAAGTTAACTCATAAAGCATTGAATATATATTTATTCGATTGTACATTACAGCAGCTGAATAAAACACACTTGTGCGTTAAAACAATTTGTTTAAATATTTTAAAAATTTATTGAGAATCACAATTACCAAACAATTTTGTTAAAATAAGTGTTTTGCAACTCAGGATATGCAATTTTTGATATTTTTTTTGGCATAATCTTTTCGACTTTTTTTTTCAAAATGGGCCGTTTTTTTAAATTTTTTTTAGTTTAAAAAAAAAAGCGTGGGTCTTTTCCCTTAAGGGCTGTTTAGTCGCTTTGTGGGATGCGAGTGGGATATATATCAAACTAAATGTTTTGTAACTCAAGACATACAATTTAAACTAACTTGGTTTTGATCGTGCTGCCACCATTTATATACTAGCGGCATTTTCTAGCAAATTCATGTATTATCTAGCGGATGCAATGTTTTTTTTTTTAAATATGCTTCACATTAATTTTGTAATAATCTGATAAATAACTGTGTGTTATCAACATTGTTTGAAATTAGATGTCTCCACTAATTTAAATTTGGATAAACATGATGAATATTGAAACGAGCGTTAAGCAAACTGTTAAATTTAAATTTCTCATTACAACGACAATTTTGTACCCATTTTGATTTTTTTGTTTTTAATTGCAAAAGTAATTATTTGGTAGCAACATTTTTACAGAAACTGAAAATTTTTTACTGTAATTTTCATTACTAGAAATAAATCTACATATTTCTGTAACATAATGCAGAAACTTAAAGAGTTTTACAATTTTTTTTTTCATATAAGTAATAAAATTTTGCATATATCTGACTATTGACCTTGATTTGCGTGTCGACATCGTTTTCCGATTTGGCTAAAATTTTCAGCACTTTGAAATCTAATTTACATATGGGCAATTCCACGAGAATCGCTACCACGACTGAAAACACAAAAACCCTTGAAACCTTTTTTCAAGATGATTTGAATAGAACAAAATAATAAAATGTTACTATGTGAAAGTATTTAGATCTTATTACAACATTTTAATAGTTTAAACTGATTATATTTAATTTTTTAATTTAATTGCTACTGTTTAGGCTAAAATTGCGGCGAAAACTAGGCTCCCAATTAGCTTGAAGTATGAAATGAATTTGACTCTGATTGTGTTTTTGCTATTGTCAAATTGTTTATTGAACCCGAATGTATATTTTCTATTAATTTTTTTACAGAATATATATTGTTTTATTATAAGAGAAAATTTGTCACGTACGGTATGTCACGTACGATATTAAATTTTATTTATTATAAAATCATCCAAAGATTTTTTTATTTAAATATGACGGATTGTAAAGGAAAAATATTTCGTTTAGTGTAAGAAATTAAAAGAAAACATTACGCCTCTCATGATTCGAATATTTTCGCATATTTCTACATGTACCTCAAAATGAGTTTCGTTTTATGTGACGTACGATATACCCTTATTTCGCTCAATATTTTGGACAACAATATTTCGAAAGAACTTTTTATTATTTTAAAATATATTACCTTCTGAGTGGAACATAAAGAACAAATTATTTTTCAGATACTCTTATTTTTGCATAATCTATTCCACTCTATAGGCGTACAAATGTCAGGTACGATGATATGGAATTGCCCATATGATATATTCGGCAGTGCCAGACTATACCATTTTACTTACTTTTATCAACAAAAATACCATTACGTTACACTGTTCAGTCATCTAATGCCCTTATAATTCCCATACACATATTAGTATGGTATTTATTATTAAAAATAACAAATCTTATTTAAATAAATATCTCTACTTAAAGTTTTATTTCGGTATATTATATTAAAAAAGAATCGTGTATAAGTATGTGAATCTATGTTTATTTTTGTTTGTGTTTCACCAGCAATAACAATAACAGAAAAACAAAGTAAATCGCACTTTAACACGCAGGTTATTTCAAAAGTCTAACACTAAAGAAAATATAGCAAGTTTTTTTAGCTTAATACAAGAACAACATTAATGGCGTTACGTGACCTCAAAGATACCCTAACCACCCCTTTAAGTTTGGTATATATTTTTGTTTATTTTTTGATATAAATAATAACCCCTTTTTTCTGTTTTACGCTTAACGTAGATTTTTTGAAACTGGGCTATTCAGGAATAGGAATAGGATAGTTAAACAAGATACAATTTCTATTACTATAAATCATTTAAAGAAGAGAATTTTCAGAATTCTATTGCTTACTAAGATTAGTGTTATTTAAATAGTGAATATTTCACTTTTTAGTTCTTTCAGCCACGCTTTTTTGTGTATAAGTTAAAAATCAAAACAATTGCATTTTTACTTCAATCGAGGTTAGTTTATTATAAAAAGTAAGAAAAACGTAATCAAAATATGAAAGAACCACCCGATTCCAATGTTTTTTGTAGAGTAAAGTGGTTAGTTTACTAACCACCGTGGAGGTTGGCATTAAAAATAACTTTGATAAAAATTTTTGTTTCGTATAAATTTTTTTGACTAAATTATCTGACCAAACAACCGAAATATCAAAGTAACACTGAATTCGATGAACAATAAACACTCTGTGCTTTTTTTTTTTATTGAATGAGTGAAAGTGTTTTAAAAAACATATTTTTACAATATTTTCAAATTAATATATTTATCTAACCAGAGCATCATGTCGGCAAATTTTTGCAAAAAATCATAAACGAAGACTTCAAAAAATATAATTGTTTAGCAAAATGGCAATAAATGACAACAAACTATGTTTTAAAGACTATAGAAAATGTGGTTAGTAAACTAACCACCAAATCGCAAAGAGTTAAGGCTATTAACCTACAAATTAAATAGTTTTTTTTTCATGTTGAATTTTCCAGAATGGCGCACATGAATATTACATAGCAATTTTATATTATATTAGCTAATGTTATACAAAATATTTATATAATTTTGATTGTATGAATATATCACACAATAAAGTGAAAGTGCATATTAAATTTACATAAAAATTCCTTTTATATTTCTCCGACACACAAAAACAAAAGCCTTTCGTTCAGTTTTAGCTTTGTTTCAGCTTTCATTTCAATTTCATTGGAGTTAAAAGAAATGAACAAGAACAAAACGTCTAAATACAATAAATATAGAGTAAATGAAAAACAAAAACAAAAGTATAATGAAAATTATACCAGACATGCAAATCTCTAATTTAAGTGTAATGTGCAAATGGTTTATTTGAATACGTGTTCCATTTGTTGTCAATGTAGCTGTGTTCGTTTATGTTTATTATTAAAAATGCAATAAAATGTAATGGATTTTTAAAAGATAGAAACGAAATGTGCTTTTCTTTTATATATTTATTTATTTATTTCCATTCATCAACGTAATTGTACGAGTATCATTATTATTTTATTTTCTATTATTCAATTATGAGCAACATACGAAAGGCAAAAAATAAAAAAAAAAACAAGAAAATATAAATAATAAATAAACAAATCAAGTGGTAATAACTTTAACATCTAGTATTATTTGTTTATTGGTCAATTAAATAAATTTCAAATTGAATACCAAATATTATTTGCTGATAGATTTATATGTATGTATATTAGGGTGGTCCGTGTTTGTATGTCGATGTTTCCACCTAAAATTAAAGTTTAGTTTGTTTGAATTCGGTTGTTTGGTCATTTCCCAAAAGTTTAGTCCCGGCGTCAGTATTTGGTGATCTGGATCAACGGATAAAAAGCTACTTTTTAAGGTTTTTATTGTTTTTTTCATATGTCTCGCACAGGAAACTTATGAAATAATAGTTTGAATATTTTTGGACTTATACGGTAATTCCAGATACGTCATTTAAAACACATTTCAAAGGCCTTTCACATCATACCAATATTTCATATGTGTCCTATGAAATATGTACAAATCTTAATAAACTTAATAAAAAAATAAACTTTTTATCATTTGATCCAGCTCACAAAATACTAAACTCAGGGCAAAAAATATTTAGAAACAGTAGCTTAGAATGAATTTAAATTTTATTTTATTTGGGAACATCTACAACAATAAATATATTATATCGAGCCCTTAGCGCCAAATTATCGTAAGCGACAAAACACAAATTTTACAGGAGAAGGTTTTTTTTGATTATTTTGAAATTTATACATAGAATTAAAAATGTTATGATGCGATATAATATAATTTCGTTCAAGCTATTTGTCTATTTTTCAAAAATATTTATAACTTTTGACAATTAAAAATTCATGGAATACTTTATTGAAAAATTTGACAAAAAATGTGAATATGAAAAAAATTTATTGAATTTTTGCATAGACAAAAATTTTTCGAATTGAAATTAAGCTTTTATTTATAAATAGTTTTCAATGAAATTTCACAGTTATGTAGATTTTTCTATTCAAAATGGAAAAATATTTATAAAAGGAATTTTTAAATTTATTATCAGCAATCCGCAATTCCCAGAAAAGGGTTGAAAAAGTACAAAAATGGGAATTTTTAGTTTTTTGGCTATAATATCCATAACAGGGTAGGGGTTATCGGGACCCATTACAAAGTAATTACAAACATATTGAGCAACCTAAAATCGGTTGCTATATTTTGATATCAAATATGCGATTTGAGAATTTTTGTACTAAAGTTTTATTTTACATAAAAAATAGGTGATTTTTGAAAGCACCTGGTCCCCTCGGTAACAAAAATTTTGAAATTTGTTTTCCTTTAAAATATTTTATGAAAACTTAGCTTTCAGAAAGTAGAAATTCCTTATACATTCTCTTAGAAATTTTTTGCGATAACTTAAAAAGAAAAAAAGTTCTTTTTTTCCAAAAAATTAGCGAAAATTCGCCTTTTTAAAATTTTTTAAATTCAAATGCATTTTACTTTGGACTTAGTCATTATTTTTAAACAATTCTTTTTTTATTTGACACATACATGTGTTGTTATTCCAATAAAGGAAAACTGGAGGAAATCGGGAAATATTTGAATATGCTGTTATCAAAAAACTGGAGTAGGGAGGGTAAAAATGTTGAAAATAAAATTTTCAAATGCGAATATCTCCTAAGCTATAAGAGATACGACGAGGTTTTTTGTAGTGCTCGATGAGAAGATTCTATATGTATAATTTTTTTGAAATCGGAACTCAAACCAAGAAATAATATCGTTTTAAAAATGTAACATACCCGAGGTGTCCTACTTTGAGGGCCCTTGGTCGCGCCCCTGGTGGGCCCATGAGGCCCACGTTCAAAATTTGAACTCTTCTTTGCGCATGTGAAATTTCATTCAAACCAATCTAACCATATAGAAGTTACAGATTTATTTCCATCTTTTTTTTCTATACCACTATGTGTCGCTTACGATAAAATTTGTTTACTGTAAAATATAAACATTGACTTACGATAAAATCGTACCCCCTATATTTTTGAAGTTATTAACAATTTTGATATTCTGAGAACGATAAAACATCAGACGGTCCATAAGATTTTAATTTCTGCAACAAAAAAATTTTAAAAATGTCGCTTACGATAATTTGGCGCTAAGGGCTCGATGCCACCCTAATATTTATGATATTTATGGCAAATACCATAATTTTTTTTAAAGACACAATAAATTTATTGATTACTGTTGCTATAATAATTGAAAATAATTAACACACATATTTATTAAGTCATTTTGTTATTTCAGAAAGTAGTTGTAAGTTTATTCGTATTTGACATCGTTAAAACCAAAAAGTGTGTCAATTACAGAAGTATGTTTAATCACAATTAATTTATATGTGTTATTAATAAACAGGACATTAAGTTTTAGGTGGTATTAGAGTTTAAATAGGCAATTATTTGACTTGTGTCGATTACTAAAGGATGTTTTTTACAGAGGCAGAGAACTGTAGAGCAGTATAGAGACATGTCAGACAGATCGCAATCAATTTACGGATAGAAACATTTGTCGAAAGAATAATTTCTAGAAATGTACCTGTTAACTGGAAATATGTAAAGTTCCAGGTCTACGCAGATAAACCAGAAACCATTGTGCACTTGAATGCATTATTGCCGAATATTCGCCATTTTAATCTAGGAATCTTATGTATATTGAACAAGCCATAGTTAAAGAATCTTAATTACTATCAACTAATTTAGTCAAAGATTAAATTTTTCAATCCTTATCTTGTTATAAATCACATGAATCATTATCTGCTTCTTATACTTAGTGGTAATTACTTTACCGTTAAGACTTTGTTTGCGCAATGGGGGTATGCAAACAATATTTAACCGCAACAAAATTTGTATTGAATTTAATGGAGATCGGTCTAACTTTAAAATCTCTTAACCCTTCGGCATCCCTTGGATATGTGCCCTTCCTATGATCCTTTGGATCAATATGACCCAACATTAAAATATAAACAAAATTTCATATTTAATATAGGAAATTTATTTGTTTTGTTGTATTTTTATTTAGTATAATAAAAAGTAATGAAAACTAAAATCAATTGTTCAGGAAGGGCTAGAACAATTATTAAAAAAAATATATATATAAAATAAAATTAAATTTGAAATTCAGCTGTTCTTAGATAAATATGTAACTGAACTGCTGTGATTTATTTCTACTGCATCTTCAACCTGCATGCTTTCAACGCTATTATTTGATGATAAATATGATTCGTCTTCTGCATCGTTGTCGGGTGAACAAATTTCGTCTTCATCACTATGAACAATGAAACGCATCCCACACTGCGACGGTGCTCTAGCGAATCAATAGAGCTGGATACCCAACAGTCACCAATAATCACCTTCGCTCTATCCTGTACGCGGTCGAGAAGCTCCAAAATAGACTTTGAAGTACCGGACCATGTTGAATTCTATTTCCCTTTGGATATAGGTGATTTAAATAGTGAAGAGATCAGATGGAGTGAAGTAATTCCTACACTGTTTCAGAAATCCGAGACACTTGAATGCTTCTTTGGACACTTGAATAATGTGTTTAGAACAGCGGACATCACATTGTATTCTCATGCCCAGAACATCAAGAGTGTCTGATTCCACAATATTTACACCACCCATAAATACAGACTAAGAGACATAGTTTGTCGATTTTATTCGCACGACACCATTCAGAGATTGCCAAAAGATAAATTAAATTATATTTAATAGGAAAAGAAATGGTAAAGTGGAATTAAACTTTCAATATCGCTTGTTGGGTCATATTGACCCAAAGGATATTAAATGTTTGTAAATCGTGTTTTAAAATGTGGAGGGGGGAGGAAAAATTTTAATTTAATTATTTTCTTTTAAAAGCATAGTTTTCGTTCCTGTAAATTAAAGTTTCACGTTCATATCTTATAACTAAAGAGAAAAATTTTGCGTTAGAAAACCAAAATTGGGTAAAATTGACCCAAGGAGTACAAAAGGGTTAAAAATGTTGATATGGATATAAAATTTTACAGAGTTTTCATATAGAAATAAATTATAGCTGCTAATTTAATGACGATCGCTACATAATTGTGCATAGCTCACATATAAGGCCCACTTCCAAAAATAAATCACAGAAATAAATTATTAAAATTTTAAGAGAACAATGTTTTTGCTCCTTAACTCTGTGTAGGGCATTATATGGACGGGTTTGATCGATTATACTTTCATACTTGTTATTTAGTACTTTTTATTTAGTTACTCTTTAACATAATTAATTATTTAGCCGTAACACTTATTAATAACGATTAGTTTTCATGACCACTTTGAGTCTGGTAGACAAACATAAAATCTCATAAAAATTTCATCATAAACAATAGACTTTAATTATTTGTTTTCAACATAACGGTCCTAAAAATTTATGTTTATGTTTATCATTTTATTACAGTGATAATAATTAAAACATAAAATTTACAATATACATAGATAGATCTTCGAAAGCTAAATGCAAACACAAATTTATTGCTTTATTAAAAACCAAAAATTCTGTAAAATATATCCTAATACAAACCGTAGATGCAAACGAATAAATTCCAACGAATATTCATACATTTCAAATACCAGCAAACGGTTGATTGTGGCACGTGCCATTATAAACAAATTGTTTGGTAAAATACATAAAACAAGCAATTTTGCAATCAATAGTATCATTCATTGCATTTGTGCGAAATACAAACAAATTTTTAGTATTTTCAAACAACATTACATTAGTACAGTAAAATGTTGTTTAACTTTCGTTGAACTTTTGAACTGCTGTGGAAAGCAGAACAAGTGAAAAGGGTAAAATAAAGGGTTCACATTGAAAATGTATTAAAAAGTCAACAAAAACAACAAGCAAATATGTATATAAAAACATAAAAAAAGGTTAAAATATTACAAAAATGTACGGAAATGTAAAATGTTTCTATAAAATGTGTACGAATAAATAGTAAAGTACTACTGTACTAGGGTTAGTATAGTACTGGCATTGTGTACCCAGAGTCTGGGCAAGTCATAAAATATCGAAATAAAACAAGCAAATGGCTAATGATGAATGAATGTTGTTGTTGTTGCTACTATGTCAGTGTCTGCCGTTTGGTTTGTTGGTAGTTAAAGGCCATTGGTTTACAAATATTACATCATGGAATTGATTGCACGAATAAACAACAATTTCAGCATCGCAGCCATAAAGTTTATGTGAACCATTTTTACACATAACAAAATAAGCCATAAAATTTTTATTTGATAATTATATTTTGTAAAATTGGATTCCTTTTTTATTTGGTTGCAGATTAAATAATGTTTTGAATTTATGTATTGTAATTGATTGAAAGTTTTGCCAATGTTAAGATATTTAAATGCCAATATCAGAGAAAATTTTTATAGCATTTGATTTTTAATTTCTGTTAATTTGTAAAATAAATAATGTGCTATAGATTGTAAATGAAACTACAAATTTAATTTTAATTAATAAAATTTTACGCACCAAAAAATTATTAAAAATACTTTGTTTTATTTTAATACTATAACTAAATAACGCAGCAATTAATTAAAAATATGTTTCTTTTTTTTGTTAACAACGTATATTTATAATTGCGAGTATCACATAATTACAATATAATTTAGAATTTAATGCATTTATAAATATAATTTGGTTTTTGTGCATTAAATTAGTATAATAATATTTATTACATTAATTGGTTACGTGTGTGCATAAAATTATGAGTTTACATACTAAAACTATAATTAATAATTTAATAAAATGTGATTTATTGTTTAAACAACACACATTAATAAACTCATGATCGTAGTTACCCAGTATGCAACATTTCGAGTCAGTTCTTTTTATCGAACTTATTTCGAATTAAAATCGAAAATATGAATCTATTATGATGCTCTATCCAATCTACATTTTTTAGAATATCGTATTTTAATATTTTATAGAAATGGCGAATAATGTTCGAGTTTTTTTTTTTTAATGTCAAATTTTATTTTTGCACAAATTGACAAATTCATATACATACATATTATTCTTTTGTCAATTTGTGAGAAAATAAAATTTTATTTCTTATCCTATCAATAACATATTCATAAAAATATAGTTTAACACGAAAAATGGATCAAAGACGTCTTAAAAGAAAAGCGCAGCCAATTATTGATGTTGTTTTTGACAATTCGAATCTCATAATCAGCAAACATCAGAAATATGTGCAGAGTTTATTGCATTTGAAAATGAAAACACATCTAACGCAACATTATTGGATAATAATAAAGGTATTGAATATGCATTATTTCAAGAAGAAATTGCTCGATGGTATAAAGTATACGAAATTGTTCATATATTTAATCGAAATCGAATCAATTTAGAACATTTTTAATGCCGAAAAAGGTATAGTATATCGATAAAAATTAGAATCAGAATAATAAATAATTTTCGACTCTTTATCGCTCTGCACTCTACTTAGGAAAACACGCACATTCTCGACATTATATCGAAGTCGATATCGATAAAATTTTACGAAAAAATGATTCATTTTCGACATAACTTCGAATCATTTTGCATACTGGGTAAATACATATATGTATGTATAATATTGGAGTGATCCCGTTTGTATGGTGTCTATGTTACCAACTAAAATTACACTTAACATTCAAAATATTGGTATCTTACATAAGCTTTTAATGCCGTATCCAAACCCTCGTGTATGTCTAAGAATATTCAAAGTTTATTATATTTTTGCAAATAATTATTTTATTTAATTAGTTGGAAATAATACTGTTAAGTTTTTACCTTTTAAAAATGGTGGTTTATTACCTTTAAATAAACGAGATACTTTTGATTGCAAATAATAGCAGTTTATTTATTCAAAAGTAAAACAACAACAGTTTAAATAGTCACTATGTATTTTTTATACACACACAATGTACAAGAATGCAGTTGATGTTAAACTCACTAACGACTGCAACCTTTGCAATAATTTATACACAGCGCCATCTTTCCATTTGCTTCTACATGATCTTAAGGACAAAACTAGTATATTCGAATTCTAGAGCTTTTACCAGATTCAATATTAATCTTACCAGCTCAAACAGTTGGTGTTGCCATACTTATAATCAATGCTAATAACTGCGTGCTATCAACAACGTTGATAAGTAGAAGCTTCTACTCATGGACACGTTTAAAAACATGATGATTTTTTTTTTTACTTTTTCAAAACCTATCTTCTCTCAGATCTAAATTTAGTTCAAAAATTACGTTTAAAAAGCTCTGTATTACGTATTTTTTGAGTTACAATAATGCCAATCTAAAATTTTACTGCAAATACTAGATAAAAATTAATGTTTAATCAAAATGTAGTTTCAAAATCTAGACTTAAAAATGTGGGATTTAAGGTAGATGTCATATATAAAATTTTGAATGGTACATAACTGTCATTTATTCTCTCTTAGATATTGAAGGTTATAGTGTAAACAATAAAGAAAATGCAAAACTTTGTACTAACAAAGCGTTATATGTGGGAAGTTTTGCTTTACTTTTTTAATTTGAAGACAAAAACGTTTGCAAACAGCAGGATTCCTCAAAAAGCAGGGAAATTGAGTGGCATATGAATTGAAGCTGAGAGAATTTAAACAATTTTGGATTTCTGAAATGCTGCTTGAACGCTGTAAAAGAAAATCATTTAGTTATGCACCGAATCATTATTTGATATGAAAAATAGGTCCATTATGATAAACCGAAGCGTAAGAAAACGTATGTGAAGACAAATATCCATGCATCTAAGGTAATTTTCGGTATTTGGCGGAAGCAAAAGCAGCGTACCTATTATAAGCTGCTGAAGTCTGCGAAAACTGACATGTGGAACCTGTACCAAACCCAACTGATTCGTTTGAAGCTAGCAATGAGAACTTTATTGTAGTTGGGAATATTCATAACTTTTTTTTGGACTCACCCTAATATATGCATGTATACTAGGTATGTTCTTGATTATAGTTTTTGTACATTATAGTGTTATGATTTTATTCAACTAGAATTTCAGTTAAATTATTGCAAATAAATTATTACTAATTGAATTTGTACTACACAATAATGTTTATTATTTGTTTTAATGATTACCTACATATATTTTAATACTTATAGTTTATGATAAACATTATATCGAATGATACGAAGCATAGAAAAAATAACATAATTAATATCACTGTTTTATATTAATGAAAATATAAAATACTGTTAACAAATTTGCACCTAATTGAATTGCAACATAAATATACATATATTCTATTTAACAAAGGGTAATTTTTTTAATGTTCGAATATCCGGTGTAAAATTTTAACAATTCTACAGTAAGTTTCAATTAATGTCATACTGGGGGGATTGATTACCTGTGCAAGATTTAATGTGTTGAAAAATATTAAAAATAAACGAGCAAAAATGGCAGTTATAAAGGCATAAAATGTTATAAATGCGGTAAAGTCGGTTACATTCACCGTAACTGAAAATCTGAGGACACCCTCTCAGGACAGCCTTGCAACCAAGAGGACAAACAGTGTACAAAGTTCAAAGAAAGGGAATGCGTCGTTAATTTTCGACTGATGCATGCGGATTTAAGTAAAGATTTGTGTATGTGGCGTAAAGAAACCGCGGTGGGGCAAAACCCCTAGAAAAGTACAATTGGTGCACAATGCATGGCATTCAAACATCGTCGACAACTTCAGTATTAATAATCGGGTTCCCAAAAATTAAAATTTTTAAATATTACACAAATATGTTTAAAATATTTAATTTCCAATTACGCTTTTATGAACTAAGTGTCTATAGCTTTGTGCAAGATAATCTGTATCTATTTTCAATTAATAACACTATGCTAGTTGGAAAACCTGTCAAGCGGGGCACCCGGCGGATTAACATAATTCGGATACACTGAATCCAGTGGTGCTAACCGTTTTTTTTAGGATAGCTCTTGTTTTCGAAATATACCGGTATTTCGAAAATGGAGGAGGTTGCACAACATATATTCGCGTAAGTCGAAAACAGTTCAGTTTGTTGAACAAGCATAAAATACCGAAATTCTGCAATAAAAATGTCGAAATTTTTCTTACTTAAATAGCGATTTGAATTTAACGGTCTGTAACGACTTCCTGCTACATTCTTCATGTTTATAAACATGTTAATCAGTGGAAGCTTCTACTTATCAATATTGTTGATAGCATGCGGTTGATTAGCATTGTTTTTAAAAATGGCAACACTAAATGTTTAAGCTTCTAACATTAACATCGAAAGCTCTAGAATTCGAATATACGAGTTTTGACCGTTAAGAACAATCTATACTACTCAGACGAAGATGGCAGTGTATATAAATAGTGACTGCTGTTGCAGTAGTGAATGAGTATAATTTGAAGCATCGTTAAGAGAAGACATTAACTGCACATACTTGTACATTATAAAGTGTGTGTATTTCTTCGAATTTATGAATGTTTATAAAAACACTGAGTGACTATTTAAGCTGTTGTTGTGGTACATTTTAAATAAATAAAGAGTTGTTACAAATTTCTACTAAAGTGCTTTTATTTGCAATCAAAAGTATCCGGTTTATTAAAAATAAATTTTCGGGTATCATAATTTTTCTGAAGGTTTTTGCGCAAGTAAAAATAATGACGTCCTTTTTTTCGGAAAATTTTTACTCCTTGTGGTGGTTCAACGCACATAAAGACGCGCATTTTGAGCACATTTTTCTGTAGAGCAAAACCGGTTGAATATATTGCAAATCTGATTTCACCAGTCAATTGTGCATCAAGAATTAATACAATTGATGTTTTTTGAATCATTAAAAATAGTTCCAAAAATCCACAACAGGAAGCGCAAATTTCATAAACCAAATTTTTAAAGCCACATAACTTTTTAATGGTTAGTGATAGAAAAGAAATATTGGTGCCGTTTTGCTAAGCCTAAAATAAGCTCTCATAGTGCATGTTTAAAAAAACTAAAATTCTTTTTGCTATTTTTTTATGAGATTTGCGCCCCCTGTTGTGGGTTTTTGGAACTATTTTTAAGGATTCAAAAAATATAAATTATATTAATTTTTGATTCAGAATCGACTGATGAAATCAGATTTGCAACATATTCAACCGTTTTTGCTCTACAGAAAAATGTGCTCAAAATGCGCGTCTTTATGTGCGTTGAACCACCACAAGGAATGAAAATTTTCCGAAAAAAAGGACGCCATTATTTTTATTTGCGCAAAAACCTTCAGAAAAATGATGATACCCGCAGAGCTATGAGTAATCTTAATCGAATAATGTGGTAATACATGGAACCGATAAAATTGGATTAGCGACATTTTAGGACGAATCTGTTTTCTCTGTGCAAATATGTAAACTACTTAGTTATTTAAATATGATAATATTGCTTGTATACTACAGCATATCACTTAAAAAGACATTTTAAATTAACAGTGACTGAAACTGCATACAAAAGTCCAATAAACGCAGACATTGGATGGTGATATAAAAGACATACAAATAGATTGAAACATAGATATATATACACAACAAACTTAAGTACATACATACAAACATATACACCTACATGCATATGTATTTATGTGGATATAACAAATGTATTTGATTTAGAATTGGCGTAGAAAACTAGCAATTGATTTTGCTTACATTTATCAATTTAATGGTAGAGACAAACCTACATACGTACGTACGTACACCAAAAAAAAAAACGCGAGGATGCATGCAACAATAGCCGCAGTTATAGCAAATCGAATAGCATTTGAAAAATCAATATTGTACATTGAATGGAAAACGGAAATGGTCTATATATACAAAATGATTGTACAAGTAAAGTGGTTCATGTTGTTTTTTTTTTTTTGTTTCTCATTTTATTTTATTTTCCCATATAGACAACCATAAAGGATTTGATTAACAACAAAACAAACGGGAAAAAACATGAAATGAAATGAACAGAGAAAAAAAAACATCTAAAAATAAATGGGAAACAAATCACAGCATTGCTGTTTAAATGAACATATGTTGACTGTCAGCAAAATACAACAAATAGAAAATATTCAAAAAAAAAAAAGTTTTGTGGTAATTTTTAAAGACTTGTTCGTGTTTTTTTCTGTAAGTTTTCCTATTTAGTATATTTAGCTAAAGATATTGAAAGGCTGCTTTGGTTTTCCTTGAGTTTTGTAATAAATTTTAATTATTTGATGAAATCTCATGATTCGAGTAGATACACAAATGAAATGTCAGTTAAAGTGTTTATTTAAGCACTCATCCTTTTAAGCTATTTGAAGTTCATAGTTTAAGAATAAATTGTGAGTTCACTTTTTTGAAAACATGCTTTTACAGAAGTTTTAAAAATCTTTATTATTATCGAATATTATTAGCTATATACATATGCACAAACATTTAACCAACGCACTATGTGCCCATTTCCAATTTTTGCGGCAAAAATTCAAATGTTCAACTTTCGATTTTTGAAAAAAAAATATTACGGTTCAATTCCTAAAAACAATTTAAAATATTTTTCTAAATGTTTATATTATGTGTAAAATTTCGTGTTTTTATTAATAATGTTTTTTGTGAAGTTGTGAAAAAGTTGTTTGTCTTCTGTAGTATAGAACTTATGTTGCCTGCATTTGCCCAAGGAATGATACATATGTGGTTATTTGTGGGAAGATCAGGCTTTATGTCAAACTAAATTTTTTTCCAACTACTTGCACCGAAGCAAATAATTTTCTTTTTTCTAGAAACATACTACAATTTTTTACCGAAGCATGAGAGCTCAATTTAGCAAGTTTTATGACGATTGCGAATGTCAGAGACATACACAATTACTTACCCAAAATGTACTTATAGCGGAGCCCCAACAAAACACCAAAGAAACGAAGAAATGCTATCTGTAGATAGTGCTGTGAGAATAAAATTTTATTTTTTTTTTTAAATTTTCTGTTAGTTGGAGGTGGGGTATAAGAAAGGTGAGAGTGGGGGGTTAATGGTAACTTTTTTAAAATGGTATTTGTGGAAAGTGCTATGAGAATATAGATTGAAATCTTTTTGGTTGGTGGGTAGTGGGTTATCACATTAGAGGGGAGGGGGTTATTGCCAATTTTTTTTAAATGCATATTTTGGCAACGGGGCTCTCTACACAAACTTTTATGACGCTAGATCCCTTGGAAATAATTTTTCCCGCAATTTTGGCTTTTGGACACGGAATGCAACGGAATGATATAATACGCTTCTGGTTATCGTAATGGATCCACTTTCTATCGCAAGTAATGATTCGGAGCAAACATAAATTTCCTTTATAGCGTCCAAACATAATTTCGGATATGCAAATCCGTCTTTCAAGGTCTCTCGGCTTAAATTCGTTTGGTACCCAATTTCTCTACTTTTGGATGAATCCTGCTGCTCGAAAACGTTTTGAAATTGCTGCTTGAGTAACTCCCAATGATTTTGCAAGCTTTTGTTGAGTAGTCCAACAAATCTTCATGGAGTAATGCCTCCAATTATTGCTCTTCAAACTTTTTTGGCTTGGACAATCTTTGTCTTCCATGACAGAATCACCACATCTGAACCGCAAAAACTATCTCTAGCACGATGGAACACATTCACCATAAGCTTTGATGAGCAATCGGTGTGCTTAAGCGACACTTATTTTTGAATCAAATACAACAATGTTCAATAGCTAGGTAAGAATAAGTGGCAGATTGTTCCCTTCAAAATACAAAAACAGCGTTCAAAAGATACACCATCTATTGTAAATTCAAATGTGTGCCTAATTTCAATATCTCATGGAAAATTAAGAACTGCTGCAAATCAATTTTGTAGCGCGTTATAACAAAAAATATTATATTTAAACTCTCGAAAATATTATGCTAGCAAAATTCTTCCATTGATTTCTTTTTTATTTTTAGCCCCATATAATATCATGGATGTAAATACTGGTTTGAAATGAATCAGCTCCAAATTTAAACTTATTTCTTTCTACAGTACCATAAAAACTACACAAATTAAGAAAAATTCCAATTTTTCGGGCCTACGAGTATGTTATTGTCAAAAAGACATGTATTTGGCTCTAAGAATCCTTTCAAATTAAACCCGATATTAAATATATTTTGTTGTGGGAGGAAAATTCAAATATTTCGAAAAAAAATTAAAAAAATCTTTTTTTGAAATTGCTCACGAACCATAGACCCTAAATATTTAGCGAGACGTTCGAAAACATCCCAATGCTTATTTTGAGGAGACTAACAAAATCACTTTTGTCTGTAGGTCTGCTTAATGCAGATAATATACTTTTTTGCAATTTTTTAAATACTTCTCTAGAATAATATTTTGGAAATATTTGCATTCAATACCCATAAAAACCTTGAGGTTAAAAGGAGATTGTCAGAAGTGTGTTTTAATTCGTCAATTAAAATGATTTTAATGAAAATTCCAAAATGTTATGAATATATGGATTCTGGAATGGATTCTGCAATAGTACACATAAATAAAAAATTCTATTGTCAAGACGAAACAAATGCACTCTTGTAGAGGCAGATCTTTAAATAAATTTAAAGATTTAAAATTTAAATCTATTAGTTTGGTTCATAACATTGAATTTTAATAAATTCTTTATGACAAAAAATTCTTGAATAAAATCGGTTTGCCCAAAATATGAATTGAATTGAAATTTTAATGAATTGATCGTGAATGAAAAATTGTTGAATGCACTCGTTGCATTCAAAATAAGAATCGAATTAAAATTTTCATGAATTCATAAAGGGTTAAAAAGAAAGTAATTGTATATAATTTTTCATAAAATTTTATATTTATTGAAGAATACCATTATTTTTGATCGAAATAGGATCAAATAGATAATAAAATAAAAAAAATTATAAAATAAAATTTTTCAGATTTTTAATTCAATTCATTTGTTGAATAGATTTAAATCTAAATTTAATTCGTATTATTGGCCAAATAATAAGTTTCATTCAAAATTTAATCATTCTTCTACAGCTCTGTTAGAGAGAAATAATTTTTTTACTTTAACTAGTCCTTGGTTAAGTCACAAATTTCATGTCAATTTCTGTGCAAACGATTTCTACTAGTTTATCTATTCTTTTGAGGACATTTCATTATTTGTCCTTCTCTCTTGTGTTTTACATAATATTACACAATGCAACATGTTCTTGTTTATTGGTCGGAGAGTTTTTGTTGTTTTTCTATGTCAGACATACATCAATATTTCGTTGATGCTAAAAGCAAAGTGCTTAGAGCAAAAAAATAATAAATGAATGAAGTAATCAAATTGCCATAAAATTGTTACTTTTCGTTTGTTGATATTTTTTCGTTTATGTCAACATGTCTATTCAATTCATTTTATATGTATGTTTTCAGTTTTTTTCTAATGAGTGCACACAGTGGGTTTAATTTTAAAATAGGCTACCAAGAGTTATGAAAAATATATGCAAAATGTATGGAAGAAAATGTAAACTTTTAGAAAATATATGAATCTTTCCTTGGAATTTCTTATGTTTCAATACGATTACAAGATAAATCTGAAACTTGTTTTATATTGGTCGGAAATATCATACCACATTTTGACGATTGGCTCCACTATATGCTCATATTGATCAATATGGTACTTTCAATAGAGTCTGCATGTCTGTCTATAGTTGAGCTATATATGAAAATGTTATTTGTCGTTCGCTTCTTTTATTTTTCAAATATTTTCTGTCTAATGTTTGTATATTAATATGTCATCATCGTCATTTTTAAATATTCAAAACGAACTTTTTCAGTTTATTTCAAGTGCAGTTTTTATCTTTATATGATACAGTACTCGTTATTCATATTTAATAAAGCTTACTTTTCAAATGTTATGGAAAAACATATAAAAATTAAATTTTGTAATTAAATTACTGTCCCAATAATCAAAGTAAACATGTTAAATTGTACAAGAGTTTTATTTTATTTTATAATACTGAATTGCATTTATATTACACATACATATTTCTGTATATATATTTCAAGTGTTTGAAATACCCAATTAGTCTCTAACTAAATTATTAATAATTATTTGGTTTTTTATGAAGTTTCTCATATTTAATGTATTTGCAATGCAGTTTGCTATCATGTAAAGGCTCAGCATAATATCACTGAAATTATATATTTTTTTTATTTTTTAACGGATCGATTTAGTACACATTTTAAATAACTTACTATGATTTTCTGCTTTATGTTTTTTATAAAAAAAAATTTCATCTTACCTGTAAAAATAGAAAAAAATATTATTAATACGAGTATAAAACGTTTTTTTAAATATATGTAGAAATTTATTGGATTTGAAAAATTATTTTAAGCTTTTTTTCACCAAATTATACTATAAAATAAAAATTTGTATGGCCAAAAAAAAATTTAAATTTAAATTTAAATTTTTTTTTTGAAATTTATTAGACACTTTTATGGATAAAAAATATTTTTGGAGAAAAAATATTTAATCTAAAAGATATTTTTCTCGATTTTGACCCATTTTAGGTCCGACTTACGACCTTATATAGGCCGTTGCAAAGGTCTTTGAAATATCTATCATTAGATATCTATATTGTCTATATTAATAACTTAGTAATCCTGAGATAGTTCAAAAATAGGTAAAAAGTCGAGGTTGTCATGGATTTTTTGTTATATCTCAGTCCTTTGAGCCCGATTTTCTCCATTTTAAATAGCAAAAACAAAATTTATCAACTTTTTTGATTTTAGTCGCTTTTCATTGCTTATTTTGATATGAAAGTTTATAAAACTTCATACCAAAATATATAGGAAATTTAGTTCTCAATAAAACATGGTTTTAATTATTCAAATCCGATGAAAATTGTAAAAGTTATTCAACTTTTAATTAACACCATTTTTAGTATTTTCTCCACAAGCGCATATGAATAAAAAGAAACCTAAAACTATAGAAAAAAAAAATATTTGTAAAATTTTGAAAAAAGTTTAATAACTTTTGCAAATATAAACCGATTTTAACAAGTAATATCTCATTTTTTCCCATTAAAAGTTGTCTTTAAAACAATGTGCAAAAAAGAATAGGTTTTTATAGAAAAAAATTAAAATAACTATTGTTGAATTTGAAAAATTATTAAAAAAATAAAAAATAAAGCAAAACTTTTTATAAAAACTTACGCATTTTTTTCGATATACATTTTATGAAAGCTTAATTCTTTGTTTATCCATAATTGTTTAAAATTTTGAAATCGGTCTAAAAATGTGTGAGTTAGAGGTACTAAAATACTACGACCTACCCTAAAACAGTTTTTTCAAAATATCTAAAAATTTTGAGGGTCCTCACCTAGGCCTACAACCACCATTAGGTCGCTTTTCAAGTTCTGACAAAAAGTGTCATTTTGTTGCAGAGTGTTATAAGTAATATACAAGTTTAAAATTTTTTAGCAACTCATTCCATCGCTTCATAATACACATGACGTATACGTAATATTTATTGTTCATACGTAATAGTGTTTAATAACATGTCTATACAAAACACAAACTATTCGGATGATTGGTTTGTTTTGGTCGGTAAAGTGGCACTTCCTGTGCAAATGCCTTGCACAAATTTCTACAAATACTTCGCACGCACTCACTCTAAGGCATATTTTTTTTTTTGGCCAAAAATGTAATCCTTCCAAATCGTAGATTAAAACATAGATATAAAGAAAGATGATTAAGAAAGAAGATCAAAAGCTAAATTTCATCTGCTTAGCATTATTATGATAGTGTTAATAATATCAAATTATATGTCATATTAAATTGAGAAATTCAAATGCATAATCGTGATGAGAGACAAAAAGTCTTTCAGATATATTTATTTAAAAGAAAAACAAAACTTTGTCCCTTGTATTGGTTATAGACATTTTCTTATTTTAATAAAGAAATGCATACATTTTAATAATAAAAATTATTTGTAGCTGATCCTAGTTATGTTTATGAATAAACTGGTATGAAAAATAAGAATAGGTTTCTTTCTTTAGTTTTTTTTATATTATTTTGACACATAGCGTATGCAATTGTTCAATATTCATTTGATTCTGTAATCAAGTCATTGTATGTTATTAAAGAGTGTTTTTTAGGCCCGTTAAAACTTACGAAAGAGTCAACTTTTAATCAAACATTCATAATGCGCTCACTTTTTGATATTTATGATTGTGGCAAATCATCATTTATAAATCTACGCTTGAACAAGTCCACCAAATTTACCAAATTTACTTTGAAAATCTGTCATCAATTCGCGCAAATTATTGACGACTGTTTTATCGTTAAATTGTGTTTAGCAATGAGGCCGATTTTTGGCTTAACGGGTTTGTTAGTAAACAAAATTTCCATATGTGGAGTGAGAACAATCAACAACGGATCCTAAGGCCTTCATTACATCCACCAAAATGCACTGTTTGGTGCGAATTATACATTTGTGGCATCATCTAAAATTAAGCCGGAGATCGCATTACCAAAATACGTTACCGCAATATGAGCATTGATTTTTTGTTTGACAATATGGATGACATTAATTCGGGCAAGATGTCACAGAGTTTTCCATTTTGATGTTTCAAAAAAACCAAAATCTTCAAAAAACGTTACATGCAACGAAAATATAAACAAAAGTCACTTCCGGGAGAAAGAGAATATAAAACTTGGTTATATTCTGTGACATTCGTAATACCTATGTATATTCTGAGGAAATGTGGTTTCAGCAGAATGACGCTACTTGCCATATGACGATTTATTGAAATCAAAATGTGGCGATAACTTGATTTCGAGAAATGGGCCTGTTAATTGACTTCCAAGGACGTGTGATTTGAGGCCTTTCAATTATTTCCTGTGAATCAACGTGAAGTCTAATTTCTTTATTTCTTCCATACAAATAAAAACTTCTTTTTACTCGTTATTTAAGAAAACCCATTAAAAACTAAAATTGTTTTTTAAACGAGGAAACATATTAAAATTGTTACAGGACATCTATTTTATATTTTTTTGATTTTTCAAAACATTTCTTTGAGTTTTTAAAGTCCATTTAAAAGGTTA
The DNA here is from genome assembly GCF_958450345.1 of Calliphora vicina. Taxonomy (NCBI): domain Eukaryota; kingdom Metazoa; phylum Arthropoda; class Insecta; order Diptera; family Calliphoridae; genus Calliphora; species Calliphora vicina. The sequence continues at coordinate 143,412,790 of NC_088780.1, read as the reverse complement.
TCTGGATATAAAACTAACTGCTTCGCGGTGTAATATTCTGCAAACCAACATGTTAAAAATTGTATAACTTTTATTTTATCTAACGTTGTATTGTCTTGGCGCTTTTCTTTATTTAGTGTTTTACGTTTTTGGTAATTTCACACTTTGGTTAAAGTTTTGCTATAACTTTTCGTTAAGAAAAAAATATTTCTTTCTATATATATCCTAAGATTTTATCATTTTCTCTCTAGTTCTTTTATATTATTTATTTTATTGTTGGATTTTTTTCTACTGCTGTGGCTAATATAGTAACTAAGTTTGCTTGTGTGTGATTATAGTAAGTTTTTAAAGCAGGATATATTTTGATATATGAGTATTATATTACCTCAACTTTATGGACTCTTCCTGTAGCCTTTATACGTTTATATTTATATGTAAGTTTGTATGTATGTATGTATGCACGTTTGAAGTGTTATTTGTATTAGTGTAAGCATAAAATCCTGTTTCGTTGTTAGCAGTAGGACAGTGTGTATTATGTTACGCATTCCGTAAATTTACCACACTATTCACAAACTAATTTATTGTTTCTTGTTGAGATTTAGGTTTTAACTCAATGCAACAAGTATGAAATTTGTCAGTATGAGAAGTTTAGGAAACAACTACAACAAAATAGAAACTTTCAAAAACCATAAATCGTTAAACATGTATTTAAGTACACACAAAAAAAGTTGTTTTATATTATTCTCCCTGATTTCGAGAACATAAATCTTGGCAAGTTATTGTGATTTATTTCATTTAATAGATAAAAAAATAATTTGAGAATGGTTTAAGGAAACGCCATCAAAAATTAATAATATTTTAAAAGGGCTACAATTCACTATTACGAGTACATACATACATACATACTATGTATTAAAGTATAACAAAAAATAACAAAAATGTGTTTTCAATTACGCAAATTATCTATTCAATAATTTTTGTATTTGAAATTCAACCAATAACGAAAATTGTATATTCAATTGTCAAAATAATCAAATTCAAAACTCAAAATTCAATAGAAAATATCAAGAAATTTTGTTTTTGAGCAAATGAATACTTGATTTAATTATGAAATAATTGAAACCAGTTCAATATGTGACAAATATTTGAATTGAAACGCTTTAAGAAGTAGTTTTTTGTGTGCAGAAACTGATAAAATGAGGCTTTAAGTTTTAAGTATAAGTTGAGTAAATATTGTAGTAAATATATTGGGTGTATGACTTAAAAATGCCAAGCCAAAAAAAATTGAAGACCAAGAATTGGAGGCATTACTCCATGAGTATTGTTATGAAACTCAACAATAGCTTGCAAAATCTGTAGAAACTACTCAATCAGTAATTTCAAAACATTTGCAAGCAGCAGGATTCATCCAAAACCATGGAAATTGGGTACCATTCGAATTGAACTGAGAGTTCGTGAAAGACGATTTTATATGTTTCTTTTTTGCACCAACTTATTAGATGCAATAATAAATGGATTCATTACGATAACCCGAAGTGTAAGAGATCATATGTGAATCTTGACCAACCTGCCGAATCAACACCAAGGTCATGTTGCTGAGTTAATTCTTTGTATATGGCTGCTATCTGTCCTGCTGACCACAGCATCACAGGGAAACTGTACCGAATCCAGTTCCTTTGGCTCGGAATCCATATTTTGTTATAAAGATGGGAAAATATCATAGCTAACAATGGCCAGCACTTTAAAAAAATTTACATTGTACAAATGTTTCAAAATAAAAGCTGAAATTTCGAAATTAGTATGTCATACACCAAATTTATTGAGTTAAAAAGGTTAGAAGGTTTGGAAACTAATCTGTTTATTGTTCACAATGAGTTTTGTCTTTGAAAATTAGTATATGATCCATTTGTGTTGTTTTACTTACAAATTTAAATATCTTTAAGTCTTATTTTATAATTCGAACCAAGTGAAATTTAACAGCAAAATATGTATGTCCTTGCATCCAAAAAGCAAACAGATCTGAATAATCACATTGCCTCTTAAATTTTGTCACACACAGTACAATTCGCACATTTTAATATCCAATGTCATCTGTTAACCACATTACTAGCAAAGTACACATCAGCAAAACTATATGTACACATTCACATAAAAGTATCTACACAAATATTTGCAAACAAATTCAAATTTGTAAGTGTGTGTGCACGAAAAAAACCACATTAGTTTGCATAAGAAATACAATTTGGTTGGCAAACGAAAAAAGTTATAAAAAAAAAATATGTAAAAACGCTAACGCAGCTAAATATTGTGCTATATTTTGCTCGTTGTAAAATTTTTTCCCCAGATTTTCACACTAGCAACAACAAGAAGAACAACAGCGTGTATTTTATTTGTATTTAGTTCATACTAAGCATATATTTTATTTTGTGGTAATGTGTTAGTAGTAGAATTTAACTGTCACATATTCAAATTTTAATAAGAATATACTATATATGCACATTAGGATGGTCCCAAACACAGCTGTGGCTGTTTCCAATTAAAATAAAAGTTCAATTCATTCACAGTATATGTCCTGGTTTCAGTATTTGTTGAGCTGGATCAAAGGATAATATGGTCCTTTGTTAAGGTATTTCAGATTTTTTTCATATTTCCCAAAAAGGAAATGTATGAAATATTGGTATCATGTGAAAGGTTATTGAAAGGTCTTCGTAAGTACCAAAATATTCGAACTTTTGTAACATTGATTTATAGTTTTTACAATTTTTACATATAATTGTACAAATTAATTATTTAGTTAAAATTAATGCCCATAAACAAATTCCCAACTGTAAGTGGCATTTGTTGTAACTATTGGAGGAAACTAAAGTAGATTATTATTAATTTATAACAAATTTAGCGCACAACAGCGGTATTGTTAGATGAGAAAAATTCAAGACATTGTATAAACTTACTTGTTCAACCAATATTTCAATTCAAACATTTATCCCATATTGAACTGGTTTCAATTATTTCATAATTAAATCCAGTATTCATTTGCTCAAAAATAAAATTTCTTGATATTTTCTATTGAATTTTGTGTTTTGAATTTGATTATTTTTTCAAAAATGTGTTTTTAATTACGAAAATTATCTATTCAATAATTTTTGTATTTGAAATTCAACCAATAACGAAAATTGTATATTCAATTGTCAAAATAATCAAATTCAAAACTCAAAATTCAATAGAAAATATCAAGAAATTTTGTTTTTGAGCAAATGAATACTTGAATTAATTATGAAATAATTGAAACCGGTTTAATATGTGACAAATATATGAATTGAAACAGTTTAAGAAATAGTTTTTTCTGTGTAGAGATCGGAGCCTTTTTCCCGAAATGAAAAATAGTTTATTGTTCTTAATTTGATGTATTCAAAATGTATCTTTAATGAATAACTATCATTCAGTAAACCATAAAAGTAGCAATTTTCCACACTTGAACTCCCGTCAAGTTTGAAATTTCATAGTAATTTTCTGATTCTAGGTTCAATATTTTAGAAAATTTAAAAAGTACCAATGCTTTAGTTCTCCTTTTTTGGTATCTTAAAACCATTGAGCCCCCTATTATTGGTTATTTCTTTAGTGCGAAGCATATGTATATAAGCTAACTAGTTTAATATATTCGAAAAGTACCATTTTTCCTTTAACCTCTTGAACACCCGTCAAGTTTGAATTGGAAATTTTTATAGAATTTCCTATATTAATTTTCTATCAAATGATTTTGTTTCTATAACACATATGCCCAATTCACAATTGATGCCGTAGTGTTGTAGCATTGTATGTCATAAATATTTTTCGAAAAAAAAAACAAAACATTAATAAAAAAAATTACGACATACAACGATACAACGCTACGACACCAATTGTGAATTGGGCAATATAATTTAATAAATTATCAAAAAACCGAAAGCAATCGATTTGAAATTCTTCGGCTTTTTGGAAGCTTTATGTTCAGACACAAATTTTGTTCATAAAATTATCTATAAAGTCTTAAACAATAGAATTTGTATCATGTAATAACTACATTTTTTATCTCATAAAATAAATAAAAACATTAAACTGTTAAACAAATAAAAAAATGTTTTCATGAAATGTTGCAAGCATATAGAAGAGACATAGAGCGGAAACTCTGTTGTCAAAAACCTAACTCAGTTGTCAGAAACCTAAGTGGTGAGCATGTATTAGTTGAAAAAACTATGTGAAAACAAAAAAACCACTCGTATGTGTGATTATTTTGAGTAATTATTTTGTTTGAGTTTTTTTCTAGTTTCCGCTCTATGTTTCTCTATGGTTGCAAGTATTTCAGTAAAATTAAAATGTATGTTTCATAAGAATTATAAATGAAAAGCTTTCTAAATTATGATTATATTGAAGACATTGTGCTAAGCAGATCGAAGAGAAAATAAGTTTCGAGAAATTTTAATAAAACTCGAACTAGATTGAGTTTTCAAACAGCAAAACGGTTTTGGTGTATTTATCTGAGGTTTACAATGCATTAATTTATACTAGTTATACTAAATAAAATGTTTGCCAAAAATAACAAAACTATAATTTATTTTGGACTTGGACCAGAATTTATATACGTCATTGACAGTGCCTTTCCACAACAGTTTCTTTAGGTCGCCCTAATGTATATATATGACTGTGTCTGTGTTCTTAGAGACAAACATATTGACACACATACATTTAGTTTGTATTCACACTTTAAAAAATGAAAATTTTTTACGCGCCCCAGCAGTTCTAGGAGACAGTCCTGAACTAGTGAATTTGCCAATAATTTAGGGTGGGAACTAGTTACTTCAATAGCTACATGACTAGTTATTTTAACATGTGCACGTCCTAAGCAATGAGATTGTCCGAAAGCTGGTCCAAAGTGGTCAACTCATTGGATTCACATACTGGTTACATAGCGTCATTTACTTTACTAGCTACCTAACTGGTAACTTGATCAGCTACATAACTAGTTAACATGTACGCAAGCTAATTAGCACTAAAGTGACTATTGACTTCACGCAATTTTACAGGGTATATCAGTATACTGAAGCAAAAATTAAAATAAACAGTATGAGAATTATCACAACACAATTTGCATAAAATCAGTTTGTACGAATTACTCACAAAACGCTTAAAGTGGCTACACACTAGACTTCTTAGATTCACATAAGTGACAATTGTCTTCACGCTAGATTACCTGGGATCCATAAAGTAACCAATTTCCTTCTCTCTGCTCTACAAGGAGTACATATGTGTCAAATGACCAAAATATAAATTGGAGTCAGCCAAGTGATTGGACATAAGTATAAGGGATACATTGACTACATGCTAACTGCTGGGGCTACTCTTGCAATCTAAATATGGCTGCGTGTATTCCTTGTTACGATCTCTGACACAGTTACATATACATGAGTAACCAAACACGCTCATGGAAATTTATTAGATAACAAGATATATTGCAGGCCCGAATCTCCGAAATGATTATTTAAAATTCATTTTGGATTAATTCAGATTTTATTAAAGATTACAATAACATTGCGATATGTTTCACCAATAATTTCTTTACAACAAGAATACCAGTTTCCCTCTATTAAATCGCTGACTCGCAAAAACAAAAATTATTTCTGTTAAAATTGGAAAGAATTTTTGCTCAAATATTTCACTTTCCTATGATCTTCTATATATATACTTCTGCTATAGGTAATATTAATTTAATATTCAAATAATATTGATTGGAACTACTATAAAATTAAAATACTTCTTGCTCAAACGTAGAAGATACGAAAAATTGAACGAAAATTATTCCATTCGTTTGTTTTGAATAAAGGCCTTTCCGTGAACTAAATTCGCAAAGTTTATCCTATCTAAACAACGTTTAAGCAACAAGTATTTAAGCCTATAGTACCAATAAATACGATCTTTATTTTATTATTTAGAATTATGTAAATTTTTCAATTAACTTAGTGTTAAAAATGCCAAAATCTGTACATATGTTGTTATACTAACATTTACGTTTTGGGCTTACATATAGTACACACATATGTAAACGAGATGAAGCGCATAAAAAACTAAAACCACAATAATAAGGTTTCCGTTCTTTTTTTATTTTACTTTATTTGTTTGGCAAGCTTAAAGGAAAATCAGCTCCTGGGCTCTAAAAAGCAAAATAAATTTGAACATAACCCAAAAAAAATGGAAAAACAAATTTTACGCATAGTAAAAGCGGAAAATAATGATTTAACGCAAAATATGTTTTTTTTTCTCTTGTAACGCAAATTGAACTTTTAATATATATAAAAGTGGCTTTTCTTCCACTTTTCATTTACATACACATATAGCAAGCCATAACATTAATATACATATGGAGGATGCATACAGGATATAGTAAATTTTCCTACATAAGCCCAGACTAGACAATCACTTCCTTGCGGAAAAATAGTTTTACATGTACAAGAGTATGCAAAGAAACGTAGAAATTGAGAATATAAACATATAAAGATCTAAACATATACACAACTGGGTAAATATTAGTGTGGCCTCAAAAAAAAGTTGTAGATTTTCTTTACCATAATAAGAGTTTAATTCATTCCAAGATAATGTTTTTTTTTATTAAATCCTGGTTTCAGAATTTTATGAGATGAATACAAATGTAATTTTTCAAAGATTTCTTATTTCATATTTCTCTCTAAGGAAACATATGAAATGTTACTATCGTATAGAGCATTCAATACCATATCTAAAATTATCGCAATGGTCCAAATATGTTGGAACTTTTGTTATTATTTTTGCAAAAATTTTATATTTTATTTTTATTTTATGGTTAACTTACGATTTACATGATTGTGTCAAGCGCATATATGGTTACAGTAAACAAGTATATGTTTGTGACAACAATTTTTATGATGAATCATTATATCATAATATGTTGCTCTCAGAATATGATATCCATAAGCCGAGAACAACATAATATGGTAAATCCTTCATCACAGTAAATATGTTCATCTATATTAGCTTCAAACTAATCAGTTGCGTTTGGTAAAGGTTCTCTGTGATGGTCTGGTCGGATTAAAGCTTCCGATAATAGATAGGGCCCTTTTTCTCCTACAAAATACAGAGAATTAACTTAGCGCTATGCATATTTGGCTTTAGTGTCGATTCGGCTGGTTGACGGGGCTTCACATGCGATCTCTTATGCTTGGGGTTATTGCAATCAAGGTCTCATTCCACCTTCAAATCGTATGGTAGCCAATTTCCCTGCTTTTGCATGAATCCAGCTACTTTCCTTTGCGAAAAATATAAAAAAATATAAAATCCTTTAAAAGCAGGTTTATGTCCTTTGATTCAGATCATATGAAACAAACGCCAGAACAAAAATTATGAGAAATGGTCTTCGCAAAAAAGCTTAACTTTAATTTCGCAGCAGTTTTAGGAGAAAGTCCCGAACTAGTGATTCTACCTATCATTTAGGGCGACAACTAGTTACATAACTAGCTACGTGACTAGTTAGTTTAACACAGCAGGAGTCCCTGCTTAGGACATGTACGTGTTAAACTAACTAGTCACTGACCCTATTTGATTACAATGAGACTGTCTGATATCTGGTCTACATAACTGGTTACTTGGTGAGCTACATATCTAAATATTTCAACATGTACGGGTGCTTATTGACAACAAATAGTCAATTAAAAATACAACTCATATACAGTCCAATGAACGATTGATTGTAAAGAAACGTTCTCCGGCAAATCTCCAATATATTACTTCTGGTGTGTAAAATAACTACTTTCTAACGTGCAATAAAAAATAAACGTTTAAAGTGACTTCGCCATAAGTTACTAAAAGACACTAAAGTGACTATTGACTTCACGCTATGTTCGTCGTAACGTCTAAAGTGACTACACTCTAGATTACTTAGAAACACTTAAGTGACAATTTCCTCACGCTAGACTACATGGGATGTATAAAATAACCAATTTTCTTCTGTCAGCACGACAAATAGCACATACGTGTCAAATGACCCAAAATATATAAATTGGAATCAGCCAAGTGATAAGACATTAGTGACAATTACTGTCTAAAAGAGATATATTGACTAATTGCTGCTGCTGCTGGGTTTGGTTGATAACATCGTGATCATACATTTCCTCCATACAAACGAGGCCGCCCTAATGTATATATGCTGAGCACTCAAGTGTCACCACACTACACTACACCAAGCTGTTAAACCGCAAATGAGTACAAAACGAGAAAGGAAAGTAAAATGTAAAATTGTGGCAAAAGTAGGAAAAGTAGTTCAAGAAAAAAAAAAACATACACACATATTCTCAAAAACTTCGTGTCTTTGTGGAACTGTATTGTGCTGGAGATAGCTAGGGATAAGTACTATGGTAACTACAAACGTAGTATATTGAAATAAAACTAGGGATAAAGAGTAAAAAAAACACCGCTTTATTCCTATTTTATTTTTTTCACATTGCTCTAATTCTACACTCTTCTAACGTCATCACCCATCTAAATGGAAGCAAATGAAAAAAGAAAAACTATTCTACATATACAGTTTATAAGTAGGAAACTCTTTCGCAGCTACAAAACGTACTTCTCTCTTCACAGCATGTTTCTTTCAAATACATTTTTTTCATCCATCCTCATTTTCTTATTTCTTTTTTCGTTTTGCATACAGCCCAATACAGCTGCGGTAAAATACATGTTTATAAATATGTATGTATGTATGTTTGTATGTAATGCGTAAACTGTTGTGAATTGCAGTTTAGTAGCGGAAATTGCTTTTTTGTCGAGCATATGTGAAAAATACACTTATACATACAAGCATAAGTGCATATATATTTGTTTATATTAATAGCGGTACTAGTTAAAAGTATTCGTATGTGTGTTTGTGTGTACGCTCTATAAGGATTTGTTATTTGTATAAGCTAAATGTATTTGCAAGTCGCTATATGCCACAGAGAACATTTTCTTTCTATATTTTATGTTAATATTTAATAAAAATATTATGAAAATTTTACATAGTAAAGTGGTTAATAACGTTTGAATTCCAATTTTTCCCCTTTTCTTTTCTCTCAAATACAAAGCGAAAAGAAAGGTGTAGAAAAACAAAACTCATTGCAATCACTTTATGCACATACTTAAAATGAAATGAAAGCACTTTGTTATAAATAATATTAATAAAACTTATAAGTGTTTTGTTTAGAGAATTTTTTTTTTAATTTCAAAGTAATTGCTTTAAATCAAAGTGTGTAAAGTGTGTAAGTTTTGTTTAATAAATTATATAATATGGCAAGGAATAGCAAAGGTTATGTAGCAAAGAATTATAAATTTCTAATACCAATGTTCCATAAACTAAAAAACAACAAAACAAAAACTTGATTATTACATCGAATGCAACAAGCTGATAATCTTTGAGTATTATATGTAAGCTCTTAAACAGCTTGGCTATATCACAAGAATTTATCAAACTCAATTTGTGTACCATTAGAAACACAAGGGTAAGGAAAAATTGTCATTCCAAAAAAGACCCCCTTTTGTTGGTTCTTACACAGAGAAAACAGATTCGTGATAGCAACCGAATTTGTTGCCAATCGAATGATTCGGTTACACACATAGAATTTGTTGGTTCTATTAACAGAAAGTCAGTTAACAAAAAAAACTTCGGTTAACGCAACCAAACTTTTGTTACCCCTTTTAAAATTTCGTAGCCGCAACTGTAAAATTCGATCACTAATGTAGAATCATTCGATTGGCAACAAATTCGGTTGCTATCACGAATCTGTGTTCTCTGTGTACTTCCCACTGGAACATATGTGGATATTAGTTTTTCTTAAAATTTGAGCAGATTCTATTTTCCAGACGGGTTAGTAAATACCTTTTACCCCCATATTGGCTCAATGTTGTTCCAAATTTCTAAGTTTATTTTTACTTTTCTGCTGAGTCCGTTGAAATTGTATTCATCTGATGTGTAATGAATTTAATATACGAGAATACATAGGCGTCATTGTCATAGGCGTCTCCCATAAATTATTTTAATTTTCTACTCAAAACTATAGTTTTTTTTGCAGGTAAAAAATTTGGACAATTCTACGAGAATGACAACCACGACTGAAAAAACAAAAACCCTTGAAACTTTTTTTAAGATGATCTTAATAAGAGAAAACAATAAAATTGTACTATTTTAAGGCATTTAGAGATTTCTACAACATTTTAAGGGCAAAAATAATAGTTTAAACTGACTATATTTCAGGGTAAGATTGCTGCGAAAACTAAGCTCCCAATTAGCATGTAGTATGAAATGAATTTGACTCCGAATATATATTTTCTATTTATTTCTTTAGTTTTTGTGTACATATATTTATAGAATATATACTGTTTTACTATCTGTCACGTATGGTATGTCACGTACGTTATTATATTTTATTTATTATAAAATCATTCAGAGATTGTTTTTATTTAAATATGATGGATTGTAAAGGACACATATTTGTATTTTGGACGGACGGATGGACACACGAACATCGCTTAATCGACAAAGATCTTCTAGGCCGAAATTCTAAAAAGTACTAAACCGCTTTAGATGAAATTTGAATTGATTCTTTAAAAGACTGATAAATACATAAACATACGAATTAAGATTACCAACAACTATCTATGAGATTATCTTACCCTTGTCAAAACATCACTATTCATTCTCCTCCAGCAGTACATATCATTAATATTTCGTGCACCTTAAAGAATTCCTTGCTAATAACTGTTTATATTGTTTAGTTAATAAAACCCAAAATGTTCTATTTAAATACAAAATTTATTGGCATACTTATAGTACATCGAAAAATACTGTATAGTTTAGTAGGCACATACATAGATATTCTTCTCCTTTTTGTAATGTTAGCCACAATATGCCTATAATTAGCCATTAAATATAGTGATTTCCGACATAAGGCAGTAACCAGCAGACAGAAACGCTCTATATGATATAGGAATTGTAGATAAAAACCTAAAACTGATATATTCACATACACAGACTCTCACATGCAACCTCTAGTCATGCGAGTAGTTTTTGAAAATTCCTTGGCATGTTGTAGAAAAAAGGTAAAGAACCTACTGACATAATAAAACATAAAACGTAAAAGACCAACACTTTTCAGACACTAACTGGCAATTTAAAATCTACAAGAAAACAAAAAAAACCTGAAAGAAAACTCCAAGTAGTCATTATATGGCCCTAAATATATATAATAGGGTGGCCATTATTTTGGAATTTTGCGATTTTCAATGCAACCAAGATCTAAAATTGTTTTCTGTCTCCTTAAATCAAATGCTGATAACTTGAGCAAAATCGGATAACGTTTAGAGGATGCGCATTTTATTTGAAGTTTCGTGTTTTGGGTCAAAGTAGCAATAACTTCAAAATAAGCAGCAATTAAATGTGGAAAATAAAACCAATTAAAAATGGTTTTTATATTTCATTAATCCGTAGATGTTTAAATATAAAAATATTTGGACATAGAAAACCCACTACAACTTGACACCAAAGAAATCATAAAATGTCGTATATATCTCAAATGACAAATTTTACATTTTCTAAATTTTTTTAAACAAAATTTCACTAAACATATTGTCAGTTCTAACAAACACTAAATGAAGATTAATAGTTCAAATTTTAACAGTTGGTAATTGGCGGATTTCGAGGAAATTTCTTAGCCTATTTTATAATATTTAATTCTGGATTGTTTTTCTCAACATTTAATGTTTGAAACTTGAAAAAAAAACCTCTTAACTTCTTCATGTTTGGCTAAAACATCGAAAATTTAAAAATTGTAAAACAAGGGTCACCCTAATATATATTCTATGGCATAAACTGATGTAGTAGTCATAGATCTAGAGTAGTAGCCAGAGAAGTGTTAGTAGCAAAAGAAGTAGCAAGACCAGTTGCTACTGTAGCAACTAAAGTAGCAGTTGTGGTAATGGCAAACTTTAATTTACGTTTACCAACATGATAAACTTCCCAAAGACAAGGAAACTATTGTTCAAAAATAATGCAGAGCCAAGTAGTATAAAATAACTTAGACGCTGTCTTAAAAATTTTATATGTATGAATTTGTGTTTGTATGTGTATATACATATATATGTATGTAATATACCTTTTGTATTGTAGCTACAACTTTAACTAAATGTGCAATTAAGCACATTTTCTAAACGATGTTGATGATGAGGATCCGGAAAAAAAAGTACACGAACTTAAGAAAATATGCTACATTAGAGTCATTTATTATAAAACACACTTAACCGTATATTTACTAAAATTGTATATGCACACACAAATACCAAAAACTTCATCATATCATGTAGATAAATGTGTGTTAGGACGGTAAACATATGGCTGTTAAATTGGTTTAAGTTTCTGTTTGATGGGGCTAAGGACTAAGGTCGGTCAAGCTAGTGCATTACTAAATTCATATGATTTCAAATGTATGCAAATATTTCAGGACAGTTGGCGCTGTTTGGACTCTGATAAAATTTAAAGGCAGTAAAGTTTCGCAAAAGATATTTTTTTTCTGTTCTAAATAATATTTTCTCTTTTTAAGGTAAAATTATTTAAAAAAAAGGTCAAATAAAGCTCCAGTAAATTTTTCATTTAATGTTGTTCGGTTGCGTTATTGTACCTAAATCAATTAAAATTTAAATTTAGTGGTTTTAACTATTAAAAGATTACTTTTTATAAAAATCACATTAAACATTAGGATTGCCAATTATTCGATATATATTTTAATCGAATATAAGTTTGCAATTATTTTATTATCGTAGTGATCGGTTCATTTTTAAAATTTCCTCGAATATAGTAGTGCAAGCCCGACCATATGATAGCCTACACCAAGTATATAAAAAACAGTCTTTTTTTTTGATATGAGACTTACATGTATTGAATCTTATTTGAATACCAACATGTTTAAGATATTTATGCTCGTTAAAGTGATTTTCGGAAGTGGGCCTTATATTTGAGCTATCAGTAATTATGGACCGATCGCCACAAAATTTGTTTGGATAATTTTCGTATATATGAAATATATTTGTGTTGAATTTTATTTGAATACTGACATATTTCAGAGATTTATGCATATTAATATAATAAAATGTTTGAGAATGCTTATATGGGAGCTATGGAAAACTGTGTACCGATCTATACTAAATTCGGTAGTCCGAGTTCAGCTTATAGAAGACTTATTTGTGTTGAATTTGGTTTAGATATGTTTATAATTAAGATATTAATGAGAGCTTAAATACATTGTTTTAAATTCCAATAATTTATTTTCATTTATGAATGATTTTCAGAAGTTGGCATTATATTAATGCTATTACTAATTATTAACCGATTATCATAAAATTAGGCGACATAACTTCTGTATATATAAATGGGGCTAGATGAAATAACTCAAGACATACAATTTTTGATTTAAAACATTTATTTTGATATATATTCCACATGCATCCCACTAATTAAAAAAGGGCACATTTTGGAAGAACGTTAGATTCAGCAAAGACAAAAAAGGAAAAAATTTTAGGTTTTGATTTACAAAATATTTATTTTGATAGATATCCCATTTGCATCTCACTAAGCGACCAAAAAGGTCTTCAAGGAAAAGACCTAAACTTTCTTTTGAGCACTAAAAAATTAAAAAAGGGTACATTTAAAAAAGTCAACAAAGTTTTTGATTTTGCAAAAAAAAAGCAAAAATTTTATGTTTTGAGTTAAACATTTAATTTTGATTTCGGAAAAAATATAATTTTTTTCGAAAAAATGTAGAAATTGCTATCTAAACTATTTGGCACACATTTTGCTAAGAACAATAGGTAATAAGTTAAATGGATGTGAAAAACTACATGTTTGGCCAAAATGTCATATTTTGACCACCTCTAACTCAGACAGTTCTTAACAGATCTTGTTGAAAAATTGTGTCTGAATTTCAATCCAATAGTTCTAACGTTGGTGCTAATTTCATCGGCAGACATCGATTTTAAAAGTTGGTTTACTTGACATATTCTTAGCAAATAATTTTCCAGACGAACTCATATTTCAATGATCTCAGTTTATCCAGTTTATCTTCTACTATTTCAATGTTTTGCAACAAATATTTTTTTTATTTAATTTTCTTCATATAAATCTGTTTCAGTTACTTTTTTACCAAAAACTAAGAATTAACAGTAGTTAAGACTAGCATCGACATTCATATGTAATACGTCTACATTCTTATGAAATTTGTTTAGTGTTAAGTTAAGCTTAGCAAGGCTATTGCATGAGGCGGATTATTCTAAATCCCTGGTGGTACCTGAAATGTTCAAAATAATAGAAGAGAAGAACAAGCTCTAAGGAATACAAAATTAATTAGCCAAAAATGCTAATCTGAGGTTTAAAATAAATGTTTAGAGAATACATTCATTATAATATTTAAGATTTTCATGAAAAATTTGGCAAACAATTTCAATGTTAAAATAAGAGACAAATAATTTAGTTTTAGCTAGATTTAACAGAACAATCCAAACATTTCGTAAAACCATACTTATAATTGAAATTCCCTGCTTCTTTTTTCATAACTCTCAACCCAAATACGCACTTTGCCCTTACATTCACCACCCTAATGGTAAATCAAAACTCCGGCAATCTTTTGCAATTATATTTACATTACAAACATAAATTGTTAATTGGATTGCAATAAATTAGTTTAATAAATTATTTCTCCTTCATATATCAAAGTACAGGCAGCAAGCAACAGCAATGAGAACAATAAAAAAACGAAATAAAAACACTCAAATTATTGAATCTCTCTATTACAATGTTTTTACCTCTCTGAAATTTCAATTTTAGCAACAAGGGAATTAGGGTCATAAAACTCAAGAGCTGTAGACACGTTTAATGTAAGAAGCCATCTACACCAAATGAATAATTACCCAACAAATTTGTCACAAATTATATAAAGTACTATAGTTTTTTTTTCTGGGTTGCTCTTCGCCTCTTGCTAACAACCAAGACATACCTTCGAACATACCAAACAAATATCTTTGCGACACTGCCACAACAATGCCAACGACGACATCACCATTACCACCAAAAAACAACAACAATCATAAAGAAATTTTTACACAAGTTTATTCTTGTTCTGTAAATTATATTTCGGTTATATACAAATGGTTTATGATGCGTACACTTAAATTACCTGCTGGAGAATTTAGTTAATAGAAATGAAGAAAATATTTACAACCCAGTAGCAGGCAAGTAACCAACCAGCCAAATAACCAGTCAACCAAACCCATCACGACAACACACACAACTTTAATGTTGGACAATCATTTATTACATGAGACTTTATTACAGCACTTGCTGGGCAACACAAACAGGACACAAAGTAAAAAGGCCAAGACTAATGTTGTGCAAAACTAAATAGAAAAGTAAGGTAATGACCAAAAGTGTACAAGTACTTTTGTAAATGGGTGGTGGGAGTTGAACCCACAAGGCCATAAAACAATGTGTTGCAAGGGTGCTAAAGGTAACTTGAGCTGCTCACAAACAAACTGTGAAATGGAAACGAAAGAAAACTGTTTTATTTTTTGTGAGATTAATATTAGGACTCATCTGCAATTAGTGCCAGAAAATGTAAGATAATGATTACCTAACCAGCAGCTACTGGTTAAAAGATGAATAAAGTATAAAGAAATGTGAAGAGAATCGTTGTATACCGGAAGTGTTTTACAAACAAAATACCAAATAACAGCAATTATATAAAACAAGTTGACAACATCTGTACACCCTACTCTACACGTGCTGCAGATACTGCTATGATTGAGGTGCGTTTTTTTTTTGGGGGGGAGTAAATAAAGTAAGTAAATGTAGGTTCATTTCTGGTATATTTTTTTTACCAAATTTCTCAGTAAATTAAAACAAAATGTACAGAAATACATTTAGCCGCTACTCCTTTATAAACATTAAATTTCAAAAAGCCCATCTGTGACAAAAAAGATTCTTATAAATTTTCTCTTTTCGTGGTTATGAAAACATTAACAGAGATTTTTTTGCTGCGACTAAAACTTTTTGTAGAAAAAAAACATTTTTAAATAGAAAACTGTTTGAGATAAAATACTAAACAAGTTTTTAATAAAAACTGTATTTCATAAAAATATTTGGTATACATGTTTTCCCTATACCTTACAAAACTTAAAGTTCTCCAGAAACTGGAAATTCGCTTTAGTATGATATGTATATACATAGATTCAAAGTTAATATTTTTTTAATATTACAAAATACCTAAAGTAAAATTTTAGAACTGTTAGCCAGAATTTACAATTTTGATATTTTATTTAAGCTAAGGAATCTTAGTTTTAAAAGTTTGTAGCATAGAAAATCGTTTTTGAACAAGGGATTTCTCAAAAAAACCATGCTCCATTTTCCAAAGAGTTTTGTTTTGAACCATTACAACATTTAAATTTGTTTAAACATAGTGTTATATAAATCCTTGAAAGGTTTTTATTTTAATATTGGGTATTTGACTTAGAAATGCGGAATTTTTTTTTTGGAATTTTTAGCTTTATTTTGAAACATTGGTAGAATATAAATTTATTCAATGTATTGGCCATTATTAGCTATTAAGTTTTCCCATCTTTCTTGCAACATAGGGATTCCGAGACAATAAACTGCTCAAATTTCGAGGCCAAGAACGAATCAAGTGTATCACAGAAATAATAGGAGGACTATAAGGCGGGTGAGGCAAAACTTCCCATTTACTTCTTTCTAAGCCTTTAACAGGTATTGCAACATCGTTGTAATGATGGCATATTACGGTTTCATGTCCGTCCGCATATTCTGGACCTTTTTCTGTTAATGCTCGCCAAATTTCGGCAGCTCATAATAGAAGGTCCAACCAAATACAGAGCATTATCTTAGCGCCATAGATTTTTCGCTTTAGTGTCGATTCAGCTTGTTAGCCAGGCTTTACATACGATATCATACACGCAGAGAAAAAATATAATTGGGCATGTTTACTGTAACCATTTATATAGTGTTACAACTTTTTTTAACTATATTATAGTCACAGTAACCATTTACATGATTGTGGTAACCATAATATGGTTAACTTACGATTCACATGATTGTCTCAACCATATATATGGTTACAGTAAACATATATATGTTTGTGGCAACCATATTTATGATGAATAATTTTATCATAATATGTTGTTCTCAGATTATGATAAGCCTTAAGCCGAGAGCAACATAATATGATAAGTCCTTCATCATATAAATGGTTGTCACAAACATATATATGTTTACTGTAACCATATATATGGTTGAGACAATCATGTGAATCGTAAGTTAACCATATTATGGTTACCACAATCATGTAAATGGTTACTGTGACTATAATATAGTTAAAAAACTTGTAACAATATTGAAATGGTTACAGTAACCATGCCCAACTAAACTATTAAAAAATTATCAAATTTTATGATGTTTCATGGTCTGCTGTAAAATTGCCGAAATACTGCATGCTTTAATTTAGATATCGTTTTTTTTTAAATTTACAATCAAATCGGCATATATAATTCATTATCTATAAAAACTGATATTATTGGTAAATTCACAAGGTCTCTGTCATATTGTCATAATGTCATAATATATAATACTACTCTGTATGCTATGTTTATTGTGTTATCGTAACCAAACAACAGAGACCTGTGTCGAACACCTAAGAGTCGGTTAAGCCGAACCGCCGAGTCGTTAAATATTAGGAAATTATGACAATATGACTGATAGAAGACCTAGTGAATTGACCATATGTGTATAAACTATAGCGTCACAAATTAATTTTATGGAAATTCAAAAAGGAATGACTATTTTATCGCCTGAAAGCCTCATAATTAATTGAAATTACAATGTCTTATTTAATACTTATTTAGAGCACATTTTTTGTCTTCATGACCTATAGATTCCAGCCCCAGCTGTACGGTCATAAAATGAAGTATATAAAATTATCATTGTTGTTGTTCACTTTTTTTTTTAAATTCAGATGAGATAAAAATATGAATTTTATCCGGGCTGTTTTACACAATTTTCAGTTGTTTCTTGGTAACGTTTTTTATCTTCTCTGTGTTTATTTATTCCTCTTTTCTGGTTATTGCTCTTGCTACAATTTTCATTGTAAAGGTGACATTATTAATTTTAATCGATTTTTTCCCTTTTTTGTCCAAATGATATTCCGGGTCGTTTAATGTTTTTTCTTGAGTTGGGTTAAACAAATGAATAGGATTTAAAGTTGCGACCAAAACGAGTAGTAGATTGTTTTCGCTGATATGAATTTGTAATTAGTTTTTCGATCTTCTTTTATTTGTGTGTTTCTCTTGTGTTTTTACTTAAATAAATTATGGTTCCCTAAAGGAGTAACTGTC
Organism: Calliphora vicina; assembly: GCF_958450345.1. NCBI lineage: Eukaryota > Metazoa > Arthropoda > Insecta > Diptera > Calliphoridae > Calliphora > Calliphora vicina. The sequence continues at coordinate 143,394,337 of NC_088780.1, read as the reverse complement.
AAAAGGTTGTTAAGAGATAACAACAAATAACAAAAAATTGGAGGGAGAAATAACAACCAGCACCATTACAAAAATAGGAAAAGAAATGAATTTGTGTTAATTTATAAATCTGTGTAGAAACAAAGTGTCATTTGTGTACACGTTTCTATAAGATTTTTCAGATTATTAAAAAGTAATTAATTAATTATACATTTTTTTTCGATTCTACTTTGGAACTTTTTGTCTCATATTTCTATATTACTGGGCAGAATCGAAAAGATATTAATGGTTTTTTTGTAACAAAATATTTTAATGGTATTAGTAATATTACGGACACTTGTAAACAAAATATTTAAGTGTTCACTTGTAGAACCCTTTATTTAAAATTCTCTTTGAAGTCATTACTTATTTGTGAAAAGGGGAAACATTTTTGGGGAATTTTTTTTTGTAAATTTTATCAAACGGGAACAATATTTTTTAAGTGCTGGAGGGTAAAATAAATATGTTTTTCTAGCCAAAGGGTAAGAATAACACGGAATTTTTGTTAGCAAATATTTAAATAATGCAACATTTGAGAACTAATATAAATGGTAGTCAGTGGTAGTATATGAAAGTTATTTCTATTTTGGAAGTTGGGAAAAGTGTGAAAATGCTTTATATTATTGTGTTCTAGTATTATATCTTTTATAGGAATTCAAACAAATAAAAAAAATTGTAATAATTATATTTGCGTTAAGTATACATAAAAACTTGCTATAACGAAATTTAGTTTTTGAATGACCCACATATCTTACTTAACCAAATCTTGAGTTAATACATCAGATATATATTTTATTGGATTTAAAAGCTCATATCATATGCCCATTTAAGTTATCGGTATTTGAACAGCTTGTTATGTTGCACAGTGGTTTAAAATCTATTTTTTTAAATAATTCGGTGTCTCGGGAACTATTGGAGATATTGTTACGAAATTGCACATGGTATGAGCTGAGGTGTTTTCGAGTTGCCTTACGTTTGTTCAGCTTCCTAACGTTAATGAGGGCAAGTACGTAGCCCCTCAAAGTTGTTCACCTCGGGTCTCAAATTTTTTAAAAAAATCGCCAAAAATCCATTTATGATCCGAATGAGCTCAAATTTTGAATATAAATAGTTCTTGAGAAGATTTAAATATGCTTACAAGTGTAGGTTATCTCTATTAGTTGAAGAGATATTCAGGTTAATTGATTTATTTTTTTTAATTTTGCTCGATCTTTTAATGGTTTTTTAGATATGGCGGGCCTACGGAAGGCCGAAATATATCTCTGAAATATCAGCTATATTGGCGATAAAATTCTAAATTCTAAAATAATAAACAACTTGCTAACAGTTATCTCTTCCCTATAAAAAGTTATACGCATTCAAAGTTGGAACTTGTAAAAAGGACCGCATTTTTTACGTTTTTCTCCAAAAAGCCCATATATTTTATCTTTTGTAGAAAAAACATGTCTTCTTATATGATCCGGAAAGATAACTTAATGCAAAAGCGTGTAAAGAAAAACTTGGCTCACTTAAACGGACATACCACCCCCCAGTAGTATCCAAACTTGGCCAATTTAAAAATAAAATCGGTTTGAGTAAAAAATTCTAAAGAGGCAAAACACCGATCCACGAAAAAGCTCAATATTTGTATAACCCCATATGTTTTTTAAATACGTACTAAGTATTTTTACTATCACATGGTAAATAACGTCACAGTAGGCACTTTTCTAAAAAACTCAGGGAACACATTTTCCCCGTTTTAGGAATTTCAGTATTTGAAAATAAAAAATTTCGAAAATTCTAATGCCATTGATTTAAGGACATTTTAGTCAATATTGGTTCCAAATTTTGTTATGTTATCTTTAATTGTTAATATTTTACATTAGTTCAAATTTTATATTTTTATTCGTGGAAAATCGCCATATGAATTTTTTTAGTTTTTAAGGTAACTTCATTTACCTTAAAAACTAAACAAATTCAAAATTTTATAAAATTATTTAATTTTCCTAAAATATCAATCAAATATCAAACCGAATTATTTCGATAAAAAAGTTTGTAAACCACTGTGTGATGAAAGGATATGCATAGTGCATCTGAGTACATCAAAAATATCAAACAAAAAGTTAGTATCATTTGCAAAGGCTAAATATCGGCTTATTTATTTCTAGTAAAATTTATTCAAATTCCTAAAGGTTAAAATCATTATTTGCAATTATTGGAAACTTAAATATGAAAAAAAATATTTCTAAATTTAATCTTTTAAATCAACTTGTGGATATAGTCTAGAAAATAAATATTCTTAAAGATGTTTTAAATACTTTTATTTTAAATTTTGGACAAATATTCACAAAATAGCTAAAAATCTATTAAAAATAATGGAATACAATTAGCTAGCAAATATTTTACCAATTGTATACGAGCAAAAACCTTTGTTTTAATTCAAAAAATGGATGGTGATTGAGTAATATCACATAAAAATTCGGGAGATTTTAAAAATCCACAATATAAATTTGTGGTTTCATCGATTTTAAAAGAATACTTTTTTGGCCCATATAAACATGTGATATACAAAGTGTATGACTTTAGGGTTCACCCGTTTTCATTTAAACACACATTAAATATTCAATTTTCTCACTGACTAACAAAAATAGAATGAATGAATAAAAAAAAATACAAATAAACCCTTTTTGGATTTATGCAATGCTTTTTTTTTGCGTCCTTCATATGAAAGCGTACAATGAAGCAAACCAAACAAAAAAATGACAACAAATGTAAATATAAATAAACCAAAGAATAAAATATGGCGAGTTAAGTAAAAAGAGCAACCTTTTCTTGTACTTTTTTTTGCTTTCTTCTTGTTTCTGCTGAATGTAGTTTTACTTTGCTACAAAAGATACCAATTTAATCATAAGAAATTTATGCGGGTTAACTTTGTTACGTTTCAAGAGGACTCTTGTGTATATAAAACAATACATAACAAATGTACTGAGTGTATGTAAATAGATTCAAATATATAACTACAAAAAATATATTTTCTGTTTGTATTTTGTTTCCTTAGTCTTGTTTTCTAAAATGTGTGTAGGTAAACAACAAGATAAAAAAAGTAAGCAAATAATAAATAGCAAATAACAAGCTAAATATCATCATGAAAAAATTAGCAAAAATATTTGCAAAAACAATCAAACAAATGGGAGTAGGTAGGTGCTGGTATTAAAGTTTAGATGGTATTTACAGAAACTATATTATTTGTCTCAGAAAATTTTAGCAAAATTTTACATAACAAAGACACATATGGGCAATTCCATGAGAATGACTACCACGACAGAAAACCCAAAAACCCTTCAAACTTTTTATACCCTACAGCACCATAGTGGGGAGGGTATAATGCGTTTGTGCAGATGTTTGTAACGCCAAACATTTTTTATACATTATATATCTACAGAATATATATTGTTTTATTATAAGAAAAAAATCTATCACGTACGGTATGTCACGTACGATATTAAATTTTATTTATAATAAAATCATCCAAAGATTGTTTTTATTTAAATATGACGGTTTGTAAAGGAAAACTATTTCGTTTAGTGTAAGAAATTAAAAGAAAACAAACGCCCCACACGATTCGAAAATTTTCGCATATTTCTACATGTACCTCAAAATGACTTCCTTATTTCCCTCGATATTTTGGACAACAATGCTTCGAATGAACTTTTTATTATTTTAAAATATAGTACCCTCTGAATGGAACATAAAGACCAAATTATTTTTCAGATACTCTTATTTTTGCAAAATGAAACGATGATATGGAATTGCCCATATATCCAACATTTTTTCCAAATTTCAGCTACGTCCACTCGAAATTAATCATCTTCAATAAGTTATTTTTTTTTTGTTCTTACAGTTATAGACTTTATTAGAAGCAACATTTTGAATCAAGTATGAAAATATTAGGGTATAAATCAGGTCGTAGTCTGTTTGTAAAATTTATTATCTGATTTGTCTGATTTTCAATAACATCCTATTTTTTATGAATCAAAAGATATTACTAAATATGATCAAAATCGGAAAGACAGTTTGTGTTATGAAATTCATAATATATAAAGATTGTCTAAAAATTTCACAAGATTTGAAATAAATCAAAAACATTTACAGTATATTTAAAGAACAAGATCGAGTAAGCCAAACGAACATTTAACATGTGTTTTGTTATTATAAGAAAAACAAAAAACATGTTCTATAAACATTATGTTAGGGACAATTTTTGGTCTTCGAGGTTTTGCTGGCATACACTAACACTTCCTCACTTTGTCAAAATTGTACATTACTTCATTGCAACAAAGGGGGCTGAAATTCCTTGATGCAACACTAAATTCCTTGTTTTAAATTCCGAATTATTGTAGGTTTGTTGGCATAGCCTTTAAACTTAAATAGCTCCATAAAAATGTAGTTTTGATAAAGCATACGATACAATACGAGGCAATTCTAAACACCGAACCGAGTACACGACTTCATATCCTTAGTGTCACATGTCTTCCAAATCAATATCATCCAAATTAGACACAGACAACCAAACAAACATATCGCGATAACAGCAAGTATTAACAATCACTGCATGACCAGTAGTGTCTATAAACCTGTTAACCGTTTGGTTTTAGTTAAACGGTTGATTTAAAATGTGGATTTTCCGTTAATCAGTTTACCCGGTTTTTATCACTTGGTTAACTGGTTTTTAAATTTGACACGAAAGTTAAAAACTTTCTTGTTTGGGTGATTTTTTTATTTATATTCACTGTTATGCGGACTATGTATTTCAAACATTTCTGATTTATCATCTAACCTCCTGATATTTTGAGCTCTTTCGGTACAAATTTCAAAGAAGTATGGACTAATGAACCTCCAAACAATGACACGTTGATTAGGCATATTTGTTTTTTTTTCATAAACAGATGAGGATTCTCTGAACCCCAACTGAGGCAATTTTGATGATTAACAAAGCCGGCAAGGTAAGAAATCGCTCGTCAAATATTAAATTTTTACTAAGTCAAAATCATAAATTGTGATACTGTTTTTATTTAGAGTTACCAAAAATTTACACCATAAATGGGGTCAAACTAAATATAGCGTGAATTTTGAAACACCATCTACTTGATGGGGTCAAAATCTTTATACATCATTGCCACCCATAATAATAAGTATTTTAAGCACTTCCGTTTACCACACTATGTTAAAATAACGAATGAAGCCATGTTTGGTGTGTAACTAAAGATATCACCAAGTCATTAAGGCCACTCAAAAATCATGTTCATACAACAACACAAAATAGGCCTGATTTATCTGAAATATATTCATATTGTAAATGTTCAAATATATTTGACAAGATTGATTTTTCAATCTCCTTTACTCACTCACATTTTTAAATTATATCCGGTAACCGCATTTTGATAGTTACTCATTATTATTATCTGTTTTGTAATTGGTGAATGCCAATTACCAATTACATATAATTGGTATTTGATTATTGTCAATTACAAATTACATGTAATGGGTAAAAATTAATTGAAATAAAAAGTAATTGATAAAAAATGTATAATGATTATTTTTAAAGTATTTATTACCAACAATGTAATTATTAAATAGCTCGTACATTACACAATATACAAAAAATAAAAAAAAAATTGTAAATGCATGTTTTAATATGTAAATGCATGTTTTTCTCGAACGTCCAAATAAAATGTAGACTAATTATTTATTAGAATCGCACATTTTGCTGTAAAACGGCATTGATTTGTTAGTGCATGTTTTCTTAATATTGCATATTTAGTTATATTTAAGTTCAAAATGCATATTTATGTGCATATTATCCAAGTTTTTAATAAAAATAGAATTTTTTGTCGTCAATGGCAACATATTTGTTAAATTTGTTATAGATATAGCTCCAAATGTTGTCGACTAACTTCTCCATTCTATTTGCAATTGAAAATTATCATTTCAAAACATTTCAATTCAAAAAAGTTTAGAGTTATGTTTTTTCATTACAATTAGCAATTTCAATTTTTAAGAGATTTCGTTATCGAACGATTTTGTAACTTCACATAGATACAAAGTTTTACTGTAGTCATTTCAGAATTCACTTAATTGAGGCTTTGCGATAAAGCAATAAATCTGAACAATTTTTGCCGTTTTCATTTTTTTTTAAACAAAAAAATTTGCTCAATTTGTTATTATAACTCCGAAAGTATTGAGCCGATTAAAACGCAATAAAAAACGGATTAAAGGTTATGTAAATTTTAAATTTTCTAAGTTTATGTTAATAATATCGGACTAACCCTTTTTGAGTTATCATAAAAAAAAACTGCTCTTAAGGGTTAATTTCCATTTTTGTACTGTTATTGTAAATACTAGACTTCATGTAATATTTATCTTAAGTTTCATCAACATCGGCCCAAAAATAAATAACATTTCACTATCTTTTCATTAGAAATTCCAAATATTGAAAAATTTTACCTTTGACCTTCACGTTTTAAGGGTTAGCGTCTTTAGATTTCAGTAAAGGTTTCAGACTGTATTTAAAATTACCCGGACTATAATATTTTGAACAGATTTTACTTAAAATTAATAATAGTAAGGAGATTGGTAAAAACAGTAAACATTTTGAGAAATTGATTTTTTCTAGAAGTTTTCAACCTAAAAATCAATTTGTAAAAAAATTCTCTGCGGCTCCTCAAATTCTCTGCGGCTCCTCAAATGTGGTTGCCACAAATATATACTTGTTACGTTAACCATATATATGATTGATACAATCATGTGAATCGTAAATTAATCATATTATGGTTACCACAGTCATATAAATAGTTATTGTGACTATAATATTGTTAAAAAACTTGTAAATATATTGAAATGGTTACAGTAAACATGCACAACTATATTTTTGTTCTGCGAGTACTGGCGGTATTTATCGTATTATATATCATTGATTCGATTTTAGCAATACTTCATTTGACAATTAATATATTATTGCTTAAATATTCTATCTAAAAGTTTCTAATCTCTATCTTAACTTCCTGAGAAAAGTCCATATATGAAATAATTGCAGTTATACATTCTATGCATAAGAAGTATTTAATTAGTTTACTGTAAAAAGATTCATATTTAAATCTCCTCACATCAAAATGGCAATTGGTTTAAGACTAAAAAAAGCAAATATTATTTTGTTAGTATTTTTAAATATTCTTTCATTTAAAATACGAAGTCCTTGATGTCAATGTGAAGAGTCCATCACAAATGATAGACATGTACCATGCACAAATAAATAAGGCAATTCTTTAGAAGATTTTATTCAATTGTTGATACTCTACCTTAGGCTATTTTATTTTATTCCTAACAGATGGACTTAGGGTACTCAAATAAACTCGTCTGTGACTATTTTGTGTACATACTTTTGTATGTAAATTGTTTTTTTATAGTTATTTATATATTTCTTTTGTGCATTAAAATGTTTATACGAAATTCATTACACTATACATATATTTAGCTTTACATATATAAATAAAGAAGACCATTTAAACAATTTACTATTTCCGGTATTAAAAACAAAAATGTTTACAAGTCCACTGACATACATTATATTTAGTATAAAAAATATGAAAAAGATATATTAAAGGTGAAATAAATGCTTATTTAATCCTTACATTTACTTAATATACATATATACAATTAAGATACACATATAAATATTCCCATACTCGTACAATTCTTCTTCAGTTGACTTCTTTTAACATGTGTGCATTTGGGCTTGATGCAAATGTTTCATTTCATTTGATTGTATATGTTTTGTTTTGAAAGTATGCATGCATGTGCATGAGCACGTGTGTATGTGTTGAATAGAGATGGTAAAAACTGAAAATCAATTGACATCAAATCACTCAACTGTATAAATGAATGAACAAACTGGATGGTTTTTGATTCTTAAAGTTTTCTGATTGAACAAAAAAAAGAAGCAAGAATTGTGCAGAAAAAAAATGAAATACGACATTTTAGCACAAGATTGCATAGTTTAAAGTATTGTATTGAATGTTTGAACAAAAATAAAGTAAAAAAGAAAATGTAGCAAAATAAATAAAAAAAAAGTAGAATGATTTCGAACGAAAAAAAAAAATTAAATAGGAAACAAATAATTTGAACTGTTGCATTCGGTTAAGTCGAATTAGACTAGAAAAAATATGATTGTAAAATACTGGGATTTATGAGAGAAATGTTATATATCTTATATAACTCCTCCGTGATCTAAAATAACTAATCTATATATATAAAAATGAAATGCTGGAGCGATTTGGCTGAATTTTTTTATTCGATTCGAAATTTTCAGGAGATGGATTGTAAAGAAAAAAAATTCAAAAATTCCGGAGTCCAGTAAACTACAATAAAAAAATCTCCCTAAAGTATGCAGTACAAATTTAGATATTTTATTTGCAAATAAATAAGAACAGGCAGGTGTATGTGGGTTGGAGAAACTTAAAGAACTAACATTAGTAAATAGCTACCGGGCGAAGCCAGGGCGGTATCTTATAAATATCAATTTCGAAGATCGGCCCATACTTTCTTATATCTCCCATATAAAGACAACTACCGCACAACAATTTAACCAACATAAACGTTGTATAAAAATTAATATCGAACCAAAATTTTACACAGATCAGTTGTATGTGTGCAGATGTTTACTGGGTTTTATGACAATCAGTACATAATTGGCCATATCTCCCACATAAGATTCGCTTCCCAAAATTACTATAACAACCATAAAACTCTTGGACGATGGTATATAAGATTCGGCACAGCCGAATATAACAAATATTACCAATCCTATTAAAATTTTGATACAAATTTTTGTTTTAGAAACTCAATAAATATGTAATGAGTAATAAAATCCTTATTTTTAACAAAACTTAATGAAGTTTTCAACATTTTTCATTCTAAATATCAAAGTGTAAAAAAACTGGTCAATAAGTTAGCAAAATACTTTGGGAATGAATATGGAACACATCAGGGTTACCAAAGCTGCTTTCCGTTTTCTATTTTTTATCCAAATTTTAAATTTTGATAAAAAATAGGTCAAATTCCGAAGGGTGTAGGGGCGGTATATTCAATAAATTGGACATGTTTATTATATCAAAATATTTCTCGTAAATATACCTTATAGAAAAACATAAAATTGTTATATGTTCTTAAAGTAAGTTTTTTTTTTAATAGAAAAAGTATTAAGTCAACTTTTCGCCCAGAAAACACCAAAGATCTACTATTTTTTAAATTTTTTATTTGAAAATCGTTTAGTTTTGGGCCCTTAATTGGTATTGCTCTGAAATCTCTCACGTATTATTGGTAATTTAGTTGTCTAACTAACAAAAAAAAAAATTTGTCCAAAAGTACTCCCTATATTTTTAAAAAAGCGGTCCAAGGTATGGCAAAATTTTTTAATTTAAATTTTCATGATTGTGCCTATAACTCATAAATTTCAAGTGATAAAGTGCATACGCATATTTTTTCAAGAACTAGCCGAGGGCTATCCAAAAATGAAACAAAAAAATGGCATGTGTTTAGAAATTTTACATGACGAAGGTACTCTACTTTGAGCCCCCATAGCGCCGCTCCTGGAGCATTTGTAGAGTCCATTTGTAATGACCAGTAGTTTAGAAATGCCAGATATATTTCCAAACAATTTTGATTCTGCCCCACTGTGAAATGGTGCAAAACTGAACAGTTTTTTTTAAATGTTTTTATTTTTTACATTAAATAAATAAATATGTATGTTCAAATTTAATTCCTAAATATTGGAACTATTGCCCTAATGGACATATTAATACTCCTTTGATTTTATTTTTTATTGCGATTTTTGGAAGATACAGCTTTTTCTCATTGGTGTAACGTCTATTAGTCTAAACTAGTGGCCGGCACTCTTTTCCGAAATACTTGGACTGAAAAAGGTCGCTTATTTTTCTGAACCAACACGAATGTCCACGAAGTTAATAAAAAATTACAAATAATAAAAAAAATTCCAATCTGTAGCTGGTCAAGGAAAGAAAGCGCATAACATGTTATTATACTCCATGTTCCCTGTTCTCTCCATGCTGAACACTGGTCTGAACTTAAGAACCCAACCTCTACTATAGCGCCAATAATCAAATCTCAGAAACTTAATGACAATACTAAACTCTAGTGTCTCTGATGCAACCACTATTGCTTCTCCATTTCCTTATTTCTTGTTGATGTGGGTTTTTCGAGTCATGCTTGCACTCACAGCCACATTCATTCACTCACTCAAGTGATCATCTACACAGAGACACACGCATGCTGTTGGTTTCGGTACGTTACGGTCGATAGTCAGACAAACTGAATAATTTGAATGTTTCGCATGATGGACATGATGCTGAGCGAAATTTCTTGTTTGTTTGGTATTTTGTTGGGTTTTCTTGGTTTCAAAAGGAAAAAAAATATCAACAACAATAACAGAAAAAAAATAAACGAAAGAAGAATCAAATTTGCATGTTATTCCCAAAACGAAAAGAAATGACATTAAAAAACGTCTCTGTATACAATGGACAGCTGAAGGCTGTACAGAAAAAACAAGTAATTTTGAAAAGATGTTGATAATAAAGGAAAAAAATAAAAATTTTTCCAAAAAAAAAACGATAAAAAATCTTGCACATACAAGCAGCAGTGTACTATCATATGGGTAAAAAGTGTGTAATTGAATTTAAATATTTATACCAAAAATAAAACCAAAAAAATGTTACATTTCGTGATAAATAAATGGTAACGAAATTTATTAAGCAATAACTCAATTCGTTTGATTAAATAGTTATACTTTTATAAAAAAAAAATAAATGTTTGAGTTGCTTTACAAGGAATATCAAAGAAATAGTTGACAGAAAATTATGCTAAGTGAAGCGTAATGGGAAAATTAAATTTTTTTCTATTTTTCTACTTATCCACGTACATGCTACACTTTAAACACCTATTTAATTTTGCAAAAACCAATCAACTTTATTGTTAATTTAAAAACCACATAACATAATCTTTAAAATATTTTCATTAAAAAAATATAAACATTTTAAATATGTGGATGTCATCAAAATTATGTTCATAGCATGCACACATTATAAATTTATGTTTCCATAATTTAAATACATACTTTTACTTTATGCCGACATATTTTTTATATTCAAATGAATATTTTAAAATAAAAAAATATAGACATATTTATACATATATTCCAATATAAATATCTCTTTGACAACTCAAAGTGAAACATATGTTTTTATCGTTGGAAATTTCATATTTTTTTTGTTGTTATTTATTTACATTTTTATCTAGGCATCTGCTATACAAGTGTGTTTAAAAATTTATCGATACGAGCTGGATATCAAAACGTGTGAATTTTTATGTGATTATCCTAGTATTTAGTTCTATGTGTGTGTTTAATATACACACTCACGCATTCATTCACAGCGTATGATTTATGTAAAATAGATGAAAAATTTGTTTACTCATAGATTTGTTTTTATTTATTTTCATATGTATTTATTCTTGAACATTTTAAGCTCATTTATTGACGTTTTATGTGATTTAACTACGAGGAAAGAGAAGTGTGTTTAATGTCTCAGAGTACTGGTTGGGAAATAGCAAAAACCAAATACATTTTTATCTTGAATTGAATATTTTCTAACATATCGGTTTTAAAATGATATATATTTTCCGAAATTCATATTATTGAAATTTACGAGATCGGGTCAATAAGTCCGTGACTTTGTGGACTACCCTCTACTTAAACGAAAGGGCAACAGCGCTCCTGACAACAGTCATCTGTCAGTTGACACTTGTCAAAATTTGAACAAACTGCGTCATTTAGTTTGTGTTTGACAGTCATTGATTGGAGACTACCTCGTGGCTTGAGAAGAAAATGGAAAAATGTGAATTTCGTGTGCTCATTAATTATAATATTTGCTGAAAAAATCAATCACTCAAACCAAGACTAAACTTTATAAATACTAGGGGAACTCAGCACCATCAATTTCAATGGTAACCAAATTGTTTATGAGTTTCGTTGTGGCCGCACAAGCACGAAAGATGACGAACGTTTTGAACGACCAGTTGAAGTCTCTACAGCCGAAATAATTCACGATATGCTGTTGGCCGTTCGGAGATTGACAGTGCGAGAGATTATGGAAGCCATAGGCATCTCCCATGTCTCAGTGGTTACAATTTTTAAAGATCACTTGGGTATGAGAAAGCTTTCCGCAAGATGGTTGCACGTTTGCTCAAAATCGATTGCGCTTGATGAATTCGCCATAGAGTTTGGCATTGATCAACCACAATATGGGCGACTTTTTGTGGTTACATTTTAAGAGAATTTGATAATCTGAATACATCATTGTATGTAAATTCCATTTAAAAAAATAATTACTTTGTTTTTCTTTTAAATTTTTCCAATTATTGCAAAAAAATCTATTTTTTGAGTTAATACCATTTTTCTGACAAAATGTAAACAATTTTATTATAAAAAGAGTCACATTTCGAATTAAAATCATAAAATAAAAACAGTATCAACTGTTTACAACTGTTTACAGTAGACAGATTTTGATGTTGTTAGTTGATTTCTTGATAAAAGTGAAATTTACAAAATTTTGAGTTAATACCCTCTTGTTGATCAAGTGCGATATACAAATTGGAGAAATGTTGGACAAAGTGTATAGAGCTCCAAGGAGACTATGTTGAGAAATAAAATGATTTTTTATCCAAAAACCTTCGGCTTCAAATTGAGGAATATATTTAGAAAATGACAATTTTTTTTCCAATATCCTGTATTCAAAAGAAAACGATTTTTAGGAAAATATATTGAAAGCTATGCATTTCTTTGAAAAGATATATATGTACAGTATGTCAAAAATGAGTTTACACATTGAAAATAAATTTATATTTTCGAGTTTGATTACATGAAAATACCACTTACTCTTTCATTACATATATTTTTTTGGTTTGTTATGAATATATACAGTATATACTAAGCTTACATAAGGAAAAAGTTGAATTACAATGTAAAATATACGGAAAAAAGTCAAAAACAAACATTATTTAATTTTGGTAGTGTCAATTAACTCTTTTCACAACCAATTTTATTTGTGTTTTTTGGTACACACTTAATGATCAATGGTACTTTACAGATACTTATGATCTGTATTCTTCTTCTCTATAAATGTGTTAGTTACTTCGCGATCGATTTTTTGTTTTGTGAACATCATAATGTAAAATATTGCTTAGAAAACTTCCAGGAAGAAGAATATCGTACAACGTGACTCTGCTAATTTACTACAATTGCCAATTGCAAAAAAGTATACAGGAGTTGTTGAGGATGTTTTTGGCAACACCATATATAATTTATAGTATTTGAGAACGAGCAGAAGTGAGGGAAGAGGAGCGTTAAAATATAGTGGTAGCCCTAGACCTAAAATAACTGAGCGCCTAATGTCAGACAACTTCATTAAAACGCTCAGATTTCAACCAGAATTCTTCCGAGGGAACTTAAAGAAGAATGTGATGTAGTCGTTTCCCATGAAACGGTTAGGCAGGCCATAATAAAAAACGAATATTCAACCAGAGTAATATATAAAAAACTACTACTTTCTGCACCAGATGTAGAAAAGCGTTTTTTCTTCGCGTCGATTATTGGGATGACGTTATATTATGCGACGAGACTTAAATGATCTTGTATTACAACAAAGTGCCATCTAGAGTTTGACATAAGGGGTTACTTTAAAATTTCGATTATGATTTGGAAGTATATCTCAAGCAAAGGATTGAAAGACTTATGTTTTACTGAAACAATCATGGTCGTGGAACAATATTTAAACACTCTGAAGAACAATTTGCTAAGAAATGCAACTAAATTTGGGTTTATCAGGACAATAAACAACAATACAAATTTTATCTAAACTTAAATTTTATATAGTGGGGATGTGGCTTCTATATAATTTCGGCGATGTTATAGACATGACAGCAAAAGGTCTCATCGTCAATCCAACTGAAAATTTTAGTGTGTATTTAAAGAAAAATATCGCTAAAAGGCAATCAAAAAACAATACTGTAAAATTAGAAGAGTTACAAAAGATATGGAACACTATGACATATAAAAAAACAAAAATCATCTGCATTTCGTGGTATATCCTAAGCGTGGTCATATTAAATAGTAAAAATGCCAAATAAGCAAATAGATTAGTTATTTAATTACTTAAAACTAACTTCTTGTAATTTGTGAAAAGAGTTAATTGACACTACCAAAACTAAATAGTATTTTATTTTTACTTCCTGTTCGTTTCTTTTACATTGGACTTGAACTTTTTCCATATATACGATTTATATATACTGTGTATATTCATAATAATCCAAAAAAGTTTATATATCGAAATAATAAGTGGTATATTTCTTGCTATCAAAGTCGAAAATATAATTTTTTTTCAATGTGAAAACTCATTCTTGACATACTGTATATACAACAGAAATTATTAATTTTACTTTATTCTTATTAGAAAATTTAAATTTTGAAGCTCGATAAAAGTCTTTACCCCCTGTCTATATCTGATAAATTTTTATCATGATAAACTTTAAAATGGTTGTCAAGACAAAAAGTTATCAGGTGTAGTCTCCATTTATTAGTATTATTGCTTCGTTATGACAAAATTAATAGTGCTTTTGCTCAGACATTGTAATTGTAATGATAAATATTTGTCAAGTATAAACAGGGGGTTAGGGAGAGTTATCAGTTTTAAGTCTTGTTACGTCTAACAACAGACATATAAAAAAAATGAAAAAAAATTATAAAATTGTTATCGTATCAGACGTTTTGATTCTTGATATATAAAATGATGCATGCAAACATGAAATGCTTATTGAGATAGAAATCACAAGCAGCACTTCATTCTTTTACTTTATTTTTATAATATTTTATAAAAATCGTTATTGAATTTTGTTGATTTTGTTCCAAAAAATATCTTATACTTCTAATTTATAAAAAATATGTATGTATGTATATTAGGGCTATAACTTTTTTGTATTTTTTGCAAATATCAAAATGGTTATTGAAAGGTTTTTAAAAAAATGGTATTACTTTATCGCGGTTGTTAAAAAATTGACCCACGCGTTAAATTTTGGAGATAATTTGTATATTTTTTATCCCAAAAACGAAAATAGTTTTTTTTTCATAAATATACCACTCTGGCTCGAATCTATTATTAAAATTTGCGGTAATGGAAAAAATCCGCTGTTTTACTAAAAAAAAAGTTACTAAAATATTGAGAAAATTTTGTGTTTTAAAAATCGTTTTTGTGGGTGAGGTTTTTATTCCAAAATGACCAGAAAAAAATATTTTCGTAAATAACACAACATTTGCCAACGCGTGGTGCTAGGGCAAAAATTTGGTTATAGCCCTAATGTAAATGCTTTTTTTACTTTTTGAAGTTTTGCTTTAATAATTTTGTTAATACATATGACTAACATTTCAGAAAAATAAGAATTGAGAACGTAATTTCGAATGATTCATTGGCTAAAGTTCAATGTCTTGTCGAACATTTTTGTTTCTTCCCAACATCTATATATCACAAAATAAAATACTCCTTTAAAATACTGCAAGCAAAATTTACAATCTTACAAATAAATAAAAATGTTTATATCACCCAAACTCAAAGAAAATCAGTCTTTAAGCTCACAGCTTCATTTTTAGCAACAATAACACCATATTTTGAGACATTAATTTAAGTAGGGTAATTTTATGGCCATTTCTGCCCAGCGTACTTAGACGTTTAGCAATGTAGGTACATTTATTTTTATTTTGGGTTCATACGGCTTTTGCGAAAAATATAAATTTTTTATTATTTTTTTTTTCATACATATTTGAGTGACATTTTTGATGACACTTTGAGTTTGTTTTCATCACTCTTATGGTTGCCAGAAGTTTAGCTTTACATTGACAACTAACTAAAGGCACCTGTCACCGCTAACATAGTCACAAACACACTCATCACACACTAATTCATACACCGAATGACAAATACGCATATTAAAAAGCATAACAACGTTATACGAGTATGTATATTGAATATAAATATGTCTGTATGGATACTTTTTGTGCAAGATATTGTACAAAATATACGGAAGGAAATAAAAAGTATGAAAATAAACCATAAACATTTCATGGCTTTTTCTACGCACACACTTTCACTCACAAGCATACCTACATAGATACGCATGAAAAAAATATGTTGTTTTGAACTTACTAAGCTCATATTTTATATCAAAAGTAGATGTGTGAGTAAAAGTGTGTTTATAAGTATGTGTATTTAAGTATCATAGTGTTGTAGATCCTCTTAGCGGTTTTTGGAAATGTCAAGTATTTATCCCTTATGATGCTTATACAGCATATTTGTACTTACTTACAGTTTTGTTTACGAACCTACAGACATACTTACTCACATTTATAAACGAGGGTTATCTTAGAAGTCGTTTCAAATACAATGCATAGTTACTATATTATGTGTAAATTTTTGGTAAATGAAATCATACATTTCATGATGATCTGACCTAAGCGAACAGTTAAATGCGCATTGGAACTAGCTTATTCCCCAACAATAAATTTCAGTGAATTTATCAATTATTGGGAATTCAGCACACTAATTCTTAACAAAAAAAAATAATTCTGTATTCCCGTATAACTTTTTGATAAACATTTATAAAGATATTTTTAAATATTGGCAGGAAACACATATTTTCGACAAGGCATCTGATCTTACCCGTTCCAAATTTGTTAATACTTGGTATACAACTTTAACACAAAGGGACCTACTGTATGGACCCACGTGAGTTATTCTCTTCCTGTCTCTACAAAGCAGCTGCCTACTAACCTAACACAACTTCGTTGGAAATTGAGTGATCACTCAATTTCGGAAATCGTAAGTTAATTGTGATTGGTCAATTCATAATAAGGGGAAATAAAATAAGTGTTTAATGTAAACTAGAATTAAGATAATTTATGTATAACATGTAAGAAAGTGTGATCGGTCAAGCCCAACCATATAATACCCTACACTAAGTAAAAGAGCAAAAACATTTTTCTTTTAAAATTTCATTAATTTATATTTTTGAGTAATTTTCGGAAGTGGGCCTTATATGGGAGCTATGACCAATTATTGATCGATCGCCATGAAAATAGGTCGTGTGATTTATGTCGGAAGCGGGTCTATATGGGAGCTATGACTAATGATTGACCGATCGTAATAAAATTTGGTGACATGAATTTTGTATATATAAAACTTATTTGGAGCGGAATTTGTGGAGATACATATATAAATTAAACCTTTATCGGTCATAAATGTTCTAATTTCGGAAGGACATTTGTATGGAGAAATAATGGACCGATTTCAGACAGTTTCAATAGGCTTAGTCCTTGGGCCGAAAAATAATATGTACCAAATTTGATAGAAATATCTTCAAAATTACTCTGCGCACAAGGTTTACATTTACAGCCAGCCAGACGGACTGACGGACATCGTTTAAGGTGGGTGTTAGACTAATATTTTTGGGCGTTACAAACATCTGCACAAACGCATTATACCCTCCAGTGGGGAAGCTATATGGGGTTAGTGCTGATGTTTGTAATGTTCAAAAATATTGTTCTAACACCCACCTTAAAATATACCAATCTGCTCGGAATCACTTTCTGAGTCGATACATATCGCAATTTTAAAGATAATTCGACGAAATTTGGCAAAAACTTTTATATATCCCCAAGAACTATGCCTATTGAATTTAGTTAGAATCGATCCATTATTTCTCCTAGCCCCCATACAACTGAAAAATGTTGGTATTCAAATAAGATTCAATAGAAATTATATATTCGGTGTAGATTATCACTTTCTTACTTGTTTGAGTAATACATTAGAATATTAATCTTTCAAGGATTTATATAACACTAAGTTTATAAAAATTCGACAATTTGTTTTATAAATATACACAAAAACGTAAATACAGTTTTGAAAATATATCCTTTAATTCAAATTATCTCGAGAACCCCTCGTGGTCCTATAGAGTTTTTAATAAATGTTTTAATCGTGTAATGGCTCATATTTAAGTACAATTCTTGGATAATGAATTTTTGAGATATACTTTCTTCAAGGTCGATTTTCAATGCTTTTTTTCAATGAGCAAGGGATTTCTATAAAAAAATACGCTTTAATATGAGATTAAAAATTATAAAATCTGACTTTCAGTTCTAATGTTATTAACAATTTTACTCTTCTAATTGTTCAAAAAGTATTTTTTTGATCGAAATGATTCGTTTTATCCCTGATCTGACTTTCAGTTCTAATGTTATTTACAATTTTACTCTTCTAATTGTTCAAAAAGTATTTTTTTGATAGAAATGTTTCGTTTTATCCCAATTTACCCTTTAATATAGAAAAAAAGTGTTGTTTTATCAGCACTTTGACATCAGCAACTGAACTAATAGCTAAAATCGTTATTCAAGGTTGCACACTTTTTCTGGAGTATTCTGTCAAACACAGAAAAAACTATTTCTTAAACCGTTCCAATTCAAATATTTGTCACATATTGAACTGGTTTCAATTATTTAATAATTAAATCAAGTATTCATTTGCTCAAAAACAAAATAGATTATTTTCGTAATTGAAAACACATTTTTGTTATTTTAGTTTTTTCAATTACGAATATTATCTATTCAATAATTTTTGTATTTGAAGTTCAACCAATAACGAAAATTGTATATTCAAATATCAAAATTATCAAATTCAGAACTCAAAATTCAATAGAAAATATCAGAAAATTTTGTTTTTGAGCACATGAATACTTGATTCAATTATGAAATAATTGGAATCCCTCTAACTCAGAGAGTTCTTGACCGATCTTGTTGAAAAATTGTGTCTAAATTAATATCCGATACGACTATCTTTGGTGCAATTTTTTTAATGGACTTTGAAAATTTTTTCTTTTGTGAAAATTTTTTTTTATAAAATTTTGTATTTAAAATGTTTTCTATTTTTTTACTTAATAAGGCATAATCTTTAAAAAATATATATAGAAAAAATCTAACATTATTGCCTGAGTTAAGCGTTACTTTGGATGCGATTCAACGGACTGTGCGTCGCACAGTGGGGTCAAATGCGCTTTTTTTACGGATTTATTAATATTTAATAATAATCTCAACAACAATAATAGCGACGCTCGCAAAATTTTACGTGGGTAGCCCTTAGACCAATCCGCATATTGTAAAAAAATTTTAGGGATATAGGAGGGGGAACTCAATTACCCACCATATAAAATAATTATTAACTGTGCTATATCTATAGAACTACAATAGTTATGCACACTAAATTTGCTGCGGGTAACTCTAAAAACAAACTACACGTTCCACCAAAATCGGAAGGGTATACGTGGGTGGAATCGGGTTCCCCCCATACAAATGAATTATTAATTCTCCTATATCTATAGAACTACATCAGTGAGATACACTAAATGTATGCATATTATTGATAAAAAAAAAACTACCATATTGTTTTAAGATGATATCATTATATTAAGTAGTAATGGGAGGTTGAATAATAGAGATCTTTCCCAACTCCTGCCACTAAAAGACTTGCAAAGTTTAAATGCACTGCTTTGAAATTTATACAACACAATATTTGAGATGAGACAATATAAAAACTACAGAACTGAACGTGAGTGATAACTGGCTCCCGATATAAAACTTTAAAATTCTCGCGATCGCGCTCAATAACATGATTTTTTTATTAAGCTAAATTGCTTGCTATAGGATGACTTCGTATTAACCACAAGAAAAAACTTCGAATTAATCACAAAAAAAAAATTTAAACAAGCATATACAAGCGTGAGTGCATGAGAGTTAAATTGTTAAAATTCCGCGTGCTATTCATTCACGATTAGAAAATCAATTTATGGAAAACAAAACTGAAATAAAGAAAAGTAATTGGTAAAAGTTTATTATTGTTTATCGCATTATAATACAAGAATATAGCCACGTCCTGGCCTGACTAACACGGGACTCTCGTATTATTAATCACAACACTTGCACATCTCTTATAAAACAAAAAAAAAACAATGACAATAACAACAACAACGACAACGACAGCAATAAAACGTTTATCAGAATCGCAAAGTGCTTTTTGATGGTAGACTTAAAGGGTGAAGCTTTTACTAATTTACATATAACTTATAAGGCGCAGCAATGCGCAACCTAATTTTTTCTGAAACAACGCCTAACTGTCCAGGCTTTTAAATTATATTAAATTCTCTGCCCAGCTGAGCCCAGCTAATAACTTTATGTCCATTTGAACTGACAAAATCCATTTTTTTTTTGCACTTCCAATATAAAAACTAATATCAAAGCCACTTCCACAAATAATTCAAATTTAAATTCGACCAAAACATATCAATAAATACCTGAACTTGATGGTTGCATAATTAGATTTGTTAATTTTTTTAAATTACCTATCACAAATAGTATTTATTTGCGCAATTTTTTATTTTTTTTTATAAATTTTTTAGGTTTTTTTCTCACAATATGTAATTTCAACACGTGACTATAAAAATACCTTTTAATATTTCACATTAATTTTTTGCCTGCTGATGTAGAATTTTGTGCTCTTTAAGCTGGCACTTTCAGTTTTCACGATACTTGAAATTTGTTTTTTCAATTAATCCGCAAAATTAGTATGTTTGGCCCCTCTGTGCGTCGTAGGTGCTTATAATGTGCGTGTATTTGTGGGTCTGATACTTTAACTTGATGGTACTTTTTTCTGTTGCTATTGTATTAAATGTGTCGCTTTAACAAGATTACATGTAACTATGATAAAAAATAAATAATACACATACACCTACTCAGATACGTTCACAAACCCAACTACATACATATTTACACATATGCACACATAAAAATTGTCAAACGATATTTTTCTAAGAAACTTGTATTTATAATACGCACTACGTTATCACGTAGATGATATGCTTATAGATGATTTAACTCCCTTAAGACTTTTAACCGATTAAATATGGGTACAAATATACATACATATGTAACTAACCAACACACACGCTCATACACCCACTCTCATACATACAGTTATTCATATTTATTTGTTTGTTTTTGTCTTCATGAATATGGGAGTTTGCCTTTTTAGCCTAGGACTCTGTTCATATTTGCGAACAATTATGATTTTTTCATGCGAAAAATTCTATATGCAACAAATGATCAGCTACTGGTTTTAATTTCGTCCGAAAGAAGTGCTGCTTATGTTATTTCGTAATTGAAAAATAAGACTGCCAGATTATTTCACTGCATTTGCGAATTTATTTCGCAAATATTTTATATGTATTTTGACAACATTTCGCACGAAATTTTGAACAGAGTACTTGGCTTTAGTATTTTTTTTTCGTTCTCACAACACAGATACATTCTTACATAAACACTCACATAAACAAATATGAAATATGAACCATCTATTTTACGATAAACATTATGAAAACAACACAAAAGCAACAAAAGAAAATTGTCAAAGATAATGTTAACAGCAACAAAATGTAATATAAATTGTTTTTTATTAAGGAGTGAGATCGAAAAATTCTTAACATACATATATGTTTATAAAAAAGAAACCACTAAACTTACAGCTTTAATTTTTTTTTTATTTGATTGAAATTATTATTACAATTTACAAAAAAAATTATTTTTATAGTTTTAATCACTAGTGATGAAATTTTGAACCTTTTTCGGAAACCCTTCCATTAACGTTTTTATAGTGCTTTCTGTCACTTTGCTCGAACATGTAGTCCATCTCCGTTTAAAATCTACCACACTTTTGGACACCTTTTTTGTACTCTTCAATTCTCTTTTAACAAGAGCCCAATATCTCTCCACTGGCCTTAGCTCCGGGCAGTTTGGAGGATTTGCCTCTCTTGGTACAAATACCACATTATTGTTCTTGTACCACTCAAGGGCTTGTTTGCCATAGTGACAGGATGCCAAGTCAGGCCAAAAATAAGTGGACACATTATGAAGTCTTATGAATGGAAGCAGCCTTTTTTGTAAACATTCCTTGATGTAAATTTCGGTATTTATAGAGCCCGTTGTAACAAATGAGTGGCTTCTTTTGCCGCAACTGCATATTGCTTGCCATACCAAGAACTTTCTGGGAAATTTTGTCTGCTTTTGGGTCCTAAACTTTTCTTCAACATTCCCTCGAGCATCAGCAACATAAAATTTTTGACCTGGAAGTTGCGAAAAATCTGCCAGAACATACGTTTCGTCATCCATTATGCAGCAAGAATATTTTTTTATAAAACTTGACTTCAATTTCCGTGCTCTGTTTTTGGCCTCTAAATTTTTAGTAGCGTTCCTGTCAGGAACTTTTTGAGCCTTGTATGTTTTTAAACCTGCATTAGCTTTAACTTTTCGTACCAAATAGTCCGAGCACTGAGCTAACCGGGCTGCTTTCCTACCGGATGTGTTGGGAGCTCTTTTGAAAATGCGTTCTATTTTTTTGGCTTTAGAAACATCATGTGGACCATTCCTTCTACCTGAACCAGGTTTTCTATCAACTGACAAGTTCTCCCGGTACTGTTTAATAACATTGGAAACAGTTTGACGGCAGACCTTTGTATGCTTGGCCAACTTTTTGTAAGACCAAGTTGGGTTTTGTTGAAAATATTTAATAATTTCAGTACGCACTTTTTTCTGGTCACTCATTTTAATCAGATTAACAAAAAAATTAATATAATTGACATTACACATAATAACTGACATGTTTTTCAAAGGTAACTTGATCAACAAAAAAATTCAAATAATACTTGGGTTAAAAAATGTAATGAAAAACGTGTGTTAAGAATTTTTCGATCTCACTCCTTAAATTATTGTTTGTATTGAACGTTGAAATGTTATAAAACAAAAATTGTTTAATATTTATGTATCCGTGTGTGCAAGTAGTGTGTACAGATCTGTATAACGTAGGTGTGAATAAATGATGTAAATTTAATGTATTAAAGGGGTTTTTTTGAAAAAATTTTATTGTCCTATAATTTGTATTTTGCTTTCATACAGAAATAGTTAAAAGAAATTCCACCGCAAAAAAAATGATTTTGTCAATTGGTTTGTAACTTATCGAAATATTGGTCATAGACCCATAAAAGTATATACATATTTGGTGCTTATAAATTTCTATGACGACCAAGCAATGTCCATCCATCTTTGTGTTAAAGACACGATGGGATCTAGTCAGAAGTTCCAAGCATGAAGAAATTTTCCCTAAATATTTTCTGTTGACCAAAACAATTAAAATACGATAGGAACTAAACAATGACACCTAGTCAGACACAACAAGTTATTGTTAACAGCATACTTATGTGTACAAAATATGTTGTACTGGTAAAATGTTTTGGATCAAATATGAATATGAAAATATGTATCAATAAATAAATCGCACTCACAATTTCATGTTCAATGTCGCGTTCTTCTATCTGTTCAATGTCGCGTTCTTGTATTATGTGCTCTATCCAATCTACATTTTTTAGAATATCGTATTTTAATATTTTATATGTCAAATTTTATTTTTTCACAAATTGACAAATTCATATACATACATATTATTCTTTTGTCAATTTGTGAGGAAATAAAATTTTATTTCTTATCCTATCAATAACATATTCATAAAAATATAGTTTAACACGAAAAATGGATCGAAGACGTCTTAAAAGAAAAGCGCAGCCAATTATTGATTGACATCAGAAATATGTGCAGAGTTTATTGCATTTGAAAATGAAAACACATCTAACGCAACATTATTGGATAATAATAAAGGTACTGAATATGCATTATTTCAAGAAGAAATTGCTCGATGGTATAAAGTATACGAAATTGTTCATATATTTAATCGAAATCGAATCATTTTAGAACATTTTTAATACCGAAAAAGGTATAGTATATCGATAAAAATTAGAATCAGAATAATAAACGATTTTCGACTCTTTATCGCTCTGCACTCTACTTAGGAAAACACGTACATTCTCGACATTATATCGAAGTCGATATCGATAAAATTTTACGAAAAAATTATTCATTTTTGATATAACTTCGAATCATTTTGCATACTGGGATGAGCTTATCCATAGTAAAACAAATTTCACTTTCTAAATTATACAAAAACAGGTTTTAAAAAACCCGAATTCAGCTGTTTCAACTTTAGATTTTAGTGTTTTTCTAGAAGCAATCGAAAACTAATCTCGTTTTTTAACCCATTGGAAAATAAAATTTGCCTAGGGAATAAAATTTTGAAATATACAAAGAAAAAACATTTCAAGCAGTAAAATCTAATCTAATAATGTGACATCATTACGGAAATCGGCATTATAAAAAGTAGATTGTTGAAAATACTGTCGTGTTTGGCTGTGGAACCCATTGTATATTAATATAAAACAGCGGGCTACCTAGAGCTCTTTGCCCTTAACCCATTAATTTCTGTCCGATTTTGATGAAATTTTATTCAGACAGTCCTTAATCCATTGAATTGCATTCAATATTTTTATTTTTTTTTTGTCTGCCATACCTGAGCCTACAGGGTCTGGGTATTTTTCTACCCACTTCGGCATATATGGGTTCTAAAATGTATGTTTTTTAATTAGCTTCTTAGAAAAAGGAAGCCCTTAACCTTTTTTTTCGATGTTTTGATGACTACGTTGTAGATTTATCAATACCTAGCTACAGGCGTGGATACAGAGGGGGGAAATAGAAACTAATCCCTCCCCGTAACTGAAAATTTTTAATACCAAAAGAGAAAAAAAGAAAAATGTAGAACAAATATTATATTATAAACCCACCACCTCCACCCCAAAAAAAATTGGTTGACCAGGATCCGCGCCTGCCTTGCTATCATGTAAATGGTGAAAAGTTGAAACCACATATCTAACTAGTTGCGTTATGTTAACCATTTACCATCAATAGATCTACATAAGTCTGGCTTGATAAAAAATCATATAAAATTTTTTTATAGAGTAAAAAAAATTCAATAAGTCGGTAAAATTTGACGAAGTTCAAAAATCTATCGAAAATTCTTCAACATCTTAAAGTTTTAACAATTTAAATTTAACAATTATAAACACATGAGGAAAATAATGATGCAAACCATAAATATTTCCCATCAGATAAGGTTGATACTTTTAGAAAATGTTATTTATAATGTCTGATGAAATTCAAATAACTAACGAAAAGACTGGTAAATCTGAAATGGATCCCCAAGATCGTACTTGTAACTTAGAAAAGTGGATTAAATAGAGGACATCCAAGACTACTAGACACAGGGAGGTCATTGGGGACTTCCACTCCCCCCGTTATCTAGAGCCAATTATTTTCGAATTTTGTAAAATTGTTCAACTTTGGCCCAGTAGTTCCCCACCAAGTAGTTCACCACCAAATAACGGGAAACCTTGACGTGTTTCCTATTTATCCCCAAAGTATTTTTACATCCCCGAAGGAAATTTGAACCCTATAGTAAAAACTACCATTTCCTGGAATTACGGGGTTCCTTTGATCTTTTGACAAGTTGTTTTACACTTTATTATTTAGAATGATAAATTTAAAAAACGTTTAAAATCGCATTGTGTTTTAATAGAATTGCAAATATTAGGAACAATTTGATACACATTTATGCCGAACTATTTTTTTGTTTATATAATTTTTGGTCTTACAAAAAAAAAAATTGAAGTCAATATCTCAATTAGATTAAAAAATATGCCACTTTAAAACTCCGTCCTTCAAAACTATAGCACACGCAAGACTTAGCCGAACGCTTTCCAAAACTATATAAAACGGATGGGAAACCAAAATAATGGCACGTTTTTAAAACTTTTACGTGTCGAAGGTATCATACTTTGGTATGCCCCTGGAGCATTATCTAACACGTTTTAATTCAAATTATATCGCAATCGGACCAACCGTTTAGAAATGCCAGATTTATTTCCAAAAAATTTCGATTCTGCCCCACTGTGTGACGCAATATGGAGATTAATGTGCTGTTTTTCTATAGAGAACGAGTACTTTGAGTGGAAATTTAACATGTGTTTTGTTATTGTAACAAAAACAAAATACATGTAAAACGTCCACTCAAAACGCTCATTCGCTATAGAAAAACAGCACATAAGTTTCACTCCATACAAAATAATTATTTCATGTTTTGTAATTTTACAATTCAGTTAACGACATTGTATATTAAGTGATGTATTTAGCAGCGGGTTTTTACTGGTTGAAAAGATTTTTTATATTAAATAACTTGTTCATAATTGAGATCTAAATGTATTAAAGTTTCATAAAACAAATTTTGTATTCAAATTTTTTTCTACAAAACTCTAAGAAATTTCCAAATTGAATATGAATATGTGTACAAGATTGCAGATTATTAATTATTATGAAATTCAATTACCAAAGCTTAAGAACACAAGTTCTATGAAAGTATTACTAAGACAAAAGCTTAAAATGAAAACATATATGTGAGTTTAGTCTTGTAAACGGTTTGTTAATTTTTCTTTATTTCTGGATTGATTTTAATTAATTTTATTGCACTTGCCCTTTAAGAAAATTCTACTAAGTATCTACAAAATACTGAGCATATGGGATACTGTTACAATTTTACTTAAAAATCCATAATATGCATATGGGTTTTACAGCTTAAAACACATTAAGGATCATTAAAACCTTCTAAAATAACTTTACATTTAAGACTAGAAAATATATTTTTGCAGATATTTATACTATTAATCTAAATTTTATTCAATTCAAAAATTATAATTAATTACCATATATGTATATAAGTTTAAATTTAATTAAACTTAAATTTAAAAAAATCATTTAAGATAATTAAAGATATTAGGTAGATATAGAACATTTTTCAAAACAGAAATGTTGAAAATTCTAATGGATTTGTATTTTTTTTTTTTGTAAATCTAACAAACGTACATATGTATTTGCAAAACTCATTTCAGTGAACTGAAAACCCAAATCATTTTCAAAAGGCTTTTATGCACATTGATTTCAAATTGTATTTCTTCTTTAATTAACTTGAAAGGTATTTCAATTTACATTCATCATGTTTTATTTTTGAACACACGCATTTCTTAGAAAAATCTACACACAAAATCAATGGCATAGGTTTTTTATTTTATTTTTTTTTAAATAAACAAAAATATTTTCTGAATTGCTTTTTATTTCAATTTTGCCTTCGAAAAAAGAATGGATTTTAAACATTCATTTCATTCTATTGTTCAACGATAAACGATTTTTATGCTAAGCCTTAAAGTATGCAAGTATAAGTTTTATGGTAAGTAATCATAGTGTAGGAGTATGTGTAAACCAGAGCTGTAAATGAATCACTCATTTTTGAATTAATTCGCGAATCATTCACACAAAAAAATGAATTGAATGAAATTTGAGTCAATTCAAATGAATTTGGTAAAAATGAATTGCAATTCGTTTCTAATTCAAATGAATTGAATTGATTTTGAATTAATTCAAATGAATTTGGTAAAAATGAATTGCAATTCGTTTCCAATTCAAATGAATTGAATTGATGTTGAATTAATTCAATTCATTTACAATTCATTTGAATTGAATTGATTTTGAATTAATTCAAATGAATTAGAAAAAAATTAGCAATTCATTTCCAACTCCGACGCGAAATTCGCAGCATATTTAGCAGATTGTTCAAAGTCATCAAGTATGCAGTAATTAATCGACGGTTAAAAAGTCTTTCTTTAAATATAATGCGCCGTTACCATCGTCAGCTGACGTTGAAAGATTATTTTCGTACGCCTCTATTCTAAACATCCCTAAACGTGGATCACTTTCAGATGATAATTTTGAAAAGCTATTATTGTTTAAGGTGAATGGTGCATTCTAATTAAATCTAATTAGCCTTATTTATGAAACTCAATTGTGTTTTGAACTACATACATTGTTATTTTTCCTGATTTTTGATTATTTTTGGAAGATAGTTTTATTTTTTTGAAATAAATATAATATAAATATTAGCAAAAAGTTTGTCGTTGGGTGGTCGTGGGTTACAAAATTTCAAAAATTATTAATTGCTTCTTGAATATTAAATATGTTTTGTCGTTCAGCGTATTTCAAAATAAAAATCAGTTCTTCTTGAAGAAATAAACCCCAAACACCATGTTTTCATTGATCATGCGCGTATACAGGACAAGGCTTTTCAATTTTTTTACTGGATATTTTCATTTTGGTAGGAGAAATCTTTCATTCCCCCTAGAGATCTGCTCTTGAATTTTATTGATTGCAATACATTTTCGAGTCATTCATTTGAATTGCTAATTCTTTTTTCTAATTCATTTGAATTAATTCAAAATCAATTCAATTCAAATGAATTGTAAATGAATTGCAACTCATTTTTACAAATTCATTTGAATTAGAAATGAATTGAAATTCATTTCTGCCTAATTCGTTTGAATTGATTCAAATTTCATTCAATTCATTTTTTCAATTCAATGAATTAATTCAAAATTTAGCTAATTCATAATGAATTAAAATCAAAAAAGAATGATTCATTTACAGCTCTGGTGTAAACACTCAATAATACTGTGAGTGCTTATACGTTTGTGGGAGCCTTGAAAGAGTTTCTGTTTTTGAGTTAAAATTTAAACGTGTGCAGAGTATACATTTGTGTGGATGTTTGTATAGAAAGATTGTTAGGCATCTGCGTACCTATAAATTGGCAGTATATTACTTTTCAGTTTTTTTTTTTATAGTCTCGTAGTTTTTTTTCTTTATTTTTTTCCACGCATTGATGTTAAATTGTACGCCTTTGGCTTAAGGGGTTATAGTCATAAACCGTGTTGAGTTAGTATTTGTATTCGCAAGCATACCTACATATATATTTTTTATCGTTGCCATTTATAACTTTCTACGTACCTACATATAACTATGTATATATATTTTTCCTTCAGCGTCTCGTTTTGTTGTACACCATTTGTCAGTGTAATAAAATCAGGCTCAAACCTTCAAATGAAAAAAGGAAATGTTAAATGTTGTTGTGTTGTTGCTGCTGTGAGTTTGTATTGCAAAATAAATTGTTGTTTCGTTACTTACAAGTGTTTGAATAGCTACCTACTAAAAATTGTTTTTTTTTCTCTGGTAGTTTTTGTACATTCTGTATTTTTTTCATACAATTTTTTCCTTGTATAAACATTGAACCATGTTTAGCATGCCAATTTTTTGATGATGTTTACAATTTTCTGGGTTTTTTTTCTTAAATTTTTCTCCAATTCGTTCTTTTGTCGTTTTGCCTAACTAGCAAAGGTATTTATTCAAAAAATATACAGTAGTTTGAATTTTTCCCATCGCCGTTTCTTACTGTTAGGTTATTTAAGTTGTGTATATATTTTCATTTTAGCTTATTTGTCAGTGAAAATCTGATGTTCTTGTCCCTAAGTTTCTTTATTTATTTTTTTATTTTTTATTTTTATACGTTGATGATGGTTTGAAACGCTAAAGAATCATTTGTGTATTTCTTAAATTGAAATCTTATGCATAATATACGATTTGTTAGTCAAGTAGAACGAACATGTTTACATTCCAATCATTTTACCCAAGTGATTTCTCCTTCAATGTTACTATTTGTTTAAGGTATTTATGTATTTCACATACAAATATGTGTTTAATATGTAAACTAGTTAACGTGAAAAACATTTTATTCATGCGAAATTTTCCATATTTCGACTGATGTAAATAGTAATTTAAATATGATTTGTTTGGCCTACTAGCTGTATGATTATGATTCGCAAACGTAAGATAATGATGATTTGCTTTCAATTACTGCATTAGAATCAATTCCTTGGAAAACACTTAGATGCTATTATTTTGCCAAATTTATTTCTAAAATCCAATAATTACCGTTAAATGTGGTAGTTTTCGAAACATCATTTATTATCCTTTGACAAAAGCAATATCAATTTGTGTTATTTTACTGAAGAAAATACAAATACCTGTAGTAAAGCTTCGATTTATTTGGCTGCCTTGGCAGCTAAGTTTGATAAGCATATGTACAGGCTACAATTGTGATGTGTCCTTTTCATTGGGGTCATATTTGTACAGGGTAAAAAGTGTTATGTTTCCTTCTCATTGCTCTTGTGATCCAGAATTGTTCGCAAATGCCTTAAAACTAATATTTTGATATCGCTTGTCTTACTATTAATGATATTTTCAATACAATGAGTTTTAATCTCCTTCTTGTGCAATTTTGATTGTGGTAAAGTAGACACAATATTTCCACGCTAATTCTTATGATTATATGCATATAATAAGCAATCTATGAATGTTTATGATTCCTGGCTATGAATGGCTGTAACGAAGATCTTTATAAGGACAAAAGGGGGGAGAATATATTTAAGATACTATAATAATTGAGCATGAAGTAATACAGATCTATGCCGGTCATGAGGTCCTTCCCTGACTTGGATAATTACTGAATTACTGAAATTAACCAATAACAAAGAACTAAAAATCTAAGATCGATACAACTTGTTAAAATTATATTTCCATTACTGTATATGATCCTCAAACAATATTTTCATAATACATGGTTTTCAATTTTATATTTTTTTTTATTTTAAAATATACTTATGTGCAATTGATTGAACAATGTGAGAATATAAAAAACATTCTTAAAATGCAGTTTATCATACAGAAGCAAAAAAAAAAACAGCAAATTGGGAAACCAGCAGACCTTAATAACAGCTGACATGTCTCAAACACATGCAGACATTTTTCCCTTAAAGAGAATTTCAACAAAAATACAAGTCAAATAAAAATAAATAGCAAACAAATTTAAAAATATAATATTTTAAGCAGACATATGTATGTGCATCTGAGAAATACGTTTACATCGTATGAAAATAAGACAAAAACTAACAATACATACACATATTGGAAATGTCTCATAAGCTGTAATATATTTTTTTATTTCTTCTTATAAATTCATATTCCAGAGAAAAAAAGCAGCTCAGTGCATCTTATGTGAATATGCAATTGCTTGCATAAAATTTTACATTGTATGTACGCATAATAACATTTGCCAGTAAGACAAGAAATGACATCAGCCAAAGACAAAATTCAATAATAAATTTCTGGGATGCGAAAAAAAAAATAGTTTGTAGTTACTAACGACACGTCATGTCAGCGTAGTGTTGCGTTCATATTATTATTGAATATATATTTATATTTATACATATTTTTAACGCTCAACAAACCGATATTCGTATATCGTAAGGTAATTACATTATATGAGTAAATATGCGTCTTTCTTTGGTTTGCTTTAATGAAATATTCAATAAAATATCTGTGTATACTTACAAGTATTTACATATTTGTACAGTGAGGCTATATGCAACAAGAAAGCTTAAAAGTTTGAAAAAAATCAGTTTTAAGAAAACGTATGATGTACATACAAATTCGCTACATTACTCTTACGTCTTAACATATTAAAAATGTATATTATGTGTAGTTAGCATCTGAAAAAAAAGGCTAAATCGAAAATAATGTCAGAAATTCAGAATAGAGTAATATAATCAAATGTTATGTTATAAAGCCTTTACAAATATAAATTAGCAAACAGATCGATCATTGTAAACTGAGTCTAAATTTACCAAAAAGTACCAGGTTTGGTAAATTAGGCATAACGAAATTGAGGTTTTTTTGTAAAACAAATAAGGAGTGAGATCGAAAAATTCTTAACACACGTTTTTCATTACATTTTTTAACCCAAGTATTATTTGAATTTTTTTTTGATCAAGTTACCTTTGAAAAACATGTCAGTTATTATGTGTAATGTCAATTATATTAATTTTTTTGTTAATCTGATTAAAATGAGTGACCAGAAAAAAGTGCGTACTGAAATTATTAAATATTTTCAACAAAACCCAACTTGGTCTTACAAAAAGTTGGCCAAGCATACAAAGGTCTGCCGTCAAACTGTTTCCAATGTTATTAAACAGTACCGGGAGAACTTGTCAGTTGATAGAAAACCTGGTTCAGGTAGAAGGAATGGTCCACATGATGTTTCTAAAGCCAAAAAAATAGAACGCATTTTCAAAAGAGCTCCCAACACATCCGGTAGGAAAGCAGCCCGGTTAGCTCAGTGCTCGGACTATTTGGTACGAAAAGTTAAAGCTAATGCAGGTTTAAAAACATACAAGGCTCAAAAAGTTCCTGACAGGAACGCTACTAAAAATTTAGAGGCCAAAAACAGAGCACGGAAATTGAAGTCAAGTTTTATAAAAAAATATTCTTGCTGCATAATGGATGACGAAACGTATGTTCTGGCAGATTTTTCGCAACTTCCAGGTCAAAAATTTTATGTTGCTGATGCTCGAGGGAATGTTGAAGAAAAGTTTAGGACCCAAAAGCAGACAAAATTTCCCAGAAAGTTCTTGGTATGGCAAGCAATATGCAGTTGCGGCAAAAGAAGCCACTCATTTGTTACAACGGGCTCTATAAATACCGAAATTTACATCAAGGAATGTTTACAAAAAAGGTTGCTTCCATTCATAAGACTTCATAATGTGTCCACTTATTTTTGGCCTGACTTGGCATCCTGTCACTATGGCAAACAAGCCCTTGAGTGGTACAAGAACAATAATGTGGTATTTGTACCAAGAGAGGCAAATCCTCCAAACTGCCCGGAGCTAAGGCCAGTGGAGAGATATTGGGCTCTTGTTAAAAGAGAATTGAAGAGTACAAAAAAGGCGTCCAAAAGTGTGGTAGATTTTAAACGGAGATGGACTACATGTTCGAGCAAAGTGACAGAAAGCACTATAAAAACGTTAATGGAAGGGTTTCCGAAAAAGGTTCAAAATTTCATCACTAGTGATTAAAACTATAAAAATAATTTTTTTTGTAAATTGTAATAATAATTTCAATCAAATAAAAAAAAATTAAAGCTGTAAGTTTAGTGGTTTCTTTTTTATAAACATATATGTATGTTAAGAATTTTTCGATCTCACTCCTTAGAAGACTTACTACTAGAAAATGATTTCTAATTATTAGGGTATTCACTCGAGTAATGATCGTTCGATTAATCGAATAATTTCTTACGAATAATTATTCGAACAATTTAAAAATAATTTTCGAACAAGTTTATGTAGAATAATCGAATAAAATTTAAATTTATTAAATTGCTTAAAATTTTTCATAATCACTTTTTTGCAAAAATGATAACGACACTTTGGGGGCCCATAAAAAAAGTGCATGACTTTGGGTAAAACTTAGAGACACGAGTACTTTATCACGTAGTGGTGTCTGTATATGTTTATTTTTTTCGTGTTGCTGTGTTACTGCACTACCAAACCTTTATTCGACATAGATTTTTAAGCTTTAACTCATTAACGCCTGACCACATATTACTTCTATGATACATATTCCCATAGAGAAACATAGAGCGGAAACTAGAAAAAAACTCAAACAAAAAAATTACTCAAAATAATCACACATACAAGTGTTGTTTTTGTTTTCACATAGTTTTTTCTACTAATACATTCACACCACTTAGGTTTCTGATAACTAAGTTAGGTCTTTGACAGGAGGTGTAAATGTATTATTCTAATAACAATCTACGACTATTGAAAACATATACAGCCCACAAACACATCTTATAGGATGGGGATTTCTCACCATATTGGGGATTTCGTAATTAATTTGGGGGCAAAATTTCATAGGAAGTTATTTGGAATGGTTCTGTTTATACAGTTTTTTGTCAAATCTTAATTAGGAAACTATTGACTTTATTTCTGATTATACTCCATCAGAAATACTTAATAATCCTTCAATAAGTAACCCTTAACATTTTGTTTAACCCTCTAACCCGCAAACTTTAAAAAGCTAAAAAAATTTGTTGAATAATTTGTTTAGGGTAATTATGACCCAATCAACTCAGATTAGTCATCAGAAACTAATTTGCAAATTAAGTTTAGGAACCAGGTGCAAAAAGATGAAGAGTGCCTCGGGCATTGATGCCGGTTTAGGTGTAAAAAACAATAATTATGATACGATTTTATTGAAAAACTAATGAAAAAGAACTAATAAATAATATTTTTAATAAATCGGGCAACTAAAAGTTAGTAAAACTTAGATTAAACAAAAAATTACACACAAAACTTCACGTGCTAAAATTATGACATCACTAACAAAACAGCTGACTAAACAAAAACTAAAAGTAGAATGCATTTCAACCTTCGAGGGAAATGTGAAAAAATCTGTAACTAAAGTCACAGTTAAATTAAAGTTAAAAAAAAACATAATAATTACCTTTTTAGATAATTGGTGTTTTGTAATGCCTTGAAGCACTCTTGCGGGTTAGAGGTTAATAGAATTTTTTGTGTCTTGCTAGTTTTGATTCTTCAGCTAATTCTATTTTAACCCTTAAATGCATGATTTTTACATTTATTTTTCTATAAAGTATCAAATATTTAGTTGATTTTTATTTATTATATTTCATTTAGCTTTAGTTTGATTTAGAATTTCTTTAGTTGGAACTTTTTGTACTCCATTTGATTTTTTTGAATTAGCATCTGAATTAGTATCAAGCTTATATTCGTCTAAAATTAAGTGGAACTGGAATGTAAACAATTGGCAACAATATGAATTAAAGAGTTAAACATTTCGTCATAGACTGTATACTCATATGTATGAATATTTTTGCAACATTTTTTCTGTATTGAGCTATAGCTGTTCCCAATCACAATTTGACATAATAAAATAATATCTTCATTTTTATCATTTATTATTTTTATATTTTTTTTACATTGGTGAAAGTAGTTTAATAAATATGTTTTTCTTAAGCAAAATTTTTATTTTCACTTATGAATTTTATTATTATGCGTTTGCACAGCAATATATATTTACAATAATAGATTTCTCTAGATGTGCAAGTATTTTTTTTTTTATGAATTTTTATTATAAAATTATATTTTGTTGAAGATAAATTATAACCTTTTCTTTTACATCTTTTTTATAAGAGTTTATACATATATGTATTTATGTCTTATAACTATATGTACATTTCCTTCGGAGAAAAAAATTCTTTCTAACATATTTGCCACTCCACATGGGCGCCTTTTATTTCATTTCTTTGCGCTATAATTTTATGTTTTGTGTACATTATTTCCTCTTTCTATTTCTTGAAAAGAAAAAACAGCAAATTTCTTTAAAAGAATAAGTAATAATCGTAATTCGTGAATTCTTGCATTGCTGTTTTTTATTTATAAGTTGATATCAAACTGTTTTAGTGATGTGATGAATGAAATAATGCGTTTTTTTTCATACTTTATTTCTAGAATTGTAAAAAAGCAGAAGAAAACAATTTATTTTATTAAATATATAAAAGAAAAGGAAATTGATTTGTTCAAATAAAAAGTGGAAAAATTCTATTTATTTTTCTTGTATACATATACATATCTTTTCTCATGAAAATTATGATTGTATATTTAAATATAATGGCTTCTTTAGAAATATATGTTCAATTCACAACTGACGTTGTACAGTCGTATGGGTTGTAAGTCGTCTGAATGTAAAATAGTTGTACAAATGTTGTTGATAATTTCTATATAAATGTTTTGTACAACACCTACAACATTTTTACATATGTTTTTCGAATGTTGTATGAAAATTTAAGTGTTACCAAAAGTTCATATTTATACATAAACAAAAAAATTAAAATATTTTAGTGCAAAATAACAGCCAAACGATAACACTGAAATCAGTAAATTTATTTAATTTATGAAAAACGATAATTTGTTTTAAATATTTGTCAATTGTTTGCATTTTTTACACAATGCACACATTAATTCGCTTTTATTATTAATTTTACATATTAATAGATTTTGGAATGTTTTTTTTTATCATCTTAATTTGGAATTGTCAAGGCTTGGCAGGGTAAGCTTACGACTTGGCGAAATTTGTGTTCACAACCACAATAGTTGTAACATACAACGTACAACATACAACTAGGTTGTGAATTGGACAATAGTTTTATAGAATTAAAAAAATTTGTTCATACAGGTTATTATAGATAAGTTATTGAATATTGTATGGTGTAGCAATGACTTCTTAGAATTAAAGTTTTAGTAAGAAACATACAAAACTTAATTTAACATGGAATTTATGTTTTTTATACATAAAGACTTCTTAGAATTAAAGTTTTAGTAAGAAACATACAAAACTTAATTTAACATGGAATTTATGTTTTTTATACATAAAGAACTGAAGAACTAAATTCCATAACTACCGCTTGGCTACAATCAGTTAGGCTTTGTTGGGACGGATTTCAGATGTAACAATATTGTCGGACCTAGCAATGTGCTAACAATGACAAAACAATGTAAAATTATAAACTTTTAAATATAAATTTATTCAAAGTATTGGTCATTTTGCCAACGTTCTGGCAACATATGGATCCCAGGCCTAAAGAACTGCTCATATTTTGAGGCCAAGGACGAATCTATCCAATTTCGGATACTCTGTTCTCAAGTGAAGCGTGCAAGGTCTGGCAAGGCAGATGAGACAAAACTTCCCAACCACATCTTTCTAAATAATTTTTGAAAAGGTATAGCAACATGTGGCCAAAAACATATTTTAAGGTCTCTCGGCTTCAATTCTTATGGTATACAATTCCCGTGCTTTTTTATGAATGCTTCTGCTCGAAAACGTTTTAGAATTACTTGTTGAGTTTTACAACAATCTTCAAGGATTAATGCCTCCCATTGTTGACTGGACTGGGTTATCATTTTTGAACCGCACAAACTATCTATCGCACGTTGCACAGTGGATTATATAAGGTGTATGCATCTCATAATTGATTTTTGCAAATGATTGAAATTAACCATAAAATAACTTGTATCGTAAAGTTAGGTTGTCAAGCATTAATTATTTGCAGAAATTATAGTTATTATGCCAACAAAAGTATTCAAAAATGGCGAAAGAAAACACTACTTTCGACTTTAAAGATTTGGGGAGATAAAATTATACCATATTCAAGGGCGTATTTTGAATATTTATAATTATTTTTTTCAGAATTGTTGGAATGTTGTAATGAGATTTGTGTACATTGTTAGCAGATTTGAAATTTATTCATTTGAATTATATAATGTTTTTTGGCTTACCTACGCAACTTTGACTAGGATTTTAACTAATTTGAAAAATTAAATAATTTCATGAAATATTCAGACATTTATGAAAGATTAATTCGATGCCTCTCAATAATTGTTTAAAATTTTGGAATCGGTCTAAAAATATGTGAGTCAGAGGTACTATAGTATTATTACTTTTATACAAAAACTCAAAAAAAAAAAAAAATGTATTTTTAACCGTTCATAATTTTTTTTAATCATTCGATTTTTATGATTAAAAATATATATTAAAGCTTAAAGTCCACCTATTCAACGAAAAAAATCTGAAAAAATCCTCTTCCATTCAAATGTTACAGATTTTTGATCCGAAAATGACCAATATGAAATTCGGTGAGCAATCGTGAATTTAAAACTGTTTTTGATTTTTGGTTATAACGGGTTAACAAAAAATTCATTATTTTTAAAATAGTGTTCTTAACAAAAAAAACGTCATGTATTTTATATGAGATAATTTTAACAATTTGTACACGAAAACAAAATAACGTCGAAGTTCTTCAATTTCAAATCGATCACCTTACTATGAACAAATGAATTACAAAAACTATTTATAAATGGACTTTTTTCAATATTTAATTATTAAATTATTTCGAAAATAAAGCAACAAAATACGAAGAACAATTTTAGACCTTAGATGCATCGAAAATCCAAAAAAGGACAAATAAGGTCCACCCTAATGTATACATTATGCGAATATATTCCAAAAATTGTTCAATTATAAACATTATCTTTCATAACAATGAATTTTACCATATGACAATTGCATTTTCTTCCTTTTCTTGAAGCAGAAAAAAAATGCAATAAAATCACAGAATATTAAAGTTTTAACCAAATATTTTCAACATTAAGCAGGCATCATGCATTTATGTGAAAATGCACATAAATGTAGACAGACAATTGTGAAAAATGCTCTTTCAGGATTTTATCTGTTTCTCCTACGTACCAACTCATACCTATACGATATACTTGCATGTATCTTTTTAGACTTAAATTATCCTTTCACATACATACATACATACATACATACATACATATATATATTTATATGTATGTAACTAAATGATTGAAGTATATCTCTGCTTGAATAAGGATGCAGAAGAAATGAGGGAGAAGCCAAAATAAAAAAAAAATTATGTATATGGCAAAGAAACGTCCGTCATACGTGCTAAAACTTTATTGAGTATATTCAATTTTCCGTAGACATATTGATCAGAGGCAAAACCGAGCAAAAACAAAAATCAAAATCATGAAGAAAAATCATCATCGTTCTGCAGTGTAGTAAAATGTATATATGAACGAGGCAAGAACGAAAAGTTTTTTTTTTTTCAAATAAAACTAATATGTAGTTTGCAAAAGCGACCTTTATCTTATGACATTATTATAATCCCATTTCCTAAAACTGAAAAATTAAGGACACGATATCATTGTTCAAAGGATCCTAATCACACTATTATCCTCTTTCTGATAAAAATTAGTCTCGGAAGCCGCGATGATTTTTTTATATATCCTTGTTCAAGGACGAGTTTTATCAAAACAGGATGTTTTAGCTTTAATATGAGGTTGAACCTAAATAAAAACCAAACTAAAGGGAATTTCGAAACTCCTTACTTAGTAAAATATTAATACAATTTTCAGATTGCCCACACAGATATCTCTACATATATATGTATAAGTATGTAGATGTATTTTTACCTATGTATGGATGAGTATATGCTACACATATAAAAAATGTAAAAAATTGAGATGTAAGGAGAAAATATTGGAAATATAATTTTTTTATCCTTCGCTTTTTTTTTTCTCCAAACATTGATGTTAAACGAAATCTCAATGTAACAGAGTTTAAGAATGTAAACGTGAGTCAGTGTATATGCATTACAACGATGATGCCATTAAGCAAATTAACATGTAACATGTCGTGTCTGTGAAAAGTTGCAGCAACTAGCATTATTTTTTTTTTCTTTCTGTTTTGTATTTTTGGAAGAATTGCTTTTGGCCGGCAGCAAATAGCAACGACTGGTTATAAATTTTAACTAAGCCAATATAATTGAATTAAATCCTGTGTAAATACTTGGAGAAGCAAATAGCACAAAAAGAGCAATGCAAAAAATACCAACAAAATCTTCATTCATTACGATAATGCCATTTATTGCTACAATTAATATTTTATGGAAAATTTAAGATGACAGTTAAGTGCATCGAGGTAAAATCCAATCTGTTGTTGCATTTGAAATTGTTGATGCAATCACGGAATACAGAGATAATATATTGGTTAATTAACTAAATAACGTTGTGACCAAAAATAATTTCATATCGAATATAGTTGAGAGTTAAAAATAATTATATAAACCGTCGCACAGTGGAGCCTGTAGAACAACTGAGGTTGCAAAAATCTCATGTGCTCCTAAAACCGGCTCGTCATTCTTTTTCATTCTATTGATTGATCTATTTATTAGGAAAAGAATACAATTTTGCGAAAATGAGCGAATTCAGTTAATTGTGAATAAATTCAATCGATTTTCATGATCCATATTTCATTTTGTTCCTATTATATGTGGGATTGCAATAAAGTCAAAAATCTGAACAATTTTTACCGTTTTCGATTTTTCATTAGTTTTTTAAAACAAAAAAAAATTGAAATTTTCACGTAAAAAATATATTTTTTGCTTCAATTTGTTATTATAACTCCGAAACTACTGAGCCGATTGAAAAGCAGTATATATATGAAAATTTGTACGTAGCATGAGGAAATTTTTTTCAATATTCATTCAAAAGAAGGAAGAACACGAACAACTCAATTTTATGTATATCAAACAAAAAACTAAAATTTTGCGAAAATGAACAAATTCACTTAATTGTGAATAAATTCAAAAGCAATTAATCGATTTTTATGATCGATATCTCAATTTATTGCTATTATATGCGGCTTTGTGATAAAGCAATAAACTTGAACAATTTCTAACGGTTTCGATTTTTCATTAGTTTTTTAAAACAAAAAAATATTTTTTGCTTAAATTTTTTATTATAACTCCGAAACTTCTATGCCGATTGAAATGCTATATATAAACGGATTGAAAGTTATGTAAATCTCAATATTTCCATCACATATATAAGGAATGGAACCACATGTTCAATTGCTAGCTAGCGTTTCCAAACGAGTTATACTAGAAAATGTAGACGCTACATGCGACTACATCAGAGAGCCTTGCAAAGTTGCAACAAATATTTGAAACAATAATTTTTACTCTTTTTTAAAGAAAAACTAAGAAAATTGGTACCTAATATTAGTTAATTAAGTGCAATTAATTTAGTTTATGTTATGTAAAACTGTAATTTTTCAGTATTCAAACCCCATTTCATTTTAATTATTATAAGCGTTTCGTTTAGTGTTTGAAGCCATTATTTATAATTTCTAAATATAACCCACAAAAAGGAATTGGTTCGACCAACATTTTTTTCTTTTTTTGGAAATTTTCGCTATTTTCCAAATTCGTCTATATCACACAACGACCTAATTTTCATCCAATTATCAATTATCTGTCTTATTAATTTTCCTACTGACCTATTAACGTTCACGTAATTTAAAATGGACATTTTTTATTTCTTGTTTAATAAATAAAGGTAACCAAATGAGAGACACAAGTATTTTAGCCAATAAATAGTATAACTCAATACAGATTGTATTTTTTTTTTGGAGAAGCAAACATTTTACTGACAAATTCTGATAATTTTCTGAATTCAAAATTTTATTGCATAGCTATACTTACAAATATGTATCATCCATTAAAACTACAGTTATTGTAACTTACCTAGAAAGAGACAAAGTAAAACAAATAAATTAAATTAAATTTTTCAAGTAATAAATTTTTAAAATATATTTAAATCCCACACATATAAAATAATAATAGTACTTATGATATCGATTGCCTTTAATTCATACGAGACCTAATTTTCAAATCAACATTAATACATAGAAAACAAAAGCATAAACGATGAAAAAATATCTCAGGGGTATAGAATTTATTTTACTGCTGCCAAAGGTAC
The DNA here is from genome assembly GCF_958450345.1 of Calliphora vicina. NCBI lineage: Eukaryota > Metazoa > Arthropoda > Insecta > Diptera > Calliphoridae > Calliphora > Calliphora vicina. Next base: position 143,352,997 of record NC_088780.1, on the reverse strand, counting down.
ATCCTTGTAAAATACGAAAAAGGAATGAAGAGTAGCACACAACTTTCAACTAAATATTGCAGTAAAAATATTATAAAATCATAAATACAGAATAAGTAAAATAGCAAGCAAAAAATGTAAAATATTTCTACAACAGACAAATATTTAAATATGTAGCAGAAAGTTATGGAGTGTAGTGGTGTTTTGAAATGTTTGGCGCCAGCTACATATTATTTATTTATCACATAAATTTCGTGAAATCGTAATACGAAATCTTTGGTTTAAACACTTGCTTTAAATTTTGATAAAGTTCTTTTGCATGCCTGTAATAATTTTTGCATTAAATAAAAAAATATAATTTCTAGAAATACTAAGAAAAACTTTATGAAATGTGACATACATATGTAGCACATGAAGAAATATGAAAGTGTGATAATATTTAAATAGCAGAAAAGTGAAATTTCTTGAATGTCCTGGGGAATAACACAATTTAAATATTTTTTTAAATATTAGACTTTAAAACCCATAGAATTTAAGACTAATTAAAAAAATAATTTACATTCGTTGGCTTTGTAAAACTAATAGCGTGTTATTATTTAGCAGATACACACAGAGAAAAAATATAATTGGGCATGGTTACTGTAACCATTTCAATATTGTTACAAGTTTTTTAACTATATTATAGTCACAGTAACCATTTACATGATTGTGGTAACCATAATATGGTTAAATAACGATTCACATGATTGTATCAACCATATATATGGTTACAGTAAACAAATATATGTTTGTGACAACCATTCATATGATGAAGGACTTATCATATTATGTTGCTCTCGGCTTAAGGCTTATCATAATCTGAGAACAACATATTATGATAAAATTATTCATCATAAATATGGATGCCATAAACATATATTTGTTTACTGTAACCATATATATGGTTGATACAATCATGTGAATCACAAATTAACCATATTATGGTTACCACAATCATGTAAATAGTTACTGTGACTATAATATTGTTAAAAATCTTGTAACACTATTTAAATGGTTACAGTAACCATGCCCAATTATATTTTTTCTCTGCGTGTAGATAGATAATTAAATAGTGAACAATTTTAGTGAGATAGATGATTTAATGTCAATATCAATTATTAGTGAGGCTCTGAAGTTCATGACACATTCTGCAGTCGTCATGTGTTTACAAAATCAGCTGTTCCCATTTTTTTGTATGTTATCTAACAAAACTCAATTTAAATCCTCTTCAAACGAAATTGATTTTATCTCAGATGAGGAGATGAAAATATTTCGATTGCTCAAAGGCTAAACGATATTATTAATAAATGTAAATAACCCAAATAACAATAACGAAACCAAGTTATAATGTAGATTTGCAACCTGCAAAATAGATCACTTTATTTCTGAAGGAACATGACGAAAATACTTGCAGATTCGATATAAGTATTTGCAAACAGTTTTGCCAATATGAAAGATGTTTTTCGGCAGCAGCATATGTCGGAAACAAAAATTGTTCCAGAATGGCAGACGAAACCATAGATGCAATAGTATGATTTTTAGTGTCTAATAAAAATTAATTGCTAAATAAAAAATTTACTTTCAATTGTAAAGACATAATTATGTACGTTTCTTTCTTATAATTTTCGGGATTTTAGATTTCCCGAAAATCCTGAAACCCCGGGTCGGGATTTTGGGATTCTTTACCAAATTCCGATCCCCGGGATTTTAAAAATCAGTCCCGAGTAGTAACTCGAGGTATAACCTACCAAACTTTCCGTTTCCTCCTATGAAATATTGGATAATAAAACTGTTTGTAGTCGATGAAAGCTGCTGGTCAGAGAGTCACAGGAGAGGTACCAGTTTTGAATTTGATTATTTTGACAACTGAATATACAATTTTCGTTATTGGTTGAATTTCAAATACAAAAATTATTCAATAGATAATTTTCGTAATTGAAAACACATTTTTGTTATTTTTTGTGTTTCAATTACGAAAATTATCTATTCAATAATTTTTGTATTTGAAATTCAACCAATAACGAAAATTGTATATTCAATTGTCAAAATAATCAAATTCAAAACTCAAAATTCAATAGAAAATATCAAGAAATATTGTTTTTGGGCAAATGAATACTTGATTTAATTATGAAATAATTGAAACCAGTTCAATATGGGATAAATGTTTGAATTGAAATATAATTTTTTCTGTGTATGGCAGATGATGCCGAACAAGATCATCTACTCTGGGATTATTTATATACTCAAATTCACATCTAAGGGCAACATTAAATCCTATTGGCAGAACAATACAAAATTGTGTAGAACTTGCACGCAGTATTGACTAATTTTAAAGAGTTTGATGATTTCAAAAGGTTAAAGGAAGTATAGATGATCTTTGGACAAAATAATTTACGAACGATAAGTTCTTGGTACTATTTCAATGAGGATGGTCCACTAATCTATTGAACCAAGTGAAGTAGGCTTAGCTTTGTAATTGAGTATATGGTGGGTATCATGTTTCATTTGGGATGGCACGATCTATGCGGAACTTCTTTTCTGCGGCCGGTCATGGGCAGTAGACGACATCCGAGTAATGCATTCATGCGCTATCCTGTAACCGTTGTATTGATGGTATCTCTATGAATGTCATTTAAAGCTGTCGTATATGAATTACGATCAAATGGATCCTGTACATTTCTCTGTATGTTCTCCTCGTATATACGAAGGTCCTTGCTAGCATGTTCCGGGGGAGGGTCGAGCTGTGTAATGTTGCACCTACAATGATTACTTCTATGACATCACAGGAGGAACTGTTTCGACAACATGTCAACATCCAATAGTGACACATTTGAATCCTTCAATATCGATCCTATTTTGACACCTGTAAAGAAAAGTTCAAAGTCTTTAACTAAACCATTCAATTGCATGAGCGAATTCACATTCAGGCACATATTCATCAACATAACGAGCCGAAACTTAGATCCGCTATGACCGAACTGTGTCAGATAAGATGCTCTACTGTTGCATCCTTTCTATCGTTTTGAAAACTTTTATAAAAATCTGGAAATAGTGGATTCAATATCCTGGCGTTCAATTCGATCCAGCACCAACCACTGCTACTAGATTCCACAGCTGGCTTCGTACAATACTCTTCATAGTCATATTGATCTTGTCATCCTACAAGTAGTCTCTGCCAATGCAAACTCGTCAACTCTCGTGAGAATCATACTACAATTATCCGGCAGTCTGAAAAGCACACCCCTATCTGTTCGTACAATAACTAACCCATTCTCGTCTCTAGATTTACTATCAGTGTGAATTTCAATTGGGTTTTAATGATGAGATTCTCACATAACATTTTATCTGGTCGAGATCAACACGGAAAAGTCTCTGGCCAATCAATAAATAAGAAATGCAAATTTATAATAAAATGTCTAAGGTTTTATATAAAAACCTTATATTTATTTCCAGGATTATATAAATAAAAAATTTGTTTGCATGGCTTGATAAGTATTACATCTCACTTTATGTTGGAAATTTATGCAAATATACTGAAAGTTATAGAAAAACACTTTCAAAGAATACACAAATTGGTACTAATTTTAAAGTTAAACCGGTTCGTTAAGAAGTACTTCAATTTTGGGAAAATGAATGAACGACAAAATGTTTAATAAATAAACGACAATGTTATTTAATATAAACTCATTCATCATGAGTTGTGGTAAATAAAAAACACAAAGTTTTATCAAAGCCTTTTAAATGTATGAAATTGGGTCAGTAGTTCATTTAATTAAGCGATTGTTTATAATTATTTATTAAAATATCACAAGTACCACTTTTAAACAAAAACTTATACATAAAAATAAAATACAATTTTTATGAAAATCATATAAAAATATATTTAATTAAACTATTATCGATAATTTTTCCCCATTTGAAGAGAGTAACAAATAAAAAAGTAAAATATTTTGCGCATGAAAATAATCTTTATTCGTGTATTTACTTCCATATAGCTTTTTTACGATTTTCAAGCATTGGTGCAAGAAAACTACATTTTTTTTATAAACACTACAAAATATTTTATAGATTTTCAATTCATTTTTTGGTGTGATGCTATCTTTTTTATGTTGTGTAAATAAAAAGTAACTGTTCTTTTATACTATTTATTTAAGAAGTCGGGTAAAAGCAAAGAAAACAACATATTGGCAACAGCTTTAGTTCATACAAAAACATCGTAAAACTTTAACTGAAAATTCTACTTCAGTAAAATAGTGAAATAAATTTATTATTGCAGCAGAAGTTACTTTCACATCCGCTAAAATTTTCTAGGAACATTTTAAATTTTTTTCAAATGCAGTTTTATTGTTGTATTTGTCTATTTGTTATTTAAATACTATGTATTTTTTACTGTTGCAGAAAAAATCTTTCACTTTAAAGATAACTATGAAAATCTAATTTACAATTTCACAATTATAGCAATTTTTTAAATTTAGTCCTACTTGTTGCCCTTAAATATGAATTGTGCAAACATCTGAGATTCCTCCTATAAAAAATTCATTTCAAGTATATAAACATAACCATATTTACTATTTTATATTTCTCCTTAGTACATCAAACTTTTATAAAGTACCACGATAAAAGTCAAATACATCAAGAAATATAATTAAATATATTATATTCTATTTTTGTTTTAGAACTGTAGAAAAATTATGACATTTTTATATTTTTTTTTCTGCAAAAGTACCTCTGTTTGTTTTTCTTCTATTACTACTCACATTTGTCCAAACTTTTTTATAGTAGAAAAAACAATTCTTATATTTTTTTAAACAAATATTGTCAAAAGTTTATTAGTTTTTGAATTGTTCCCTAATGTAGCTTTTACCCAAAAACGCCAAAACTTTTTTTGTTGCTGTAGCTTTTATAAACTCACAAAACTATTTTCTTAAGGTACTACATGAATGTCCTCAGCAACAGTTTATGGGTGATGTTTCTTTTTTTTTACATTTTTTTTAAATTTAAAGCAAATGCATTAAATATCTTTGTTGAAAAGGGAATGAGAAGAAATTCGAAAAGAAAAACTTTTCCATAATAGTGCGTCTTAACGTGGTACAGTTTTTGTTATAGATATTTACAAAAATAAATACTTTCTACTTTATCAAAAAAATATAAAATTAAATTAGCTTAAACTTATATCTACAATGTTAAGTATAGGAATATACATATATTTTTAAAATATCTCTGGAGAAATGCTGTCAAAATTGTACTATTTAATAATAAAGATATGTTAAAAATATACTTTTTAAAGCTCAGTGAAAAGATCAATAGCCAAAAGTATAAATAATGATTGCATTATATTAGAACATTTATTGCTCATCATCCCTTACAAAAAAAACTTATGTTGCTTACCCTTGTGTATTGTTTCCCACACATATGGTATGTCTCCGTATTTAGCTAACAACAATATTTGTTTAGTCATAACCCTGATTTTAAATCAACAACATATTGTTATATTTTACCCTTTAAAAACGGTGGTTTATTTCTTTTAAATTAACCGAAATCTTTTTATTGCTAATAAAAGCAACCAGTAACAGTAAACTTCTATCTGCAATAGGAATATACATATATTTTTGAAATGTCTCTGGATAAATGCTGTCAAAATTGTACTATTTAATAACGAAGCATATATTAATACGTTAAAAATATACTTTTTAAAGGTCAGTGAGAAGATCAATAGCCAAAAGTATAAATAATGATAGCATTAAATTAGAACATTTACCCTTACAAAAAAAACTTATGTTGCTTACCCTTGTGTATTGTTTCCCACACATATGGTATGTCTCCGTATTTAGCTAGCAACAACATTTGTTTAGTCATAATCCTGATTTGCCATCAACAACATATTGTTAAATTTTACCATTTAAAAACGGTGGTTTATTTCTTTTAAATTAACCGGATTCTTTTTATTGCAAATAAAAGCAACCAGTAGTTAAAAAAATGTACACTTCTGTAAATTTACACAACAAGAGTTCAAATAGTATTCTATATTTCACAATAATAAACTCACTTAAATTACAGTTAGTGTTATCATACTTATAAGCAATGCTAACAGCGTGTTATCAACACTGTTTAAAAGTAGAAGTTTCTGATTATGTAAATATTTATAAACATGATTAATGTTGCAAGCAGCCGTTGAGTTTAAATTATTAATACAATTTCGTAACAATATTTATACCCACCACTATAGTGGGGAGGGTGTAATGCGTTTGTGCAGATGTTTGTAACGCCCAAAAATATTAGTCTAACACCAACCTTAAAGTATACCAATCGACTTAGAATCACTTTCTGAGTCGATTAAACGATGTCCGTCCGTCCGTCTGGCTGGCTGGTTGTCTGTCCATGTAAACCTTTTGCGCAAAGTACAGGTCGCAATTTTGAAGATATTTCTATAAAATTTGGTAATTTATGTTTCATTAATCCATAATAATAGCTCTACAATACTTTTTTTTCAATATAATTGATCAGGAATAACTAAAACTAATTTAATTCCTATTTAACCACTCACTCTCTAACTATACACACAAATATTGGCTGATGAAAAACCCAGCCAAACACTATAGACTGAATACGATTGATTCGCATTTCATTTAAAGCAAGTGTGTTTTGTCTATTATTATTATTATATTTTCTATGGCACTACCGTTTTTTTGTTTCTTAATTTCTATTTTAAATACATAAAATTCCTCTCATGCGTAAGCGAAAAGTAGAAAAAAAATGTTTTTGTTGCTCTGATTTTGTTCTAATGTTTTGCTTTTCTTTTTAGAAACTAAATTGAATTAATGTGGTAATTAGTGCAGGCATCTAAAGCACACTCGCACTCTCACATATAAGTACAATTTTCTAATACCTACATACAATAATGTACAACGAAAAAATTCCATAATAGCATAGAAAGTCTATGTTCAACAACAGCTACAGCAAAAGGAGCAAAACTAGAAAACAAGACCATTGAACATTCAAGAACATTGAACATTTTTCTATGTTTTAGTTCTTTATCCTAATTGCAAATTTTTTTTCTTTCTAATGTTACACAGTGGGGCGGGATCAAAATGTTTTTTGAAATAAATCTGACATTTCTAAACGGCTGGTCCGTTCGGCATAAAATTTTACGTTGGCGTTAACAAGGAGTATTTGAGTTTATGTTATTAAAATGGTCCCTAAAAATGCTACATGTAAAATTTTTAAACACGTGCCATGTTTCCCATCCGATTTCAAAGATATTTGTAATCGTATTAAAATTTTGATATAAATCTTAGCTGTAGAAACTCAATAAATATGTAATGCGTAATAAATTCCAGCTAGATTTATTTCCAACAAATTTTGATTCTGGCCCACTGTGCGTTATTTCTTTGAAAATATTTATTTATGTAAGTTTAAGTATGTATGTATGTTTGAGGGTATGTGTGTGTTAGTTTATTTTAGATTATTTTTCTAAGGTTTGCCTGTGTTCTTTGCCACTAATATTATTATTTCTCTCCAGATTTTTTGTATTACTATAAGATTTATTTAGTTTGGCATGATTAATGCGCATAAATTAATTCAATTTAATGGAATTCAAAGAGATTTCTTTAGATTTTCATCAAAAATACACTAATACATACAACAGACATAAAAGAAAAAAGAAAATAATTAAATATATTATATTTAAGCATAAGAAAATAAGTAGATTTCATGTGGTCAGTCTAGAATGATTATGTGTTTACTTATGAGGAAAGTTTCGAGAATTTTCTTTGCTTTAAGGAAATTTAGTTACTTTAGTGGATCATGACATACTATCATATCCCATACTCTTTAATAATTTGGCTTTAGCTAGCATGATATTCCATTTCTTGTTAAGTACCAAGAGATCTAATGATTTTAATTTTCCATCAAAATTTGTTTTCTTAATATACACATCTTAATCACTTAAAATTCATAAACACACTGTAGGGTATTAAAAAAAACACACATAAATCAAATATTTTCTTAATCTATGCGCATACAAAATAATGAGTTTCAGGAGATGAAAAGACCCAATACCTAAGACCATATGGAAAAGCAAACCAAAGCAAAACAGAAAAGAGCATTTCAGCTTAACACGTTCGTCTTGTAAAGATAAAACTCAAAAGATTAAATTCTATACATTAATTTATACATTCGTACATATGTAAGAACTGAACTAGTGCACGAATAAATTTCATTACCTAATGCAATTATTTGTATTGAAAACAATATTGGGTATATTACTTAAAATTATAATAGATTGAACTCGGTTTTTGTAGAATTTTCAACCAACTTCATATGCGGGAAGTTCTGCTTTATTTCTTTAACTTGAAAAAAGTGCCGCTGAAGCACAGCTTATGGTGAATGTGTTCCATCGGAAGTGGTGATTTTGACACATAAGACAAAGACTGCCCAGGCCAGCCAAAAAAGTTTTAAGACCAATAACACAGTGCAACAGTGAAAAAACACACGATCATGACTATATAGGTACGACCCTACTACCAAAGGGTAGTAAAACCCTATACTCAGTTTGTCCATTATGGTGACTGATTTTTTTTTATGGGCCCCCAAAGTTTCTAAAAATCAATAGAGAAGTATACACTCGAAAATACATTTTTAACAAAAAAATTTAGTTTTAGAGTCAAAAAATAGTAAAAAACTAAAATTTTTAAGCTACAAAGTGATTTTTGACAGCTATTTAGAATACCTAGATATGTTCGGATTGCATTGATATGTTCACAAGAGTTATTCAGATTTACCGTAGCTACAACTTTGCAAAATATTGTTATTGAAAAATTAGGAGTCCCTGGAAGTTATTCTAAAAAAAGTAAAAAAAAAATTTTTCTTCCTATATTTTTTCAACAAAAGTGCACGAAAAAGCTATTTTTTGGAAACAAATTTTAACAAAATTTATTTGGCGTATCACAAAGTCTGAATTAGCTGTTAACCAAAAACTGATGACACCTTTTTTAGAGGCCCCACTGATTTTCAGAAACTTTGGGTGCCCATAAAAAAAAATCGGTCACCAAAATGAGCAAATTGAGTATAGGGTTTTACTACCCTTTGGTAGTAGAGTCGAACCTATACTGTCATGATCTTGTGTTTTTCCAAAAGTCTTCATTTGTTGCATAGTGTAATTGGAGGCATTACTTCGTGAATATTATTGTAAAACTCAACAAGAGCTTGCAAAATCATTGAGAGCTACTCAAGGAGCAATTTGAAAATGTTCTGCAGCAGCATGATTCATCCAAAAATAGGGAAATTGGGTACCATATGAATTGAAGCTGAAAGACCTTGAAAGATAATATTGCGTTTCCGAAATGATGCTGAAGGCCATAAAAGAAAATATTTTTTCACCGAATCACCGATGAATAATGGATCCATTACAATAACCCAAAGCATGGTTAACTAGCCGAATTGACATCAAAGCCAAATATCCATGGCGCTAAGGTAATTCTCTGTATTTGGTGGAAGTAGAAGGGTACTATTTATTATGAGATACTGGTAGCACCATCACAAGGAACCTTTACCAAATGCAACTGATTCGTTTGAAGCGAGCATTAACTTAAAACGACTCAGTTGCCACATGTTGCAATACCTATCAAAAATTATTTAGAATGAAGTGGTTAGGAAATTTTGCCTAACCGGGCTTATTGTCCCAAAAGTACCATTTGTTTTGATCGATACAAAACGCTCTCTCTTCGATACGCTTCACTTTGGAACAGAGTATACGAAAATGGTATGATACGTTCTTGGCCTCAAAATATGAGCTGTTCTGGGAATCCATATATCGCCAAAAAGATAACTAACAATGGCCAATACTTTGAATAAATGTATATTGTACAAGAGGTTGTTTGCTTACATTTCCTTGAATTGTAGGACGGTTTAATCGGATATATTAATGTCTGAATCTGAATGTAAGTTATTTGAGGGATACGTAAATTTGATTTCAACATACTGATGGACAGACAGCCATGGCTTTATCGACATAGTATATATACTGTATATGTTCGCAAATAAAAAATGCAGAAATTTAAAACGGAATGACAAACTTTTATATACCCTTGCCAATCATGGCATAAAAAGGAAAATCCCAAATGAATTTATGGACTAAATTTTGACACAAAATTATGAAAAACCACAAATTTATTTAATATATAGAGTAATGCATATCATTAAGTATTTTTTTATGTTTTAGTACCCATAAAGGCATCATATTTAAGATATTTGCAATTAATGAAATTTTTAAGTAGTAATTTTATGTATATTTTAATTTTAGTTTTAAAAGCAAAAATGCAAATATTAATAATAACGAAACAATTCAGTGCTAAGCATGAACCTTAGACGTGCCCTTAAAACATCGGTTTGCTTTGGTCTTTATTGATTGAAAGTTGTAAAATTGAGCAATAATTTGAATTTTTTTTTGGATATTCGGGCATGTGAACGCCGCGGTTATCGAGTACGTCCAATCGTCACACACCCTTCGCAGAAAAGGAGGCTGTATTTTGGCAACAACATGTCGTATATTCACTTCCAAGTGCTCGATCGTTTCTGGTTTATCTGCATAGACCTGGGACTTTACGTATCACCAGAGAAAATAATTCAATCTTTCTCGCAGTCAATTGATTGTATAGCGCGCTGTATATAATGGTGTTTCGATATTAACTTGACAGTTGCCATTTAACCAAAACTGGTCTTCATTACTGAACCAAATTTTCAAATAAAATTGTGGGACAATACTGATGCTTCATTCGGTCAATTCACCAAGTATATGGCGCGAACGATGATCGTGAGGCTTAAATTCCTGTATGAGTTTTTTTATTTTTTTTTCCCAAAGTTTCTGGCGGGAATCAAACCCGCTACCCTCAGATTAATAGCCCAGCATACTACCTATCTATTCTATCAGGGCACCTGATGCAAATCAAGATCCTTACGCCAAATGTTCCATAAATTGGTTGGACACAAGTTTAAATTTGTTCAATTGCCAAACCAAACTAAGCCCAAAAACTATAAAATCAACTATTATAGACAAAAATGCTGCCAATTTAAAGTTATCCGCCTCAAAACAAACATCCTTTTGCTATTAACAAAAATCTGGAAAAGGACCATTATGTTCTTTGCTCTCACATGAAAACAGAAGAGTTAATGTGTCTGCAAATGGGGCCATCCTAATTTACCTACAAATGAGAATATTTTAAGCATTTTCATATATGTTTTAATAGTTAAATAATTGCAGTTCTGCACAAAAATGTAATAATCTATTATACAAGCACAAGTATTCATGTTTGAGATATGTAGAATCAACCCTTTATATGAACGTTTTAGATTGCACCTTGAAAAGTACACTGATGTATAAATAATAATTTTATATTTACTGATGCTATAGTAAAATAGGGACATAATTTTTATTCTGGAAATAAATATTATTTGTGAAATTAGAAGATGATGAAGATGAGAGTGGAATGAAAATGCTGAATAGAAGTCCATAATTTCCCATAGCGAAAGGGATATGTATGCAAGGGCAATATAATTGACCATATGCTACCCTATAACAAATATATTTTGAAGGAATAGACCAAACATTGGCTGAGTTATAAACCAGACATGAAATCAGTAGAGCAGTATTTCCTAGTTAAATCTACCCAATAGTTCTACTGAACATATTACATGCTAAATAAGACTAGAATGCTTTAATCAACTTTTCAATATTTGTATAAATTACACTCTGCTACAAAATTACACTTTTTGTCAGAACTTGAAAAGCCACCTAGTGGAGGTTGTAGGCCTAGGTGAGGACATAAATTTTTTAGTTATTTTGAAAAAACTGTTTTACGGTAGGTCGTAGTACTTTAGTACCTCTCACTCACACATTTTTAGACCGATTTCATAATTTTAAGCAATTATAGTTAGAATTAGGCTTTCATAAAATGTATGTATAAGATCTATATTTATAGAAATTGTTTAAGTTTTTATAAATAGTTTGGATTTCTTTTTTATTTTTTTTTCCTAATTTTTCAAATTCAACAATAGTTATTTTAAATTTTGTCTATGAAACCCTATTTTTTTTGCACAGTTATTTATAGACAATTTTATGTAGACAAAAAATCGAAAATCGGTTTATACTTGCAAAAGTTATTAAACTTTTTGGAAAAACGTTCCACAAAATTTACCTTGTAAATTAAAAATTGTAGAAAAATTTTTTTTTTATAGTTTTTTGTTTTTTTTATTCATATGGGCTGAGGGCGAAAATACTAAAAAAGGTGTTAATGAAAAGTTGAATAACTTTTACAATTTTCATAAGATTTGAATTATTAAAACGATGATTTGTTAAGAACTAAATTTCCTTAATACATTGGTATAAATAAATAAATGAAAAGCGATTAAAATCAAAAAAGTTGAAAAATTTTGTTTTTGTTTTAGATATTCTTAACAAAAACAATACTTATATTTAACAAATGTATACAAAAAATGCACGTAATTTTAAAGCGTAATCAGTTTTCTTTTTAAGCCCGTTAAAAAATTTAAAGTTGGACAGAGACTGACTGAGTTATAGATCGATAAGTTCACGGACATAACTGAAAACGGTTTTTTTCAGAATAACTTCTGATTTAAGGGTGTTTTGGAAGTTTTTTGACACAATTTGTAATGTACTTTGCAAGCCCTATAACCTACGCTAGGTCGTTTTCCAAGTTTTTTTCCATCGTATCACCGTGTTATCAATATAATCTCAAGTGTAACTAGTATTCTACACCTTGCTGTATTTGCATGATTGTGTGCATATAAATATCTATTCAAATTTAAAGTTTGAATATACATTAGTTGAAATATTTACCTTAATGCAGTCTCTGAATGAACGTTCCATACACTTGGTAAAATGCATTGCAGCGCATGCAAAGGAAATTATATTAAGCATATGATTACCTTCATAAACTGGTAAACTTGGAAAATAGTTTTTATATATGCTTTTATAGGATATTAATTTGAAGTTTTTGAAATTAAAATGAACAACAATATTATAATACTGTGCTAGCGATCAAAATTCGGTCAAACCCTATACTAAGAAAATTTATTTTTGTAAATGATTTTCGAAAGAGTGCTATGGGAGCTAATCAAATTAAGTTTTTTTCTTAATCCGGAGTAAATATAAATCTAAAGTTTAAATCAATGCAAAATGCAGACATTTTGGGAGTATAGTTGGTATGGTTATGTTGGTCAGAGATTATGAACATATAATGAACCATATCATTGAAGTTTGGTATATTCTTAAGCCAAATAAAAAAATATAATTTCCATTGTGGGCTTTTGATATAAGTATTCGTGCGAGTAGTAGAGTGTCCCAAATATTTTTTTTTTTTGCGAATTTTGGAACGCATACCCTCTATTTTTTTTATATATATATAAAACTATAGTTAAATATGAAGGTTTGTCTTTCTAACATGATTGCAACCCGTGCCGACTTGCGATTTAGTTTTCGGGTGCACTTACAAGGGGAAAAAATTCAATTTTTTCAGTTTTTGTAAAAATTTTGCCATTAAATAATTACTTTTGCAATTTAATATATAAGAATCGAAATGTGTACGCAATTGTCGTTCTAATAAGATATAAAATACAAAAATTGGTTAAAATTTTTTAAAGTTATTAAAAAATCGCCAGGCCATTAACGTGTCTCAGGCCACTAGAACAATAAATGTAGGAACAAAATTAACATATTTTGAGAAATATTAAAATAAAAGTTTATTTTTACTTAAAATATATCCATATTTGTTGCCTTGTTAGGATACCATTAACCTATTCGCAGGTAGGACCAAAAAAAAATATTTTATTTAGCGGCAGTTTCAAAACTCCACTTTCAAATTTTTAAAAATTTTGTTAAACAAATTTTAGAATTTTTTCATCATCACTTGGGGATTTATTGACAACATAGGGAATAAAAATGAGAAAAAAAGTATTTACAAAAACAGCAGAAAAGTTAAAATTAAGCCATAATATCACTTGGGGTTAAAATTACCTCAAACTTCTAAAACTAAACTTCTACTCATTGCTTGTACATATGTAATAAATTTTAGAACTAATTTATTAGTATTGTGCAAATGGAAAACTCTTGTATTAACCTTCATCTAATCTTCGGGTCAAATTTGACCGATTTTTAAATTAAAATTTAATTTTTTATAAAAGTGAGTGGTTGATATTTTTAGATTTTATGAATATTATTCTATGTTAGGTTTTTAGAAAAAAAATTGCCCATAAAAAAATTTAAAAATGTTTGCACTTAAGGTCTTTGGGTCATATTTGACCCAGAGAAAAAACCTAAAGTTTTTTATGCACAATTAAGTTAAATATTTTTAGAGCTTTGGTAGCACTACAATATATCTTTGGCAGCACTAATATATTTTTTATAAACAAAATTGGCAACAAAAATATCTATTTTCAATTTGGGTCAAATTTGACCCGATAAGCGTTACCATCAGAAAATTTGAAGACCCTATGAAGGTTAATGTTACACATGTTTGAAAAATATTTACCTAATTTCTATAATATAATTTTAGAGTAAATGAATGTTTAAAACTTCAAAACATAAATTGTGTCAGCATATGCGAACAATGGCGCGGCCCCTATTGTATGGAGGCCAAATAAGGAATCGATGTTTCCAACTAAAATCAAAGCTTAGTATGTTTGAGCAAATTGTTTCTCAGAATGTTTTTTCAGTCGTAAGTATTTGGTGAGCTGGATCAAAGGAAGAAAATGTATTTATTTATGTTTTTATGATGTTTAAAATATTTTTACCACAGGAAATACATGAAATATTGGTATTATAAATATATCTAATATCAGATTGGTAAGAAAATATGTTTCCAAAAATTCGAATTGGATTGAATTTAGAAAAACTGAAAAATCCATTCAAATGTTTGTATGTAAAAATTTTAAAAACTTAAAATTCCTGCAAACATTTAAAAAATTCCGAATAGATTGGACTTGCACGATAACACCTCAAAGACCATAAATATGATACCAATATTTCATATGTATCATTTTGCGTAAAATATGTATTGAAAAAATCATATAAAAATTCCTTTTCATCCTTTGATCCAGATAGGATAAACTTTTTAAGAATTGTAATACATTTTTTTGTGGGGCCACCCTTGTGTACATGTGTATGTATGTTTTTAAGAGAATAAGTTTTCCAACAATAAAAACTGCAATTAAATAGCACAAGTATACTTGCATACGTTTCCAGTGAGAGTTTCATACTATTTATTCGTTAAACACAGCTCAACATATTTTTTTTTAAATTATTAACTTGCTAAATTTTATGTTAGTTTTACCCCTTTTAAAAAGTTTTTCCTTTTTTCTAATTGCTACAGGTATTAAAAATTCAAAGAATGTGAATATTTTTTGTAGTGTTTTTTTTCGGAGTTTCATTTATAGTCTTCAATTTAAGTGTTGCATGTAAAGAATTTTTTTCGTAATTTGAAATATTTGAGGAGATTTAAATAATCGAGGTTTATAAATCAAAATGAAGTGCATTAGTAAGGGCGTTGCAAACAGGTATGTGAATGTTGTTCTTTATGGTGGCCATTTAGTTGATAAGAAAGAGGGAGTATAATTTTTTTGTAATAAATAGAAATAAGCAATAATTTGAAAAAAGAAAATGATTTGGCTCTATATTTTGAAAATATTACTTCAGTATCCAATTATCTTAAAGCAATAAACTCTAAACAAATATGTATCAAATTTCATGCCTTACTTTTTTATGTCGCTCACATTTACACCATAAAATGCAGCAATATGATATAAAAATATTACTTTTTGTCCTGCAAAGTAGATACATGGCAATAAAACACATAAAAACTAGGTTTCACAATTTCTTTTCTGGAATTTCCATTCTTCTTTAAAGCTTTTTGCATTTTCAAAACAACTATCCTATAAATTTTATATGAAAATACCCATATGTAACTGTGGCATGCAGCCAGCCATGCAGCGAGTTACCAAAAAAAAAAGACTTCATGCACATTTTACACATTTGTTAAATTGCATTTTTCGTTGTTGAATTAAATTTATGTGCTACGTTAGTGGTTGTCGTGGTTGCCGAGTATAACATTTTGAGAAATTGTAAGCCATTTATTACAACATTATAATTTGTTTCCACAAAAAAAGAGCAACTATAAATAAACAAACAAAACAAAAAAAAAAAAAAACAAATTGGAAAAACATACCTTAAATGTTTATAAAAATTAAACACAATAACAAAAGAAGCTACTAAAATAACAAATGTAAAATAAAAACTTACATTTTGTAAATATTTTTGAAAATGTTATGTAGTTTAAATTTGCCAAAAAAGAGTGACGTAAAAAGAGAGTAAAATTTAATATATGCATATAATAATACACATTTTTGCATTTTATTGAAATTGTTTTTATTAAATGTTTAAAAATATTATTTTATATTTATGTATGTATTTTAAACGTATACTTATTAATTAAAATAAATAATAATCATACGTTATGTGTGTTCGTCAAAATTAAACACCCAAAAATATGCTACAAAATATTTAATTTCAATTTACCCTCCTTATCTGCGTATACTTAACATTTAAATATCTTAGGTATTCATACGATATGAAGGTGCGCAGAAAAGCATGCTACTAATTTGTTTTATATCAGGTTTACTAGTATTTGTCTTATACTTAAATTTTATTATTAGTTAACTATAATTAACTAATATTAATTATTTATGAAATTTTATGATATTTCTACATAGTTGCAGCTAATGAATCCATATTTAAGTGAAAAATTCGAGTCAAAACTTGCTAAGATTGCTAGCTGATACTTGGAATAAAATGGAATTACATGGAATACATATTTTTTTTTTGGTCAAGCTAACGGGCGAAGCCGTGCGGGTCAACTAGTTTGTATATAAAACATATTGCTGTTGAATTTGATGCGGATATTATCATTTTGATAAGATTTATGCTCACTAAATTTTCGAGAGTGGACCTTATATGTGAGCTATAACTGATTATGGACCGATCATCATAACATTGTGTAGATCAAAACATCGGAATATTCTATGAGTATAGCACATTTTTCACCACATATTGTACCGGGCAGGTCTATTGTATCTCAGACATTTTAATGCATTATGTTTTCATATTTTGGGAGTAGTGTTATATTTATTTTTTTAACCAAAGTTACTGATGTAAATAACATCTCTTATTTATAGAACTCTATAAATATTTCGTACTTATATAAATTATTTACAAATGTATATTTATGTATGCAATGTACTTAAGTACTTTAAAATGTAAGTTATGATCACAAGACAAACATTTATAAATACATTTACATATTTGTATGAATGTATACTTTCTTAAGTATATAAGTACACTTATATATGTATATTTTGATTTTAACTAAATTAAAATGATTATAGACATTGCACAGGAAAATGTTGAAAAGCAAGGAAAACTACAAGAAAAAACTTTATACATGAATACATACATATATACATTAAAATTCCTTTATAATATGAGTGAAATCAAAAGTTTTGAAGAATTTTCGGAAACTCCTGCAAAGACCCTGCTCTGTTGCCAAAAACCTAAATAATGTGAACCTAATAATAAACTACGTGAAAACAAAAACAACACTCATATGTGTGATTTTTATGTTTGAATTTTTTTTCAGACAACTATCGTGATGAATGAAATCCGTCAAAATTGATGTCAAGTGAAAATTTAGTTTTACTTGATTATGATCGTTGAAATATTTTAAAGACTTTTATCAATCAAATTATAATTTTATAAACTCAAACATATTCTTAAATATTTCACATTATATTTCGAATTTAAAAGTAAATCAATCTTCAAATTTATAATAACATAACTTTAGCCTGTAATGCAAAAAATTTTTAACATTTTAAGCATGCTTAATTACTGCAAAAAGGCGTTAGAGTTGTAATAAAAACAAAACAATTAAAAGTATCTTTAAAAAAAATTTTCAACATTTTTGATATTTCTCATATATGTAGTCGTAATATTGTTATTGTTTAAAGATATCTTTACAAGAAAATTTGAACAGAAATATTATTGTTTGTCATTGAAAACATGATTATTTAATGTTGTATTTATTTATATAAACAATTTTACAACATTTCCGACAGACAAACATATTTAAGGGCAATCTGTAAAAAATGCCATAAAATCCAATTTATATAAAGAAAATTAAAACTAAAACAAACTAATATCTAATTCATTTGCTCATGAGAAAATCTGACTATTTGTTGGTAATTTTATTTAGAAATATTTTCCATTTTTCCACATAGGCCTTTTTCTATTATCCAAAATTATAGCATTTTACCAAAAAAAAAAAAAAAACATTATCACATTTAAGATCATAAATAATGGTAATAAACTTTGTCATCATATGTTGCAAATTTTATGTTAAACAAGAAAAAAAGCAAATAAAATTGTAAAATCATACATACTCATATATACATGCATATAAACCATTACATTTCATGTAGAATTTTCTAATCAATAAATGTTCGTTCATTCGTTTTCAACATTTGGTTGCACTTAATGGTCTAATCTCACATTGAGTGTTTATTTGGTTTAATATTCTTGGCCGGTTGTTTACACAAACTCAACAACAACACCAGCAAAAAGTCGACAACAATTGCTACAACATGTACATTAATAGAGTATCTGTGGTTTTTGCACAACAGTAGCAGCAAAATACCAACAAAAAAAAACTTTTCAAAGTTTATATTGTTGTAATTTTCTAACTAATCACATTCTAATGGGAAAGTAATTATCAAAAACTGTGTGTATGTTTGTGTTCTTATATTGGGGACATATGCCAGTATCTGGGTGTATATAGTTGGAAAAATTGTATGGGATTATACTTAGCAACACAATCAATGTAAATGAAATATAATTAAGGTGTGGAATATTAAGTGCATAATGAAACATGTAGAAAATTATTAAGTTTAATTTGATTTTGGTGTCATAAATGAAGTGAAAAATATTGCATTTCATTCTGGTAAAATTTACAGATGTTTAGGAATTAGTAATTTAGAGAGAAATAGCTGATTCTTTAACCAGAACTTATTATAACATTTTAAAATATTTGGGTTAGTGTAAGAAAATAAATGAAAACATAACGCCTCTCACGATACCCTTATTTCGGTCGATATTTTGGATAACAATGTTTCGAACGAACTTATTATTTTTTTTTAAATATATGTAGTACCCTCTGATTGGAACATAAAGACCCAATTATTTTTCAGATAATCTTATTTTTGCAAAATCTATTCCACTCTATAGGCGAACAAATGCCACGTACGATGACATGGAATTGCTCATATGAGGAAAACTAAAAATTTTAGAAAATTGGATTAAAAATATTTTTCAAATTATGACACAAACAACATTTATTAGCTGTATACCAAAACTGTTCGTGTTAATAATTTTTCTCATTGCGCAAACAAATTATTTGAAAATTAAAAATAAATTCTTAAAAATAAAGATTTTGCTTAAAGATTTTTGCAAATAAATCCAATTATCTTTCAGAATTTTTTTATTATACATACTTCAGAAAATTCTAATTATATTTCAGAATTTTCCATTCATATTTCAGAATTTTCCATTTATATTTCAGAAAATTCTCTCTCTAATAGCAGTACCATCTAATTGAATTTCAGAATTTTTCAAATGTTTTTAAGAATTTTCTAATTGTTTTTCAGAAATTTCCATTTGTATTTCAGAAAATTCTTTAATAGCAGTATCAATGGAAATTTCTGAATTACGAGTAGTTGCTTCTGAAAAACAATTGGAAAATTCTGAAATACAATTAGAAACTTTTTAAAAATAAATTAAAAATTCTGAAATTTGAAATACAATAGGAAATTTCTGAAATTCAATTGGAAATTTCTGAAATATAATTAGAAATTTCTAAAATTTAATTTGAATTTTTTGAAATATAATTGGAAATTAAAATGGAAATACAGATGGAAAAATCTGAAATACAAATGAAAACTACTTAACTATAATTGTAATATTCTGAAATTCAATTGGAAATTTCTGAAATTTAATTGGAATTTCTTGAAATATAATTAGAAGTTTCTGAAATTCAATTGAAGACTTTTGAAATACAATTGAAAATGGTGTAGAAATGTGGAAAATATTAAAAAAATATTCATAATTTTCAATTATTATATTAGGTTTTGCAAATTTCTAATCAAATGTGAATGAATATATATATTTACCTACATTCGTTTGCTCATTAAAAGTCATTAAGGGCCTGGCTCACTAAATGCGAACGAACATTTTCTTTCTTATTTTATATTGATAACAATAAAATAATTCAAATTTATTTGTTGTTTTCAATATAATATAAGAAAGAATGTGTTCGTTCGCATTTAGTGAGCCAGGCCCTAAAAATACATATTCATTGTCAACTGCATCAACAACACAAATGATATGAACTCATCTTACAACATGTGCATTTAGCTAGGCAATGATGAACTATGAAAAGTATGTTGTGATCAGAACTTGAGTTGTATTTGACAGAGCATATTTAAAGAGCACGACATGGTTCCATAAAGTCTTTTGTGATACTTGTCGTCATAGTAAATACTTAAATATCAGCAAGTGTTTAGTCTGCCATAACTTTACTTATTTGAGATTTTATTGAAATTTGACTTTGTCTTAAGAAATTTCTGATTAATTTCAACTTAATCTCCCACTGCGTGACCACAACTTAATTAGAGGATGACATGACTCGTTATCAGAAAAAAAAATCACTTTAGTGCACTCAAAAATGGTTCTTCTTCGAAGCAGTGCATGGGAGTAAACAATTACTTGTAAGCGAAAAACCAAAATTTATCATTAAAACATATATAAACACACTCAACTATTTAGCTTCCAGATGAGAACTCTGCATTCAAAAATAATGTAAATTTCAATAGAAAAGCTGTGATAGCCACCAGCTCCCTTATAGAAGAATTGATTGCTGAATGGTGGGAAGCAAATTTGTTTGTGTTTTTTTTTCTGTTCAAATCTACATTTACAATGATGGAGTACTCCACTCTGCAACAAATTCAATTTATTTCTCTTTTGTATTTATTTAATTTCAAATTTTCTGCAATTCCACTGCAGAGTTGAACAATTTTTACTCCAGAGTGTAGATTATTTTTACTCTGGAGTTAGCATTCAAATTTTATCACTAACGTGACTAATGAGATTTATAAAATGCCAAAGCTTGTTAGTAATATTAAAAAATGTATATTAGAGTTAATTTCAAAAATTTTATTTGCGGGTATCATCATTTTTCTGAAGGTACATGTTTAAAAAAACTAAAATTTTTTTTTTTGGTTTTTTTTTATTTTTTTATGAGATTTTGTATTAATTTTTGATGTAGAATCGACCGTTGAAATCAAATTTTCAATATATTCAACCGTTTTTGCTCTACAGAAAAATGTGCTCAAAATCCGCGTCTTTTTCACAAGGAGTGAAAATTTTCCAAAAAAAAAAGAAAGCCATTATTTTTATTTGCACAAAAACCTTCAGAAAAATTATAATACCCGGAAATCAAATGAAGTGACCTGGTATGTTTATTTGTTTGAAAGCTGTAGACAGCTAAACGGGTGACCCGTTTAGTGAGCTTTTATTACAGATGTTCTGGGCAGTTCGCATTTGGAATTATTAGCTTATTATTGATTTGATTGTGTACCTCAAAATTTCATCGAGAGTGTGCTGTATTTAAAATAATGAAATTAAATGTTCATTTTAATCGAAACAAAATTTAAAAGTTTATTATTTGTTTAAAATTGTATTACTTTACAAATAATATTTTCAAAGTTTCTCTCTGTGTTTGAACAGTTAACATTTTTACTGGAGTGCAAAGAGGAGTGACTCTGCCATAGTAAACGTAGCTTAAATCATATGAAAACAAATTTTCATTCTGTGCTTCCAAAAATTTGTAAATTTATCTGACCAAAAGTGTAAGGTAAAATGATTTTTAAATTTGTAAAAGGTTTGTGAAACAAAATTCTATTTAAAATTCGTTTATGAATATAGGGGTAAATATTTAAAAACCAATTAAATATAATTTTCGAACAATCTGAGTTAAATTGATATTGTTTGCAACCAACACTAAAATGCTGATGAAGGTAATTTTCACACTATAATTTGTGTAATTACTATAATAGTCTTACCACAGAATTTAACTTAAGTCTAATTAAACATTATTTTGTTTCAATTTAAAGCATTTAAAACAAGTAATAAAGAAAAAAAAAATCACCAGTCACCATCAATTGATAAAATTATTATTTAATTAAAATTGTTATTTAACTTTTTCAATTAGTTCATTTAATAATGTTTATTTCAAGTTAACTGAACTTCGTAATTGATTTTAAATCATCAAGGAATTCACTGGAGATTTACTCAAATATTTACATAAATATTTTTTGTTTTACAAAATAAAATCTCATATTGACAATATTTCAAATATCTTGTAGATATGCCTATATATACAAATATATATGAATATAATAACAAAAATAAACAAAATATCTGTATAACCATTAAAACACATAATTTCATAGACCATTAGTTTTCTATTTGTGGTTAATTTTTGAAAGTATTCACAAGCATAAATGCCACAGATATTCTAGGCAAACGGAAATTAAAATATAAAGTAAAGGAAAAGAATAGAATAGAAGGAACAAATATATTAGAAATATTTTATAACGAACAGACACCTTCAACACAATATTACAAAATTATATATTGTACAACAAAGAATCAGACAATATAGAATATTTATGCATAGATAACCCAGTAAAAGATTCAGAGAAAAAATTAAATAAAAAATATATTAAATCAATCACAAAACTATTCCGCAATCTATCACATGTGTTTAACAATTAAAATTAATTAATATAAAGTAAGTAATAAATATTTCAAAATATTGTTACGAAATTACACTAATCATTTGAATTTAATGGTTTTAACGTCAACCATCTTTTGTATATATTGCCATAAGTTGAAACTTCTACTTATCAGCACAGTTCTGGCAACGTTAACTGTTATAGTCTGATATAGAATATATAGAATATTCTAGTTTGTCCGTTAAATAATTCATGAAACTTCTAAAAGAGAAATATAAATAGTAACAGCGGTTTATCATAGGCGCTGTTAGAATTAACATCAACTGTATTACCAGTGTATTCTTGGACATTATGAAGTGTATTTTTAAAGTGTAAGTGAGTGTATTAAAAGACAGTGACTACTTAACTAGTGATCGCTTTTATAAATATACAAAGTTTTTTAAAAGTAATAATGTAACAATTGGGGTATTCACACGGTCTACTATTTGGTCATATTGTCATAATGTCCTAATATATTGTGAAAGTTTAAAAAAAGTTTGTTTTGTTTCAAACAAAAATGTTATAAATAAGACTGAACTATGTTTATTGTTTTATCATAAAATAATACTTTATTTGTTTAAAACACAACAACAGCTATTATAATATAGAGTAACTTCGGGTATTGTGGACTATGCGTCTAATGTGGACCAGTGTATTTTTTCAGAAACTATTGAAGGTATGATAAAACTGATTTGTCGTACATTGTACAATTTGTTTGAAACGACAATTGCACATTTGCTTTCATGAGTAATTGATATGTTGGCTATTTATTCTTGTATTGAAATTAATGCGCGTGCTCAACATTTTTTTCGGCTCAAGTAAGAAACAAAATTTGGTACAGTTACTTTGTAGAATTTAATGTTTGGTTGTTTTATATAGTTAAAGTGAACACGTAGTTTTGCCACTTTTTTACCACTGTAACCCAAGTTCGTTTAATGTGGACCACTTAAATTACTTGATTATGTACTACTGGTCCATATTACCCGACAATAACTATGTACTTTGTAAGCAATATATCTAAGCCAAGAACGCGACTTTTTAGTTTGTATTAATAAAAATATATTGAAATTAAATTTTTTAATCATTCATGATTAGCTGGTTCATGAATTTTATGTATTAAATACTAGTCCACATTACCCTCATATAGTGGACCATATTACCCTCCAATTTTTTTAATGCTGGTTTTTGGGTTCCTTACAATATTTTCACATAATTTTTTTATCCTTTGACGGAAAAAATTTTCAACTGCAAAAACAATTAAGGAATATATTAGCTAATATATTGCTTCACAACTTTTAATATCCATATATATTGTGGCCAAAATTTAGAAGAAACAAAACGGTACCCGAAGTTACTCTATTAGGACATTATGACAATATGACCGTGTGAACACCCCAAATGAGTATTTAAATGGATTTCTTAATAAATGTTAATTTTTATACCCTCACCTTCGAGAGAAGGGTATATATAAGTTTGTCATTCCGTTATTTCCACAATATAATTTTCTGACCCTATACAGTATATATATTCTGGATCCTTATAGATAGCGGAGTCGATTAAGCCATGTCCGTCTGTTGAAATCAATTATCTGAAGACCCCCGATATATTCGGGATCCAAATCTTCAATAATTCTGTCAGACATGCTTTCGAGAAGTTTCCTATTTAAAATCAGTAAAATCGGTCCACAAATGGCTGAGATATGAGAAAAAAAACCAGGAGAACCTCGATTTTTTACCTATATGTATATGGATTACTAAGTCATTAATATATACAATATGGATATCTAATAAAAGATATTTCAAAGACCTTTGTAGCGACGTATTTAAGACCATAGTAAGTTGGACCTACAATGGGTCAAAATCGTAAAAAATATTATTTAACCCGATTTTTTTTCAGAAAAAAAATTTAAATAACCAAATTTTTTTTTTTTTAATTTTAAAAAAAAAATTTAAATTTAAAAAAAAATATTTTAAATAACAATTCGAAAATTTTTTTTTCCAAAAAATGAAAAAAACAACTTTGGAAAAAAATTAATTTTGTTTACCTAAAAATATTTAAAATTTGTATTTTGAAGTATAATTTAGTGAAGGGTATACAAGATTCGGCACAGCCGAATATAGCTCTATTACTTGTTTTTTTTTAATTTACACTGGTTAACTTTTTATATCGACTCAGATCGCTTGTTGGGTTATTTCCAATATACAATCATTGTTTCAAGAAAAGAAGAAATATACATAGCACAATTATACTTGTGCTGCATGCTGTTAAAACATTTACTAGACATTCAATACAGCCTTGTAAGAACGTATAGTAAATGTTGTATATGTTTGTACATGAAAATAAACAATATTTTAAAATTTATGTTTCATTTCTGTAATCATTGTTTCTTTGTTTCGTTTAGACCAAAAGGAATCTGCAAACAAAAAAACACTCCAAGCTCAAAAGTCCTGCTGTTTTTCTTTCATATAAATTTTCTTTATCTATTGTTTAAGTTCAGTATCTCTGTAAGTACTGGTTTGTATGTCTATTTGTTTATATTTTCTTTAAATTTACAATTCAATATTATTCCTTGAAATGTTTAATTTACAGATGTACAGTGTAGCAAAAAATTTAAATTATTATTATCATATTCTACGAATTTTGAATTAGTTAATATCGCTTGCTTGTTAACCGGTTAAGCTTCTTGAATTATTAATGGCTTCCACAAATTCAGTAAACCAGCATTAAATAAAATTAATGGAATTTTTGATATTACTGAAATATAACTTCTAATCCAAACCATTGAATCAATGTTACCCAAAGGTTTACAAAAATATATGACAACTGGAAATTTTTTCTGCTTCAAAATAGAAATTTAAAATTATTTTTATTGGAATTTTAAAATATTGAACAAATTTATTCCACACTGTTGTGTTATTTCACAAAATCTTAATAAATAAACAACAAAGCTTTAACATTTTTTTTTTTTTTTTAATTTTGACTTCCTATTGTGGCAAGTTATTGAATATTTTTGAAAACACTATGTAGACAAGCAGCAACACAACTAACAATAAAACTATTGGACTACATACATACTACGGGTCACCACAGGAGATTTTCTTAGCACAAACATACAGAAATAAGTTGAATGGAAAATACAGTACATAAGAGGCCCCCGAGAAGCATTTTTGCGGATCCTGCCGGGTTGTCGTGAAAGAAGACATTGAAATATTTTGTTAGAACAAAGCTTACAAAAGATCTTCCGAAAAATCTTTTCCAGTTCCGATTTTGCACATTTCAGTTTTATAGATCGTATTACGTTACTATTTAATTGATCATTTTATTACGATTCCTTTACTACTTTGGGAATTTTACCATAAAAAGCGAATTGGAATTGTTATAAATATTTTTCATATTTTATTTATTTGTTTATAATATTTACATTTTCATTTTAATTAAATTACAAAAATAACGTCCAATAATGCCTATCCATTGTTTTTTTATAATTCAAATTGCTGCGTGCAAATTCTATGTTATAAATGAAATATTTAAAAAGGCCTGTACCCTGAATGCCTTGTATTATTTCCATTAATGATATTTATTCTTATATATGTGCAAATATAGAAGTCTGTAAAATAATGTTTAATTAAATATTGAAAATCGTTTCATAAATTCTGAAAATCATATTAATTTATGATTTCTATGGCGCTCAAATATTTTATTGCCTGTGGCTATTCGATTAAAAGAAATGGAAATATTAAATTTGTAGTTATTAATTTTTGTGTACACAGACGGCAGTTTCATATCAGAACATTTATAAATAACTAGCTGAACCCGGTCCGCGTTGCTTGCTCTTAGAAAACATCTCTTTTATATCGCATTTCAATCTCGTTTTTAATATACAGTGTCGGACAAAGTCGGTGGTGAAATACCGGCTGGTTCCAATGAATTCATATAGATTTCTTAAAAATTCTATTTTTTGTTTTCAAATAAAATTTTTAGTAGGTTTGGAAAATAATATTTAAATTTTTAGTTATAAAAAGAAAAAGAAATTCATAATTGGAATAAAGTTTTAATAAATGTGGTTAATCGAATAATGACTCTTTTACTCAAACTTTTTTCATTCAGAATAAGAACATGTCCAAGACAAATTTGGAATAAACAATAAAAACATTAGTAGAACATTCAACATATTGAGGATCCTTTCCCAATAGCATTATAACTTTCATTTCATACAAAATTCATTGGTATTCAGTCACATCTCAGCGGCCAATTCTTGTCACCGAAATATGAGAGTACACTACCAGGATAGCTCTTATGAAGTAATTGTAATTTGGCATCCAATTGAGATAGAAAAACTTTACTGCCGCGATATCGAGTACGTGTAACTATCACTGCCTCACCTTCAAATCTAGTGAGGTGCCTTCATCCAGTCTACAATCATTTGCACACGGAGAAAATTTGTTAATGGTTTTCAATAATCATAGCATAAATGCGTCAATTTTGATTATTGTTCTCAATCGTTTGGAAGGAATTTATTCGAATTGTGGTCGCAAAACCTTCTATATTTTATATACTGTTTAATGTAATGTTCCATTTCTATTAACCCTAAAACCTTGAATATCCATAACATCGTATTCCAGTTGAAAATATTGCTATGAATATTGACGAAATATTCCACAATAACAGTGCACGCAGCGAAAAAATTAACTCATCCGTGTACAATTTGACACCATTCGGTGTCAATAGTGTATCAACCCCGTATGTGTACAAATTGTACACGAACGGTGTCAATTTGACAACGAAATAATTACACCATTCCGTTTCCGAATTGACACCATCCGTTGTCGATTTGACAACGTTCGTGTACAATTTGTACACATACGGGGTTGATACACTATAGACACCGAATGGTGTCAAATTACACATTCTTTTATATTTTGGTTCTTAAACCATTTATTTGCATCACAATTACCCTTTATTATTTATTAAAATATTTTGAATTTTTTAATGTAAATAAAATTAAAACACACTTAGAAAAAGCAACTGTCGTTGGAATGCGTCGCAAATAATTTAACAACATTGTGTTGTCGATTCGCACCCGTTTGCTTACAAATTGTAAACGTACGGTGTCGAAAAAAGTGACACCGTATGGTGTCAAAATGACACCAACCGTTTTCGATTTTGCAATGACGTTTTTCCCTCAGTGTGATAACAAATGAACATTTTCGAATACTAAACAATTTCATTTACTTTTGAGGACTCAACTTTTCAAAAGGAGCATTTTCCTTACACAAATCTGCCTACACTGATCAACTTCTGTGCACAATTTTTTTCAATATTTAAAACACAACAATTTATATTTCCTATTGAATGAAATATCGTACAGTGATTTCAAATAATATTTCTGAAATATATACATAAATAAGAAGAAACCATAGAAAATTTCTTCGTAAAGAAAATATAGTTTGACTACTACTTTTGTAAACTATGATTTATGTTCAACATTGGCCAATGATTTCTTTTCCATAAAAACTAAATATCTTTTGCAATTGTTAAAACATTTTAGCAAGCAAATGAAAAAAAAACAAATCCAAATTTTTACAGCAACAGTTTCAGTTTAGATTTTTTTCTCTCTGTCGATTTCGATGAAAAAGTAAACTTTAAGAAAAGCAAAAGAAGACGTAAAACATAAAAAGTTTATAACTTTCTATGCAATAATTTGTCGCAATGCGGATGTTTTTTAGAGTAAAGTATTTTGTGAGTGTGTGTAAGTTTTCTATACGTTTTTTTTATTTTTTTTATTTTCTATATTACCCAGTAGTTTTCATATATTTTTTTTTTCTATTTTTCACCAACTTTGTATTCTATTTTCGTATGATTTATAATATGAAAAATTATACATAAAGTTGTTAATTTGTTGCTACAAAAATATATGTACATATATAAACATGTACACAACAGCCACTGTTAGGACTACCAAAAATTGTTATTAAATTGAGAAAAATTAAAATACGAAAATACGTGTTTAAATTTAAATTATAGTAAAGCTGTTAGTTATTTTTTTTAATAATAATTTAGTACTTAATCACTATAAAAAATGTAATATTAAAAAATAGTTAATTTGTAACTAACATGATACTGAATTTTAACTTAATATACTTAATTTAATATAATCCTTTTTGAAAAAAAAAACTTAAATAAACTTGTACTTTCCAACACCATTGCCTACTAAAGGCATACAAAATGCGTTCAATTTAATTGTGTTTAAAATAAAAAGATAGTTTTTCGCATAAGTTTTTTCATGCTGAACAAGACTTGCTTTTCTCAAAACAGAAGCCATTATTCTTTTAATTGTAATACAAGAAAACAAACAAAAAAATTATTTATTTTATATTCAGATAATTAAACAAATTGTATTTTAAATCAAAATATTATCATGATATAATTAATTTTTCTTCCACAGAAATCTATTTAAAGGGTATTTCATTAAGCGCTTTGTGTGAGATACCATCGATATTTTTTGTTCGTCGTGTAAATGTGCATCGCGGCTTCGGTAAGTTGCACCCATTCGATATGTCCAATTATCCATGTCTCTGGCGTATAAACTAGGCTGAATTCTCATTGACCTGAAAATTAAGAAAACCCTACAAGAAAAGGTCTAACGTGGTGATATTGCACGATCACATTGGCAAGTTCACATCACCTCCCCGTGAGATGATAATGCCCTCAAATGGCTGTGGCAAGAGCTGTGTCCATATCATCCCACTCAGGTCAACAAATTTATAACTGTCGACCTATAGGGCTCGCCCATGATGCAGATGTTCTGACCAATGCCATACTGAAAGAAATATGGATCGATGATGCCACCAGTCCAAAATCCTACCAAACAGTAACTTTTTTAGAATGCATGTGGATTCGTATGAATTCAAATTCGACAATTTTGTTTTTGAACTGCTCCAGGTCCCATCTTAATAAAACCATTTTAACATATGCACGTATTATTGAACGCTATAGTGATTTGACAAAACAAACTGAATAAATGACAGAGAATTCGATAGATGTAACTCAACAATATGGCCGCTGTCAAAACACAGAGTTCGAAAAGTCCTTATTGGAAGACCCTTTACCTATAAATCTATTAAGCACGTTTTACAATTAGTAATAGTTATTAGAAAACTTCCATTAACAGAGAAATAGCTTAAGGATATGCTTTGTAGAAAAACTAAACCTTTCCTACTATTTCCGATAACTATTTAATAATTGGAAATGGTTTAATGCCCGCACAGAGTTTGTCGGATAACAAAAAGGCAAGCAGGAACAAAAAAATAGAACTAAATTACATACAGAACTATAATGAAATGTATAAATATGAATATGTTATGATATACATACAGATATACACGAATACATAAACATGAACTTTTAGAACAAAAAAAAACACACACACACAAAAATTACACATGTATACGAGAGTATGTGGAGTGTAACGTGTCTGCTTCATTGACGGCTATACAAAGATAAACAACGAGTCACGTACTCTTAGCTAATGAGGTCATGTCAAGCCTAACAAAGATAATGGTGATGATGATCATCATCACCACAATGATGATGACTAGGTCATATTCGTATAAACTGTAAAATATTTCTATTTCTACACAAAACCAGTAGCGACCGAGGAGACTATCTGTTCAAAATAAGCCAGATTGTAAAATACTCTCTACACATATACGCTATTACATGATATTTGTCATGCCTATATGTGTAATATGTTGTTGTGTTAAATTATACTTAATTATAAAATGAATTATATATAGAGTTTTTGAATGTAGAATAGACCTGCTCTAAAAAATTTATTTTGTTTTACTGTAGCTAAAATTAACTGTTGCAAAAATTTGAAGACATAACTTGAGACTGTGCCGGAAATCGATTGAAAATTGTAAATTGGTTACTAACTTTAAATTAATTAAATTGAATTTCATATCCAAAATTCAGGAAGTCCTCGAGTGTACTGGAATGGCTATACCTATACGCAGAGAAAAAATATAATTGGGCATGGTTACTGTAACCATTTAAATAGTGTTACAAGATTTTTAACAATATTATAGTCACAGTAACTATTTACATGATTGTGGTAACCATAATATGGTTAATTTATGATTCACATGATTGTATCAACCATATATATGGTTACAGTAAACAAACATATGTTTGTGGCAACCATATTTATGATGAATAATTTTATCATAATATGTTGTTCTCAGATTATGATAAGCCTTAAACCGAGAGCAACATAATATGATAAGTCCTTCATCATATGAATGGTTGTCACAAACATATATTTGTTTACTGTAACCATATGTATGGTTGGTACAATCATGTGAATCGTAAATTAACCATATTATGGTTACAACAATCATGTAAATGGTTACTGTGACTATAATATAGTTAAAAAACTTGTAACAATATTGAAATGGTTACAGTAACCATGCCCAACTATATTTTTTATCTGCGTGTATTTATCTATCTATATATATAAAAAGTAACGTCCAGCATAGTCGCCCAAATGTATTTGTACTGATTTGGAATATTCGAATATTTAATATTAAAATTTATTATTGGTACTTTTTTCATAAAATATAGTTTGCTATAAATATACACACACATATGCGCAATTCCATATCATCGTACGTGACATTTGTAAGCCTATAGAGTGGAATAGATTTTGCAACCATAAGAGTATCTGAAAAATAATTTGATCTTTATGTTCCATTCAGAGGGTACATTATTTTAAAAAATTAATACGAACTTTCGAAACATTGTTGTCCAAAATATCGATCGAAATACGGGGTATATCGTACGTGACATAAAACTAAAGTAATTTTGAGGTACACGTAGAAATATGCAAAAATTTGGGAATCGTGGGAGTCTAATTTTCATATTTAAATAAAATCAATCATTGAATGATTTTATAATAAATAAAATTCAATATCGTACGTGACAGATTTTTTTTATATTCTGAAAAAAAACTAAAAAAATAAATATAAGTTATATATTCGGTTTCAAACAACAAGGTGAGCCGCCATCTTAAACATACTAATTAAATTAACAAATTAAATATAGTCTGTTTAAGCTATTATTTTTGGCCTAAAAATATTGTAATAAGCTCTAAATTCCTACACATATTAGAACTTTAGTGTTTGATATTATTTAGATCATCTTGAAAAAAAGTTTTAAGAGTTTTTGTTTTTTCAGTCGTGGTTGTCATTCTGGTGGAATTGCCCATATGCATACGAGCTCCCACTGCGAACTAGAATTTATTTAAATAAAATTTTGTTCATCTCAATGGCGAGAAAAAAGTTAAAAAATAGTCTACAAATGGGAAAACATATTTGGTGAAACATAGGAAAACATATTCGTATTGTCATAATTTTCTCAGCGGCTCGGGTTAACCGCTCCTTAGGCGTTCGGCGCAGGTCTCTGCTGGTTGGTTACGATAACACAATGAACATAGCATACTGAGTAGTATTATTTAAGGATATTTTTTGCTTGTAAGGCAATAACAACACTTTTAAACCATTGTTAAATATTAGGACATTATGACATGATAGGAGACCTTGTGAATTGACTATATAATTTGAAATAATTAAGACAATTTTGATAGAATTTTAAACATTGGTTTCTCCTGTCGTAAGCATATTTTTTCTTGAACACATGAATAAAATTAAAATCGTTTGAAAAATATTTGGGAAATGTAAATTGGCACTATTACTTCCAATGGTCCTTATTTGTTATTATAATGGTACTTAATAATTTTTTTTTAATAATGAACCAACATGAAACATTAAGCATGTGTGGTCCATTTTCCTTTATTGTAATTTACAATGTTTTGTAATTTAGAACTAAGAATCATTAAATTAGACGCAAGTGATTCAGATTTACGTACCATTAAGTCTCACGAATTGAGACTTAATGGTACATTTTCTTTTGTCTACTTGCACCTTTTGAATTGTATGAAACAAAATAAATTAGAAACCATAAAGGGGATATTAGTGGAACTTTTTCTTATTTTGAATGGTTATTTTTAAATCTTATTTAATAATGACCTTATAACCTTGAAGTTAAGCTTATATGGTACCCAAAGAGAGAGAAACTGCAATTAGGGTCTGAATGGTTTTCTAAAGTAATGACGAAAACAGTTTTAATATAGACTCATTTTTAATATAGACAGTCTGTGACATAACTTTAATATCCTTAAAAGCATTTTGTTTATTTACTTTTAAAATCATAACCTTTTACTAACTATGTACAATTGGAGTAGCGAAGGGAACCGGATTAGCTAGTATTGTACATCTAGATCCCCGTTTAAAAGAAGGGAAAATAAGATGACGCTGTTTCCAACTAAAATGAAAGTTTGGTTTTTTAAGCAAGATGAATCAATATTTGTTGAGCTGAATCAAATGATAAAAACGTACTTTTTTAGGTTTTATAATTTTATTTTCACATTTTGCTCAAAGGAAACATGTGAAATATTGGTCTTTTTTAGTACAAGTTCTACAATATTCGAACTTTTAAATTTTTTTTTGTAAAAGCATTTAATTTTTAACATACAATTTTTATAATAACTTTAAAGTAAGTCTAAAACTTTTTTTTAGTCTTCACATTTTTTTAATCATGCAGCCAAAAAAAATTATATTTCTAAAACGATTGCGAAGATTAAAAACTACTTACCCCCATTAACACGAAGCCTGGTTAAGCGTTAACAAGCAGTTATACTGTCGGTTAAAATTATTTTTGTATGAAAACTGGCAGTATAACTATTAGTTAACACATAACCAGACTTCGTGTTACTGGGGGTTAAAGGTAATTTTATTGCGGAATTTCGTTTTTTTCAGTTTATTCATTAAACTAAACCGTTTTTGAGTAAAGCGAATATATGTTATCCAACCTCCTCCATTTTGGAAATAACGGTATATCTCGAAAATACGAGCTAACCTGAAAAAACGACAGGCACCACTAAATTCAACGTACCCTAATTAGTTTAAACCGCTGGGAACCCCTCTTAACAGAAAAAAATTTCGTGCACAGTGTAATTAGTTAAAATTCTCCATATAATTTTACCGTAATGGGTTTTTCCATTCTTCGAAATTTAATCAAGTTCACATTTTATTTGAATTTATCGAAACCTGTTTTCATCCCGATGTTTTGTTTGAAATATTCTAGAGGCTACCTTAATATATTTAATGACGACAATTGAGCCCTAATGAAAATTGCAATAATAATGATTATAATTGAAAGTACATGAGTGTGTTTATTTATCTCAAGACTTCGACTGCAATACTAACTTACATAAATAGATAAAATGTGTGAAATACCTTCAGCACAAACATTTATTTATATAAGAAATAATGTATGTAAGTATAAAGGCATATTTGTTGTTTAAAAAAAATATATACATATATATTATTTACATGGCCTTTGTTCAATAATATTACAACATTTTAGATACCAGATGTTTTATTCATTTTTACAATAATTATCATTTGGTTATTCGTGCATTAGGAAAATTAAAACTATTCATGGTTAAATTGTTTTATTTTTAATAAGTGCATTTCAATAATGCTTAAAAACAATATTATTATATACACATATTAGAGATCATCAATAAAAAAGGATAATACAGATTTATCTTATTAATTTATACTACCAAATAAAATTAAAATATAGTTTTCGTAATTGAAATCACTTTTTTTAATTAAAGCTCAATAAATAATGAAAATTGTTTAGTCAATTATCAAAATTATCAAATTCAAATTTCAAAATTCAGTAGAAAATATTAGAGAATTTTATTTTTGAGTACATGAATACTTGAAATCAAACAATTGAAACCAATATGTGATAAATATTTAAATTTTAACTGTTTACGAAATAGTTTTTTCTGTATATTACTTTTGTTCGGTTTTGGTTTTGCAAATTAAAAACACTATTTTAAAAGGAAAAAGCTAGTTTAACTTTTTATGTTGAATACTTTATTTTCCAAAGAATAATTTCGAAATATATAGTATGTGCAAATAAATGTTTCTGCGGTCCACACGTGAACATATGATGTTGGCTACAGAAATTGACGTTGAGTACATAATTATTTTAAATTTGGTTCAGTGTACACAAATCGTAACACTAGAATACGAAGCAAATCTATTGTTGTCAGAGTTTGGTTAACAATGATATAAACGCTTAAATGCCTAGCAAACTGACCAATCTGTGCATTTTTACATTTTCGCAAAGGAACTCTAAAAAATTTTATGGAAATTTGTTTGTGCAATTAAAAGACAATTATTATTGTTCAAGTCATTTTCTGAAGGTGACCTTGGGGAGCAGTGACAAATTTTGTCCGATTTTCGCTGTATTAAAAGCTAACTCAGAGTATTAACCCTTTAATGCATATTGTTGCATTATATATTTGTTAGACAAATATAAGCTTGATACTAATTCAGATTCTAATAGTAAAAATCATGCATTTAAGGGTTAAGGAATAATTTGTGAATACTGTTATCAGGATTGCCGCATAATCAACATATTTATAGTTTATTTTCAATAACAAACAAACCTTGTCAACACAGAATATTTGTGGAAAATTTCAGCCAGCTAGCTTCTATCGTTTGTGCCCTAGATCCTCTTAGAATCTATTGAGGAATCAGAATATGTATGTCTGCGAAAAACATTTATAATTTTAGTAAGTTCAATATGTGAACGAGCTATTATCTGTCCTCGCTTTTAATATTTACTTTAACCTATTTACAAACCTAATTTAAATTCTAGAAGCAAAACTTAACGAATCAAATTAAACACAATTCGCTAGACAATTATTCTGAACTCAGTTTTCCATTACGCTGAATGTAGATACAATTAAAACCTTTATGTGCATTTACATATTGAAATACATACATATACGTATACATAAGAGCAAATGTATGCAATAGCAATATAATTACGATTATAACATTCATTAAAACCATAATACTGATGCATACTTTATACACAACATTTAATGTGCATATATATAGTTATTGTCAATATGGACACATTTTATCTAAGGTATTTAAGTAAAGGAATAGATATATACCAAACATAACTATAGCTGATGCATTGTATATAAGGGTATATTTAAACGTATATGAAGTATGTACATTACATCTGCCCTTAAAAAATAGATTTGCTTTGGATGGGTATAATTTGCTAAAATTAACTGAGGAAAATCGGGTAACCATAATCCGAAATCTATTGAATGTTGTGAAATCGGTTAGACAATGGTACTTATTATGATTTATATACAAATGTTAATTGAATAAAAATTTGTTAGTGTTTCAAATAAATCTGATAAGTAACCAAGTTATGTGGATTTAGACCATGGGTAATAAAAATAAAACAAAATGGTTGCGAGACCTACCCGAGCGCTTTTCAAAAATCTAAAAATCTTTGAAATCGGAAGGGAAACAAAAAATTCCATGTGTTTAAAAATGTTCCATGCTGAAGGTACCCTACTTTGAGCCCCTACAGTGCCCAATTTAAAAACTTAAACTCGAATACTCTTTGGCTATGCCCACGTCGAATTTTATCTCGATCGGACCAACCGGAATGTCAGATTTGTTTCCAACAAAATTTGATTCTTCTCCACTGTGTTATGTGGCATGGAAATAATCTTTTTTCAATTTTTTTATTCCCTCCAAAAAAAAATACGATTTGTCGAGGTTATCAAAATATGTATTTTTGTGAGATGATTTCATCGTTGGAGTCAAATCTCTTTCCGCAGCGACATTTCCTTAGGCTTGGACCCAAGAAAGAGTCAATGTTTCAGGTTTAGAGACCTCAACTGGCGTCTAGAACGTTCGACTTTCGTTCGAAATTCATTAAACCACTTTTTATACCTTACACCACCATAATGGGGAGGGTAAATTCGATTAGTACTGATGTCTGTAACGTGCAAAAAAATTGTCCGTCCGTCCATGTAAACCTTGTAATCAAACTACAGGTCGCAATTTTCAAGATAAATCACAAAAAAAAATGTTGATATTCAATGCAAATAAGTTTCATATCAAAAGAAAACTGTTAATAATCATATACTCGGTGTAGGGTATCATATGGTTTACCATTGAAATTTATGGTGCAGACTCCCAATAAAAAGCTTAGCTTTGTTATGAGTAATGTTTTTTTTTGTAAAAAATAATGCTTATGGCAACGAAACGAAATCCATTTTTTTCAATTTCTCCTCAATTCACTAGGTAGTCTGCTTTCAATGGCTTTCAAACTTAAACTAAATGATGCATCTTGTTCAAATTTTGACAGTCGTCAACTGATAGATGCCTTTTGACAGGAGCAGTGTTGGCCTTTCAGTTAAGAGCCGAGAATTTCAAAAAGTCGGGGATTTATTGACACACCCTCGTATTCGTTTTCCTGTTTTTTAAGGTATTTAAAAATCCAGTTTTACAAGTCTCAATAGACTTCCGGCACGGATTCTGGTTATCCGATTTTCCCCAAATTTTGAATCAGTTTTAGCTACTATTTAACAAAATATAGGCAGCTCTAATATATATTTGTATATATATTATGTTTATGCAGATGTATTTATGCTTCTACAATTACTAAAAAATAAATTGTAAAAATGTATTTTATTTCACAAGTAGATATTAGATTGAAGTATGCTTTTGTATCTGTTTACCTATATATTTTTTGCAATGTGACAATACATAAACTATAAATGAGAGAAAAATACTAATATTTATGTCAACTAACAAATTATTACTATAATATTATTAGTATTTGCAAACTAGCAACATTTGCAACACAAAAATGTCATTTATTAACATTTTGTTCTATAATAAATGTGATCTTTTTTCATAAATACATAAAGCATATGCAATGCATATTATGCATACTATAAATAAGTACTGATATGACAGCATTTACAGGTATTGTACGAGTATTATTAAAAATTTATAAATGTCAAATGTTTAGTCATGCATGGGTAGCACAAGAATTTACTGCATGCAGTAGTATGTCAGTAAATAGGGTTTACAATGAAGGTATTTTTTTTTTTGAATAAGAACAATTTGAGATTTGTGCTCATATATCAATCAATTATAATTTTTATGAAAAATCAGTTCAAAGGAAAATTCGTTAATACAAGTGTAACTAGAGGCCGGTTTTAAATAACACATTTTTTTAAAAAAAATTGTGCTCTTTTTAATATATATTTTTTTTTATGTTAGGTAAATTGTTTTTTTAATTATTTCATTTCCTTTGTCTAAAACCCTACTACTAATATGTAGAATATTGATAATTCATTGACTTCTAATAATATGTCTAGTCATTTGCACAAACTACATTCATTACTAGTACTTATAGAATACACGGATACAATAATGTTTAGCAACAAATTTATGTTAAAGTACACACATGAGAGCATAAATTATGAACTTTAGCAAAATATTTTTAATGACAAACTCTGAACTTTTAAATAAAACTTATGCCAGAGGTCATCAACTTTATACGAATGTGCCAAGAGTAAGATTTGTTTGCAAATATGTTTGTTTTAACATCTGGTTTAAATTTATATTGATATACATACATATGTATGTATTTTGAATGAGTAAATAATTAATAATTTTAAATGTCAAAATTTGACATTTATAGAAAAACTGAAAAAAAGAGAAATTTTACAAAATTGTAAATAGATTGTTAATGTATGCAAATAAATTACAGGGTGGAAATGAAATTGATAATTGAAATAATTAAAACTTCTGGAGAATTTGACTGAAATGATTTTCAAAAAATTGTTTACATCAAGAACAAATTATCCTAAAATTCATTAAAAATACAACAATCTATTTAAATATCAAAAAATGTTGCCATACCTTGACCGGAAATTTTTGACAGGCTTTCGAATCAAAATATAAGTTTCATTCTTGAAAGTTTGCCCATATCTGTACAAGCTGTACAAAGTTTTTCTTGCCAGATATGAACGAATTTGAGACCCTGTATCTCATCTTGTAATCACTGTGTGTAATTTTTTAAGTCAGTACGTGATAAAAGACCAAACAAAAATGACCCGTGTCTCCAGTTTTGGCCAAAGTCATGCACTTTTTTATGGCCCCCAAAGATTTGGGGCCTCGGTGTCATTTTTGAAAAAAAGTGATCATATTCTCTGGCTCATATATTGCAAACAGTTCGGAATTTTGATTTACTTTCGGAGGAAAAGTTGTAGCCTTTGTTATAAAGAACAAAAATTGTGAACATATAAAATCAAAAAAACTTTATCTTCAATATCAAAATCGCAAAAACTTTAAAAAATTCGGAAATTATTATTTTATTTTACATTGTCTGTATGGAAATAACAATGTTTTTATTATAAAAATAAGTAATATAAGTATGTATAAAAAACATAATCGTAAGTACAAAGGTGTTGGCAAATGTTAAAGTTTTCTTATTTAACACTTTTGCACATTCCTTAAGTTTTAATTAGCAACTAAATCCAATTCTATTTCCTTTTAATCTTAAATTTTTTACTTGCTATTTTTCTTCTTTGGCATCATTGCCATTGCTGATGCTTTCTGTTTCTTATTTCTTGTTTGTTAATAACTTAATAACTTTTTCAAATTTTTCCTTGGTAATGAAAGCGTACAAGCATCCAAGCTGCAGACTGTTGGAGTTAAATAAAGCTAAAATAACCATAAATGTCAGCATCGTATAAAGGGACATGAATAAAAAAAGAAACTTTTAAATATAGTTATATTTCTTGCTGAAGAGCAAACAACCAAACAAACAATCATGGCAACAAAGGATTTTTATAGATCTGAAAGTTTTTACAGCAGTGGACAGTGAAATAATAGGGTGATAAGAATGTTTTATATTTAGCATACAATGATATCTCAAACTCATGTTTCATAATCGAAACAGAATTAATATGTCAGTCGATCTACAATGGTTACAATTAAAAAAAAAACTTAATGAATTTAGCTACACATGCTAAACATAACCTTTTTGGAAATTAAATATGCTCTCGTCGCAGAGCACTGCTGCAAACCTCTGCAAAAAACATAATTTCAAAAGCAAACTAGTTTGACGATCGGTTCAAAATTGATCGCAGTTTCCTTAAAATTATTTCTTAAAAGTGTTCCAAATCAAATTTATACCATGTTAAAGATTATATTGAACATTTAACAGTTTGTGCTACATTTCTCAACATAGCTGTTGTTGTGTTGATACGAGTATTATTGGTGTTTGTTTATTCCGGATATTTTAAGCATTTCGGCATTTCGACTTTGCTATACAAAGTTGACATATTGCTTGAGGATTATTAATTGGTACAAGTTAATTTGCACAATAAAGCCACACAGAAAATGAAACACAACAGCAGCAATAATAAGAAATATAACGACAACTACTTTAACAACTTAAGAACTAAAA
Organism: Calliphora vicina; assembly: GCF_958450345.1. NCBI lineage: Eukaryota > Metazoa > Arthropoda > Insecta > Diptera > Calliphoridae > Calliphora > Calliphora vicina. The sequence continues at coordinate 143,312,590 of NC_088780.1, read as the reverse complement.
GCAAAGAAGATGAAAAGAAATGTTCACAAATAGCTAAATAAAAACAAAATGGAATGAGAGGAAAAAAACTTATTAAGCATAAGCATAAGGATAAGGATAAAGTTTTCATATGTTTCGGAAATTGCCTTGGTTTTTGTTTTTAACTACAGTATAAATAGCTATTGCAAGGGTATTATAGGTTTAAGATGATGTTTGTATCCATCCAAAATAGAGAGATTCTGTTACAACAACGCACATTGATTTATAATCTTTTTATTTTGGAAAACAATTTTAAGAAATTACCGAAGATTCACTTTTGCTCTCTTTTAAAAACCACAAAAAATATTCATATATTTTTTATTGGTACAAATACCTACCTAAATAAAGCCTACTTATTTTTTATTTCCATTATATCATATTATTAAAATAGTTTTTTAACATTTCTACAGGGACCATAAACGGCGATACTGCTTCACCCAATGCATAACAAAGGGCTCTATAAATACCGAAATTTACAAAAGTGGATGCCTCCATTCATAAGACTTTTTAATGTGTCCACTTATTTTTGGCCTGATTTGGGATCTTGTCTCTATGGTATGCAAGGTCTTGAGTGGCATAATAACAATAATGTGATATTTGTACCAAGAGAGGCAAATCCTCCAAACTGACTGAAGCTAACGCCACACTGTGGTTCCAAATCAAAATCTAGGTGGACAAAATTATTTGGCTATCTTTTTATATAGAATTGGTATCTCCGATTCCAAAAAAAATGTTTAAAAGATCAATATAAACTTTTTTCAAGTTACAGTAGGGTCTAGATATACATATAAAACTCATTAATAAAAAATTAAAAAAATACGTTTTCATGTGTTTCTGAAACTAAATTTTTAAAAAGAGCTGTATTTAATATATTTCAAGTTACAGTAGGGTCTAGATATATAAAATTCAATAATAAATAAAGAAATTCTAAAAATTCCATTCCGTAAAAATTAAGAAAAAAGTATTTCGGCAGGTGCTGGCGGCTACAATTCCCCAGAAGTTTCTTTAAATGCTGTATATAGTCATTGGACGGGCTCCGACGGTCTTTTTTTTCTTAGAAAAAAAATATCAGTATATTTGAGACGAAAAAAGTATTTCGGCAGGTGCTGGCAGCTACAATTCCCCAGAAGTTTCTTTAAATGCTGTATATAGTCATTGGACGGGCTCCGACGGTCTTTTTTTTCTTAGAAAAAAAATATCAGTATATTTGAGACCCAAATTTAAAGGACTATAACAGGAAAATGGAGAGGCCCATAAATATAAGATATACACTTAATAAAATCCTATATCAATGTTTATCTATGTTTAGAAGTATGAATTTGTATATGGTAAATAAATTAAGATATATCTAATTTAGTAAAGCAGTAAAATATTAAAAAAATTAACGAAAATATGATTCAAAATTTGATGAACTTCTGGCGCTTCTGTCGGGAAAACGAAATGTACAATTGAAAAACCCATTTGTATTTGACGAGAGCAGATTGTCAGCTTCCGAAAAAACTTAGTTTTTCCAAATTCTGAAGATACCGATTTTCATAATTTTGTCCACCTAGATTTTGATTTGGAACCACAGTGCGCCAGTGGAGGAATAATGGGGTCTTGTTAAAAGAGAATTGAAGAGCACAAAAAAGGTGTCCAAAAGTGTGGTAGCTTTTAAAAGGAGATGGACTACTTGTTCGAACAAAGTGACAGCAAGCACTATAGAAATAGTTATTGGGGTATTCAATTAATCGGGTTTCTGGTTTAATCGGTTAATCGAGCAAATAATTAATCGGGGTTTTGATATAATCGGTTAATTTTAAATTATTCGATTAACCAAATAATTTCTATTTTAATTTTAAACTGAAAAACAAACAAAACTTAACAATTCAACAATCTTTTTTATATACAAATGTGAGTTTTTTTTAGAATTTTAGTAAGATCTTCTGAAAAAATCTTTAAACAAAAGAAAATAATTTAAATGTTTTCCTTTTAAATAATGTTTTTCTTTAGTTTTAATAAAAGTTGACTTGGAAAAAACTCTATAAGGTTTTGATAAAGAATATCCAATTTCTAAGTTCTTTTTTTAGTTTTTTTAACTTTTGTTTAGATTTTCAATACTCTTAATAGTTTCTTTAAGTTCTGACAAAAGACTCATTTCTGTAATGTCATCCGACTCATTTGGACAAAGTAATTCATAGAAAATTCTAAAAAATATGTCACTTCCAAATTCCTTACTTTTAGTTTTGGAGCTATACTTCAAAAAACTATTGTTAGAAGGAAATGTTCATGAGTTAAGACATAAAATTTGAGTGTTTAAAACTATATTTCTATATAAAGTGGAGAAAAATGAAATTTCGGTTAATCGATACAAATTAATCGGTTTATTTGTTATTTGAAAATCGGCAATTTTAAATTATTCGAACAGTAAACCGACAAAAATTAATCGGTTAACCGATTAACGGTTAATCGTGCCCCTATTTCGCATGGTCCCCCTTCTACTTATCAGAATGTAAAGAAATATACAAGTATTTGGTATCATTGAAAACTTGAGAAGTTACCATAAAAACTTTAAATTTCATAATGTAGGGATTTTTCGTTTTTTTTGAAAGAAAGTTCTTTTAGTTCGTGGTTGATGAATTCTGCCACTATCTTCATAAAACATGTCGCTTTGCCGTTATTTAGCATTTGATATCTTGTTAACTGTTGGCGTATATATTCCAAAAAAATATAATCGAACGTTTTTGAACGAGCTGAAAGACAAATTATATGAACACCTTTGTAGTTTTTAAACAACGGTCTAAAAGATAAACAAAAAATTTAAATTAAATCGACAACTATCTAGTTAAACCCTTAATTGGACTACGAACAATTTTTTTTCATAATTTAGATTTGGAATTTTTCAAAAATAAAAATTTATATAAAAAAACTGGAAATAGTGTAGTGACTAAGATTTTTCAAAGATACTATCAAACATGTCTTAAACAAAACCATTACATTAAATTTTAACATAAGTATATATATACATAATTATCCCTAAGTCATGATAGGACGACTATAGTTTTCTTAATTTTTATTGGTTGCTACAGTTAAATAGGCTTACACTCATACTCTTACATTCACCATTTGAACTTTTATAAAAGCAACTACAAAACAAAAGCAAAAAGTAGCCAACTAAAGATCCTAATACTCAGCTTTTATACTCTGTCCCTCTCTCTATGTCTCTCTCTTTCTAACTTTAATTCTCTTGAATTGTTGTTTTTTTTTTTGTTGTTTCTGGTAAGTGTTTGTTACTTTTACTGTTAGTATTTTTGTGGTTAGCTTGTGCAAACTACAAACAGAGCTTTTCTTTTTTATAAGTGTATGCTTTGTATATGTCACTTTTATTCAAAGGATTATGTTAACACTTTTATATGTTAACTCTGACATTTTCTCTATAGACTTGTTGGAAGACAAACAAAAAAAACCCTCCCAAAGATATGATAAAACACAACAGCACAAAATCCTAAGTAACACTTTAATTCCTATTTTATAATTTCTTAATTTAAACTTTAAAACCTTTTCCTCATTTTAGGTTTAAAATTCATACTATTTCTCCCCCCATAACAGACAACAAAAATAAACCAAACTAAAACAAGTTTTTGTCATGTTGACACTTTTGTTTAGTTAATGTCTAGTCAAGATAAACTTATGAAATCTTCTGGTCAAACAAAATCTTATGTTTAAGTTTAGCAACTGGCTTTTAGCCCCCACAAACAAAACAGAAACCAGAAGAGAAAATGTTTTCAAACTGAATTGGTTAAATAAGGAAACAAAAGGCCAAAATATATACATCACGTTGGGTGTTAAATACTCAAGTTTCTTTCGTTTTTCAAATGTTCGTATTCTAAATTACAGAAAAATACGAAAAGTGACTGACTTAAATGGTCAGCAAAATGTTATACTCAAATGGATTTGAATTAAATTATTTTTAGGATTCGTTTAAACTTTTTTAAGCTCCTTAGTTGATGGTTTCTTAATTCATTTCTAATATGAACAGTTGGTGTTTGTTTGGATTATGGGTTTATGTAAAAAAAAAATAAATTTTTACTGAAATTATAAAGAAGTTGTGTACAATTCTCTAGAGTTGTTGCTGTCATTAGTAGTTATAAGTAGCATACAGTATGAAACAAATGATATGCAAGGCAAGGTACATTTCAACACAGAAAAAAAACTTAGTTATACATGAGCACAGCAATCATATCAACATGATTACAAAGTATTTAACAATATTATGTCCACTGTAATCATATATATAGATATGGTTGCGACAACCATAATATGTTATAGTTGCGCTGAACATAATTGCAAAAGTCATGATTGGATTAATAAAAGTACTTATGTTTGTGGTAATCATAATAAAAACCATAATCTGAGAGCAACATAATTATTCTGATGTTATGATTCTTCAAGGACATGATTGCCACAAACATATACTTAATTACTACAATCCTATATAGTATTACTGCAATCATATTATGGTTGACGCAGCCATATAATTAATTACAGTGAACATAATATTGTTAGATAACTTATAACTATATTTTGTCTATGGGTGTATACAAATACTGAATACAAATGAGAAATGAAGGAGATTCATTTGTAGATTTCATGAAACTGTACTTTACGATTTTACAACAAGGAAACAATTGTATGATGTTCGTTATTTTGCAAGAGGATTTAGAACAACATAATTTAAATCCAAAATATATTTTTATTGATTACAAATGAGAATTTAAAGGAGAACTTTGAGAAGATTCTTTTAAATGGTACTTTCCGAAAAGTGTCGAATTAAAAAGAAATAATTGAGAATTCAGAAAAAGCAACAATTGAATAATTTTTGTTATTCTGCAAGATTATTTTGAACAACATACTTGATTTCAAATCCAAAATATTTTTAATTGTTTGTAAATGAGAATTCAGAGAATTGCTATTTGAAGATTCTTTCAAATCATACTATTAGAAGAATGTTGAAATAAAAAGCAATAATTAGATGAAGTATGTTTTTTGCAAGAGTATTTTGAACAGCATATTTGATTTGAAATCTAAAATATTTTTAAATGAGAATTTGCATTGTTTACAAATGAGAATTTAAATGATATCCTTTGAGAAGATTCTTTTAAATCGTACTTTCCGAAAAATGTCGAAATAAATAGCAACAACTAAATGATGTTTGTTATTTTGCAAGAGAATTTTGAACAACATACTGGATTTCGAATCGAAAATATTTTTAATTGTTTGTAAAGAGAATTCAGAGGGGAGCTGTTTGATATTTCTTTTAAATCATACTTTCCGAAGTAAAAAGCAATAATTGAATGATAATTGGTCTTTTGCAAGAGAATTTTTAACAATATAATTCTATTCAAATCTAAATTTGTAGCGCGATTAGTATTAAAAGTATGGCAAATTTAGTTGTCAAAAATCCCGGAATTATCCCAAATTTTAACTATATATTTTGGGATTTGTTAATCCCGAAAAATACCTGTATATTTCAACACTCCTAGTACTATGTCGACTAGATGCTTTAGCCTGAACTGCTTATAAAAGAAGATTGCTGAACGAATTACAAGAAAGTTAATCTAGAATCGATACAGATACAGTGCTACAAGTTGCAGTTAAGGCTTAAAAATTAAGTATTTATATAGTATTCATGGATCAATATTGGTAGTAATTGCAGGCTGTAGTGAAGTTAATTTTATATTGTCTAGGCACCATGAAAAATTTAAGTATTCCTACAGAAAATAAAAATATGTTTGTAAACCTCTATAAAAATAACTTAAATCTCAACATTTCTTCAAATAAAAGCAATTGCTCTCACAAAGACTTTTATGGATTTTGTTTATCATATGTATTAAATGAAACCTTATTAACATAATTTCATATCAACATATTTGACCTCTGTCAACTAGGTCGAACAAATTGTTTGAAATATTTTCATATTATAACCAGCTTGAGTATTTGGACAAAAATAAAAATAACAATAAATAAATATATATTATTAAGGTACCAAATTGTTAACCCTTTTCTTGTAAATACAACAATAAAATACAAAATTATTTTGCTTCAATCAGCAAAAGAAAGGAAATCCTTTTTTTTTTTTTGCATTATAGCTATGAAAACATGTACATATTTCGATTTATGTGTATTAGTCAGTATTAAAAGATATTTTCCCATTTTTTTTAAATTTTTCCGACAGGATTTAGAGGCAGACAATAAACAAGCAAACAACAATGATTTGGTGAGTATGGTAGACAAATCAGTATAGCGTGAAACCAAGCCAACAGCAAACAAGTGGCAATCACGTAAGAAGCCAGACAGATTGTCAAGATACAATAGACAAAATAGGTTAGATATTTGGATATGAGAGACTGAGTCAGACAAAATCTTAAAGCAGGTATTTCAATAGCGGTCAATGACAAGTAGTTAAATATGAAGATAAAATGTTTACAGTTTAAATTTATAAAGTTTAGTTAAGTTGTTCTTCTATAGAATTTAAACCAGCAGAATGCCATTCAGATAAAATAGAATATTACCGGCTTCAGAAAATGTTATATGGTATACAGATAAATCACTTTATTATTACATTCATTTCTACATAGCAGTTTTTTATAGAAACAATATCTACAGTTAAATAACAATAAGAATACGTTACAACTTAAAATTCTTCTAAAGATATTACGTATCTAGTGTTTTCAGCTAGAACAAAATGTCTTCTTTGCTATTATTACTCTTTAGGATGCCGTATTCCGCCGCTCACTAGTTACAGTAACTGCGGCATATTCGAAAAAATATCGTGAACTATATAGGAGCACAATCTTTGTTTGCCTATATGTCCTTTCAGAACAAAATTTGTCTTAATGACAATCAAAATAAATTACACCATCATTACACAGAAAATAATGACAAAAGTTCTTAAGTGATTAAAAAAAATTGTTAACTTTTAGTTCAACTATCTAACAATTTGTTTAATTAATTAATTTTGAAATTATTATATTAACAAATTCTTATAGTTGTGTATCAGCAATTCATTTGTTAAAAATTTATTTGAATATTGAAAAGAAAAACAAAAAATTGAGTCAAATATAAAAAAATAAATTTTATGTACATCAATGAATAACAGAAAATAATAGAATATTGGGGAATTTTTAAGGGCCAATGAACAAGGTATGTATATTAATTATGTTCTTGTAAAATTGGACATAGAACCTTTAAAAGAAATATTCATTCTACAGGATTTTAATGAGCGAAAACGTTCCTTTATAAGCAATCTCCGACTTAATTTTTTGCAGAGATTGAGATTCCTTAAATAACATCCGTAGCGTGCTGGTGCAGTTTCTGTCCTTCCAAGATTATAATCACCATAGTAAGTATTTAGAGCTCTGTAGAAATCCTGTATCAATACCTGATGTATAAACTTTTCATTCATGTAGGGATATATTCAAGTACTCAAAGCGAAGACTAACTCTGACTCCGTTGCATAAGTCTCAATCTCAAGTAATCCGGCCACCAAATGTACAAAAATTCCAATAATAAAAATCGGACGGACTAGTGTATGTGGAACCAGTGAAGTGGAATGTTTGTATTAGAAGACCATCGCATTTATTACAGATTAAACCTTAATAAAATAATCTAATTAAAAGAAACCTTTATTGTTTTTTTCTTAGTATATAAAGGTCAATTAATTATGTAGTTATTATAAATACATCGTATAAAATGTAATTAACGACTAACAATATAATTTTTTAATATGACAAACACATTGTTAAAATTTAATAGTTGATTGTTAACATATTAATTGTTCAATAAAACAGATTCGTTATTTAAAAATATTTGTTAAGTTTTAACAATTTTTATCAACAAAATTATTTTTTGTATTTATAATATCGGTTGTTGGTGCCTTTTCAGACAATTGATTTGTCGTAATTTTTTTCTGTGTACTGACAAATTACGATGTTTACCATAGTGTGTTGTTTTCCACACATACGGTATGTCTACGTATATTGAACTAGCAACATAGTATTTTTACATTTCAATCAAAGAAACGGTTATGAGTACGGCCAAGCCCGATCGTATAATACCCTACACCGAGAAGATGATTTTATGGCAACTATGACTAATTATGAATCATAAAATTAGGTGGCATTCTTCTGTATATATGAAACATATTTTCATAATACATTTTCTGTTTTATGCCGCAGAATATGTCAAAGAATTTCATAAAGGTCGTTTAACAATTTTTTTTTTTAAATTTATAAAAAATATAAATTTGTTGTGGTTTCCTACACAAGGGAGAGTTATCCTCAATTGCAAAAGTTATAGCATCTTCCGGTAGTATTGTATATTTTCAGCCTCTTTTTATTTAGCTGTTACCATCACACAACTGAATTTAAAGAATACAAATAAGTGTAGAGCATAACATCTGATTACTTAAAATCATTTTATTTATTGTTATCAATGTTAACGTAAATGAAAACGAAATTGTTATTACAAACAACTGGCAGCTGATACTGCTTGTTCTTCAAATAAAATATATGGACAATAAAAATGATTAAATTTTCTGGATATTGAATGTACATATAAAAAACAATTTAATGGTGGAATCAAAATTAAGTAAATGTATATGAACTAAATAATATAAAATATATAAAAATAATAAAAATCATGTAATTTATATTTTAAAACATATGTACGAATATCTTCTTTACTTACATACATAATTCTAGTAATGTAATAAAATCTTTAAAAAAAATGTCTACCTCAATTAAAAAAAAATTTTGTTTTATTCCCTTTACTTAAATATAATGTTTATTACTGCTCTAATATACTCTTATACATAAGCACAACGTTAGTTAATCTATTATTATACTTTTTCCGGTATTACGCATTTTACATTAGTTGTTACTCATATAATCGTTTTAACTTAACAGTCATAAAGTATATAAAGTATATAAAAAATATACTCAAATTTTTTTTTATTAAATCCATCATACGAATATAAGCTACTTATAGGTCAAACCACAAAATTAAAGTTTTCACAAATATATAGATTTACTCGTATGTGAATAAATTGAATTTTCTTTATCATCATAAAGTACTATAAAATTTAATTACCTACTGCATAATAAAGTATATTTTTGTGGGAGTATATGAACTGTTAAGAGAGCTAAAGATTCTGGGAAAATGGATAATTTGTATTAATTTTCAATGTTTAGATCCTTTAACAAGGATTTCGTAATCGACACCATATTAATTTACTCTCAGCTATGATCATTTGTTAAAATACACGCAGAGAAAAAATATAATTGGGCATGGTTACTGTAACCATTTAAATAGTGTTACAAGATTTTTTAACAATATTATAGTCACAGTAACTATTTACATGATTGTGGTAACCATAATATGGTTACTTTATGATTCACATGATTGTATCAACCATATATATGGTTACAGTAAACAAATATATGTTTGTGGCAACCATATTTATGATGAATAATTTTATCATAATATGTTGTTCTCAGATTATGATAATCCTTAAGCCGAGAGCAACATAATATGACAAGTCCTTCATCATATGAATGGTTGTCACAAACATATATTTGTTTACTGTAACCATATGTATGGTTGATACAATCGTGTGAATAGTAAATTAACCATATTATGGTTACCACAATCATGTAAATGGTTACAGTGACTATAATACTGTGACTATAATATAGTTAAAAAACTTGTAACAATATTGAAATGGTTACAGTAACCATTCCGAACTATATTTTTTCTCTGCGTGTACTGGCTATATTCCTTTACATGCCATGAAAATTATACACATCATTCGAATTGTCGACATTATTAAATAAAATATTATTTATTATCATAAAGCTATATAGTATCTGATCAACTTTAGCCAAAATAGATCAAGAGAGGTAAATTTATTCCGAATTCAAAAATAAGATCATAATAAACAGTTCTACTGACTATACAAAGGCCGAAAGATTTTTAAAATTAATGAAGCAAATCTCACCCTCAAAAAAAACTTATGTTTTTTACCTACGTGTATTCAATAACTGTAGCATATTTCGGTTATGAGCACATTTACTTAACACCTTTTTTGACAGAAACTGTTCATTTGACGACACAAAATACTGTTCCTAGTGTACGTATGTGTGGAAAACTACAAATCAGGGTCACCTTTTGAATATCTCGTTATAGTTTTTTCTGTGCTAAATATTAGGAAATCTTATGAAAATAGCTTAACGTTTGTACAGATGTTTTTAACGTCCAAAAGTATTAGTCTAACACCCACCTTTAAGTATACCCATCGTCTTAGAATAACATTATGAGTCGATTAAACGATGTCGGTCCGACCGTCCGGTTGGTGGCTGGCCATACAAACCTTGTGCGCAAAGTACAGGTCGAAATTTTTAAGATATTTCGATAAACTTTGGTACATATAATTTTTTTGGCCCAAGGACGAAGTCTGTTGAAACTGGCTGAAATCGGTAAATTATTTAACCTAGCCCCCATACAAATATCCTCACGAAATTGGACTTGATCGGTCATAAATGTTTAATTTGTGTGGGTATCTACACAAATTTCTCACCAAATAAGTTTTATATATACGAAATTCATGTCACAATTTTGTTAAGATCGGTCATAGCTCCCATAGAAGACCCACTTCCGAAAATCACTTTAACGTGCAAAAATCTCTTACAGATGTTATACAAACAATATTCAACATAAATAACTTTCATATAGACATAAATTACACTACCTAATTTCATGGTGATCGGTCCATAATTGGTCATAAATTCAATTTGTATGTTCACTCATAATGAAAGGTGTAGGGTATAAAACTTTCGCTTCAGTTGTTAGTTAGTTTTTTTATTTGTGTATTTATTTTATCTACCAAATAAAAACTCATAACAACAGCAGTGCATTTTTTGTGTATTTAAGGATGTTCGAGAGTAATTTCTAAAAAAAAATACTGTTTAATTTTATAAACTTTGGTTTATTGCTTTTTATAATAATTTATATAAACTTTTACTTTTTATGGCTTTTAATATGGTTTATACTCGTACAACTAGCACTTCTACTTAATGTTCTACTTTTTATACTTGAATCCTTAGTTATTTATCCTCGTGTGCCTGGGTATGAGCGTGTTTGTATTATTGTGTTTTTTTTTTTGGTTTGTTTTGCTATACGCATCTTATCTTGAACAATTAGGGGTTTTTGATCTTTGAAGCGTAATTTAAAGCTTCTTTAAGAAAGCAGAACATCATGTTCATGGAGTGTAAGAACAAAACAGAAAAAGTTTTTTTTTTATGTATCATCACGAACAGCAGCATCCTTAAATATCAGCAGTGGTAGCTTGAAGTTGTAAAATATATAAAATAAGAAACCAGTAGATATAAGAAACTCTAACCAAACTCATATAGTTACATATGTGTATGTATATAAGTATATATATTTATATAGGTTTATATAACACAACAGTTTGTTTTAATTGCTTTTTACAATACACCTTTAAGGCATGCAGGTTTCCAAAGAAATTATTTTATATACTCGTGCATATAAACCTGCACAACATACATTTTATTACTCGTATGCATGCAAGTTGGTGTTTTTTTCTTTTTATATTTTCTTTGAAAGCGAATTCTACTCGTATGTATATTGTATAGAGTGCATGTTTGTGTTTTAATTCAAAAGTATGACTTCTTTCTTAAGAAACCTTTTATATCTTTAATGAATTCAAAGACATTTGAAAAGATGCCAGTACTTGTATGAGAATTTTCAGAAATATTAATTATAACAATGGCAATCTTATGAATTAAAATCTTTACAATTAGTAAAATTCTAAATGGCGGCATCTAAGAATTTCTAAGAACTATGAAAGTTTATTGAACTTTCACTAGATATGAACATGTATGTATATTGTTATTAGTTTAGAATATATTACAATTTGACATCAAAATACGATGACAGGATATAGTAAGGAGTGAGATCGAAAAATTCTTAACACACGTTTTTCATTACATTTTTTAACCCAAGTATTATTTGAATTTTTTTTTGATCAAGTTACCTTTGAAAAACATGTCAGTTATTATGTGTAATGTCAATTATATTAATTTTTTTGTTAATCTGATTAAAATGAGTGACCAGAAAAAAGTGCGTACTGAAATTATTAAATATTTTCAACAAAACCCAACTTGGTCTTACAAAAAGTTGGCCAAGCATACAAAGGTCTGCCGTCAAACTGTTTCCAATGTTATTAAACAGTACCGGGAGAACTTGTCAGTTGATAGAAAACCTGGTTCAGGTAGAAGGAATGGTCCACATGATGTTTCTAAAGCCAAAAAAATAGAACGCATTTTCAAAAGAGCTCCCAACACATCCGGTAGGAAAGCAGCCCGGTTAGCTCAGTGCTCGGACTATTTGGTACGAAAAGTTAAAGCTAATGCAGGTTTAAAAACATACAAGGCTCAAAAAGTTCCTGACAGGAACGCTACTAAAAATTTAGAGGCCAAAAACAGAGCACGGAAATTGAAGTCAAGTTTTATAAAAAAATATTCTTGCTGCATAATGGATGACGAAACGTATGTTCTGGCAGATTTTTCGCAACTTCCAGGTCAAAAATTTTATGTTGCTGATGCTCGAGGGAATGTTGAAGAAAAGTTTAGGACCCAAAAGCAGACAAAATTTCCCAGAAAGTTCTTGGTATGGCAAGCAATATGCAGTTGCGGCAAAAGAAGCCACTCATTTGTTACAACGGGCTCTATAAATACCGAAATTTACATCAAGGAATGTTTACAAAAAAGGCTGCTTCCATTCATAAGACTTCATAATGTGTCCACTTATTTTTGGCCTGACTTGGCATCCTGTCACTATGGCAAACAAGCCCTTGAGTGGTACAAGAACAATAATGTGGTATTTGTACCAAGAGAGGCAAATCCTCCAAACTGCCCGGAGCTAAGGCCAGTGGAGAGATATTGGGCTCTTGTTAAAAGAGAATTGAAGAGTACAAAAAAGGTGTCCAAAAGTGTGGTAGATTTTAAACGGAGATGGACTACATGTTCGAGCAAAGTGACAGAAAGCACTATAAAAACGTTAATGGAAGGGTTTCCGAAAAAGGTTCAAAATTTCATCACTAGTGATTAAAACTATAAAAATAATTTTTTTTGTAAATTGTAATAATAATTTCAATCAAATAAAAAAAAAATTAAAGCTGTAAGTTTAGTGGTTTCTTTTTTATAAACATATATGTATGTTAAGAATTTTTCGATCTCACTCCTTAATAGGAACTTGTATTAAACCTCATCTTACACTTGTGTTGGAAACCTCGTAAATCTTTTTCATAAATTTAAAAAAAAAAATAAAATATGGACCGGTATTCATGAAATTAATTTAAATATAAATATTTGTTTGATAATGGTATATATGGAATGTATCGTTGATTAGCCTGGTGTGTGGTTTTAAACACATATGAAATGTCTGCGCTAGCACAGCATTTTGTGTTGTCAAATATGCTGTTGCTGCAAAAAATGTGTATTATAGCCGCAATCGTTGATGTAACGATAACAAAATATAAAAAAAAAATATGTTATTCGGAGTAAGTCAAGAATTTAACTACATGTGTGGAAACCAACACACGAGGGTAAACAAGGTATGTTTCATTTAGCGTGAGATGAGGATTAATCATTTCGCTATATTGTATCGATAAGGATATAAAACCAAAAAAACATTTTGGATTTCCACAAATTATGTTTTTCCAAGTTCTTAGGAAGTGTTTCCAATAATCTTCATCTTATTGTTATTTTGACTCCCTATGAAAAAATACCTTACTGATTTTTTTAGGGAGTCAAAATATTGTTCTTGCTTTGTAGACCATAACGTGACATGTATTACATTTTAAGGAAAATTATGATGAATAGAACTTTCTCCACCTAATATGCTGAACCGTTTGTTTTCAGAAGAAGAAATTCAGATCCATGCACAGAGGAAACAGATTCGTGATAGCAACCGAATTTGTAGCCAATCGAATGATTCTACCTTAGTGACCGAATTTTACAGTTGTGGCTACAAAATTTTAAAAGGCGTAACAAAAGTTTGGTTGCTTTAACCGAAATTCTTCTTTGTCAACTGACTTTCTGTTAATAGAACCGAAAAATTGTATGTTTGTAAACCAATCATTCGATTGGCAAGAAATTCGGTTGCTCACGAATCTGTTTTCTCTGTGTATAAGTTCCATGTGACCCACGACATGATTTTCTATAAACTCTTAATATTAAAATATAACATTTTAGCTGATTACCTAAATTCTAACCCTATTGCTCTATCTATGAGGACATTTATGCACAATTTAGTGGACTACATATGTAGTTCTAGAGTTTATCGATTACGTTTATTAAATTAGGTTTCCTGTCTTTTATTTCTCAATTTTCTAGAAAATTTTTAATATTTTAGTGCTATTATAAAAGAAATATTTCCTTGCCATAATAATTCAACTCATGGAATCATAATTAAGTACTTCATCATGGACCAAGGTGAATGGTTGGGTTAAAATACATATTACTTTTTTCAAGGAAATAAAATATTGCAGTTTTCTAAACTGTACGATTGGATCAGAAATACTTGAAAGAAACCAAATATATATTGAGAGTAGTATGCGAAAGAAAACCTTTGAGAAAAAGTGCGGTCTCAAACCGTATTTTGGAATTTTATTGTAGATACCTATCCTGGAGAATAGCTATATACTTAGTTGGAGACTTAAAAACACTTTGTACTTCATAATCTGACATAATATCCCTTGGGCAATGAACTCCTCTCATCAAGCCATTCCAGGGACAATGCTTAACACACTTCTCCTTAAAGTCTTCATCACTTCTGATAAGAATTAAAATAAATAAATAACTAATTAAAAATAAACTTTGTAAAATCCTTTCTGTGTATAAAAATGTCCTGAGTCTTTGGCGGGAATCGAACCCTTAACCCTCAGACTAATAGTCCTGCATAATATTATCTAGTCTAACGTGCATATATGGACAAGCCACCATTCTACAAAGCTTGGCAGGCTAATATGTGAGACGGATTTAGAATAGGTGTTATAGACACTGAGTTTTAATAAAACTTTTCAGGCGAAAATACCGACAATCGATGACAGAACCTCTAGCCTTTTCCTTGGGTATTATGCGACCTCAACACACATGATTTAAAGATGGAAAGGGACACTAATTCATCAATTTTCTCTGATGATCTTGCTTTTGGAGTATATCACCGTATTCCAATTTAAAATTTGCAACATAGTTTGACTTCAGTCGAGAATATATAACAAATATCAATGTTCTGTAAGATAGCAGGTACACCAGCAGTCAACCTTTTTAAACATCTTTCCTTTTAAGATAAACGACAATTCATAAAGGTTTATTTAGAATAGCGATTTGTTAGATTCTACTATATACTCACTTTGAGTTTTTGCTCCGAATTGATTCTAGAAAAAAATGTAAATGATACATTCGAAACTTCCCGTTTTCATAAAATATAACACTGCCAAATCCCCCCCAAAAAAACTAATTCTATATTGAAAGTAATAAAAATTAAAATGATCAAAAGTCATTATTAATAAGAAATGAGTTTTAGCCCAAATAATAATTCCAAAAACTATTTGTAATGAAATTTTCAAAAAAAAGGTATTAATAACAAAATGACTAAAGAAAACGTATGGTAATTGAATTCTTTGAAATCTCTGCTAATATGTTTAACATTTTAAATAAACACAAACACACACTTTCTTTTAAATATTATAAGTTTTCTGCGAAAGTTGAAATTAATGATAATAATTTTCAAGGATAAACACAAAAAGGTTTACATATATTTAAAAATAATATTATAGGGAAAACTACAAATATATTTTTAAATTGAACTTACGAATAGGATAAATCCTCATATAATGCATATACGAATGTAATATTCATAGAAATAAATGAAATTCACTGAAATTATTAATTATTTAGTTGTGCTGACTATTTAAGAGAAAACTATTTTCAAATACACATATTTCTAATACCTAGAAATATAAATATTTTATTTTTGTTTCATTTATTTAGATTTTATACAATACTACATACATCTTCTAGTTTAGCATTTAAATTAATTCTACATTTTTGAGAAAAAAAATCCAACTATGCAAAAGATAATTATTTTTTGTTCCCAGAATTTGAACATACGAGTGAAAGATTTCAATTTAATTAAAAGTTTAAATATTGTTCTACAAATATTTTCAATTCGTATAAATATATACACATAATTTTATAAAAATAACAAATAAGCCAAATCAAATTGTAACTCATAAATGCTTTCGTATTAAAAATTCCTAACGCAAATGAGTTCTTTGTAGTTTAATTCATAATTTCGCAATTTTTTTTTTTAATTTTGCTACAAAATGAAACAGTGTATAATGTAAATGATTTAAAAGAATTTTAAAACGATCGGAGAAAACATATTTGTTGGCCATTGCTCCATGCATTGGAGATACTCTTAAAAAGTTTCTGAAATGGCTTTTATCAAATCACTTTCATATTGTAATAGAGTAAAATTAAATAGAGCCCAAATGAAATAGTTTTTTTTTTTAATTAAATCAAAAAATTACCAACACAGTAACGTATTTGTATATATAAATGTAAATGTACTAGGTTGGCCCTTGCTAAGTTTAGAAATATTATATTTGTCATCTAAAAACCAAATTCTCCGAGTTAATATGTCAGGTTCAATAACCTAATTAAATAGACATCCCAGTAAGCACCAAAGCCCCAAAAATTCAAGCACTTGAACATTTTGTTGGAATTTGACTTGAATGCAAATGTAATTATAATTTAGACATGAAAAATATTTGAAAATTTATTTATTTTTCAAACAAAAAACATATGGCTTAAATTTATGTTTCCTTTTTACTGGAGAATGCTATTGAAATAAAGTGTAATACAACTGTAATTCAATTGCTTGACTATAATTCAAGGCTTGAATTACACTTGCTTTCAACTTGAATTCCGGTAAAAATGCTTATTGGGATATTCTATATTTTTAATTAGATATTTTCAACATTTATTTTTTAATGGGTGTATGCCATAAAAATGTGGAATTTTTAAACATGTTTAGGTTTTATTTAGCAACATTTGTACAATATAAATTAATTCAAAGGCTATTGTTAGCTATGTCCATTTACCATCATCGCCAAAAGCATTGCTCATCTTTTGAGTCCAAGAACGAATCAAGCATATTTCGGATTCTCTGTTGTGAATTGAAGCTTTTTCCAGATGGATCGTTGTGCACCGATCGAAACAACTAGTAGTCGGACGGTGCAAATCCTGGACTATCAGGCGGGTGAGGAAAAACATCGCAACCACTTCTTCCGAAATAGTTTTTAACAGCTATTTCAACATGTGGTCTAGCGTTGTCATGATGGAATATTACGGCTTCAGATCTGGTCGCATATTCTGGGCATTTTTCTACCAATGGTAGCTTCAAACATTCGGTACAGCTTCCCTGTGATGCTGTAGCCAGATTTCGGTAGCTCATATTAGATAGGGCCCTTTTTGTTTCACCAAATATATAACATTACCTTAGCGCCATGGATATTTGGCTTTGGTGTCGATTCGGCTAGTTTGTCGGGCTTCAAATAGGATCTCTTGCGATTGGGATTTTCGTAACGGATCCATTTTTCATCGCAAGTAATTCGGTGCCACAATGATTTACTTTTATTCGTATGGTATCCATTTTTCCTGCTTTTGGATGAATCCTGATGCTTACAAACATTTTGAAATTACTGATTTCGAGGCAAAAAAAATCTTGTTTTCACTATAATGTTCAATAACTAATATAAATTATACATATAGATTATTAAAAACAAAACCCGCGTTCAAAGTATACGTCAAATATTGTAGATCCTGCATTTTTAAGTCATACACCGAACAATTTTCTTGGAAATATTGCTACTTTGACCTAAAACTATGAACATTCGATATAATGTGGAATCTCTATACGTTATCCTTTTTTTAGACCTTGCGACCGTAGAAAATTCAAAAAGTATAACATAAAGCCCACCCTAATATACACTGTATCCTGTATTTTTAAATAAATCTATTTTATGGTTTTTCTTCAACAAAGCCATGGTATTCATTCATTCCCAAACAATGCTCATTGGAGAATACACTTTATGCTAATTAAAACTTTTCACAAAACTATTTCATTTTGTTGGCCCCAAAAGGACATACAGATAAACAAACTATTTAGTACATAAATATACTACACCCACACATATCAAAACATACATTTGCAACACTACGATACAGTTATAATTGTAGATACTAAATGTCTGATATTCTAAATGCAATGTAATAGAATAAGGAATCAAATTTAACAAAACTAACATAAATAAAAAAGAGATACAAAAAATACTTTGAAACAATAAATAAAATAAAAAAAAAATAAAAATTCATTAGAAACCTAAATATTCCGTAGAAGTCTAAATTTTAAATCGTTTGTTTTATAAGCAAATAACGTATCTCGAGTTTTTATTTGTTTTTCTTAAATGATAGAAAAATAATGACAATTTCTTTAAACTTTTCTTTTTTTTCAAATACCTATAAGCCTTAATTTGTAGTTATAAGCCGAGGTATTCTGTTAGACAACTGTAGTTTAGTGTAATCCAACAAATATAGATTACACAATTTTCAAAGAAAATGAGATAAGTCCTTTTTACATTATATCATCGTACTTCAAAATACAGTAACTAATAAAATATTTGGAACAATGCAGAACATTCAATATTTAAAAGTATTGTTAAGGCTTAAAAGTTATATATTCGTTAGCTTTCAGTGCAAATGGCTCCTCTGCTTAAGACTCTGACCCGTTTTCATTTAGCCTTAGATCCATAAGTTTAATTACAGTTTGTACATAATTGTTGTACAAAGTTAAAATAATTAATTAATTTGTTTTACACAACGTTTTATTTTGTCCCAATTTTGCTCTTCACTTTTGTTGGTTATTAAAATACATTAAATTTATATATTCGTATTTGTTTAAAGAAAGTATTAGTTTGCAGATACACCCAGAGAAAAAATATAGTTGTATATTTTTACCATAAACATTACAAAATTTTTACAAATTTTGTTAACAATATAATATGTTTAAGTTACCATTTGCATGATTTTAGCAATCATATATATGGTTGTAGTAAATAAATATATGATAATATTCTGTGTTATTCGACCTATTATGTTGTAAATTCAATATTAAAATATAAAACAAATTTTACAAAAGGACCTCGAGCTTGATTATTTAATATTGAATTTAAATAAATATATATTTATGGCAATCATGTTCATAATGAATTATTTTATCATAATATGTTGTTCTCAGATTATGATAACCATAATCCGAGAACAACACAATATGGTTACAACACAAATGGTTACCACAAATATATACTTAATTACTATAATCACATATATAATTGCTGCAATCATGTGAATAAAATTGTTAAAAAAACTTGTAAAAATGTTGAAAAGGTTATGGTAAATATGCACAACTATATCTTTCTCTGCGTGTAGTTTACTTTAGTCATACACAATAACTGTTGGTATATCTGGCAAATATAAATATTTTGTTATAGATATTTTATAAAGTATTTTACTTTTACATATAAATTCTCACATGCAATATTTAGTCTATAATAATTGTTGAAAACTAGCAGCAATACTTTATATATATTGTATATTGTTTATTGATTGTAAGTCGATGATACCTTAGTAGCAAGTTTTATTTCCGTATAAGTACCTAGTACATATTAAATGAGGAAACTCCAACGTAGACTTGGTGTTGTGGAAAAAACTTTTAGGTTTGCATTCAAGACAAAAAGATTTTCTTTTATTTCAGAAAGTTCCTTCGGTCTCTTACCCACAAATTTCTGCTAATATCGCAAAGTTATTCACCAATAGGCAGCTAAGTGAGCCAGTAGGCAGTGATGGAAGCCCAACATCAGTCTTACTAAAACTTCAACACTAACCAACGATTCCCCACAACGACGACCTTCAGCATAACAAATATGAAACAAATCGGTAAATAGAACGTTCACACTAGAGTACTTCAAGATTATCGAAAATATCAATAGGTCGATTGCCAAGAATAAATGGAATATTGAAATTATATTTCGTGTTTCCTTGGCAATACCTCTAAATATAGGAAAAATATGATTTCAAGACAACCTCCAAATTCAAATCGTAGTCACATACTTTCAAACTATAAGAGGTATTGCGAGATTGCATAAATTATTTAATGCAAAATGTTTGCCAAAAGCGGTAACCATAATATTCTTAAGTTACCATTCACATCATTATAGCAATCATACATGTTATTATAGTAATTAAGTATGTGTTTGTGGTAACCATTTGTGTGGTAAAGATTATAACATATCTGTGGACATTTGACAAAACGACTTCTCTCGAGATAAGACAATTTTACAGGATTTTTGTAGTAAATATAAAATTTGAATGCGCTTCTTTTGATCTTATCGCCGTATTTCTATGACTTTTAGAACATAAGATACGCAATCGAAAAAACGACCTCTTTCAGGTTTTTCCCCAATTTCAATTTGACAAAACAACTTCTCTCATAGAATTCAAATCATTTTAAAAAAACTAGTAACTGCCTTTTGACAAAACAGCCTATCTCTATTTAGTTTTAGAACATTATTAACAATTATTTTTTGATAAAACAGCTTCTTTCGAAAGAAGTCGTTTTGTCGAAAGCAAAGATTGAAAATCCTACCACTTGTCTGAGACAAGTAGATTTTTAAATCAGTTGATCGCGAGTTTTCGTTTTGACAAAACGTCTTGTATCGACAGAGGTTCTTTTACAAAAACGAAAATTTAAAAAAGATAAGTCTTATCTTAACATAAGTGCTTTTAAAAATGGAAAACAGAAGAAAAGAAGCTGTTTTGCTACTTAATACTAGAATAAATAAAAATAAATTAAAATTCGTATAAATGAATGAATTAAAAAACTTGAGGCTATGGCCAATAATGTGAAAAAAAGAACACGTAAATATGTCTTTGTTTTCGACCAAAGACCATAAACTAGAAAAATCTTTGGCTAAATATATGGTTCAAGTGATGAAAATACTTTGACTGTCAAAAATTTCGATGATGACCATGGATTGACCATACATTTCTAGTTGTGTTGCATCTTGAGTTTGATACAGTGCATGAGCAAATTGAAAAAAATTAAGAAAAATTCATCCTTTTCAATATACCATACATACGACTGGGTAAATTTAATAACGGCTACAAATCGTTCATGAATTAAACCAAAACTATTTTTTAGATTTTATTGGTCTGATGAAAGATAGATACACATGGAGGAAATGCAACATTTCAGGTATTTATAAAAATAATTTTATTTATAGGCTACATTATATATTAACATTTTACTACTTACATATATGTAAGTATATATAAGCATATATGTATACATATATCTTTTTTAGGTAAAAAATTTTAGTGAAAATAGGTTCGATGGATGCAGTACGAGTAAAGTAAACCTGGAGTTTTGCAGTACAAATCATCACTAGACCCAGGATAGGCTTTTAAGCTGCTAGACATCAACTCTCGTCGTCTAAAGATGCAGATTCCACAATTGGTCGAAGTTACATGTCTCCATTCGTCGTATCACATAACAAAAAACGCGATTTGATGGATATGCTGCCACTGATAAATACCCATCTACACATTTTTTAAAGCATAAAGATCGTTTAAAATCTATCTGGATCTTGACGAAGAAGAAACTCAATAAAGTTTCACAAAGTAAATCGCAAAATATGATTTTTACTGTTTTCTTCTTATAATAAGATAATAGTATTATTTTATTTAAAAGTTAATTTTTATATTAAAATTCAACCTAATCAAATATTTACTATTCTTAAAGAAACATTTTTATATTTGATTAATTATTTGGCTATTGTAACGAAAAAGTTGAATAATTTTTTTTAATAATACCGAAATATGTTTGTCAAATCAACTTCTTTCGACTTTTTTTTATATTTCAATTTCACAAAACAACTTGTTTTTACATAAGTCGACTCTAATTTAATTAAAACAATTTTGACAAAACGACTTATATGATACAAGCTAATTTGTTTGCTAAAAATACATTTGACAAAAAAGCTTAAAATTTGTTGTTGCTGTTTTAAAGAAAACTATTGCTCTTTCAAACAAAAGAAAAAGCGCTACTTGTTTATTGGATATTTGTCTATAATGTTTATATGTAACATTTCTTTGATTTTCTACACAAGAACTTTTGTTAGTAGTTTTTACAGTTTTTTCGCTCTCCTGAAAAGTTGACGTTTTAGAAAGAAGCCGTTTTGTCAAATGTCCACAGATATTGTGTTCTTCTCCGATTATGGTTATCATAATCTGTGATTCATTATGAACATGATTGCCATAAATATAAAGTTATTTACTACAATCATATATATGATTGCTACAATCATGCGAGTGGTAACTTAAACATATATATGGTTCATGTTCATGATGAATCATTATATCATAATATGTTTATCTCAGAGTATGATAACCACAATCCTAGAACAACACAATATGGTGATGTATTACATCATAAACATGGTTAATACAAGCATATGTTTATTTAATACAATCATATATATGATTGCTACAATGATGGGTATTTTTGGCAAATATTTTACTAAAGTTTAAAGAATGTTTTGAAATCATAAGTACTTATATGCGTGTGGATGGTCTTGCTCAGAAATTTCATAAATTCCGTTCGATTAACATTTTAAAGATATGTATATCATATGATAACAAAATATTCCGTAGGGCAAATTTTGATAAAATTTAAGAAAAAACTGAGAAAAATACCATTTTGTCCCACGTTCCAGCTCAATAAATAGCAAATACAAGAAATCAAAATTAAAATCAGTCAGAATTTCGCTTTTCCGTTTTAAACTATAAAAAACCTTATAGGAAAAACAATACTGCTATTAAATATAAATATATATTCTTTTATATGTTCATAAAATTATTATATTTATAGCTCAATATTACCTAGAAACATAAAAAAAGTATTACAATTTATACTTGACCATCACAGGCAGTTGAACGAACACAGACAGTTAAAATGTTCAACTGACACATTCAACCAAGCACTCAAAGTTTTTATTATTTTTTTGTTTTTTCTGTAGAAAACCTCAATAAATTTTCTATTGATTTATGTAAATTCTTATTTTTTTTTGTTATCTATTTTTGCATAATTTTAAAAACATTTTTATTTTTTTATTTCATATATTTTTGCCCATACCAGCTAAAGTATGCCATTTGCTGAACTACAAACATATTTCTGCATGGAGACGGAGCTAAAACAAAAAAAACAAAAAAAAAAATACAACCTAAATGTCAGTCTTTTATAGATTTTTACTGTACATAACTGACAATGATGATAATGATGATGAACAACAAAATAGACTTGTACTACATACAAAATAGTAACTGTATTACAGACAAAGGACTTTAATAAAAACTAATCATAAAAAGAAATGTATGTAAATGTTAGAGAATACATGTGACACTCCTAATGCCTGCTCAATTCGGTTTGTGGAGAGACCTAAGCAATAAAAATAAATAGTCTATACGAAATTTTGAGACCTATGTGAGTAATTGCTTAAAAGTCTGACAGTATTGGATTTAGTGTCCAAACTAAAGTCTTTTATGGCCTTGTACAATGAGATTTCACTGTAGTAGTTTTAAACAATACAATGATATATGATGTTGATAAAACCCAGTAACGTTCGTCATGACCACGATGATGACAATAATGATAAAATGCAGCAAAAAAAGAAAGGCATCGAGTATATATGTACATATATTAGATGGTAGAGCTGCTGAGAATGATGATGAAGTTGTCTTCCTCTCGATTATATGATGCCAACCTTTTATAGAGAAAAACTTGGGAAAAAAACAAAAAGCTACAAATACTAACGAGACATTGACACATGACACAGAAATAGAAAACTAAAATTTTCTAATAACAAACCGCATTCAACATTTCTGGTTGGTTATGCACACATTTAAACAAAGTTGTTTTTCACTATACTATACATTTTGTAAAAATACCGGCTCATGAATTTTGTCCTCATAAAAAGGGTATTTGATAAAAATGGAAATTTGTTGGGAATTTCAACAGTTTTAGTGAAATCCACTTTCCTTGTGGCTTATCATTTTGAAATTTCGTTTAGTGTGAAGAGTTCAAAATCATTAATAACATAGAATGTTCAGGGTATATGTAAATAAATAATTTGTATATAAATTGGCATTGTATTTTTGCATCCAGATAGCAGATAAGACAAGGACCGAAGTATATTAAAGTTTTTCGGAATCGGTCCATAAATTTTAGCACTTGATTCCAATACATTCATTCAATAATTTGTAAATGAAACACTGACACTAAACATCACTTAAATTAGTTTCAATCAAAAAATTTATTTTTGAACATTTACTTTTCTGAGGGTTAGGAGCCCAAAAAGGTATTCAAGGTAAAGATCTATACTTTCACATAGTAACATTTTAGTATTTCTCCTATTCAAATTATCTTGAAAAAAAGTTTCAAGGGTTTTTGGTTTTTCTGTCGTGGTTGTCATTTTCGTGGAATTACCCATATATGTGTATGTTATTGTAAATAACAATAGCAATATTTTTATTCGCCTGGATTTTGAAATTTCTTCTACATTTAAACAAAAAAACAAACGTCTATTGAGTTTGCATTGTTGTATTTATTGCCGCGACGCATTAAACTTGTTAATACGTTTTGAAACTCAGGAACTTGAAATTACTTGTCTTACTGTTCAACCCTGTATTTACAAACTATAACTATATTTCTAGTTCCTACAACGGCGAAAACCATAAATGTTTTTTGGACAATTTTTGTTCATTTTTATGATTTTTTTTTTTTTAATTTTGCGTTTTCTCATCCATTTACAAAGCAAAAATTGTATTGTGTACAGACAACCATCAGCAAAGACACAATTTCCTTGTGGTACAAACAACATGTCAAAAATTCGTTAAATGAGAGTAAACTTTTTTGTTTTGTGGCAACAAAATTTAACAAGTACTTTCATTTAAAATTTAAAATTTTTCAGTTTATATTGTAGTTTTGTTAAATTTGTATAAATTTGTGGTAATATTTCATATGTGAACATATGAAATATGGTTTTATGCAATTGTATATAATTCAAAAACTGTCAAATATTACATATATGTATATTTATGTATGAATTCATACATATTATTTATTATGCATATGTATATATACAATTTTCAAAAAAATGTTATGCTATTATTCCTACATTATTTATATTTATGTATATAGTAAGCTTATATGGAAATGTTTGAGAATATATATATTAATGATGATGATAATATTTTTGTAATGGGTGTTTGTTTAAGAGTGATAAAACATTGGTAAAATGTTTGATATCAATAGCTGGCTGTATTTCTTAGTAATGTGCAAATTAGTTACCAAACGACTTCCTCGTAACTTCTTTAGTAACTATGTATTGTAGTAAATATATAGAAAGAAACCTTTAAGATATGAGCTTTCTATTATGATATAAATGCTTTTAAATAAACACCCTATATACACACATATTTTTGGTTGAGGTCATATATTCCGCTTGATGATTTTTATAGTTAAAATCAAATGTTTTGTAATTTTCTTTTTTTTATTTTAAATCATTACAAAACTAACAAAAAATGGTTTGAAATATAAATCAGGTCATTGGTTTTAACATTCAACGCATATTTTTTGCACGATTATGGTATGAAAATATTAAAGGTAAATGTTTTGTTTTATTTTTTGATTTCATTTAAAAGTTAACACACATAAATAAAAATATGTTTATTGGAAAGAGTGTATATGATTCATTAATAATTTCTGCTAGCATGAGTCTGTGGTGGAAATGAAAGGTTATTTATAAAGGCAAACGTTCACCTGAATAGAATAGCGCCTTAAAATATTTGTCTAGATTGCGATGTTGAAAGTGGTTACAGACTTCCTTGAATTCATCAAATAAATAAAAGATTTAGATATTTAAGAGTTTTCTTTTACAAAGTTAAAACAAAGTAATCAAATTATTAAGTATGTTCATTTACACAATTTTGATTACTAGTTTTTTAAAATTTATGTTTTCGTACAAAAAACAATAGTAAAATCAATTCAGGATTTTCAATTTAATTTGAAAAATTTTCTTAGTAAAATAAAATTTTTTTTTTTTAAATTTAATAAAGTTTGTTTTTTATTTTGTGGTGAAGTTCCTCATCATATAAGAGCTATTAAAAACAGTTCCGGATAGCATTCATACCGTGTATGTGGACGACGGACAATGGACTGTACGACCAAATATTCAAAACATAGAGCGAAACAATGCAAGGCTGCATATAAATATCCAGACCACTATGTATGGTTTTTGTTATATCTCCCGATTTCCCGATAACCTACCCCGCAGGGAATGCCAATAGTGAATTTGTAGTGATTTACTAGTGACATTGTCAGCAGCACTACAAACATATGGACAATTCCACGAGAATGACAACCACGACTGAAAATACAAAAAACCCTTAACCCTTTGACGACGAATGGGACACATACATCCCATTTGCTTTTTTCGTCATTACAGCCACAATTTCCATTGGATTTTGATCTAAGGGGTGTTGTTCGATAAAAAACAAATGCATTCTTTGGTATTCGGGCTTCTCAAAGTCAAACATTTTTATTTTTTTTTTAAAATTTTAGTTTTCTTATATCTCGAGATCTGATTGATACTGTTGGATAAACTTTCAGTATTAGATGTACCAATGCCTTATATAAATTTATTGACCAACGCATTTTGAATCGGTTCTATACTTTTCCCGGGGGGACTGAAAATATGATGGAACATATATGTTGGCGAATTATATACTCTATTAGTGTGTCGAAATCTTAAACTGTATTAAACACTTCTGAAATAAATGGGCTTACCTTTGGGTATAAAACCTGCCCGTATTTGCAATCAGGGTCGTTATAAGATTTCGAAAGATTTATTTTCATTGCCATTTTTCCTCTGAAATTTAACCAAAACTTATTTGGCTGCTTTAGGTTTGGCAACACCTTTTGTCATTGTTCGAATTTATTAGTTTTGCAATGTAAATAAAGCAGTATTCTACTTTTTGAAACGAAAAAAAAGCTCTAATTTGTTCAATGCAAATTTGTTCCCCTTTGACGACGAATGGGACACATATGTCCCATGAATTTTCTCGTAGAAGGAGCAATAATTTTTAAATTTCGACAACACTTTAGGCCTGTAATGTTGACTTTCCGAGTAAGAATCCACAGTAAAATTCAAAATTCTTCGTCGTCAAAAGGTTAAAACTTTTTAAAGATGATCTAGATAGGAGTAAACAATAAAATTTTACTATGTGAAGGTATTTCGAGCTTATTACAAAATTTTAAAAGCAAAAATAATAGACTAAGCTGTCTATATTTAGGGCCTAATTTCATAAAACGTTTCGTCGAAAATTTTGTATAGAAAAAAATTGAAGTTTTAAACCTTCTTCCCAGTATTCTTCATACAAATTGCTTACGTTACTGAACGCTTCGTTTTACAAAATCTTTTAATTTAATTAGTAGGATTCAGGCTAAGATGGCGGCGAAACCCAATTAGCATGTAGTATGTAATTATTTTGACTCAGATTGTTTTTTGCTATTATCAACTTGTTAATTGTAACCGAATATATAATTTATATTTATTTTATTAGTTTTTGTATACACATATTTACAGAATATATTATATGTTTTACTATAAGAGAAAAATCCGTCACGTACGATATTAAATTTTAATTATTTTAAAATCATCCAAAAATTGTTTTTATTTAAATATGATGGATTGTATATTTCGTTTAGTGTATTAAAAATATTACCAGCTTGAAAAAGCCTTATTCCAACAAGAGTGACTGATAGCTACCTACATTGGCGAAACAGTAAAGCAAGAAAAGAGCTTAACAGGGACATTTAGCTGGAGCAATGTCATTGAAAAGCTGTCTCGGATTTCATGCGTTAAAACCTCGTATATAAAATCAACATTGGGTAATTAAAAAACGAAATCACGACAAATCAATTAATATACTAATTACCAAATTCGTCAATACAATAAATTTTTAAAAATATATACATAAACTATTTTAAATTATGTATGTATTTGAGTTTCAAGTTTTTCTTGACTCACTGCATATTTTCTAACACATAAAATATTTATGTGCTGTTTTTCTATAGCGAACGAGTACTTTGAGTGGAAATTTATCATGTATTTTGTTATTGTAACAAAAACAAAATACATGTAAAACGTCCACGCAAAGCACTCGTTCGATAGAGAAAAACAGCACATTAATTTGAATTCTTTTAACTATTTTTATAACCTACACCACCATAGTGGGGAGGGTATTATGCGTTTGTGCAGATGTTTGTAACACCCAAAAATATTAGTCTAACACCCACCTTAAAGTATACCGATCGACTTAGAATCACTTTCTGAGTCGATTAAACGATGTCCGTCCGTCCGTCCGTCTGGTCGGCTGGCTGGCTGGCTATCCATGTAAACCTTATGCGCAGAGTACAGGTCGCAATTTTGAATATATTTCGATGAAATTTGGTACATATTATTTTTTCGGCTCAAGGACCAAGTCTATTGAAACTTCCTGAAATCGGTCAATTATTTCATCTAGCCCCCATACAAATTTCCCTCCGAAATTGGACTTTATCGGTCATAAATGTTTAATTTATATATGTATCTCCACAAATTCCGCTCCAAATAAGTTTTATATACACAAAATGCATGTCACCAAATTTTGTTACGATCGGTCCATAATTAGTCATAGCTCCCATATAGACCCGCTTCCGAAAATCACTTTAACGTGCATAAATCCCTTAAAAATGTTGGTATACACACAAAATTCAACATAGTTAACTTTAATATAGACATAAATCACACGACCTAATTTCATGGTGATCGGTCCATAATTGGTCATAGCCCCCATATAAGGCCCACTTCCGAAAATCACTCAAAAATATAAATTATTGAAATTTTAAAAGAAAAATCTTTTTGCTCTTTTACTTAGTGTAGGGTATTATATGGTCGGGCTTGACCGACCATACTTCCTTACTTGTTTATTGCTGCATACATACATACTTCTCAACTTAGTTTTATTTATTTTCACATTTTTTCTACAGCAAAACCAAAAATGTCTAAAATATGAAGTGTTTGTCAAAATCGTAACAATACTGACATAACAATTAAATTTTCTTGAATTTTGTTTTTGTTAACTACGAATAAACACAACAAGTACAAAGTTCGAAAATGTTGAAAAACTTTAAAGAACCACTTATGGTGCCTCATTTAGTTCAACCGGTTCAATGGCTGCCTGAGTAATAGAAACTCTAGTATTTCCAAAGTTTTAACAATGTTGTTTAAATATGTACATTCTGCCATATTATTTATGTGGTAAATATTTGCCCGTATTGTACTGAAAAATGTTGATTCCTTTGTACTAAACTTTAAATAAAATAAACACACTAAAGGCGAATTTACTTACGTAAAAGAATATTAATGTAGTTATATATAGACTGACTGGCTTATAAAGTTATGTATTGTGAATTCGTATTGTTGTTTTTACTATTTATTCGTATTTCGTTTTTTATATCTTTTGTTTTAATACCTATTGACATGAACTGCCAAAATGATGTCAAGAAGTTAATTTGCAATGCTAAAATAAATTGAATGAGTGTCGGCTGTGAAATCTAATAGCTCAATTTCTGGCTGAGTATAAAATATTTTGGAGAAAAATAAAAGCAGCAAAAAATCTTTATGAGACATTTTAAGTATTAATACGCTACATCAAATTTAATTAGTTTGTTGTGTTAAGTGATACCTTAGAAAAGGAAAAATTTAATTTATGTTTATTAAAAATGAATATTATCTAATGAATGATGTTATTAGTAATGATTTTTTTATGTTATCAGGATTTTTAAGTTATTTTTTTTAAGAACATAAATAAAATTAATAATAAAAGTTTAAATAAATGTAAACTTAGCTGCTTTTTTCAAATCATCTTTAAATTGCTAAACGTTTTTAATTCTAAATTTATGTATGACTTAAAAATGCTGGATTTACAATAGATGGCGTATATATGTATTCTATCTGTTCTATCTACAGAAAATCATTTGATAAAGAATACTTTCATTTAAATCAAGCAAACTTTTGTTACCCCTTCTAAAACGGACTTTAATCGTTGAAAAAGTTTTATTTTTTTTATTAAATATTGAAAATAAGGACTTCAGGAAGTTATTTACAAATTTTTAACTTTGTGGATGACCTGCAAGGAACCGAAAGGGATCTGCAAGGATCCGAAAGGGACCTGGTACCGTTAGGCCAGTCAAAAGATAAAAAAAACTCATGGATTTTTGTTTAAATTTTATTAATGTATTGATTAGTTTGGTAACTTTTATGAAATTTTTTATTACAAGTCGATTTTATGGTATTTTACGAAAAAGTATTTTTACCATTTTTTTCTCCATTACCCCACTTGGGGGAATTTGGCTTCCACAAAGCATCTCCATCTTCTACGAATTGTTGCAATTGTTTTTCGCGTATTTCCCATGTAGATTACACTGTCCTAATTATTGGAGTATCGTGCGTCTCCATGTACGATTTTGCCATTAGATCCATTGTTATTGTTTGTATCAGTTTAAACGGTTGTTGTTCCAGCTAAGTAGATGATTGGTCTGCTGTAGCGGGTCCTCAGATACATGTATGATGTTGCCATAAGGATTCAATCGATTGTTATTATTGCCTTGTGTCAGTTTTGTTAATCGGTTGTTGTTCCAGCTAAGTAGATGATTGGTCTGCTGTAGCTGGTCTAGGGTAATGTTGCTGCCATCTGTCGTTGCCTAGAAACAACGCCCTATATGTATTTGGTGTTGTGGTGGGGAACCTTGCTGATCTTTGATTCCTACCTTTCCTGGCTTCATACATTTTTTGTTGGCAAAAATTAAAAGGAGTGGTCGTAGAGCGCTGAAATTTGGCACAGAGCAATATATGGACAAAACTAAGAAAAAATTAAATTTAATCAAAATCGACGACGCCCACTGCCCATACAGACCAAATGGATTTTTTCGCATACAATTTTTCCTATCCAAGTAAAAGTCTAGAAATTTGGTACATATATTTTCTGAAACAAAACAAGAACGTATGCCGATTTTCAATAAAATCGGCCATGCCCACCGCATACCGCCCATGCAATACATTTTTGTATACAAATTATAACGAATGGTCGTAGAGCATTGAAATTTGGCACCGAGAATTATATGGACTAAATTAAGAAAAAAATATAATTTTATCAAAATCGACCACGCCCAACGCCCACTACCCATACAATCCAAATAGATTTTTTCGCATAAAATTTTTACTGTCCAAGTAAAAGTCTAGAAATTTGGTACATATATTTTTTGAAACAAAAGAATAATGCATGCCGAGTTTCAATAACATCGGCCATGCCCACCGCCCACGAAACCCATACATAGATAAGAATTTTTTTGATATTTCGTTTATTATTCGACAAAAAATGTTAAGTTTTCATTCTGTTCCGAAAACTTCCGAAAACTATCTTTTCTTTTAATCGAAACAAGACACTCCCAACATTCATTTTATTAAAGAAACAGCTTGGGGGAAAGTGGGGCTACATTTTTTTTCTCCATGGAAAATCAAAAATAAAACAAATTTTAGAGACTTATAGATTTGGGCATATCTTCTTAACGGTTTATGATATCCCCATAATTTTTTTTTATTTATGGAGAAATGTTATATTTTTCAAATATGTTAAAGGTAAATGGTATCATTAGAAAAATTATTCATATATAAACCACTGAATTACGTGAAAATATAAGTATATTTTTACTTAACCCTGCTGTTAGGTTAAAAAAAACTTACGAATCTTATGTAAGGGACCATTTTGGTCCACTTTGTATTTTTCATAAGAAATTTTACATAAAACTCTTTGACCAGGCATTTTAAATATTTATAAACGTGGATATATAAATGTGATAACAAAAAATTTTAAAAAAAATTGAAAACCGACGAAGTATTATTGCCATATTAGATGAAAATTTTGAAAGAGTGAAGTCATATTGGTGAAAGTGAAATGAACAATGATGAAGAAAATGGCAAATTATGGTATAGATTCATTATACATTTCAAAAATCTAATTGCAGTAGATTGCAATTCCTTTACCACATCACATTGGAGCTTCAGCAGAGAATATTACATCATTACCATCAGATCCAACACGCTTTGCGGTGTGAAAATAATCATTAAAAATACGAATAAATATGGTTGACTTAAATTTGAAAGCAAATGGAAAGATTTAGAAAATTCCACTTGCAGTGGCAAATACGAAGATTTGCATAGTTTGACTGATTCAAGTTTTGGCCCATTTTCCGGTGTAGTAAGAGCTAGGATAATTTTCAAATGATAACAAGTGCTCTCCGCTTGGATAATGTTGTCAACAGAAGACAACAAAAAAGTAGTGACAAGTTTGAGTTTTTGGACAATTGAGAAACTCTTCTTTCAATGTTTTTTAACTTTATTTATTTTGAGTTAGAGAAACAAATATTACGAAGGAAACGGACATATATGGGAACAATTCGGGAAAACAAAACTTCCATCGAAATTGCTTATGTCCAAAAAAGTTCCTTTATATACATGCGCATTTGCTTTCAGTGAAATCGCAATACTTGTTTCGTATATCGGCCATAAAAATAGAGGTACTATATTGATCGACTTCAATAATTATAAGAAGATACCTGCAATCGTTTCTTATTATAACTCTACTAAGGGTTTGTCATTTTTTGCCAATATTTATCGTTTCTGTAAAAATAGTTTCATTTATCTATCTTAGGAGGCGTTGATACTGCAGATCAAATGATTAGCTACTACAGCACTAGATGAAAATCAAATAGTTGGTAAAATGTTGTCTATTCAAATATAGATGATACATCCGAGTTTTTACGTCAGTTAGCTATGTGCCTACCAGACAGTCAAACCTAAAAATAAATTTGCAGCAGAGCTATTGACTAAACAACAAGCTTTCTAGTCAAATAGTGTACCATCTACAAGAGGTGATATAAAAATTTCATCTACTAGAAAATGGGGAATTTGCAATTGATGTAAGTCCAAATTTGATGCCAAATGCATTATGTGCAATAGATTTGAATGCAAATCGAATCGAAAAACTATTTTTTCATCTTGCTGCGAAAATAACAATAAGCTATAATTATTTTTTCTCACTTTTACTCATATAAAGAATAAAATATATTGCATGGACCAAAATGGTCCATAACCTAAGATTTGTAACTTTTAATTTTTTTCTGTTCGATTCTATCCTATATACCTAAGAACTAACTAAAAGCATTAAAATAGAAAAAAAATACCTGAGCTGACGTTTTAAGTTGATTCGATAAATCATTGCAAATTTAAATAAAAAATAAAAAAAAATTTGACCAAAATTGTCCAAACCTAACAGCAGGGTTAACACCCTTGCATGGACTTTACTTCAATTTTTTAAAAATAAAATAAAATTTTTCTTAAAACAATAAGTGTACATTTCATCTTTAAACATTTCTCTACAAAACTGCATCATTGGATTTTTAAAATTTAGTGTTTGATAAATTTACTTTTTGACACCGAAATCCATGCCACAACTTATTTACCATTACTACATAAATAAACATCTCAATAAGAACACGAGATAATTCACCGTTATTCTGGGTAAGCGATTTTGCCAATGGCAAAAAAAAGATATTATTCCAAAGATGATAGTGAACTTCAAAGTACTTTTGAGCAAAAAGGGTCAAAATATGTTTTGTTTTCATTTTGTAAGCTTATTATTGATATGGTACTTATAAGTACCGTCGGTCGACAAAGGGTTACAGTCTGCATTATTATTGTGAAATAATGGCATTAAATTCGCTATAATTTTTGTGCACATTCGGAATGTGTCTTAGGTTATATCGTGTACTAAATTAGATCTAAATTAGAATTAGGAAGAAGATACTAGTAGGCATTATTTATATGTGTTAAAAACATTGATAGGAAACCTAAGTTCTGAGAACATATAAGTAAAAAAACTATGTGAAAACATAACCAACATGTGTGATTATTTTGAGCAATTTTTTGTTTGAATTTTTTACTAGTGGATATAAAAATCTACCCAATATCTTACATTATGAAAATCATTTAAAACCCTATTTCATAAATGTTTTATAACTACATTAAAATGTATCTCAAAACACACTTCATCCTTCATATTTTAAAACGCCCAACAAAAGGTATTTATTTTATTATTAAATACTTAACATTTAACCTATATTAAAAGACGAGCCTAAATTAAAATCATCATAACTCATAAAAAATTCATTTGTTTTGATTACCCCCACTACGATAGTAAATTATAAACTGTAGTATTTAAACAGAAACACAAAAGCCTGTTTAATACATGTTTATTGTAAATAAAAGAAAATTAAAAAAAAAATAGGAAAACTACTAAATTTTCAAAAGATTAAAAAGTAAAGCACGTATTAACTATACACGTAATACGTATTATGAGGGTAAAAAACAGTATGTATGACAAACTACTACATGTGTAAGATTTTTCACGAAAAAAAATAAACCTACTAAATATAGTAGATAGTATATACAACAATAGTGAAAGAATGGTAGATAGGTATGTTACTAAACACCCTTTAATTTTAGTTACACTTATAAAAACAACGTACACTGGAGGCAAACGGAAAATTTGTTTAAGTTTATTAGCAGTAGGAATCTTGTGCAGTTTTAAAACAAACTTTTTCCATATATTTTCATTCCATGTCTAGTGAAATTTAAGACAGAACTTTTTGATAGTGAATGTTGTTTTATTTCCATGAAAGGTAAAGTACTTCCTAGGAATTTCAGAAACTCGCGGCTAAAGATTCATAAACATGGTTGTCACAAACACAACATTTTTAAAAATGTTTAAATAGTTATGGTAGGCATGTACCACTATATTTTTTCTCAGCGTGTAGAATTCTCCTTCAAAAACTTAATAACACTCTGCTACAAAATATCACCTTTTGTAGGAACTTGAAAAAAGACCTAATAGAGGTTGTAGGCCTAGGTAAGGACATACTAAAACCACTTTCAAAGATTTTAAAAATCTCTCAAAACTTTGAGTTATTTTTAAAAAACTTTTTTAGGGTACAGTTTTAGACCGATTTCAAAATTTTGAACAATTATTAATAGGCAAAGAATTAAGCTTTTATAAAATGTATCCATAAAATGTATATTCCATAAAATTGTTTTTACAAAAAGTTTCAATTTATTTTTTTTGTAATTTTTCAAATTTCGCAATAGTTATTTTAAATTTTTTCTATGAAAACCTATTTTTTTTGCAAAGTGTTTTAAAGACAATTTTATGTAAACAAAAATGAGGTATTAAATGTTAAAATCGGTTTATATTTCCAGAAGTTATAAAACTTTTTCGAAAAAAGTTGGAAAAAATTTACCCTATAAATTAAAAATTATACAAATATTTGTATACCCTACACCACCATAGTGGGGAGGGTATAATGCGTTTGTGCAGATGTCTAACACCCACCTTAAAGTATACCGATCGACTTAGAATCACTTTCTGAGTCGATTAAATGTCCGTCCGTCCGTCTAGCTGGTCGGCTGGCTGGCTGTCCATGTAAACCTTGTGCGCGGAGTACAGGTCGCAATTTTGAAGATATTTCTATCGAATTTGGTACATATTATTTTTTCGGCCCAGCGAACTGGCTGTAATCGGTCCATTATTTCACCTAGCCCCCATACAAATGTCCTTTCGAAATTGGACTTTATCGGTCACAAATGTTTAATTTATATATGTATCTCCACAAATTCCACTCCAAATAAGTTTTATATATACAAAATTCATGTCACCAAATTTTGTTACGATCGGTCCATAATTAGTCATAGCTCCCATACAGACCCGCTTCCGAAAATCACTTTAACGTGCTTAAATCACTTAAAAATATTGGTATATACACAAAATGCAACATAAATAACTTTCATATAGACATAAATCACACGACCTAATTTCATGTTGATCGGTCCATAATTGGTCATAGCTCCCATATAAGGCTCACTTCCGAAAATCACTCACGAATAGAAATTATTGATATTTTAAAAGAAAAATGTTTTTGCTCATATACTTGGTGTAGGGTATTATATTTTCTTACTTGTTTTTATATAGTTTTTTTTTTATTCATATGCGCTAGTGTTAATAAAAAGTTGAATAACTTTTACAATTTTCATCCGATTTGAATAGTTAAAACCATGTAAAAAATTTGAAGTTGGACAAAAACTGACTGAGCTACCGGTCGATAAATTGACGAACATAGAATAACTTCTGAATTTGAGGGTGTTTCTGAAATTTTTAGACACAATTTGTAATGTAGTCAGCAAGATCTATAACCTGCACTGGGTCGTTTTCCATGTTTTTTTCCATCGTAGCACCGTGTGGTTATCGCAATTTATTTAGTTGTTCAAATATACAAACATCAGCAACATAGAATCGAGAATTGTAACAGTTGCGTTTTACGCAGACGCTATTATATTTATGATATCGGTACTGTTTGTGGATACTTTGGATAAAACACAGATTATCACAGATATGCAACAAATGACAGTTGTCAAAAGAATATGGTTAATTTACGTTATACAAGCATTTTTCACTGGTTTTGGTTTACAGAGCAAGCGAAAACATAAAAGTTTTAATAGGCAACGATATCATCCATTCATCGAGTAAGTCTATACAAGTATTAAATACTAACCCCCATATGCATAAACAGTTTATAAATTTATCAAAGGTTTATCAAACAAAATTTCCATACAAAATTTGTTTTATAAACCTTTGATAAATTTATAAACTGTTTATGCATATGGGGGTAAGTGCACAAAGTCAAAATATTAGATTTCAGAAGAGCGATCAATCTTCGGCCTTTTTACATTTGTCGATAGTGCAATCAGAGCTATTTTTTGGTTGTTAACCAATTTTATAGTCAAATATCGGTGAAATTGTATACGATAGGTATCGACGTTAAAAAAGTTATATTGCTTAGTATCATGTGTCTTCCTTAGGGCACTTTTCAGGCCTCTCTCTCTCATAATATATACGATTACATACTACATGTTGGTCGTATGTGGCATAACTCAAGTGTTTTCAATATTTTTGCTAATGTTCTAAAACAATCGCAGAAAGCGAAACACAATTCTCATTGTTCATAAAAACAAATATAAACAATAACAGTTCTACTGGACTAGCACAAGTACTACAACAAATACTACTACTGCGGTAGGTAAAGGCAATGAATTACTGTAAGGATGGAGAGCCATATTACAGGGACACAAAAATACTGTTGTTACAGAGTTAGTTGGGACATGTATGTATAATGAACTTTTCATAACCTTTCGCACATTGTATACTATATAATAGTATTACTTCTATATACATATATGGGTTTGTGTGTCCATGTCTATATAAGTATATAGAACATCACGTGCCAACGTCATTTCGTTGTCGCTCATTTATTGTTTAGTTGGCGGTCACTTATAGTGGCACTAGTAAAGAGTAGTTGTAGATTAGTTATTTGCACGCGATTTTACTTTTATATTATTATAAACGCAAATATACTCAAACTTATATATTTAAGTAGTCTTACACATAAACTTACATAGCTTAGTAAAGAAGTGTATTAGGATGTCACAGTTTATTTATAGCTAATTTCTACTAACTC
This sequence comes from Calliphora vicina, assembly GCF_958450345.1. Classification (NCBI taxonomy): domain Eukaryota; kingdom Metazoa; phylum Arthropoda; class Insecta; order Diptera; family Calliphoridae; genus Calliphora; species Calliphora vicina. The sequence goes on along the minus strand of NC_088780.1, from coordinate 143,274,601 downwards.
TAGTTTTTTAATGATATTTTAAGAACCTCATAAAATACTTTTCAAAGCTACATCAAGGTCCAGCTATAACTAAATTTGTATATTTTTGAAAAAATTTTTAAATTATGTCCATACTGAATAGCACACATACGATATCAATAAAGGGATATATGTTGAATTCAAAGATGTTTGATACTCTATTAGAAATTTCAAATATTACCAAAACTTTTAAAGCTTAAGGGACTATGTTATCATTTTATTCAGTTCAACAACCGGTAACAACAAAAGTATACATATATGCAATATAGTCCTAAAGCATTTCAAACTTTTTTAACTCTTTTCTATTCTTAACAATTAGGGCTGTCCTAATGTACATATGCGTGCTTGTGTGTTTACGTATCAAAATTATGCATATCTATGATTTGTTTTGTTTGGTTTGTGTGTTTAATGTATGAATATAAATTAATGTTTTTGGGTAAAATTTTGTTGCTTCTAAATATGGGTGGCAGTTGTAAATGTTAGCAATTTAATAGGTTTGTAAATGCGTAACATTTTACACACGTCCATAGGATTGCCAAGTGCGAAAAACTAAGGTTACTTTAACAAAACAGCAGCTTTTTAACTCATTGAATCTTTGGTACAAATGGGGAACAGAGAAATCTCGTATGTGACTAACTTTCATTTTATCGGTTACGTTTATTTTAAATTTTTTAATATTTTTGACATCGCTATTCATATTTCATATTTTACCATAACTCCCAAATAAGGCCCACTTCCGAAAATCCCTTTAACGAGCATAAATCTCTTAAAAATGTGGGTATCCATATAAAATTCAATAAAAATAACTTCTATATGGAAATAAATCTCTCGACCTACAATAATATATAAATGCTAAGAACGAATTTCAAATACTATGTTGTAAAGTGAAGCAAATCCCAAAGAGAGAGCTTTCTGCATCGATAAAAACAAATAGTAGTCGTACGGGGCACGGTCTGGACTATAAAGCGGGTGAGGCAAAATTTCCCAACCACATATTTCTAAATAGGTTTTAACAGGTATTGCAACATATGGCACAGGTTCCCTGTGAATGTCTGTCTATCATAGATAGGACCCTTTTAATGCATCAAATACAGAGCATTACCTCAGCGCACTGAGGCGCCAAGAATATTTGGCTTTGGTGTCGATTCGGCTGGTGCAAAACTGCTTTTCATTTATACCGTTCAATGGGATTAAATTCATTTGGTACTCAATTTCTCTGGCTTTGAATGAATTCTGCTGCTCGCAAAGGACTTGAAATTGCTGCTTAGGGAGCTGCCAATGACTTTGTAAGTTCATGTTGAGTTTGACCACAATCTTCATGCAGTAATGCCTTCAATTCTTGCTATACAAACCTTCCTGGCTGGCGATCTTTGTCTTCCGGATTAAAATCAGTAAGATCGCGATTTGCATCGTTAATGGAGACCAAAGAAATACGACGCAAATCGGATAACTTCTTCCTAAATATTTGCACAATTTTCTTATTGTTTTGTTCAAGAATTTCTCGTATATTTGACAAGTGAAAATTTGGGTTAAATACAGATTATAAAGATATTAATATCTACTATTGAAATCCGATCTATTTCTGAAATCGCATGATTTATGACGTTGTTGCAGCTTATCCTTATTTTTACTAACAAACAAATGAAATAATAAACATTTCACATACAAATTGCGGTCCTACTGTATACATTTTAAGGGGTAAAAAATACCAAGTTACAAACTTAATGACAAACTTATCATGGTGAAGGATATAACTAGACAAACTTTCATGATTTCACTAGGAAATATTTAAATTTATTCTTACTTAATAAAGTAGGGTAACTCTACATGTTAACATTTATTATTAAAAAAAAATAGCAAACAGCATGTGGTTGTACTAAAACATCTACTTCTTCATCATCATTATTATTCTACTTCAACTTTTATTTAGATTGTGTTGACACAATAGGTGTGTAAAAACATGAGTTTCTTTATTAAACATCCTGCTCATTTGCTACTTGTTTTATTTTGTGATTTCTTTCTAATTTAGTATTTGCTTCCAACATTTCGTTATATGAAAAAAATAAATTAAAGCAAATGAAATTCGTGTATGTTTATTATTAATGAATGATGTATTTTACAAATATGTATGCCAACCAGCTAGCCAGCATATACTTAAATTATAAACAAAACTAAATTTTTTTATAACCCACATACCTTAATAGAGGAAAGTGAAAATAAAAGGAAAAATGTTGACATATAAATCAAATTTGATAAATATATTTAACATTAACATATATAAATTCCATATGATGGTAGTCGAATCTAAAGCAAATGACAATTAAAATCCAATTTTATGAAAATACATTAATTACTCTATTAAACTAAAAGAAAAATTGTGAATAAAATCATTATTATTATGCTGGTAATAAAATTCTAGACAAAAAAAAATACTTGTATTTAATTTGAAAAGTTTTTTGTAAGTAGATCAAAGAGAAAAAAGGTGTAACCTAGAACTTGAAAAAGGTTATATAAGGAATATAGAAAAACAATTTATATTACCAACTTTTAAAGAATTAAAATGTATAAAAAGTAATTATAACACCATAAATTACTTGAAGAAAGCGATATAGAGGGGAATAATGATAATAAAATAGTTTTTAAATAAGATTAACTGTAGTATTTAAAAATCGTGAGATTTAAAAAAAAAACAAGTAAGAAGCTCGGTCAAACCCGACCATATAATACCCTTTTCTTTTAAAATTTCAATAATTTATATTTTTGAGTGAGTTTCGGAAGTGGGCCTTATATGGGGGCTATGACCAATTATGGACCGATCACCATGAAATTAGGTCGTGTGATTTATGTCTATATGAAAGTTTACTATGTTGAATTTTGTGAGTATACCAACATTTTTAAGCGATTTATGCACCTTTAAGTGATTTTCGGAAGCGGGTCTATATGGGAGCTATGACTAATTATGGACCGATCGTAACAAAATTTGGTGACATGAATTTTGTATATATAAAACTTATTTGGAGCGTAATTTGTGGAGATACATTTATAAATTAAACATTTATGACCGATAAAGTCCAATTTCCGAAGGACATTTGTATGGGGGCTAGGTGAAATAATGGACTGATTTCAGCCAGTTTCAATAGGCTTAGTTCTTGGGCCGAAGAAATAATATGTACCAAATTTGATCAAAATAACTTCAAAATTGCGACATGTACTCTGCGCACAAGGTTTACATGGACAGCCAGACGGACGGACATCGTTTAATCAACTCAGAAAGTGATTCTAAGTCAATCGGTATACTTTAAGGTGGGTGTTAGACTAATATTTTTGGGCGTTACAAACATCTGCACAAACGCATTATACGCTTCCCACTATGGTGGTGTAGGGTATAAAAATAGACATTAAGTGGTCTACATGTGGTATGAGTAATAAATATTACTCATACAACTTGCTATAGAAAAACTTGAAACCCCAGCAAACAAAATTGGAAGTAGTTCAAAGTGAATGACATTTTGATTACTTTTCAATACAATTCATTCTAAATGCCTTCCTACTTAAAAATACCACACAACAGAATCTTAAATATTTCACATTTATTTAAAGTTATTTGAGATTGCAGTATTTTTGATGTAATATAGAAATTAATATGAAATTCACTTCTTTTCGAAAATCTTTTAAAATATCTTCCTTAAGCCATACAACAATAAATATGGTTCACCTATGAAAAAACGATGTCAATTCATCGAAGTTAAATTGGTTCTATATTTAAGTACTTGCATAAACACATCATCTCCAATATAAAAACCATTATGTTTCACCTAAAGCGAACCACTTCATCGTAACTTGAACCCCTGAATAAACTACTTCTTTGTAATGTAATTTTTTGCTGGAAACTCATGTAGTTTTAGTTTTTCTCATCTTTCTATCAAAATTACCTATATCAATTACTATATAACTAATAAGGTTCATATTCAATTATTTCCTCTTTATTTACTTAATTTAGTTCTATAATTTGTATAAGTTTGACATGCAAAAAAATCTTATTATTTATTAAAACAATGGAATTTTTATTTGAATTTAATTTCCCATTTCAGGGGAAAAATCCCAACTGTTGGTGTGTCAAAACATCAAAAAATTGTTTCAAACATACCTACTAATAGCAATCATAACCCTATAATCAAAGTTTTTTTTGTATTTTTATTTGTTGTTTACAAAAATATAAACTAATTTTATCTATAACAACATAAACGAAAACTGCCACCTCCATCAGATCAGACATCAATTTATTTAAACTTTTACTGAAAATAAAGTCCCAAACATTTTCACAACTCTAACAGCAATAGAAAGAGAATAATAGAAACCATCATAAATTGAAAAGTTTAATTTCTCAAAACTACCACCCAAAACAAAAAATAAATAGGAAGATACAAACCAACAACAAAATAAGGAGTTTTATTATTAAAAAATACCTTTGAAAAACTAATCCTATACAACATTTAAGGAGGAAACACAAGCAACAATATAGATTGCATAAACATTGCCTATAAGGGGGGGGGGATTGGAGTAAGATATAAGCTTAACCTATCTGATGGTTAACCCTTTTGACTTTGGAATTTATACAAATAACATCATTATCCCTGACCAAACTTATGCTATCAAATCTTAACCTTTTTATTGAACAAATTTCTTTTTATTTCTTCTTTTTTTCTTTGTTATTTGCTATTTGTTGTATTTTATATTTTATTTCTTTCAGTTTCTTCTCAATTTTCTTTTTGTTTTGTGGAAAAAGTAACATATTTGACATCTTTATTACAAACAGAAATAGTCAACAACTTGAAAAAATAGCAAAAAAAAAATATATATTCAATACCTTCATAAAAAAGGTTATAAGCCAATAAAAATTGAACAAAATTTAAAAAAAAAGATTTTAAAAAGAATGAAACGGAAAACATAGAATAAAAAAAATGATAGAAGTTGTATAAAAAATCTAAACCCTAAACTATATTGTCATGTCAACTTACGTTTATTTTCTATGAACAACTATAAATTAAGCTCGAGAAAAATTGTAGAAAAAAAACATAAATTATTCATCAGGGTTTTATTTAATTAAAGAAAGGTTATATATTAAAAAAGATGTAAGAACGTCACTTTGCATAAGTAAGTCATAAAAGAAACTTCTTGTGAATTTGGAGCTTAATGGAATTGGACAATGGAGCCTAAACATCATATTATTTTCTTTGGTAAAGATTTTTTTAAGTAATTTTTGTTAAATGTGTTATTTTCTGAGAACAAAAAAATAATAAAAAATCGTTTTTTGGTGAAAATCCATTTTTAGATTTATCAAAAAAGCTTTTTTGTAAAATTTTTTTTTCTGATATTTTTATTTTTAGAAAATTTTTTTTTTTAAATGAAACATTTTTTATTCATCTTGAAACTTAAACTTGTAAATGTTTGGTGAAAGGAGTTCTTTAAATATATTTACGATTTTAAGATAGGTACTGTGTTCATAGTAGAGAAACAATAAATTTACAAAATTAAGTTTCACAAAATTAAAATTATTCAGCCTAACTATAAAAGAAATTTTAATTTTTAAACTTTATTTTAAAATAAAACTTTTGTTTTTTTCGTACAATAAGAAATATTTGAAAAAAAATTTTTCCAACTTATACGCTCATATAAACGAAAATATTTTTCAATGAATGTAAATAAAAATAAAGAAATTTTAAAAAATTAAAATTTTCATAAAAGTTCAAAACAATAAGCTTATTTTATAATAATAAAACATTTTAAACTATGTATATTTAAAATTTGTTTTATGGTATAAAATTGAAAATAATATTTAACTTTATGGACTTAAAATCGACTTTAAGGCTTTTGTGGTTAGGTTGATTATTTCTAAAAACATAAAAGTAAAAAAAACCCAAAACAAAACAAGAGAAATGTTTTTATTTGTAAATTTCCAATTGTTTTATTTATTTGTAATATTTCTTCATAAATTTTAATGAATAACAAGAAATAAAGAAAGATTCTAATATTTTCCTACATCAACAACTCTTCTCTCTTATCACATCACTTGTATGTATATGAATTCAACTTGTGAGAGAGAAAAATTGTATTATATTTTATATATAATACAATTTTGGTTTAACTACATTATTTAAAGGAATAAAGTTAGTAGGATTATAAAGAAGGATTCGGCGAGATATCGAGGGTTAAATACTTAATTTCGAGAAACTTCCTGACTTTAACGCGTTCAATAATATCGTGTGGGTAGCAGTGGCTGCCATGGAAATATTCACTAAAAGTACTAAAAATTTACATTTTAAAGACTACAGATTAGATTAATAGTTACCACAATTTCAAGTGAATTCTAATGATCAGAACTAAAAGCACACAAACTTCCATTTAGATGGAGTGATATGAGAATGAAGATTAAAAAAAGTCTTATCCATATTCCTTGTTTTATGTGGCCTAAACCTAAAAGGCATATGGGCAATTCCATGTCATCAAACGTGACATTTGTAAGCCTATAGAGTGGAATAGATTTTGCAAAAATAAGAGTATCTGAAAAATAACTTGGTCTTTATGTTCCATTAAGAGGGAACTATATTTTAAAAAATAATAAGTTCTTTCGAAACACTGTTGTCTAAAATATCGACCGAAATAAGGGTATATCATACGTGACATTAAACGGAATTAGTTTTGTGGTACATGAAGAAATATGCGAAAATTTGCAAATCGTGAGAGGCGTTATGTTTTGTTTTAATTTCTTACACTAAACCAAATATATTTCCTTTACAATCCGTCATATTTAAATAAAAGCAATATTTGGATGATTTTTTAATATCGTACGTGACATACCGTACGAGACAGTTTTTATCTTATAGTAAAATAATATATATTTTGTAACAATATGTATACAAAAACTAATAAAATAAATAGAAAATATATATTCAGTTTCAATTAACGAGTTGATAATAGCAAAAATCAATCAGAGTCAAATTCATTTCATACTACATGCTAATTGGAAGCTTAGTTTTCACCACAATCTTAGCCTAAAATATACCAATTAGATTAAAAAATTATAACTATTATTTTTGCCCTTAAAATGTTGTAATAAGCTCTAAATACGTTCACATAGTAACATTTTAACGTTTTCTCCTATTCAAATCATCTTGAAAACAAGTTTCGACGGTTTTTGTTTTTTCCGTCATGGTTGTCATGCTCGTGGAATTGCCCATATGAAAATGTCTTTCACAAATAATTTTCTTTAGCTTTTACTAATGTTCAGTTTCTGCAATGATTCTAGATGAAAATAAAAAGTCATTTTAACATTTTCTTCTGAAAATATATAAAATTTATTTAAATAAGTATTAATTCAGCCAAAAACTTCACTGAAAAATACTATCACGGTTTCAGCAATGATTAGATTTCCCAATATACCCAAAAATCTCAACATCATGCATTTATAATGTAATCTTGTACAAAAATAGAAAACATAATCATAAATCGGTTTGTTTTTTTTTTCTTGTTCAGCTTTGCATTTATTTGGGTCACTGAGGTCCCAAGGTGATAAATTGTCGACTCTAACAACAATTTATTACAAATATCTGTTTTGACAAGTATTTTGTTATGAGTGTAAAAGATTTTATGTGCATTTACAAAAGCAAAGCAAAGATGTAAAAGAAAAGAGACAAAATGTAAAAGCAGCAGAAAATTATTATGCCACATGGGTGTCAGCAACACATTTCATATATATGTACCAATGTACATGAACTATATATTCGACATTATATGGCTGCTGTCAACTACTGAATACAATCCCTATAAACTATAAACACGAAAAGAAAAGAAAAGGAAAGACACAAAAACGGTGACAACAAACAGCAGCCAGCAAGTAGTAGCAATACAATTACATACAGAATAGAAAAGAAATCTTAAAACTTGCAACCTAAAGAAATGACTAAAACTACTAACAAGAGAGTGTAATATATATACTAGACCTGTCCTTAAAAAAAAATTGATTTACTTTGGATGAGTCTTATTTATTTAAAAAAAAGACCCGTGTCTTCCAGTTTTGGTTATTTTTATCGTGTTGCACTATGATTATATATATTGACCAAATGAGCAATTAGACTTTTGTAATATTTCAATAATATATTTTCATGAATGATTTTCGGAAGTTGACCTTTTAGGGGAGCTATAACTAATTATGGACCGATCATCATGAAATCAGGTTGTGTGAGTTATGTCTATATAAGACTTATTTCTATAGAAGTTTAGGTGGATACTTACAGTTTAAGAGGTTAATGCTTGTTAAAGTGATTTTTGGAAGATTAGCTATGGACTGATCATCATAGAATTAGATAACATATCTTCCGTATACATATATAATGCTTATTTGGAGTGAAATTTGCGTAGATATCTATATATATGACCGATGAAGTCTATTTCGCGAGGATATTTCTATGGGGGCTAGGTAAAATAATGAACGGAATTTTGATCGAAATATCTTCGAAATTGCAACGAGTACTTTGTTCATAAAGTTTACAGGGAAAGCCAGTTAGCCATCCTGCAAGACGGACGGAAGGACATCGGTAAATCTTTCAGAGTTATATTCTTTTGACAAATTCCAAAAAAAATTAACGGGAAAAAAATAAATACTGTTTAAAAGTACATCTTTCCTGTAGATAAACGTTAATAAATCGCTATTAAATACAAATCTCTAAAGTAAAAACTATTTTAAAATGGCTTCTAGAAAGTGTAAAATAAACCCAGACCATTTTTGTTTTATTTGCGGAAAAATTATTCAGTCAAATCGAGGTTTTCCTATAACACAAACACTGCAAAATGCTTATTTACATTAAAAAAATTTCGTAAAAGCTTTAGATAAGACAAAACCAGCATTTCAATATTTATGCAGCGTGTTCCCGAGTCTTTCTGAGGCTAAACTAAAAGAAGGGATATTTGGGTCCTCAAATAAGAAAAATTTTGGTTGTCTATTAACCGATGTTGAAAATGCAGCATGGAATTCTTTTAAACTTGTTGTTCAAGAATTTTTGAGGAATAAGAAAAGTCAAAATTACAGAGATATTGTTGCGAATTTATTACATAATTTTAAACTGATGGGTGTAAATATATCCCTCAAAATTCACTTTTTACATTCACATGTGGATTTTTGCCCGGAAAACCTCGGACACATAAGTGACGAACATGGAGAGCGTTTCCATCAAGATTTGAAGTTTTTCGAGAGGAATTTTTGGGATCAGAATATGCTAGGAGACTACTGTTGAAGTGTCGTGAGGGAGACAAATGAAAATAATTATAAAAAGAGGACTAAACACTTCACTTTTAATTTGTTTGTCCTAATTTAATGTAAATTTTTATATGTTTCGTTTTCAATAAATATCTCAAAAGTTTGACGTCCAGGATTTTTTTTAATATTTTTTCCGAAGTTAGAAGACCTAAATACACAAATCCCCATACGTTTCAATTCCTGAGCAAAAACATTGTAAACTAGTGTTATCGAAATCTGAAGAGTAAAGGTTAAAAAATAATTATTTTTATGGAAATTTTTCGATTCGGCTCCTTTAGTATCTAAAACTGTCTACAAAATTTGTTAACAAAACAAAAAAAGTACCATTGTCAACTTAAGTTTACAACTTTCAATCGAATCCATCCAAAGCAAATATATTTTTGAAGGGCAGGTCTAATATACACAAATACATGCTTTCAGCATAAGTATTTATGTATGTTATTCCTATACTAGAACAAATGCTTGCACAACAATTTATAATAAGCTAAGAAAATTCCTAGAGAATATATCAGCAGCTATCTTTATGCTTAACTTCGTATATATTCTATTCCTTCTTTCCTTTTATATTTTTTTGTAGAAAAGAAGCTCCTACAAACACTACCAAAATTGTGTCAAAATGCTCAATTTATTTTCTGGCACAAGGACTTTCACTGACTTGTGTAGGTTATTGTTGAAGAAGACCAACAACTACAATAATAACAGCAGCTATAGTAAAAATGTAAACCTACAAAATTGCCTTAAAAATTTGACAAAACAAATGCCTATATATAAAACTGTTTTTTTTTCATCGTACCCCTCATAAGTCCAAAGGAGTTAAAGTTTTTTTTTTTCATTTTTCTCTTTTATGGTCTCATGGAAAGAGATTTCATTTTTAAAATGGGATTTGTTTACATAAGTTGGAGACAAAAGTAAATTTTTTTTTGTTTGTTCCGCTCTTGGAAAAAAAAATAATAAAAAGAAACTTTGTTAATATTTAAAGTGATTAAGGTTTCATAAAAAAAACTTGTTAAAGGTCACATGTGTCTGGTTTGGTTGTTGATTGGCTGAAGATTATGCCAACATAAAGGACTACCCAAATTTGTATTTTATAATTTGGCTTAGAAATGATAAAGCTAAGTTATTAGGCTTTGAAATATTTATTTAAATTTTGTGTATAAATCAAAATTAAATGGAAGATTTAGGAAACGTGTTACTTTTTTGTTTGACATTGGTAAATGTTTGTTTTATTTGTTATGAAATATGGATTTTATTTATAAATATGTATGTACGTATGTATTTATGTTGAAATTTGTAATCTAATTAGTTCAGATTGATTTATTTAGAGAAATTCCAGGAAATGTTGTATTACATGATTTAAATTATTAACTAAAATAATTAGTAGGGTCTAACTGAAAATGATTTTTACGGAGAAACCGAATCCAATATTCGATAAAAAAATCAGTATTATTCGTTAAACCGAAATAAATATTTCAAATGTACTACTAATTTCATAAAAAATATTTTTTTAGAGTTTAAGTTAATTTTGTATGTGCCCTGCAATACCTAAATTATATTGTGGATTCCAATTCTCTTGTTTTTTCATATGGAACTGACAAGTTTTTTTTAAGGGAATAGTTTTTACATTATGCTTAGATATTTTGCAATGAAATATGAATGTTTGTTTTCTGTATTTATAGTTTTATTATTCCTTTATAAAATATTAGTATTCGGTCGCACTCCAATAATTAATAATGCTACTAATAATTGCAACAATTTCTAGGAATATATTTTTTTACATGTATTCATATATACAACATTTAATATTTATAATGAAATAATCATAATAAAATCTAAAGACTGTGGGCGATATAAATTCTAGATTCAGGTCTACAACATGCCAAAAGTTTTCTCACAAAAATATATTCATTGTCTATATTTTCAACGAGTTTTAATTTAATTTAAATTGTTTGTTTAATAAAAACAAAGATGTGATTTTAAATCATAACATATTGTCATGTTTTATACCGGCAATACTTGTGTTTCGTATCGCTGGAAAGATAATTATTACAAAATATTGCTCTAAGAAAAATTTCTTTGGTCCGAAAAGGGTATCTTTTGGGGAAATTTATATATTATATGATGCTTGTCAATTAACATATCCAATTTTCGCATTTTAATTTCGTCAATAAAGTCCTCATTTGGTTCGGGCTGGTAAAAGAATAATATATATGATTTAGAATACATCGCAGTATTTAAAGCTGTTGCCCATTTTAAAAATACGTCTTTAGAATTTTAGAATAGTTAGGCTACATTAAAAATTTCAATAAAAAATTTGTTAATTTCGGAAAGGTCTACAGAAACCCCATATTAGCTTTCTCGTTTTCTATATACAATTGAAAAAATAAAAGCCTTAACCTAAAAAACCCAAAAAACTTTATTCTAGGAAGCAAACAATAATAGCACTATTCATACACAACATTTTTTCAATTTTCAAATTCAAATCTAATATTTTTAGATGAAAATTAGATAGGTAACTGCCAAAGAACCTTATTCGTGAGAATGTATTTTAATTTATTTTTTTGTTATTGTATCACCCCTAAAAACTGTGTTAATCTTTCAACCTATCTCTTGCGTTTTACTGAGTGCAGTCCAACGAGAAAAATCAAAGGACATCAACCCATAAATAACACAGGTCAACAGCAATAAAAGGCTGCACTATATAGATTTGATCTATGCAAAAATGGTAAAGTTTTTGAATTCTATGTAAAGATTTTTTTTAAATTTTTATACCCTTCACCATGAGTGGCAAGGGTATATATAAGTTTGTCATTCCGTTTGTAATTTCTACATTTTTCATTTTCGACCCCACAAAGTATATATATACTGAATAGTTATAGATAGCGGAGTCGATATAGCCATGTCCGTCTGTCCGTCTGTGTGTTGAAATCAACTTTCTGAAGCCCCCAAATAACTTACATACACGAACGATACATCAATATCTCCGAAATTCTTCCGGCTCAGTTGCTATTCGAGAAAATCGGTCCACAAATGGCTGAGATATAAGGAAAAAACCAGGACAACCTCGATTTTTGACCTATTTTTGACCCATATCTGGATTACTAAATCATTAATATAGACAATATGGATATCTAATGATAGATATTTCAAAGACCTGTGCAACGACGTATATAAGACGTAAGTTGGACCTACAAGGTGTCAAAATCGGAAAAAATATTTTTTAACACGAATTTTTTTTCACCAAAATTTTTTTTCACTAAATATTAAAAAAAAAATTATTAAATTTAAAAAAAAAAAAAAATTAAATTTAAAAAAAAAAAAATTAAAAAAAAATTTTAAAAAACAATTTGGAAAAAACAACTGAAAAAAAATTAAATTTTGTTTACCTAAAAATATTTAAAATTTTTATTTTAAAGTATATTTTGGTGAAGGGTATATAAAATTCGGCACAGCCGAATATAGCTCTCTTACTTGTTTTATCTAAAATTGTGAATTTTTTTAGATGTTTCTCCACATAATTTATGATAACTCCACATAATCAATTGGACTAACAACAGTTAGTCCAATATTATTGAAGTAAACTTAGAAAATTTAAGTTTACATAGACTTTAATTCGTTTGTATATTGCGTTTTAATCGGTTCAGTAGTTTCGAAGTTATAATAATAAGTTGAAGAAAAAAATTTATTTTTTACTTGAAAATAGCAAATTTTTGTGTTTCAAAAAAACTCATGAAGAATCGAAAACGGCAAAAATTGTTCAGATTTATTAATCAAAATCAATTGATTCTTTACGTATGTATTTATTCACAATTAAGTGAATTCGCTCATTTTCACAAAATTTTACTTTTTTGTTTGATATACATACAATTGAGCAGATAATGTTCTTCTTTCGATTGATTGAATTTTGAAAACACTTTCCCTATGATATGTAAAAATTGTCACATATATATTGCGTTTCAATCAGCTCAGTAGTTTCGGAGTTATAATAACAAATTAAAGCAAAAAATATATTTTTTACATGAAAATAGCAATTTTTTGTTTTAAAAAAATCATAAAAAATCGATTTATTGCTTTATCGCAAAGCCATATGCAATAGGAACAAAATGAGATATCAATAACTAAAATCGACTGATTCTTTTCGAATTTATTCACAATTAAATGAATGCGCTCATTTTCACAAAATCTCCATAGAATTTAAAACCATATTTGTAATACTGAAACCACAAGACATCAAAATTGTGTAGTTGTTTAAAAAGCCTGTAAAATTTTTTCGATTTTGTTGCCTTGTGTAATCAAATTTTTTCAAGAGTCAACTTATAGTTTTGAAATGATTTCAATAATTCTTTGCTTCATCTGACCTACGTTTTAGTATAATTCGTTATAATTTTTCTCAAAAATAGTGCTTAAAAGTATCTTTATTCTTTCGACAGAAATGTTTTACCGTTACTTCAATTTTATATTACTGAAATTATACCCCGTTTTTTTACATTGTTCCAGAAGAGCTCATTCATTTGAGGTCGACAGATTTAATTTACTTTTAATTTAAATATATGTAGTTCAGTAGTTTTTGTTACCGGTCTCAAAATGTTTGTTTGTTTATGATGTTTGCCATAACATTTTGCATCTAGTGGTAACCGTTCGTTAGTGAGACCATTTTTCAAAAAAGCTTTTCTTTCAGTTTATTACAAATATTTACGTTTTCTCCTATGACAACATATTATTTGAAAAGTTTTTCAAGTCCCATCTAACATTATGTACGGCGCTTAAGATTGGGATATTCTACAATCTGTATGATTTTTTAAAAATTTACTTTTATGAAACTCAAATAAAAAATTTAATTTAAGAAGGCTGTTTTTAAAAATTGTCCTTAACATTGGAATATTCTACAATCTGTATGAATTTTTAAGGACTTATTTTTTAAAAATTATTTCAAAAATTTATGATGACTATTTTTAAAAACAGTCCAGCTCACGAAGGCTTACCAATAGACCCAAAATTGTTTGTGACACATCATAAAACCAAGGTTTATTTTGAAGGGATAACAAAATTATATTATTCCTTGTCCATACGAACGGAACTGCTTGTTTTATGTTTATGAAAAGTGGTTCTGTCAGTTTGGTAAATTCTTGTACAAAACATAATTGATTTGGCCTAAACATAGCATTTTTGTAGATTTATTGCCTAATTCACAAATATATTTTGTGATGCAAGAATAAATTCAATAAATATTTAATTAATAAAAATTAATACATCAATAGCTGTGTTTTTAACTTACCTGGATCATCATCGTCGTCCCAGTCTATTTGTCCCGCTGTTAAGTTAAGATGGGCAACGAATATGAAAAGCGTTGCCAAACCCAAGCAGTAGCGACAGGCAAGAAGCAGCGTTACGCGGGGAAATTTTAACAATTCCATTCTTTTTTTAAAAAAAGGATGTATGGATTGAAGCACAAATTTATTTATTTATTTTTTTTTACAAGGTAATTCGTTGTTTAAGTATCTATCTTGGTTTGCAATAGGGGAAGTTTGAGTGTAGATGTGGGTAAGAGCGTGTTTGTGTGAGAGTAATTTTTTTATACAATTTGGATTTATTTATTTATATTTTGTTCGTTTTTGCTATAATTTATTATCTCGTAGGTATAGTAAAAAATATATATATGCATTTGTATATGCATGTATGTAGTATGTGTAACAACATAAAAACTGAGCTAAAATTACAAACAAACTAGAACAATTTTAATGTTTCCTGTTGGCGGATGTTACAATTTAATTTCTGAAGCGTAACAATTTTCCAAATGCCTTGTTTTTTATTTCATTTAGTTTTTGGTTTTTTATTTTATGTTTTTGGCTGGGGTTTGTTTTGCAACCAAGTTTTCTGTTGCTGTTCGTTTGTTGGTGATATTGCTGGAGTTGTTGTAGTTGTTGCTGATTCATGGCAGATAAGAATTTACATTTTTACTTGTAAATGATGCAACCTGAACCATTGTTTTATGTATTTTATGTTAAATTTAAAAAAAAATAAATAAACTTTTCTTTTTTATACCGGTTTTTATACAAGTATTTAAAGGTACGCTTAAGCTTAAGGGTTTTATATAAACAGAATCTTTTTTCTTTTTTATATTTTGCGTTTTCTTGGTTTCCTTTCCTTACTGTTGTATTTATTTTAATTTATATTTTTTGTTGCAATGCGATTTTTTTTCCAACGCTAATTAACTTGTTTTTCCTTTTTTGAATTGTGTTCTTCCTTCAGGTGATTGTTCATTTGCCCAACGATCGGTATCAGCGATACTTGAGTTAAGAAAAGGTTGCAATTATTCTTGTTTTGCTGTCAGTTTCAGTTATAAAATAGTTTTCATGTTTGTTGTTATTATTGCTGCTGCTCTGGTTGCTGTTTTTGCTTCAACATAAAATCATTTTCTTCATTATGGCTTCTCTGTTGCTGTTTTTCCTGGGTCAACAAAATCTGTAATAAACCAAGAAAAAACAATTATTTAGCGTCTAAGTATTTTAGTTTTAGTTACAAATGTCAATTAAAAAAACTGCCTGCTACAGACAATAATTCGTTTTGTTTGCTTGTTCAAAAACAAACTTTTATTACAATGCAAAAACAAAGTATTATATTTATTTAAGCTTAAAAGTTTTTATTAACTCTTGCAATTTTATTTAAATGAAATTCATTATTTTAAATATCTCTTTAGAGTTTTTATTTACAACACTTCGTTTTATTCATATCTCTGTTTGCTTTTTGGCATATTTTCACTTTTGTTTACCACTTCAATCATGGCCTCATTCCATAAACTCACTTTTGAATCTCCTGTTTTTATACCCTTCACCTTCGTGAGAAGGGTATATATAAGTTTGTCATTCCGTTTGTAATTTCTACATTTTTCATTTCCGACCCTATAAAGTATATATATTCTGGATCCTTATAGATAGCGGAGTCGATTAAGCCATGTCCGTCTGTCTGTCTGTCTGTCTGTCTGTCTGTCTGTCTGTCTGTCTGTCTGTCTGTCTGTCTGTCTGTCTGTCTGTCTGTCTGTCTGTCTGTCTGTCTGTCTGTCTGTCTGTCTGTCTGTCTGTCTGTCTGTCTGTCTGTCTGTCTGTCTGTCTGTCTGTCTGTCTGTCTGTCTGTCTGTCTGTCTGTCTGTCTGTCTGTCTGTCTGTCTGTCTGTCTGTCTGTCTGTCTGTCTGTCTGTCTGTCTGTCTGTCTGTCTGTCTGTCTGTCTGTCTGTCTGTCTGTCTGTCTGTCTGTCTGTCTGTCTGTCTGTCTGTCTGTCTGTCTGTCTGTCTGTCTGTCTGTCTGTCTGTCTGTCTGTCTGTCTGTCTGTCTGTCTGTCTGTCTGTCTGTCTGTCTGTCTGTCTGTCTGTCCGTCCGTCTGTCTGTCTGTTGAAATCAGTTTTCTGAAGACCCCAGATATCTTCGGGATCCAAATCTTCAATAATTCTGTCAGACATGCTTTCGAGAATTTTGCTATTTAAAATCAGCAAAATCGGTCCACAAATGGCTAAGATATGAGGAAAAAACCAAGACAACCTCGATTTTTGACCTATTTTTTTACCTACATCTGGATTACTAAGACATTAATATAGACAATATGGATATCTAATGATAGATATTTCAAAGACATTTGCAACGACGTATATAAGACCATAGTAAGTTGGACCTACAATGGGTCAAAATCGGGAAAAAAATTTTGAACCCGAATTTTTTTAAAATTTTTTAAAATTTAAAAAAAAAAAATTTTAAAATTTAAAAAAAAAAATTTTTAAAATTTAAAAAAAAAAAATTTTTTAAATTTAAAAAAAAAAAAATTTAAATTTAAAAAAAAAAAAAAATTTAAAATAACAATCGAAAAAATTTTTTTTCCAAAAAATTCAAAAAAAAACTGGAAAAAAAATTAAATTTTGTTTACCTAAAAATATTTAAAATTTTGAAGTATAATTTGGTGAAGGGTATATAAGATTCGGCACAGCCGAATATAGCACTCTTACTTGTTTTATTTTAAATTTTTGCTTTCGTTTCAATTTGTACGGCATGTTGAAACAAGAAGCAGTACTTTGTGTGATGTGCACTTGAATGTTTTAATTTTTTTCTTCATTTTATTGCATTTTCCATATTGTATTAAATTTTTAACTACTATTCGTATCTGTTTAAGCATGCATAGTCAGGCGCTTATGGTTGAAGAAGGAAAACCAACATGTTTTTGGATAAAGTGAAAAAAAACAAATGATAAAATATCAGATATAACATGAATTTTAACGCCTTAGTTAAATATGAATCAATTTTAAAAACAATTAATTGTTTGAAAAACAATAATATCTTTTCAAGAAAAAATCATATTTCTATGATGAAAATCGTACAGACATTTCTATTTATTTTTATAATAACTCTTTATGAAAAATATTTAGCATTAAGTGAAATATGGACAATTCCATGAGTATGTCAACCACGACTGAAAAAACAAAAATCCTTGAAACTATTTGAAGATGTAATCTATTGTATAATTGCCTAGGGAAGGCTTGTTTACAGACAATCGGTTATTGATCCGTCTATGAGATATCTTTTCATCTGACTATTTGAAGTCAATTAGCACCCGAACATCTTAAAATAACTAGTTATATAGCTAATCAAGTATCCAGTGAAGTAGCTAGTAAAAGAAAAGACTCTATGTAATTGGTATGGTTAAGACATGCACGTAGCTAGTTATGTAACTATTTGTCACCCAAAATGGTAGGTAAAATCACTAGTTCGGGATAGTCTCCTGCAACTGCTGGGTATTGTATTACTATAAGAGAAGCATCAGTAAGGTACGGTTTGTCACGTACGTTATTAAATTTAGTTTATTATAAAATCATACAAAGATTATTTTTATTGAAATATGATGTATTGTAAAAGAAAAAAATATTTCGTTTAGTGTAAGAAATTAATAGAAAAAACACCTATCACGATAATAACTTCCGTTTTATGTCACGTGCAATACACTCAGATTTTTCTCAATATTTTTGGACAACAATGTTTATAAGGTACTTATTTTTATACCCTCCACCACCATAAGTTTTGAATGTCAATCATCTAAGACCCAACAAAGTATATATATAATACTTATGAACTTCAAAGTAACACGCTCACTCCCAAAATACTCAAATAAACTTTCAAACATTTCTTTACTATTGTCCTAAGCAGGTTGGTATTGAAAATTAGCCAAATCAGTACAGTAGAACCAAAGTTATGAACCAAAATGTGAGACAACCCAAAAACAATGGATAATTTTCACATATGTTATTTTTATGATAAAAGGACTAACTCTGTTGAAAATTATAAGAATCGGTCCATGATTTCTCCTCGCACCCATACAAATTTCTTCCCGAAATATTGAATTATGGTCTGTAAATGCCTACAAAATCGTAATATACAAATTCTGCACAAATAAATTCCATGCAAAACGAAATCACAGGACAAAATTTTGTGTGGATCGGCCCATATTTGACCATAGCCCCCATATAAAGCTCACTTCCGAAAATCACTTAAACACGCATAAATATCATATAAATACCGCTATTGAGTTGAAATTTGACCCAAATAATCCACATATATATACAAAAGTCGGTGCATCGAATTCTATGAAGATCGGCATATACATAATTGTTTATAGCTCTCATATTAGGACCACTTCCGAAAAACTTATTAACCTGCATAAATATCTAAAAAAATATCAATATCAAACCAAAATTTTACACAGATTCGTAAAATATATTTAAAAATCCTACCATAGGATTTTGTGAATATTGGTTCATATCATGTAAAAGTCGACACAAATAATATTCATATTCATATAATTAAAAATAACCCTCATTTACTTAGAAACCACGTTACAATATTACACGGCGATAGGTCCATAATATATCATAGCTCCCATGATCATGCCATCAATTAGCTCGTGTAGAATGTCAAGTGTGGCCATTTATATATGGCCCTTAGAGAAGAAGTGGTAGAAAGTGGTAATGTTGAATGAAATATTGAATATATTTTCGACAGTTGAATTGATGAAAAAGACAAATAAATGATCTTAAAATACATATGGTGGATTTCACGTCAAGTGAACCAACTTTTAAAATCGATGTCTTCAGATCGGAATGAAATTTGCACCAAGCTTAGACCTATTCAGTAATTCAGACAGAATTTTTCAACAAGATCGCGGTCAAGAACTCTCGGAGTTAGAGGGGGCCAAAATTTTATTGACATTTTGATGTGATTTTTCTCATCCATGTAACTTATTACCTATTGTTCTTAGGAAAATGTGTCCCAAAAAAAATATTTAAAAAAAAATAAAAAAATTTTAATATTTTTTTTCCGAAATCAAAAACTTTTTTTACTTTTTTTTCAAAATGGGCCCTTTTTTTCTTTCTTAAAATAAAGCTTATATATTTTCCTTGAGGACCTATTTGATCGCTTAGTGGGACGCAAGTTAGATATCTATCAAAAAAAAATGTTTTGTAACTCAAAACATGCAATTTTTGACTTTTTTTGCAAAATCAAAAACTTTGGTAGATATTTTCCTTGAAGACCTACTCAGTCGCATAGTGGGATGCGAGTGGGATTTCTATCAAAATAAATGTTTTGTAACTCAAAATATGCAATTTTTGAGTTTTTTTTTGGCAAAATCTAACTTTTTTTTTTAAAATGGGCCTTTTTTTATTTTTTGCTCAAAAGCTTGGGTCTATTCCTTTAAGACCTATTCGGTTGCTTAGTGGGATGCGAGTGGGATATATAGCAAAATAAATGTTTTGTAACTCAAGAATTGATTTTTTTTTTTTTTTGAAAAATCGAACTTTTTTCCAAAATGGGCCATCTTTTCAAATTTCTTTTTTTTTCTCAAATGAAAGCTTAGGTCCATTCCTTTAAGAGATTTTTGGTCTCTTCCGATCATCCCGATCGGAAGACATCGATTTTACAAGTTGGTTCACTTGACGTGAAATCCCCCATATATACAAGTGATGTTATTAAAGGTGATTTTAAACGATGCTACTTTATTTTAAAAAGTTATATTATTCAAATAATTCGATTCAAACCAGTTGAAATCTCATATTCGAATTATTTTAACTTTTATTAAAGTAAGCACTGTACAAATTTTCACAGAAAAAGAAACCGCTTCTGTAATTTGACTTGACCTCATATAATGTTTCTTATTTTTGTTTAATTCGTTAGCATGTTGTCTTTAATTTTTACTTTGTTATTTTTTCCTCTTTATCTCCAAAAAAAAATTCAATTGAACTTTTTCAACTTTTATCATATTATTCTGCTTAATTTTTGCTCATCAAACTGCTGATGACTACAGCTTTTTCTGTATTAGTTTGTGTTTACGTTGAATTCAGTTTTTGTACTTGTTGTTGTATAAACATTCTTATTCATTCACTTTCATTTCAATTTTGTTACAAGTTTTTTGTGTTAAGTTGTTTTGTAATTTATTACTACATGCAACATTTCGACTTTTTATTTTTTCTGTGCATTTTATGTAAGCAATTGTTTTGATTATTGTTAAAAATATACAAGCAAACAAATAAACAAACACATACTTGAGAAAACATACACACTAACGTAGTAATATTTGTACATACAAAAGTTGGTGTCCTTGGTTATTATGCTGGTATTGGTGTGGTATGAGTGTGTTGCATGTTACAATTTCTGTATGCAACACAAAACTTTATTTTCGTTTCTTTTTGGTTTTTTCTTTGTTATAAAGGGGATTTTTTTATTTCATTAAATCTGTTCGAGCAGGAGAGTGTGAGAGAGTGAAAGAGGGAGAAAAAACTTCTTGTTTTTTTTAATGTAATGCATTTGGGTTAAATTTTACTCAATGAAAGTAGGTTAAATTCAGATTTTACAATTGAATGAAATGCAGTTTTTTTTTTCTTGTGTTCTAGCTGTTGTTGTTTGTTATTTAATATTGTTGGTTTTTCCTTACAATAGAAATGATTTTATATTGTAGTTTTGTATTCTTTATTTTCAAAGTTATTAAGTTGATTAAAAAGCAAAATAACAGTGTAGGTAAAATGCACAGAATGGATTTAAATTGTTTTCCTGTTTATTTGTTATTTTATTATTTTCATTTGCACTTAAAACTTTTCAGAGAATTGTATGGCATTAAAACATTAAACTAGATAAATAGAAACTAAACTTTTTCTCAATTTTAAACTGAAATTATAAATGAATAGCATAAACAATACACACCAAGACACTAACAATATTTGTAAATGTCCTTGTGTGCTTTTTCATATTTCGTCTGTATAAATATTTCGTATATTCTGGGGAACAATTGAAATTTTTTTTATTTTCAATTTTTTTTTGTTTTGTTTAGGAGCAAAAATACGGAAAGCTGCAATAAAATTTGTTTGCCACAAGGAAGTTCTTTATATCCTGTTAATAATAAAGGTAACAATGAAACGTAGCGTAACAATACTCAAGGCTACAAAACAATACGGTGTAAGGAGAACAAAAGATTCAAATGTTTGAAAACAAATTTTTCTAAAGATCTGCATATATCTATAGTATTTAAAATGTAAATACATGCAAACCCTTATATACATTCATACATAGCTGTATATGTATGTATACATAAGTAGCAAACAATACTGCTACCTAGTGTTTTGTTCGCCATCTTTCAAAGCAAACACCTGGGATCTAATGGTGAAAGCAAAACTTTACTCCAGTGGAGTTAAGTGAAAGAATTTATATGTAAATACTAATACTACTAGTATCAGTGTAGTGTTATTGTATCTATGCATATTTGTACGTCTATGTATGCAGACATGGCATATATTTACTTTACTCCATGGTAAACCGCAAAGAAATGGAAAAAAATAGAAACACACTCACTGTGTATGTATAGCGGAAACGGAAGTACTGTGTATGTGAAATGCACGAAGGTAACATAACTTGGTTTTACTCATACACATACTTTTATTTTCTCTGTACTTCTTATTATTTTTTATATTTTTATTTTCTAAATGTTATTTATATACATTTTACATACAGATTCCTGAAAAAAAATACAATGCTTTTAAATTCTTACTTAATACAGAGTTTTGTATATTATTTATTTTTATTAAATTGTTGAAAGCAGGATGTTAACACTGCTGTATTATTTTTTTTTCATTTTAAATATGATGGCGTAGTTAATGAGCCCCTAAATAAACTAAAGAGGCTATGCTTTAAAATAATTTTAAATTCATTTATTTTAAGGGCTTTTATACTATAGACTCTTAACAAATTTTCTTTTTAATTAATTCATGTTATTAAATGGCCAAAAGTATTTGTTGTTTAAGAAATTTTTAATAGAAATTTAGGAATAACAAATGCTTATATATAAGGAGAATCTGGAACAAATTAAAAAATAACATATATTTTATAAAACCAGACGATTACCTGAACACATTTTTATATGTAATGCCTAGAGTTTTTAACGGGAATTCCGCAAAATATTCAATCCGAAATTCGGGGAAATTGTGCGAGAATTCCCGGGAATTATTTTGCTTACTATTATGTGGTGTTTTTTGAAAATGGCTTTTTCTAAAGTAAGCTTAGCCTCCAAAACAAATGAAAAAGATTCATACAGCAAACAAGATTTAACACATATAGAGCAATGGCAAGTTCATTATTCAAATTATTCCAAAAACTCTTGAATATTCTGGGCTGTCTCAATAGAATTATTTTACTGTTTTGCTTTTTCACAAAGAGTAAAACTAAAATTTTTGGAATAAAACCACCTTCCGTGTTATTGAATATTGTTTAATATTATTGAATGTTCTTCAAGTTTTAATTAATATCATTACTTAATTTTTGAATTAATATGCAAAACATTATCGATTCAAAATTAAAAGAAAAAAACAAAAAATATTTATATTTTGCGAATTAAAAGAACTAATTGGAATCTAACGAAGGTAGAACAAAATCTAATGGGAATTGAAGACATTGCGATACAAATAGTGGCAGGTTTGTATATAACCATAATTAGAAATTGAGTCAATGTAATAGCTCTTGCAGTTATACAAAAATATATTTTATAAAATACTGTCAAGGATTTTAGAAAAATACGTGTTGGTGATGAGCCAAGAAATCGAGACATCTTGGAAAATTAGGCTTTTCAAGCTTACTAAATTACTGAATTATTAAAAAAAATATAAAGGAAATTTAAAATAATAAAATAAAGTTAATCAAATGTTTCCGTAAGCTATCAATTTAATATGGGTTTTATTATGTTGGTCATAACCCGATATTAGATTTCTTATTTTTATAACAGTATTTCGGTTTATCTCTTTTTTAACATCGAGACAGCAAAATAACAAATTTTGAATATTTGAGTAATACGAGTAATTCTATTTTATATTTATAAGATTTATCCTATGGCCTTTGATTTGTATTAATGTGCTGTTTTTATATAGCGAATGAGGGTTTTGAGTGGACGTTTTACATGTATTTTGTTTTTGTTACAATAACAAAACACATGTTAAATTTGATGAATTGAAAATTGTTCATCAATATAATTTTGAAAATTATTACGAATTTCATTAAAAAAGGTTCATATCTTTTGTTGTGTGAATGATATAAAAATTTTTATTTTTGCATTGGAATCGCAAAACCATATGTCTAAATAAATTTCATAAACTTTTTTTCGAAGTCTTACTTTTTAGTCAAATTAAAAATTGACTTAAAAAAATCCACTTTTTATTTTGTGTACTCAAACCCTGAAAATTTCGAAAAGGATCGAGATCTAGTTTTTGATATATGAACATTAGGGCCCAAGTGATAAGGAAAATCGTACTACAGGGATCAAAATAAGAAACTTTGGCCTCTTAAATGAATTCTGATGTTCTTATTTTGAAACCCACTAACTTAAGAGGGCTGACACACCCCCTGGAAACCACCTGGGGGGACCCCATACAAAAAGTTAAAAAAATCACAATTTTTGGCAATTTACATTATGTATTTCATTGGACATAAATGTTGATGAAGGTGGTACAAAAAGTCCGCGATATTTTGAATTTCCTGTCTCTTAAACGAAAGAGCAACACCGCCCCTGTCAATAGGCATTTATTAGTTGACTCCTGTCAAAATTTGAATATGCTGCGTCATTTAGTTTGTGTTTGACAGCCATTAAATTGAGAAGAAATTGGAAAAAATGAATTTCGTCTGCTCATTTAGCCTACTTTTTTGCGTAAAGAAACCATTACTCAAATAAAGGCTAAGCTTGATAAATATATGGGAACTCTGCATCATAAATTTCGTTGGTAAAAAGTGGTTTACTGAATTTCGTTGTGGCCTAGTTCACGCACGATGCCAAACGTTACCAACAATTAAAAAAAAATCACTATATGGTGTTGTACGATTGCAGATTAATACTGCTAGAGATTGTGAAAGCCATAGGTACGAACATGGCTCAATGGTTTCAATTTTTAATGATCACCTGGGTATGAGAAAGCTTTCAGCAAAATGGCTGCCGCGTTTGCTCACAATCGGGTGCACAAAGGTTACACACATGTGCAGTTTCCATGAATTATGTTACGAAATGCCCGATTCACTATTTCTTGTTTCCAAAGCTGAAAAAATGTCCAACAATAAAATCATCTCACAAAAAATAACTATTTTGATGACCCATGACAAATCCCATTTTTTGGAAGGAATAAAAAAATTAGAGAAACGTTTGACAAGGTACATTGAGCATAAAAAATATTTTTTATCCAAAAACCTGTGTTTCATGCAAAACAGCACAAACAGTTTAACCACCCTCGTACTCTGTATGACAGAAATGTTTTATCTTAAAAATATATGAAATAGATATTTATATTGTTTTGTTCTATTTAAATCATTTCTCCTGTTGTCTTGTTAACAATTGGTATTTTATTCCCACAAAGCGCTTTTTCCAACAGCATGAAATAATTGAATTTGGTAAAGAATAGAATGAAATAAATTAAAATTTAAGCTGTATTTTATCGTAAAATTTAATAATAATGACATTGTCAACTAAAACTAAAACTTTACAAAAATCCCACATAAATATTTAACTAAATTTCTAGATAATTTCTTGTAAAATTATAATAAACAAAAGCCCTCATACTCTTGCAGTATGCATTTGACAAAACAACCCACAAAGCTCAACATTACAAACAATATACAAAGTTAAACAGAAACATTATTGTATCAGTTTTTAAGTTTTCTGTTTGTATCTCAAAAACTTGGGCATATGAGACACTTTCTAGCTCAATGACAAAAACAAAACACAAACAAAACTAACACGGAGCTACAACTATAAAGGGAGATACAGTTACAGAAGAGGAAAGAAAAGGAGAAGTAGCAAATAATATTAGTATGCATATACAGACTCTAGACCGAAGAAGTGTCCTTTTCACTTGTTTGCAGTTATAAAACAACAGCATAGTTTTCTTATTTTACAAAAGGATATGGTTATGTTTATTTTACTTGTCTCTGCTCTGCTCTGGCTTTATATTTCTATTTTTATTCTGGTTTCATTTCATTCTGTTTTTATTTTTTGTTTTTTTTTTATGCAAGATGAAAGTACAAAATATTCATCTAAAAACTGGGAAAATGTCATTTCGGTATAATTGCATTTGAAAAAGTGGTGAACTATAAAAAACTGAGAAAAAGTTATAACAACAATGGCATTAACAAGAAAAACATGAAGTTTTAAAGACTTGACGAAGGGAAAATGAAAAAAAATTTAAATGTAAATACGGTGGGCTAGAACAATATCTTAAAAGGGAAGAAATTAAAAGGAGCGTTTATTTGATAATTGTCTTGATATATATTTTTATTGTGAAAATGCGTTCTTTTGCAATTGTTTTGCATTTGTTGATTAAAAAAGCGGTTTCGGTAAAAAGCATTGAATTGTTTTTTGTTTGGTAATAACCACTTTTCAGATTAATCATATCCGATTTTAACGAAGTTCAGCATAGTTATTATGTATTCCAAGTATTTACCACATATTAGACTGTTTGACTCGAGACTTTGTCCGGTCCACAAATATAACGTCTTGAAAATTAAAAAATAAAATAAAAATTTACAAAAGTATTCATAAATATCTTTACACATTTTGGTCCATAAATCCTAAACTAAAAACGTGTCGAGCTCAAAACTTTGTACAAATAAAGGTCTACAAGATATTGAACTTATTGCTTAACCACTGTGTCATATAAACTGCAACAAATTTAATTGTGAGTTTTTTTTTTAACAAGTTGAGTGTTAACAAGTTACGAAAAGGAAAAATTCCAGAAAATAACTGAAAATATGTTTGAAATCTTAAAGAAGTTAAAGTTGAGCTATAAAAACAAAATGATTATGTTGGCACATTATATTCAATAATAGTTAAACTGTGCAACAACAACGACTCAAACAATTGCAAATTAAGACAAATGAAAACGTCAGCTATCTTTTTTTTCATATTTGACATCTTCCCAAAACTTTTATAAAACATCAACAATAAAATAAAAGAACAAAAAAAAAGTCGTATTTTTCTAGCAATTTTATTCATTTGATAGACATGTGTTTTTTAAAGTAAATTAAATTTTCTCATATGAGACTTCCATACGCATTGACAGCTGTTAGCAGGCGTTTTAGCAATTTGTTTTTCAAACTGAAAAACCTACACAATTCCATATAAAGACAAGTAGAACAACCACAACAGCCGTATCTTATTCATGCTGAGCAATAGTTATTATCAGCAACATCATTATTAGTTTCATTATGCCAGAGATGACTGTCAATGTACGGAAATGATGACGAGGATGATGAGTACAAATACAAAAATAGAAATAAAAATAAATAAAAGAATGAATATGAATATACAAACATATACAAATGAAAACTTCCACATAGATACATGTGTACGAACATACATATGTATGGATATGTTTATATTGTATATCTTTATAAATGTACAACTTCATTCAATTGTATGCTGTATCTGACTTTATTATGAGTATGTGTTGAATTGTTTTTTTTTTGTTTATTCCAATTACTTGTAATGCAAGTACTCTAATGGTTTTTGAAACACAAGAGTGCAACAACGAAGTGGAATAAGAAAATTCATGCAAAAAACTAATACACAAGTAGATATGTATATATGTATCTCACAAAAACGTAACAAAAAACTGAAGCCTCATAAAAATTATCTGCTTCAACAGCAAACTATGAGTACATATGTATGAATATACAATATATACGAGGTTGACCCAAACAATTAAAGGAAACTGGTATTGAAACCCTACAGACATCTCATGTTGTATTATTTTACTGAGCCACCATGTATGTTTGTCAACTTAAATTAAGTATAACTACATATGTTATTAAATATATAATATCGTCAAACTTGTTTTAATTATTGGGAAGATACAAACATTTTAGACAAGGCATGAATAGCAAACTAAAGTCAATTTCGAAATTCTGAAGAAGTTT
Source organism: Calliphora vicina (assembly GCF_958450345.1). NCBI lineage: Eukaryota > Metazoa > Arthropoda > Insecta > Diptera > Calliphoridae > Calliphora > Calliphora vicina. The sequence goes on along the minus strand of NC_088780.1, from coordinate 143,246,808 downwards.
AAATTTTGTATGTCCATAGAAAATATGCATAACAAACATTATCAAATTCAGAATAGTAAAGGTCCAAAAATTAATGTTTTTTAAATGAACATAATAATGCTTAAAAACTATTTACATTTACTTCTCGTTATTAACCCTTTGAAGACGAAGAATTTTCCACTGGAAATTTTTAATTTTTTTTTGCGGATTCTTACTCGGAAAGGCGACATTATGAGACTAAAGTGTTGTCAAAATTTAAAAATTATTATTCCTTCTACGAGAAAAATCATGGGACATATGTGTCCCATTCGTCCTCAAAGGTAAAAATTTGCATTGAACAATTAAAAGCTTTTTTTTGTTTCAATAAGTAGAATATTGCTTTATTTCCATTGCAAAACCAATAAAATTGAACAATGGCATAAGATGTTCTCAAACCTAAAGCGGCCAAATAATTTTTAATTAAACTCCAGAGGAAAAAAGACAATCAAAATTACGTTTCGAAAGCTTATACCGACCTTGATTGCATATACGGGCAGGTTTTATACCCAGCAGAACGGTATAATATTTTCCATAAGTCAAGTAGATTGAAAGTAATGAGTATCCATAAATTGGCAGAAATAAGATTGTACTTGTCTACGATGGAATATATTCAGTACCGTTTATATCCAAGATTATGATTCGAGGTAGTTTTGAAAGTATTCTTTCAAGCATACATTTTGCTATCAGTGCAGCACAGCTATTAAATATTAAATAATATAAAAAAAAAAAGCTCCTTTATTTTTACTTTTGACGACGAATGGGACACATATGTCCCATCATATTTTCAGTCCCCCCGGGAACAGTATAGAACCGATTCAAAATCCGTTGGTCAATAAATTTACGTAAGGCATTGGTACATCTAATACTAAAAGTTTATCCAACAGTATCAATTAGAACTCGAGATATATGAAAAATAAAATTGTCCAAAAAAAATATACGAATTTCTGACTTTGAGAATCCCTTAATCCAAACTTAAACAACATAACCTTAGCATTATCATTAACGCCAAAGAACACATTTGTTTTTTATCGAACAACACCGCTTATATCAAAATCCAATGAAATTGTGGCATAATGACGAAAAAAGCAAATGGGACTATGTGTCCCATTTTTCCACGAGAATCGCTACCACGACTGAAAAAAACCCCTTGAAATTTTTTTCAAGATGGTTTGAATAGAAGAAAATAATAAAATGTTACTATGTGAAAGTATTTAGATCATATTACAATATTTTAAATACAAAAATAATAGTTTAAACAGATTATATTTAATTTTTAATGTTTTAGGTATGTTTAAGGCTAAAATTGCGGCCAATACTAGGCTTGTAGTATGAAATCAATTTGACTCTGATTGTTTTTTTGCTATTGTCAAATTGTTTATTGAAACCGAATGTATATTTTTTATTTTTTTAGTTTTTGTATACATATATTTACAGAATATATATTGTTTTATTATAAGAGAAAAATCTGTCACCGTAGTCACGTACGATATTAAATTTTATTTATTATAAAATCATCCAAAGATTGTTCTTATTTAAATATGATGGATTGTAAAGGAAAAATATTTCGTTTAGTGTAAAAAATTAAAAGAAAACATAACTCCTCTCATGATTCGAATATCTTCGCATATTTCTACATGTACCTCAAAATGAGTTCCGTTTTATGTCACGTACGATATACCCTTATTTCGCTCAATATTTTCGACAACAATATTTCGAAAGAACTTTTTATTATTTTAAAATATAGTACCCTCTGAATAGAACATAAAGACCAAATTATTTTTCAGATACTCTAATTTTCGCAAAATCTATTCCACTCTATAAGCGTACAGATGTCACATACGATGATATGGAAATGCCCATATACATATATTTTTATAACTTTTTCTTATATTAGTGTTAGCAGAACTTGTATGCATAACAGTAGCATAGGCTATAGTAAGTATCTTTATCTCATGTCTGACCGTATATTCGGGCTTCAAACGGATCAGTACCATTCAGTACAGGTTTCCTGTGATGGTCTGATCAGTTTCAGCAGCTCTTAATAGATAGGACCGATGCATTCTGATGGGAAAAATAAAACTCCTCCAATGTAATTTATTTTATGACAGAAAAAATATTTTATATGGGTTTTTATTTTTAAAGTCACAAAATTTTGATATCAGTTATAACAGCATCGGTCCCTGGTTGTTTTAATTCCCAGTTTAATCATTTAATTTTAAAAATATTGGATAATTTTTTGAAATTTACTATCACCTTGACTACTGCTATCAAAAGTGTTGCTTTGTTGACATTCGTGAGCAACATTGAACAATAATAATACAATAAAAAAAAATCATGATAATAATAAGTTTAATCCATATGCTAGGTCCCAAAAAAGGACTTACAAATTTCCAACGCACTTTTTCTAAACTGTATTGATTTATCAAAATAAGTCATAGCAAATCAATAAAAAAACTTGATTTGCTGATTTCAGAAATTTCAAAGATTTTTTGAATGTTTCTTGTGTCTTCTGTAAAATTATGAAGGATTTCAAAAACTATATTTTCCTTGCATTCATTCAATTATTAGCTTTATATCTTAATGCCTTACTGGAAATCAAATTATCCTCGTATTCAAATATAAAAAAATAACGTATATTCATATATGCAACATCAACAAAAGATGCAACATTCTTATACATTTGTGTTTGTATTGTGTGTATATGAAATTACACCTTGTGCATATAATAATAAGTACATTAGCCCACCCATTTATATTTTCGCTTCATCGCGATGGACCAATTTCAGACAGTTTCAATAGGCTTTGTCGTTGGGCCGAAAAAATCATACGTTCCAAATTTTATGAAAATATCTTTAAAATTGCGATCTGTAAATTGCGCACAAGCTTTACATGGACAGCCTGCCAGACGGACGGTCATCGCTTAAACGACTCAGAAAGTGATTTTGACTCGATCTGTGTACTTTAAGGTGGATGTTAGACTAATAGACGTTACAAATACCAGCACAAACGCAATATACCCTCCACACTATGGTGGTGTAGGGTATAATATGAACTTTGAAATTCTGAAGAACTTTAAATTTTGCGTAGCCACGAAAAACGTGTATAGCTAATATTATGGAGCTTAGAAGGGTAAAAATTAATTTTTTTAATCGAAATTATTCTTTTCTCCACTTTAAATTAATGGATTAAATTAATTCTTAACCTAACTTAATCGTAATGTACCTATTATTTCTCTCATTAGTATAAAAGCATATACATATATTTTTATTACTTTTTCTACTATATTAGTGTTAGCAGAACTTGTATGCATATGCAGTAGCAATATCATCGGCTATAGTAAGTATCTTCAGCAGCAATATGTATAAAACAACAGCAACAACTGCAACAAAACTATTCACAGTGGCAACAACATCAGTAAATTGACATCGTGTAGTTAATGTCATGGTATGTAATTTATATTACTCCCTTAAGTATAATTCAACAACATCCATGCATGTAAAACATCAGCAGAAACATCAACTTTCTATGTACATCACAATAGACATTAGTGTTCCTAATGTAATAAAATGCAAAAAAACGAAAAGAAAACGAACACAAAATATATTAATACTTTTTTGTTTTTCAAACATTTTATGGAAAATAAAAATTTGAACTTTTTTTTAACTAGAAGGTTGCTGTAAAGTAATGACATGGTAACTTGGTGAGTGCGATAATTTAAAGGTTTATGTTTGAATTTACTAAATTGTTTAAAATTAGCTTTTTATATAAAACGTTTCAAACTAGTCATAGGGTTTTTCAAAATATATATTTATATAAATCTAACTGAAATTATTCATTAACAACATGTTCCATTTCGATGGCTTAATATAGAAAGGTCGTATTCCTTCTCCTGTAAAGTAACTAAAAGTTGAGATACGACCTTTCTATATTAAGCCATCGATTTGTTTGTATTCCATATTTTTCTATGTACGGAACACGCTGCGTATGATTAATTTTTCATATATGAAATATTTTTCATAAATCAAGTATACGGCTTAAATTAAACACATATGTTTATTAATTATAATTGGGGGATTCAAACGGTCTCCTATTAGGTCGTATTATCATAATGTCGTAAAATATTTTTTTAGTTTAAACAAAATTTTGTTGGGTTTCAAACAAAAAATTTAAACTAATAAGACTTTTTGAACTATGTTTATTGGTTTGTCATAAAATAACCCTTTTTTGTTTGCAGCACAACGAGAATTTGTTTAAACTAAAAAAATATTTTACGACATTATGACAATACGACATAATAGCAGACCGTTTGAATCCCTCAAATAAATGTTTTATTTAAATCACATAAGTCACTAAAAATTCAGTTCAATAGCATTACTGCGAAGTAAAACGTAACTTGCATAACTCTATTCATATTTTAATTTCACTGTATACAGTCACAGTTAAAAAAATGAAAAAAAAAAAAAACAAATTGACCTGATCGATTTTTTCGCAATCACATTGTTGCTGTATTTCACATAAATCAAATACCGATTATAGTGTAAATTTTAGGATCATGACTCTTTTTCATTATTTTAAATGAATGATGAAGATGTGTATTTGAATTTTTCACAGGCTGCCACCCTTAAAAATATAGTTGTTTTAGATGGCTCTTACTTTGTTCAACCACTCCTGCCGGAAATCGATTGAATGTTTTAAAATTCTATCAATTTAGGACATATATAATGTACATACAAAATACGATGTTACCTAAAATTATTGATAATTTCTCAAATATATTAACAGCTTTACTTGTATTACAAATTAAATTTCGAATGGAACAAACAAAAAACTTGAAAAATGTAATTTAAAAAAATATTATTTTGAAAAGCCTAAATTTAAGTTTCGTATGTCTTCATATGTTAAATAAACTTTAGTTAAAACTACATTTCTAGACTTTAAAAAACAAACATATGTAAGTGGCTTAAAATGTTCCAGTTTCTTCTTTGGCAAAATGTTTATTTTTAGTTTTGAACAAAACCAAACATTAGCATATTAGGGCGGCCCAAATTAAGTTGCCTATTTTACCATTTAAATTATGCATCCTTTAATACATGGTTGATTGTAGGATACTTTACCAACCACTTTATTCTAAATAGTATTTAATAGATATTGCAACATGAGGCTAATTGTTTTCATGATGGAGTATTACAGTTTCAAATCTGGCCAAAAATTCTGGAAATTGTTTTGTTCGGTAAAGATGACCTGTGATGGCCAGCAGTTCATAATAGATAGGATCCTTTTGGGTCCTATCTATTATCTACAGAGAACTACTCTCCGCTATTGATATTTGGCTTAGGTGTCGATTTGCCTGGTTAACCGGGCTTCACGTACGATCTCTTACGCTTTGGGTTATCGTAATGAATCCATTTTTCATCGCAAGTAATGATTCGGTGCAAAACTGATTCAAGCAGCATTTCAGACATACAAATTCGTCTTTAAAAGTATCTTTGCTTCAGTTGGTATGGTACCCATATTCACAACTTTTGGAAGAATCTTGCCGCTCGAAAACATTTTAAAATCGCTGCTTGAATAGCTCCCAATTAGCTTGAAAGCTCTTGTTGAGTATGACAATAATCTTCATGGAGTAATGCCTCAAATTCTTCCTCTTCAAAGTTTTTTTGGCTGGCCTTGGCGATATTTGTCTTCCGTGTCAGAATCAAAACTTCTGAACCGAACAAACCATGTGTCGCATGTTGAGAACGATGAAACATATTCACCGTAAGATTTGGTGAGCAATCGGTGTGTTTCAGCGTCAGTTTTCAAACTAAGATATAAAGCAAAACTTCCCGCATATGACGCTACAAAATGAAATATAAGTTATTGAAAACAAGAGGAGGGAAATTTTTTTCTTTCCCTTTTCTAAAATTAACTCTAGTATTACATGAATTATTTAAAAATGTTTCAACATTAAACATTTCTTGTCATAAGGTAAAAATGCTGAAACATATGTTTTGTCATATTTTCCAACATTTTTGATTTTCTCTTTTTTATGTTTCTATACAAACGGCGCCACCCTTATTTATATACAAGCAGAAATTGTTGAATATCATATCAGTATTTTACAAATTGACCAGTATAGTTGCAATAAAAAACATATACAAACAAGTAATGCTATAGTTTTTAACAGTACATTACAAAATTGTAGGGATTTTAAAATATTCTCAATGCCACATTATTGGAATTTTGAACAATAAGAGATAAAAAGTGAAATTTTGTGAAACAATTACCTCTTTGTAAAACTGTTTACCTAGTAGCCTAATCTATTAATTACTTCCCATTAACTGGTAATTTCACATATTTTTTCTACATTTCATTTCTTCTACAAAAAGCTATAGGAGCCAAATAAGGCTTCTGCCTACAATACAATTAAGTATTTGGAATTATTATGCAAGATTTACTTACTTTAAAACAGTATTAGATTTTCTTAAAGCTGCAGTATTCCATTGAATTACCACTCACTGTACAATCATATGGTATGTATGTATTTATAACAATTTCAGTTACACTACTTATATGCTTCAATTACATTCTCTAAGTCTAACATTTGCCCAAGTTGTATATTGGATTTGTGGCTTGGTTTGAGAATTGTAAAAGTTTAAATAAAGCTAAAATCGAAAATTTACTGAAATTACAGAGAATTTTCTAAACAGGTACATTATAAGTTAAAGAATGTTGTAGGTGTTTTGCAAGAGCTATATATGTGTATATATATATATACTTGCAGCATGTGTATGATGTACATACGTTTAAACAAGTATATGAAATACTTTCACCGGTTCTGTTACTTATACATAGTAAACACTTTAGTGTATTTAAGTTGTAAAAATTTTATTTTTGTTGCCAGAAAGTTTATTTTCATCACTCAAGTACATTGTAAATGTTGGCTGGTAACCAGGTGAGCAATATCTTTGTATAGCACCCTAAGTGTATGAAGTGTAGTTTATTTGTTGAATATTCTTTCTTTCTAGTTTTATATTGTATTTTTTGTAAAAATTTACCAAGATCTCTTGCACACACATACATACACCAGCACCCAAAAACACATATGTTTAAAAAATTTTGTTAACTTTTTTGTGTTGCTTCACTTTTCGTCTTTTGTGGCAAGTTGTTGGTGGCAACAAGATAAAATATTTGCCAACAAAAATGTTTAAAGAAAAAACCTCAAGTTGGCCATATGTTTTTTTTTAGTTTTTTCTTTTCTAATGTACTAAGTATATACACATAATCTTAGAAATATGTAAGAATTTGTAAAAATATGTGTTTAAACATAAAATAAATAAATAAATATTTACTGTGAAAATTTATTTTGCTAAAAAAAATTTTTAAAGCATTCTATAGTGTTAAGAAATACTACATAACGTATGGTTAATATTTAATTCAAAAAAAATATTTATCACTCATACGCAGAAGAGAAATGTTGGTCATTTTGATTTCATAAATTTATTAGGAAAAGTTGAGTGAAAAAATTAAAAATATTTAGTGAACCAGTTTTTTTGAAATTTTTAAAACATTATAATTATAAGTCTTAAGGTAAAAATTATATACCACCAATTATTGTAAAAACCTTTAACCTGTATTCATGTTATTTTTTAACAATCAGAGAGCCTCAAAAGTGATTAAACAGCACAAATTTATTGATTTTTTTTAAAGATAATGAAAATCCTAAAATCTATACATCGCACAAAGGGGTCAAATGCCCCTTTTTTACGGATTTATTAATATCTCAACAACAATAATAGCGACGCTCCACAATTTTACGTGGGTATCCCATAGACCAATCCGCATATTGTAACAAAATTTTAGGGATATAGGAGGGGGAAGTTAATTACCCAACATATAAAATAATTATTAACTGTGCTATATCTATAGAACTACAATAGTTATGCACACTAAATTTGCTACGGGTAACTCTAAAAACAAACTATAAGTTCCGCCAGAATAGGAAGGGTATACGAGGGTTGAATCGGATTCCCCCCATAGAAATGAATTATTAATTCTCCTATATCTATAGAACTACATCAGTGAGACACACTTAATTTATGAACGTTATTGATTAAAATAGATCTTTCCGCGCTCACCAACATGAGCGCGATCGCGACATGAGCGCTAAATTGCCTGCTATCGGATGACTTCGTATTAACCACAAGAAAAAACTTAAATTAATCACAAAACGAATTTTTAAACAAGCATATACAAGCGTGAGTGCGTAAAGTTAAATTTTTAAAATCCCGCGTGCTATTCATTCACGATTAGAAAATCAACGGTTGGAAAACTAAACTGAAATAAAGAAAAAACATTGGTAAAAGTCTATTATTGTTCATCTCATTATAATACAAGAATATAGCCACGTCCAGCTCTGACTCACACGTGACTCTCGTATTATTAATCACAACACTTGCACATCTTTTATAAAACAAAAAAAAAACAATGACAATAACATCAACAACGAAAGCGATAACACGTTTATCAGAATCGCAAAGTGCCTTTTGTTGGTAGACTTAAAGGGTGAAGCTTTTACTAATTTACATATAACTTATGAGGCGCAGCGATGCGCAACCTAATTTTTTCTGAAACAACGCCTAACAGTCCAGGCTTTTAAATTATATTAAATTCCCTGCCCAGCTGAGCCCAGCTTATAACTTTGTGTCCATTTGAACTGATAAAATTAATATTTTTTTGCACTTCCAATATAAAATCTAATAACAAAGCCACTTCCACAAATAATTCAAATTTAAATTTAACCAAAACATATCAATAAATACTTGAACTTGATGGTTCCATAATTAGATTTGTTAATTTTTTGAAATTACCTATTACAAATAGTATTTATTTGCGAAATTTTTTTATTTTTTTTTATCACTTTTTTAGGTTTTTTTCTCACAATATGTAATTTCAACACGTGACTATGAAAATTCCGTTTCATATTTCACATTTATTTTTTGGCTGCTGATGTAGAATTTTGTGCACTTTAAGCTGCTAGTTTCAGTTTTCATGATACTTGAAATTTGTTTTTTCAATTAATCCGCAAAATTATTATGTTTGGCCCAACCGAAAAAAAGTTTCGGTTTGTTGGAGATTGGGCTAAATAATAGATTCGGTTCTGAAAAAAAAAAGATTTAAGTCGGATTAATGATTTTCATGATCTTCATAAATTTCACTGGTGTTTATTCAGTTTTGAAGCTCTCTGTAATTTCTTATTTCCATGAGATGTTCATTCCAAGTACAGAATATCTTGTCACCTAGCCTAGTGCACTCACTAATGGAATTTTGGATTGAGGATAATAAACTATTGACCACTTCATAGTGAAGGTCACGAAGGGGCAAATTTTGCAAATTATCAAAAATTATAATCCAGATTTTCTCTTTAAGATATCTTACACCTACTTTTGAAGTAATAATCTAGAAGAGTAAGACAGTGCGACAAAGCACCGAAAATATCTTACCCATATGTGGTTTAGTTCAAAATGAGACAAATAGATTTCTCAACTTTCACACAAATTGGAAATCGGTCACTTCCTTAAAAGATAAACAAAAAAATATAATTAAATCCGATATATGAAAATGCAAACATAAAACTGCACATTTGACTAAACATTTTGCTCCTAGTGAAAAATAAATAAAAGCTACATATGTAAGGAAAGCTACAGTCCAGGATAAAATATGCCAAATTGATGAATGTTAAGGAATTTTTAAAACTTTAAACCTTAAACCTCAAAAATATTTTGTGAATGATCGAAACATTTTTCAAATGAAAAAACTGGTTTTCTAAAAAAAAAAAAAATTTAAGAAAGCATAGTCAGTCAAGCCCGACCATATAATACCCTAAGCGGTGTTTTCTTTAGAAATTTATCAATTTGGTGAATGGGTATAAAGGTTATAGCGACATAAAACGGCATTATTTTAGAAATATTCCTTTTCCCATATATATTATAAAAAAAAAATATAAATGCGCCGATATATGGGAGCTGTAACCCAATATGGACGGATGGTGATCTGGGAACTGTTACTAATTATGGACATATCTTTATAAAACTTGGTGAAATGATTTTTTTATATATCGAGGGCCTATATTCCTCTATCTTTGATTTTCACGAAAATTACTTTTTGATGGTAAAATGTTCGGTAAAACAGGCCTCATCTATGGTGTGAATTTCATAACAAACATATTTATTTCTGCTGTTTTATTTGCATTACTGTTATTCCTCTATCGTACAACATTAATTTTTCTTAATGCAAAACCCTCTTTTCAAATAATTAATTTTAAAAAATTTTTGCAAAAATATCTTCTTGCAATATATGATTTCTTACTATTTTTTAATCGTTTTAATCGACATTTTTTATCCAAATAGCGAAAGCAGATTCTGAATTAAATTTTTGTTTTTGGAAAATATAACATTCATAGCATAAAAATAAATGGTTAAAGTTGGAACTTGCTTAAAAAGGGTCCTCTTTGAAAGTGTCATCGTCGTGGATAGCCACAGCCAAAACCGCATTAGATAAATCTATTATGCTCTATCCAATTTTGCTGTGGAAAATAATAAAGGCGTTGAACAGAAGTTTTTAGGGAAAGGGAATTCGCAATTGGAGTGTCCATGCTAAGATAGAGTTTTAATTGAATCTTTCAATACACTAGGACGAGTAAACAATGGTCGTACTTCGTCTAATTTGAGATCACTTTTATATATAGTCTAGATAATAGCTTAAAATATAAATTAAATTTCGATACATATCAAACTGATCTATGAATACCATTATTTTGCGATAATTTACACCAACCAAACTCCAAAAAAAAACTTAAAAAAGCAAAAAACGAAACATTTTTTTTATTTAACACTATTTATTGTTAATTTTTGTAGTATTAATAGCCGTTATCTTAAATAAATCACGTAAAAAAACTGACACATGGCGTAAATGAAATCAAAATACTTTGACATATAATATATAATGATCAAAAATATTCAATGTGCATGAACATTGAATATTTTTGAGAAACAAAATTTTAAAAACCAATTATATGTGAGATTCAGCAGTTGCTTTAGAAATTATTGTAGAATACCGAATTTTAATAACTAGTAATACGCGAAAAAACCGTTGTGGTTTTTAATTCGATTTGAAACTTATTTTTGTTGAATTTATTAGAAAGTAATTCAAAGTCGATCGGTATACCTTAAGGTGGATTCTAGACAAGTATTTGTGGGCCTTTATTTCCGTACAAAATTTGATTTTAAAACATTGTTTAAATTTAAAAATTGTTTATGAATAAGGCCTTTAATATTTGAATTCAAATTTAAATTTTTTTTTTTACTGACTTCTCAACAATATGCCTTACGGCACTGCATATAAAATACATATGTATGTACTTACAGAGAACAGAGCAACACATAAACTATGCCTAGGATTTTAATATGTCAGTTTTTTACAAACATCTCTCTCTGAACACATTTATTTGTAACTACATGTTAAACAATTTTATTGTTTCATCTTGACAATTAGAGAGAATTTAAGGGACTTTTTAATGGCAACAGTCAAACTGCAACTCCTACTTTGAGTGGTTTCATTTTATAGTTACCACGACAAATGCTAGTTTTAGTTCTTTTTTTAAAGCACAAGCTTTTTGTGATTTTTTTTTCTGCTTTACTTTTTGGTTTTTATTTTTCTGTTGCTGTTTGTGGTAAATGTTTCACAAAACGTCTCACGTATAATTGCTTCACTTTTGTCCTTATATTGAATTGTTTCACGTAAAGTTGTATATAGTTGTTAGCATTCTTTTATGCTTTTTTATACCCTTCACCTTCGTGAGAAGGGTATATATAAGTTTGTCATTCCGTTTGTAATTTCTACATTTTTCATTTCCGACCCTATAAAGTATATATATTCTGGATCCTTATAGATAGCGGAGTCGATTAAGCCATGTCCGTCTGTCTGTCTGTCTGTCCGTCTGTCTGTCTGTCTGTCTGTCTGTCTGTCTGTCTGTTGAAATCAGTTTTCTGAAGACCCCAGATATCTTCGGGATCCAAATCTTCAATAATTCTGTCAGACATGCTTTCGAGAATTTTGCTATTTAAAATCAGCAAAATCGGTCCACAAATGGCTGAGATATGAGGAAAAAACCAAGACAACCTCGATTTTTGACCTATTTTTTTACCTATATCTGGATTACTAAGACATTAATATAGACAATATGGATATCTAATGATAGATATTTCAAAGACATTTTCAACGACGTATATAAGACCATAGTAAGTTGGACCTACAATGGGTCAAAATCGGGAAAAAAAATTTTGAACCCGAATTTTTTTTTTTTTTTTAAAAAATTTAAAAAACAAAAAAAATTTTTTTAAAATTTAAAAAAAAAAAAAATTTTAATTTAAAAAAAAAAAATTTTAAAATTTAAAAAAAAAAAATTTTAAATTTAAAAAAAAAAAAATTAAAATAACAATCGAAAATTTTTTTTTCCAAAAAATTCAAAAAGCAACTGGAAAAAAAATTAAATATTTTTGTTTACCTAAAAATATTTAAAATTTTTAAGTATAATTTGGTGAAGGGTATATAAGATTCGGCACAGCCGAATATAGCACTCTTACTTGTTTTTTTTTGTTTCATCATTTTTGTTGCTTTTTTGTATCCCAATGTTCTTTTGTTGAACATTTGAACATTTTGTTGGTGTATTTGAGTTTATGTGTTTATGTAGGATTGTGTGTATGTGTAAGTGGCTGTATATGTGGTAGTTTGGTTCCTACGTTAGCAACGACGAAAACGTCTGTTGCAGTTGATATTTTTGTTATTGTTTACAATTGTTCCGGTTTGGTTGTTTCAACTGAAACAAAAGTCTTCAATTTATGACAGTTGAAATAGTACAAACACTGGCGTTTTAAATATGTATATATGTGTGTGTGTGTTAAAACACACACACCATCAAAACAAAAACAAAAAACTACTTCAACAGCTCTAGCATACACATCAACTGCTAGTGTAAGAGCTGCAACTTTAGTGACATAGACAGAACTATAAAAACAGTCAGCATCCCAGTGGTCGGGTAAAATAAATTTAACTTGTATTTTTAGCTATAGTGTAAATATGTTAGCATGTGTGTAGGTATATTTGAGTGAGTGTGGGAATACGTGGTTTTATAATAAACAGAGATGGTAAATTTGGATTAAAAATAGTGTACCTTTAGTTATAACACAAACAAGGATATTTAGTCCTTTAAAATGTTGAACAAAATGCAATTTACTCTTGAAAATAAGCTTGAGTTTAAAAAATTTTAGATTACCTAGAGAATACGAAGGTTTATAGCAAAAATAATTTCTATAAATGATTTATCATTTAAACTATAAATGATTTAAACTTCGCATTGTGGTAATCAAATTTGTCGAATAAGTCAATCCCAATGAAAAACTTTTTAAAATTTGAAGCAAAAATTCTCTTGAGTGTAATGACAGTTATGTCGAAGGATACTTCAATTTTGATAGAAAATGTAAGTAAAAATCTATGTAGACAATATATTTGAATAATATTTTAGAGATATAAGTATGTCTTAAAATATCATGGCTGAAAAGATATTGTTTAAATATATTTTCCTTTTTGCTGTACAAAAGTGTTTCTCATGGTATACTTTGATAACATTCCAATACACCCTCAAATTCCAGAGATATAGGAAAAAGCATATTTTTTGGACCCTTAAATTTAAACATTCTTAACTCAGTCATTATTTAACCAATTTTCATTTTGTAAACGACATTATAAAGGCAAGATCTAGATTTTTGTAAGTGTATATAATTTTACTATTTATACCCTACACCACCATAGTGGGAAGTCACCATAGTCATAGCTCCCTACATCCGAAATACATTTTAACGAGAAAAGTTTTCTTAAAAATGTTGGTATTCAAATAAAATTTAACACAAATAAGTTATAAGTTATGGCGATTGTTCCATAATTAGTCAAAACTCCTATCTTCTTGGTGTAGGGTATCATATGGTCGGTCTTGACCGACTATAATTTCTTACTTGTCTATTAATTTAAATGTGTAGAGATTTTTCCAATAATATCAAAATTTAAACTTTTTCAACTATTACGAGTGTTCTTTTTTTCCAGATCTCTACATATTTATATTTATTTAATAGTAAAAGTATATATAATTGGAAAGGCCTCGGCCGTACATTTTTAATGCCTTTTAAAAATTTTAAATCGGTTAAATAATGACTGAGTTAAGATTGTTTAAAGTTTTGGGTCCAAAAGATATTCTTTTGCCTATATCTCGGAAATTTGAGGGTGTTAGTTTAACTGAAGGGACTACGATTTGGATGTGTCAGAAGCTAAAAGGCCTAACTTCTAAATTTTGTTATATTACTAAATTAGTTGGGAACTTTCTGAAAATTATTTTGTTCTTCTATTATTTAATTATTGTCTATTGGAAAAATATTAAAAATCTGTATAGGGTTTGAATCTTATTTGATTTTTGTCAGAAGCTATTCCAATTAACTCCACTTTAATTAAACGCATTTGTATACTCCAGCAAAACTTTACATGTTTTTTGAAATTTCCTAAAATTAACCAACACAAAATGTTTTTTGTCTTGATATCATAAAAATGAGTCATAACAACTTTAGATCCACAAAACCATCATTTCACAAAATCATTCCGATCACTTGAAGAAAAAAATCAAATTCAGGAATACCAATCCACTGGCTGAAGATAAAATGGATTAAATTATAAAGATACAAACCATATAGCATACAATTTAAATACAATTTCAACGAAGAATTTCTTTCAATGAAAATTAACAAAATTTGAGTTTGTAAACTCGTGCAATTAAAATAAAGATCAAACTCTACTGTATCCTTTTGGGAGAATAATCACAAAAGAAAAATTTTAAATATTTGAACAACTTCAAATTATCTTTGAACCTGTATTTTAATAAATTCGGAACGTGTTAGGTCCAATGCATTGTTTAACATGTTTCTTACCTCCCAGCAGTGACCTACATTTATAACCAAATCATTCGATTAACAAAAAATTTTACTTATAGAATGAATATTGGTGAATCTCTATATACCAAGGTATATATATAATCCTTTTTATTGATTTAAAATCAAATGATGTACATTAAGCACTCAAACAAAATTCATTTAAGAAGTCGTCTGTCTTAACTTTTGGCATATTTGTAGCATAAAGAACTTTTCAGAATAAAAGCTTTTCAGAATTTATAACAAAATCATTCGATTGACATAATGAATGTTGCTATATCTCTGTATACCAACAGATATTTTATTTATCTAGACTTAACTTTTGTCATCATTGCAGCATAAAGTACTAATAACATTCCACAGTTTCTCCCTGAGTTTTAATTGCGGGCTCCTCTCTGTTCGCATTAAAATCTATATTTTTATACACATTTATAAAAATGTTGATTGCTGTAGTTACAGTAGTCATAAAAATGTTGCTTTTTTTTAGTCATACATACATACATTCATATATGTATAACTTTGTACTATTGTTGAATGTTGTTGCTATTATTTTCTGTATTGTGCTGGTCGTAGTTGCTTGTTTTTATTGCTTTACACATGCCAGTCATATTGAAACTATGACATTTTAGAGATTTGAGCCAGAGCATAAAAATAGACATGAATGTTGGTGTGCTTGCAGTGAGTATCCATATAAAACTAAATTATATATTGCAAGAGCTCATAATACTCACTTATATTTTTTAATATATGAAATGAATAAATTGTTCATTTTGAGATCTAGAATTAACTTTCACTACTATTAATGGCAAGGATATGAAATGCTAAGTTGTTTAATATGTATAAAAATATGCTTGATAATGGTACTAAAAATTCAATTCTGATCTAGGCGGTTTCTTCTAATAATTTATAATTTGCACATGTTACCGATTTTGGTGTTACATAGAAATTGTATGGTTCTGATACCTGAAAGTGACAAGTAGTTAAATCAGACATGGTGGCATGAAAATGCCGATCAGATGTGGTTTACTGATGTCTCCAAACAGGTCAATGATGGCACTAGGGCTGATACTTGGAGACCCACTTTTCAAAGGGGTCCGACAATGGGTACCTTCAAGCGAAGATTTACGCCATTCTTATATGATGTGCTGAATGTTTAAGAAGGATATTGGAGAAAATAGAAATTTTGTTATGTCGAATAGCCAAGCAGTGCCTAGGTCCTTATATTCCTATGAGATGAGATGTGGTGTTATCATGGACTGCATGGTATCTTTTAATGAACTCGAAACATTGTGCTGATGAATCCGAAAAAATTATTATTATCTGGGCTAAGACCAAACGGTTCAATACTCTGTCAAAGATTCCAAAATTTGCAGTCACTCGGAAAGTGCGATTTGAGAGCACTTATTAGATTATTTACCGGGCACTGTGATCTTATGTACCACCAATTTATTTAGGCAATGCTGAGACAAAACAGTACACAATGTGCGACTGCACAATGTTGGCATCGTGCAGATCTAAAGGGCACAGAAGGGTCTTAATGGGTCCAGGGATGTAGTTGATGTCTCATCAAACAAACTTATTGTCTTCATACGTATCCTAAATATGTTATGATGAAGTTTAGGGCTACACAAAAGAAGCCTCACTAATAATAATTTGTACCATATTTAACCCTTAAATGCATTTTGCTGCCAATTGTCAACATTTCAGTTCCACTTAATTTTAGACGAAAATAAGATTGATACTAATTCAGATTCTCCTTCCGCAAAATAAAATTGAGTACGATAAGTTTCAGCTAAAGAAATTATAAATCAAACTAAAGCTATAAGAAATATAATAAATAAAAGCAAATAAATATTTGACACATTATAGAAAAATAAAATTAAAAATCATGCATTTAAGAGTTAAGAAGAAAATTTAAAGTGACAAGAGTTATAACAAAAATAAAAATATATTTAGTAAACTTTAGGCTGTTATTTCTCAGCCCTTAAAAACTCAATTTGAACATTTCAATTTAATAATCCTTTAGATAGATTACAAGATAAACTTAAAGTATTTGAAGTTTGTTACATACACATTTGTATGCTATTTTTCCATTCCATTTCCATTTTTCAGTAGAATTTTATTAGAAAAGGGTTTGTTTTAAACTTTGTTTGTATAAAATAGATTCGCCATAAATGTTGGATCTAGAACGCGATAAGGACGATAGCGGAATACATATAACAAACGATGATTTAGGTACCAGAACGCGAGATTGGAGCATAAATAATAATAAAATAAAATGAAAAATGTACATTTAACCCAGAGTAAGAGTAAAAAGAAATATATATAACAACTAAGATTAAATAAAAATGCATTACCATACTATGACAATTTATAAATTTTTTTAAATATATGAATTGTTTACTAACACTTTAGCCTTTGCTTCCTGTGCAACTTTCTTTGGTTTTAACTATTTTTAACTTAAAGTTCGTTGTCCTTTAATTCCTTTTACATTTACATATGTCTTACAATATACTCAAGTATGAAAACAAGACCTAGTTGAACTTCATTCCTATTACTGCGCATTAAAATCCTACATAAAAAACTTAAAAATTTTAATTGTTGCAATTACAAGTAAGAAACACAAGTCTATCAAAAGTATGCTAAATAATTTTACATTACACAAACACCACAAAATATGTTCATACTTAGTTATTTTGTTACGCAAAAAAAAACAAAAAACTCTGCAAAAAAAAACAAAGAATTTTTATTAATAGAATAAGTTTCAGCTGAAACAGAAACAGAAACACAAACAAATAAAATGCTTAATAATAAAAGTAAACGAAAGACAGCTTCAGGATACAACACATGAAATAGGTATTTAACGTTAATGAAGGTAAAATATTTTTTTGTTCCTCATTTCGACATTACTTGGAAGTCATAAAGAAATTATATACAGAAACATTTCTACACCTACTCATTATATGTTGCTAGTATTTACATCTACACATTCTGTGGCATATACATACGAGAGTTGTTTCAAAAGTATTTGGCAAAAAAAAATTAAATTATATTTTGGATTTTTAACTTTGTGCCTACTTTTTCTAAAATACTAAAAAGTAATTGCAGAGAGGTCAATTTAAAGAATAGCATTGATAAAGGAGCATAATTTATGAAAGGTTGCAGTGAAAACTACTTGTTTATATCAATGGTGGCCAAACATATATTCATTTGTGTTCTCTTTTATATTTTACACTACACCATATGCATTTTAAACACTCTCTTTCTGGCCACCTCTGGTTTATGTTTATAAGTTAGTAGCGGCCATTTTGGAAACAATTTATCCGATCTTTCAGACTGCCCACATACATATGTTGAAAAGCTTTCTCGCTATGTTAAATAAATTTATAGTAAGTATTAACAAACACACAAATTATGTTTTTCTACTACTCCTTGAACGTTCTTTTTGTAGCAGTGGATTAAAAAAAAAACCGTATGCAAAAACTGGAAAAACACCGTAAGTAGAAAAACAAACGTACTTTTGCATTAATGTATAAAACTACACATACACAAGTATATGGGAGATTTCATGTCAAGTGAACCAGCTTTTGAAATCGACCAAGAATAGTTATATTGGATAGTAATTCAGACACAATTTTTCAACAAGATCGGTGATTTGTAGGGGGTCAAAATTTGACATTTTTGGCCAAGCTGGTGCTTTTTTTTAACCATGTAACGTATTAACTATTGTAAATAGCAAAATGTGTTCCAAATAGTTTGGATAGCTATTTCTTCAATCTTTCGAAAAAAAAAATTAAAAATTTTTAAAATTTGTTTCCGAAATCAAAAACTTGTTTGACTTTTTTTAAAATGGTCCTTTTTTCCTTTATTTTGATAGATATCCCACTCGCATCCCACTAACCGACAAAATAGGTCTTAAAGGAAAAAATCTATGCATTATTTTGAGCAAAAAAAAATTTCAAAAAGGCCCATTTTGGAAAATAAAGTTAGATTTTGCAAAAAAAAAAATAAAATTGTATGTATGGATTTAAAAAAAACTCTTAAATAAACTTTCTTTTGAGCAACAATAAAACAAGAAAGGGCCCATTTTAAAAAATTTAGATTTTGCAAGATAGATATCCAACTCGCATCCCACTAAGCGACCAAATAGGTATTCAAGTAAAATATCTAAGCTTTCCTTCGAGAAAAAAAGAGCCCATTTTGAAAAAGATCAAAAAAGTTTTTGATTTCGGAAAAAAATTTCAAAATTTTTTAATTTTTTTTTCGAAATACTGAAGAAATAGCTATATAAACTATTTGGGACACATTTTGCTAACAACAATATGTAGTAAGTTACACGGATGAGAAAAAATATCTGCTTGGCCAAAATATAAAATTTTGACCCCCTCTAACTCAGAGAGTTCTTTAAAAAATTGTGTCCGAATTACTATCCAATAGAACTAACCTTTGTGCAAATTTCATCCTGATCGGAAGTGATCGATTTCAAAAGTTGGTTCACTTGACATGAAATCCCCCATATACTGTATATAAATATGTATAAGTGTATTTCACATAAAAAGTTTTCTAATTATTTTGTCAT
The DNA here is from genome assembly GCF_958450345.1 of Calliphora vicina. Taxonomy (NCBI): domain Eukaryota; kingdom Metazoa; phylum Arthropoda; class Insecta; order Diptera; family Calliphoridae; genus Calliphora; species Calliphora vicina. The sequence continues at coordinate 143,227,203 of NC_088780.1, read as the reverse complement.
AAAACATGTAACAAACATATAAAAACATATTCATATTCAAAGTTAAAGAATAAGTACTAAAACACACATACACGCTCTCACACTCACTTATTCGCAACAGCTCACATACACACACACTCACTTACACTTGTTAACAAACTCTTTAAGCATAAAAAGTTTGAAACCACATACACTCACACTACACTCACACTACACTCACACACATCCATAAATATTCATTAAGGTGTCACTTATGTTTATGTATTTAACTGGAAATTCATTAGAAATTGTGTGCTAAGGAAACTGCTAAAGACTTACGTTTCATTAAATATTAATAAAATTTAAAAACAAAAAATGTGTTTTTAAGATAAGTAAGGGAAAAACTACAGATAAAATACAATTTACATCGTCTGTTTCAAAACTTAATAAAGTTATATAGAAAATCGTATTTGCCTCCCTAATATGCAAATTAAAAGTAATTTAAATTTGTGTGTGTTTTTTAATACTTTACCATATGTTGGGTTTTATGTTTAGTTTATTGTTGCGTGTAGCACCAACATTTAAAAATGCATACAATTTGGTAACATTAGGTGAGCGAAATACAGTCACAAGTGAGAACAATTATAGCTGTAGGCTTGCAGTGTTTAATTTACCAATAAGGGATTGTCACCTTAACAAATATTCTTTAGCCTTGGCTTAGTGAAGCAGCTTATGTGTTAGAAATATTATAACATTATGACAATATAACATGACAGGAGACCTTGTGAATCTACCAACTATGAAAATACTATTTATTATTATTCATAATGTAAGGCTATTCAAATTTTTAAAAACCCAGTCTATAAGAAGCTATAATTTCAGCTAAAAGCAAATCCAAACTTGATGGTCCAATTTGAGCAAATACCACTTTATTGATTAATATTAAAATTTTTAATCAAAGTGTAATAACACGTTAACGTTTTCGATTAAAAATGTAGTTAATTGAAACAGTAGGATGAATCAAAAAATTTTAAAATTTTTTACTCAAAATTGTATGACCATAAAATAGTTCAATTTTTAGATTTTTTATTAAAATCCATATGTCACATCATCTCTATAAAAAATCTTTATTACAAGGTCTCCCATAGGCCCATAAATGGCTGAGATAATCATAGAACCGTGAATACATCGATTTTTTCACCAAAATTAGTTTTTAATATTTATCTTAAAGTATACTTTGGTGATGGGTATATAAGATTCGGCACAGCCGAATATATCATATATCGAACTTGATCAACAAGAGGGTATTAACTCAAAATCTTAAAATTTTTAGGAGAGATGAAAAACTGTTTGTATTCGCATTTTAAGAGAATTTGAAAGTCCGAATACATCATATTAAATTATTAAAATTATGCTTGAGGCCCAACAAAAAATTTTTTTGGGACAAGCTAGGCAACAATTGTCTCCTGTCAAAATTTTAACGACTTTTTTGTGTTTGAAAGCAATGGTTGGCAGACCACGTGACTTAAGGAGAAAATGGAAAAAAATTAAATTTCGTCTGTTAATTAAGCATAACTTTTTGCTGAAAAAAACCATCACTAAAACCTTGACAAAAAACCAATTGTAATAAAGTGGTCACATGGCTCAGTGGTTTCAATTTTGAATGATAAAGCTTTCCGCAAGTTTGCTGCCACTATTGCTCACAAGAGAGTACATGTGCAGTTTCTATGGCAGAGATTCATGAATTAGGCTACGAAATGATCCCTCTTCCGCCCTATTTTCCGGATTTAACGCCGAGTGTTTCCAAACCTGAAGAAACGTCTCGGCGAAAAGAGATTTGTCTCCAACGATGAACTCATCTCACAAAAATACATATTTTGATAACCTTGACAATCTTATTTTTTGAAAAAGAATAAAAAAAAATATTGGAGAAACGTTCGATAAAGGGTATAGAACTCAAAGAAGACTATGTTGAAAAGTGAAATAATTTTTATCCAAAAACCTAAGTTTAATTCAAAAAGTCAGGGACTTTTTTTACCCACGCTCGTTACTACCAAAAACTTGTCAATTACTTTTCAATTAACCCTCTGGCGGGTGAGAAGGTCCCTGGGAACCTTTTTCATTTTCAAACTGAAATTACACCTTGATAGTCCATGGGAAATATGCCCGCCCCCCATGTATTACAAGGAAATTTTATCTAGAATCGTTTAAAAAAAATCAAAGCGATCCGACCAATAGTTTAGTTTCTATTGAGATTTAAATGTGTTTAGTACGGGAACGTGTGAAAAGGTACTTGTACTGAAATTTCAACAATAGTTCTTTAGGCTTTTTTCATATAAAACTCATAAACAATTAATAATTTTATTAATTTTGGACCTTGTACTTCGTATAAGGGCAACTTCTCCTCAACCGTCGGAGGGTTAACACTTCATACCGTATAGTAGTAGTAGGAAGAAGTCGTATAATGACTTGTTAATTATCTTTATATATATAATTCTATTTAAGCAGTTGTGCTACGTTTTTGACTCTGCTGACATCACCGTGTTAAAATAATGATGTCAAATACTATTGTGAAAGTAATGAAGTGAATTTTTTGAAAATTAAATAAATTTAGTTTATGGTTCCCATTGTTTATGGTACACGATTTAATTCATGTCTAACATATCAACCAAATTTTAAAAGACTTTCTTGTCGGTTTTGGTTCTATCTAACGAATGGCTCGGACGAATGGCACTTATTAGCCATAAGTGAGTGTGTTTATCGTTTCAGGATTAATCTCATAGTATAGTTCGACACCCCACAATAAAAATCGTATATCCGAGGCGGACAATTAACATACCAATGACAGTTAATAGCATGATAACTGTTTTTGCATTTCAGAAAAATAATCTCTCAATCATTGACCCACTAAAGCTGAGGTAACTCGGCAACAAACAGTGCCCTTCCAACTTCCAAGATATTAGCAATTATTGCTACAAAACAAACACTACAAATATCTTCTTGCAACCTAAAAGTAAGAAAAGTATTTAATTATAAGAATTTTGAAGGAAGCCTCCATTTTAATTGCACAATTGACTTAATAATCACATAAACATTTTACACAACCGCTGGTTTTAAGCTTATCCATTTAGAGTAATTACCCCTATCAAATAACAAACAATTTGCTAAGAATTTTAATAAAATGTGTTGATTATGAAAACTTTTTAATCATATTAAAAAGAAACACATGAGTAATTTATTAAATTGTCACACGGCAACTCTTCGCTGCATTTCCTCAACTCATGTACAGCCTGAAAATATCTCATCATAAATTATACGTGTAATCATGTGTATGAACAAAGATGTTATACAAAATGTTATTATAATTTTCATCTTCTTTTGTTGTAAATATGTATTATGTCAACATTTTATATAGGTACATGCTTGTAAATATAAGCATATGCTCACATGTTAAGGTATACATGTAAGGATGTAAAATATATTTACATGATACATGTTCTATGTAAATTTATATATACATATGTATATGTATATGAATTTACGCGTATGTAAATTGATTCATTTACATGACATACATTATGTTTATAACCGCCTGATATTCTAAACAAGTATTTGCTATTCTTATGATATAGCAACACATTTACATATAAGCAAACGATTAATGGCAAACATCAGTACAGTTTTGCCAAATTGAAGACAATGTATGTTGTAAAATAAGGAAGTATGAAAGAAATAAATAACAAAATGAAAACATTAAAGTTAACGTCAATTGAAACTCATTTTATAAAGATTTAAACATGTGTGTATAATTACACACATGCTTTCCAAGAGCATACATACATTTATAATACTTAATTATGTATACGTCTGCAATTATGAAAAAATATACGAGAGCAATCCGAAGAGTTATCTTAAAATGAGGCTTATAACTTTTAAAAATATTACCAGGATATTAATGTCATCGCTAAACCTCAATAAATGACTCGTTTATAAATAAGGCTCATTCTATACATTATTGTGTAACTGTCATATAGAAAAGACAATTTTTACAAGGACCTTCTAGCTTGTTTCCGTATAATATATAATTATGTATATTTACGCCCATACTGTATGTATATATAATACTTACAAACATTTTAATTCATATGTAAACATTTTCACTGCACACAATACTCTTATGAAAACTTTTTCCATGTACGTATTCGTAAGTTTTCTTCTTTCACACTTTTTACCTCCTTTAATTTGGATGGCTTCTACAAACAACAACACCAATGCAAATGAAAACATAACTGTCATTTCAGTTTGAAAGTATTTCATTTCGTAATATATTTTTCAGCTGCTTGTGATAATGACGATGTAGCTGATGATATTATTTTGCAAAGTTTAATATTTTCATTATTTGGAAGGGAATTGTTTGTTTTTAAAATGTCTTCATTGTATTTATGTATGGCGTATGTGTTGCCTTTGTTTGATTAATCCTTTTTTACTGTTCAAATATGGGCAATTCCATGTCATCGTACGTGACATTTGTATGCCTATTCTATAGCAATAGTTTTTGCAAAAATAAGAGTAGCTGAAAAACAAATTGTTCCATTCAGAAGATACTTTCTTTTAAAATAATAATACGAACTTTCGAAACATTATTGTATCAAATATCGAGCGAAATAAGGATATATCGTAAGTGACATAAAACGGAAGTAATTTTGAGATACATGTAGAAATATGCAAAAATTTGAGGCGTTATGTTTTCTTTTACTTTCTTACACTAAACCAAATATTTTTCCTTTACAATCGGTCATCTATATATATAAAAATGAAATGATCCATGTATGTAATGGCATCACATGAGAACGGCTGAAGCGATTTGGTTTATTTTTTTTTATTCGAGTCGAAATTTTCAGTAGATGGTTTGTAAAGAAAAATAATCAAACATTTCTGGAGAAACTTGAAGAACTAACGTTAGTAAATAGCTACCGAGCGAAGCCGGAGCGGTCAGCTAGTATTTAAATAAAAACAATGTGTGGATAATTTTATAATAAATAAAATATAGTTCGTGATATACCGTACGTGACAAATTTGTCTATATATGTATGTATGTATATGTATACAAAAACTGAAAAATAAATATAAAATTTATATTCGCTTTCAAAAAACAAGGTGGTGATTATAACAAATCAGAGTCAAATTCAATTCATACTACATGATACAACATACTAATTAAATTAAAAAAATTAAATATAGTCAGTTTAAACTATTAGTTTTGCACTTGAAATGTTGTAATAAGCTCTAAATACCTTCACATAGTAACATTTCAGTGTTTTCTTCTATTCAAATCATCTTGAAAAAAAGTTTCAAGGGTTTTTGTTTTTTCAGTCGTGGTTGTCATTCTCATGGAATTACCCATATGTATGTATGTAAGTATAAGAACATAATTAGCAAAATTTTATTTAAATTGTTCACTTGCTTAATTGTTTTAATTTTTGAAGATGATATTTACGTACAAGATATATTCATTTGTCAATCAGTTTCTAAAATAGTTAGTAATTGATAAATAATTATATATCTTTTAATATAATTTTATAAATATTGTCACATACATACATACAGTCAATTTTTAAAATCACTATCTGACTTATATGGTTACCGTGTGAATTCAGAGGAATTTAAACTAAAGGATTGTCTTGAAAATCTTTTTTTTTTTTAATAAACTTTAATTGTTAAAAATTTTATGTCCATTCATAGTTGGTCCGAAATTTCCAAAAACAAATCAAACATCCCAGCGGGAAAAAGATGCAGTAAAGAGGCCTTCCTAAATGACTTATTTTGCAGACATAATGACACCCAGCTGCATTGCAAAATCATTTAAATTTTACATGGCGTGTCATTGCGAGCCAAGGATTTGAATACTCGCTGCTGTTAGAGGTCTGAGAGAAGACCTACTTATGATGGGCTGCTGGTAGCCAACAAGCAATTTGTTGTTGTAAATTTGTAATGAGAGTTAATCAAAGATATGCAGAGTATTTTATTTTCTGATGTTAACTATTTTCATTTACTCACTTGTTATTAGAAGGGGCTTCTTGAACACATTCTAAGAGCAGGCAGTGTGGAGTGAGTAAGTATGCCTTTTAGAAGGCCTACAAACTGAAATCCTATAATTTTTTTTCGCTGGGTACTGTACCGTTTCAAAATGTTTACAAATTTTTTCACAATATTGTGGCGACTATAATTATTTATATGATTGTGGTAACCATAATATGATAAAATTCACATGATTATCACAATCATAAATATGATTGAGTAAACAAATTTATGTTTATGGCAATCATATTCATGATGATTATCATTATGATAACCATAAGCCGAGAACAACATAATGTGATAAATAAATCATGATGAAAATGGTTGTCAAAAACATATACTTATTTACTACAATCATGTTTGTCACAATCATGTGAATTGTAACATCAACATGTTATTGTTACCGCAGTCAAATAAATAATTACAATGATCATAGTATTGTTAAAAAACTAGTAAATATGTATTTTGAAATGGTAATGTAAATGTACAACTATTTTTTCTATGCGTGCAATTTCAAAATATACAAGATATGCTTAGATTATTTTACACCTTTTATTTCCACTATTTAATAAAAAAACAATAAAGACACAACAGAGAAGCAAAATTTATGAATCACTGGTGTATGAAATGAAAAAAATTACGGGATCATCTCACAAAAATACCTTGGAAGATATAACACCACAATTTGAAATATAGTTTGGTCTAAAACGTAGACTATCACAGCCGTAAAATGGTGCATTCATCAGCAAGATATCGAATTTTTGAATTGGACGCTATATTCACAGGATCTTATTGTAGTGAAATAGAAAATATCGGCCAGTGTAAATATTTAAAAGCATGCAGTAAAACTTAAATGTTTAATCATTAACTGAAGCCTTAAAATACAAAAATTTAATTAAAAATCTCTCCAAACGCAAGAATTGTATGATGATAAAAATTTAATAAATTTAATAAGCAAAATAATGTGCTGTATAATATATTAATTTCCACAATTTGCGAACACCTTGAAAGGTAACCTTACTCTTTAAAAAAAATCGCATGTTTTTAATTGCACATAAACGATACGTTCGTTACCTTATTAAAATGACAACTTAACAAAAAAAAAAAACAAGCAACCAAACAATTACAAACACACATACTCACTCACCCAAAATATACATGCAATCGCACATACAAAAAATTTCTTTGTGAAATAAATATCACGAACATAAAGAAGAGCGTTCATACAACATATATTTTAATTAAGCCACATTCAAATTAAGGTTACAATTAATGTGTCAATGTAAAATATAAAAAAAACGCACACATATATATACGTATGTACAAAAAAAAGAACAAAAATAATACGAGCAACAAAAAAAGACTTGCAACAAGCAATTTTGCCTGGCAGCCAGATAACAGCGATGTATCGTCTGTTGTCTTTGTGTAACAGTGCTCCTATGTCTGTTATAATATAAATCCTCTTAAAAAGGTAAACAGACAACAAGATCATAACAAATTACATACATCAAAGACAAATATGACACATACACACACCATCAAACACACCCAGGGACACACATACAATTTGGTAACAACTACAAGTGACACAACCAGGCTCAAAATGTACAAACTTACATGTGTACGTATGTACTTATGTATATATACGTGTATATTACCTTGAAGTACACATACAAAATATATGGGCAAATACACAATTTTTTGTTTAAATTTGAGGAAATTTCCCCAGCAGTTAAGCAAGTAGTTAATGTATCCCTTAAAGACAGTAATTGTCACAAATGTCTTATCACTTCGCTGATTCCAACTTATTTTGATCATTTGACACGTATGTGCTCTTTTTAGTACCGAGACAAGACAATTGGTTACTTTATACATCCCAAGTAATCTAGCGTGAATACAATTATCACTTAAGTATCTCAAAGTAATGTGGAGTGTAGTCACTTTAAACATTTTGTGAGTAATTCGTACAAATTGGTTTTATACAAATTGTTTTGATATAATTCTCATACATTTTATTTTTATTTTTGCATAAGTATACTGATATCCCATGCATCATAGCATGAAGTCAATAGTCACTTTAGTGCCTCTTACTAACCTATAGTGAATTCACTTTGAACGTTTATTTTGTACTGCACTTCAACGCAATCCATTGGAGAGTAGCAGGAGGAAGGTTTGTTTACAAGCAATCCTTTATTAAACTGTCATTCATGTTAAAATAACTAGTTATGCAGCTGATCAAGTAAACAGTTTGGTAGCTATTTAACCAGTATGTGAATCCAATGCGTTGACTACTTTAAACCAGCTATTAGACAGTCTCATTGTAATCATAAAGGAACATTTAACCCCTTGCTTAGGACATGCATGTGTTAAAATAACTAGCCACGTTGCTATTGAATTAACTAGTTACCAACCTAAATGATGGGTAAAATCACTATTTCGGGACTGTCTCCTAGTACTCCTAGACGTGAATTAGTGCTGGTTCACACAGGTCAATTTTACTTGAGCAGGGTTTTAGTTTATAGAAGAGAAAGGTGAGGAGATTGAAAAGATTTTCCTATTGTTTGTCCTCTCTTTACTATAAACTCATGACTTACTCAAGTAAACTCGACGTGTGTGAACATTGGTGAGTTATCGCGGTTTAAAAATATTTAAAAAATTAAACATTTGAAGTGAACAACAAAAACAAAGTATTTCATTTAAAATCTTGGATGTGCATCATCATCAATCAATTTTTCAATTGTCACTTTCTGCATTGAGCAGTTCTAATGTTTCATCATCGTTCAAGTATGCAATGTAGTAAGTAAAACACGTCTGTTATAGTAAAAACTGCACATATTTGTGGTTCTTTACAACAAAAATCAAAAAAGGGGATCCCACAATTATCTTTTCATATTTGAAGAAAAAAAAGGTACTTTTTTACAAATTGATTTTTTGATATTTTTATAATATTTGGGTTGAAATCTTCTACAAAGAATCAATTTCTAATTTTCAAAAAAGTACCTTTTGTTCTGCGGCTCCTTATTTAATTTTTTACATTAGCTATTTATATGGACCAAATGGTTCATTAACCTAACATTCGTAAGTTTTTTCTAACCTAACAGCAGGGTTAATAGAACATTAAGATTTGATAACTTTAACTAAAAATCTTGAATGTGCCTCATCAAAATATTGTGGGATAAACGTATCTCTTATTACGATTACAAACATTTAATTAAATAGTTTATAAAATCCATCACTTCAGTCAAATTATACAACTTTACAATAGTGTTTTATATCTGTATTGGACCATTTTTGTTAATAAAATTGGTGGAATAAAAGTTTTATATTTTGTGAAATGTATGGTCAAGTGCTTAAAGTTTTGCATTTTATATTTCCAAGGGCCCCTCTGTCAATACTATTTAAACCAGTCTATTCTATTTAGTCCTGCGGAAGTGCTTTGAGAAAAGCAGTATTTTTTTTTAAAAAATCACGCTAATTCTTTCAACTTTATAAACATTAATCGAAGCATAATTATATCGAATAATTCGAACAAGAGATTTCTATTTGTTCGAATAATTCGAAAAACATGTTTAAAATTAATCGAATTATTCGAATAATTAAATCGAATTGTTTTTGCCCATATACTTGATACTTTGTGAATTTTTTCTATAAGTACGTATATTCGTACTATATTTATCTGTAAATTTGCGCATATTTGTATGTACATATTCGTATAAATTATACCCGTATATAATTTGTGTGCAAAAGAGAACAAAAAAAATCAGCTGATGGTATATTTTATAATAAACTTCAACTCATACATGTGCAATTAAAAACTGTTTTCACGCATACTTTACAATAACACACCACTCTCTGAAAAGGGACAACATTGACTTTCAGAAACATGCGTTTTTGTTTATTTCTTTTTAATACTGAAATGTCTTTATTTGCTTACATATGTATGTAGATATTTACATTAGAAAAGGGCTCATATGCCTGTTTTGTTTAAGTAGAAAGATATACAAACTCTAGGGTACACAGGAGGTTGGCCGATAACTCATCTTTATTTGATAGCAAAAAAATCATAAAATTTCATGTATATTTCAAATCTCAAATTTAACATATTTAAAAATTTTATTTTAATGAAAATTTCAAAAAATTCAAAAAATTATGAGGTCAAAATTGTCCAAGATATCAAAGTTAGAGCTATGCTTTAAAAAATATTAAATATATTGTATCAAATAGATGAAATTTATTTATTAAGATACTTTTTTGAACTCCATTGACTATTAAAAAATAAATTTGTATACCCTACACCACCATAGTGGGGTGTAATGCAGATTTTTGTAACGTGCAAAAATATTGTCCCACCTTAAAGTATACCAATCTGCTCAGGATCACTTTCTGAGTTGGTTAAGCGATGTCCGTACTTCCGTCTGTCCGTCCATGTAAACGTTGTAATCAAACTACAGGTCGCTCTTATAAAAAAGCTCTTATATTTCCCCAAGGACGAAGTTTATTAAATTTGCTTTGAATCGGTCCATTATTTCTTCTAGCCCCCATACGATTCCCTTATCTGACAATAGTTAAGCTCTCATAAATATCTTAGTTATATAGATATCCAAACCGAATTCAGCAAAAATAAGTTTTATATACAGAAGTCATGCCACCTAATTTCATGACGATTGGTTCATAATTAGATTCATGTAGGGAATTATATGTTCGGGCATGACCGACTAAACTTTCTTACTTGTTTTTATTTGGACTTCACTAAACTGTATTAATCCGAAGTTTAAAAATACTGCTCAAAAAATTTTCGAAATCATATAAATTTTACAATGCAACAGTCATGTGTAGACATGAAAAAATTTTTACATACGTGATAATTAGTAGAGACCATTTATAATAATGCCAAGTACTCAGTTTTCCTTTGAGGGTCAGATATTATTTTAAAAGGACGTTAACAATGCAAAGGCTAAAATATTTTCCAAAAATTATATAAAATTAATATACATATATAATTTTCGATTCCAACATGAGTATCAACAAATGAGCTATGAAGTTCACAACTCTAAAAAAATTATATGGATATCTCCTAAGTCAAAAAAAATCTTTTTTTTTAAATTTTAAATTTTTTGAGTTTGACATTTAGTGTACGCCAACTGCGATTTGGCAAATTTTATATTAATATTGTTTTAACAGAAAAAATTGCTACTTCAATACCTTCAACAATAATATTTATCTAGTATTTCCCTAATGCCATCATCACCGACAATGCATAAATGCTTTGTTAACTTTTATCAAGGCACTTAACAAACTATTCCCATATTCAAATTGTTTTAATAATAAATGTTAGATACATTTTAAAAAAGGCAAAGTTGAAGTAAAATAAACAAAAGAGCATTAAAAAAAAAGTTACCATTGGAAAATTGCAATGTATTGAGACTGTTGTTGAATATTTAAAAAATTAAATGTAACGCAAAATAGACATGATCTTTACTGAAAAAATCTAGAAAAAATCTTTCTGCCAAATTTAATTTATGGCTTTTTTGCTATATGTTCCCTTCTTCATTATAAATATAAGTTTAAAATAAATTTAACTAACTTAAAAACTAATTAAATTTTTATGGCTATGAAAAGAACAGAAGAGGAACAAGTAAAAACTTCATTTAATAACATTTTTTATTCAACAGTTTATTACAAAAAGGTTTTAGTAATACATATGTTAGACTTAATAATACGGTGCTACGATGGAAAAACCTTGGAAAACGGCCTAGCGTGGGTTATTTAAGAAACACCCTCAAATTCAGAAGTTATTCTGAAAAAACCGTTTTCAGTGATGTTCGTTGACTTATCAACCTGTAGCTTAGTCAGTTTTTATCCGACTTTAAATTTTTGAATGGGTTTGGAAAGAAACCTGATTACGCTTTGAAATGACGTGCATTTTTTGATACATTTTTAAGTTATAAGTATTGTTTTTCTTAAGAATATCTAAAAGAAAAACAAAATTTATCAATTTTTTTGATTTTAGTCGCTTTTCATTGCTTATTTTGATATGAAAGGTTATAAAAATTTATACCAACATATATAGGAAATTTAGTTCTTAACAAAACATGCTTCTAATTATTCAAATCGGATGAAAATTCTAAAAGTTATTCAACTTTTAATTAACACCATTTTTAGTATTTTCTCCCCCAGTGCATGTAAATAAAAATAAACAGAAAAAAAAATTTTGAATTTACAAGGTAAATTTTTTCGAACTTTTTTCAAAATAGTTTAATAACTTTTGCAAATGTAAACCGATTTTAACAAGTAATATTTAATTTTTTCCCATATAAAGTTGTCTTTAAAACACTGTGCGAAAAAGAATTGGTTTTTGTAGAAAAAAATTAAATTAACTATTGTTGAATATGAAAAATTACCAAAAAAAATAAAAAATAAAGCGAAACTTTTTATAAAAACTTACACAAATTTTATATACATTTTATGCATACATTTTATGAAAGCTTAGTTCTTTTTCTATCCATAATTGTTTAAAATTTTGAAATTGGTCTAAAAATGTGTGAGTTAGAGGTACTAAAGTTCTACGACCTAGCCTAAAACAGTTTTTTCAAAATATCTCAAAATTTTGAGGGTGTTTCAAAATCTTTGAAAACGGTTTTAGTATGTCCTCACCTAGGCCTACAACCCCCATTAGGTCGCTTTTCAAGTTCTGACAAAAAGTGTCATTTTGTAGCAGAGTGTAATTATTACATAGTTGTAAGATTGTTTAGTTAAAATTTTAATGGATTATTATTTAGCTAATATTTAATATACATAGTTTAATGCTATTAACTCTTTGCGGTTTAGTGGTCACTTTACTAACCACCTTTTCTATAGCATTTAGTGTTACTTTGCTACTTTGTTTGTTTGGTCATAAAATTGGAATGGTGTGTTTTTTTATGTTTTGATTTATTTTCTCTTACTTACACTGAGTATATGATATACTAACTTTACTTTTAAATTTTCAATAATAAGAGGAATACACACACATTATAAACTTAAGTAAATTTCGTCTAACTTAATAAACATTTAATGGAAAGTTAAATATATGATATTTACAATAGATCTTGTCAATAATGATGGTTGATGACGACCTTGGAAGGGTAGAAACTGCATTTCAATTTGCCAATTGTCTAAATTAGTTTGTAACTTTTAAACTATTGATATGAAGTCTGCAAGCGAATCCAACTATACCTAAACCAAACTCTTATATTTATAAAAATTTAGTCTAGGGTATCACAAACTCTACTAAACATACTTATTTGTTTTATTTGAAATTTAATTAAAGAATTTACAAACTTGTTATCTACACAAAACTTTAAATAGTTAGTTTCAAAACAAATTATTTGCAAACGTACAAATATGTTTTTGTTGTGTATGAAAATATGTGTTAAAGAAAACATTTTACATTTTACCAATTTGAAGCAAAATACTAATGGACATCAGAAAAACTGATACCAGAGCAAAATTAACGTCTTTGTTAAAAACTAAAAAATTCTTCCAGAAACTGCAACTAAGAAAAACAACAAATAAAAAATAAAAACTTTTAGAAAATTTAATTGCTAAGATCGGTTAACTTAAGTAAAGGTAAAACTGTCTATAGCAGAAAATTACGACAAAAAGGGCTTTTTGCTGAAAAAAAAAACCTAAACAATTTCTTGGAAAAAATAATTAAATACTACTTTTGCTAGTAACCAAGTACTACAGTAACTCCTCTGTAAAGAAACTAACAAAGTTTTAAAAACCCAAAATAGTTTTTTGTCCTTTATACTCTTTGTTTTATACATTTTATACTTTTAATTAGAATTTTTGTGGTCAGCTTTGGTATCCACATAAAAAAACAAGTAAGAGTGATATATTCGGCTGTGCCGAATCTTGTATGCCCACCATCAATATGTGACAATAAAATATTTTTCTTATATAGGGGTTATAAAGGGGGTAGGTTCAATAAAACTTGTTTATGTAAAATTTCATCACGAAAATAACACTCTGCTACAAAATGACACTTTATGTCAGAACTTGAAAAGCGACCTAATGGGGGTTGTAGGCCTAGGTGAGGACATACTAAAACCGTTTTCAAACAACACCCTCAAAATTTTGAGATAATTTGAAAAAACTGTTTTAGGGTAGGTCGTAGTACTTTAGTAACTCTAACTCACACATTTTTAGACCGATTTCAAAATTATAAACAATGTATATCAAAACAATTACTTAAGTTTTTATAAAAAGTTTCGCTTATTTTTTTTCGCAATTTTTCATATTCAACAATAGTTAATTTAATTTTTTTCTATGAAAACCTATTATTTTTTGCACAGTGTTTTAAAGACAACTTTACATGGGAAATATTAGATATTACTTGTTAAAATCGGTTTATATTTACAAAAGTTATTAAACTTTTTTGAAAAAATTTCGAAAAAATTTACCTTGTAAATTAAAAATTTTACAAATATTTTTTTTTACAGTTTTTTGTTTATTTTTATTTATATGCGCTGAGGGAGAAAATAATAAAAATGGTGTTAATTAAAAGTTAAATAACTTTTAGAATTTTGAATAATTAAAACCATATTTTGTTAAGAACTAAATTTTCTATATTTGTCATTTTAAAGCGTAGTCAGTTTTCTTTCCAAACCCGTTAAAAAATTTAAAGTCGGACAAAAACTGACTAAGCTACTCAGCAAGACCTATAACTCACGCTAGGCCGTTTTCCAAGTTTTTTTCCATCGTAGCACCGTATAATTATTTTAAGCCAATTATGAATGTTTAAGTAATTTTCTGAGGGAGACCTTGCATGGGGACTAAGAACCGATTTTCGCTATACAATTTCACTATATAATTTCAGAGTAGTTAGAACTAACAGAGGGACCGGAAGACGACGGACATAGCTAGATCATCGTAGAATCTAATGAGAACCCAGAATATATATACTAATGTGGGAGTAAGACAAAAATTCTGATGTGGTATAAACGGAATGAAAAACCCAATATACCTCCATATATTTTATTGTGTATATACAAATAAATATAAACTATTCATAGTAAAAATAAAAGTAGCCTTTTAATAAAACTTAAATCTGCTGGGGCAATTTAATTGGTATATGTATGTAGGTTTCAAAAACAGAAATTGTTTTATAACCTTAGCAACTTTGATAGATTTTAATTAATATATTTAACTAAATATTTCTTCTTTCTTTTCTTACACAATAAATATTTGATATACATATTTATTTTTTTTCCATCTGTAATAAAAAATTTCAATTTGTCAATAGTTTGTCACAACTTTTATCAATTTTGTGTGCCAAAGTAAAGCATTCGAATATTCAATTTGATTTACTAATTCATTATGCATGTGTATTTGTTTGTTATAAATACCCAACAGTGCTAGGAGACAGTTCCGAACTAGTGATTTTACCCATCATTTAGGGTGGGAACTAGTTTACATATGCTGTGCTAAGCACTCTTTTTGATTACAATGATACTGTCTAATAGCTGGTCCAAAGTTGTCAACGCATTGGATTCACATAATAGTTAAATAGCGTCAGTTACCTTACTAGCTGCCTATCTGGTAAATTGATCAGCTACATAATTAGTTATTTTGACATGTACGGGTGATCAAATTCAAATTCATCTAAAAAGATATATCATAGACAGTAAAATAAAAGACTGCTTGTAAACAAACCTTCCTTCGACAACTCTCCAATAGATTATTGCTTCTGGTGGGTAAAATAAAGTGCAGTACAAAAAAAGTTTGAAGTAACTTCACCATAGGTTACTAAGAGACACTAAATTTAATTTACGCTATTTTACATGAGATATGAGTATACTTAAGTAAAAATAAAAATAAACTGTATTCGAATTATATCAACACAATTTGTATAAAACCATGTTTAAAGTGACTACATTCTAGATTATTTAGAGACCTATGGACAATTGTCTTCTCGCTAGATTAACTGGGATTGACTTCACGCTATTTTACATGGGATATCAGTATACTTAAGCTAAAATAAAAACAAACTGTATGCGAATTATATGAAAACAATTTGTATAAAACCAAGTGACTAGTAATCTAGAATTACTTAGATACACATAAGTGACAATTGTCTTCTGGCTAGATTAGCTGGGATGTATACAAAGAGTACATAAGTGTCAAATGACCCAAAATATATAAATTCGAGACAGGCAAGTGATAGGACATTAGTGACAATTACTATCTATAAGGGATACATTGACTACTTGCTTAACTGCTGGGTAGAAACATATCCACACACAGTTACATAGTCTAACAAAAAAGTTTGCCACAATATTTTAATAGTCAACTATACTCTTGAGTATAGTTTGGTAACTAAGTTTTGTGAACAAAAACAATTTCTTTAAAATTCATAAAAATATAAGGCTACTTGGATAAAGTTATACTAGCCAGATGTGTCAAACCTTTAAATTAAGTGGATAGTACATAGCAAGTTATTTGATAGCTATCACATATTAATTTAGGTATACAAACTTCAGGTATTCATGGTTTCTAGCTTATATCTGAGCTATTTATGGATCGATTATGAAGCAAGCAATCCTGATAATACTATACAATGTACTATAAGGTGGGCCTTCAACATTTTAAGGTCACATAAATTTTGTTCTGTTTATGCATTAATATAAATAATATCCATTCATATTATTAGTTAAAATACTTGTTGCTCAACCATTGTTCAGAAAGTAAATATTTTCCATCATTTGATTACTGTTCGTTCTATTTACGCACTTGAGTATTTTTATTTATTATTTTATAAATGAGAAAACTGTCGCCTCATATTCTCCATAGCAGTATCTGATTAATATGTTAAGTTGATCTGGAAGCATGGATTGTATGGTTGCCTTGCTGATACAATTTTATTCGCGTTGCGAATAAAAGATAGACCAAATTATTTTTCATAAGATTATCTGAAAAATAATTTGGTCTATATGCTCCATTCAAAGGGTACTATATTTTAAAATAATAAAAAGTTCTTTCGAAACATTGTTGTCCAAAATATCGCGCGAAATAAGGGTATATCGTACGTGACATAAAACGGAAGTCATTTTGAGGTACATGTAGAAATATGCGAAAATTTTCGAATCGTAAGAGGCGTTATGTTTTCTTTTAATTTCTTACTCTAAACGAAATATTTTTTCTTTACAATCCGTCATATTTAAATAAAAACAATCTTCGTATGATTTTTTAATAAATAAAATTTAATATCGTACGTGACATACCGTACGTGACAGATTTTTCTCTTATAATAAAACAATATATATTCTGTAAATATAAGTATACAAAAACTAAAAAAATTAATATAAAATATACATTCGGTTTCAATAAACAATTTTACAATAGCAAATAAACCATCAGAGTCAAATTCATTTCATACTATATGCTAATTGGGATTGGGAATTTTAACCACAATTTTAGCCTAAAACATATCAATTAAACTAAAAAATTAAATAGAGTCAGTTTAAACTATTAGTTTTGCCTGTAATAAGCTCTAAATACTTACACATAGTAATATTTTATTGTTTTCTCCTATTCAAATCATCTTGAAAAAGAGTTTCAAGGGTTTTTAGGTTTTCAGTCGTAGTAGTCATTATCGTGGAATTGCCCATATGGGAGTGGGGCTTACCTTGGAGATAAAACTGTGTACCCAATTTTAACTAATTATCTTTCAAATTGGGACCTACGTTTTGAATACAGGGTTTTATTGGGATGACGGTCAAACAGTTCCTGTGTAGATTTGTATGACCAAAAAATGTCAAAATTGTTTGCTCAAAAACTAAACTTGTCATGCAGTTTTATAAAACTTATTAAAACATAATTTATATTGAGGAATTGTAATCAACTAATCCTTAATGATTATTTTCTTTTTCATCCCTAACCTTCATAGGGATTTCAAAATTTACTGTCGTTAACTATCTTCAGGTCAAATTTTAGCCAAATATAAAATAGATATATTTTTGTTAAAAGTCATAAAATATCAAAAATATCAACTACTTACTTTTAGAAAAAATTTAATTTTAATTTAAAAATGGGTCAAATTTGCCCCGAAGACCTTATGAAGGATAAGAAAACATAGTTTGATATTTGGTATTTTAATCTCAGTTTTCATACATGCAAGTATGATGAAAAGAGATTTCTCTTTCAAAGAGATTTCGCGTCAAATTTGACCTGAAGTCCCTATAAAGGTTAAAAGCTATTATTAAATTGCACAATTTAAGCAAAAAATATTAATTATGTAGTAGATAGATAAATATTACTCATACCACCCATAGCATACTGCATGCGACTATACACAATTTAAAATGATTCCAAATTTAATATCTATATAAAAATTTCCTTACTCTGAATATTAGAATCAACTTAAGAGCAAACTTCTCCAACCAACTTTAAAGTTTAATAAACTTCCGTGGAATATTTTCTTTCATAACTCAAATGGTTTATTATTATTTTCGATTATTACTTATAATCCAAAATTCTTTCTTACTTATACCTACATACACACACAAACTTATAATATATACAAATTTTGTTACCTAGAGTTTCCTATTAAACGATGTAATCACTCACAAAATAACTAGTAAAATATAACCAGAGTTTCATATTTATAAACTATGCAAACTACATCCTTTCAAGTATATGACTTGTTATAAATATCCTTAGAAAGACATGCATTAATACCTACATATGTATATTGGGGTCGTCCCAAAAATTTTTGTGAATGTTCTTACATAAAAAAACCTAATTCATTCTAAGAAACCGTTTATAAACATTTTTGCCCTGGGTTCATTAATCGCGTGATTAATGTCTATATGAAAGTTAACTATGTTGAATTTTGTGTGTATACCAACATTTTTAAGCGATTTATGCATGTTAAAGTGATTTTCGGAAGCGGGTCTATATGGGAGCTATGACTAATTATGGATCGATCGTAACAAAATTTGGTGACATGAATTTTGTATATATAAAACTTATTTGGAGCGGAATTTGTGGAGATATATATATAAATTAAACATTTATGACCGATAAAGTTCAATTTCGGAAGGACATTTGTATTGGAGCTAGGTGAAATAATGGACCGATTTCAGACAGTTTCAATAGGCTTGGTCCTTGTGCCGAAAAAATAATATGTATCAAATTTGACCTTGTGTACTCTGCGCACAAGCCAGCCAGCCAGACGGACGGACATCGTTTAATCGACTCAGAAAGTGATTCTAAGTCGATCTGTATACTATAAGGTGGTGTTAGACTAATATTTTATACATTATACTCTCCCCACTATGGTGGTGTAGGGTATAAAAAGCTGTAAAACAATAAAGTTTCTTATATATCAATGGACAGTATTTTCCTATTTTGATATACAAATTGTGATTGTCTTGAATATGTTAGATATATTATATCTAATATCAGAGAGAATATATGTTTCAAAAAATTCAAACAAAATTGCGTTTTACGCATAAATAAACTTACTTTTTAAATCAATGCATAAATAGCACGGTTCCTTTATAAAATGCTATGTAAAATCTTCTTCAAATTTGGAAAATGGTGAAAAAATAAAAACAATAATATGTTTGCTGAAGAAATGCTCACAAATTTTGTCAAAATCCTTAAATAATATGGAAAGGCCATAGTTTCTTCTTTTTAAATCCGTTTAAAACATTAAAATCGATTGAGAATCAGCTTAGCTAATGGCTTATAAGTGCTTAAAGGTATGAAAAACCGGTTTTTTACTCAAGATTTTGGAGGTGTTTTGCAAATTTCAAAGACAGATTTTAGTTATACTCGACAACACCTTCCAGAAAAATTGTATCACTTTCCAGGTATTATTTTTTGTCGCATAGTATTACTTTAAATAATTCTATTGCAAATTAAAAAAAAAAACTTAAAATTTACAAAACTTTGAATACTTTTAGATTTGGACGAGAATGCAGATTTGGCTTTCAAAATGTCTTTCAAAGACCTTTCATATGCAACTAATATTTCATATACTTCCTTTGCAAGAAATATGAAAACAAATCATACAAATCGTAAAAAATTTGATTTTCATCCTATATCCTCCGAAAAAACTAAAGTTTTAATATTATTGGGAACATCGACATCTTATTTTTTCTCTATATAAACGGGGGCCACAATACTATACATATGTATATATGAACGAATATATAAAATACACATCAACAAAAAAAGAGGAATACATTTTTGTATAAAAGTTTGTTCGTTAAGCTGCATTAGTAAGTTATCAAAATCATTAGTAATTTCTAAAAGAAGAGTAAAACTTGAGATAAGCCTGATGAAGGTCTGTTGATATATTATATGTGCAAATATATACATACGTACACATAATATTTTTACATATTTGTATAAAGTATTTTAGTCATACAAGAAACATATACAAATTCATACATAGACACCAATCTCCCATTTATAAACCATGTTTTGTTGCCTAACACTAAAATCCTTTAGAATTTAATGTTCTCATGTACTCCTACATACATACGTACGGATATATTTGTCTACATGCGTGTATGTATGTACTACTTATATATTGTATATTTCTATAGCTTACATTAACTGTAAATGATGATATTAATTTCCCTTTGGGAAAACTTAATACAAAACTGTTCTTTAATACTAAATGTACTAAAACTTTATTGAAGTCTAAAGCTTTTTTAAATTGCTTTCAACAATTTTATTTCCTAAGATTTTACAAAACACAAAAAAGAAACGTTTATTGTTTTCGATACATACATATGTATTTTCATGTGTATTGGCAGTAGACTTTGTTTATTTGTTATAAACACGCAAAATGCATTAAGGAATTCATATACATGTATATACATTAGATCTGTCCTTACAAAATAGATTTGCTTTGAATGTATCTAATTTTGATTTTTTGAGGCTAATGGAATAACAGGAGGCGCAAATCGATTATAGGTTGTCCAATTGGGTAAATAATGGAACTTATTTTAATATCTAAAATGTCTAAATAGTTTATATTAAAACTAAATTTTAAAGTTTAAAATAAATATTTTCTACTAGCGAAAATTGTATTTCTAAAAAGTATAAAACATGAAATCTCATTCGATATAACAAAGTTATTAGCATTTTTGCATTGTTTACACATGTATTTACTTGCAAAAGGTAAATACGTGCTGGTAAAACATGCGTAAATTATAAGTTTCTTCTTAATATATTCTCACATAAAAGGAGCATAACTTTGCTGGTGTTTATTAAAAATTACTGTTAGACCTTTTAATTTTCTCTAGAAGATACGAGCTTCAGTTAGTTTTAGCTACTAAAGAACAAAATATTTAAAACCCATCCAAAGCAACTCTATAATTTAAGGACAGGTCTAAGGTACATACATACTATCTAGACAAATGTAGTTGTACTGACTTAAAGAAAAGTAAATTAAATATTATGTTGTAATATGTACAAACCTATTGTTTTACCATTAAAATTTATTCATATTTAATATAGTATAAATACTCGTAGTTATTATTTACCATTTTATTAGGTATTATCAGGAATTAGAATTTGAAATGTGATTTTGTTTCATTGGTAATTTATATGTTTCTTGTAGTTTTAAGAAGAATTATTTACAAAAAATGTGCTTTTAAAATATCACATAACATTTCGATAAAAAAAATGAATCGATAATATTTGTTATACATATTCGTGATGGACATACAATATTTAAAATTCTACAGAACTTTGAATTTCGCATTAATTTGTTTATTTTTTTGAAGTTTCAAATTTCATACATATACCCCACACTACAATAGTAATGTCTATCGCCCACCTTAAAATATACCGATCGACTCAGAATCACTTTCTGAGTCGCTTAAACGATGTCATTGCTGGATGGCATCTGGATGGATGGCATATAAAACTTGTGCGCAAAGTACAAGTCGCGAAGATATTTCGATAAAATTTGGTAGATGTTATTTTTGCGGCTAAGCCTGACTGAAATCGGTCTATTATTTCACCTAGTCCCCATACAAATGTCCTTCCGAAATTGCAGTTTATCGGTCATAAATGTTTATTTTATATAGGATTTCGTATATATACGAAATCTATATATTCATGAAGAGCTTTTTAGTCGCTTAGTAAGATAGATATGAGTTGGATATTTATCAAAATAATTATTTTATAACTCAAGACATACATTTTTTGACTTGAGTTCTTTAACCAATAGAACTAACATTGATTTCAAAAGTTGTCTAACTTAAAAGTTAAAGATGAAAAATACGAAAAATAAAAACTGATACAAATAATTTATTTGTTCAAACTAAAAATACACTAAAGTTAAATCATAGTTTAACAGAATAATATTCCCATTTTGTTAGAAAATATAAGTAAAAATAATACGATATTTTTGATATATTTTAAAACAGTCTATTATTAAAACAGTAATGTACAAAATTTTTATATAAGCATTTTAAAATATCCTTAAAGGATATCATACAAAATTATTACACTTTTTCCTACGACAAAAGGTTTCTGACAATCTTATTGAAAAATTGTGTATGAATTACTAACCAATAGAACTAACATTGATTTCAAAAGTTGTCTAACTTAAAAGTTAAAGATGAAAAATACGAAAAATAAAAACTGATACAAATAATTTATTTGTTCAAACTAAAAATACACTAAAGTTAAATCATAGTTTAACAGAATAATATTCCCATTTTGTTAGAAAATATAAGTAAAAATAAAAGGATATTTTTGATATATTTTAAAACAGTCTATTATTAAAACAGTAATGTACAAAATTTTTATATAAGCATTTTAAAATATCCTTAAAGGATATCATACAAAATTATTACACTTTTTCCTACGACAAAAGGTTTCTGACAAGACAAGTCCCTACGAAATTATATGCGCATAAAAGATAAATATGCAAAAATATGCCACATCAAATTGATGACATTTTGTTGCAATTCAATTAATAATAATCCGCTGTTTAGCAGCGTCTGGAAATCAAACCCGTGCCTTTGATAACGATAACTTTACAAACAGTTAAAGTTTGGAAGTTTCGGTTAAGTCCATTTGGTCCAATTTTTTAATTGTTTCCTTTGTAATTTTTGAACGGTGATATATACTGACTTAGTTTTTTAGCTCACTTGGTCTTTTTATAAACCAATGATATATACAAAAATTCAAGGATCTGACTTAAAACTTAAAAAAAAAAATTGGTCCATAGTATATTTTCCTCGGTTTTCTTTGATTCTTTTACATTTATTTAAAAAAAAATATGTATTTATTAGTTTGATTTATATGTTTTCTGAAATATAATCAACTTCCGAATCTGAAATATCGGAGTCACTTTCTGCATTGAGTAGTTCTTGTACTTAATCTTCATTCAAGTTTGACATGTCGTAAGTAAAACACGTCTGTTTTATTGAAAAAACTGAACAATTGTGAGAATACCACAATTATGTATCTAATACATATTTAATCTATGTATGTTGATTATAAAAAAATAAAAAAGTGGAATCCCACACTTGTTTTTTACATTAGGAGTTTATATGGACCAAATGGTTCATTAACCTAATATTCGTAAGTTTTTTAAAACCTAACTGCAGGGTTAAGAACCTATGTGAGCAATTGTTTTAAGGTTGCATAGATGTATATCAAACTAAAGCACAAAGAGTTAAAGTTTTTCAACATATTTCTAAATATATTACATTGATTAAGTTAATTACGGATTTATTAGCAACTACTATTCAGTTCACTTGTCAATATTAAATATTTAATACATAATTATTGTTTCTTAGTATGATAAACATAGTTTCTCAAAACATTTGTAATTAATTTCAAATTTATAGGACTAATTACAAATTAGTTAAGTCTTTACCACATGAATTTCTAAAATTATATGACCTAAAGCTACTGTACTGAAGAAATGATTTAGTTTTACTTAAAAACTTTCTTTTATGGATAAATAATAAAAATAACCAATTATTTGAAATATTAAATTAGTTGTTAAGGTAATTTTGCTACAAAACTATATACAAATGAATGTAAATTACAATACAATTAACAAAAATTAAAGTATTTTTATTAGACTACTTAATTTTTATTTTTGTGTGGCCATTATTATATACATAGGTACATATGTGCATATTAAATATACAAAGACTAGATGTGTAAAGCAATGAACAAATTAGTTAACAGCATAACGTGGCAGTCCTTTACAAAAAAAAAAGTATAATTAACTTGGTATGTGTTTTTGTTAGTGTGGTTGTATTAGGCTTAAATTACCTTTATCATGTAACGTAAAATATTTAACATGCTTTTCATGTTTCATAATTACATTGAATTGTATTAAAATTTTAATTTATTACTAAATAGAAAATTTGACTTGTTGTTAAAATTTATTTATATCTAAAATTTATTAATAATTTTTGAATTATATTTTTCTGTTACTTGTAATTTCTAGAATTCCATTGTAATCAAACAAAACGAATCATCAACATCAAATACTGTTAAGTCACTGACAATAATGTGACAAGAAATTGTAATAAATAATAAATGTCAAACAGTGGCAGATTTCAAATACCAAAAGGGTATTTTGTGAAGATTTGTTGAAAAGTCTGAGAAACATTTAAAGGTAAATTTACTATTGCTCAAGTTCATTATTACTCTGTAATAATTCAAAGAATACTATTTTAAAGTAATAAAACAATTCTAGGAATTCTGTTTCTCAACAATGGTAAATGATACAGATGAAATTTACAAGATTTTTGGGGGAAATGAAAAAAAAAATGTGAAAATAAATCTGTACCTTGTAAACCGATTGTCCGAAATATTATATTCGGCTATGCCGAATCTTCCCACCCACCACCAGTATGTGACAAAAATATAATTTTCTGATATAGGGGTTATATGGAGGGTATCCTCACAAAAGTTGATAGAAAGAATTAGGTTCATATAAACGTCCAATTTCATCTCGATATTAATTATACTGTGAACGAAATTGATACTTTTTTTCTGCCAAGAGGCGCATCCAGCTGCTAATTTACTAACTACAGTGTACTCTCTCTTTGCTGACACCAATTTTTTAGAAAAATTTCGAAATTAAAAACGAAAACGGAAAATGCAAATTTTCTGTTTGTTGTTAATTGTGAAATTTTGACTAGTGGAAAAGATAAGATATATTACATATCAACGTATAGAAAATTGTGTCTTCTTTTCAAAAATGTATACAATTTTTAAGAATTAAACAAATTATAGAAGACTTTTTGCAAAAATATGGTCAAAAATTATAAAATGTTATTAGGGGATATTTGCTTTATCTTTTGTTTATAAAATCAAAAGTTGTGGACAGATTTTAATCATTTAGAGCCTATTTTGTTTGGAACTGTTTTCTGTTGTTTTTTATGTGAGAGAAAAAATTAACAGCGTAACATCACTTTCGAATTTTTAATGCCGTTTAAAAAAAACAAAAATAATTTAAATTTATATTTCCAAAACGAGTGCAAAGATTAAAAACGTGTTAAGCCATACTTAAAGGTAATTTTATTGTGGAATTTCGTATTTTTCACTTTATTCAATAAACAAAACCGTTTTTCAGTTACGCTAATATATGTTGCGCAACCTCCTCCAAAAAAATGTGGAAATAATTCGATATTAAAATTTCACATGTCAGTAGAGGAGTTTTAGCTGAGTTTAAGTTTTGAATTTGGACTTTTCACACTGAGGCGAGACGGAAATTTAAAACTATTCATAAAAAGGAATTATTTCAAAATCATTACTAAATCAAAAGTAATGATTGGAAAATTGTGTCTTCTTTTCAAAAATGTATACAATTTTTAAGAATTAAAAAATTCTTTTGTTGGAATAATATTTTTTATCTTCGTATTGATTTCAACTAGAAACAATATTTGAATCTTTAAAATGTTATATCCACTTTCTTGAAATTTCACTAACTAACTAAAGTACCTAAAATTAATAAACTTTAGTTTAAAGTTTTTTATAAGTTTGATCCAAATTTCAAACCATATTTTCTGAAGAAACTATTAAAACAACAATCTTATTAAACACCCTCTATGCTCACAATATATAACTACACATATATATAACTATTTGTTGCTCATAAAGTTATGTTTTACCTTAATTTAACTAACTAGCCAACCAAGTGTGTGGCAGACTGTCTGGCTATCTGTCCGACTGACTGGCAAACACAAAACTGTGGCACATGTACTTGATGACCGGCCACCTATTGGGTTATTTGTGGCAAAATACTGGTAATTACCGTATTGCCTGCAGTACATTGTCAACGTTAGAGCAACTCCTGTCAGTTATTTGTACCTACAATTACACTGACAACTCGTTGGCCAACAGAAATTGTTGGTAATGTAAATTAAATACCGCTACTAACATTAAACATAATAATAAATGAAAACAAAGTGAAAATAATAAATAATTATTAAATAAAATATCATTTGACATGTCAAGGCTTTTTGGTAGTTAATATTTAGTTTTATTTTTATTTTGGTTACTAGTGTTCAATTTAAAGTAAAAGACGACATGAATGGAAAACGAGCATATTGCTGTAATGAAAGTCAATTATATAAGGTAATCATTAATTTAATGTAAATAAATAATCGGGTTAAGCGTTGAACTTAATAGCGACATAAAATATCTGATATTAGAATTAATATTGCAGTTACACAAACACTTTTAGTTTTAAAAGAGGGCAATTTATTTAAAGATAGATTATTTATAATTTGCTAAATTGGAAAGGTGTATTAACCGGAAAATTATGTTTTATATGAAACTAAGATATTCAAATCAAAGACAGACGTTAAAAGTTGTTAAAAATGTATACAGTTGTGAATACAGTATGTTTATTTAATAAACTTAGTATCTATGTTAAGTTTTTTTTAAATAAACTAAAAATTTTAATTATTTTATGTTTCACATATTAAAACCGTATTTTTTTATGAAACCAGAAACATATTCATTACAAATAATTTTGTATTGAATTTTTGTTTTTCTAAGAATGCAATTTTTACATAAATATGTATGTATTTCAATTCATTATTCTAGATTTCACATCAAAAAGTTTTAAATTTTATGTAAAAATCTTTTAAAGTTTTTATTGTTCTCACTTTCACACAAAAATTTATTTTATATTTTCCCTTTTATTATAATTAAATATTTAATGAAGCATAAACATGTTAATTGTAAATTTATAAAATAATTGAAATTAAACATATTTACACAAAATCACATTTACATATTTAATAGGAAAACAAATAATTAAAGAAAACTTTCAAGGTTTTCTATAACAATTATATGTATGTACTTAATTACATACATACATAATTAAAAATTCTATAAATACACATAAAAATCAATTGTTTATTATTTCATAAATTTTTTTGACACTTTAAATACTTTTTAAAGTATTCATTTTATGAAAAAAAAAACCAATTAAAATATTTTCCAAGTTAATTATATAAAAAAAATATAAAAGTTTTTAACTACACATGTTAAAAATTAAACACAAAACTTTATTACATAAATGAAGGCAAAATTTAAGATGCAAAGTAAAGAAAATAAGAAATGTCACTCTATATTAGTAAGTAGTAGACAACAGATAAAAACTAGCAACAACAGCAGCAGCAACATTGCTGTCATCATCGTTGCCGCCAGTAACTGTAAGAGACCATATTTAAAATCCTTCTCACTAATACCGTCACAATCCATTAACGTTAATAACTTTTTGTTTGTTTGTTTGTCTTCAACAATTTTTGTTGTTTTTGTTTATTTCACATATTTTTCTTTGTTGTTGGTTCGTTTTGTATTTTGTTTTTGTTAATGCTGTTGTTGCTGCTGCTTGCTGCTCAGTGTTTGTGTGTGAAAGTGCCATATATTTTTCATCTACTACATTCTGATATCCTTTCATCACCCTGTCAACAATTTGTGTGTGTGTTTTTGTTTTCTGTATGGCAGAAATTAAAAGAGTTTATTCGTTCTTATTATTAAGCTTAAAACAATTTTCATCCTTAGACCAACAGACCGTAAAAAATATTAATCAGAACAAATGCATTTGTGCTTAATAAGTAAACTATAAACCCAAGAAATGGTATCAATAGTAACGAAGAAAGTCGCTATAGCTATCATATTGTTTTTAAAATAATACTTTTAGATTAACCAGCATTGAAATACAAAAACTTAAATCAGTAAAAGGATCTTGAATCTCCGAAACCAGGAAACTATCTAGTTTGTAGATTTAAATACATCTTTTAAATATCTGCCTACATGTAGATTCGTTTTATTCTGTTGAATGTTTGAAGAAGATTTTATGTCAGTAAATTCCATTGTCTGCTATAAAGCAGCAGTAGCATCAACACCAGTAGCAACAGCAATAATCGTAGTGGAAGTGTGTCCACGCAAGGCACAGACATACAAAATACTAAATCTTTTTGCTTTAGTTTTTTTTTTCCTCCAAATCTTATTTACTTGTGTTTGTGTGAATAGACTCAGTACCTCCAAGACCTGCAAACCACTTATGAGACCAACTAGCAGAAGTAGCAACTTAAATGATTGTAACTTAGTTGAACAGCAGCCATTGTAGCAACAAATTGAAAGAGAAATTGCAAAAGACACAAAATTGTCAAGAGTGCATTGAATGTGATTATGATGGTCATTATTATAACGATGATTTTATTTAATGTTGATGAGTAGTGACATTTTCCATTCTCCAACCATTTTCTTTCAACATTTGACAACAGATTTTTATTGAATTAAATTTTTGTTAAGTTCTTAATTCGCAAATAAAACACACACACACACAAATATACGTTTGTACACACAGACAAGAAAAACTAAATAATTAAAAGATTTTCTAAAGTCAGTTTCAATACAAATACGACAATGCTATGACAACATGAGCAACATTATTGTATAGATAATTATGTACTAAAAGGAAAGTTTTCTAATTATATTCAAAATACGAAAATAAAAAAAGAAAATATTGAATTAATTAAAAAATTTGTCGAAAAAAGAAAAGAGAAAATAAAAACATGTTAATAAGGAACTCTTCTAAATTTAATATGCTTGAAGATAAAACGAAATGAAACTATGGCCAGAGTGGTATAGAATGGTTAGTTAAACCCTACATAAACTGGTGGTATATTTAGTATTTCAAACTTTAGTACATAAGTTATAAAAAAATTTAAAATTTGGTAAAAGACTTGGAAAATCCAAACCTAAACCTTAAACAATAGTAAAATTTGCAGAAAGCTCAATACAAAAACTAGATAAATATTACTCATACGACCCATAGTGGACTTTAACTTATCAATTCCTATATTATCGAAAAAAAATGTAATTAATATATTTGCCTTATTTGGTATAAAATTTTAAAAACATTAAGGGTCCTCATTTACATGCTTAAATGCCTCACAAACTGTGCAATCTGTGAATTAAAAAACATATCTCTAAATTTTGTAAATTTTTATTTTAATTTTCCATGTCATCGTACGTGACATTTGTAAGCCTATAGAGTGGAATAGATTTTGAAAAATAATTTGGTCTTTATGTTCCATTCAGAAAGTACTATATTTTAAAATAATAAAAAGTTCTTACGAAACATTGTTGTCCAAAATATCGAGCAAAATAGGGGTATATCGTACGCGACATAAAACGGTAGTAATTTTGAGGTACATGTAGAAATATGCGAAAATTTTCGAATCGTGAGAGGCGTTATGTTTTCTTTTAATTTCTTACACTAATCGAGTTATTTTTCCTTTATAATTCGACATATTTAAATAAAAACAATCTTTGGATGATTTTATAATACCGTACGTGACAGATTTTTCTCCTATAATAAAACAATATATATTCTGTAAATATATTTATACAAAAACCAAAAAAACAATTAATAGAAAATATACATTAGGTTCCAATAAACAATTTGACAATAGCAAAAAAACAATCAGAGTCAAATTCATTTCATACTAGAAGCTAATTGGGAGCCTAGTTTTCGCCGCAATTTTAGCCTAAAACATGTCAATTAAATTAAAAAATTAAATGCAGTCAGTTTAAGCTATACTTACACATAGTAATATTTTAGTGTTTTCTCCTATTCAAATCATCTTGAAAAAAGTTTCAAGGGTTTTTAGGTTTTCAGTCGTGGTAGTCATTCTCGTGGAATTGCCCATATGTCAGTATGGAGACAATATTATTAATTTTTAAATTTTAATTATCTCTAAAACTCCCACTACCTGAATTTTATATACGTTTTTAATCGTGCAATGGCTTTTATAAAGATAATCTTTGGAAAATGGAAAACACTCCTTTGTTCAAGGAAAATTGTCTATGCTATATCCAGTATTGACGATAAACTGACTAACAGTTTTAAATTTAATCAATTTGGTATGGACATGACAAACATGTACACTACATATTATCCAAGTCAGAAGAGTAATGCTTCAAAAATTAATTTTTATATCGATCCGTGTTTGGTAGCTATAACAGAAAACAAAAAAGTTGGGTATGAGTATTACTTGTCTAACCAGCTATTAGCGTTTTGTGATAGTATAAAAAACTACGACAATATCGTGTTTGCCTTTTACGAGAATATACAGAATTTGATATTTTGTATGGATACTTCCTTTTGGCAAAAAATTTTGAACTACTAACTTATTGCCCATCCTTTAACATAGGGTATAATTAAATAAATAAATGAATTTCTGTGATATTTAATCTCGTTTTTTTTCGACTTTACAAAATAATTTCTCGGATGCCTTTAAAGCTCTATTGAGTATTGTTTACACTACACAAACTATAGAACATAGTAGTGGTAGGTTGTTTGTTTTATGTGTGCCGTTGTGTTTACTCTGTTCTCTTTTGCTGTTGCTCTGTCTCAGTCTCTGTTGTCGAGCAGAAACCCCTTAAGAGCACTTCATTATTTGTTGACGTTGATAATCTTAAAAGATACTTGTTGTCAAGGATTTTATGGTAAAATGCCATTTGACCTCGAAGAAAACTGTAAATAACTTTTCTGTAACCACTAGCAAAATTGTAAAAATAGAAAAAAAAAATAATAACAAAAAAAAAACAGAACACTACAAACAAGCTATATATGTATGTTAGTAAACATGCTAAACAAATGAGCCGTTTCTTCAAATTGAATATTAAAATTATAGAGAATTTTCAAAGTGTTTCAAATTAATTACAGTTTAAGCGTAAAATATTAGCACGTTTAAGAAATTAGAAATCTGTTAACAAAATCTACGTTGGATTTTAAGCAAAAATGTAGCATGAATAAAATAATTACTGTTTTAGCTTGTAAGCTGTATTTAAATGTTTACATGTTAGTAAACAATAAATTTTGTGAGCTGGTTTTTAGGGACAACCCTCCAAATCAGTGTTGAAATATGAAATATACTATAATAAATACATAAAATAACGACATTATTCTCACAAATATCCTAGCAGTCGCGAAATGTTTATCAGAATGATGTTCGAATTCAGGAACGTGAGACGTTAAGAGCAAACCAATTGGTCAACCCCACCACTTATGATGGAGGCAACCATATAATTCTCAGGGATATTTTGATGTACCTATAACCAACTGAAGATGTCCGGCAATAAACGAAATTCCTTCAATGCCACAAGAGAGTAGTATCAAGTATAGCAGGTACTGGTCATAAGGTCAACAGGAATCCAATTCAACTTTGGAAAGATGCCTTTAGATGTCATGATGCGAATTGCACCTATGATCATCAGTAGTGGATCTAACGAGAACCATACACTTAACAAAACAACCATACTTTTGTATGTATTTAACAACCATGTGAAATTCCTGGCTGTAGTGCACCAGATTCTCACTATGGCATTTATATACTACTAAACTACTACCTTGGAAACTGTCGCCTTAGTTTCCTCATTCTATCATTGCTTCGAATCTAAAATAACTCCTAGATACTTAGCGATATTCCATTTTTCAAAGAAACCAGATCATTTACTTTGGAAGCTAAATATTGCAATGTAAGTTAATATATGATTGGTATATTTTGATAATTTCATGTTGTACAATGCTAATTACAGAATATTTGATATTTGTACGATGAATGACTTTTTAAATACAATATATATAAATATAACAGCTACACTGGGTATCGTTTTTACAAAGGTTTGAAATCTCCATTTCTGAGAACAGATGTTTAATTTTCAAAACGCATTTCATATTCACAGAATTATACTATGAATGAAGTTACTTGCAAAAGAAGAAAGTTCGAGAACTACTTCAAAACGTTTAGCTGATTCAAATGTTTAGTTCAGATTCTTTCAATATTATTGACAATGAAATAAATCAAGTCATTCGTATTAAAGTATTTACGATTTTGAAAGACTGATTATATATAGTCATTTTATGCTTACTGTTTACATGGATTATTTTATTAATATTTCTCAGTTATCCTCAACTGTTTCAGTTTTCTGAACTTTTAAATTACATATGGACAATTCCACGAGAATGACAACCACGACTGAAAAAACAAAATCCCTTGAAACTTTTTTTCAAGATGATTTGAATAGAAGAAAACTTTAAAATGTGTATTTAGAGCTTATTACAAAATTTTATGGGCAAAAATAATGGTTTAAACTGACTATATTCAATTTTTAATTTAATTGGTATGCTTTAGGCCAGAATTGTGACGAAGACTAAGCTCCCATTTAGCATGTAGTATGCAATGTTTTTGTATACAGATATTTACAGAATATATAATGTTTTACTATAAGAGAAAAAGCTGTCACGTACGGTATGTCACATACGATATTAAATTTTATTTATTATAAAATCATCCAAAGATGGTTTTTATTTAAATATGACGGATTGTAAAAGAAAAAATATGTGGTTTAGTATAAGAAACTAAAAGAAAACATAACGATTCCCACGATTCGCAAATTGCTTCCATTTTATGTCACGTACGATATACTTTTATTTCGCTCGATATTTTGGACAACAATGTTTCGAAAGTACTTATTATTTTTTAAAAATATAGTACCCTCTGAATGGAACATAAAAACCAAATTATTTTTCAGATACACTTATTTTTGCAATATATGGGCTTACAAATGTAACGTACGATGATATGGAATTGATATGAGTTGATATAATCAACTGAATTTTAAGTACGATAGTGTCAAAACAAAAGGAACTAGGGGTATGGAAATTAGTATTATTGTTTCTAGTTTCTCAAAAATGTTTGACAAAATCGGTATAACATATATGTATGAACAAAGATATGTGGAAATACGTAGACACGACTCTGCGAACATCCGCTGTTAATAATACGTAATTTGGTCTGAATATCTTTTAATAATATAAATATAATTATATTTTTGGGGTGGGTCAATTTGTTTGGTCAACAGGCGTACAACAAAAATGTAATCTGAGAGACTTCAAAATATACACTTAAGAAATTTTTAAAAACAAATCTTAAATCTTTATGTCACTCGTCGTGAGCTAGGTATTAATTTTAGACCCATACTTTCTTTATGTAATTTTCTTAGAACATTGTATAGATTCCGATTTGGCTATAAGCCTACCACGTTTATTTCCACCCGAACCCTATTGGTCGTGGTGAATAATTATGAATTGACACAGCTGAATAAATAATACTTGTGTGTTAAAACAGTCCTTATGCATATGCTAATTAGCTCGCCGACACTGTATATGATATATTAAATATTTACTAAAATTATGTATGTATTCAGCATAATAAACTGTGTCGTCAGTTCATCACGATTCATAATTAAATAAAGGCATTTAATAGGGTATTCGAATTATTCGATTTTTCTCTTGTTCGAATAAAACGAATAATTCGAATTTTATTGTTAAAGAAAAACAAAAAATAACGTTAAAGTAAACAATTCAAGTATTGATAATGTTAAAAACATTCAAAAACAAAGGCCATCATTAAATTGTCAACAGAAATATTCTGATCAGATTAACAAACTACAAAACAATTGACTAGCAAACCCTTTAGTTTCCGTTTTGGAGCTATGCTTTAAAAAATTTGTGCTATAAGAACTTTTTAATGTCGTTCATTAATTCGGTTTTTAAATTGAGTAACTAATTCTTTAGTGAATCAATTATTCACTATTTCTAAATTATTTATAACAAATTGTATTGCTCTATCAAGGTTGCTGAATCTTTGCTTAATAAAGTGGTCTTGGAGAATTACACAATAAAGGGAATCTGTCCAAAGTTTGATATCATTGTCAGTGAACGTGGCTAATTTGAAATCAGGCAGTGCATGATTTACGCATTTACAAATACGCAAAAAGTTTATTACCATGTTAGACAAAGATGTTCAACGATGTTCAAAATCATGTATAAGACGAACTCCATGCTTTCCTTCAACAAAACGTTTGTTTGCAATATTTGTGTCTATCATTCGATTTATTAAATAATCAGTTATATACATATATTTTAAGATCATTGCCTTCATATCACTTTTGACGACCGTTTCAACGTCACATTCTCCATCACATTGAACTCCACTTTAATCTAAGTAAAATTTTGATTATTAATTGCGATTCTTCTAATATTTCGCCAGCTAAATAAGAAATATTTTATTCCGTACCTTTTATTTTCATTGGTTCAAGTCCTAAGTTAAAAATGTTGAAAGATTTGTTTTTAGAATTGTAACTTCTTGCAGTAATATTTATATATTTATAGAAGGAGCTATCGGAACACTCATCTACAGTGATCGAAAGTCCCTTTGTCTTTAGTTATTTGTCGAATTTCAGAAACAATACAATTTTGTAAGTCATTACTACTTATTTAAATTTGAAATTATGAACAATTTTATGCAATTTAATAAATTTAAATTGTATTCGTTTTATTCGATTATTCTACATAAAATTGTTCGAATTATTCGTTATTCGAAAATGGCCATTTTTAAATTGTTCGAATAATTATTCGTAAGAAATTATTCGATTAATCGAACGATCATTAGTCGAATGAATACCCTAGCATTTAACAACATATATGTATATGTATAAACAATAAATATTTAATGAAAACTTACCAATTATCAGAGTAGTATTAGCTATATAACCAGATTCTGAAAAGACACGAAAAAAATATATAATAATTTGATTGTAAATTGTAAGTGTTTAAGGAAATTAAGTATGTAACTGTTTTTATACTATAAACATATTGCAACATTATCATAAAAACCGTTAAACCTCAATATATCCCTGCTCATTATCTATCAGATCTTTATATTTATGTACATAAATACTCGAATATCATATTATACAAACATGCGCCCATTTACAAGTAAATCAATTTAGTTCAAGCATTTAAATATTCGCTTTCCAATATACTCAATCTCTTCTCAATGTTATTTAACTTATGGCTTCTAATAGAACCATTAAGTATTTGGTGTGTTTGAATAGTTCATCCTAAATATTTGCATGTACATAAATATGTACATATGTATATCGGCAAGCACACATATGTATACAAATTTATATATTTTAAATACAAACAAATTAACATATTCCAAACCTATATACACTATAATTTCTAGATGTAAGTATGTGCAAGAGTTTGTTAATGAATTCCTATGAATGTTTTCTTATGCCTATAAAACTTATAAGTGTTAAAGTGCCTAAAATCAAGAGTATATTTACCAACATACACATGCCTTTACTTAGATATATATTAAAATGCACAAATATATCTACATGTCAAAACATGTGATTTGCCAAGCATTTAAGTTTTCCCAAGAACATCTGGGGTTTCTTTCACTATTTATTTATTTATTTGTTTGTTTATATAGGCAGCATTGAGGAAGAAGAAAAACTTCCTGACGTCTTACGTTCAACCATCAACCATCAGTTTTTAGTGGCCTGTAGTTTAATGAAGACTTAAAGTATTAATTTTATTTGCATAAGTTGCTGTTAATTTTTAAGGCTCACATTCCCTCCCCTCTTCTCATTCTTCTATTGTGCGGAAATTTGTGGCTTTGCAAATAGGGTTGACGTAAAAGTCAAAACGAGAAAATGTTAAAGTTTGTGTGCTTATTGTTTATGTAAATTTTGTTAGAAAGATGAAATTTGATTTCTGTCATTGGTATCTAAACCACTTGAATGACTTGAAGTATTTTCGTGTGAAAATTTCTGTCAGCATATTATGGTTTGATGTCAATTTTTGAATGGTGTTATGATATTGAATGTTTTGAGGGTATGACAATGGGGTATTACTTTGGTAGCTCTTATGTAGTATTGAAAACTTAGAAATTAAGAATATTTGAAAGGATTTAAGTTAAATTGTTTTGTACACAAAACATATTTAGTTCTTTCTGCTGCACCATCTTAACCGTAGATATAAGCCCATAACCAGGAACTAAAATTCAGTTTCAAAGGCTTTTTGATTGACATTTTTTTTAAACGATCTTTTAAGCAATCAATATTTGATAGACTGTATACCTAATATAATAATATGTCTCTGCTTGATTCAGATTTTGGGCTGGATGTATCATTGGACCATACTTCTTCGAACGCTGTTCAAGCATATACTGATATATCTGATATCTTCGAGTTCTGATTAATTCGGATATTGATGTTCTTTACCATGTGGTTTTTAGTTGTCATAATGAAATCAAGTTTATTATGGTGTAATCCGTAATTAC
Source organism: Calliphora vicina (assembly GCF_958450345.1). Taxonomy (NCBI): domain Eukaryota; kingdom Metazoa; phylum Arthropoda; class Insecta; order Diptera; family Calliphoridae; genus Calliphora; species Calliphora vicina. Next base: position 143,190,457 of record NC_088780.1, on the reverse strand, counting down.
TACAACCATATATACGACTAAAAAACAAAAACCTTTGATACTTTTTTTCAAGATCATTTGAATAGGAGAAAACACAATGTATTTAGAGGTTATTACAACATTTTAAGGGCAAACATTGTAGTTTAAACTGACCATATTTAATTTTCTAATTTTATTGATATGTTTTAGGCTAAGATGGTGGCGAAAACTATGCTCCCAATTAGTATGTAGTATGAAATGAATTTGACTCTATTATTTTTTTGCTATTATCGAATTGTTTATTGCAATCGAATATAAATTTTCTATTTATTTTTTGTGTTTTTGTATATATATATTTTCAGAACATAAACTGAATTACTATAAGAAAAACATATGTCACGTACGGTATGTCACGTACGATATTAAATTTTATTTATTATGAAATCATTCAGAGATTCTTTTTATTTAAATATGATGGATTGTATGGGAAACCTATTTGGTTTAGTGTAAGAAATTTTAAAAAAAAAAACACAACACCTCTCACGATTCCCAAATTTTGGTACCTAAAAATTACTTTCGTTTTATGTCACGTACGATATACATTTATTTCGTTCAATGTTTTAGGCAACAATGTTTCGAAAGAACTTATTCTTTTTTTTAAAAAATATGTATAGTGCCCTCTGAATGGAACATAAGGACCAAATTATTTTTCAGATTCTCTTATTTTTATAAAAACTATTCGACTCTATAGGCATATGGATGTCACGTACGATGACATGGAATTGCCCATATATGATTGCAGCTGCTTATTAACTTATATTTTGCATTACTTTTGCAACACCTTTATATATTTGTAAACCACATTAATGGGGAATAATTATCCTTGTAAATATGCATGACTAAACTCCCTCTGTATAGGACACTCATAAAATACATGCAATAGAAAATCTTCGAACTAAAATTAATTCCTTTCCGAAGAAAAACATTCATCACCTTATTTTAAAGAAAAACAATTTATTTAATAAAATTCTAATTGACAACAGCAATAACTTATGAGATAATTGATAAGTTGATTTTTCATAAAAAATAAGATTTTGTTTTAGGTATTTTCTATGAGACTTAAAAGTATGAAATTCCTTATACTTGCAAACAGCAAACCTGTCGTGCATTGTACAATTCTCAAACCCATATAATTAAAAAAAAGATAAATTATCTACCTTATATCCCACTAGTTGTATTGGCAGTAAAATATCTTTGGATATGGTAAACATATCACATTCCATATTAATCTATAAATAAATATGTGACCTTTTGTCATATCTTCATTATCTAAACATGTTTAACTCATGTCCTCTTATAAGCGATTAATTTCTTTACACCATTCATCCTTGACGAATAACACAAATTATGGTAATTTAAATATGAACAGTGATTAGAATATAAAGAATTAACATTAATTACAATCCACTCCATATATAAAATTAACTTCCAGGAAACATAAATGTTTATATAAAAAAAAATATTAATTCGTACAATGTATTAAAGTAATAAAATATTGATTTTATTGCATTTTTTTCATGTACAATTGAGACATTAATTCTTTATGACTGACAATAACAAATGTTTATTAAATAATAATCATACACAGATATTCCTACTGTTTATTTACTTAGTAAAATTAGAAATAGTATGTCTGAATTATACATAAAATGGTATGGAATGAAAACCATGCTAATGAGCATTTAAAGTAATGTGGGGAGTAAATGAATTGAAATTTTACTTGTACATTTGGGCTATAACCAAATATTGGCTCTAGCACCAAGCAATGGATAATGTTGTGTTATTTAAGATAACATTTTTTTCGGGTCATTCTGGAATAAAAACCTCACCCACAAAAACGATTTTTTAAAGTCAACATTTTTTCTAATTTTTTTATTTTTTTAATAGTAAACCAGCGGATTTTTTCCCGTTACAGCAAATTTTAAATATATATTCGGGCCAGGGTGATATATTTATAAAAAGAAAATTATTTGCTTTTTTTGAACTTTACCGCGATTTGTGGGTAAACTTTTTTGACAACTGCGAAAAAGTAGTACCATTTTTTTAAATAACTTTCAATAGTCTATTCGACTATGCATTTTGATATTTGCAAACAATTTGCAAAAGTTATAGCCCTAATATACATGTTTATGCATACAAAAGTAAGTAAATATGCTTGTTATATTAAGTTTGTATTATTTCGTAATTTCCTATTCGTAAGTTTGTTTGTACTTGTAAACAATGATGGCATTTGTTGATTTGACAATCAGTATTAATATATCAATAAAAAACAAAAAAAATATATATATGTATATATATTTTCATTTTATTATTTGTTTAATTTTTTTACTTTTGTTATTATGCGATTCCTTTGTTGTGGGAACAATATGTCTTTTTGTGCGTGAGTTCCAAATAACATCACACGCAGACAATCTATTCAATTTACTTATAAAAATGTCTTTGTATTGTAAGGTATATGAAAGGGTATCAAACAATAAAAAAAATTATAAATAGAAAAATATGCAACACCTTTAAATGGTTTATTGGTTGTTAAAAATAGCAAGGTAAATAAAAGGATATATGAGAAGCTTTTATGTTTCTGCTTGGAAAGTATAGAAATTTTGTCATCATATTAACAACAGTTTGTCATATTCATAATATAAGTTTCATTGAAATCCGATATATTTTTAACATTTTACAGGCGCATAAAAAAATAATAATTTCTAAGTTGCTTTTTAGTTTTATTCAAACAATTTTCATGATTTATTTCTTTATAATTATAAATATTTAGAGGTCTTTCGATATATAGCCTTGATAAGTGGAGAAAAAATACATAAAATTTTAGATATAAAAAACTCATAAAATTTCACTATTTTATTTTCTTTATAAAAACAACTAAAGTAAAATTAACACACTATTTTTATGGACAATCATTCTATCAATAAAAACCCATAATTCTTTATTCACACAACAAATACAAAACAAAATTTATTGTCAAGTTCTGCTTTATACCTATACATACACTTAAATGTACAAATATTGCGTGACACCAAGTCATTATCAATGTGCAACAAACATAAATAATCGGTATTGCAATCACTTCTAAATATCACACTTTACTACTTAAAAGAAATCATAATAAAATGTAACACTTTTTTGTTTCGTTTTCCTTTTATTTTTTAGCTGTCGTTAATAAAATTCGGATTAAAACCAAATTAATGTTTTACCAAGAGAAAACAATAAAAAACAAGTAACAACATCAAACGAATTTTACAACTCCCTTAGTCCTTTTGATTTTTCTATTGAATAATTCATAAAATACCAACCACCACTTTAGATATTTCAGTAAAAGATAAATGTACAATAGCTAAAGGGGTGGGCAGGGAATTGATTGTGTTTTAATTTTAACTGTAACATTTATTAATGTTTTATAATTTAGTTTCATTTATTTACTTATGTTGGCACGGTTATGGCTACTAGGATTACATAAAATTTGTTATCAATTTTGTTAAGGACTTTCGACGACTACTTATCTCGTGTCTTTTTTATTTTTTCGTTTTTCTTTATGGTTGTTGTTGTATCTTGTTTTGACCTTCGCTAGGAATAATTTGTGCGTACAAGTGTTTGTGGCTGCTGTCTAAACTCAATTTGTAATTTGATGTCGCCCAGTGTTGTTTGTGTTGTGTTAACCCTTCTTTTAAGGGTTGATATGATATATTAAATTTGTCATTGTATATGCAACATTGTTAGTTGAGAGAGGGGTTTTCAAACTTTTTTAGTCATAAGTTTCTAATAGTTTTATGTGAATTTTTAATAAATTTACATTTAAGGCAATATTAAATTAGAAAAAATGTCACTACACCTGAAAATGGAAAGTGGTGTTGTATTTCTTTGAACATTAAGGGATGGTGTCGTGATATTGGTTTTCATTTCATAACTCCAAATTTAATGTCATCATCAATTGAAATACTATATGAGGGGAGTGCGTTTTTAAAGAAATTGCTGTAATAACCTTTTACATTTTAAAATCACAGAACCACGCTAAAAGAATATTTCAATGGGCAAAAAACTATTATCTTAAAAATGCGATCAAATTACACAAGATAATATTTGTGGACACAGTGAAATTTCTTAAAGAACAGTAGGTTTGTTGGTGCCCAATTACTAATATTTTGCTTATCATCTACGTAAAAAAGAGCTTTGAAATAAGTAAACAGTAAACAAGTATATGTTTGTGACAACCATTTTTATGATAAAGGACTTACCATATTATGATGCTCTTGGCATATGGATATTATAATCTGAGAAGAACATATTATGATATAATAATTCATTATAAAAATGATTTTCACAAACATATGTATACTTGTCTAGTGTAACCAAATACAATCATGTGAATCGCAAATTAACCATATAATAGCTACCACAATCATGTAAGTAACTGTGACTATAATATTGTTAAAAATCTTGTAACAATGTTGAAATGGTTACAGTAAACATGTACAACTATATTTTTTCTCTGCGTGTAGAAAATTCTGTTAGAATATTGGACAGATTTGTGTTCAGCGTAGAAATAAAAATGGCGATATTGGTTAATTTTATCAGGAGGATAAGCTGATAATTGTTATAAGGTTCAAATAGCCTAAACATTACTCAACTGGCCTGGGTCTCTCTATCGACGTCCTATGATAAATTTATATTAATAACAACGAAAATGATATGACTTCAAAGTTGATATTATTTGATGTAAGTATGACAAATACAACAATTATTAAGCATTTTAGTTGCCCTTAAAATAATCACATCTATTTAGTTTTTAACCCTTTTCTGTATGTGTCAAATATACCTGGTACAAATGATACTTACGTAACAGTAAATATTGTGAAGGATATTATAAAAATTGCTGAGTTTTTGTGGAAAACTATAAAAGCAAGCCTTTAGTAATGAGAAGAGTGTATTGTATAGATTTTTCAGCAACAATTTTTTTCGAAAATTGAGAGTCAAGCATTTGTTCTCGGATAATCATCGAAATCAATTTTTTGTAAAAACAGAACCTTTTTTTAATCTTCGAAAATATATTAATAAACCTAAATTTTTGAATAACAATCTTGTCAGGTCTTTGCCACTGTTAATTTTCGCAGCTAGCAGTCAAAATCGATTTTCTTTAGAATAAGCTGAAAAAATTGCGAATAATAAGAAGCAAATGCCTATTAAAATCATGGCTACCAGAGAAAAATGCTTCGTGATTTGTAATTAGTCATGTGACAATGAGACTAAAACACTTTTTGATTTATTAATAATATAAAACCACAAAATACTTACTGAAATTTAATTACCCTGGAAAAAGTACTTTAAATTAGCAGACTTCATATTCGGCCTAACCAACCAATAGCAAACAGAAAAATTTCCCCAATGGGTTGTTTATCTTTTCGCTGTTTTTATGTTTAAGTACACGGATTAATTAGCCAAAGATTTATGTTAAATTATATGAAGAGTAATTGCCAGCCAAACAGCCAGCAATGGGACGAGTACATGAGATTGTTTGGTTTCGTTAAGTCTTTGCGGTTAAAATGATAAAACACAAATTAAATACGCATTTAATTAAAATAAATAACAATATACATTATACAGCATTCAGCTACATACTTACATCATGTAAAATTTTACCCTTCTGTTTAAGATTTTATTTTTCAATACCAAAATTTATTAATGAGAAAATAAATTTAAGAATTCACAGAATTAAATCATAACTTCTATATATTTTTTTCTTTAAAGGAGATTTTATTTATCTTCTTAGTAAATGGTATTTTTAAAGGGAATGTAAATCAAATAGTGATTAAGAATTATAAATATTGTAAAGAATTTTCCGTTGCTAGGTATGTATATAATTAGGTTTCAAGAAAAGTTCAAAGGTCATTTAAAGAAATTCTAAGTAAAACTGTTTTATAAGCCCACTGAACGCAACACAAACAGAAGATGTGGGTAAATTTGATTTCGCCATTTCGTTTGTAACACATTGGTTCTACACAAAATAATATGTATTGTGGATACTTATTTCTAAACAATCTCTAGATAAAAGGGGGTTAAATTTTCACCTAATATTACATGTAGATCATACTTTTAAAAACAATTCAGACCCAGCATTAGCTAACATATATGTCCAAAAATTAACAAAATAAATTGAACTGGAGAAACGCTTTGGATTAAAATATATGCAAAATTTTGTTCGGACTTGCCACTATTATATATATTATTTTTCCGATAACATTTAAATGCATGAATTAAGCAAGTTGACTACGGCTTCCTTTTGAGAAAACGGCTTGATTTTGGAAAAAAAATTCAATTTTTTTTATTTTGACCCCCTCTAACTCCGACAGTTTTTGACCGATCTTGTTGAAAAATTATATCTGAATTACTATAACCTTGGTAAAAATTTCATTGGAAGACTTCGACTTTAAAAGTTGGTTCACTTGACATGAAATCCCCCATATGTATATTAAGACATTAAACTTATTTATAAATGTGCTGTATTTGTTTTATTTTATCAGTAAAAGTTAGTAGAGCTTTTTATTATTTCAGTTTATAACATTCAGGTTTATTCATTCTTCAAAAGTTTAAACCCACATTCCCCGTATCCAGCTAAATATTTTGAAGATTTTTTATATTGCCAAGAAAGATGAAAGATATATTATTTATGTTATTTTGACATTTTTGCTATTTGAGTTGAAAATAGAATAAATAATTGGGCTAAAATACACATATATTTTTCTAAATGTCAACATGCCAGGCAAATATTTTTCATGCAATTTTGTTATACTCATGTCAGTGTCAAACTGTTTGCAATTTTAGAAATTTTGAAACTGTTTTTCATATAAAAATTTCTTATCAAAATCTTTATTGATTTCTGAAGTGGGAGTAGGTAAAAAAAAATATAAATAAATGACTTTAATAGGATAGAAGGGGAAGCATTCACCAAGTGTTCTTGTTTCAAATACGTAGCTGTGTAGTTTTGCTATTTCAATCTTGCCTGTCTCTTCTTGTTATGCATTTTTTAAAACATTCCTCAGTTCATTGTGGTTTTTTTTAATTTTTTAAAGACCTTATTTTACATTGTTCTGTGACATATACACACCAACTAAATATCATGTAGCTGATCGGGATGTTCATGGGGATATGATGGTTTCATCCACCAAAGAAAATACTGGGTAAAGCCAGGCATCTGGCGATTGAGCCCCAGGAGGAGTTCTGTGAATGGATGAAATTTTTTTCACACTTCCAATTAATTAATCAGAACAGTTGTTGACTATTATTGATGTTCAAGCTAAAACTAATATATTAAAAAACAAATACATATCGTTACCTTAATATAGAAACGCCCTAACTCGTTTTTTCTCAAAATTTAGTTTTTTCCATACTTCGATAGATAATCCCGTAATACACCATTAATAAAATAAAATTAAATGTCACAACATTAAATTGGTTGAAGACCTTCATAAAAGTCTGTGTTAAAAAAAAAATTGCAACTACAGAACTTTAAGTTTTATTAAGTTGTTTCCTTCTCCTCTAAAATAATGAAAATGTTAGTTAGGGCATTTCTATATTAAAGTAGCGACATACAACATATATTTACTGGTGTAATGTTTTCAGAAATTTTAGAAAAACAAAAAACAGTTAATCACGTTGGTCTCCGATGTAAAATAAATCTTTCAGAGATGGTACAAGATCGAAGAAAATGTTATTAATGTAACAAAATCGATTAGTCTATTTTCCAGTTAATGGGTGTCAGATGTACCCTTATGGCTTACAGTCCCCCTTCTATCCTACTATAAAAAAAGATTATCTTTTATGCACTTTCGTCTTAGATGCTTTCAAAAATTTGTAAAATTTCTACTGGAGATATTTTGCAAGCTTATTAATGCCTACTAACTGCACTAGGTTATTTTTTAACCCCTATTAACACGAAGCCTTGTTATGCGTTAACTAATAGTTATACTGTCGGTTAAAATTATTTTTGTATGAAAACTGTCAGTATAACTATTAGTTAACACATAACCAGGCTTCGTGTTACTGGGGGTAAGTGTACAAAATAATATTTACTGCTTTAAAAAATATCAGAATTGTACTTAAAATTCCACAAATAACATACAATTTGTTTATGAAAAACTTCAATTGAATTCTATTGCAATTAAAAATTATTTCCTCTAAGAAATTCAATAAATAACAAGTAATAGTGTTATATTCGGCTGTGCCGAATCTTGTATACCCACCATCAATAGTTATGCTACAATTAAATATGTTTCTTATATAAGGGTTATATGGGGGCCGATCCTCACAAAAGTTGATAAAAAGGTTTAGGGTCATATAAAACATGCCATTTTCTGAGGGTGATCTTTTATGGGGACTAGGGACAAATGTTGCCCGATTATCGCCATACTTTACAGTATAAATACAGTACAAATTAAGCTGTTTCAATGCACCTTTCGGAAAGAACTCGTTCTTCCAACAGACAGAATTTACAGAACAGGGAATATTTGCGAAAAATTTCAGCCAGCTAGCTACTTTCATTTGAGTCCTATCGGTTCTGCAGCTAACAGATAGACGGACGGACATAGTATATAGATAATCGTAGAATCTAATGAAAACCCAGGGTATATATAATTTTTGGTTCTACGACTAATATTTCGATATGTTACCAACGGAACGACAAAATCAATATAACCACCATATTTTTTGATGGTGGGTATAAAAATATGTACATATCGCTAATTTGCTGCAACAACGTCATAATTCAAAAAAGGTAGATTCGAGAAAAACGGCTTTAAATGTTTTATGATATTTTACTATTTCTTAAATAAATTTTCAACAAATCATGTGATTTGAGAAATAAAACCTGATTTAAACAGTAGATATTAATATCTTTCTAATCAGTATTTAACCCAAATTTTTACTTGTCAAATATACGAGAAAACATGAATTTTAATTTTAACGTTTACAACAAAAAAAAAACACCCTCATACGAAAAATAATTGACTTATGACATATTTTGTATTACTCAGTTCAAAACACCCAGATTTTGAGTTAAGACGTTGTTGCAACAAATGAGCGATATGTATGTACACAAATGATGATAATCAATAATAATTTTTAACAAGTATTTTAATGATAATGTGATGTTTCCTACAATTCTCAGTTTTTCGCTCGTTAATTTTTTAAAACATTAATTGTTGGCAGTTATTAGAGCATAAATATTTTAAATGTACATACTTTTATTAATTTTTTATATGTATGTTTTTCAAAATTTTTATTGAAATATTTAATGAACCATCAAAATGTAGCCATATTGTATTATTTAATTTTTTTTTGTATTTGGTTTGCCATTTTCAACAACAAATACACAAAAGTTAAATATAAAATGCTATCAATTGTTTACACATGCTTAATTTATAACAATGCCAATATATGATTGACAATTTTATTTCATTTCAATTTATTTATTTTATTTTTCTTACGTATGTAAGTTCTACTACATACATATATTTTTTTTTTATTTCTATTTGTTTATTTTTTTCTTTTTATAATATTTCAAAAATAAATAATGCAAAAATGCAAAATAAATATGTATGTAACTAAAAAAAAGAAAATTAAAGATATGAAAAATAAACTAATACTTATATAAATACTCGTTGTACACAAATAAATAAATACTTTTGGAATTGCAAATATAGGGGGAATGAAATATTTGAATTCATTTAAATATTTTTATTGGTTTTTTGTCAAAAGCTTTTATTGACAAATTTTTTGGACAAATCTTATACATACATATCGCACTGGTTCCCCTAAAGAGCGTCAACACAAAATTTTTAAATTTTTCAAAAAAAAAACACTGTAAAAATCTGCTATTATTTTCTCTACTTTTTCGGCAAAAAATACAGTTGTAACCGTACAGTTGTTTCATTGTAATGTATTGAAAAACAAAGAGTTTTTAGTTTCTACTGAAAATTTTAAAATTTTGAGTTGACGCTCTTTAGAGGAACCAGTGCGATATGTATATGTATATACAAATGGTGTACAAAAATTTATAGTAATTCGTAAAATGAGAACGGCTGGGCTCTTAAAAGTTAAAATCCATTTTTGCACTGTTGAACATCGGCAGATAAATATATAACATTTCGCCATCTTTTCATTAAAAATATCAAATATTGAAAAATTTGACCTTTGACTTTCACGATTTAAAGGTTAACGTTTTCCGATTTTAGTAAAACTATCAGAATATATTTAGAATTACCAGTACTATAGTATTGTGAATAGGTTTCACAAAATTTATAACAGTAAGGAAATGGGACTCATTCGCCAAAATATGGACAAGAAAAGTTTTTCTTGAAAATCGCAAAATTTAAATTGCAGTTACGGAAAAACTGTAAGAGATATTGACATAAATTTTTCACATTTTTATTCCCTATTATGATCTCAATAAATCCTAATGTGATGATCAAAAAATTATTAAATTTGATTAACAAAATTTTTATAAATTTGAAAATGGAGATTCAAAACAGCCGTTAAAAAAATATTTTTCTTTGGCCATAAATGCGAATAGGTTAACTGTATCCTACGAAGACAAAAACTCATACACAAGTACACACGGATATATTTTAAATAAAAATTAGCTTTTATTTTAATTTTTCTTGAAATATGTTAATTTTTTTTCCTAAATCTCTTGTTCAAGTGGTCTGAGACACATTAGTGGTCTGGCGAATTTGTAATAACTTTAAAATTTGTTAACCAAATATTGTCGTTTATATCTTATTACAATGATAATTACGTACCCATTTCGATTCTTTTACATTCAATTGCAAAAGTATTTATTTAGTAGCAAAATTTTTACAAAAACTGAAAAATTTGCCGAATTTTCCGAATTTTGGCGATAATACAGTTTTTGGGTCATTTTGACCCAAAGAAGATACAGGGTTAATTTGCAAAAATAGTTTTTTCTTTAGCAATTTTTTACAATTTACTTGGAATGGTAGGGAAATGTTTAACTTTTGTTAAGTGTTACAATAAAACTTTCAAGTAAACCAATATAATGAAATACCATAAACAAACTCTTTATTTTGGAAATATGGCAAAACCACATACCATATGTTTCTCCTTATAATTTATGACGAAATGTTACAAATTATTTTGCATAACTTTACTGAAATATGGGTAACTAGAGACAATATACTATATTAGATTGCTGCAACGAATTTTTGATACACTTACTGTAATATATTGAATTAATCTTTTCAATATTTTAACACCAACAGGATTTTAGTATCAAGTAAATTAAAGCTAAATTAATACTTAAAAATTAGGAATTTTTTCCCATTTTTAGATTTTTTTAAACATTTGTAAAATATAAATTTATTCAAAGTTTAGGCCATTATTTGCTGTAATCTTTTCTCATGTTTCTGGCAACATATAGATTCCGAGCCAAAAGAACTGCTGATATTTTGAGGCCAAGAATGAATCAAGCCAATTTCGGACACTCTGTTCTTAAGTAATGCATATCCCAGAGAGAGCTTTCTGCATCGATCAAAACAAATAGTATTCGGACGGTCTAAGGTGTGGACTATAAGGCAGGTTTGGCAAAACTTCCCAACCACTTCAGTCTAAATAGTTTTCAACAGGTATAGCTTAACATGACAGAGCGTTGTCATGATGGAATATTACGGTTTCATATCTAGCAGCATATTCGGTAAATGGTAGCTTCAAACGAATCAGTTGCATTCGAAACAGGTTCCATGTGATGATCTGGTCAGATTGCAACAGTTCATAATAGATAGGACCCTTCTCGTCCGGGTATTTGGCTTTGGTTTCGATTCGGCTGATAAGTAATGATTCGGTGATAAAATGTTTTTCTATTATAGCATACAAGCATCATTTTGGACAAGCAAAATTGTATTTCCAGGTCTCTCGTTTTCAATTCATTTGGTACTATATTTCTGCTGCTCGCAAACGTTCTGTAAATTCTGCTTGAGTTGCTCCCAATAATTTTGTGAACTCTTTAAGTTTTACAATAATCTTCATGGAGTAATACAAATGCCTGGGCAATCTTTGCCTTCTGCGTCAAAATCACCACTTCTGAACCGCACAAACCATAGGGTACAACTAGAGGCGCAACTGAGAGTAAGCTGAGAGTAACAATAACTACTCTCTTCACACGTACTTGTGATATGTGAATTCAACATACTTTTGAGAGAATTAAATACATCAAAATACTTGAAATTTTAACTTTGATTTTCCGACTAAATACAGACCGAACCACTTTATTACACTTTTACACAATATTTGGCAAATTTTTTGAATACTTTTCAGAACACTTTTTTACCGAAAAACGTTTATTTTACTCAAACGAAAAAAAATATTTTTTATTAATTTTTGACACTTAATTTTATTTGTGGTGGAATTTAATTTATTGAACAGAATTTAAATTTTTGGTATTGAAAATAGAAGAAAATTTAAATAAATTAAAATTTAAACATTTTTATACAACTGAAAATTAGAAAGGCACCAATACAATCTCAAAACTATGTACTAATACATTCTCACGACTTAGGTTTTTGACAACAGACTTAGGTTTTTTCCCTCTCAGTAACGCTTCTATGGATATATTATTCTATGGCACAAACCATCTCTCGCATGTTGACACCGAGGAGAACATTCACATATGTTGGTATGAATTAATATTCAAGTTTAAGATTCCGTGTATTATGATCCAAAGTATTTTTTATATGCGAACTTCCACAGATTTTATTAGGGAAATGTATGAATTTTAAAACCAATCAACTCTCATTTAAAGCATTTCCCTTTTTGGTTGACTCTTCTATAAACCAAATATACTCATAAGGACAACATCTTACCACTAGGTCATTATATCTATGTCATAATTGGTACTATATATATTACATACAGTATAACAAAACTAATATGCAACTCATTTCCATTAGATACATACATATGTATAAAAAGAAGAAAACTAAATTTTTATAATAATATTTCTTTTTTTAATATTTCTCATAAAAGCCACAACAGCACAACATAAAATATAGGACAACCGCATGCAGATTCACTACTCTTTCATTTTTGGGGTCTCACTTTGCATGCACATTAGGTTGGCGACAAAAAAAAGTTGTTGCTATTTCCAACAAAAATTTAAATTTTATGTAATCTAATAGCGTTTTTTTTTGTGACACAAAATTTTGCCAACATATTTTGTACCAGTTTTTAAAGGTTATCCATAACCTCATAATGTGTTACACTTTTAACGATCACAATAGAAGAAAAACCTTTACCATTATTTTATGTAGCTTCTATATACTTATTATAAAACTATACTTTTTGTTTATATTTTTATACTTTTAATCAAAAAAAAAATACAAACACAAACGAAATTCAAAAACAATAACAAGAAATGCAGCTGCCATAAAGCCCTTTGATAAAATTGAGGATGAAACAAGTAGCATATTTTCGCGGTTTTAGAGCAACATTATACGGCTACCAAACTGCATTGTTTCAGAAAAGAACACAAAAAAGGGGTAAAAGGCAAGACCTTCCTCATGATACAAATATTTCATATGTTTTCTTTGCGAAATATGAAAAAAATCATAAAAACATGAATAAAGACCTTTAAATCCTTTGAAAAATTTTAAGAAATGATCTCCTCATACAAACTTATTTTTACTCCATACAAACGGGTCATCCTAATGTACATACACTGAATCAATTAAGTCTCCGTACAGAAACACTTTTAATATAAACTATCAATTTATGGTCACTTTTCAATACATATTTACAAATTTTTTTAATTAATTTTATAAAATTTTTTATAAACTAGAAATCAACATAAAAAAAATACAAACATTTTCATTAAAAACATAAAAATTTACATAAATTCAATAATTGTACTAAAAGTATCACCAAAAAGTCTCCGTACAGTTGACCGTTTTAAGGCAAGGAACCCCAATGTGAAAATTAATTGCATTTAATATGTGGTAGGTCTTCCTTGCTGAGCAATTGCAGCATTTAAATGGAATGGACCAGCTTTGTTGTTGTCAGGGAATGCAAAAATAAGCAAATTTCAATGGATAGATATAAAATTATTATTTACCTGCAAAATGAAGGAAAAAGTCTAACTGAAATCAATCATATTGTAAAAAAATCACGCTCTTCCATTTAGTACGTTATTCAACAGTGCAAAAAAATCGGAACAATGGCAAATAAACCAAGAAATCACCGTCCAAGAAAAGTAGACCACCACTTAGAGAGAAGAATTGTACGATTTGTAGAAGGTTATCCAAAACTTAGCGCATGTGTAATTGCGAGAAACTTGAAAACTAATGATGAATTAACGGAAAACCCCCAAACTGTAAGAAACGCTCTTAAACTAAATGTATACAATTGTCGGGTAAGCCGTAAGAAGCCGCTTGTTCGAAAAGTGAACATGAGAAAGAGATTGGATTACGCTATTGAGCATATTGATAAAGATTTTTTTTTTTGAATCGAATTTTTTTAGCGATGAAAGTAAATTTAATATTTTTGGTTCTAATGGAAGAAAAATGGTATGGAAAAAGCCAAATACTGAAATGGATCCGAAGCATATGACGTAACCGTAAAGTATGGAGGAGGTTACGTAATTGGTTGGAGTTGCATGGCTTCATCTGGGGTGGGAAATCTTATTTTTATTGAAAAGACGATGGATAAATATGCATACCTTAATATATTAAAAGAAAACTTAAAACAAAGTGATGCAAAAATTCTGGTTGTGGCCGTTTGTATTGCTTCCAATAAGACAACGATCCCAAACACACCTTTGGATTATCAAAGGAATGTCTTATTTATAATGTTCCTAAGCAATTAAATCGCCCAGCTGAGTCACCTGATCTCAACCCGATTGAGCATCTATGGAATCACTTGGAAATAAATATTCGGCAGCACAATATATCGAGCAAAGATCAGCTAAAAGCCGTTATAATGGAAGAGTGGTATAAAATAGATTTCCTAACAACAACAAAGCTGGTCCATTCCATGCAGTGCCATTTAAATGCTGCAATTGCTCAGAAAGGAGGACCTATCACATATTAAATGCAATTAATTTTAATATCGGGGTTCCTTGCCTTAAAACGGTCAACTGTACGGAGACTTTTTTGGTGATACTTTTGGTACAATTATTGAATTTATGTAAATTTTTATGTTTTTAATGAAAATGTTTGTATTTTTTTTATGTTGATTTCTAGTTTATAAAATTTTTTATAAAATTAATTAAAAAAAATTTTAAATATGTATTGAAAAGTTACCATAAATTGCTAGTTTATATTACAAGTATTTCTGTACGGAGACTTAATTGATTCAGTGTATGTATATTAGTTCCATTTATTTTCCAGCAGTTAAGCAAGTAGTCAATGTAAACCTTATAGACAGTAATTGTCACTAATATCCTATCACTTGGCTGACTCCAATTTATATATTTTGGGTCATTTGACACGTATGTGGTCTTTGTAGTGCAGAGATAAGAAAATTAGTTACTTTATACATCCCAGGTAATATAGCGTAAAGACAATTGTCACTTTAGTATCTCTCAAGTCATCTAGAGTGAACGTTTTGTGAGTAATACGTTAAAACTTGTTTTATAAAAATTGTTTTATTTTAGCTTAAGTATACTGATATCCCATGTCAGTCTCAATTGATTCTCAATAAGGGGGTCTTCGACCCCCTGCTAAGGACATGCTAACTATTGAAGTTACTAGTTTCCATCCTAAATGATGGGTAAAATCACTAGTTCGGGACTGTATCCTAGAACTGCTGAGTTCAGTTAGTACACATACATATACAAACATGTATCACATTTCTACATTAAACCAGCCCCTTTTCGTATGAAATATTTACAAAATTAATTTTTAAAAGTAAACTTTTGAGGTAATCAAATAAAGATAACGATCGGTAATGGAATCTATCTAAACATAATCTATTTTAAACATGAAATCGATTTCCGACACCAGTTCTTATTACTGAATTATATCCATATTACCCACTCAAATCAAATTTATTTTAAGGACAGATCTAATGTACATGGACACATATTCATTTTGGGCTATACATATGTGCATTTTTAACATTTTATTTATTTTTCCTTTTTTTTTAATTCTTATGTTAAAAAATGAAAACAATTATTACAATACCACAACCAGGTCAAATTTAAACAAAACAAAATAAAACACAATAAAAACATAAAATATACATAACAAACGTGGTATGTCAAAGGAAAAACATAGAAAAATATTTTGTGGAAATAAACACAATGTACAAAAAATATTATTTTTTCTAACTACTAGTGGTTTTGAATACAGAAAATATAATAAATATGAATGTAAAAGTGTAATACATATTATAAAATGTTTATTCATCATCTTTAAATTGTTAGACAAATGTTGACTGTAGGGAAAGTAAGCACAAAAGAGCAACAAATCATTGACAAAATTTACCTACTCAATGGATTGTATTATAGGGGGCTCACTCTGCTAGCAATTAAATATTAATTCATTAAATTTTGTTCTACTACCACAGAGAATTATAAATTGAACACTAAATTGAACTACTAAAACGAAAGGACCTTAAAACATTTAACTATTCACCTAATTAATTTAGCCAACACCACTTTTTCAATTTAATTTATATATCGCTCATTTGCGGCAACAACGTCGTAACTCAAAATCCAGGTGTTTTGAACTGAGTAATACTAAATATGCGCTGTTCTTTCGCCTTTCATATAGTTTTATCAGTTTTAAAAATTTTTTTATGAGAGTGTTTTTTTTTGTAAATTAAAATTCATGTTTTCTCGTATATTTGACAAGTAAAAATTTAGGTTATATACAGATTAGAAAGATATTAATATTTACTATTTAAATCAGGTTTTATTTCTGAAATCGCATGATCTGTTGAAAATTTATTTAAGAAATTGTAAAATGTCATAAAACATTCAAAGCGGTTTTTCTCGAAACGACTTTTTTTGAATTATGACGTTGTTGCAGCAAATGAGCGATATATATGCAAGTATTTAATTATATATTTTCAAAATAATTCAATTTATTTCCATAAATATTTAGCTTTCCCTTTTGTTTCAATATTCTAATAATCGTGCTCTAAATTATACACACAAATATATACTAATTGAAATAATTAGTAACTAACATTTAAAATTAAATATATTGATTAATATTTTGTAGTTCTAGGAATATTGTTTTTTTTTTATTTTTATTTTTGTTTCATATAAAAGAAAATCAATAGCCCGATGAAACCCACTACATTGTGTGTTTAGTAACTATTGTTAAAACAAAGTAAAATATATACAAAAACAATACAAAGCTTCAGCAAGTTTCTGTGTAAGCATACTTGTGTATTTGTACGAGTCTGTATGTTTGTGTTAAATTTTGTATGTATACAATGTTTACATTTTTAACAAGCCTTTTTACATTATAGCAACACATCCTGTATACATTGTTTTATATACACCTCTTTTATATCGAACAAAAAAAAAAAGTTATTTTTAGCTTTAGTCACATGTAAAGAGGAAATTTTATTCTAACACTTTCAAAAAAAATATGGGCGTTTTTTCATTTTGTTATTATTTGTTTAGAAAAAAAAATATTATGTGAGGATTTATCATAATTGAACGTATATATACTAAAATATAGCCATGTAATATATGATTTATACTCAAAGTCATGGATGATGATGACGTTATGAAATTATGTCTTTATTATGTTGTGGAAATTAGAGTTAATTATATGTTTTTATAAGATTTAGAGTGCCCTATTATTTTTATCTTTGTTCATATCTCGGCCAATTTAGATGACCTTAGCCAATTAAGAACTAATTTTGAATTCTAATTGAATCGATCCCATATCATATCAGGTTCGCAAGTCATTTAAGGACTTCTAAAAGTTAATTTTTACCCTTTAATGCATATTGTTGCCAATTGTCTACATAACAGTTCCACATAATTTTTGACGAATATAAACTTGATACTAATTCAGATTCTAATTCCGAAAAATCAAATGGAGTACGAAAAGTTTCAGTTAAAGAAATTCTAAATCAAACTAAAGCTAAAGGAAATATAATAAATAAAAATCAACAAAATATTTGATATTTTATAGAAAAATAAAAGTAAAAATCATGCATTTATGGGTTAATAAAAATATGGACAAAACAACAATATCTATTTAAGGATCCCAAAAGTAACTCAATTCTTTGAAGACACGAGAAAATCACACTTAACTTTTTAAACATATTTCACTAATTATTTAATATGAATTGCACATTAATCAAAACATAATTTTAAATAATATTAATGATTTCTAGTTCCATTGAACTCATTTTCGGACATTAATACCGAAAATCGATGTCAGTTACCTTGTCTTTTTTTACGTAAAATGGAGATTTTCCAAAAAAAAAAATTATTTTGATATTTTACGGAATTAAAGCAACTTTACAAATCATTTCTGAAAAAACATTAACTAATTGACTCAGCATGATAATTTACCCGTTTTCTTACAAAAAATGGAGTTGCCTAGTTTTTTTAATTTTTTAGGTTCAAAATTTGGACCCAAAGATCTTGTGACCCGAATTTGTTCTATTTCGCCCTTTCTCTATTAGTTTTCCGTTTTTTTAAGAAACTATGGAGTTACCTTGTTTTTTTCAAAAAATGCATGGATTTAGCAAGTTTTTACATGAAACGCACTTTCTATTTTTGGTGTTATCTCAATTTTCTCGAAAAGTTACCTTATGGAAACGAAAACTGTAGTAAACTTCGTATTACTAAGATAAAAACAAGTTAACTAGCTATTTAAGTATCGATTTTGCTTTTTTTTTATTAGCATTATCACAGGTACCTGAAAATATGGGTCATGACACCAAAACGTTTGGGAAGTATTACTAAAGAGAACTTATTTTTATCTGTCTATAGATATTTGCAAATCCCCAAAATAACTAACTAAGTTATATGATACAACAATAAACTTAGTTAGTTATTTTTCTAGATACCGTGAACTAATGCTCAAACTTAAAAAATGAAATAACTCCCATAGGGTAAAATTAAATTACTCCCAATTATTTACAGTATTTACATTACCAGGCTGCGGCCATAAACATTTCATTTACTGCAAATATATTTCGAAATACTTGAGCAAACCTTTTCGCCCAGTAACGTAAGGAATATTTACTAAGCGAAGCCGGTTTTTCATAATTAAATAACTCCCAACAAAAAATTATTAAATACATCGAAAAGTGTGTGGGAGGTTTTTCATTTCTTCCTGGGGAATTATTACATTTGAGAGTTATTTCATGTTACCTATTTTCTAATCAAAATCTTCCATATCTCCCCAATTATCATAGGAACCATGAAATTACACCCAATGAAATAATTCAAAACAAAAATTAACTAAGTCATTCCCAAACTTAAAAAATTAAATAAATCGCAAAAGCTAAAATTAAATTACTTCCGATAATTGGCAGTTTTATAGTAATTAAAAGATTAGTTCCAAAAAAGGGAAATAATTCTCAGTATTTATTAATTGTATACTCTGGGATGTATAAAAATTGGTTTCGCTAAGTAAGATTTCTTTTACTGCAGATATGTTTCAAAATACTTCAGAAAACTTTTTCGACCGGCAAATGCAAGGAATCTTTACTAAGCAAAGCCGGTTTTTGATACACAACAGATCAGAAAACCTTTGTAGTTAATGATCTATATTAAACGGGTATCCAACAGTTTTAACTTTTTAAATTTTTTATCTTTCAAACTAGTTTCTTCTGCCGAGAGAAAATATGTTATTGAAAAGTATCTACAACCTTTTCATATATCATTGAGAAAGTCTTATAAAATAACACGATAATATTAAGAATTCAATGAAAAGTTCCAAATTGATCTTTTTTGGAATCCCTTAGATTAATGATCTTTTGAGGTTTATATCACATTTAATTTTGTTCTTTATAAATTGGTATAATATCTTCCTTTTTAATTAGTTCGAAAAAATTAGTCATCTCATGCAGCTGACTAAGCAGCAGGGATATAATTTTATAAAATTCATAGTGTTCCCATCAGGGATATTTTGGACTATGTGTGTTTTATGTACTTCATGTACTGTAACTTTTCGCACTAAATGTTCATATCACTGGCTTAGTTGGCCAGCACACCAATGGTTTGAAATATTTTCAGTATACTTTTCATTTTCTTAGTATTTAGGTAAACTTTTGTCAATGATTCACCGCTCAATTTAATGGAAACAGTCTCATAGCTGCCAATAGCTTACTTGCCCAATTTCCAGAGAACAAACTTGATTTTTGATTTAAAAAATAGTTATTGGAAAAAACATTTATGAATCTCAGTATTTTTACATGTAATTTTCCGTATACCAGCAATCCACCACATATTCACATTACGCAATATTGTAGATTTAAATTCCAAGATGTCGTCTTAGCAAGCAAGCGTCAATTCTTTTAACGCAGAAAATTATTTACATAAAAATGCCAAGAAATTGTACAATATTTTGCTTTAATTTGTTTGAGTGTATAAATACTTAGCAACAACAATTACAACAGCTAACAGCAACACCAGCAACAAAGAAAAAGTGTTGTTGGTGTTTTAAGTAGGTGTATAAGTATGTGTATGTGTACTTGTACTGGTAACCCCCATTAACACGAATCCTGGTTATGCCTTAACTAATAGTTATATTGTCGGTTAAAATTATTTTTGTATGAAAACTGTCAGTATAACTATTAGTTAACACATAACCAGACTTCGTGTTACTGGGGGTAAGTGTGTTGATATTAAAGTTTTCTTTTTTTTCAAATAATGTGCTATTGTAAAAATAAATGCATAGACATACAAAACTAAATATGTATGTATGTATTTTTACATAAGAGTACATCCTGTAATATAAAACTAATACCAAGTTATTGATATGAACATGCCTTGAACATCTATGTATGAGCGATTCTATATTTAATAGCCTTGTAAATTTGTGCACATTTTTCTAGTAATTTATATTTTTTTTTTCCTAGCTCTCCCTTTGCCACTGACAACATATTCAACAATTTATGTACGTATGTATCTCTGTAAGTTTATTAGAGTGACCCAGTTTGTATGGAGGGAAAAAACTTGTCGATTTTCCCAACTAAAATTAAAGCTTAGTTTGTTTGAGGAGACCACAGAATTCCTATCCTGTTGTCAATATTTTGTGAGCTGACTCAAAGGATAAAAAGAACATTTCAGCGGTATTTGGGTAACGTTATATCAATGATAATAAAATTTATAAAAATTAAAAAAAAATAAGTTACCAAATTTGGAATTCTAATATATTTTAAATTCTATAGATTTCTATAAACTCAATTAATAAATCAAAAATTTTAATTTTCATAACTTAAAATTATTTATAGGATATCTGTAACGGGTTTTAGAGGAAACGGTAATAGCATTTATTAAGATAACGGTAGCGGTGACGGCAACATGATTTTAACATGGACTTATTTAAGCTAATTACTTTAAAGTAATACCTTAAAATCCTTGTATAAAATTTACATTTTTCGTAATCTAATTTAGTTCAAAACTAAAGTTGAATTTACATAAAAAATATACGGGTGGACTTGGTTCCCTCGGTATCAAAAATTTAAAACTTTTGTATCATTTACAATATTTGCTGTAAAATTTGCTTTTCCAAAAATATAAGTTCCTTATACTTCATCTTAGACATTTTTTAGAAACTTAAAAACCAAAAGTATATTTTTCCCAAAAAGCTATCGAAAAATCGACTTTTTTAAAAATTCTAAGATGTAATTGATAGCACGTTTTTTGTAGTACTCGACGAGGAGATTCTATATATGTAATTATTTTGAAATCGGAATACAAACGAAGAAATACTCAGTATCATTTTAAAAATTTAACATACCAGAGATAGCCCAATTTGGTTATTCTTAGTTGTGCTCCTGCTAAGCGCATGAGGACTAAATTCAACATTACTTCCTCTTTGCACATGTTTGCACAATATTTATTGAACTCGGAATAACCGTTTAAAAGTTACAGCATTTCGAAGACCTTTCACATGATGCCCATGTTTCATATATTTTCTTTACTAGAAATATGAATAAAACCATAAAAATCTTAAAGAGGACATTTGTGTCCTTTGATCCAGCTCACCAAATACTGAAACTAGGATAAATATTTTGACAAGCGAAATCTAAGAATGAAGTAAGTATTTGTATTAGTTGGGAACATTCACAGCCTTTTTTGGGGCCACCCTATTGTACATATATTGCAAAAAAAAATTCCTTTTATTTTATTGTAGTATTTGGTTTACAGATCATTGACCGTAAATAAATGTTTTCATTCATTGTTTACTTAAACTCATGAATGTAAATGTAAGTGTAAGAAGAGGGCCCAAGTGTATGTGTGGGTGTGAGTGTGAGTGTATCAGTGCATACAAATGGCTAGTATACATACTATAGTGTACAATGTATAAGTATTGTTAGTTGTGTGGTATTGGTTTGGTTTGATATTGGTTTTTATTAAAATGCTTATTTTCATATGAATATTCTATAAAATCGTTACATACTTATACTTAAATGTATGTATATGTGTATTTATATTTCTTTTGAGACATTTTACAGTTTGGTATTTTCAATTAAATTTTCATTAATAAAAAGTATTTTCTGGTAATTAAATATAATTATGCGATTACATTGCATACACATATACCAACTTTCATAAGTATTTCTTGTGTATATATCTGTGTATTTGGTAATTATTTTTTTGCGTTTTCCTTTTTGCTCCATTCTTAAGTTCAGGAAACAGGAAGAAACAATGTATTACCATGGTTGCCTTTTATGTATGTTCAGTCATAATTATTATTGAAGTTATTAAAAATGTATTAATAATATTTATTTGTCAAAAGTGAGCATTTTTAAGGAATCGTTGAGTATGTTTTTTTTATAAGAATCTTAAAATGACTGTAAATGAAGGTTCATTAACGACAAAATTAAAATTCAATTAAGTAACTTTTGTTTGCTGTTGTTGTTTTTTTGTTTAATAAAAGTCTAGGGTATATTAAGGAAAAATTCAAACTATTTAAAAAATAATGAAATATAATTGAATATAAAAACATATTTATGTTAATATCATGTGAAATGTTTTACTATACAATTAATTTATTATTTATAGGTACAAATATAACATTATATGTGAAATTTAAGTATAAAATAAATATTTGAGAATCAATAAAATACAAAGTGTGCCTTAAATGAATGTAATGACTAATTATGGACCGATCATCACAAAATTTGGTGGCCTGACTTCTTTATAAATAGAACTTATTTGTGTTGTATTTTATTTTGATACCAACATTTGAAAATGGGCATTTATTCCAAAATGACACGAAAAAAATGTTATCGTAAATAACACAACATTTGCAATCGCGTGGTGCTAGGCCTAAAATTTGGTTATAGGCCCAATGTACAACCATTTAAATTTACAAATAACCATTAAGTTTCTATATGTGCAAACAATTGTAGTATGCTTTTGCATTAGTGTTGTCTTGTTGATGATTGTCAAAGCTAATTCTCATTCGCTCTATAGTTTTATTTGTATAATAAATTTAGCTTTCCTAAAGCGAACAATAAATTTCTGTGAATTTATCAATAATAATTAAATTGAGAATTTAGCACATTAAACTAAAATCTATTAAAATTATTTTTTTTATTCTTTGGATCACAATATGATTTCATTGGACCATAATATTATTTCATTGGCTAAAAATGTGATTACTTTGTGATAACCTAAAAGTTTTAATATCAAAAAGTAAAAAAAGAAAAATGTAAAATATATTTTACTTTATTTCACACAAACAGCAACCCCCCCCCCCCCCAAAAAAAATGGTTGACCTGGATACGTGCCTGCTTTGCGTAATATTATAATTGCTTTGGATCATAATATGATTACTTTAGAACATGTATGAAAAGGATATTACGACTTTATTTAATCATAATATGATGATAATATGTTTACACTACAATCATAAATCTTATCATAATTGTCCAATTCACAACTTAGTTGTATGTTGTATGATACAACTATTGTGGTTGTGAACACAAATTTCTCCAAGTCGTAAGTTTACCTTGTGTAGCGTTGAAAATGCCAAAAGAGGAAGATGAAATCTAACATTCAAAAGTATATTAATATTTAAAATTAATAATGCAAGCGAACAATAGCAAGTTAGTGTCTGTATTGTGTAAAAAATGCAAACAATTGACAAATATTTAAAACAAATTATCGTTTTTCATAAATTAAATAAATTAATTGATTTCAGTGTCACCGTTTGTTTGTTATTTTGAATTAAAATGAGCTAATTTTTTTGTTTATGTATAGATATGAACTTTTGGTAACACTTAAAATTTGAAAAACATATGTAAAAATGTTGTAGGTGTTGTAAGAAATATTTATATAGAAATTATCAACAACATTTGTACTACTATTGTAAATTCAGACCACTTATAACTCATACCAATGTACAACGTCAGTTGTGAATTGAACAAATATGTTGGTCTTAGATTATGTTTACCACAAATAAGTTTTTTCTCTGTGTTTTGTGAAATTTGTGGTGATACTTATTGGACACTGCTACACGTTCAATATATATTGATCGCGATCCATTATCGCGATATTTATTGAATGTGTAGCATGCAGTATTGATGGATCGCGATCCAAATCGCAGAATAACCTAATTTTGCGTGATCCATTACAATGGATCGCGATTCAAATATCACAATATATATTGAACGTGTACCAGTGCCCATATAAATCATATATTTCTGACTAGGGATATGCAAATGCATGTTTTTTCTCGCACTTCAATGTAGATTATCATATCACATATTTTTCTGCAAAATGGCATCGCTTTGTTAGTGTACATTTTAATGATAATGCATATATTATTACACTTTCGAATTTTTTTTAAATATTGAATCAAATGTTTTCGATGTTGTATGGAAATTTTGTTTTATAAAACTTTGATAAATTTAAAAAAATATTTATGAAAATATGGTAATGTTTAAAAAATTCATTACCGTAAACACATTGTAACATCACACAAGTCGCATGATGGAGGCTCTAAAGATTATGGCGTCAAAAAAGTATTAATCCTAGGATATTATAATTAGTATATTAATAGTTTTCTCTAGAGATCGAAAATAACTCGTCCATATACCAAAAAACCCAAATTGTGATTTATATTTTTGTGATAAAAATAAATCACTGAAAATAACAGTTATAATATGATTTCTATTTAAATGGTTTGGTATGACCTTTTTCGTTTTTGATGTTTTTTAATGGTCTGTTGTGAGATAAACAATTCATTTGTTCTTGTACTTAATAACTGTTACTTTCACTTTTATTTACATACAATAACATATTATTAGTAATTTTTTAAGAAATTATGGAAATAATATGATAAGTATGAAGTATTGAAGTCTGAGTAACAGAAATGAGATTTTTTTTTAAAATTTTTATTAATCTTTGGATAAATTTTATACATTTAAGCGTTGTTTGCATCAAATGCATTTATGCGATTTATTTTTCATATTCGCAAATAAAAGTCGCAAGCTGACCTTTTCGAAAAAAAAAACAAATTATAAATCACTCATCCAGATTATGTGTGTTTGTTTCTTTTCTGTCTCAACCCCAAACCTTAAATGTTCTCGAATAAATCACTCTCTCAGTGATATATCATAAAAAATTATTTTTAAATGGCTGCGAATGAGAATTTACCATTGAAATGACAGTGAACCCGTTATTTTCGGTCTCTGGTTTTCTCAGAAGAACAACTATATTTTAAAACTTAAACTGTTGTGTATTTTTTGCGCATTGATCAATCCATAACTAAATTTTTAGGTCATATTTGGAATTTTTTAGGTATATTTAAGGCGCATATTTTCCAATAATAAATGCATGGAAATCAGCTGCCATACTTAAGACTGACGAGGTCCTATTTCGTGAGGACAGTTGTATGAAATAATCGTCTGGTCCAAAAAATGCATATGTCAAATTCGATCGAAATATCTTAAAAAAAACAGATATTTTCATCAGACATTATTCTGCCAAAGGCCACTGTAAAAAATAGTTTTGCCTATGTGTGGAATATTTTATTGATCGTTCAAGAATATATACATTCATATATAAATACAAACAAATTCAAATGTTTCCATATCTGAATACGTGTTTGTTTTTATTGCATGTGTTTTATTTTCATATAAATATATATGTATGTTTGTGTATTTGGATATGTGTTGCTGTGTGCATGCATGCATACACATACAATTTGATATTTGATGTGTTATGTTGAGTGCGAGATTTGTGACTTCTGTCTGTGTATGATGCAGTTGTGGCTGCAACTATGACGATTATTACATTGTATGTCATCAGAATGTAAAAAGTTTTTTTTTTCTTTTACATGCATACATAAATATAATCTGCATATAGAATATCTGAGCATATATTTTTTGAATATAGAAATATGTGTGTTCATTTGCAACAGAAATTACATATTTGAATACATGCAGGGGAATTCAAACATGTAATAAGCTTAAGTGTGTGTATGTGTTTGGGTATGTTCATACAATAAATAAATTTAACAACAAAAATAGTAACACTCACACTCATAGAAGTTGTACTAGAAAAAAAAGGTTACATCCGCATCCGCTTTATTTAATGCTATGTTATTTCGTCATTTTTGTACTACTTTTTTGTTAACGTTTGGCTATAGAAATATTTTACGAGGGTTGTTAGATATATAAAATGAGATGTTGTTAAATTTAAGTAAGTTTTAAAAAATAGCTGGTATAAAATAAAAATGGCCATAATAAAAGTTTTCCAGAATTTCGAAATGAGTTAGATTTAACACTTTTGTGTCTCACATTAAAGCTAATGGTTTGTAAAATTTTATTTTTTTTAAATGCGTTTTTTATCAAAACTGGATATATCATAGAAAATCGCCTTTGTACAAAGGATATCTCCTAAAACATCGCCCAAAACTATATATAAAATTTGTAAATAATTGAAATTTTGGAATATATTTTAAAATACACATTTACTCAGAATCAGACAACTAATTTCCTCTTACAAAATAAATCATCATTTCTCAAACTTTTGGCTCAATCCTAATAAAAGTAACATGCAGTTGTATGTTTATACAATTACTACTGTACCTACTATATACAAATATGAACATTCAAACTGTTCGTGCGTATGTATTTGCACAAATTGTACAAATACCTTCATACAAAATTTCCTTATATGTATACATACACCCAGAGAAAAAACATGGTTGTGGTAAACACAGAGCAACATATTGTGACTAGTTTTATAATTGTAACTTATTATGATCATTATTAGTATCATAAAATATCATAATATGTTCTGAAATAATCATATTTTGATACAAATCAATCATAAAATGACCCAAAGTAATTATATTTATGGCCCAATTAAATCATATTATGATCCAATTAAATCATATTATGAACCAAAGTAGTCGTATTATGTATTATTAAAATTTATTTTTGGAAATACAAAATTTTATTTTAATATGTTTTATTTTTAACCCTTTCGGGACGGAGTTTTATTTTGAGAACCAAAATATATATGGTACAAATTTTTGGATATTATGTTCTGTATACTCAGAAATCCTGAAATCGTCCTTTTATCCTGGGACATTGGGATTATAATAACCATTTTTCCTGGGACATAAAATCCCAATCAGTGTTCTTGATGGTTGACTCGAAATTAAAAAATTAGTAAATTTAGATGAAAGTGCACATTTATTTGCATTTGAGAAATGTAATTAGGGATTTAATTTGAGGAATGAACCAAAACACTTGCTACTCAACAGAGGACACAGCGACGATGATTATCTTGCTCTACTGGGATACTGGTCTAATAAAATATAAATGAAGAAAGTCGGGAAATATTTGGATACTCAGATATCAAAAAACTGGGTGAAAATTTATTTTTCAAATGCAAATATCTCAAAAGCTATAAGAGATAATTGATAGCTACGATAGTGCTTGGTGAGGAGATTCTTTATATTAATTTTTTTTTGAAATCGGAACCCCAACGAAGAAATAGAATCGTTATAAAAATTTAACATACCCGAGGTGTCCTAATTCAGGATCCCCTGGCCAAGCTCCTGGGGTATCCATGAGGTCCTAATGCAAAATATAAACTCGTCTAGATTTCCTCTTCACGCATGTCAAATTTCATTCAAATCGGACTAAGCGTTTAGAAGTTA
Source organism: Calliphora vicina (assembly GCF_958450345.1). Lineage (NCBI taxonomy): Eukaryota > Metazoa > Arthropoda > Insecta > Diptera > Calliphoridae > Calliphora > Calliphora vicina. Next base: position 143,162,096 of record NC_088780.1, on the reverse strand, counting down.
CATATTTATTTACCCCATTTTTATACCCTACATCACTATGGTGGGGATGGTATAATGCGTTTGTGCAGATGTTTAAAACGCCAAAAATATTAATCTAACACCCACCTTAAAGTATACCGATCGACTTGTGAAAAAATGGCTGAAATCGAGCCGTTATTTCACCTAGCCCCCATACAAATGTCCTCCCGAAATTGGACTTTATCGGTTATAAATGTTTAATTTATATATTTTTATGATCGGTCCATAATTAATCATAGCTCCCACATACCAAGTTTCCGAAAATCACTTTAACGTGCATAAATCTCCTAAAATGTTGGTATACACACAAAATTCAACATAGATGACTTTCATATAGACATAAATCACACGATATAATTTGATCGGTCTATAATTTGTCATAGCTCCCATATCCGAAAATCACTCACGAATATATATTATTGATATTTTTAAAAGAAAAATGTTTTTGCTCATTTACTTTGTGTAGGGTATTATATGATCGGGTTTGACCTACCATACTTTCTTACTTGTTTTTCTATGCCACTGTGCCGTCTTCCAAACTGCTCAAATTTTAACAATGTTTTAAAATTCATTGTCAAGCTGACATGTACCGATATGTTTTTATTCCTATATTATAATGAACTCTTAAACATGTTATAGGGATTATTTAGATAAGAAATTGAATTGAAAATAAAGAAAATTCGAAAGTTTGAAAATTGCTGGAACGTATTATCCCAGTAGTCCCGAAAGGCTACTAAATTCCAAATTTAAATATTATTGATAAATTCACTGAAATTTATTGTGGTTCGCTCTAGGAAAGTTAAAGATATTATACTAATAAAACTATAGAGCGACACTCCAATGAGCAAACACTCAAAATGTACTTGTAAAAATATCATAGCTTAGACAAACGCCAACACCCACAAATGGTGGGAAAACAGACTATTAAAAGTACACATATTTTGTTTGCATCTTAAACATATTATGACTACGCGTATAGAAACATAACATTTAGGGCCTTATTCAGAAACACGAAACGAAAACAATATTTAAATTTTTTTTATGAAAATCACTCAGTTTTTAAATATTTTTTGAGTGTTTTTCATACAAAAATTTGAGAATTGTTATTCTTTCGTATTTCTGAATCAGGCCCTTAATGGTTGTACATAATATACCTAGTTATCATTATTTAGTTATTCTAAAAATATTTATATTTCGGTGAACCATATTCTTATTTATAATTGCGATGGAAATATAAACGTTTACAGTAACTAAAATATTGTTGAAATTTAATTAAAGCAACAATTATATGTTTACTACAGCAATATGTTGTTACAAATACCATATTATAGTTGTAACCATGTCGAACCATGTTTTTTCTCTGCGTGTACCTACATATATTTATATGCTTCATAACAATTTTCATGACATAGTTTAGCTTAGTTATATAGTTTTACAATTTACATAGTATGTACATATATATGTATGGTTACGTGTACTATATTCTAAATTGTATGTTTGTATAATAATATCAATTCATATGATCTGATGCAGCTGTTTTCTACTTTTTCTCTCCTCATACAAAATTTAATTCCATTTTAAATGGTTTATTTTGTTTTGTTTGTTTGTTTTTCATATACAAAATTTGTTGTATAAAAATTGTTATCCAGATTTATATATTTCTTTACATATAAAAAGGATTTAGTTACTAAAATAATTTTAAAATTCTATATAATTAAATGTTGTCAGATGATATACTTATTTTAAAAAAATTTGGAACATTTTAAAACTGGTTTATATTCGGAAATGAAATAATTATTAATTTTTAAATTATAAATTTCCAGATAAATGTAAATTTTCTAAACTGCTGTAAGAAATATCAGTGACACATATGAAAAAAAAAACTTATAAAACTTTTTTCCATTAATTCGATATATGTACGCATGGTTTTTAACTTACAGAGCATTATATGGAGACATTTTTATGGGGCTAGATGAAATAAAAGACCGATTTCAGCCAGTTTCAATAGGCTTCGTCCTTGGCAGAAACATTTATATGTACAAAATATTGTCGAAATATCACCGAAATTGCGATATTTCGTTGCACACAAGTTTTACATGGACAGCCAGCCATCCAGCCAGCAAGTCAGACGGGAAGACGGACATCGTTTAATCGACTCAGAAAGCAATTCTAAGTCCATCTTTTAGGAGGGTGTCAGACTAAAAAACGCAATATACCCACTATGGTGATGGTATAAAAAGATTATGCATGTAGGGTTAAAAGTAAAATATGAATATAAAATAAAAGTTATTACAACAGAGCGAAGTAACACTCGGTCATAGGACGGCAAGCAATTTGTGGGTAAATTATGAAATATTTGCATTGTATTTTTTACAGAAGATTTTATGAAAAACCTAACTCAAAATTGGACCATTTTTGCTAATTTATCAGTAGACCTGGGGTAAGGTAGACTTAATCGTACAACTTCCGGTAAATAATAACCAAAATGTACTTAATCCAACAAACTGTCGTTCCTCTCCCAAGTTTGCCAATGATTTCTGATGACGTGATAGTAAAAATCATCAAGTTGGAGAGTTGTTCCTTAAAGTATGTTCTTCATAAAAAACTTCCAAGTGTCTGGTAGTTAACTGTTTGATTGGTTCCCAGGAAATGAAAAGACGTAATTACTGTAAGGCTATGTATCTAAATTATAACAAAAAGACAAATTTTCAATTCAAATCCTATATCTAATTAGTCATACATAGCTTTTGCAGCACTTTGATTCATTGCGTCAAAAAAATGTAAAATATTTTATATTTTTTTCTTTTTTGTTAAAACAAATAATTGAATATTTTTAGTTTAATTTTTTTTATATTTTATTGAAAACTCTCTTACAGGAATTAGTACTTATCCATACAGCACGAGTAAATACAAAACGAAAGAAATATCTGACAACAACAAACATTTAAGAGGTCTTAGCAAAAAAAAAATAAATAAAAAAAATGGAATTTGCCTAGTCTTTGTAATACAATCTGCAGTAAATTCAACATCATATGCTTTTGAACTAAGTGAAAAAACGTATCTCGTTGTATTTCGTTTGTTCGTGCAACAACGTGTTGTAAAGCATTTGTTGAAGTATTATTTCAACAATAATACTTTTCACGTTATTTAAATATACGAGTATTTGTGTTAGAAAATAAAAATAGAATTACACACATATAAATACATATATATGTAGTACATACATATCGATGGCTTAATATAAAAAGGCCCTAACTCGGGTTTTTTTTGTAAGTCCAGATTTTCGTTTATTTCGATAAATGGTCCGATTATATATCATAATTAACCAAAAAAATCTCGACTTAAAAAATCACGAGTTAGGGCCTTTTTATATTAAGCCATCGATATGTTGAAATACTGAAAATATAGAAAGAGGTGAATAGGCAATATTTACATATAGAAATCTTTAAAAAATAATAAAAAAAATGTTTCAAATCAATGCCATTTTTAAATAAACTCAAAAGGACATATGTTTTGTTTAGACTTAAAGCTTTTAAGCCCCACCTATATGCTATAATATTTTCAACTACGCCTCTGTCTGTCACTTGTTTCAGACAATTGAGTCTGAAATGTTTATTTTGGCTTTAACTAATGTAAGTAAAACCTAAGGAATAAATAAAGGAATGAAAAGGAAAGATACTTCTGTAAAACAGGAGTAATTCATATTCAAATTCAAATTTTTCAACAAACATTCGAAATATGTAAATATGTATTTACAACCCATATACATAAAATAAACATAAATACAAGTTAGTAGGAAAAAGAAGGGAAAAACTAAAAAAAATAACAAGTTATTTTTTTGTTTATGTTCTTTTTACATGTTTTTTTTATAACACTAGAATAAGATTTGTTGGCTGTTACAACTACTCTTAACAACCGGTGTGTTGTTTGAATAAAAATTTAACTTTACATGTTAGACGATTAATTTTGTAAGCCTTTTCTTTGTTCAGTTTTAAAATTTTATTTTCCTACTATTCTTAAATATTACATATTATGATTTTGTTTAAAATCACCAGATGACGTTATATTTGCAGATTTCTTAGCTAAAAAGAGAATATGACTGACATAATTCTAAGCAAATTCAATAGTGCAAACATTTTTGTGCCAAATTTTATGGACTTTTATTTTAAATTGCGACCTGTAGTTTGATTACAATGATTATGTGGATGGAGAGGCATCGCTTAATCGACTCAGAAAGTGATTCTGAGCAGATAGGTTAGTAAAAAAAATAAATTTAAAGTTCTTAACATAATTATTAAGGTGCTTAACATTACAACTTATAATAAAATATTTTTCTGATACAAGGGTAATATTTAATTATGAATGTTCAAGTAATTTTCTGAGGGGGACTAGGGACAAATATTTCCCGATTTTCGCTATACTTTACAATATAATTTCAGTTTACTTATTAACTAATTTTTGCAATATTTTATCACGATTTCCGCATAAACAACATACATATTTATGACTGCTCAAACAGTATTCCGTGGGGAACATTTGTATGGGTACTAGGTGAAATCATCAACTGATATTTCCCATTTTTAATAACAAATTAAACTATCAACAGAGAATATTTGTGGAATACTTTAGCCAGTTAGCCCCTTTCGTTTGCGTCCAGATAGACAGTCAGACGGACTTCGTCTTAGAATTTCATAAGAACCCATAATATACATATGTATGTTTGTGGGTCTGCGATAAATATTTCGATGTGTTACAAATGAAATGACAAAATCAATATACCCCCATCTTTTTTGATCGCTGGATACTTGAATCTCTGGTCAAGTTATTTTCGAAATATAGGATCTGGTTAAAAATAAAAACTTTATAGAATTCATCAAAGGATACGTCACAGTTTCATGTTCTAATGATTGAAATGTGTATTGAAAGAGCAAATTAGAATGCTATGTTTGGCAACACAGTATTATTACAGAAGTTCATGTTAAAATTAGTGAGAAATTAAGTCGGCCAAGCCAGACCATATAATTCCCTACACTGAGTAAATGAGCAAAAAGTTTCAATAATATTTTTCTCGTGTGGGAGGTATGACTAATTACGGACCGATCTCCATTAAATTAGATCGCGTGATTTCTTTCCATGTGAAACTTATTTCTGTTGAATTAGTTTTGGATACTAATATTTGTATGTGTTTTATGCTCGTTAAAATAGTTTCCATAAGAGAGACTGATATGAGAGCGATGGCAAATTATGAATCGATATTTGTGAAGAATTTCTTTATGATCTTTATGACAAAAAAGTCATATTTCGAGAGGACAATTGTATAGGAGCTAGTTGAAATAATGGACTGATTTCAATCAGTTTCATAACAGCGAAAAAAAATACTTTTGCTAAATCATATCAAAATAGCTTCAAAATCAACTTGTACTTAAATCGACTTAGAACGTGATTTTGAGTCGCAATATACCCTATGAAAGTAAAAACTCAAATTTATATTGTGAATTTTTTTTTTTCAAAATTGTGAATTTCAAACTAATATTAAATGAATTTAGTAATGAGAGAATACAAATGGTTATTCAGAAAAGCAAACAAATAATAAGAAACAACAAATTGAAATCAACAAATACAAATTAATATTGATAAAAAACAAATTCATATATCCGTCATATTATTTATACAATAAGATTCTTAAAATTCTTAAAAATGCTTTCTAGCCGAAATAAATAATTTCCTAAAACAATGTTTGGGTTATTTTTTTCTTTAAGAAATTAAACACTTAACTTTGATTTTATATCTATAATATAAGATATTTATTTCCTTATATAAAATGCCATTAAACCAGAACTGAAATGCTCTTATAACTACTCATGTTCTGTATAATATTTTCCTGTTTGTTTTTTCCAAAACTTATACATATATGTATTTATACCCTACACCACCATAGTGGGGAGGGTATTATGCGTTTGTGCAGATGTTTGTAACGCCCAAAAATATTAGTCTAACACCCACCTTAAAGTATACCGATCGACTTAGAATCACTTTCTGAATCGATTAAACGATGTCCGTCCGTCCGTCCGTCCGTCCGTCCGTCCGTCTGGTTGGCTGGCTGGCTGGCTGGCTGGCTGGCTGTCCATGTAAACCTTGTGCGCAGAGTACAGGTCGCAATTTTGAAGATATTTCGATCAAATTTGGTACATATTACTTTTTCGGCCCAAGGACCAAGCCTATTGAAACTGGCTGAAATCGGTCCATTATTTCACCTAGCCCCCATACAAATGTCCCCTCGAAATTGGTCTTTATCGGTCATAAATGTTTAATTTATCTATGTATCTACACAAATTTCGCTCCAAATAAGTTTTATATATACAAAATTCATGTCACCAAATTTTGTTACAATCGGTCCATAATTAGTCATAGCTCCCATATAGACCCGCTTCCGAAAATCACTTTAACGTGCATAAATCGCTTAAAAATGTTGGTATACACACAAAATTCAACATACTTAACTCAAATATAGACATAAATCACACGATCTAATTTCAAGGTGATCGGTCCATAATTGGTCATAGCTCCCATATAAGGCCCACTTCCGAAAATCACTCAAAAATATAAATTATTGAAATTTTAAAAGAAAAATATTTTTACTCATTTACTTGGTGTAGGGTATTATATGGTCGGGCTTGACCGACCATACTTTCTTACTTGTTTTTTATATGTACATATATGTATGTAGGTTTTATTTTTTTAAGTCCCTAAATATATTTATATAAACAAGAAAATTTATTTATTTTCAAGTTTTTTTGTTTGTACTATTCTCTTAATATAAGGATTTATATTAACATTTTTAAGTATGTCCGCCGGAATTACATTTCATATGCAAATCCCTGTTGTTTTGTATATTCCTTCCGAAAAATAATAAAAAATATAAAGAAAATAGTTCATGATTTTTTTTTTAAATATTTGTATCTGCATACATATACTACTTCGTATATAAAGAAATTTTCAACATTCTTTTGTTATGTATGTATGAATGTATATATATGTAGATAAATACATTTCCACATACATGCAAATTTTCTTACATTCATTCATACATACATATGTATTTATATACATATGTATTTACAAATGTCCATTGTTAATATGTATGTAAGTCTGTTACATGCATTTAGATTTACCTTTTTATTTGTAGTTGTTTGCATTATTTTACATATGTATGACAATTCTACAAACCACATAGATTTTAAGGCATATTTGCATGTATCGTGTTTAGGAATTTTCACACAAAAAAAATTGTGTCTTTCCTTGTGACCTAAATAACCAAAAACTCTTGAGTTGTTAAGACATTAATTTAAATTTGGACAATGGAAAAAATTTTAGTTTCTTTTTGCACAACATTTTATTTGCATTTGTAGGCATGGTAGCTTTACTGGATAAAAAGGTAGATGGTTTTTTTTAATTTTGAAAGGCCTTTCTTAGTGAATGGAATTGAGCAACAGATAACTTTTGGCAATATTTCCAAATAACATGAAGGTTTAGTTTGGTTTAAGATGTGATCTCTAAATAAAATTTAGCCAGACTTGTAACTAAATAGCCCTTTTTAAAGGTTACTAGTAATTGAATTCTTTCCTTCTTAAATCTGAGGAAATATGTATTTTGAAAAGTCTTTGAATCAAAAAACTGTGGGTACCGCTAACTCAGGCTTAAGTTTCAATATTTGTGTCATAATAGCCAGTTTTTCGAAAACACCTATTTATGGATTTTTTATTTTTTTTGCCACAAACTTTATCGCACCCTTTCCGAAACTTAGCACACATAAGATTTAATTTAGTTTAAGATGTGATCTCTAAAAGAGATTCAGCTAAGTTTTCTAATAATTTTACCTCACAGATCAGCAGAAATATCTCGAAAAGCCTGAGCACCAAAAAACTGTGGGCTCTGCTAACATAGACTAAAGATTCAGCACATAAGATATGAGGCATTTTAGACAAGTTTCATCGCCTCAAAAATTGTTCATCAAAGCCTTTTTTTGCTATGTGATTTAATGCTAATTGAATTATTCGATTATAACCTAGATTTTCCAGTATTAGCAACAGAAAATTAGAAGAATTATGATTAAAGAAACAGAGAAAAATTTCGAAATAAATAAGTGAATTTTTATTACCTCATTTGATAAACAATAAATTAATTCTGTTATTAAATATTTATTTAAAACAGAAAACTTAACTCTATGAGTGGATTGACTTAATATAAATTTAATGTGTACGTTCTTAAAGGAATTATTGTGATGTTTAACATTAAATCATTCAACAATATTCATATAAGGGCAATAGAGTGTCCCAAAATTTTTTTTTTGGAATTTCGGAACGCATACCCTCTAATTTTTTATATATATAAAACTATAGTTAAATATGAAATTTTGTCTTTCTATCATGATTGCAACCCGTGCCGACTTGCAATTTAGTTTTGTGGTGCATTTACAAGGGGAAGAAATGGCATTTTTTCAGTTTTTGTAAAAATTTTGCCATTAAATAATTACTTTTGCAATGTAATTTAAAAGAATCGATATATGTACGTAATTGTCGTTTCAATAAGACATAAAACACAAAAATTGGTTAAAAAATGTTAAAGTTATTAAAAAATCGCCAGGCCATTAACGTGTCTCAGGCCACTAGAACAAGAAACGTATGAACAAAATTAACATATTTTGAGAAATATTAAAATAAGAGCTTATTTTTACTTAACATATATACATATTTACTTGTATATGAGTTTTTCTCTTCGTAGGATACCCTTAACCTATTCGCAGGTATGACCAAAAAAAAATATTTTTTTTAACGGCAGTTTCAAAACTCCAATTTAAAATTTTTAAAAATTTTGTTAAACAAATTTCAGAATTTGTTAATAATAACTTGGAGATTTATTGCCAACATAATAGGGAATTAAAATGTGAAAAAATTATGTCAATACCTCCTATAGTTTTTCCGTACCTGCGATTTAAATTTAGCGATTTTCGAGAAAAACTAATTTTTTGGCCATATTTTGGCGAATGAGCCGAATTTCCTTACTGTTATGATTTTTAAGTAAAAGCTATTCAGAATATTATAGTCCATGTAATTTTAAATATATTCTGAAGGTTTTACTAAAATCGGAAAACGCCAACCCTTAAAACGAGAAGGTCAAAGGTCAAATTTTTCAATATTTGGAATTTCTCATGGAAAAATAGCGAAATGTTATATAGTTTTGGTCCGATTTTGATGAAAATCAAGAAAAGTATAACAAGATGTCTAGTATTTATAATAACAGCACAAAAATTAAAATAAACTCTTAATAGCAGAAAATTTCATATTTAACTATAGTTTTATATATATAAAAAAAATAGAGGATATGCGTTCCGAAATGTCATCGTACGTGACATTTGTACGCCTATAAAGAGGAATAGATTTTGCAAAAATAAGGGTACCTGAAATATAATTTGGTCTTTATGTTCAAACAGGGGGTACTATATTTTAAAAAAATAATATGTTCTTTCGAAACATTGCTGTCCAAAATATCGAGCGAAATAAAGTTATGTAATTTTGAGGTACATGTAGAAATATGCAAATTGTTAGAGGCGTTATGTTTTCTTTTAATTTCTTACACTAAACCAAATATTTATCCTTTACAATCCGTCATATTTCAATAAAAACAATCTTTGGATGATTTTATAACTAGAATTTGATATCGTACGTGACAGATTTTTCTCTTATAGTAAAACAATATATATAATTTAATACCGTCCATGACAGATTTTTCTATTATAGTAAAACAATATATATTCTGTAAATATATGTATTTAAAAACTAAAAAAATAAATAGAAAATATATATTCGGTTTCAATAAACAATTCGATAATAGTAAAACAACAATCAGAGTCAAATTCATTTCATACTACATGCTAATTGTGAGCTTAGTTTTCGCTGCAATCTTAGCCTAAAACACAAATTAAATTAAAAAATTTAATATAGTCAGGTTAAACTATTATTTTTGTCCTTAAAATATTGTAATAAGTTTTAAAGACCTACACATATTACAATTTTAGTGTTTTTTCATATTGAAAAAATATGTTCAAGGGTTTTTGTTTTTCAGTCGTGGTTGTCATTCTCTAATGGTTTATATTTTTTTATATATATTCTTATTTGAAAATGTTCGCTTTCGAAACAATTAACGATTTTTTTCCATATTTAACTTAAACAAAATTCACTGGTTTTTGTCATAATTTAGTGTTAAAAGATTCCCGGCAATGAACAGTTTTTATATTATTTCCCATATTAGGAATCCTAATTCTGACCAATTTAGATACACAATCCATGAACACAAATAACTTTCATAGAAATGTCTATTAGTTGATACTCAACTAATCTAAAAATATTTGATATTCATAACACTATGCGACAAATAGTAGGGTCAGTGATCGGCGGGGGTTCTGCCCACCGGGAAATGTTAGACCGGTAAAAAACATGTTATACGTGTCCCGGAATTTCGCTGGGTCAGGTATAGGAATCGAGATATAATTTGTATGTATCGTATAGGAAAAATTTGAATTTTTGTTTGCCTTTTTCATGCATTTTGAGAATCTAAATATCCGAATATCGCAAAGTTATGTTAAGTAAAGTTGTTAAAGTAAAGTTGTTAAGCTCAGCGCAGGCTACAACATAGTCAATAAAGAAAAGTGGTATTTTTGGTTTTCATTTTTTTTCATTAGTTATCTTACACAACTTAATCACTGACCGCTGATCACTGACCCTACTATTTGTCGCATAGTGTAATTATTGCTATAGTTCCTGAGGCTTTCAATATATAAACGGTTTTTAGTTGAAAAATCCTATCCTTATTACTTTAAGAAATGTTCTAGATCTCTTTAATATATCTATATTGCACATATCAAAATGATTTGTGGATTTTGTAAAGTTGATTTCAACCAATAGATGCACTTCCTTAAGTTGACTACTCTACTTTCAAGTATCGACACAAATTTAAATCATGAGCTATTAATATAAAAATATGTATTACAATTTTTAATAAAGAATTCTCGACATCCAAATACCGATGACTCAGAATCACTTTCTGATGTCCATCCGTCCGTCTGGTTGGCTGGTAGTCCATGTACAGTTTATCGATCAAATTTCGTACATAATTTGCTTTAGACAATGCCTGTTGAAACTGGATGAAAACAGTCCATTATTGCACCTATCTCCCATACAAATTTCCTCCCGAAATAGATCATAAATGTTTAATTTGTATAGATATTTACACAAATTTTGCTCCAAATAAGTGTCATTTATACGGAAGTCATGTCACCTAATTTTATGATGATAGGTACGAAACACATTAGCTGTGAGAAATAATAACGACATTTGACTGAAAAATCCTGCAAATATCCTTATCTAATGTAAAAAAAAAATTTACTCAATTAAAACTTCAACTTCCGTAGATTTTTCAATAGTTTTCGCACATTTTCTTTTGCATAGTAGTGTTATTGTCTTGGATAATATTTTAAAACAAAGCATATAGTTAGTCATAATTTCCTCAAAAAATCAATATCCCTAATAACTGTTATAAAGTAACTATTAATTTATTTATCATAATTTACTAATTTTCTTAGCTTTCAAAATATTCATTAATACAAAGAATTGATAATTAAAATGTCACCTCTAGCGTATAATTAATAAATAATCAGTAAAAATAAATATTACTCATTCGACAGTAATCATGTAGTAGGTGTAAATTAAAAATTTAATTATAAAAAGTAATTTTAAATGCATAAATATTTTCTAATTATGTTGCTGCTCAAAGATTATAGTTTTGAATAAAATTCATTTAAACAGGTTTATTTCTAATTAGTTATTCCGATTGCATGTTAAAAATCTATAACTTTTTTTATGATAGTTTCAAACGATTTTACGACTCATTACTATTATTTGTCATTATTATTATTACTATTCATCTCACCCATTATGATTTTTAAAAAATTTATAAAATTATGCAATACATTAAAATAAGACTGTAATATATGTATTTTATAAAATACAGTTCTAAAATACAAAATTTTTGAGTTATTGTGCTCTTCTTGCAAACGATCAATGTATGCTGTTACATACATTTTAAATGAATTTTATTTATTTTGTCGTCATCATCGTTATAAGTTATGTACAATTTTTGTTTTGTTTTCTTGTTGTTTTTTTTAAATTTTTCATAACAATATGAGCTTTTAATTATAGTATTACAAAATTTTATATAAAATACTTTTTAACACGATATTCATACATAGAACAGACAACAAGTTAATTATTGTCACGAACCTTTATTTGAAAAAACATAAACAGAAATGGGGGCGAATATATAATGAAGATATATTTATTGTATTCTAGACAAAATCTAACTAAAATTATTCATAACTGGATAAGATTATAAATGAATTATTTAGGTAAAGTTTATAAAAAATATTTTAAAGTAATGAATGAAATCATTTATAGAAGATTAGGTAAAAATAAGTACAGTTTGTGTACAGTTTTTTCTTTAGAAAAAAGCGTTTATTATGGTTAGCACTTGTACAATAAAGTTATTTTATGTTTGCTTCGAAAATGTCGAATTTTGTGCCAATAAAGCGTCATATGCGGAAAGTTTTGCTTTACTTCTTTAATTTAAAACAAGTAAGAAAGTATAATACCCTACACTAAGTAAAAGAGCAAAAACATTTTTCTATTAAAATTTCAATAATTTATATTTTTGAGTAATTTTCGGAAGTGGGCCTTATATGGGTGCTATGACCAATTATGGACCGATCAGCATGAAATTAGGTCGTGTGATTTGTGTCTATATGAAAGTTTACTATGTTGAATTTTGTGAGTATACCAACATTTTTAAGCGATTTATGCACGTTAAAGTGATTTTCGGAAGCGGGTCTATATGGGAGCTATGACTAATTATGGACCGATCGTAACAAAATTTGGTGACATGAATTTTGTAAATATAAAACTTATTTGCAGCGAAATTTGTGGAGATAAATATATAAATTAAAGATTTATGACCGATAAAGTCCAATTTCGGAAGGACATTTGTATGGGGGCTAGGTGAAATAATGGCCCGATTTCAGCCAGTTTCAATAGGATTGGTCCTTGGGCCGAAAAAATAACATACACCAAACTTTATAGAAATATCTTCAAAATTGCGACCTGTACTCTGCGCACAAGGTTTACATGGACAGCCAGCCAGCCAGCCGACCAGACGGACGGACGGACATCGATTCATCGACTCAGAAAGTGATTCTAAGTCGATCGGTATACTTTAAGGTGGGTGTTAGATTTTTTTGTGGTTCAGAAGTTGTGATTTTGACAAGGAAGACAACAAAAAAACGTTTGAAGACCAAGAATTGCAGGCATTACTCCATGAATACTGTTGTAAGAGCTTGCAAAATCATTGAGAGCTACTCAAGCAGCAATTTCAAAAAGTTTGCGAATAGCAGCATTCATCCAAACGTGGGGAAATTGGGTAATATACGCATTGAAGCTAAGAGACTATTGAAAGACGATTTTGTATGTCTGAAATTCTGCTTCAAACCTATAAAAGAAATTAATTTTTGCACCGAATCATTACTTGCGATGAAAAATTGATCCATTACGATAACCAAAAGAGTAAGATATCGTATGTGAAGTCCGGCCAAACAGCTGAATCGACTATAAAGCCTAATATCCTTAGCGCTCTTTGGCAAGACCAAAATGCCAGACCATCATAGGGCTTGATTCGTTCTTGGCCTCAAAAGATGAGCAGTTATTTTGCATCTGAATCCATATAAATAGCACGATTTTACTAAAATGAAGCGAAAGAAAATAAATATATTTTCTTACTCTATGGACTCCAACAAAATAGAATTGCTATACTAGAAACGTGGCGTAATTTTGTATTTCACTATTGTATCACTGTGTAATTTTTGACATGGCGCATAAAGGGTTTAAAGTTGAAAATATTAACGAGTTCTTAACCATCTGGTTTCTAAACACAAATAAAAATATGTGTTTAAATTGTAGAACTTCAATTAAAGATAAAAAAGTCGTGAGTTGAATTCACACCTCATGTTTCGATTTATATTTGACTTGATGAAGATGGCTACAGAATAATGAATTTCTTAATGCATTATTTTGTAGTTGCATTCAAAATTGTAATTGAAGTTTGTGTCACTGATTTTTTTTTCATTTCAAAACACGAATACAGTTTCAAATATTCTCGAAAATTTTTGAATTTAAAATGAAACCTGTTAAATTAGTTTTTAATTTTACTATTGTTATATCAAAGAAACGAAAAATTTCGTATATTATTTGAATTTATAAGCCTTTTTCCATCGGTAAATTATTTTTGGTGATAACTTCGAAAACTGATTTCACTACGATTTATACAGTAGTAAGTTTGTAAAACTAGGACAACTAGTTACAAAAACATGCTTAAAAATATATCTGAAGTATTTGGCTTATTCTTATTCTTATTCAAGGAAATTTTTACTACATGTTTATTATCTCGAGATTTCCTCATGATCTCATTCTGAATTTAATATGTGGAAGATACCTTTTATGAAAAATCCTTCACTCAATAACAATTATTTTGTTCAATATCTTGTGTTCAAAAGAAAATGATTTTTGGGCAAATATATGGAAACTGGGGTAGATAAGCATTACTATAAGATCAATATTGTAAAAATTGGGTAAGCGGTTACAAACTTATATACCATTGGCTTTGATCTAGTCCACATTATTTCAATATAAAATTTGAACTTTGAATACCTATAAAAGCAATTGAAAATTTGAACAGATTTGGAACGTGTAAGTTCAATTTCATTAACACCCAATAAGGAGTTTTACTGGAATTCAAATGTAATTCAAACCTTGAATTTTAGTCAAGCAATTGAATTGCCGTTTTATTACACATTATTTCAATAGCACTATGTGTAAAGGTAAAGCAAACATAAATTCAAGCCATATGATTTTTATATGAAAAATATTTAATTTTTTCAAATATTGTATTCAAGTCAAATTCCAAAGTGCTTAAATTTCGAGGCTTTGGTGCTTATTGGGCAAACATTTAAAGAATTTGTCAGCTAAAATTTTGCGAAATTAAGTTTATTGTAAATAAAAAATTCATATCAAATAATAAACTTTTGCAAGTTATTTCATATTGGATTAAAGGTCACAAACCCATAAAAAGCACTATTTTACATAAGTAAATGTTAAGACTATTTAAAAAACTTACTTTTTCCCAATGAAAATAAGACGACAACGTTTAATGAAACAGGTGTTCGTTGTAGTTGTTATATTTTTTATTTATATTTATTAAATTTTAACACTGCACTACACTTTTACTTTTTCTTTATATTTTAATTATAATTAAGATTTAAAAAGCCAAAATTTATTCTATATATTTTAAATATATATATTGGAATTTTTTTCAATGATATTTTCTTTTTAATTTAATGGATATGGCTTTATTTGCTACACTAAAGGGTGTTAGTGGGGCTATTATTTTGCTGCTATCTTTAAAATTTATTCATTTTTGTTAAGCAATTTACTTTTTTCAATTTGTTTTATCTAAAGTAAACATTTTGACATGACATTTTCATTATAAATTCATCACTGTTGTTTTTGAATTTCTTTTTTTTACTTTTCTTTATGTAAATATTGATTGTGTTTTTTTTTTTGTTTGCTATTTTTGTTTTATTATTACTGACACATTTTCTTTTATAGATTTTTTAACACGTTTTTAGCATAAATTTTCTTTCATTTTTCATTTTCTTCTTTTCTATTTTATACCTTTGTGTGTGTGTGTATGTTGCTACAATTTATTAATTTAATTAAATTAATTTTCTTTTTAGCACAATCATAATTTGTGTTTTGCGTTGAGACAAAAATTGTTGATGTCGAGTGTTAAGTTGCTGGGAAAGCACGTTACAGGGCCTTCATTAGCAGATGATTTTGCTGTTATTTGCCATTATTTTCTATGCTTTGTATTGTGTTGTGGCGTGGAAGTAGAAGTTGAAGTTTTAAAATTTGCTGCCAATGGTTGTTGGTTGGTGTTGTCTGTGGGTATGACAACCGTTAGATAGAAGTACAAGTTTCTATATCTTTTTAGGTATTTTACTAGATACGTGTATTAAGGGTGACCGATTTTCATAATATTACCATGATAACAATGATGTTACAGCGTTAATAACGAAGATGATGATGATGACAACAACGTTGAGACCGTAACGCGTGCAACGCGTAATAAACGACGTGAAAGGAATTTTCTATTAAACAATATTAAATGTTTTTGCCGAGTAGCAAGTAGGTGGTAGGCCACAATTTTTATACATCAAAAATGTAAATAACGCGTTTAAATTTAATAAATTTAAATGTATCTTAATATTTTATTTTTTTTGATTGCTCGAATCTAAATAACACTTGCAACTTTGCACTTAATTTATTTTCATGTGTAATAACTTTTAAATATTATTGTAATTGATTTACATTTTCTATTTTAATTTAATTTTCATTTATAATTTAATTTTTTCCTTATTACACACCGTTGTTTTTTTACTAATTTAAAAAAAAGTTGCGTATCCTCGCTTCAGGACGAAACGTTACGTTCAGATACGAATATTAAACTGAGAACTAGTTAAGTGCGAAAATTTTATCGTCGCACATCTATAACAAAACACGAGCCACAAACCTTAATATTATTTGTTCCTTTTTATTGTTGGTAAATTTACTACACGAAAGTAAAACAGAAAATATCCACGTTTACTCTCCAACAAAACCAGAGAAAAAAGTATATATTCAAAATGAGTACCCTCAAAATACGACTAGATATTCTAAAATATAAATAAAATTCCTATATACTATTCGTTGAATACAATCTACTTAGCTATCAAAGCGAAATGTCTAAAGAGAGAGAGAGAGCTACAAAAGAGCATAGAGAAAACATGAGTTCACAAATGAAAAATATTTTTTTAAAAAATATCCTTTAGTATTACCGTATTTAACACGCACTCTCCTGCTCATAAGCTCTCCCACAAATAAAGCAGGAAATTTTTCTCAAAGAGTGTAAAATTATGTGTTGTGGGTTATTTTTTTTCTTATTTTACTTCGTTGTTTTTGTTGTTGTTAGTGAAGGAAATAAATAGTAATAAAACCTTCACATATAATTCATTTTGACACCGCTTATGATTGTGATTCTCGACGTACAAATAAAAATATCCTTAGGTAAAAATAGGATAATATTGTTTATTTTATTTCTTTTTCCTTTTTCGACAACTTATGTATGTATGTACGTATGAATGTGTGTATACATGTGTACATTTAAACATGAGTACTATATTTAGCTTGAGAATACATTTAAAAAAAAAATAACAACAATAACATACCACAACTAAACCTATCCCAATGTTGTTGTTTTGCATAAAGCTAAAACTAAATTAAAGGCATCAATTTTTGAATCTTGTTTGTATATAATTTCCTTATAATTAAGTACTTTGATTGGTAATAGAAAAACAATTGAACTTATTTTTATATTTTAAAATATAAATTGAAAATATAACCTTAAAAAAATGCCTTTTAATAAATTATTTTTTAATCCTATTCTTTGACTTATTACAGAGTAATTATAATAAATGAACTTAAGCCAAAATTAAAAAATTAGCTTTCAAATTATATGAGTGATTGGGTTAGTGCTGATGTTTGTAACGTGCAAAAATATTGTTCCCACCCACCTTAAAGTATACCAAAATGCATAGGATCACTTTCTGAGTCGATTAAGCGATGTTCGACCGTTCACATAAACCTTGTAATCATACTACAATTTCGCAATTTCAAAGCAAATTTGGCGAAAACTTTTTTATTACCCCAAGGACGGTCTAACCTACTTTGGTTAGCATCCGTCTATTATTTCTTCTAGCCATTATACAACTGCCCTATCTGAAAGCAGTTAAGCTCTCATAAATATCTTAATTATATCCAAACTAAATAAGGTTTTTTATAAGTCGAACTTGCACTATACAATTTAGTTATGATCGGTCCATAATTACTCATAGCTCCCATATAAAGCCCACTTCTGAAAATTGACCTACAATAACACCACAAAGTATAGAGGTGATCACATAAATGATCGACTGCACCATCATGGAGAGCTTTGCGGTATGGTATATGTTTATATCAACAAAATATACAATTTATTCACTACATGTAATCTGAAGTTCATAATCTTTACCAACTTCAGATGTACAATCGTGGTCAAAGGCGTACGGATTCCTCAGCGAACCTCCTCCGTATACTCGAACAGTTCGAAGCTTCAGTGTGCTAATATTTGCTGAGTGATACGCAAAATATTCAAATCTGACAAAATACATCCTCAATGTATACAAACACAATGTCAGATTGACGCAACAGTTCCTTCTGGGATGTCATTGGAGGAGACATAGAAATATCGAAATCGCACAACAGAAAGCTCCCCCAGACATCCCATGACCAAAAACATGCAGAGTTATATGTAAGATTAATTTATCACAGCTCTTTATACTTTACAGATTTGAAAAATATTCATAGAGATGCTTATATTTCACGGTTGGAAGATACCGTATGAATGTCATACATGGAGGTCTCTTACCGCTTATTGCTTAGAAGATTCATGCAGAACCCCCATATTAAATATTGTGAAACTGTTCATCCCAGTTGACACTATGGTCGGTATTTATCAGTACTTTAGGAGAAGATTTGTCCCATTCTTATATGCTCTAATGAAAGTTTAAGAAGGAGGTTATCACTCTATGAGATGTGGTCTGGTGCCATCACGGACAGAATTGCATCTTTGAGTACACTCGTTGCGCACAATGAACTGGCATTGTGCCTGGTCATGAGGGTCACGTTTGAAATGAATGAGAATTGTTTGGCTAATACTTACTGGTGCCTGTCAGCGTTCACAGGATATGAACCATAATATAGACAGAATTCGTTTTTCTGTCGAATCAGAATTTTAAAGGTATAGGGGTAATTTACCTGGGCTAAGTCAGTACAAAGGACGATTTGAGAATACTTACTGGATTATTTACCGGACACTGTGGACTGTATCACCCATTTTATTTTAGGGAAAAAACATTTTTTGCATTTTTTTCGTAACGGCATCGTGCGGATCGAAATGGCTTGAAAGGGCCTTAAAGGACCCTGGGGAAGTAACTGTTCTCTCATCAAGCAGGATAATTAGCATCATGCGTAATCTGAACCTGTTATGATATAAATAAAGGCTTCACAAAATATCATTATCGCAGTGGCACTTAAAGCCTAACTAATAATAATAATAATAACATCTCCTAGATACTTCCAAATATATGGTACCAAAGCAGGATCTCGCAAAATGGGCATACCAACATAAATTTCTGGGACTTTCTGCAAGACAGGATAATAAACTGCTAAGCCCAGATTAAAGACTCCATTAACGAGTTAATTCTGTTAGCTAAGAAATGTTTCGATATATGAAAACGTGTCAAGCGTACTTATTAGCTGAACAGTTAGCCCCTGCACAATATCCACTTGTTGTGCACAGCAAATTCATTCAGAGATGTGACATATTCTATCAGGTATATCCCGTAGACTGTATGTATATTAATATGGTACGTTATGTCTAAATCTTAAACTCCTGCTTGAAAAACTCTGCAGTCAGTTTTTCAACTGTAAGTATTATCAAATTTTATTTGTTTGCTGTATTTTCAGAAGTTTTGCAGATTATATGCTTTTTGGATATTTTTAAAAATTACTGCCAAAAAACAGCAAAATACGTAATTGCAACTGCATTTGAAGTGATGGATTATGATTTGTTAAAAAGTACTTAAATTTTGTTTAGAATTATTTATGTCAAAAATTAAAAATATTTCTTCAAGCGCGAAACTTATAGAATGTATTTATTGATTTATATAGATATATTCATTATTCTCACTTTAAATAGTAAAGCATATAAAGTGACATTACTAATATGGTTTAATAAAGACTAAACAAAAAATACAAAAATTTAAATTGTAATCCTCCGGGTATTATACAAATATTTTTTCACTTTAATAATCTTAATTTAAATTAACAAATTCTATAAATATCTATATACATACACGTGCATATATATAACTTTAAATATATTTTAAATTAATTTTAAAATCCATTTAATTTCATTCATACTCTTATAGCTTTTACATATTTTCCCAAAACATGTTGTTTATTTTTCTTTTCGGTTTGACGAAATAAAACAACAAAATTAAAATTCCTTCAGTAAACATTATTCGTAATTTGTTCCTTGTTTGTTGTCTCTATTCTCTCTTTTGTGCTCAGCTGTAGAATATCCTTATTTCGAAGAAGTCCTGCGCTTTAGGACTTTCCAATAACCTTTTTATTGGTATAAGAGTTTTTATTAAATTGTTCTCTTTAGTCAATTGTGTAACTTGTTAGTTCTCTTTATTCAGCAGTTTTTGATTGAAAACTACCCTTAATATGGGGAAATTTATTTGTGTTACTTTCAGTGGAGTACGTATCATTGGATGAACACTAATGACATATTTACCTTATTTTAAGGATTTTTATATACAACAGTCAAGTATTGGGGTTATGTTAATACCTCTGAATACTTGTAATTATCGTTTCCATAATTCACGATAAAAAACGATTTATTGTCAATTAAAATCCAATTAAATTTGGACTAATAAAAATAACTGTATATTAGGTTAGGTTCCATGGGCAGCCACTCGTCAAGCACGTGGGTCTATTCAAAACTGAAACCATTATGACACTGTATATTACATGTAATATTGCGATGTAAAAATATAGTTACTTAGAAATCTGAAATTATCATTGATTATCCTTTAATCGAAATTATGTGAAAATGTTTTGTAACTCAAGACATACAATTTTTGGGTTAAAACATTTATTTTGATATATATCCCACTCGCATCCTACACGCAGAGAAAAAATATAGTTGGGCATGGTTACTGTAACCATTTCAATATTGTTACAAGTTTTTTAACTATATTATAGTCACAGTAACCATTTACATGATTGTGGTAACCATAATATGGTTAATTTGCGATTCACATGATTGTATCAACCATATATATGGTTACAGTAAACAAATATATGTTTGTGACAACCATTCATATGGTGAAGGACTTATCATATTATAGTGCTCTCGGCTTAAGGCTTATCATAATCTGAGAACAACATATTATGATAAAATTATTCATCATAAATATGGTTGCCACAAACATATATTTGTTTACTTTAACCATATATATGGTTGATACAATCATGTGAATCGTAAATTAACCATATTATGGTTACCACAATCATGTAAATAGTTACTGTTACTATAATATTGTTAAAAATCTTGTAACACTCTTTAAATGGTTACAGTAACCATGCCCAATTATATTTTTTCTCTGCATGTACTAAGCGACTAAAAAGGTCTTAGGAAAATATCTAATATCTTTTGACAAAAAAAATCAAAAAAGTTTTTGATTTCGGAAAAAAAAATGTCCAACATTTTTTTTTCGATAGATTAAGGAAATACCTATCAAAACGATTTGGGACACATTTTCCTAAGCAGAGTAGGTAATGGAAGAGAAAAAATAAATGCTTGGCCTTTTTAATTTAAGTTCTTCCCTATAGGACGTATCCTGCATTCACCAAACGGATATTCGGACGGACATATCTTTATAGGTTTAGAAGTTTATAAAATAAAATAACTAACTTTTATTATTTAAAAACCCATATTTTTTACAAAAAAAAACTAATTAGAATAATACCCAGCAAAAAATAATTAATAATAACATTCAAAAATGCTAATACATTTGTTATACTTTTGTGAACTAACATTACTAATATCTGATCTAATGTTTTTCACTGGTTATTAAAAATTCTTTAAAATATGCCTTAAAGGGGTTCAACATATTAACTCGAAATCTAGAATTTAAGAATTTTATTTATTACTAGCTGACAGACCAGGCTTCGCTCGGTAGCTATTTACTAATGATTTGTATATCATGTTGAATTAAAATACAAAAATTTCAGTAAAAGAAACAAAAAAAAAATTTTTATCAATTTATTGCTTCTAAACTCGTTAATTTTTATACGCAACAACAATGTTTTTTTTCTTCTATTGAGTAAGTGTTGTTAGCTCTTCAAGATTCTCCAATAGAAAAATGATAAGTGAAAAGGAGGTAGTAAAATTTAGTTCACATACTTAAAAAAATGAGAAGTGAAAAGGTTAGTTCTTCAGGTTTCTCCAAAAAATTCTCTAAAGGGAAAATGAGAAATGAAAAGGTGGCAATATATTAAAAACTTACAATTTCCGAGTTTTATCAATAATTTTTTAACTGTCTCCTGAGTTTCGAATCGAATAAAAAAAAAATCATCCAAATCGCTCAAAAAATAATCATTGGATCTAACCAGCATCAAGTTGTAGGTGTTAATTTACATAGAATGAGTTTTATTTTCTAACGAGAAAAATAAAACTCCTCAAATGAGTTTTATTTTATAACGGGAAAATAAAACTCTTCAAATGAGTTTTATTTTGTGACTGCAAACTAAAACTCTCTTGTTAAGAGTTTCATCCGAACTTTTGTTTTTACATTGAAAAATAACTGTTTTAAATGAATATTTATTTTCAACTCACAACACAGAAAAAATTATATTTTAATTCAAACATTTATCCCATATTGAACTGGTTTCAATTATTTCATAATTAAATCAAGTATTCATTTGCTCAAAAACAAAATTTCTTGATATTTTCTATTGAATTTTGGATTTTGAATTTGATTATTTTGGTTGAATTTCAAATACAAGATAATTTTCGTAATTGAAACACAAAAAATAATAAAAATGTGTTTTCAATTACGAAAATTATCTATTCAATAATTTTTGTATTTGAAATTCAACCAATAACAAAAATTGTATATTCAATTGTCAAAATAATCAAATTCAAAACTCAAAATTCAATAGAAAATATCAAGAAATTTTGTTTTTGAGCAAATGAATACTTGATTTAATTATGAAATAATTGAAACCAGTTCAATATGTTCCAATTTTAGTGAAAAGAAAATACTGTATTATATTTTATTTTTAATAAATATCTCAAAAGTTTGGATGTTTTCAATATTTTTCCCGAAGTTAGATGGTCTAAATTAACAAAACCCTGCAAAGTCCCTACAAACCTTGTGCTCAAAATACGAGTCGCAATTTTTAATATATTTAAATAAAAATTGACTCATGAGTTCATGATTTAACCTAGACCCCATATAAATGTCCTCCCGGTGTAGATGAGACTTGGCTCACTGTACTTCATTCCGAGCTAAAATTCTTATTTTAGAGGAAAGATGAATGAAAGGCAAAGTTTCAATGTCTTAAAATTTAAATTCCCTTTAAGCTTTAACTGGCAATCATTAAACAGGCATATGAAAAATACCCCACGGGACAAAACAACTATTTAACATAATAAAATTCTTAACACAGTTCCCTATAACCATGAAAATTAAATTCTAAAGATTTGATTTTAAACATATTTAAATATCTATAACTAAAAAATGTTGCCAATGTTTTAATATTCGATTATATTGCAAATCATCAATACACGCTCATGAAGAGAAAATAAAAGGTCCTTTGGGTAGCATTACATGGCAATTTTTTCCGAACAATGGAATTTCAACAATTTACAAATAAAACAACAAGTATTTTTTAACTAAATTCAACATAATTGAATACTTAGCAATGACAAAATCTAGTTTAAATAAAAATTTCTTTATAGTCATACACACAAAAATAAAAAACAAATCCAAAAAATGGTGATGACAACAAAGTCGACAGAGATAAAAGAGCGGAAAATACGTAAAACAAGTAGTATGAAATACAGTGTTTAAAAAAAAAAAAGAAAACAGAACATTTTCGCGTACGTAAATACAATGTGCAAAGTTGTTTATTATTTTATTCTATTTTATTCTCTATATTTAACATTTAGTCAACAACTACAACAGCCAACAAAACGTAATGGACAGATGGCGTTGTAAAGACGGAAAGACAAAAACAAAGAAAGGATATAAAAAAAAATAAACATGAAAAGTTGAAAATCGAGTATGACAGTGTAAGTACGCACACAAAATGTTATAGTTACATACATATGTATGTAGGTATGTAGGCATGTGTGTATATGTGAATATCCCAGCAGTTCTAGGAGATATTTCCGAACAAGTGATTTAACCCAACATTTAGGGAGGGAACCAGTTACTTCAATAGCTTCAATTCGTGACTAGTAGGGATATAACTATTGACAATTTTTGCAAATATGCAAATTGGCATAGCATAGTCGAATAGAGCTTTAAAAAATATAAAAAAACACCGTGTTATTTTTTCGCGGTTGTTAAAAAAGTTCACGCACCAAACGCAATAAAGTTTTTCATAAAAGATTTTCAATTATTTTGAAATACAATATATTTTATTTTAATAATAACTGCGGACATACTTCAAAAGATAATTTTTAAATAAGGGAAGTATCCCACACACTTGCAAAAAAAATTATGAAATTATTTATATAATTTTTCAGAGAAAAAAAAAATTTGGTTTATTTTAGAAATTGGTGTTGGTGCGTGATGTTTATGATCCCAAATGACTTAAACAAATTATTTTCATTACTTATACAACATTGGCCATCACGTGGTGGTATGACCACCAATTGACCACAAATACGATTGCTTGTAAACAAAACTTCCTCCGACAACTATCCAATAGATTGCTTCTAAGAGACACTAAATTGAATATTGACTTCACGCTATGCTACGTGGGATATTAATTAGAGTTGGGTCTATTAGCTCAGTGAAGTGACCACTCTTTTCAGCTCAGCTCACTGAAATGAACTAGGTCGCTCTTTTAGCTCATTAGCTCAGTATGTTGTATAATGACCATTTCATTTTAAGAATTGCTTGTAGTGAATTAAATCAATCATTTCTGTTGTTAGTTGTAAAAACACACAGTCTTTTGACAATTAGAGATTTATGCGTGAAATGAATGATTAAAATTAAAAAAAATCAAATTGTATTTTATTTAAACTAATATTTTTGCGGAAAAAAGAGTTAATTTTTTATTATTTCTAATTTCCGATGCTAACCAAATGTTTAGACAATATTTGTTAAGTAGAACATTCACTAACAATAAGGTATTCTTTTACCACAAAATAATAAAATTACCAAAAAACTCAAGATATTAATTGGAATTTGAAAAAGGAAAAATAACATGTGAAACATTGAAGATGACAAATGAATGTGCTTGTGCAGCTCTTTCATGAGTACTGAAAGAAACATGAGCATAAAACAAAACCGCTCAGTGCTGAGCTGAAAACGCTCAGTATGATGTATGATTCATTTCGCTCAGTTGAGTGAATAGTTCAATTGAACTAGGTCATTCATGAGCTCTACAACTCTAATATTAATATACTTAAGCAAAATAAAAATCAACTGTCTGAGAATTATATCAACACAGTTTGTATGAATTACTCACAAAATGTTGAAATTGATTACGCTCTAGATTACTTAGAGACACTTAAGTGGCAATTGTCTTCACGCTAGATTACCTGGTATGTATAAAGTAACCAATTGTCTTCTCACTGCACTGCAAAGTGCACATACGTGTCAAATGTCTCAAAATATATAAATTGGAGTCAGCCAAGTGATAAGACATTAGTGACAATTACTGTCTATAAGCGATACATTGACTACTTGCTTAACTGCAGGGATAGGATATTTCAGAACAAATTTAAAAATGCATGTATCTACATAAATTTTAACTCTGCTGTGGGTGTGTGTTCTTTAAAAGTTTTGTATGTATGATTTTTGTAAAAATCTTTAGGCAAGTAAATATGAATGAATATTTTTATCAGAGCAATACATATTTTACATAATCTACTTCAGCTTTCCTTTAAGCTAGTTTGTAAACTTGTTTCTATACCTAGTCGCAGGACTACCTATATGTTTACAATCGGTAAAATTTTAGTTGATATTGATACCGATTGCACCATTATTGTGTAACCCTCAATGTCTCAAGATCTATAGCGGCAAGATATAAATAGCATTTGTAAACTATAATTGTTTCCCAATATAAAGAATTATGCTAATTTAAATGGATAGCAACATTTTACACCCACCTTTAAAAAAGATGGGGGTATATTGATTTTGTCATTCCGTTTGTAATATATCGAAATATTGATCGTAGAACCGTATGTCCGTCTGTCTGTCTGTTGAAAACATCAAACGAAAGTAATTAAAATTGGGCAATATGGGTCTATGAGTTCACCAAACCCCCATACAAATGTCCGCCGGAATATTATTTGAGCAGCCATAAATATGGTGATTATCCGGCAATCCTTATAATATTTTGTACAAATTAGTTCCAAGCTCTACGAAATTATATTGCAAATTATGGCGAAAGTCGGCAAACATTTGTTCCTAGTCCCCATACAGGGTCCCACTGATAAAATGACTTCAATATTCTTAACTGTCTTATAATAATTAATATCGTGATGAAATTGAACATAGACAAGTTGTATGTGAACCTAAACCTCAATCAACTTTTGTAAGGATCGTTTTATAATTGACCATTCTCCGTATATAACCCCTATATCAGAGCAATATTTTATTGTCACATATTGATGGTGGGTATACAAAATTAGGCACAGCCAAAGACCTATATTATTACTTGCTGGTCTTGTATGAATCCTTCCTGTCAGCACAGCATTTTTTTCATATTCTTAGAACTGAAATGTATATTATCTGATGTAGAGTAAAGCATTGATCACCATTGAAACATTTAAGTAAAGCTTTAATATGTAGAAGGCTTACCACAAAGACTAAATCCATGGTAGGCGTTCATATTGTTCAGGTTACGATGATTTTCGTCAAACAACCCGAATGTGAAAAAAGAGCGTAATAGTGCGTAAAAATACACACAATTCATTCAGTTTCTTGATGTTGTTGTGGATATTTTATTTTTTACCCAAAAGAGCACACAAATTAAATGCCTCTTTTTGCCTACCAATGGACTAAATGAATGGTGTTGGTCTAACGAACTTCGTCTGTTTTAGAAATTATAATTACACTGTGTACGAAATTTACACTTTTTTCTGTCAAGAAGAGTACCCAGTGGCTTAAATTAATTCGGATACCGTTTTTTAGGTTAGCTCGTATTTTCGAGATATACCGTTATTTCGAAAATGAAGGGGTTGCACAAAATATATTCGCGTAACTCAAAAACGGTTTAGTTTCTTGAATAAACTGAAAAAGAACGAAATTCCGCAATAAAATTACATTTAAATAAGGCTTAACATGTTTTTAATCTTCTTAGTCGTTTCAAAAACAAAATTTCTTGGTATTTTCTATTGAAATTTGAGTTTTGAATTTGGTTATTTTGACAATTGAATATACAACTTTCGTTATTGGTTGAATTTCAAATACAAAAATTATTGAATAGATAATTTTCATAATTGAAAACACATTTTTGTTATTTTTTATGTTTCAATTATGAAAATTATCTATTCAATAATTTTTGTATTTGAAATTCAACCAATAACGAAAGTTGTATATTCAATTGTCAAAATAATCAAATTCAAAACTTAAAATTCAATAGAAAATATCAAGAAATTTTGTTTTTGAGCAAATGAATACTTGATTTAATTATGAAATAATTGAAACCAGTTCAATATGTGACAAATATTTGAATTGAAACGGTTTAAGAAATAGTTTTTTTCTGTGTATTGGAGCTGTAACTAATTATGAACCGATCGCTGTGAAATTAGATAATGTGATTTATGTCTATATAAAACTTATTACTGTTGAATTGTATGTACATACCAATATTTCTAAGACATTTAGGCTCGTTAAATTGATTTTCGGAAGCGGGCCTTATATGGGAGCTATGAATAATTTTGAAGCGATCACCATAAAATTAGGTGACATGAATTCCGTATATGTTACAAATAGTTCAACATCAGTAAAAACGCTGATAGTGTGATGGGTATAAAAAGTGTGACAACAAGGATTGTGGAAATTATAAACTATCGGATACATATTTTGGATCACAAGCATCGAGCAGTTTCACGAATGGGTTTCGGTTCTCTTTAGAAATAAAATGGCAATTCAGTCCTTGTGCAAAGTTGCTGAAATACGATTCATCCTACGCATTACTTTAGAGATCGGTACAGTACAAGTAAAATATCCTTAATCAATTTTTTGGAACAATACGTCAATTGAGATATATTGACAGTCAAATAATATTAATGATATCATTATTGAGACTCAACTAATTTTAATAATTTCATTATTGTTAACCATGACTATCAGCCTACTGTTAGAGGCATAATTATATATTTTTTTTTAATTTGCTAATAATTTGTCTCAAGTGTATTCAAAGATTTAAACAAATAAATAAATAAATAATTAAATTCTACAACAGTAGGCAGACCGCATTCTGATAAATTGATGAATATTCCAACGCACTTTTTCACGTACTTTTGTATGTTAACTTTTTTTTTTTTGATTTGGATGTATGTGATCAAACAATTATTGACTGCAAACTACTGCCAGCAAAATGTTGCAATGAAAAATCGCCCATATACAACAACGAAAAATAATCTAAAAGTAAAAGTGGAAATTTCACACAAAATATGAAGTAAGTCGGCCCAACAATTTAGATCCCTACATAGCCGGCTTAGACCGGACGTAAGAAGTCGGCTTTGCTTATTAAAAATGCTTACCAAAAAATGGGTAATATTTCATAAAGTTACCTTTATAACGATAGGGGGTTTTTCAGAAAATAACCCAATATGAAAACAGAATTATTACCCCAAAATTGCAAAGAATCAGGATAAAAGTGGATATATTTGTCATATGAAATTTTACACAGCAAATCAAAAAAAGTTAAATGAACAGGACTATGATGTATACGCTTATTTGTACTGAGATATGAACGTATGAGGGTATGGAATGTTAGCAATTTTGCGCTAAGGGTCTTTTAGAAAACAATAACCATGAAAAAGCATTATGCATACAATTCTACAGTTAGAAAATGATTTGGTTTTTCATTTGTCTCTGTATTGTGAATATTATTAAATTTTTTTATATTATTTTACTTTATTCTACAGTATTTTTTTTTCAACAAAAGACATGGTCTTTAGTGTATTTAACAGTAGGTGGAATATTAAATGAATATTTGTAATTTCAACATATAAAGTATATTTTATTATAAACTTATATATATACTAGGGTATTCATTCGACTAATGATCGTTCGATTAATCGAATAATTTCTTACGAATAATTATTCGAATAATTTAAAAATGGTCATTTTCCAATAACGAATAATTCGAATAATTTTATGTAAGATAATCGAATAAAACGAATAAATGTTCATATATATTTAAATTTATTAAATTGCTTAAAATTTTTCATAATTCCAAATTTAAATAAGTAATAATGACTCACAACAATTGTATTGTTTCTGAAATTCGACAAATAACTAAAGACAAAGGGACTTTCGATCACTGTAGATGAGTGTTTCGTTAGCTCCTTCTATAAATATTACTGCAAGAAGTTACAATTCTAAAAACAAATCTTTCCAAAATTTTTTAAAAAAAAGTGAAGATAAAATATTTGTTAATTAGCTGGCGAAATATTTGAAGAATCGCAATTAATTTTCAAAACATTAACTTAGATTTAAGTGGAGTTGAATGTGATTGAGAATGTGATTTTGAAACGGTCATCGAAAGTGATATTGAGGATGACATTTATAATGAATACATTGAAATAGATGAAGACCATGACCTTAAAATATATGTATATAAGTGATGTTATCAATTATGCACTACCTGAATTCAAATTAGCCACGTTCACTGACAATGATATCAAACTTTGGACAGATTCTCTTTATTGTGTAATTCCCCAAGACCACTAAATTAAGAATAGATTCGGCAACGTTGCTAGAGCTTGATGTATAATACAATTTGTTTCAAATGATTTAGAAATAGTGAATAATTAACTTCCTAAAGAATTAGTTACTCAATTTAAAACCCGAATTAATGAACGACATATTGTATTTGAATTCAGGATCATGTCCAACTAGCTCAAATTGTTTAAAGCATAGCTCCAAAACGGAAACTAAAGGGTTTGCTAGTCAATTGTTTTGTAGATTGTTCGGGAGTTAATCTAATCAGAATATTTCTGTTGAAAATTTAATGGTGGACTTTTGTTCGAATGTTTTTTAATGATCAATACTTGAATTGTTAACTTTAACGTTATTTTTTGTTTTTCTTTAACAATAAAATATTAAAAAACCGACATCAAAACTTCATTCATTACTTTTTTAAAAAAATTTAAATTGTTCGAATAATTCGATTAATTTTAAACGTGTGATCGAATTATTCGAACAAGTTAAAATCTCTTATTTGAATTATTCGTTTTATTGGAACAAGAGAAAAATCGAATAATTCGAATACCCTAATACATACTGACATAGTATATATGTGTAACTTAGCATTATAAATGTGTATATAGGCTTGTTTTATAAATTTACCGTAAGTAAATTTAAAAATGTATTGTATATATCGTCACCTAAAATGCAATTTTTAAAATTTTACAGGAGCTACAAAAAACATAATTAAACTAAAGTGTTGTGATTACAAATATGATTTTCATTCTTTAATAAAGTTGTTATTTTTAAAAATAGAAACCTAAAACTTTGTGAAGACTTGTGCCTTGTTGCGATGTACCAACATCGAATAAAAAATCAATTTTGAATTTTTTGGTTGTTAAGCCTTTTTGCATTTCAGGTGACGATATGTATGTTTGTGAGTGTCACTCATATACTTACATTCATATGTGTTTCATATTTACATACATATTTTTATGTACTTAAATATTCGTATTCGTGTGCGTGTGTTTATTTGTAAGTTTATTTGACTGGTAAGTATGTGTGTTCATTTCATTGCTGTTGTAAATGTGCGAATAATGGCGCACATTTTATTGTCGCATGACAAATGGCAATATATTATTAAGATTTAAAATAAAATGAATGAAAAAAACTGACTGAAATCAAAATAAATGAACCTAATAATAAAACAAAATAACACAAAAAATTTTTTCAATTCTTAAATTTTTATTTATGAATATTTAACAATATGAAGATATATATGTTCATTAGGCTGACACTTGTTTTCTGAATATTTTCCAAAAAAAAAAAAATATATAATTTGAAAAAAATTCAATTAACCCTCCGACGGTTGAGGAGAATTTGCCCTTATACAAGGTACAAGTACAAGGTCCACCTTTAGGGAATTTTATATGAAAACGCATTTTTAAAAAATTTTTTTTGTTTTGATTTATTATTATTTACTAATAATACATGTATAATGAATGTTCGAAAAACAATTTTCTTTTGGATTTTTAACCAGTTATTTAAAAAATTGTGAGACCCGAGGTGACCAACTTGGAGTGGCCGCAGAAGTTCAAACTAAGAACCATCCTAATGTTCATATGTTATGTAAGAGTATTTAAAGTGGCTTCTTACCACACAATGCGAGGGGAATTAAATGAAAAATTAAACATATTCGGGAGTGCCATTACCCAACAGAATTTGCTTGACCGCTTGATTTTTTGTGTAAAACTTTTACAAAGGAAAACTATCTAGTATGTAATATTAATACAAATATCGGTATTTTATCAAGTTTTATTTGTAACAACAATATAATGAATGTGCAAGAATAATTAGCTTGAAGCCATATGTCATAAAATTATCCTTAACTTTTTTATATGTTTTTAAGCATCATTTCAAAACAAAAATGTTCGGGTATTTTGAAAAACTGTATATTATATAATTGAAGAGCTAATACTGAATTCTTAATTACTTAACTAAATGTCATTTAACACAGTGATGTATATTTGTATATTACTCCCTAACAATTTTAAATAAAAGTCTGCTTTATTTTTTTTTTCATATGATTAAAACTAACCCCCATAGACTACAAAAGCACACACATCTGTGTGGGGTGTTTATTTTTTCATCTTCTCTCTCCGTATGATTTATTGCAATCACATTATTTTAAGGATTATAATTCCCCATTCGTAAATGGTGTGGTAAAATATTGATATAGTCAAATCCACCATAGAGTTTATTAAATTTGCGTATTTTGTAAATTTTTCATTTGCATTATGTAAAGAATAAAAGTTTTTGTTTATATTTCTGTAGGTGTTATTGTTCCTATTATTGTTAAGTATTTTTTTAATTTGATTTCCAAAAAACAAAACACCAAGCAACCACTTTATTTCTTAGTATTATTATTATTATGCTTTATTATTATAGAGCGTTAATATGACTCTAAGTCATATTTTTCTCTTCTTTTTTTTTGCAGTTTTTGTAGTTTTTTTTTTCTTCTTCATACTTTATTGTATAAAGTTGAAAAGCCTGCGTTCGCGTATAAGTTTGGAACACAGCAGTCTATCTCCTTATGCCATTATAGTCAGCATTGGCTTTTGTTTCTTTTTGTATCTTATTATTTCTGTAGCTGTTTTTGCTGTATTATTATAATTTTCTTTAATACTTACTAGCGGCAATGGTGTGTAATTTGTCATCGCGACCAACAACGTGAGTTTTGCGATAAAAATGTAACATTCATCTTATTCAACTGCTGCCGCTCCAAATCTGCATGAATAGAAGAACACTCGTAGTTTTCATTGTATAATGGCTACTTAACCTGTACAAACAGTTACATACATTTTCCGTTGCATCAGTATTTGTCCGAAACACTGTGATGTATAGGGGAGTATTTTAGTTCTGCTGTTTGTATTTTATTGTTGGTAATGTTCATAATGAAATAAATTGTAGTACATTTTTTAAGAATATGTTAATTTTAGTTGAGTTTTCATTGTTTAGTTTTTTATATCCTTGGAGTTATTTTTTATACGAATTGTGCAAATACTTATGTTTTTTTAATATAATTTTTATTTTAGTTATCATTCCGAATACTTATGCTTTTTTTAATCATAAATATATGAAAATTAATTTATTTTTTTTAATTTCAATCTCATATTTCAAGAATATTTACATTGAAATTCCTAGCCAGAAAGTCAAATTCATAAAACTAAGATTATTTTATTATACCATATGAAAACGACAACAAATGTATAATAAATATAAAATTGGAAATAACGTTTTTAATTTATAATATATTAAGGCAAAGAATAGCAAGATGTGAAACGCTGTCGAAAAACCTAACTCTACTGTTAGAAAAAAATCTAACTTCTTATCAAACAGATAAAATTGAAAAAATGCGACATAAAAAATTAAACTAAAATTTTGTTTCTACATTCAAATATTGCTCAAATTTATTGAAAATGCGTGATATATTAAAATTTTTTGATATTATTTTTAAACATTTGTACAATATAAATTTATTCAAAGTATTGACCATTGTAATCTATGAACCTTTCCCATCTTTCTGCAAAATACAGATTACGCGCCGAAATAACTGCTCATCTTTGGGGCCAAGAACGAATCAAGCAAATTTCGAATACTCTGTTCTGAAGTGAAGCGTATTACAGAGAGAGAGAGTTCTGCATCGATCCAGCATTTTTAAGTCATACACCCATAACTAAGATATTTTTCAGCCTTTTGGCTGAAACTATTTGAATTTTTTTTTTCATTTTTGAATACCAAAATTTAAAACTGTTTTTTTTCTGTTTTTTTCAGTTTTAATTGCAGCCCCAAAAACTTAATGTGAAACCATTAAAAAAATTAATATTTTTGTCTGATCAAATTATATGTACCTATATGTATCTATATCTTTAACCTTATTTAAATACTGACAGTTTTAAGAGATGTATGCTCGTAAAAGTGATTTTCGGAAGTTTTGAGTAATTATTGATCGATCGTCAAAATACGCATGATTTGCATATATGTGAAATTTATTTGTGTCGAGTTTTGTTTGGACACTATCATATTTCATAGATTAATGCTCGTTAATGGAATTTTCAAAACTTCCATATTAGCCCACTTCCGAAAATCACTTTTACGAGCATACATCTCTTAAAACTGTCAGTATTTAAATAAGGTTAAAGATATAGATACATATATATTGGGGATTTCATGTCAAGTTAACCAACTTTTAAAATCGATGTCTTTCGATCGGAATCAAATTTGAACCAAGGTTAGACCTATTGGATAGTAATTCAAACACAATTTTTCAACAAGATCGGTCAAGAACTTTATGAGTTAGTTTGACATTTTGGCTAAACATGTGTTTTTTCTCATCCATGTAACTCATTACCTATTGTTCTTATCAAAATGTGTTCCAGTTATTTCTTCAATCTTTCGAAAAAAATATTTAAAAAAAAAATTCTCATTTTTCCCGGAATCAAAAAATTTTTTGACTTTTTTTCAAAATGGGCCTTTTACAAAATCAAATTTTTCTTTTCAAGGTGGACCCTATTTAATTTTTTTATTGCTCAAAAGAAAGCTTCCTTGAAGACCTTTTTGGTCGCTTAGTGGGATGTGAGTGGGACATCTATCAAAATAAATATTTTGTAACTCAAGACATACAATTTTTGATTTTTTTTTTTTGCAAAATCATACTTACTTTTCCAAAATGGGCCCTTTTTAAATTTTTTTTTGCTCAATAGAAAGCTAAGGTCAATTCCTTTAAGACGTTTTTGGTCTCTTAGTGGGATGCAAGTGGAATATATATCAAAATAAATGTATTGTAACTCAATTTTTACTTTTTTATTGCAAAATTTAACTTTTTTTGCTCTAAAGAAAGCTTAGGTCTATTCCTTTAAGAGCTTTTTGGTCTCGTAGTGGGATGCGAGTGGTATATATATCAAAATTCATGTTTTAACTCAAAAATTTTTGATGTTGCCAAAAAGATTCAAAATAAAACCTAAAAATTTGGGAAAAAAAATACCGCATTTTTAAGTCACATACCCAATATTAATATTATAGCAATCAATACAGTATTTATAATATTGTCGAGTAACTTGTAATTCTGTTTAAAAACTATTATAACTATTTCACAACTATATTTATAACCTACACCACCATAGATGTTTGTAACGCCCAAAAATATTAGTCTAACACCCACCTTAAAGTATACCGATCGACTTAGAATCACTTTCTGAGTCGATTAAACGATGTCCGTCCCTCCGTCTGGTTGGCTGGCTGGCTGTCCATGTAAACTTTGTACGCAGAGTACAGGTCGCAATTTTGAAGATATTTCGATCCAATTTGTTACATATTATTTTTTCGGCCCAAGGACCAAGCCTATTGAAACTGGCTGAAATCGGGCCATTATTTCACCTAGCCCCCATACAAATGTCCTACCGAAATTGGACTTTATCGGTCATAAATGTTTAATTTATAAATGTATCTCCACAAATTGCACTCCAAATAAGTTGTATATATACAAAATTCATGTCACCAAATTTTGTTATGATCGGCACATAATTAGTCATAGCTCCCATATAGACCCGCTTCCGAAAATCACTGTAACGTGCATAAATCGCTTAAAAATGTTGGTATACACACAAAATTCAACATGGTAAACTTCCATATAGACATAAATCACACGATCTCATCTCATGGTGATCTGTCCATAATTGGTCATAGCCCCCATATAAGGCCCACTTCCGAAAATCACTCAATAATATAAATTACTGAAATTTTAAAAGAAAAATGTTTTTGCTCTTTTACTTAGTGTAGGGTATTATATGGTCGGGCTTGAGCAACAATACATTCTTACTTGTTTTTGTCTGTCTCCTGCGTTTTGATGACTTCTGAGTTTAAAAATTAATTTCTAAGTTAGTTATCTAAAACTTAAAGCTTATGGCCAGATTTAGACCAGAATTTGAGATTTGATTAGTCAGGCCCTTAGTCTTTATGCTACACCGAAAAGCAATTTCAAACAAATGAGTTTTTATGATTTTGTAACTTTAAGAATATCGCTATTTCACTAATAATAAAAAGAACTAAGGGAAGTGATCAAGAAAAACTATTTTCATACTCTATGTACTCCAATAAAACAGAATACCTATATAATACTTTTGTATAACTGTGTTATTTTTAAAATTGTTCCTTTCATTTATTTTCTTTTAACTCTAATTGTAGTCATGTGAATATTCACAAATAAAATTAGCTAAAACACACACATAAATTATTTATTTAATTACAGCAAAATGTTTCAAAACTATTTAATACAAATAAGTAAGTAAGAGACAAACATTAATTTTCATTAAAAATGCTCAACAAATTTCAACTACTTAATTAGACTAAGTATTCATGAATGAAAATATAATTTATTTTGTATTAAATAAATGTAATGCCATTATTAAAGGTAATTTATCGCCTTTAGCATTATTTACTTTTAAGCGATAATATACGATACAAATACAAACACACATAAACATACACATATTCTATAAATGTTTAAGTAGATGTATATGTGTGGGAGGTAGAAAATTAACATATCAAACTTTTAATTACATTCACATGTTAAAATGTACATGTTGTTTACCGTATAATTCTTATTTTTCGTAATTTAGGCATAAAATTAAGAATTAAATACCTAAAAAATTAATAGAACTAAATGAATATCATCACGTTTTAGAAAAATATATTAAAACGTAAACAAGTTCTACAATTTGAAAATCAGTACATGAGGGTACAGTGAGTGAAAATATAATTAAATATTTTAATTACAGATTCGTTGGTAGATTGGTAGAATGGAAGATGTATGAAAAGCTTCATTGCTATTGTGATAAAACCAGATCATATTGAAACTTCATAATAGAGAAAACTAAATAAACCTAAAAAATCTGAGAAATCAATTCTTAGTCTAAAATTTTTCATTTAATTAAAATGAGATTTGACTATAAATATCAACTTAATGTTACACACTGTATTTTTACTTACATATGTAAAAATTTTATTTTTCTATATGTGAATTTTATTTTTCTATGTGTGTTTTTATAAGCTTACAAATATTACACTCCCCGTGGCAACTAAGCCAATTAGCATTTATGTCCTAAACTTAAACGTATGAAGCAACAACAAGCAGCTCAAACAAAAAAACTCCTGAAAGTGTAGGCAAAAAAATCGTTTGGCTAAAATTGATGTGAATTGTATGTGTTTATTATATTTCATCAAATGACACTTTGTTTCAATTTCCATGCATCCCCTATATACAAGCAGACTCGTTCTATAACGATTACATACTTGTACGTATAAACATTAGGTATGCCCCATCTAAAATTAAAGTTTAATTTATTTAATGTCACCAATATGCTGAATCAAAGGATATAAGTGTGCTTTTTTAAGACATTCATTCTTTTTTTATATTTCTCACAAAGAAAATATATATCGTTAATTGCATAAGAGAACGCCAAAAAGTTACAGTTTTTATATCCAACATGAAAAATATGGGGGTTTGCAATTCCGTTTATATTATATCGAAATATTGGTCGTATAACCACAAATTATATATATTCTGGGTCCTTATTCTTAGATGATCTAGCTGTGGCCGTTGTTAGTACGATAGAGCCAGAGGAATACACATATAAAAATGAAATTTTCCCCAAATATTGTTTGTTGATCAGAAATGTTTGGTATTGAAAAGCCAAAATCGGTCAAGTAGTGGCCAACTAAAAAAAGTGGATATTTTTCAGAAATATTTTGCTATTTTCTTTAAATATATTGCAAATACAATCACAAAATCTTTCAATCACAAATTTTTCTTTTGAAAATGGCTGGAATCGATCCATGATTTCTCCCAATTCCGCACAATATTATTCCCGGAATATGGCTCTACTGTACATAAATGCCTAGTATCCATAATAAATGCCTAGTATCCATTGTAATTTTGTGGAGCTAAAAACTAAAATCGGCAAACGGCTAAATAGAGTAAGTGCGGAAAAATATTGTGAACAGTTAAGCATCCTCGCAGTTTTCGCAGTTTTGTTCATAAACTGATTAAAGCAATTTCCTTTATAGAGAGGAAACAAAAATGTTTGACAAGACATCGGAACTAACCTATTCTATTTTTTTTATACTTGGAACACATGTCTTTATGCTCATAAAAAATTCATAGTTGTTAAAAAATTTTAAATTTGCGATCTGTCATTTATAGTGGTTCAAATGTTATATAAATTTCCTTATATTTCGAAGAATAATTAACAAACTTAAAATATATTTTTAGGCATATCTTTGTAATTAGTTGACCCATTTTTATAAACTTAGTCTGATATGTCTTAAAAAATGCGGGATTTTTTTTTTAAATCTTTAAC
Source organism: Calliphora vicina (assembly GCF_958450345.1). Lineage (NCBI taxonomy): Eukaryota > Metazoa > Arthropoda > Insecta > Diptera > Calliphoridae > Calliphora > Calliphora vicina. The sequence goes on along the minus strand of NC_088780.1, from coordinate 143,123,693 downwards.
TATTTTGAAACATTTGTACAATAAAAATTTATTCAAAATTGTTCCTTCTTTCTGGCAACATATGGATTCCGAGCCAAAAGAACAGCTCATCTTTTGTGGCCAATAATGAATCAATCTGTTCCAAAGTGAAGCTTATCACAGAGAGAGCGTTATGCATCGATCGAAACAAATAGTAGTCGGTCGAGGCACAGTCTCGACTATAAATCGGGTGAAGCGAAACTTACCACCCACTTCATTATAAATACTTTTTAACAGGTATTGCGGTGGTCGAACGTTGTCATGATGCATGTCTGGCTGCATATTCTGGGCATTTCACGGCCAATGCTCGCTTCAAACGAATCAGTTGCGTTCATTACAGGTTGCCTGTTATGGTCTGGTCAGATTACAGCAGCTCATAATAGATAGAAGCCTTTTGCTCCCAACAAATAGCATGGATATTTGGCTTTGTTGTCGATTCGGCTGGTTGGCCGGGCTTCATGATCTCTTACGCATCGGTTTATCGTAATGGATCCTTTTTTATCTATGCTATATACTGTTTCGATCAGAAATGCTCTTAGAAGGTGTTCAAGAAGCCTTATGAATCCCCTTCTAATAACAAGTGAGTAAATGAAAATAGTCTACTTCAAAAAGTAAAATTTTTCTATGCTATATACTGTTTCGATCAGAAATGCTCTTAGAAGGTGTTCAAGAAGCCCTATGAATCTCCTTCTAATAACAAGTGAGTAAATGAAAATAGTCTACTTCAAAAAGTAAAATACACTGCATCTCTTTGATTAACTCTCCTTACAAATTTACAACAATAAACAGCAGAGAGTATGCCTTGGCTCGCAATGACACGCCGTGTAAAAAATGTCTACAAAATGAGGCATTTAGGAAGGCCTGTTTACTGCATATTTATCCCGCTGGCTGAGAACATCTGATTAACCCATCTCTTAAAATATTTTAAATAAATCATTATAATTTAATGATTAAATCATTATAATTTAATGATTAAATCATTATAATTTAATTTATTTATTAATTAAATTTGTTTGTCATTGCGCAATTATTTGGCGAGGATAAAAAGTTTATAATGATTATGATTTTTTTCATATTTCTCTAGAAAAAAACATTAAAAATTTTGAATAAGCAAAATATTAGATTTTTTTAATTTTTCGCAAGCATTTAAGTTTTTTTAAATAAGCTTATTAAATTGTTTAAAGTTATTTCCTTTATTTACCTATATATTTTTTAATGTTTTAGCTAAAACAAAATTCATTTTAAGTTACCATTTCTCAAAATTATTATTTTTTATGGTTTTTATGATAATTTTAAATATCTCAAAAAGAAAACTTATACATTTTTGGGATCTTGTGGAAGTGCTTTGAATCAGAAAAAATTCCAAAAAATTTCGGCTTTTTAAGTTTTTATATATAGTTATTAAAAGTATTACCTTAAACTAACACAATATAAACCTCATATAATTTTACCGAATTTTATTTGAATGTGTTGAAACGGTGTTGAATTGGCCTTTAAAAACCTATCACATGATACCAAAATTTCATATGTTTTCTTTGCGAGAAATATGAAAAAATTCATAGAAACATTAAAAAGTACTTTTTTATATTTTCATCCATTTAAGCTGATGCAAGCACAAACATTTTGAGAGGCAGTGTCATAGAATGAAATAGACTTTTATTTTTCAGGAGCCACCCTAATATACACGTGAACAAACGTCTCTTTGCTGCAAAACTTTAACTTTTTCACTTTTTTTTGTTTTGTTGTCGTTCGCATTCATGCCTGTAGCGTCTCTTAACCTAAAAATCCATCTATATACTCTACCTTTACAACAACTGCCATACTCATTGTATTTACGCATTCACGTATTGATTTCGAACGTGTGTTTCTGTTTGCCACTCACATACTCTGGCAACCAAAGTGTACACAGTCAAAACATTTTTCCCCCCCTTTATATCTATACATATGTACATTCATGTAGCGACTTTATGAAGTTATGGCTCGTTGCGTTTTCCCGTGATTAATACGAAAATATTTGGTGATACAGATTTCAGGCAAAATAATATTGTAACAACTTATTGTTGGCTTAAGATAAATTCAAAATCACCCTTCTTACAGGCGGATCAAATGGTGAAAGAAATATTCTTAAACTCATCTCATATTTCAGTATATTAATTCCGGAAGGTAATAAATAAGAAACAAAATTGAATTAGCAAAATTAGATTATCTAATTTTATTGCAATTACTACTAATATTGAATATGACAGTGAGGAAATAGATACATGTTAATCTAAGCACATTCATCATGTTCAGTATTTAGGAACAAATTAGCAGTATAGTTAAATATACAGCATATTAAAGTCAGTAAAATTTATGATTATTTTCAGACAATAGAGAACAAATCAATAAAGTTTTATCAAATAATTTTTGGCAGAAAATTACCCATATTATTACAAAATTATCCTATTCAGATAAAACAACAAAATAGAAAAGCACTCTATTTTTAATATAAATCTTGCAAGAGGTTGGTAAATTTAAATACCTACTCCCCCACATGTAGATTACAAGCACATTCTAAATGTAGGTTAGCAACGAAAAATATTGTTTTAGTTAAAAGATTTCTGGAACGACAAAGTGTATGAATTAATGATTTTTCGCAGCACAAATGAAAAAAGAAAAAAATGTCATCCATATGTCATTATAATTGCTGGTATTCGATGTTTGAGTGTCAAACTCATACGTTTCTCTATGTCCTCATATCGTTGTAGCTTTCATTATTTTGCAAGTGTCTGCAAGTGTATTGACGTAGCCTGAAAAATTCATTGAAACTTTTCAATATTATTAAATTGTTTATCTGCTCAGAAAGATTCATAAGAGTTTTAGCCGCTTTTATGAAGAAATCATAAAGCATAAATTTGAAAACAAAGTTTTCTAATGAATTTTAATCCAAATGAGGATTTTATGGCGAGACATATTTAGCAATTATTTAAGTTAAATACTTATTACCAATTATAAGAAAACTCAAACATTTTTAAGAATCGTTGAAACTGAATTCAGATTTCTTTTGTATTGTATATTTTTTATGTAATATTAGATAAATATTATGATTATTTATAAATTAGAACAAGAAAGAAAGTAGCTAGGACCAATTACACAGTCCATCAGCATTTTTGTAACAGAATAGCGACCCTACAATTCTGAAAGGCCATGTTAAGTAGATCATGTTTGTAGAATAAACTTTTAGTCAAGCTGGGGCCGAATTACCGCATTCGATATCGAGTAAATTCGATCGTAATTTTCTTATTTGAGATTACGGCATTCGATATCGAGCATGAAATTTAGTATATGTATTTTGTTATAATTACGATATCGAAATTATTTTTCGATACGATAATTCATTCGGCCCCTGGTCTAAATTTTTTTATTGTGGGAAAAATTTTTAAGTTTTTCATCGAAGGGAACATTATACTAACTGAAAAAAAATTTGTAAGTTAATGTGTGAGAGAAATCTTATTGTCAGAGTTATATTATGTAATATTATGGGGATAAATTTTGTGGAATATCTTAACCCTCTATCTCCTCTCGTAAGGGGTCAACTTGAAACTTTTTTCGAGAAAATCAAAAAAAGTCCTTTAAAAAATGAAATTTACGCTTAATTAGCAAAATTACAAGCAACCTCGGGTAAAACATTTTTTAAAAAAAAATTGCCAAAAATCCAGGTATGAATCGAATGAGCTGAAATTTGAAATATATATAAGGAGAACATTTTTCTCAGTTAGTATAGTACTCTTTTCGATCAAAAAATTCTCATAGCTCAAAATCGGTGACATGTTATTTCATGTTAGGAAAATAAAACAAAAATAAATATATCCCAATGAAAAAAAAAAAAAATAAACATCCTATTTCTATGAAATTATAACGTAATACCATATACATATTTGGTTACTAATTCATAATGAAATAAGTTCCAAAAAAATATTGAAATAATGCCGACTGAAACAAGTCGCAGAAAAAGTTAAATAATACAAACATATCGTCACCTTAAATGCAAACGGACATAACTACACTTTTAATTTTTTTTACAGGAGAAGCAAAAAACTTTATGCAATCAATAATATGAAAGTCAAACGTCCGTTTGAAGTTGTCATTTTTGATCGCAGGGGTCTAAAAATTTGCGTGAGCATGTAGTTTGATAAAATGAACCATAATAAATCAAAAACTCGATTTTGAATTTTTGTGTAGTTACGTACGTTTGCATTTAAGGTGACGATATATGAATTTAGCTAAATTCGTGTGTTTCGATGTTATTTGTCGACATAAAGCTTGGCAGTAATGGAACCAGTATCCAAATATTCTAGAACCTGAAAATAAGGTTATTTTTGCCTTTCGGAGACCTAGTTCATTTTCATTTAAGTAAGTAGCTGCAATCAAATTTAACACCTCTTAATTTATTTATTTGAATAGCCGCGATTGTTACCACCTATTTTGCATAACATAACTTGTATCTATTAAATTAGTTAAGCTTCTTTTCTTGGCCCCAGTAGAACAATATCTTTTGTCCATTGTTGCTCAGTAATAGAATACAAGAATTTGGTATTTCTGTGGCGACCACTCAAAGTTTTTCAAAAGAATAATAATTGACCTATTGTCTTTTTTCGATTTTTAAAAATTTGACTTTTCGAACTTTCGAATTTTTAAAATTTTTGAATAGTCCACTTTTCGATGCTATTTATGAAAAGTCTATTTTTCAACTGTTCACCAAATTTTAAATTTATGTATATAGTAGTTTTCGCTTAATTGATTTTCAAAAATGTTTCAGTTTTTGCTGCAATTATCCGAAAAATCATTTACCCGATATTCTGTTAATTGATTCAGCAACTCAATTAAAAGACACCCGATTAATTGCTCCAATGACTCAATTAAACGTTCATATATTAATGTACAAATAAAATGCATTATTTTACATTGCCCCAATTTTATTGTTTTAATTCATTTATTATAAACAATGTTTATAACAATAACTTCTTAAAATAAACAATAACGAAAAGTAAATAAAAGGTAAAAGGAAAAAATTAAATTAACTTCACATAAAAATGAGATCTATAGTATATGTATAACACAGTACAACATTTTTTAGTTCATTGCTTTGGGACTCAATTCTGACAATTGCACGTGAAAGTAGCCCCAAAAATAAGAACTTCTGCATCATTAGTTTTGTCAAGTTGGCTGCCGTAATAATTTAATGTCCATGCGAATTCTTTTGCTCAAGGTGGATTTTTATCACTTTTTCTATATTTTAACACGGTTATATGTATCTCGGTATACCGTACGGAATATCTCTTTTGTGTCTGAAGCAAAGTGGTAGATATTGAATAGGAGAAAAAAAAGCGAAACCTACCCGAAAAAATTTCCATTTTTTTTAAATTTTTTACCAATTTTCACCTGTTTTGCTCAACAACTGGATTACAAGTCAACTTTTCTGTTTTTCAATAGACTTTTTTGTTTGATAATTATACGGATTTTTTTGTACTGTTTTCAAAAATAAATTCTTAATATGTATATGTATACATATAAGTCAATTAAGAGCGTAACGCAAATAAACGAACACAATTAAACGAAAAGTTTATTGAATATATTGTATGGAATTTAATGTTAGCGTTTTTTCTTGATCAAATAAGCGGGCAAATCAATAAAGCGGGGGACAATTAAGCGGAAACTACTGTATTACGAATGTATAAGGTACTGACATCTAATTATTTCGAACTTTTCCAACAGTATTTCATGATGATTCAAATCGACAAATTCTATTTCAGCTAGTAACTTGACAAGTATCTATCAAGCTCATTCAAAATGATCATAGTTCCATACAAAAGGGACAAAATGTGTTTATTTAAATAATGTTGGGAATTATTAAAGGCATTTTAATTAAGTATTTTGTTAGTACACATAAATATTTTAAAATCCAAAAAAATGGCGGTGATATTACAATTTCCCCCCATTTGTTTGTTCCCTGTTATTTTTTATTAAACACATATAAACATTATTGTATAAAAATTCATATGCAGTATGATTAATTAGTTTACACGTTAACGCTGAAGACATTTTTATTATTTTTATTTATTTTGGTTAGGAAACTTTAGAAAAGGGTTGGAATTTTATGTAGTGCATATGAATAATGCACATTTACCTCTAAAAATATTCTTTGTCCTAGTGTACTTACATGTATATTGCATGTTAATTTATTAATAGCATACGATATATAAACCCATTTGCTGGTAATAGGGACAGAATGAAAAACTCTTTAAATAATTTAGTATTTGAATAAGTATTTTAATAATTTATTTAATCATTATATATTTGCGTAGTATGTTACATTTCATAATATCTAGTCTCATAATGTCCACTGATGTTATATATTACCAAGACACTATGTCTTAATAAACCGACATAAATCTGAACTTAAAATACACCAGAATTACACATTTTTTTATCCGGGTTATGCATCTCACACAGTGATTCGTTCCACAAGAAAAATAAAAAAATAATATTTATTAAAAATTATTTTTGTTTTAATATGAAGGGCGACCATTTTTGACCATTTCAATCTTGCCTATCTCACCTCAATATACAAATATTTTTAAAATGTTTAGACTGGCCAAAAACGGCGATTTGTTATTTGTTAAATATAAACGTATTTTACTGTTTTATACCTTAATTGACAAAACAATGTATAATAAACTATATACTAATGTGCTATTTTTCTATAGCGAGTGAGCGCTTTGAGTGGACGATTTACATGTATTTTGTTTTTGTTACAATAACAAAACACATGTTTAATTTCCACTCAAAGTACTCGTTCGCTATAGAAAAACAGCACATAATTGTTTATTTCACATAACTTAACAAAAATATCACTCTGCTACAAAATGACACTTTTTGTCAGAACTTGAAAAGCCACCTAATGGAGGTTGTAGGCCTAGGTGAGGAGATACTAAAACTGTTTTAAAAGATTTTGAAACACCCTCAAAATTTTGAGTTATTTTGAAAAAACTGTTTTAGGGTAGGTCGTATTACTTTAGTACCTCTAACTCACACATTTTTAGACCGATTTCAATATTTTACATAATTATGGATAGGTAAGGAATTAAGCTTTCATAAAATGAATGCATAACATCTACATTCCAAGAAATTGTGTAAGTTTTTATAAATAGTTTGGCTTTCTTTTTTATTTTTTTTAGTAATTTTTCAAATTCAACAATAGTTAATTGAATTTTTGTCTATGAAACCCTATTTTTTTGCACAGTAATTTATAGACAAAAACGAGATATTAGTTGTTAAAATCGGTTTATACTTGCAAAAGTTATTAAACTTTTTTGAAAAAAGTTCCACAAAATTTACCTTGTAAATTAAAAATTTTCTTTTTATTTCGTATAATTTTTTGTTTTTTTATACCCTACACCACCATAGTGGGTAGGGTATTATGCGTTTGTGCAGATGTTTGTAACGCCCAAAAATATTAGTCTAACACCCACGTATACCGATCGACTTAGAATCACTTTCTGAGTCGATTAAACGATGTCCGTCCGTCCGTCTGGTTGGCTGGCTGGCTGTCCATGTAAACCTTGTGCGCAGAGTACAGGTCGCAATTTTGAAGATATTTCGATCAAATTTGGTACATATTACTTTTTCGGCCCAAGGACCAAGCCTATTGAAACTGGAAATCGGTCCATTATTTCACCTAGCCCCCATACAAATGTCCCCTCGAAATTGGACTTTATCGGTAATAAATGCTTAATTTATCTATGTATCTACACAAATTTCGCTCCAAATAAGTTTTATATACACAAAATTCATGTCACCAAATTTTGTTACGATCGGTCCATAATTAGTCATAGCTCCCATATAGACCCGCTTCCGAAAATCACTTTAATGTGCATAAATCACTTAAAAATGTTGGTATACACACAAAATTCAACATAAATAACTTTCATATAGACATAAATCACACGACCTAATTTTATGGTGATCGGTCCATAATTGATCATAGCTCCCATATAAGGCCCCTTCGAAAAATCACTCAAAAATATAAATTATTGATATTTTAAAAGAAAAATATTTTTACTCATTTACTTGGTGTAGGGTATTATATGGTCGGGCTTGACCGACCATACTTTCTTACTTGTTTTATTATTTATATGGGCTGGGGGAGAAAATACTAAAAAAGGTGTTAATGAAAAGTTGAATAAATTTTCATTAACACCTTTTTTAGTATTTTAAAGTGCAATCAGTTTTCTTTTTAACCCCGTTTAAAAATTTAAAATCGGACAGAGACTGGCTGAGTTACAGATCAATAAGTTCACGGACATAACTGAAAACGGTTTTTTCAGAATAACTTCTGAATTGGAGGGTGTTTTGGAAATTTTTTCACACAATTTCTAAAGTATTCAGCAAGCCCTATAACCTACGCTAGGTCGTTTTCCAAGTTTTTTTTCCATCGTAGCACCGAGTATTTAAACAAATTGCGACTGAATTTTTTCAATATTTTATCAAGAGTTTGCTCTACATCATAGGGATTTCTTGTATCTGTCGAATTTACCCCAGGATGAGTTTTGAGGTTTAATATAAATTTTTTTAGTTGCTCATAAATGTTTGGAAAAATCGGAACAACATTTATAGGAAAAGATATGTGGAAATACGTTGATCCGCCTAAGGGAACATCCGTTGTTAATAACGAAAGAAGTGGAACTAGAAATACGAAATTTGGTCTGAATATTTTCTAATAATAAAAATACAATTATATAAAAGTTAGAAAATAACAAAAGGACCAAAGGATATGAAAGTTAGTACTAATATTTTTACTTTCTCAAAAATGTTTGGTCTCAATATTTTCTAATAATAAAAATATAATTATATAAAAGTTAGGAAATATCTTTATTAAAAGAAAATTGTGAAAGTGTAGAAAACCCGTTTTTTTCAGTGGTGAATATGTCGAATAAAACTTGTGTGTTATAACAGTTCTTTTGCATATATATTTCTGGAAATATTTCAAAAATTAATTGAGAATCACATGGAATATAACAAAAACTTCTGTCCCTAGTTAGCTGGCCACTCCAGATATTTACTTCGGCAACAGTCTGTCTTCTACATGTATGTGCTGGGCATCCCCATCATCTGTTCCCTTGCGGTTTGTTCCCACTTTCGACTCCTTATTTCAATCTATAGGAATTGATGACTTGTTCTTTCCGAGAGAGTATGATTAGATATTGTTCTCGGCCAGAATACACGTACGATCTGGCGAAGTATCACGAATACTTGCATTTTTCGTATATCAGAAGGGTACTTTTCGTAAGCAGAATAAAGAGAGTGATTTCCAAATAGGTTATAGGCAGCCCCAGCTAAACGTGTAATAACGTTTTTTTTGTAATCATTCCCACTGTGAAATGTTATAGATACTTCCAGTATCCATAAAATATCTTTTAATATTTTCATGATATGTGTCAAATTTTTTTTAATTAATGAAAAAAATGTAATACTGCATGAATGTTTTGATATAAAGACACATACTTGCGATTAGATTAAGCTTTGTTGTACCACAATAAGCTGAAAATTAAAATATTTTTCCCATTATCTAAATGTCTTGCATTAATTAGTTTTTCAATTTTAGACCCATCCAAGACAATTTTTTTCAAGTGCAGTTGTAGTACACACACATACAATTTATACTTATGTATCTAAAATATGTTAATTTATACTCATACTTTAAATATGGTTGTCCAATTACTCTTCATTTTACATTCTTAGAAAAATAATTAGTTGCTATTTCATTATTGTTGATGGATGTTTGTGCATTTCTTTTTTATATTTCTTTTGTTTCATCGCAACTAATTAAAATGTCTCTTGTATTGTTGTTCGTTAAATTATAATAGAATTCAAATTTTGAAAGTGTTAAAGTGGCTTTTTAAAATTTAAACAAAGGACAATAGAATTTTGCTTTATTAAATTAAAAATCAAAAGAAATAATAACCATAATTTCAATAATACATTATATTTAGTAAGAATTATAGACTATGTACCAATTAATTTAGTTTTAAATTGTTTGATTAATAAAACAGCAAAAAGCTGGTGCTATCATGTATTTATCAAGAGTTATTTGAATAAGACACTATGCAACATAAATGTCTAAAGAAACAAGTAAGAGTGCTACATTTGACTATCCAGAATCGTATATATCCTTCACCATATTCTTAATATAACATAGTGTTATTATTAAAGAATAATAAATTTTGTCCGATTGTATCTGCTTTAGCGATATTGATTTTATCTGCAAAGTCCAGTTTTTAGGTTTTCAAAAGTTTAAGTTCATTTTTCTTTAATACATTGCAAATTTATCATCTCAGTAAAATGGAATTGTGTTAACCTTCTAATTTATTTTCCTTTATTTCTCTTTGTACAATACAAAACAAAAGTTTTGCATTACACATTAAAAGTAGAAAATTTTTCAAAAATCATTGCTAGAAAGAAAAAAATATAAAACCTCAAAGGTAATTTTTCAACTACTCCGACATAAATGCAGACAAATTTCTGTTACAAAAAAAATTATAAAATATTGGTTTTATTTTCTACTTGAGTCTACACTGATTTGTTGGTATCATTGCTAAGACAATACTTTTAGAAACAAAAATGCACAAAATCATAATAAAATAAAGGCAAGTAAGAAAATGGTTAGTTTATAAGTATTTACTAGTGTATTCATTCGACTAATGATCGTTCGATTAATCAAATAATTTCTTACGAATTATTATTCGATTGATGGACTTTGTTTTCGAATGTTTTTCATCATTATCAATACTTGAATTATTAACTTTAACTTTAAAAGTATTAAAAACCCGACATCAAAACTTCATTCTTTACTTTTTTAAAAAAAATTTAAATTATTCGAATAATTCGATTAATTTTAAACGTGTGATCGAATTATTCGAACAAGTTAAAATCTCTTATTCGAATTATTCGTTTTATTCGAACAAGAAAAAAATCGAATAATTCGAATACCCTAGTATTTACACACTTACATACTTAAATGCAAATATGGCTCATTTGCTACAACGTCGTCATAACTCATACAATTTAATTTTTCAGGAGACGAATCGTATATATATATTTTTTTTAGGGAAAATAACAAATACATAAACATCCTGCATGTAATTTTAGAAGTTAGTTCACAAGACTTTGTCAGTTATTCAAACATATTATTTACTACTATGCAATGGTGCTATTAATTCGAAGTTTGGGTTTCTTTAATTATGACGTTGTTTTTAAATAATTATAAGAGAACTAATATTGCATTTTGTAATTTTGGAAAAGAAAACTGTTTTCTTGCTGCACTATTTCAACTGACGGCATTAAACTGTATAAATTTCTTTTCAGCTCCCACTATTTTTATTGCTTTTTTAATGGCAATATACTGCAATTGAAATAAATATAACTTTTCGTTTGAAACGAACTGAAATATATGTCACAGACTCAATAAAATACATAAATTTGTTACAAAAGTTTAATCAATTAATTACACTGTGCTACAATATTTACAAAATTGTATATTCTAACAACATAATAACTTAAGGTACTGTCACATTTGGAAAATATTTACTCACCAATACATAACCACAAATTTCAGATGCTGATGACTCTTAAATGACTTTGCAATATAAAACTTCATCGAATAAAAAAACAACTAAAAAGTATATGAGGGATTTCAAGTCAAGTGAACCAACTTTTGAAATCGATGTCTTCCGTTCAGGATGACATTTGCACAAGGTTATTCCTATTGAATAGTAATTTAGACAAAATTTTTCAACAAGATCGGTCGAGAACTTTCTGAGTTTGGATAAAATTTGACATTTTTGCCAAATACGTGTTTTTTCTCATCCATGTAACCTATTGTTTAGTGTTTATAAAAAACCGGTTTGTCGGTTAACCGAAACCAATGATGTATATACAGTAGGGTGGCCCCAAAATTTAAGTTGCGGATGTTCCCACCTAAAATGAAAATTTGATTCATTCTAAGACTACGTTTTGAATTTTTTTCGTCCTGGGGTCAATATTTGGCGAGCTGGATCGAAGGATAAAAAGGTCCTTTTTTGAGGTTTTTTACATTTTTTCCATATTTCTTCCAAAGGAAGTATATGTAAATTTGGTATCATATGAAAGGTCTTTGAGCGACGCATTCAATTGGTTAAAAGAAATTTAAAAAAAAAAAATTTTAATTAAAAAATTTTAAAAATTTTCGACAAAATTTTAGTTTTTTTTAATTTTTTCATAGAATTTATTCAAATACATAGATGAAATTTCTTGATCATAAACATCATGTAATTTCACCGAAATGGTTTTTCTCGTTTTTTAAAATTCAGTCCAGTTCAATGTTTATTCAAATTTGTTTAAACCCAATTTCATCCCTATCTGTTAAGCAGTTTTTCACATGTTACTTAAAATTAACAACAACATTCCAAAGGAATAACATTAAAATAATCATTAGCGCGATGTATAGTAAATGTTTTAGCTTAAATTTAAATATTCGTAGTGTAACAAAAGAAAAGTATAAGAATTTATACATCGATGGAAAGCTTATAAAATTTGAGTTATTTTGATGCCCATACATATACTATGAATTGAGTACAGAGATTGTCAGATAGGGATGAAATTAGGTTTAAACAAATTTGAATAAACATTGAACTGGATTGAATTTTAAAAAACGAGAAAAACCATTTCGGTGAAATTACATGATGTTTATGATCAAGAAATTTCATCTATGTATTTGAATAAATTCTATGAAAAAATTAAAAAAAACTAAAATTTTGTCGAAAATTTTTAAAATTTTTTAATTAAAATTTTTTTTTTTAAAATTTCTTTTAACTAATTCAATGCGTCTCTCAAAGACCTTTCATATGATACCAAATTTACATATACTTCCTTTGGAAGAAATATGGAAAAAATGTAAAAAACCTCAAAAAAGGACCTTTTTATCCTTTGATCCAGCTCGCCAAATATTGACCCCAGGACGAAAAAATTTCAAAACGTAGTCTTAGAATGAATCAAATTTTCATTTTAGGCGGGAACATCGATACCTTATTTTTTCTCCATACAAACGGGGCCACCCTAATATACAGCTATAAAATTTGTAATTTTTAGTAGTCAGGAATGGTTAATATTAAATAACTTTAAATAGACAAAAGTGCTAAGTCTATTTATTTTGTAAAATTTTCCAAATTATTATCTCGGTCAAATGGAATTGAGTAGAAATATGTAATAATGGATTTTAGAATGCTTTATGTCTCTCCTGTAATATTTCTGAAAAGCTACCGAAATGATTAATAAATTAAAATTTTAAGAACAAAACACGCTAATGAAGTCAGATTTATTGAAAAAAGGTATGTACATCGAATTCAATTTAATGTTTGTTAAAATCATCACTAAGTTTTTAATGAATTATTAGTAAGATTTAGCCTAAACATATAGAATTATGCGGAATTTAATTTTTATATTTTCATTCATAAAGTTATTCTGAAAAAGTTTTTAAGTAAACTCGTAGTCCTCTACTATTTAGAATCATTGCAATTCTTAAAAATATTAATCTAAAGAGGTTTGTATTGTAAATCAGCAGTTTAGGTTTCAAATCAGACCAATAATGTGTATACAATGAATATTGAAAATGCACAAAAACATGAGATTTATAAATTTTAGTCCCAAATTTTAAAAACCGAGTGATAAAAACCGGATAAAACGGTTAACCGAAAATCTACATTTTAAATTAACCGGTTCGCAAAAACCGAGATTTCGAAGAAAACCCGGTTTTTCGATTAACCGGTTTATAAACACTACTATTGTTCTTAGCAAAATTCGTCCCTAATAGTTTAAACAGCTATTTCTTCAAACTTTCGAAAAAAAAAAATAAGGAAAAATAAACATATTTGAATTGTTTTCCAAAATAAAAAACTTTTTTGACTTCTTTTTCAAAATGGGCCATTTTTTTCTCAAAAAAAGCATAGATCTTTTCCTTGAAGACCTTTTTGGTCGCTTAGTAGGAAGCGATCAAAAATTTTTTTTAAATGGGCCCAGAAATATGTGTAAATACCTATATAATTAAACAGTTATATATATTTTGATAATTGATCTTCAAAATTGCGACATCTATTTTGCGAAAAAAGTTTACATTGACATCCAGACGGCCGGACATCATTTGATTGACTCAGAAATTGATGGTGGATGTTATATTGATTGTTTTGAAATAAATTTAAAAATTGGCTATTTTATTTAAAAGAAGATACTTTTTGAATATCGGTTGGAATATGGCAGTGTTACGGTCGTTTAAAAAACGCACTTTTTCAACAAATTTTTATTTTCTTCATGAACCAGTAAAATGTTATTTTTTATTATTTCAGTGAAAAGGCAAAAGTAGCTCTTTAAAACAAGTAAGTAAATAAAAATCTATTAAAATGAGAATGACTTATGCTAAATTTTGTGACATCGGACGGACATCGCTTAATCGACTCAGAAAGTGATGGTGAGTCGGCCATACAAACATCAGCAAAAAAAATTCATAAAACTCTTAAAGAAACCCAAAATAGTATTATTATTTTCAAAGCAATAAAAAAAACAACGAAGTCTCTTAAAAAGGTTGGTAAAATGTTTTGATAACAATTAGTAAATGAAATGAAAAAATTTTCATGACTGGTAGTATTTAAATAGTTTCTACTTCGATGTTAAATGCAATATCAATCTATAAAGATTTGAAATGATTTTTGTAATAAGAACTTGTGACGATGTTAAATGCAAATTCAATCTATAAAGATTTGAAATGATTTTTTGTAATAAGAACTTGTTACGAAATATTGTTGAATTATTTATGTACAATATTGAGCAAGACCTTGAATTATATATCTTTCGAACTTAAGAGCTGTTCAAAGAGTCTTGAATTCCCAATTTCGGTCATCAGGCCTTCACTAATAATCAATGTAACCTGACACCATACTCATCATAGATTTCTGTAACAATTTAACTAAATCATTTTCCTAAAATTATTTGTCTGTGACTAGCTTTGAAATTTCTACATCAAAAATGTCATCAAAACCTGCCCATATATTCCTACTCAAAAGACTGAAAATAAATATTTTCTATGCATATTTTTGGTAAGAATTAAAAAATCATATAAATCGATTAATTTTCATATTTATAACTTGAATAACAAGATATTTTAAAAAATCGTTGTAAAGCGAAATCTTCCTCTAATAGTCTCTAAAGCAATATAAGTAACTATTTTAAAGTTAAATTGACATTTTTTGACTCCTGTTTGCTCTGTTTTAATAAAACTGCATATCTGTATTTTGCAATTTTAAATAAATAAAAAATACTCATACGCTGTGAGGTCTAAAGTTGAAAACAAGAAATAAATGTTTTCAACTTCAGCCCCCACAGCGTATGAGTATTTTTTATTTATTAAAAATTGCAAAATACAAATATTCAGGAAGTGAAAAAACTAATAAATTTTCCCAAAACAATAAATAGTTACACAAACACTCATATTAACATTGATCATATTTACGAGAAATAGCAATAGTTATAATTACCATTTTTGTTGTATATTGCAGAATTTTATTGTGTTTTCATTAAAAAGTCTTCTTGTATTTTTAACATTTGTAAATATTTTTTGTGTATTTTTGGTAAATATTTCTCAATTTGAATGTGAATTTTTTCAACTAATAATTTTTTTTGTACTAAATTTGCATATAATATCAATTTATGCAAATCACCCTTGTGTTTAGATTCCGAATCTGGATTGTTTTTTTTTGTTCTACGTTCTTTTGGTACTTCACTCAACATTTTTATATTTCAACACTCTCTTGTTAAACGCCCTAAAGTGAGTTAGATATTTATATAGTTTTTTTTTTTTGTATTTTGGGAATATATTTTGGATGCTTTTATTTTTCTATATACATTTTTTTGTCACTTGTAGAAATACATACATACAAATGTATATAACTATGTATTAAGTATGGACGTACATATATGTATGTAAATAGGGCATATTGGTTGTTAAATTTATTTTAAAGTATTGAATAGTTGTTGTGGTTATTGGACATGGTTTTGATAAAACAAGTCACATTTTTATATCCGGCGCTTATGACTTATATGCACCATTCCACATATTATGTTCTTAAAGGACAGTGTCTTTCTTAATTTAATGGATCGACAGGACTATATACTTATTGTTACGTATCCTAGAGTAAACGATTTTTCGCTTTTTTAAAAGTTCTTTTTTTTGGAAATTTAAAATTTGTTGGATCAAAATCACAACTTTTAGTAGCTTTACAAACACAACATTTGAATAACTACACCTCCTTTGTTTTAAGAAGGGTGTAAATAAAAATAGAATGCTTAGCTAAGCTAAAATTCATGTCATTCGATATTTTGTATAAAAAGTGGAAAAAATTAAAAATAAAACAGGAATGTGTATAGTGAATGGCGAATAAAAAAGGATATGCAAAAAATACAATTGATTTATGCTTTCGAAAAAAATTTAAATAAAATATAAAAAATATAAACAAAATACACTATAATATTGGTTAGAAATCTAGCAAAATAAATAACATTAGGTAGCCGCAGGTTTTTGCTAAATTTTTATAAATATTAATTTGATTTTTAGCCTATTTTTTATTTTTAGTTGCAGAATCTTAATTTTCCGCCGGTATTCTTTTCTATAAACCTTCCACTATATATTTTGGTAAACAAATTTTCAAACAGCTAATTGTTACTTTGATGAAGTGGGTCGTCGTTAAAATTGGTCAAGGGACTATTTTAAAATATTTATGATGTTTTTTGATACTATTTAATTAACGAGAAACAAATCTAATAATACCATTAAATTATCACGATATAATAATGAAAGGAATACTATGGAAAATAGTTTTAAAACATTTAATTTAATTTGAAGATAGTCTTATAACTATAAAGCATATTTAATTAAAGAGCTGTATAGTTAAGCAACAAAAAAGTCTTCTAAAATATATATAAATCCGGCAAGCGCTATCAACATACAATCTTTCGATGCTTCAGACTGTTCAAAAACGTGCTGTAGTTCATACAGACTGTGTTCCATAAATTATATTACTAACTCTTTCTTGCTGAGAGATGGCTTCAATTAAAAAAAAAAACTAAATATACTAACCAATGAGAATGGAGTCATGAGTATGTTAGTATACAAATGAAAAGGAACAGCTTTAAAACATTTTCACTCATGAGATATTATCAAAATGGACTATTTCGATATACCGCCGCTTAAATAATAAAACAAAAATATACATCTTTACTATAGAAAGAAACTAATTCAAACAAATCCGTCTTCAACAGAGTGCAACAGGTAATTTGTTTATTTTTTTCAATCAATCGATAATCGCGATTAAAAACCTACGATTAATTAAAATCTCTGCACAGAAAAAATTATTACTATTTTTTCTCCAAACAAAACTTTATTTGGTTTTAAATTGTATTTCATAAACAATTTTATTTGATTCAATAAACATTTTTCATTGTTTTTCCTATTTTCAAAAATAGTTCATAAAACAACAAAAAAAATAAATTTTGACAACAAAAAAGAAAATAACTAGAAATTACAAAATTTGTAAAATGAAAATAAAATATCGGTTTTCTCATATTGTCAACATATTTTGTGATTCTTCAAAGATTTTAGGAGTTTAGTCGTTTTTCTGGAGGTAAGTTGTGTAAATTATTGTTGCAATATAAACTACATTATAATTTTATTTAAAGACATGGCCGTTCCAACATAACAAACCGGAATCTCTGGCAGAAAACCAAAAACAACTAGGACACAATGTGAGTATTTTTTTTATTAATTTATTGAATTTTATCCAAATTTCTAATAAAAATTTTCGCAATTTCCAGATGGACTAATGTTAGACAGACAATAATGTTGGAAGTCAATCTGTTAGGAATCTGCGAATGATATTTTTGTTTTGTAGCATGATAAATGTATTGTAAGAAATTATGTGTCATTAAAAAAACATGTCATTTATAAATAATTGTTGTTTTTTATTTGTTTAAAGAAAGAAACCGAAATATAAAATAAAAATAATTTTTTAATGAAAAAAAAATTTAAAACCAAACATTTTGTTCATTGTTTTTATAAAATTAATTGTTTGAAATTTAAATTATTTTCAAATAATCTCTTTCAATAATAGTACAAATAATTTAATAAAGAAAAAATGTTTTTTTTTTTCAATAAATAAATTACGATTTGTTGTGTTTGATTTTACAATTTTTGTGATAGGTCCTATTTCATTAAAAAATTTGTTTGGTTTTATAAATTTTGTGATTGAATACGAATTTTAATTTTTTCTGTGTGGTCACCACATATCATCTGTAATACACATGTCGAGTGATCGATTAACCTGTCGAGCTGTGGATCACTCCCGAATTACCAGTGAAAAGACATGTCTTATTTGTGAGCGGAATAGTTTGAATCTTAAGGCTGGGCAGAGTAATGAATGTTGTTCCGCTATCTCTTCCACCACGATATTACAGTTTCTGCAAAGATGGATGGAGGTACATACATTCTTTCTCCCACATTTTATTGAAAATTACAGTTGCTTCCATGCCAGTAACAGTTTACCTCATATAACCTATGTGGTAACTGATCTAAATGCGATCATAGTCCGAGAGGCAAACAATTACCTTCTATGCCCACTATATCCTCAAGAGACACGCGGTAATTTGAGCTAATTGGAGCCAGTAACCTAAGTGATGGTCTTAGTAAATTCCACATTCAACTCTATCGTGTGATATCGTAATGTCGGTAAAAATGTTGATCCATTCCGTTGTAGCTGTCATCTTTACCAAAACCAAGATAGAAAAGTTCAGAATCAGTTTAATAACTGAGTGGTATAACCATTATATGTTGTTTGATTTGATACCTCAATTGTACCTTTGGCGATTTGGATATTTATATTCTGATACCAATAAAGTTTGCTATCCAATAACAGTGCCAAATATTCTATTTTTATATATGATACAGTTTTTGTTTCCATCCAGGTTCTTCAAAGTTCTGTATCCTTTTAAATGTATTTTTCCATCGACTTATAGTTATCACAGTTATTCGGTTCCTAATAAAAAAACCGAAGCAAAATGTTATAAGAATATAGATGTAATCATTTTGACTCTTTAGTTCTTTGTTCTCTGTCGATGAACTACATTTAATTGATTGTAAGAAGTTAATCCGACGTAAAGATCTCTTCTGTTCTTGGTCGACTAACTTCGTATTGCTGAAAATACTTCTAGGTGCCATCCAATTCTTCTCCATCGGCAAACTACGCTTTTTTGATTAAGATAAGCTAATAGATACAATCAGACAAGAAATAAAATAAGATCTTTTATTTGGCTCTGAAATCTAAGCATTAATAATGGCCAACAAGAAACGCAATGATCGACGCTTTTATTTAAGTTACGGCTGTATCAATATATAGTTACATAGTGGGTATTGTGATCAAGTTAACGTCAAGTTCCTTATGGGTAAATATTAGGGTAGTCAATCGATTAACCGTTAATCGGTTAACCGATTATTTTTGACGGTTAACTGTTCGAATAATTTGAAATTGCCGATTTTCAAATAACAAATAAACCGATTAATTTGTATCGATTAACCGAAATTCCTTTTTTTTGCACTTTAAAATTTTTTTTTTGTATTTATTTTTTTGTTTCAATTCAAATACAAATTTCAAATTAAAATTAGATATTTTTTGAACACACAATAAACATGATTAGTGAGTATGTATAACAACTGACATATTTAATTTACATGTTTTTGAAATTTTGTTTGGATTTACATGTATAGACGAAACTTTTTTTTTAAAATGAGTCTTTTATCATAACTAAACGAAACTATGAAAATTATAAAACAATGCAAAAAGGAATATTCTTTATCATGCTTTTGATTTCTCCAACATATACAATCAGCGAGAGAGTTTTTTTCCAAGAAAAGTTTTATTAAATCTAAAGAAAAAATCTTTTAAATTATATTCTTTTAATAAAAGATTATTTCATAAGATCTCACTAAAGCCCCAAAAACCTCACACATCGCTCATTTGCTGCAACACGTCATAAATCAAAAAAAAATCGTTTCGAGAAAAACGTCTTTGAATATTTTATGACATTTTACTACATATTTCTTAAATAAATGTTCAACAAATCATGCGATTTCAGAAATATAAATAGTAGATGTTAATATCTTTCTAATCTGTATTTAACCCAAATTTTTGCTTATCAAATATACGAGAAAACATGAATTTTAATTTTGATTTACAACAAAAAAACACTCTCACACAAAAAATAATTAACTTTTTTGAAAACTGATAAAACTTTATGAAAGATTGTAGAACAGCTCATATTTTGTATTACTCAGTTCAAAAAAACACGTATTTTGAGTTATGACGTTGTGGCAGCAAATAGTAGATATGTTTACAAAAATGATCTCAAATTCCTTATTTGCTGTTTTTTATGTTTTTGTACACAAAATTCGTTGTTGTATTTTCAATTTAAAATGAAAATAAAAATTATTCGGTTAATCGAATAATTTTAAATTAACCGAATAAATCTAAACCTCGATTAATTATTTGCTCGATTAACCGATTAAATCAGAAACCCGATTAATTGAATATCATAGTAATTATATATTTTTGATGATAATACGGGCATAATTACAATATAATATAAATAACAACATATGAACTACAATCGTAAAAGATAATGCCTCGGATCGTGGTCGGTATGGGTACGATATTACTAGGAAGAGATAATGTTGGATGAAGTATAACTACATCAGTACATATAATCATGATTGCTCGCAAACGGTCCAAAATTACCTTCTTCACGAATATACAAGAATTTATCTAATAGTTCCACAATAACTGCTCCCAATTCTCTGTACATGTATACTAAAATGGAAACAAAAATAAAAACAAATTTTTACACATTTGCATATGTATGCACACAGTTACGTATACAATCAATTCACATCCCATACCCAGCAGTTAAGCATGTAGTCAATGTATCCCTTATAGACAGTAATTGTCACTAATGTCTGACCACTTGAATGGCTCCAATTTATATATTTGGGTCATTTGACACGTATGTACTCTTTGTAATACAGAGAGAAGACATTTGGTTACTTTATACATCCCATGTAATCTATCGTGAAGACAATTGCCACTTATGTGTCTCTAAGTAATCTAGAGTGTAGACACTTTAAACGTTTTGTGAGTAATTCGTACAATTTGGTTTTATGCAAATTTTGTTGATATAATTCTCATACAGTTTATTTTTATTTTTGCTTAAGTATACTGATATTCCATGTATTAGCGTGAAGTCAATAGTCAATTAAGTGTTTCTTAGTAACCTATAGTGAAGTCACTTTAAACGTTTATTTTGAATTGCACTTTAGAAAGTAGTTATTTTACCCACCAGAATCTAGTGGAGAGTTGTCGGAGGATGCTTTTTTTACAACCAATATTTTATTGGACTGTCTTTTAAGATGAATATTTGAGGTCAATTAGCACCCGTACATGTTAAAATTGCTAGTTATATAACCAGTTAGTTAGCTAGTAAGGTAACTTATGTAACCAGTATGTGAATCCAATGCGTTGATTACTTTGGACCAGCTATCAGACAGACTCATCGTACTCAAAAAGGGTCAATTGACCCCCTGCTTTGCACATGCACTTGTTGAAATATGTTGTCACGTAGCTAGTTATGTAACTAGTTGTCACTAAATGATGTAAAATCACTAGTTTGGGACTGTCACCTAGAACTGATGGATATTTACATACCTGCACACATTTATGCATTTACATTGTACAGTGTACACATATTTGAATATAAATGCATATTTTATTCATGGTACATGGTGCAAATGACGGACGTGCTGTTAATTCAATTGTTGTTGACAAGTGTTGCTTGAACCATTAAAGGGAAAAAAAACTTCTAAAACGCCTACAGTCATAATAGGTTTTAGCTAAATTTGATAATTTTTAACTATTAATATTTAGTGTTTCTTTTTAGTTTTATACTACAATGTTCAACATCTAAATACATGTGTATATGATTTCATGCATGCATAGTATATTTACATACATTAAATACAGCATACAAATTTATTTATTTTCACTTTTGATCAAGTTATTTACTTGCTAAGCTAAAACAAAAACGTCATAAAAGCATTTAAAATTTGTGAGGGCAATATACAATAAAAAATCTAACTGAAATGTCTAAATGAATGCTGGTAATAGAGTTGCCAGTTTCTTTTTACTAAAAGCTGGACAATTTCTAAAATAGTAGCGGGTGTCTCAAAACTTAAGTGTGACAAAAGATAATAAAAATAACTTATATGTCTGCTATTTATTCCCACTTAGTCACAAGAATGTTTTTTTTTTTCTTCGAAAATGTCGAATTTTGTACCAACGAAGAGTCATATGCGGGAAGTTTTGCTTTACTTCTTTAATTTGAAAGAAGTGCAGTTGAAGTGCTTCATCATTTTCAACCTGCGAGAGATGGGTTTTGGACTTCAGAAGTGGTGATTTTGACACGGAAGACAAAGATCGGAGACATTACTCTATGCGAATTGTTTTAAAACACAACAAGAGCTTGTTAAAGCAGTGGGAGCAAACCAATCATTTTTTTTACATTTTTAAACATTTAAAAGCAGCAGTATTCTTCCAAAAGCATCGAAATTGGGTACCATACAAGAAAATCATTTTTGCATCGAATCATATGTGATCATATGTTGAACCCGGTCGAATCGTCACCAAATCCAAATATCCATAGCTCTAAGGTAATGTATTTTGGAAGGGACCAAAAAGGGTCCTATCTTAATGAGCTCCTGAAATCTGGCTATACCATCACAGGGAACCTGTACCGAACACAACTGCCTCGTTTAAAGCGAGCAATGGCCGAAAAATTACCAGAATATGCGTCTAGACAGGAAACCGTAATACTCCATCATGATAACGCTAGGCCACATGTTCCATTACCTGTTAAAATCTATTTAGAGAAACAGTGGTTGGGAAGGTTTGCTTCACCCGCCTTATAGTCCAGACCTTTCTTCGTCCGACTACTATTTGTTTCGATCGATGCAAAACGCTCTCACTGGTGTACGCTTCACTTCAGAGCAGAGTATCCGAAATTGGCTTGAATAATTTTTGCCCTCAAAAGATGAGCAGTTATTTTGGCTCAGAATCCGTGTATTGACAGACACGGATTCAGAGTATTTGCTAACAATGGCCAATACTTTGAATAAATTAATATTGTACAAATGTTCAAAATAAAAGCTATATTTTTACTATAATCTCACATTGTGATATAATTTTTATACCCTACACCACCATAGTGGGGAGGTTATAATGCGTTTGTACAGATGTTTGTAACGCCCAAAAATATTAGTCTAACACCCACCTTAAAGTATACCAATCGACTTAGAATCACGTTCTGTGTCGATAAAACGATGTCCGTCCGGCCGTCTGGTCGGCTGGCTGGTTGGATGTCCATGTAAACCTTGTGCGCAGAGTACAGGTCGCAATTTTTAAGATATTTCGATGAAATTTGGTACATATCGGCCCAAGGACCAAGCCTATTGAAACTGGCTGAAATCGGTCCATTGTTTCACCTAGCCCTCATACAAATGTCCTCCCGAAATTGGACTTTATCGGTCATAAATGTTTAATTTATATATTTATCTCCACAAATTCCGCTCCAAATAAGTTTTATATACACAAAATTCAAATTTTGTTACGATCGGTCCATAATTAGTCATAGCTCCCATATAGACCCGCTTCCGAAAATCACTTTAACGTGCATAAATCGCTTAAAAATGTTGGTATACACACAAGATTCAACATAGTTAACTTTAATATAGACATAAATCACTCGACCTAATTTCATGGTGATCGGTCCATAATTGGTCATAGCCCCCATATAAGGCCCACTTCCGAAAATCAATATAAATTATTGAAATTTTAAAAGAAAAATGTTTTTGCTCTTTTATTTAGTGTAAGGTATTATATGATCGGGCTTGACCGATCATACTTTCTTACTTGTTTTTTATTATTTTAATGGAGAAAATGGCCAAAAACTACTAGTTTTTATATTATAATCGACGTAAAAATTACTTCCGTAAGCGGTGAGTAATTGTGAGCTAGTATTTTAAATCGTTAAAAAATAATGAAAATCATAAGACTAGGTTTCATCCCTAATGTTAAATTATGTGCCTAAAAAAAGTCTTCACGCCAAGTGATTGTTTCATAAAATATTGTATTAAGACTTTTCACTATTGCTGGATTATTGGATTATTTCTTGATTCGAAAATGATAAACAGAATCACCAGCAATCCATCCTTTCTTGGGCTATACTCGCAAGTATTTCAATATTTAAAAATAATCAACTTAAAAGGGTTAACTTAATAGAGGTTATTTTTAATTTTATAACCTGATAAGTCTATAGCCAACTAACATTGAATTGTTTTATTGTTTTCAAAATACAAAGCCACTCCTGCAAACACCGGCATTGATTTATTTTTTAATTTGTATTGAAAACAAAAAAATAAAATTCTTGATTTTGCATATTAATAACAATTTACTTTTAAAGGTAGCAATTGCCAGCTAACATTTCACTTATTGTATGACAGATACTTTACTTATGTTGCAACAAAATAGCTTTTTTGATATCCACATTATGGTGGTGAAAACTAAATCAAATAATAAAAAAAATATTATAAAACTATAATTTATTTCGATTAGAAAACATACAATGTCCGTTTTTAGTTGAAGCAATTTTAATTAATTAAATTTCAGCAATCAAAAATATAAACGATTTTGGAATCCATAGTCTAATTTTCGTTGTTTTATTTTATTACTGTTTTACTTTTACTGTCTTTTAGTTTAAAATATTTGTTTAGGAATATTTTTAATTTACTTGACCTTTCTCTGAAAAGTCATTTGTTTAAACGTAAGACTTAATATATTTTGAATTTTTAAATAATGAATACCAGAATGTCACTTCTTGCTGATTTTTTTCCATTTCTGCGCCACCCATGTGGTTGTTGTGTCTCCAGTGCTTTGTTGCAGATGCACTGTGGGATCAATCGAAAATAATTTGGTAATAAATCTGCATCTTCCAAACTACTGCTTCGTTTGCAAAATGATATATTAAATAGGTCAACAGCAAATAAAGGCCTCACCTAAGTACAAAAATGGTAAAATTGTTGAATTCTATGGATAGATTTTTTTAAATTTTTTCTAAAATTGTGAATTTTTTTAGATCTTTCTCCACATAATTTATGATAACTCAAAAAGGGTTAGTCCGATATTATTGAAGTAAACTTAGAAATGTTCAAAGTTATATAGCCTTTAATATGTTCTAGGGTATTCAATTAATCGGGTTTCCGATTTAATCGAGCAAATAATTAATCGAGGTTTAGATTTATTCGGTAATCGGTTAGTTTAAAATTATTCGATTAACCGAATAATTTATATTTTCATTTTAAATTGAAAATACAACAACGAATTTTGTGTACAAAAACATAAAAAACAAGATATTTGAGATCATTTTTGTAAACATATCTCCTATTTGCTGCAACAACGTCATAACACAAAATCCTTTTTTTATGAACTGAGTAATAGAAAATATGAGCTGTTCTATAATCTTTCATATAGTTTCATCAGTTTTCAAAAAAGTCAATTATTTTTTGTGTGAGAGTGTTTTTCTGTTGTAAACATCAAAATTAAAATTCATGTATTCTCGTATATTTGATAAGTAAAAAATTGGGTTAAATACATATTAGAAAGATATTAACATCTACTATTTATATTTCTGAAATCGCATGATTTGTTGAAAATTTATTTAAGAAATAGTAAAATTACATAAAATATTCAAAGACGTTTTTCTGGAAACGAATTTTTTGGAACTATGTATGACGTTGTTGCAGCAAATAAGCGATGTGTGAGTTTTTTAGGGTTTTAGTGAGATCTTCTGAAATAATCTTTTACAAAAATAGTATAATTTAAACGATTTTTATACCCTACACCACCATAGTGGGCAGATGTATGTAACGCGCAAAAATATTAGTCTAACACCCACCCTAAAGTATACCGATCAACTTAGAATCACTTTCTGAGTCGATTAAACGATGTCCGTCCGTCTGGTCGGCTGGCTGGCTGTCCATGTAAACCTTGTGCGCAGAGTACAGGTCGCAGTTTTGAAGATATTTCGATGAAATTTGGTACATATTATTTCTTCGGCTCAAGGACCAAGCCTATTGAAACTGGCTGAAATCGGTTCATTGTTTCACCTAGCCCCCATACAAATGTCCTCCCGAAATTGGACTTTATCGGTCATAAATGTTTAATTTATATATGTATCTCCACAAATTCTGCTCCAAATAAGTTTTATATATACAAAATTCATGTCACCAAATTTTGTTACGATCGGTAAATAATTAATCATAGCTCCCATATAGACCCGCTTCCGAAAATCACTTTAACGTGCATAAATCTCTTAAAAATGTTGGTATAGACACAAAATTCAACATAAATAACTTTCATATAGACATGAATCGCACGACCTAATTTCATGGTGATCGATCTATAATTGGTCATAGCATCCATATAAGGCCACTTCCGAATATCACTCACGAATATTAATTTTTGATGTTTTTGAAAAGAAAAAACTTCAAAAAACATTATATGGTCGGGCTTGACCGACAATACTTTCTTACTTGTTTTCTTTAGAATTAATAAAACTTTTCTAGGAAAAAAACTCTCTCGCTTATTGTATATGTTGGAGAAATCAAAAGCATGATAAATAATATTCATTTTTGGATTGTTTTACAGTTTGATTAAATTAATAGTTTCGTTTAGTTATGATAAAAGACTAATTTCAAAAAAAAAGTTTCGTCTATACA
Organism: Calliphora vicina; assembly: GCF_958450345.1. Lineage (NCBI taxonomy): Eukaryota > Metazoa > Arthropoda > Insecta > Diptera > Calliphoridae > Calliphora > Calliphora vicina. The sequence goes on along the minus strand of NC_088780.1, from coordinate 143,096,686 downwards.
TGTAAATACAAACAAAGATTCAAATACATGTAAATTAAATATATCAGTTCTTATACATACTCACTAATCATGTTTATTGGATGTTCAAAAATATCAAATTTTAATTTGAAATTTGAATTGAAACAGAAAAATAAGTACAAAAAAACTGTTTAAATTGCAAAAAAAGGAATTTCGGTAAATCGACACAAATTAATCGGTTTATTTGTTATTTCAAAATCGGCAATTTCAAATTATTCGAACAGTTAACCGACAAAAATAATCGGTTAACCGATTAACGGTTAATCGATTGAATACCCTAATATGTTCATATATTGCGTTTAAATCGGCTCAGTAGTTTCGGAGTTATAATAACAAATCGAAGCAAAAAATATATTTTTTTACGTGAAAATAGCAAACATTTGAACTTTAACCTTCACGATTTAAGCTTTAACGTTATCCAATTTCAGTGAAACTTTCAGAGTATATTCAGAATTTTCTGGAATAGATTCACAAATTTATTTCTTATAAATAGTGAAATTATGCAAAACTCTGACTATTTACGTCGATGCGCTTCCCAAAATCGTTGTCCGATTTGGCTCAAACTTATGGACATTGTGTCAGAATATTCCACCCTGCACACTGTCTATATAGATCTTATCAAATATATAAAAAAATCTTTGATAAATATGAATTAAAAAATTTTTCCATTTTTCAAACTCAATTCAAAGTTTTGATTTTGATTACTTTTCACGACTAATCGAGATATTTTCCAAAAACCAAATAAAGTCATGGTCAAAAAGGAAAATGCCAAATTTGAATTCTAATATCTGTTAAACTATAATAGTGAAGAAAATTGTTATATCTTAACCTTTCTTCCCAATTGCTTTATTATAAAGTATCACTTATTGAAATCAGTTTATATGTGAACAAGCTACTGGCTGTACAAAGTGATCCACTTCCCACTTTGTATTTAACATTGTGGTAACAAATATCAGTTTCTTAAAGCCTATATCCTCAACTAAGATTCCTTACTACATAATTTTTCAAGAACACCTGCAGTTTACAAGATTCAGATTTATTACCATTTTAGTTTTACAATTGACCCCACTGTATGACGTTTCAACACGAAGTAATTTCTTCGCAAATTCTCCAAACAAAAAATTGAATAATTGTTTTCGTTACAAAAATCGAACGTTTTACTCTTAAAACAATATGTAGGACGACACCGAATAAAAAGAATATACCTACATACATGATTTTATTATTTTCGTTGTTTAGCAACAAAGTAAAACTCTGAATACGCACTATGTGAAGGCAGTGGAAGAAAAATGGTGCTCTATTTTAAGGTTACACAAAACAAAAATCACAGTCGAAAAAAAAATAGTAAATTTTAATTCCATTTGAATTACTTTAGCTTAAAAAACTCTTCAGTAAAAACATGCGAAAATGGATACAATACAAGCGAGTGCGATGGACATGGCCAGCAATGGACAATAGAGCGTAAAATAAGTGCACAAGCAATTTTTTCGTTTTAATTTGCTGTTTTTTTTTTTCTTCATGTTTTTGTGAATGGCATTTGTTACATAAATTTCCCCAAAAAAAAATGAAGAAAAACTTATTTTTTTTCAGCATAGCAAGAAAAAATGAAAAATGAACAGTGAATCGCAGTCAAATAGAAAAAAAATCAGAATTGTTTTGTAAAGATGAATAAAAAAAACCGAACGTGGAGCAATTTAAGGGTTCATTAGTGATAGAGAAAAGTTTACAACAAACTACGTCAGCGTATTTATTTAGTATTGGGGAACAAATTATTCCCCTCTTAAATTGCTTGAAGAAATATAGGAAAAAGTAGCATTAAATAAATAAAAAAAATTTATATTTAGTTTAAATAATTGTTACAATCATTTGCTCGAGTTCATTTGTGATTTATTTCAACAATTATTTATGTAACAACACATTAAAAAGTGTTTTTCATATACATATTTTTATTAGTTTTTTTAATTCTTATTACAATTACGATATTATTAAAATGGGTATTAAATATATGATTGCCAATGTTCATAAAAATATCGAATTGAAATCCGCCAATACTCTTAATCTATTCCATTTATCTAATTTAATTTGCATAGGAGTTACTCCATCAGAAATTATGATTTGATTCATACAATTTTATTTTGTGGTTGTATTAAGGGTATGATACACTTTGGTTCTCAGTGCACTGTAAGTAATAATTGTGCAATTTTTGTAGTCCTGCCTATGGAATTCTCAAAGCAAGACACCATAAATGGCTTGATTATATTAATCTGGGAGCTTAGTATGCGTACTTACAAAGCAGTTTTTTATGCCCAAGTTTCTGTTTTGGATTAATTTTGAAAAAATTATCTTTTTTCATTTATGAGGGATGAATGAGAAAGTATTTTTTCTAGATGAACATGCCGAAAAGAATTTATCGACTTGATATTATGTTCCATCAGTTTGCAATAATTTGAAAAACATAACCATCATTCTTACTAAGATAAAGTCATTAAAGTCACAACATAATAACGTTCTAATAATTACACATGATCGTGGAGTCTCATTCCAAAAACAAATCTTACTACTCTATGAAAGCAAAGCTTTAGCCTAGTAATATTATGCCGAGAAGTAACAGAATAAAAAATAAGTACAACTTCCGAACATAAATTATTGAAATTTTAGAAGAAAAATATTACTTTTCTAATTGATTTTAATTTACATAAATTCGAGGTAAAGAGTTATCAGATTTCTGTTTACATTGCAATCACTGGCGCACCCTGAACAAGTTCTTCAGACGCACTTCACGTCGTTCCTATTGGTCAATTCTGCCTGCCGTGCAGCGAAGGTTAATGCATCTGGATGTTGGAAATCGAGTACATATGGCCGCATAAGACCTTTGATAGATTGATCATATTTACAGTCCAACCTAGATGTAAGTGGTGCAGGGGTAAAATTATGTATACCTATGACACCAGGATATATACAGACGGCTATAAAATGAGCTGTTGTGATTGTTAGGGCACTGCTACACGTTCAATATATATTGTGATATTTGGTCAATATATATTGAACGTGTAGCAGTACCCTTATGGTGTAATCTCTGACGAAATTGAAATAAGTATACCATATCCCCTTCCGAATGAATGTATCGTGTTTTCGGCTGAAATGTTTGATATCGTGGAGGCGTACAAGTTGCTATATGATAGAAATATTCAAGGAAATATTTGTATTTTTGTCGACAGCTAGGCGGCACTTCTGTCAGTCATCTTATATACTATTAGTTAATAAGAAAACGCTGTCAAGGCTGGTTCATCTATCTGATATTACACTTTCTTCAAAAAGCGTAATTTGGACACAGGTATTGTGGTCAAGTTGATATGGCCCTCTTAGGTTTAGCGCTACTTTAAACTATTTTTTTTTTTGCAAATAAACATAAGTTATCACTGTTTGTGGGTCAACTGCATTAAATCAATTTTAAATAAAGTCAATTCCAATTCCCTTCATTTGGTTAATAATATTCTACCATTTATTGTTGACCAAATTATTGCAAAAAATTTCGTTATATCCGTAATCAATAGATTTCACATCTCATTTATTTCTAGATATTTACAAAGAAATAAATAATAAAACTATAAATTTAAATTACAGATTTTTCAAACATATTTGTAAAGCAGCGCTTAATGATCTGTGCTTTTTATATCTTCTTAGAAAGATATAAAATATAAACTGAAATAAATCCACACCAGAGCCGGTTCAGCATATGGTAGCTTTATCCGATCGACCTAAATTCACAAATTGTTACAATTTAATACACGTCCTTTGTTTCAATAAAATTCTGTTATTATTTATATACAACAAAAAATCATCATACCATTCAAATTCAGTATAATAAAGAAGAAATTTATTGTAAACAATTTCAAATAAGTACTTAAACAATTATTGTTTTTCCTCTAAGTATTTCGTTTTAACAAATAAATAATAATTAAGTATATTGTTAACAACACCTGGCCTTAATGTTTAATTAATTGATTCAAACGAAAAAGGAAAACAACAAACACCAACCAAACATTAGCCTCTTTTCTTGTGATATGAAATAAAGTCATTCGAAATATAATTGAGCTGTAATTAAATGTCTTATTAAATGTTAGTTACATTTCTGCAATAAATGTAAAATTTATATAAGTAATTTCATATATTCAAAAAATACAACTCATTTTCTATAGATATTTTATATATAATGGTCTTCAAATAAGAACTTCTGAATTTTTGACAGCTGGTAGCGGCCATATTGTTGAAGCTCAACTGTCAAATTGGCTGTTGTTTACTCAGTTTTAAGTGCCAAATAACCATAGATATAGCGTTCAATAAAATGTGCAAATGATAAAAATTTTTCTTTGAGAACGATGTTGGACTGGTAGAAGAAATACTAGTTTTTTAAAAAAAGTAGTAGAAATACTACTATTTAAAAAAGTAGTAGAAATACTAAATTTTTTTAAAATTAGAAATACTATTATTTTAAAAAAGTAGTTTTTCTACTCCTTTTTTAAAACAATTAGTATTTCTACCCCTTTTTTAAAAAAATAGTAGTATTTCTACTACTTTTTTTTTTAAAAAGTAGTATTTCTACTCTTTGTTTAAAATACTAGTATTTCTACTACTTTTTAAAAAACTTCTAATAATAGAAATACTACCATTTTAAAAAAGGGGTAGAAATACTACTTTTTTAAAAAAAGGAGTAGAAATACTACTTTTTTGAAGAAAAAAGGAGTAGAAATACTACTTTTTTTAAAAAAAAAAGGAGTAGAAATACTACTTTTTAAAAAAAAGGAGTTTAAATACAACTTTCTTAAAAAAGGAGTGGAAATATGTACTACTTTTTTTAAAAAAGGAGTAGAAATACTACTTGTTTCAAAAAAGGAGTAGAAATACTACTTTTTTTAAAAAAAGGAGTAGAAATACTACTTTTTAAAAAAGAGGAGTAGAATAACTACTTTTTTTAAAAATGGAGTAGAAATACTACTTTTTTTAAATAAATGAGTAGAAATACTACTTTGTTTTAAAAAAAGGAGTAAAATATTCCTTTTTAAAAAAAGGAGTAGAAATACTACTTTTTTAAAAAAAATGAGTAAAAAAATACTAGTTTTTTTTAAAAAAGGAGTAGAAATACTACTTTTTTCACAAAAAGGAGTAGAATAACTACTTTTTTTTAAAGTACTACTTTAAAAAAAGGAGCAGAAATAATACTTTTTTAAAAAAAGGGAGTAGAACAACTGGAAATACTTTAAAAAAAAGTATTAGAAACAGTACTTTTTTAAAAAACTCTACTGAATATTTAAGAACAAAGATATGTATATGTTAGACCTAATTTGAATGGTAAAACAAAACCTTACAGCCTGTTTTTGTAAAATGAATGCAAATACAAACGAATTTGTAACAAATTTGATTTTTATAAACTAGAAAATGTTTGTTTCATATATTTTGTATGTCAAAATTTATAGAAAAAAATAGTATAGTAATTATAAAATTTGTTCAAAATAGTCGAAAACCAAATTTACCTGACGAATGGTCTATACATTTTACAAAAACAGCATGTAATAAAGTTTATTCAACTTTATTATTATTATTTCACTCACTATATTTATAATCTAAGTATGTATTTTGTTATGTCTGTTCCATTGTTTTGTAATAATTTCCAAGTGTTACTACTATTTTCACTTCGTCGTCTGTGTTTAATTGCATTTAAAATCCAATTATTTACTTTATTCAGTCATTAAATATTTCTACTTATTAATGTTAGGGTGTTTTTTAACATTTAAAATCATATTTTCATTACACTAATTGTACAATAGGCTTCAAGTTGTTTTAAGGTTTATTAATTTTTGTTTAAATTACTAAAAAATGTTTTCGTATTTATTAAAAATATTTTTTGTTTTCAAAATTGTCGTACAGCTTCTTTTTGTTTTTGTGAGTGTGATTGTGAGTGTCCTTTAATGGTTTTGGTAGGGGTAGTTTCATTTTCCTTGCTCAATGAAGTCTTACTAAAGATGAGCACGAATCACTACAGATGTTTCTAAGCTTTATGTTTTAATTGAATTTCGTATTTTGGACGGCTAGTTTTAATAAACGTTTGCTCGTTCACTGCGTTGTTTCAAGAAATATGAGTAGTAATGAAATTAAAAATTAATTTAGAAAATGTAGTACATTTTATGATGTAGTATAAAGAAGTCTGGTATTTTTGATGTTATTGTATTCACATGAATAAATAACAAAGCCATACAAATGAAAATATTAATCTAATTTTCAATTACAAAAAGCAGATTTTGGAAAACAATGCTTCAGTTATTGTAATTACTTAAAAAAATACATTAGAGTTTCTTTTCACGTTTTCTCCTAATGTTTCACTTGGATTGGAGCGAATTTGAAGGCATCTTTAGACCATACATGTCTGACCATCATAGAAAATGTTGACAAAATGGTGTGTATAAAAAGGATCAGTCACATACATAAGTAGAAGGTGTTGTACCCTTTTATCCTCTGCAGTAGTTGTTACGTTGTAATTAAAACCACAAGAAACCTAATCGAATTCCTACAAAGAATCAAGAGAATATTGGAACGTTCTGTCGATGGCTAGATTATTCTTCAAGTGGTAATAGTAGACCATCTGATTTCAATCCCTTCTAACGTCCATTAAAATTCTGCTATTAAATTCGATATCGCATGTTTTGGAACCAGTATAAACTCGACAAGGTGTCGTCTAAATTTATAAATTATCTGTTGCAGATAAGAGCCTTTCATCAATAAAAGCCCAAGTATATATTAATAGTTTAAGTTTTTAGATTTAATTTTCCCGTGGCTGAGTCGATGGCGAGGACATATCTGAAAGACGGTGCTGGTCTAGGAGAGTCTGAGAGATGTCAAGAATCGAAGTTCTTCAGATTAAATTTCAGAACTAGTAACCGTGCCGATGTCGTCCTTAAACCTTCAGAGAGTCTGAGAGATGTCAAGAATCGAAGTTCTTCAGATTAAATTTCAGAACTAGTAACCGTGCCGATGTCGTCCTTAAACCTTCAGTGTAAAAAAACCATAGCATATCCTTTTTACGATTGGATGCAATCGAACGTAGTAAAGGTACCATCCTCAATGGGTGCGAGATCTTCAACTAACAATTGCGTCAACTTACCCAAATGCAGCCATCTGTCCGTAGTCACTTCCCTTCAGTTTGACAATGATCTATTATCACCACTTGTAGCTCAGGTGGAGCTAGTAAGTTGATTGGTTCAGCCGCTTATACTCAGATACCTACGTTTCACCTGCTGGATGAACTTTTGATAACTGTCGAGGAGAGGAGGTTGCAGACAGCGCCTTTGGTGTTCAAGATCATAGCTCTCCGGATTTTGTTCGTGTACCTTTGGTAACTGTCGAAGTGTTTTGCTGTGCTAGCAGATTTTTTTTTTTGGCACTTTCTGACCTAATAGATTCTCCTTGTTCAAAAAACGCTAATTTGTTCTGTATAGTCACAAATCTGTTCGATCTGTCTACTGTAGTAGCATCATCTACTATCAATCGTGGTCACACCACTGTTCTTCAGACCTGTGGCATTCACCTGAGTACTCACTTTAATATTGGATATTTTTCCTAAAAGGTTTTATTCAAATATATGGGGGTCAGGTCAATTTCTGTTTCTTTTTGTATGGTATTTTCCTAAAATCCTAATGTGTTATTAAATATGTTGATAACTTTTTAATTACTTTAAAGAAAATCTAAGCAAATACATTAATTTTTCATTACTTACAATTCACATCTTGTGATAAGTAAACTTGAATATATATTTTCTTATCGCAATGCAAAACCTGCGTAAATAATTTTTTTTCCAATGAATAAAACAAATTAGTTTGTTGATTCACCGGTATTTGAACAACATTAATTGTAAATTTGTTATTTATTCAAATTCTAAAGAATGCATACACATAACATATTCATACATAAATAGAAAAAGAGTTTGAAAAAAAAAAACATAACATTTTCTAATGCCAAGAATTTTATTCGAAAAAAAGCCCGTTAAAAATATACAAACAGAACATTGTGTAGATACATTTAATTGCCAACAAAAATATGTACATTGGAAATACGTTTTTGCTCTTTTTTCTAACCTAACAAAAATTTAAAAAAAAAAATTGTGGCAACGTAATATTATCGCGTCTTTAAAATTCATAAATCATTACTTGGTTAGGTGAGGGAATGTACTTACGAATTGAACGGGGAGGGTGAGTTGCTTTATGTAGTCGTAAGTGTATATATGTGAACATTATTACCGCCATCCATTGATGTCATGGTGTTAGCGCCACTAAACACATCTGCAACAATCAGCCAAGTGGTAACCAACGTAACTACAAGGCAAACTGTAACACAGCCAAAATATTAGATGGTAACTTTTAATATTTTGCTTCTCTTTTTTTCTCATTTTTTTTTTTCATTTTTATTTTGGGTGTGTGACGTCGTTATGGCAGGCATTATTGTTTGCTAAAGATAAGCAAGGAACAAATGTTTGGGGGGAAATAGCAGTGAGTAGAAAGGATTTTTAGAGCGTATATGACTTTTTGTAATATATATCTGGATAAATGCCAGCATTAAAAAAGGGAACGCTCAAAAGCTGTGTATTTAAAATTTTTACTTACCTTAATTTTTTTTATTAGAAATAGGTAACCTTAAGTTAAACATTTTTTAATAATAAATTTTAATGCAAACTCATTATAACTTTAATATATTTTTAAATTCCATATCATAGATTTAATGCCTCACTCAAATTTGAGTAACCACTATTGTCCAACAAATATCCTGTTGCAAAATCTATTACTCTAAGGAACAGTACAATCACCACAGGAATTGCAACATTAACTTTTTCATATTTCTTTTAAATTTGGAAGAAATCTAGAAGGCTTAATAAAATCATTGAAATTTCATTATATATCGGCATTTCCTAGGCCGTACGCTTTTAATGTCCCGGGGCAGTAAGAGCTTTTGGTCATTCGTTAAAAGAATTAAGGATAATGCTAGTTCATCAATTCCTACACTTTTAAGGGATGACCAACCATTCACTGACCCGGTTGATAAAGCTAACCTTTTGGCTGAATTATTTTCAAATAATTCGAACTTAACGGAAAGCAATCAACCACTACCCGAGCTCGAAAGAGTATCAGTTACTATGCCGGATATATTCTTTCGCGCTCGCGCAGTTAAAAGGGTTTTAGCGGATCTCAACATAAATAATTCTCCTGGGCCTTTCTTTGTTTCTTTGTTCTTCAACGCTAGCACGTCCATTAGCTAACCTTTTCAGCACTTTATACAGTGCCGGCAAATTTCCAGTATGTTGGAAGGTTGCTAATGTAACGCCAATTCCTAAAAAGGGAGAGGCTAACAACCCTGAAAATTATCGCCCAATAGCAATTTGTTCTGCACTTTCCAAAGTTATGGAGAGTATGGTTAACTAACATCTTGTGAAATATTTAGAGTCCAACAATTTACTCAGCGACCGGCAGTATGGCTTTCGTTGAGGACGCTCTACGGGAGACTTGCTAGCCTTCCTATCGGAAAAATGGTGTCGTTCCATACACCGTTTTGGCGAAAGTAAAGTGGTGGCTCTAGATATTTCTAAAGCATTTGATAGAGTATGGCATGGTGCGCTTTTAGCAAAACTTATTGCTTTTGGTGTTGGTAATAACTTCTGTCGATTTATATCGAGCTTTCTCAGAGATCGCACTATACGAGTTGTTATAGATGGAATTTCATCAAACGAGTTCAAGATCAATTCAGGGGTACCGCAAGGCTCCGTCCTTTCTCCTACTCTATTTCTTATTTTTATAAACGACCTTCTACGTCAAATTTCCAACCCTATCTACTCTTTTGCAGATGACAGCAACATTTGCCATTCATATGCATTCAATTATAGACCAAGCCTGTCGGAGATTGGGGCAATGAGGCAAAATATGAATGATACGCTCAACCAAGATCTTGTGACAATCTCTAAATGGGGTTGTGCGAATAGAGTCGATTTTAATGCGCGCAAGACTCAATGTTGTATGTTAACCCACAAACGCACAACAGATCATGTTGCTCCATCTGTTTTTATGGGTGGTGTAAATATTAAGGAATCAGAAGCTCTTGATGTTCTAGGCATGAGTATTCAGTGCGATGTCCGCTGGACAAAACACATTTTTCGAGTGTCGAAAGAAGCATTCAAGTGCCTTGGTTTTCTAAAACGGTGTAAGAAATACTTCACTCCATCTGATCTCCTTACTATTTACACCACTTATATCCGACCTTAAATGGAATACAACTCTCATGTGTGGGCCGGTGCTTCGAAGTCTATTTTGGAGTTACTCGACCGCGTACAGGAGAGGGCGAAGATGCTTATCGGTGACAGTAGGGTATCCAGCTCTATTGACTCACTGGAACATCGTCGTGTTTCACTGATCTACCGATACTACAATGGTATGTGCTCTGCTGAAATTAGGGAACTTGTTCCCGAAACCCGTAGATCTTTACGCAACACACGCTCTTCGGCAAGGGCACATCAATTCGTTGTCGACTGGACAGTAGATCGCACAACACATTACAGGGAAAATTCGTTCTTTAGCCGTACTGTCCGTATGTGGAATAAGCTTCCTCCTGAAGTATTTCCTGTCACTTTCAATATAGGAAAATTCAAATCAAATGTCCACAAACACTACTCCCTCTATCCTCCCTCCCATAACCTATTTTCCTAGTTCCAACACAATTTTTTGCATGAGTAGGGGTCATCCCCTGAGTGCTGGTCCAAGAAAAAAAAAAAACGTACGGGTCGCGAAGGTATGATTTTTCCATATTTTTTTTTATTATTATCACAATGCATTTCTTAAAATTTCCTTAACAACAATTAAGAAAGTTTTAATTGAAAAGATTTGTATTGAAAAGATTAAATTTTCTTTTATAAGAATTACCGAAAAATTTAAAATTGATGTTTTTATGGCGGTTTTGAAAAAATTTTCTTCGACCAAACAAAAATATTGTATATTTTTCAGAACAATTAAGAAATTTTTATGAATTTCGTATAAAACAATTAGTTAAAATATTTACATTATAATCAATTATTGCTTTTTCACGTAGGCAAAATTTAAAACAAAAAAAATCAATAATGTGTGAACAAATTCATATTCATATATAAAAACTTTTGGGAATAAATTCTTAAATTCATACAGTTTATGTAGAACTTTAATCTACACCATTTTCCAATATTTCCTATTTTATTTTTCATATAAATTCATATACAAATTTAAGCACCTGTGTTTTACCACATAAATTGAAATTGTTGCAACTGTGTTCTGTTTTCTATTTGCATAAATTTTTAAATGAAAAAACGTACTCTTCATAACTCCTGAACTAAAAGAGTCTCTTCGAAATTATTTTGCACGAATATAGTAGAGAGTTTAGGTGTCCTCATAACATATTCTTTTCGAATTTTTAATACCGCGATCTTCGATATTTCTTACATTGAAATATATACTTCGAAAATTGACCTTTAACCTTTTGGAAGTAATAAAATTTATTCACACCATTTTAACGACATTATCTTTGGATTTAAAATGGAGTCAAAAATTATACTGGTCTTTGAATAGTTTCAATGTTATGGGCAATTATGTGAATATAATTTTAGACAATTTTAACAAATTTTTCAATTTTCAAATCGTGATATTTTTGAAATGGAAATGGATTTTATTAACCCATTGGAACACCTGCTCAGATATCGTATTTTCATACATTCTGGGACCATGAACATATGAAAATACGATATCTGAGCAGGTGTTCCAATGGGTTAATAAAATCCATTTCCATTTCAAAAATATCACGATTTGAAAATTGAAAAATTTGTTAAAATTGTGATGGATCACGACTTGAGGGTCCCTTCCTGTTTGTTTGGCAACAATATCTCAGGGACTACAATTGCGGCAATTATAATGATTAACGAAGTCATGAAGATAAAACAATTATCAGTGCTATATTCGATTGGGCATAATCTTATATACCAACCACCATTATAATACGATATCTAGATATGTTATATAGAAAATTATGGGATGATCGTCAAAAAAAAGCAATAGTTCGAAATGGAAGTTTTGCTTCTTTTCTTTAATTTGAAAAAAGTACCGCTGGTGTGCTCACCAAAGCTTATGGTGTATGTGTTCCATCGATTTCAACATTCGACAGATGGTTGGTGCGGTTCAGAAGTGGTTATTTTGACATGAAAAACAACGATCGCCCAGGCCAACGAAAACAGTTTGATGATCAATAATTGCAGATACTATTCCATAAAGATTGTTGTAAAACTCAACAAGAGCTTGCAAAATCGTTAGGAGCTACTCATATAGCAATTTCAAAACTTTTGCAAGTAGAAGGAGTCATCCAAAAGCAGAGAAATTGGGTACCATGCGAATTGAAACCGATAGACCCTGAAAAACAAATTTGCATGTCCGAAATGATGCTTGAACGCTATAAAAGAAAACAATGTTTGCACCAAATCATTACTTGCGATGAGATTGTATTTTAAGCCAGTCCAACCTGCTGAATAGACAAAAAACCCAAAATATCCATGGCGCTTAGGTAAGGATCTGTATATTATGAGCAGCAGAAATCTGACCAGACCATCACAGGGTATGTGTACCAAATGCAACTGATTTGTTTGAAGCGATCATTGGTCGAAAAACGGCCAGAATATATACCCATACATGAATCAAACAATTGTACTTGAACGGTTAGTTTAAAGTTGTATCATGCCTCTCAGCAGTGCCTCTCAAACTTTAACATACCTGTAGGTATTATTAACATTGCTGTGGAACACACAACATTATAAAAGCTTTGAGTTGAGCATTGTCTGTAAGTATGGCAACACTGAATGATTAATGATTAACATTGAAAGCTCTAGAATTCGAATATTCTAGTTTGAGGATCATTGTAGAAATATAACTTTCTAGATAGTAATAAATTGGCCGACGAGTTAGTTTAATTTGAAGCATCGCACACTGGTTTTTTTTACGTTTTTTTTTGGCATAAACTCTAATTTAAAAGCAATTGAAATTTTGTTTGTATACATTTTTTATAATCCCAAGATGACCTGCCAAGTTTCATATGATTTGGGGCACTATTTCATATAGCTGCTATATAGCTGATCTGGCCGATTTGCCCCAACTTTTTTGTTTATAAAGCCATTGAAGTGAAATTTGATTTGTATTAATTTTTGATGTTCCTAAGATGACCTACGAAGCTTCATATGATTTGGAGCACTATTTCATATAGCTGACATATAACCGATCTGGCTTACATTTTGACGTTTCCACTAAAAATATAATTTTAAAATTTTTATTTTTTCAAAAACGTGTGGATTCGGACAAAAAGGATTAGTTTCTTAATAATCTGCACACTCTGGTTAATAACTTCTCACTTACAACTTTTTGCAACGCTTTGCCATGCAAAAGTACTGATCCACGAAACACAACTACACTTGTTAAGCTCATTCTAAAAATACATATAACCAAAACACGGTACAATTGGGCAAAAACACATAACAACGTCACAAACATTGGTAAACTATAGTTTTACATACCAGGACAAACGTTTTCCATATTAATCCTTTTCACTTTTGTGTAAACTTTCGCCAGAACAAACAATCAAAGTTGCAAAATTTTCCCCGCCAATTTTACACAAAACGTGTGGTATATAATACGCTTTCTTTAACAGCGCGCAAACAGAACAGTATTCGTCCACATGTTAAAGTTAAATATTTTTTTTTCTAACTAGGGTGTTTAAAAATTAAAAATCAACAAAATTTTAAAATACTTAAACAAAAAAAATTACTTTAGCCAAAAAAAAACGGAAAAAAACCAGAGTGCATCGTTAAGTACAGACATCAACTGCATTACCAGTGTATACTTGTACAATATAAATTGTGTGTATTTCTGCAAATTTATAAAAGTGTATAAAAACACTGAGTGACTATTTAAACTGTTGTTGGTGTGCATATTAAATAAATAGAGAGATGTTACAATTTTGAACTACTAAATTGTTTTTTATTTGCAATCAAAAGTATCCGGTTTATTTAAAGATGATATAAGAAATATAAAAATTATATTTGTCCCTGCTCAAAAAAAAGTTCTTTTGTTTTTTATTGCGTCTCCACTAATAGTATATTATTTTCAATGGCTTTACTAGAGAGCAGCTTCACTCAATTGAATCCGATGCCTAAATTCTAGATGTGATTTTTTATATATCGGTTCCTTAATAATCTTTTATGCTAGATGGTGACTGGCAAAACTTAATATACATATTAGTTTATATAAACAGAAGCAATCTTATCAATCGAAGTTGAAAATACAAAATTAATTTTAACATTTGTACAAAAACTCCATCCAAAGCACTTTTTCTAAATACAGTGACGGACAATACAAAAGAATCACTACATATGAATACGATTAATGCGGTAAAACTACAAAATTTGATTTCAAAATTTAAAATTTGTTCATTATATATTAATGCTCATAACGTAAACAATAAATAGAAAAAAATAAAATAAAAAAAATAACACATTCTTATGTTAAAAACGATGTCAAATCTAAAAGACTAAATAAAATTTGCGACATTCAAATAGAATCAATCAGTCTTAAAATGATTGAAAATAAAAAATCATCATAAGAATTCGTTGTTTTCTTAATATTTTGTTGCATATCAATTATTTCTAATAACAGCATCAAATCTTTTGGGGATTGAATTTAACAAACTTTCGCATGTAGATGGGGAAATTGCATACCATATTTCCTGAATTTTCTGCCAAAGTTCTTCCTTGTTTTTCAATTTTTCAGGTCCGAGTTTGTCTTTTACTATTTTCCATAGGATTTAAGTCTGGTTATTGAGACGGTCATTCCATAACATGAATTTTGTTATATAAAAACCATTTTTTGGCAAGACCTGATGTGTGCTTTGGGTCATTATCTTGCTGGAAGAGCCATTTTAAGGGCATATTCCATTCTGCATGTGGATTTATAACATTCTCCAAAATATTAACATACAAGTGCTTATCCATATATTCTTTAATCCAATAAATTGGACCACCGCAATACCAAGAAAAGCATCCCCATATAATAATATTTCCCCAACCATGTTTAAACGTTTTTGGTTTTTGCCATTTTTTGGACGTCTAACCCATGTCTTATCATCACTACCAATTAAATTAATGGTCGTTTCGTCCATCCACAACACATTTTGCCACTTTTTTATATTTTCTGGCCCACACAAATCCTTATCGTTGCTCCTAGTTTTAAATTAAATATTGATAGTGATTCTATTGTAATGTCCGTCACTGTATGTTTTTAATATTTAAAAAATTTTCAAATCTTTATTAAAAATGCAGATAACATATTTATCAAACTTTAATTGTTTACTCAACGGCTATAATATAGTATAACAAAATCTTATTTGTTTAAAAGAAATGTTTAAAAGTTGGATGTTCATAAATTATATTTTTTAACTTAAGACAACAAATAAAACAACTCATAAAACATAAAGGCAACAGCAACACACAAAACGAAAAAAAAGCCAACAAAACATCAACCACATTTTGTGATTGTCGCCACCACAAACAAGAGTTTATAAATGTGTTGGGAACAAAAAATAAAAACGGAAATGCCAAAAAAAAGAAAAACTGTTGCACTCATATTTTTCTTAACTTGCCATTAATTCTAATAAAGAAATTGTTTCAATTTTTCTTTCACCCCACCAATTTCGGTTGTGTCTTATGAGCATTTAAGATCCATAACCTACCACCCCGCCATTTGTGGCTTTTGTTGGGATTTTTAATATGGAAAATTTTATTACGGCTGTTTGTTGTTTGTTTTCACTTTTACATTTCTTGTTGGGTTTCTTGCCCCGTTTTCAGTGGTGGTGCGTGTGAGTGCGTTTAAGAGCGCCATATGACGACACATTAAATTTCCTTTTTTCGCGGTTTGTTTCGAATTTTTTTTTTCGTTGTTTCAAATCTTTGTACATTGGTAAGTATATGTGTGTTTGTATGTTTGTATTTTCTTAATATATAACAGTTTACTTGTTGCTTATTTAAGACATCATCATCATCCATTCATTTCCTGCGAGGCAAACCAAACCAACCATTCATTCTATCGATAAATTAAGTTTAAATAACATTTATACTTAAATTTATGTGAAAAGTTTTTGTGCTTTATTCTCTCCACTGCTCTTTTTCCTTTGAATGTTTGCTGTTATATTTGAGCCTTTTTATATTTTTTTAAAATAAAGACTTATGTTCTTTGCTTTTCTTATACTTCCCCAGTTTTGCTTTTATGAATATCAAGTTATTTTATATTAAATTGAGTGTGTATATTAGGTTAGTCATTTCATTTGTTTTATAAGAAAATTTTATGTGATTAAATGGTTTATAATTTCTATACATATTGGTATTTGTTCTAATTGACATAAAGAGGGCTATATCAATTGACTTTTTACTTTTCTATTTGTTGCCTATAATGACAGTGTAGTAATTGGGCATATCTTTTAATGAATCCATGTTATATACAGCTGTATTTGGAACCTATGAGGAATAGCAACAATTTTGGAGAATCGTTGAAACTGAATTCAGATGGCTTATATTTATTTGTATTTCAAAATGAAAAAAAAAATCAGTGACACCTATCAATAGACCATATAAAAACCACGTGTCCGAAAACTTAGGTTACTAATCTTTCACCTCTTAAAAGTATGATAATTTCAAAATATGCTTTGAGACATTAAATTGATAGCTACACAGAGAAAACTGATTCTTGATAGCAACCAAATTTGTTGCCAATCGAATGATCCTACCTTAGTGACCGAATTTTACAGTTGTGGCTACAAAATTTTTAAAAGGGTAACAAAAGTTTGGAAGCTTCAACCGAAATTCTTCTTTATCAACTGAATTTCTGTTCATAGAACCGACAAGTTCTAAGTGTACAACCCAATCATTCGGTTGGCAACAAATTCGGTTGCTATCACGAATCTGTTTTCTCTACACGCAGAGAAAAAATATAGTTGAGCATGGTTACTGTAACCATTTCAATATTGTTACAAGTTTTTTTAACTACATTACATGATTGTGGTAACCATTTAAATAGTGTTACAAGATTTTTAACTATATTATAGTCACAGTAACCCTTTACATGATTGTGGTAACCATAATATGGTTAATTTATGATTCACATTATTGTAGCAACCACATATATATGGTTACAGTAAACAAATATATGTTTTTGACAACCATTCATATGATGAAGGACTTATCATCATATTATGTTGCTCTCGGCTTAAGGCTTATCATAATCTGAGAACAACATATTATGATAAAATTATTCATCATAAATATGGTTGCCACAAACATATATTTGTTTACTGTAACCATATATATGGTTGTTACAATCATGTGAATCATAAATTAACCATATTATGGTTACCACAATCATGTAAATGGTTACTGTGACTATAATATAGTTAAAAATCTTGTAACACTATTTAAATGGTTACAGTAACCATGCCCAATTATATTTTTTCTCTGAGTGTATGTATAATTTGTTTAAATATTACTTTAAATGTTAAAAAAAATAAATCATCCGATTTTTTATATTACCTACTAAAAATCTTATAAATAAAAGTAAATTCATCACTCAAACCAAGGCCTTGCCTGATATGGGAGCTCTCTACCATCAATTTCGATGGTAAACAAGTGATATACTGAATTTCGTTGTGGCCGTACAAGCACGGAAGATGTCGAACTTTCTGAACTCCCAGTTGAGGTCTCTAGACCCGAAACAATTGAAACAAGTAAGAAAGTATGCTCGGTCAAGCCCGACCGTATAATACCCTACACTAAGTAAATGAGCAAAATAATTTTTCTCTTAAAATTTCAATAAGTTATTATCGTGAATGATTTTCGGAAGATTGCTATGATGGAAGCTATGACTAATTATGAACCGATCGCCATGTATATGAAAGTTATTTGTGTATAATTTTATGTGTATACCAACATTTTTTAGAGATTTATGATCGTTAAAGATATTTTTTAAAGATATTGTGGGCCTTATATGGCAGCTATGAATAATTTTGGA
Organism: Calliphora vicina; assembly: GCF_958450345.1. Lineage (NCBI taxonomy): Eukaryota > Metazoa > Arthropoda > Insecta > Diptera > Calliphoridae > Calliphora > Calliphora vicina. Next base: position 143,078,522 of record NC_088780.1, on the reverse strand, counting down.
CCGATCGCCATGAAATTTGGTTGTGTTATTTATGTTATATGAAAGTTATATGTGTTGAATTTTATGTATATACCATACTTTTTAGCAGATTTACACACGTTAAAGTGATTTTCGGAAGCGGGTCTTATATGGGAGCTATGACTTATTATGGACCGATCATAATAAAATTTGGTGACATGAATTTCGTATATATAAAACTTATTTGGAACAAAATTTGTGATGATACCTATATAAATTAAACATTTATGACTGATAAAGTCCAATTTCGGGAGGACATTTGTATGACGGCTAGGTGAAATAATGGACTGATTTCAGCCAGTTTCAATAGGTTCCGTCCTTGGGCCGAAAAAATTATATGTACCATGTTTTATTGAAATATCTTCAAAATTGCGACCTGTACTCTGCGCACAAGGTTTACATGGACAGCCAGCCAGACGACCAGCCAGCCAGCAAGCCAGACAGCAAGTTTAATCGACTCAGAAAGTGATTCTGAGTCTATCAGTATACTTTAAGGTGGGTGTTAGACTAATATTTTTGAGCGTTACAAACATCTGCATAAACGCATAATACGATAAGATGTCGGCCGACCAGACATTGAAACTGCGAGAGATTGAATGTTCAATTGGATATGACAAAGCTTTCCGCAAGATAGGTGCCGGGTTTGCTCACAATCGTCCACAACAGCAATCGTCTGACAAGTTCGCAGTATGTTCGAGTTTTTGCGCCGTTTCGTAAGCATGGACGAAACGTGGATCCATCACAACATACCAGGGTTGCTCGGGGTGAATCGGCGCCAAAGAATGCATAGGTCGGTTTATCTGCCAATAAATTTATGGCGACCGTTTTCTGGGATGAACGTGGTGTAATCCACATTGGCTACCTCAAAAATGGTAAAACAATCAGTGGCGAATATCATACCAAATTCTTATACCAACAATCGACCGCATTTGGCAAAGAAAATTTTTCTTTTTCATCAGGACAATGCAAGGGTTCAGACATGAACAATTTCCATGGCAAAAATCAATAGGCTACGAATTGATCCCTCATCCGCCCTCCGGCTTTAGTCCCAAGTGAATATTTCTTGTTTCCAAACCTGAAGAAATTGCTCGACGGAAAGAAATTTGACTCCAACGATGAAATCATCTCGCAAACAAATACCTAATTTGATGAACTCGACAAATCTTATGAGACAAATCAATATGTTTATTAGTATTGAAAAAATAGCTTTAAAATTTATCTTGGTTGTTATTAATGGTGTAATTGTTATGCGATGCACTTTGAATAACAGTATTTCTAACATCAGATTATCAACGGTTTTTTAAGATTTAATAGAATACAGAATTGTTCTTGAAAAACAAATTTCGTATACTTTGTATTTTTAATATTTTTTAGTGTTTACTCTGGACAAAATTTATATCTTGAACAATTTTGAACTGAAACAAAAAAGTTAGCAATGTCATAGCAATTGAATTTTTACCTGTTTTACTATTGTCACAGTTTTTATTATCAACAGTAAAAAATGTCAAACAAATTTTCTTGATTTAAATTTTTCATATCTGACAGTAATTTTTGGTGCCACTGAACGTATGATTATTATAATATCAATCATACTACAGTTTATAGGATTGTATCAGTCTTTATAAAATGGTAATATAAATTACCTTAAATGTAGGCTGTATGAAATTTCGTCAAAATCGTACAACGAAATCGGGGATCTAACGTTCATGGGTTAAATTATCAACACAAATGAGCAGCACATCGTTGGAGGTTTTTTCATAAATTTAAATATATTTAGATGTCTGTTTATCCTAAAAAAAAATTATTTATACTATTGGCTAAAATAATTGTTGCTCAAACGTTGTTCAGATAAAAATACTTTGCTCTCATTTGATTACTGATAGTTCAATTTATAAACCGTCAAAATTATAAGGTCAGTGCTACTAAATCTCCAAACTAATTGTTATATTTGTAAAACACAATGCGACAGAGTATAGAATTATCTGAACTTGAAAAAGTTTTGATTGGAGGAATTTTATAACAAAAACTCGTGAATGTTCTGGGCTGTCACAGAATTCTATTTCAATCGAAAGTGGAATTATTTGAGAATTTTGCTTTTTCACAAAAACTAAAAAAAGAAAATTTTTGGAATAAAACCGCCTTCCGTGGAATTGAATTTTGTTTAATATTATTGAGTTTTCCTCAAGTTTTCATTAATATCTTTACTTAATTTTTGATTTAATAAGCAAAACATTGCCAACTCAAAATTAAATATTTATTTTTGCGAATTAACTGAATTAATTGGAATATAACGAAGGTAGAACAAAATATAGTGCAAAAATGATAAATGGTGACAGGTTTGTATATAACCAAAATTTGAAATAGAGTCAGTATTGGATTTTTTTATTTGTATCCAATTACATTTTAAAACCAAAAACGTTTTTTAGATTTTTAACGAAGTCTACATTATTAAAATGTAATAATTAGTTCTAGACGGGAATTCCCGGGATCCCAGGAAATTTCAAAATTAATCCCAATTTCCCGGGAAACGAAAAAATGCATAAATTAAAAAAATTCAACCTTATATTCAAATTCACTTAAAAATTCACTTTTCCGATATTTTGGTTTGTAAATACAACTAACAGTAGTCAAATGAGAGAAAAGGATTCTTAACTGGACAACGTTTGAACAACAAGTATTTTACACAATAGTACCAATCAATTATATTTTCATTTTAGTATAAACAGAACGAAAAGTACGTGACCTTACAATATTAACGAGCATATAGCATACCAACGAATCGTTTCATCCAACTCAATTTGGTTCTTCAATATTTCTTAAATGATAAAAAAAAATCGTATCTTTTAAATTTTTTTCGCCCATATTGCATTTAAAAGGAGTAGTAAAGTAAACAATAAATAACTTTGAATACAGCGGATCATATTTCATAACAAAATATTTAGTTTTAACTTTACACTTTCATTATGATGATGTTGGTTGGTTGTGCTAAAATTTGCATTTATATTAAATTTATTATACAAGAGCAGCAAGCGTTCATACACATTCAATGACTGACTGTGTCTGATTATATATTGGTAAATGTATGGGTATATATTTATAATGTATGTGTGAATGGTGCATATCTATGCGTGTTTGCCTGCCAGCCCTTCAGTCAGTCAGCAAGTAAGAGTATTAAAGCCATTTATTTATTATGATGTGTCGATTGAAAAACAAGTGTTTTTTTCACAAATATTCTTCAATATTGCATAGCCAGCTAGAAAAATTGGAGGGAGTAAGTAAAAGAGATGAAGGCAAAAAAATCAAATTAAATAAATTGCATATTGTCAAAAATGTGGCAGAAAAAATTAATATAAATATATTAAAAAAGTTGGTCTGTATTTGAAATGATAATGTTTTAAAATACAAACTGTCAATAATATTAATAGGCTTAAAACGGTGTGTTTTTATTGCACACACAAACCAGCATACACATTCTCAAATGCAAATAAACCCAGCAGTTAAGTAAGTAGTCAATGTATCCCTTATATACAGTAATTTTCACTCATTTCTGACCACTTGGCTGACTCCAATTTATATATTTTGGGTCATTTGACACGTATATGCTCTGTATAGTGCAGATAGAAGTCAATTAATTACTTTATACATCCCAAGTAATCTATAATGGAGTCAACTGTCACTGAAGTGTCTTTAAGTATTATAGAGAGTAGTCACTTTAAACATTTATTTTGTACTCCACTTTTCGTGAGTAATTCGTACAAACTGGTATTATACAGATTGTGTTGATATATTTAACCCTCTAACCCGAAAATTTTAAAATGCTAAAAAAAAAGTTGTCGAATAATTTTTTTAGGGTAACTATGACCCAATAAACTCAGAACAGCCATCAGAAAATAATTTGCAAATTAAGTTTAGGAATCAGGTGCAAAAAGGTGAAGAGTGTTGTTGAGAAATTTTTAAATTACCTCAACCCTAAATTTACTTATTTTATTAAACCTACAATATTGCATTTCAAATTATCATCGTACATGAAGTTAATTATCATTAGCGTCTTATTTATAATTAGTTTGTAATAATCATTAGTCTCGTTGATTACGATCATATAGAGAAATGTAAATAATGTGTAAATATGTATGTACAAAAAGATGATCACATAATAGTGGTTTTGCTGCATACTCATACTCTCTTTTAATTTCTCTTATACATTTATCAGAATGTATCAACTCAGTGTAAAACAACTGGAGAAATAAAATAACTGTTTTGCATTTATTCTTATTAAATAAGCAATGCATATTTACATATTATACTTAAATAATTAAATGCACTTTTATATACTTTTTATTCTTCTTTAAGCAGTCAAAAGTAATAGACACGCTTATACTTTAAATAAAGTTGAATTGTCAAATAGTATAAAATAGAGTGTGCCATTATTTTGTTATACTTTAATAAAAGTAGTAGACTTTTTTTGGAAGAATTTTCTAAGTTCGTAAACATTGGTGCCGAAACCCGGGAATCTTTAGATCCCAAATTATTTCTAAAGAGGGAAACCGAAAGTTATTTGCAATTTTAATAAAATTTGGTAAGCTACTAATATTGATGTGTCTGTGAAAATTAAATGGAAATTTAAACAGTGAATATTGAATTTTATTAAGATTAAAAAAATAACCGGAGTTTTTTCTTTTTATTTTTCTAAAAAATATGTTAATAGTGCTAACATACTACAATTATTGAATTTACAGTAATTTGATCTTTGTACACTTTACAACGTGTTGGTTAATGTGTTCATAATTCTTTGAATTTTATGATATTTATGATTTCATTAAATTGCTAGTACAACTGTACAATATTATTCATTAAATTTATGAATCTAATTTATATCATACACTTGACCAACCAAGCTTAATTTCATTTGCTCTTTTTATTTTTCAAATTTCTTGGTACAACTGTACATATTAAGAGCAATAACTTTCGATATTTTTTGGTACAATAGATATTTATATAAATTCTGTGTAATACACGTGATCAATAACTTGATTTGATTATTTTTTTAAATTGAAATTTTATAAATAATCAATTGATTATTTTGAACATTTGAGGAATAAATTCGTAATATTATAATATTGCTTTTCCAATTTGGATCTTTATTTTTTATATTGATATTTAGTCGAAATGTGTGATTTGCAAGCTCTTATAGAAATTCAAAGGAATTTATTGAGCACGGTAAAACGTCTTAATGAAAGATTTTTGTCAAAGGACAGCTCGGAAAAGACACGTGGTTATATTGATGCTCTTACTTCAGAGCTTGAATGTTTATTTCAGACGTTTAAATGTCAACACGACGAAATTTCAAGAGTCATTCGAGAAACTTCCTTAAACCCTTCTGATGTGCCATATATGGCCGATGAGAGCTTCTTTGAGTTTTCGGAAATTTACTTTTCATTTAAGGGCAGACTGCTAGATAGTTTACCGACTGATACAACACGTTCTCCATTAAGTAGCACCTTTGCTATGCCAACTGGGCATGCAGATATGAGCGCAACTATGGATGCAAGACTTCCTAAGATTTCCCTTCCAAAATTTTCTGGTGAATACATTGATTGGATACCCTTTCGTGATATTTACTTATCATTAGTGCATACAAACGCATCTCTTTCTAAGATTCAAAAATTTTATTATCTAAAAGGAACTCTTACTGGAGAGGCAGCTTCTCTTATTAAGACCATTTCCGCCACAGAAGCTAACTACACTTCTGCTTGGAATATTTTAGAGACAAGATATCACAATAAACGTGCGATAGTGGGTACCCTAATTCAAAAACTTTTTAATATTCCAAAATCTGATGGCAGTTTTCAAAGCATTAAATCCTTATTGGATACTACCCAAGAATGCATTTCCTCTTTGAGGAATCTGGACATTGATACTACTACTTGGGATCCATTATTAATATATTTAATTTGTCAAAAACTTGACCTTCAGACAAGAAGAGAATGGGAACATTCATTGAAATCATCAACAGAAGTTCCAAACCGCTCAGAAATGTTTTCTTTCTTAGAAAGAACCTTTAGATCATTGGAATCATTGAATGAATTGGCACCTGCCAACAGTAAAATTTCTCAGGGAAACAATTCTAGGAATAAGAAGCAGTCATATGTTCATAACGGCAATATTTCAAAATCAAAGTCGATTTCATGCTTGTTTTGTGGAAAGGCTCATTACCTTTCACAATGTTACAAATTTCTAGCTTTGCCTTGGAAATCCAAGAATGACTTCTTAGCTAATAGAAACATTTGCAGAAATTGTTTATCTGCCAGTCATACTCAAGACAAATGCAATAGCTCGAATAGGTGTGGAACTTGTAAACAGCCTCACCATACGGTATTACATGTTGACGAGTCTGTATCAGCTCAGAATTCTAATATAATTCCATCATCAACACTTAACTCCAACCATTTGGCAAATGAGCCAGTAGCTACTCATAGCTCTCAGTCACCTGTTAATGTTTTGTTATATACAATACGCCTTTTCGTCAATTCTAACGCTGGTCATTTACCATTAAGAGCTCTTTTGGATCCTGGTTCTCAGGGAACTTTAATTTCTGAATCTGCTGTGCAGATTTTGCGTTTACCTAAACGGAGGTCACATTGTAAGGTGATTGGTGTGGGAACTGAATGTGAGAGTATGTCGAAACACTCTGTTTATCTTGAGTTAATGTCGCGTTATAAACGACTTGTGCTATCTTGCACCGCCTTAGTTCTATCAAATATTTCTTCATACAAACCGAATCTATCTTCGAAGGAAATAAATTTACCTAACTTGAATAATGAGGACTTGGCTGATCCGTTCTTTTTTCAGAACGATCCAATTGACATTATTCTAGGCTCTGACGTTTGTTCAAAAATTAAGATTCCTACTGAATCATTTGTTCATAATGATTTGTTTTTTCAAAATACGTATTTCGGATGGGTTTTTTCGGGCTCATCCAAATCAATGACATCGAACCAGATTACTTATCATAATGTTAATTTGGAGAATCTCTTAAGGGCCTTTTGGGAGCAAGAGGAGATTATTTCTGGCCGAGATTTATCTAATGAAGAATTGGCTTGTGAGAATTATTTTAAAGCTACAGTTAAGCGTAATTCATCTGGTCGCTATGTGGTGAATCTACCATTTAGATCATTATTACTGACTGGCGATTTACCCAAAATTCATAACAATATGATCGGTGCTTTGAAACGATTTCAACAGCTTGAAACTTCCTTTTCTAAGCGTTCAGCATTCGCCGAAAATTATAAAAATTTCATGCGTGAATATGAGTCTTTAGGTCATATGACTAAAATTGGAACATATCCTGGTAGTGTTGAGGAAAATTGCTATTTCTTGCCACATCATGGAGTTTTTAAAGAAGAAAGCACTACCACAAAATTAAGGGTAGTTTTTGATGGCAGTAGCCACATTGAAGGAAGAAAGTCTTTGAATGAGGAACTTTCTCCAGGCCCTCCATTACAGAACGATCTACCAACAATTTTGAACAAATGGAGAAAACATAGAATTGCGTTCAGCGCAGATATCGAAAAAATGTTTAGGCAAGTCGAAGTTACTCCTGAACATCGCAAATTTCAGCGAATTTTGTGGCGCTTTAGTCCTCTAGAGGAAATTTCTGTTTATCAATTGAATACGGTGACTTATGGCACGACATCAGCACCTTACCTTTCCATTCGTGTTTTGCAACAGCTTGCTTTAGATTATAAAACGGATTTTCCATATGAATCAAAACTATTGATTTCCGACTCATATGTTGACGACATTATTTCTGGCGCTAATTCTTTGGAAAGAGCAATTACTCTGCAAAGGAATTTATGTACTTTGTTGGGAAAAGGTAGATGTAATCTAAGAAAGTGGATTACAAACTCGGTGGAATTATTAGGTGAAATACCCGAGGAACACAGAGAGAAATCGTTAACATTGAAATTCGACCGTGATAATGTTGTCAAGACACTCGGTATTCAGTGGAATACAACCACCGATTCTTTTTCTTTCAAAGTTAATATTGATCAAACCCGTCCCGTTTCAAAGAGAACTATTTTATCTGAGACTGCTAGTTTATATGACCCATTGGGTTGGTTGACACCTAGTACTGTTATTGCGAAGTCATTATTTAAGGAACTATGGGAGAAGGGTATAGATTGGGATGATAAAATTCCTCATGCAATTGAACAGAAATGGCTACAATATAAATCCACTCTTGCTAGATTTACTGATCTCAGAATTCCACGATGGATACATTACTGTACTGGGTCTCAAGTTGAACTTCACTGTTTTTGTGATGCTTCGACAGTGGCTTACGCTGCTGCTGTTTATGCCAGGGTAATTACTTCTAAAGGCATTTTTGTTAATCTTTTACAAGCAAAGTCTAAAATATCTCCGATAAAGACGGTCTCAATACCGAGACTTGAACTCTGTGCTGCCACTCTATTGGTAAAATTGACCGCAAAAGTCAAAGCTTCATTTTTGGATGTGGCAATCCAGGAAATTTTCTTTTGGAGTGATAGCTCCACAGTTTTAAGTTGGATTAGAAAACCACCATCAAATTGGACTGTTTACGTGGCCAATCGAGTTGCCGAGATCCAACGTCTTAGTAATCCTTTACAATGGAAATATGTTCCATCTGCTTTAAATCCTGTCGATTGTGCATCCAGGGGAATTTTTCCTCATGACCTAATGGAATGTAATACGTGGTGGCACGGTCCAAAGTTTTTATATGAATCACCATCTTCGTGGCCCAAATCTCTTTCAATTTTTGATACTTCTCAGGAGAGAAGAAATTCTAAAAAACATGAAATTTTTGTTTCAAATACTACATTTAATTTTCACGAGCAAGATGGGAAAGAATCCTTTCATTACCCTTGTTTTTTACTTAAGTTTTCGAAAATGAGAACATTGTTGAGAGTAATGTCACTATGTTATCGATTTGCATATAATACTACAGTTAGTCGAGTGAATAAAAATCTGAAGGAAACTGATTCTTTAAACGTGGCTACTATAAATAATACTTTAAAAGGGTTACTTAAGATTACTCAAGCCATCGATTTTCCGGAGAATACTAGGAAACAGATTTTAAATGGTGATGCTAAACGTAACTCACTTTTGAAACTAATGCCTTTCATTGGTAATGATGACTTTATTCGTGTAGGTGGTCGTTTGCGTAATTCTACCTTACCATATGATGTTAAACATCCAATACTTTTGTCTAAAATGAATCCCCTTTCCAGTCTCATAATAAGAGAAGCACATGAAAACACTTTACATGGCGGCATTACTTTGACCATGTCTTACGTGAACAGAAAATATTGGATAGTATCTGGCAATCGATTGGCTAAGAAAATTATAGGTAGTTGTATACGTTGCTTTAAATATTCTGCTAAATCTGCTACTCAGATTATGGGAAATCTACCTCCGGTGCGTCTAAACGTCACCAGGCCGTTTAAGCATAGTGGCGTTGATTACGCTGGTCCAATTTCCGTAAAAAACTCAACTTTCCGATCTGCTATTATATCTAAAGGATATATTTGCCTTTTTGTGTGTATGGTAACTAAAGCCATTCATTTGGAGGCAGTTTCCGACATGACAACAAATGCTTTTTTAGCAGCTTTTCGCAGATTTGTATCCCGCAGAGGTGTTTGTACGGACATTTACTCAGATTGCGGTACGAATTTTATAGGTGCATCGAAAGAGCTTCAGGTCCTGTTTCACCGGAATAGAAAATCCATTCCTGAAGACTTGCGTAATTCTTTAGTATCATTGGGAACGGAATGGCATTTTATTCCACCTGCCTCACCAAATTTTGGAGGTCTATGGGAGGCGGGTGTGAAATCTGTAAAACACCATTTAAAACGAGTTATGCATGACAAAATTCTAAGCTTTGAAGAGCTTACAACACTACTTTGCCAGATAGAAAGTTGTCTGAACTCGCGACCGCTGTGCCCGTTGTCATCTGATCCATCTGATATGGATGCCTTGACGCCAGCCCATTTCATAATAGGAGAGCCAACCAATTGCATACCGGAAGAAAATCTCCTTGATATGAATATAAATCGTCTATCACGATGGAAGACAATCCAAAATCTTAAACAACATTTTTGGAAACGTTGGTATTTGGAATATCTAAATCGCATGCAAGCTCGTCCCAGATGGCTTAAATCCACACCAGATGCCAAAAAAGGTGATCTTGTTCTAATTTCTGATGACAGATGTGGTCCTGGCCAATGGCTGATGGGTCGAATATGTGAGGTACACCCTGGCCAAGACGGCAGGGTTCGGGTAGTATCCATTTTATCTAAAAATAAAATTATTAAGCGACCAATATCTAAAATTTGTTTTTTTCCAACAGATTCAATACAAGAGGTATCTACACTGCAATATGAACCTGTATCATCTGCTAAACGGACGGAGCCTGATCCTGACGCTGTGAGTCGGAGCATAGCGAAGTCCACTGACTAAAACAAAACACTCCCAACTTTAGGCCGTCCTTTCGTTTGTTCGGCACTCTCAAGAACTATTGTTCTTGGGGGGCAGCATGTTGAGAAATTTTTAAATTACCTCAACCCTAAATTTACTTATTTTATTAAACCTACAATATTGCATTTCAAATTATCATCGTACATGAAGTTAATTATCATTAGCGTCTTATTTATAATTAGTTTGTAATAATCATTAGTCTCGTTGATTACGATCATATAGAGAAATGTAAATAATGTGTAAATATGTATGTACAAAAAGATGATCACATAATAGTGGTTTTGCTGCATACTCATACTCTCTTTTAATTTCTCTTATACATTTATCAGAATGTATCAACTCAGTGTAAAACAACTGGAGAAATAAAATAACTGTTTTGCATTTATTCTTATTAAATAAGCAATGCATATTTACATATTATACTTAAATAATTAAATGCACTTTTATATACTTTTTATTCTTCTTTAAGCAGTCAAAAGTAATAGACACGCTTATACTTTAAATAAAGTTGAATTGTCAAATAGTATAAAATAGAGTGTGCCATTATTTTGTTATACTTTAATAAAAGTAGTAGACTTTTTTTGGAAGAATTTTCTAAGTTCGTAAACAAGTGTTCAGGGATGTAAAAAGTAATTATGATACGATTTTACTGACAAACTAATAAAAAATATACAAAAAGTTAGAAAATGTGTTTTATTTTCTACGATGATACTCTTAAAAACAATTTTTGGCATTTGAGCAGCATAAATGAAGATCGCATTTTGAGCAAACACACTGTGTTTGCGACTATTTGCATAGTTTGCTGAATCTTTTTTGCCTAACCAGATTGGCAAGTGGTCGATATTGTAATAACGGATGTCATTAATTGGATGTTTTGCTTTTTCGCCAACTTTTGAACTTCCTGGCTGTGGATCTTTAATCCGGATAATTTAATCCGTTTTCGGCCTCTATCTGCTATTCCTATCATTTTTTTATATCTAACAAACACAAGTAATAAAGTATGGTCGGTCAAGCCCGACCATATAATACCTTACACTAAGTAAAAGAGCAAAAACATTTTTTTTTTAAAAATTTCAATAATTTATATTTGTGAGTGATTTTTGGAAGTGGGCCTTATATGGGGGCTATGACCAATTATGCAACGATCACCATGAAATTAGGTCGTGTGATTTATGTCTATATGAAAGTTATTTATGTTGAATTTTGTGAGTATACCAACATTTTTAAGCGCTTTATGCATGTTAAAGGGATTTTCGGAAGCGGGTCTATATGGAAGCTATGACTAATTATGGACCGATCGTAACAAAATTTGGTGACATGAATTTTGTATATATAAAAGTTGTTTGGAGTGCAATTTGTGGAGATACATTTATAAATTAAACATTTATGACCGATAAAGTCCAATTTCGGAAGGACATTTGTATGGGGGCTAGGTGAAATAATGGACCGATTTCAGCCAGTTTCAATAGCGTTGGTCCTTGAGCCGAAAAAATAATATGTACCAAATTTTATCGAAATATCTTCAAAATTGCTTCCTGTACTCTGCGCACAAGGTTTACATGGACAGCCAGCCAGCCAACCAGACGGACGGACATTGTTTAATCGACTCAGAAAGTGATTCTAAGTCGATCGGTATTTAGTTTTTTACTTTAACATTTACAAATAGTTTAACATTTACAATAGACTGAAAGAAGAATATCTAACCTTTAAAAAAAAATATATATAGATCAGGCGATTAAAAGTTAGTAAAACTTTTATTTAAAAAAATCACACACAAAATTTCACGTGCTAAAATTTTGACATCACTCACAAAACAGCTGACAGAACAAAAGCTAAAAGTCGGATAGCATTTCGACCTTCGAGGGAAATGTTAACAAATCTGTAAATAAAGTCACCGTTAAATTTAAAAAAAAAATTATAATTACTTTTTAAGATAATTGGTGTTTTGTAATGCATGCCTTGAGGCACTCTTCGGGTTAGAGGGTTAAATCTCATATAAGCTAGCATGAAGTCAATTGACACTTTAGTTTTTCTAAGTAACCTGGAGCATAGTCACATTAAACGTGTATTTTATAATGCACATAAGTATTTAGTTTACCCATCAGAAGTAATTTGTTGAAGATTTGTCGGAAGAAGGCTTGTTTACAAGCAATCGGACTGTCGGTGAAATGTTTTTTTTACTGACCGGCATGTGAATCCAATGCGTCAACTACCTTGGACCAGCTATCGGACAATCTCTTTGTAATAGAAAATGATGTGCATGCTAAATAAGTAGTCACGTTGCTAGTTATGCAACTAGTTGTCACCATAAATGATAAAATCACTATTTCGGGACAGTTCGCTAGAACTGCTGGGAACTTATACTAACACATTCATTCATATAAATGTCTATACACATCCACACGTAAATAAGTAATTTAATAAAACAATTGATTTATAACACGAAATAAATAAATATTTAAGTAGTTAGCAGCAAACAAGATAATGAATATGAAAATGTTATTTTGTTTTAACATATACCGAATTTAAATGACCGCTCTATAATTATTTAATTAATTAATGTCGGTAGAATTAATATCCCGGTAAGTATTATGCAAATAGTTGTCAGAGTATATTCTTATTTTTTTATTTTGTAAGAAAATTTGTGTTTTTAAACGAGAAAAGCGCAATGACGCTGATGAAATTACTTTCCATTACGTGAATATATGCAGGTTAATTTAAATTTTTGCACTGTTATTGTAAATTTAAGACCTTAAGGTATATTTTTGGCAATATTCATTAAAATCGGCAAAAAAAAATTATATAATATTTTGCTATCATTCATTTAGAAATTCCAAATATTGCAAAATTTTACTATTGACATTCACGATTTAAGGGTTAACGTTGTCCGCTTTTAGTAAAATTTTCAGAGTATATTTAGAGTATATTATATAATATTCTGGATAGGTTTTATTAAAAATTCATAACAGTAAGGAAATTAAGCTCATTCGCAAAAAAATATGGCCAACAAATTAGTTTTTCTCGAAAATCACAAAATTTAAATCGCAGCTGCAGAAAGACTGTTGCAGGTATTAACATATTGTTATTCCCCATTATATTCTCAATAAATTCCAAATGAGCTGATCAAAAATTTCTAAAATTCAAAAATGTTTAAAAATTTTAAAATCGAGTTTTAAAACTGCCATTAAAAATTAGTTTGGTCATACCTGCGAATAGGTTAATGGTATTCGATGATGACAAAACTCATTTACAAGTAACTATGGATATATTTTAAGTAAAAATTAGCTTTTATTTTAATATTAGTCAAAATATGTTAATTTTGTTCCTACATTGCTTGTTCTAGTGGCCTGGGAAATTTTTAATAACTATAAATTTGTTTAACCAATTTTTATCTTTTAGATCTCATTACAATGACAATTACGTACACATTTTGATTCTTTTATATTAAATTGCAAAAGTAATTATTTAATGGTAACATTTTTATAAAAACTGAAAAAATTAAATTTTTCCGCACAATTTTTAACCGATCAAGCACAAACTTTTGTAAAATTTTTTTAGGGATGTTTTGTGTTTTCGTTCTTGAAACATATGAGTTTTTAATTTTTCCATATATTGAGGGTCCACCTTAATGTACATATTATCATATGAAATTCAACATATCGTGAAGACACAAAAATTGTATGTTAACTCATATATTGAAATATCATTTGCTGACAGCATATCGCGTAGATGCCTAACATATTAAATAAGCAATTTGTTGTTATTTTTATACCCTCCACCACCATAAGTGGTGAATGAGGGTATATATAAGTTTGTCATTCCGTGTGTAACATTGAGAAATATTCATCTGAGACCCAACAAAGTATATATATTATTGATCCTTATGAAATTCTAAGTCGATTGAGCTATGTCCGTCTGTCTGTCCGTCAGTCTGTCTGTCTGTGTAAAACACGCTCACGTCCAAAATAGACAAACAAAATTGGTAAACTTGCAAGCAAAATGGTTATTGTTCTCCTAAGCAGTTTGGTATTGAAAATCAGAAAAATCGGTTCAGTGGAACCAGAGTTATGAACTAAAATGTGAGACAACTTAAAAAAACTTGATCATTTTAAAATAGTTTTTGTTATTTGTGCAAATATATTGCAGATAATACCATCAAATTTTACACACGCTATTTTAATGTTAAAAGGACTAACTCTAGTAAAAATTATAAGAATCGGTCCATGATTTCTCCTAGCCCCCATACAAATTTCTTCCCGAAATATGGTTCTATGGTCTGTAAATGCCTACAAAATTGCAGTATCCTTACCAAATTCAGGAAAACTAAGTTTCATGCTTAAACAAATCACAACACCAAATTTGTGGATCGGCCCATATTTGACCATAGCCCCCATATAAAGTTCACTTCCGAAAATCACTTAAATAAACATAAATGTCTTATAAATTTCGCTATTAAGTTGAAATTCGTCATAAATAGTCCGCATATATACCAAAATCGATATACCTAATTCGATGAATATCGGCCAATACTTGGTTATAGCTCCCATATAAGGACCACTTCCGAAAAACACATTAACCTACATAAATATCAATATCAAAACAAAATTTTACAAAAATCTCTAATTTATATTTAGAAATCATACTACAGGATTTTGTGAATATCGGTCAATATTTGTCCATAGCTCCCATATAAGGTCCACTTCCGCAAATCAATTAAGTCCATATTAAAACATAGCTCCCATATAAGGTTCACTCCCGAAAATCACTAAAATCCTCATAAATTTCTTACAAATTTAGTTATCAGGTTGAAATTCGAAACAAATTTGTTCAATATATGTATACAAAAATCGATGTACCAAATGTTACGATTATAGGCCCATAATTGGTCATAGAATCCATATAAGAACCACTTCCGGAAAACACATTAATCTGCACAAATATCCAAAATAATCTGTACTGAACCAAAATTTTCAACGACCAGTAATTTGTATCCAAAAATCGTACTACAAGATTTTTTTAATATTGTTCCATAATTCGTCATAGCTCCCATATAAGGTCCACTCCTGTTAATGGCGTTGTTTATATGAAATTGTACAAAAATAGCACTCAAATACTTAGGCCTATAATAGGTCATAGTTTCCATATATTGAACCAAAATAGTACACAGATCAGTAATTTTTCATACTACTGAATCTTGTGAATAAAATATTTTATAACAATCGACTCATAATAGGTCATAGCTCCCATATAAGTCCCACAACCCAATATCTTGAAATTTGTCTAAATATATTCGTATTCCCTTTTTTATACTCTGTTTCTTCACTTGAGGTTAAAAAGGAAAAATGTTGATCCAAACGTATTAACTAATTAATAAGTATATGAATTGTTAAATTTCATACGTTCTAATAGGAATTTCAATTATAAATTGCTGAATTAGATAAAATTGTTTGTACTTTTGAAATAATATCTTTTCTTCGTAAAATAGTATTTCTAACAATAGTTAAGTATATTATTTCAGTTGTTATACCATCACATTTAGGTGGAGGGTATATAAGATTCGGCACGGCCGAATATAGTACTCTTACTTGTTAAGCATACATTTGATGATTCAACATATAGTGTAGGCTTAGCTAAATACAAAAATGTTCAAAATGGGCTTTTGAAAATGCCCAAAAAATTTGTACGTTATTTGGTCATCCATGACAATGGGTAAACGTTAATGTAATTGCAGAAAAATTCATAACTCATATATTTAGAAAATTTCAAAATTATTAATAATTTCTCTACACTTTTAAGACTTGTTGTTCCAGTTTCTTTTTCAAGTCATCGGAAGATTTTTAAATAACTCAAATATCTTTTCCACAGACCATAGATTAAGACTTCTTAAAAACTAAGCTATAGCAGAAAAAATAAATTTGTTCGCTTGTGAATGCATTTTCTAACTAAAAATCTAAAAGCGGATCTCGTTAATATTGTCCGTTTTGTTTAACTATTGTATTTAGTAATACAGTTCCATGGCAAGTGTTTTCTTTGAATTCTAATTCGAATATCGATTATATACTCGTATTATTAAAACAATGACTATTTGCACGTTGATAATAATCAACGTGTGTAATTTAGAGGTCTACTGAGAATACACAAAAAAAAACAATCGAACGCCCCATTACGTGTTTCATTTCTTAAAACTATGTATTAAAAAAACCTCATGAATCAGCTAGAAAAACAAAAATTAAAATTGATTCACTCTAAAATCGTTTTGCAAAAAGACTTCATTAGTAAAGTGCAAAAACAACAAATAGCTGTTGCATTAATTTTTTTTGTTTTTCCGTGAAATACTCGTTCACAGTATATTGTACTTTTTTTATAGTTTATTGTTTTAATTAAACATTGCTAACATGGCATCAGTAAAAAATGACAGCAGCATCAGCATACATACATATATGTATATATACAAAGTCACATAAAATCACTCATATATACACATATCCATATGTTCCCAGCGGGAACAATTTTTCTAGGGCTTTAGTTTGTAAGCCCTAAAAAGATCTAATAGATCTATAATATCTGATAACAATTCTATCCTGGCTGTTTTAGAAGGGCTTCGCTTCTCCTTCTAAATACCCTCATACACATTAAAAATTGCATTGCAAAATCGTATCTAATAAACATTTATTCAAAATTCAAACATGCTTGGTTTTGCAATTATTGCTATATGTTGCCTCCCTATAATAAAATTTATTTTGCTATCTTTATTATAAACAGTTACATGAAACCAGAAGAAGGAAAAAAATCTTCTAAAAAATTTAGTCTTTTATACTATTTGATTTAGTGAAGTTCGATTGAAGTAGTTTTTTATATATAAAACTTCACACGTGATACCCTAAAGTCCATTCTTTATGTTTTATGCTGAATTCATTAAGAATATTTTCCCTAATATGATGGAAAAAAACTTGGAAACGATCAAGTGTGCGTTATAGGCATAGAGAAATATACATAGAGCGGAAACTCTCCTGTCAAAGACCTAACTCAGTTGTCAAAAACCTAAGTGGTGAGAATATAGTAGTAAATAAATCTATGTGAAAACAAAAACAACACTCGTATGTGTGATTGTTTTGAGTAAAATTTTGGTTTGAGTTTTTTTCTAGTTTCCGATCTTGTTATTTCTCTATGGTTATAGGTCTTGCTGAGTACATTTCAAATTGAGTCTAAAAATTTCATAAACACCCTCAAATTCAGAATAAAAAAAAACAAAAAAAAAAAAAATATTTGTAAAATTTTGAATTTTCAAGGTAAATTTTTTCGAACTTTTTTCGAAAAAGTTTAATAACTTTTGCAAGTTTGAACCGATTTTGACAAGTCATATCTCATTTTTGTCTATTTAAAATTGTCTTTAAAAAAAATTGCAAAGAAAAATAGGTTTTCATATAAAAAAATTAAAATAACTATTGTTGAATTTGAAAAATTACGAAAAAATAAAAAATAGAGCGAAACTTCTTATAAACACTTACAAAATTTTTTGCAATATACACTTCAATTATGATCCTATGTAGACATTCTGTGAAGTCCTTCTAATATGCCTTCTTAAGTTTGCCTTCTATCAGCGCAGTAACAGAAGCGAGTATGCAAGGCCTTGGCTCATAATGACACGCTGTATAAACTTTAAACGATTTTGCAATGCGGCTGGGTGTTCTTGTGTCTGCAAATTAAGGTCTTTAGGAAGGCCTCTTTACTGTATCTTTTTCCTGCTGGGTTTGTATATGTATGTAGATATACAAACACAAAGTAATATATAATAAAGTGTGTAATTTTTTAATTACAACTCTATTGTTTATAAATTGCAAAAAACGCGAGAAAATAGTATTTAATGCAATATAGCAAAAAAAAAAACTGTCAGTTATGCAAAAAAAAAAATATCAAAAAAAATCTATAAAAATTGAAAAACACTTAGTAAAATGTCAACACACACGTTTCAACTAGTTAAACGAGTAAGTTAAAGTAATTTGCCAGTCAGTGAATTTGTTGTTCTCTTTTTTATTTTATCAAATTAAAGTGTGCTCAAGTGCCAGGATACGAATACCGTAAAAATACACTACAACAGTTCAGTTACTCTAATGTTTATTGGTGTATTGTATATTTTTGTGTTCAGAGATTAAAAATTAATTTAAAACTAAAAGAAATAAAAACTTCAAAAATTGTGTAGAAAATGTAAACTTTAACATGTTCGCATATTGAATTTTTAATTGATTTTTTCTTTAGTTCTTTGTTGCATACACAAATGAAAAATTCTACAAGAATTTCATTGTAAATAAAACATAATTTCATACTTTTTAACCCAACTGTGTATATACACAGAAAAAATTACTACTAACCAATTGTCATATTAAATACCAAATTCGTCAATAAATTTTTTTTTTAATTAAAAAGGCACCAACAACTGATATTGTAAATATAAACAAATCTCAGTTATTTAAAATTTTTAACACTCAAACGTTTTTTGTTTAACAAAGAATTTTTCATATTTATAACAAATTTTATTGTTAACAATCAATAAATGCTGTTACGGGTTATAAATATATTTCGGAGTAAAAAAAGCATTTTGAATTAAGTTTCATTTCATTTGTTTATGACATACATATACGTATATGGGGCATTTCATGTCAAGTGAACCAACTTCTGAAATCGGATCAGGATGACCCTTTTGCTCCAAGGTTAGTTTTATTGGATAGTAATTCAGATACAATTTTTCAACAAGATCGGTCGAGAACTCTCTGAAGTAGAGGGGGTCAAAGTTTGACATTTTGGTCAAGCAGGTGTTTTTTCTTATCCATGTAACTTATTACCTATTGTTCTTAGCAAAATGTGTCCCAAATAGTTTAGAAAGATATTATCAGTGAAAAAATGTAATAAATAACTGGTTTAAGAAAATCTTCAAACGAGAATCCAAAACCTTTAAAAAAATGCTCGGGAAAGAATCGCTGACTTTTAATTTATTATCTGCACATATATAAGTCAGCGATTTCTAATTAAATTAGAATAATTATATGAGATTTATACGTATTTAACTGATTTTCCAAAGTAAAACTAATATGGGGCAATATGGATCGATATATACGCATGGTCCTTCCATGGGAACTATGATCAATTATGGACCGATGCACAGTTTGGCAGAACCAAATTTTGTTTGGAAATAAATCTGGAATTTCTAAACGGCTGGGATAAAATTTGACATGGGCGTAGCCAAGGAGTATTCAAATTCAAGTTATTAAAATGGGCCCTATAAATGTCCTAAAGGTGGCGCTATTGGGGCTCAAAATAGGGTACCTTCGACATGTAAAATTTTGAAACACGTGTCATTTTTTGTTTCACAACGATTTTTATATTTTTGGAAAACGTTCGGTTAGGTCTTGAAAAAAGATGCTTGCATGTTATAATTTCAGAGTTGTAGGCATTTAAAAATTTAAATTTTAAAATGTTGTCATACCTTTTATTAAAAATATAGGTCGTACTTTTGTACCGAATGGAACTCAACTTTATTTTGTTAGTTAGTCAACTAAATTACCAATAATATACAAAAGATTTCAGAGCAATACCAATTATGGATCCAAAAATACACAATTTTCAATTTAAAAATTCAAAAAAATAGTGGAGTTTTGATGTATTTTGGGCGAAAAGTTGGTGACTAATTCATTTCTTATTAAAAAAAAAAAACTTTCTGTTAGAACATATAACAATTTCGTGTTGTTCTGTAATCTCTACGGAGAATATTTTGGGTATAAAAAACATGTCTTATTTTTCGGAATTTAACCTATTTTTTATCAATATTTAAATTTTGGGCTACATGTTCTAAAATCCCAAAGCTGGGATCAGAAATCGGCTTTTGAAAGCTGTTTTTGTTTTTAATAACTTACATGTAATTTTAAGTAAAATATCCCACCCTACGCCCTTTCCTTAAGGCCCCTTAGCTACATCGCCTTAGAATTTCATAAGAACCTAGTATAATATAGTTATAGTTCGAATGATAAAATTAATAACAATAGAATTGAATATACTACTCACTTTATCGTGTACCCTTTTCCCTCGAACCTTTCTTAATTGTTATTTTCGGTGACGTTTCGGTAACATGCACACTTTTTTGAGGTAATTATGGAACAAATAATAAAAAAATACATACATTTTTAAGGTATAAAAATTATTTTAATTTTTTGCAAATATCAAAATGTCCCTAGCATAGTCGAATTGGCCATTGAATGTTATTTAAAAAAAATGGTATTACTTTTTCGCGGTTGTCAAAAAGTTCACCCACAAAACGCGGTAAAGTTTGGATATAATTTTATTTTTTTTTTTTAATCTAAAAACGCAAATAATTTTTTTTATAAATATATCAACCTTCCACGAATCTATATTTAAAATGTGCATTAACCGGAAAAAATCCGCTGTTTTACTATAAAAAAATAAAAAAAAATTTAGACAATTTTTACTTTAATAAATCGTTTTTGTGGGTGAGGTTTTTAAAAAATAACTCGAAAAAATTGTATCGTAAACAACACAACATTTGCCATCGCGTGATGCTAGGCCAAAATTTTGTTATAGCCCTAATGTTCATAGATATGTCCTTCTGGAATTGCGTTTAAGCATTCCAAAAATACCTTAAATACACTGATATATGCACAATACGTCATCAATACTAAAAAATTATATGACAAAATTTTCAGAAAATTGGAGCACAATTTTCCAAAGAGGTATTTTAACAAATCAGTTTAACTCATATAAATCACTTAGAAATATGTAAAGGTATCGGGATAATATTTGACACAAATACCTTCTTCGAAACCTCTAGTACATTTTACTATAGTTCATTCTTGCCCCATTCTGTAAGGAGTGATATATTGACCCCTATATAGAAACCTCTTATATGTTATATAAAAGCATAAATCCGTCTGATGTTACTATATGTTGTATTTCTCAAAAATTAAATATTTAAGATCAGTTTAAATATTCCAACATGATTTAACTATTTTTCAAAAATCCATTTTACAAACCATCCAACCATTCCACAGTGTGACAGAATCAAAATATTTTGAAAGTAAATAAAACTTGTCACTAGGTTAAAGGGAATCCCGCAATTCCTAAAAATTGGAGCGAAAATCCACAATTTTGCACATTTAATTCGGGGCTGTTAAAATAGTTTGTGGATAAATAGGGAACAGGATGCTACGATGGACAAAAACTTGGAAAACGACCTAGCGTAGGTTATAGGGCTTGCTGAGTACATTAGAAATTGTGTCAAAAAAATTCCAAAACACCCTCAAATTCAGAAGTTATTCTGAAAAAACTGTTTTCAGTTATGTCCGTGAACTTATCGATCTGTAACTCAGTCAGTCTCTGTCCGACTTTAAATTTTTTAACGGACTTAAAAAGAAAACTGATTACGCTTTAAAATGACGTGCATTTTTTTATACATTTGTTAGTTATAAGTATTGTTTTTGTTAAGAATATCTAAAAGAAAAACAAAATTTATCAACTTTTTTGATTTTAATCGCTTTTCATTGATTATTTTGATATGGAAACTTATACCAATGTATTTTAATAATTCAAATCGGATGAAAATTGTAAAAGTTATTCAACTTTTCATTAACACCTTTTTTAGTATTTTCGCCCCCAGCCCATATGAATAAAAAAAAAAATTTTTCTACATTTTTTAATTTACAAGGTAAATTTTGTGGAACTATTTTCGAAAAAGTTTAATAACTTTTGCAAGTATAAACCGATTTTAACAACTAATATCTTGTTTTTGTCTACATAAAATTGTCTATAAAATACTGTGCAAAAAAATTAGGGTTTCATAGACAAAATTTAAAATAACTATTGAATTGAATTTTAAAAATTAGGAAAAAAATAAAAAAGAAAGCCAAACTATTTATAAAACCTTAAACAATTTCTAGGAATATATGAAAGCTTAATTCTTTACCTAACTATAATTGTTTAAAATTTTGAAATCGGCCTAAAAATGTCTGAGTTAGAGGTACTAAAGTACTACGACCTACCCTAAAACAGTTTTTTCAAAATAACTAAAAGTTTTGAGGGTGTTTCAAAATCTTTGAAAACGGTTTTAGTATGTCCTCACCTAGGCCTACAACCTCCACTAGGTGGCTTTTCAAGTTCTGACAAAAAGTGTCATTTTGTAGCAGAGTGTAATATATAGGTCAAACTCGGAAGGGCGTAGAGGCGACATTAGGGAATAACTTTTGAAATTTTTTGCAAATTGGCATAGTATAGTCGAATAGAGTATTAAAAAAAATGAAAAACCACGGTATTATTTTTCGCGGTTGTTTAAAAAGTTCACGCAACTAACGCCATAAAGTTTTTCATTCAATATTTTCAATTATTTTGAAAAACAATATATTTTGTTTTAATAATAACTGCGGGCATACTTGAAAAGAATATCAAATAAGGGAAGCATCCCTCACGCTTGCAAAAAAAAATTAAATTATTTATATAATTTTTCAGAGAAAAAAATTTGGTTTATTTTAGAAATTGGTGTTGGTGCGTGATGTTTCCAAATGACCAAAAAAAATGATTTTCATTATTTATACAACATTGGCCATCGCCAAAATTAGTTATATGCCTAGGCGACATATTCGAAAAATAGGACATGGTATTTATACCAAATGTTCTTCGTAAAGGTACCTTACAGAAAAACATAAAATTTGTATACGTTCTTAAAGAAAGTTTCGTTTTAATAAAAAAAAGCGCTACTATTAAAAATCTACTATATTTTGAATTTTTAAAATGAAAATCTTTTATTTTTGGATTCATAACTGATATTTCGTATATTATTGGCAATTAACTAGGCTAACTAGAAATAACAGATTTATTTCCAAAAAATGTTGATTCTGCCCCACTGTGCATACACTTCTAACCCACCATTTCAGGCTACACATTTTTCTAGAATTTTTTTCATTTTCATTTCTGTATTTCACATTCATTGTTACTGTTGTTGTTGTTTTGTATATTTTTGTTTAAATATGTTGTTTTGTCAAATGATGACATTTTGTTGAAACAAAACTGACATCTGGTCAAAAGTTTAGCATTATTCTTTTGGATACATTTGGTTTTTTTTCTGATGTTTTAACTTGAGAAATGAAACAACAGTGACTACATGAAACAATAAGATTGAGAACAAAACAACAATCATTTAGCAACAACGACGGGCAGCAGCAGCAACAGCAACAAAAAAATGTTACTCTTCAAATAGCAACAATGGCAAATGGTTACAACGAATACAAATTAATGCGAAAACAACAACAACAATTGTTATTGTTTTGCCTTTGTGTGAATTTGTATGTGTGTGAGTGCGACATTTCCGTTTCCGGGTAGGCATAGAAAAAAAAATGTTAAAGATCTTTTTTACTTATTTGGCCAAAGGCAGCGAAGCTTAAATTTTAACAAGAAATACTTAAAAAATTAACAATTGTTAAAAGTTAAAATAAAATATGAAACTTGAGTTAAATTTTTAAAAACATTTTAGAAGTTATGTAAGAAAAATAAAAAAATATTTGTTTCTTAAAATAAAATCCATTAAACATAAAGGCAACATTGCATTGCACAGTCCCAGAGGCTCTTAAAACCAAATAGTGGGTGGAGGATATTCAAACATAATAATAAATAAACCTGACCTAACCTAGTATATTCAGACAAGCAAAAAATTAAAAATTTCTGAAAATAGTTGCTTTATATTCTGATGGATTAGTATTTTCCTTCATAATTTGAAAACATCCCACCTACATGACTGTATATATAAAAATATTTCTAAAACAATCTTTAAATTTTTGTTGCAGATATTTTTCAACAATAAAAATCACTGGAAAAAAAGGCAAATATTCATATATATAAAAAAGGAAACAAGGAATATAAAAAAAGCCTACACTTGTGACGGAAATAGAAATGGCTTTTAAAGCTTTTTACCGTTTGCAATTGTTCCATACAATTTTAATTGTCCTGTCGTTGACGGCAACATGGACGCGTGCACAGCAACCAAGGCGTGATGCTGATGTAAGTACATACAGCTACAATACATAAATATTCTTATGGATTCATTCATATACACATAAATATTACATACATTTATGTACATAAAGGGTCATCCAATAGGGACTTCCGAACTTTGACAGCTACATTTGTCGAATTGGACGTTATTTATTCATTTTATTTTTCTAAATCACCATTGTCGGTTATAGCGTTCAACAACATGTGCAAAAGATAAAATTGTTTTATCAAAATGGTTGTTCTTTTCGAGCACACTTCATCCATTTTACGGTGAGGACCATTTCAAATTCAACAAACAACATTGTCGAATAACGGAGAAAACATAACATTGAGATCCAGTATTGTTTTCTTCGTTACATATTTTTTTGAGAACGACGTTGATCAGGCCATTATCGTCAACTGTGAGGGTTATAGGTCGATTCTTACCGCCTACTTTAGGGTTGAATTACATGAGGTTTCAACAGGACAGCACTAAGTACCACACAGCTCATCCCACATTAGATTACTGCACGATCGATTTGAAGGCATGGTGTGGGGTTTTCTTAAATGGCAGATCTATGCGAATAAACCACAAATCGCAGCGGCCCTCAAAGATCAAAATCAGCCTGATTTATGTGCCAGAGTCATCGAAAATTGAGCGCGCCACCCAGCGATGCCCCGGCGGATATTTGTACGATATTATATTCTAAACATAATGGCATCGATAGGCCTTTTAAACGAACAACAAATTTCAATTACATCTCACATACACTTTTTTATTTAAATTTAAAGATAGGAACCTCTTAATGAAAGACCCTTTACATATTGGCAAAATCAATTTTTACAATTATTAAATCGTATTTTAGTCTTTAAATCTATGAAGTTTTTATTTTTTTACTTAAATGTTTGTTGTGCTTTTGCTTATTTAGTGGCCACCACCAGTCATATTAAAAATGGCAAAACCATTCCATGATACTTGTGTAGAAAAAACCGGTGTAACTGATGGTTTGTTGAAAAATTAATTAACTAATTTTCACTCAATGATTTTAATTCAATTTATTTCTTTAAATATTTTAGAAGCCATTAAGGAATTCAGTGATGGTCAAATTCATGAAGATGAAGCTCTAAAATGTTACATGAATTGTTTGTTCCATGAATTTAGTGTGGTCGACGATAATGGTGATGTACATTTGGAGACACTATTCCAAAGTATACCGGGCTCTTTAAGAGATTTGCTAGTGAAGGCCTCGGAGAATTGTGTACATCCAGAGGGTGATACTTTGTGTCACAAGGCTTGGTGGTTCCATCAGTGCTGGAAGAAGGCAGATCCGGTGGTAGGTTTCTTTTTTTTTGTAAATAATTTGCAATATGAAAAATTTTAATCTTTTTTTTTAATATTTTACAGCATTATTTTTTGATCTAAAGGTTGAAGGTTGCGTTTTAAGATTATGAGTATATATATATATTGATTACGTTTAAATGCTGTTATAATTTAGTTTTAAGTCATTTATATTTTGATTTATCATTTTTTGTTTAATTAAAGCAATATAGAAACAAGTACTAAAGATAATGAATATTTATTTAAGGATTTCCAAATATTCTTCAACAAAACAAGTATTCTTATGCGTGCAGACAAGCCGACGAATAGAGTTAGATCGGACAAAAACTGACTAAGTTACAGGTCGATAAGTTGACGAACATCACTGAAAATGTTTTTTTTAGAATACTTCTGAGTTTGAGGGTGTTTCTGATATTTTTAGACACAAATTGTAATGTACTCAGCAAGACCTATAACCCGCGCTGGGTCGTTTTCCAAGCTTTTTTTCCATCGTAGCTATTATTATCATTTGTTTGTACTATTCGTATTCTTTGTACTATTCGTATTCCTTAAAATATAAACTGGCATTGATCTGTCATTGAAGTGATATTAATTTGACTTTTAAATTAAAGTAATGATTTGAAAAGGGGATTGCTTAGAGAGAAGTCAACGAGTAAAGTCAAATAAAGAGACTTATTTTGCTAGTTAAGAAACGTGTTTCAATATTTACATCCAGGGCACACTTAGAAAAGTGACTGTGTTGAAACAGCTGATTATTTTTTTTATTCAGTTTGAACTGTCAATTCACTTGTGGTTGTTGTGGCGAAAAATACAACAAACCCAAAAGCAAAAACAAAAACAACAACAGGCAACTTTGACAGTTCACCTACTTTTAAACAAAAACAAAGTACATGGTGTGTTTGTATTGTTGTATTTGTTGAAGTGATGCAGTTACCTTACTAAGTGTGCCCTGATTTACATCTATTTGAAAATAATTCTACAAACTTTTTACCGATTTAGCCAGTTTTCAATACCATTCTTTTCTGAATGCATGTGCTTTTCAGCCAAATAACTGAGCCTACGGAAAATCGCTCAAATACAAATGTCCTCCCAAAATAGGAATTTTTATCATTTATAGATATACACACAACTTCCTCTACAAATAAGTTTTATATACTAGAAGTCACTGTTAATTTTGTGCAGTTAAATTAATAATAGCTATTCATCGTATGTAAGACCCACTTCTTTTTTAAATATAAAATCATTTTTGCACATCTGTAGCCATATTAGAAATAGAACTATCATGATAGTTCTATTTATAATATGGCATTTTTTAATATATTTAATATATTATATCAATTTCTAAAAAAAAAACTATGTTAAATGAAGATTTTACAACTGCTATGAAGATTTTGGTTCATTTTGAAAATGGAGCCAAAACATTCTCAGAATTCTCCAGCAATTGGATCAATTTACTTAAAAAAAAAAAATAATATTCTATGAAACAATAAAAATTTGAATTTCATTTGAACTACAATGGCTTGTTTTATGGTCAAATTAACTGAGTTTATTTTTTCTCTCTAATTCCTGTTATATTTTTATGCATTTCCAAGTCATACATACATAGAATTCGTATTCCGGTAGCAATAGAAATTTACTATCTGCAATTTACATATGTAATTTTTGGTGTTGACAATCATGCAATGAACATTTTCCATATCATATATAACCTAACATACATGCATTTCGACATTTGTATCGTAACAACACAAAACTAAAAAAAAAAAAAAAAACAAAGATAAAAATACATTCCAATAACATCAGTAGCATAAACTGATAAATGTTTTTATTGTATGGGTGGGGAAAGTCAAATTGTATACAACAAAATGTTGAGATATGAATGAAGTACACCAGGGTATGTGGTATTAGGCAGCATAACTATCGACACATTGAATAAAAGTTTCTTTTTGATAAACGAGTGTTAGTTATACATAAGTAAGAACATAACAGACCAGCATTTAAAACTCAAAAAACAAAACAAAATGAGAGAAATAGAAAAACCAACCACATGGCCCATAAAAACACAACTTCAGACAAACAACAATTATGCAGATTTTTATGTTAAACTTTTCAGTTTTTATCCAATTTCTTTTTTTCTGTTTATTTTTTTTTTTGTTCTAAAACTACGATGCAATGACAACTTGTAGTATCATTTGCCTAGATTGTTGGAAAATTACAAAACGTTATAAAATCTCATGTATACAAATATGGACATTTGATTATTCTACAAGTGTGTCAAGTAGGGCTACAAGTGCTCATACACTACTATCATCAAATGATAAAGAGGAGGAATTTTTAAAAATGCATGTTTGTCCGTCTGTCTGTCCATTAGACTGTCTGTCTGCCTGCCTGCATGTTTATGTAGGTGTTTTCATTCCGTATCATTGTCCTCAAATAGTAATTGTTGTATGTTATTATTGTTTGTTATACATAATTTAAAACTCGTTTTTTTTTTCTTTCTCAAATGATATGAACTTTTTTGTTATTTCTCGAAATTGAATAGTAATGAATTTGTAAAAGAAAATGTTTTAACAAATGTGGCTAAATAAAAGTGCAATAATGAATGAAGAAGCACTTTCAAAAATCATATACTTGCAGTTTTATAGTTTGTAATTTTATGCAAAATTTAGTTTTGTTTACTAGTGAGCAGTGAGTGGTTAAAAGAATACTATGTCATTTAGTTGCTGAAGTATCGTCGAAATTAAATGTGTAGCGAAGTAATTTTCGGGAATGATGCAGCATGTCAATACTGTAGCACATTTTTTGTACACCCAGGGAAATGCTGCAACTTAAAAATAAGAACATTAATTCAATAATGCTCATAATAATATAAAAATTATATTGAAATACAATAAATCAATAATATACAACTTTAAATTAATATTGTTCACCTAAATCAGAGCGGTAGGCGGAACATAGCTTTAGCTTTAACGCTGAAATATCATACCTAAATAAAAGCGACAATGTAAAGCTCAAACATAATTTAAAAACTTATATGGTAAAGTATTTTTGAGATTTTTTCAGATTTTTCGGAAGAGGTTTAGAGGTCGCTCAAATCGACTTTTTTGAGTTTTCTTCATAACTTTGTCAAATCCCACGATTTTCTTTACTTTTGAGAAAACATTTTAAAAGAAGAATGTCCAAGCTTTATTTTTGTGTGCCGCCGCCTTATTTCGGTATGCTGCATACAAATTGTATGGGCATGAAAAAAAGACCTACAAAATCGGGTTTGTCGGCCTTTTTTGAGTTTTCTTCTAAATTTGTCAAAACCCAAGATTTTCTTTACTTTTGAGGAAACGTTTTAAAAGAAGAATGTACAAGCTATATTTTTGTGTGCAAAATTTATTAGTTTTTGCAATGAATTGGCTCATTAAGGCGCCCTACATTACAATTTTTCGTAATCTTTCCATAAATTTTATAACTATAACTTTAAATTTTTTAGCAAAATGAAAAAAACTAACAATGCAGTTTGAAAGATCAATTACTTCTTAATAATTTAGGGACAACAATTTCCTTTATTTTATATACTGTGTTGGAGATATAGCTATGGAGCGGATTTTCATGCATTTAACTATAAATAAAATTATGCGCCTAAAAATATGCAGTAACTGTTGTCACCATTGAATGTTGAAAAATATAAAGGAACGACATTTAACAGTTTGTTGAAATACGTAAAAGAACAATATTAAAAGTATCTGTTACTTTCTCCATTTGTTACCAGTGATTTTTTAAGATCGTTACCAGTGAATGTTGAAAAATATGTATAAAAGAACGACATTTAACAGTATGTATGTTGAAAAATGTGAAAGAACGATATTAAAAGTACCTGTTACTACAGTTGTTCCTGTGATTTTTCAAAATCCTTACAAGTGAATGTTGAAAATATTAATTGTGTTGAAAAATATGAAAGAACGACTTAAATGTTACTTGCTATATTCAGTAACTGTTGTTACCAGTGATTTTTCAATCACAGTGATTAAATCACAGGTATGAAAATATCGCTCATCTCTATTCTAAACCTCTTCCGAAAAATCTGAAAAAAATCTCAAAAATACTTTACCCTATAGACTTTCAAAATATGCTTGAGCCCCAACAAAATTTTTTTCATATTTATGTAAACATTTTTCCGCGTTAATTTTTAATGTTTTTTTAGTAGGTATGTTAAAAAAAACGCAGATTTCAAAATTTTTAAATATGTCCTATCCAAGGTAAAATTGTATCCTTAAAACGATGGCGATATTGTTCAAAATTAAAAAACTGTTTGGTTTTTTGCATATTTTTAAAACTATGAAATATAAGAAAAGGCTGCAATGTCCACTTTTTTGTTTCTGTAATAAATGTGAAAATCCTGTATCTCTAAAGATTCTAATATCACTGAACCCGAATTCAAATACGCTGAATCCAGTTTTTTTAGGTTAGCTTTTCTTTTCGACATCATTATTTCGAAAGGAGGAGTTTGCACAACATACTCAATAACGGTTTAGCTTATTGAATAAACTAAAAAATCCGAAATTCCACAATAAAATAATATTCTTGCAAAATTTTAAAATTCTTATTCAAGATAAAGTGTTAAATTCATTGTGTGCTAATAAAAAACATCTGACGCTTTTTAAGCAACATTTTATTGCACATTTGCTTTTTTAATTATTTTCAAATTAAAAGCCGGCTATAAACTTTTCTATTGTTCTTTTTTATTCTTATTATTGTTTTATTTCGTAGACACATATGTATAATACATTGTACATGCATTTCTATTTCACAAATTTCACTTCAAAATTAATTTTTGTCAAAACAATAAAACAAAAGCAACAAAACACATACATAATATCATAAAACTTCATTAAATCAAATCTTCTTAAGTACTTATTTTAACGTATCTATGTATGTTTATGTAGGGTGGGCTCAAAAAATTGTCTAAAAAAAATACAAAAATCGCATTTGTTCTTTGAAACAAATTTTAAAAACATCCTGAATGTTCTTTATATCCTAGTCTTGTGACGAAAATTTTATGACTGGTATCTGCAATTTGAACTTGTGTTCCTAATCGGTAAAAATTTCACTGGAATTCTAGGGATTATTTATTTTGAAAATTTTGTATTCACAGTATTATTTCAGCATAGGTCAATTGTGATTTGTTGTCAATCGAATGATTCGATTATATTCATTAGGAAACCTAATCTGAATTATATCTTCATATTAGTTGAAAGCAAAAAATATTTTTTTAGCTTTTTCAAAATGGGGCGACCCTAATGTATATACTGTAGTATGTGAATATTTTATATTTGTTCAAATTGTGAGTGTGTGGGAATGAGTATTAAATACATAAATATATGTATTTATAATTTGCGATTTGTACTATTGTTTATTAAACATATATAGAACATACAAACATTAGGGTGGTAGCTAAACACAGGTTTTTGGACAAAAAATCATTTTATAGATTTTTTAGTCTCCTTTGAGCTCTATACACTCTGTTCACAATTTCTCTAATGTTTTTTATCCTCTCCAAAAAATAAGATTTGTAGAGATTACTTAAATCGTTATTTGTTTGTGAGATGATTTCATCAAATCTCTTTCAGCCGAGCCATTTCTTCAGGTTTGGAAACAAAAAATAGTCACTCGGGGCTTAATCCGGAGAATAGGGCGGATGGTTTTATATCATGGCAACTGCACGTGTATGTAGCCTTGTATTGTCCTGGCGAAAAAAAACTTTTTGCTTGCCCAAATGCAGTTACTATTTTTATCAAACGCTCATTAAATTTACCCAATAAGTTGGCATACTATTCGGCATTGCATCCCAATGACTTCATGACTTTATTGGCTGACTAACCCACCTTGGCCTTCTTTGGCCCCGACAACTCCACTGTTTTGACTGATGTTTGGTCTTTGATGTGTTGTAGTGGATCCAGCTTTCTCTCAGGGTTTCAAACACCCCTACGCAGTTGTCACACGATTGCGTTTGTGGTCGATTGTAAGCTAACGGAAAGCTTTGAAAATTGCAACCTCTGAGCTATGTGGGATGCCTATGGCTTCTCGCACTTTCAAGCTCCGATCGGCCAACATCATATCGTGAACTTGTTCAATAGTTTCGGGTTTAGAGACCTCATCTGAGCGTACAGAACGTTCGGCATCTTCCGTGCTTGTTCGGCATCTTCCGTGATTGTTCGGACGAAAATTAGTAAACCACCCTATATACCCTACACCACAATAGTGGGGAGGGTATAACGCGTTTGTGCAGTTGTTTGTAACGCCCAAAAATATTAGTCTAACACCCACCTTAAAGTACCGATTGACTTAGAATCACTTTCTGAGTCGATTAAACGATATCCATCCATCCGTCCGTCTGGCTGGCTGTCCATGTAAACCTTGTGCGCAGAGTACAGGTCGCAATTTTGAAGATATTTCGATCAAAGGACCAAGCCTATTGAAACTGGCTGAAATCGGTCCATTATTTCACCTAGCCCCCATACAAAAGTCCTTCCGAAATTGGACTTTATCGGTCATAAATGTTTAACAAGTAAGAAAGTATGGTCGGTCAAGCCCGACCATATAATACCCTACACTAAGTAAAAGAGTAAAAACATTTTTCTTTTAAAATTTCAATAATTTTTATTTTTGAGTGATTTTCGGAAGTGGGCCTTATATGGGGGCTATGACCAATTATGGACCGATCACCATGAAATTAGGTCGTGTGATTTGTGTCTATATGAAAGTTTACTATGTTGAATTTTGTGAGTATACCAACATTTTAAAGCGATTTATGCACGTTAAAGTGAGTTTCGGAAGCGGGTCTATATAGGAGCTATGACTAATGATGGACCTATCGTAACAAAATTTGGTGACATGAATTTTGTATATATAAAACTTATTTGGAGCGCAATTTGTGGAGATATATTTATAAATTAAACATTTATGACCGATAAAGTCCAATTTCGGAAGGACATTTGTATGGGGGCTAGGTGAAATAATGGACCGATTTTAGCCAGTTGCAATAGGCTTGGTCCTTGGGACGAAAAAATAATATTTACCAAATTTGATCGAAATATCTTCAAAATTGCGTCAAGCCCGACCATACTTTTTTACTTGTTACCATTGAAATTAATGTTACAGAGTTCCCATAGTACTTATCAAGCTTAGCCTTGGTTTCACTGCTGGTTTTTTCCGCAAAAACTACTGCTTTTCTCCATAAGTCTCGCGCTAGTCTGTTGTCAATGGCTGTTAAACACAAACTAAATAACGCAGCTTGTTAAAATTTTGACAGGTGTTAACTGACAGATACCCGTTGACAGGAGCAGTTTTGCCCTTTCAATTAAGAGGCGGAAAATTCAAAAAGTCACTGAATTATTGACTCGCCCTCATAATAATTATGCGGCATCGAATCCAATGTTTAAATTAGATCCAAAAGTTGCAGACTTTCGTTTATGACTCACTTTTATTTTGGTTTAAATTTGTTGAAGTCTCTTATTGCAATAAATATGTACCACACTAATGACAATAACTCATCCACGTTTTAAGTACAATTTTTTACTACACTTCTTACTTGTTTTGGTTTTTTTGTCTTATGTTCATTTAAATGTTTGTGATTTATCTCATATTTGCATTTAAATGAAATTATGCATGTATACAAGTATTTGTGTTTATTTTAAAATTAATTGCAATTTTATAATTTTACATGGGATTTTAGGCTTAAACATAATTATTATTATTTTTTTTTATTTCAATAAATCCTTTAATTAAAATTTCATGATACATAAAAATAAACTAATAAAATGTTTGAAAACCAACCTTTATCTAAATATAAAACCACATTTACAGCTAATTTTGAGCAAAATCATTTCGAGCAATATCCATATTTGTATACCATTCACCACTGTAGTACAATACAATAGGTTGGCAATGACATTTATGATGGAAATTACATTTTTGTATGATAATAAAGCTCCTAGAATCAAAGATTATAAACCAAAAGAAGCATAAACGTTATGAACAAGTTTCATCTACAAAACTAAATAATTCATATTAAAAAATTTTATTTATAACATTTAAGTACTAAAACCAGATTCTTGTTAACAAATTTTGCCTGTTCTGATCTTTAAATATAAATTTCAATAACAATAACAAGATATTCCATTAATTAAAATGTCCAGGCTGTTTTGGCATACATTGCACAGTGGGGCAGAATCAAAATATTTCGCAAATAAATCTGACATTTCTAACTGCCTGATGCGTTTGGTATTTAAGTTTTTTTTATATACGGACCCGAAAAACCCATCAGACATGCCAAATTTTTAAATGCTTTTAAATCTGAGGTTTGTCTAAAATCAAAGATTTTTTTATATTCTTTAAGGATGTAATTTAAAGTTTATTATTTAACATATCAGAAAGAAATTTTCTACGTAGGAAGACTTTTTGTAATTACACTGTCCAACAGCATTTTTGGAATTCTAGAACACTTAGCCTAAATTCAAAATTTCGATTAAAAGAGATTAAGTCCAGAAGGGTTTAGGAAAGGCTATTTTGAAACAAATTTCCAAGAAAAATTTAAAAGCATTTTAATTTTTATCTAGGCAGTTGCGACAAAAAACAAAAATTCAACATTTTCTCAGTTTTATAATTCTAAGGGCCATTATTACAACTTGCCTTTAAGTTCGAAATAGTTAAAGTTAACTTTAAGGGTATCTTTTTCTATTGCTTAAAGTTATCTTTTACTATTAGGAACTTAAAGGCAAGTTGTAATAATGGCCCTAAATCTATTATTTTTGGAACCGTAAAAGATATAGCTATGAAAATTGTTTAATTTTTAACAAACAGAAATAATTTTTTGAAATAGAAGAAATTCAAATTTTCAAAATTCGTGTAACTCAATAACTATAAAATATAATAATATTTTAATATTCTAGAGGCACCACACAAAATATCAATCGTTTAAAAATGTTGCATGTCTAAGGTGCCATAGTTTGAGACCTCACAGCGCCGTTCCTTAGGGGTCCGTCATCAAACTTGAATAATCCTAACTAGCTGATCATACCAATCGGATCAGCCGGTTAGAAATGACAGATTTATTCTTAATATATTTTAATTATGTCCACTGTTCATAGTTGCAAATGAAACAAGTTAATGCATGAAAATTAATTCACCAACAGTCCTAACTAACAAAGGCCAAAGAGCACACATTTACCTCATACATATTTTGTAATATGTGTTGTTTATTTATATGCTGGGAACATGCATTGATACCTTCCAAACTTAATCAAAATATATCAAAATTTTGTAACTGTCAGAATTGTATGTAATAAAGTTGCTTTGATACTCGTGCGCAACCTGTCAAATGTCACTCTTAATACATTCTCATTGTTAGAACAAAAACCCAACTGTTAATGCCTGTAGCTGACATAAATATGAATACATTACATAATTACATATTTAAGTAAAGAATTCTATAAAGGCATACACTATATCTGTGAACTTTTGACAAAACAACTTAAGTGGAATTTTAAAATTTTTGAGGAGAGCGCAAAAACTGTTGAATTTATCGATCAATATTTTATTATTTGTCCTTGAAGAACTATATTATTTGTCTCAAAGAATTATACAAAGGATAAATAATAAAATAATTATCGATAAATTCAACAGTTTTTACGAATTAAGTTGTTTTGTCAAAAACAAATCAACAACAACTCCAAATAATTAATTTTTTTTTTATGATATCTCAGAAACTAATATTCGTAAGAAGCAGATGAGCGTTTTGAAAAGTTAGTTTTATTATAAAATAAAACTAAGATATTTTCTTATTTCGACTTAAGATATTTTGTCCAAACTGCACAGATATGCATAAATATATTTTCTGTTATGTATGTGCATTGTTTGGTCCTAAAATGATTATAATCGAATACATACTTATGCGTATACGTAATATTGCATTTTGAATAAGTAATACTTAAGCCTTCTTTACATTGTACCACAAGTAATATGATCTGTCAAAATTTTGTGTAGAAGAGTTCGATGAAAACAAAGCACAAAAAATACTAACAGATAACTCTTATTACCTTACTTCATACGGATCGTGTAAAACCAAAAACCTACAGTCAAACGATTTTTATAAAAATTTTTTTTGGCATGAATTTTCATATTATTTTTTAATCGTAAAGTCATACGCAAAATCTTATAATCTAAAGTCCCCTTTAGATGTAGAAAAAGGCTCGTAACTACTCAGAAGTCACCGCTAGAAAGGTAAACTGTACACTCTAATAAATTTTCATGTAAATTTCCTACATTAATAGTAGGAAACTTTTCTCCTTCTATAATTAGGGTAAAAATACATGTTGTGTGTAAATTCAAATATTTTTTTTATAATAAATGATTTTTTTTTTTTTTTTAGAAATAAATTTTTGACAATTTGTATATTAAACGTTTGAATTACTTTACACACTTTATGTGTAAAACTTCAATTTATGCACAATATATGTAATTTTAAATATAAAATGCTTATTATATTATAAAAATTTAAAATAAAACATTTTGTTTGTATTTTTGCTGAAAAAAGTATGTAATTGATTTTGATAAACATATTGTGCTTAAATTTACGCATATTGTGTAAGTTTACATGAAAACTTACTTACTTTATAGTAGTAGATTTACATGCATTTTTAGAGTGTATGAGCAACCCCCATTATTTTTGTATCCCTAATATTTCTAGAAAAAACTTATCCTCTATCTCCAGTTGTTTATGAAAAATAAAATATATCGTTACCTAAAACACAAAACGCCATAACTGACAAAAAATTAAAAATCGACTATTTCATAAATTCCGATGTACCTTACCAAAGTACACCATCTCAAAAAAAATCAGACTTTCAAATATAGGGACTTTATTGACAAAATTAAAAAGCCCTAACAGCAACACCGGTTTCATTTAAAACGCAAAATGACGTAACTACTTCCATTTTTTATACAACATTGGCACAACTGACATATCAAATCTTTGTATTTCGTAAAATTAGTGCGTAGAAGAAATAAATGCTACAATTTAACCAATTATATACCGAAATTTAAATATGCACTCAATGAATGCTATTGCTGAATGCAAAACAAGCTTAGAGAATGGAAGAATTGGTATTCAACAAAACCGTATGAAAGGTAAGAAATACCTTGGATTTTCTAGAGGAAATGTAACTGACTGTAAGCCTAGAGACATGAAAGACACATGTAAGTTAAAGTTTTGAGAAAAATGAAATTACAACTACTACAGGATTTAAAAAAGCTGCTATCTGCAGACTCCTATTACTTCCATGAAACATTCCAGTTGAATAACACTCTGCTACAAAATGCCACTTTTTGTCAGAACTTGAAAAGCCACCTAGTGGAGGTTATAGGCCTAGGTGAGAACATACTAAAACCGTTTTCAAAGATTTTGAAACACCCTCAAAATTTTTAGTTATTTTGAAAAAACTGTTTTAGGGTAGGTCGTAGTACTTTAGTACCTCTAACTTACACATTTTTAGACCGATTTCAAAATTTTAAACAATTATAGTTAGGTAAAGAATTAAGGTTTCATTAAATGTATGTATATTCCTAGAAATTGTTTAAGTTTTTATAAATAGTTTGGCTTTCTTTTTTATTTTTTTTCCTAATTTTTCAAATTCAACAATAGTTATTTTAATTTTTGTCTATGAAACCCTATTTTTTTGCACAGCATTTTATAGACAATTTTTTTTTTATATAGACAAAAATGAGATATTAGTTGTTAAAATCGGTTTATACTTGCAAAAGTTATTAAACTTTTTCGAAAAAAGTTTTTTTATAGTTTCTTGTTTTGTTTTTTTATTCATATGGGCTGGGGGAGAAAATACTAAAAAATGTGTTAATGAAAAGTTGAATAACTTCTACAATTTTCGTCCGATTTGAATTATTAAAACGATGGTTTATTAAGAACTAAATTTCCTTAATACATTGGTATAAATTTCCGTATAAGCTTCCGTATCAAAATAAGCAATGGAAAGCGATTAAAATCAAAAAAGTTGATAAATTTTGTTTTTCTTTTAGATATTCTTAACAAAAGCAATACTTATAACTAACAAATGTATCAAAAAATGCACGTCATTTTAAAGCGTTATCAGTTTTCTTTTTAACCCCATTAAAAAATTTAAAGTCGGACAGAGACTGACTGAGTTACAAATCGATAAGTTCACCGACATAACTGAAAACGGTTTTTTCAGAATAACTTCTGAATTTGAGGGTGTTTTGGAAATTTTTTACACAATTTCTAATGTACTCAGCAAGCCCTATAACATACGCTAGGTCGTTTTTCAAGTTTTTTTCCATCGTAGCACCGTTTAATTATTATCTGTTTTGCAATATTTAAGAAAAAAGTATACTGTAATAATGTTTTATTCGTTAATAAAATGCATTAATCTCGTCCTTTATTATAAAATATAAATATACTGAATTTCCTAATAATGAATTCAGTGCTTTCATAACAGTGAACACTAGAACCTTTTTTTAAATGCTTCAACTAGTCCGAAGATTATCAGCAAGCTTTGAAAATTCTAGAGAAAATTCAAGTTCTAAATGGGAAAGAGGCGTGCAAATGATGGAAGAATACTAAAAATATTGTGCAGGAACAAAGAAGAGAAGCAATATTTGATTTATGTTGTCTATGATTATCGCAAAAAATATCAGCATTTTTAAAAATTAATTGTACATATTTTGGTTTTCTATTTTGAAAAATTTTCATGAAAATTCAATTTCTTTATGGGGACTTGGAGGGGTTGGCGATAGAGGGGAAGTTTGTTCTAGAGAAATATTGGGAATACAAAAAAATTGGTGATTGCTCATAAATTTTACCTCCCTAGGGGTGACTCCTGAGTAGATACGAGCCTTACATTTACCCCCAATTTCGTTCTCACGAACTTTAACCCTCGTGCGGCACGCCTATTTTTAATAGATCGAGCTGAAACTTTTGTCAAATTATTTTTAACCTAACCTCATACAAAATTGTTCTTCGTTTTTTGAAAATCGAAAATAAAAAAATCTAGATATTCAAAATAGACCATAAATGGGGGTAGTGCACTAATTTTGCAGTTTGCACTAATAGTTATTGATAGTGCAAAATCAGTGCAATCACTTTGTTCATATTTAGTGCTGAGTTGAAAATTAGCAGACTCACTAAACAGTAGTGATAGTAAGTTAAAAAATTTTGCACTCAAAATATCAAAAATCAACTAATTGATTTTAAAAAATGCAGTCATCAGTTTTTCGCAACTATTTTTCTAAATTTTTAAGTTCAAAATGGTTTAAGTTTATTTCTGTGCACTAATTTGAAACTTAAGACTAATACTTCATTAAAAATAACAAAAAATATTTAAAATTTTTATTTTTCGAATTTGAATTCAACAATTTCATGACCTCTAATTTTGGAAAATTTTTTGATATTACGTTTAATGCAGCTTTTTTTAAACTGCTATTCAATAGGTATTATATATCCTATTTGAAGGCAATTTTCGTAGTATTGTCGTATTTCAAAAATATATTGAATATTATTGCTTATTTAATATTTAAAATATTCTATTTATATCCCAGTAAAAACATTCTTAAAGCAAACATTTACTGTTGCACTGCCATAGTAACATTTCGTAGCTTAAATCTGGAATAAATAAAAACGAAAGGAAGTAAAAATCTACCTAAATCAAAACCTTCGTTCAACAATCTAAAATTTGAAAAGGTAAACTTGTCATAATCTTATAATCAGTCGCATTGTCGAAATTATTATAACACAAATATTCATATGAATTTCCATAAATGTATACATGTATGTATAACATAACTACATCCATAGATGTATTTTGACAGCATTAACATATATTTGTTTGTTTAAACATGTATGACAACCACATCCAAACGCACACTTTTCAAAGCATACAAACTCATACAATAATTTGTATATTGTATTTAAACGAATTCTCCTTCCTAATTTTCGCCTCCCTCATACACATGTATTTCTTATGTACCTTCTTCTACTTATTCTAATTATAGTAACAATTAGAATTTAATTTCATTGCACTTGTTCTTCAATTTGACGTAAGGGTCCCCTATGTCCTCACATATGAGGAAACAACCTGAAGAGGGGTGGCATAATAGTAAGAGAGTCTGATTATAACTGTTTGCATACATTGATGTGTATGTGTGTATTTGTTTGTATATTTGTTTGTCTGTTTAGCCAAAAACTAATATGAAAAGTATCCTTTTGAGACATGAGTATTAGAGTGACAATCAGTTGTATGGAAAAAAATTTTTGTTAAAATTTTGAAGAGTGCCGGGTGGAATATTGTGACACTAGGCCTAAATGTTAAGTGCTGAAAATTTGAGCCAAATCGGGCAACGATTTCTGGACGCGCATCGAGGTCAAAGTTCAGATATATGCAAAATTTTACTGTTAATATGGAATAAATAGGTGAAACTCGTTAACTTTCTGCATTGTTTTCTAGAAATGTGTAGATTTATTTATATTAATGAATATTACATTAAAAATTTTTTTTTGGAAATTAGCCCTGTATCTCCTTTGGTTCAAAATGACCCAAAAACTGTATTATCGCCAAAATTAGAGAAAAATGCAAATTTTTCAGTTTTTGAAAAAATTTTGCTACTAAATAAATACTTTTGCAATTGAATGTAAAAGAATCGAAATATGTACGTAATTATCGTTGTAATGAGATATAAATGACAAAATTTGATTAAAAAATTTCAAAGTTATTACAAATTCGCCAGACCATTAACGTGTTTCAGGCCAATTGAACAAAAAATTTAGGAAAAAAATTAAGATATTTCGAGAAAAATTAAAATAAAAGCTCATTTTTACTTAAAATATGTCCATATTTACTTGTATATGAGTTTTTGTCTTCGTAGGATATCGTTAACCTATTCGCAGGTAAGGCCAAAAAAAATAATTTTTTTTAACGGCTGTTTCAAAACTCCATTTTCAAATTTTTAAAAATTTTGTTAAACAAATTTCAGATTTTTTCGATCATCACATTGGGGTTTATTGAGATCAAAATAGGGAATAAAAATATGAAAAAATTATGTCAATACCTCTTACAGTTTTTCCGTACCTGCGATTTAAATTTTGCGTTTTTCAAGAAAAACTAATTTTTTGTCCATATTTAGGCGAATGAGTCCAATTTCCATACTGTTATAAATTTTAAGTAAAACCTATTCACAATATTATAGTCCTTGTAATTTTAAATATGTTCTGAAAGTTTTACTAAAATCGGAAAACGATAACCTTTAAATCGTGAAGGTCAATGGTCAAATTTTTCAATATTTGGAATTTCTAATGAAAAGATAGCGAAATGTTATATGTTGTTGGGCCGATTTTAATGCAACTTAAGGAAAATATAACATAAAGTCCAGAATTTAAAATAACAGCACAAAAATGGAAATTAACCCTTAGCAGCACTTGGGGTTCAAATTACCCTCAACTTTTAAAATCACGAAAAACACAACCATTTTGACCCCAAGTCCTCTTAAAGGTTAAAATCCATTTTTGCACTGTTGTTGTAAATGCTAGACACCAATATATATTTTCCTCAAGTTTCATGAAAATCGGCCCAAAAATATATAACATTTCGCTATCTCTCCATGAAAAATTCCAAATATTGAAAAATTTGACCTTTGACCTTCACGATTCAAAGGTTATCGTTTTCCGATTTTAGTAAAACTTTCAGAACATATTTAAAATTACAAGGACTATAATATTATGAATAGGTTTTACTTAAAATTTATAACAGTAAGGAAATTGGACTCAATCGCCTAAATATGGACAAAAAATTAGTTTTTCTTGAAAAACGCAAAATTTAAATCGCAGGTACGGAAAAACTGTAAGAGGTATTGACATAATTTTTTCATATTTTTATTCCCTATTTTGATCTCAATAAACCCCAATGTGATGATCGAAAAAATCTGAAATTTGATTAACAAAATTTTTAAAAATTTGAAAATGGAGTTTTGAAACAGCCGTTAAAAAAATTTATTTTTTTTGGCCTTACCTGCGAATAGGTTAACGATATCCTACGAAGACAAAAACTCATGTACAAGTAAATATGGACATATTTTAAGTAAAAATGAGCTTTTATTTTAATTTTTCTCGAAATATCTTAATTTTTTTCCTAAATTTTTTGTTCAATTGGCCTGAAACACGTTAATGGTCTGGCGAATTTGTAATAACTTTGAAATTTTTTAATCAAATTTTGTCATTTATATCTCATTACAACGATAATTACGTACATATTTCGATTCTTTTGCATTCAATTGCAAAAGTATTTATTTAGTAGCAAAATTTTTTCAAAAACTGAAAAATTTGCATTTTTCTCTAATTTTGGCGATAATACAGTTTTTGGGTCATTTTGAACCAAAGGAGATACAGGGTTAATTTCCAAAATTTTTTTTTAATGTAATATTCATTAATATAAATAAATCTACACATTTCTAGAAAACAATGCATAAAGTTAACGAGTTTCACCTATTTATTCCATATTATCAGTAAAATTTTGCATATATCTGAACTTTGACCTCGATGCGCGTCCAGAAATCGTTGCCCGATTTGGCTCAAATTTTCAGCACTTAACATTTAGGCCTAGTGTCACAATATTCCACCCGGCACTCTTTGAAATCTAAAAAAAAAAAATCGGCTGTCACTCTAATGAGTATGAAACCATTTAGGAACAACTATTATTGTGCCATAAACACTCATACATACTTCCATACTTATATGTATATGTACATTAGACTTGTCTTTAAAAACTAGATTGGTTTTGGATGATTCTTATTTTATTTCCTAGTACCTCAAGCTAACTAATGCCAAATTTGGCATCAATCGGATAACGATTGAACAATAGCACTTTTTTAATTTCTTAAAGAATTTAGCTTTTAATGCGTTTTTTTCTCACCAATATTATCACGACTTAAATTTTTTAAAACTCAAGAAAATTTCCGAGTTTTACCAGGAATTTTTTAACTTTTTTTTTCTTTATCTCCTGAAAATTCCTAAAATATAATACCCTACACTAAGTAAATATGCAAAAAAAAACTCCTTTGAAATTTCAATAATTTGTATTTGTGAGTGATTTCCGGAAGTGGGCCGATGGGAGCTATGACCAATTATAGACTGATCACCATGAAGTGATCAAAGTAATTTATTTTGAATTTTATGAATATACCAACATTTTTAGAATATTTATGCACGTTAATGTGATTTTCGGAAGCGGGTCTAATATGGGATCCGTTGCTAATTATGGACCGATCATAATACAATTTGGTGAAATAAATTCCGTATATATAAAACTTATTTGGAGCGAAATTTGTGTAGATACCTATACAAGTTAAACATTTATGACCGATGAAGTCCAATTTCGAGAGGACATTTATATGGGGGCTAGGTTAAATAATGAACCGATTTCATCCAGTTTCACTAGGCTTCGTTCTTGTGCCGAACAAATTTTATTTTTATTAAAATACCTTCAAAATTGCGACCTGTACTTTGCGCACAAAGTTTACAAGGACAGACGGACAGACTGATGACCGGATTCTGAATCGATCGGTATACTTTAAGGCGATCGGTATACTTTAATCGCTCTAGCCATTCTCACGTGATGCGATTACATACGTGGACCATTTCATTTTTATATGTTGGGCATTTCACGACAAGTGAACCAACTTTTGAAATCCATTTCTTCTGATCGGGATGAATTGCACCGAGGTTAGTTCTATTAGATAGTAATTGAGACACAATCAACAAGATCGGTCGAGAACTCTCCGAGTTAGAGGGGGTCAAAATTTGACATTTTGGCCAAACATGTGTTTTTTCTCATCCATGTAACTTACTACATATTGTTCTTAGCCAAATGTGTTCTAAATAGTTCAGATAGCCATTTCTTCAATCTTTCAAATATAAAAAAAATGTTTACATTTGTTCCCGAAATCAAAAACTTTTTTGACTTTTTTTCCAAAGGGACCATTTTTTCTCTGAAAAGAAAGCTTAGATATTTTCCTTGAAGACCTATTTGGTCGCTTAATGGGATTCGAGTTTGATATCTATCAAAATAAATGTTTTGTAACTCAAGAAATTTTTTTTGCTCAAAACAAACCTTAGGTCTTTTCTTTAAATACCATTTTGGTCGCTTAGTGAAATGCGAGTGTGATATCTATCAAAATAATTATTTTGTAACTCAAGACATAAAATGTTTGACTTTCTTTTGAGAATAAATAGAAAGCATCTTCAAAAGAGCTCAGTACTCGGACTATTTAGTAGAAAACGTTATAGCCAATGCAGGTTTAAAAACATACAAGGCTCAAAACATTCCTGACAAGAACTCGGCCAAAGACAGAGCACGGAAATTGAAGTCAAATTTTATAAAAAAAACAATACCTGCTGCATAATGGATGACGAAACGTATGTTCTGAAAAAGTTTTCGCAGCTTCGGGGTATATATTTTTATGTTTCTGATGCTCGAGAGAATGTTGTAGAAAAGCAATATGGAGTTACGGCAAAGGAAGTCAAACATTTGTTACAAAGGACTCTATAAATACCAAGGAATGTTTACAAAAATAATGGTTCCATTCATAAGACTTCTTAATGTGTCTATTTATTTTTGGCCTAATTTGGCATCCTGGCATCCTATGGTAATCAAGGTCTTGAGTGGTACAAGAACAATACTGTGGTATTTGTACCAAGAGAGACAAATCCTCCAAACTGCCTGGATAGATATTGGGCTCTTGTTAAAAGAGAATTGAAGAGCACAAAAAAGCTGTCCTAAAGTGGGGTAGATTTTAAACGGATACTT
The DNA here is from genome assembly GCF_958450345.1 of Calliphora vicina. Classification (NCBI taxonomy): domain Eukaryota; kingdom Metazoa; phylum Arthropoda; class Insecta; order Diptera; family Calliphoridae; genus Calliphora; species Calliphora vicina. Next base: position 143,033,756 of record NC_088780.1, on the reverse strand, counting down.
AACGGATACTTAATGGAAGGGTTTCCGGAAAAGGTTCATAAATTCATCACTATTGATTAGAACTATAAAATTAATATTGTTTTGTAAGTTCTAATAATAATTTCAATCAAATAAAAACAAAATCAAAATTGTAAGTTTAGTGGTTTCTTTATTATTAATATTTATGTATGTTAAGATTTTTTCGATCTCAATCCTTACTTGGTAAGAGAGACACCACTCTACTGTTATGATCCCACACATTTCTATAGATTTTATGTACAATGGTAACATAATATCTCATTCCAAGCTGTAGGTTAACTATTATAATTCCCACTAAACAGATCCATCCCAATTTCAGCCAAACATCGTAAAAATATAAAAAAGTAATTCAGACACATGCTGTCGAAATTACAATTTTCTTTTTAATGGATCTCCGATCTCGTCAATTTTTAGCTAAGCTTCTCACAGAGGCAAGGACTACATACGTAGTCAGCTTAAAGACTTTCACAATTAATGTTCTCCAAATATTCGATAATAACTAATCCAATCCGGCAAATTTTCATCCATCTACGTACAATAGTAACAAATTAATTCTTCAAAGTTTTACGGATTTCTCTAATACTGAGGTGAGGTTCCATGTCATCTAATAATAACCACATATATTTCTACCAAATTACGTAAAATTATAAATACAATGTTTCAGTCAAAGTTACATTCAAAATTATCTAATTACTTTATATGGGAGAAAGCCACGCCACCGAATATTTTCAGCGAAAGTATATGAAATTATAAAATAATACTTCCGCAATTATACTTCTCTAAATATTCGAAAATAACTATTTACTTTGTCACCCCTGTGCCGAAGGAATTGATTTGTATAATGTTTGAAGACTTTCACAATTATGGTTCTCCAGATATTCGAAAATAACTATTTACTTTGTCACCCCTGTGCCGAAGGAATTGATTTGTATAATGTTTGAAGACTTTCACAATTATGGTTCTCCAGATATTCGAAAATCCAATCGATCCCATTTTCAGCCAAATTCCGTATAGTACTAAGAAATTAATTCGTACAAAGTTTAAATACTTTTACGATAATAGTTTTGCATCATTAGCTCTTTAGTAGAAAATAAAACCTCTCAAAGCAAATCTATTTTTTAAGGGCAGATCTAATGTATACATGTACATGCAAATAAGGACAATATGAAAAGTATTTTTAAGATATAAAAAAATGTGATTTGTACTTTAAGCTGACTACTTTAATCGCAATTATTTAAACTATATAAATGGTTGGAAATATATTATGTTTGATTATTTTCTGGCTTACAAAGTAAAAATAACATAGCCCACATACGAGCTATGTGTCATTAATTCATTACATAAATAAAATATATTTTGAATATCTTTTTAAATAACTTTTCTGCCTATTTTCGTACTTCAGTAAATATTTTCCAATTATGAAATTGTGTTTGTAACTATTTAAATTGTGTAAATGAAAACAGTTTGTCGTGCAATCATATGCCAGTAGACAGCATGTATCAGAGTGTCGTTCAAGTTGTATATTTATGTGCGTATGATGGTATATACATTTATATATATACAAACATTGTTTACGTCACACAGTGAGGTAGATGTGGTCGATTTTGACAGCCTTTATCTCACCTTGTATTCTAACCATATGGTCACAAATTTAATTTTCTTAACCCCGATGTCCTCCTCTATGAGTCGTTCAAACATCATTTTGCAATCGAACCTGAACATTCAGATTTATTACAACTTTTTTTTTACTATCGATCCCACTGTGCACCAGTTTATACATGCATACATATAAACAATTATAGGTTGATAGGTAGGTTAAGAGGGCAAGTAATATCGCACGTATCCCATGTTATGAACACTTATTTAATTATAGATTTTCGCCCTTAAGGTACTCATTTAATTCTATTATTTTGCAACATTAACCTTGTTGTCATAAACGTCAATGTGTGTACCACCTTAATGATTAAAAATTAATAAGGCATGTTTCATTTAGCCGTCAATTATAATACAGACTTATAATACCTTGGTGGCAAAAAATATCAAATGTTATAAAAATAGAAAATAATGTGATAATAAATGAATTAGTTTCATTCTGTGGAGGGGTGCACGAGCATAATAAATGTATTCAATATTTTATGAATAATATTATGTAAATATAATGTATAGTATTTCTTAAGAAAATAAAATAATTAAAAGATAATTTATATATAAAAAAATTAACATAAAATTAGCTAAAATGTGTGAGGCTTAATTATACACATGTACAAATTATTATAAATGTTGACTATTACTACGTTTATACGTAGCCTATTCGCAAATAAAAATTATTTGCAGTTAACTAACTCTCTGTTTATATGTAACTTTGGTTACGGAAAATTTTTATTTTTTTAAATGCAAAAATGAAAGAATTAAAAATTCTTGTTTGTCTTACAATTCAATTAATGCAAAAACGCAATGAAATATTTAAAAAACTAAAGAAAAACTAAAAACGTTAAAAAATATGGCAATGTTTAAACTCTTATTTGCAAATAGTGTCGTTAATCAGGAATTGTTTTCGTGAGTTAGCTATTTGCAAATAAAAAGATAATTAACTGTTTATACGGCAAAGTTTTCTAATTACAATATTTTTATTTATAAACGTAGTATATGTCATACACTTATTTAAGAGATATTTTAAGTTTTTCATTTAAGTTGTTTGTAGAATACTGTTCTCATAATCCATGACATTTATTTTCCATTTTTTATTGGTCAATTAACGAAGTTTTTCATTTAAGTTGTTTGTAGAATACTGTTCTCATAATCCATAACATTTATTTTCCATTTTTTATTGGTCAATTAACGAATTACTATGTTATTGCTGATACAAAGGCAAGAAATCAAAATTATTGTCGAACATTTTGTAATAACGAAAAAATATTTTTTTTTTATTATAACTACTGTCTGTAACGACTTCCTGCAACACTTATCATGTTTATAAACATGTTCATCAGTAGAAGCTTCTTCATTAAATGCATCTATTTAAAACATAATGGTGACACTTGAATTTATTGCGATTATGAGATTGCTTAAAATATTACTTATACTACTTGTTATAAGTGTAAGGTACATGTTTCTCTCAAAGCATTAAAAAAAGCTTTCCAAATTATTTAAGGACAAATAATAAAATAACTATCGACCAATTCAACAGTTTTTACGCACTCCTGAAAAATTTCAAAATTCCACTTAAGTTGTTTTGTCAAAAGTCCACAGATATACACACAGCGTCAAAAGTTAGTATACACTACCAAATTTTTTGATTTTTTTAAGATCATGAAAATCATTATAGTCCGAGTTCAATCTTTTTTTTTCGCAATCGAATCTATTATTGACCCCAATCTCAAACAAACCGAAACTTTAAAATTTTAATCGATAGATAAATTTTAGGATTTTCCTTATTTAAAAAAAAAATCAAATAATTTTTGGTGTATACTCACTTTTGAGGCTCACTGTATATGTACTTTTGTGTAAAACAATTATTATAACCGGAATAACAAAATCAAATAACTCTTTCCCCATATTTTAGGTCTAGGGTTTTGTATTATACAGGTGTAGCCCTTATAAAGGAGCAATGTATAGTTATGAATTGATATTCACAAAATCCTATAGTAAAATATATGCATGTTTGAAACAAATTTGTGTTAAATTTATTATTATGGTTTATTTCCTTTAAATAAACTGAATTACTTTAATTGCAAATATAAGTGAACAGTAGTTTACAAATTTTAACAACTCCTTATTTATTTGAATACATACACTTTATAATTTACAAGAATACACTGGTAATACAGTTAATGTTGACTCCAACTGACAGCAACACGCTGTTACTATTTATATACACAGTGCCATCTTCTAGTAGTTTTATAATTCATCTATTGGAAAAAGCTAGAATGTTCTATTTCCACAATGATAACCTGTTGGTCTGATATGGACTAAATATGGATTCAAGAAGGATATGGTTTTGTGATATCTGTTTACATGAAACAAATGTTAGCTGATTTTTGTATGGATAATATTATTCTATGGGCAATTATTTACCATAAAGCCACATTCTGGGAAGACATTTCTATAGTATCTTACATATTACTTACATAATTGGTGGAAAGACCAAATGGAGGAAACTCTAAAAATTAGTGATTAAATAAATTGCAGTTAGAATGTGAATGATGGAAACGCTTGGAAATCGTTCGTTAAGCAGCCCTATCCATTCACTGGTCTAATATTACTATGAAAAGTTGATTTAATTAATGGCTTTAAAACTTTGTAAGCTTTTAAAAATATATAATAATATGAAAGTTAAACCTCAAATATTGTTTGTAACATATTCATACCCTGCACCACCATAGTGGGGAGGGTATAATGCGTTTGTGCAGATATTTGTACCGCCCAAAAATATTAGTCTAACACCCACCTTAAAGTATACCGATCGACAGAATCACTTTCTGAGTCGATTAAACAATGTCCGTCCGTCAGTCCGTCTGGCTGTCCATGTAAACCTTGTGCGCAGAGTACAGGTCGCAATTTTGAAGATATTTGGATAAAATTTGGTAGATATAATTTTTTTGGCCAAAGGACGGAGCCTACTGAAACTGGCTAAAATCGGTTCATTATTTCTCCCAGCCCCATACAAATGTACTCCCGAAATTGGACTTTATCGGCCATAAATGTTTAATTTATATATCTATCTGCACAAAATTCGCTCCAAATAAGTTTTATATATACAAAATTCATGTCACCAAATTTTGTTACGATCGGTCCATAATTAGTCATAGCTCCCATATAGACCCGCTTCCGAAAATCACTTTATTATGCATAAATCTCTTAAAATTCAACATAAATGACTTTCATATATACATAAATCACACGACCTAATTTCATGGTGATCGGTCCATAATTGGTCATAGCTCCCATATAAGGCTCACTACCGAAAATTCCTCACGAATATAAATTATTGATATTTTTAAAAGAAAAATGTTTTGGCTCATTTACTTAGTGTAAGGTATTATATGGTCGGGCTTGACCGACCATACTTTCTTACTTGTTTTATTTCGTATAGTGTATTTTTAATTGTAATGCTAGCATTTATTTTCTAAATACATAAATATATAGTACTTTTTATATTAATACTAAATAAATCCCTAAGGATAAACTACATATTAAAGGTATTATTATTTTTTAATACATTTCTGTAAACTAAAATTACTTGTTTAATCTGATATTTACATGCAAAAAAAGTAAGCAGTATTTAGACAGCTATTTAAACGTTATTTAGGGCTTAGTTTTATTTTGATATAAAAGCACATTCAAATCCTAACATACACACACAGTATATACTAGGGTGGACCTTATTTTTCTTTTTGTTTGGATTTCTGAATCTTCCAAGATCTAAAATTGTTCACCATCATCTAAAAATCCTAAATCTTTGAGCAAAATCTGATATCGGTAGCACATTATATTTAAAGTATCGAGTTTTCGAGTCAAAATAGAAATATTTTCACACCTAAATTAAACTTTATAATGTACATGTTAACTCTAACATCGCTAATGATAAAAGTAACTACCGACTGCAACTATTTGTACAGTGCCTTCTTCCTGCTATAAACTTCATGAACGATCTTAACGGACAAAACTAGAAAATTTTAATTCTAGAGCTTTTAGCAGTTTCAATGTTAATGTTACCAGCTTAAACATATAGTGTGGTGCTATCAACATTATTGATAAGTAGAAGATTCTACAGACGACCATATTTATAAACATGATGAATGTTGTAAGCAGTCGTTACAGACCGTTAAATTCAAATTGATAGTGCAATATTCTGACATCGATAACCCATTATAATGTGATTCCAAAAAAAACGTGCAAATATAAGACGACATATAATAGTCTCGAAAATTAAAATTACAAATTCGGAAATAAGCAACCAAGAGAAACCATCTGAATAAAAAATTTTCGAAAATAAGCTGGGAAAATTTAATTTTTTTTTTGGAAATTTGGTTTAAAATAATTCAAAAATGTAAAATTAGGGTTTTGAAATATTAATGAAATATTATGATTTGTTTTGCATCAAATTATAATGGGTTATCAATGTCAGAAATGTTTGAAATATTTTGAAAATATTGCTATTTATGTACTCTCTACACATTATCTGATTTGTCTAAAATGTTCATCATTTAGTTTTTAAATCACAGAAAACCATTATAAAATATACAATATCTTGGAAGCATCGAAAATCCAAAAAGTACAAACTAAGGGCCACCCTAGGGAACATACACACATAATATGCATATTATATTTTATTTAAATATATTTATTTGAATTTGCATTTTATTGTATATAAAAAGGTTTTAGATTGACAAATTGACACTTTTTGTTGTTAATTAGATGTATTGTGAGTGAGAATTAATTTGACACTTGTAAATGAAATTTTATTTTTGAAGTTAATTAGATGTTTTTGTTGGGAATATTTTTTGCTTTTATTTTTGTTTAGTTTTTTAAGCTTTTGTGGGTGTTAACTTAAGGCAACATTATATTAAAATTATTCTCAGTAGAATGTAATTATTTTTACTTTATAATTATGTGGTTTAAATTACATTTAATAACTAAGTTATATTAAATAGTAGGTGCTTTTTTTGGTTTTTATATTAAAGTTTACTAATTTAATTATACAAATAATAACAAGAAATGAATTCCCTGTTTTACATAATTGATTTAAGAAATGGAATGCTGATTTATGTTTAACGGGGGTGGGTAGTTTCACTTTTTATAATGTCATATAATTTAAATATAAACAGTAAAATTTGTTAGCAGTGGTTAAATGTTTATGTTTTGTTTTACTTCTTAGAATGCATAATTATAGCAAACCAATAGAAATTGCCCTCTTACGTGATATGTTGTTTAATAATTATACGCCATAGAGCGACTCACTTCATATGGAGAGAAAAAAGGTATCCCCTAAAATCTATAAATCGATTAAAATTTTAAAGTTTTGGTTTGTTGGATATTGGGCTGAATAATAGATTCGGTTCTGAAAAAAAATTTTCAAGTCGGACTATAATAATTTTCATGAAAAATACTTTTAAATAAATAAATCTCTTAAACGTGCTAGTAATGACAGAAACTTTTTTACAGATGATTTTCATGATAGCGTTAATCTTACTAACAATTGGTTCATTCACAAGGTCTCCTATCATCATGTCAGCTTAACCGACTCATAGGCGATCGGCACAGGGGTCAGCTGGTTGGTCAAGATAATACAATAAACAAAGGCAATTAAACCATTGTGAAATATTAGGACAATATGACATGAATTGACTAATTATGTAAAAAATTGCATGGTATTATTTTTCCCATTTTCAATACCAAACTACTTAGGACAATCTATCTATATGAATAAAAATCAAATGTCGTTCGTATATGTAGTTAATATATTTAGACAAATTTGTTTTTTAAATGTTGGTCATAGCCCAACTTAGGTTTTTACTGAATGAAAAATTTACCACGCCCACTTTTTTCGATTTATCTAAAATCGGAAAACGGCTACATCGATTTGGCTAATTTTTTGTCTAAATGATCATAGTAATCCAATTTAAGTTTTTACTGCAAATTCGATATATCTAAATTCGCTAATAACTTGGCCAATAAGCGTTGAATCAAGAAAAGGAACTCGATCTATGATCACTCATATTTCTGAACAAAAATCGATTTTTTATATAAAAACTCAAAATATCAAAAATCGCTAATAACTTGGCCAATAGGCGTTGAATCAAGAAAAGGAACTCGATCTATAATAAGCGTTGAATCAAGAAAAGGACCTCGACCTGTGATCACTCATATTTCTTAACAAAAATCTATTTTTTATATAAAAACTCAAAATATCCAAATTCGCTAATAGCTTGGCCAATAAGCGTTGAATCAAGAAAAGGACCTCGATCTGTGACCACTCATATTTCTTAACAAATATCGATTTTTTATATAAAAACTCAAAATATCTAAATTCGCTTATAACATGGCCAATAAGCGATCTGTGATCACTCATTATTCTGACCAAAATTCGAATTTTTATATAAAAACTCAAAATATCAAAATTCGCTAATAACTTGGCCAATAAGCGTTTAATCAAGAAAAGGACCTCGATCTGTGATCACTCATATTTCTGACCAAAATTCGATTTTTTATATAAAAACTCAAAATATCTAAATTTGTTAATAACTTGGCCAATAAGCGTTTAATCAAGAAAAGGACCTCGATCTGTGATCACTCATATTTCTTAGCAAATATCGATTTTTTATATAAAAACTCAAAATATCTAAATTCGCTTATAACTTAGCCAATAAGCGTTAAATCAAGAAAAGGACCTCGATCTGTGATCACTCATATTTCTTAACAAAAATCGATTTTTTATATAAAAACTCAAAATATCTAAATTTGTTAATAACTTGGCCAATAAGCGTTGAATCAAGAAAAGGACCTCGATCTGTGATCACTCATATTTCTGACCAAAAATCGAGTTTTTATATAAAAACTCAAAATATCTAAATTCGTTAATAACTTGGCCAATAAGCGTTGAATCAAGAAAAGGAGCTCGATCTGTGATCACTCATATTTCTTAGCAAAAAACGATTTTTTATATAAAAACTCAAAATATCTATATTCGCTAATAACTTGTCCAATAAGCGTTTAATCATGAAAAGGAGCTCGATCTGTGATCTTTCATATTGCAGACCAAAATCGAATTTTTATATAAAAACTCAAAATATCTAAATTCGCTAATAACTTGGCCAATAAGCGTTTAATCAAGGAAAGGAGCACGATCTGTGGTCACTCATATTTTTGACCAAAATTCGATTTTTTATATAAAAACTCAAAATATCTAAATTCGCTAATAACTTGGCCAATAAGCGTTTAATCAAGAAAAGGACCTCAACTCTGTGATCACTCATATTTCTGACCAAAATTCGATTTTTTATATAAAAACTCAAAATATCTAAATTCGCTAATAACTTGGCCAATAAGCGTTTAATCAAGAAAAGGACCTCGATCTGTGATCACTCATATTTCTGACCAAAATTCGATTTTTTATATAAAAACTCAAAATATCTAAATTCGCTAATAACTTGGCCAATAAGCGTTAAATCAAGAAAAGGACCTCGATCTGTGATCACTCATATTTCTTAACAAAAATCGATTTTTTATATAAAAACTCAAAATATCTAAATTTGTTAATAACTTGGCCAATAAGCGTTGAATCAAGAAAAGGACCTCGATCTGTGATCACTCATATTTCTGACCAAAAATCGAGTTTTTATATAAAAACTCAAAATATCTAAATTCGTTAATAACTTGGCCAATAAGCGTTGAATCAAGAAAAGGAGCTCGATCTGTGATCACTCATATTTCTTAGCAAAAAACGATTTTTTATATAAAAACTCAAAATATCTATATTCGCTAATAACTTGTCCAATAAGCGTTTAATCATGAAAAGGAGCTCGATCTGTGATCTTTCATATTGCAGACCAAAATCGAATTTTTATATAAAAACTCAAAATATCTAAATTCGCTAATAACTTGGCCAATAAGCGTTTAATCAAGGAAAGGAGCACGATCTGTGGTCACTCATATTTTTGACCAAAATTCGATTTTTTATATAAAAACTCAAAATATCTAAATTCGCTAATAACTTGGCCAATAAGCGTTTAATCAAGAAAAGGACCTCAACTCTGTGATCACTCATATTTCTGACCAAAATTCGATTTTTTATATAAAAACTCAAAATATCTAAATTCGCTAATAACTTGGCCAATAAGCGTTTAATCAAGAAAAGGACCTCGATCTGTGATCACTCATATTTCTGACCAAAATTCGAGTTTTTATACAAAAACTCAAAATATCTAAATTCGCTAATAACATGGCCAATAAGCGTTGAATCAAGAAAAGTACCTCGATCTGTGACCACTCATATTTCTTAACAAATATCGATTTTTTATATAAAAACTCAAAATATCTAAATTCGCTTATAACATGGCCAATAAGCGATCTGTGATCACTCATTATTCTGACCAAAATTCGAATTTTTATATAAAAACTCAAAATATCAAAATTCGCTAATAACTTGGCCAATAAGCGTTTAATCAAGAAAAGGACCTCGATCTGTGATCACTCATATTTCTGACCAAAATTCGATTTTTTATATAAAAACTCAAAATATCTAAATTCATTAATAACTTGGCCAATAAGCGTTTAATCAAGAAAAGGACCTCGATCTGTGATCACTCATATTTCTTAGCAAATATCGATTTTTTATATAAAAACTCAAAATATCTAAATTCGCTTATAACTTAGCCAATAAGCGTTAAATCAAGAAAAGGACCTCGATCTGTGATCACTCATATTTCTGACCAAAAATCGAGTTTTTATATAAAAACTCAAAATATCTAAATTCGTTAATAACTTGGCCAATAAGCGTTGAATCAAGAAAAGGAGCTCGATCTGTGATCACTCATATTTCTTAACAAAAATCGATTTTTTATATAAAAACTCAAAATATCTAAATTTGTTAATAACTTGGCCAATAAGCGTTGAATCAAGAAAAGGACCTCGATCTGTGATCACTCATATTTCTGACCAAAAATCGAGTTTTTATATAAAAACTCAAAATAAACGATTTTTTATATAAAAACTCAAAATATCTAAATTCGCTAATAACTTGTCCAATAAGCGTTTAATCATGAAAAGGAGCTCGATCTGTGATCTTTCATATTGCAGACCAAAATCGATTTTTTATATAAAAACCCAAAATATCTAAATTCGCTAATAACTTGGCCAATAAGCGTTTAATCAAGGAAAGGAGCACGATCTGTGGTCACTCATATTTTTGACCAAAATTCGATTTTTTATATAAAAACTCAAAATATCTAAATTCGCTAATAACTTGGCCAATAAGCGTTTAATCAAGAAAAGGACCTCGATCTGTGATCACTCATATTTCTGACCAAAATTCGATTTTTTATATAAAAACTCAAAATATCTAAATTCGCTAATAACTTGGCCAATAAGCGTTTAATCAAGAAAAGGACCTCGATCTGTGATCACTCATATTTCTGACCAAAATTCGAGTTTTTATACAAAAACTCAAAATATCTAAATTCGCTAATAACATGGCCAATAAGCGTTTAATCAAGAAAAGGAGCTCGATCTGTGATCACTCATATTTCTTAGCAAAAATCGATTTTTTATATAAAAACTCAAAATATCTAAATTCGCTAATAACTTGCCCAATAAGCGTTGAATCAAGAAAAGCAGCTGCTCGATCTGTGCACGCATTTTTCAGACCAAAATTCGATTATTTTAAAAACTCAAAATATGTACATGTTGCAAGACTTAGGTTTTTGACAACAAACTTAGGTTCTTTGTCTCTCAGTAGCGCTTCTATGTATATTTTATTCTATGTCCTATATGAATAAAAATTATCATTCAATAATACGTTTTTTTCTTTTTAAATATTTTTACCCTTTTCAAACCGCTTCGCACAAATTCAGAAATCGAACATAAGCAGTTTTTTAACTTGGACAGGACAACGTCTGTAGGGTCAGCTAGTAAGTAATAAAATTTGTTCTTGAAATCATGAGAATGTAGCAAAACAAAATCTTATTAAAATACTAATTTTTTATTGCCAATATAACTTTTTCATGCTAAGTATGTTTGTGTTTTTTGGATGTAGCTGACATAGCTCAATAGACTTCATAATTTTTAAGAAAACATATACTTTGTTGGGTTTTAGATGAATATTTCTCGATATTACACATGAAGTGATAAACTTAATACCCTCATTCAGGCGCGGATCCAGAGGGGAGAAAAAAGAAAATTCAAACCCCCCCAGTATTCACGTCTTTTGGTGGTGGAGGGTAAGAAATCTGTTTTTTGTTCTCTTACACTGTTTTTTTCATATATACATATAGTCTTTACTTGTTTTTAAATATACAAATAATATTATTCACTATTTTTTCATAGCTATGTTACAAAGCTATAACTTCTTAATCAAATTCTTCTATGAAGTAAATACCTCTTTCATTAATTGACAAACTGACTAAAACAATAACTTAAAATCTTTCTTTTCATAAATTTTATAATAAAAACAATTTTAAAATTCCAATTAACACAATATAAAATGTATGTACATATATGAACTTAAATACGAGTTAGTTGTCATGCACTAAATATATTGGAATATGAAAATTTCTCTATTAATTGTTTTCTTAATTGTGACAACTTAATTAAATACCAAGTGAGTAGTTAAGTGTCACTTACTAAGTGCGTACTTATATACGAAATGTAACTAATTAATAATGTAAATGAAAAGTAATACAAACTTTACAAATATAAATGCAAGTTAGATTAGAAAATAAAACATTACTATTATAAATATTAAATGCGAAACATAAAGGTATACGCCAACAAAATAAACTTAATGTAAGAAATTGAGTAAAAGATGATTTACCCCCAGTAACAAGAAGTCTGGTTATGTCTTAACTAATAGTTATACTGACAGTTTTCATTAAAAAATAATTTTAACCGGCAGTATAACTATTAGTTAACGCATAACCAGGCTTCGTGTTAATGGGGGTTAGATTAAATTAAAATTAAAGTTAAAAATGTTTATGATAAAATTTAAGTTAAATTGATAATTAATAAGACTCCTGGGCCAGATGACATATCAGAACTGATATGGATGCAGTGATAAACGATGATAGCTGGTTCATTAGTGAATCTTTACAGCACTTTACAGCCAATTATTTAAAAGAAAGTGGCTGACAAATCTTATAGATATTTCAGAACTTTCTAACGTTATGGTGAGTATGATAAACTACCATCTACGATCATAAATATTTGAATTTTATTATTAATATATCTTGTCGCTACCGGTATATCATTAGTAGAATAGATACGAGGATGGTCAATTAGTCGGCGACTTTTTGAATTTCCCGGCTCTTAACTACTGTCCCGGCTACTACTGTCCACAGGCAATCGAAAATGGAAAAATGTAAATTTCGTCTGCTCATTAAGCATTTTTTTTTGCGGAAAACTAACTATGTATTTCCGTCTGTTAAAGGTACATCCGAAAAATACATTAACACGCATAAAAATCGATATTAATAAAAAAAAATTAAAACAAATTTGTTTAAAGTCTTCACAAATCTTACAACTAGATTTGTGACTATCTATTCTTAAATAAGCTAAGCTCCTTCATAAGGCTCACAAACTGAAAATACCCTACATCTAAAATATGGGCGGTATAATGGTTTTGTCATTCGTGTTATTGGTCGTAGACCCACAAATTTATATATTATTGTGCCTTATAAAATTCTAAGACGCTAGCGATGTCTGTCTCTCTTTTGAAGGCATAATATGGCTTAGAAGACTTACGGGCTGAAGATTAATCAAAAATACTATTTCTTGATCAAAAATGTTTGGTGTTGAAAATGAACAAAGACCAAAACAATTTTAGAACAAAATTTCCGTCCGAAGTTTAAAACAATTAAAATACTAGAAAATCTAAATTTAATTTATGTATTAAAACGTAAGAGAGCTATATTAGGCTGTATCGAATCTTATATACCCTTCACCAAATTAAACAATAAATTAAAATTTATATTTTTAGGGGAAAAAAATATTTTTTTTTTCATTAAAAAAATTGTACGGAAAACATAACTACAAAATTTTTTAAAAATACTTTTTTATTTTTTAAATTTATAATAAAATTTTTATTTGTTTATAAAAAAAAATAATATGGCCTTATATACACCGTTGCAAAGGTCTTTAAAATATCTATCATAGGATATCCATATTGTCTATATTAATGACTTAGTAATCGGGAATATAATTTGTGGGGACGAAAATGTAAAAATTACGAACGGAATGACAAACTTATATATACGAATTATTCGATTTTTCTCTTGTTCGAATAAAACGAATAATTCGAATAAGAGATTTTAACTTGTTCGAATAATTCGATCACACGTTTAAAATTAATCGAATTATTAGAATAATTTAAATTTTTTTAATGCAGAAGGTTTTCGAGCATTAACAATATTTTATGTGATGTTCAAAAAACAGCACATAATACTAAGGAAAATAATTCCCGGGAATTCTCGCACAATTTTCCGGGATTGAACATTTTGGGATTTCCCGTCCCGGGAATTACCTTGTTCAGATTTACCACTATACATAATTTTATTCCGATAACATTTAAATGCTTGAAATTTACCAATGCACTGATACAAAATATAAAACGGACCAAATTGGGTAAAACAAATAAATGTTTTATACAAAATGCATAAGAATTGGTGCCGATACTAGTTAATAAGATTCGGTATAGCCAAATAAATATATTACTCATATTTGTGCTTCAGATAATAAAGATTTTTTTCATAACTGAGAAATAGTTTTATTCTGCACTAATGTTGTTGTCCACTTTGCAACATCAATGAATGGCAAATCAATGATTTTAATTAATTGAATATCTGAAATAACCTAAGAATAAAAATAAATTAATTCCTTGAGTTAATGTTAAAAAGTTGTTCGATGTTTTATTTTTGTTTCTTTAGTTTTTCTTAACAGGTCATTAAGACCAAACTTCAAAACAAACTTAACTTTTTATTTGCAGATTGGAAATTGCTGAAATATAAAGATTGCAATATTGCCGCCATTAAAGCTACACTATCAATGAACAAATCATAATCAATGTCCCTACCAATATTAAAAATAACGGACATTGACTGGTTAACAGTCACCAATAAACGAAATGTAGAGGAATATTACCAACATTATTATTTTTATTATTTGCTATAATTCAAGGACATACCCGCATAATGAAAACAATAACATGGTTTATAGCATTTTGCTGCTTACAGCCACAATCTTTATGGTTCAAACAGCAAGAAGTCAAAAAGTAAAACCACATCGTGATGATACTGTAAGTATGCACTAATATTTTTTTTACTATTATTTACTATATTAACAATGTTTGTGAGGAGTGTTTAAGCATGGGGTGTTAAAAGGAGGCGGTATAGGAAGTTATGAGTTTTTCGTCCCTTCAATTCTTCTGCTAAAGTTGGTTCTTATTTCTTATTAAATATAACTTTACACTTTATGAGCCAATTTGTTTAATAACTATTTATCCTGCGTATATTAAATTTAATATATTTAAATTCATCTAGGTCGCTGTTGCACACATACATATTTTTAAAATAACATCATTTATTTTAACACCTTATAACATCAGAGAAAACAGTGATTTATACTTAGTTATGAAAATATTTATTTCAATACATTCGCCAGTTCATAAACCCGCCACATACTCGTGTATTGACCACAACTATTTCCATCACATACCGTTATGAAAATATCGACTGTGTTGGCATTTATAAAAATTTAAGTTTCTTTAGTTGCTTTTTTGTCATTGATAGATTTTTATTTTTGTGGCAACTTAAATGACACATTGATTCTACTCCCATCGTTATATCATGTTGTTCGAAATGTATTAAATTTTATTTTTTAAAGGAAGCCACATCAAAGTATTTATTGTTATATAAAAATAATTTTATTTATTTGCTACGTTCTACAAATATTGAAGAATATCGTTAGCTTACAAACCTACCTAAACTAAAGCGGAAGGCGGAACGTTTTTCTCCGCTTAGCTTTAACGCTGAAATATCATACCTAAACATTACAATATTGGTGTTTCTGATTTTTGTTTTGGGATTTGTAAACTAAAATTTAAAAAAAAAAATATTAAATTTAAAAAAATTAGTTTCTTGCTTATTTGCTTCTCCTTCTTTATTTCTGTGTTTACATTTATTGTGTTTTGCAACTAACTTCACTATTAAACGCGCTGTCAAAAACGGATTTTCCAATTTAAAAGCGTTGCCGCCGCGTTATTTCAGTATACTGCATACAAATTTTATGGGCATGAGAATTTTGAACAACTAGAAAACGCTTTCCACTCTTATTTAGGTATGTTTGTTAGTGTGCAAACGTGACAAGTCCATTTTCAATATGATTGGTATGATGATTTGGTATAATCATAAATAATCACAGTTTAGAAGAAGAGCGTTTTCGACTTATAAGTCCTTTTTTGGGACTTAGCTCATTTTCTATACCTTATTTTATATTTTTTAATGGTTTTACTATATTTTCTTATAACTATTTTTTTTTATTTTTATCGTTTTAACTTTGGAAAATTAGATTTTGCAAAAAAATTTCAAAAATTGTATGTCTTGAGTTACAAAATATTTATTTTGATAGATATCCCACTCGCATCCCGCTAAGCGATCAAAAATCTCTTTAAGGAATGGACCTACTAAGCCTTCTTTTGAGAAAAAAAATAAATAAAAAAGGGCCCATTTTGAAAAAAGTCAACAAAGTTTTTGATTTTGCAAAAAAAAGTCAAACATTTTATGTTTTGAGTTATAAAACATTTATTTTGATAGATAAGCTCGCATCTCGCATCCCACTAAGCAACCAAATAGGTATTCAAGGTAAATATCTAAGCTTTCTTTTGAGAAAAAAAATACAAAAAAGTTTTTGATTTCGGAAAAAAAAAATATTTTTTTTTTTATTTTTTCATTTGTATTTCAAGAAAACGGTTCCCGAAAGAAAAATATGTAAAGAGCGAATAACTGTTTTGTCCTGCGAATGTCACAGACAAACTGAAATTGTTGGTTGTTGGAAAATCGAAAAAGCCACGCGCCTTTACATGTTTTTGTCAAAAATCATGTAATACATAACTCCAGTAATAACGCCTGGATTATATCGTTTATATTCAATCACGAATTAGAAAAATAATTGTTTAAAAATAATGACTAAGTCCAAAGTTATATGCATTTGAATTTAAAAAAATTTTAAAAATGTGATTTTTCGCTAATTATTTGGGAAAAAATAACTGTTTTCTTTTTAAGTTATCGCAAAAAAAGAAATTTATATTTTCTGAAAGCTAGATTTTGATAAAATATTTCAAATAAAAAAAAATTTGAAAATTGATGTTACCGAGGGGACAACTTCCATTCAAAAAAACACTTATTTTTTATGTAAAATTTAATTTTAGGGCAAAAATTCTCAAATCGCATATTCGATATCAAAATATAGTAAGCGATTTTAGGTGGCTCAAAATGTTTCTAATTATTCTGTAAAGGGTTCCGATAACCCCGACCCTGGTATGGATATTATGCCAAAAAACTCAAAATTCCCATTTTTGGAATTTTTCTACAGTTTTTTTAGGAATTGCGGGATTGCTGATAATAAAATTTAAAATTCTTTTCTATTTATCCATTTTAAATAGAAAAATCTGCATAACTGTGAAATTTCATTAAAAACTATTCATTAATAAAAATTTAATTTCAATTCGAAAAATTTGTACCTATGCAAAAATTCAATAAAAAAAAGTTTCCTCTTTATATGTAGCTTGTCAGCAAGATAGTCAAGTACAAATTAGGACTCTGTTAACTCGAAATTTCCAAATTAATTTGTTTGTGGATGTCTAATATACAACCTAAAAGTATAATTTACTGTTTTATTGAATTTGTATATACATAATTCAATCTTGTAAAAGGTCTCTAGTTATAAATTAATCACCAAAGTTTAATCTCCAAAGTTTTCAATATTATTTTTTTTGTTTTATTTTATTTTTAATTTAACACAATTTGTATGTATGTGTCAATTAGAGTTGTATATTTTTTTTCCAGTTTTCTTCAGTCTTGTTTTATTTTTTTCCAACTATTGACAGAGGCAATTAAAAAATTCAGTGATGAGGAAATACATGAGGACGATTTACTAAAATTTTATACATACATACATATATGTAGTATGTATTGTATATTTGATGAAATGGATGAATGTATTGCTCGATGATGTGAAGAGTACCTGGAAAATGTGTTTGATATGTATCATATCAGACGCAATGCATGATATAGCAATTAATATGGGTTAAAAGCGGTTATAGCCAAAGGTATGATACGAATTGCGAAAAATCCTTTTGGTTACATTTATAACTGTGGCAAAAAATCAGATCGAGTTTTATGTTCGAGTTGTGCAAAAATCAGGATCAATAAATGTTAACATATCGACCCCTTTGCGCGAAATTATCGTATGTTACATTTTTATGAAATTGACTTTTTGATGCAAATATATAGTAAAGTCACTGACTCACCACATAGTAAAATATTATACCGATATTCGCTATATTTATGGAGATATTACTGAGTTAATTTTATCGTATGTGAAATGGTAGCATTTCTTGTGAACGAAATTATCGTATGTGCCATACAAATGTCTCCATACTAGTTTTATCAAATAAAAGATCATATGAATAACCATGTAAAGTTTTGTTTTACTTTTATTCCTTACCATGCCTCTATTCGGTTTACCGTTATTTGGGAATTCTCTTTTTCTTTTTTTTCAATAATAACTAGTAGCATATTAAAATTGAACAGTAAATGTTTGAATATTTCATTTAATAAACATTTATGATCAGTGATAAGTTTGTATGAAAAACTAATCGTGGAATATAGTATATTTAAAATATATTAAAAATGCAATCGTTATCCCAAATTTCACTTGTGCCTTACAGTTCAAGTGACAGTAATGAATACGAAAACGAAAACGGTGTTGGAAAACGGGGTTACAAAAAATGTCCAACTATTAAATCTCGTAAAAACACCGACAAAAAAGTTTTACCTAATCCATGCCTAAACAAGAGCTGTCATAAAGATTGCAGTAATATTCTCGAGAGTTCTCGAGAGCACTTAAATGAACATTACTGGGGAATGTCAACTACAAGAAGAAGAACATGGCTTCTTTCGTGTTTAAAGCCGAAACAAATACAAAGGCGAAGGGCAGCAGCAAAAAAAGTAAACAGACGTAACAATTCGTTTGAGTACTCTTTAGTCTATGAAGGAGTCGCTTTTAAAGTTTGCCAAAAATTTATTTTAGCAACTTTTAATATTTCACAAATGAAGTTAAGATATGCTTTTGCTCAAGAAAACTCAGTTCAGGCTAGACCAAAATTTGTACCTCACAATAAAACGGATGAGGAGAATCTAAAACTTCTTAAATCATACTTTGAAAAACTTCCTGCCGAGCCATCACATTATTGCAGAGCCAAAAGCAGTAAAGTTTATTTGCCACAGGAATTTAGAAATGTCCAAAATCTTTATAAGTGCTACATTCAATACATGAATGATAACAACTTCAGCAACTCTATAGTATCGAATTGGGTTTTCAGGAAGATTTTTAAAAATGATTTTAAAATTGGTTTTCATTTGCCAAAAAAAGATAAATGCACTAAGTGCGAAAATATTAAATATCTCGATGAGGAGCAAAAAAATAATTTCACGAATACAGATGAGTATAAGTTGCACATTAAAGACAAGGATAAGAGCAAAACCCTATTTTTAAGAGACCAGGCAGAAAGCAAGAAGAAATCAAACTTTTTATGCGCCAGTTTCGATATGCAGAAAGTCTTGAATACTCCGTTCGGAAAAAATATAACACTGTTTTACTCCCGTAAATACGCTTATTATAATTTCAGCGTTTACGAAAATGGCACAAGAAATGGCTACTGTTTTTTGTGGGGTGAACGCGACGGTAAGCGTGGCTCCAATGAAATATGCTCAGCTCTTTACAAATATTTGCTAATCATAGATCATAAAGAAACAGCTAATGAACTAAGTCTGTATTGCGACAGTTGCGCAGGTCAGAACCGCAACAAGGCTGTAATTGCCATGTTCGCATATTTTTTAAATTCTTCAAATTTTGTCAATAGAATTAAAGTTACCTACTTACTTCCGGGCCATACTATGATGCCAGTTGATTCCGTGCATAGCACGATTGAATCTTTTGTGCGAAATCGAACAGTGTGGGCACCTAGTGAATGGCCCATATTTATTCGTAGTGCACGAACTAATCCAACAGGTTACGAATGCATCGAGATGCAGCACACCGACTTTAAAAATTGGAAGTCATTTGCAGATTCGTTACTACCCAACAAAATTAAGCTTAACTTAAATAAGCTTCGCATCGCTAGTTTTCAAAAAAGTTTAGGTTCAATTGAACTACTTTATGGATATTTTGATAGTTCTATGAAAAAAAACATAAGCAACCTGAATTTTAGTTATAAACTAGAATCATTATACCAGAAAAGTTTATGTATTTCGACAAAAAAATTTAATGATTTACAAAATCTTTGTTTAAAAAATAGTATACCTCCAAAATATCATAATGAATATTTAAATTTAAAGCATTCCTTAAACATTAAGGATTCATTAAATGAAACAGACGACGATGATTAAATTACTTATTACATTTCTTATTAAATACTAACTAATGTTATTGAATTAAAACAAATCGTATGTAGAAATATATTTTATGTTTATTGTTTACTTAAAGATATTAAAAATAAAAAATTTTGTTCTTTCAAATTTCATCATAAATAAAAATTGTATTCAATTAAACGTGCCATTTTACTATCGTAAGTACCTAACATAACGCACACAATTAAAAAACTGTGTGGGCAAAAATATCGTATATCCAAAAAAAACCGTTTATTACTAAATATACAAGCTTTTCCATTAAAAAAGTTTTCAATTTATTTTACTAAATCGGTTATTGTATCACATTTAAAATTTGGTATTGATGTTACCAGCCAAAGCAAAGAAATTTAATAAAAACGCTCTCCTGTAAAATTTGGTTTTTGTAACATACGCTAATTTCGCGCAAAGGGGTCGATATGTATATTAGGGTCATTATTTAGCAATTTTTAAATAATCGATGCATGCAACCTCTAAAATTGTTCTCCGTTACCTAAAAACAAGGATAATTGAGGATAATTCGAGAAAAAGTTTTGACCTTATTAGCATCGAAAATTCAAAAATTTCTAAATAAGCTCCACCCTAATGTAAAGAATTATTCAGATGCTTAACATTAAAACTTCTAAGGATATACATATTTATGCTAAGGATTAATGCTAAATTTTTGCACTTCACTATTTACACAATATCATAATAACCTATTATTTTAACACGGTGATGCCATTGGAGGCAAGTACCTACTTACCACAACTGCTTATAAATATGTCATAATGTTAATATCACAAAAACTAGTTACAGGTAATGACTTCAATAACACATTAATAATTAAGTCTCACAGTAGCTGTTGTAAGCAAAAACAGAATGTGCTCATGTTATTGTTACATAACAGATAATAAATGAGCCATTATACTAAATGAGCCATTATACAAGTAATGCAGACAGTATGTAGTAGTTTTTGCTTAATTGCAACACATTACCAATATTTTTACTGCGTACATTTTGATTTGAAAAAGTTCTATTTTGAAACGAATTTCCAGATTTCTTAAAATATTTAATTTTTGGAAAAATTAAAATTAACTTAAATATTTAAGATTATTTTAAAAGATAATAGACTAAACATTGTACAATTGTTTGTAACGTGCAAACATATTATCCCTACATAAAGTATTCTAATCTGATCAGAATCATTTTCTGAGTCGAATTAAAATTTGCCACATATTTCTTTATTGACCCAATGATGGAGCCTATTGAATTTGGATAGAATCGGTTCATTATTTCTCCTAGTCCTCCCGAAATATTACTATATCGTTCATATAGGTATCCACAATAATTTCGCCACAAATAAGTTTTATATAAAAGGAAATCACATTTAAATCTTTTGCGCGGATCGGTCAACAATTAGTCATAGCTGCCATATATGTCATATCTTAAATAAACACAAATCCTAACCTAATTTTATCGGTTATCCGAAATCAAACCGGCATAAATATTTTACAAGTATTTATATCGAAATAAAATTACAAATAACTTTAATATACTCAGAAATCTTGCTACAAAATGTTTGGATGATCGGTCCATATTGAGTCGTGTATAGCTCTCACTTCAGAAAAAAAAACAATTAAAAGGGAATAAATATCTTAAATTTTTTAATAATGATAAACAAATGTGTACATTAGAGTGACAATCAGTTGTATGGAAAAAAATTTTTGTTAAAATTTTGAAGAGTGCCGGGTGGAATATTGTGACACTAGGCCTAAATGTTAAGTGCTGAAAATTTGAGCCAAATCGGGCAACGATTTCTGGACGCGCATCGAGGTCAAAGTTCAGATATATGCAAAATTTTACTGTTAATATGGAATAAATAGGTGAAACTCGTTAACTTTCTACATTGTTTTCTAGAAATGTGTAGATTTATTTATATTAATGAATATTACATTAAAAAAAAATTTTTGGAAATTAGCCCTGTATCTCCTTTGGTTCAAAATGACCCAAAAACTGTATTGCAAATTTTTCAGTTTTTGAAAAAATTTTGCTACTAAATAAATACTTTTGCAATTGAATGTAAAAGAATCGAAATATGTACGTAATTATCGTTGTAATGAGATATAAATGACAAAATTTGATTAAAAAATTTCAAAGTTATTACAAATTCGCCAGACCATTAACGTGTTTCAGGCCAATTGAACAAAAAATTTAGGAAAAAAATTAAGATATTTCGAGAAAAATTAAAATAAAAGCTCACTTTTACTTAAAATATGTCCATATTTACTTGTATATGAGTTTTTGTCTTCGTAGGATATCGTTAACCTATTCGCAGGTAAGGCCAAAAAAAATATTTTTTTTTAACGGCTGTTTCAAAACTCCATTTTCAAATTTTTAAAAATTTTGTTAAACAAATTTCAGATTTTTTCGATCATCACATTGGGGTTTATTGAGATCAAAATAGGGAATAAAAATATGAAAAAATTATGTCAATACCTTTTACAGTTTTTCCGTACCTGCGATTTAAATTTTGCGTTTTTCAAGAAAAAATAATTTTTTGTCCATATTTAGGCGAATGAGTCCAATTTCCTTACTGTTATAAATTTTAAGTAAAACCTATTCATAATATTATAGTCCTTGTAATTCTAAATATGTTCTGAAAGTTTTACTAAAATCGGAAAACGATAACCTTTGAATCGTGAAGGTCAAAGGTCAAATTTTTCAATATTTGGAATTTTTCATGGAGAGATAGCGAAATGTTATATATTTTTGGGCCGATTTTCATGAAACTTGAGGAAAATATATATTGGTGTCTAGCATTTACAATAACAGTGCAAAAATGGATTTTAACCATTAAGAGGACTTGGGGTCAAAATGGTTGTGTTTTTCGTGATTTTAAAAGTTGAGGGTAATTTGGACCCCAAGTGCTGCTAAGGGTTAATTTCCATTTTTGTGCTGTTATTTTAAATTCTGGACTTTATCGGCCCAAAAATATATAACATTTCGCTATCTTTTCATTAGAAATTCCAAATATTGAAAAATTTGACCTTTGACCTTCACGATTTAAAGGTTATCGTTTTCCGATTTTAGTTAAACTTTCAGAACATATTTAAAATTACAAGGACTATAATATTGTGAATAGGTTTTACTTAAAATTTATAACAGTATGGAAATTGGACTCATTCGCCTAAATATGGACAAAAAATTAGTTTTTCTTGAAAAACGCAAAATTTAAATCGCAGGTACGGAAAAACTGTAAGAGATATTGACATAATTTTTTCATATTTTTATTCCCTATTTTGATCTCAATAAACCCCAATGTGATGATCGAAAAAATCTGAAATTTGTTTAACAAAATTTTTAAAAATTTAAAAATGGAGTTTTGAAACAGCCGTTAAAAAAAAATATTTTTTTTGGCCTTACCTGCGAATAGGTTAACGGTATGCTACGAAGACAAAAACTCATATACAAGTAAATATGGACATATTTTAAGTAAAAATGAGCTTTTATTTTAATTTTTCTCGAAATATCTTAATTTTATTCCTAAATTTTTTGTTCAATTGGCCTGAAACACGTTAATGGTCTGGCGAATTTGTAATAACTTTAAAATTTTTTAATCAAATTTTGTCATTTATATCTCATTACAATAATAATTACGTACATATTTCGATTCTTTTGCATTCAATTGCAAAAGTATTTATTTAGTAGCAAAATTTTTTCAAAAACTGAAAAATTTGCATTTTTCTCTAATTTTGGCGATAATACAGTTTTTGGGTCATTTTTAACCAAAGGAGATACAGGGTTAATTTCCAAAATTTTTTTTTAATGTAATATTCATTAATATAAATAAATCTACACATTTCTAGAAAACAATGCAGAAAGTTAACGAGTTTCACCTATTTATTCCATATTAACAGTAAAATTTTGCATATATCTGAACTTTGACCTCGATGCGCGTCCAGAAATCGTTGCCCGATTTGGCTCAAATTTTCAGCACTTAACATTTAGGCCTAGTGTCACAATATTCCACCCGGCACTCTTTGAAATCTAAAAAAAAAAAATCGGCTGTCACTCTAGTGTACATATGAGAAGGAAACCGGTATAATCTATATCATTTGAGCACATACTTCGCACTAAAAACTGTTACAATTGATCGATAATAGACTTAAGGTTCATTAAATGTCTAAGAGTCTTTATTAGCAGTAATCTTTTAATTTTGCTGGGTCAGTAAGTCCGCGACTTTTTTTATATTTCCCGGCTCTTAACTGAAAGGACAACACTGCTGCTGTTAACAGGCATCTGTCAGTTGACTCTTTTTAAAAGTTGAACAAGCTGCGTCATTTAGTTTGTGTTTGACAGCCATTGTTGATAGCAGAGGATAAATTGGAAAAAAGTAAATTTCATCTGCTCATTAAACATTATAATTTGGCGAAAAAACCATCACTCAAATAAACGCTACGACTAGATAAATATTATGGAATTTCTGCACCATCATTTTCAATGGTAAAAAATGGTTTACTGAATTTCGTTGTGGCCGTACAAGCACGGAAGATGCCGAACGTTCTGGACGCATTTTAAGATCTCTACAACCGAAACAATTGAAAAAAGTCACGCTATAGTATTGACTAGGGTATTCATTCGACTAATAATCGTTCGATTAATCGAATAATTTCTTACGAAAAATTATTCGAACAATTTAAAAATGGCCATTTTCGAATAACGAATAATTCGATCAATTTTATGTAGAATAATCGAATAAAACGAATAAATGTTCATATATATTTAAATTTATTAAATTGCTTAAAATTTTTCATAATTCCAAATTTAAATTAGTAATAATGACTCACAAAAATTATATTGCTTCTGAAATTCGACAAATAATTCAACAAATTTACTGTAGATGAGTGTTCCGATAGCTCCTTCTATAAATATATAAATATTACTGCACGAAGTTACAACTCTAAAAACAAATCTTTCAAAATTTTTAACTTAAGACTTGAACCAATGAAAATAAAAGGTTCGGAATAAAATATTTGTTATTTAGCTGGCGAAATATTAGAAAAATCGCTATTAATAATCAAAATATTAACTTAGATTAAAGTGGAGTTGAATGTGATGGAGAATGTGATTTTAAAACGGTCATCGAAAGTGATATTGAGGATGACATTTATAATGAATACATTGATATAGATGAAGGCCATGATCTTAAAATATATGTATATAAGTGTTGCAAAATATTTAATAAATCGAATGATAAACACAAATATTGCAAACTAACGTGATTTTGAACATAGTTGAACATCTTTGTCTAACATGCTAATAAACATTTTGTATATTTGTAAATGCGTCAATCATGCACTGCCTGACTTCAAATTAGCCACGTTCACTGACAATGATATCAAACTTTGGAGAGATTCCCTTTATTGTGTAATTCCCCAAGACCACTTTATTAAGCAAAGATTCGGCAACGTTGCTAGAGCTTGATGTATAATACAATTTGTTATAAATAATTTTTAGAAATAGTGAATAATTAATTTACTAAAGAATTAGTTACTCAATTTAAAACCCGAATTAATGAACGACATAAAAAAGTTCTTAATACATTTATATTGTATTTGAATTCAGGATCATGTCCAACTATCTCAAATTTGTTAAAGCATAGCTCCAAAACGGAAACTAAAGGGTCAATTGTTTAGTAGATTGTTCGGGAGTTAATCTGATCAGAGTATTTCTGATGAAAATTTAATGATGAACCTTGTTTTCGAATGCTTTTTAACATTATCAATACTTGAATGTTTACTTTAACGTTATTTTTTGATTTTCTTTAACAATAAAATATTAAAAAACCGACATCAAAACTTAATTTTTTACTTTTTTTGAAAAATATAAATTATTCGAATAATTCGATTAAGTTTAAACGTGTGATCGAATTATTCGAACAAGTTAAAATCTCTTATTCGAATTATTCGTTTTATTCGAACAAGAGAAAAATCGAATAATTCGATTACCCTAGTATTGACCGATCAGAGACTGAAAGTGCGAAAAATTGTTTGATAAATAAGCATCTCAAATGGATCAGTGTTGTCAATATTTAATAATCAATTGGTTGCACAAAATGGTACAAACATGCGCAGTTTCCATATCCATGAATTTGACTACCAAATGCACTCTTTATATCCAACACCAACATTCTTCTCCACAGAGAGAAAACAAATTCGTAGTAGCAACGGAATGTGTTGCCAATCGAATGATTCTGCCATGGTGACCGAATTTTACAGTTGTGGCTACAAAATTTTATAGTTGCTTCAACCGAAATTCTTCCCTAAAACTGATTTTCTGTTGCTACAAACGAAAAAACTATTTATTTCAATATTTTCAAATAAAATCAATAAGAAGAATTGAAAAATTCAATTGCAATATGAGTGTACTTTTAATAAAATATGCATTTTATAAGGTTTTTTAAATCAATAAAACCGACTTCCCGATAATTTTTAAATATTAAAAATGATATGTAGGTCAAAAAAAATTTATTTGGCTGTTTAGTAAATTTAACAATTTTTAAGATAATTTTACTTGGAAATCATGTCCAAAAGGGCAGTTGAAAGTTGTATTTGCATCATTAATGTATTTGTTTTTAAATAAATATATTTTTAGTTATGCAATCTAAAGAGGACATAATTATATTTCAAATACATCTTAAATCAATAAAATCCGACAGCAGCTTCATAAGATATGAATATTTAAAGTTAAAGCCCTAGTAAAGGTTCATGATATTTTCGAAATTTCTAAGAATAAAAATTAAAATGTCTAAAGCTTGTTTATTGAATATGATCAAAATCGAATGATCCAAGGATAAAAACTTTTTGAGTTATATGTGCTCTTTGGTGCAATTATTGAATTTGATCGATTTTTTGGCTTAATTCCTGAAACTTAGAAACACTAGTAGTTTTTTAAAATGAAACAAGTTTTGATATTTATTTGAGTGTAATGACTAGGCGGCGGATTTTTATGCATTTATTAAAATATTCTTCAAAAAATTAAAAATATGACCTAAAAATTAAAAAAATATGCACATATTTTTGTGCAGAAACAAAAAATGTTTAACTGTGGATCGCGCAATGTCTAAAAAATATACAACAGTACTCCCTGCAATTAGGACTTTTTAAATTAAACCAGAAAGGAAAAAGTTAAAGTTTTAAAATTATTAGATTTTGATATACCCCAGAGGAGAAAACCTTAGCGCACGGCCGAAGGCCGGCAATGCAAAAACTTTTCAGAAGCCAGTTTTTGATACACCCCAGAGGAGAAAAACTTAGCGCTACACTAAGAATAATTTCACTTTTGTAGTTCCTTTTTTTATATCACATAAATAAATTGCTTCGCATTGGGAATTATTTCACTTCTATTGGGATTTATTTCATTGGGAGTTATTTCGCTTTTTTGGGACTAATATTTTTAAAATTATGAAACCGCCGATTATTGGGAGTAATTTCATTTTAGCCTTTGGTAGTTAATTCATTTTTCAAGATTGGGAATTATTTCATTTTTGATGGGAATTATTTCATTGGTAGTTATTTCATTGGGATTTACTTCATTTGGGAGCTATTTCACGGTGCCGCTATTTGTAATGCTGAGAGAAGCCAATTGGTTACTTTGTACATCTCATGTAATCTAGCGTAAAGACAATTGAATTTAAGTGTCTCTAATTAATATATAGTGCATTTGCATATAAATCCACCCCCTAGTAATGGCCATAGAGAAACATAGAGAGGAAACTATAAAAAAACTCAAACAAAAAAATTGCCCAAAATATATGTGTTGATTTTGTTTTCACATAGTTTTTTCTACTAATACATTCTCACCACTTAGGCTTCTGACAACTAAGTAAGGTCTTTGACAGGAGAGTTTCCGCTCTATGTCTATTCTCTATGGTAATTAATTGTTATGGATTTTCATATTTAATTATATCATTTAATTTAGAATTCAACGTTATTTGTCATAAATCAATGGCATTTTATGGTAATAAAATTTTAAAACCGTTACAAATTTTATAAAGTCATTTATTATTTAATATGTATGCTTCACTACATAAATGAATATGTATAAGTATTAGTCTGTTTGTAATATTTGTTAAATATAATTATTGGCCATTTAAAATGTGGGCCGTTTGTGGGCCGCAAATACACGCACGCAATGACAATGACCAGGTTTGTTACTCAATTAATGCCTGTAAAAACTGTTGCATATACGTATTTTCATTTTTTTTTTTTTTTTGCTTTCAATTATACCTTCATAAATATATAGTTAATAGCTTGTAAATAATATTTAATTTTACGCATCAGTTATTAATGTTATTGTTGGTAAAACTGTGCTGTCGCTAAATTTTTGTATGACTTGTGTTAAAAGGGTTACAAATAAAGATAAAGTTGTTAAAAATTATATATTCTTGAAATCTTAAACTCATTATAAATACAGTTTTATGATTAATACCAAATTCGATATAATATCCATAATGCAAAAATGTTTATTGCCAAGTAATGAGTTCAAATGCTAAATTCTGTTACTTCACTACTTTCACAATAGCATTTTAACTCATTACTTTAACACGGTGATGTGTGTCATTACTTTAATATCACTAAAACTAGTTACAACTAACGATAGTTCTCACAGAAGCCATTATCAGTTCAAACAGAATGTGCTTATTCAAATGACTAGAAAGTAAGCAGTTATATAACGGATAATAAATAACACATTATACATCTACTTCTAAGTAATGCAAACGGTATGTAGTAGTCATTTAAAAGAAAGTTATTGCGTAATTGCAAGTCATTAAGAAGTTTTTGTTGGCTAAATGCCGATGGAGCGTAAAGAGAAAATCGCAATTGTCGTTAGGAGTAATTTACAAAATGAACTGAATGTAAAACCGAACTACAATGATTGACACCTCTGTTTTGTATACAATCATTAATTTGTTTAGTTAATAATACGGGAATTTATACATAAATATTATCGTTACGTGGTTAATATTGTGTTTGATTGACCAACATAATAATTACATTTATTTTATTGATGATTTATCATAATTTAATTAATATGTGTGTAAAAAATTAACCCATTTAGAAACAGCGCAAAAAATTTCTAACAAATATTGACTTAATAAGAACACAGAACAAATTATTACCAATTCTCATTCAACTAAATCGGGTTTTTGGTTTCAAATTAAAATTTATTAAAGTTTTTAATTAATTTTAATAAAGGTAGAATCAATCAGGTACAATTATTAAAAAATATGTTCCAATTAGAATTCACCTTAAGTGTCAAACAAAAGAACATGAAAAATATGGAATGTCTAAAAAAATTAATTAAATTCCAGTTTTGTTGAAAAAAATCAATTTGAAAAGTTTATGTGTGAAAAAAAATTAATTTTTCGAAATAAAAATATGAAAAATTAAAGTTTAACGCAAAAAATTTCTAAAATCGCCCACAAATCAATTGAAAACATATGGACATAACATCCATAGTTTGACGTTATAGGGTTAAATATTGACAATATCTCCCTAATAATTGTACCTGGTTGATTCTGCCATGATTTTAACATTTTTGTAAACATTTGAATAAGCAAAAACAAATTTTCAGTCCAAATATGAAGCTGTCAAAATAATAAAAAATGTGAAACAAAATAAATAAAATTTCCCGGTTATATAGAATTCATTTTATCCATTTTACTTAAGATAAATAATCTGAAATGTCCAGACTAGTAAACTACCAACCAGTTTCAAGCGGGTCCATGTAAGTAATAATAATTATTGCATTGTAATTTTACACCTTTGTAATTTTTAAAAATTCTTTCTAAGATTACTTGGAGAAGACAGTTCACGGAAATAAGTTAAAATATCTATATGATGGTCTAAAGGATGGAGTAAGATAATTATTATTTTTTGTATCGGTATTTGTATTCTTTTAAATAATTTCAAACATTACATTTATTGAATATTTTTTAATCCCAAATATTTCTCTTATTGGTTTTATTAATAATTTTGTTTGATTTTATTTTAAAAACTTTCAATATTTTGTTTTGCTAATAGTATATTTTTTTAATAAAGAAAAAATACATTTTTAAATGTGAACAATTTACGATTTTTACCACCGTATTCATAAAAAAAATTTTAAATTTAAACAATGTTTTAAAGCAAAATTTCCATACAAAATTTGATTTTAAAACGTTGTTTAAATTTAAAATTCGTTTATGAATACGGCCTTTAGTATTTCATTGTAAAATTTCATTGATAGGTCCTATTTTAGTAAAAAATATTATTTGAGTTTATGAATTTTGTGTTAGAATATGATTTAAGATTTTAAAATATCGAACTTTTGTGGATTTGGTTAGAAATATAATGATCTGAAATTGAACTAATTTTCGGAATTAAATACTTATTTACAAAGTTATTGATGCTTTAATATTTTTTGTAAGAAATATGAGTGATCTCCAATCGAGCGCATTATCAGAATTAAACGTTTATTTACAAAGATTTATTGAGTTTTTCATATACGCTTATTTGTAAAGTTATTTATGATTTAACGTTTCTTGGGGTTTTCATATAAAAAATCGATTTTTGGTGCGAAATATGCCTTTTCTGAATTAAATGATTTTTTACAAAATTAATTGCAATATAAAATTTTGTTGAATTTTTCAAATAAAATATTAATTTATGGTCGGATATATGAAATGATTAATTAACGCAGATAAACACAGCGCCTTTTCTCAATATATTTACAAAAAAAAAATAAATGTTTGGTCAAATATACGAGTCATCACAGATCGAGCTCATATTTTCAATTTAAAGCTTATTTATAAAATATATAAAATCGATTTTTATCGAGCGTCTTTTATTTAAAAAGTAATATAAAAATTTTTGCAAAAATTATGATTATATGAGATTACTCAAATAAATTTTTACTTACAAAGTTATTTACGGTTTAATATTTTTTTTCAGATAAGTGATCACAGATCGAACAGATTTGCTCAATTAAATGCTCATTTACAAAGTTATTTACGATATCAAATTTTTGATTTTTCATATAAAAAAGAAATGTTTGGTCAAAATTATGTGCGATCACAGATCGAGCTCATTTAATCTATTAAACTCATGTTTACAAAGCAATTAGATTATTCATATAAAAACAAGTAAGAAAGTATGGTCGGTTAAGACCATCGTAACAAAATTTGGTGACCTGAATTTCGTGTATATAAGACTTATGTGGTGTGAAATTTGTATAGATACATACATATAGGGGGATTTCACGTCAAGTGAACCAACTATTAAAATCGATGTTTTCCGATCGGGATGAAATTTGCACCAAGGTTAGACCTATTGGATAGTAATACAGACACAATTTTGGCCAAACATTTGATTTTTCTCATCCATGTAACTTATTACCTATTGTTCTTAGCAAAATGTGTCCCAAATAGTTTAGATAGCTATTTCTTCAATATTTCGAAAAAAATATTTAAAAAAAAAAATAAAAAAATTTTAATATTTTTTTTCCGAAATCAAAAACTCTTTTGACTTTTTTTCAAAATGGGCCTTTTTTAAAAAAAAAAATAAAGCTTAGATTTTTTCTTGAGGACCTCTTTGGTCGCTTAGTGGGATGCGAGTTCTATATATATTAAAAACAATGTATTGTAACTCGAAACATGCAATTTTTGATTTTTTTTCCAAAATCAAAAACTTTGTTGACTTTTTTTTCGAAATGGGCCATCTTTTTAATTTTTTGCTCAACAGAAAGCTCAAATATTTTCCTTGAAGACGTAGTGGTATGCGAGTGGGATATCTATCAAAATAAATGTTTTGTAACTCAAAATATGCAATTTTTTATTTTTTTTTTTGCAAAATTTAATTTTTTTTTCAATGGGCCCTTTTTAAATTTTTTTTTTTTTTGCTCAAAAGAAAGATTGGGTCAAATCCTTTAAGACCTATTTGATTGCTTAGTGGCATGCGAGTGGGATATATAGCAAAATAAATCTTTTGAAACACAAGATATACAATTTTCGAACTTTTTTCCAAAATGGGCCATTCCTTTAAGAGCTTTTTGGTTTCCCCCCTCTAACTCCGAGAGTTCTTGACCGATCTTGTTGAAAAATTTGTGCAAATTTCATCCCGATCGGAAGACATCGATTTTATAAGTTGGTCCACTTGACGTGAAATCCCCCATATATAAATTAAGCATTTATAACCGATAAAGTTCAATTTCGCGGGGACATTTGTATGGGGGCTAGGTGAAATAATGGACCGATTTCAGCCAGTTTCAATAGGCTTCGTCCTTTGGTAAATTTAATTTACCAAATTTGAACGAAATATCTTCAAAATTGCGACCTGTACTTTGCGCACAAGGTTTACATGGATATCCAGCCAACCAGGCAGTCAGCCAGCCAGACGGAGGGACGGACGGACATTGTTTAATTGACTCAGAAAGTGATTCTAAGTCGATCGGTATACTTTAAGGTGGGTGTTGGACTAATATTTTTGGACGTCACAAACATATCCACAAACGCATTATACTCTCCCCACTATGGTGGTGTAGGGTATAATAAATTTTAACATAATTAGCAACTCTGCAAATTAACATTAACTTCATTCTTGCACATTATAAAGTGTGTAATTTAAGTGAGTGTATTCCTGTGAATTATAAACGTGTATTTGTATAAAATCAAAGAGTGTGACTATTGTTGTTACAATATTAAACTACTAAACTGCTTTTTTTTGCAATTAAAAGAATACCATTTATTTAAAGGAAATAAACAATAGTTTTCGAAAGGTAATAAAATATTCCACTTTTGTCAACTCGTTATTAATTTTTGAAAATTGTATTAATAACTTAATTCAAAATACATCAAATACCGTTACCGAAATAATAAAAATTAGGGTTACCGTTACCTTTTTACGGTTTTTAATTGGCAGCCAAACTTAATATAAATTGTTAAGCAGATATTTACTTCTATTGTTTTAGTTGATACACTTAAACAATATTCGTTCTTTAATTTCTCAACAAAAAATTCTAAAATTCTCCATCGTTTAGCAAATAATCTGAAATGTAACAAATGCCTATATCTAAAACGTGTGTATATATTTATGTACGAATATTTAATTAGAGCAATCTGAATAAAACGATTATAAATTATTTAAATTGTGTTTTATTTTATGGAATATTAATAAAGTTTAATAATTTAATACAACAAAAAAATGCTTTTTAATTTTCGAAACACAAGCAAATAAATAAATGAATATATACTCAATAAAGTTTCTTTTATGATTTATTTTTTGCTGTTGTACTTTTTAATTCTTTTTCGCATTCGACAACAATTTACAAATTTTCAATTTTCCTACGAAATGTTACATAAAAAAAACAGATGTTGTTTTACACTCCCAGCCAAACTCGAACAATCCAACACACCAAACAAAAAAATGTATTGAGAAACTTAACGATTTTACATAAATGAAATACAATTGTAAAATAACATTTTTCCTTTACGCGCACACACAATTTTTCAAATTATCCACAAATAAAAATAAAAAAAAAGCTGAACAAAAATCATAATAATGAAAATATATGGGAAAATTATGAGGCATATTGTGTTGTTATAATATTGCCCTCATTGAGGAAATCATTGTATGTATTGGCATAAGGACGATGAATACAACAAAATAAAATATACAAACTTTTACAAAAGTCTAACAATATTTTACAATCAAAAAGTTTTAGTATTACACTTGGTCTCCCCTCCCTAGAAACCGCCGTAAATTGGTGGGTAAAAAAAAAAAACATGAAGTCATAAGAAATTAAGTGCAAATTTTTGTAATTTTAAGAATTACAAATATCAAATGAAAATTTCATTTTAATGAGATCGTTCGAATACCAAAAATACTTGATGAATTTCAATATAGACATTTTCCATTTTTTTTTTTTGCCTTCCTCTTTTCAAATATGCACGAGGATAAGACGATATGAATATAAAATGACGATAAAAAGGGCAGTTTGTGTATTTATTATTTTCTCGTTAAATTTTATGTGACATTTTAAGTAAGCAAAACAAATTCAATATGAACGTCCAGAAAAAACTTATACATTTAAAGATACATAAATTATATGTAAATAATCCATTAAACGGTTTAAAGTATTGTAAATAAAATATGTTGATTTCATATTACTCACTGACAGATTAAATACAATAGATACAGATAAAGTTTAAAAGCTCTTAACAGAACAATTTGTTTTGTCCAGAAGAACAATAAGAAGAATTTGGCAGTCAAAAATGTGATTGAAAGTCTCATGGGACGAACAAGTGTGCGATATTTTCTTGATATCTTGAATAGTTTTTATTTTAAAAACCAAGTGGTTAGATTTATCTGATTTAAAAAACATTCATTCCACATCACCTAAAAATGTTTACCTTGGGTCTATAGATTTTATTAATTTTTAGCATTTCGATTTTGAAAGAAGTCCTCGTAGCCCGAGTAGGTTTAAATCATATATTTTGCTGTAAAATATCATTGATTTGTTAGAGCATATTTTTGCAAAAATTTTTGATAATGCTTATTTTGCTATATTTTACTTAAAAAAATATAATTTTTAGTCGTCAAAATGCATGAAATATTTGAAAAAACGTACTAATCTTTCAAAGGGGGCAAGGTTTGTGGAACTCCTGAGGAGTAAATAAAGGCTTTTTATATAAGTATTTGATATTGTTGAAAACCTTAGGACTTCAAGATTAATATTTTAGTAAAATTCAAAAATTTTGTAAAATTTTGCTACGTCATTTACCTTAAAAACTAAAAAATTATAATATGGTGATTTTCCACGAATAAAAATATAAAATTTAAATTCAAAATTTTAACAGTCAAAGATATCATAACAAAATTTGGAACTAATATAGACTCAAATATCCTTAAAGCAATGGCATTATAATTTTGTGACCCTTTTTATTTTTAAATACCGAAATTCCTAAAACGAGGGAAATGTATTCCAAAAACTGAGTTTTTTTCAAAAGTGCCTACAGTGACGTTATTTACCGTGTGATAGTAAAAAGCTTTGTAGATCTTTAGGAAACATAAACAGTTATACAAATAAGCAGGTCATTCATGGATCGGTGCTTTGCCTTTTTAGAATTTTTTACTCAAAACGAAATTTTTTTTAAAAAAATTTGACAAGTTTGGATAGGTCTAGGAGGTGCTATGTCCGCCTAAGTGAACCAAATATTACTTTACACGCTTTTGCCTTAAGTTATTTTTTCGGATCATATAAAAATTGTTTATACCTGAAGAAATTTTTTTTATAGAAATTAAAAAATAGGGCCCTTTTTACATGTTCCAACTCTTAGCAAGTTTTTATTATTTTATTTAGAATTTTATCGCCAATATAGCTGATATTTTAAAAATAAATTTCGACCCTCTGTAGGCCCGCCATATCTAAAAAACCATAAAAAGATTAAGCAAAACTAGAAAACAATAATCAATAAATCTGAATATCTCTTCAAGTAATAGAGATACCTACACACGTAAGCGTAAAATTTCAGCTTATTCGGATTATAAATGCAATTTTGGGGATTTTTTTTTAAAAAATTTGAGACCCGATGTGACCAAATTTGAGGTGCACTGAGGGTGTTCAGCTAGGAAGCTGAGCAAATTTAAATCAACTCGAAAATACCTCAGCTCCAAGCATGTGATATTTCATAACAATATCTCGAATAGTTCCCGAGATACCGAATTATTTGCAAAAAGAACTTTTCTAAACCCCTGTGCTTCGGTGATGAACGATTTCGTAACTTTAATTGTGGCAGCTCTTTATTCATTTATTACTAGATTAAAATTAAGATTGGATGCTATTTTACAACACGATCCACATTTTGATGATTTGAAAAGGAAAGATGCATAATAAAGACTCTAAAGATATACAAGAACAATTATCATTCTAAAACTTTAACTATTTAATTTAAATAGTCATATTCATAGAGAATAGACATAGAGCGGAAACTCTCCTGTCAAAGACCTAACTCAGTTGTCAAAAACCTAAGTGGTGCGAATGTATTAGTAAAAAAAACTATGTGAAAACAAAAACAACACTCGTATGTGTAACATTTTTGAGTAATTTTTTTGTTTGAGTTTTTTTCGAGTTTCCGCTCTATGTTCTCTATTGTCATATTTGCTGGGAATTCTATTGTGTAATTTTTGGGCATTGAGTGATTCAAAGTTAATTATATTATTTTTGAACACAAAAATATAACTGCATATATTTAAATTTTTTTTTGAGTTTTTTTAAGAATATTTTAGGCCCATATTTTCCAATAATAAATGCATGAAATCCGTCCCCTATAGTAGATGTAGTGTGTAATTGTTGTTTTATTTCGGAAACTATTAAATGTACTAAAGCCTAGTTTAAACATATTTATTTTTGTACATTTAAAAATGGGAAATAATTATGATTTCGACTAACTTGCCTTTTTATTTCATTCGTTTTTTCTTTATACTCACTTTCACTTTTTTAAATTTATTTTATTTAATTTTTTTGTTTAGCTTTCAACTTTTATAAGTAAAGGTAATTTTATGTGAACCTTTAATTAGCTGACTTTATTGGCACAATTATTTCCCCATTTAATGATGTTTTTTTTTAAATATTTAATGATTCATAACCATTTTATTGTCAGGTGTCTATACAATTAACAATTCAAAAATTTGTAATGAAACCTTTAAGTGTTTGGAAATTATTACGGGCAATAAAATATTAATGTGTTAATTAAATTCTAAGCATTATTACAACAGCCATCACATTTCCTATGTTAAATTATTTATCACAACGTTTCAAGAAGTAAATATTAAACGAGACAAGACATTCTAGGCCAATAAGTATTTTTGATTCTAAATGTAATATACATATTTAGGTTAATAAAATATATAAATAATTATGAATGTATGTACATTAGGATGACCCTGTTTGTATGGAGAAAATATAGGGGTCTGTTGGTCATAACTGTTTAATTTATATAAGTATCTACACAAATTTCGCTCTAAATAAGATTTATATATACGGAGGTCATATCATTTAATTTTATCATAATCGGTACAGAATTAGTCATATCTTCCATATAAGGCCCGCTTCCGAAAAGCACTTTAACGAGCATAAATATCTTAAAAATATAGGTATCCACAGAAATAAGTTCCATATAGACAAGGCGATCGGTTCATAATTAATCATATTGAAATTAAAAAAAAAGTTTTTGCTCATTTACTCAGTGTAGGGTAAGTGAGTAAAAACTTACATTACATTGTATGGTCGGGCTTGACTTTTTTACTGTTTTTTTTCCTTTATTTGGAACATAGGGCTTCTACAATCAAATTCCAACTAATTCTAGCATTACAAATTAATTTAATTTCATTAAAAGATTTGTTTACTTTCTTAAGTTCATTTAAGATTGTTCTACGGCATGTATTTTGGACGACCTGAGCGCCGACTTCCTTGTGAATTCCATTCTAAGACGGATCTCGTAACGCTGCCAATAGGTTTACGGAGAGTATGTTCAATCCATCTCCATTTTCTTCTTGTTATTTGACGAACTAACAATGGTTGTCACAAACATATACATGTTTACTGTAACCATATACACTTAATCAATTAAGTCTCCGTACAGACATACTCATAATATAAACTAGATATTTATGGTCACTTTTCAATACATATTTAAACCTTTTTTTAATTCATTTTATAAAAAATCTTATAAACTAGAAATCAACATAAAAAAACTACAAACATTTTCCTTAAAAACATAAAAATTTACATAAATTCAATAATTGTACGAAAAGTATCACCAAAAAAGTCTCCGTACAGTTAACCGTTTTAAGGCAAGGAATCCCAATATTAATTTTAATTGAATTTAATATGTGGTAGGTCCTCCTTTCTGAGCAATTGCAGCATTTTAATGGCTGTGCATGGAATGGACCAGCTTTGTTGTTGTCAGGGAATCTATTTTATACCACTCTTCCATTATAACGGCTTTTAGCTGATCTTTTCTTGTTATATTCACAGAAAAAATTATGACTAAAATATTTTCAAACAAATGCATGTTTGAAATCAGATTTGTATTTTATTATTTATTTTATTTGGTTTCATAAATATTTTAGTTGGTTTTAAATTTGATGGTTAACAATGCTAACAACTTTTTTTAATAATGAGAAACGTCTATTTGTTTTGTAAATATTTTAACATAATGTACTTAAAATCAAGCACGTTTTCATTTTGTGATACATTTTTATAATATTCAAAATAATAGACAACACTTGTACATAACAAAATATTTTCTTTATTAAAATTTTGTTTGAATTTTTTTATAAACTCAAACAATTTTTTAAATTATTGAAAAAATGTTTGTTTACTTTGAAACAAAAACAAATTTATAGTGAATTTTGACAAACAGCTGTAAAATAAAAATAAATTATACATATATTTTGAAAAAAAATATTTACATATGTACACAATTTTAAAGTTTTGGTCGTCATGAAACAGACTAGGAGTTCAAGGGCTCAATAACTCCTCACGTTTCAAGATTGGTAAGTATGTATGAACTTAAAATTCTTTATTATATCATTGTTAAACATTCCGGTATAATTGCAGACGTTGTTAGCTTCCTATGACAGAAATTTGGGAGAATACGACATAATTGGTAAGACGATTGATTTTCATTAAGATGAATGTGAAAACTGGTTTATCTTCCCACAGGTGAACAATATCCATATAACTTGGATTCCCGTTTGCTGGATAGTCCGTAAGTGGGAGAAACTAGTTCATATTTTATATGACAGTATTTTCTATAGAAAATATTGTGTATAACAGTATTTTCTTTAGAAACTATTATATATAACAGTATTTTCTTTAGAAAATATTGTATATAACAGTATTTTCTTTAGAAAATATTGTGTATAACAGTATTTTTATATAGAAAATATTGTCTATAACAGTATTTTATATAGAAAATATTGTGTATAATAGTATTTTCTTTAGAAAATATTGTGTATAAAGTATTTTCTTTATAAACTATTGTGTATAAAGTATTTTCTTTATAAACTATTGTGTATAACAGTGTTTTTCTATAGAAAATATTGTGTATAACAGTATTTTATATAGAAAATATTGTGTATAACAGTATTTTCTTTAGAAACTATTGTGTAAAATAGTATTTTCTTTAGAAAATATTGTGTATATCAGTAGTTTATATAGAAAATATTGTTTATAATATTATATTATAATATATAATTAAAATATTTATTGATTTTGAATTTAAATGTTATTAATATTTTAATTGATTTAATAAAAAATATTGTTTGAATATCTAGTCAAAACCAATTATTTGTTTCTATGGTTTTATTAAAAATATTGTTTGATTTTATGTGGAATTTCATATAAATGTTTCATTGATAGTTAAAATATTTTAATAAGAAAAAATTTTTTTTTTTTTCAATAAAATATTTACAAATTTTGTTGTTTGATTTTGTGATTTTTGTGATAGGTCCCATTTCAATAAAATATTCAATTGACTTTATGAATTTTGTGATTGGATTTGAATTTTTGTTTTTTCTGTGTTGTGCTGCCGAACATTTCTTTCCAAGTGATCCCATATATGCTCAATCGGGTTGAGATCAGGTGACTGAGCTGTGCGATTTAAGTGCTTAAGAACATTATAAATAAGACATTCCTTTACTAATCTAGAGGTGTGATTAGGATCGTTGTCTTGTTGGAAGCAATACAAACGTCCCAAGCCTAATTTTCCAGAACTTTGTTTTAAGTTTTCTTTTAATATATTAAAGTATGCATATTTATCCATCGTGTTTTCAACAAACATAAGTTATCCCACCCCAGATGAAGCCATGTAACCCCAAACAATAACGTTACCTCCTCCATGCTTTACGGTTAGCGTCAAATGCTTCGGATTCATTTCAGTATTTGGCTTTCTCCATAACATTTCTCTTCCATCAGAACCAAAAACATTCAATTTACTTTCATCGCTAAAAATAACTCGATCCCAAAATAAAAAAATCTTTATCAATATGCTCGATAGCGTAATCCAATCTCTTTTTCATGTTCACTTTTCGAACAAGGGGCTTCTAATCCATTTAGTTTAAGAGCGTTTCTTACAGTTTGGGGGTTTACCGTTAATTCATCACTAGTTTTCAAGTTTCCCGCAATTAAACATGCGTTAATTTTTGGATTACCTTCTACAAATCGTACAATTCTTCTCTCTAAGTGGTGATCTATTTTTCTTGGATGGTCAGTTCTTTGTTTATTTGCCATTGTTCCGGTTTTTTTGAACTGTTGAATAACGTACTGAATGGAAGAGCGTGGTCTTTTTACAATATCCTTGATTTCGGTTAGATTTTTTCCTTCATTTTGCAAGTTAATAATAATTTTCTTTCTATCCATTAAAATTTGCTTATTTTTGGATTCCCTGACAACAACAAAGCTGGTCCATTCCATGCACAGCCATTAAAATTAAGCAATTGCTTAGAAAGGAGGACCTACCACATATTAAATGCAATTAAGTTTAATATTGGGATTCCTAGCCTTAAAACGGTTAACTGTACGGAGACTTTTTTGGTGATACTTTTCGTACAATTATTGAATTTATGTAAATTTTTATGTTTTTAAGGAAAACGTTTGTATTTTTTTATATTGATTTCTAGTTTATAAGATTTTTTATAAAATGAATTAAAAAAAGTTTTAAATATGTATTGAAAAGTGACCATAAATTGCTAGTTTATATTAAGAGTATGTCTGTACGGAGACTTAATTGATTCAGTGTATATTATTGATATAATCATGTGAATCTTAAGTTAACCATATTATGGTTACCACAATCTTGTAAATAGTTACTATGACTATAATATGGTTAAAAAACTTTTAAAAAATTGAAATGATTACTGTAAACATGAACAATAGAGTGCTCCAAGATTGTATGGACGAAAAAAAATGTCTTATTACCCCAAGTGCTATTAAGGGTTAATTTTAATTTTTCTGCTGTTTTTGTAAAAACTAGACTTTGTGTTATATATTTCTTAGGTTTCATCAAAATCGGCCGAAAAATAAATAACATTTCGCTAAGTTTCCATGAGAAATTCCAAATATTGAAAAAATTGACCTTTGACCTTCACGATTTAAGGGTTAACGTTTTCCGATTTTAGTAAAACTTTCAGACTATATTTAAAATTTGCTGGAATATAATATTCTGAATAGCTTTTGCTTAAAAATCATAACAGTAAAGAAATTCGGCTCATTCGTCAAAATATGGGAAAAAAAATAGTTTTTCTCGAAAATCTCAAAATTTAAATCGCAGGTACGGAAAAACTATTGGAGGTATTTTCATACTTTTTTC
This sequence comes from Calliphora vicina, assembly GCF_958450345.1. Classification (NCBI taxonomy): domain Eukaryota; kingdom Metazoa; phylum Arthropoda; class Insecta; order Diptera; family Calliphoridae; genus Calliphora; species Calliphora vicina. The sequence goes on along the minus strand of NC_088780.1, from coordinate 142,991,951 downwards.
ATATTTTTATTCCCTATTATGTTCACAATAAATCCCAATGTGATGATCACAAAATTTTGAAATACAAAATTTTTAAAAATTTGAAAATGGAGTTTTGAAACTGCCGTTAAAAAAATTATTTTTTTGGTCATACGAATAGGTTAACGGTATCCTACGAAGACAAAAACTCATATACAAGTAAATATGGATATATTCTAAGTAAAAATGTACTTTTATTTTAATATTTCGCAAAATATGTTAATTTTGTTTCTACATTTTTTGTTCTAGTTGCCTGAGAGACGTTAATGGCCTGGCGATTTTTTAATAACTTTAAAATTTTTCAACCAATTTTTGTCTTTTATATCTTATTAGAACGACAATTACGTGTACATTTCGATTCTTTTAAATGAAATTGCAAAAGTAATTATTTAATGCCAAAATTTTTACAAAAACTGAAAAAATTGCATTTTTTCCCCTTGTAAATGCACATTAAAACTTCAGCGTCGTTGCGGCACCAGTTAGCGTTATCATATCATCCTAATATTTTACACAACGTGTTTCTACAATACATAGAACCATTCTAGAGGGGGCGACGGTCAAAATTCGCAATTTTATTTTTTTGGAGCACTCTAATGAACAAATATATTTTTTCTCTGCGTGTGTGCGTGCTATAGTGTTTGTCATCAGATAAGTTTCGCTTCCATAATGCAGTGTAGATTTTACGCAAGCATTGAATATGCGGATCTTCGTGTTTTGTGATATTTGTGGTGCCCTCCACGTTTTATTTAGGTGACCAAATAATGATATTTTTAGTCTACTAGACACATCTTTCTCCACACCACTATCTATTGACATCATGCATCCCAGATATCAAAAATGTTTTACATATTTAATCATGTGGTTTTGTATTCTGAATTGGTTATCGGTGACGTTATTAACTCGCATTGCATGTATATTTTCAATGTTTATTTCTAAACCAACGGCCCTTGCTAACTTGACTAAATCATCCACATGTCGTTGTATTTGTGAGAAATGAGGCAGATATCGTCTCCGAAATCCAAGTCTTCCAAATGTTTGCGAAAGTCCCACACAATACCCCATTTCTTAGCGCATAGTTTTAACATTATCTAATCAAGTACCACGGCAAAAAGCAATGAAGAAAGAGGGCTATCCTGATTCACCCCTGCGTTTGTTCTGAAGGATTCACTTTGATTTGGCATACATAGCCATGGAGTACATATCCATGCGCATTAATTAATGTGTTCCATATTGTGCCACGTCTTATAAAAACAAATGCTTTTCTAAAGTCCACAACGACTAAATAAAGCAGTGTGCGCCACCTTTACAGACTGTTATATTATGACACGAAGAGTATTTGTTTGATCTAAACAATTCCGATGTGGCCGAAAATCTGCCTGTTCGTCTCGCAGTGTCAATTATTTATTGTTATAATATTACCTTATAAATAGTGTTAAGCAGGGTGATATCTCTCCAGTTATCGCAGTTGGTCAAATCTTTTTTTCTTTGGAAGCTTAATGATGGCTCTTTTTGTCCATGTTTTAGGAAACTGTTCATTTGCCAAGCATCACGAATATAAGGTTGTAAAAAGTCAGCTGAAGGAGCTCAGGCGGATGCCATCTTCGCTAGGTGCTTTGTTTTTTAACTTTTAAAAGAGCACATGTAATTTCATCGAAAATGAAATCATCGTCAGATATTATTTGGTTTGCAATATTAGTTGCTACGAAAGAGGATGAGGGGTTTTCTAAGATGTTGTCTTCAGCGATATTGCTTTAGAAATGTTGCTTCCATCGACGAGTTTAATATTCTAGATTGGTAAGTAGCTGTGGCACGGTGTGGCTAATATTTTGATTCGAAAGTTGACCTATTAGTTGATTGAGCTCTTTCATATTATTCATTCTTGCAGCTGTTTCTGTTTCAATGACTGTGTTTCCGAAGTATTTTCTTTTGTCTTATCGAGCTGATGTCTTAACGGCCTTTACTACAGTGTTGTGTTGTGGTTTTAGATTTTGGTCTTCCCATGGCTGTTGCTTTAAGCTATTTCTTTACTGTATTAAATTCCAGGTGATATCCATATTTTTTTTTGTTGTTTTTATGTGAAAATAAGTATGAATAATGAAGATAAGTAATACATTTTTACTAAAAAGTAAAAAGACCAACAGAAACAACATAAATATCAATAAGAAAAAACATTTTCCCGTGAGACAGTGATTTAAATCAAAATAAAAAATCGGAAGAAAATAGGTTTGCAAAAATTCAAATAAAAATCGAAAATCGTAAAAAACCGTTTCGCTGAATTTATATGAGGCTTTTAAAATTTTTTGAAAAAATTATAAAAGTTCCAATATGTTTGGACTTACACGATAATTTTACATTTGAAGACCTTTCACATGATACTAATATTTCATAGGTTTCATTTGAGAGAAATATAATAAAAATAAACTAAAATCTTAAAAAAGAAGGAGCTGAACCCAGGGCATACATTTTGAGAAACAGTGTGAATGAATTAAACTTTTATTTGAGTTGGAGACATCAAAAACTTTCTACTTTGGGGCCACTCTAATGTACATATACAATTGGAATTGATTTGTTGATTACCCTGATCTATTTCCCTTCTATTTTACACAAAATCCTGACAAGTAATAACTAATGCCCTTAAGTAATAAAATATATTATTCAATGTGCAACAATCAATATCCAGCGATATCATCATCAAAATCATATATTCATTGTAATGCAACTCGTTTCATATTTAGATATGTATCATATTTATTAATATGTATCATAGATTGTTGTAATGCCAAGACAAACTGACAAATTGCATATTATTTAATTAATAAGCAACTCATCACTAAAACACTTGTTGTTTAATTGAAACTCCGCCTCAACAATAAAATTTTGCAAAATTTTAGTTTGTCATGCAATCAACAACAACGACAAATCGAATGCATTCAGACACAATAGAAATACAATCAATAATGAATATTTATTAAAAAATAAAATTTCAAATCGATAAAATATGTATGCAAATTTAACCAGCAATAATACTAGAGGAATTGTAATTACAATAGAGCAGCAATGCTCGAATGTAACAAATTATTTAGTAGTCATTTGTATTGGTCATAGAAACAACTGCAAACATGATTTATTATTGTAGTAAGTACTACAACGACTTGTATGAAAAAGAAACTAAAAAAACCTATAAAATACTTGAAATTCCTAATAAAGCAATCAGAATTGTAAATTCACATTGCATACGAACTAGCAGAAATTGTGAAAAACGAGTGTGAAATAATACAAACTATAAAGCTCAAAAGGAGTAAAAAATAGAAAAATATTACAAAAGAAAAAAGTTAAAAATTCAAATTCGAAATATGAAAAAAGAAATTTTAATTGAGGCCGCTGCCTCAGTACTTGTTGTCCTGATATTGATGCCGATTTTAAGTTTTGCACAAAAACCACGACGCGATGAGAATGTAAACTGGACAATTTCATTATTTTACACTTTCGAAAAAAAACAAACTAAAACTAAATGTGTACAAAATATACTGAAATATCTTTAAAAAAACAAATAACCCCCAAACTGTGCAATCAGTGCATTTGACAAAAATGGAAACGGAAATTCATTTGCACAATTCTGATAAATTTGCGCGACAATTTAGAGTCGCAAATCTGAACTGATTTATTGAATCCGCGAATTTTTGTTTACTTATAACACTATGCAACAAATGAAGACTTTTGGAATAACACAAGATCATGACAGTATAGGTTCGACTCTACTACCAAAGGGTAGTAAAACCCTATACTCAGTTTGTCCATTTTGGTGACCGTTTTTTTTTATGGGCCCTTAAATTTTCTGAAAATCAGTGGGGCCTCTAAAAAAGGTGTCATCAGTTTTTGGTTAACAGCTAATTCAGACTTTGTGATACGGCTTAACTTTATATGGCCATAATATAGGTAAGAGTCCGCCAAATAAATTGTGTTAAATGTTTTTTCCAAAAAATAGCTTTTTCGTGCACTTTTGTTGAAAAAATATAGGAAGAAACATTTTTTTTTTACTTTTTTTAGAATAACTTCCAGGGACTCCTAATTTTTCAATAACAATATTTTACAAAGTTGTAGCTACGGTAAATCTGAATAACTCTTGTGAACATATCAATGCAATCCGAACATATCTAGGCATTCTAAATAGCTGTCAAAAATCACTTTGTAGCATAAACATTTTAGTTTTTTACTATTTTTTGACTCTAAAACAAAAATTGTTTGTTAAAAATTTATGTTCGAGTGCATACTTCTCTATTGTGCTGGAACAACGAAGAATGAGCAAATCATTATCGGTATGATCCGGGCGCATCACTTTATCCAATCTTGATCACGCAAGACCGGCTTGATGCAAGATATGAAAAAACATTAAAATTTTTGAAAGTGGGCATGGTTTGTGGAGCTTCTGAAGAGTAAATATAAGATTTTTATATAAGTGGTGGAAACCTTATGACTTGTAGATTAACATTTTGGTGAAATGAATTATTTTAGAAAATTGCCCACTTTTACGTTATTTACAGTATGATAGATAGTATGATAGCTATACAAATATGTCGAGTTTCTGAGGACCGGTGCTTTGCGTTTTTAGAATTTTTTACTCAAACCTAAAATTTTGTTTCAAAATTGGCAAAGTTTGGATAGGGCTGGGGGCACAATGTCCGCTTAAGTTAGTCAAATTTTACTTTATACGTTTTTGCGTTAAGTTCTCTTCCCAAATCATAAAAAAATTTATATATCCACGAAGAAAATTAGTTTTTTATAAAAGAAAAAATATGGGGACTTTTTTGGGAAAAAACTTAAAAAACACGCATACTAAGTTGAAATATATAAAAAGATGCTTCAACTTTGGATGCGTGTAACTTTTTATAGGGACGAAATAATTGTTATCAGGTTTGTTTTATTTTCTTTAGAATTTTATCGCAAATATACGTCATATATAAAAAACAAATTTCGACCTTTCGTAGGCCCATCTATAAAATACAAAAAAAAAGATCGAGCAAAATTTAAAAAAAAAATTAAACCTAAATATCTCTTGAACTAAAAGAGATAACCTACAGATAAAAGCATATTTTTGTAGAGAGGACTATCTATATTTTTAATTTCAGCATATTCGGATCACAAATGGCTTTTTGGCGATTTTTTTTAAATGTGTCACATTAAGGGTCCACTCACTGATCACCATTCCGAACACCTCAGCCGAGTAAATAATACAGCACAACATAGACGTGTGGACTTGATCATACTATTTTAACAAAAAATCTTTGTTTTAGAGTCAAAAAATAGTAAAAACGAAAATTGTTAAGGTACAAAGTGATCTTTATGTGCTATTTAGAGTGACTAGACACGTTCAGAATGCATTGATATGTTCTCAAGAGTTGTTCAACTTTACAAGTTATTCTAAAAAAAGTAAAAAAAAAATTTTTCTTCCTACATTTTTTCAATATAAGTGCACGAAAAAGCTACTTTTTGGAAAACGATTTTAACAAAATTTATTTGGCTATATTATTGGCATATAAAGATAAGCCGTATCACAAAGTCTGAATTAGCTGTTAACCAAAAACTGATGACACCTTTTTTAGAGGTCCCACTGATTTTCAGAAACTTTGGGGGCCCATAAAAAAAAATCGGTCACTAAAATGGACAAACTGAGTATAGGGTTTTATTACACTTTGGTAGTAGAGTCGAACCTACATATATAGTCATAATCGTATGTTTTTTTCACGGTTGCACTGTGTAATCAATTAAATATAAATCTATCTATATAAAGAAAAATCAAATGTCGTTCGTTGGTAATTGCATCAGTAGAGAACGTCCGGTCCGATTTAGACAAATTTAGAAAAAATTTTAATTTAACGGAATGAAAAATTTACCACGCCCACTTCTACGCTCACTTTTTTCGATTTATCTAAAATCGGAAAACGGCTTCATCGATTTGGCTAATTTTTTGTTTAAATGATCATAGTAATCCAATTTAAGTTTTTACTGCAAATTCGATATATCTAAATTCGCTAATAACTTGGCCAATAAGCGTTGAATCGAGAAAAGGACCTCGATCTGTGATAGGGTTGCCAGCCGGGCTGGACTTGGCTGGATTGTCCAGCTTTTTTGATGCCTGTCCAGTTTCAAGCTAAAATTGAATTTGTCCAGCTAAATATAAATTTTCGACAATAATATCGGTGGCATGTCATAGTGTCCAAAAGATGACATTATGTCCATGGACATTATGTCATTTTGGTAGTGTCATAATGTCCATGTGTAAAGTGTCGTAAAGTCCATGGACATAATGACACTTTTGGAGTGACATAATGTCCATGATATTTAAACAATAATTTAAGTATTTATGTTTTAATTTAACTTCTATCGAATTTACCGTTGTAAATTTAAAGTAGTAATAAGACGATAGCTGCGATATTTAGTTATCTGTTATCTGAATTTTGTGGAGTTCAGACGTCACAAATTTAAAGTTTAAAAAAGTAAAAGTGTTTAAATGGGTAATGTAAAATATAAATATGAATTTAGGAATAAATTTGACAAAAAAAGAGAGTTCAATAAAAAATTTAAGAACTTTCACTTCAAAAAAATACTTTTGAATAATTTATTTACAAGAAAGGCTTTATTTAGCGAAGCCGCGTTCTATGGAGAAGAAAGTCCCTAAGAGCGGCCGTAGGCCGCCACGCAGAAAAACTTTATTTACAAAGACAAGTTTTTTGCACTCAGTAGCATGGCGAGCAACTATTCGGTATCGCAGAAAAAGGTATTTCTTATTGGCGGCCTGCGGCCGCTTTTATGGGCTTTCTCCTCCATGGAACGCGACAGGCGGCTTCGCTACATGAAGTTTTCTAATATATGAAAATATAAACTGTTACTAGGATCAAAAATTTTATAAAAATTAGTTTTTCTGAACAAAATTTGGACATTATGACACTTTCAAAAGTGTCATAATATCCATAAGCAAAGTGACATAGTGTCCATGGACATTATGACACTACCGAAATGACATAATGTCCATGGACATAATGTCACTTTATGGGGTGTCATAATGTCCATGGACATTATGTCAATGGACACTGTGACATGCCACCATAATATCCATAAATGAAAATTTACTCTAACACAGGTCAACAGGAAAAAAGTATTCACTAATCGCTATATCGATTTGATGGTTACCTAAGTAGTTCTAATTCTATTGATAGATTTTTTTTTCTAAAATTGTGAATTTTTTTAGATGTTTCTCCACATAATTTATGATAACTTAAAAAGGGTTAGTCCGATATTACTGAAGTTATGTATTGCGTTTTAATCGGCTTAGTAGTTTCGGAGTTATAATAACAAATGGAAGCAAAAAATATATTTTTAAGTTAAAATACCAAATTTTTGTGTCTTAAACTATATAAAACGGCAGAAATTGTTCAGGTTTATTACTTTGTCACAAAAGCGTATATAATATCAAAAAAATGATATATCGAACATCAAAATCTATTCATTATTTTCGAATTTATTCACAATTAAGTAAATTCGCTCATTTCAAAAAATGTTACTTTTTTAAGATATACATAATATTGAGTAATTAATGTTCTTCTTTCGATTGACTGAATTTTGAAAACATTTTCCCCATGCTATGTTCAATTTTTCACATATATATTGCGTTTCAATCGGCTCAGTAGTTTCGGAGTTATAATAACAAATTGAAGCAAAAAATATATTTTTTACGTGAAAATAATTTTTTTTTTTTTTGTTTTAAAAAAATCATGAAAAATCGAAAACGGGAGAAATTGTTCAGATTTATTGCTTTATCGCAAAGCCACATATAATAGAAACAAAATGAGATATCGATCATAAATATTGATGGATTCTTTTCGAATTTATTCACAATTAAGTGAATTCGCTCATTTTCCTAGTTTTTTTTTACGTAGCACCGTAAGAAAAATATTTACACAAAAACTAAATTAACATTTTCTCGGTCATATTTTTAATGTCCAGCTTTTTGCGAATCTGAATCTGGCAGCCCTAATCTGTGATCACTCATATTTTTGACAAAAATTCGATTTTTTATATAAAAACTCAAATTCAAATATCCAAATTCGCTAATAGCTTGGCCAATAAGAGTTTAATCAAGAAAAAGAGCTCGATCTGTGATCACTCATATTTCTGACATAAAAACTCAAAATATCTAAATTCGCTAATAACTTGGAAAATAAGCGTTGAATCAAGAAAACGACCTCGATCTGTGATCACTTATATTTCTGACCAAAATTCGATTTTTTATATAAAAACTCAAAATATCTAAATTCACTAATAACTTGGAAAATAAGCGCTGAATCAAGAAAACGACCTCGATCTGTAATCACTCATATTTCTGACCAAAAATCGATTTTTTATATAAAAAGTCAAAATAGATTCGCTGATAACTTGGAAAATAAACGTTTAATCAAGAAAAGCAACTCGATTTGTGATCACGCATTTTTCGGACTAAATTCGATTACTTTAAAAACTCAAAATATGTACATGTTACTAGACTTAGGTTTCTGACAACAAACTTATGTTCTTTGTCTCTCAGTAGCGCTTCTATTGTATGTTTTATTCTATGTCCTATATGAATAAAAATTATCATTCAATAATAACTTTTTTTTAACTATTTTTACCCTTTTCAAACCGCTTCTCACAAATTCACAAATCGAACACAAGCATTTTTTTAACTTGGACAGGACATCGTCTGTCGGGTCAGCTAGTATTGTATAAATGTATGACTTTGAAACAGAACGTTGAACTAAAACAACACAATTTTCCAAACTAGGTTTACCATCGTTTGTTCCAAAGATTTTGCTTTCAATATACATAAATTTTTAGAATTAAAATTTATACAATTTAGAAAAACTATTTTTAAAGCTTTTGTTCAATTTAATTTTAATTGAAATTTATATGAAATACAAACAGTCAATTGTAAATCGCACAAAATTAAAAAAAGATTGCTCATTGAAACAAATTTGTCCAATTTTAAGCGTTTAAATGAGTATAAATTTTCAAATTTTCATCATTAAAAACAAAACTTATTTCTCTTTTAGCAGAAGATAAGTACATACATATACATATATTTAGAAAACTCTTTGACAATTCATCCCAAATACATTTCTTCTAACCCACAACCACAGAATACGCTTGAAACCTTTTCGAGTTTTATTTTTTTGGTGATTGTTGAACATAGACTGGGGGTGTAATTTTCGTTTTTCATTTTGCTCAATTGATACTCGTACTTAAATAAAATGAAGCCAGTGGCCAATATTGATTTCAATCTTAATTAACTTTTACACATTTGCAAGTATTTTTATTTTTTTTCTTTTTTACTACCAACACTTAATACCTACAGATACAATATGATTTTCGTTTTTGTAGGAGGTGTGTATTCTGTGAACTGTCCACAATTTGAGGTTTCTGCTAAATAAAATTAAAGCAAACGAAATACCCAAGATTTTCAATATTTTGTATCTGCATTTATTAGTTTCTCATTTGTTATTTTCATTAAGTGTATGGTTTGTGTCTGTATTTAATATGTTTTTTGAAATTTGTTTCTATTTTAGTATCCACCCCCAGATTTCTTAAAGAGATTCAGCATCATTCATGATGTTTGTGTGGAAAAGACAGGAGTAGCAGAAGGTATGAGGAAAATTGTGTTTAGCTGCTTTAAACAAATTTCAGTAGAATGTTTAATTAATTTCTTTAAATTAAAAACATTTCATTTGTTTTGTTTTTCTTGGTATTTTTTATTTTTTTATTTATCTAATGTAGCTGCTATTAAGGAATTTAGTGATGGTGATATACATGAGGATTCCGCCTTGAAATGTTATATGAACTGTATTTTCCATGAGGTGAATGCGGTCGATGACGATGGCGAAGTGCACTACGATAAAATGAAACGTTTAATACCAGACAATTTAAAGGAATTTATTCAGCCTATTGTGGATGCTTGTGAATCACATATACCCCAAGGCGGTACTCAATGTGATAGAGCCTGGTCGTGGCATGTCTGTTTCAAAAACACTGATCCTGTGGTAAGCAAATAGCCAATACAGATATTGAAATTCATTCATGTTGAAATGAACATTAAATTAATTTTTTCTTTTTTTTTCCTTTAGCATTATTTTTTAGTTTGAAGATATTTTTTTATTTTATATACATATTTACCAACATTATTTTACATGGGCCTGGTATTGAATATAGATACATATTCATATAAATAAAAATAGATTTAAGATATACATATTTTTTAGAGAAATTTAACTATGTATTTGCTTGGTAAATGGAAGACAATAATAAATATGAATTTAAAGTTTAACTTACTTTAGTATTTCTGGTATATATTTACATATTTAAGCAGAACAAACAGAAATGGATGAAATGATTCGCCATATTCATAAATATTTAAAGTAGAATTTCCATTAAACCGAAGAATTTTAAAACAGCGGTTTCGGTTTAAAAAAATATAAAAAAATATAATATATCTTTTTGGGCAAGCCATTTGCAGTTGTGGCAAAAGAAGTGAATCATTGTGACATCAGGCATGATAAACACAGAAATATATATTGCGAAGTGTCTACAAAAACGATTTTTACCTTTCCTAAAACATTACAGAGTGTCTTCATATTTTTGGCCCTATACCACTTGAGAGGTATTCAAACAATAATGTCAATTTTGTAAGAGAGGCAAATCCACCCAACTGGAAAGTTACTGGGCTCTTGTATAAAAATAATTAAAGAACGCAGAAAAGTATCCCAGGATATATCCGATTTTAAGCAACTATAAAAACTATAAAATCTTTTATGGGAGGATTTCCAGGAAAAGTGGAAGTGGGTTAACCCACATTAAAAGGAATTATTTTAAAAGTTTAAACAATACATACATTGAATATAAATATGTAACTAAATGTATAATACTTGTTTTAATTATCGGTTTATTAATTAAATTTCAACCAAAAATGGTCAAATGGACTTTCTGATATGAAACAGAAAATGTTTCAGGTTTTGGTAGGCAAAATTTCTATTTACCCCCTCTGGATCCGCACTAGGGTTGCCAGACGGCCGGGAATGGCCTGGATTGTCCAGTTTTTTGTGTCTCGTCCAGTTTCCAGATAAAACATAATTTGTCCAGTTAAAAAATAATTTCTTTCATTTAGCAAAATATTTGTTTATTAATATTTTATACAGATACAATTTGTACAGTTCTACAATTGTGATTGCAAATGTATAGTCAGTTGTATTTTTTCCTTACAGTGATTACTACCTAGCGAGCAACCGACCGATTAATATATCATTGGTCAGAAGTAATGAGGTAAAAATACCTCTTCAAAACGCTTGTCGAAAAGTCACATGGGAATTTGTTATAATAATGGTGAAGAATATATGGATGAAGGTTTGTCAGAGGCATATTTGTATTTGATGTATAACGTAATGCATGAATTTAGCCCTAGAAAGTGATTCCTTTACTATTATAGAACTGTACAGTGAGTAATCTTTTGAATTGCCGGTTAAAATATGGAAGCAAAGTTGTAACAATTTAAAAAAAGATTTCATCTCTCGAAACAAAACCTTTACAATTAGAAGCAAATCAATTTTTAAAAAATTATGTTGCGTACTTAGAGCAATGATATGATTTCGGAGACGAATCACTTCATAACAAAATTTAATTTTTAAATTTAAAACAATCCCTTTTATCGTGCGATAACTTATCAAAGCTTCCAAAGCTTTTGCCGCAAGATATTCCATGCTTTTTTTTGAATTTTTAACACTGCGATCTTTGACATTTTTTACATTGAAATATATACTCCGAAAATTTACCTTTAACCTTTTGGGAGCAAACAATTTTATTTACACAATTTAAATTACAACATCTTTGCATTTAAAATGGAATCAAAAATTATGTTGGAATTTGAGTAGTTTCAGTATTATGGGCAATTATTACGTGTATATAATTTTAGACAATTTGAACAATTTTTTAAATTTTCAAATCGCGATATTTTTGAAGTGGAAAGTGATAAATCCTTTGAAACCGTAATATGTGTGGTAATTTTGATTAAAATAGAAGATGCCAAATCCAAAAATTGCAGTTTTCTGTCCGTTTTGATATGGATCCTCCCACTTCTGATATTGAAACAAAATTTTAAAATTTGGATTACAATAAAACTAGAAATATCTTTATATATATAATTCTTTTGTACGTGTGTTAGTAACTAAACTCCTCCTTAACGGATTGGCCGATTTCGATGAAATTTGTTGTGTGTGTTTGAGTGGGACGCTGGATGGTTTAGATTCACAATTGACATATATACGAACAATGGGCATGGCCATACAAAGTAAACATTTATTATTGCATATATGGAGTACTGTTATAGTGAGAGTCTTCAAACATTGTGTGAGCTATGGCATAACAACGTTTGCCTTTTATGATATGCGCCATACGTTATTTTGAATTAATGTTTTCTAAATCCAAAATAACGTATCATCAATATAAATTTGTATGAAAAAATAAAATCTTAAATAAAAACGGAATTTTTAAAGATACTTATTTAATTTAAAAAAATGTACTTATTAAATTTTCATTAAGATTGCCTGAAAAAATTCTATTGCAACAAATTTATTAAAAAATATAAGGAAACTACCTGAAATAGGGTAAATACTATTTATTAATTAATTACTCAAACCGTTAACATTATTTTGTTTAAGAAAATCATGCACAACTTCGAATTTTTTGATGATACGTTGTTTTGCATTTTAGGTGACGATATGTATGTAGGACTGAATTTAACGTTTCTTTATTTTTTGTTATTTTTTTTAATTTATTTTTGTAAAAAAAAAAAACTTAGCTTAAATTTAAATTTTTTGAACTATAAGTGCATTTTTAAATTGTCCAGTTATTATTTAAAAATCCAGGTAAATTTTTCTTATGGTCCAGTTATTTGAATTTTGTTATCTGGCATCCCTAATCCGCACCTATACAAATTAGACCAAATATTTGATGTAATGTGTATACAATGAATATACAAAAATCACAAAAACATTAGATTTATTAATTTTAGTCCCAAATTTTAAAAAGCGGTTGACCGAGGGGTATAAACCGGATAAACCGGTTAACCAAAAATCCACACTTTAAATTAAGCGGTTCGCAAAAAACCGAAATTTCGAAGAAAAACCGAAGGTTAACTGGTTATTCGGTTTATAAACACTAGTATTCACACGAGTAGTGATCGTTCTATTAATCGAATAATTTCTTACGAATAATTATTCGAACAATTTAAAAATTACCATTTTCGAATAACGAATAATTAATACATATATTTAAATTTATTAAATTGCTTAAAATTTTTCATAATTCCAAATTTAAATAAGTAATAATGACTTACAAAATTTGTATTGTTTCTGAAATTCGACAAATAACTAAAGATAAAGCGAGCCTTTCGATCACTGTAAATCAGTGGTCCAATAACTCCTTCTATACATTTATAAATATTACTGCAAGAAGTTACAAATCTAAAAAAAAAGCCTTTAAAAATGTTTAATTTTGGACATAAACCAAAAATTTGAAACGGTTGTCGATATGTTGGCTAGTTAATTGTTTTGTAGATTGTTTGGGAGGGAATCTGATCAGAATATTTCTGATGAAAATTTAATGATGGACTTTGTCTTTAAGATTATTAATACTTGAATTGTTAACATTAACGTTATTTTTAGTTTTTTCTTTAACAAAAAAATGTTAATTATTCGAATAATTCGATTAATTTTAAACCTGTGATCGAATTATTCGAATAAGTTAAAATATTTTATTCGAATTATTTGTTTTATTCGAACAAGAGAAAAACGGAATAATATGAGTATCCTAATGAATACCTACTGATATGCCAATATTTTAATGTTTAATGAAACAATATTTGACTAAATTTAGTTTTATTTAACTTAATACAAGTATACGTGTTTTTTGGCTCACTCTTTATGTTGAATACTCGTAAAAGATAAATTTAATTATTTGCAAATAGTATAAGTATATATACACTTTTTGAAGTTAAATTATCAGGCGATTTGATCACTATTTTTAAATGAATTGATATGATTGTTTATTAGAAGGTTTCCGGATTAGAACGTTCCGTGCCTAGCAGAAAATAGTAGAATAACATTGCTACACCTAAAATATGCAGAGGTTCTCATATATAAATTATATTTATAGCTTCTATCGATCACTTTGTTTTAGAAAAATAAGAATATTCTTAAAGTTGCTACATCAAAATATCATTACAAAAAAAAAACAAAGCAGTAACTGTTACTGGTACTCGATATCTTTCTTACAAGACTGGATAATATTGCTGTGGACGACATGTGGTTTCAACAAGACGGTGGCACATGGCCAAAAGAACACGAAAAAATTAAATTACTGCATGAGACATTTCCTGGCATTGTACTTTCTTATCTCGGTGGTTATAATTTTCCACATAACTCGTTTTAGATTACTTTATATGATATGAAATCTATATGCTAATGACCCGTCCCGTCTCTTGAAGGAGGAAATTTAGCCCCATTTATAGAAATCTAAATTTCGTATATTCCCCCATAACCCGATGCACCCGTTGCACGTTGCATTTTATTGGAAAATCATATATATGTCAATTCAATTCTGTATTCAATTCAATATGGCTATAATTTTCATCGACGAAGAAATCACACAACGGCCAATAGAGTCTCTGGAGAACGTTATTGCTGTTCAATGAATATTTTGCCTATTGCCAAGTCATTAATTAAAAAATTAACATCATAACAAAAGGTAATCTTTAGAAAAAATTCAGGACAAAATTTTGCAGAGATCAATGGAAAAATTAGATTTCTATGCATGCTTTCCTACAATATATACCGATAGATTCCAAATTTCTGTAGATGTTATAGAATCATTTTTATCTCATGTACTTAAGGCCAACATTGACGGTTTGAGAAAAATACCAAATGACGAACACCTACTCAAAATTTGGTATAATTTTTAATAATTTCCAAACTTTGTTCGTGAACTTTACCAGGCAAAAACTATAAACCTCGACTTATATTTTGACATTGCTAGACCATAAGCAATTTCAGGAGACATAAGCTTAATAAATAACTCTTTGTTTAAAGAAATATGAGGTGATTTTAAAATGTATTAGATATTATAAATTGCTTTTTAGTTAGATCAGATATATATCGTCACCTAAAATGCAA
This sequence comes from Calliphora vicina, assembly GCF_958450345.1. Classification (NCBI taxonomy): domain Eukaryota; kingdom Metazoa; phylum Arthropoda; class Insecta; order Diptera; family Calliphoridae; genus Calliphora; species Calliphora vicina. The sequence goes on along the minus strand of NC_088780.1, from coordinate 142,976,688 downwards.
AATAACGTAACATCACTTTTCATAAGTTTATATGAGAAGCAAAAAACGATATAAAATGAAAAATACTTGAGATATTGAAACAAAATTTTCAAATCTGTATTACAGTGACTCTAGAAATATATTTTATGAAACAAACGTAATTTTTTCAAAGCACACTTTAAGTTATGTGGCTTACTTTTTTTAGAATTGTTATTTTTTGAAACAAAAAAAATGTTTATGAAAAAATCAAAACTTAAATAAAAATATTTTTGTTATTTTAAATAAAAGCAGTTTATATATACATTTTTAATAGTATTATGTTTTTTTTATTATAATTACTAACAACTACTTTTTTAAACTAAAAAAGGTTCTTCATTAAATTTTCATTAAGACTGCAAAATATATTCAATTGCAACAAATTTATTAAAAAAAAATTAGGATACTACCTAAAATAAGGTAAAAACGATTTATTAATTAAATACTCAATACGTTATTTTGTTTAAGAAAATCATATACTTGATGATACTTTAGTTTCAATTTTGGTTATAACTTCGTTATTTTTGATAGTAATGAATAGTAATGAAATCGTAATCAATAATAAAATCAATTTCGAATTTTTTGATGATACGTTGTTTTGCATTTTAGGTGACGATATGTATGTAGATAACTGACTAACAGATTTAAAAAATATTTAAAACAAAGGATTTTAGATATATAGTTGTTTGTCTCTCCTGTTAAAAAAATTACATAAAAATTTTTAAAGTTTTTAGCAAAACAATAGCAATCCTTAGTATATCTTTCTATACAATTATTTTGAGAATGTTTCACATTTTATGTTTCTAGTTATATAAACAAATTTTATACTAACAAAACGAAATTTTATAAAACTAAAAAATATATCATTTAAATTAAGAAGCAAAATGTGTTTGTATTATATAATAAGTTTGTTTAGTTATAAACAAAATTTTATTTTAATTAAAATGTTCAAAGTGTTTTGTCACTTGACCAAAAAAAAATAAACTTGTTTAGCTGGAAAGGTCTACATTGGCGCAAGCAATAATCAAATACAAAATTTTGCAGTTGGTATGATTGATTCGAATTTGCTCAACACTCATACGCCCCATGCACAACCAGTAAGGGAGTTTTTCAAATGTCTAGCTATTATTCTGAAACATTTATACAATAAAAATTTATTCCAAGCATTGGCCATTGTTACCTATGAACTTTTCCCATTTTTGTGGCAACATATGGTTTCCGAACTAAGAGAAATGTACAACTTTTGAGACCAAGAACGAATCAAGCCAATTTTGGATACGCTGTTTTAAATTGAATCGAATTTTAAAATTATGTTAATTTTTATTTTTTGCATGATTTGACTGGTAGAAGGATATTTAACAAATTAATTTCAAATATTTCATAAAAAATGTAACACAAGGTTTCTGAAGACAGCTGCAATAAACTCAGCTAAAAAAATTCACTTAATATTAGAAATTCCTCATATAATTTTATGCTATTTTCGATAAGTTAAGGGCAGCCTGCACAGCTCTGCTTATCTTTCAAAAGTAATAACAACATTATAAGTGTATTTTGGAAATTTTGTATTTATGTACAAGACTGAAATACAATTTTATTCTTTTCTTAAATACATATTTGTATAACATAACAACAAATTACTGATATAAGTTTAAAAAGTAATTTTATATTCGTCTGTGCAGAATCTCAATATGTAGTTTTGGCCTTGTATGGTGACTTAAATAAGTTATGATCCGTATTGTATAGAATTTGATTAGTTTCTTTAAACTTTAAAAGACTTATGTCGAACTATATGTATATAACAAATATTGCCCATTTTCAACACCATATAGACATTATTAACAGAGAGAGATTTGTGGAAAATTTCACCAAGATAGCTCTTTTCGTTTGGGCGCTATCGTGTTTTCAACAGACAGACAGACAGGCGGACGGACACACCTAGATCCTCTTAGAATATTATGAGGACCCAGGCTTGTTGGTTCTACGACCAATATTTGCATATGTTACAAACGGAATGACAAATTCAATATACACTTCATCTTTTTTGATGATGGGTATAAAAACTAACAAATATATACATTAAATGGATTACTTCTTTTAAGACAATTTTAATTTAATTAATGTGTTAATTGTGCTTACACAAAAGATCATTCAAGTAAAAAATTTAATAATATTTTTTTTTTAATTTTTTAGTTTATTTATGAAAGTAAATAACAATTATGAAACTGAACAAACATGAGTACAAAATACCAACAGAGAAAGAATTTATTTTATAATTGAGTTATGAAATTTACAAAATCGGATAAAATGTTGTTCAAATTGGAACCTATTACAAAATTTTTAAATTCAAACAATAAATTTCGGAAAAACTATTTTTTTTTTTCAATTAAAAAAATATGGCATTGAATAATTATAAATAAGTTACAATATGAGACAAAAAAAAACTAAAGTAGAAATACCAGGAAAGTAATACTATTTTTCTGATAGGCTTTATCGAGTACAATAAGAATATGTTTTTGAAATTTGCAAAACACCTCCAAAATCTTGAGTTACGGGTAAAAAAATGGTTTTTCATACCTTTAACCCTTTGACGACGAAGAGTTTTCCGCTGGTAATTTTTAAAAGCGTCGTCAAAGGTAAAAATTTGGGAACCTAAAGCGGTCAAAGAATTTTTAATTAAACTCCAGACAATCAAAATTACGTTTCGAAAGCTTATACCGACCTTGATTGCATATACGGGCAGGTTTTATACCCAAAAGATATTTTAGAATACAGTATGAGAGTTCGACACACTAATACAGTACATAATTTCCCAAACGAAACGTTTTGTGAGCAGAATGGTAGAAAATTTTCCATAAGTGAAGCAGATTGAAAGCAATGAGTATCCATAAATTGGCAGAAATAAGATTGTACTCGTCTACGATGGAATATATTCAGTACCGTTTATGTCCAAGGTTATGATTCGAGGTAGTTTTGAAAGTATTCTTTCAAGCTTACATTTTGCTATCAATGCTGAACAGCTAACCCGTCGACCAATTATACCATTGAGCCTTAAAAATACGACCAGTAATAAATCATTTCAACTCAGCATTTGGAAATACTTTGACCCAAGGCAAATACTTATCAGTCTTTATACGAGCCGCAGTATATGAAAGACAAACCCATAAGCTTGGGTGTAGTTACGAGTTTAAATTGGTTATTTATATAAAACTGATATATATATACACAGGCAAAAACGCAGAAAGAGGTTGACATTGGCGAATCCGTGGTTCAAGACATGACAGAAGACCTGGAAAATGTTATATTTCGACAACATTTCCAATAATCCAATATTATTATATAAACTTATGATCAATCGAAGATCAGATTTTATGATCGTCTGTTTTTTGATGACTGTAGCTGGACATTATCAAACAAGATAGAATGGAGGAGTCAGGACAAAAAACTGAATTGACAGTCGAACAAACACAATTTGTTTCGCATGTAAAAAATAAAAGTGCTTTACTGGAACAGAAATTGTTTTGAATTTTATCACAAATAAGTTCGATTTTGATTTAGATTTTATGAACCATATACAAGATCTCATAATTTTAAATTAATATTTAGTGTTTTTTTAAATGTTTTTTACTGAATTGTTTGTTATTTCATTGTTTATCAATTATAAAATATTAAATAAAATAAAAAAAATTTAAAGAAAAAACTCCTTTATTTTTACCTTTGACGACGAATGGGACACATATGTCCCATCATATTTTCAGTCCCCCCGGAAAAAGTATAGAACCGATTCAAAATGCGTTGGTCAATAAATTTACGTAAGGCATTGGTACATCTAATACTAAAAGTTTATCCAACAGCATCAATTAGAACTCGAGATATAAGAAAACTAAAATTGTCAAAAAAAATATACGAATTTCTGACTTTGAGAATCCCTTAAGCCAAACTTAAACAACATAACCTTAGTATTAAAGAACACATTTGTTTTTTATCGAACAACACAGCTTAGATCAAAATCCAATGAAAATTTTGGCTGTAATGACGATAAAAGCAAAGGGTTAAGCACTTATAAGCCATTAACTATGCTGATTCTCAACCAATTTAAATTTTTTAAACGGATTTAAAAAAGGAAACTGTGGTCTTTCCAATGGTAAATATATTATTTAAGTATTTTGATATTATTTGTGTGCATTTCTTCAGTAAACTTATTTTAGTTATTATTTTTCACCATTTTCCAACTTTGAAGAATATTTTACATAGTATTTTATAAAGGAACCGTACTATTTATGCATTGATTTAAAAAAAAAAGTTTATTTATGCCTAAAACGCAATATTGCTTTTAAAAATCCATTGGAAATTGACAAAGTTATTAGCTATTAAGCTATATCTTAACTTTTGTAATTTTTTTAATTTAACTTTTTTTTCTTTTATTTATCAAAAAAAATTATTAACTTTAACTGCAAATAAACAAACAGTTAATAAAATACATTTGGGTGTTTTGGACGTTGCAAACATCTGCACAAACGCATTATAACCTCCCCACTATGGTGGTGTAGGATCTAATAACCAAATTCAGCAATTAAGCAAGTAATTAATGTATCCCTTATAGACAGTAATTGTCACTATTGTCTGATCACTTGGCTGACTCCAATTTATATATTTTGGATCATTTGACACGTATTTGCTCTATGTAGTGCAGATAGTAGTAGAAGTAGTAGATACTTTATACATCCAATGAAATCTAACATGAAGACAATTGTCACATACATATGAGAATTCGACGATAACAACAAACACCTTCATTGCTGGCTTGCTTTGTTGTTTTATCCGAAATGTCAGTATTAAAATAAAAACGTTTATAGAATCCATCAAAATATTTATTGAAAATAAAATTAGTTTCAGGCATACGCTTGTTTGAAAATATTTTAGCAATAATTCGTCCTCTGCAATAATTCTCTAATTTTTACAAATTCTGGTCAACCTAATTTTTCCCACAAATTTTAAAATAACGAAAAACAGTTTTGAATAAAATCCAAACTGCGACTATATATTAGGCGTGTTTAAACGCCCTAGTAAACTTTATTTAGGCTTTTTATGCATTGCATTTTCAACTGAAATAGAAGAAATTGTATGCACATTGAATGATGAATATTTTTCGAATAACAACGACATCAAAAAACTTTTAATTAAACAATGTATTTTTCCTACATCTTTTTTGCTGCTATGTTTTTTCAACATGTACTTAGTTTTTTTTTGGTTTTTTATTACTATTGCCAAAATGGATGAAGACTTAAAACATATTGAAACACTTGAAAAATACCCTACAATACAAAGCATTAGTAGTATTAATATATGTATATAATCTGTTTGAATTTATAATTTTGTATCTTTTATATTGTTATAGGCAAATTAACAAATATTGTTAATAATAAAGATCTACAAAAATATATAAGTAAAATTTGTATCCTTATAACAAAAATTCTTTACAAATTACTCTTCAACATTATTTTAGTATTTATTTAGTTATTTGAAACCCAGACCGACAATCAAATAACATTTAGTCAACTTAAGCTATTTGGTCTTCCTGGATTGTAGCAACAAACCCTGGCAACATATAACTTCCCACACCCCCTCCTGACCACAGTATGGCGTATGGAATTAAAATGTTTCGGAAATGGAAGCTAGTAAAATATTTTGTAAACACTAACATTTCTTCTTATGGATGGGTGGTGTTGCTGTTGACTGAGTAAAGTTCATTAGTTGCCCAAAAGTCCATTTTTTTGTTTCTTTCATTTACAGCCTCAGCACGAATTTGTTGGTAGGCTTCATTTGCCAAAAAAAAAAATAAAGAACCAAGAAGGAGATGAAGAAATAAACAAGAGAAAAAACAACATTAGAGACGCATTTAAATTAAATTTAATTATACAATTTATTTTTTTTGCTTTTTTTCTGCGTTAAAATCTAAACAGTAACAGCATAAACAAAACTAACTTAACTTATATTCTAAAAAGTTGTGAAAATGTTGTTGCGAATACGTAAATGAAATATAAGGCATGTGGTAATAAAAACTTTACACTACCTCCCCCACTCCCACTCTAACGCCCCGTACACTATGCAACTTTTTAAAATCACAACAACACTCTTTAAAAACAAAATGGAAAAAATTATTTCCACGTATATGTGTACTGATACTGCCGCTGTACGGAATTGCAAACAAAAAAGTTTTAATAGGGGAAGTAAAATGACAGTAAAACTAAATCCCCAACAAACTACATTCAAATTCTACTTGAAAATGAAGATGCAAGAGATAGTGAAAACAACAGTAGCTGTAGTAATAACAAAGAGTTTGTCAATAAGTTATGTTAGAAATTCACTTATGCCATATAAGGAGAATCGTTGAAACTGATTTCAGGTGGCTTGTATTTCTTTCGTGTTTCGAAATGTAAAAAAAAATTATTGATACGAATGGTAGACAATACCAAAGGGTTATATGAAAAATTTTAAACGTTGCCTTATGTTTTTTCTCAAGCCGATTTGAAAGAATTTAATATATGGGGTATTTCATGTCAACTGAACCAACTCTTGAAATCGATGTCTTCCGATCGGGATGAAATTATCATTTTTTTTTGTTCAAAAAAAAGCTTAGGTCTATTCCTTTAAGACCTTTTTTGTCTGTTAGTGGGATGCGAATGGGATGTACTTATATCAAATGTCTTGAGTTACAAAATATTTATTTTGATAGATATTCCACACGCATCCCACTAAGCGATCAATAAGGTCGTCAAGAAAAGACCTAAGCTTTCGTTTGACCAAAAAAAATAACAAAACGGCCCACAAGTCAAAAAAGTTTTTGATTTCAAATTCAATAATTTTTTTATTTCTTTTTTTTTTGAAAGATTGAAGAAATAGCTATCTAAACTATTTGGGACACATTTTGCTAAGAGCAATAGGTAATAAGTTACATGGATGAGAAAAAAAAACTGTTTGGCCAACATGTCAAATGTCAGAGAGTTCACGACCGATCTTGTTGAAAATTTGCGTGTGAATTACTATCCAATAGAACTAACCTTCATACCGATAGGAAGTCATCAATTTCAAAAGTTTGTTCATTTGACATGAAATCCCACATATATAAAATACAAAAAAATGTTTCCGACTCTGAAACCAAACTAGTTTCATTAGAAAGAAAATTTTTTTAAGATTATTTTAGACACCTAACACTCTGCAGTAGGTCCATTCGTAAAGCCTATTTTTGAATTTTCACATGAAGATTGTTTTCAAACTCAACAACAGCTTGCAAAATCATGTTGAGCTACAAAAGGAAGAAATTGGGTAACATACGAATTGAAGCCGAGAGACTTTGAAAAACAATTTTGGAGGTCCGAAAGTATGTTTGCACCGAATCATTACACAGAAAAAACTACTTCTTAAACCGTTTCAATTCAAATATTGAACTGGTTGCAATTATTTCATAATTAAATCAAGTATTCATTTGCTCAAAAACAAAATTTCTTTATATACAATTTTCTTGATTACAATTTCTTGATATACAATTTTCGTTATTGGTTGAATTTCAAATACAAAAATTATTGAATAGCTACTTTTTGTAATTGAAAAAACAAAAAATAACAAAAATGTGTTTTCAATTACGAAAATTATCTATTCAATAATTTTTGTATTTGAAATTCAACCAATAACGAAAATTGTATATTCAATTGTCAAAATAATCAAATTCAAAACTCAAAATTCAATAGAAAATATCAAGAAATTTTGTTTATCAGCAAATGAATACTTGATTTAATTATGAAATAATTGAAACCAGTTCAATATGGGATAAATGTTTGAATTGAAATATAATTTTTTCTGTCTACTTGCGATGAAAAATGGATCCAGTACTATAACCCGAAAAAGAAGAGTTCGCATGTGAGGACAACCAGCTGAATCGACACCAAATATCAATGGCGCAAAAGTAATGCTCTGTATTTGGTGGGAGCAAAAGGGTCCTATCTATTGCAGCCAGCCATGAAACAACGCTAGGTCACATGTTGTTATACATATTAAAAACTATTTAGAATGAAGTGGTTGGGAAGTTTTGCCTCACCCGCTTTATAGTCCAGACCGAGCCCCGTTGTTTCGATCACTGCATAATGCTCTCTTTGGGATACGCTTCACTTTGGAACAGAGTATCCGATATTGACTTGATTCTTTCTTGGATTTAGAAGATGATCTGTCTTCTTGGATCGGAATCCATATGTTGCCAGAAACATGGGAAAAGGTCATAGATAACAAATTTTAATAAATTTACTAATATTAAATTTTTAAGTTATACACCCAATTTTTTTTTAAAACTAATACAAGACCTTACGACACTCAATATTAGACACGAACCGGATGATATACGTCTGAAACAATAAATTAAATGGAGAAAAACTGCGTTTTCAATTTTTCATTTCGAGATCCTGTTTTCTTTTAAAAGGACTTCAAATTTTCAGAGGAGTACATTTTTAAAAAAAAATTTTGATCAATGATCAAGAAGAGTTGTAAAATATTTCGTATTATTTTTATTTTATCCTGTAAGGATCAAAGGATGTCAAAAATGTCCTTACAAATTTTTATCTTTTAGATTTCCAATAATTTTTTTTTAAAAAAATAGTGAGTTAAAGACCCAAATATTGAATACCACATGCCAAAATTTCATCCTTGTATCCAAGTGTTAAAAAATATTTTAAATTTGAATTATTTGATTTTTTGTATTTTATTTTAAACCTTTCAGACATTAAATAGAATTAGTTGAGATACAAATTTGAAAATTTCAGTGTAAGCTAATTTGAAGCAGCTAATTAAGAATATGAAGTCAAATTACAGGTAAATCATCACATATGCCTGCCAGGTGAGGTCAAATACATTGGGCGAATTTTCTTAGAGGACATGTATCTCATAAATAAATTTTATAAAATTAATGTAATTAATTGCAATTAATACACAAATAGCTAAACTAATACTCACTTAATACTTACACATTTTTTTAAAGTTTAAAATAATGTAATTATCATTTTAAAAAAGCACCGAATATTACTATGTCTAACACATACTTGTAGAACGCTGACGTACTTATGAAAATAACTTAATTTAAAAAAAACCAATGAAAAATTAGATGTTTAATTCACATATATATACAATCTAGTAAACACTATTTTGATAACGCTATTAACTGAAAAAAACTATCCAATTGCGACAACGCTACATGACTTTAAAAGGAAAAATCAAAACATCCAAATATATTGGACAAAATGTCTGAAAGGGTTAATATTTCATTCAAAAAAAATATAACAAAATCCGTTGTGAAAAGCAACGAAGAAGACTTTTTAATAAACAAGTAAAATGGTATAGTCGGGCAAGCCCGACCTTATGATACCCTACACCAGGTATATGATTATAAAGGGTTTTCTTTTGATATGAAACTTATTTGTGTTGAATCTTATTTGAATACACACATTTTCGGTAGTGGGCCTTATATGGGAGCTATGACTAATTATGGACCAATTGTGACAAAATTTGGTGGGATGAATTGCGAATATATGAATATTTGTGTTGAATTTTGTTTGGATACTGACATATTTCAGAGATTTATGTATATTATTGTCGTTTTCGAGAATGTTGCTTATATGGGAGCTATGGAATATTGTTGACCGATCGTCACGAAATTTGGTCGTGAGAGTTCGGCTTACATAAAACTTAATTGTGCTGAATTTGGTTTGAATATGTTTATAATTAAGATATTTATGAGAGCTTAACTATTTTCAAAAAAGCCAATTGTATGGGGGCTAGGATAAATATTGGGCTGATTCTAACCAAATTCAATATAAAGGTTTGTGCCAAATTTTGTAGAATTATCTTTAAACCTGCGACCTGTAGTTTGATTACAAGGTTTACATGGATGGACGCACATACACACAGAGAAAAAATATAGTTGGGCATGGTTACTGTAACCATTTCAATATTGTTACAAGTTTTTTAACTATATTATAGTCACAGTAACCATTTACATGATTGTGGTAACCATAATATGGTTAACTTACGATTCACATGATTGTCTCAACCATATATATGGTTACAGTAAACATATATATGTTTGTGACAACCATTTATATGATGAAGGACTTATCATATTATGGTGCTCTCGGCTTAAGGCTTATCATAATCTGAGAACAACATATTATGATAAAATTATTCATCATAAATATGGTTGCCACAAACATATACATATATGTTTACTGTAACCATATATATGGTTGAGACAATCATGTGTATCGTAAGTTAACCATATTATGGTTACCACAATCATGTAAATGGTTACTGTGACTATAATATAGTTAAAAAACTTGTAACACCATATAAATGGTTACAGTAACCATGCCCAATTATATTTTTTCTCTGCGTGTACGGACGGACATCGCTTAGTCGACTCAGAAAGTGATCCTGAGCAGATTGGTATACTTTAAGGAGGTGTTTGGGACAATATATATATGAAGGATGAAATTTTGACATTTAGTATTGAATATTTGGGTCTTTAACGCACTATTTTTTTAAAAGGAATTTATTGACAATCCTAAAGGATATTAAAATATAAACATTTTAAAGGACATTTCTGACATCTTTTGATCCTTACAGGATAAAATAAAGATAATACAAAATATTTTACAACTCTTCTTGTTCTTTTGACATACAATTTGTCATTGTTGGAATAGCAGGAGTATTTTTAAATATTTTTTGAAAAATGGACTTCTTTGAAACTTTGAAGTCCCTAAAAAAAGGACACATGATCACGAAATGAAAAACTGAAAACACAGTTCTTCTCCATTAAATTTATAGGTTCAGACGTATATCATCCGGTTCGTGTCTAACGAATTTTTCTCTATTTGTCGGACGGTGAAATATATCAAAAACTTACTTTTCAAAAATAAATTAACACCATATACGAACAACAACCTGTACTTATACCACAAGCAACACACAAATTTTCTGTGGTTATTCAAACTTACGAAATTAGACCTAGAATGCGCTAGTTGTAAATCCTTACGAAGGACACTCATTCATTCATTCATTCGCTATTCATTAAGAAGAGCATTGAAATAAGTATCATTCTGTTGCTAAGACTTGTATGTAGTAGCAATGAAAGTTAATTTTATACAATTTCTTATACAATCCTACATATTCTTTTTGCACCCCAATATTACATGTACTGCTACTAAATAAACACATGCAAAACTCAAAATTTTTTGTAAATTCACCAACTGAAGACTAAAATTAATCCAAGAGTTTAAATTATTATAATTAGTTTATAACAAGGAACATACTAAGAATAGTAGGCATTTGCAACTGTATAATATGAGGAAGGAATGCTCTCAAATTTGGAACTAAACATTAGTCTGCAATAGTCTAATGAGAACCTATAGAATTTCTAAGCAACTGGGAATCATCGTCAATGACCGATGGATTGTATATGAGACACTTCAACACATTTTTGTTTTGTATAGGGTGTTTTTTAAGCCTAATTGTTAAAAATAATACAATAAATTGTTGCATATGGCCACCGCAGCTTGACTTAGCGCATTCTGGACGCCCAGTTTTGCTGTCGTCAAGTATTGCAAAATATGTTGCGATAACCATCTCCGGCTTCATTTTTGATGATGCCACCAGCCAGTCCGATGGAAGTATTGGAGAATGTAGGGTCTGTTGTAGATTGGTCTCACTCCATATGCGTTAAGACAAAAATCAGCATCATTGCTGAATACAATTTTTCGATAAAACATTCGTTTATAAGTATAATTTGGTAGTATTGTTCAAGCGTTAATCTATTAACATTGATATGCCAGATCACAAATGATTAAAAGTGAGCGTAGTATGACAGTTTATATTTCTAGTCTGAAAAAAACACCTTTTATTTCTTTGGAAACCATTTAATACAATTTGTTTTATTTTTATTTATTTTCCAGGTAATGTCAATTTAACAAAATCCATTTGTCCATTAACAATTTGTATTTCTGAGAATAATTTTTATTGTTCTCTTATTTTGCTACTTTTCGAAGTATTGCATAAAAAATGTATGATACGTTTTAGAAACAGTTTAGTAATTTTCAATTGATTTTAATAGAAGATGATTTGCTTTATAAAAACAAACTATTTGTTAAAACTATTAAGAAAGTATGGTCAGTCAAGCCCGACCATATAATACCCTACACTAAGTAAATGAGCAAAACTAGTTTTCTTTTAAAATTTCAGTAATTTATTTTCGGAAGAGGGCCTTATATGGGAAGTATGACTAATTATGGACCGATCATAACAAAATTTGATGGCATGAATTCCGTATATATAAAACTTATAAAATTATATGTACCAAATTTTATCAAAATATCTTCAAAATTGAGACCAGTACTTTGTGCACAAGGTTTATATGGACAGTAAGGTGGAGCGATAATATATAAAATTTTTTGTTTGTTTTTTTTTCAATGGAATAGCGATATAAAGTTGCCTTTTAATGAGTAAGTTAAACGTACGAAATATTACTGACCTATTTTGATGTTTTGAGGTGCCCCAACACAATTGAAAATCCAAAAATTGCCTACTTTTCATATGGTCATTAAACAACCTTATACTTTTAAACTTTAATTTTTATTGAATATAAATATTTTTATGTATTGTTAGGCCAATATAATTATATCCAATAATTAAAAAAAAAACAAATTTTTACTTGAAAAACTAAATTCACATTTCATACGTTTTACAGCCCACATATGCCGAAGTGGGTATTTTTATACCCAATCCACAAAATCGTAGTTGTAGCTTAGGAAAGTGGGCCTAATCACTTTGTTATTTTTTTTACTGATAGAGGACATCCAAGGCTACTAGACATAAGGAGGGCATTGGGGACTTTCACTCCCCCCGCTTTCTAGAGACATTTATTTCTGTATTATTATAATAATGTGGGGGCACCTCTATATATACGATCCACCAAATGAAATTTTTTGTGTATATTCAGGAGTTAAAAAAGCAACTTTTAACAGGTATTCCTAAGCGATTACGAAAAAAAAATCAAAATCGCTCCACCCTAATGGACAGTCAGCAAGCCGACCAGCCAGACGGACGGACGGACGGAAATTGATTCTGAGTCGATCGGTATACTTTAAGGTGGGTGTTAGTTTAATATTTTTGGGCGTTACAAACATGTGCACAAACGCTTAATATCCTCCCCATACATACGAGTATTAGTTAATGCAATAAATATCATGTTTTTAATATTTGATAATACTTAATTTGTTGGCCAATATTATATTTATGTGTAATCGGAGAACGGTGGGTAATTTACAACTACATATTTTGTATTTTGCTGTTATTATTATGTTAAAGAGGTATTAAAGGATTAATACACTACAGTAAACTAACAATTTTTCCATAATCCTATTCACATATATTAGAGTTATCCAAATAAAGTACATACATTTGAAGTTCCTACAACGAGATATAAATCATCTTAAGTGGCCTGGAGAAGATCAAATAAACACATCAATCACATAGTTGTATGCATGCAGTCGTTCTTTTTCGGCTACACGTTGTCGGCAATGATTGATGAGAATCAAAAAGTTTTGATTTTTTTGATCGTCTCCTGTTGTGATTGACAATCAAATTAAATTTTGTTTGCGTTTGCCGTGCACTGATGAAAAAAAATATTCATATTATGTATTTTGCGTCTATGATTAACAAAAAAAAACCTCAGTTACTTCGAGATTTTTGGTAATAATGGAAAAGTGCGTCCAAATACAAATGGTGATTGACGTATTTATTTGTACGTCTCCTTTAAAGCTTCAAGCATACGACACTCACATGCACTGACTGACGGGTTTATTTGATCGTCTCCAGGGCACTTTAACTTGGGCAAATTTCGACACCTTACAATTATAGGAATTTGTTGACATTACAATGGAAACATATCATTTCATGTTCATTTATTATCACAAATCAGTAATATAAAGCCATAATAATGGCTAAAATAATAATATTACATAGTAAAACAAGTAAGAAAGTATGGTCGGTCAAGACCATATAATAATACTTTACACTAAGTAATTGAGCAAAAACATTTTTCTTTTAAAATATCAATAATTTATATTCGTGAGTGATTTTCGGATATGGGCCTTATATGGGAGCTATGACGAATTATAGACCGATCACCATGAAATTAGGTCGTGCGATTTATGCCTATATGAAAGTTTACTATGTTGAATTTTGTGAGTATACCAACATTTTTAAGCGATTTATGCACGTTAAAGTGATTTTCGGAAGCGGGTCTATATGGAAGCTATGACTATTTATGGACCGATCGTAACAAAATTTGGTGACATGAATTTTTGTATATATAAAACTTGTGGAAATACATTTATAAATTAAACATTTATGACCGATAAATTCCAATATCGGAAGAACAAGCCAATTACAATAGGCCGAAAAAATAATATGTACCAAATTTGATCGAAATATCTTTAAAATTGCGACCTGTACTTTGCGCACAAGGTTTACAACCAGCCAGACGGACGGACATCGTTTAATCGACTCAGAATGTGATTCTAAGTCTACCGATCGACTTAAGGTGGGTGTTAGACTAATGCACAAACGCATAATACCCTCCCCTATATCTTATATAGGTACGGTGACCATATTTTTTTCAGCAAAATACAGAACAGGAGAAAATAACATACACTAACCACCATTTTCTAAATCAGGTTATTTTTAACCGTCAAAATTTCAATTGTCAATAAAGTTGTAAACATTAGTTATTATATTGATTGTTAGAAAAATAAAAATTTATTTATTCAATTTAATAAAGTACAAAAATAAAGCAAATAATAAATACAAAAAGACGCAGCAATAAATACTAAAAAACATAACAAATAAACATAAACATAACAAAATAACAGAAAATACACTAAAAATTGTTTGTACTTCAAAATATGACAATATTTAAAAGAGCGTTTTAAAATCCATTTTTAATATTACAAAATCAACACGAAAAAAAACTAATAAAATTAATTTGTAATTCAAAAAAGCACAAGAACAAAAAAATTTAAAATATTTAATTATAATATTTTTCAGAGGAATAAATTTGCTTTATTAAGTTTTTATTTAGTTTTAAATATTCTTTAAATTCTGTACAATTTTGTTCATAATTTAATTTTGTGATTAAAATTGCTTTAATAGTTTCTATTTTTATTTGAGTCTTTTCATTTGTCCAAACATTATTTAAAACGGAAAATACCCTTTCAGTTGGGGCATTTGACCCAGGTAAACATAAACAAAATTCTACAATTTTAAGAATATTTTCAAAACCAATACTTTTTTCATGAAAATATTTGAAAATTTCTACCCAACGATCTTCGGTAGATGTTTGATCGTTATTCCATTCGTTTATTTTTTCTAAACTAGTATAATTTTTAATAAGTGAAAATTCATCAAATAAATTAGAATCATTAATCTTTAATTCTGTCCTTTTTTCCATTACAAAAACACAACTTGTTTCAGCTTTGTCCCAAGTAGGAACTTCATGAAGAAGAACCCATTTTAATAGTACAACTTCTTGATATACAACATCCCATTGATTTAAATATTCAATACAATTTGTATAAAAATAAGCTGATTTTTTTTTAAATTCATTAACGTCTATTAAATTTTTCTCATGTAACTCATACAATATTTTTTTTACTGATAAAGGTAAAAATATTTCAGCCCTTTGTTGTGTAACTTTAAACTTAAGCTCATTTATAATAAGAAAAACTTCCAACATGCAAATTGTTTGCGACTCAATCTGCTTTATATAATTGTGAAATAAAGTGGCTTGGCAATGTGTAAATAAAAGCCAAGCTTCAGCAGGACGATTGTCAAAAAATGTTTTTAAAATAGATGGGCACTTTGTTTGAGATAAAAATATTCCTTTAAGGGTTTAAAAAGTTATAATATTCTTTCAATGGACGGTTTAAGAGTAAGCCACTTTGTCTTACTATATCCACGTAATTTTTTATATTCTACGTCTACTGTATCACAAATTATTTATATTGTTCAACACGAACGGTATAAATATAAAAATATGAATAAATTTTTACAACAATAACTTCAATATCTACCGGAAGATATTCAGTAGCCGTTTGAAGACAATTATTTAATACATGTGCAGCACAATTGACTCCAATAAGAACATTTCCAGTAGATGAGTGTCCTTTTTTTAACATTATTTTGTCCTCGTCTTGCAGCTCCACCAAAGTTACAATTTGTGTTATCTGCACATATAGCAAGTATTTTTTATTTAAATCAAATTTAAGAAGAAGATCGCAAATATATGTTGTTAAAATGTCAGACGTTTCTCCTAGTAAGTAATCAACTTCTAGTATTTTTACTTGCACACCTTTCAGTGGTATAAAAAAACGAACAAGTATTAGACATATTTTTATGTTGTTATGATTTGAACAATCATAAAATATTGTCACCAAATTTGTTTTTTCTAAATCCTTTTTAATTTCGTTGATTGAATTAGGTGCCAGGATTTTACAAACAATAGATTCACACTTAGTACGACCGGAGGAATATCTTGATATAGAATAAGTTGACATACATTTACAACATTGTACTTCGCTGGAGTTTTTTGTTTTTTTAATAAAAGAATATTGTTTTTGCATGTCATCATTAAATTTACACTTTCTTCTTGCCGACATAATTATTTAAATCAAATTAAAAACACAAATTTCACACGGCAAAATATTGAACAAATACAGAACACTAAATAAAATACAGAACATTTTCACGTTTTTTAGCAAAGAATAATTTATACAGAACAGTGCTCTAAAATACAGTATTGTTCTGTATAATACAGAACGTCTGGTCACCGTATATATAAGTAATAAGATACATGGATGAGAAAAAAACACCTGTTTGTCCAAAATATCTAATTTTGATTTCAAAAGTTGGTTCACATGAATGTCTGTTTGATTATATGTATTTTTGTACCTTATATGAACCTAAACCACTAGACCGATCTTCTTGAAATGTTTACCAAATATGGGAGTGATCGGGTAGTAAATAGTTATTATTATTATTATTATATTAATGAACCACTCTAATCTACAAACAAAATGTATTTAAATACTTTAATAAATACTTTATACCTATACCTAGAAAATATTAAGCATTTTCTGTAAAATGATAATAAAACATTATTACAACTAATGACAAGTAGTTTTAAGTACTTAAAAATAATTTATTTGGGGATGGTGTAAACCAAAGGGCATTATTATCTTATTGACTTTCAAAAAAATATTAAACTGAGAGTTTTATATGTTTATGTGTGTAAGTTAAATGAAAAATAATAAGTAAAATGATCAATAAAGCAAAAGTGTTAAAATTATAAGTTAATAAGACTTTAATGACAGAATTAGTTGCACAAAAATATTATGCACATATTTTATAAATTAATTTCGAAAAATTTTAAATACAATGCAAATTTTATCACCGATTTTAGTGTAAAGTAATTTTTGTCGTTTAACTTTAGGCTAAATACGAAACAAATTTTGCTGTATAAAAAATAAAAACACATTTAATATTCAAAGTATGAATAAAAATATGAATTTTAATGTAAATAGCTTCAGTAAAGTACAACAACCGCAGGTCAAAGTTTAGCTGTAACCATAGATCAAAAATAGTTATTTTCAAAAGGTTATTTGCTACTATTTGTCATTTAAAATAATTTGTTTACAGCAAACATTTAGGGAGAAAATTTGTTGACAAGTGATTTCATTAGAAATGGTATTCTGTGTATGACTTAAAAATTACGGATTTTCAATAGATGATGTATCCTTTGAACGCAGTTTTTAATCTGTCATTTATTCAATCTAAGTTATTGAACATTATAGTGTAAACAACAAAGTTTTTCTTTTCTTAGACAATGTGGAATATTGTAGCAACCAATCGTCATATGCGGCAAGTTTAGCTTTACTTCAGAGTTAACCAAACTCACAAAACAATACATTTGCTTCGTATTCTAGTGTTACAATGTGTGTACACTGAACCAAATTTCTTATGAAAATATCCGTTAATGTTTTTATTCAATAGCAAACATATTTGTGCACATTTGTTTTGGCCAGTGCAAAGACAACAAAATGTGTGTGCAAAGAAAAAACCCGCGGACAGCCTTCCTTTTTATTAGTTTTTATACGACTGGATAAAAACCACAACTGGCATGGGCAGAGTTTCTGATTCCTGTGTCGTCATATACGTTTACTTGTGCATAATTTCGCTAGTGGTGCGAAATACTTCACTGGCAACACGGTGCCACTGCTGGAGACCTCTCCTTTAGTTCTTAATTTGAGAAAAAAAGTGGCGCTGAAGCACAACGATTTCTCACCGAAGCTTTTGATGGGTGCCATCGATTTCAACGTGCAAGTTCAGAAGTGGGGATTATGAAACGAAAGACAATTATCGCCCAGGCTAGCCAAAAAAGTTTGAAGACCTAGACTTGGAGGCATTACTCCATGAAGATTGTTGTAAAACTCAGCAAGAGCTTGCAAAATCATTGGGAGCTACTCAAACAGCAATTTCAAAACGTTTGCAGGAATCATCCAAAAGCAGGGAAACTGGGTAGCATACGAATTGAAGCCGAGTTACCTTAAAATACGATTTTTCATGTCCGAAATGATGCTTGAAGGCTATAAAATAATCATTATTTACGTCGAAATATGAATCCATTACAATGACCCGAAGCCTAAGAGATCATATGTGAAGCCCGGCTATCCAGCGACACCAAAGCCAAATAACCATGGCGCTAAGGTAATGCTCTGTATTTGGTGGCAGCAAAAGGATCCTATCTGCTGAAATCTAACCAGACCATCACAGGGAACCTGTACCAAATGTAACAGATTCATTTGAAGCAAGCAATAGCCGAAAAAATCCAGAATATGCGGCCTGACTGAAACAGTAATATTCCATTTTGACAATTCTCGGTCACATGTTGAAATAAATGTTTAAAAAGCATTTTATCCCGGGAATTCCCGGTAAAATTTTTCCGGGAATTTTTTCCAATTTTTCATTACCCGATTCCCGGGATTTTTAGTCGGGAATCCCGGGAATTAAAAACCGACGAAAATACATAGAAAACAAGTTAAAACTCTATTTGTTTCACCAAAAAACAGTAAAAAGTTGTTTACAGGTTTTTGCTTATATCTCGGCAATAATAGACCGCTTATTATTATTATTATTATTATTTATTTGGGGTTTTTCGTATGAAAATTTAAAAAGTGAATTCATTATTTATGGAATTTTATATTTCTTCTTCAAATCCATAACAAAATAGCTTCAAAAAATTATTAAATGATTAAATTTTTCTTCAATTCAAATCTAGTACAAAAAGGCTTACAATTACAATTAATTTTGTAAATGATTTGATTTAACAATAATTTAGTCATTCAAAGTTTGAATAAATTCTGTTATTAATTAACTTTAAAATTAATTCAGTTTAAACAAAGGCTTTGGAATGAATCTAAAAAATTCAATATTATGAATGGATTTATGGAATGAAAGGCTGACATTCTTTAATTACGGATTAAGATTTTAGTGATTTAAGCTCAAATTTTATTACAGTATCATTATATATTTCGGGAATAGCCGGGTATCCGGGAATGTAGAAAAAAATTTTCCGATTCCCGGGAATCAAAAAAGGTCGGGAAATAAAAAACCCTACTCTTGACCTGTCCGACTAATATTTGTTTCGATCAATGCTGAACGCTCTCTCTGGTATACGCTTCACTTTGGACCAGTATATCAGATCTCAAAAGATTAACAGTTCTTTTGACTGGGAATCCATATGTTGTCAGAAAGATGGGAAAAGTTCATAGCTAACCAATACTTTGAATATATTTATATTGTACAAATGTTTAAGAATAAAAGCTAAAAAATTTAAAAAATTCGGCATTTTTATGTCATACGCCAATATGAAGATTGGTCCTTAGTCAGTCATCCATCTGATATAAGGCCCACTTCCGAAAATTACTTTAACTACAATGAATCACATAGCGATTTTATAATACAAATAAGATTTAACCAAAATAAGTTTGGTATAGGAAGAAATCACTCACTACCTAATTTCATGACGATCGCTCCATAATTAGTCATAGCTCCCATAAAAAAAATTATTAAAATTTTAAAAGAAAACTGATTTGCTCATATAATCAGTCGGGATTGACCGAAAATATAGTCCACTTTAATTTATGTTACTGTAGATAACAATAGTTTTTAAATTACATATTGATAAACCATTATTTCAGATACCCCAAATCCATATAAATACGTCAAGAAAATTAATATTTTTCCACGTAATTTTCTAATTTTAAATTAGTATTCAAATTTGATTCATCCTTATAAAATATATTTTTAAATACTCCAGCACTAACATACACAACATTTAAACATTACATAAGATATAAACAAACAAAATAGATACAAATACTTTCAACTAAAAATTTAGCTTATTTTCTCCAATCTGATGATGTTTTTAAAGGAATAAATACCAAAAAAAAAAAACAAATACATGTTGCAAATATTAACACTGCTGATATTACTGTTGTTGCTATTGCAACAAATAACAGTAACAGTGTTGTTTGCAATGTGCAAACAGCAAAAGCAATGTTTTCTTGTCATGTCATTTTAAATATTTTACTGTTATTGTCTGTAGAACGCTTAGTGTCCTTTAAAGCGTTCATAGATGTTCATTTTTTCACCAGAGGGCGCCTAATGATGTGCGTAACTATTGTTTTCGCTTTGCTGCAAGTCAAAATTGTTTATGGGTATTTGGTTGTAGCCATGTTGTGTTTTCTTTTTTGTTTTTTTGTTTTTATATGACACCAGCTAACAGCTGGTAACAATAGTGCAAACAAGCAGTTTATGGATATTTTTTCATTGTTTGCCTTCATTTAGAGTATGTGTATGCGTTTTTCAATGCCAACTTGTACTAAAAACCTTCCTTATATGTTTTACTCATACATATACAGTATGAAATATCCCTGCAGTTCTAGGAGACTGTACCGAACTAGTGATTTTACATATCATTTATATAAATAACTTACAGTACTTAAGTGACTAGTTACTTTATCACGTGCATGTTCTAAGCAGTAGGTCAATTGAGCCTTTAGGATTACAATGAGACTGTCTGATAGCTGATCCAAAGTTGCCAACTTGATCAGCTACATAACTAGTTCTTTTTACATAGATGGATGCTAATTGACCTCAAATAGTCAGTCATCTCATTGACAGTCCAATAATCGATTACTTGTAAACAAAACAATTGTAGTACAAAATAAAGTGACTACAATTTATATTACTTAAAGACACTTAAGTGACAGTTGTCTTCACGCAAGTTTACATGGGATGTATATAGTAATCAATTGACTTCTATCTGCACTACAAAGAGCACATACGTTTCAAATGAGCCAAAATATATAAACTGGAGTCAGCCAAGTGGCCAGACATTAGTGACAATTACTCTCTAGAAAGTATACATTGTCTACTTGCTTAACTGCTGGGATATAAGTGTGTGGGTATGTATGTGTATATTTCAACATACATATAAACAGCAGTCATTTCCTGTATGCTTTAAAAAAAATCTAGGGTTTAAAATCTCTACAATAAAAATGCATATTTTATTTATTACTTAATTAAACAAAGTTCTTAACTGTGATTTCCTTCTCATTCTTTTTCCAGCTACAACAACTATAATAATGAAACAACAGCAAAAATATATAACTTCAAAACAAATAAAAATACTAATAAATAAAAGTCTGTATAATAGGCCTACCCTTATACTTACTTGGTCTTGTATGTAATTAGAAAATATTTGGAGCCGATAGGATAATGAAAGCCTTTAATGAAAATCGATTTTGTAAATCACAATTTTTTTTTAAAAATTCGATCCATAAAAATTAAACTGTGTTGCTTAATTATATACATGTATAATAGGCTGACAGTTTCCTATGCACTTTTTGAATTTTCGATGTGTTTATAAAATTGTTGTTGGGCAACCGTATAAGAGGACATAGGCTTTCAGAAAGTTATGAATGTGCTCACCCTGTTAGAATACAGGGTGTCAAAGACGACTACCTCTGGTTTGAAATGTTGTAATTTGTTTTTAAATTTTACTCAAAGAATTAAAAAATAAAATTTTAATGTTGATAAAAACTAGCTACAAAAGTTACTACTTATTAGGGTATTAAAATTATTCGATTTTTCTCGTGTTCGAATAAAACCAATAATTCGAGTAAGAGATTTTAACTAATTTAGTGACAACAAATTTTGAATTTGCTTTTACCGTTCCTGAGTTATATAAAGCAAACGAAAACTTTTGTGTACACAAAATTATTTTTATACTCTACAACACCATAGTGTAATCAAACTACAAGTTGCAATTTCAAAGATAAAATTTGATACAAGCTTTTCTAGAATTTGATTGGAATCGGTCCATTATTTCTACTATCCCCCATACGATTGACCTATCTAAAAATAGATAAAATCTCATAAATATCTTAGTTATAAAGATATCTAAACCAAATTGAGCACAAATAAGTTTTATATAAGCTAAACTGGCGCATACCATACTTTGTGGCGATCGGTCCATAATTAGTCCTAGCTCCCATATAAGGTTCACTTCCGAAAATCACTTTAATTAGCATAAATCTCTTAAAAATATTCGTATTCAAATAAAATTTAATACAAAATTTAATACAAATTTAATACAATAACGATCGGTCCATAATTAGTAATAGCTCCCAAACTAAGCCCACTTCCGAAAATCATTTTAACTAGCACAAATCTCTAAAAAATGTTGGTACATTTTAAAAGAAAACTGTTAAAAGAAAATTGTTGTCTCTAAATTATTAAGAATTAATTGATCTTTCAAACTGCATTGTTAGTTTTTTTAATTTTCATAAAAATTTTAAAAGTTATAAAGCCTTATTTACAAAATTTATGGAAAAATTACGAAAAATTGTAATGTAGGGCACCTTAGTAAGCCAATTCATTGCAAAAACTAAAAAAGTTTGCAGAGAGAATTAAAGCATGGACATTTTTCTTTTAAACTGTGTCCTCAAAAGTAATGAAAATCATGGGTCTTGACAAAGTTATGAAGAAAACTCAAAAAAAGCCCGACAAATCCGATTTTTGGCAAAAACTCGACTTGAGCGACCTCTAAACCTCTTCCGAAAAATCTAAAAAAATCCCAAAAATGCTTTACCCTATAAGCTTTCAAATTATGCTTGAGCCCCAACAAAAGTTTTTTTTTGGGACACGCTAATGAACATATATGTATGTTGGAAAAACTTTGAAGCTTTTTTAAAATAAAAACAAAAGTTCTATTTTAAAATAATGTCAACTTTAACAAAAACAAGTAAGAGAGTATGGTCGGTCAAGCCCGACCATATAATACCCTACACCAAGTAAATGAGTAAAAATATTTTTCTTTAATCAATAATTTATATTCATGAGTGATTTTCGGAAGTGGGCCTTATATGGGAGCTATGACCAATTATGGACCGATCGCCTTGAAATTAGGTCGTGTGATTTATTTCTATATTAAATTTAACTATGTTGAATTTTGTGTGTATACCAACATTTTTAAGCGATTTAAGCACGTTAAAGTGATTTTCGGAAGCAGGTCTATATGGGAGCTATGACTAATTATGGACCGATCGTAACAAAATTTGGTGACATGAATTTTGTATATATAAAACTTATTTGGAGCGAAATTTGTGTAGATACATAGATAAATTAGACATTTATGACTGATAAAGTCCAATTTCAAGGGGACTTTGTATGGGGGCTAGGTGAAATAATGGACCGATTTCAGCCAGTTTCAATAGGCTTGGTCCTTGGGCCGAAAAAGTAATATGTACCAAATTTGATCGAAATATCTTCAAAATTGCGACCTGTACTCTGCGCACAAGGTTTACATGGACAGCCAGCCAGCCAGCCAGCCAGCCAGCCAGCCAACCAGACGGACGGACGGACGGACATCGTTTAATCGACTCAGAAAGTGATTCTAAGTCGATCGGTATACTTTAAGGTGGGTGTTAGACTAATATTTTTGGGCGTTACAAACATCTGCACAAACGCATTATACCCTCCCCACTATGGTGGTGTAGGGTATAATTAACTTTAAAATTTCTCTCATAGTTATACTGTATATGTATTTTTTTTTATTATTTATTAAATTTAAAAAATTATTACAAACATTGAAATTTTTGTATGAACTGTCAAATAAAAAAAAGAACTAAGTAAGCATGGGGATAGATGTAGAATAAAATTTAATTTTTCATAAAATTGTAATATATATTTGGAAACAAAAATACTTAGTCAAAGTATACCAAGTAGTCCGACTCTTTGAGAGCAGTACCTAACTCTAAACATGTGTTAGTGAAAAAGTACCTAACTCTAAACATGTGTTAGTAACAAAAATGTACATGTATTGGTGCCTTTTTAATTTTCACCAGGCACACAGAGTTCTATAAAAATGTTTAAATTTTAATTTATTAAAATTTTGTTCTATTTTCAATACCAAAAATTGAAACTCTGTTCTATAAATTAAATTCTACCACAAATAAAATTGTGAGTATTTATGAAATTCGCCAAATATTGTGTAGAAGTGTAATAAAGTGGTTCGGTATATATTTAGTTGGAAAATCAAAAATAAAAATTTCTAGTATTTTGAAGTATTTAATTCTCTCACACGGTACCCGTATATGTGAGAGAGTAATTTTACTTAATCATCTACCGTACCTAGCCGTTCTTAAAAATGCATCTTTCATTTAAACTTGTGTAATAATCTTTCGAAAAATATTATAAAATAAGGAGAACAAGAAGAACCTTGTTAGAACCCCTGTTATAAGTACATAATAATAAGTCTGTATTAATAAAATTATAGTAATTGTTTCTAATCGATAAACTATAAAAGTGCATCTGAAAATTACGTTTGCATCTTGAATGCATCTTTGGCTTAATTAACTTTTCCAAAAATTTAAATAGCGAGTTTTTCGATTATATTCAAAACAAATCAAAATGGAAATGTCAACTCTAAGGAGTATGTGTTTACTAAATATAATCTAAGTTAGAAGACCCAAGGTCAATTTGTTTGTCTTATGGAATTCATGATATGGATCTTAAATTTTTTTTTGCGAAATTTCAAGAATTTGCAAACTTTGATATATGATATTTTTGAATTGTTTTAATTTTATTAAAAAATTGTTTATAATTTGTCAGAAAGCTAATTTTTTAATTTTATACATTTTTGTTTTCAAAATTATTCAAATTAAACAGTTATGCATTGACCATGTATGCGTATGATTAATATGTAATATTTATAACAAGTATACTCTTGTATATTCTTGCATTAAACAAATTTCCAAGAGGAGGTGCTGATAAGTTTAAGTTATGAATTTGATCTTAAAACACCAAGGAGGTGCCAAGCTAAAATGCCCAAAAGTGAAGCACCTACGGCTTATCAAAAATGAATAATTATGTGAAATTTTACAGTTTATGATTTATTCGCATTTGAAAATCTAAATTTTAGTTTCATTATAAACCTTAGTCTGCTTTTTTGCTGAAAATGGATACAAATCTTTCCCGATTTTCTTTAAATGTCCTTTTTTGAACTACCAACAAATTTATTAATATTATTTCACAAATTTCTTCTTCACTTTCAGATCAAAAGTTTCTATATAAGAGTAAATTTTCCATAAAAACGATTCATAAATACAACTTCTATTGCATTTTAAAAATTAAAAGTTTACAACAAAAAAAACAGCTATCATTTTTATTCCCATATTTTTGAAAAAAAAAGGTTTTCTATAAATTTTTTAATTCTTCAAAATCTATATCTATCTATATAAATATATAAATGTCTTTGTAAGTTTGTTGGTTTGTTGGTTTGTTTGAG
This sequence comes from Calliphora vicina, assembly GCF_958450345.1. Taxonomy (NCBI): domain Eukaryota; kingdom Metazoa; phylum Arthropoda; class Insecta; order Diptera; family Calliphoridae; genus Calliphora; species Calliphora vicina. The sequence goes on along the minus strand of NC_088780.1, from coordinate 142,950,671 downwards.
CATCACGCCTAAACGGCTGAACCGATTTTATTGAAATTTGGGACATAGATAGATCCTTACTTGGAAGCGTCCATAGGCTATATCTTTTTTTAATACTTGGACTAGAAAGAGATTTAAAGGGGGAAAACCGGTAAAATTGGTACCTTTAGTTCTTAAACAATCAAGAGTAAACGGCTGCACCGATTTGATTGAAATTTGGAACATAGATATTCGTTTACCTGGAAGCAATAATAGACTATATAGTTTTTCTTAACTTGGACCACAAAGGGACGAAAGAGGGCAAAATTTGTACCACCCATACAAAGTAAATAGTTATTTTCGAATATCTGCAGAACTAAAATATCTGCAGTTTAACTAAAAATGGGACGGATCGGAACAGGGGGTGTGACACCACCCATACAAAGTAAATAGTAATTTTCAAATATATGGTGAACTATAATTGTGGAAGTATTGAAATTTAGTCCGAATAGAACCCTTATCATTTTACATGGTTTGGCTGAAAATGGGCGGTATTAAATTAGTGGGCGTGGCACCTACCAAACAAAGTAAATAGCTATTTTCGAATATCTGGAGAACTGTAAATGTGAAAGGCTTCAAACTTCATATGAGTTAATTTCTTATCAGTGCAAGAAGTTAAAAAAAAAAAATACAAAGTAATTAGTTATTTCTAAATAGCTTGAGATCTATAATTACTAGATTCTTCCAACTTTGTCAGAATAGCTCTCTTATCATTTTACATAGAATAGCTGAAAATGGGCGGGAGTGGATAAGTTGGTGTGGAACTTCCCATGCAAAGTATATAGTATTTTCGAATATCTGCAGAACTATTATTGCGACAGCCTTCAAGCTTTATACGAATCAATTTCTTTTCAGTACATGAAGTTTATCCAAAAATGGGACGGATGGGAACAAGGGGTGTGGCACCCCTTCTTAATTTCTGGCATAACAGGACACTGGCATCAACGTAATTTACACAAAGTTTAAAGACTCTTACAATTAGATTCACTTGATATTCGAATATTTATATATTTTATCTACAATGGTAACAAAATAACTCATTTGAAGCATTACTTTAACTATTATAATAAATAGCTTTCATATCATTATAAGGAGTCTGACTAAAATTAGGCGAATGTCTTAAAAAAAGCTTCAAGATTTTTTAAAATCACTGGATATTTTTTATACCTTCAACGGCATAGTATGCAATTAATCACAAACAAACAAAATTTCATAAAAACCGGCCCAAAAATATATAACATTTCGCTATTTTTTCATGAGAAATTCCAAATATTGAAAAATTTGCCCATTGACCTTCTCGATTTAAGGGTTGGCGTTTTCCGATTTTAGTAAAACTTTCAGACTATATTTAGCATTACCTGGACTATAATATTCTGTGTTCTATTTTATGTTATTGGTCATTATGACAAAGAATTGTATTTAACCCTTTGACAAATTTAATTCAACATTAATCATTTGTATGCAATAATATTACTTTCTGTCCCATTTTGAATTAGTTTTAGAAGTACATATTAAAAAATAATTAAAATGTATACAAAATAATGCTAAAAATATATGTATGTATATTTACCCATATTCATAAACGATTTTTAAATTTATTAAAAATGCTTAAAATAACATATCTCTACAAAATTTGTTTCTAAACCTTTGATAAATTTTAAAATTGTTTATGAAATGGAGTTAAATGTATAACTTTTGTAATATACATTTCCTAAAGGGTTATACAAAATAATTGTGTAATTATCTCTATCTCTATTTCTATTGACTTTTGGTTTGTCTTTTTAATTGAATGTACATACAATGCTTAGGGGGTCATTAAAATATAAACAAGCACAGTACTATATTAGTTTTGTTATTTTTCCAATTTATTTGTCATTATAAGAATTTATTGTATGTTTCCACAAATATACGTATAATAGGGTGGAAAAAGTAAATTGTTTATGTTCCCTACTAAAACGAACGTTTAGTTTGTTAGTGGAGACCATTTCTCAAAATGTTTATGCTGGGTTCAGTATTTGGTTAGCTGGATCAAAGAATATTTTTATTTTTTCCTTTTTAGAATATTTTATGGTTTTTTCTAAAGTTTCTCTCAAAGAAAACATATGAAATATTGTCCTCATGTGAAAGATTTTTAAGTATCTGATTCTCATGCTAGTCCAAAAATTCTATGTCAATTTTGACATAGAATTATTTAAAATAATTATATGGGGGCTATGTCTAATTATGGACCGATTTGGTGGCATGACATACATATGGAGGATTTCATGTTACTTTGGAAATCGAAGACTTCCTAGATAGTAATTCAGAAACAATTTTTCAACAAGATCAGTCAAGAACTCTCTGAGTTAGAGGGGGTAAAAATTTTACATTTTAGCCAAACAGGTGTTTTTTGTCATCCATGTAACTTATTACCTATTGTGCTAAGCAAAATGTGTCCCAAATAGTTTCAAAAAAAAACTTTTTTTTTTTTTTTCAAAATGGTCCCTTTTTTACTCAAAAGAAAGCTTAAGCGAGATATATTCAACTTAATTTTCAATTTAAAAATTACAAAAATAGTATATTCGATTTGATTGACTTTTTTTATAAATATATGTTCGAATATGTCACCCGTACGCCTATCTGAGTATTTTTTTATCATAATTTCAAATTGGTCCCACATGTTCTAAAATCCCAAAGCTGGGATCCGAAAACGGAAAGCAGCTTTGGAAACCTTGATATGTTTCCTATTTATTCTTAAAGTATTTTCCCAGCCCAAAGGAAATGTGAAAAAGTGGGACAAATTTTAAAAAATACCATTTTTGAGATTTTCGCTTCAATTTTTAGGAATTGCGGGATTCCTTTTGACCTTTTGACAAGTTATTTAAAATGACAAATTTAAAAAACGTTGAAAATTTCATTGAGTTTTGTTAATAAATAAATATTTTATTACATATTTATTTAGTTTCTAAAACTAAAATTTTTTTCAAAATTTTAATAAGATTGAAAATACCGGTAAGCCTCCATTTACGCGGTACTTTATTTACACGAATTCGATATAACGCGAACTCTAATTAGCAACCATTTTTTCAAATACGCGACTTTTTTTACACGATTTTTATATAACGCAGCAACAAACAACAAGAAACGTAAAAACAGATTTTTTTTGAAAACTAAGTGCACTTTTTTATTTTTTTTAAATTGCTTTGTTAATTTTTATGAATATTTTGTTATGTTTTGAACTCTATGCATTGAAATATTCTGTTTTTTTAATTGAAATTTTTTTCTTAATTCTTGAAAAGAATTTTTTTTTATTTCAGTTTTTTTACTCTACTTTTGTTTTAAGTTTATAAAAGTACAAATAAAATAAGTTTACTTAAAAAGTATATATCGTCACCTTAAATGCAAACGGACGTAACTACATTTTTATGGTTTTTACAGGAGAAGCAAAACACGTTATAAAATCAATAATAATAGAGTATACTTGACAATTTTTTGCGTTTGAACTTCTTTAGTAAAATTGTAATTTTTGATCGCAAATTTGCGTGAACGAACATGTAGTTTGATAAAAAGAACCATAATCAATCAAAACCTCAATTTTGAATTTTTGTGTAGTTTTCGATTTAACGCGATTTTTAGGTCCCAATTTCTTATTTGTTATGTGACTGATGTATTGTTTTACGCGAAATAAAAAGTTATTGGGCCCACAAAAGCATTTCGTTCTAAATTAGAACCTCGTTTTACGCGAATTTGATTTACACGCAATTTTTTTGGGCCCTACAAACCGCGTAAATGGAGGCCTACCTGTATTAGGAACAATTTGATATGCATTTATTCCGAATTATTTTTTAGATAAGTTAATTAAAGTATATCAATTTTCTCAATATTTTATTCAACAACAAGTCAATGGTTCCGATTTTGTTACATTTAAATATGAAAAAGTGAAATATTTTTATTTCCAAAAAAATTTTGATTCTACCTCACTGTGTACCGGTATCTAGGCTTCCAAGTCTTAAATCGTAGCTGGCTTATCGACAAAGCTGTTTTCCAAAATGAAAGTCATTGTTTTCTCGAAGTGCAAGAAAAATAGTTCTACACAACGCTGATTTTCGTAATATAAATGAATAATTGACTCAAGATTTATTTCGCGATTAATTAGTAATTTATTAAAAAACAAAGTTTTAAACATACAATAATATTTTTTGAGCAGCAAAACAGATGGCAAGTACACAGAGAAAACTGATTTGAAATCATTCGATTGTTGTCAATCGATTTATTCTACCTCTGTGACCAAACTTCACAGTTGTGGCTACAAAATTTTAGAAGGGGTAACAAAACTTTGCTTGCTTAAACCGAAATTCCTCTTTATCAACTGACTTTCTATTGATGGAACTGAAAAATTCTATGTGTGCAACCGAATGATTCGGTAACAACTACGAATCTGTTTTCTCTGTGCAGTTTTCATTTCTACTCTACTAAATGAACATTAAACAATCCCCCTTAAAACGTGTTCAAGGTTGTACTCATAAATTTTTTTTTTTCATTTTTATTTCATTTTTTTAATAACCATTGAGTGAAAAAATGAAATTGATGACATTTTTATAAGCCTATTTAATTTCCATTGAATTGGATATCAGAAGGTTTCCAGATGAAAGAATTGTTCAACTTTGAATGTTTTAAATTAATGGTTTTCTTGTGTTATGGCAGCAAGTGAAACTGTATTTTTTTACGATTTCATGCTTAATTTTGGCAACAACTTGACCAATGTTTTTTTTTCTATTTTCTTTTGGTAAACGTATAAAAAGGAATTCTGCAAAAAAAAAAAACTTAAAACCATATAATGCCAGTACTTTGAAGCATGACATATTTTGTTTTCGTCTCTTTTAATGTTACTTTAAAAAAACACATTATTTTTATTAGTTTCCTTGCGACTATAGTGTGTTTTTTTCCTCTGTTCTCTTTCAGATTAAAGAAAGGAATTTGTTTGCTTTAGTAAACTTTTATGCTCATGATTGTACTTCGTCCTGAAACTACAATTGCATTGCTTTTTTTATATTTATGCACAATTTCACATTAAGCTTTTACTGCTGCCGCTGCTCAAACAATAATCATCGTTTTCATCATCGTCGTTATCATCCTTGCAACAACCTCTTTCATCCGTATAACAAGTCTAGCAAACCTCTAGCCATTAGCCTCCATTCAATGCCGGCTCATCTGCGTTTAGTGTGTGAGTGTGTGCAATCCAAACAAATCAAATTGAAAGAAAACATTCAAGACCAAGAACATCATCTTATCGTTCTTCTGGTACGTACATATCTTCTATCTATCTTTCTATCTAATTTTATTCCCATAAACTCATGCAGCCAGGATGTAAGTGAAATGCGTCTCTTAACAAGAAATACGATTTTTTCTTGCTTATTTTACTTATATTATTCAACTCCATCATATAAGAAATACATGAATCAGGTCGACTATATAGAAAGCTATATTCGCTTTGGTGGCCAGCTGTCGTAACTGCCAACTTATTAAATTTAACAAATCTTTATGGAATAGAAAAAAGTTATTTGCAAGAAGAGGGAAGACTATTAAACAAATAAGAGAGATTACTATTAAACATATTTAATCATATCTTAATATCTGTTAATTTATTAGCATTATATGTAGCAGCCTCACTTAAACTGAATAAAATACAGACAACATTATTAACCAAATATCTTTTAAGGTAAAATGTCATTTCCGTAAATCACTCCAAATCTATTTCGGTATAGAATTATGCCAATTTTTCATTACCCCATTCTCGGAATTTTTGGTCGGGAATCCTGGGAATTTAAAAGTTGCAAAAAAATAAGTTGCAATACCAATTGTTTCCCTCAAAAAAGTTGAGTTTTTTTTTTTGGTTTTGTCTTCCGTGTTAAAATCACCACTTCTGAACTGAACAAACCATATCAATATATGAATGCGGCAACCATAATATGTTACAGTTACGATTCACATCAATACGGAAATTATATATATGATTGTAATAATTAAGTATATGTATGTGTGCACTCAGATTATGATAACCGCAATCTGGCAGTAACATAATGCGGCATAACCATACGTTTATGGTTACCGCAACATATATTTAATTGCAGTGTCCATAATATTTTTTTAAAAAAAAACTTGTAATCATGTTGAAATGATTGGTTTGGTCATGTAAAACTATATTTATACCAAACACCACAATTAGAGATGCCAAACGGGGAATCCCGTTTTTTCGGGATTTTCTAAATCCCGGGGTTTTTTAATTTTAAATCCCGGGGTTTTCGGGATTTTCCAAATCCCGTTTTTCATAAATAGGGAAAATTGTCATTTTTGTTTGCCTTTTTCATTCATTTTGACATTCTACATGCCCGAATATCGCAAAGTGATGTTCAGCAAAGTTGTTAAGCTCAACTCCTGCTACAATATAGTTAATAAAGGAAAACGGTATTTTTTGTTATCCTTGAGTGGGGCTCTAGAAAATCAATTCTTCACCTTTTTTTGTTAGTTATCTAACAGGGTACCTTCAACATGTAAAATTTTTTTGTTTCCTATCTTTTTTTATTAAAAAAAAAACTTTCTTTAAGAATATATAACAATTTTATATTTTTCTGTTTTGTTTACAAATTTTAAAATTTCAAATTTGAAATGCCTATAACTCAGAAATTATAAGAGCCATTTTAGCACTTTCCAAAAATATGAAAATCTTTGAAATCGGATGGGAAACAAAAAAAATTGCACGTGTTTAAATATTTTACATATCAAAGGTATCCTACTTTAAGCCCCCAAAGGCGCCACCCCTAGAACATTTGAAGGGTCCATTTTAATAACTTAAATTCGAATACTCCTTGGCTATGCCCACGTCAAATTTTATGCCGATCGGACATTTAGATATTCCAGGTTTATTTCCCAAAAATTTTGATTCTGCCCCACTGTGCAATATTGGGCAAGACATATTGTGTGTGTACTTATGTTTATAACAATGTAACACCAGCATTAAAGTATACCAATCGACTCAGATCGCAAAGTACAGGTCACAATTTTGAAGATATTTCGATAAGCGTTTTATTCAAAAATCACTCACGAATAACAAATTATTGGAATTGTAAACGAAAATAGTTTTTGCACTTGTACTCAGTGTAGTGTATTAAATGCTCAGACTTGACCGACTATTCCTTCTTTCTAGTTTTCCATTTCCCTTTCGTGTACTCCCTCATTTCGATGATATGGCGGCGACCATTGCATTTCTTTTTATAGGTTAAGTATAAGATCTATAACAACAAATCCACACCCATCCATGTAGTGAAGGGAAAAATTCAACCTTGTATCAAAGAAATTTAGCCACATTTATGTAAAATATTCATGGAAAATTTCGACAAAAAAGTAAATATCATGTCAGCTGAGCCATGGAGACCATTGCCAAATGTATTACTAAATAACACTATCCGGCGTATTTTCTGATTAAAGACACATTAGCAATCTAAAGAAAAAAATTGTGTTTTCTATTTAATTGAAATCTTCATGCTCTGCTATGTATTTGTTTGCCAACTCAAATTAAATTGTACAAGTACATTACAGTGAAAACCTGGAAACTATTTAGAATTTGTCGGCGGTTTTCAATAGTTTTATTATCCTGCGTTCAGGTATTGCGAAAAACTTTCGAATAATTCAATTAAAACCACATGCTGATTGTCAGCTGTATGATCTTAATTTCCCAACAGTTTTATTATAGTATCCCTAATAGACATTAATTTTCAATATTAAGAAGGTGGGTAAAAAATTCCGCGAGTTTTTTTTTTTTAATTTCCCGGCTCTTAACTCATTAAATACTGCTCCTGTCAACAGGCATCTGTCAGTTAATACCAGTCATAATTTTAACAAGGTTCATCATTCAGTTTATTTTCGACAGCCATTGTAATAGTAGACCCCCTCATGATTTAAGGAGAAATTGGAAAAAAGTTAATTTCGCTAGCTCATTATGCTTTATTTTTTGCGGTAAAAAACCATTTCTCAAATAAAGGCTATGTTTGATAAATACTATGAGAACACTGCACCATCAATTTCAATGGTAAAAAAGTGGTTTAATGAATTTCGTTGTGGCTGTACAAGTACGGAAGTTCTGGGCACACAGTTGAGGTATCTAAACTCTAAAAAATTGCAAAAACCATGATGATGTTGGCCGATCGAAGATTGATAGTGCGAGAGATTGTGGAAGCCATAGGCATCTCACATGGCTCAGTGGTTTTTAAACGATCACTTGGGTATGAGAAAGCTTTCCGCAATATGGCAATATGCACATGCGAATTGCTCTCTCTTCTGCCCTATTCTCTGGATTTTGCCCAGAGTGTCAAAAAATACATATTTTGATGACTTCGACAAATCTAATTTTTTTGGAAGAAAAATTTGACAAATATTGGACAAAAGTGCATTTCAATCGAGACTATCCAAAAATCTGTGTTTCATTCAAAAAGGTACTTTTGATCCACCCTTGTATCTGATAACTTGACTGACTACTATTTATATATTTTATGTGACCTCTAAATCGTATATTGTATTTGTAGTGAAGAGGTAAGTAATTGGTAAGCTAACTTGAAGTAAATTTTACTCTAGTGTCTCTATGTAATCAAAGGAGTAGTAACTTTGAACTTTTATTTTATACTGTAATTTAGAAAGCAAAAATTCCCAATCTCTTCATTCTAAATAATTTTTAAAAGGTACTGCATTATGTGTCCAAGCTTTTTCATGATGGAATATTCCGCTTTTATGTCTGGCCGCATTCAAATTAATCAATTGCGTTGACCAGTACCGAACGGAACTGATTTGTTTGTAGAGAGCTTTGGCCGAAAAACGACCAGAATATAAGGACAGACATGAAACATGTTGCAATACCTGCATAGAGAAAAACGTTTGGTAGCTTTAACCGACATTCTTCTTTGTTAACTGACTTTCTGTTGATAGAACTAAAAAATAATTGCCCAATTCACAATTGGTGTCGTAGCGTTGTATCGTTGTATGTCGTAATTTTTTTATTAATGTTTTGTTTTTGTTTCGAAAAATTTGTTTGGAAAATATTTATGACATACAATGCTACAACACTACGACGTCAATTGTGAATTGAGCAAATATGTGTGTAACCGAATCATTCGATTGGCAACAAATTCGGTTGCTATCACGAATCTGTTTCTATTTGTGTTAACAAGTATTTATAATGAAGTGGTTGGGAAGCTCACCCGCTTTATAGTCCAGACCGTACCCCATAGGGTACAAATAGAGGCGCAACTGAGAGTAAGCAGAGAGTAACCATAATTACTCTCTTCACACGTATATGTGATATGTGAATTCAACATACTTGTGACCGAATTAAACCAGTGATGTTCAAAAATAAAAATGAAGATATTTGGTGAGAGAGCACCCAGCAAACATAATGTCAAACACTTAAAATAATAACAAAATGAAGAAAGTTTAAATTTAGAATTTTTGTCAAATAAAACCAATTTATTAAATGAATATAATTTAAATTTTAAGGAAATGAAAGAATATACATTATACGGCCGAAATACTCTCAAATTTTTTATTTATTTTTAACTTTGTTTTTTTGTGTTCAATTGTAATTGAAACGCGTGTGTTTGCTATGCTTCATCCAAAAACCAACCAACAACAATGCTTATTGAATTTCTGAAAAAATGAGACATTTATTACGCTCTTTAAAAGAGCGTAACAAATGTGTTTAAATTGTTTAAACAATTGTTGTATGGGATGAACATCACTGAATTAAACACATCAAAATACTTGAAATTTTAACTTTGATTTTTTTGACTAAATACACAATATTTGGCCTGATTCTCTAAATGCGAACGAACATTTTCTTTCTTATTTTATATTGAAAACAATAAAAAAATTAAAATTTATTTGTTGTTCTCAATATAAAATAAGAAAGAAAATCTTAGTTCGCATTTAGTGAGCCAGGGCCTTAAACATTTTTATAGAACTCTGTCCCAGATAGCATTTGGAAGATTGTTTTTTCAAAAATCACCAAACCGAGTCTTTTCCGAGTACTTTTGGTGATCAAAAACTGATTAAAAATGATTCCCATTAATGATTAAAAAGTGATTTATTTGAAAAACAATAACAACATATGTACATAAATCATAAATATATCATTCAAGTGTTCTAAATATGATTGTTTAAAAATATATTTTGTAATTATATTTCACGCAGTTGGAGGTTTAAAAAATATTTCATGAACTATTGTTTTTGTTTGTAACAGGACCACAACAATCAGACTTAAAAATTACTCAAAAATGATTCGTAAATACTTATCAAATATGAATCGAAACTGATTAAAAAAGAGGGCTTATAAAATACTCTTTTAGAAGATATGCCAAAAGATGTTGACTGGGCTAAAATGAGTTGATATAATTCTCATTTGGTTTATAATATTAAATGTATAAGTATTTCAAAATTTTCTGTTTATTAATATTCTTTGGAAGATTTTTGGGTGAATATCGCTATATGCTAAGTATTTTTCGATTAGTTTTGATGACCTAAAACTGATTAATAAGTAACATGCTTAAAAAATGTATCGAAAATGATTCCTATTAATGCATAAAAAGTGATTTATTTGAAAAACAATAACAAAATGTACAGAAATCATAAATAGATCATTCAGATTTTTGAAATATGATTGTTTACAAATTTATTTCTTAATTATATTTAACGCAGTTGGAAGACCAAAATTTGTTTTCTGAATTATTGTTTTTGACTAAGAAAAGACTCAAAAATTACTAAAATATGATTCGAAAATCACTCCAAAATGAACAGCAATTCGACTTAAATATTACTCAAAAATAATTCAAAAACGAGTGGAAATTTATCAGAAGAGGGGCTCATAAAAGACGCGGGTAGGTACCATTTTCTCCCAACGAAAGTATCAATTACGATCAGAAAATGAGCGCATATTCCAGCTTTTTAATCGCACTGAAGTTTCAAAAATTACTCGAATTTGATTGCAATTTCCAAAAAATGCTAGCAGGGATGTGTCTGGTGAAAACTAAAAAGGCACCAATACAACCTCAAAACTATGTACTAATACATTCTTACGACTTAGGTTTTTGATAACAGACTTAGGTTTATTCCCTCTCAGTAACGATTCTATGGATATATTTTCTATGCCGTACCCCATCCGACTACTTTTTGTTTTGATCGATGCAGAACGATCTGTCTGTGATATGTTTCACTTTGTAACATCGTATCCGATATTGGCTTGATTCGTTCTTGGCCTCAAAAGATGAGCAGTTCTTTTGGCTCGGAATCCAAGATTATAGCTCACAGAGGCCAATTCTTTGAGTAAACTTACATTGCAAAAATGTTTAAAAATAAAAGCTAGAAATTTTAAAAATCCCGCATTTTTAATTAAATGTGTTAGTATCATTATGTAAATAGCACAATTTGCTTACAGTAGGGTACACAAAACATTGAAAAAGATAATAAAACTTAAAAATATATTTATATATATTTCTACATACTTATTTAAATATATCTATCGTCTCGTAGAATAATGAACAAAAAAATAAACAAAACGAAGACCATGAAGAATAAAAGTATAAAAAAATCTCTATAGTACATTTTCCAATTGAATTTCCATTTCAATAAAAATTTGCTTTCGTGCTAAATTTAATGGACATAATTGGGTTAAGTGCATCAGGTGAGGATGAATGAAAATATATACATATATATATTTACATTACTTATATACTTACTCTACTATGTATAGAAAAGAATTGAAAAAAAAAGTAAACCTTTATTTTAACATTAAGTGACTATGATGCTGTTGTACTTTTCTACGTTTACATTTCTTTGATTTTCTCAAGAAATTTATAGATAAATAAATAAATAATAAGAAGAATTGTAGATGTTCACCTTTAGATGAATAAATGTTTTACTTAAATTTTTGAAACAAACAAAAAATAAGAAATTAAGCATGACGATTGTTAAGACAAGTATGATTTGTTAACAGTTGTTGTGCAGTATTATGTATTTTAATGCTCACTCTCTCTCACTATATAGAAAGAAATGTGTTTAAATGTAGAAAAATGTGTTCAAAGTTGTTCAAAGTTCATTAACTTTGTTTATTCTTGTGTTTACAAATATCTTATATTTCGAACTCCTTCGTTTGATGTGTCGCGTCGTTGTCGTTTCTTTTAACATGCCTTTTGGTGTTGACGCTTTTCAAATATTTATCAGACATTATTATATGAAAATTCAATGGGAATATTCTACGGAGCAAAATATTTATGTTTTCAACTATTTTACATTTTTTGATATTCCGTTTGCTTGAATTATTCACAAAATGGACTACTCGGGTAGGGATCTAGTTGGCATTTTGAATAATTTGTGAATATTAGGTGGGTTCATTTATCTAAGCAAACTAAGTATTTGATATGGCCAAATAGTTTTGGCTACTAAAAGTTTGATGAACAACTATCACGATTTCCAGCTTTACAGATGGCACTACAATTCTTTATTCTCATGTGGACTAAAATGGAGCATCTAGAAACCTTGATAATTATCTCAGACGTGTGCAGACGTGGTTAAAAAAATTGGAGTATACAAATAAATAAAATCAAAAGTAAGCTCATAACGTTTTCACTTAGGAAAGGATGTTGTCTACCAGTGACACTAAATAGTACGACGATACATAGAAGCCAAGCGGCTCCACATGAAACTAAAAGTTTCTAATCCACCATCAATCGAAATTAAGTATTAACACTTTCCGGTTTAGTGGTCACTTTTCTAACCACCTTTTCCAGAGTCTTTAAGCAATTTTTAGTGACATATATTGGCATTTTGCGAAACAATTAAATTTTTAAGCCATCGTTTAAATTTTTTCAGGTTGATCTGGTTAGATTAATCTATTCATTTGAAAATATTGTAAAATGCAGTTTTTCTAAGGGTTTTTCCCGCATTCTATAAAAGAAAGTCAGAGCATTTATTGTTCATCAAATTCAGTGTTACTTTGTTATTTAGTATTTGTTTGGTTGGTTTGAGCTAACAAATTAATATTTAATACAATACTCTTTGATAAATAACGTAAGTGATAAGGTGGTTAGATTACTAACCACTGTGACTGACATATTCGAATACCTTAGGATTCGAATGTGTCTGCAGTCATGAACACGACGAAGAAGAGAATTATTAGGAGCAAGTCGATCTGATGATGGTGCTGGGTGATATACCTTCGGGGCTTCAGTTAAAACCCATTTGGACATACGTAATCCAATTATGGGGAACAGCAAGCAATACCAGCATAGATCTCATACAGAGGGCACAATCCAAAATTCTTAGAACCATGACGGCAGCTCCAATGTACATAATAAATGAGAACATCTACAGAATCTTAGATGTGTCTTTGGTCAGGGATGAATTTACCATTACATCATCATCATTCGATATACGATTAATCTTATGAACAGACTTATTTTATTAACCAAATTTTATAGACTGTTTGCCAAACATTAAAAATAAGCTATTTAAGTATTCAGTTGAATGCTTACATTTATACAGACAAAGTTATAAGTATTTGCACATCATTAGCATTTTTAAAATTGTTATTGTAAAAAAATATTAAAAAATAAAGATTTTTTGTAATGCCTCAAGAGTAAGAAGATAAGATTAAGGCAATAGGTAATTGAAATAATCTATATGGGAGATTAAAGTCACTGATTGACTGATTCATCATAAAAACAAGTAAGAAAGTAAAGACGGCCAAGACCATACCTCACCCTGACTATATGACCAACTATTTTTTTAAAAAAATATCAATACTTTTTTCTTGAGTGATTCTCGAAATTGGTCGTGTGATTTATTTCTATATGAAACTTAATTCTGTTGAATTGCATGTACACTGGTGCATATTCCTATAAACGCACGCTACTTTTTTTAAAAAAAAAAATTAAAATTAAACAAGAACATATTTAGGGGGCTACAAATTTGTTTATTAAATTAGTTAAGACTTCACTTAAAATATTGTTTACAAAAAAATTCATTTGTACTTTATTTATTTTTTACTTAATTTTCGAGATTAACATCCATTTTTAAGGGTACTTTCCTATAAACGCACTTTAATTTATGGACCACTGTAGCATTATTAATAATGTGTGGATGATCCTTTGTTATGGATTGTTTCAAAAATACGCTCTGGCATTAATTCCGCTAATTTTTTTAAGCAGATCAGAATCAATTTCCTCCCGGACTTGTTTAATTCTTAGTTTCAGCTCTGTCACAGTCATTATGCTTTCATTCTGGGCATTATTTGCATAAACTTTACGGGCCATGTATCCCCACAAGTTCTCCATTGGGTTTAAGTCCGGACTACAAGCCGGCCAGTCCAACAGAGGAATGCAATGTTCATTAAACCAAGATTTCGATTACTTAGAAAAATGGATTGCAGCATTATCTTGTTGGAATATGCAATCATCATCCATTTTTTCATCCATAAATGAGAGAAGAGCATCTTCCAACAGTTCGTTATAAATCGCACTATTCATTTTTGTGGGAACAAAACATATTTTCGACTTGCCAACTGAAGAAAACGCTGCCCAAACACTGCCACCACCGAAATTACGTTTTGACATCCGAACATCGTTTGATCTCAAATCGTGCCAATAACATGAGTATGAGTCAGGAACGTCTAAATTAATTTTTTTTCCGTTGGAGAAAATTACTTTTTTCCCTCATCTGTGCTTTTCATATATTTTTTTTCGAATTTTAGAATTTTTAGATTTTCTTTATGGTGCTTTTTTAGCATTGGTGTTGGTTGGTTGGTTTACGTGGTAGTTCACTACGTGCGAACAATCAAGTAGAGTCGAAGGGACCCCGTTTTGATGAGACCACACCACTCGTCAGATTTATTGTCGTTTACATCGCAATGTAACTAAAAAGTGCTAGCTAGACCCAACCTGTAGCTGTGAGATATCTTAGTAGGTCATTGAGGTCATTTCGGTGTACATTTCGGCTTTTTCCATTTTATGTTTTCATCGTTTCGTAAAATGTGTGAAACGTGTTTGGAAGTCACTGATAGATTCAAATTATTCATTATTTGTGTAGAATTCAATTTGTTGCGGGTTGCTTCTTGTTTTATTAGATTAAGGTGTCTTCTTGTTAGTTTTGTATTTCCGTTTGTAGGTTTGCGAACATAATTTTTACCTTTCTTCAAGAAATTTCTCACTACACTTTCCGAACGATCGATTATACGTCCAATTTCTCTATTGAAAAATCCTTGGTCATGAACAAAATTTTATTTGAATCTTTTATTTTATCTTTTATCTTTAAAAGTGATGAAATTTATTGATTCAAATAGAAATAGTTGCAGTAAATTGAGATGTTACTATTAGTAACGTACCTTTGGTTGAAAAAAACTAAAATTGATAATATTTTATTTTTGGTAACTTTTTTAAAAATAAATTCCACGTCTGCGTTTATACGAATCTTTCACTTAAAATAGCACCAAGAACATTTGTCGCATAATTAAGGCAAACAGTACCATTAATTTGTCTCTCATTAAAAAAGTTAAATTTTGCTTTTGGATGAGAACGACAAAGATATAACAAAACAAGTAAGAAAGTATGATGGGTCAAGCCCGACCATATAATACCCTACACTAAGTAAAAGAGCAAAAACTTTTTCTTTTAAAATTTTAATAATTTATATTTTTGAGTGATTTTCGGAAGTGGGCCTTATATGGGGGCTATGACCAATTATGGACCGATCACCATGAAATTAGGTGGTGTGATTTATGTCTAACTATGTTAACTATGTTGAATTTGTGTGTATACCAAGATTTTTAAGCGATTTATGCACGTTAAAGTGATTTTCGGAAGCGGGTCTATATGGGATCTATGACTAATTATGGACCGATCGTAACAAAATTTGGTTACATGAATTTTGTATATATAAAACTTATTTGGAGCGGAATTTGTGGAGACAAATATATAAATTAAACATTTATGACCGATAAAGTATAATTTAGGGAGGACATTTGTATGGGGGCTAGGTGAAATAATGGACCGATTTCAGTCAGTTTCAATATAATGGGTCCTTGTGCCGAATAAAAATAATATGAATCAAATTTCATCGAAATATCTTCAAAATTGCGACCTGTACTCTGCGCACAAGGTTTACATGGACAGCCAGCCAGCCGACCAGACGGACGGACATCGTTTAATCGACTCAGAAAGTGATTCTAAGTCGATCGGTATACTCTAAGGTGGGTTTTAGACTAATATTTTTGGGCGTTACAAACATCGGCACAAAGTGCGTTTATAGGAAAATGCACCAGTATAGATACCAAAATTTATAAGAGATTTATGCTCGTTAAAGTGATTGGCCCATAATCATAGTCAGATACTAAAGTCGGTTCTTTATAGAAACAACTTTAAAATAAAAACCTGCTTTTAATTATTTTGCAACTATAGTCAAAATTAGAGTGTGTTTTAAATTGAACCGACTTTAACTGGGTGCCACCTCAAATGTAGAAAATGTTTTCATACAATATACAAAAAAATATAAGCAAGTGGCACCGCTGAACAGCTGACATAGAAAATTAAAAAAAAAACTAAAAGGTAAACAATAAAATTAACAGCGAAATCTAAAAAAAGAAAGCAAATTGTGGTGGAAAAATGGAAAAAATAAGATTAATATCATTAAAATATAAAAAAAATTTTGGTTCTAATTTTATTGATAACTATTCAGTAATTGCAAAATCTCTGCCAATATCTTGTAACATAAACATTTTTGACTTTTTGTCGAACTGTTTTACTTGTTGAAAAACACCTGATGCTGTTGTTAAATGAGTTAAAAACAGCTTCAGCTGGTTTTATATTTACAGTCGACTTTAACGTCAAAAGTATATTTTATCTTGTCTATGGTAGACCTAAAGTCCACTCTTAAGTAAAGACGACTTTATTTCTCTTAAAATATACTTTATTTCTGACTATGATTATGGGCCATTTTCTTTATGATACATACTACGTAACAAATTTCTCTATATTAAAAACTATTATGCCATTGAACGCAGATTAGCATAGTTTGAGGAACATCTTTTCAAACTTGATCAAGTTAGCAAACAAGAAATTATTACTTTTTTCTACCAATGGTTCTTTGGTTATATTTTAAAAGATCTTATCAACATGAAAGATAGATATAAGAACAAATGAACTTTTTAGCATTTACTAATGTTAGTTATTCAAGTTGCTCCAACCCGCATACACTTGCCTGTTCTTATTTATTTGCAAATAAAATATCTAAATTTGTACTGCATACCTTAGAGAGCCTTTTTATTACAGTTAACTGGAGACTCCGAGTTTTCCCCGGAATTTTTGATTTTTTTTCTTTACAAACCATCTCCTGAAAATTTCGAATCGAATAAAAAAAAATCAGTCAAATCGCTCCAACCGTCATAATCAGCAGCTTTTTTTTTGGTATTTATCTATCTTTTGTTTTTTTCAAATTTGTCGGTTTTTTTTGCTGCTGCTGTAAATGCTGTACCGGTTTTAAGTTCAGTAACATTTGTTGAACATCTTTAACTAGGCAAATGCTAATGATGTACAAATACTTATGACTTTGTCCCAGTGGGGCAGAATCAACATTTTTGGAAATAAATCTGGCATTTCTAAACGTCTTGTCCGATAGAGATACAATTTGACGTGGGCATAGACAAGGAGCATTCGGGTTTAAGTTATTAAAATGGTTATACAAATGCTCCAGGGGCGGCACTATGGCGCTCAAAATATGAAACCTTTGGTCAAGTGCTCGGCTAGGTCTTGAAAAAGTGCAATATTCCCTCAATATAGGGTATCTTCGACATGAAAAATGTTTTAACAAGTGCCAGAATAGGTCAAGTGCTCGGCTAGGTCTTGCAAAAAAGTGCAATATATCTTAACAAAAAAAATAGTTCGGAATAAATCTGGATCAAATTGTTCCTAATATTTGCAATCCTATTTAAATTTTGATACAAATTTTAGTTTTAGAAACTCAATAAATATGTAGAGTGTAATAAAATCTTTATTCGCAGAACTCAATGCAATTTTTAACGATTTTTAAATTTGTCATTCTAAATAATAAGCTGTAAAAATTGAATTCCATTATCTGATCCCAGCTTTGAGATTTTAAAACATGTGGCCCAAATTTGAAATTTTTATAAAAAAATACGTTAATTTCAAAGGGTATAGGGGCTACATATTCGAAAAATGGGACATGTATTTTATAAGTTTTATATGTTCTTAAAGAAAGTTTTTTTTAATAACAAAAAAGTCACCTCTTTGTCCAAAAAACTGCAAAAATATACTATTTTTGGAATTTTTAAATTGAAAATCATTTATTTTTGGATCCATAATTGATATTGATCTGAAATCTTTTAAGAAAAAAAATCGAGTCCATTCGGACCAAAAGGACATGAAAAATTGTCTTTCAAGATCTCTCGGCTTCAATTCGTATTCGTACACAATTTTCGAGATTTTGGATGAATCCTGCTGCTCGCAAACGTTTTGAAATTGCTGATGGAGTAGCTCCCAATGATTTTGCAAGCTCTTGCTAAGTTTGACAACAATGGCTCATATTCTTGGTCTTCAAACTTTTTTTCAGCTGCCCTGGGCGATCTTTGTCTTCCGTGGCAAAATCACCCCTTCTAAATTGATCACATTCTCCATAAGCTTTGATGAGCAATAGTTTTTTTTAAATTAAAGAAGTAATGCAAAACTTCCCGCATACGACGCTATGTTGGCACAAAATTCGACATTATCGAAGCATTAAACCGTTGTTGTTTACATCATAATGTTCAATAACTAAGTGAGAATAAATGACAGATATGTACCCCTCAAAATAACATATATAGTTAAAAAACCGCGTTCACAAGATGAAACAACTATTGTAAATCCCGCATTATTAAGTGATACACCCAATAATTTATAATTGTTGGTTGTAAAAATTAAATTTTATGAAATATTTTCCACATTTTTTCTAATTAAAATTTTCTTTTTAAATGCTGCTCATAATAATTTCTCATTGTTATAAGTAGATTGTATAAGTAAGTACTAGCACCATGAACCCTTTTTCCCTTAAAAGCGCAGAAAATACAAACAATAAATAATGAGTTTGTTTTTTTTTCTTCAGTTCCTTCGTTTTTAGTTAAATATAATTTTAATTTTATTAATTTTGTATACGTGCCTAGATTTACATGATATACACATACATACATATTTTAACAAGCATTTACTGTGACTGCTGCGGACTGATGTAAACTAAACTAAACAAAACCACAAAT
This sequence comes from Calliphora vicina, assembly GCF_958450345.1. Lineage (NCBI taxonomy): Eukaryota > Metazoa > Arthropoda > Insecta > Diptera > Calliphoridae > Calliphora > Calliphora vicina. Next base: position 142,931,338 of record NC_088780.1, on the reverse strand, counting down.
TCTAATTAGAAACGTACACAAGAACAAAGCTTCACATCATCACAGTCAAAAACAAATTTATGAGCCAACCCGCCCGCCAATCCGCATCGTAGAAGGCTGCCAGCCAAAGAGCCAACACTAAAAATGTTGAAAAATAGAAAACAGTTTCATTGAATGAAACCTTTTGAGAAATTGGTGGTGACAAAAGGCTTTTAATTTATTTAAATAAAGAATTTAAGTACATTTTAAGACTGATAACAAAAAAGAACTTGTGATAAGTACTACCTATACCAAGAATTATTCCAATTGTAATTAATGGCCAGACAGGTAAAACAGAATGAAGAATTAAAAAGAAATTTAAAATATAAATTTTTATAAAATAAAATAACAAAAAGACATTAAAGAAGTAAAAGTGTTACATTTACATTTTTTGGTCATACAATTAGCTGGGAATTTAGTGAATAGTTTAAATCATAGAGAAATACAAATAGAGCAGAAACTAGAAAAAATTCAAATAAAAAAGTTTTTGTTTTAACACAGTTTTTTACTAATAGATTTTTACAATTAGATTTTTGACATCAGAGTTGGGCCTTTGACATGAAAGTTTCACATCTATGTGCATTTATCTATGGTTTAAGTTTTGTTAAGTTTAACATCTATTGCATAGGTCTACAATGATTTTGTTGTCGCCGAAAGTAAAACTGATTTTTTCAATGTAAACTAAAGTTTAGGAAGAAAAAAAGGTCTAACAGATATCGGTAAGCCAATAGATGTCGAACAACTCTTTCGAAGAGCACCAAACACTTCTATCATAAAAGCAGCTCGTAAAGTTAAATAATCTGATTATTTTGTGAGCAGAGCCAAAGCTATAATGCTAGATTGAAGTCGTATAAAGTTCAGAAAGTTCCATATCGCAATGCGATAAAGAGCTTAGAAGCAATAGAACGAGCGAAAAAAGTTTGGTAAAATTGTCTAAAAAATAAATCTGGGAGAATCCATATCAAAACGGACATATCAAAACTACTATTTTCGGATTTGTCATCTTCGATATTAATGAAATTTACCACAAATATTACGGTTCCAAAGCGTTGATGACTTTTTCATCAGAGATCCTTTCAATGTCAAAACTATCGCGATTTGAAAATTGAAAAATTTGTTAAAATTGTCTAAAATTATATTCACATAATTGCCCATAACATTGAAACTATTCAAAGTCCAACATAATTTTCCATTGAAATCCATAATGATTCCATTTTAAAGGCAAAGATATTGTCCTTAAAATGGTGTGAATAAAATTGCGATCTGTGACATTTTTTACATTTAAATATATACTCCGAATATTGACCTTTAACCTTTTGGAAGTAAACAATTTCATTCACATCATTTTAAAGACAAAATTATGCTGGTCTTTGAGTAGTTTCAAAGTTATGGACAATTATGTGTACGTAATTTTAAACAATTTAAAAACAATTTTAATTTTCAAATCGCGATTTTTTACTGAATGAGTTTCCATTGAAAAGGTCACTGATATGAGGAACATATTGGATATATTATGCATGTGGTAAATTTCATTCAAATCGGAGACGGTAAATCCGACTGCTCTCCGCTTTCACATGGATCCACTCATTTGTTTTGTGTTGTGTACATTAGTGTGTATTGGGGCTCAAGCATATTTTGAAAGCTTATAGGGTAAAGTATTTTTGAGATTTTTTTCAGATTTTTCGGAAGAGGTTTAGAGGTCGTTCAAGTCGAGTTTTTGCCAAAAATTGGGTTTGTCGGCCTTTTTCTGAGTTTTCTTCATAACTTTGTCAAAGCCCACGATTTTCTTTACTTTTGAGGAAACATTTTAAAAGAAGAATGTCCAAGATTTATTTTTGTGTGCAAAAACTATTAGTTTTTCCAATGAATTGGTTCAATAAGGTGCCCCTTATTTTTCGAATTTTTCATAAGTTTTCCATAAATTTTGTAAATAAGGCTTTATAACTTTTAAAATTTTTATGAAAATTAAAAAAACTAACAATACAGTTTGAAAGACCAATTAATTCTTAATAACATAGGGACAACAATTTTCTTTAAATCGTTTTCTTTTAAAATGTGCCAACATGTTTAAGAGTTTTGTGCTCGTTAAAATGGATTTCGGAAGTGGGCATTGTATGGGAGCTATGACTAATTATGGACCGATCGTTATACAATTTGGTGACATGACTTTTGTATATATAACATATTTGTGTTGAATTTTATTTGAATACGAACATTTTTAAGAGAGTTATGCTAGTTAAAGTGATTTTCGGAAATGAATCTTATATGGGAGCTATGACTAATTATGGACCGATCGTCACAAAATTTGGTAGGCGCGTATTTACTTATATAAAACTTATTTGTGCTCAATTTGGTTTAGATATCTTTATAACTAAGATATTTATGAAATATTATCTATTTTTAGATAGGACAATCGTATGGGAATTAGTAGAAATAATGGACCGATTCTAACCAAATTCAATAGACTTCATCCATGTGGCAATAGAAAAGCTTGTACCAAATTTAATTTTTGAAATTGAGACTTGCAGTTTGATTACACTATGATGTTGTAGGGTATAATAATCATTTTGTGTACACAAAAGTTTTCGTTTGCTTTATATAAATCAGGAACGGTAAAAGCAAATTCAAAAATTGTTGTCTCTAATTATTAAGAATTAATTGATCTTTCAAACTGCATTTTTAGTTTTTTTCATTTTCATAAAAATTTTAAAAGTTATAAAGCCTTATTTACAAAATTTATGGAAAAATTTCGAAAAATTGTAATGTAGGGCACCTTAATGAGCCAATTCATTACAAAAATTTTTGCACACAAAAATAAAACTCGGACATTTTTCTTTTAAACTGTGTCCTCAAAAGTAATGAAAACCGTGTATTTTGACAAAGTTATGAATAAAACTCAAAAAAAGGCCGACAAACCCGATTTTTGGTAAAAACTCGGTTTGAGCGACCTCTAAACCATTTCCGAAAAATCTGAAAAAAATCTCAAAAATACGCTACCTTATAAGCTTTCAAATTATGCTTGAGCACCCATGAAAATAACAAAAAAAACTTTTTTTGGGACACACTAGTGTACATGTACCCTTGAGCACTATGGGCGCGGATCATTGCTCTACAGTGTAGAGCATTGGTAGACAAATAAAGGCATTTAATTTGTGTGCATGTATGGGTTAAAAATAAAGTATCCGCAACAACATCAAGCAACTGAATGAATATATTTTTACGCTTGACGAAAATCTTCGTAACCTGAACAATATGAACGCCTACCAATGGTGTAGAGCAATGATCGACATGTATAGAGTCTATACCACATGGATTGCAGCTAGATTATCCAAAACCGAAAAAAGGTCAACCGGTTTTTTCATCTTTGTAAACTTTTTTGACAAACCGGTTTTTGTAAGACGGTTAACCGGTTTTAATGGAATATATTTCCTAAAGCTCATTCAAATACATTTATGAAAAACTTTGATACCATTTTTAAAAATATTGACTTATGTTATAGAAAATGATAGCATTTGACAATATTTCGTAAAAGATATAAAATAATTGCATAAAGATAGAACCTTAAAAACTTTCCGAAGATTTAGTACACAATTCTTAAAACATTTTCTATTAGCGTCCACAAATTAAAATAAATTTAAGGAGACCTTTTTCATATTAAATAAATATTTAATATAAACCGAAACCGTTTAACCGGTTTTTTTTAAAAGACTATAATCAAAACCGGTTTTTTCAAAAACACAATTTTTCGGTTAAAACGCAAACTGGTTTTTCAAATTTGCAGCAAATTCAAAACATGTGTGAATTTTGTAACTTTATAAGTACTTTGAGTGATCATCTTTTATTAAATTTGTATTCCTTAACTAGAAAATATGTAATTACAAACATTCATTGTAACTTGGCTGCAAGTTTACACAAGACAAGCTTTAATTGTTGATAAACTTTAGTGATTTTGTATTAAGTGTTGTTCGTATTTAACGGTGGTAAACCCTCATCTAGTTAACACTCACATACAAATACACATGCCCCTCACCCTGATATAACTAATTCAAATCTTCGTCCCTTTTGACAGACGGACGGATAGATAGATGGACTGCCATTGCTGTGCTAACCGAAGTTTGATGTGTATGATGATGTGTAATTTTTTATTTCCACCTTCAATACATTTCCAAACGTAGTAATACACATACAAATAAACATTGTATATGTAGTGGGTATTTAGAAGACTTCATTCACATCTTTGATAAGAATACGTTTTTCCTTCTTATGGAGTGTTGCTGCTGCGACTTCTTTATTTTTTTCCTTTTTTTTTTTTTTTTGTTTGCATGCAGCAAAGGACATCAAGAGCATTAACTTTAAGTACAATACAGTAAATGAGTCTCTAGTGTTCAAAAGATCTCAAAATATATAAAAAAACAGAAAATAATTGAAGTGTATGAGTGAATTGCTTCTTACAATTTACACGTTTTACCATTCCTTTATTCAGCTGTTACTCATACGGGGGCAGGTTGGTAATTTGTTGAAAATAATGGAAAAAATTATTTATGTTGGCTAACAGAATTAATAAAATGTATTGTTATCTAAATATAATACAAAAATTATTTATTTCAATTGGTTGTAAATGTAAAATGCTATTTAACAGCAGTCGTTTAATATAGATTTTAAAAAGGCCTTTTAAATTGCTCTCGTACAAACATACACATTCATAAAGACACAGATATGAGTACGTAAATGTATGTATGTGTTTTCTACTTGAACATAAAATTTAATAGCAAACAAACACAGCCAGCCAGCCGCCAAACTTTTCCCAGCTGATCTGGATGACTATCCCGATCTTATAATTTTACCTATCATTTAGCGTCGCCACGAGTTACATTATTTTTTTAAGCAGACATATATTACAATGCGACTACTCCAAATTAGTCAATTCACTGGATCTCGTAATTTGACTAGTCATTTAAACATGTAAGTGTCCTAGTCAGCTTAAAAGATAGTTATATCGATACAGTCCAATAACAGGTTACTTGTAAACAAGCCATCCAATGCGAAATGTGAAGTTTACCCTAATTAATTAACCACGCAAAACACAAAAGGTAGACGTGTTATATATCAATGGATACGAAATTTTCAAAGTCACATTTAAGAGACAGTGCTCGTAATATGTAAATTGAATTTGTCAGATAATATTAATAGTGATTAAAAAAGCTAGTCCTTAAATGGACATACAATTCAAAATACCCAAATTATATAAACTGACAATCAGCCATTAGTGAATATTACATTCTATAAAGTACACACTGACTACTTGTAAAACTGCTGGGTACTTACATACCTTCTATTTTCGTTTGTGTACGTACTCATTTTCTATAGATAATTTTCGTTTCTTTTTATTATTTGCTTAATTTCTTTTTTTTATGAAATCAAGCATATAAAAATAAGAGGGGAAAAGAAATTAAGGAATTCATACAAGGAAAATGATTTGAAGAAGAAGGCCTACATCAGTCTTGTCATCATCAACCAGTAGAGATTGGTTCATTAAATGAGCTTAATTTCGTTTGTAGTTCTTATGATCAATAAAATGAAATAAGGAAAAGAGGTTTTTTTTTAATTATTTGTGCAGGCGAAATAAGACATTTAAACTAAATAATAAGAAACAGTGTAAGCCAATTAAGAATGGGGAGTAGAAATTTGGTAGACTCATTGCAAGTAATGGTAAACAAAATATATCAAGTAAATTTAATTTAAAAAGTTTACATTGTTTCGAAAAGATATCTTAATTCCCAAGGCTTATTTTGGCAAATAAAAAATTTTTGCACCAAAAAAAAACCTCAAATTCGGAAAATGGTGAAAAAATTAAAAAAGTATATATGTTTGCTGGGGAAATACAGACAGATTTCTCAATTTTACCATTCCAAAGGCCTCAGTTTCTTTTTTCTAAATCCGCTGAGAAACTTATAATCTGTTTATATTAAACTAAATTACTGGCTTATAAGAGCCACCCACTAAAAAATTTAGTGATTTCACCCTATAAAAATATTAATATTTAAACATGGAAAAATCAATATAAAGAGACCATCTCATGTCTAATAAAGTTATATGGTTTTCCCTTGATTTTGAGTGTTTTTCAAACAAAATTTTATAACAAATTTGGACCGTATTTATGGGGGAATCATATAACTTTATTAGACTGCTGAACTTTTTCTGCTTTTATTCGGTACTCATTTTGGCACTCGATTAACACTTTCATCTACATATCGATTTTTCCATGTGAATAGAAAACAATTAAGAATGTATGGTCGGTAAATGAGCAAAAATATTTTTCTTTTAAAATCTCAGGTATTTTCATGAATGATTTTGGGAAGAGGGCCTTATATGGGAGCTATCATGAAATTAGGTCGTGTGATTTATGTCTATATGAAGGTTATTTATGTTGAATTGTATGTGTATACCAACATTTATGCTCGTTAAAGTGATTATCGGAAGCAGGCCTTATATGGGAGCTGTGACTAATTATGGACCGATCATCATCAAATTGGGTGATCTTGAATTCCATATATATAGAACTTATTTGGAGTGAAATTTGTGTAGACTCCTATATAAGTTTAACATTTATGACCGATAAAGTCCAATTTCGGAAGGACATTTGTATGGAGTCTAGGTGAAATAATGGACCGATTTCAACCAGTTTCAATAGGCTTCGTCCTTGGGTCGTGTATGTGCCAAATTGTATCGCAATATCTTAAAAATTGCAATCTGTACTTTGCGCACAAGGTTTACATGGACAACCAGCCAGCCAGCCGGACGGACGAACATCGTTTAAGCGACTCAGAAAGTGATTCTGAGTCGATATTGTAACAACACCCACCTTAAAGTATACAATTAAGGCTGATGTTGTTACAATATTTGTGCACGTTACAAACATCTGCACAAATCCAATATACCCTCCCCACCATGGTGGTGTAGGGTATAAATATTGAAATTGTTACAGGGTGTAATAAAACTTTAGAAAAGAACGGATATTTTTTTATAATTTTCAAATGTCCAATCTACAAAACAATTGACTAGCAAACTCTTTAGTCTCTGTTTTGGGGCTATGCTTTAAAAAATTTGAGCTAGTTGGACAATTCAATACAATATAAACGTATTAAGAACTTTTTATGTTGTTCATTAATTCGGGTTTTAAATTGAGTAACTAATTCTTTAGTAAATGAATTATTCACTATTTCTAAACTATTTATAACAAATTGTATTATACATCAAGCTCTATCAACGTTGCTAAATCTTTGATTAATAAAGTGGTCTTGGCTAATTACACAATAAAGGGAATCTGTCCAAAGTTTGATATCATTGTCAGTGAACCTAGCTAATTTGAAGTCAGGCAGTGCATTCATTATTGACGCATTTACAAATACGCAACAAGTTTATTACCATGTTAGACAAAGATGTTCAACGATGCACAGTGGTAAACCCTTACGCCGATTTGAATGAAATTTCACATGCGCAAAGAGGAAGTGTAGTCGAGTTTAAGTTTTGAACTTGGACCTCATGACCCCACCCGGAGCGGGACCAGGGGTTCCCAAAGTAGGACACCTCAGGTATGTTCAATTTATAAAATGATCCTATTTCTTCGTTTGTGTTCCGATTTAAAAAAAATTACACATACAGAATCTCCTCGTCGTAGCTATCAATTATCTCTTATAGCTTAGGAGATATTCGCATTTGAAAATTTAATTTTTACATTTTTACCCACCCTACACCAGTTTTTTGGTAACCGCGGTTCCAAATATTCTCCGATTTTTTTCTTTTATAGGATTAACAATAGATCTATATATCAAATAAAGAAAGAAGTGTTTAAAAATCATGACTGAGTCCAAAGTTACATGCATTTGAATATACAAAAAATTAAAAAAGTCGATTTTTTCGCAATTTTTTGGGAAAAAAGTACTTTTATTCTTTTTAAGTTATCTAAAAATGTTCTAAGAGGATGTATAATGAATTTATACTTTTTGAAAAGCTAACTTTACGCCAATAATTTTAATTGAAAAAACCATTTATAATTTTTGATACCGACGGGATCAGGTCCATTAAAAAAATGCCTATTTTTTATGTAAAATTCAACTTTAGGGCAAAAATTCTCAAATCGCATACTCGATATCAAAATATAGTAACCTATTTTAGATGGCCCAATAAGTTTTTAATTATTTTGTAAAGGGTTTCCATAACCCCGCCCCTATTATGGATATTATAGCCAAAAAACGAAAAAATCCCATTTTTGGGATTTTTCAAGATTTTTTTGGGAATTGCGGGATACTTGATTACAAATTTCAAAATTTGTTTTTATTTTTAAATTTTAAATAGAAAAATCTACATAACTGTAAAATTTCATTAAAAAAAATTCATAAATAAAAATTTTATTTCAATTTGAAAAATTTGTATCTATGCAAAATTCAATAAAAAGCATTTATTGTCATATTTTTCAAAAAAGTATTCCATGAATTTTTTAATTGTCAAAAATTATATACATTTTTGAAAAGTAGACAAAATCGTCTATCCATTGATATATAATATGGTTACCTTGTGTTTTTTACGTGTCAAATAAATTAGGGAAAACTAAACAACTCGCTGAGAATTTACCTAACATTGAAATTCATAAAAAAGCATGTTGCCTACATAATAACATTTTTATGAGTGTAAATAACAGTGCTAGGTAATCGGCGTAAGGGTTTAGAAGTTACAGATTTATTTCCCTCTTTTTTTATTCTCATACCACTGTGCGATGTTCAAAATCATGTATAAGACGAACTCCATGCTTTTCTTGCAACAAAACGTTGGTTTGCTATATTTGTGTTTATCATTTGATTTATTAAATATTTTGCAACACTTACGTACGCGGTTAATAACATCACTTATATACATATATTTTAAGATCATGGCCTTCATCTATTTCAATGAAATCATGTCATCCTCAATATCACTTTCGACGACCGTTTCAAAATCACATTCTCCATCACATTCAACTCCACTTTAATCTAAGTTAATATTTTGATTATTAATTGCGATTCTTCTAATATTTCGCCAGCTAAATAACAAATATTTTATTCCGTACCTTTTATTTTCATTGGTTAAAGTCCTAAGTTTAAAATTTGTTTTCAGAATTGTAACTTCTTGCAGTAATATTTATAGAAGGAGCTATCGGAACACTCATCTACAGTGATCGAAAGTCCCTTTGTCTTTAGTTATTTGTCGAATTTCAGAAACAATACAATTTTTATGAGTCATTATTACTTATTTAAATTTGAAATTATGAAAAATTTTAGGCAATTTAATAAATTTAAATATATATGAACATTTATTCGTTTTATTCGATTATTCTACATAAAATTGTTCGAATTATTCATTATTCGAAAATGGCCATTTTTAAATTGTTCGAATAATTATTCGTATGAAATTATTCGATTAATCGAACGGTCATTAGTCGAATGAATACCCTAATGTTAGCCAATGCATACTCCAGAGCAAACAATCTCCAGTTACTGTGTCCAGTAACTGCGAAAAGTAATATTTAAAAAATATTATTGGAAAGAGAAATAACAATAAAACAAGTTATAAATTATTGATTATGCCTACCTAATTTAACTCAGTTTAATTGCAGTTTGTAAAACAAAAATTTTGAAGTCAAAATCAAAACCAGATTTTGTCATCTTATTCACTTTACAATTCAAAACTCATATTTAAAACGTCTATTAACCGCAAATATATTTTATTCATTAGCACAACAGCGAAAAGTACTTACATACATGAACAAATTCATAAGTTTTCTCAAAAAAGAAAAACACATAAATAATTTCCATTCAATTTTGTTTCGAAACAAAACTGATTATTATGTCAATGTTTATAAAAGTAAATAAAAAAAAGCATCAAATATCTTGTATCACAGTTAATTTGGTTTATTTATGCCGCATGTTTCGGAAATTAAGTGCAATTGCTTGAATTAAATTTCATGCAAATAAAACTTTTGATTAGAATACTTGTTGTGTAAAAGTATTGTTCGAATACAAACACACATTCATTTATACAAACATACATGAGTACATTAAAAAAAAAACAAAACTTGAAGAAAGTACAACAGACAAAAAAGTATCTGTGTGATTGTCTTCATATGAATGTGTGCAACATGTAATAAATATTTCAACTAAATATGAAATGTATGAGACGTCAAGTATGTGTGTATGAGTGTTTTAAATGGGGCTGTTAAACGCGTTTGCGAAAATGAGTCGTTTCTTTATTATTTAAAGGGCAAAGGGGGGAAATTATGAAAACCTCATAAACACACACTGACACTCTTTCAAATTCATACCCACTAACCATTTTTTGAAGAATTTGGTCAGATTTCAAAAAATAGAAAATAAATCTTTAACTTCTAAACGGTTATTCCGATTTGAATGAAATTTGACATGCGAGGAAGTGTTTTCCAGTTTAAGTTTTGAATTTCGAAATCATGGACTTACCAGGGCCGCGGCCTGGGGTCCCCAAAGTAGTAAACCTCGGACATGTTACATTTTTTAAACGAAACGGAAAACAAAAGATCCGCTTGTGTTCCGATTTCAAAAAATTACATATGGGCAATTCCACGAGAATGACTACCACGACTGAAAACCCAAAAACCCTTAAAACTTTTTTGCAAGATGATTTGATTAGGAGAAAACACTAAAATATTACTATGTTTAAGTATTTAGATCTTCTACAACATTACTAGATCTATTATACAATTGTTTATTGAAACCGAATGTATATTTTCAACTTATTTGTTTAGTTTTTGTATACATATCGATCCCTTAGCGCCAAATTATCGTAAGCGACAAAACACAAATTTTACAGGAGAAGGTTTTTTTGATTATTTTGAAATTTATACATAGAATTAAAAATGTTATGATGCGATATAATATAATTTCGTTCAAGCTATTTGCTTATTTTTCAAAAATATTTATAACTTTTGACAATTAAAAATTCATGGAATACTTTATTGAAAAATATGACAAAAAATGTTTTTTATTGAATTTTTGCATACAGTGAATGTCACTTAAAATCGTACACCATCGTAGTCAAATTTTATTCATTAGTTTTAGAAAGTTGATGTTTTGGAAATATTTTAAAATGCTATTTTTATATTGTGTGTGCTATTACCTATCAGAAAATTGGGTATAATTTTAATTGCCCTTATCCACAAATAAAAAAATTGGGTAAGACTGTCAGTGCCCAGAATATCAACGCTTCATTTAAAATCGTAAAGGCACTAAAAAATAGCAAATGATTCCCTACAAAGTATTAGGATTATTTAATATTAAAATTTTTTTTAATTTTTAAAGTTTTAATTGTAATTTAACATAAGTGTACGAATTTAAGTGAAATATGAATTTTGTGATGTTCTTTAATTTTCATCAATATTTTTTTAACGAATTGAGGTTTTGTTAACTTTTTTGTTGAAATACATTTTTTTTGTTCCAATTAATAAAATGACTTTTAATTTTTTATATAATCACCTATTATTGCCTGTATAATTTCATAATATTTAAAAAAAAATATGTTGTACGATTTTGAGTGACACTCACTGTAGATACAAATTTTTCGAATTGAAATTAAATTTTTATTTATGAATACTTTTTAATGAAATTTCACAGATATGTAGATTTTTCTATTTAAAATGGAAAAATAAAAACGAATTTTGAAATTTATTATCAGCCATTCCAAAAAAGTGTTAAATCCATAAATGGGAATTTTTAGTTTTTTTGCTATAATATCGTCGGGGTTATCGGAACCCTTTACAAAATAATTAGAAACATATTGGGCCACCTAAAATTGTATATTTTTATATCGAATATGCGATTTTAGAATTTTGCCCTAAAATTTAATTTTACATAAAAAATATGTGTTTTTTGAATGGACCTGGTCCCATCGGTAACAACAATTTTTTAATTTTTTCATTTAAAGTATTTTATGAAAACTTAGCTTTCAGAAGGTATATATTCCTTATACATCCACTTAGAAATGTTTTGCGATATCTTAAAAAGAAAAAAGTACATTTCTCCCAGAAAATTAGCGAAAAATTGGACTTAATCATTATTTTTAAACAATTCAATTTTTGAAATAAAAAAAAAATTTAGAAAATGTCGCTTACGATAATTTGGCGCTAAGGGCTCGATATATTTACAGAATATATATTGTTTTATTATAAGAAAAAATCTGCCACGTATGGAATGTCACGTACCATATTAAATTTTATTTATTATAAAATCATCCAAATATAGTTTTTCTTTAAATATGACGGATTGTGAAGGAAAAATATTTCGTTTAGTATAAGAAATTAAAAGGAAACATAACGCCTCTCACGATTCGAAAATTTTCGCATATTTCTACATATACCTCAAAATGAGTTCCGTTTTATGTCACGTACGATATACCATTATTTCGCTCGATATTTTGGACAACAATGTTTCGAAAGAACTTTTTAATATTTTAAAATATAGTACCCTCTGAATGGAACATATAGACCAAATTATTTTTCAGTTACTTTTATTTTTTCAAAATCTATTTTACTCTATTGGCGTACAAATAAATGCCAATATAAAGAATCTCCTTGTCGAGCACTACAAAAAAATTCGTCGTAGCTATCAATTAAGTAAATTTTCAAAAATTTTGCCCACCCTACCTTATTTTTTTAATAACAGCGTGTTGAAATACTTTTCATTTTTCATTCATTAGACTAACAACAAATGTATATGTCAAATAAAAAAATAATTTTTTCAAAATCATAACTGAATCCAAATATATCCATTTGAATTTAAACAAGTAAGAGAGTTATATTCGGCTGTGCCGAATCTTATATACCAAATTATAATTCAAAATAAAAAATTTCAATATTTTTAGGTGAACAATATTTTTTTTCAGTTTTTTTTAATTTTTTGAAAAAAAAAAATTTTCGAATTGTTTTTTTTTTAAATTTAAAATTTTTTTTTTTTAATTTTAAATTTAAAAAAAAAATGTTGTCTTTGAAATATCTATCATTAGATATCCATATTGTATATATTAATGACTTAGTAATCCAGATATAAGTCAAAAATAGGTCAAAAATCGAGGTTGTCCTGGTTTTTTCCTCATATCTCAGCCATTTGTGGACCGATTTTGCTGATTTTAAATAGCAAACTTCTCGAAAGCATGTCTGACAGAATTATTGAAGATTTGGATCCCGAAGATATCAGGGGTCTTCAGAAAATTGATTTCAACAGACGGACAGACAGACATTAAAAACTTTTTTGGAAATTGCTGGATTCCTAATAACAAATTTTCCAACTAGTTTTTACTTTTGCATTTTCAATGAAATGATCAATACAAGTGTAAAATTTCATTCAAAAATATTTATAAATAAAAATTTAATTTCAATTTGAAAAATGTTTAACTTTTGCAAAAACTAAATAAAAAGCATTTTTTTCATATTCCAAAGTATGAATTCCATGAATTTTATAATTCATCATAACTCTTTGTCTGGGGAAACTCCAACATCTTTTCAGACTTGTCGGACGGATTCTGAGTTAAATTCTTAGGGAAAATTTAAGGAATTTTAGCCATTTCTGATTGATTTCGAACAAAAGTGTGATAAAACCATATTTCAAATATAAGTCTGAACAAAGATAAAAAAGTAAAAATAAACTACGTACAAGAAATAAATTCCCGTTTTAAAGTACAGCCAGAGAAAAGTACAGCATGGAAAAGTTTGATGTCGGCAAAAATTGTTTACTGGATACACACATTTGAAAAACAAAGTGCACAAAAAAGAAGTGTTATGAAATTGTTTGCATAATGTTAAATGAATTGAATCAAAAGTATTATTTTAAAACCACTTTACACATCATTAATGCTTAAACTAAATGATATTCTACAGCGATGTAATGTTTCATTCAAAACAGCTACTTTTTATGTAAGTATTAATACATTTTAGTTTATGTTTAAAATTCGATTAAATCCATTTTGAAATTGTTTGTTTTAACATAAAGAGCCCATGATGGATACGTATAAATATTTGCAAAAAAGAACTTAAAGAGCATTTATTTTAATTGGCTTAACTCGAGAACGAATATCACTAGACCTAAAATATATTTAGAAACATTATAAAACAAACCAAATTTTATTAAAAAATCACTTTTTTCTCCCCATATGTAGTGAGTACATTAAATTAAAAAATTTAATTTTTTGGTCATACCTGCGAATAGGTTAACTGTATCCTATGAAGATAAAAATTCATATAAATTTTAAGTAAAAATAAACTTTTATTTTAATATTTCTCAAAACATGTTAATTTTGTTCATACATTTCTTTTTCTAGTGGCCTGAGACACGTTTTTTTAATAACTTTAACATTTGTAAACCAATTTTTGCCTTTTATATCTCATTAGAACGATAATTACGTACACATTTCGATTCTTTTAAATTAAATTGCAAAAGTAATTACTTAATAGCAAAATTTTTACAAAAACTGAAAAAATTGCATTTTTCCCCCTTGTAAATGCACCACAAAACTAAATCGCAACTCGGCACGGGTTGCAATCAGATTTAACTATAGTTTTATTGGCTTATAAGGGACACTCTAATATACATATGTATGTATACACATAAAGAAACATAGAGCGGAAACTAGAAAAAAAAACTCAAACAAAAAATTTACTCAAACGAGTGTTGTTTTTGTTTTCACATAGTTTTTTCTACTAATACATTCTTACCACTTAGGTTTCTGACAACTGAGTTAGGTCTGTGACAGGAAAGTTTCCGCTCTATGTCTATTCTCTATGTTTATACATATAAACACATTCTAATATAAGTCTCACAGTCAATTTCAATGTTCTCTAAAAGTGTCACTTGAGATTTTTATATATTTATAAAGAAAATAATAATATCCTTGTAATTGTTGTTTATGTTGTGCTGCTGCGATTGTTATTGTTGTTGCTTCAATTTTCATTCAGCTTCAAATCAAATGCCTGCTCTTGTATAGATAATTAAATAGAAATACAGGAAATTATTAAATAAAAAAAATTAAATTGAAATGTATTCGAAGGAAATCCAAATTAAGATGATTTCATGTTAGAAAAGTTAAAAATTAAAATTGATGTTTCCCTTAATTTAACACATTAAGGTTTTGATTGTATTATAACAAACGTGTTTCCAAGTATGTGTGTACTTAAGAAACACACATTTCTTGCAGATACCAAAATATGAAAACATCCCAGCAGTTCTAGGAGACAGTCCCGAACTAGTGATTTTACCCATCATTTAAGGTGACAACTAGTTACATAACTAGCTACGTGACTAGTTATTTTAACACGTGCATGTCCTAAGCAGCTGGTCAATTGACCATTTTCAATTACAATGAGACTGTCTAATAGCTGGTTCAAAGTAGTCAACATATTGGATTATCATACTGGTTAAGTGGCGTCAGTTAAGTTACTTGCTACCTAACTGGTAACTTGATCAGCTACAGCTAAAAGACATATTATAGACAGTCCAATAAACGATTGCTTGTAAACAAACCTTCATTCGACAACTCTCCAATAGATGGCTTCTGGTGGGTAAAACAACTACTTTTTAAAGTGCAGTACAACATAAACTTTTAAAGCGACTTCAATATAGGTTACTAAGCGACACTGAAGTGAAGTATACTTAAGCAAAAATAAAAATAAACTGTATGAGCATCAACACAATTTGTATAAATGCAGTTTGTACGAATTAAACGTGTAAATTGACTACACTCTAGATTACTTAGAGACACTTAAGTGGCAATTGTCTCCAAGCTAGATTACCTGGGATGTATGAAATAACCAATTGTCTTCTCTCTGCACTATAAAGTGCACATAAGTGCCAAGTGACCCAAAATATATATTAGAGTCAGCCAAGTGATAAGACATTAGTGACAATTACTGTCTATAAGGGATATATTGACTACTTGCTTAACTGTTGGGTAGAGATACAAAAAAGAATATGAAAACATCTTCATGCATTTAAGTACATACTTGTATTGTAAAAGCTATGAACGCCATCATACTCCATACATACACCTTCTGCACGATATGACACATAATCCATCATATCAAATCAACAATCATCATCAACATTTTCATATTTTAGTCACATTAGTTCAAAATGGACATGATATTAAAATCACTCCTTGCTATAATATATCTATCTCATCACTCTTGTGTTGTAGATTTTACAGAACCTTTTTCCTAAAATTGTAAACATACAAATTTAATGTTTTGTGCTTATTAATTCATATCCAAATATTGTTATCCACCATGCCACAGCACCCATTACACCCACCCCATTTTGCATCTTAAGCATTTGTCCACTCATCCATCCATCCATCTATTCATTTATTCATTTATGCTTCAAAATAACATCCATCATTTTAAACTGTTTGTGTGGTATTTATGTCGCCATCTACGTTGTGTACATTTTTTTTGTTGTTCTTTATGAAGAGTTTATACAGTTTTGGTGAGAAATTAAAGGTGTGTAATTTTAGAGCAAAAATTTATTAAAACTCGAAAACGGTTTATGTTATGCAAAAATTATATTCATCCAAAATTTTATTTTATACATATAAATTGTATAATAAATTCTAAGCGAATAGTATAACAAAAAAAAAACAAAATTTATTAAAAAACAAATAGTTTTATGTGACCTTCGACCTCCAATATTTTGTGTATATCCTATATCGTAGCTTGTGATAATTGTTAAAGAACTACCTTAACTTTTGAACACATGAAAATACCACTTTGTAATTTTCAATCAATAATTTTAATTCTGTTGTCTTTTTGGCGTAAAAAACTAAGAATTTTTTTTTGGAAATAATTCGGTATCTTTGGAACTATTGGAGACATCTTAACGAAATTTCATAAGGTTGCAGCTGAGGTTTATTATTTAAAGATCAGCATCTTAGGCGAAATGGGGGCCAGAGAATGGATCCTTTTAGAAAAATCGCCAAAAATTCATTTATTATATCCTTGAGAAGATCTAAATTATGCTGACGTTTTTATTTCAAGAGATATTTAGGTTTATTTATTATTTTGTCAATTGTACTCGATCTTTTTGTTTGGGTTTTTAGATATGGTAGGCCTATAGAGTGTTGAAATGTTTTTTTTGAAATATCAGCTATATTTGCGATAAAATTCTGAATGAAATAAAAAAGTTACTCGCATCCAAAGTTGGAAAATGTAAAAAGTGCCGTATTTTTTAAATTTTTTCTAAAAAATCCCAAAAATTTTTTCTTTTATAGAAAAAAAATTGTCTTCGGAAAGATAACTTAATGCAAAAGCGTGTAAAGAAAATTTTGGCTCATTTAAGCGTATCCAAACTTGTCCAATTTTGAAGAAAAATAATTAGGTTTGGTTAAATAATTCTAAAAACGCAAAGTATCGCCTCCGAAAGCTCCATATTTGTATAACCCTATATGAAATACGTACAAAGTATTTTTACAATCACACGGTAAATAGCATCACAGTGGGTACTTTTCAAAAAAGATTTTGGAACAAATTTTCCCCGTTTTAGGAATTTCGATATTTATATCCTACACCACCATAGTGGAGAGGGTATATTGGGTTAGTGCTGATGTTTTGTAACGTGCAAAAATATTGTACCAACACCTACCTACAAGTATACCAAGCTTTTCTATTGCCCAAAGACGAAGCCTATTGAATTTGGTTAGAATCGATCCATTATTTCTAGAACCCATACGATTGCCCAATCTGAAAATAGTTAAGAGCTCTCATAAATATCTTAGTTATATAGATATCCAAACCATTTTCAGCACAAATATGTTTTATATAAGCCGAACAAAAAGGTCCATAATTATTCATAGCTCCCTTATAAGGTCTAATTCCGAAAATCACTTTATCGAGCACAAATATCTTAAACATTTTGGTATTCCAATTAAATTTGTATTAAATAAGTTATATATATAGGGGATTTCATGTCAAGTGAACCAACTTTTTAAATCTAGGTCTTCCGAATTTACAGAATCAAAAACTTTTTTTACTTTTTTTGAAAATGGGCCCATTTTTCTCAAAAGAAAACTTAGGTCTTTTCCTTGAATAGCTTTTTGGTCGCTTAGTGGGATGCGAGTTGGATATCTATCAAAATAATTTTTTTGTATCTCAAGACATACAAATTTTGACTTTTTTTGCAAAATGAAAATTTGGTTGTTTTTTTTTTCAAAAAAAGTTTGTGGTCGCCTAGTGTGATGTGAGTGAGATATCTACCAAAAGAAATGTTTTTTTAACTCAAGACATACAAATTTTGAAATTTTTTTGCAAAATCAAAAATTTTTTTGTCTTTTTTTTAAATAATCTCTTTATAACGATCGGTCCATAATTTGTCATAGCTCCCATATGTTCCTCACTTCCTAAAATCATTTTAACTAGTATAGATTTCTAAAAAATGTTGGTATTCAAATAAAATTCAACATAATAAGTTTGATATATATAATTTCGCTTACGAAACTGAGCAACTGTAAATCAACTCGTGAAATCAACATTGTGAAATTTCGTTACGACAACTCAAATAGTTCCCGAGATACCGGATTAAAAAATTGAAACTAAGGTATTTGGAAATGGACTTTTTTTCTAGAATGTTCTATGATTAACTCTGTCCTAATGAGTCGGAGGACGACATAATAGTAGACGAAATTACAGAAATAACTGAAACGAGTCTTTTATCAAAATTTAACGAAATATTAAAAGTATTCACAACTTAAAAAACTCCAAAAAGGGCTTCAATGCACTATAGGTTAAATGACTACTTTTTCTGTGCTAAATTAATAACGACTACAAAATCATGGTATTCAAACCAAAACCTTAAAGAATTTAGAAAGTAAGAATAATTCTATTAAAAAATATAATTTAACCCACTAACGACCAATAATTAACCCATTTATTATCATTAATGCAAACTTAATACATTAATTTATTTTAATTATACTAAAACTTTTAGTAATTGCTTAAATCTAATTCATTTTGTAAATTTAAATCAAAAAGGTCCTCTTCGCTTTCATTAATTTCATTGTCTTGGTGGCTAAAGTGAAATTCTTCCATGGGTTCACTGCAACATAACAGTTGAATTACTTCTGGTAGAAGTGTGTAAGCGCCTATCTAAAAATGATGTGGAAATTAATGGATCTGAGTTACAGCTTAATATTAATTCGGAGCTTAAAAAATATATCTTCTCCGCTTCCATTACAGCGTCTTTTTGCATCTCAAAAATTTTTCAGCAATATGAAGTAAAATAGATTACAAAGACTCTTTGGCAAGAGTCTCATTTGCTTTTAAAATTTCAATAATTTATATTCGTGAGTGATTTTCGGAAGTGGGTTATATGGGAGCTATGACCAATTATGGACCGATCGTCATGAAATTAGATCGTGTGATTATTTTCTTTATGAGAGTTGAATTTTCTGTTGAATTTTATGTGTAAACCAAAATTTTTAAGAGATTTATGCACGTTAAAGTTATTTTCGAAGCGGGTATTATATGGGAGCTATGACTAATTAAGGACCGATCATCATAAAATTAGCTGACATGAATTCCGTATATATAAAATTTATTTGGAGCAAAATTTGTGTAGATACCTATATAAATTAAACATTTATGACCGATAAAGTCCAATTACGGGAGGAAATTTGTATGGGGGCTAGGTGATATAATGGACCGATTTCACCCAATTTAAATAGGCTTCGTCCTTGGGCCGAAAAAATTATATGTACCATATTAAGGTGTGTGTTGGACTAATATTCTTGGATATTACAAACATCTGCATTATACCCTCACCACTTTATACCCTTCTCCACTCCATTTGAAAATATTTTTACTTCAATTTTGTCCACTACATGTTTGAAAACGGCATAAAATTTTTCTTTTTTTGAATTTTCGTTAAGCCAAATTTCAAACAATAACATAAAAAAGATAGTGTTATTCGAAAACGGCTAAAAATGGCTATTATATGTAAATGAAAATTGGTTTATAACATTTCAATATATTCATTTCTGATTTCATTTAATCTGCCGAACTTTGCCGAAATTTTAAAAGCTTCCACGAAGTTACATTTTGTAAACAATCGCAGCACTTTTAAGGTTACGTTAAAAAAGTGGACTTATTTCAAGCAAGTTAAACAATTTTATCACATTTTTTAACAAACAACATTACTAACTTACTTAGTTTATTGTTCTCCATTTTCACTTTCTTGTTTATAACTCGCGAAATTATTTAAACATGCAATTGAAAATTTGAAAGCAATACAGGCTTTTCAACAAAATTTATTAAGTAATTACGATGCAATGTCTTTGACTGCGTATTGTCAAATGGAATTTAATATTTACCAAAAACAAAAAGTTAATTTGGAGTATTGGTTACAAAATCGCATTTAAAAAAGTGCAATATTTGCATTTGAAAAATTGGACTTTAGTACAGTTTTGGTAGCCATTTAACCTATAGTGCAATGGTATAATTGAGGATTTTATATGCCTTACTTTTGATTTCTCCAACATCTATAATCAGTGAGAGAGATAAGTTTTATTAAAGCTAAAGGAACAAATCGTTTAAAAAGAAAACATTACAATTACTTATATTTTTTTTTTAAAGATTTTTTTCTGATGATCTCACTAAAATCCTAAAATTAATAAAATACTTAAATAAGTACACAAAATTCCTGGTATTATTTTCAATTTTAAATAAAAATATACATTTTTCGGTTAATCGAACAATTTGAAATTAACCGATTAAATTTAAATCTAGATTAACTATTTGTTCGATTAACCGATTAAACCAAAATACAAGAATTGATTATCCTAAAGGATATCTACATTTTTATGCTCTTTAAAGCGATTATAGGAACAAGATGCCTATATAAATCAGAGATTTGTGACAAAAAAGTCTCATTTCGTGAGGACATTTGTATGGGGGTTAAATGAACTAAGCTATCTCTTTCAATAGGCTACCTCTTCTAAGTCGATCGGTATACTTTAGGATTAGACTAATGTATTTGGATGTTACAAACATCACTACAAATGCAATATCCCCGCAGCAATATAATTCCACGTTACCATTTCTGGCCAAGACTGTTTTAGTAGGTTTAATAAACGTAAAGTAAGCATTACTCGTATTATGTAAATTACAAATTCAATTGTTTAAACATTTAGCTAGATGCATAATTTATTGTAATAACACACCTGCCGTTGCTTACAATTTTTATCCTTCCTCTCTCTCTCTCTCTGTCTATCTTTATTTATATTTGCAAACGTTGTGCTTTATGGCAACGCATGAGACTGAAACAAACATCAGCATCGGTAAGTAGGTGAGCAATAGTAATTTTATGGCTGAACCAGTGTTGTCAGATATATTTTGCGTCATGTCCACAATAGGAAAATCGATGTTCCCAAAAAATCCACATTTTGAAATTTAAATCACAATAACTGCTTTCCTAAATTGATTTCTATTTATTAAATTTTGGATTCTTTTACAAGATTTTTCTAATGAGAACAAACCACAGATGCAAATAAAAAGTTGATAAACTATGGTCTTATTCTTACATTAGTTTAATAGAATACTTGGCATAACAATGTCATCAGAAAATTCAGATATATTTTAAATTCCTTTACAATTTCCCTATGAATTTACTTCAGAACTCGTACAGAATTCTGTCCTACAAATTTGCTTAGACATAGAGTTACGTTTTCCTATTAACCGCTCAAACTTCGGGACGTTTTCAATCCGACATCGGATATGAAATCGGCAACTTGTGCAGACTTTCAATATGAACTCTGAACGATTTCCGATTAGATCAATTGTCGAAAGTATAATCTTCTTCGGTATAAATTTAAGCTGGATTCAGTGCCTCAATTTAAAATCTGTGAACTTTTGATGAATGCCTTTGTTCATATCGAGCCCTTAGCGCCAAATTATCGTAAGCGACAAAACACAAATTTTACAGAAGAAGGTTTTTTCGATTATTTTGAAATTTATACATAAAATTAAAAATGTTATGATGCGATATATTATAATTTCGTTCACACTATTTGTCTATTTTTCAAAAATATTTATAAATTTAACAATTAAAAATTCATGGAATACTTTATTGAAAAATATGACAAAAAATGTTTTTTTTATTAAATTTTTGCATAGATACAAATTTTTCGAATTGAAATAAAATTGTTATTTATAAATAGTTTTTAATGAAATTTCACAGTTATGTAAAATTTTCTATTTAAAATAGAAAAATAAAAACAAATTTTTAAATTTATTATCAGCAATCCCGCAATTCCCAAAAAATTTTTGAAAAATCTCAAAAATGGAAATTTTTAGTTTTTTGGCTATAATATCCATTCCAAGGTCGGAGTTATCGGCACCCTTTACAAAATAATTAAGAGCATATTGGGCCATCTAAAATCGGTTACTATATTTTGATATCGAATATGTGATTTGAGAATTTTTGCCCTAAATTTTAATTTTACATAAAAAATAAGTGTTTTTTTAATGGACCTGGTCCCCTCGGTAAGAAAACTTTTTAATTTCTTTTTCAATTAAAATATTTTATGAGAACTTAGCTTTCAGAAAGTATAAATTCCTTATACATCCTTTTAGAAATTTTTTGCGATAACTTAAAAAGTAAAAAAGTTCTTTTTTCCCAAAAAATTAGCGAAAAATCGGCTTTTTAAAATTGTTTAAATTAAAATGCTTAAAACTTTGGACTTCGTCATTATTTTTAAACAGTTCTTTTTCTGTTTGACACATACATATGTCGTTATTCTAATGAATGAAAACTGGAGAAAATCGGAAAATATTTGGATACGAGTGTTATCAAAAAACTGGAGTAGGTTGGGTAAAAATGTTGAAAATTTAATTTTCAAATGCGAATATCTCATAAGCTATAACAGATAATTGATAGCTACGACTAGGACTTTTGTAGCGCTCGATGAAAAGATTGTATATATGAAATTTTTTTTAAATCGGAACACAAACGAAGAAATAGGATCGTTTTAAAATTGTAACATACCCGAGGTGTCCTACTTTGAAGAGCCTTGGTAGCGCCCCTGGTGGGCCCATGAGGTGCACCTTCAGAACTTAAACTCGACAACACTTCTTCCTTGCGCATGTGAAATTTCATTCAAACCAATGCAACCATTTAGAAGATACAGATTTATTTCCCTCTTTTTTTTCTATACCAATATGTGTCGCTTACGATAAAATTCGTTTACTGTAAAATGTAAACATTGACTTACGATAAAATCTTACCCCCTATAATTTTGAAGTTATTAACAATTTTGATATTCTGTGAACGCTAAAACATCAGTCGGTCCATAACATTTTAATTTTTGCAATAAAAAAAAAATTTGAAAATGTCGCTTACGATAATTTGGCGCTAAGGGCTCGATATATTTTAATTTTCTTAATTGTTTTGATAATGATACTAAAAAACAAGTTAGAACGGTATATTCGGCTTTGCCGAATCTTAAATACCCTCCACCTGCATACATATTTTTTAGGTTGATATATATGGGAGCTATAACCAATTATAGGCCGATCATCATAGAATTAGGTATAGCGATTTTGGTATATATGGGGATTAGTTATGACGAATTTCAAGTTAATAGCGATATTTATAAGATATTTATGCTAATTTAAGTAATTTTCGGAAGTGAACTTTATATGGGGGCTATGGTCAAATATGGGCTAATCCACAAAAAGTTTGGTGTTGTGATTTCTTTAAGCACGAAACTTAGTTTTCCTGAATTTGGTAAGGATACTGCAATTTTGTAGGCATTTACAGACCATAGAACCATATTTCGGGAAGAAATTTGTATGGGGGCTAGGAGAAATCATGAACCGATTCTTATAATTTTCACCAGAGTTAGTCCTTTTATTATAAAAATAACGTGTGTAAAGTTTTATGGTATTATCTGCAATATAAGGAGTGAGATCGAAAAATTCTTAACACACGTTTTTCATTACATTTTTTAACCCAAGTATTATTTGAATTTTTTTTTGATCAAGTTACCTTTGAAAAACATGTCAGTTATTATGTGTAATGTCAATTATATTAATTTTTTTGTTAATCTGATTAAAATGAGTGACCAGAAAAAAGTGCGTACTGAAATTATTAAATATTTTCAACAAAACCCAACTTGGTCTTACAAAAAGTTGGCCAAGCATACAAAGGTCTGCCGTCAAACTGTTTCCAATGTTATTAAACAGTACCGGGAGAACTTGTCAGTTGATAGAAAACCTGGTTCAGGTAGAAGGAATGGTCCACATGATGTTTCTAAAGCCAAAAAAATAGAACGCATTTTCAAAAGAGCTCCCAACACATCCGGTAGGAAAGCAGCCCGGTTAGCTCAGTGCTCGGACTATTTGGTACGAAAAGTTAAAGCTAATGCAGGTTTAAAAACATACAAGGCTCAAAAAGTTCCTGACAGGAACGCTACTAAAAATTTAGAGGCCAAAAACAGAGCACGGAAATTGAAGTCAAGTTTTATAAAAAAATATTCTTGCTGCATAATGGATGACGAAACGTATGTTCTGGCAGATTTTTCGCAACTTCCAGGTCAAAAATTTTATGTTGCTGATGCTCGAGGGAATGTTGAAGAAAAGTTTAGGACCCAAAAGCAGACAAAATTTCCCAGAAAGTTCTTGGTATGGCAAGCAATATGCAGTTGCGGCAAAAGAAGCCACTCATTTGTTACAACGGGCTCTATAAATACCGAAATTTACATCAAGGAATGTTTACAAAAAAGGCTGCTTCCATTCATAAGACTTCATAATGTGTCCACTTATTTTTGGCCTGACTTGGCATCCTGTCACTATGGCAAACAAGCCCTTGAGTGGTACAAGAACAATAATGTGGTATTTGTACCAAGAGAGGCAAATCCTCCAAACTGCCCGGAGCTAAGGCCAGTGGAGAGATATTGGGCTCTTGTTAAAAGAGAATTGAAGAGTACAAAAAAGGTGTCCAAAAGTGTGGTAGATTTTAAACGGAGATGGACTACATGTTCGAGCAAAGTGACAGAAAGCACTATAAAAACGTTAATGGAAGGGTTTCCGAAAAAGGTTCAAAATTTCATCACTAGTGATTAAAACTATAAAAATAATTTTTTTTGTAAATTGTAATAATAATTTCAATCAAATAAAAAAAAAATTAAAGCTGTAAGTTTAGTGGTTTCTTTTTTATAAACATATATGTATGTTAAGAATTTTTCGATCTCACTCCTTATTTACACAAATAACCAAAAATATGTGAAAATTTTTAATTTTTTTAGGTTGTCTCACATTTTGGTTCATAGCTCCGGTGCTACTGAAAAGATTTTGCTGATTTTCAATATCAAACTGCTTAGGACAAAAATAAACATATTTTTTGCAAGTCTACCAATTTTGTTTGCGTATTTTGGACGAGAGCGTGTTTTACACAGACACACAGACAGACGGACGGACATGGCTCAATCGACTTAGAATTTCATAAGGATCAAGAAAATATATATATTGATGAATATTTCTCAATGTTACACACGGAATGACAAACTTATATATACCCTCATTCACCACTTGTGGTGGTGGATGCTATAAAAATCTCCAAATCAAACTTTAAATCCCTAATATGGGGACAAATATCCTCATCCGGCTACACTGGGCTGAACACTTAGTTATTTACCATGGTAGAGCTGGTAAATGTTTGTGTTTTTTATGTTTGTCTTGAAACTTACAAGCTTAGTCAGCTAAAAGTTACAGTAGGATCATAAATAGAAATTAAAAATTTTGCAAAAATTAGATGTGCAATCTTTTATATCCACTAAGATTTCCAGCTATCCTGCTTAAATTTCTAATTTGAATTATCCTACACTAAATAAATCCGCTATTAACCCCCATAGCCCCAAAGACTTCATTTTAAAGCCTTAATTTCGCTATGTATCAAAGTTACTTGAACCCAGGATCAAATCACATGCAACCTCTTTGTTCCTTAACCATAAGACACCGTATATTTATAAATACTTTATCATGAAATTAAATTATTTCTTTATTCCAACTCATAATGGAGCAGTATGGTGTATATTCATCAAATACTATTATTATCTACCCAAACCCATCCTTTTTCTAGACTTTCCCGCCGCTCTTTTCAATTAAATTTACATTTATTTTATTACTGTGTTCCATTCCACTCCACTGTAAACGATGATAACGCGGTTTTACACATGTTGCCCATATTAAAATATTACACAAATTGATATTCTGTAGAAGAAAAAAAAACAAAAGAAGACAACCAGCCAGCCAGCAGTGAGCACGGAGCACAAGAAGGACCTATTGCCATATGGTGATAGAAGGCAAGCATAAATGGTTGGTTATTTGGTTAGTTGGTTGTCAGTGGCTTATGCCACGGCCATGCTCGCACATACTTTGAACAGAAAGTAATGAATGAAAGATGGATGAATGCCATAATCAAAAGCTACAGCTACTGTGCTGCTACACAGCAAATATTTTATGTCCCTTTGAAAAAAAAAATAAATAATAAAACTGACGAGAATACACGCATACACAAACCCACAAGCTTTACAACATTGTTGTCACCGCCATGTCGCAACGATAAGAACATCATTGTAGTTCATCATCCCTATTGTCGATTTTGTGGCCTTTACGGTTTATACTAACTACTTTGTGCTTCTTACCTTGTACTTTTGATACTCTA
Source organism: Calliphora vicina (assembly GCF_958450345.1). NCBI lineage: Eukaryota > Metazoa > Arthropoda > Insecta > Diptera > Calliphoridae > Calliphora > Calliphora vicina. The sequence goes on along the minus strand of NC_088780.1, from coordinate 142,904,564 downwards.
CAGCGTTTAGCAAATCATAAAATCATTTAGTATGAAGCAGAACAAAAAAAAAAGAAAAACTACGAAACAAAAAGAATTACAAACATTATGTTTCTCAAAGTTTTATGGCAAAAACAAAGTTTATTCCTGCAACGAGGAGTGTTTACTTTTTTGTTCTATACAACAAGTTGTGGTGGCCAGAGTATTTGAAAGATTCAGTTCATTGTGGAATTAATGAGAAAATAATTTGAGTTAAGAAAAGCATCACACAAACTTATCAATAACGATCAGCGTATTTATAAGAAAGAGGTATAGCTTTGAAATAGAAAACGCCTAAAATATACTAGTTTCCCCTAGGCAAAGGCTGGTCTAAAGATAAACACCTCCAAGAGCAAATGCATGCGATGTAACATCATTAATACCTAAAGGTTCATAATACGCAAGATCGACCAGGATGTGTTACATCTTTCTGTTACCTTGGTAGCATCATTACGAACACTGGCGGCTCTGATAATGATGTGGCATACTGAATATCAAAATCCAATCAAGAATTCCGTATGTTAATTTAAATATGGAAATCAACCGCCATGAAACGGGGAACAGCTGTCCAGGTAATTGTCAACCGATGCTTGCGAAGAATTCTTCGGATATTCTGGGCTGCAACAATATCAAACGTAAATCTCTAGAACAAAAGAAAACAACGCCCAATCCAGATTGAAATACTCTATCGAAAATGGCGAACGATTGGCTATACTTTGCGCATTCCAACAGGAGACATAGCAAAAATCTACATTGTCTGGACACCCTAGGGTAACATGCGAATCAGAAGCCTTCCATTGTACACATAGAGGCGTCAAGTTGAATGTGAAATAACATAAAGTGGTCTTCCATTAGGGTAGATTTTTTTCATGAAAAAACGTACAGCAGAAACGCATTCTACGGAAAATTCTAAGAAATTTTCCCCTAAAATGAAATCCTATCTTGCACATTTCGTCTTTAATGCATCGGAGTTATAATGATTGAAAAAAGAAATAATTCCTTAAAATCCCTGTTAAACACAACATTAAGGATAAAGGGTGTGTATGTACATGAGTGAATGTGTGTGCTAGCATGTATGTATTAGTGTTATGTACATGTTTCTGGTATTTAAAAGTATAATAAATGTGAGGAAAAAATCTGAGTGTCATTTTATAAAACTTAAACTATTTAAAGATGCATTTGAAGAAGTAAATTGAATTTATTATGGTTCTAACACGCATGTTGTATGTATGTTTCAGTGTATTTCTATTTTTCTTCTATTTAACGATTCTACAAATGTGTATGTATGTGTTTAAAAGTGTCACTGAGAGTGTGTGTATCGAATTAGTTGCAGTAGTGTAGAGTTTGTTGCAACATTTAAAAGTCAACTTGGTTGTTTTGCAGCTGACATTAAGTAAGATAGATGTGGTTGGTGGTGAGAGGTCAACGCGTGCTAAATTCGTTTTGGGGTTTTTAATGCAGACAACATTGACCGAAATAGAATTGCACAAATAAAACAAGAAATTTTGGTGAATTATAAATATGTTTGATAAAATATTGGCGAATCTTAAAGATGTATTAGGATGTTAATGTAATAACTTAATTTTTATTAAAGAATCCTCAATTATATATTATACTTGGAATACTTAAATGCATAATTTATTTATTTCTAACTCTTAAATAATTTGATAATAATAAACATGTTCCTTTCAAACACAGCTTATGTTCTGCAAGTACATTGAAAATTCTTAAAAATGTTTAATTTTTTTTAAACATTTTTAAATTCGAAAATGGAAAATGTAAAAATTTGGACACATATAAAACTAAAATTATTTTTTTAAGAATCCTCATGATTTCGAGATTATTTGAGGCCATCAGCGCAAAAGTGGCGTAACCCACAATTTTTTTGGTTGCTATTCTGGTGTTACAAACAGTCCTTACATTACCTATATCTATACAAAAGTGGGATAAGCTTCCTTTTGGTATTAAAAAACAGATGGAGCTGAACAAATCGTTGTTGCACAGAGCATAATATTACAAAGTAATGTAGCATAAGTGGTGTAAATTGAATATACCACTAAATAAATAGATTGGGGTTACACCACTTTTGCACTGATAGCTTAATTTTATAAACAGCATTCAAAAATTTTCGAATCTATACTTTGAGGTGGATGTTAGATTAAAATTTATATTTAATATTTAATAATACCCTGTCCATTATGGTGTAAGCCAAAATTACAACAAAAGTTTTCAGACTAAGACAAACCATCTTGATATCATTGATAATGTTAATGCGGTAAACTACGTATTTGAGCTTTAATTTCAAATAAATGATAAACATCATTTCTCTATTATGCATAAATGACTCTTATGAAACACAGAATTTATATTTGAAACCCGAAACCACATAAAACGTGAATATTATCGCATGCAGTAAAATCTGGTGAAAACCAAACAAAAGTACATTTTTAAAATAAAGGCAACCGAGTTTTATGTAAAAGATTTTAATGTGTAAAGGTTGTAGTAGTGATATAACGACTTTTGTGACAACAAATTTACAACGCTAATTTAGTGTAAGAGTCATTGTATTGTAACACAAACAGTAACAACAGCTGCAGCAGTATCAACAACATCAACAATAAGTGCATCATATGTATGAGCACTAGGGTGGACCTTATTTGGCACAATTTATTTGATGTTTTGGTTAGTTATTAAAAAATTAAATGTTGAAAAAATTTCATTTCAAACCAAACATCCTCCATTTTCGAAATAACGGTATATCTTGAAAACAAGATCTAACCTACAAAACGGTTAGCACCACAGGATTCAGCATACTTGTACAATCTTGAGCACAGTGTTATTATTGCATTTGATTCAAGAACATAGGTGCTAAAATTATTTTAATATTTGAAAACAGGAAAGGTTAGATTAGGTTCCATGGGCAGCCACTCGTCAAGCAGCTCACATTCAAAACTAGTCCCATTGTGATATCCAAGAAGTAAACAGCCGGATATTTATTCCACATCCATTGTTTCAAAGCGAACCAACCAGATTATCTGATGAAGGAGTGGATGTGTCTCAGATTCATCCTTGATAATTCATCTAAACACGAGAGGAAGCGGGTCTTGACAGAATAGGTGGGACACAGTTTCCTCTTCTTCATCGTTTCGACAGCTTCTACACCGTTATAGCATGTGTTCCAATTATGCAGTGTCCTGTAATAAAAGAAAAATTAGCCTTATTTGCTCTATAAGTGGATTCGTTCTGCCGGCATCGTATACGGGCCAGGTTGACCATGCGATAAGACAGGTGGATACAGGCAAAAAATATTTTTAATTTAGCAGATATGAATTTATTATAAACAATATATGTGTATTTGACCCCAAAACTCAAAACTTCAAATAAAATGTTCAACCTCTAAACGTTATCCGATTATGGTAAAAATTTCACTATTTGGCTTTCAGATGACGGGGAACAATTTAGCAAAGATACAAAGTGGAAAATATGGCCCACCCTTATGCACACATACAACATATTGTTAAACGCATAAATTTAAACGATTTCCTAGAAACAAAGAAGAGTTATAGAAGATGAAAATGAATTCACATAAAATTCGTACTCCTGAACTGATAAAACACGTTGTTAGGGCGGTTTTTCATTATACAAGTAATAAATGTTTGTGTATTGTGTCTGGTTTGCGTATAAATATCCCAGCAGTTAAGCAAGTAGTCAATGTATCTCTTGTAGACAGTATTTTTCACTAATGTCTACAATTTATATATATTGTATCATTTGACATGTATGTGGTTTTTGTAGTGCAACGAGAAGTCAATTGATTACTTATCTAGGGTGAAGTCAATTGTCACTTAAGTGTCTCTAAGTAATCTAGAGTGAAGTATGCTTGAACGTTTATTTTTGTGAGTAATTCGTACAAACAGGTTTTATACAAATTGTTTTGATATAATTCCCATACAGTTTATATTCATATTGCTTAAGTATACTCACATCCCATGTATCCTAGGGTGAAGTCAATTGCCACTTTAGTGTCCCTTAGTAACCTAGAGTGTAGTCACTTTATACTGAACTTTGAAAAGTAGTTATTTAACCCACCAGAAGTAATCTATTGGAAAGTTGTCGGATGAAGGTTTGTTTGCAAGCAATCGGTTATGGGACTATCTATGAGATGTCTTTTTACCTGATCAGTTAAGGTCAATTAGCACTCGGACATGTTAAAATAATTAGTTATGTAGCTGATCAAGTAACCAGTAACTGAATCTATGTAACCGACATGTTAATCTAATGCGTTGACTACTTTGGACCTCATTGTAATAAAAAAGGGTCAATTCTCCCCCTGTTTAGGACATGCACGTGTTAAACTAACTAGTCACGTAGCACTAGTTCGTAACAGTCTTCTAGAACAGCTGGGATATGTATAAATGCATGTACATATATATGTATGTACTCCAATATTTACAAATATTACAAATACAGTGGTTTATATAACTTTTTTTTAATAGTAACAGTAACATATAAGAGGAAAATCACAAATTCTAGGTTAAAAAAAGGTGAAACGGTTTTAAAAAAAATCCTAAGTCGGTTTGTTGATACGTATTGGTGTTCAAACCACTTTCACCACACTCCGCAACACACATGGTTGTAAAAAAGCAACCTTAAAAAATAAAGGTATGATATTGTTACGAAATTGTACTTGAATTTAAATATAACTGTTTTAACGGCTGGTTTAAAGTTGTATAATGCCTCTCAAACAGCAGTGCTTCTCAAACTGTAAACAAATCTGTGGGTATTATTAATATAGCTGTTGTAAGTATGGCAACACAAAATGCTTAACATTGAAAGCTCTAGAATTCGAATATTCGTTTGAAGATCATTGTTGAAATAGAGCTTTCTAGATGGTAATACACCGTATATAAATTGGCGGTGAGAACACTAAACGAGTGAGTTTAATTTGAAGCATCGTTAAAATAAATAGAGAGTTGTTACAAATTCTAAACTGCTTTTATTTGCAATCAAAAGTATCCGGTTTATTTAAAGGAAATAAACCACGTTTTTAAAAGGTAAAAACGTAACAATATATTCGTAAGGCAAAAGAAGTCGTACAACTCTTTCGAAGAGCACCGAACAGTTCTATCAGAAAAGCAGCTCGTAAAGTTAATTGCTCTGATTATTTTACTAAATGCTCTTTAGAAGCTAAAGAACGAGTGAAAAAATTTAGGTAAAATTTAATAAAAAAATACACCTGTTGTGTGATGGATGATGAAACGTATGTACTGGCAGACTTTTCATAACTTCCGGGTCATTCTTTTTATGCGGCTGATGGAAGAAGTTATGCTCAAGAACAATACGGGAGAAAACAAACACAATTCCTCATTTTTAATTTGCAGTTGTGGCAAAAGAAGCTAATAAATTTTGACATCAGACACGATAAAGAAATATATACAGCTGCGAAAAAAATAGCACCACGCCAAAAAAAAAACCCTTGATGTTTAATGGTTTTTGTAGTATATTTTGGATTGTATTCGAGTTTTGAGGACGTCTTACGTATAAGCGAGAACCTTTTCCACCAAATATGACAAATTTACTCTCATCTGTCTATAAAATATTCTTTCACTTTTGGATTGGACAATTTTGATATTCCTTTGGGAACTTCATGCGCTTGGTGATATGTCTAGCATTTAAAAATTGGGCCATTATTGTCTTTATAATTAATTGCGTTGTGAATCATTTTATTCAAAAATCCAACCAATCGACCAACTTCTCTATAAGATTTTCCATCCGATATTAGTTTATCGAATTTTTCGCATTTCTCCGCACTGCAGTTTTTTCCAGGATCCATTTTATTTAAAATATTTGCTTTTTGTTAAACTTTATGATCAAAATAATAAAAATCAAATCTTTTAAATACGTGCTTTCCCATTAAAGCAATTTTGAGAAACAAATCTGTTTTTATAAAAAATGTGTAAGTGGTGCCATTTTATTTTTCGACATTTTTAGTAATTTTTACTTTAAATTGCAAAAAAAACAAGTAAGAAAGTATGGTCGGTCAAGCCCGACCATATAATACCCTACACTAAATAAAAGAGCAAAAAAAATGTTTCTTTTAAAATTTCAATAATTTATATTTTTGAGTGATTTTCGGAAGTGGGCTTATATGGGGGCTATAACCAATTATGGACCGATCACCATGAAATTAGGTCGTGTGCTTTATGTCTATATTAAAGTTAACTATGTTGAATTTTGTGTGTATACCAACATTTTTAAGCGATTTATGCACGTTAAAGTGATTTTCGGAAGCGGGTTTATATGGGAGCTATGACTAATTATGGACCGATCGCAACAAAATTTGGTGACATGAATTTTGTATATATAAAACTTATTTGGAGCGCAATTTGTGTAGATACATAGATAAATTAAACATTTATGACCGATAAAGTCCAATTTCGAGGGGACATTTGTATGGGGGCTAGGTGTAATATGAAAAAAAGTAATATGTACCAAATTTGATCGAAATATCTTCAAAATTGCGACCTGTACTCTGCGCACAAGGTTTACATGGACAGCCAGCCAGCCAACCAGACGGACGGACGGACGGATGGACATCGTTTAATCGACTCAGAAAGTGATTCTAAGTCGATCGGTATACTTTAAGGTGGGTGTTAGACTAATATTTTTGGGCGTTACAAACATCTGCACAAACGCATAATACCCTCCACACTATGGTGGTGTAGGGTATAAATACAGTAACAATTCCAAGAGAAGTACTACATTTTTAATATAGGGGACATGCTAAGCTATGTATTAAATATCAACATTTGAAATAATACCAACACTAATTATGTGGTTTTGATAAAATACAAACAAGTGTCCTAGTGGTGCTATTATTTTTTTCCCAACTGTATTAAGGAGTGTCTACAAAAACGGCTTTTACCTTTCTTAAAACAGCCAAAACTAAACTAAAATTGCTGCAGCTTCTTAAACAACATTGTTAGCGTAATTCTTATTAACCAAAAAAAACATTTTCTATGCAGGTCTTAAAAAATTCAACACATGTATTCAACATTTCGTTGGATCATAGTTATTTAAACCACTGTTTTTCACCCTGGTTAATTTTTGGCTGTCATCAGTACCAAAAACTTTGATGTTAACAATAAATACATATTGTTACAGTTATGTACACAATGAGCAAAAATAAAATGAAAAAGGTGAAAAGGAAAATTTGCATAAGGTCATGTATAGTAAATTGTCACCATGCGACCGACACGACTGCAATATCATCAGCAAGCCGTAGTAGCAGCAGCATTGGTGTTTATACACAGCCAACTAAACTGAACAGTCGAGTGAGTAACTTGTTCGTTCGTCCACGTAAATTTCATGTCCATGTTTCAACAGCGTTACCTTTGGATGACTAGTAATGGAGTAATTAAATTAGGTAGAGAACAATTTTGTAGTTGTGATTGAAATTACTACTCTAGAAGTGCCATCCAGTGCAAATAGTTAAAGCACTCACGGACATTTATGTAGTTTCGGTAATGAGTTTCCTAAACTTATCATAATTAATATAATTCGTGCGGCTATTCGATTTCAAATTAGGACAATAACACTGCGTTACACGATTTTGGTACCCCCTTAACTGTTAGCTGGAATGAATAGGTAATGAGTCATAGATTAAATGTTCCAAACGTATGTGGTATCCATCACGTCTAGTTTTCGAGGTACATGTCAATTATTAGTTTTACTACCCTCACTTTAGGGTTAAAAGAAACAGTTACTGTTTTCGATGTATTGTACTTTTTTAATTGTTTTGTTTAGTAATCGTTCCTATTCGATAACGTCGACATATTTGTTCACATTTAATTGAAAATCCGATATGAATACTGAACTAAGTGGTCGTCGTAACTGCTTAAATTCAACAAAAGGATGGCCAGAAATGTCAGCGTTTGTTTGCGGAAAATTGAAAGAAAAACATATACCATTGATAACTCCACATAAAACTTGGTTTGATGAACAATTTTGTTCAGGCTATTTATATTTAAAGACAATATTTTCCTAGTTAAGTGATGACAAACACAAAGAAGGAATATTTGTGCGACCATAAATACGCACATTGATGAAAGACCCACATTTTGATAAAAAGCTTACGAATAAAAAACTTGATGCTTAGTTATCGCTGAAAGCAGGATTTTTAGAGAACAACAGAGCCGAAAATGCTAGTTAACGACATGTTTAAAGCTTATGAAAAGTTGGGTTTCAGAATGTCATTGAAAATTTACTTTCTTCATTTTCATTTGTATTTTTTCATCTAATCTGTGTCTCCTCTCACCCTGCTCATATTTACATACTGGTTCCACCATGTAAAGATGCTTGAAAAATGATTTAAAGGCCATTAGAACACAACTATGCTATGTGATTACGTTGGCGTTAAAAACTAGAAGATCAATCAAAGCTCAAAAGAAAAAGTTAAAGTTTCACGATATTTTGTGTTCAAATTATATAAGATCTTTTGGGTTGGTTTTATTAGATTTCTTTAAAATATGTGTTGGTCTTTTAATTTTAACTAGGAAATTCGACCACTTTTATGGAAAGAATTTTGAAAAATTTGTTTATATTGTGCTAGAGAAAAGAACCTTTTAAACCATATATCGAGGGCCTATATTCAAAACCCTCTATCTTTGATTTTCACGAAAATTACTTTTTGATTTTAAAATGTTCAGTAAAACAGCCCTCATCTATGTATGTGTGAATTTCATAAAGAAAATATTTTTTCATTAATTATAGAAAAAGTGAAAATGATCCAAAAAAATGAGCTAACACATTTTTTAAGGAAATTATGTAAATATGTATGAATATCTGAATCACTGAATAATTGTCTGCATCGTTTTGGAATTGGTTCAACGTCAATAGATGATATAATCATATTGTCATCATATGGTAAAATATAATTTTCATCACTACACAGAAAAAACTATTCCTTAAACCGTTTCAATTCAAATATTTGTCACATATTGAACTGGTTTCAATTATTTCATAATTAAATGAAGTATTCATTTGCTCAAAAACAAAATTTCTTGATATTTTCTATTGAATTTTGAGTTTTGAATTTGATTATTTTGACAATAGAATATATAATTTTCGTTATTGGTTGAATTTCAAATACAAAAATTATTGAATAGTTAATTTTCGTAATTGAAAACACATTTTTGTTATTTTTTGTGTTTCAATTACGAAAATTATCTATCTCTGTGTAGAATTAATCTAGTGAATAGGGGACGAAATCAAAGAATTTTTAGGAGCTTCAATTGATTCTTTTCTTGCAAAATAATTTGTCATTAAACTTTGCGATTTTGAATTTTTATGCAACTCTTGAATCCGGAAAACAGTTCAGTTAGTCCGCGATGAATCTTTAATGCTCTTTCCGTATCTGAATCCATTTTAAGCATTTGATTTTGTAAAAAACAAACTATAACCATTATATCAGTGATGCAAACTTGGTTTAATTTAAAAATGGTAAAAAAGCTTTTTTTAAATTTAAACATTTTTTAAAAATTCTATAAAAAAATTTAATTTAAAAATCGCATAAATTTGAATCCACATAAAACGAGACATGAGTGTATCGGGAATTCTTCCGGCTCGGTTGCTATTTAAAATCGACAAAATCGACCCACAAATGACTGAGATATAAGGAAAAAACCGGGACAACCTCGATTTTTGGCCTATTTTTGACCAATATCTGGATTAACCAAGTCATTAATATAGACAATGTGGATATCTAATGAGAGATATTTCAAAGTCCATTGGGCTATAGTAAGTTGGACCTACAATGGTTCAAAATCGGGAAAAATATTTTTTAACCCAAATTTTTTTTTCCTTAAAAAATTCTTTTCCAAAAAAAAAAAAATCTGGAAAAAACTTTTTCAAAAAAATTAAAAAACAATTTGGAAAAAAAAATGTTTTTTAAAAACAATTTAAAAAAAACATATTTTTTTTTGTCAAAAATTCTTTTTCACAAAAAAAAATTTAAAAAAAAAAAAAATCTGGAAAAAAATTAAACAATTTGGAAAATAAAATGTTTTTTAAAAACAATTTTAAAAAAAAATAATTTTATTTAAATAAAAAGATATAGCACTTTTACTTGCTTTTTTTCATTTGTAATGCAGTGTAATCGGTCTTCGGCAAGTAAGTATTAAGTTAAAGGATGAAATTTAGGAAAAATTAAAACTAAAAATAATTAAATTAATTCGAAAATTAATAATAAATTAAATTAAAATTAGTATGCATTAATCATTGTTATACCCACCACAAAAAATATTGGGGGTATATTGATTTTGTCATTCCGTTTGTATCATATCGAAATTTTGGTCGTAGAACCAAAAAGTACATATATCGTGGGTCCTCATAAGATTCTAAGACGATCTAACTATGACCATTAGTGTTGTCCCTTTCACACTCTCCTTTTCACAATTTCGTAAAAAAATCATCCTGAAAAAATTTTAGTTAAATCAGTTGGGATTAAGGGTTAATTTCCATTTTTGTGCTGTTATTATAAATATTAGACTTCAGTTATATTTTTCTTAAATACATTTTATTGTAACCATTAAATTATTTCCATTTACCTCTTACCATTTTTAAATGCACCATCCTACATACATTCTACTTATATGGGTATGCAAATAGAGGCTACTATGTGCTGGTAAATTTATTTGTGAGTGAGTGTGTGTATGTGTAAGTATATCTGTATCTGTGTGTGTGTTAACGAAAATTTCATTGTTTCTTACATTGTTATCGTTGTGTATGTTGCTTTGTTTAAATATTGCCTCAGGGTCACTCCACCTTATTTGCTTTGTCACCTCTACTAAGATGACAGACCTTGAGAGAATGTGAACCTACGAAATTTATGCGCATCAGTTACAATAAGTTGAAGTGTGAATTGTAACTAGTACGAGTGTTACTGTAGGTATGTTTTCTTGAATAATAAAAGTTAAAAAGTCATTGTTTTCAAAACAAATGAAAAGCTAACAATACTCGTACAAAACAGAGTGAGCTGAGCAGGAGTAGAGGGTTTCTATTTTTTTGTGTTTTAAAAACTTTAAAAATCATTCATATTTACTAATAACATTCGTCTGAACTTTAATAATTCTCAATATTCTTAAATATCCAGAAAACGAATATTTTTATTTTCTTAATTGTTTTACATACATATACAGTAAAAACCCGCTATAACGAATTTCACTTTAACGAAAATCCGATATAATGTACAACTTAATTTTACATTAACGAATGTTTAAAAATATTTGTGCTCGATATTACGAATGTTGAGAAAAATTATAGAAACGATCAAATCTTTAACACTTACAATTATATCAAGAACGGCATAAAAAATCATCAATCTCTAAAGAATGATATGTGTTCCCTGGTGGAAATGGAATTGTATTGTATTTCCCTCTATTTTTTTTTATACCACTGTGTGATGGTTGGATATCTATTAGGGCGGTTCAATTTAAAAATCTCCCAAGTGACAAGGGAATTCAAACTCTAGGGATCAAAATAAGAAACTTTTCCCAATGAACCATACCTTTAAAATAAATTCTGATGTTCCCTATTTTGACCCAAAGGTCAAATTTTGAAAAATCCCACTTTGTCACATTTAAAGTGCTCCAACTAGAGATGCCAAACGGAGAATCCCGTTCCCGAAAATCACGGGGTTTCTTAAAGCCCGAGACTTTTTAATTTTAAATCCCGGGATTTTCGGGATTTTCCAAATCCCGTTTTTCATAAATAAATAGGGGAAATTGTCATTTTTGTGTGCCTTTTTTATGCATTTTGACATTCTACATGCCCGAATATCGCAAAGTGATGTTTAGCAAAGTTGTTAAGCTCAACTCCTGCTACAACATAGTTAATAAAGGAAAGCGGTATTTTTGGTTTTCCTTGAGTGGTTCTCTTGAAAATCAATTCTCCACATTTTTTTGTAAGTTATCTAACATAACTCAATTTAAATCCTATTCAAACGAAATTGATTTTATCTCAGATGAGGAGCTCGAACAAAATGAAAATATTTCGATTGCTCAAAGGCTAAAAGATATTATTAATAAACGTAAAAAAACCCAAATAACAATAATGAAACCAAGTTATAATGTAGATTTGTAACTTGCAAAAGAAATAGATCACTTTATTTCTGAAGGAACAAGAGGAAAATATTTGGAGATTTGTTATAAGTATTTGCGAACGGTTTTGCCAATATGAAGGATGTTTTTCGGCAGCAGCATATGTCGGAAACAAAATTCGTTCCAGAATGGCAGACGAAACCATAGATGCAATAGTATTCTTAAGAAGCTATTTAAAATAAACACTTTTTATACTAAAGTACGGTTTTTCACCAGTATGTCGATTTTTTTCACGAAAAATCGTATAGCAGAAACGCATTCTACGGAAAATTCTAAGAAGAAACCAGAGGTCTAAAATCAAAACCTATCGCATTTCGTCTTTTATCCAATGATATTTCAGTATATATATTTTTTTTAATAGTTTTTTTATTGGATAAAAGACGAAATGCGCAAAATAGGATTTGATTTTAGACCTATGGTTTCTTGGGGATAATTTCATAGAATTTTGCGTAGATTACGTTTCTGCTATACGATTTTTTACGTTTTGATCGTCCATACAAATCGACCCGGCCTAATGTACATACTTTATTGTTATTTCTTCTTATATAATGACTCATGCAAGTATTTTATGCTTTTTAGTGTCTAATAAAAATTAATTGCTAAATAAAAAATTTACTTTCAATTGTAAAGACATAATTATATACGTTTCTTTCTTATAATTTTCGGGATTCTTTACCAAATCCAGATTCCCGGGATTTTCAAAAATCAGTCCCGATTAGCATCTCTAGCTCCAATCGAGTCTAAATGTATGGCATTTTACATGATGGATGTATGTATTGTGTATAAATTTTGTTTATAGAGCGTATGATGAATATAAATGTGATGTAGGTAATAAATAATATTAATCATGCGTCTATGAGAATCAGCATAGATTTATTTTTAAGATTTAGTTTAAACCAACATAACTTATTCAATATTCAATTATTAACATGAATAGTTTTAGCGTGCTTAAGTAGCGGAAAATTCAACAAGCACAAAATGGTGTTTCTTGCTTAGTCAAATTCTCCAAATTTTTTGAACTTTTGGTCAAAATAAGGAACATCGGAATTCATTTCAGAGGTATGGTTCCTTGGGCAAAGTTTCTTATTTTGATCCCTAGAATACGATTTTCCTTGTCACTATTTGGGCGTCCCTTCAAATTGACCCGCCCTAATATCTATCTTAAAAAAGATACGGTGAGAGACTTCTTCAAGAACCAGGAGAAAAGTTATCATATCAGCAAAAAATGCTGATGTTATTCAATCTGCAAAAGTAGAGTCGAAAGGATCCCGTCTTACCGTACTAAGTATGATAAACCTCGATAAATCAACTTTACGTTACGCGATATATTGGAGGTCAAATGTCACAAAATTAATTTTTTCTACATCAGGCTTATTATTTAACAATAATTACAACCTGTTACTTCATTAAAAAAGATTACATTAACGGATATTGCACAGTAGTTTAGAAACGTTTGTTTTTGAAAATAATTCGGTATCTCGAGAACTATAGGAGATATCATAACGAACTTTTTAAAAGGTTGGGGCTGAGTTTCTTTCGAGTTGATTTACTGCTGTTCTGCTCTGTAGGCGAAATGGGGGCCTGTTGGTGGCCCATCAAATTTGGTCACCTCCAGTCTCACATTAAAAAAAAAACTAATCTCCATAAGAGATTCTTAGATTTATTTATTTTTTTGATCCCTATAAAAACGCATACAAAGTAGAAACATTTAAAAAGGGCCGTAATTTCGACTTTTATTTCAAAAAGGTCCTTATACTTTTTTTTTTAATATGATCCGGAAAGAACTTAATACATAAGCAAGTAAAATCAAATTTGTTTCATTTAAGCGAACAATAAAAAATTAGGTTTGAGTAAAAAATTCTAAAATCGCATATCACCGATCCACGAAAAAGCTTCATATTTGTATAGCCCTATATATTTTCTAAATACATATAATTTTATAAAAAAAACTCAGAACACATTTTCTAGGAATTTCCGTATTTGAAAACAAAGAATGGCAACAATTATAATGCAATTGATTTGAGGACATTTAGATCTATATTAGTTCCAAATTCTATTATGATTATATTTTACCGTTAAAATTGTACATTAATTCAAATTTTATATATTTCTTCATGGAAAATCACCATATGTACAGCAATTATGAATTATATTATAAAAGAAATTTTTTTTGAATATTAGGTAATTTACTGAATTTCCCACATTTTGGCAGCTATGGGCCAAACATTTTTCAACATTTTAACAATTTTGAGGCACTGGATAAAGTTTTTCGGGTTAGTTTGTTTGCCGAAGACAGGTGACAGGCGAAAATTATCTTTAAACAAAATGTATCCAAATGATAACGCTTATTATATGCAAAATCAAAAAAATTAGATTTTTGTGACTTTTGACCTCCAATGTTTTGCTTAACCTAAAATTGATTTATAGTAGCTTTTACCCTCATATTTAGAAGAATGGCTATGTTAATTTTTATTTCATTCCGCATTAAAACTCTTATTTAACTAGACTATAAATGTACTAAAATACATAAAATGCACTACTTTTCAATGGAAATTGTGAAAGTTGTTATAGAAAAACTACCATAACCTTAGAACCCTTTTGAATCCCATTTTGTAATTCTCACACAAAAATTGTTTTGTGTTGAAAACAAAAAGAAAATAACAATATGAACCATATACTACGATATGGACGTGGATTAATAAAATGAAATTACTTAATTAAATAACGCTAGAATTTCTGAATGTACCTAGTTTTTAATTACCACCTTACGAACCCCTTTCGCCGTATTTCTTAATGGGTTGTGCATATACTTTATGGGGTAAAAAAATCTAGTATATTTCTTTAGTACTTTAAAAACTCTATCAATAATCCTGCAATTGTATATTATATGATTGTATTTACACAAAATGATCCAATATTATTAAAGATTTCGCACTAAAACTTATAAATATTTCAAAATTATAAATTTACATATATTCTTTATTCTCTTATTTTTTATCAATACATCTGTGGTCATAAGCAATAACCACCTAAGTCGACTTAAGAAAGATTTGAGTTATATATTATTCTACATTATTCTGTTCATATAACTGTATGTATACGTGAAATCCCTACCTTCCTAACTTTCTTATTTAAAAAGTTATTAATTAAAAACATATTGGCTTAAGTCCTAAGGAAGACTATTGCATTTACAATAAGAGCCAAAATATACTTAAGAAAACATTCAATTATATTTTATTTTGTTTAAATAGCTTATAATGACTTTAGTTGATATTGTATATTTTTCACGAAATAAATTTTCATAAATAACAGTGCTGTTATAAGAGCCAAACTAAAGATAAGCGATTATTGCAAATTGGCTTAATTACTTGACATGTCAATTTTTAAATATGTAATAACAACTTAACTCAACATATGCCAAGCAACAATCAAAACACTTTTATAAATATAAATTGTTTTTTCTCAAAAACATGTTTTTGAATTAGGCGGTTATTGCTTGTGACCACAGACATATTCTGAGAATGAATATAAACTGACAGTTATTGATAAGAGCATCAACATTGTAATGACATTGCACATAATTTCAAGTGAAATTTTTCTTCAGAAAATAATAATGATAATTTTTGATATTCAACAAATGTATACGAAACCAAATAAGAAAGTATAGTCGGTCAAGCCTGACTCTATAATTCCCTACACTGAGGATATTAGCAACAACAATTTTCTTTAAAAATTTCAATAATTAATTTTCAAAAGTGGGCCTTTTATATAAAACTTATTTGTGGATGAATCTGTGTAGATACCTATATTAACAATCGTGACAAAGAAGTCATATTTCTCCCATACAAATGGGGGCTAGGTGAAATAATGGATCGATTTCAATAGGTTTCGCCATTGGGCTAATAAAACTGTATGTATTAAATTTTATCAAAATATGTATCTTCAAAATTGCGACTTGTACTTTGCGCACAAATTTTATACGGAAAACCAGAAGGTCGGACATCGTTAGAACGACACAAGTGGCACTTTAAAGTGGCACAAATGCAATATACTTTCCCCACTATGGTGGTGTAGAGTATAATACAACTGTCGCTCGTTTCCTCATAAAATTTATATTTGTAGTAGCAAATAAGTATATACAAGTAACTATTCTTATACATAAATATGTACACATTTACATGGACATCTTGTTGCAGTTTACTAAACAATATCGCATTTTGCGAAGATAACAAATGGATGGATTGATAATATAATGTACATATTCTTACTAACAAGAGTTGATTAGAGAATAGGGTACTTTTGTGAATAAGAAGAAATAAATACTTATGACATGCACATTGTACAATATGATAGATATGATTGGTACAATCTAAGGCGCGGCGATATGAAAGCAATGTCCTCATCCAATTTTAAAAAAAATTATATGTGAAGACTAAAATCTATAAATACTCTAAATGTTTTTCGTAACACTTAATAATGCTACAAGCTTTACAATTATATTGAAATGTTTGAATAAAATGTACGTCAGTCCGATGCACAGTGATATAGAAAAACAAGTAAGAAAGTATGGTCGGTCAAGCCCGACCATAAAATACCCTACACGAAGTAAAATGTAAAAACATTTTTCTTTTAAAATTTCAATAATTTATATTTTTGAGTGATTTGAGCATTTAGTCCGATTTAAATGAAATTTGACATGAGCAAATGTAAAGTGTTGTCGAGTTTAAGTTTTGATTTCGACCTCCTGTTCAATTTTGACACCTGTTTAATTTTTAAAACGATCCTATTTATTCGCTTGTATTCCGTTTTCAAAAAAAATTACGCATATAGAATCTATTCATCGAGTACTATCAATTATCTCTTATAGCTTAGGAGATATACGCATTTGAAAATAAAATGTTCATAATTTTTATCCACTGAAGCAGTTTTTGATAACAATTGGTCCAAATACTTTCTCCATTTTATCATTATTGGACTAATAACAAATATATTTGTAAAATCAAAAAATAATTGTTTAAAAATAATGACTGAGTTATATGCATTTGAATTTAAAAAAAGCAATTTTTCGCTAGTTTTTCGGGATAAAAATATTTTTTTAAGTTATCTAAAAAAATGTTAAAAAGATGTATGTATAATGAAAAAGTTTTTGATACCGAAAGACCCAGATTCATCCAAAAAATTACTATTTTCAAAACGCATAGTCGATATCAAAATATATTAACCCATTTTAGATAGCCAGATATGTTCGTAATTATTTTGTAAAGGTTTCCGAAAAATCCGACCCATTTTTGGGGACACTTGAGGTCAAAATTTAAAACATAAACTCGAGAGCACGTCAAATTTCATTCCAATCGGACTAACAGTTTAGAAGTGACAGATTTATTTCCCTCATTTTTTCTATACCACTGTGCGACGCACAGAGGGTTGAAATGTACCAAAAGTGGCGATTAATTCAAAAGCTGAACTTTAT
The DNA here is from genome assembly GCF_958450345.1 of Calliphora vicina. Taxonomy (NCBI): domain Eukaryota; kingdom Metazoa; phylum Arthropoda; class Insecta; order Diptera; family Calliphoridae; genus Calliphora; species Calliphora vicina. The sequence continues at coordinate 142,886,918 of NC_088780.1, read as the reverse complement.
CTGTTTCAGTCATGTTTGGTATTGGGTTAAAGTGCATTAAAAAATACATCACAAACTGCTAAAATTACAGTTGTGAGTAACTTACTTTATTGGCAGTGAGCGGTCAAAGTCAAATAATTTTTACAAATTTTGCGTGCTGTGGTTAAAATTGAAAATTGTGATATTTCGAGAGCTTATATTTTTTGTTAAATCTGTTAAAAGTAGAAATATTAAAATGGAACCATCAACTTCAGGTATTTGAGAACATAAATAAACAATTTTTGTTTAGATAAATGTTTTGAAAATATTTTTTTTAAAGTTCTCCATTATTGGGGTTTTTTCGATATATAGATTGAGTTTAAAAAAAATCAAGGCGAGATCGGGTAAATTCCATTAAATGCTCTTAAAATATGAACTTTCAGCTTCTATATACAGAAAAAAAATCGTGCGGGTTTATTGAGGTTTTTTACTTATTTAAGTTATAGTGAAAGAACTCCTCTTGCTAAAAAACATATTCTGATACAAAATAGGCTAAAACATTTTTTTTACATTTTTTTTAAAGTTATGTTTTTATGTATTTATGATTGTTCATTACAAAAATTTATAATATTGTCTTTTGTGGCGTTTTTTAAAAAAAAATTGTACATTTATAAAATTTTGTGAAAAACAAAAATTGGATTTTAAATTAAATTTATACTAATATAAATACATATAATAAATTTATAATTTTATTTTTTTAGTAGCACATGAAGTATGCTTTAATTTCCAATTTTATTCATTAATTTATCGCTTTCCATTCCAAAGTTATAGCATAAATTGTGAGCTAAGGTCTTTTTTTCCAAAAATAACAATAATGCGCTTAACGGGTTAAAATTTTTTTTTTAATTTTTTTTATTTTAAATGCTGTGTTTTTATGTATTTATGATTATTCATTACGAAAAAATTATAATATTGTCTTTTGTGACTATTTTAAAAAAATTTGTACATTTATAAAATTTTGTGTAAAACAAAAATTGGATTTTAAATTAAATTTATACTAATATAAATACATATAATAAATTTATAAATTTTAGTAGCACATGAAGTATGCTTTAATTTCCAATTTTATTCATTAATTTATCGCTTTCCATTCCAAAGTTATTGCATAAATTGTGAGCTAAGGTCTTTTTTTCCAAAAAACAATAATACAATTAACGGGTTAAAAAAAAAATTTTTAAACTTTTTTTTCTCTAAAGTGCTGTGTTTTTATGGATTTATGATTATTCAGTACTAAAAAATTATAATATTCTCTTTTATGACTTTTTTGAAAAAATTTGTAAATTTATACAATTTTGTGTAAAACAAAAATTGGATTTTAAATTAAATTTATACTAATATAAATCATAGTTGGGGGTAGTGCACTAATTTTTAACTATCACTAATAGTTAGTGGTAGTGTAAAATATTTCACTAATTTTTTTAATGTTTAGTGATGAGTTGAAAAATATAAGCCTCACTCAATAATAGTGATAGTGTAGTTAAAATTTTTTAACTAATAATATTTTGAAAATAGTTAAAATATTTTTTTTGCAGCCTAATGAAATAATTTTTTCTACACTAAAATTTTTAGTTAAAAAAATATTCCTGCACTATTTTTTTCAACAAAGAAATGTTTTACTCTATTCATAGTTTAAGTTAATATATTTAAGGAAAAAACGTAAAAGCGGTATATAAATATACAAATTACAATAAAAAGAGAAATAAGCAATTACACATAAAATAATTAGCGACTATTGGCTTTAAGTAAAACAAGCTTTTCGAAATTCGAATCACTTAATTTATTTCTCGGAGGAGAATCCACCATTCCACTAAAAGAAAATAAACGCTCTACTGGAGCAGAAGAAGCCAAAGGCGTGTTAAATTTAAAAAAAACATTTGCCTTATTATTGGATATTTTTTGAGACTGCAAATATCAGTGTCCGAGCTTAAAAGGAATGCACGTATTTCACTATGCCATCTTTCTGAACAAAGGTTGAAGGTCCTAATATTGAAGATGTTAATAAACTAAGTAATTTCTTCAATAACTTTTTCACTTACTGTCAATTTCCCCAAAATCTAAGAATCCTACATTATCAGTGTTTTTTTGTGTTATTATTTCTTCGGATGCTGAAAAACACTTTGAAGCTTGCTCAACAAACATCTGTATATTTAATATTGTAGTTTAAACTGGAATAACTTTACGATCACTAATTTTGAATATATTAGTGCAAAGAAAATTATTGAAGCTTTTTTTTAATTATTGTTAAATTTTTTAACTATTTGAGTTTAGTGCTTATTTCTACACTACCACTCAATTGATTTATAGTTAAAAAAATATCACTATCACTAAAAAATATTAGTGATAAAAATATAAGCTTCACTACCACTAAAGCTGATGAAAATTAGTTAAAACTATATTTTTTAAAATAATATTTAGTGCTAGTGAAATGTTGATTGCACTCAACATTTAGTGCACTACCCCCAACTCTGATATAAATACATACAATAAATTTATATTTTGAATTTTTTAATAGCACATTAAGTATGCTTTAATTTCTTAAAGAGTTAAAAAAATTTTTTTTTAACCTTTTTTTTCTAAAATGCTGTGTTTTTATGTGCTTATAATAACTCATCAATAAAAAAATATAATATTTTAAAACTACGGCTTCTATGAATTAATCGCCACTTTGGGTACCATTCAACCCACTGTGCGACGTTTAAATTAAATTGAATGAAAAACAAATACATATGTAGTTATTGCTAAATGAACAAAATAGGTTCAACCGGTAAAAAGTTTTGAAACATAATATGTGAAAAAATTAGTTCGGACTAAACATTATACATATTTTGTTCCAGACAACATTGAAATGCATGAATCAAGAAATTTTAAATTTATCACTCTTATTCTAGTAATGAAAATTATAAAATTAACCAAATTATGTGAACCAGAAAAAAAATTTGTATACAAAATGCACAAAAATCGATGCCCGTATTAAATTGTTGGTGGATTTATAGGATTTTGTCATTCTGTTTCTAATAGCTGGAATCACTGTTGCCAGATAATTTTGGTATAAAATCGTAAAAATTGGACTAAAAAATCGTCAAAATCGTTCAAATATTTTTGAAATCGTCAAAAAAAAAAGGAAAACATTAAAATACGTAGTTTCTTTTTGGCGAATTATTGAAAAAACTAACAATCCAATAAAGAATTTACATATTAAAAGAATTAATATTATAAAATAGGTGTTATATAATAAGAATTAGTTAATATTTGTATACACAAATTAAATACTAGTTTATCATACCGTTATTATTTTCCACATTTTTCATTTACGATCCTTATAAATAGAGTAGTCGATATTTCGATGTTCGTCTGTCTGTTGATATAAACTTTCCGAAGGCTCTCAATTACTTACAAACATGAATGGTACAACAGTTATGGTTCTGGTTCGGTTGCTAATTAAAGTCTGAAGGTCGGCTTACAAAAGGCTGAAAGATTTGCAAAAAGCCACGACTTACTTTTGTACAAAAACTAAGAACCAACAATGTTTCAATTTCTGGAAAATCAAGTATCAATCTTAATTAACTTTAATAATTCTTTAGTATAGCTTTATAGAAATCTTTGAAGTATCTGTTATACACATTGGCGGACGTCGAAAATTAAAAATTTCACAATTTTTTTCTAAAATCTTAACAAACATTTTACATTTTGATTCATTAAATTATTAAAATCATGTAATTTAAGCTCATTAAATTCGGATTCTGTTTTTATATATAATCTTCTTTCTAGCTAAAACAATTACAGTTAAATTTGTATTCATTCTATTTGTTAATTAAAAGATTATATGAAAACCTTGATGTAAATATAGACTTTGCATAAAATCGTCATTTTGAGTACTAAAATCGGCAAATCGCACTTTGCCATTTTTCCGACCAAAAATTGCCAAAATGCCGATAAATCGGCAAATCTGGCAACAGTGGCTGGAATTATTGGTCGTCGACTTACAAAAATATATATATTCTGGTTCCTTGTAGAATTCTAAGATGATATATGTTTCTATGTCCGCCTTAAGGAGATGAAATTTTTCCCAAATATTCTTTGTCTGAAAATGGGAAAATTCGATATAGTAGAACCTGAGTTATGGGCCTAAATGTGAGACAATCTCCAATTTTTTTTTTACAGTTTTTCCATAATTATATTGCATATAAAACCATGAAATTATACAAACGTTATTCCTATGTTAACAGAACAAACTCTGTTGAAATACAGCTCCATGATTTCTGCAAGCTCCACACAAACTTTTTCCCGGAATATTGTTTTATGGTACATAAATGCCTATACAAAATTCTCAATAAATTTCATATAAAAAATAGTCTTTTTCGTGCATCGGTCCATATTTGACAATAGTCCTCATATAAAGTCCACTTTCGAAAATCACTTAAATACACTTGAAAAGGATCAAATTGAAATTTGACACAATCTAATCAACATATTGTAATATTATGAAATGTTTTCCAATTGAAATGTTTACCACAAACATATATGTTTAATGTTATATGTTAAATTAAAAAAGGGCCCATTTTAAAAAAAAAAAGTTAGATTTTGCAAAAAAAAAAGTCAAAAAATGCATATTTTAAGTTACAAAACATTTATTTTGATAGATATCCCACTCGCATACCACTAAGCGACTAAATAGGTCTTCAAGGAAAATATCTGAGCTTTCTGTTGAGCAAAAAAAAATTAAAAAGAGGGCCCATTTCGAAAAAAAGTCAACAAAGTTTTTGATTTTGCAAAAAAAGTCAAAAATTTAATGTTTTGAGTTACAAAACATTTTTTTTGATAGATATCGAACTCGCATCCCACTAAGCGACCAAATAGGTCCTCAAGGAAAATATCTAAGCTTTATCTTAAGATAAAAAAAAAGGTCACATTTTGAAAAAAAAATCAAAAAAGTTTTTGATTTCGGAAAAAAAATATTAAACATTTTTTATTTTTTGAGATAAATCACATGTTTGGCCAAAATGTCAAATTTTGGCCCCTCTAACTCCGGGAGTTCTTGACCGATCTTGTTGAAAAATTGTGTCTGAATTACTATCCAATAGGTCAACCTTGGTGCAAATTTCATCCCGATCGGAAGACATCGATATTAAATGTTGGTTCACTTAACGTGAAATCACCCATATATTTAACTGCACTAGTCAAATCAATGATTACTGTGATCATATTATTGTCAACTTACTTGGAATCACATTAAAAATGCCTCTGATCATATCACAACCATGTTTTTTTTGCGTTCAGTAAAAATTCAATGAAAAATAGATATTGTTAGATATGAGTATAGCATTTTTGTTCACAATGTTGCCTTATTCAGCTCTTTAATTGAAATCCAATGAAAATTTAGAAGCTTTTACATGCACATAAATATTTTATGTATAATAAATTATTTTATTAAAAACTCTTCAACAGGAAACTGTAAGAATCTTATAAATTAACGAAACTAAACTCTTCCCACAACCCTCTCTGTATGCTTTCAAACCCTTATTTTTTTCAAATTTAATACTTACTGTCTCTACAAATTAAATATTTCGTATGACACTAATGCTATTGTCACCCAAAATAATCAAATTATTTTCATTAAACGTTTGAGAGAACGCATAGAATGACAAAAGGCCCGCAACACTAAATTGTTGGAATTCCATTGTAAAGTAAACTTAATATATCTACACGTTGTACTATATACTATACTATTGGTACATTGATATCTTTTGAGTAAATACTGTACACAGACTTAAAATATGCCAATAAACTGTGAAAATATAAAATTCCAAGTATTAATGGCGTGCAAAATGTGGTATTAGAAAAGAAGGGTGGGCGGGGGTCGAAGTAATCTGACGATGAACAAGAAAAAACGAAAGCAAAAAAATAATAAAAAAAAACTTAAAATCGAACAATAATAAAAATTGTACAACAAAATTGGCTTTATTGTTCGTAAATGTGCTGCATACTCGGAAGGTAGTACTTTCCAAGAACTTAATTTTTTTTAGTTTTTTTTGTGCAAATAATGACCATAATAATAAAGTGTGACTAGGAATAATTTGTTCGAACTATTGTTACAATCAGAGCTTCGAATTAATTAATTTAATTCAAGTTTAATTCCTCAAGTTACATTCTTCGATTTTTGAGCATTTTATATACACAAATTCACGCATTTAAATCTGGAACAAAATATATATAATGTAAGTCTGAACAAAGTTTATAATATACATGTGTATATGAGGTATTTCATGTCAAGTAAAATCAACTTTTTAAATCGATGTCTTCCGATCGGAATGAAATTTAAACCAAGATTAGCTATATTGTATAGTAATTCAGACACAATTTTTCAACAAACTCTCTGAAATTAAATTAAAATTCATTTAACCTTTGATGGTACATAAATTTTTAATTCAAATCTAAACCAAATTGAATGAAAATATTTTATCTTCATTCAATTTGTCTTTAATCAACCTAAAGACTTTTTGTAACAGATTTTTTGTAAAAGAATAAATTCAATACGTTTGTAATACTAAAGAATTAACCCTATGAAGTAATTCACAACACAGGTCAACAGCGAAAAAAAGCTTCACTAACCACTATATAGATTTGATGCCACGGTTACGAAAGTACAAAAATCGTAAAATTTTTTAATTCTATGAATAGATTTTTTTTAAATTTTTTTTTTTCTAAAATTGCGAATTTTTTAGATGTTTCTCCACATAATTTTTGATAACTCAAAAAGGGTAAGTCCGATATTATTGAAGTAAACTCAGAAAAGTTCAAATTTACATAGCCTTCAATCTGTTTATATATTGCGTTTTAATCGGTTCAGTAGTTTCGGAGTTATAATAACAAATTGAAGCAAAAAATAAATTTTTTACGTGAAAATAGCAAATGTTTGTGTTTTAAAAAATTCATGAAAAATCTACAACGGCAGAACTTGTTTAGATTTATTTCTTATTAATTTGTCGCAACCAAATGAGATATCTATATAAATAAAAATCACATGTTGTTCGTTGGTAATTGCATCAGAAGAGAACAGCCGGACCGATTTAGACATATTATTTTTTTTAATTTGGTCATAACCCAACTAGGTTTTGACCACGCCCACTTTTACGTCCACTTTTTTCGATTTATCTAAAATCGAAAAACTGCTACATCAATTTGGCTAATTTTTTGTTTAAATGATCATAATAATCAAATTTAAGTTTTTACTGAAAGAAGAATTTACCACGCCAATTTTTTTTTGGATATATCTAAAATCGCAGGACGCCTGGACCGATTTAACAAATTTTTTTTAATGTTCGCAATACATAGTCCGCAAAAGTTTTTACATAAATAAAAATTGTCCACGTTCACTAATACACTCACTTATTAAATACATCGGTATGTGATCAATCATATTTCAGACCAAAATTAGATTACTTATATAAAAACTCACAATAGCTTAAATCGATAATAACTTGGCCAATAAGCGTTTAATCAAGAAAAGGAGCTCGATCAGTGATCACTCATATTTCTGACCAAAAATCACACTAAGCAATTTAGTTGCGCAAGTCTCTTGCCCAACAACAAAACAGCATGTAAAATTTTCTTCTCCTTAACCCGACATTACGGCTGGCATCTACAAACACAAGAGACTTGCGCAACCAAATTGCATCGTGTGATAGGGGTCATAGAATCGGACACTTGTTGGTCCTGCATTAACTAGTTGTACGAAATACAATTTGTCCCTCTGTAAATATATATTATCCCCAACTCTTATCCTTAATATATAAGAGTACCTATTGTTGTTTAGTAGGGTATTCGAACTATTAGATTTTTCTCTTGTTCGAATAAAACGAATTTAAAATTAATCGAATTATTCGAATAATTTAAATTTTTTTAAAAAATTAAAGAATGAATTTTTGATTTCGTTTTTTAATATTTTATTGTTAAAGAAAAACAAAAAATAACGTTAAAGTTAACAATTCAAGTATTGATAATGTTAAAAAAACATTCGAAAACAAAGTCCATCATTACATTTTCAACAGAAAATCTTAGGTAAATTCTCTCTAATTTATTTGACACGTAAAAAACAAAAGGTAGACATGTTATATATCAATAGATAGAGGATTTTGTATACTTTTCAAAAATGTATATAACTTTTGACAATTAAAAAATTCATGGAATACTTTTTTTGAAAAATATGACAAAAAATGCTTTTTATTGAATTTTGCATAGATACAAATTTTTCAAATTGAAATAAAATTTTTATTTATGAATATTTTTTAATGAAATTTCACAGTTATGTAGATTCTTCTATTTAAAGTGGAAAAATAAAAACAAATTTTGAAATTTGTTATCAAGTATCCCGCAATTCCCAAAAATATCTTGAAAAATCCCAAAAATGGGATTTTTTCGTTTTTTGGCTATAATATCCATACCAGGGGCGAGGTTTTCGGAACCCTTTAAAAAATAATTGAGAACTTATTGGGCCATCTAAAATAGGTAACTATATTTTGATATCGAGTATGCGATTTGAGAATTTTTGCCCTAAATTTGAATTTTACATAAAAAATATTAATTTTTTAAATGGACCTGATCCCGTCGGTATCAAAAATTATAAAATTATTTTTCATTTAAAATATTTGGCGTAAAGTTAGCTTTTCAAAAAGTAAAAATTCATTATACATCATCTTAGAAATTTTTTAGATAACTTAAAAAGAATAAAAGTACTTTTTTCCCAAAAAAATTGCGAAAAATCCCCTTTTTTAATTTTTTTAAATTCAAATGCTTGTAACTTTGGACTCAGTCATGATTTTTAAACACATCTTTCTTCAGTTGATATATAGATCTATTGTTAATCCTGTAAAAGAAAAATGGATAAAATCAGAGAATATTTGGAACCGCGGTCACCAAAAAACTGGAGTAGGGTGTGTAAAAATTTTGAAAATTAAATTTTCAAATGCGAATATCTCCTAAACTATAAGAGGTAATTGATAGCTAGGTTTTATGTAGTGCTCGAGGAGATTCTATATGTGTAATTTTTTTTAAATCGGAACTCAAACGAAGAAATAGGATCATTTTAAAAATTGAACATACCCGAGGTGTCCTACTTTGGGAACCCCTGGTCCCGCTCCTGCTGGGCTCATGAGGTCCAAATTCAAAACTTAAGCTCGACTACACTTTCTCTTTGCGCATGTGAAAGTTTATTCAAATCGGCGTAAGGGTTTAGAAGTTATAGATTTATTCCCTCTTTTTTTATTCTCATACCACTGTGCGACCGTTTCCAAATCACATTCAACTCCACTTTAATCTAAGTTAAAATTTTGATTATTAATTGCGATTCTTCTAATATTTCGCCAGCTAAATAACAAATATTTTATTCCGTACCAATACAATTTTAACTCATTACTTATTTAAATTTGAAATTATGAAAAATTTTAAGCAATTTAACAAATTTAAATATATATGAACATTTATTCGTTTTATTCGATTATTCTACATAAAATTGTCCAAATTATTCGTTATTCGAAAATGGCCATTTTGAACTTGTTCGAATAATTATTCATAAAAAATTTTTCGATTAATCGAACGATCATTAGTCGAATGAATACCCTATTGTTTAGTGTATAGATTTTCAATTTTTGAGCTTTTGCTTCCAGAAGCAACAAACTGCCAAAATGAATATATTTCACATTTTGGTGTTATTTTTTATGGGAAATTAGATTGACAGTTTTTCAGGATTGTTAAATCTAACATTTAATGATGTCTGAAAAAGTTTTTTTCTTTGCAATCACGCTTATTTTTCACTTTACTCGTAAATTCCCCTATACGCTCTTAAACACACATACTATGCGATAGGTTGCAATAACTAAACAAAAATCACAGTTGCAAAAACTAAACATTTAAAAAAAAAAATAAAAACATTCCCCGCCAATAAAGTCTGTAGTGAAAATATATTATTTTTTTTATTTTTTGGGAAATAATGTGGTGTGAAAATTCTTGGCTAAATCTTATTTTTTCTTTTGTACTTTATTTAACAGTGATTATGTTCGGAGTTTGTTTCATTTTCTGCTTATGTTTCTTATTTTCGGTTGCATGTCATGTTCCTTGCTCTACACATCCTTTACAATATGGCTCAGGCATCGGCATCTATCTTTATATAAATGTATATACTACGTATATTGCTGTTCGTTCCAGTATTAGTGTTAGTTGTCTCATCTGGTTTTTTTTTCTCAAAATTTTTGTTGCTGCTATTTTACTTTGTCAGTTTTCTCGTTATAATGATATTTGACATCATTTCCGTTTTCGATAATAGCCGCAATGATGGTAAATGGTTACCATCACTTCACCACTGGTAGCAAGAACAGAGAAATTTCACGGAAGTGTATTCGTATATTTGTACTTAAACTTTTTGGTTAAACTTAAATGAGGGTTTGTAATTCGGAAAAGGTAACATACACTTAGTTTTTTTTACAAGGTTGGCTACCAATACCGCTAAGCTAACATTAGTTTAAAATATTCTTACAGCTCAACTACCATTACCGCTGAGCTACCGTCTGAAGTAAAATAAAATACCACATTTGTCAACTTATTTTAAATTTTATTATTGTAATAATTTAATTCAGACTGAAATTAATGTTAAAATCTGTTTAATTATGTTTATTGACTTTAAGGTGGGTGTTGGACTAATAACACGGTTCTACGATGGAAAAAAACCTAGAGTGGGTTATAGGGTACATTACAAATTGTGAAAAAATTTCAAAAACACCCTCAAATTCAAGTTATTCTGAAAAAAACATTTTCAGTGATGTTCGTCAACTTATCGATCTGTAACTCAGCCAACTTTAAATTAGTTAACGGGTTTGGAAAGAAAACTGATTACTTTAAAATTACGTGCAGTTTTTTATACATTTGTAAGTTATAAGTATTGTTTTTCTTAAGAATATCTAAAAGAAAAACAAAATTTATCAACTTTTTTTATTTTAGTCGCTTTTCATTGCTTATTTTGATATGAAAGTTTATAAAATTTTATACCAACATATATAGGAAATTTAGTTCTTAATAAAACATGGTTTTAATTATTCAAATCAGATTAAAATTATAAAATTAGTTCGATACTTAATTTCGAAGAGAACGGTCGTCTCTAAATAAGTACGGATTAGTTGTTATTAAGAAGCAAATCATAGTTAAAACAAATAACGCAAATAGTATTGATATTGTAATTGTCATCTGTTTTTTTATTGAACTCGCGCGTGTGACAATTAACTTGCTGTGTTAGCAATACTGCTATGGCCCCGGGGGCCAAATTAAACAATATAAACTTAAAAAAACCCAAAATGAAAAGACAGAAATTGTCCCGACCACTTCCTATTGGTTTGATTTCCGATCTGCCTTCAACTTCAAGTAATCGGTTCAGTGTTTTAGGTGAACGAAATGACATGGAATTAGATCCAGTATCTAATATAAATGCAGAGAAAAGTGGTAAACCTCCTCCATTGGTAGTCGATGAAAAAATTCCTCTCAAGGAACTTCAAGATTTACTCGGAAAAGATTCAATTTATAAACGCACATCTATCGGAACCAAAGTTTTTCCGAAAAATACTGAAAGCTACGAAAAATGCAAAAAGATTTTACTGGATAAGAAGATTGAATTTCATACTTTTAATTCAAAAGAGAATCGTCTGTATACAGTATTTTTATATGGACTCCCAAAAATCAGTACTGAAGATATTAAGAATGATATCCTAGGTTATAATTTAACACCTTCATCCATTACTGAAATAAATACAAAATTCAGTTCTGTCAACAATGCAGTATATAAAGTTCAATTTGCAAGGAAAAATTTTAACCCAAAATCATTAAATAACGTAACTGCAATATGTAATGTAATTGTATCCTGGAAAAAGTACAAACCCAAAAAAAAGGATAATCCAACACAATGTTGGAATTGTCTGATGTATGGTCACGGAGGTGAACATTGTAATCGCCTTTCAGCATGTATGTTATGCGCCAATCAACACCACACCAATGATTGCCCACTACGGAATCAAAATAAAATACCAGCAGTATTCTCTTGTTTCAACTGCAAAAAACATGGCAAAGAGCGCACGGACCACTCTGCAAATGATATCAATTGCCCTTTTCGATCTCTTTATTTGGAAACCAGAGCAAAAGCAACTAGCAAAAATTCACGTAAATACAACAATAGCCAAAACTTACCACAGTACATCAATGCTGATCTCCCCATAAACAATCACAACAACAACAACACTTATCCTAACACCATGTCATATGCAGAGTGCATAAGAGCAGACAACGATCTCTTTAATATAGATGAACTCTTTAGTATTTTTACAACAGCGTTGAGTGATCTGCAAAAATGTACAACAAAAATACAACAAATTCAAGTTGTAATGTCAATGGTAAAGTACGCATATGGTTTACGGTAATTACAATGGCATAAAAATTCTTCATTGGAATGCTAATGGCATTACTACATATTCACACTTACTTCAATTTGAAAATTTACTTGAAAGAGAAGATATTCACATAGCCTCTCTAAACGAAACACATCTTAATGAAAACCATAAAACCTATTTCAGAAATTATTTAATATACAGAAATGATAGACAAGATTCAAGAGGGGGTGGGGTAGCTCTAGTTGTCCGCAGATCTGTCAAACATAAAGTGCTACCTATAGCAAACACACTGGGAATAGAAAACCTTTCAATAGAAACTGAAATAAACAGAAGAAAGGTTATCATTTTTACAGCATACTCGCCAAAATATAAAAGGAGCTTTGCCAACGATATTTTAAAATTAACATCATCAAATGAAGATTTTATAATATTAGGAGATTTTAATGCAAAACATTCTTCATGGCACTGCATAAACAACAACACCGCAGGCAATATTCTATTTAACCTTGAACAAACAAACAACTTTTTTATATATTATCCTAACAGTCCAACATTCTTCCCATATCAAAGAAATCGAAATAGTTCAGTTATTGACTTGGTTTTAAGCAATAGTACGTTAAATATTAATTTGGATGTTCTTGAATATGACATTCCGTCAGATCACAGACCTATTGTGTGTAAAATCCAAAATGCAACTACATGTGAATTAGATATAAGTTATTATGATTACAAACATACGGATTGGATGGCATTCCGAAATATTATTAACAATAGAATCAACATAAATACGGACATTTACAGCTCAAAAACCTCTATTGACCTAGAAATTGAGAAATTCGTTCGAATAATATTAGAAGCACGAAATCACTGTACCCCTAAATTGAGTTTCTTTGGTAAAACAAGCTTACCTGTAGATGTCGTTAATCTAATAAAAACACGTAGAACTTTTAAAAGAAGAAGTCAGCGGACATCAATATTATCTGAAGTTAATTTCTACGTACAATGTGTGAAGTTCCTAACCTCTATGATCAACAAGGAAATAAATATTTATCGTAATGAAAAATGGAAAAATATGCTGTCAAAATTAAGGCCGGGTGATAAATCCTTTTGGAAAATAAGCCGATGCTTAAGAGGTAAACAAAATATAAAAATCCCACATTTTACTGAAGGAAATTCAAAAATTAATACAGATATTGGTAAAGCACAAATGCTGTCCGAAACATTTGCTGCCTCAAATAATCTTACATCTGCATATAAACACTCAATTGATAAAATTGTTAACTACAAGGTCAATAGATTTAAGTCAACAATATATTCGGAGGATTTAAATTTGGTATCTATTTCGGAAATTAACTCAATAATCGCAACGCTTAAAGCTTCAAAATCTCCTGGACTAGATGATGTTTCGAATAATTTAATTAAAAATTTACCTATAAAGGCCAGACAGTTATTAATGATTATTTTTAATAGCAGCTTAAAAATTAACTACTTTCCAAAACATTTCAAAAAAGCTAAAATTATTGCGATTTGTAAACCGAGTAAACCTAAGCACAATCCTAGTAGTTATAGACCTATAAGTTTATTAAGTAACTTAGGAAAATTATACGAAAAGGTTATTCAAAATCGTATCTGGAGTTTTATTGAAAATACGTCAATAATAGCTAAACAGCAATTTGGGTTCAAAAAACAACACAGTGCAGTACACCAAGTTAATCGCATTACAAACATAATAAAGTCTAATAAACGAAAGAAACAATCTACAGGTCTGATAATTTTAGACATAGAAAAAGCATTTGATACTGTTTGGCACAACGGATTAATATATAAATTGCTCCAGGCTAATATTCCTAAATATTTGTGCATGATTATAGCTGATTTTCTTACGGAAAGAACATTTGTAGTTGCTGTGAATAGTACATTATCCTCCCCCAAATTAATCACAGCAGGCTTACCACAAGGTTCAATATTATCTCCTATATTGTACTCAATTTATACTTCAGATTTTTCTCCACCCTCGTACTTGAATGTTGCATACTATGCAGATGATACCGCCCTCATAACGTCTAGCAAACTCACGAAGGCACTACTAACTAAAATGGAAAACGGATTTGATGCTTGTAGAAAATATTTTTATAAGTGGAAAATAAAAATAAATCCTAATAAAACACAGCCAATTATATTTCCCTACAACAATTCTCCCAAAAGACTACCAAACCGTCAGTTACGATTTCAAAATGAGAGCCTTATTATTCAAAATGATGTTAAATATCTTGGCATGTGCCTCGACAAGAAACTTAATTTTGTAAAACACATCGAAGAAATTTGCAAAAAATCTCTTAAAACTATCAGAGCTTTGTTGCCAATACTAAGTAACCGCTCAACACTTAACGCAAAAAACAAAAATTTAATATTTAAAAGTGTGATTAGACCAACCTTGACATATGCAAGTCCCATTTGGTATAAAGCTGCAAAAACTCATCTCAGAAAACTTCAGATAATTCAAAACAAATGTCTAAAGATCATAAATAACAAACATTGGAGATACTCTACGCAACTTCTTCACATCGAAACGGGTTATGAACTAATTGTTGATTTCATAAAAAGACTAAACAGTAAATATTATACAAACATAGCAAATTCTTCTTATCAACTGATAAGGGAATGTAGAGAATCGGCTTGAGTGCACCTTAAAACATAATTCACCAAATCGAAAATGATATGTATATAATTTATTATCTTATGATAATTCTATTGTATACATATATATTTTCTAAATATATTTGTAATTTTTTTTTATCATATAAAGGTTTTCCTATTTTTCCTTTAAGTAATGTTATAAAGTAGAAAATAACTGTTAAGATCAACCAAAAATATAATTCGTTGTAGTATATAAATAAAATCTCGAAAACTGTAAATATATATATAAATAAAACTGTAAATAAAGATGATGATTTAAAAATGAAAAAAAAAAAATTATAAAATTTATTCAACTTTTAATTAACACCATTTTTAGTATTTTCTCCCCCAGCGCATATGAATAAAAAAAAAACTGTAAAAAAAAATATTTGTAAAATTTTGAATTTACAAGGTAAATTTTTTCGAACTTTTTTCAAAAAAGTTTAATAACTTTTGCAAATATAAACCGATTTTAACAAGTAATATCTAATTTTTTCCCATATAAAGTTGTCTTTAAAACACTGTGCAAAAAAGAATAGATTTTTATAGAAAAAAATTAAAATAACTATTGTTGAATTTTAAAAATTATTAAAAAAAATAAAAAATAAAGCGAAACTTTTTATAAAAACTTACGCAATTTTTTCGATATACATTTTATGCAGAAAGCTTAATTCTTTGTCTATCCATAATTGTTTAAAATTTTTAAATCGGTCTAAAAATGTGTGAGTTAGAGGTACTAAAGTACTACGACCTACCCTAAAACAGTTTTTTCAAAATATCTCAAAATTTTGAGGGTATTTCAAAATCTTTGAAAACGGTTTTAGTATGTCCTCACACATAGGCCTACAACCCCCATTAGGTCGCTTTTCAAGTTCTAACAAAAAGTGTCATTTTGTAGCAGAGTGTTATACTGGGCATTACAAAATGACAAAATTTGGAGGTCAAAGGACACCAAAATAAATTGTTTGCATATATCGAGCCCTTAGCGTCAAATTATCGTAAGCGACAAAACACAAATTTTACAGGAGAAGTGTTTTTCGATTATTTTGAAATTTCGTTCAAGCTATTTGTCAATTTTTCAAAAATATTTATAACTTTTGACAATTAAAAATTCATGGAATACTTTATTGAAAAATATGACAAAAAATGTTTTTTATTGAATTTTTGCATAGATAAAAATTTTTCAAATTGAAATTAAATTTTTATTTATGAATAGTTTCTAATGAAACACAGTTATGAAAATTTTTCTATTTAAAATGGAAAAATAAGAACGAATTTTGAAATTTCCCAAAAAAGTGTTGAAAAATTCCAAAAATGGGAACTTTTAGTTTTTTAGTTTTTTGCCCTAAATTTTAATTTTACATAAAAAATAGGTGTTTTTTGAATGGACCTGGTCCCATCGGTAACAACAATTTTTAAAATTTTTTTCATTTATTGAAAACTTAGCTTTCAGAAAGTATAAATTTCTTATACATCCTCTTAGGAATTGTTTGCAATAACTTAAAAAGAAAAAAGTTTTATTACCAAAAAAAATTAGCAAAAAATCGTCTTTTTAAATTTTTTAAATTAAAATGCATGTAACTTTAGACTTAGTCATTATTTTTAAACAATTCTTTTTCTATTTGATACATACATATGTTGTTAGTCCAATAAAGGAAAACTGGAGAAAATCGGGAAATATTTGGATACGCTGTTATCAAAAACCTGGAGTAGGGTGGGTAAAAATTTTGAAAAATTAATTTTCAAATGCGAATATCTCCTAAGCTATAAGAGATAATTGATAGCTATGACAAGGTATTTGTAGTGAAAACGGAACACAAATGAAGAAATAGGATTTTTTAAAAAATGTAACATGGGCCCCTGGTGGGCCCATGATAGCTCGACAAACTCGACAACACTTCTTCTTTACGCATGTGAAATTTCATTCAAACCAATCTAACCATTTAAAAGTTACAGATTTATTTCCCTCTTTTTTTTCTATACAAATGTAAACATTAATTTACGATACAATCTTACCCCCTATAATTTTGAAGTTATTGACAATTTTGATATTCTGAGAACGCTAAAACATCAGTCGGTCTATAAAATTTTAATTTTTGGAATAAAAAAAAATTTTGAAAATGTCGCTTATGATAATTTGGCGCTAAGGGCACGATATATTCCATTGAATTTAGGATTTTTTTACATTTTGGTTATAGATAATTTTCATATATCACCAACGGTTTTCGAGTTATAGTTAGGGTTTCTAATCGGGATAATTTATCCGGGTATATTTTGTTTAAGTTCCCCTTCAAGATACAGTATTATTTCTGCACATATAAAACAGATTCGTTGTGATATGTTGTCAATCGAATAATTCAATTGTATACACAGATTGAATTATTCGACACTAGCAACAGAAAATAAGTTGACATAGACGAATTACAATTTAAATAACTTATTTTTTGTCACACCAACTAAAACTTTTTATCCACAACAGAAAAATTTTATCATTTATAATGAATCATTTAATTAAAAATAAATCCGGTTAGCACAACCAAAACGGTTTTCTCTGTTTCCAAAACAGAAAAATGTTTATTTAAAACAGGTTAAATCATTAGGTCGACTTTTATGGAAGTTGACATAAGTTCTTAGAGGAATTATTATGATGCTTAATATAAACATTTTAAAGGATGCTATTATTTAAAGGAAATAATTTCATATCATATAATCAAACTTTTTGTTTAATTTCCTCTTTAATCGTTGAATAAAAGTATTGATTAAAAATTCCCGGGATCAAATTTGTTTATTATTTCCCGGAAACGGAAAAATTTCGGTAAATTAAGTAACTAGGGTTCCTATTGCATTTATTTTTTGTTTCAAACCTTGATACAAACAATTAAGTCCCCATAAGCATTATTACTGCAATTCAAGTTGAGAGCAAGTGAAATTCAAGCCTTGGATTATAGTCAAGCAATAGAATTGTAGTTTTATTACTCTTTATATCAATAGCATTCTACAATAAAAAGGAAACATAAATTTGTTTGAAAAATACTTAATTTTTTCAAATATTTTTCAGGTTTAAAACATATGTAATTACATTAGCATTCAAGTCAAATTCCAACAAAATGTTCAAGTGCTTGAATTTTAGGGTTTTTGAAGCTTTTTGGGGTAAATATGATTCTGAAAAATATATTAGCATTTTTGAAGATTTCAATTCAAACCCTGCATACACATTTCTGTCAATCTCCCTTACAGTCAGTCATTCTACTCCATGATACCAATTCGTATTGGTTCATAAATGAATACTGTAACATGGATTGGTAAAGTATGGAGGAAAAAAGGGATTTTTTTATGGTCGTTTAAGAAATTGAATTCTTTTGTTGTTCTTGC
Organism: Calliphora vicina; assembly: GCF_958450345.1. Taxonomy (NCBI): domain Eukaryota; kingdom Metazoa; phylum Arthropoda; class Insecta; order Diptera; family Calliphoridae; genus Calliphora; species Calliphora vicina. Next base: position 142,868,430 of record NC_088780.1, on the reverse strand, counting down.
TACTTACGAGTACCTTATTTTATTTCTATTTTTTCGTTCCACTAGGATTTCTTAACGCTTTCACGTCTGTCTATTCTTTTAAAATAACATAAACTTTAGTAATCGTTACTACTAGTGACCGGTGCTTGAATGCTGCTACTTCGTGTGTAGTTTATCGTTACTGTTGCTTTTGTCAGTTTGAGTTTTTTCTTATTTTTTTTTTTTTTTTGCTTTGGCTCATTCTATCATTTTCACTTAAATGATACCGCTATAATGGTTTTTCCTGATTGAATTCCTTGCTTAAGTGTTAATTAAATTTGACTCACCTGTAATAGGGAGTATGGCGTGATATAAATACATAGATACATATATTTTTTAACTTTTCTTCATTTTATATTTATGATCTACATAAAAGTTCATAATTATAATTTAAATAAAGAATAAGTAAGAATGTTATATTCGGCTGTGCCGAATCTTGTATACCCACCATCAATATGTGACTAATATTTTATTTATTGACAATAAAATATGTTTCTGATACTGAAAGGGCATGTTGAGTAGATCATTTTTGTAGAATAAACTTATAGTCCAACTGGTCTGAATTTTTTTTTACAGTGGGTCAAAGTTTTAATTTTTTGATCGAAGGTAGCATTATACTAACTGAAAAAAATGTTGTAACTTAATATCTGAGAGAATTCTTATTGTCAGAGTTATATTGTGGAATTTTATGGGGATCATTTTTGTGGAAGATCTTAAATCCCTATCTCCTATCTTTAGGGGTCAAATTGACCCCTTTTTTGAGAAAATCGAAAAAAATCCATTCAAAAAGGACATTTAAGGATTAAAATAATCTACGAAATTTTTTGCCGTAAAATTTCGCTGGCGGTCACCAAAGACACAAAAGTTGTAGATAGAGCCCTTTACGCTTAATTAGCAAAATTACACGCCATATCGGGTCTCACATTTTTTATAAATATCTCCAAAAATCCAAGTATGATCCGAATGATCTGAAATTTAAACTGTAAATAGTCCATAAGGAGATCTACAAAATATATGTAAATATATGCAAGTTATCTCTTTTAGTTCAAGAAATATTTAGGTTTATTTATTTATTTTTTTTTAATTCTGCTCGATCTTTTTTTGGTTTTTTAGATATGGCGTGCCTACGAAGGTACATGATAACTAGGGGGCGGATTTATATGCAAATGCATGTTTTTTCTCGAACGTCCAAATACAATGTAGACCAATTATCTATCCGAATCGCACATTTTGCTGCAAAATGGCATCGATTTGTTAGTGCATATTTTTGCATATTTTATTGATAATGCATATTTTGTTATATTTTACTTCAAAATGCATATTTATATGCATATTATGCCAATTTTTAATAAAAATATATTTTTTTTGTCATTAATGGGCAATACATTGTTTCGACAACAATTTTTTTTGTCGAATTTATTATAGAAATAGCAGTAGATAACATTTACTAACTAACTTCTTTCGACATCGAGAAACTGGCATTAAGTTCTTCATTGCTTAACAGTAATTGAAAATTATCATTTCAAAACATTTTTCTTCAAAAAAGTTTAGTTTTTTTAAGTATCAAAAATTCATTAAATGTATCGAAAAACATTCATATTTGTTTTAATTGCAAATTCGATTTATAAGAGATTTAGTTATCGAAAGATTCACATACACAGTTACCGCTCCTGACAGTCATTTCTACGAGACTGTCGTAAACTAGTGATTTTTGAAAACTTAGAGACACTATAGATTACATAGAGACACTTAAGTGATAATTGTCTTTATGCTAGATTCCATGGGATGTATAAAGTAACCAATTGACTTCTCTCTGCATTACAAATAGCACGTCAAATGACCCAAAATATATAAATTGGAGTCAGCCAAGTGAACAGATATTATTTCCCTCTATAAGGGATACATTTACTAATTGCTTAATTGCTTGGTTATTACGAGATAAAAATTAAGGTTGGATGCTACTTTACAGCACGATCAAAATAGAGAAGCTCTAAAGATTATGGCTTTAAACAAGTATTCATACCAAGATATTACAATTAATATATCGTCCATCGTTTTTTCAGAAGAAAAATTATTTTAAAAATAGTTTTAGAACTTTAATTGTTTAATTCCTGGTATAATTTAAAGAGTTCTAACTGCTGGCAACAGTGTTGTGTATTTTTTTGGACATTTCGAATTCCATACTTAATTATTTTATGTTTCTGCACAAAAATATAAGTGCATATTTTTTAAATTTTTAGGTCATATTTTGATTTTTTTGAAGCATATTTTAGGCGCATATTTTCCAATAATAAATGCATGAAAATCCGCCCCCTAATGATAACAGTTATCTGATCCCTATAAAAAGTTACACGCATCCAAAGTTGGTACATGAAAAACAATGATCTACTCAACATGCCCTTTCAGAATTATAGGGTCGCTACGTCTGTTCCAAAAATGCTGTTGGACAGTGTTATTATAAGACAATCAAGTCCAAACAAACCATATCAACAGATACTAATTTCAGCCAGCTAGCTCCTTTCGTCTGGGCCCTATAGTGTATAGACAGACGGACAGACATAGCAAGATCGTCTTAGCATCTTATGAGGACCCAGAATATATATACTTTTTTGAATCTACGACCAATATTTCGATATGTTACAAATGGAATGACAAAATCATACCATGTTTGTTTATAGTGGGAATAAAAAAAATTTGGAAGTTATGAACTGGTATATCAGTTGGCCAGGTTTTACTTGATAAACATTATAGTTAATACTGTACAGGCGCGGATCCATCTCAACCATTTGAGAGTGGAAAATAAATGAACATTTATTTTCTTCTGTGCGGTTCAGGAGTGGTGATATTGACACAGAGGCAAAGAAGTTTGAAGACCAAGAATTGTAGGCATTACTCCTTGAATATTGTTATAAACTCAACAAGAACATGCAAAATCATTGGGAGCTACTCAAGAAGAAATTTCAAAATTTTTGCAAGCAACAGGATTCATCCAAAAGCAGGGAAATTGGATGCCGAGAGATGTCCGAAATGATGCTTGAGCGCTATAAAAGAAAATCTTTTTTGCACCGAATCGTTATTTGCAAATAAAAATGGATCCATTACAATAACCCGAAGCATAAGAGATTGTATGTGAAGCCCGACCAACCAGCCGAATAGACACCAAAGCAACTGAAATCTGATCAGACCATCACATGGAACCTGTACCGAACGCAGCTGATTCGTTTGTAGCAAGAATTGGCCGAAAAACGCCCAGACATGAAACTCTAATATTGCATAATGACAAAGCTCGGCCACATGTTGCAATCCTGTTAAAAAGTATTTAGAATGAAGTGGTTGGGAAGTTATGCCTCACCCGCTTTATAGTCCAGACCATGCCCCGTCCGACTACTATTTATTTCGATCGATGCAAAACGATCTCTCTGCGATATGCTTCACTTTATAACAATGTATCCGATATTGGTTTGATACGTTGCCAGAAAGATTGGAAACGTTTATAGCTAACAATGATTAAATTTATATTGTACAAATGTTTCAAAATAAAATCTAAAAATTTAAATAAATCCCGCATTTTTAAGTCATATTAAAATGTTTTTAATTAAAAAATTTTATCACCCCCCAATTATTTTTGAAGATTCCATAATTTGATTTTCTCATTGACCAGTGCACTGAAAGCTTTCCTTTTTGTAGACTAGCGATGTATATGAAATAATTGTTATTTTTCAAATTCGAATTATTCGGAATTATTCGTTTACCGTAAGATAAAAACAGAAATTATATTGCTCTAAAATAGGAAGCTGCTTTCTATTAATCAATATTTTTCTCATTTTACTTGCTACATATCACAGCAAGTGCATATAACAGTCGCTGCTACTGTCCCCTAAAAACTTTTGCATCTTTCACTTTGAATAACTTTAAAAATGATTGAAAAAGAAGGCGGACAAGGAAAATACATTTTCTTTCATATTCAAAGATTTATAACTGTCATATTCTATATTAGTTCGTAACTCTTCGTTCATTGCATTTTATGATGGCCAAGCACAATGATGGAAAATTATCGTTAGTAAGATGTTAATTGTATTTGGTTAATGGTTTGTGATAAATTTTAATCGAATTTTCTTTCGCACTGCTGTTGGCTTACATACATACATATACGAGTATTAAAATTGTTGAAAGATTTTTCTTTTTTTCTTAGTATGTAGTTTTATCCTTTTAGAAATTATAGAGATAATATATTTACTTATTATAAAGAGAATAAAGGAAATTAAATCAAGGTGTATTCATTATTTAATGGAAATAGAAGCAAAGAAAGGATAATATTTATTTAGACAGATGCTAAAAACGATATATTAAATTTCCTAATACTTAGTTTAAATAAAAATGTGTTTAAAATTATGGCAGCAAACTTAAAAAATCAACAATTTGTCATAGAGAAAATAAACATAGAGCGGAAACTTTTCTATCAAAGACCTAACTCAGTTTTCAAAAATCTAAGTGGTGTATGTTTATAAAAAACCGACTTTTTCAAAAACCGGTTTGTTGGTTAACCAAAAATTGGCCTTTATAAAAAAACCGGTTTTTCGGTTAACCGACTTCGAAAAAACCGGTTAATCGACATATATGTATGTGAAGAAAACATAAAATGTCCAATAAAGTATACACAGCTATAAAATTTTTGGTTTTTAGTAGTCAGGAATTGTTAATATTAAATAACTATAAATATGCAAAAGTGCTAGGTCCATTTTATTCTGTAAAAATTTCAAAATTATTATCTCAGTCAAATGGAATTGAGTATAAATATGATACTAAATATATAATACTTGTTTTAATTATTGGTTTAATCATTAAATTTCAACCAAAAAATGTACATAAATCAATTTTTTAATTAAATATTTGATAATTTTGAAATTTATTATCACCTCGACTTTCTGATATGAAACAGAAAATGTTACAAGTCACAAAAAAGGACTTATAAGAAGCATACGCACTTCTTCTTAGCTGTTATTATTTGTCGTTATAAATTATACCAAATCTATCTTGTATATAAATAAAAATCAAATGTCGTTCGTTGGTAATTGCATCAGTAGAGAACGGCCCGACCGATTTAGACTAATTTTTTTTTTAAATGTTGGTCATAGCCCAACTTAGATTTTTACGGAATGAATAATTACCCACGCCCACTTTTTTCGCTTTATCTAAAATCGGAAAACGGCTACATCGATTTGGTTAATTTTTTGTTTAAATTATCATAGTAATCCAATTTAAGTTTTTACCAGTCGCAGGATGCCTGGATCGATTTTTAATGTTCGCAATACATAGTCCGCAAAAGTTTTAACATAAATAAAAATTGTCCACGTCCACTAATACGTCCACTTATTAAATACATCTGCAAAATAAATCGGTCTTGGATCAATCATATTTCAGACCAAAATTCGATTACTTATATAAAAACTCACAATAGCTTAAATCGATAATAACTTGGCCAATATGCGTTGAATCAAGAAAAGGAGCTCGATCTCGATCATATTTCTTAACAAAAATCGATTTTTTATATAAAAACTCAAAATATCTAAATTCGCTAATAACTTGGCCAATAAGCGTTTAATCAAGAAAAGGAGCTCGATCTGTGATCACTCATATTTCTGACCAAAAATCGATTTTTTTATATAAAAACCCAAAATAACTAAATTCGCTAATAACTTGGCCAATAAGCAGCTCTATAAGTGATCACTCATATTTCTTAACAAAAATCGATTTTTTATATAAAAACCCAAAATATCTAAATTCGCTAATAACTTGGCCAATAAGCGTTGAATCGAGAAAAGGAGCTCGATCACTCATATTTCTGACCAAAAATAGATTTTTTATATAAAAACTCAAAATATCAAAATTCGCTAATAACTTGGCCAATAAGCTTTTAATCTACAAAAGGAGGTCGATCTGTGATCACTCATATTTGTGACAAAAAATCCATTTTTTTATATAAAAACCCAAAATATCTAAATTCGCTAATAACTTGGCCAATAAGCGTTTAATCAAGAAAACGAGCTCGATCTGTGATCACTCATATTTCTTAACAAAAATCGATTTTTAATATAAAAACTCGAAATATCTAAATTCGCTAATAACTTGGCCAATAAGCTTTTAATCTAGAAAAGGAGGTCGATCTGTGATCACTGTGATTATTAGCGATCTGTGATTATTAGCGATCTGTGATTATATTGGCTTACTTGGCCAGTAAGCGTTGAATCAAGAAAAGGAGCTCGATCTGTGATCACTCATATTTCTTAACAATTTGTTATACTGGCTTACTTGGCCAGTAAGCGTTGAATCAAGAAAAGGAGCTCGATCTGTGATCACTCATATTTCTTAACAAAAATCGATTTTCTATATAAAAACGCAAAATATCAAAATTCGCTAATAACTTGGCCAGTAAGCGTTGAATCAAAAAAGGAGCTCAAAATATCTAAATATTAATCAAGAAAAAGAGCTCGATCTGTGATCACTCATGTTTCTGAACAAAAATCGATTTTTTTTATATAAAAACTCAAAATATCAAAATTCGCTAATAACTTGCCCAATAAGCTTTTAATCTAGAAAAGGAGGTCGATCTGTGATCACTCATATTTGTGACAAAAAATCGATTTTTTTATATAAAAACCCAAAATATCTAAACTCGCTAATAACTTGGCCAATAAGCGTTGAATCAAGAAAAGGAGCTCGATCTGTGATCACTCATATTTCTGACCAAAAATCGATTTTTTATATAAAAACTCAAAATATCAAAATTCGCTAATAACTTGGCCAGTAAGCGTTGAATCAAGAAAAGGCGCTCGATCTGTGATCACTCATATTTCTTAACAAAAATCGATTTTTAATATAAAAACTCGAAATATCTAAATTCGCTAATAACTTGCCCAATAAGCTTTTAATCTAGAAAAGGAGGTCGATCTGTGACCACTCATATTTCTGAACAAAAATCGATTTTTTTATATAAAAACTCAAAATATCAAAATTCGCTAATCACTTGGCCAATAAGCTTTTAATCTAGAAAAGGAGGTCGATCTGTGATCACTCATATTTGTGACAAAAAATCGATTTTTTTATATAAAAACCCAAAATATCTAAATTCGCTAATAACTTGGCCAATAAGCGTTTAATCAAGAAAAGGAGCTCAATCTGTGATCACTCATATTTCCGACCAAAAATCGATTTTTTTATATAAAAACCCAAAATATCAAAATTCGCTAATAACTTGGCCAGTAAGCGTTGATTCAAGAAAAAGAGCTCGATCTGTGATCACTCATATTTCTTAACAAAAATCGATTTTTTATATAAAAACTCGAAATATCTAAATTCGCTAATAACTTGTCCAGTAAGCGTTGAATCAAGAAAAGGAGCTCGATCTGTGATCACTCATATTTCTTAACAAAATTCGATTTTTTTATATAAAAACTCAAAATATCTAAATTCGCTAATAACTTGACCAATAAGCGTTTAATCAAGAAAAAGAGCTCGATCTATGATCACTCATATTTCTGATCAGAAATCGATTTTCTATATAAAAACTCAAAATATCAAAATTCGCTAATAACTTGGCCAGTAAGAGTTTAATCAAGAAAAGGAGCTAGATCTGTGATCACTCATATTTCTGTCCAAAAATCGATTTTTTATATAAAAACCCAAAATATCTAAATTCGCTAATAACTTGGCCAATAAGCTTTTAATCTAGAAAAGGAAGTCGATCTGTGATCACTCATATTTCTGACCAAAAATCGATTTTTTATATAAAAACTTTAAATATCAAAATTCGCTAATAACTTGGCCAGTAAGCGTTGAATCAAGAAAAGGAGCTCGATCTGTGATCACTCATATTTCTTAACAAAATTCGCTAATAACTTGGGCAATAAGCTTTTAATCTAGAAAAGGAGGTTGATCTGTGATCACTCATATTTGTGACAAAAAATCGATTTTTTGTATATAAAAACCCAAAATATCTAAATTCGCTAATAACTTGGCCAATAAGCGTTTAATCAAGAAAACGAGCTCGATCTGTGATCACTCATATTTCTTAACAAAATTCGATTTTTTATATGAAAACTCAAAATATCTAAATTCGCTAATAACTTGGCCAATAAGCGTTTAATCAAGAAAAGGAGCTCGATCTGTGATCACTCATATTTCTGACCAAAAATCGATTTTTTATATAAAAACTCAAAATATCTAAATTCGCAAATAACTTTGCCAGTAAGCGTTGAATCAAGAAAAGGTGCTCGATCTGTGATCACTCATATTTCTTAACAAAATTCGATTTTTTTATATAAAAACTCGAAATATCTAAATTCGCTAATAACTTGGCCAATAAGCTTTTAATCTAGAAAAGGAGGTCGATATGTGATCACTCATATTTGTGACAAAAAATCGATTTTTTATATAAAAACCCAAAATATCTAAATTCTCTAATAACAGTAAGCGTTGAATCAAGAAAAGGAGCTCGATCTGTGATCACTAATATTTTTTAACAAAAATAGATTTTTTATATAAAAACTCGAAATATCTAAATTCGCTAATAACTTGGCCAATAAGCTTTTAATGTAGAAAAGGAGGTCGATCTGTGATCACTCATATTTGTGACAAAAAATCGATTTTTTTATATAAAAACCCAAAATATCTAAATTCGCTAATAACTTGGCCAATAAGCGTTTAATCAAGAAAAGGAGCTCGATCTGTGCTGACTCATATTTCTTAACAAAAATCGATTTTTTATATAAAAACTCAAAATATCAAAATTTGCTAATAACTTGGCCAGTAAGCGTTGAATCAAGAAAAGGAGCTCGATCTGTGATCACTCATATTTCTTAACAAAAATCTATTTTTTATATAAAAACTCGAAATATCTAAATTCGCTAATATCTATGGCCAATAAGCGTTGAATCAAGAAAAGCAGCTCGATCTGTGATCACTCATATTTCTGACCAAAAATCGATTTTTTATATAAAAACTAGAAATATCTAAATTCGCTAATAACTTAGCCAATAAGCTTTTAATCTAGAAAAGGAGCTCGATCTGTGATCACTCATATTTCTTAACAAAAATCGATTTTTTTATATAAAAACTCAAAATATCTAAATTCGCTAATAACTTGGCCAATAAGCTTTTAATCTAGAAAAGGAGGTCGATCTGTGATCACTCATATTTGTGACAAAAAATCGATTTTTTTATATAAAAACCCAAAATATCTAAATTCGCTAATAACTTGGCCAATAACCGTTTAATCAAGAAAAGGAGCTCGATCTGTGATCACTCATATTTCTTAACAAAAATCGATTTTTTATATAAAAACTCGAAATATCTAAATTCGCTAATAACTTACCCAATAAGCTTTTAATCTAGAAAAGGAGGTCGATCTGTGATCACTCATATTTTTGACAAAAATCGATTTTTTTTATATAAAAACCCAAAATATCTAAATTCGCTAATAACTTGGCCAATAACCGTTTAATCAAGAAAAGGAGCTTGATCTGTGGTGACTCATATTTCTTAACAAAAATCGATTTTTTTATATAAAAACTAAAAATATCAAAATTTGCTAATAACTTGGCCAGTAAGAGTTGAATCAAGAAAAGGAGCTCGATCTGTGATCATATTTCTTAACAAAAATCGATTTCTTATATAAAAACTCGAAATATCTAAATTCGCTAATAACTTGGCCAATAAGCTTTTAATCTAGAAAAGGAGCTCGATCTGTGATCACTCATATTTCTGACCAAAATCGATTTTTTTTTATATAAAAACTCAAAATATCTAAATTCGCTAATAACTTTGCCAATAAGCGTTGAATCAAGAAAAGGAGCTCGATCTATGATCACTCATATTTCTTAACAGAAATCTATTTTTTATTTAAAAACTCGAAATATCTAAATTCGCTAATAACTTGGCCAATAAGCTTTTAATCTAGAAAAGGAGCTCGATCTGTGGTCACTCATATTTCTTAACAAAAATCGATTTTTTTATATAAAAACTCAAAATATCATAATTCGCTATAAACTTGGCCAGTAAGCGTTGAATCAAGAAAAGGAGCTCGATCTGTGATCACTCATATTTCTGACCAAAAATCGATTTTTTATATAAAAACTCAAAATATCTAAATTCGCTAATAACTTGGCCAATAAGCGTTTAATCAAGAAAAGGAGCTCGATCTGTGATCACTCATATTTCTGACCAAAATCGATTTTTTTTATATAAAAACTAAAAATATCTAAATTCGCTAATAACTTTGCCAATAAGCGTTTAATCAAGAAAAAGAGCTCGATCTGTGATCAGTCATATTTCTGACCAAAAATCGATTTTTTATATAAAAACTCAAAATATCAAAATTCGCTAATAACTTGGCCAGTAAGCGTTGAATCAAGAAAAGGAGCTCGATCTGTGATCACTCATATTTCTTAACAAAAATCTATTTTTTATTTAAAAACTCGAAATATCTAAATTCGCTAATAACTTGGCCAATAATCTTTTAATCTAGAAAAGGAGCTCGATCTGTGATCACTCATATTTGTGACAAAAAATGGATTTTTTATATAAAAACTCAAAATATGTACATTGATTTATATGTATTCTGTTGTTGCAAGACTTGGGTTTTTGACAACAAACTTAGGTTCTTTGTCTCTCAATAGCGCTTCTATGTATATTTTATTGTATGTCCTACGTTTTTTTAGCCGGTTCGCAAAAAACAGAGATTTCGAAGAAAAACCAGCTTTAATATTTTGGTGTTTTGCGAACCGGTTAATTTAAAATGTTGATTTTCTGTTAACAGATTTTTAAAATTTGGTACTAAAATCCATAAATCTCATGTTTTTATGAATTTTTATACTCATTGTATACACATTATAACAAACATTTGGTCCTATTTGAAACAATATAAAGCTCTTTCGATACTAATTTTTAAGAATTACAATGATTCTAAACAGTCGAGTCAATATCGGTCGAGAACTCTCTGAGTTAGAAATTTGACATTTTGGGCAAACAGGAGTTTTTTCTCATCCATGTAACTTATACCTATTGTTCATAGCAAAATGTGTCCCAAACAGTTTAGATAGCTATTTCTTCAATCTTTCGAAAAAAAAAATAAAAAAAAAATTTTTAAATTTTTTTTTCCGAAATCAAAAAAAATGTCAGTCCCAACCACTTTATTTTAAGTAGTTTTTAACAGGTACTGCAACATGTGCCCGACTATTATCATAATTTGATATAACAGCTTCATGTCTAGCCGAATATTCAGGGCGTTTTTCGGCAAATGCTCGCTTCAAACGAATCAGTTGTGTTCGGTACAAGTTCCCTGTGATGGTCTGGCCACATTTTAGCAGCTCATAATAGATACTACCCTTACCAAATACAGAGCATTACCTTAGCGCCATAGATATTTGGCTTTGTTGTCGATTCGGATGTTTTGCCGGGCTTAACATACGATGCCTTCCGCTTCGGGTTATCGCAATGGATCCATTTTTCATCGCAAGTAATGAATCGATGCAAAATTTATTTTCTTTTATAGATTTGAAGCAGCATTTCAGACATAAACAATCGACTTTCAAGGTCTTAGCATAAATTCGTATGGTACCCAATTTCCATACATTTAAATGAATCCCGCAGCTTGCTAACGTTTTGCAATTGCTGATTGAGTAGCTCCCAATGATTTGCAATGTTTTGTATGCTGATTAGGGTTTTTAATTTCCCGACCTTTTTTGATTCCCGGGAATCGGGAAATTTTTTTCTACATTCCCGGGTACCCGGCTATTCCCGAAATATATAATGATACTGTAAATTAGGAATATTATAGCCAAATTTCATATAAAAACTTAGTTTTATAATTATTAAATATCAGAGCTTCGAATTAATTAATAAAATTTGAGCTTAATTCACTAAAATCTTAATCCGTAATTAAAGAATGTCAGCCTTTCATTCCATAAATCCATTCATAATATTGATTTTTTTAGATTCATTTCAAAGCCTTTGTTTAAACTGAATTAATTTTAAAGTTAATTAATAACAAAAGTTATTCAAACTTTGAATGATTAAATTTTTGTTAAATCAAATCATTTACAAAATTAATTGAACAAATTGTCTTAAGCCTTTTTGTACTAGATTTGAATTGAAGGACAATTTAATGATTCAATAAATTTTTGGAGCTATTTTGTTATGGATTTGAAGAAGAAATTTAAAGAAATTAGAATGATTCAATAAGAAATAAATTCTATAAATAATGAATTCACCTTTTAAATTTTCATACGAAAAACCTCAAATAAATAATAATAATAAGCAAAAAACTGTAAAAAAAAAACTTTACTGTTTTTAGGTGAAAAAAATAGAGTTCTAACTTGTTTTCTATGTATTTTCGTCAGTTTTTAATTCCCGGGATTCCCGACTAAAAGTCCCGGGAATCGGGTAGTGAAAAATTGGAAAAATTCCCGGGAAATTTGAGTGTAGGTGTTAAATTGATTTTTGAAAACGGGGAGTGATTATTTGCAAGAAATTTATTTACTTGTATGGGGATAGATGAAATCGGTTATTGGACTATCTATGAGATGTCTTTTTAACTATTAGAGGACGGTCAGCACTCGTAGATGTTAAAATAACTAGTTAATCAAATAACCAGTTAGGTAACTTAGGTAATTGAATCTATGTAACAAAAGTGCTTAGGGCATCATGCACGTGTTAAAATAATAAATCACTAGTTCGGGAACTGCTGGGATCTTCGTTTGAATAATTTACAAAACGAAAATATTAAAAAGATCACATACTTTTTCGTTTTCGAAATCGATGTCTTGAAGTATCCAGTTGCCTATTATTGTCTGGACAACATATTTCTCCATTTATGTTATGAAATAATATTGATAAGGTAGGGTTACACATGACAAATATTTGACGAAAAAGACGTAACCACTAAATAAAATACATTTGAATTAATTAATTTATTTATTTCAAAAACTTATTTTAATTAGTATGATTCAAAAAGTTTTGTTTTATTTGATACTGTTTGATCTTACAAAACATTTGTAAGAGTAAACACGTCATACAAATTTGTGCTAAAAAAAGTGGTTACGCTTTTTGAGCAAATGTTTGCCATGTGTGACCCTACCTTTAGTTTAGTTTATAACTGCATATTCAATAGAGTAAACAGCGTTAATCAAATTTGTTACAAGAATAGAGGTTACGCATTCTTAAGCAAATATTTACCATGGGTGACCGTAACTTTAAAATCAATCATGAACGAACAACTTCACTTCGATAGTGAACTTTAACTACTACTCCCTATATTCCCTTCAAAATAATGAAAATAAATCGCAAACAAATTCAGAGTTTCAGTTATATTTATTGTTAAATTATTATTTTTGTTTACCAAATACATACATTGTTGTTTCTTACAAAATAATTTGTGGGCTTTTAAAATATGTTTGTAAGTATTTTCTTTTCATTTTAATATTTTTATTTTACTATACACGTTAAGAAATGAATGCCATAAATTCATTGAAATAAAAATAAATACATTCGATAATTTAAGATAATTAAAGAAACGGTTCATTATAACAAAATTGAATATGGTATTCACAACCAAAATGAAATGAAATTTATAGAAAAAAAGTGGTTTTACTTAAAAACTAGTTGTATTTAGTTGCAGCTTTATGCACACATTTACAAAATGTGACCAAAGATTTAAGAAAGGACTTTTAAGTATGGTAAATATGTATAAACTATTAAACATACGCGCTTGTTATAAGAAGAATTATGTTTGTTTAAAAAGGTTTATTAAAACAATGGAAAAAAAATAGAAATAAACATAAAAAAATAGTTCATAAACTAAACGAAACAATGATGAAATTTTCATACATTTTAGCAACACAAACAATTACATGCTTAAACGACCATGTAGTTTTTTTTTTTGTGCAGTACAACTCTTTCAACTGTTTAGTGAAAACTAATTTTTTTAAATGTTGTAAGTAATAATTTTGTTTAAGAACTTACTAGATGAAAGTTGTATATATATTGTTGTTGTGTTGATGATACAAATAAAGTTTACTTCATTATTTATGTTTATTTCATTTTGGGATTAAATGATTTGATTAAGAGTAAGAGGATGATGTTGGCAAAGAGTATAAAATAGAGTATCACAAAAAAAATGCACTCATTACCTCTTTCTTGTATTGTTTTGAATAAAAAAAAATATTTCATGTTATAAAATAAAAGTAATGCTTAGTTTGTCTTTTCAATTCAAAAAATGATTTTATATTTTGTTCTAGAAAATGATCCTCTATAATTTTTGAGGTTTTTGATTTTTTTTTTTTCTTCAATTCTAAAAAAGTATTGATTTTTGTGATTTGATTTAAATTGTTTGTTTTTGTTAGGATGAGAAACAAATCTGTTATTATAGTTAAAAATTAAAAGTACATATATATACTAAAATTAATTTAATATTAGGTCCTTATAAACTAATTCTTGCTTTTTGCTATTTAATCAAAACGCGAATGTCTGGCATTACCGCCGCCATTACTACTACCGCCACCGCGTCCGAAGCCTCCACTGTTACCGCCATAACCGCCACCGCCGTTACCGCCACCATAGCCGCGGTTGCCGCCCATGGAACCCTTTTTGAATGTGCCATTGAAGCGGGAATTGCCACCGCCGCCATAACGTGAACGACCACCATCGCCAAAGCGGTTATTGCGAGCCATACCTTCTAGAGCTGGACTGATTTCCTAAAAATGAGAAATTAACAAAAAAAAAAAAGGTTGAGCAAAAATATAATATAAATATAAAATGTTTTTCAAAAAGTTATACGGGAATACAAAATTAATTTTTTTGTTAAGAATTAGTGTGCTGAATTCCCAATAATTCATAAATTCACTGAATTTTGTGAGAAAAAAATCGGTGTAGTCTTGGGGGGTTATTGTGTAATTCGATTAGAAAAGAAAATCATTCGAATTTGTATACTTTATACATGGAAATTCGAAATTTTTTTCTTTCGAATAGAATTACACAATAATCTGCCTGGGTTTCTGGCTTTAACTCAACAATTTATGAGCCGATTATGCTGAATTTCAATAATAATAAAGCGCATTGAATATTATTTTAACACCGATAAGAAAAAGAAATTTAAGTAAGAAAAAGATTATAAATATTTACCTGGTTAGCCTCTCTTAAAACATCAACTAAAGCCTTGGATTGCTTAGCATTATTGCGTGTAAAGAATGCATATGATGTGCCCTTTGTATTTGAACGTCCAGTACGACCAATACGATGAATATAGTCCTCCGAGGATTGTGGATAATCGAAATTGATTACAAACTTAATGCCATCAACATCTATTTATTTTTAATGTAACAATTGTAAAAATTGAGAAATAAAAATGGTAAAGAAGAAAAATACACAAATTAGTAATGTTAATGTAAAACGTTTTGTGAAGAAAATAAAAACAATTTTAGTTTAAAAATCATATTATTAAATGAAATAGTATTAAAAATTAGATAAAGAAGTTGTTGTTGTTCCATGACTTGTTTAATATTATTTTTATATTTTGTCCTTTTTTTAGAGTTACTAACACTTGCTTAAAGGTTAGAATTTTGAAAATGTTTTTTATTTTTATTTTTTCTGAATAAAACTTAATACAAAATGTGTTCGCATGTTGTTATTGATTAAATAAAAGTTTTTAAGAGCTTTTTTTTTTGGTGTAAAATAAAGATGTTACTTTACCTTGTGATTTTCGGTTTTATTTTTGTATCAATTAAATGAAGGGGCAAACTCTTCGCAGCCACGTCGTTTAGGTGCTGTAGAATGGGCATTAAGACGACGTAGTGTTGAAGAGCCTGTAGTTTACAAACAAATTTAAATGTTTTTTATGTTTCTCATTTCATTTTACTTTCTAGAACAAAACTAAACGTCGGTTTTGATTTCTCGGTTTAGCTTTTATCAACAACGTTAGCTACGCAAGCAACAACAAATATTTGTGTTGTTTGTTTGTTTTTAGAACTAGACACACATGATCAGCAGGAGAGTTGGGTTTTGTCTGTTTGTATACGTTGATTAGAAGCCAAAGCCATCACTTTCATCATTAGTAACGAGTGTAGCGCACCAATTTGTTTTTGCAGTTCAGTGCGCCTAAGGCTCGAGCATCCATCCGGTTGTACACGCACACACACACACACAAATAACGCAAGCATGTAGACTTTTTTGGAATAAAAATTAAAACTATCACTGGTTTCTGACTAAAATGTGTCCTTTGTTAGTTTTTCTTTCGCCTTTCATTTGTTATTAGGTGACAACGTACTGTGGTGAATGAAGAACGTGGAAGCAAATGATGATGTAGGTTTTGATTTGCCATCATACACAACAGCTATTCAACATTTGTTACGACTCCATTTTATACGTCTGTCATACGTTTATACAATTTGCTTGCAAGAGAGAGAGAGCTTCCAAAAAGAAACCACCAAATCACTATTGTTGGCATAATGATCCAGCCTTTTCAAATTGAAATTTAGTTTGTTGATTTTTAATTTTATTTCTTTCTTTCTAGTACTTAAGCAAAGAACACATTAGAGACATCATATTGAGTCATAGTTGAGTGAGTAGCAGAGGAGGAGGATGTTGGTTTTCCTGTTTGCCTGCGTGTGCTTTCATTTAGTTTGCTTGTTTATCCAACTTTTAAGCGGAGGGCATTTCCAGTTTCATGAGAGAATGTGTTAAGGATGGTTTTCTTGATCTTTTTTATATATAATAAACCTAATTTTGAAAAGCTTCCTTTTATAAAATAGATCTTTGTTTCTCTCTGGTTGATTGGTATGCACTCCGTCTTTCCAATGCTGTTCCGTGTGTCCCCAAAAATACAGGGTAAAGATTGTATTGTGTTTTTAATAGATATTCAAAGTTCTACTACAACATAATTGATTGATTGATACTCCTATTTGGTCGTGTTAACAACCAAGACTTCAGAGGCCTCTTGTAATATAATACATGATGATGATAGGGATATGAGTCGTTAGGTAGACATTATTATTACTCGGATCTCTTAAAGGTGGTGGTATATTTTAGTATGTAGGATTTAGATTTACTAACTGCATCCATATGAAAAATAATGGTAGTGCTACGCCTCTGCTATAATTTGAGATTCCATCATACAAAAGCGTAACCACATTTTTTTCTTGCCTTGTTTCAATATACCGCCTCCTTGTGATATTTTACTAGATCGACATGTAAAAGCATTCTGTTTGGTAGCGGTGGTGTTACGGTATTACGACATACCCTTTTTTCCAATGAACATGTGGTAAAAAGTGTTGCCGCCTATCCGCTTGCCGCCGCTTTCATTTTCATGTTTTACGTTTTACTTTAAACAAACATTACATCATTGGCAACTTTCACATTGCAATGATTTTCATTTTACATTCAAAATTTCCATTTACATTTCTACTTCAATTTCAGATTACTAGCTGACATTTTATCCCCACCATGCAACCATTTGTGGCCTCTGTGAACGAAACGGAAAAAGAGATTTTTTTTTGGAAGAAACAAAAACAAAACAGTGTTTTGGGGGGAAATGATAAGGGGGGAAGGAGAAAAACATTCCGTAAGTATTAATAAGTCATGTTAAAAGAGATCTTATAATTAAAAATCTAAGTGAGTAGAGTTGCTAGTTAAATGGCTATTGAATCTTTTTTTTACAACTTTGATAATGAGTCTCAGCAGCTGAGTGTTAAGGTATGATGTGAATTGTAAAGTCTACAAACCAATACTGAAAAATAATAAAAATGTAAAATTCCAAATGCAAAATAAAAAATAAATAACAAACAATTTCACAGGTATGTACCGAATATAATTTTTTTTTTAATTTTTAAAGCAATCACAAGAAAATATAGGAGAAAAAACATTTTGAAAGTTTTGAACCATAGTACAATCTGATCGAAAAAATAAAAATCAATAACTTCTTCAAAAAATTAGGGTGTTGGGTCCCTGCAATTTCATCAACATTTTGGAGATATGAAAAAAATGCACTGGTTAGTTATTTGGACTCTTCATTGCCTCCCTACGTTCTGTCATAGTTAAATTTTCACTTTTGCATTTGAAATTTTGCACACTTTTAAGTATTTCTTTTAGAAAAACTTTTCTAACATATTTTTGTTTAGCCATTAGAATACATTTATGAGTGAATGTGATATGAATGAACAAGAAAATCAAGATAAAACAAAATGTAAAATGTTTGAGATGTCAAAGAAGCTACAAAAAGACTTACCTAAACCACGAGCAGCTACATCAGTAGCGACTAATATGTTGGATTTGCCAGAGCGGAATTCACGTAAAACGAAATCACGTTCAGATTGTGACTTGTCACCGTGAATAGCGCCGCAACGTACACCGAAGCTACGTATGAAACGTACTAAATGATCGACACGACGTTTGGTTTCAACAAAAATAATAACTTTACCAGGATTTTCGCTGGTATCATAAATTTCCGAAAGTAGAGATTTGAGTCTGGTTAAAAATAAAAGTGGAAGAAAAAAAAATAAAAAATTTTATTAGAAAAATAGTTCATGGGAAAATAAAAGGCTTAATTTTTGCTAGAATGAAAAAAAAGGCCATCACAACTGCAGCAATACTCACTTCTCTTCTTTGTCATTTTCATCGCATACATCTACGACTTGACGAATATTGTGATTGGCCGACAATTCCAAAGAACCAATGTTGATTTGAATGTAGTCGCCGAGGAAATCCTCTGCTAATTGTTTGACTTCTTTGGGCCAGGTTGCGGACCACATAAGGGTTTGACGATCGGGACGAATTTGGGAGATAATCTTACGAATTTGAGGTTCGAAACCCATGTCCAACATACGATCGGCTTCATCCAACACCAAATATGTGCAACGTTTCAAATTTGTAGCGCCAGCGGCCAAGAAATCAATCAAACGACCGGGGGTGGCAATAACAATTTCGCAACCACGTTGTAAATCACGCATTTGACCACCCTTGGGGGCACCACCAAACACACAAGTGTTGCGCACATACGAAGATGAGCCAAACTCGGTGGCAACCTGTTGGATTTGTTGGGCCAATTCACGAGTGGGTGCCAAAACTAGAGCAATGGGACCGTCACCTCTTTGCAAGGGCTGTTGGTTGTTGATGTGCACAATGGCGGGTAAAATATAACCCAAAGTCTTGCCAGAACCGGTCTTGGCGATACCAACGAAGTTGTGGCCACTCATAGCAATGGGCCAGCCTTGAGCTTGAATTGGTGTGGGAGCCTTGTAGCCCTGACGTTGAATTTCCTTCATGACGTAATCGGGGAAGTAGGCTTCATCGAAATCTTGAATGGGATTGGCGGCTTCACCGCGTACAGTGATTTCATGTTCGTCGCGATAACGTTGCACCTCAAAGGGTGAGCGATTTGCAACAATGGGATGTTCTTTGTAGAAGTCCTTCTTGAATGGAGACAAATTTGTGAAATCCATATCGCGAATAGACAAATCCTGGCTGTTACCGCCTCCACCACCACGACGGTCACCGAAACCGTTACCGCCACCGAAACCACCGCCGAAACCGCCACCACGACCTCCACGGTCATTGCCACGGCCTCCCTTCTCAACACGGCCCTTGCGTACGCCATGATAATCGCCACCGCTGCCACCAGCACCACCACCTCCTCTGTTGCCATAACGGTTACCACCGCCTGAACCGCCTTCATCACGTCCACCACGGTTAGCACCATAAGTTCTGTCATGAGGAGCCCTAGAAAATTAAACAAAAAAAAATCATAAAATATATTTTTATTAAAAATAGAAACAATGCCTTTTTCTAGATCTTTTATGAGTTCTGGAATATTTATCTTCAGTTTTAGACATTTTTTCAAACAAATCAAATAAATTTCTTGCGCTCTGCTAAAAATATTTGCGAACAATGAGTGCAAAACTTTTAAAATGAGTTGAACTAATCGAGATTTCTTTAATTTCTATTACAAAATTTTCTTTATCTCAACATACATTTTTTTCGTTTGTTTCTTCTACAAAAATTAATACATTTTTAAAATAATGAGCTGTTTAATATCAATTTTATTTGCCAACAAATTCAGTTCATTATTACATGTATGAGCTTTAAATTGTGTTTGCATGTTTGTTGGTTGTTTAAATTATAAATTAATGAAAAATTATATACCATCTGGCTGTTGGTACCGCCGCCGCCACTGTTTGTTCTCTGTCTACTTGAATTTTGTTTATTTTATATGTTTTATTTGATTTCAAAGTTACATTTATAAAATTGTACTTGGATATCTTGATTGTCGCGTGTATTTTGTTGTTGGTTTTCTATATGCTGTATGTATGTATGCATCTACATATATGTAAACATATTTATTTTTGAATTAAGGGTAATATAAATAATTGTCAAAACAACAACATGCTATAAATCTAATTTATATATTAAGTTTAATACCTATAATAAATTGGATTATATTGCAGACAATGAGAAAATAGAGATTTAAAATACTTTTTTATGGGTTCTAAATAGATATTGTAAGTGAAATAAGCAAATGAAACTAATTGTAATTTAGAAAATATTTAAGAACGCTAGTAAATATAGAACAATGCAAAGAAAACATTTTCTATAAAAATGTTTTACTTTTTTGTTTTTACTGTTTTAAGTAGAAACCAAGAAATTGTAGTTTAAAAACGCGATTTTAGTCCAAATCCATGTTGGAAAATGGTTCAGAATAGATTGGTAGATTCGTAAACCTAATATATGGTGGTAACTAGGTATGCACATATTTTTTCCACTAAAGATTTTGTGTTTGTCAGTTTAATGTATTTTAATGATATAGAAATGTGTGTATGTAACGAATAAAATATTAAAGAAATTACATTTTATTACTTTGGGGTTGAACAAATTTGATTATGTATTTTGATACCGAAAAATGTAATTTTCAACCCTGATCAACAATAATGGAAATGTGTAAAAATTACTAACTGTACAAATATTAATGTTTAGCGTAAAAAAATAAAAGAATTTCTTAATAATTTGTTCAATAAAACTATTTTTAAGTGATACAGAATATTGTCTTACAAGCTGCGCTTATGGAAATTTACACAACATAAAGTTGGAAAAGTTCTCTTACTTATTGCGTTGATTTATTTATTACTTATTTGTAGACACCTAAATATTGATAAGATTAGTTTTGGTTTTGATTATCATAGATGTATGGGCCAAATGTTTTCGAAATTATTAGAATTTCTGTTTTGCTTAATACAGATATCAAATGCTGGCCTATAATTATTTTTACTTTAATAACTACCTATATTTGAATCATTTTTACATACATACACATATATTTACCATAACAAATAAAACATAAGAAAGATATGATACAGAGAATGGCTAGGAATTCTCAAAATTATACCAACATTATAAATAATATAAAATTGCGCAGAATTTTTTTGTTTTTTTTTAATTTCCGGTTTATTACTATCATTCTAAATTAAAAACTTTCCAAACTAGAAATTGCGACATAAATAATTCATATCTCTATGTATGTATATATAAATGGCGTTTTAAATGTGTTTACAAGATCTGTTACCTAAATTTATGTTTTCTTTACTTATCTGGCCTCTTTCTAACGCTAAATACTTTTCACATTGTATTTTGTGTATCTGAGTGTGTGAATAATTGTTGTTGTAGTTTTTTTTCTTGCCTGTCTTTCATCTGACAACAAAATGCCAAAGAGCGGTCGTAAAATACAAGATTAGAGCGACAGCTATGAATAGCAACTATAATAATACGTCTATCACGGAGATTTCTTGTGAATAAACACAAACAAATCTTTACATACAAATATACACATGATGTCGAGTTGGCAAATAATTATAAAAATATATATATTTATTATGTACATCCAAACAAACACAATACATTTTGCCATTGATTTTATATAATGAAGTCACGAATAAATAAAAGCAAATAACACAAACAACTGATAAAGAGAAAAAGTAAAGATACGAATATGAGTAGGAAACAAAATGTAAAAGAAAACACGAGGTGAATTAAGTGCAAAAAAAAACGTGTATTATGGCTGATGTCTGGTTTTTTAATATGACGCATATTCTTTCTATTTAATGTAAATGATGATCGTAGAGGGGGGCTAAAAGTGAAATTAAAACAGGTAGTTTTTAACACACAAATAAGGAAATGTGTATATTAAATTACTTTTATGTATAATCTTTTGAGTACGATTTGTTGTTAAGGCCAATTTTCTATGGTATATCGCAGCAAAAGAAAAAAATGTGTATACCGAAACTATTAAGGGTTAATTTTTGTGTTTTGTTCCATCGCCCATTTTGACTTTTATTCTATTCCGTATTAACAAACACATGTTTAACAAACAAGGGAAGAAAAATAGCACAAAAGAGAATGTGTTATAGAAAAACCCAGACTTTTAGTATACATAAAAATTGAAGAAAAAATCTATCCAAGTAAAATACATATAAAAAAAATGTACCCAAGTAAAATATACAAACAAAAAAATGTATCCAAGTAATATTTAAAAAAAAAAAAAATTAACCTACAAAATGGTTATCTCTCTAAACCACACTTTTTTCCCCTAAACATATTTAGTAAGAAAATAATTAATACTTACATTTTACCAAAGTTGTTTTCTTCGTCCGAGTAGTCTTCTTGATATAAAGATGTTTGTTTTCTATTGAATGATGAATCCCTTTTGGTTGCTTGTACTTTTGTCAAAGACTTTTCCTTTAGAGTTGTATCGTCTGCCGCTGATGATTCCACAAATAACACGTTAGAGCAATTAAATTGTCTATAAAATTGTTTAATAATTTTATTTGCAGGAAGGAGCTCTAGTTGTTGTCCTAAATAGCGGTTACTAACTCCTAATTGATGTTTAGGTATTGTGGGAAAAGCTTGAATGGTTTTTCTGTTGGTTGTTGAAAAAAGAAAATGGCGTCTTAGTGTTAAATTTTCCATCACATTTTTGGTAGATGATGAAATTAAATTATTTTTAATACAATATGCGGCTTTTGTATTCGCATTTTCGTAACACGAGTTTTTTGCAAGCAAAGGCACTATTAATTTAAACATTTTTTTTTTGGTAAATTTTATATTAATACTATATATCACACTTAATTTATTTTTTATTTTCTTGCTTATATTTCTTTAAAAAACTCGTGCACCAACGCGAAGAACCGCAGACGTTCTTACCTAACCTCGTCCAAAAGTGGAATGACGCATGACATGATAGTTTCTTCTTCATTTTTACTTTTTTGAACATCGTTGTATTTGATAGCACTAAAAAACAGTGTTGTATTGTTAGGTACACGGAATGAAGTGGAATGAAACAAAATTATAGACGTTTAGTTTGAGATATTTCTTTAATTAAATTAAAAGTATATTTATAATAAAGATTAACGAAATGTAAATAACTAATTTAGAGAACAATAATTTTGTTTGCGCCAAACAAAATATTTCTAACAGTAAAATATAGATATTTTTTGTTTGAATTATAAAAGTTTACATGAACAATTGTATGGAAATTTTGCGGTATTTATTTAATTATATTTGATAGAAATTTTACCTTTTGTGTTTATATGTTTTTTAAAAACAAATCTTACATGTTATTAATAATATTAATATACTAATAATAATATACATATTTAACAACAATAAACATATTTTCAATCGAAACATTTGAAATGCCCTATGAACTGATTTTCGATTTTTTGAAACGTCAAAATTGTTACCACTTCGTAATTTTAGTACACTGACGGTGAAAAACGTACTACATACAATTGAAATGTTTCCAAATGTTTAGCTAATAGGTAAAAATAAAATCTTATGAAATTTGTATTTTTAAGTATTATATCAATATTCATTAATGAAATCTTAGAGGCCCTTTTAGTCACTCAGTATTTTGTTGGATAACCCTTGACATTTTCGAGTACGTCATTTTTGATATAACGGTATATCTCAAAAGCTAACCTAAAGAAACGGTGGTGCTAACCGTTTCTTTAGGTTAGCGTATTCGAATTAGTTTAACCTGTCGGGTGCCCCGCTGTCAAAAAGTGTAAAATTCGAGCACAGTGTACGACTTTTTATGCCATAAAAGCTTTTTTCGCTTTTCGAGCCATAAGAGCTTATAATTTTAGATTACTGAGTCAATTTTTAGGAATATCTTTAAATCCCTTTACTAACAATTTAAAAATCTTATTATGTTAAAAAGAGGCTTTTTAAATTTTCTAAAATAAATATAACTGATCTTTGTGTATTTTCATCTGTTAATGACGACAAGAAATGGTGTAAATTATGCAAATATTAAATGTCACTATATCTTTGAAACTAGAAAGAACTAATAACGCCATGTATCAAAGTGGCTTAGTGTCAACTTTATCATCTCAAATGTAATGTGAACGCCTTTGATTAACTTAATAAAAATTTTGCTTAAACGCGTTTAAAAGCTAAAATGATTAAGTTGACAAATAAAAAACAACAAAACAAATTGATATTTCTTTAAGGCATTAAATATGAAAATAAATACTTTATTAAAGATATCAGCAGATTATTTTAAACTTTTTAATTATGAAATTGTGAACATTGATGAATTATTTAAGGTTTTTTAAGGAAAAAAAAACTTCTGTCAAAATTTATTTATCGGTACTACACTAAAAGGTGGCCGATGCTACATCATCATCAGTTTGAGGAATGTTTAGTTGATTCTACGTGATTAATGAAGTGATTAAGATTTAATCATGTCAATTTGAAGTGATTAGCAAATCATTTAAATGTATGGATAATCATCTCGATTTTGATGTGATTAGAGCTTAATCACGTTTGAGATGATTAACTCTGCAAATGTGAACATAGTATTAGTTTCGTCCGTTAGATAATTCATGTAGCTTCTAAAATATGGCACCGTATGTATAAATAGATACGACAAGTTGAAGTCAATACTGACGTTTACACAATTGGTGTAACCACAGATGATATACAGTGAGCCCCAAAAATGAGTATACACCAAAAATTATTGGATATTTTTTAAGATAATGAAAATTCTAAAATTTATTCATCGATTAAAATTTTAAAGTTTCGGTTTGATAGAGATTGGCTTGAATAATATTTTTGGTTGTGAAAAATATAGATTTAAGTCGGACTATAATGATTTTCATGATCTTAAAAATATCAAAAAATTCGCTGCTGTTTACTCACTTTTGAGGCTCACTGTATATCTGTGGGTGTAACAACTGTACTTCATTTAACCCCATCGAAGAAAAAGGACAGCCATAAATTTTTCATACATATTTGCTATTCCTTTCCTTTGTTACATTTTAACACCGTTACCAAGGTGAATTTATACAAGGTGGTGTCAGTTCAACAAAAACAACGATTGGTCTTAACAAATGTCAAAAAACCAAAATGAAAAATTAAACAAATAATTATTTAAACTTAATATAGTGTAGATAATTGAATAGTGAGGGCTTTACTTATTTATGTAAACAATAAATATTTTGTTAATAAGCTTAGAATATGTAGATATTTAAATATAAAAACAAGCTTTGACAGTTGTTAGAACCAAAAAGCGAAAAAAAATTATCAGCTGTTTGACTGACTCCACCTTGTATAAATTCGCCTTGACCGTGACGTATCTGTATGCATATTATAGTTACCCCCTGTCTATACTTGACAAATATTCATCATAACAATAAATGATATTTGTTGTTGACAATATGAACTAATAACAGGCCCTTTGAATCCCCCATTTATGTTAATATAAAAGATAGTAAATGGAATTTATCCTAGAAATATATATTTCAAAACTTAAATTACGGAATATAGTTTTAATTTCTTAGAAATTAATATTAATCTTTTATAGGGCATTAAAATATGTATTTCTTATTCTTTAATTCAAGATTACATAAATATCAACAAAAATCTATAATTTTATTCTAAAAATTAAATTACATATATTTTTATTACAAAAAGAAATTTAAATACATATATCTTCTTTAATAACAATTAGTTTTATAAAATATAATTTTTCGTTTAAACTCTAGAATAAATATTTTAAAACTTTCAACTGACTTAAATTCAGATATTGATACTAATTACCACAGATTATACAGATATGCAACTAATGATAGGTGTTAAATAAGTAATATCAAACCGTATGGTTATTTTGATGTTTAAAACAATTTTATTATAGTCGTGATTTACAGAGCGAGAAAGAAAATAGCATTTTCTCTATAAGTAATGAGTGTGAAAGACCATCTGCATATATGATTGTAAAAAAAACAAAAATAAACATTGAAATTCAAATTTCAAAATTTGTGTAAATAAAATAATATCAGCACTTGAAATGTGCTGAATGTGGCACGTAATGCGAGAACATCGGGCTAATGAAGTTGCCCGGAAGCCTTGTTGTGATAAATGTGGCAAGTCATTTAAAGATGCTTACAGTTTACTTATTCAAAAATTAACACATTTGTCGGAAGAGGAAAAAAGTTTCCCTGCTAGAAATGTGGCAAATTGTGTTAATAATTTAACACTTGTATTCGTTAGAATTTGCAACATTTGCGGTAAATCCATCTGCTCTAGAGCCGACTTCAAAATACACACGAAATTTGTCTGAAGTTGCTATTGCCGGAAGTTATTTCCTAATGATATTATCTTATATTGGCTTGATGCTGCAGAAAGTTCTTCCCAGCCGAAATTGCTAATTGAATTTTTGTCTGTTTCTTTAAAAATATTTTGCATTTTAACTTTTAAGCTTTTAATACAGATTTTGTTTTTCAGAAATTAATATTTTATTTTTTGACAAAAGAATTTGAAATATTGAACATAAATAAATAGTTACGTATTTTGAAAAGAGGGACAAACAAACATTATATATTTGTCCCTCTTTTCAAATCACCACCATTTTGACATTTATTTATAGGTTGTATTTTGGTTGCCATATTCATAAAAACAGCTGATTCTTATCTGTAATAATCTGTGCTAATTACCTTTTGTATAGAATTAAGAATTGCTTTTTCTGAAAAACACTTGAATTTTGTGTTACCCTGTTGTTTATTTTTCAGCGTTCCTGCACAAGAAGCTGTTGATGATCATGTTTTACGGTGGCGTCTGAGGTAGCGACATCTAATGGTAATACACATAAGCTACATACATATGCATAATTTTTAATATAATGCCTAATAGTATGCTATAAATATATATATATATTTAATTTGTAGTTGCTAGAATTATTTACAAATCTTTTAATCATTTTAAAATTTCCTTTAAAAATGTGGTATACTCTTATATTCCGATTTATTGGATTTAAAGTCTTATTAACCCCCCAATGGTGACCATAAATTGACTATCGTGACGCCGGTTTCACGCACAAAAAGTTAACTTTTTAAATTTAAAATTTATGCTATTTGACAATAAAATTTAATCTTTTACTTCAATATTAAAATTCACAAATTTTTTCAAAAACAATAACGGATAATAAAGTTATTCGAATTTTTTAGCACATCCGGTCTTACAGACATATAGGTCACCATTGACGGGTTTAAGTTTTTTTTAATTTTTAAATTTTGTAAGTACGAGTATTTTGCATTCTGAATAAATAAATTCAGTATTTATTTACATATTTCTTATTTAAATTTTACATACATACAGTACGTCACAATACAATACAAACAATATTCCGAAATTTCAGTTTTCAAAACCAAATTTTACCAAATACATATAAATGTATATTTCTGAGATAAATTCAAATACATACAAAAACATATAAAATATAGCAAATTAATTAATATTTATGTACTTTATTTTGTTAATATAATCTCATGCTTTTATACAACTTTTGGCTCCTTAAATTCGTCACAGTAACCATAGAGAAACATAGAGCGGAAACTAGAAAAAAACTCAAACAATAAAATTACTCAAAATAATCACACATATGAGTGTTGTTTTTGTTTTCACATAGTTTTGTCTACTAATACATTCTCACCACTTAGGTTTCTGACAACTGAGTTAGGTCTTTGACAGTTGAGTTTCCGGTCTATGTCTATTCTCTATGACAGTAACGAAAATAAATTTTGTTTTCGTCTTTATTAAAATAATTTTATAATTTTCAAACGAAATGATATTTTGAATTTTGAAATTTTGACATAAGAAATGTATGAAAAAGTAAAAAATATTTTGTGTTTTATAAATTTGTAACAAATTTGTCTGTTCAAACGGTCTGCTATTATGTTATAATGTCCTAATATATTATGATAGTTTTAACAACATGTTGTTGTGCTTCATACTAAAAAGTGTAATTTTATGACAAAACAATAAACATAGTTAAAATTAATTTATTAATTTAGAACATTTTTGTTTGCAACACAACAAAAATTTGTTCAAAATATCATAATATACATATTTGGACATTATGACAATATGACTTAATAGCAGACCGTTTGAATCCCCCCAATTAATATGAGTATTTTAACACTAAATAAATACAAATTTCATAAGAATTTTTTTTGAAGAATTGATTTTCACCTATTAATTAAATATTTCGAAAAGTTTACATTTTATTGTCAATGCTCTCAATGGTTAAATATATCCTGATCTTACACGATATATATACAACGATATTACCATTTATATTTTGTAATCGGTTTCACTATACAATGATAAAAAGAAAATTAAAAAGACTCAGATATATGTATATACATATATTATTTTCGTCATAGTTACATATCTATGTATATTTTAATAATATAATAATTGTTAACTTTACAATAATTTAGTTGATTAAATATAACAAAAAAAATAAACGTTAAACTACTTAAATTAATAACAATAAAATCAATATGATTCATTAACTGCAAATTTAACGGTAAAACAAATTAATTGTATGCATTTGAATAAATTATAAACCTAATAAATAACAAAAACTTCGATACATTTTGGCGCGTCGCCCCTTTAAACAGCCATACAAGTCATTGATTTTCAAACAATCTATTTTACTCATTGTTTTACGTTGTCCAATGCGAACGCCCGGCTGTAATGGTGTCATGGTCGGTTTCTTGCCCTTCTTCTTGCTAAAATAATATTCACCATAGTGCATGACCGAATTATAATCATAATCGTATGCGTATTTTCCACGTTTTTTCGAAATTAATTTGAAATTCTTACGAAATTTCGGCACTATATTGTCCCAATGTATTTTAACATAATTGTCACGATCGGCACGTGATTGTTCATGATATATACCAATAGCATGCATGAGTTCATGCATTATGCGACCTTCACTACTGAAGCAATGAGCACTCGTGTCGTCTGGCCTCTGCAATGATACTATTTGTTCACCGCCCTTTCTGCCCACATAAGACCAACAGCCACTGGGGCCATCTTCGGACGGTGAGATAAGTACATAATCGTCTTCTTCGCCATCGTAGGGTACAAAGTTTATGCAAGTCAGCGAGTTGAAGGTTTGCAAAACCCGTTCAATAGTTTTTCTTTCGTGATCCTCATATGAGTGGCTAATTTCGAATGGTATTGTACCATTTGGCCACAAGCGCTTCGGGTGTCTTGTCGGATTTACGCCCAAACGTAAAGTTATATAGGTGAAAGGATCGATAGCAATATCACCCTGAAAAAGTCTGGGCATTGTTTCGGGATCATCTAAATCATTGATGTCTGCTTCGTTTAGAGTAGGTCCATATGGATCGTATTCATCTGAAAAAAATATGGAAAGAAATGAGGAAATTTAAGTTTTCTTCATCATATTGAATAATTTTATTTATAAACCGGATGATTTATGTACTATATAAAAGTACAATATTTAATATCCTTTTAATGCTTTATAATCTGAGAGTAAATTTATTTTTATTTGGAATTGGAAGAGAAAATGAAAATTTTTTGGTAAATTTCAAAACACAAATTTCAAAGTTTTTTTAAATCCCCATAAAATTGTCTAAAAATCTTCTAAAAGAAAATATACATAAACGAGCTTAGATAATAAAATTTAAATACTATTATTTTCAAGATTAAAAGATAAATAGAATTCAAATTTATTTTCTAAAATTTCACAAATTAGCACTAAGTACTCTGAAATTATACTGTAATGTATGGTGAAAATCAGGCAACATTTGTCTCCTCAGAAAATAACTTCAACATTCATAATTTTCTTAAAATAATTAATATCGTGATGAAATTGGACATAAAAAAGTTTTCGGTCCATAATTAACCCCTATACCAGAAAAATATTTTATTGTCACCTATTGATGGTGGGCATACAAGATACTCTTACATGTTTTAAAATATTAGAATTGAGTCTGAATTATAATCAGATCTTTATGACCGATCAATTGAAGATAGATATGATCCCGAAGAGATATTTTTAAAATTACTTTAATAAAATTTGAAATCTTTTGGCTTATTTTATTTTAAACTTATTTTTGCCTATTATGTATACATTTTTTGAAATATAATTCAGTAAATATGAAAGGTCTTTGAGTCTGGAACTAGTAAGCTTATAATTAGACTAGTAAGTCTAATTATATTAAATTTTTTTTATAAATTTTTAATCAACATTTACGATTTGTGAAATTTTTCATATTCTATAACAAATTGACCTTGCGTTATTCCATTTAGTTCATATTCGGTAAACGCATAGATTCATTTTGACATTTCAACTTTTAGATATTTTTTTAATTTCAAAAAAACTCGTGGTTTTATTTTTAGCTTCGAAACTTTTGAAGCTAATGTCGTACTTTATTGATTTAAGATTAATTTTATAGATAATTCGTCCCCTTAATAAAACAATAGTGTATAATTTTTTTTGCCATTTCGAAATAATTGAGTTTACAATTTTTGTGTTAGTAGCCATCTAGAACAAAAGTAATATTTCAATTGATCTTTTGACCCACTTTGTGGAAGTAGAATTTCACCAAATTTTGACCGCATATAGAATCAGTTATGTAGATTCTTATTATCCAATAAAACTAATGGTGTATATGTATAACACTATTGTTTTATTGAGGGGACGAATTATAACACTGTGACACAAAATCGAACTTTTCGAATGAGAATGGGATGAAACCAAAAGCAAATGAAAGCTTACGTTTTTCATAACTAGATTTTTTTTTTTACACGCATTTGAAGTTTGTGATTTTGAAACGCTGGCTAACAAGAAAAAATCATTAAAAATTTGATAAAACAATGCCTTTTTATTTT
This sequence comes from Calliphora vicina, assembly GCF_958450345.1. Classification (NCBI taxonomy): domain Eukaryota; kingdom Metazoa; phylum Arthropoda; class Insecta; order Diptera; family Calliphoridae; genus Calliphora; species Calliphora vicina. The sequence continues at coordinate 142,837,170 of NC_088780.1, read as the reverse complement.
TATTATCCCGGAAAGTTGTGGTATCTTACTATTTTTGGGGTCGGGGAATCCATTTTTGATATTTATTTTTACCTAAAACTCACGCTAGAGGGCGTTGCACAGTGGTGTAGAAAAATAAAGAGGGAAATAAATCTGTAACTTCTAAACGGTTGGTCCGATTTTAATGAAGTTTGACATGCGAAAAGAGGAAGTATTGTCGAATTAAAGTTTTGAACTAGGACCTCATGAGCAAACCATGGGCGCGGGCAGTTGTTCCCAAAGTAGGACACCTCGGTATGTTAAATATTTAATACAATACTATTTTTTCGTTTGCTCTCTTATTTAAAAGAAAAATACATGTATAGAATCTCCTCGTCGAGCACTACAAAAACCCTTGTCCTATCAATTAACTCTTATAGCTTAGGAGATATTCGCATTTAAAAATTAAATTTTCAACATTTGTATCCACCCTACTCCAGTTTTTTGATAACAGCGGGTCCAAATATTTCCCGATTTTCTCCATTTGAATTTGAAAAATAGAAAATAGGTAATTTTTCGCTAGTTTTTTGGGATAAAAGTACTTTTTAAGTTTTTAATTTATCTAAAAAATTTCTTATAAATTATAATTGAAAAGTAAATTTTTTAATATTTTCGAATAATTTTAAAAAGTGTCCATACAAAAAAGATTTATTTAAATATTTTTCAAATACATAACCACAAAATGTTTCTGTTTTATCTTAATGCCCTCTTTGATTTATTTATTAAAAATATATCATTTATGTGTCATAAAAACTATTATATTGATGAATTAGTAAAAATATAATAAATTTTTCAAAATTCTACAAAAATAAAATCCGGCTTCTAGATAATGGTTTGTATAGCCACATTTTACAATTTATAAAATTTTATCAAAATTAAAAATATGATTTTATTTAAAATTCGATTTATTAATTTACATCAAAGTTACATCTAGAATTGTGATATATTTAAACAAACTGTGTGTCGCTGTAAATCAGTAATAAAAAACAAGCGCCAGAAAATTTTGGTAAAAATTAAACATAAGATTCCACTGTTTTGTCAATGCCATAATTTTATTAATTACACTATGCTAGACCAAAAATATGCAGGGGTTCTCATATAGCAATTCTGTTCTATTGAAGTTTTTCTTTTCTCGATCACTTCGTTTCGTAGTTTTTCTTTAGGGTAATTTCAAAATGTTTCAACCCAAAAATAGAGTTTTAAAATTGTATCTTATTTGCTTTTGTTAAAATTTATGGCTTATTATAGCCCTCTAAAGTTGGACTTATCGAACGTGTTTTTGAAAAATGAGCAATGTTTAGGATTGAATAATTTTGGAAAACGTGATTCGATTTGAACAATTTGAAGTTACCAGTTCAAAGAATCATAAGTTTGTTGTTTTGAAATTGATTTAAGAATTACTTCTTTTATTTAAAAGACATATCGAGGGCCTATATTCAAAACATCTATATTTGATTTTCACGAAAATGACTTTTTGATGGTAAAATGTTCAGTAAAACAGCCCTCATATATGGTGTGAATTTTATAACAAAGATGTTTTTTTTTTGCTGTTTTATTTGCATTTTTTTTATTTCTCTATCTTACACAAATAATTTTTCTGAATTGAAAAATGATTTTCAAATATTTTCTGGAAATAATTTCTTCAATCAAACTTCAAAAAAAGTTACAAAAGCAAAATAAAATCATTTTTTGTTTAATATTGTATTATTATACGCTATCTTAAATAAAATAAGTTATATTAAATAAATCACGTTAAAAACTGACAGATGGCATAAATGAAATCAAAATAATTAATTTTTATTAAAGTGCAAAACCCTCTATCTGATCATTTCATACATACACATTAAATATTTTTGAAAAGCAAAACCCTCTATCTATTATAAAGTCCACAATAATGCAAAATTTCTCATTCAAACAAATTATACTTATTGAAAATCTGTTAAGTTTTCGTTTTTTCAAAATTAGTTTCTAAAGAATATCATCAATAATGTTTTGAAATTTTAATTTTTTTTCACTAAAACGAAGTGATCCAGAAAAAGTATTTATAAGTATTTCCGTACTCTAAGGACTAAAACAAAACATCGTAACCACTGTATATTATTGTGTTCATTAAGCATTATATTTTTGGGGGAAAACCCAGCACTCAAACCGAGACTAAGCTTGATAAATACTATGGGAACTCTTCACCATCCATTTCAATGGTAAAAAAGTGGTTTACTGAATTTCGTTGTGGCCATACAAGAACGGAAGATGCTGAACGTTCTGGACGCCCAGTTGCCATAGGCTTCCAGATCGTAGAAGTGTATAACAATCAATGGTGAATATTATGCCAACTTATTGGGGTCGATATAATGAGGATTTGAAAAAAACAAACGCATTTGACCAAGTTAAAAATTATTTTTCACCAGGACAATGAATGTTTGCACACATGTGAAGTTTCTTCTTTACAAGTGACTATTTCTTCTTTACAAACCTTAAGAAATTGCTCGGCGGAAAAAGATTTAACTCGAGCATTGGTATCATCTCACAAAAATACCTGTTTTGATGACCTCTACAAATCTTATTTTATGGAATGGATAAACAAATTGGAGAAACGTTGCTCAATGGAGACCATGTTTAAAAACAAAATGATTTTTATCCAAAAAATTTGTGTTTCATTAAAAAAGTCGCGGACTTATGGACAAAGTGTATAGAGCTCAATGGAGACTACGGTGAAAAACTTAATGATTTTTATCCAAAAAATTTGTGTTTCATTAAAAAAGTCGCGGACTTATTAACCATCCCTTGTATATGACAATAAATTAACACTGTTTCAAAGAAAATTGCTGGCGATTAGTAACTCCTTTCACATTTTCTATAACTATCTTGAATTTTATTTTCTTATAACCTTCTTTCTTTGGTTTAATTTTTGTAATTCTGTAAAATTAGTTAAATACCCTAGTAATTAATACAAATTTGGCTGTTTTATATACTTAATATAATCTATTTGACTGAGATCATAAATTTCGAATTTAAAAAAATGAACTTAGCTCTTTTGTATACAACATTAAACGTTGTTTAAATAACCGGTGTATTTTAATTAATTCTAAAGTTTTATTTTCAAATTATAATAACAATACAAATAATTTAGCAATTTCAATCATACGAAGTAAACTTAGAGTTCAGTAACATTTCAAAATATTAGTTTTGTATAACTGATCTGCGTAGCACAGTGTAACTAGAAAAATTGACAGAGGAACAACACTGTTTACAAAAATCTAGTTAGTTTTAAAAATATCTTGTTAAATATTACGATTGTTAGTATTTCAAGAATCATATTATATTGTTGAATAGGAAGTATCTTGACACATCTTGATTTAATTTGACCCTTCTGGTTGTTATTTTAAATTAAGTTTAATACAAAATTTGTTTATTTTTAAGTCATAATTTGCTGCTTTTTTATGTTTTTTTTTTAAATATAATATTTCTTTTATATAAATTAATAGTTTTCTTTTTTTTTAATTTATGCATATACTATATACATATTTTTGCATAAATATCGTTATGCTCTGTTTCGCGCATACACAGATAAAAAAATCTAAATAAATTCGAATAAAACTAAAACACTTTCATTTAATTAATTCATCACTACACACCTCCTGCTAAACTAGGAAATTCATGTTCGAAAAAATTCACACCCGATGGATAGTATTTGCTCGATAACTTAACGGCATTTGCAAATTGTTGCAGATATTGTATGCCAACAATAATAACGATAATATTGTAACAATAATAGGTGCGTCTTAGACAATTTCTTAAAATCATTTTGTTCAATCTCTTGGTTTTTAAATAAACAACAACACTGAACACTAGAAATATTCCATTAAAATTACACACAATACGATACGATACGTTAGAAACAAGTACGAGTAGTATTATTATTATTATTTAACTGAAATTTAAAGACATTATCACTCTTGCAGCTCAAGCACTGAAATTAAACATTTTTCCTCGTTTTATTGTATTTTATTTATTGTTTAAAAGTACGAAATTTAAATTTATTATACGACGAAACGACGGTTATGTATAATGATGATCATGCGCGCACCGACTGTTTGACTTGAGTGAGAAGCATATGTGACGGACGACGACGTTTTGATAGTTACGATAGCTGAGCTGAGCAACGATTAAATAAATAATAGTGTGTGGTGTCATTGATAAGCCTGGATAGCGGCAGACAAGAGCAAAGTAAGCACATCGTTTAACATTTGAAACCTACCAGCCCAGTTTGTACTTTCGCTCTGATTTAGAGTTGCTGATATAAACTATTAAGTTTAACAACACTAAAATACTGCTATCAAATAACAACAAATATAAATAAATAAATATCCATACTACATACATATATGTATGTATGTTTGTACTTTTATTGTTTATAAGATGTTAATGCTTTTGAATATCATAAACATAATACAAATACTTAAATATTGTAATAATTCACAGAGTAACTGTTAAACACTGTCGGAGAGTTTAAGATCGGATGGGGAGTGTTACCCCTTTTGTCGATTTTTTCTGATTTTTTTATATTCGGAACATGTATTTTTTTTAATCAAATAATATTTTGATATTTTAGATTTTTATCTATAACAATGTTTTTTAAATTGTATGTATATCTTGAGTTACAAAACATTTATTTTGATATATAGCCCACTCGCATCCCACTAAGGGACTAAATAGGTCTTAAAGGAAAACAACTAAGCTTTCTTTTAAGGAAAAAAGGTCCCATTTTGAAAAAAAGTCAAACAAATTTTTGATTTCCGAAAAAAATGTAAATTTTTTTTTTTATTTTTTTTTTTTAAATTTTGCGATTTAAAAAATATAAAATATTTTCAGTATTTTTATTATGATATACACGAATTTTAGAAGATACGAACTGTAATTTTTAAACTCTAATAATTTAGTAAGTTGCTACAATTCTTCCACAGTATTGTGACCAATTTTGTTAATAAAAACAACAATATATGAAATTTTTGTGAAATTTTCAAGTTGTCCTTAAAAACATTTTTATTTCTATATTTCCTGTCCATACTACTCGTATTTTATAGACATAAACATTTAATTCACGCAATAACCAGTATTCTTTACAGTGCTGTAGATTTTTTTCAAATCAGTATAATTTCAAAGTACTTATAACTAATTTATGCAAAATTGTATCAGGTTTGCATCATGATCAACATATTTTATGACTGCTCAAAAAGTATTCCGTTAGAAAATTTGCATGGGGGCTACCTGAAATTATACAAAAATCATTGTAAAAAAATATGCTAACTTGATTGTTTCTAAACCATTTCCAATTGTATTTCAGAAGTTTCTAATTGTATTTCAGAAATTTCCAATTGAATTTCAGAAATTTCCAATTATATTTCAGAATTTTACTATTGTATTTCAAATATTCAAATTATATTTCAGAAGTTTCCATTTTATTTTCTAATTCAGAAAATTCTGAAATATAATTGGAAATTTCTCTCTTCATCCATGTAACTTATTACCTATTGTTCTTAGCAAAATGTTTCCCTAATTAGCTATTTCTTCAATCTTTCAAAAAAAAATAAAATATTTTTGACTTTTGCAAAATCAAAAACTTTAATGACTTTTTTTTTTTCTCAAAAGAAAGCTTTTATATACAGTGTCGAAAAAAGTCGGTAATCCAACCTTCAATGTTAATACATGTGGTGTCATTTGGGCTGGTTCCAATTAATTCAAAAATTAAGTAGGACAATTGACGACTTGTTCTTCGTTCATTACTGTGTCAATCGATTTATATTTTATTGTTTCGGCAGACACTTTCAATTGTATTTGGTCATCGAGCTTGTTAACATCATAATTTTTTAATTAAAAGTAGATTTCATATGGAAATTTCTTATTCGTGCACCTAATATGCAAGAGCAAACAAAATTGTTTATCACAGACCGAAAATCAAAAATCTGACTATACACTGTTACCCAAAAGGCTTTTCTGAAGATTCCGTGAAAAATTTATCATAATCGGTCCAGCCATTTTTGAGTTCATACGGAACATACATACACACATCCATTTTTATGAAATATATGGCATTAGCGGTATAATGTAAAAATTGGATTTTTATACGCCCCTCCGCCCACAGACCGAATATTAAAAATTTTACTATACAGTGTTACCCGCTGGGTTATTCTGAAGATTCCATGAAAATTTCATCAAAATCGGTCCAGCGGTTTTTTATATATATAGATGGCATTAGCGGTATAATGTAAAAATTTGATTTTGCCACACCCCTCCGCCCACAAACCGAAAATCAAAAATCTTACTTTAGAGTGTTACCCGCTAGGCTATTCTGAAGATTCCCTGAAAATTTCATTAAAATCGGTCCAGCTGTTTTTGAGTTCATTCGGAACATACATCCATTTTTATATATATAGATGAAAAATGTTTGTATGAGAAAATTCGAAAACCTTCTTTACGAAATCACCGAATGGACCTAATGTAGTATTTTAGGTGTTCAAAATATTCAGAAAATTTCCTTTCCAATGATACCAGTTTGGAGCTTATCGGTTGGATGGTCTCAGAGTCTATAACGGATATATAGATTTTTTGCTCAAAATATTTGTTCTGTTAAAGTTTTCTTTTAATCAAAATAAATAAATAAATAACAAGTAAGAGAGCTATATTTGGCTATGCCTACTCTTCACCAAATTATACTTTAAAATAATTGTTTTTAATTATTTTTAGGTAAACAAAATTTAATTTTTTTTTCAAAATTGTTTTTCAAAATTTTTTTTTTCGAAATAGTTTTATAATTTTTTTGAATTTTTTTTTTGACAACAATATTTTATTTTTAAAAAAAAAAATCGGTTTAATATATATTTTTCACGATTTTGACCCATTGTAGGTCCAACTTAGAAATTTCAACGATGTATATAAGGCTATATATACATCGTTGAAATTTCTATCATTATATATCCATATTAATGATTTAGTAATTCAGATATAGATCAAAAATAGGCCAAAAATTGAGGTTGTCCCGGTTTTTTCCTTACCCAAATTTGTCGATTTTAAATAGCACCGAGCCGGAAGAATTCCCGATATACTGATGTATGAACCATGTATGTAAGCTATTTGGGGGCTACGGAAAGTTGATTTTAACATACAGACGGACATGTCTATATCGACTTCGCTATCTATAACGATCCAGAATATATATACTTTGTGGGGTCGCAAATGAAAAATATAGAAATTTGGGCAAAATTTTTATAAGAACAATAGGTAATAAGCAGGGAAACCGGAAATATGCTCTAAAAAAAGCGTTTTAGGCGCTTTAAATATGCAGTAAAAACTTTAAAATATGCTCTTAAAATTTAAAAAATATGCTCTTAAAAAAACAAACTTTTACATAATTTTTAACCAAAAAAAAATTTACTTAAATTTTCAAATAAAAATCGTTGTCTATTGGATCTGAAAACATTTTTAAACATAGAAAAGGTTCTTTCGACATTTCTTTAACACTTAGAACGGTTAAGTTTGAATTAGAACTAAAATTTGATATTTAGATGGAGCTATTATTAAAATAGTGCTTATTTTATATTAAAACAAGTAAGAGAGCTATATTCGGCTGTGCCGAATCTTATATACCTTTCACATAATTATACTTCAAAATAAAAAATTTAAATATTTTTAGGTGAACAAAATTTTTTTTTCAGTTTTTTAATTTTTTGGATAAAAAAATTTTTCGAATTGTTATTTTAAATTTTAAAAAAAAATTTATGTTTTTTAAATTTTTTTTTTGGTGAAAAGCCATCTATTTTTCAATTTGGAATTTTAAACAAAGGAAGTAAAAACCTGTAACACAACAGCGAAAAATAAGTAAGACAAAATTTGTTTTTGATAAACTCAAAATATGCTATTAAACAGTAAAATATGCTCTAAAAACGAAAAATATGCTCTTAAAACCAATATATGCAAAAATATGTATTTAAGGGTAAAATATGCAAAAATATGCACTAACAACTCGATGCCAAAATTCTTAAATAGTTCTGAAACGTGTAAATATCTTATCCATGTGCTCATTAGACTCACCAGAAAAAACATGCATTTGCATATTTTGGTTTCCCTGGTAATAAGTTACATGGATGATAAAAAACACATGTTTGCCAAAAATTTCAAAATTTTACCACCTCAAACTAAGAGAGTTCTTGTTGAATTGTGTCTGAATTACTATCCAATAGGACTAATCTTTGTGCAAATTTCATCCCGATCGGAAGACATCGATTTCAAAAGTTGCTTCACTTGACATGAAATTCCCCATATGTATATAGCATCCCTGAATTAATCACCATTTTAGATACCTTTGAAACTACTGTTGATGCTTCAATTGTTTTTTAGATAAATTTTACCTAGTAAACTGTGAAATACTATACTGGAATGGAAAATTTGTATTCAGTATTGACAACATTGTTACAAGTTTAATGCAAAAATTAACACAGCCAGAAAAATAAATTATACAATGAATAAATAAACAAATCAGCTAGCTCTTCATCAATGGGAGGCTTTTGATAAAAAAGTAAACATTAAACACTAACTAAACTAAGTTGTGAGTACCTATGTACGTACGATTGAGTGTATTTTTATTCAATTATTTTTTTTATTTTTTTTCAAATATTTATTGCAGGTAAATGAAGGTATTGTTGTATCTAGGGTATTCAATCGATTAACCGTTAATCGGTTAAACGATTAATTTTGGACGGTTAACTGTTCGAATAATTTGAAATTGCCGATTTTCAAATAACAAATAAACCGATTAATTTGTGTCGGTTAACCGATTAATCGAAATTCCTTTTTTTGCACTTTAAAAAAAATTTTGGTATTTATTTTTCCGTTTCAATGCAAATTTCAAATTAAAATTAGATATTTTTTGAACATCCAATAAACATGATTAGTGAGTATATATAACAACTGACATATTTAATTTACATGTATTTGAAACTTTGTTTGTATTTACATGTATAGACAAACTTTTTTTGAAATGAGTCTTTTATCATAATTAAACGAAACTATTAAATTAATCAAAATCTAAAACAATCCAAAAAGAAATATTCTTTATCATGCTTTTGATTTCTCCAACATAAACAATCAGCGAGAGGTTTTTCTAAGAAAAGTTTTATTAAATCTAAAGAAAAAAATCGTTAAAATTATATTCTTTTTATAAAAGATTAGTTTAGAAGATCTCACTAAAATCCTAAAAAACTCACACATCGCTCATTTGCTGCAACAACGTCATAATTCAAAAAAATGTTTTATGACATTTTACTATTTTTTAAAAATAGAAATATAAATAGTAGATTTTAATATTTTTCTAATTTGTATTTATCCCAAATTTTTACTTGTCAAATATCTCATACAAAAAATAATAGACTTTTTTTGAAAACTGATAAAACTATATGAAAGAACAGCGCATATTTTGTATTACTCAGTTTATAAAACATGGATTTTGAGTTATGACGTTGTTGCAGCAAATTGGCGATATGTTTACAAAAATGATCTCAAATACCTTATTTGCCGTTTTTTATGTTTTTGTACACAAAATTCGTTGTTGTATTTTCAATTTAAAATGCAAATATAAATTATTCGGTTAATCGAATAATTTTAAATTAACCGATTATTAACCGAATAAATCTAAACCTCGATTAATTATTTGCTCGATTAACCGATTACACCAGAAATCCGATTAATTGAATACCCTAGTTGTATCGGAGACAGCAAGTTATGAAGAAGAGAGTTAAAGAGAACACTCACTGTATTTTTCATTAGGCTAAAAATTTATGTTATTTTTTTGGATTTTGTTGTGGCTGTTGTTGTTGGTTTTAGTTGACGGTTCGTGGGTCGGTCATTTGATTTGTTTATTTTATCCAATCGTACTTAATTTTAGTAGTAGTTTTGTTTTCATATTTGGCGATACTATTGTTTATTATTATTTTAAATTGTTGTTGAAGTTTTTATTGTTGATGTTGATGTTGTTAGTTTAGTTTATGACCAATCAATATTCACAAACACACACATACATTGTAGGTATATTTATTTTTATACCCTACATCGCCATAGTTGGGGGGTTCAATGATTGACCATAGCTTCTTTATAAGCCCTACAGAAAAAAATCAACAAATTCAAAAATTTTGTGAATCTCGAACATCCTCTGAAATTCATAGTATGACGATAAATTTCCGACCAATCAACATTTAAAGTAAACTGAAATCGTCTGCTTAACTTTTTGGGTCAATAAGCTGTCTTACGTCCTCATTTAATTAGTGTATAGATGTACGTTACGAAAACCGATAACAAGACATTAAGGTAATGATGCTTATACTATAAAGTGATTTAGGGTATCTTAAGGCCGGGTTTGCCCCTAACCATACTCTCTTACTCGTTTTAGTTTGTAGTCAACATTTCGCAAATTGGTTGTAATTTTTTTGTTTTGTTTTTATTTTGGATAATTTTTATTGTATGCTTGAATTTATTTAGTGTTTATTTTGTTTTTATTTTAGTGTTATGTTGCGTAAAAATTACCATAAATTGAGTTCAGTTTAACATTTTTCGCCAAAAAAAACTGGAATTTTCTGACACAAACTGTTGTTGTACGATTTATTTTAGCGGTTTTAGAATTGTCGATAAATGGGAGAAACATATTTATTAAGGGAATTCATAATTGGTCGAAAGGTTTTTGAATATAAACGAAATGGCAATGACATAGTTTAGTTTAATGTAATAATAATTTTCATTATACATATTCAGATAAGTTGTCTAGTTATATATGTACAAGTTTCTTACTGGTATTATAAAAAAAATTAAAAAATTGAATTTAAAAGTGGGTACTAAAAATATATTCTATTACTATATTTGTTCAATTCACAAGGTCTTTTATCATGTCATATTGTCATAATGTCCTAATATTTCACAATGGTTTTTATTGTTTTACGAGCAAAAATATCCTAAAATAATACTACTCTGCATGCTATGTTTATTGCGTTATCGTAACCAACCAGCAGATACCTGTGTCGAATGCCTAAGAGTCGGTTAAGCCGAGCTGCCGAGTCGTGATATATTAGGACATCATGACAATATGACTCATAAGAGACCTTGTGAATTGACCAATTGTTTCAGATAATTCTTTAAACATATTTTAATTAAACAGATTTAGAATATTATTATTACGGATCAAAGGATTCTTCAATCAAATACATCGAAATGTTATGTGTGAGTGAAATAAAATAATTCCTACAAAGTACCAAAAACAGTTACCTCATATCTTTATAACATTAGATTCGTTATATCCGAGTTTACCCTCCCCAAACATCAGAAATTATTAAAATCCCTTCTTAGTGAATGTATTTCAGTAATCCAAATTTCACGTCAATAGTTTTAGTCAGTTGGGCTGGGAGAAACCGAAAAACACTACTAAAAAAGGAAAGGTACCATTTGTGATTTCTCAGGATCTCATTGAGGATCATCGATGTTTAGTTTCATGTTTCATTATTAAAGAAAATCATAATGAGTCATTAGAACAGCGAAAATTACCGCTTTGCGTTTTTTTATTTGATTCTGGATCATATGAAACAAATTTTATTTCTCTTATGTATTAATTTCATGTTTCTACGTTAGAAACATGAAATGTCTAATTCATTAAGGATCATATATATTCAAAAAGTAACTAGAATAAATCAAAAGTACCATAACATTGTGCATTCACACTCACTCGAGACTTTATAATTATGTTTATGGGGCATTTCATGTCAAGTGAACCAACTTTTGAAATCGATGTCTTCCGATCGGGATGAAATTTGCACCAAGGTTAGCTCTATTGGATAGTAACTCAGACACAATTTTTCAACAACATCGGTCGAGAACTCTCTGAGTTATAGGGGGTAAAATTTTGACAATTTGGTCAAACAGGGGTTTTTTCTTATCCATGTAACTTATTACCTATTGTTCTTAGCAAAATGTGTCCCAAATAGTATAGATAGCTATTTCTTCGATCTTTCGAAAAAAAATATTTAAAAAAAAAAATAAAAAATTTTTAATATTTTTTTTCCGAAATCAAAAACTTTTTTGACTTTTTTTTAAAATACGTCCTTTTTTTTTTTTTTTTTCTTAAAATAAAGTTTAGATATTTTCCTTGAACACCTACTTGGTCGCTTAGTGGGATGCGAGTGGGATATCTATCAAAATAAATATTTTGTAACTCAAAACATAAAATTTTTGACTTTTTTTGCAAAATCAAAAACTTTGTTGACTTTTTTTTTTCAAAATGGACCCTTTTTTAATCTTTTGTTTTAGGTCAAACAAAAGCTTAGATATTATCCTTGAAGACCCTTTTGGTCGCTTAGTGGGATGCGAGTGGGATATCTATCAAAATAAATATTTTTTAACTCAAGACTTACAATTTTTGACTTTTTTTTTTGCAAATACGATTTTTTTTCCAAATGGGCCCTTTTTTTAAAATGTGGGATGCGAGTGGGATATCTATCAAAATAAATATTTTGTAACGCAAGACATACAATTTTTTAATTTTTTTAGCTTTCTTTTGAGCAAAAAAAAAATTTTAAAAAAAAGTCCCATATTGGAAAAAAATTTCGATTTTGCAAAAAAAAATTAAAAAATTGTTACAAAATATTTATTTTGATAGATATCCCACTCGCATCCCACTAAGGGACTAAAAATATCTTAAAGGAATGGACCTAGGCTTTCTTTTGAGCAAAAAAAAAATTAAAAAAGGGCCCATATTGGAAAAAAATTTTGATTTTGCAAAAAAAAATTAAAAAATTGTATGTATTGCGTTACAAAATATTTATTTTGATAGATATCCCACTCGCATCCCACTAAGGGACTAAAAATATCTTAAAGGAATGGACCTAAGCTTTCTTTTGACTACAAACAAAATTTTAAAAAAAGGGCCCATTTGGAAAAAAAAATCGTATTTGCAAAAAAAAAAGTCAAAAATTTTAAGTCTTAAGTTAAAAAATATTTATTTTGATAGATATCCCACTCGCATCCCACTAAGTGACCAAAAGGGTCTTCAAGGATAATATCTAAGCTTTTGTTTGACCTTTTGTTTGAAAAAAAAAAGTCAACAAAGTTTTTGATTTTGCAAAAAAAGTCAAAAATTTTATGTTTTGAGTTACAAAATATTTATTTTGATAGATATCCCACTCGCATCCCACTAAGCGACCAAGTAGGTGTTCAAGGAAAATATCTAAACTTTATTTTAAGAAAAAAAAAAAAAAAAAGGACGTATTTTAAAAAAAAGTCAAAAAAGTTTTTGATTTCGGAAAAAAAATATTAAAAATTTTTTATTTTTTTTTTTAAATATTTTTTTTCGAAAGATCGAAGAAATAGCTATCTATACTATTTGGGACACATTTTGCTAAGAACAATAGGTAATAAGTTACATGGATAAGAAAAAACCCCTGTTTGACCAAATTGTCAAAATTTTACCCCCTATAACTCAGAGAGTTCTCGACCGATGTTGTTGAAAAATTGTGTCTGAGTTACTATCCAATAGAGCTAACCTTGGTGCAAATTTCATCCCGATCGGAAGACATCGATTTCAAAAGTTGGTTCACTTGACATGAAATGCCCCTTATACATAATACATTTCATGTATTGTTTAATTTCATATTTCTAGCATCAAAAAAGTACCATTTTTATTATGACTCTTTCTGGATCATGTGTGTCTAATTTCATTATTATAATTTATAAAAAAAAGTACCAATCGAATCCCCTATCCTCCTTCCCATAACCTATTTTCCTAGTTCCAACACAATGCATTCCATGAGTAGGGGTCCAAGGGTCCAAGCAAAAATAAAAAAACTTGTTTAAAAAATTGTGAACTATATTTGAATATTCTGTACTTTCACTCTCAGTAAATCTATGAAATAAACTCAGAAAGTAATTTCTCTCCACTTAAATACCTATAGTAATCAAGAAAAATATTTCATGAAAGATTTATAAAAAAATTAAATTTCAAATTTAATTTTTTGATCGTGGATCTTGATTTATTCTCATTTCTCACACATATACTGTATGCCATATTGGCATTTCCATTTTTATTTTTTAAAATTTAAAAAACTGGCGATTTAATTCATGATTTTAAATTTTGGAGAATTGAAAAAATTCTACAAAGTATGTATGTATGAAGCTGTGATATATTCTAAAGTAGTAAAACTTCAGAATAATTTTTATTGAGCTTTTTACTAACCATTTCACATTTTATTATGGTAAAAACAAGTAAGAAAGTATGGTCGGTCAAGCCCGACCATATAATACCCTACACTAAGTAAAATAGCAAAAACATTTTTCTTTTAAAATTTCAATAATATATGTATATTTTTGAGTGATTTTTGGAAGTGGGCCTTATATGGCAGCTATGACCAATTATGGACCGATCACCATGAAATTAGGTCGTGTGATTTATTTCTATATTAAAGTTAACTATGTTGAATTTTGTGTGTATACTAACATTTTTAAGCGATTTATGCACGTTAAAATGATTTTCGGAACTGGGTCTATATGGGAGCTATGACTAATTATGGACCGATCATAATAAAATTTGGTGACATGAATTCAGTATATACAAAACTTATTTGGAACAATATTTGTGTAGATACTAGGGTATTCAATTAATCGGGTTTCTGGTTTAATCGGTTAATCGAGCAAATAATGAATCGGGGTTTAGATTTAATCGGTTAATAATCGGTTAATTTTAAATTATTCGATTAACCGAATAATTTATATTTAAATGTTAAACAGAAACTAAATCACGAATTTTGTGTACTTATTGAAGTATTTTATTAATAAAAAGAACAAAAACATAAAAAATAAACAAAACATAACAATTCAACCAAAAAGTAAATAATTTTCTTTAGTTTTAATAAAACTCGACGAAAAAACTCTCACGCTGATTGAAGATGTTGGAGAAATCGAAGTAAGACAAGATAAAGAATATCCAATTTGTCAGTTATTTTTTTAGTTTTATCTAAGCATATAAAATCCTCCATTATACCATTGGAGTCCTTTTTGGACTTTTTAGATTTTAAATACTTTTAATAATTTCGATAAGTTGTGATAAAAACTCGTTTCAGTAGTGTCTCCAGTTTCGTCTATTATTATGTTCATATCCGACAATTACATGTAAATTAAATATATCAGTTATTATCAGGGCAACCAAAAATATGCTCTAAAAAAAGTTTTTTATGCGCATAAAATATGCACTTAAAAACGAAAAATATGCTCTTAAAATATAAAAAATATGCACTTAAAAATAGTTGGTTATTGTTTGATTTCAAAATTTCATTAAAAAAATATATATGAAGTAAGGAGTGAGATCGAAAAATTCTTAACATACATATATGTTTATAAAAAAGAAACCACTAAACTTACAGCTTTAATTTTTTTTTATTTGATTGAAATTATTATTACAATTTACAAAAAAAATTATTTTTATAGTTTTAATCACTAGTGATGAAATTTTGAACCTTTTTCGGAAACCCTTCCATTAACGTTTTTATAGTGCTTTCTGTCACTTTGCTCGAACATGTAGTCCATCTCCGTTTAAAATCTACCACACTTTTGGACACCTTTTTTGTACTCTTCAATTCTCTTTTAACAAGAGCCCAATATCTCTCCACTGGCCTTAGCTCCGGGCAGTTTGGAGGATTTGCCTCTCTTGGTACAAATACCACATTATTGTTCTTGTACCACTCAAGGGCTTGTTTGCCATAGTGACAGGATGCCAAGTCAGGCCAAAAATAAGTGGACACATTATGAAGTCTTATGAATGGAAGCAGCCTTTTTTGTAAACATTCCTTGATGTAAATTTCGGTATTTATAGAGCCCGTTGTAACAAATGAGTGGCTTCTTTTGCCGCAACTGCATATTGCTTGCCATACCAAGAACTTTCTGGGAAATTTTGTCTGCTTTTGGGTCCTAAACTTTTCTTCAACATTCCCTCGAGCATCAGCAACATAAAATTTTTGACCTGGAAGTTGCGAAAAATCTGCCAGAACATACGTTTCGTCATCCATTATGCAGCAAGAATATTTTTTTATAAAACTTGACTTCAATTTCCGTGCTCTGTTTTTGGCCTCTAAATTTTTAGTAGCGTTCCTGTCAGGAACTTTTTGAGCCTTGTATGTTTTTAAACCTGCATTAGCTTTAACTTTTCGTACCAAATAGTCCGAGCACTGAGCTAACCGGGCTGCTTTCCTACCGGATGTGTTGGGAGCTCTTTTGAAAATGCGTTCTATTTTTTTGGCTTTAGAAACATCATGTGGACCATTCCTTCTACCTGAA
This sequence comes from Calliphora vicina, assembly GCF_958450345.1. Classification (NCBI taxonomy): domain Eukaryota; kingdom Metazoa; phylum Arthropoda; class Insecta; order Diptera; family Calliphoridae; genus Calliphora; species Calliphora vicina. The sequence continues at coordinate 142,820,799 of NC_088780.1, read as the reverse complement.
CCAGGTTTTCTATCAACTGACAAGTTCTCCCGGTACTGTTTAATAACATTGGAAACAGTTTGACGGCAGACCTTTGTATGCTTGGCCAACTTTTTGTAAGACCAAGTTGGGTTTTGTTGAAAATATTTAATAATTTCAGTACGCACTTTTTTCTGGTCACTCATTTTAATCAGATTAACAAAAAAATTAATATAATTGACATTACACATAATAACTGACATGTTTTTCAAAGGTAACTTGATCAAAAAAAATTCAAATAATACTTGGGTTAAAAAATGTAATGAAAAACGTGTGTTAAGAATTTTTCGATCTCACTCCTTAAATAAAATATTGAGCTGATAAATTAAAATTGGTTAATATAGGATTAAATATCGATTTTAGGGAATTTGGCACTACATGAAAATAGTTATATTCAATTCATTTTATTATATTTAGAAATAAATTACTATGTGTTTACTTAAGTTCTAACATTTTTTAACTAAATCTTTGTTTTAGATTTCCGAGTTTCTTAGACAATCATAATCAATTGATTTGTCTCATCTTTTAAACTGCTTAATACTTCAAAATTTTTTTAGTAATTAGTGGCATAATATTTTACATTCTCAATCCACGTGTCCCAATGTTTATAGGATCCCTACTAAGGATGTACCCAATAAGTTTCTCCAAATGTTTCTATTCTATATGAAGCTTTAAAAGCTTTTTTATCATTTGAATAATGTTTCAAAAACTCTGTGAATAGCGTGTAATTTTTTGGTAAAAAATTGCAAAGGATTTTAGAGCATTCATCATGTATGTAGATTAACATCTGAATACGGCTTCTAAAATTTAAATATAATTATAAAAGAGCCTTATAATAGTGAAATTATTAGTTCTATTTAAGACTGCGGTAGTTAAAAAAACTTTTGGTTCAAGTTTTATCACTGGGACTCAAAATTCCTATGTTTCTTCCTTTCTCATCCATTGTATCGTTTATCGATATCCACGTATATTCTTTTTTAACGATTTCTTAATAATTTTTTTTACAAGTTGTGTAAATATATCAACGGGTTTTGAACGCGAGATTTTCGATAGATCTTAATATTCTAAACGTCTGTTGAATACTTGTTTAATTTTACATTAGTGGTAAACTATTAATGCCTAAACTGTCTCAATCTCAAGCTGACTAAAATTCTTTCTTTTAAATGTATAGAACAATTTTTTAAGAAGTTGCCCATAATAACATACAATTTTGGAATTTTCTTTTATTTTTTTACGTATTTTTACTATTTGTTAAATTTTAATATTTGTGTGTATATTTTTAATTTAATTGAAATATATGAAAACTCTGTGAATATAAGCGATTATGGGTAGACTATTTTTTATTTAAGTAACTTAGGACATTATCATTGGACCTTAACAAAATAGTAAAACAAAATAATGAAAAATAAAAGAAGATATCCAACAAAAATATGCAGTTATGAGTTAAATATGCAAAAATATGCTATAAAACGCAAAATATGCCAAAATATGCAGTAAATGGAAAAATATGCAAAAATATGCGCTAACAAATCGATGCCAAAATTCTTAAAATTGTCTGAAACGGATAAATACTAACTCATATGTTTATACGACGCACAGCAAAAAATATGATATTGCATATTTTTGGTTGCCCTGGTTATTATAATATTAACTAAACATATGTTTTGAATGTTCGAAAAAATATGTAATTTTACTTTGACATTTGTATTTGAATTAAAATGGAAAATTAAAAACAAAAAAATTATGTTAAAGTGCAAAAAAAAAGAAATTTCGGTTAATCGGTTAACCGACACAAATTAATCGGTTTATTCGTTATTTGAAAATTGGCAATTTTGAATTATTCGAACAGTTAACCGACCGAAATTAATCGGTTAACCGATTAACGGTTAACCGATTGAATACCCTAGTAGATACCTACATAAAATAAACATTAATGACCGATAAAGTCCATTTCGGAAGGACATTTGTATGGGGGCTAGGTGAAATAATGGACCGATTTCAGCCAGTTTCAATAGGCTTCGTCATTGGGCCGAAAAAATAATATGTACCAAATTTGATCGAAATATCTTCAAAATTGCGACCTGTACTCTGCGCACAAGGTTTACATGGACAGCCAGCCGACCAGCCAGACGGAAGGACGGACATCGTTTAATCGACTCAGAAAGTGATTCTAAGTCGATCGGTTACTTTAAGGTGGGCGTTAGACTAATATTTTTGGGCGTTACAAACATCTGCACAAACGCATAATACCCTCCCCACTATGGTGGTGTAGGGTATAAATAGGGTTGAAATTGGCCAAAAATCCATCAAAAAAATACATTTGCAATAAATATACGCTTTTATATTAAAATATTTTATTGCAGTTGCACAATTTAACTTTCATATGGTTCTCGAATCAACAAAATAGCTACACAGATTTACAAGATATGAATACATAAATTTTCAAAGTTCGACAAAGCATACGAGCTCTTACGCTTCGGATTATCGTAATGGATCCATTTTTCATCGGTGCATTCAAGCATCATTTTGGACATGCAAAATTGTCTTTCAAGAGAGACCGATAGACCGGCTTCAATTCGTATGGTACCCAATTTCCCTGCTTGTGGATGAATACAGCTGCTTGCAAAGAATTTTGATTGATTGAGTTTGACAACAATCTTCATGGAGTAATACCTCCCATTCTTGGTCTTCATACTTTTTTGGCTGGTCTGAGCGATCTTTGTCTTCCGTGTCGAAATCAACACCACACAATCCATCTCTCGCACGTTGAAACCGATGGAACACATTCACCATAAGCTTTGGTGAGCAATCGATGTATTGTATTGAAATCGGATTATTTTTGATGTAGGGAGGAATGAATGATATTTAAAAAAGCATTTCGCTAAACCTTTCGGAATATCCCTTATATCGCTTGATATGAAATGGGTCTACCATGATGTAATAAACTATAGAAATGTTTATAACTAAATATTGTTAATTTTATGAAACTAAATCCAAATACTTAATTACATACATAAATGCATAACCCAGCAAAAACTTTGGTTACAATTTAGCTACAGTATTCACACAGTTTCTACACCCAGCTGGACTAACTGTTTTTTCTTGCACATCCCATGTTTGGAAATCGCTCGTAAAAATCATCCATGTTTAAATTTTATTTTCTTCTTTCCGTTACTACACAGATTATTGGCTAATCAAAGTTTATGCTGGGAAGCATTCCAATTTAACTCAGCTTATATACCATGCTGATGTATTAAATAAAAAGCTTAATGATTTACTGAACTATGTTTTTTTTTTGAAATGCCAGTTGTATTAATTTATAAATTAATTTTGATGGAATACCACACACACTCATTAGCATAAACAAATCTATTTAAAATATCAAATCAAAAAAGATTAATTAAATAGTTAACACTTTATATGATTTGCGGTCAACATGGCGCAGAAAATTGGTGTTCGAAACTATGCAAAACGCGAATATTAAGAAATTAACATAAAAAAACAGTTTTATCAATTCATAAGTAGATATTTAGACAATATATATTTTAATAGTATCAACAAAAAAAAGCTGTTATTTTAAATTTTACACATTATTGAGGCTACACCATTCAGTTTCGGATATATATGTTAAGTCATTGATTTTGAAACACATTACAATAACAATTGTGATGGTAAATTGGGTTTATTCTGCAGGGGTTATCAAATTCGTATTTAAACTAGGAGGTGTTATCATGTGTAAACATTAAAAATTAAAAGATTTAAGAGCTCTGACTAAGTTATATCTGAAAAAATCAGTAATTCATTTCAATTCGTATTTAAACTAGGAGGTGTTATCATGTGTAAACATTCAAAATTAAAAGATTTAAGAGCTCTGACTAAGTTATATCTGAAAAAATCCGTAATTCATTTCGGAAGAGAACATTTTCTAATCGGGTATTCACACGGTCTGCTATTAGTCATATTGTCATAATGTCCTAATATATTATAATAGTTGTTGTTGTGTTTTAAACAAAAAAAAAAAATATTTGGGGTATTCAAACGGTCTACTATTTGGTCATAATGTCCTAATATATTTTTATAGTTTAAACAAGTTTTTGTTGTGTTTGAAACAAAAAAGTGCTAAACTAATAAGACTATTTGAACTATGTTTATAATATATAAGTAAAATATATAAGTTTGTCATTCCGTTTGTAATTTCTACATTTTTCATTTGCGATCCCACAAAGTATATATATTCTGGATCGTTATAGATAGCGAAGTCGATATAGCCATGTCCGTCTATCAACTTTCCGTAGCCCCCAAATAACTTACATACATGATTCATACATCAATATATCGGGAATTCTTCCGGCTTGGTTGCTATTTAAAATCGGCCCTCAAATGGCTGAGATATAAGGAAAAAACCGTGACAACCTCGATATTTGTTTTTCATCTATATCTGGATTACTAAGTCATTAATATAGACAATATGGATATCTAATGATAGATATTTCAAAGTCCATTGCAACGTTGTAAGTTGGACCTACAATGGGTGAAAATCGGGAAAAATATTTTTTAATCCGAATTTTTTTTCATCAAAAAAAAATGTTCGGTCACAAATGACTTTTCCAAAAAAAAAATTTTTTAAAATTAAAAAAAAAGTTGGTAAAAACTTTTTTAAAAAACAATTTGGAAAAAAAAATGTTGAAAAAAATTTTAATACTTAATAATATATATAAGAACTTTTGCAGAAACTTTTAAGTTTTGCATTCTTTTCAATAAAATAGATAAAATAAAACAAGTAAGAAAGTATAGTCGGTAATGCCCGACCATATGATACCCTACACCAATTACATATATGATTATAATCCGTTTTCTTTTTAAATTTATATGGGAGCTATACATAATTACGGACAGATCCCCATAAAATTAGGTGAAATATCTTGTGTATATATGGGGGATTTCACGTCAAGTAAACTTTTAAAATCGATGTCTTCCGATCGGTATGAAATTTGCACCAAGGTTTGACCTATTGAGTAATTCAGACACAATTTTTAGATTCTTTTAGAGGGATGTCAGTGGAATAGTATCAAAATAAATGTTTTAACACAAAAATTGTATGTTTTGAGTTACAAAATATTTATTTTGATAGATAGACCACTCGTATCCCACTAAGAGACCAAAAAGCTCTTAAAAGAATGGACCTAAGCTTTCATTTGAGCAAAAAAAAAAAAAAAATTTTAAAAAGAGCCCCCATTTTTGAAAAAAGTTCTATTTTGCCAAAAAAAAAATCAAAAATTGTATATCTTGAGTTACAAAACATTTATTTTGCTATATATCCCACTCGCATCCCACTAAGCAACCAAATAGGTCTTAAAGGAATAGACCCAAGCTTTCTTTTGAACAAAAAAAAAATTTAAAAAAAGTTCTATTTTGCCAAAAAAAATCAAAAATTGTATATCTTGAGTTACAAGACATTTATTTTGATAGATATCCCACTCGCATCCCACTAAGCGACTAAATAGGTCTTCAAGGAAAATATCTGAGCTTTCTGTTGAGCAAAAAAAAAAATAAAAAAAAAATTTCGAAAGAAAAAGTCAACAAAGTTTTTGATTTTGCAAAAAAAAAAATATAAAAAATTCCATGTTTTGAGTTACAAAACATTTTTTTGATAGATATCGAACTCGCATCCCACTAAGCGACCAAATAGGTCCTCAAAGAAAATAAAAAGGGCCCATTTTGAAAAAAAAATCAAAAAGTTTTTGATTTCGGAAAAAAATTATTAAAAAATTTTTATTTGTTTTTTTAAATATGTATTTTTTTCGAAAGATTGAAGAAATAGCCATGTAAACTATTTGGGACACATTTTGCTAAGAACAATAGGTAATAAGTTACATGGATGAGAAAAATCACATGTTTGGCCAAAATGCCAAATTCTGACCACCTCTAACTCCGAGAGTTCTTGACCGATCTTGTTGTGTATGAATTACTATCCAATAGGTCAAACCTTGGTGCATTTCATCTCGATCGGAAGACATCGATTTTAAAAGTTGGTTCATTGGCGTGAAATCCCCCATATATATAACATCATTGTGTTGAATTTTATTTGGATACCATAATGTTTAAGAAATCTATACTCGTTAAAAAGATTTTCGGGAGAGGGCCTTAAATGGGAGTTATGACTAATTATGGACCGATCGTCAAAAAATTTTAATTTTATTAGAATATAGGGCAGTATGATTACAAGGTTTACATATCACTTAATCGACTCAGAAACTGATCCTGAGCAGATTGGTATACTTTAAGGTAGGTGTGGGGGCAATACTTTTGCACATTACAAACATCAGCAGTAACCCAATATACCCTCCCCACTATGGTGGTGTAGGGTATAAATATATTAAATTTAAAAGAAGTCTGTAAAAAATCGTTTCAATCGAAATACTGTTGCTTGGCATAAATAGTCGTTATTTGTTATTTATTAAACTGACTAAGTCCAAGTGTAGGGAACCATATGTATGTTTTGCCTTTATTATTATGCTTAAATTTGCTAATACTAATCTATCACAATAAATTAGAAAATTATGTAATATTTACAAAGTTCATTTTTCTTTGAATCTATGTATCTATCTAACAAAATGTGCATAACATTTAAAATGGCAAAAAAGCGCTGTTGACATCCAAAGCTTTGAATTTACAAACATGAAACGAATGTTGGTTAATTTTTTTTTTTTGTATTTAATTTAGTGTCTATTTAAGTCAAACAAAGACATTGCTACTTACAAATCAAATAAAACAGCCAAAAACTACTAACTCAATGACTGACTGATGGACGGACTGACAGACAATTTGGTCTTTGTTTGTGACATCAGTCAGTGCGTGCCTAAAACATTTTGTTTTAAATACAATAAATAGGTAGTACAATGACTTTATTAATTTGGCTTAATAAATTTGATCATTCAAACAAACACTAACTAACTAAACTATACACCTGCATGTGTGTGGTAAATATGGGATTAAGTCAAGGGAACAATGAAATTATATAATTATGCATGTTGTATCCATATTGCTTTTTTTCTCACATTTCGTTTCATTATGACTACAGAAATAATGACAAAAAAAAAGATTTTATTTTTAACTCATTTTAATTAATTTTAATATTGTACAAAGTTGTTGCCATTAAAAAAAAGACGAGAAGAATGAACAAAAAGTGCTGTAGTATACATTATAATTGTGCTGATTACAATGTTGCAAAAGCATCATTTCATATAAAACTGTTAAAAACTTTGTTAAAAATATGAAACACATAACAAAAAAAAAAGAGGAAAGAAAGATGTATAAACTTTTTTATGCTACTTTTTTTTTTATATAATTTTTTTTAAGTTTAGAAAAAATAGCTGGATGTAAATCAGAGGTGGGAAAACACCAGCTCTCTTCATGTGTTAAATTAGCAAAATTATTTTGCGGTTTAGTTTACAAAGTCCATTCTATATTGTACTTCGACAAAAGCACATATTTCATAAAGAATATTTTATATAATATCGAATAAAAGCTTTAAAGTTACACAAACAACTTTTTGTGTTTGAAATCAAACAAATTTCATGGTCGTAAGTTGTTAGAATATGTTTGTTTTAAAGTAAATAACTAGTTAGAGTGCTATATTCGGCTATGCCGAATCTTAAATAATCTTTACCAAAAGCATACTTTAAGATAAATAACAAGCAAGAAAATATGGTCATGCATATGTTTTTTAAATTTAAATAATTTTTTTTTTTTATGAATGATTTTCACAAGTTGGTCTTATGTGGGACCTATGACTAATTATGGACCAAGCGACATGAAATTTGGTGTGATATACGTATATGGGCAATTCCACGAGAATGGCTACCACGACCGAAAACCCAAAAACCCTTGAAATTTTTTTTCAAGATGATTTCAATATTAAACACTAAAATATTACTATGTTTTATATAGAGCTTATTACAACATTTTATAATAATAGTTTAAACTGACTATATTTAATTTTTTTTTTTTTTTGGCATGTTTTAGGCTAAAATTGCAGTTAAAACTGAGTTCCGAATTAGCATATAGTATGAAATGAATTTGACTCTGATTGTTTATTTGATATTATAAAATTGTTTATTGAAACCGAATGTATATTTTTCATTATTTTTTTTAGTTTTTGCATACATATATATACAGAATATATTTATTTATTTACACAGCTACAGTAAATATACATCAGCTGGGAAAATTGATATACATAGTACAATACTAACAATAATAATAATAATTTTAATAAATATAATGAGACTTATACTAATTGATATTAATAATGATAAGAATAATAATAATAATAATAACATTAGTTACTAACATAGAATAATTGAAAATTTAAATCGTTGATTAAAGAGTAATAATATAACGACATAAAATAGATATACATACATATATAAAAATAAAATAATAAGGAAAGATGTAAGTATAAAAATACATATAAATTAGAAGAATTTATAGTATAGAGGATTAAAATAATAAAAATAAAAGTATAGAAGATTAAAATAATAATAATATAGAAGATTAAAATAATAAAAATAAAAAAATAATAAAAATTAAACTAAGAAAACAGCAAAATAATCATAAATTAGGAATCAGCAGGAATACAGGAACTAATTGACCGCAAAACGATCATAAATTAATAATTTGGTATCAGCAGGAATACAGGAACTAATTGACATAAATTAACAAATAGGCTTTTTATGGGATTAACTGGACCGACAGGAAACAGGTGATTGATAACATATGACATTAGCAGGAACGTAGTAATTATGGAAAAGTGTGGCATCACAAGAAAACAGGAACAAAATAAATACAAAAATGGATTTCAGTTGTTAATAATGGACATCGACAGGAGCACAGGAACTTGTGGAATAAATTTGTTATTAATGGATATCAACGGTAACACAGGACCAAGGTCATCGGCAGGAACACAGGAATTTATGGAATACATTTGTAACTAATGAACATCGACAGGAACACAGGATTCAAGGTCATCGGCAGGAACACAGGAAATTATGGGATGTAGTAATTCATGAATAATAAATGACATCAGAGTAGTCAATAATGGAATTCGGCAGGAACACAGTAGTTAAAATTGATAATAGTAGGAATACAGGGTAAAACAGTAGAAAGTTGGCAACCCTCATAATTCGCGAAGCAAAATTTGTTTAATTTTATAAATAGGATCGGATAGTAAAAAATGTTTATAATGATCATTAAATTGTGAACATAGACAATAGAAAGGATTAAATTCTTCATAGTTATAACGGCAGAAATTTAATTTTATGGGAACATAATTTCTTGTAAAACGATTCGGAACATTAAAATTAATATCACGGAGTAAATTCATAGAGTCTATATCACCATTAATTAATTTAAACATAAAAGAAACTCCTAAAACTAGTCGTCTCTTTTGAAGAGTAGGGAGATTAATTAGTTGCAAGCGATGTTCATATGGTGGTAATGATTCAGTAGCACTCCAACCTAATCCACGAAGAGCAAATAAAAGAAATTGCCTTTGAACGGATTCTATTCTATCAATATAACAACCATAATTTGGTGACCATACAACAGATGCATATTCTAGAACTGGTCTAACCAGGCAAGTGAACAAATTTCTGGTTACATAAGGATCATTAAATTCCCTAGACCATCTTTTAATAAACCCTAAAAGCGATTTAGCTTTGTTAACACAAGAAGACACTTGTAGATTAAAGTTCAATTTTCGATCAAGTATGACACCCAGATCATTAAATGAGGAGACATTTTCCAACTGATGTGAACCTATGAAATAATTACAGCTAATATATGTTGTTCTATAGAAAGAAAGTTTTTTACACTTCTTCAAATTGAGAGACATATTATTAGCATAACACCAACGAGAAAGTAAAACAATATCATCTTGTAATAAACCACAATCCTCTATTTTATTAAAAGACAAAAACAATTTCACATCATCAGCGTACATCAATATTTTCGAATTTTTTATAACAGAGGAAAGATCATTCAGATATAATACAAAGAGAATAGGACCTAAATGACTACCTTGAGGGACACCTGATGTGACAGAAATATCCTTTGATTTAAAATTTTTAAATAATACTTGCTGCGTACGATTTTTTAAGTATGAAGAAATCCAACTAAGAAGTCGAGGAGGAAAGCCTATTGTATCCAATTTAAACAACAAAAGGTCATGATCAACAGTGTCAAAAGCTTTACTGAAGTCAGTATAAATGACATCAGTCTGGTATCCACATGAAAAAGCATGAAAAATAAGATTGGTTAATTCAAGTAAGTTCGTCGAGGTAGATCTTCCTTTGAAAAAACCATGTTGAAAAGGGGAAATAATATTTCCTAACATATGAACTAATCTATCAGTTACAATTTTCTCGAATAATTTCGGAATCGCACACAATTTAGCAATCCCTCTATAGTTTTCGATACAACGACGATTTCCATTTTTAAATAGAGGAATAATAAAACTCTGCTTCCAACAGGAAGGAAAGAGACCACAAGACAAAGATTCATTGAAAATTTTTGTGAGTGGAGCATAGAGTTCTTCAGCACACATCCTTAGAACGGACGAGGGTACTCCATCTGGGCCAGGCGAACTAGATGATTTTAAATTCCTTAATCCATTAAGCACCTCATTTTCTGTAATATGAAAATCACAAACGACATTGTAAGTCTCTAAAATGTAAGGATAATCATAAGAAAAGGTATTAGTAGTATAAATCCCCTTAAAAAAGTCAGCAAATAAATTTGAAATTCCAGGTCCATCCATCAATTCAACATCATTGAATCTCATAGATGTTGGAAACCCACTTATTCTACGTTTAGAATTCACAAAACTATAAAAACTCTTAGGATCAACTTTAATTCTATCCATCGTTTGGTGCAAATAATTGGAGTAACATTTATTATTCAAAGTATTAAACTTAGACCTTGCAACGGAGTATTTAATATAATTAACCGCTGAACGATTTTCAATATATTTTCTAAACAACTTACTTTTCAAATTCTTAGCTCTTCTGAGCTCCTTAGTAAACCAAACAGGACCACTATTAACATTTACTATATTAGTAAATGGCACGGCGATATCAAAACCCTTGAAAAGAACAGAGTAAAAAGAAGTAATATCAAGATTCAAATCGTTAGTGTATTGCCAAGACGTGACGCTAAGAAAAAAATTCCTTAGTAAATATTCATTCGTCCTACCAAAGTTGAAACGTTTTTCGCTGTTAATAATTGAGGAAGAGTCACAAAAATAATGTGAAAAATCTAGACAAATTAGAAGTGTAGGATGGTAAATATCCTCAGGACATACAAATGGCAATGATCTCGACAATGATATGTTTGGAGAATTAACAAAGACGAGGTCTAAAAATCTACCACTTGAATTAGGAATATTATTATACTGAATTAGGCAAAGTTCAAACAACGTATTAAAAAATTCATCAACGAAACTGGCGGAAGATAAAGGCATCAATCGCCCGATGTCCGGGCAAGAAATCCAGGATACCCTAGGCAAATTGAAGTCACCAAGGACAATCAATGAATCCTTAGCAGATAGTTTAGATGCTATGACACCAATCAACTCGGAGTGTTGTAAATAAACATCAGGGGGGGAGTTAGGCGGAATATACGAACATGTAATAAATATACAGGTATTCATAAAAGATAATCGAACACATAAGAATTCAACATTGATCTGATATGAAAATTCAAAACACTCAGATGCAATAGAACTATGAACAGCAATTAAAACACCTCCACCTTTTTTCTTATATCCATCAATATCAGCATACCTGTCATTCCTATAAACCTGATAATTTCCACAAAAAATCTCACTATCGTCAACCCCATGATTTAACCAAGTTTCACAAAAAGCAACAACATTATAATCGCAACCTACGCTCTTACCGTAAACATCACTCAATTTGGTATTCAATCCCCTAACGTTTTGGTATAAAAGAATCATTTTCAACAGTTAGTTTTTTGATAAGGTAGCCACTCTATTAGTTCTCGGTCTATCTCTATGAATAAATTCCCTAACTAGGGCACCATCAGGCCAGATAGATTTGTCAACTAATATATATTAGAATAGAACGAAAACATAAAAAAATAAACAAAACATAACAATTCAACCAAAAAGTAAATAATTTTCTTCAGTTTTAATAAAACTTGACTTGGAAAAAATTCTCACGCTGATTGTACACGCAGAGAAAAAATATAGTTGGGCATGGTTACTGTAACCATTTCAATATTGTTACAAGTTTTTTAACTATATTATAGTCACAGTAACCATTTACATGATTGTGGTAACCATAATATGGTTAATTTACGATTCACATGATTGTATCAACCATATATATGGTTACAGTAAACAAGTATATGTTTGTGACAACCATTCATATGATGAAGGACTTATCATATTATGTTGCTCTCGCCTTAAGGCTTATCATAATCTGAGAACAACATATTATGATAAAATTATTCATCATAAATATGGTTGTCACAAACATATACTTGTTTACTGTAACCATATATATGGTTGATACAATCATGTAAATCATAAATTAACCATATTATGGTTACCACAATCATGTAAATAGTTACCGTAACTATAATATTGTTAAAAATCTTGTAACACTATTTAAATGGTTATAGTAACCATGCCCAATTATATTTCTTCTCTGCGTGTATAGAAAATCTTTAGTATAACAGTACTGTTGTACACACGATTTTCTATAGGAAATACTGTTATACATACGATTTTATATAGAAAATGAGGTTAAACTGAAGATATCTTAGCTAAAGCAGAAAATCATTCAAATAGTATAATTATATTAAATAATTTAATTGTTTAAGTGTGAAACTGTTATCTTGCTTTATAAACAAGTATTAAGGCTGGTATTAAGGCGTGCGAACAATTAAGTAGAGTCAAAGGGACTTCGTTTTGAAAAGGTCACACCACTCGTCAGATGTAGTGTCACTTGGCCTGCCAGAATGCTGTTAGAACTAACCTGTAGCTGTGAGATATCACAGTAAGTCATTAAGTTAGACCCGGCTACCTCACCAAGGTTGGTCAATATGTAGTTGCCCGGGAATTTATGCCTCTTGATACTCGGGGCTGGGCATTCTCAGAGAAGGTGGAAAGTCGTTTCTTCTTTTTCCCTATTCTTAAAGTTACGAAAATGGTTGTTAAAAGTGATTCCAAGGCGACTTGCATGCTTGCATAGCATCCAGTGCCCCCTTAATACTGTCCGCAACCTTAATATATCCCTTCTACTACGGGTAATCAGTTACATAGTTCGTTTTTCGTTAAAAGAGGGCCACATTAATTTGGCCACCCTACACATGTCTATGTTACGTGCTACTATGCTTTTGTAAGAAAGTGTCTGAAGATAATACTTTTAATAGTCCCTAGTGGAATTGGCAATCGTCTGGTCTGATGCTTAACTGGACTCGCTTAAAAATACGTTTCTTCACTTTTCTCAAAAAATTTTCTTTTGAATAGCAAAGTGCTGTTTATGGCTCGTAAAAATGAGAGACTTTAAATAATTAAGTCTGGAGCAGCTAAATAAATAACTGCCAGACCAGAGTTAGAATTACTTCAATTCCGGCGAAGGCCATCTATACCTTATAAAATATTGAAATATTGTCCACCGACATTTTAGCACTTATGAACATTATGACACGTTATCGAAATTACATTATATCTCCTGAAATGTATTAATAACAATTATTTATTTTCGCTTATAATTATTTCTGATGTACCGCTCTGGCTGCAAAGTGTAAAATATTTTCACTTTCTTTTCTTTTGTATTAATTACAAAACGTTTGAATATTTAATATGAACAAAAATATTTCTTTTTAACATTTAATAAAGTTCTAAGAGCATTATAAAGAAATTTTAACACAAGAAATTTCAATAATAACTTGTTAAATTCGTAATCTATTTCATTTTTTCATTTAAAAAATGAACATAAAAACACACATACACATGTTATATTAGACCAGCTCTTGAAATAAATTTGCTTTGAATTTTTAATTTACGTATTACTATCTACTGGAGATGTTCTGATACTCGCATAAGATATGCGATTCTGACTTGAAGTCGCAAGAGAGTTGTTCTGTAAATCGCAAGACTCTTGCTGAGTTCAAATCGCAAGAGAATATTGAATCTTAGAAGAAACAATAAAATGTTGAATTAATTGAATTAAATAAATAAATATGTTTTCTTTTAATTTGAATCAAAACTTGTAACATCTTCTTACAAATTTTATTAAAAATATTAAATTTAAAACATTTTCAAAATTATTGTTTTTTATTTACTGGCGATTTAAATAAGAATATCAGAATCACTTCCTGAGTCGATTAAACGATGTTCGTCCGTCCGCCTTGTTGTCCATGTAAACCTTGTGCGCAAAGTACACGTTGCAATTTGGAAGATATTTCAATAAAATTTGGTACATATGTATATTTGTTTCAATCCAAGGACTATGAGTATTAAAACTGGCTAAAATCTATTCATTATTTCACAAAGCCCCCATACAAATGTCCTCCCGAAATTGGACTTTATTGGTAATAACTGTATATAGGTATCTACACAAATTTCGCTCCAAATAAGTTATATAAACAACTAAGTCATGTCACGTAATTCTAGGATGATCGATACATAGCTCCAATATAAGGCCCGCTTCCGAAAATCACTTTAACGAGCATAAATCCCTCCACTTTCATGGCAGTCGGCCATAATTAGTCGTAGCTCCCATATAAGGCCAATATCCAAAAATTATTCACAAAAATAAATTACATATTGAAATTAAAAATAAAATTGTTGCTCATTTACTCAGTGTATCGGGCTTGGCCGACCATACTTTCTTACTTGTTTTTCCTAAAAAAAAACTATAACAAGTAAGAAAGTATAGTCGGTCAAGCCCGACCATATGATACCCTACACCAATCTAATTATGAACCAATCGCCATACAATTACGTGGCATGACATCTGTATATATGAAACAAAATTGTGTTGAATTTTATTTGAATATCAACATTTTTAAGAAATCTATACTCATTCAAATAATTTTCGGAAGTGGTCATTATATGGGAGCTATGACTAATTATGGTCCGATCGTTATATAATGCTGAATTTTGTTTGGATGTCAATATTACTAAGATATTTATGAGAGCTTAACTATTTTCAGATAGGGCAATCGTATGGGGGCTAGGAGAAATAATGGATCGATTCTAACCAAATTCAATAGGTTTCATCCTTGTCGTATTAAGTTTCAAATAGCGTCCTGTAGTTTGATTACAAGGGCGGACAGAAAGTGAGAACTAATTACACGTTTCTACAGTGAAAAAAACTTGGAAAACGTCCTAGCGTGTGTTATATATAGGTCATGCTGTGTTAATTACAAATTGTGTCACCCTCAAATTCAGAAGTTATTCTAAAAAACGTTTTCTAAAAAAAACAAAATTTATCAACTTTTTCAAATCGGATGAAAATTGTTAAAGTTATTCATTAAAACCATTTTTAATATTTTCTCCCCCAGCGAATATGAATAAAACAAAAAACAAAAAAAATATAGAAAAAAATATTTGTACAATTTTTGATTTACAAGGTTAATGTTTTCGAACTTTTTTCGAAAAAGTTTAATAGCATTTGCAAATATGAACCGATTTTAACAAGTAATATTTTGTTTTTTTTATATTAAATTCAAAAACACTTTGCAAACAGAAATAGAAAAAATTAAAATATATATTGTTGAATTTGAAAAATTACAATAAAATTAAAAAAAAAAAAATCGAAACTGGGCAGTCTTATTGTATTTCTTATATACTTATTTATATTAATCTTTAGTGGAGTTTTCCCCCAAAAAAAAAATGGTAAGAAATAAGAAAATGAAACAAAACGGAAATAATTAGTTTGTTCAATGGTTTTCTTTTCCCTGTAACATCTTTTAATGTTGGTAGCAAACAAAAAAAAAACAATATTATAAAGAAAACTTAGTGTTTGTTGTTGCTGTTTTAATTTTTCTAATCCATGAAGTGTAAAATTTTATGTTATTACAATTAAAAAGGTATAAACGAATATAAATACAGCAGAGTAAGTTTAGTTAACTAAATAAACGTAAAAAGTTAATGTTTGAAATAATGAATAAATTAATTATTGCTGTAATAATTTTTTTATTTTTTTATGAGCAACAAACATTTTGTTTTACTTTTTTTTCATACGTTTAATTATATATTTTGGAATTTATGTTAAGTTATTTGAAGCATTTCGTGTAAATTGTTTATAAATTCAATTAATAAAACATTATTTCTACAGTGTGCCTTTTTATTTAGCTGAAATATGTATATCATTTACAGATATTTTGTTGCATATGTTAGGGGATTTGGAAATAATATGTAGACACAAATTAACCCTCAAACCATGTAGGTGTTTATTTTAGAATGAATTTGAATATTTTATTCAAATATGTATTTAAATTTTTAAAAATGTGCATATGATAGGTATGTATGTATTTGGTCTTTTCTCATTAAATGTTTTTCAAATGTTTGGCTTTTTGTTACATAAAATGAAGCCTGGATGCACTAGTTTATTTCAGGCCGATTGCTTTATAAATGTGAATGTAAATAAATGTTTTTTAAATTGAAATAAAACTGAGAAAAAATGCTTTTTTTCAGTGAGGAAGCTCACTTAAGGTTAAATGGCTATGTCAATACACAAAATTGCAGCATTTGGAGTGAATAATTCGAAAGTAATTGTCGAAACACCATTGCATCCAGAAAAACTCAATGGTTGGTTTAAGTGCCAGTGGAATTATTGGTCCATATGTCTTCACAAATAATGATGGTCTGAACATTGCTGTCAATGTCTAATTGAAAGGCATTAGCATTGCAAACATGTGGTTTCAGAAGAATTCTGCTACATGTTACACAGCCCGCGACACTATCAATTTGATGAGTGAAATATTTGGCGTACGAATAATTTCAAGAAAAGGTCCACCGCTTCCATATGATTTGACGCCATTAGATTATTTTCTCTGGGAATATGTAAAGTTCCAGGTTTACTACATAGATAAACCAGAAGCGAATATTCGAAACGTTATTGCCGAAATACAGACTGATTTACTGCGAAGGGTGTGTGAAAATTAGACCTCCAGGTTACGCCATCTATGAGATAGACTCGGAGGCCACATGCCCGAAATCATATTTAAACATTAATGCCATAAAATGATCTAACTAATAAAGCAAATGTGATGGTTATTATAAACGTTTTTCTCCTTATGAAAACCACCTTTAACAAATACATTTGTACGCTTTGTAAGTTTAGGTTTGATCTGTACAAAATTCCATTAGGAAGAAGTTAAGCTTTTCATCACTGTTTTCAAATTGAAATAATAAGTCCAACTGAGAGCTAAATTTATTAATATTTCAACAAATTTTATTTATTTATTCGTATTTACTTAACATACATATTTAAATTCAACATTAAAATTGAATATTTGTGAAATACGTAAATGAAGAAACTATTTTTAAAAACCATATTCAGGACGAAGTAATGATATGCCACCAAACAAGTATAACTGTCAGCTCACAGATACTTGAATACTTATGGAATGAAAAAATATACAATATTTGCAATATTTTTTTGCATGTGTTGTATAATACTCGAATAAATTTTAGAATTTATTATATCAAATAAAAGATATCAGTACCGCAATTCTGTAACTTTTTAACGACAAAATTTTGTCGTTAAGTAATCAAAATTCGTTAGTTAACAATATTTATCGTTAAGAGATATTCCGAATTAAATTTTACCGATTATTTTCGTTAAAAATAGTCGGTAGATAACGAAATTTGTCGGTAGGTTAACGACAAATACAATGTTCTAGTTAAGCCATAACGATAATTGTTTAGGAGTTAGTTTTGTAACATAAATATTCGAAATAAGTTGTTTTTTAAAAGTACGGTTGGTCAACTTTTTTGTGTTTGTTAGATACGGACTGATTTTTTTTTTTAATATAAAAATTAACATGATTTAATTATCTTTTTAAGATAAATTTGGACATATATTTGGTCAATTCACAAGGTCTCTTATCAGTCATATTGTCATAATGTCCTAACATATCTCGTCTCGGAGGCTCGGCTTAACCGACTGTTATGCATTCGGCGCAGGTCTCTGCTGGCTGGTTACGATAACACAATAAACATAGCATACATAGTAGTATTATTTTAGGACTTTTTTAACTTGAAAAGCAATAAAAAACCACTGTGAAATATTAGGACATTATGAGACCTTGTGAATTGACCAATTATATTTATTTTGAAAAGCAATACAAACCATTGTGAAATATTAGGACAATATGACATGATAAGATACGTTCTGAATTGACCAATTATATTAATTTTAGAAAATAATATTCGAATTATAAGAGCTACTTTTATTTGGGGCATAATATCCATAATTAACACATTTCTGGAGTGTATAATGTTTATCCCTATATTTAATTTCCATTTTTGGCGATGTGATACGATTATAAACTTATATAAAAGTTATAAAATCGTTTTTAAGACAGTATTCTAAGAAGGAAATTCATCTGAATTTGTCGACTGTCCTTATAACAACACATATCTAAATTCTGAATTAATGATCACTTGTGGTGGCATAGACATTTTGTTTTTTAAAAAAAGTCTTGTTCTTTTGTTTTCAGTAGGTTTCGCGAACATATTTGGGTGAGCTGATGCTTGATTTTTATATATAAATGCGATTATTTATTCACACGACTACGAATTTATCTGCAAACACAAAAAATAGTAAATATTTTTATGATTTTTTAATTTTAAAAATATTGACATTTATATTTTTAACTATATTCGTCGTTAAAATTTATTACCGAGAGATATCGTTAACTTCAAATAGTGAATATTAAATTTGTTAAAGCAACCGATAGTTTTCGTTACTTAACGGTCTATATGAAAGTTATTTATGTTGAATTTTGGGTATATAGCAATATTTTTAAGCGATTTATGCACGTTAAAGTGATTTTCGGAAGCTGGTCTATATGGCAGCTATGACTAATTATGGACCGATAGTAACAAAATTTGGTGACATGAATTTTGTATATATAAAACTTATTTGGAGCTCAATTTGTGGAAATACATTTATAAATTAAACATTTATAACCGATAAAGTCCAACTTCGGAAGGACATTTTTATGTGGGCTAGGTGAAATAATGGACCGATTTCAGCCAGTTTCAATAGGCTTGGTCCTTGAGCCGAAAAAATAATATGTACCAAATTTGATCGAAATATCTTCAAAATCGACTCAGAAAGTGATTCTAAGCCGATCGGTATAATTTAAGGTGGGTGTTAGACTAATATTTTTGGGCGTTATAAACATCTGCACAAACGCATAATACCCTCCCCACTATGGTGGTGTAGGGTATAAATACCATATTAACGACGCAAATAGAAGCATTAACGACGCAACTTCGAAGCCATGCAACATAAACTGAAACAAAAACGACGCAACTTGGAAATTACAGAAATTTTAAACGACGCAACGCAAAATTATTTTAAAATCGATATATGTATAAGTGTAAAATTTTATTAAAAACGAGTTATAATCAAAAGTTTTACTGCATTTTTTAATTTTCCTAAAAAAAATCAGCCTCCAGTTTTTATTCCCATATTTTTGAAAAAAGTCTTCTATAAATTTTTTAATATGAAATTTTTTTTTTACATTTTTGATAAGAAGACACAATTTCCTATACGTTGATATATGATTTTAAATTATGAAAACATATAATGGTTGTTTCTACAGAAGTTAAAGGGAAATATAGTACCTCCATTGCACAGTGAACTGATAAAATAAATACGAAATATCGTTAATCACATAGAAGTTTTCAAAAAACACTTTTTTGGGAATTGAATTCTCAATGGCAAATCTTAATTTTTTCACCTTTGCAATTTTATTAGAAATGTCTATATAATTGTAAAGTTTCATTAAAAACAAATTCATAAACAAAAATTTTATCATTCGGTTATTTAGTAACCGAATAATCATTATGACATAGCCATAATATTTATTTTAAATTATTTATTGCTATTCGTATGCACATACATTTGTATAAGTATGTAAATACGTATGTATGCTTTTCTGTCTGTTGGATATTTTATCGTTTGTCTGCATTAAAAAGCAATACGTTGCATTCTTTTACATTTAAACCAACAGCAAGAAAGTGCAATGAACGTCAACTTTAATGCACTTTTATTACTTATGATGCCATAATATCTTGTCCTCATATGTCATACAAAATATCTACTTATTTTTTTGTTGAAATATTTATTATTTACTTATAAACGAATACTTTATAATGGCTCTTAAATACTTAAGTAGAAATCAATTATTGAAATTTAAAACTACATATAAGTACCTCAACTGATTACAAAATAATGTTTATTATAAGCATCTTAAAAATTCATATTATTATTTTAGTTTAAAATTTATTGACAATTACAAATAATTGGTCAATTCACAAGGTCTCTTGTCATGTCATATTGTCATAATGTCCTATTATTTCACAATGGTTTTTATTGTTTTTCAAGTAAAAAGTGTCCTAAAATAATAGTACTCTGTATGCTATGTTTATTGTGTTATCGTAACCAACCAGTAGAGACCTTCGCCGAATGCCTAAGAGTCGGTTAAGCCTGCTGCCGAGTCGAGATATATTAAGACATTATGACAATATGACTGATAAGAGACCTTGTGAATTGACAATTAAATAAATGCATAAGTAGTTAGCTTACAAACTAAAATGGTTTTATTATTAAAAAAAAAATATATCTAATAAATAATATTGGCCATATTTTGTAAAACTAAACTACACATCTTTGAAATAATATCAAATTGTTATGATAAGTCTTATGATTGTAGTCCAAACATATTATGATCATTGTTAGTATCACAAAATATCATATAATGATCAAATATAGTCGTAATATCATAGTCACACATGATCATAATATATTATGAAGTAATCATATTATGATCCAAAGCGATCATAATATAACCCAGAGTAATCATATTATGATTATTAATGAAAACAAATTATGATCCATCGTAATAATATTTATGGTCCAATGAAATTATATAATCATTAAATATTATTTTTGGATATACAAAATTAAATTTTAATAGGTTTTAGTTTTAATGTGCTAAATTCCCAATTAAATATTATTGATAAATTCTCTGAAATTTATTGCAAATCGTTTTAGGAAAGCTTAAGATGTTGTACAATTCAAATAAAACAATAGAGCGAGTGAAAATTACAGACACTCAAAATTTACTTGTAAACCAATATTGATTTGAAACTTTCCAAAAATAATCGATTTTGAATTTGAAAATTGAGAAAATGTTGAATTTTAGGCTTTTTTATTGGCCATAAAACTGCTATTAATCTTTGCTTTCTAGAAAAAAATGTTCTTAAGGAATTTATAAAGATTTTATATTTTTTTTAATAGAAAACATTTAAGTTCTGCTAATAGGCCCCACCGAACTTAACATATTTTTTTTTATCGAAATTTAGAATTCAGTCTATGTGTTATAACCGTTTTATTATAAATTTTTTCATTAATATTTTAAAAAAAATTTGGTTTTTGGTACAATTTGTTTCACTAAAAAATTTAAAAAAAAAACTTTGAAATAAAAAAAAAATTTTAAATTTTTTTAGTGAAAAAAAAAGCTTTTAAAATTTTTTAAACAAAATTTGGCATAACATATTTTTCACAAAAAATTAAAAAAAAATTTTCAAATGAAAATTTAAAAAAAAATTTATTAAATTTATTAAATTTTTTTTTACCTAAAAATATTTATTTAAATTATAATTTGGTGAAGGGTACATACATAGCTCTCTTAATTATTACACTTGTTTTTGTAATATTTATTAAAAATATTTATAATTGTTTGACTCAAACACCGTCACGTAAGATGACCATGCCCTCGAATCGCTCGTGCTGAATGTCTCATGTGGCATGAGCTGTGTGGCACTTAGCGCAGTCTTGTTGAATGGACATGTCTTTGGTGTCCATATTCAATTCTGGGCAAAAGAAGTTGATAGTTATCGACTTATAGCGCTTGCCGCTGACGATGTCCAATCGTTCTCAAACAAATATGGACAAACAGTGACATTTTCGAGATGTATTGGACGCTCTTGAATCTCATTTGGCTTGTTAACGTTCAAAAATCAACAAATTTGTTTGTTGACGTATCCATTCATCCAGAAATGGGCCTCATGAAGATGATATTGTGATGAAAATAAGCGGAAAGTTTTACGAAAAGAACTCCCATTTTGATAAAACATTTGGCAAAACATACTGAATAAATGACATACAATTCGACAGATGTCGCTTCAACAATATGACTGCTATCAATAGCCAATTCAGAAGTCTCTATTGGAAGACTACACACCATAGTGGGCAGGGTTCAAAAAAAAAAACGTCCAAAAATATTAGTCTAACATCAACCTTAAAGTAGACCGTTCGACTCTTTCTGAGTCGATTAAATGTTGTCCGTCTGGCTGGCTGGACTTTATCGGTCAGAAATGTTTAACTTATCTACACAAATTTTGCTCAAAATTTTATTATGATCGGTTCATAATTAGCCATAGCTCCCATATAAGACCCGCTTCCAAGAGTCACTTTATGTGTTGGTATTAGAGATGCCAAACGGGGAATCCCGTTCCCGAAAATCCAGGAGTTTTCGGGATTTCTTAAACCCCAAAGCCCGGGATTTTTTAATTTTAAATCCCGGGATTTTCAGGATTTTCCAAATCCCGTTTTTCATTAATAAATAGGGGTAATTGTCATTGTTTGTGTGCCTTTTTTATGCATTTTGACATTCTACATGCCCGAATATCGCAAAGTGATGTTCAGCAAAGTTGTTAAGCTCAACTCCTGCTACAACATAGTTAATAAAGGAAAGCGGTATTTTTGGTTTTCCTAGAGTGGGGCTCTGGAAAATCAATTCTTCACATTTTTTTTGTAAGTTATCTAACAAAACTCATTTATTATTAATATTATATTATTAATAAATGTAAAAAACCCAAATAACAATAACGAAACCAAGCTATAATGTAGATTTGCAACTTGCAAAAGAAATAGATCACTTTATTTGTGAAGGAACAAGAGGAAAATACTTGCAGATTTGTTATAAGTATTTGCAAACAGTTTTGTCAATATGAAAGATGTTTTTCGGCAGCAGCATATGTCGGAAACAAATTCGTTCCAGAATGGCAGACGAAACCATAGATGCAATAGTATGATTTTTAGTGTCTAATAAAAATTAATTGCTAAATAAAAAATTTACTTTGAATTGTAAAGACATAATTATGTACGTTTCTTTCTTATAATTTTCGGGATTTTAGATTTCCCGAAAATCCCGATCCCCGGGATTTTCAAAAATCAGTCCCGATTAGCATCTCTAGTTGGTATACACATAAAATTCAACATAAATAACTTTCATATAGACGTAAATCACACTACCTATTTTCATGGTGATCGGTTCATAATTGGTCATAGCTCTCATATAAGGCCCACTTCCGAAAATCATTCATGAATATAAATTATTGAAATTTTAAAAGATAAATGATTTTGCTCATTTACTTAGTGTAGAGTACTATATGGTCGGGCTTGACCGACCATACTTTCTTACTTGTTTCCTTAAATGTATTACTACAGAGATTATTCCAAATTTAACCCATATTATGTTCAACATTTCAAAATATGCTAAATTATTCTAAAATTCGAAAGCACAGAATCCCAAACAGAATATTGCTCTATATACCTTAATCTGTTTTTAATACGCTATATCAGTCACCTAAAATTCCCATTTCTGCTCATTTTAATTAAGCATTAATTAAATTTCTTTGAGTATTTAAAAATTTTGTGTAAACTAACTTCAAACTGCCCATAACTATTTATTTGGGTTCGTTTAAGAAAACCAAAACATCTTCGCAACATTGAGTGTTGTACATTACACTCATTAAACATTTAATAAATGATCGATCTTCTTAACCACAAAAGACAGCAGCAAACCCGTTTTCACCATTAATTTACCATTTAACTAAAGACCACAAACAAATTATGGGATGTAAAACTCTCATACTCTTCTATAGTTGCCCTTGGCATTACGTCTCTCTCATTCTCTGTTTTTTTTGTGTATATTTACATATTTTTTATGCTTTAATTCAGCATGGCCATACAACAAATTTGACTTAACTGATGATGATAATAAATTGTTGCATTCCTGTTCGTTTATTTAAATGTGTATGTGTGTATCTATGTGTTTTCGTAAATGAGTGAGCGAGTGTCAGTGTATCAGTAAGTATTTGTATGTATAGTATATGATGGAAAGTCTGTTATCCTTTGAATATTAAATACTTAATGGGATCATATCATCGGGCTCAACTCTGTGCATGTATTCTGTATGTAGAGGTTTATGGTAATAGTTGACGAAATATGCTGTAAGTGTTTTTATAAATGACAAACAAAAAAACTGGTAAAAACATATTTGTATACTGTGCTTTTGAAAAGATTAAAAGAGAATTTTTAAGTGAGTGTTAACAACACAAATCAATAGTTTAAACAAGAAACAAACAAAAAATATGTTTTTAAATATATGTATTCGTTTTTTGCATTTCAACGGATATGTCAATTACAAACAACCTTATATGAATATACATAACTATTCAAACATATTTAGTGTGAAAACACTTTAAAATGTATATAAAATATTTTGAAATCTTGTTGGTATCAAATATGTAAAGAAGTTATCAAAAATAACCCTAAAAGTAGAATTATTATATTATATAGAATTATTATTATATTACATTTTAGAAACGTTTTTTTTGGGAATAATTCGGTATCTCTGAAGTTATTGGAGATATTGTTACGAAATTTCACATGCTAGGAGCAGAGGTGTTTTCGAGTTGATCTACGTTTACTCAGCTACCTAGCGCTAATGAGGGCCAGTGCGTTGCCTCTCAAAGTTGGTCATGTCGGGTCCAACAAATCTCCAAAAATCCATTTATGATCCGAATGAGCAGAAATTTAAAATACTTGAGAAAAACTACAAAATATATGAAAAACGTACAAATAAAGGCTTTTTATATAAGTATTTGGTATTGGTGAAAACCTTGAAGATTGATATTTTAGTAAAATTAAGTAATTTTATGAATTTTTGGGAAGTCATTTACCATAAAAACTAAAAATAATAATATGCACAGTAGGAAATGGTAAATAGGAGCTGATCATAAATACTTTTTATAAAATGTTAAATATTGACAAAATTTTTTTTTGCATAGTAAAGCTAAGACATAGTGTAATATAACATAGAAATATTGGAAAAATCCAACTGGTATAACTATTCTAAAATATTGATCAAATATGAAGAATTTTAAATATAATATTTTTGTGCTTTAAAATAACCATATTTAAGGTCATTATTTTCGATGATATAGCTTTTACCGGACAATATTTTAAATAATATTAGATAGAAAAATTTGTTTAGATATTTATTAAGTCATAATCTTTAAATAAGATTATAAACTGCTCTTAATATTTGCATATTTTCTATTTAATGTTCTATTGATGAAGTATTAATTTATTTGGTGGAGTATATGTTTTTAGCTCCCCTTGCCACAGCGTTAAAATTAATATAAAATGAAAGCTTAATGTGTTGTATATTAAATTCAATGAATTAAATTTGTGGCGGTCTGCGGCTGCAGTCAGGGGAAATAAAAACCCTTTACAACTCACAAATTTATTTTTAAAATTTAATGTAGTTTGTATTTTATATATCGATATTTATGGTATTTTAGTCCCATTTAATAAATGGAAACAGGGAAAACGAGTACTATATAATTTATCTGAACCATTTAAATCAAGTTTTTGTAATAATTAAACCGTTTAAATTTCCTGATGTTATAAGATTTTGCTCGTTAGTATGTGCGGAGGATGTATGTTACATAAAATCTAAAGATGATGAAAAAAGAGAAAAAGGAAATGGTACAGAAACAATTTCGCGAGGAGTTAGGTTTAATAATAGATAAATCACGCCAGGGAAGCGGTAACAGTAATGATGGGAACACAGCTAGAACATTTTTCCAAAATTATACATGCTCCGCAAAAATTACTGGTGTGAACGAAGAGTTGATTTTTAGGTTATACAGTGAGCCTCAAAAGTTAGTATACTCCAAAAAATATTTGAAAATCCTAAAATTTATTCATCGATTAAAATTTTAATGTTTCGGTTTGTTGGAAATTGAGTTGAATAATAGATTCGGTTGTGAAAAAAGATATTTAAGTCAGACTATAATGATTTTCATGATCCTAAAAAAATTCGCGGGTTTTTACTCACTTTTGAGATTGTGTGTATAACCTTATTTATTCAATGTCATCAGGTTTATCATAAATGGGGAAGAATTTGGTAAATATGCAATAGAAACTGCAAAAATATATATCAACCATTATAGTTAGTATTATATGCCAGCCTCCATTCATAAAATTCTTATTCATGGAGAGAGCATAATCACACATTTAGCGGTTTTACCAATTGGTCAGTTTTCGGAAGATATCCAGGAATCCAGAAATAAGGATTATAAATGATTTAGACTACATCATGCAAGAAAGTGCTCAAGAAAGGCTACGAACGAAGATGTTTTTAACAGGCTTATGTATACATCGCAAAAAAAGACATACATCACGATATACTGAAGCTTTTTAAAGAACCTGAACATATCAATTATCTCAATTATTACCCAAACCTATTTTTTTTAAATTGGCCAAATTTAGATTTATCTGGGGGATGTTGTCTCCGCTTAAGAGATCCAAATGATATTTTAAAAATAAATTTAGATCCTACGGAGGATCTAAAAAACCATAAAAAGATCAAGCAAAATTAAAAAAAAAAATTAATAAATCTAAATATCTCTTAAACTAATAGAGATAACCTTTGTAGATCTTCTCTAGGACTATTTATATTTTAAATTTCAGCTCATTTTTGGCGATTTGTTTAAAAAATTTGACACCCGAAGTGATCAACTTTGAGGGGCAACGCACTATTCCCCATTAGCGCTAGGCAGCTGAACAAACGTAAATCAACTTGAAAACACCTCAGCTCCAACCATGTGAAATTTCGTAATAATATCTCCAATAATTTCAGAGATACCAAATTATTTCTAAACCACTGTGTAGCGTTTAACAATCTGAAATTAGAGTTACTGTCACCTTTTAATCTAGAGTTTCTAGAGTTGGAGAAAAACTGCGTTTTCAGTATTTCATTTCGTGATCCTGTTTCCTTTTAAAAGGACTTCAAATTTTCAGAGGAGTACATTTTTAAAAAAAATGTTTTAAAATACTTCTGATCATCCTACTATGTCAAATTTGGTGTCAAATGATCAAGAAGAGTTGTAAAATATTTCGTATTATTTTTATTTTATCCAGTCCTTTCAAATTTTTATCCTTGAATATCCTTTTAGATTTCCAATCATTTTTTTTTTAAAAAATAGTGAGTTAAAGATCCAAATATTGAATACCACATGCCAAAATTTCATCCTTCTATCTTAACGACTTAAGTGTTAAAAAATATTTGAAATTTGAATTTTTAAATTTAAGTTTGATTTTTTATATTTTATTTTAATATTTCATTCGAAAAAAATATAACACAATCCGATGTGAAAAGCAACGAAGAAGACTTTTTAATAAACAAGAAAAGGTATAGTCGGGCAAGCCCGACGTTATGATACCCTACACCGGGTATATGATTATAAAGAGTTTTCTTTTGATATGAAACTTATTTGTGTTGAATCTTATTTGAATACACACATTTTCGGTAGTGGGCCTTATATGGGAGCTATGACTAATTATGGACCAATCGTCACAAAATTTGGTGGGATGAATTGCGAATATATGAAACATATTTGTGTTGAATTTTGTTTCGATACTGACATATTTAAGAGATTTATGTATATTAATGACATTTTCGAGAATGTTGCTTATATGGTAGCTATGGAATATTGTTGACCGATCGTCACGAAATTTGGACGTGAGAGTTACATAAAACTTAATTGTGCTGAATTTGGTTTGAATATGTTTATAATTAAGATATTTATGAGAGCTTAACTATTTTCAAATAGGCCAATTGTATGGGGCCTAGGATAAATAATGGGCTGATTCTAACCAAGCCTTTATCCTTGGGGTAATATAAAGGTTTGTGCCAAATTTTGTCGAATTATCTTTAAACCTGCAACCTGTAGTTTGATTACAAGGTTTACATGGATGGACGGACAGACGGACGGACATCGATTAGTCGACTCAGAAAGTGAGCCTGAGCAGATTGGTATACTGTAAGGTGTTGCAAACAACTGCCCTAACCCATTATACCTCCCCCACTATGGTGGTGTAGTTTATAAACATTCACTTTTCTTAATAAAACTTTTTTGTATACTAATAAATTTTTTTTTTATATTTTAATTTGACCTTAATATATATAAAGGATGAAATTTTGACATTTAGTCTAGAATATTTGGGTCTTTAACGCACTATTTTTTTAAAAGGAATTTATTGGCAATCTTAAAGGATATTAAAGGATAAACATTTTAAAGGAAATTTTTGACATCTTTTGATCCTTACAGGATAAAAAAAAGATAATACAAAATATTTTACAACTCATCTTGTTCTTTTGACATACAATTTGTCATTGTTGGAATAGCAGGAGTATTTTTAAATATTTTTTGAAAAATGTACTTCTTTGAAACTTTGAAGTCCTTAAAAAAGGACACAGTATCACGAGATGAAAATCTGAAAACACAGTTATTCTTCATTAAATTTATAGTTTCAGACGTATTTGTCGGACGGTGTTTGCAAAACATTTTTATGTCCGTCCGTCTGTCTGTTGAAATGACGATAGTGCTCAAATAAAGGAGATTGCTGGCTGAAATACACATATGTGTACCAACGTTCTAAAGAGGATACATATATGACTTGTTCAATATATTCAGAAACTTTAAGTATTTTTCGAACCACCTGTGTTTAAAAGATTTTTCAATATTATTAAAAAACAATAAAAATATGTATCTAAACCTCATGCCTTTGCGTTGTACATCAAATTGCAAACAATTCAAAGCAATTTATCAAAATAAAATAACAGAAGTGTCTATATTAATGCAAAAAAGAAGCAAACAATAACAAGACTTTGTATTCAAAGCAACAATATTCATTATTCAATCTTTGGCCATTACTATTAATATTTTACACCACCATTACCAGCTCACACTTTCCAAATATCTTTACACGGCTCTGCCATCCATCCATCTATGCCTTCCTTTTCCTATAGACTCTCATACCAACTTAAAGACATAAATAGTCCTTATGATAAAATAATAATGGCCTTTAATACATTGTGCACCACTGTTTATTTATGTTCTTTTTATAATTTTTGCAAGGATTTTACTTTTATGGAAAAGGTGCTTTTTATTTAACTTGAACTGTAAATTCTATGAACTTGATGTACGACTCTTACAGCTAGCTAAAATGCTTAAATGCCTGCTTAACAACCGAAAAAAAAGGATAAATTTTCCACAGCACAAAGCAAGCACAATTTGTAGACTAAAACAAACAAGCAAGTATGTACTATCTACATTTAAACATAAATATATATTATAATAAATTATTTAGATAATGCGTACACAAATAATAAATAATATTTATTTATGAATGAATACAAATGGTCAATAATGACTATGGGGTTATGACTAAAAATTCTATGAATCTTGTACGTATTATGAACATTAAATTCACCACCTTCACCCCACATCCCACACAGTCTTTGGCTTGTGTGGAAATATGGTTGAATATCTAAAATGATGTAAAATACCAATAAATTGATTAAATACTCAAGGTATATTATTGTGTAATCAAAAATGATGAACGATGTGGTAGATTGAATAAGCATTTCATGCGTACAAATGACGGCAAATAATAATAGATGAAGTCATGGTTGAATTCAGTTTTTGCTAATAGGGACTAAAATTTAAACTGAAATAATTAAACAATTACTACATAGAAATTACATCTGAATATAGAGAAACCTAATTTATTCTAATTTGTCAGATTGACCTTTACTTTATAACTGTTCGGTAGCTAGCTTTAGGTACGAAAACAAGTTAAAATTTCTATTAAGCATTCAGTTTATAACTGAATGATTACACTATACAAAAAAATCAATTTTTTCCAAAAATACAAGGTCCGACCAATAAATTTTGGTAGAGGAGACAAAAAAAAAGATACGTGTATCGGCGTTTTGAAAGTTTACATCTGAATTTCATTTGAGGTGGACAAAATTATGAAAATCGGTATCTTCAGAATTTGAAAAACGAAGTTTTTTCGGAAGCTGACAATCTGCTCTCCTCCAATACAAATGTGTTTTTCAATTGGACATTTTGTTTTCTCGACAGAAGCGCCAGAAGTTCAAAAAATGTTGAATCATATTTTCGTTAATTTTTTTTTTTTAGTATTTTACTGCTTTACTAAATTACATATATCTCAATTGTTTTACCATATAGAAATTCATACTTCATAACATATATAAACATTGATATAGGCTTTTATTAAGTGTAAATCTTATATTTATGGGCTTCTCCATTTTCCTGTTATAGTCCTTTAAACATGGGTCTCAAATATACTAATATTTTTTTTTCTAGGAATGTTATATAGCTTGCCCAAAAAAAAACTCCGTCGAAGCCCGTCCAATGACTGTATACATCATTTAAAGAAACTTCTAGGGAATGTCTGTAAAAAAATTGTAGCCACCAGCACCCGCACGAAATCCTTTTTTTAATTTTTACGGAATGGAATTTTTAGAAATATTTTTTTTTTTATATAACTATATATCTATATATATCTAGACCCTACTGTAACTTGAAATATAGTAAATAAAGATCTAGTTTCAATCTTTAGTTTCAGAAACACACGAAAACGCATTTTATTAATTATTATTATATATCTAGACCCTACTGTTACTTGAAAAAAGGTTTATATTGATTTTTTAAATATTTTTTTTTTGGAATCGGAGACACCAATTCTATATAAAAAGAGCGCCATATAGTTTTGTCCACCTAGATTTTGATTTGGAACCACAGTGGGGGGTAACATTTTTTCAGCTCTGGCACATTCTTATTGCTAATCGGCATAAGCCAAATTTGCTATCGAAGGTATATTAATAAAGATATCAGTGATTTTTAGATTAATTTGACCTATTTTTTTTTTCATGCTAAATTATTGGGGTACTTTAAAATTTAATACTTAATAAATGCGAAATTAACCCTAAACTCTCTTTTTTTGTGGCTTATTTCTGACTTTCTGGTTGAATTTTCCGTTTTGGTGTATTCAGAGACTTATAGTAAAATTTCACAGATAATATTTTTGCGGAACATTTTAACCCCTTAGTTATGGAACATGTAGGATTGCTGAGTACAATGATATCAATCATACCATGGTTGCACAGAATAAATTGTATAAACTCTGTCTTTATAAAATATGATCCGTTTGGATGGAGGGGACAATTCGCAATACGACATCGTCAAAGGGCTTTACAGGATATTATTGCTTAAGTTTACTTTCCTTGGACAAAAAATATATGTGGCAAATTTAAAGCAATTTGAACCTATTCCGGTTTAGTGGATGTACTGATGCAAATACAAGTTTGGTGTGCCGCAAAAGAAAATAAATGTAATATGGATCAACCATATAGAATTCATAGATCTACTTGTATCAGGATCACGGGTACTCTATGCGTTTGTCCCTCATAGGCTCAGTACTTTGTACCAAACTTCAGTAGAACTTTACTTAAAGGCTATATCGACATGTAGTGCGGCGAGACTATCTGCATTTGGATACTTTCCTAGCTCCAAAATCAAAACTATGACAACATAAGTGATCATATGGACTTTGATAGGATGTTCAATGTTCTTCATTCTTCAAAATGGGAATGGAAAGTTATCCTTTATAATAAATTAATATAACATAACACTATACACTGATGATGCATCATGATGGTTCTACGAAGTATAGGGCCTCTACATCATTCGCAAGTACTTTTATATTAGCTTCTTCCGCTGTTTTTGATGTCCTTAAGAAAGCTTCATTACCATGTGGTTTTTGGCACACCTCTTCCTCTAGAATGTGCCCGATCCATTTCCACATTCTTATTAAAAAAAAAAACTTGTAATTTTACTTTTTACCAATTTTTTGTCGAAGAGTGGTTAAAATATCTTAGACATTTTACATGAGCAGCAATTTATAATTTCAAGTGGAATCCGGTCAAAACCTGGCGATTTGTTGTTTTTTAGTTTACGAATAGCGGTTTCTATTTCATCCGTTAATGGAGGGCTGGTGTTAAGCTAAAATAATGTTGAAGCTTACATGTAATTGGATGGTCCAGGATATGGTGGTTTTCATAAAGTGCATCCCTCCATCGAATTGATTACTCATCTACGTTTGTTAGTAGAGTTCAATTCTTGGATTTGGTGGGGCGAACAGGTAGTTTATGTTTACATGTTAGTCTTCTCGTTATTTCATAAACAGTTTTAGTGTCGTTTTTGCTTGCGGTATTGTTAGCCTGGACCGCAAGTTCATCAGTAATTATCCGTTTGTCTCTTCTACAAACTCTGCTTACTTCCTTATTCTTTATTAAATATGTATTTTCTAGTTCAATGCTTTTTCTAAGCGACTTTTCATTGTTCTTCGATGTTTCCAAAGATCGTCTTTCATCGATTAAGGGCCAAGTTTGGGAGCTAAATATGCATTTTCTAGATCAATGCTCTTACTAAGCGACTTTTCATTGTTCTTTGATGTTGTCAAAGATCGTCTTTCTTCGATTAAGGGCTAAGTTTGGGAGCTCCTCCACTCCTTTCTTCACTGTGGGTGTTGCCTCAGTATTTGCTCACTCGTTTGTAAGATATTTTCTTTTATTTGATTTCAACGTTGTTTCACTCCATCATTTGATTGAATATCTGTTCTGTTGTAGATGGCTGAGTGTTTTTAAGTTTGATACATGAAACTTACGTGTCGACAACTGTTGATGGACGTTACGAATGGCACAGACTAACAGCGATCATATCCAATATCCGCGCTACGTTTTACTTTAACATCGCAGAAGTGAATTTGATTTTAAGTCCTCTTATTTGGAGACACCTATGTCGTGTTGTCGCTAAGTTTATGTTTAAATAGTGTTCCTCCTACTACGAGACCATGTTGGCTACATGTTTCTAAAAAAAGTTATCCGTGTTCGTTACACATGCCTACTCCATGTACATTGTACACCTTAGCATTAAAACCTCCCATACATATTAAAATGTCTCCTTTAGGTGTTTTTGAAAGGAATTTTCTAGCTCACTATAAAATTGTGACTTTATATCTACTGGCGTGGTTTCGGTAGGAGTCATCTTCGGTCTTCTACAATGAATTTAGGCTATAATAAAGCTATAATACGACATCCGGATAAAGCTTGTGTTTATCAGGCTGAAATATTGATAATCAGCGAGACATGCAAAGTTCTACACGAAATGAACATTCGTGGGAGCACGTTGTCATTGGCAGCAGTCATTCAGCAATTTAATTGAATACCACATATTTAACTTAGTCAGACAGTGTAAGAAAGAGCAGTTCAGGCCAGGACGAGTTTAAACTGATTATTTAAGGATCCTCTTTAAATGTCTCAGATGTATTACACACCTCAAGATCGCTTGGAGCTATTCATTTTTAACTTTTAACTTTATTGGAAACCTGTATATGACAGTTTGGGTTATTTTAATAGCATCTAGCATCTACTTCTACAATCTGCTTGAGTAGTGCGGTCATATCGATTCTAGTTTTATGCACATTTCTTAGCTGCTTCATCCATAATAATAAATAAGGTTTATATTTATTGTAAATTTTCTTAAACTGTTACATTGACTAAATAATGAGCATATCCTTTCAATACAATGACATCTGTTACCATTGACACAATTATTTTTGTAGACCTTTTCAAAAGTCCAAAGTCTCTTTTATTCCAAATACTTTGCATATTTCTCGTATACGAATGAAACAAAAAGTCCACAACGTAGGAAGTTCAAAAATATCTGCAATGTGTTAAATTGTATATAATTGACAATTTTGATATGAATACAATTGATGATGATATTTGATTTATTAATAATAGATACTTTGAGCTGGAAACCAAAGAAATAAGATGGACTTTCTTTCAAAAAGTATACTCTTTGTCTTTGTAACGAAAAATGTTGTATCTATATTTGAGTACATTTACATTTGTATGTATTAGACGAATGTTGCTGAACTATTCTATGTATGTATGTGCGTTTGAGAGTAAAATTCATTCATCGTTTATCATTGGCATAAAGTCGTACAATAAGGTCGTTCAATATATAAATGTAAACATTGATATATTGTATGGTTATTGAAGTCACTGCAATATGCCATTGTCTACAATGTCGGTATTAGGTTGGGTAGAAAAGAAATTTACAGTTTCTATTCCTAAAATAAAAATTCTTATGGATATTTATATAGCATGGATATCAGATAGCATGGATAGCTTTTCCTTACGCTATCTGACTAAGTTTGAAGAAGTGGTATACACATTAAATAACATAATTGCCGACAAAGATGACGATGCTCCACAAAGGTTCCGTTCGCTTCATGACATCACGATAATGCTAATCACATCCAGAAACATTTTCGAAACCAAACCAAATCTCCAGTTTACAACAATCCGCCATTGGAGAGGAGAGATTACTTTACCTTGGGGTATTCCACATCTAACTAATTTTGACTTTACGCTATTCCCAAGACTTACACCATGAACTCGCGATTTCAACATGGTCTATCCAAAAAGGACACCAATGATATGCTTAGAAAAAAACTGAAAAAAATAAGATATTGAATATTCGTCATCATGCTTTCGATTTCTCCAACATCTTCTCCAACAAAAACTCATGTGTGTAATACCATATTTGCTATTATTTTTGGTTGAATTGTTATGTTTTGTTTGTGTTTTTATGTTTTTGTACACAAAATTCGTGGTTGTATTTTCAATTTAAAATTAAAATAGATATTATTCGATTAATCGAATAATTTTAAACCCTGATTAATTATTTTCTCGGTTAACCGATTAAACCAGAAACCCAATTAATTGAATACCCTAGTAGCTTGACCATTTTCTGAAAAGGTCAGCTTTTCGGTTTTTCCCATAATAAAACTGTTACACCCCTTTCACACTAGGCAATTTAGTTGCGCAAGTATCTTGCCCAACAACAAAACGGTATGTAAATTTTTCTTCCCCTTAACCCGACAGTACCTCTGGCATCTACAAACACAAGAGACTTGCGCAAATAAATTGCCTAGCGTGAAAGGGGTCTAAGCGAGTATAAAATCATGTAAAAGCTGTTTCGGTTTCAAGGGTTTTCTTAAATAGTTTCTATGAAGTTACTTTCTTAAAAATTTAATCAAAAATAACCAAATTCATATGTGCAATTTTGTTGCGGGATTTTAAAGGATCAGGATCATAAATTACTTTTTAGCTAAACCAATACAAACCAACGTACACATAAGGCTACAACATCGCATACATAAGTATTTGAGTACATCCATATGTATGTAGTGAACAGTGAATATGTATGAACGAGTATCTTAAAGTGAGTGCGTAATTGTTTCATATTAACTTGTTTGACCAACATCGACTTCAAATACATGCACCGACACAAGACTAATGAGTATGTAGTAGAAACTGTATAGTACATATACAAACTAATATCCATAAACATAAGGATGGTCCCTTTATATGAAAACCAAAAAAGTTTTCAGTTCCCATAGAATTTTCCCATAGAATATAAATGTTTAGTTTG
This sequence comes from Calliphora vicina, assembly GCF_958450345.1. Lineage (NCBI taxonomy): Eukaryota > Metazoa > Arthropoda > Insecta > Diptera > Calliphoridae > Calliphora > Calliphora vicina. The sequence goes on along the minus strand of NC_088780.1, from coordinate 142,784,771 downwards.
TTTTGATCCATTCCTATTGCTAAGCTGGATCATAATGTTGTGGATGAGACTACGGAAAACTTGTTTTTTTTTTGGTTCCATAGAAATGAAGCCATTCTAATGTACATATAGGCATGTTTGTATCTGTAGCTCAACGCTACTGACTCAAATCTTATGTGCAAATTTTGACAGTTTTTGCATCATTTATCATTTATGAATGTTGTTTCTCGGTATTTAGCAAAAGAAAAAGTAATTTATGTATGTTTTGTTTCAAATTTGATTAAATCTTGAGTTGAGATATTCGTTGAACTTTTTTCTCTCTGGTTTTCTGTCAATTTTTATGATGATTGAATATTAAAGATTTCGAAAGATTTCAATGAAATTGTTTTCCCATGTTTAGTCTTAAACAGAATGTGACTTTTGTCGCTTTATTCAATATGAGTGATTTTTGTGTTCAAAGATATCATTTTAGTTAAGAGTAATGAGACGGAATAAAATTAAATAATTTATTTTGGTGAATTTTATGTGTGTATTTTTAATCTACTTAAGTATATTAAAGTTAGATTTGTATATATCGTTCATATCTAAAAAATCATAGATTAGAATAAATTATTTTTAAATATTTGAAGTGATTTTATTATTCTTTAAATGACTTAATTTCGCTTATTGGGAAAAATGAAACCTGATAGAGATATATAACAGAGACTTGTATGTTCCTCGATTGATTTTAAACTAAGTTTTTATTAAAATAACAACAACTCTCACTTCATAGTATATTTTACTTAATACAAGTAAGAGAGCTATATTCGGCTGTGACGAATCTTATATACCCTTCACCAAATTATACTTCAAAATACAAATATTAAATATTTTTAGGTAAACAAAATTTATTTTTTTTAATTTTTTGGTAAAATTTTTTTTTACAATTGTTATTCTAAATTTTTTTTAATTTAAATTTTTTTTTTAAATTTGAAGAAAAAAAATTTTGAAAGTAAATTTTAATTAGGCTTAAGTTAATTTTTAATAAAAAAATTCAGGTTAAAAAACATTTTTTCCGATTTTGACCCATTGTAGGTCCAACTTACTATGGTCTTATATACGTCGTTGCAAAGGTCTTTGAAATATCTATCATTAGATATCCATATTGTCTATATTAATGACATAGGTCAAAACTTGAGGTTGTCCTGGTTTTTTCTTCATATCTCAGCCATTTGTGGACTGATTTTGATGATTTTATATAGAAAACTTCTCGAAAGCATGTCTGAGAGAATTATTGAAGATTTGGATCCCGAAGATATCTGGGGTCTTCAGAAAATTGATTTCAACAGGTAGACAGACGGACATGGCTTAATCGACTCCGCTATCTTTAGGTATATATATATACTTTATAGGGTCGGAAAATTATATTGTGGAAATTACAAACGCAATGACAAACTTATATATACCCTTCTCACGAAGGTGAAGGGTATAAAAATTAGCAAAAGTTGTCCTACTCGGACTTTATTTTGTGAAGATATTTCGCAATGTGGGCTATTTTTAGTTGTGATATATCTTGTATATAAAGTTAAATTATGAGTATATTTTTAACTGGAAAATCCTCATAAAAACCATTCATACTTTATTGTTTAAATTATGCATTATTTTGAAATTGTGTGTTTTGAAACACAAAAAAGACATCTACTTACATTTGGCTAAAACTTTATACTTAACAATATGCTATATACTTTGTGCTTTAATAGTCTGGAGTCCAGACTCTAATTGATTTTAACAATATCCAGATATACAATATTAACCGCAATGGAGCACTTCTTATTTATGTTTGGCTAATGGAGATTATTCTGATAGAGTAATAGCAGCTCTATCAGAAATCATTATATTCAACACCTAATACATTATTCACACGACGGTCAATAAGATAGTGTTCAGTTAATTTATTTATTCATTCATCGAAAGTAGACTTGGGTTCAGATGTAGCAATTGTTGTCTAGCTCTTCTCGTAATCGATAAACATTCAGTCCGACGCACAGTGGCTCAGGCTCGTTTTTCATCGGCCAAAACTCTGTAACTTTTGAACCGATAGAGATATTTTAGAATTTTTTGATAGACAGATATTTCATTTAAATCGGTTCAGCAGTTGTTGAGAAATTTAAAGCTAAAGTTGAACTTTAAATTTTTTATAGCATTTAGTATGAAAATGCTTTTTTGGTTTTTTGCATCTGCTTTACTTATAAAAAAGTTATAAGCTGATAAAAACAAGTAAGAAAGTATGTTCGGTCAAGCCCGACCATACTATGCCCTACACTATAATATATTTTCGTGAATGATTTTCGGAAGAGGGCATTATATGGGAGCTATGACAAATTATGGACCGATCGCCATGAAATTAGGTCATGTGATTTATGTCCATATGAATGTTATTTCTATAGAATTTTATGTTTATACCAACATTTTTAAGATATTTATACTCGTAAAAGTGTTTATTTCTGTTGAATTTTATGTTTATTCCAGTATTTTTAAGAGATTTATGCTCGTTAAAGAGAGCTATAACTAATTATGGACTGATCATCAAATTAGGTGACATTAATTCAGTATATATAAAAATTATGTAGATCAAAATTTTTAGAGATACCTATATAAATTAACCATTTACAACCGATAAAGTCCAATTTCGGGAGAACATTTGTATGGGTGCTAGGGGAGATAATGGACCGATTTCAGCCAGTTTCAATAGGCTTCGTCCTCGGGCTTTGCGCCAGATAAAATAAAAATAGAAAACAATTTGGGAGTAGTTCATTCAAAAGAAAAAAAATGTTCAACAAACAGGTCAAAACAGGTCAACAAGTATATATATTAGAGTGACAATCAGTTGTATGGAAAAAATTTTTTGTTAAAATTTTGAAGAGTGCCGGGTGGAATATTGTGACACTATGCCTAAAAGTTAAGTGCTGAAAATTTGAGCCAAATCGGTCAACGATTTCTGGACGCGCATCGAGGTCAAAGTTCAGATATATGCAAAATTATACTATTTATATGGAATAAATAGGTGAAACTCGTTAAATTTCTGCATTGTTTTCTAGAAATGTATAGATTTATTTATATTAATGAATATTACATTAAAAAAATTTTTTTGGAAGTTAACCCTGCATCTCCTTTGGGTCAAAATGACCCAAAAACTGTATTATCGCCAAAATTGAGGAAAAATGCAAATTTTTCAGATATTTTAAAAATTTTGCTACTAAATAAATACTTTTGCAATTGAATGCAAAATAATCGAAATGTGTACGTAATTATCGTTGTAATGAGATATAAATGACAAAATTTGGTTAAAAAATGTTAAAGTTATTACAAATTCGCCAGACCATTAACGTGTTTCAGGCCACTTGAACAAAAAATTTAGGAAAAAAAATTAACATATTTCGAGAAAAATTAAAATAAAAGCTAATTTTTATTTAAAATATGTCCGTATTTACTTCTGTATGAGTTTTTGTCTTCGTAGGATACCGTTAACCTATTCGCAGGTATGGCCAAAAAAAATTATTTTTTTTAACGGCTGTTTCAAATCTCCATTTTCAAATTTTTAAAAATTTTGTTAAACAAATTTCAGATTTTTTTGATCATCACATTGGGATTTATTGAGATCAAAATAGGGAATAAAAATATGAACAAATTATGTCAATACCTCTTCCAGTTTTTCCGTACCTGGGATTTAAATTTTGCGATTTTCAAGAAAAACTATTTTTTTGTCCATATTTAGGCGAATGAGCCCAATTTCCTTAATGTTATAAATTTTAATTAAAACCTATTCATAATATTATAGTCCCTGTAATTTTAAATATGGTCTGAAAGTTTTACTAAAATCGGAAAACGATAACCTTAAATCGTGAAGGTCAAAGGTCAAATTTTTCAATATTTGGAATTTCTAAAGAAAAGATAGCGAAATGTTATATATTTTTGGGCCGATTTTAATGAGACTTGAGGAAAGTATAACTTAAAGTCCAGAATTTAAAATAACGGCACAAAAATGGAATTTAACTCTTAGCAGCACTTGGGGTCCAAATTACCCTCTACATTTAAAATCACGAAAAACACAGCCATTTTGACCCCAAGTGCTCTTAAAGGATTAAATCCATTTTTGCACTGTTGTTGTAAATGTTAGACCCCAATGTATATTTTGCTCAAGTTTCATTAAAATCGGCCCAAAAATATATAACATTTCGCTATCTTTTCTTTAGAAATTCCAAATATTGAAAAATTTGTCCTTTGACCTTCACGATTTAAGGTTATCGTTTTCCGATTTTAGTAAAACTTTCAGACCATATTTAAAATTACAAGGACTATAATATTATGAATAGGTTTTACTTAAAATTTATAACATTAAGGAAATTGGGCTCATTCTCCTAAATATGGACAAAAAAATAGTTTTTCTTGAAAATCGCAAAATTTAAATCACAGGTACGGAAAAACTGGAAGAGGTATTGACATAATTTTTTCATATTTTTATTCCATATTTTGATCTCAATAAATCCCAATATGATGATCAAAAAATTCTGAAATTTGTTTAACAAAATTTTTAAAAATTTGAAAATGGAGATTTGAAACAGCCGTTAAAAAAAATAATTTTTTTGGCCATACCTGCGAATAGGTTAACGGTATCCTACGAAGACAAAAACTCGTACACAAGTAAATACGGATATATTTTAAATAAAAAGTTGCTTTTATTTTAAATTTTCTCGAAATATGTTAATTTTTTTTCTAAATTTTATGTTCAAGTGGCCTGAAACACGTTAATGGTCTGGCGAATTTGTAATAACTTTAAAATTTTTTAACCAAATTTTGTCATTTATATCTCATTACAACGATAATTACGTACACATTTCGATTCTTTTGCATTCAATTGCAAAAGTATTTATTTAGTAGCAAAATTTTTAAAATATCTGAAAAATTTGCATTTTTCCCGAATTTTGGCGATAATACAGTTTTTGGGTCATTTTGACCCAAAGGAGATGCAGGGTTAACTTCCAAAAAATTTTTTTTAATGTAATATTCATTAATATAAATAAATCTATACATTTCTAGAAAACAATGCAGAAATTTAACGAGTTTCACCTATTTATTCCATATAAATAGTATAATTTTGCATATATCTGAACTTTGACCTCGATGCGCGTCCAGAAATCGTTGCCCGATTTGGCTCAAATTTTCAGCACTTAACATTTAGGCCTAGTGTCACAATATTCCACCCGGCACTCTTTGAAATCTAAGAAAAAAAAATCGGCTGTCACTCTAATATATATATGGGCTTAAAGAGAACACTTTGGCCTTTCTCGTGGTAGTAAAATTTTTTTAACCCCTTTTTACCCTAAGGAATTCTATTCCACTGAAATTAAAATTTGACTAAAATATAGAACCTGAGAAAAATAACACAGCAGGTTTAAACGGTACAGCGACACATCATACCAGTTCTTAAAGACTATTATCCGACCAATATAACGAAAAAAATCAACTAATTATCGATAATGTTTTGCGAGTAATGATAATTTACTTCTGATCAAATGTACAAAAATCACACTTTTTTATAAAATAACATAAAATATTTCAATTTATTTAAATTTTATAAAATTTTTTGGCTGCCTTATTTTCATTGGCATTAAAATGTTTGAAAGCGGAAGAATCGTAAAGGAGGATATAAGCTTTCAGAAAATGAAATTTGATCACTCTGTTATTTTTTTAATTTGAAAGCTTATAAAAACATGCCCGTTTATTGTAATAATTTTGGAAATTTGAATAGAATTTTATGTTTTTAATGAATAATAGCAAAAATAATTTTGAGTAAATAAATTTTACTATTTTTATACCCTCCACCACCATAAGTGGTGAATGAGGGTATATATAAGTTTGTCATTCCGTGTGTAACATTGAGAAATATTCATCTGAGACCCAACAAAGTATATATATTATTGATCCTTATGAAATTCTAAGTCGATTGGGCCATGTCCGTCTGTCTGTCCGTCTGTCAGTCTATGTAAAACACGCTCACGTCCAAAATACGCAAACAAACTTAGTAGAGTTACAAGAAAAATGTTTATTATTGTCCTAAGCAGTTTGGTATTGAAAATCAGCAAAATCGGTACAGTGGAACCAAAGTTATGAATGAAAATGTGGGACAACCTCAAAAAAAAATTGATAATTTTCACATACATATTTTTGGAAATTTTTTGTAAATATATTGCAGCTAATATCATAAAATTTTGCACTCGTCACTTTTATGATAAAAGAAGTAACTCTGGTGAAAATTATAAGAATCGGTCCATGATTTCTCCTAGCCCCCATACAAATTTCTTCCCGAAATATGGTTGTATGGTCTATAAATGCCTACAGAATAGGAATATCTACATGAAATTCAGCAAAAATAAGTTTCGTTGTAAAAGAAATTATATTACAAAATTGTTCGTGGATCGGCCCATATTTGACCATAGCCCCCATATAAAGTACACTTCCGAAAATCTCTTAAATAAGCATAAATGTCTTATGAATATCGCTATCAAGTTGAAATTCGACATGAATAATCCCCATATATACCAAAATCGCTGTACCTAATTCTATGAAGATCGGCCGATAATTGGTTATAGCTCCCATATAAGGACCACTTCCGAAAAACACAATAACCAACATAAATATCTAAAAAATATCAATATCAAAACAAAATTTCACACACATCCATAGTTTATATTTAGAAATCATACTACTGGATTTTGTGAATATCGGTCCATATTTGACCATAGCTCCCATATAAGGTCCACTTCCAAAAATCAGTTAAGTACTCATAAATCTCTTATAAATACATTTATCATGCTAAAATTCGACAAAAATTATACTCATATATATAGATATCACTGTACCAAATTTTATGCAGATTGGCCGATAATTGGTCATAGCTCCCCTATAAGGCCCATTTCCGAAAAAAGATATTAATCTTAAAAAGTATTAAAAACATATCGATATCAAAATGAAATTACGCACAGATCCAGTAATTTGAATCCAGTAATCATACTTCTGGATTTTGTGAATATCGGTCCATATTTAACCAAAGCTCCCATATAAGGTCCACTTCCGAAAATCACTAAAATCCTCATAAATTTCTTACAAATAAAGTTATCAGGTTGAAATTCGAAAAAGATTTATTCAGTATATACAAAAATGGATGCACCAAATTTTATGATGATAGGCCCATAATTGGTCATAGCCTCCATATAAGAACCACTTCAGGAAAACACATTAACCTGCACAAATATCCAAAAAAATCTGTTCTGAACCAAAATTTTACACCGATCAGTAATTTGTATCCAAGAATCGTACTACAAGATTTTTTAAATATTGGTCCATAATTCGGCATAGCTCCCATATAAGGTTCACTTTTGTTCATAGCGTTGTTTATATGAAATTCTACAAAAATAGCCCTCAAATAATAGGTCATAGCTTCCACATATTGAACCAAAATAGTACACAGATCAAATCATCTTACTGAATTTTGTGAATATCGGTCCATAATTGGCAACAGCTTCCATATAAATACATACAAATCACTTTAAACTATTTTATGACAATCGAATCATAATAGGTCATAGTCCCCATATAAATCCCACAACGCAAAATTTTTCTGTTTCTGTTTCTTCACTTGAGGTTAAGTATATAAATTGTTAAATTTCATACGTTCTAATAGGAATTTCAATTGTAAATTGCTGAATTAGATACAAATTTTTGTACATTTGAAATAAAATATCTTTTTAACAATTGTTATATTATTTCAGTTGTTATACCATCATATTTAGGTGGAGGGTATTTAAGATTCGGCACGGCCGAATATAGTACTCTTACTGGTTTATACTCTGTTTCTTTCTTGAGGTTAAAAGGGAAAAATGTTGATCCAAACGTATTAACTAATTATTAAGTATATAAATTGTTAAATTTCATACGTGCTAATAGGAATTTCAGTTATAAATTGCTGAATTAGAAAAAATTTGTTGTACATTTGAAATAAAATATCTTCTGCGTAAACTAGTCTTTCTAACAATTGTTATATTATTTCAGTTTTTATACCATCATATTTAGGTGGAGTGTATTTAAGATTCGGCACGGCCGAATATAATACTCTTACTTGTTATAATACCTGCTAACCTGTCACCGATTTTGAGCGGACGGGTAATAATTAAAAGGCAGATCAATTGCAATAAATATATTTATTATAATCTGTAAAGAGATTGGAAAAACTCCAATTAGAATTTTGTTAATAATCACTATTTTCTACCATTGCCTGAAGTAGTGTAAGGCACGGATCTAGCGGGGTAAACAAGGAAAAAAGGCATTTAAAAATTTTGACTTTGATTATTTTTTATGTCTAGGCGATTTGAGTTTTTGTCAACAAAATTTCTATATATTATGTGGAGTTTATTAGAAAAAAGAAGAAATATTGAGAAGAAAATGATTTAATTCTGAAAATTTTTACATCTACAACAAAGTTGTATTCAAAAGTAGAACTTTTTTTTTAAATTTTAACACAAGATCGTTTAGATGTATATGAATTTATTAATATTGTTGAAGCAGAACCTGAATAGCTAACATTTCTTTGCCAATATCTGTTCTTCATTAACTACAACATTACTTGGCTAAATATGTAGTACATATACTATATATAAGCACATTTAAATCTTGATATACATATTTCCGGCAAGTCGTTTACATCTCTAACACTCGACACGTGTTGTATCAAATGAACATTACCAAGATCATTTAGAAGAAAGTACAAGCAAAAACGAAATGTTTTTGTTTTTTTTTGTTTGCACATTTATTATAAGTTTAATTTGTTCATTACAACTTGTCTCTAACTTGTCTTCTCGGTAACCATTCAAATTGATAAACAACACTTGCAGGCACTTTTACGTAGTCAAGGTGCAAATAGAATGTAGTATCTACATCCTCGTGCTACATACTTAAATAGTGGATACATACAAACAAATTAACTTCCAGTGGTATCACTAGATACTAGGGTATCCAAATTGATTTGATTTTTCTTTTGTTCGAATAAAACGAATAAGAGATTTCAACTTATTCGTTGAAAAATAATTAAATTATTCGAACATTAATACTCGTATGTCTTGAACTAAAAGTGTAGATATTTTCAATTAATATCCGAAAAGTAAATTTCGTGGCATGCGGATAAGAATTGAATTTTTGGTGATTTTTTTAAAATTGTGTAGGCCCTTGGTGATCAAATTTGGTTTGACTCCCACTTCAATCACCATTTCAACTACGAACCTATGTAAAAACAAATCAACTCAGAAACACCTGAGCATTAAAAAAAGACAAATATACTTTTTATTTATATATTTATTCGATTAATCTTTATAAAATTTTTCGAATTATTCGTTATTCGAAAATGATGATTTTTAATTTTTTCGAATAATTATTAGTTAGAAATTGTTCGATTAATCGAATCATAATTATTCGAATGGATACCCTGCTAGATACACAAATACGTACAATGTCTTGGGTAGAAATTGTGTTTTGCATAAATATGCGTCATTAAGCATTAACACTATTTGTTTACGTCTTTTGTTTATCGTGGGACTTAATCAATAGTCAGGACATGGTGGTGTCACACTTCCTGTTGCTGGGACATGCTAGAAAAGCTTTGAATACCAATAGCTGTAAAATAATAATAATAAGAAAACGAAGAAATGTACGAATACAATTTGCCTACAATTATTTATATGGAATTGAAAACGGAATGTGCAAAAACTCTTGGTTAGATTGCAGCGGATGGATGGACGGAAGGACAGACGGAGGGAGTGAGTGAGTAAGTGAAGATAAGGTTTATAAAATATTTATAAGAAACCACAAAATCCAACAACAGCAGCAATAATAAAAACCTTTATAATACTAATAATAACAACAACAATGGCTACGACGACAACGATTACAAAATTAATGGCAATTTAGAATTTTACCAATCTATAATTACAATCGCACCTTTCACACAATCCACACAAACAATGAATGGAAATTAATGCTGGTTTTTCGCTTACGGCTATTGAGGACGAGCGGTGGTTTTATTAAGACGGAGCTGAGTGGAAAACTGAACAGCCAAGGAAACCAAGCACTTGAATGTATTCATCGAGTTTTCCTTTTAACAAATAGGAACAATAATGGTGACATTGATTATGCTACACTACGAGTATCACATTAAATATACAAATACTCTGTTTATGTCTTATTAGAATTGCATGAGTTTGTTTGAAAGTTTGTGTGTTAATGTGATTTCTGGTATGTTTTTAATGAGTTGTCAAAGATCAGTTTCTTTAGAGAGCTATTGAAGGAGCTCTTGCTTCAATAGCTCTCTGCTTAAAGCCAGCTGCTTAAACTAATTCGGGTACGCTGAATTCAGTGGTGCTAACCGTTTTTTTAGGTTAGCTCGTATTTTCGAGATATACCGTTATTTCGAAAATGGAGGAGGTTGCACAACATATATTAGCGCAACTCAAAAACGGTTTAGTTTATTGAATAAACTGAAAAAACCGAAATTCCCCAACGAAATTACCTTCAAGCTAATCTTAACATGTTTATAATATTCGCAGTCGTTTTAGAAATATAATTTTTTTTTGGCAAAAAAAATAATTTTTTAGAAAAATTTTGAAGTTTTTGGTTTTTAAAACGGCATTAAAAATTGAAAAATGCATATACGCTCTTAATTTTTTTTTACACATTTAGAAGTTCCAAATAAAACAAGCTCTAAATAAATAAAATCTGTCCACAACTTTTCATTTTATTCACAAATATCCCCTAATATTTTATCAAAATACATAACTCGTAGTAAGTAGCTACATCGTGCAGTGCACAGTGATAGAGAAAAAAAGAGGAAATAAATCTAAACCCTTAGTCCTAGTTGAAAGAAATTTGACACGCGCAAAGAAGAAGTATTGTCGAGTTTAAGGTTTGAATTTAGACCACATGAGTCCACCAGAGGTGCGGCCAGGGGTCCCCAAAGTAGGACTCGGGTATGATCAATTTTTAAAACGATCCTATTTCTTCGTTTGTGTTTCAATTTCAAAAAGCTTACACATATAGTATCTCCTCATCGAGCACTACAAAAAACCTTGTCGTGGATATCAACTATTTCTTACAGCTTAGGAGATATTCGCATTTGAAAATTAAATTATCAACATTTTTACCCACCATACTCCAGTTTTTTGATAACAGCGGGTCCAAATATTTCCCGATTTGCTCCTTTTTTCTTTTATTGGACTAACTACAAGCATTGGACTAACTACAATTGTATATGTCAAACAAAAAAATAATTGTTTACAAATCGTGACTGACTCCAAAGTTATATGTATTTGAATTTAAAAATTAAGAGCGTATACGCATTTTCCAATTTTTAATGCCGTTTTAAAAACCAAAAATTTCGAAAATTTTCTAAAAAAAAATTTATATTTGTAAAATAACTGCGAAGATTAAAAACATGTCAAGATTTGCTTAAAGGTAATTTTGTTGCGGAATTTCGGTTTTTTCAGTTTGTTCAATAAAATAAACCGTTTTTGAGTTACGCGAATATATGTTGCGCAACCTCTCCATTTTCGAAAAAACGGTTAGCATCACTGAATTCAGCGTAGCCGAATTAGTTTAAGCCGCTGGGTACCCCGCTTGACAGTTTTTTCAACTAGCACAGTGTTATCATTTGTCTTGGAATACATTCACCCTGTGGCTTCTTTACGATAGCTTAAAGCCGATATTCATTGCAACAACAAACAAGTTACTCTAGGTGTTCTGCCAATACTCTTTCGGATTAAAACAAAGTTTTGAAGAATTTTTCAGCATCTGGAAATCGCTTCCCATTACCAGATAGTGATCTGAAGAGTAATCTGTAACGCGTTTGGTTCGTACATCACGAAGACTTTTCGCTTTGACTAAATTATAGGGATATGATCGAACTGCTTCTCAGTGAAATTATCTGGTGATACATTGGCCATCTTATGACAAATTATCTGTAGAAATCCTCAAAACTTTTTGTGATTGCATAGCACTGAACAAATGTCAGATTCCTAGTTCGGGTGCGACATCTTTAAGTAATTATTCTGTGCCTATATGGTCCCCAATGGATGCATTACTCTATGAAAATTGTTGCAAAATTCAACAAGAGCTAGCAAAATCATTGGGAGCAGTAATCAAAATGTTTGCGTGCAGCAGGATTCATCCAAAAGTAGGGAAATTGGGTACCATACGAATTTATGCCGAGGGACCTTGAAAGACGATATTGCATGTCCGAAATGATGCTATAAAAGAAAATAATTAACGCTATAAATGAAAAGAAATTTTTGCACCGAATCATTTCTATCGATGAAAAATGGATCCATTACGATAATCTGAAACGTAAGAGATCGTATGTGAAGCCCAGCCATCCAGACGAATCGACACCAAAGTCAAATATCTATTGTCAAATATCCATCTATTATCAGCTGCTGAAATCTGACCAGACCATTACAGGGAACAAGTACCGAAACTGATTCGTTTGAAGCTGACAAGGCATGACACCGTAATATTCTAATATGACAACGCTCGGCTACATGTTGCAATACAAGTAAAAATTATTTAGAATGAAGTGGTTGGGAACTTTTGCCTCAATTGCTTTATATATCAGAACTAACAATTTAAAAAAATCCCGCATTTTTAGGTCTACACCCATTATATTGCATTGTCATCAGGTTCAGATCTAGATATTATGTTTACAGCTTTAAACATTTTTCGAATTTGATTTCGAATTTTCATCGTCAAATACAAAAACTATTTTTTATTTGAATTTTTCTTCTACATTAATTTTTTTTTATTTATAAAAAATTAAATACTCGAAGAATTTAATTAAAATAAATCCACGTTATCTGATTTTGTTCAAATTTTCGAAGATTTCGAAATTTTTAGATGACGGAGAAGAATTTTAGACCATGATTAAGAAAATCGAAAAAGTGCCATTCTAGTGGGCTTATATAGAAAATATGTTAATTGTATTCCACAAATGGCTCACTTTAAAATTTCAATCAGTAGACTTTGTGACTAATATTGAAATGTGCTATAAAGAACATAACCCTCATCTTTTTATGGTAAATGCTAAAAATGATTGCTTTCTCCAAGAAGCCATTAAATCAATGCATACCTTTCACACTCTGTAGCCCCATAAATATTTTCGCAAATGCCAGCAGCTTTTGCCAACACTCACACACACACACTCCTCAACTCTAACAATACTCGCGTAAATTGTTGGTGAGGACATGAATATTTGAATTATGATTGTGGTTAAAGAGTAATTTGTCTTTTCTAAACAAAAGACCACAGACAAAGTATTAATATTATGGTGGTATAAATTACAATAACACAGAGTTTTAGTGTGGGCCCAAAAACAAACAAAAAAAAAACACAAATGTTAAGAAAACACAAATCAAATAGTTTAGAAGTAAGTAAAAACAAACAAAAAAAAAAAAAAAAAAGGAAAAACACAATTCATAGATACTTAGAGCCACTGGAAAGGGGTGTGGGTGCTAGATTTTTACGTTAGCAGGTTTACACACAATAAAAGTCGTACACACAAACATACATATATTTTTTATTTAAACACTAACACAATAACACTTATACTTCTTACACGTTTCCCTGGAGGACCATTATAACAAGGTAATGGACTCGAGTGCAGAGAGACTATTGTTTATCATTTTGTAAATACTTTTTTAAGACAACACGTAAGAATTATGGCACGTTACTACAGCAAAAACAACAACAAAGCTACATATAAATTAAATAAATATCGAAATGTTCATAAATTTAGCTAAATAAATAAAAATGAAAATTCCTAATATAATAAAAACGAATACATAGATAAATTTCAAAGAATATCAGTAAGTTTTAGTCAAAGAAATGATGGCTAGAGGTTGTAGTTTAAGGATGTCTCTTCGAAAATAGTTATATAAATGTGTATATTAGGTTGTATTTATATAAAACCGAAATTGAAAATATTCAAAAACCCGGCTTTTTTGTTGTTTTGCTAAAACCTGTTAACCGAAATTAAAAAAGAATTATTTTAGAAATTTCAATACATGTTCAAAACATAAACTCATAAACTGAAAAACCCTACTCAAGTCATATTTATGGAAAGAAGATAATGATTTATTCAATTCAATTCCACGAAATTTAGTAGTAACATTTAGCCTAAACTCCTTGAATTATATGGAATTTCAATACATCAGAGCCCTAATAATAATTTTTGATATTGCGTGTATGTATGACTTAAAAATGCTGGATTTTTTTCAAATATTTAGCTTATATTTTGAAAGATTTGTACAATACACTCAGGTCTCGTTTTATGCGTATTAAAATTTATGCGATTTTTAAATCAACGATTTTTTTTAGAATTTTAACAGATTTTAAAATTTTATATGTTTTTTTTTTAAATTCTAGTGATGAAAATGATATTTTACAATATGATTATATCATCTAGTGATGAAAGTGACGTTGAACTAATTCCAAAACGATGCCGACAATGATTCAGTGATTCAGATTAATCATACATATTTACAGAATTTCCTTAAAAAATTTTTTAGCTAATTTTTTGGATCATTTTCTGTTTTTCTGTAATTAATGAATTAATATTATGTTTTTGTTTATTTTTTTTAAACGTATTTTGTTTTTCTGTTTAAGAAAATGAAATAAATATATTTTTGTTGATTTTTTTTATGCGATTTTGTTTTGGTTTTTTAATTAAAATTTGAATTTATGCAGTTTTTCAGAATTTTGGAACGAATCATTAGTTTTTATATGAAGCTAGAGTATCGTTTTATGCGAATTCAATTTATGCGATTTTTTTTGGAGCGCATCTATCGCATAAAACGAGACTTGAGTGTATAAATATATTAAAAGTATTGGGCATTGTTAGCTATGACCTCTTCCCATCTTTCTGGCAAGATATGGTTTCCGAACCAAAAGAACTGCTCAACTTTTGAGGCCAAGAACGAATGAAGCCAATATCGTATACTCTGTTCCACAGTGAAGAGTATCCCAAAGAGAGCGTTATACATCGATCGAAAGAAATAGTTCGATTCTAAATACTTTTTGCAAAATGTGGCCTAGCGTTGTCATGCTGAAATATTACGATTCATGCCTGGCTGCATATTCGAGTCGTTTTCCGGCCAGAGCTCACTTCAAACGAATCAGTTGCGTTTGGTATAGACTGGACCCGTTTTCTCCCACCATATACAGAGAATTACCTTAGCGCTGAGGACATTTGACTTTGGAGTCCATTCTGCTGGTTAGCTGGGCTGAAAATTTGAGTATCGATTTTTGACAAGAAAATTAATTTTTTAAAGATATGTTTCTGTAATGCACAAATCGGAAATTTCCCATTTTATGTTAAACTAGCTGACCCGACAGACGTTGTCATGTCCAAGTTAAAAAAGCTTTGTGAATTTGTGAGAAGCGGTTTGAAAAGGGTAAAAATAGTTAAAAAGAAAAATAAAAGTAGAATAAAATATATATAGAAGCGCTACTGAGAGACAAAGAACCTAAGTTTGTTGTCAAAAACCTAAGTCTTGCAACAACAGAATACACATAAATCAATGTACATATTTTGAGTTGAGCGAATTTAGATATTTTGAGTTTTTATATAAAAAATCGATTTTTAGTCAGAAATATGAGTGATCACAGATCAAGCTCCTTTTCTTGATTAAATGCTTATTGGCCAAGTTATTAGCGAATTTAGATATTTTGAGTTTTTATATAAAAAATATATTATTGCTCAGAAATATGAGTGATCACAGATCGAGCTCCTTTTGTTGATTAAACGCTTATTGGCCAAGTTATTATCGATTTAAGCTATTGTGATCTAATTTTGGTCTGAAATATGATTGATCTAAGACCGATGTATTTTGCAGATGTATTTGAGTATTAGATATTTTGAGTTTTTATATAAAAAATATATTTTTTCTCAGAAATATGAGTGATCACAGATCGAGCTCCTTTTGTTGATTAAACGCTTATTGGCCAAGTTATTAGCGAATTTAGATATTTTGAGTTTTTATATAAAAAATCGATTTTTGGTCAGAAATATGAGTGATCACATATCGAGCTCCTTTAGATATTTTGAGTTTTTATATAAAAAAATTAAACGCTTATTGGCCAAGTTATTATCGATTTAAGCTATTGTGATCGAATTTTGGTCTGAAATATGATTGATCTAAGATCGATGTATTTTGCAGATGTATTTGAGTATTAGATATTTTGAGTTTTTATATAAAAAATATATTTTTACTCAGAAATATGAGTGATCACAGATCGAGCTCCTTTTCTTGATTAAACGCTTATTGGCCAAGTTATTAGCGAATTTAGATATTTTGAGTTTTTATATAAAAAATCGATTTTTGGTCAGAAATATGAGTGATCACATATCGAGCTCCTTTTGTTGATTAAACGCTTATTGGCCAAGTTATTAGCGAATTTAGATATTTTGAGTTTTTATATAAAAAATCGATTTTTAGTCAGAAATGTGAGTGATCACAGATCAAGCTCCTTTTCTTGATTAAATGCTTATTGGCCAAGTTATCAGCGAATTTAGATATTTTGAGTTTTTATATAAAAACTATATTTTTGCTCAGAAATATGAGTGATCACAGATCAAGCTCCTTTTCTTGATTAAATGCTTATTGGCCAAGTTATTGGCGAATTTATATTTTTGCTCAGAAATATGAGTGATCACAGATCGAGCTCCTTTTCTTGATTAAACGCTTATTGGCCAAGTTATTAGCGAATTTAGATATTTTGAGTATGATTATTTGACGAGAGAATTCACGATTATAGCTGGTGTTTCACATGGAAGTGTACTAGGACCTTCGTTATATTTGATTTACACCTCTGACTTGCCTACGTGCGATAAATTGACAATTTCTACATTTGCTGATGATACCGCCACTATTAGCTCACACGAAAACCCACTCATAGCATCCAGTCAACTACAAAATCTCGTACGTGTGGAGACATGGTTGATAAACTGGCAAATAAAGGTAAATTTTGTGGCCTTGAGGCTCCGCCCAAATTCAAAAATTTAACTCAAGTACACCACCTCTATAAGCGTGAGAAAGTTTTAATCAAATCGGGCTATCGGTTTAGAAGTTACAGATTTAACACATCTAAATATTCATCGCAGACCCACAAACGTATGTATATTTTGGTTCCTCATAAGATTCTAAGACGTTCCCTGTTGATAAGGTTTGTTTGGTATTGAACAAATGTCCCCCCGGAATACTGTGTGAGCAGACATACAAGGTTCCCCTCAGAAGATGACTAGAACACTCATATTTGTCTTATAATAATTAATATCGTGATTAAATTGGACATACACAAGTTTTATATGAATCAAAATCGTTCTACCAGCTTTTCTGAGGATCGGTTCATAATTGACTCTACTCCCCATTATAACCCCTACATATGAAAAATATGTATGTATACCCACATATTGATGGTGGTTATACAAGATTCGGCACAGCCGTATTTAACACTCTTACTTGTTTTTGTATTTAAAACGTATCTAACGCGCATTTTTAGCCAATGAACAATGCGTATAATTTTACAAACCGCAATGTTGACTTAACGCATACAGAAACGCATGAATGTTTTAGAGTCATGTGTTAATGTTCGAAAATTCGGACACGGTATGTGAAATGAAACCATACATTCAGGATGTGGTAAATGTTGCATTTCAGCAACAATACAATAGCTGAAATTAAGGTTTCATTTAAAGTAGAGTGATGAATGACAATGCTTTCAATAATAGATTTTTTAATTGCAAACAAAGAAAACGTGTTTTAAATTAGTTTGAAGGGGATAATTCTAACATGAGAATATTTAAATAATTGCTGTTATATGGAAGACTAAAAACCGAATAAACAACCTTGAGAGAAACTAAATTTTTGTTTAGAAAATTTATGTATAAATGATTCTAGGCAACTAATTGGCCTATTAAATCGTTAATTTATTCACCTACTTAATCCATTATGATTCTTATCCAACCATTTCATTGACTCTAACACTCTTCATTACATAATACATTCCCCCCAATATACAAACCTCAATGTAGCACTTACTCTACCTCACAATTTAATTGAATGGAAAACGAGAAAAAAAAATAAATATACAGCATATTTCCCCCTTTTGCTATTATGCCAAAAAATTGCTTATCAATGTGCCAAAAACCGCGATACTCACCATTACCAATTGCAATTTGACTTTGGAATTGTATCTTTAAGTGGATAATGGCTTAGAACACTGTACAACACACATATCGATAAATATTGAGTTGCTCTTGTATGCATTAACTGTAGATATCGATATGTAATCGTATAATTTTAACTTGGCCATGGATAATGCCAAAAACTGTAACTGTAACTGCCACTAGCATACACACATGCAGAAATATCCTTCATATGGACACATTTCTATATATGAATGTATGTTCGTGTCTATAAATAGCTGAATATATTTGCATAAAGGTGGTCCCTATTTTGCACTATTTATATCCATCATCAAAAAATATATTGATTTTGTCATTCCGTTTGTAACCCATTGAAAACCCCTATTGAAGAAACCGAAAACCGGTTGCTAAAAAATGTCGAAGAATCGATCACCCTATTAAATACTCATACATCTCTTACATGTATACTATACATGTAAGAGACCACTTCCCGTTCATCCATATTTAAGTGTTATACACCAAAATTATTGGTTTTTAGAGTAGATTAAGAAAATCGATGTTCATGAAGGAATTTCGAAAAAAAAATAAAAGTGAGGCGGTCTAATGTATAGTTTGCAGGTTGAACTTCGACATAAATAATTGTGCTTTTCGGAAGTGGTCCTTATATGGGACCTATGATTAAATATCGACCGATCCTCATAAAAATAAGTGCTATGATTCTTGGCTTAAAAAACATTTATTATGATATTTATAAGAGACTTATGCATATTTAAGTGATTTTTGGAAGTGGACCTAATATGGGACTATGATCAATTATGGACCGATATACACAAAATCCAGCAGTTTGATTTTTGCATACATATTACTTATCTGTGTAAAATTGTGTTTCGAAATCGATATTTGTAAGATATTGTTACGAAATTGTACTGAATTCAAATATAACGATTTTAAGGGCTGATTTAAAAGTAGCATAATGCTTTCAAATAACATTGCTGTAATAGCAAACTGTAACATATCTGTGAGCATTATTAAATAAAAGTTCCCCATTGATCGTAAGTTGGCAACGCTGTTTGAATTCGAATATTCAGTTAAGGAACATTGTAGAAAGTACACCACAGATGTATTATTAAGATCTAGAATATTCGAACTTTGACAGTAAAGAGCAATCTAGAGAGCAGATGGCAGTGTTATAAATAGTGGTAGAGGTTGCAGTCGTGAGTCAGTTTATCAGAGACGCTTTTCGAATAAACATCAACTGAGTGCCTTAACCTTCGCTTTACCAAAGGTTTTTTATGTACATGGTTTACAAATACCCACCCGGGTGACACTAGAGAGCAGATGGCAGTGTTATAAATAGTGGCAGAGGTTGCAGTCGTGAGTCAGTTTATCAGAGACGCTTTTCGAATAAACATCAACTTAGTGCCTTAAATAGTGTTGTGTTTTTCAAGTAAATTCGTGTAAATTATAAATTGTGTCTGTATTTCTGCGAATTTATAAACGTGTATAAAAAACATTGAGTGACTATTTAATTTTGTGGTTATTGTAAATTTTAAATAAAGAGATGTTACAATTTTCAAACTACTAAACGGCTTTTATTTGCAATCAAAAGTATCCGGTTTATTTAAAGGAAATAAACAAGCGTTTTGAAAAGGTTAAAACGTAACAATATTTATGTAGGTTATAACCACCATTATGATTAGGTTATGGCCACCATTAAAGCTAAGAAACTGAACAAACGTAAGTTAATTCGAAAGCGCCTCAGCTCCAACCTTCTAAAATTTCGTAATAATATCTCCTACATTTCCTGAGATACCGAGTTATTAAAAAAACGTTCTAATCCACAAATTACTACCTTTTCGAAATTTAAAATTACATAATCGTAAATAATCAAACCAAAGCAACAATTAGTTAATCCTCAGTTAGCATTTATTAGAATTGAAATTTGTTTTCATTTTTTTAAATTTTGTTATAAAATCTTTAAATGTAAAATTTTTGACTTGAAGTTATATTTGAGAAGAACAAAAGGTACTTTTATGCATTTTTTCATAAATTGTTTTTTTTTGGTATTTTTATAATATTTGGGTTGAAATCTTGTAGAAACAATCAAGTTAGCAAAATTTTTTTAATTTTTTTTACTAAGTTAAAGGGTTTTAAAAAAATGTTTGCTTAAAAAGCCGTAGAACACTAGTATAAAACGACAAAAATAATATATTTAATTTCAATAAGTAATTAGTTTATATATTAGATCAGGATTAAAAACATTAATTTAAAATATTATCGTTTTGTTTTTATCAAAACGTACTTTTTTTTCTTCATTTTTTAACAAAAGGTTCCGATATTAAAATGGTTTTAAATAAAACATCCTTAACATTTAATGTGGTGACTTATGACAGTTAGATGTATGTATCTATTGATAAGTAAGAAACTTGTTACCATTTCCAGGTTAATGCAGTTTTTTAAGGGGGCGAAATAAATAAAACTCTTTTTCCGAAAAATTTGAAATGAGGAAAAAAGTACCTTTTGTTCTGCGGCTCCTCAATTCAACATTTGTTTTATAGATAACAGAGAAGAATAACAACCTTGGGAGCATTCAAAATTCGAAAAGGGCTAAAAATAGGGGCCACCCTATTATGCATCTCTATGTCTGGTCAAATACACACATACTTAAATAAGCATGTATGCGATCGAGTGTTCTAAAACTATAGTTGTCTAACGTTAATGAAAGGAATATTAAACATAAGTGTGTGTGTGTTAATGCACTACGTTTGTGTGCTACCATACACATAGATACAAATTGATGGTGCATATGAGTGTGTGTGTGGGGGGTGGGGGAGTGTGCGTGCTTATAAATGAAAGTATGTTTGTGTAGTTAGATTAGTAAGTGGATGTTTGGTGTTACCTTTACCTTAATGATGTAGAAGTTTAAAACTGTAATTGTTAATCGATCGATAAGTTAAAATTTTGACTTGTTCATGATTTTTTTATATTGTTACGAAATTGTACTTGAATTCAAATATAACGATTTTAACGGCCGATTTAAAGTTGCATAATGCTATTTGAAAGCAGTGCCTCTCAAACTGTAACATATCTGTGGGCATTATTAACATTAAATAAAAGCTTTGAGTTGATCATTGATCGTAAGTATGGCAACGCTGAATGCTTGCTGCTACACGTATATTCGAATTCGAATATACGAGCTTTGACAGTTAAAGAACATTGTAGAAAGTTCACCAGAGATGCCGTGTATATTCGAAAGCTCTAGGCTTCGAATATACGAGCTTTGACAGTTAAAGAACAATCTAGTGGCAGAGGTTGCAGTCGTGAGAATGAGTTTATCAGATACGCTTTTCGAATAAACATCAACTGAGTGCCTGAGAGTGTTCTGTATTTTCCAGTGAATTCTTGTACATTATAAAGTGTGTCTGTACTTCTGCGAATTTATAAACGTGTATAAAAAAACACTAAGCGACTATTTAATTCTGTTGTTGTACATTTTAAATAAATAAAGAGTTGTTACAATTTTTAAACTACTAAACGGCTTTTATTTGCAATCTAAAGTAGGAAAAGGATATAAACCAACGTTTTGAAAAGGTTAAAACGTAACAATATTTTGTGGTTGTTCTTAAAATATATATTATTTATCTAATTGATTATATAAGATTTGTCATACGATCTCAAATGCCTGGCATATAAAGATTCATCAAATCTTTATATCGCATACACCTCTGCTGAAAAGAAATCTCTCGTATTTATTTAAAATAAATCATTATTTAAATTATTTGTCACATTCTCTTAGGGCAAAATTCAAACTCATATATGGGGGATTTCATGTCAAGTCATGTCCGATTTCAATTCAGACACATTAGGTATATATGAACCATAGAGCAATACACCGGCAAGATATTTGTATGGATGCTAGGAGAAATCCTGGACCGATTCTTAACATTTTCAACAAATCTTGTCCTATTGTTATTAGAAAAATGTACAATTCATTATGTCCTTCCTAACTTAAAATTTAAATCAAAGTGTTTGTGAGTTATTATCGAATTTTTTTTATGAAATATAACTCCGTTCATCCGGAATGTCCAACTCTTCGCATAAATCAAGCTAAATTTGACCGATGGATTTGATGGCCTCTGTGGGCTTATTCAAATAAACATCCGACTTAAGAAAATCCGAAGAAAAAAAGGTGTGAAATCGAACGATCTTCTTGGTG
Organism: Calliphora vicina; assembly: GCF_958450345.1. Lineage (NCBI taxonomy): Eukaryota > Metazoa > Arthropoda > Insecta > Diptera > Calliphoridae > Calliphora > Calliphora vicina. The sequence goes on along the minus strand of NC_088780.1, from coordinate 142,762,299 downwards.
TCCAATTCATATCACCACCTCCTGAGATGAGAATGCCCAATGTGGTATGAGCTGTGTATCACGTAGCGCCATTTAAAACCGTAATATAAATTTTACGATTAACATATGTAATTTATTAAGATTTCTTCATATATTATCCTTCAAATTTAAAAGATACTGCACTCCGGATTACAATGATACATTGAATTAACAATTTACACATCTAGATTACTTGGAATATTGACTAGTCTTTGAGGTACGAAAGTCATATAGGTGTCAAAAGTATATACATAAATTTGAGTCAGTAAAATAACTAGACATAAGAGAATAATAATCTCTAAAATAAATACATACACTGTCACCATCTAAACTGAAATAATGAAATATAATTATGAAAGTTTCTGTTGTCAGCCTAGTCGCAGTTTTAGCTCAATTTTGTTGTATTCAAATCTACTTATCTAAATAGCAGTATTTATCCTTAGGGATGCCAAATATTTACAATATCTAAAACTTGTCACTTCAAATACAATTGCTTGATCATGAGACCATTGATGGAATCTATTTATCTAAGCTCAATAATGTTATTTACCCTTGGCTATTGACTGTGTTTTAAGATTTTGAAAATGAACGTATGTACATATATAAATGTCATTTATTGTCATTAATTGTGTAGTGTTTATCATGCTCTTAAACGTTAAAATCCTAAGTGTATTGAAATTCATACGTTCGACAAACAAATATTCAAGGTTTTACTTACGTACTTGAAGAATGAATACCCAAAGGAATCTAATAATAAACCTAAACGACTTAGTTGTTGTTGTTATTGCAGATGTTGGAACATTTGAAGAAGGTGGTTTAGTACTAGACAAACATATGTACATACATATGTGTGGCTTTATATGCACCCACTGAAGGGCTCTGTGATTGTACATTTTTATTGTTTTTTTTTTTATTTTTAATATTATTACTATTTTTGTTGCCATTTAATAGCATTAGAGTTAGTTTAAATGACAGTAGTTATGTTACACTGAACGAAATATATTTATAAAATTCAGAACATCATTGATCGTTGTCTATATGTGGGGTTTGTGACTCCTAAAATAACAAAAATCCTAAAATGAACCTTAATTTATATAAGAAGTTCGGGATTTATGAATCCCGTATTTTTTTCACATATCCAGTGATTTTCAGGATAGGGATTCCCTACTTGCTATCCAGAATATGTATCTTATCAATATGTCAGTTTTTCCTTTAAGTCATTAAAAATAAAGGTTTGAATTAGGGTTCCTAATTTCCAGGACTTTTTTATTTCTCGGGAGGAAATTAAAAAATCGTTTCATTCCCGGGAATTCCCGATAATTTTTTAACACTAAATTAAACCAAAAGCCAGAAAATTTTTTTCGAATAAATTGACTTATAATTTTACCAGGGTTTAAAAGAAGTATAAAATAACTATATCTGGTTGTTGGTCCAGCCTTTATAAGGGTTTCTAATTTAATAGAGGCATTTGATAGGTATTGTCACAGTCGTAGTTTTAATCAGTATGAAATCAATAAATTCTTTGTTTAATTAAAAAACTTAAGAATTTCGACCATGCTAAATCTATAAAACATGCATCATTTTTCAAATCTAATTCTAGATAAAGAAATTTGAATCACTATTATTGTTATTATTTTTTTCTAAATATGAATAATGATCATTGAATATCCCTAAAATTTGTAATGTTAGGCATCTTAATAATTCGTTTAACCCCCAGTAACACGAATTCTGGTTATGTGTTAACTAATTGTTATACTGACAGTTTTCATACAAAAATAATTTTAACCGACAGTATGACTATTAGTTAGCACCTAACCAGACTTCGTGATAATGGGGGTAAGAGTATAAACTTTAAATTTGATTCATTCTTAATAACCAAATTTTTCTGCTGTGGCTTGAGTTAAGTGAAAAAAATTCGGTTATTTCATCAGTAATACTTCTTTGCCAACTGACTATCTGTTGCTAGAACCAAAAAAAAACTTATGGATCCATCGACATAATAAAATAATTCAATTAGCAACAAATTTGGCCACCGAAAAGTATCTGAATATTGTAACATTTAGAATAAAACTTATACAGGAATTCCCGACAAAAGTTTCCCGAAAATTAACAAAAAAATATTCCCGGGAATTCCCGGGAAATTTTTCCCGCGTAGGAACCCTAGTTTGAATACTAATCAAAAATTGCTCTGTTCGTTTACAAAGTTTTACAAATGTTACTAGTTTTGCTAAAAAAATCCGTTTGTTTACTTTTAAATTGTTAAAAATAGTAAGCATATTAAGAAAAAAGGTTTGAAAATTTAATATTTTTTTGCTAAAATCAAATTGCCAGCAATTTTTCTTAGTGTAGTTTTTTGACTATTAAGGGATATAGAATAAATACATAGAACGGAAGCAATGAGAAATGTCAATGAAAAAAATAAAACCAAATTACTCTCTTCTCACACATATTGGTGATACAATAACAAAAAACACGGCAATACATTCTCATGAATTAGGTTTTTGACAACATGGCTCAGGTTTTTGGCTCTCAGTTACCAATCTAGTTGTAATCTAGAAGGGGTATATCCTTTTCATATACATATGTAGTATATGCAATATGTCTACACACATACCCGTATAGTCACATACATTTAATAAATACATGTTAGAATATTTTAGTATTGAGAAAACGTGTCCAAATATAATTTTGTACAAACAGAAATTTTAATGACTAAAACAAGTGTGTGTAATGTGATATTTAAGTTAATATTTTTTCTTGGGTTCTATAATTTCGGTCTTAATGGAGTTGAAGAGTTAAAAAAACAAAAAAATGCCTACAAACGTTTTGTTGTGAACAAATATGTTTGTTAATAAATTAAACGAGATTTTAATAGTTTGTTATGAAAATAATGATTATTATTATTGTTGTTATTATTCCTCTGGTTGTAACTAGTATTTACAGATTTATACAATAAAATTATAGTTAATTTCATATATAATAGGGTGGTCATTATTTTGTGGTTTTGTGATTTTCGATAATACGAAGGTCTAAAGTTTTTCTCTGACATCTAAAAATCGGTGTTTTGGTGTTCTGGCGGCCAGGGGTCCCTAAATTAGGACACTTCGGGTATGTTAAATTTTTAAAACGATCCAATTTCTTCGTCTATATAAAATTACATATATAAAATCTCCACTATAAAAAATCTCGTCGTAGCTATCAATTATCTATTATAACTTAGGATATATTCGCATTTGAAAATTAAATTTTCAACATTTTTACCCACTCTACTCCAGTTTTTTGATAACAGAAGGTCCAAATATTTCCCGATTTTCTCAAGTTTTTTTTATTGGATTTACATGTGTATGTAAAACAAAAAAAAAGAATTGTTTAAAAACCGTGACTGACTCCAAAGTTATATGCATTTGAATTTAAAAATTTAAAAAAGGCGATTTTATGGTAGTTTTTGGAAAAAAATATTGCAAAATTTCTAAGAAGATGTATTAGGAATTTATATATACATTTTGAAAAGCTAACTTTACATTAAATATTTTAAATGAAAACAAATTTGAAAATTGTTGATACCGAGTGGATCAGAATCACTCAAAAAATGCCTATTTTTTATGTAAAGTTCAACTTAGACAAAAATTCTCAAATTAGATGATCAAATATCTTCTAAATTATTTTGTAAAGGGTTCCGATAAACCCGATGACTGGAGTAGAGTGAGGAAAAATTTTGAAAATTTAATTTTCCATATACGATGAATTTTTTTGAAATCGGAACACTGACGAAGATATTGTATCGTTTTAAAAATTGAACATACCCGAAGTGTCCAATTTTGGAGACCACTGGCCGCACCCGTGGTGGGCTCATGTGGTCTAAATTCAAAAACGGCAATACTTCTTCTTTGTGCATGTCAAATTTCATTCAAATCGGACAATTTAAAAATAGTAAAAAAAATGCCATTCAATTGAAATAAATGTTAAATAAAGATTAAAAACTCATCATATTTTTTTTTATACTCAAAAACTCGTCATATTTGTATAGCCCTATATATTGTTTATATACATACAAAACGTTTTTACTATCGTACTGTAAATAACGTCAAAGTGGGCTATTTTCTAAAAAAAACTCAGTTTTAGGAACACATTTTCCCCGTTTTAGGAATTTCGATGTTTGAAAACAAAGAATGGCAACATTAGTGATGTCATTGACATAAGAACATTTAGATCTATATTACTTCCAAATTTTATTGTGATGTCTGTAACTGTTCAAATTTTACATTAATTTAAAGTTTTTATTTTTCTTGATGGAAAATCACCATTTTAAAATATTGTTAGTTTTTAAGGTAAATGACGTCCGAAAAATCACAAAATTAATTAATTTCACTAGAATGTCAATCTTTAAGTCATAAGGTTTCCACCAATATCAAAAACTTATATAAAAAGCTTATATTTACTCTTCAGAAGCTCCACAAACCATGCCCACTTTCAAAAATTTTAATGTTTTTTCATATCTTGCATCAAGCCGGTCTTGCGTGATCAAGATTGGACAAAGTGATGCGCCCGGATCATACCGATAATGATTTGCTCATTCTTCGTTATTAAAGCACAATAGAGAAGTATACACTCGAACATAAATTTTTAACAAAAAATTTTTGTTTTAGAGTCAAAAAATAGTAAAAAAATAAAATTTTTAAGGTACAAAGTGATTTTTAACAGCTATTTAGAATGCCTATATATGTTCGGATTGCATTGATATGTTCACAAGAGTTATTCAGATTTACCGTAGCTACAACTTTGCAAAATATTGTTATTGAAAAATTAGGAGTCCCTGGAAGTTATTCTAAAAAAAGTAAAAAAAATAAAAATGGTTCTTTCTATATTTGTTCAACAAAAGTGCACGAAAAAGCTATTTTTTGAAAACAAATTTTAACAAAATTTATTTGGCGGAATCTTAGCTATATTATTACCCTATAAAGTTAAACCGTGTCACAAAGTCTGGATTAGTTGTTAATCAGAAACTGATGATACATTTTTTAGAGGCCCCACTGATTTTCAGAAACTTTGGGGGCCCATAAAAAAAACGGTCACCAAAATGGACAAACTGGGTATAGGGTTTTACTACCCTTTGGTAGTACAGTCGAACCTATACTGTCATGATCTTGTGTTTTTCCAAAAGTCTTCATTTGTTGCATAGCGTTATGGACCGATCGTAACAAAATTTGGTGACATGAATTTTGTATATATAAAACTTATTTGGAGAGGAATTTGTGGAGATACATATATAAATTAAACATTTATGACTGATAAAGTCCAATTTCGGAAGGACATTTGTTTGGAGGCTAGGTGAAATAATGGACCTAGCCTCCAAACAAATAGGATTGGCCAAAAAAATAATGTGTACCAAATTTTATCGAAATATCTTCAAAATTGCGACCTGTACTCTGCGCACAAGGTTTACATGGACAGCCAGCCAGTCAGCCTGACGGACGGACCGACATCGTTTAATCGATTCAGAAAGTGATTCTAAGTCGATCGGTATACTTTAAGGTGGGTGTTAGACTAATATTTTTGGGCGTTACAAACATCTGCACAAACGCATAATACCCTCCCCACTATGGTGGTGTTGGGTATAAAAATAGTATTCGGACGGGGCACGGTTTCGACTATAAACTGGACTAAATACTTTCATGTCTGGCCGGATATTCGGGGCGTTTTTTGGCCAATGTTCTCTTCGAAGAAATCAGTTGCGTTTGGTAAAGGTACCCTGTGATGGTGTGGTCAGATTTCAGTTGCTCCCACCAAATACAGAACATTACCTTAGCGTCATGGATATTTGGCTTTGGTATTGATTCGACTAGTTGCCCGGGCCTCACATACGATCTCTTACGATTCGTATTATCGTAATGGATCCATTTTTCATCGCAAGTAATGATTCGGTGCAAAAATGATTTTCTTTTATAGTGTTCAAGCATCATTTCTGACATGCATAATCGTCTTTCAAGGTCTCTCGGCTTCAATTCGTATGGTAGCCAATTTACATACTTTTGGATGAATCCTGCTGCACAATAATATTCATGGAGTAATGCCTCCTATTCGTGGTCTTCAAACTTTTTTGGCTGGCCTGGGCAATATTTGTCTTCGTGTCAAAATCACCACTATTGAACCGCACAAACCATCTCTTGCACATTGAAACACATGGAACTTTTTTTGAATTAAAGAAGTAAAACAAAACTTCCCGCATTTGTTGTTAACAGTACAGATGTGTGCCCTTCAAAATGGCATATAAGTTATTTATAACAAAAACTACTTCCAAAAGATATGTCATCTATTGCAAATCCCGAATTTCTAAGTCATACATCCAATTATTAAAAAAATATGGAAAATTACAATTTTGGGATTTGAGAAATGCGTGAAATTAATTCTTTTATGGTATCAAATTAAAATGGATTGTCGATGAGAAATCATTTTTGTATTTAAATGAAATCCAAAAACTATTTTTAAATATAATTTTTTCATTATTAATTTTTTTAAATATTGTTACTTTGACCCAACACTCGAAACTTCAAATAAAATGTGCAATCTCTAAATGCTATTCGATTTTGCTTAAATATTCAGCATTTAACACCTTGGAAGCGTTGAAAATCGTAAAAGTGCAAAAAAATTACCACCCTAATGTATATATCGTTAATTATATTGCTAATACAAATTTACTAAATTCTGTATTTCAGTTTAATTGATTTTTAAACGCTATGTACAGCTTGTTGCAAATTATATACAAATTGTTAAGATTATTTTATTTTAAAAAGCTCATTATGGAATTTATTTAATTGTTTAATCGTAATGGAATTTTCTCAAACATTTATGTTTTGTGAAAAATAAATTTCGCAAAATTGTTACAGAGAAAGATAAACAGTTTCAGGAGATTTTGTTATAGATAGATTCATATCATTAAAGCGTAAAATCATCATAAGCATTTGGTCTATTTTTTTTGGGGATATATGAATGTAGCGGCTGAGAAAATGTTTGTCAACTGCAATGCTAAAAATGTTTACCACATCCGAAAAAGTATTTTTTGCAATTTTCGCACAAAATCGCTTTATCTTTCTAAAAATAAATTAAAATCCATATTGTCGGAAAATATGAAAATAACAACGTTTTTTTTTTTTGCTTCGAAAATTTCGAATTTTGTGCCAAGAAAGCGTCCTATGCGGGAAGTTTAGCTATACTTTTTTAATTAAAAACAAGTGCCGCTGAAGCACACCGATTGCTTACCAAAGCTTATGGTCAATATGTTTCATCGATTTCAATGTGCGAGAGATGGTTTGTGTGGTTTAGAATTGGTAGCAGAATTGACAGGCCAGCCAAAAAAGATTGAAAACCAAGAATTTGAGGCATTGCTACATGAAGAATGTTATCAAACTCAACAAGAGCTTGCAATACATTGGGAGCTACTCAATAATCAATTTCAAAACTAGATTCACCCAAAAGCAGGGAAATTGGGTTCCATATGAATTGAAGCTGAGAGTCCTTGAAATATGGTTTTGTATGCCTGAAATGCTGCTATAAAAGAAAATAATTCTCTATATTTGGTGGCAGCAAGAGGGTACTATATATTATGACCATCACAGGGAACCTGAACCGAACACAACTGATTCGTTTGAAGCGAGCATTGGCCGAAAAACGCCCAGAATATGCGACCAGACATATATTTTATCATGACAACACTCGGCCACATTTTTCAAAGTATTTAGAATAAGATGGTTGTGAATTTTTGCCTCACCCGTAGGGTTCCCACGCGGGAAAAATTTCCCGGGAATATTTTTTTGTTAATTTTCGGGAAATGTTTGTCGGGAATTTTCGGGAATTTCTTCATAAGTTTTCTTTTAAAAGTTACAATTTTCAGATTCGTTTCGATGACCAAATTTTTTGCTAATTGAATCATTTCATTATATCCAGTTTTATAGATTTAATATAGTCGAAATTCTTAAGTTTTTTAATTAAACAAAGGATTTATTGATTTTATACTGATTACAACTACGACTGTGACAATACAGATAATATGGCACTATTAAATTAAAAAACCTATGCTGGACCAACATTGTACAACCAAAAATATTGTTATTTTATACTTCCTTTAAAACCTTGGTACAATTATAGGTCAATTTATTCGAACAAAATTGTCTAGTTTTTGGTTTAATTCCCGGGAATGAAAAAATTGTTTAACTTTCTCCCGGGAAAGACAAAAGATTGGGAAATTAGGTACCCTACTCACCCGTCTTATAGTCTAGACCTTGTCTCGTCCGACTACTCTCTGTGACACGATTCGCTTGGTATCCAAAAAAAAAATCTGTCATATTATGGACTGAAATCAGGATATCAGTCCATAATTGGTCATAGCTCCCGTATAAGGCACAATTTCGAAAATTACTCACGAAAAAAAATTTAAGGCCTGTTAGTAAAAATTTCAAAAGAGAAATGTTTTTACTCATTTAATCAATTTACATTCTTAACATTAGTTTGCACAAATTGTAGAAACTATCCGATATATTATTTTTAATATGGGTCACTGAATCTAGTCTGAAAATTATAAAGAAAAGTAGCTGAACCCCGTCCGCGTTGCATGCCCTTAGATTTTTTTTGGTCGAAATTTTTTTTTTTGAGAAAAAATTTGTTTGGACAAAATTTTTTTTTTTGTCAAATGAGATTTTGCCACGCCCTATCGCCCACATATCGAAAATCTGATTTCAAAGTGTTACCCGCTAGGTTGTTCTGAAGATTCCGTGAAAATTTCAACAAAATCGTTTGGAATTCGAAAATCGGCTTCACGAATGGACCGAATGGACCTATGCATTGTTTTAGGTGTCTAAAGTCATCTTCACAAAATTGTCTTTCTAATAAAACCGTTTTGAAGCTAATATAAAGGACAGAGGTAGAAACATTGTTTGCGTTTTATATATACATTAGGCCGGGTCGATTTGTATGGACGATCAAAAAGTATGAAATCGTATAGCAGAAACGCAATCTACGGAAAATTCTAAGAAAGTTTCCTCAAGAAACCATAGGTCTAAAATCAAATCATATCTTGCGCATTTCGTCTTTTATCCAATAAAAAAAATATTAAAAAAAAATATGTATTGAAATATCATTGGATAAAATACGAAATGCGCAAGATAGGATTTGATTTTAGACTTATGGTTTCTTGGGGACAATTTCTTAGAATTTTCCGTAGAATGCGTTTATGCTATACGATTTTTCGTGTCGACCCGCCCTAATATTCATATATATAGAAGATTTTGTTTTACTTAGAAAGGGCATTGGTAAGTAAGTATACTTATTTAAAATTATATACGAATTTAGTAATTTTTTAATTGTTATAAAGACTTGTCACTGGCGTCATGCAGTCACAATAATATTTACAATAATGAACTAACCTTCTGAACAAATTTTAATTCAAATAAATAGTAGATTTACGTATCTTTTATTTTTTAAACTTTACAATACATTGGCATCTTACTGTATGACAAAGAACTGCATTTGGTTTTTAAGTTGTTTACACTCAGGAGCAATGAAGGAAATTATATTTCCAAGTTCGTTCAAGCACATGAATTTTAAGGTGAAAAGTGCATTCCACATGGACTATTTTTCTTAAAGTTTATGGAAACTTAAGAAAAAATCATTCTCGTTCATATACATAATATTACGATTTTATATACGTATGTAGAATAGAATTTTATATGTACACGTGTATAAAGTATCTCATAACAATCAATACAGCTGAATATATTATAAAACTACAAATCTCTAAATAAATTGTTATGCAAATACATCAGTTTGTTGGTATAAGTATTTTCATTATTCAAGGCCATGAAATGGAAATTTATTTGTTTACAGATGTTTTAACACAGAAACTTTGAACAACATACCTGCATTTTTGTTTGAAAATGTAACATTTTAAGGCTGTCAAATAGTAATTGTTTAACAATAGTTTAACAATTCGAATAATAAAGGTGAGTTATATGCAAATGGTTTGTTTATAGTAATTGGAAATTAAACAAGATATTAGAATGTGTTACAAAATAGCCTGCATTTATGTTACGATTCGAGTTTATTGTCACGTTCTGTTAAATAAATTCAAATCATTTAAAATTCTCTAATATAAACATACAAGTAATTATATAAGTAGTACTCTGCTACAAATAAAAAACACTTTTTGTCAGAACTTGAAAACCGAACTAATTGAAGAATTGGAGGGCTCAAAGATTTTGAAACACCCTCATTTGAAAAAAAACTGTTTTAGGGTAGGTCGTAGTACTTTTTAGTACCTCTAACTCACACAAAGAATTAATGTATATTCCAAGAAATTAGGTAAGTTTTTATAAAAAGTTTTTTTTTTTTTTCGTAATTTTTCGAAAAAATATAAAAAAAGGAAATTAACTGCCTGTTTCAGTAAATGCGAACGAACATTTTCTTTTGTATTTTATATTGAAAACAACAAATAAATTTTAAATTTTGTTGTTGTTTTCAAAATTAAATACAAAAGAAAACCAGGGACCGTAACGGTTATAAGTGATATCAAAAAAGTTATTTTATAACAGCTATTTTGAGACTTTAAAAATAAAAATCCATCTAAAACAGTTATTTTTCAACGTAAAAATAAAAGTTCGCATGAAAAAAAAGAGTTTTTCCATTTATCAAATTGTTGTTTTATTTTAGATAGACTCAATAAAGAAAGTTACTGAAAAAAGTATAAACTAAACGAAAAGAGTTTTATTTTTTGACGGGAAAAATAAAACTCCTCAAATGACTTTTATTTTATGACGGAAAAAATAAAAGTCTTCAATTGAGTTCTTTTTCTGACGGAAAAAATAAAAGTCCTCCTTTTGAAAAATAACTGTTAACTGTGGAGTTGAGATAATTTTTTTAATATCACCATAGATTCTGAAAGAGCACATCAGTACGAAACTATTGGAATAAGTTACAGGTCGATTAGTTGACGAAAATCACTGAAAACGTTTTTTTTAGAATAACTTCTGAACCCCCTCCAAATATAAAAATAAAATTTTTCAAAAAAATGTTTATATGTGAAAAAGATGGAATTTCTGAAAAATGCTGGTATGAATGTTAAGTCACATCTTTTAGCTAATAAAAAACTATATCCCGACGTGACCATCCCATTCGTCGCTAGGCGCAAATTTCTGCAATTACATTAAATTAAAAAAATTGTCTAAAAATATACATTTTTTAAATTCATTTTTAAAAATAGTAAAAAAAATAAAATTAAAATAATAAACATGAGGAATTATTGCCAACATATGTAACTGTTTCATAAAACATAAAAAACATAATTTACATGGAAATGCAGGACATCACATATGTGCAAACTTAACTGTTCGAAATTTTGAACTGGATTTTCTGAACAGAAAAGATTATATTTCAATTCAAACATTTATCCCATTTTGAACTGGTTTCAATTATTTCATAATTAAATCAAGTATTCGTGTGCTCAAAAACAAAATTTTCTGATATTTTCTATTGAATTTTGAGTTTTGAATTTGATAATTTTGACAATACGAAAACACTGTATTATTACTTAACGTTCTTTTTGGAAAAATATGGACAGAATCTAAAAACTGATATTTTTATACTTTGAAGATCATCAAAAAAAGTTCAGCGGCCATAACAAGTATAGAGAACAAACAAAACTTAAGTATTATCCTTTTTAGTTCAAAACAAACGAAGTCGGTCTATTGCTCATGCATATATTTATCACTATTAATATTCAAATGTAAAGTTTACAGCCAGTATGAGTGAGGTTTTTAAAGGGTGTATATCTCAGCCCTTATACAAATATCTCTGTAACTCCACAAGGACAAGAACATTAAACAAACTTTAACAACTTTATAAGAAATTCCAAACAAGAATCAAAACGTTTTTGTGGAAACTCTTGCACACATACAAACAAAACAAAACCAAAAAAAAAAAACAGAAAAAAGGAGCATGAGAGAAATATGAGCGCAAGCTTAAACATGCATGTGTATTAGTGCAAACACATGCATGCATATCTAAGATGGATGCTTTGAGGGAACCAAAAACAAACAAAAACAACAAATAAAAACATGAATAGCTAAAAACGGAAATACTTTCTAAGGGAATTTTGAAATATTTTACTTGTGGCACTAATGTTTTTCTTTGTCCCCGTATGAACGCCTGTATGATGATGGTACATACAGACATACATACATATGTGTTGCAGTGTAAAAAACACACATCTATACAATTCATTTTCAGCATCAACATTCACTATCTAACATTTTACTATGTATTTCAGTGTGATTGTGTGTGTTTAATTTTTTTTTTTATCAAAGATTGTAATAGTTTTTTCTATTTTCTAACGATTTTTCTTTGCTTTTTTTTTATTGCTTGCATTTTTCATGTATTTTAAACATCAAATGTCAACAAAGACGACAAAGACTAACGACTTATGAATTAGTTTAATCGTTGTTTGTATTTGTAGGGGTATTATTTGCAATATGTATGTGCTTTTTTCTACTCTAAGGACATGTGTAGCTCAACTTATAACAAAAATAAACGAAATTGTATAAAGACATTGTATAACCTTGGAGTTTTTTTCTTCTTAAATATTAGAAATGTTTTGGAAATGTAATTTTTTTTTTCTAAATCGTGACTTATTGATTGAAACTTCCACATATGCGATATGAGTTTGATAAATTATAACAGCATTTATGTATATTTGAAGATTTTTTTTTTTTAAATATTTACTAGGTCTTTGGTAGAAAGTAATATTATTTAATTTATAATATCGTAGTATACTGAGTGTATGAGAAAAAACATTTTTCCATAACTTTTTTTCTTGAGTAATTTTCGGTACTTTGCCTTATATGGAAGCTATGACTAATTTTGGATAGATCGTCATGAAATTGGGCAACATCCTTGATATTTGAAAATTGTTTGTATTGAATTTGATTGGAATACCTATATTTTTAGAGATTAATACTTGTTAAAATGATTTTTTTTATCGTCTCTACTCACGCTTAAAGATAAGTTGTCGACATTTTAACTAGTGCAATTTGTTTGTTTCACATCCGATTTCAAAGTTTTTTTGGTCTTGAAAAAGCATGCTGGTGTGTGCCATTTATTTCTTATAATTTCCGAGTTATAGGCATTTCAAAATTGAAATTATAAAATTTTGCCATACCTTGGTCCCTTTTTTTTTGATAATATAGGTCGGAATTTTTCACCGAATTGACCCCAAAGTTAAAATTTTGATAAAAAAATAGGTTCCAAAGGGCGTAGAGGTGACATACTCGAAAAATAGGACATATTTTTTATACCAAAATGTTCTTCGCAAAGATACCTTATAGCAAAATATAAAATTGTTATATGTTCTTAAATAAAGTTTATTTTTAATAAAAAAAGAGTTAAGTAACCTTTTCGTTAAGTAACCTTTTCGCTCAAAAAAATCAACTATTTTTTGAATATTTAAATTGAAAATAGTTTATTTTTGGGTCAATAATTGATATAGCTCTGAAATCTTTTGTATGTTATTCGTATTCTAGTTACCTAACCAACAAAAAAAATCCATTCGGTCCAAATGTCCGACCTATATTTTTAAAAAAGGGCACAAAGGTATGGAAAAATTTTAAAATTTAAATTTTGAAATGCATATAACTCGGAAATTATAAGAGAGAAATAACACACGCAAGCATGCTTTTCAAGACCTAGCCGAGCGCTTTCCAAAAATATGTATAAAAAACTTTGAAATCGGATGGGAAACAAAAAATTGCATTGTGTTTAAAAATTGTTCATGTCGAAGGTACCCTACTTTGAGCCCCCATAGTGTAGCCCCTGGATCATTTGTAGAGCCCGTTATAACAACATAAACTCTAATACTCCTTGGCTACGCCCATGTCAAATTTTATCCCGATCGGATGAGCCGTTTAGAAATGCCAGATTTATTTCCAAAAAATCTTGATTCTGCCCCACTGTGCAATGTACAGCATTGCGTGGAACTCGTTACAACAAAGAATAGCAGCGAAACAATTGAAATGGTTATTATTTGGTTGCAAATCCTTTTAATTGTAAAGTATTTGTCCAAAATTTAATAAGGATTACTAAAAAAACTTGTGCATTTTCATTATTGCACAGCTCTGCTGATAACATTTGAGTTTTTTTTATTCATTTGGATCCTCCTTATAAAATTTTTAACAAATACAGCCTCCTTAGCAAACATTTCTCTACGAGGACGATGATATTTAACAAATTCCAGAGCCACCAAAATCATACACAAACTACCCTGTTCTAAATTTCAAAATTAAAGCAACAACATGAAAAACAAATGGCAAAATATTTATGACTTCCATAGCTGGTTGAGGTCAACAGAAACAAGAAAAATAATAAACTGAAATGAAACAATACGCTAAAATGATGCCTGGCTAGACAGAAATGTGGGTAAAAGACCACAGGCTCTGGCAATTTTCACTGCTAATACTCGCACCAATGGCTTGCATTCGCAACGCAGACGAGAAAATTTTTACTTAAAACAGATGATGCACTTAATGATAATAATGGTTTGCAGTTTTTGCAAAACAACAAAAAAATTGAGAGGAGCATATTTTGTAGTGCCAAGAACTAAACATGAAAAGAAATAACAGCCAATGTCACCAAAGTAAAACAGTGCTAATTCGTGATACGGCTAAACATGTGAAATTTTCCATTTTAAAACAAAAGGAAATTGTATGACGTCCTGCAAGGACTAAGAGTGTTTACATTCAAAATTTTGTAATGAAATGCATGAGACTACACCACATGGGATTTAAAATTGCCTCTAATGGAGTGCATGAAATATTCATTAGAGCAAAGGGGTGATAAAAAATTGTCTATACTTTTCCAATTGCACGCCAACACACACGTAAACAGATTGAAAACTCTACTTTTTATCATCTTTCAGATTGTTATGTAGCAAGGACACAACGTGCAGTCGGTGTATATAAGTATACATATTTTAAGTATCACGAATGGTCTTTCTTCCGTTGGAGAAGTAGGCAAGTACTTACTTACTTACTTACTTTAACCACAATATCAAAAGTTTCAACATGTGAATACATACATATGTGTGCAACATTTTTGGAAAAATATCTAAACTACGAAATATGTACTCCATACATAGTTTATATAAAAGTAACAGAAGCTTTGCATTGCTAACAAGTGTTAACAATGACTCTTTTAAGTGTGCCAAGTACAAGACAACAACTCCAAATGTCGTTCCTTATAATGCGGGTTGGGTTATTCTTTATGCCGTTAACATTCCATAGAGAAAAGTCCATTTGTAGAAAAGGCTTTTTAGGAAACTTTGTTGAAGTGAAGTTCTGTAAATGTACGAGTTTTTAAAAATTAATTACTTTAATCTTTTGTGTTATTAAGATGTTTAAAATAAATATTTATGCAAATTTTAATTAAGCTCACCAATTATTTTTATATTTTTTTTCTTTTTTAATGTTTTTTGTAGTCGTTTCTTAAGCTATGAGGAAAATATTTAAAGAAACAAAAAAAAAAGATATCAATTATTTATACACAAATTTTACATACTTTTATACACACCATAAAAAAAGATGGGGCTATATTGATTTTGTCAATTCGTTTGTAACATATCGAAATATTGGTAGTAGAACTAAATATTTCTAAATCTGATTCTACTATTCTAAGACGATCTAGTAAATATTATTTGTTAATCAGAACTGTTAGGTATTGAAGAAAAATTGTTCATGTTGAACCCGATTTATGGACCATTATGAGGGACAGCCTCCAAAAAATTTTTGGAGGCATTTTTCAAAAATGTTTTAGTATTTCTTTAAATATATTGCAAATAACTGTCCCTTAAACATCACACACATCTTATGTGAATGAACTAAATTTGAACAAATTAGAAACCAAATTTTCTCCGATACTAACCCACTTTTATGTCTTACATTTCCCTCAGAACATTCCATTAACAAAATAATAAATTACTTGAAAAGTATTAAATTTTATGATAGGATATAAATATTTTATAAGATCTAACAACACCTTTGTACATACTTTATTAATATAAATATATTCGAAACCTACTTAGTTTAAGGCCCAGTTGCTATAGCTATAATTAATATAATTAGCATATACATTTATGTATTATCTAATTTTGAAATAAATAAATAAATAAATAAATAAATATTGCAAATAACACCATACAATTTTGCACACATTACTCTAATGATAAAAGGACGAGCTCTGTTGAAAATGACAATGATTTTTCTCAGCGCCCTTACATATTTCTTCCAGGAATATGACTTGATGATATATATATATATATATATATATATATGTCTTAGTTCCATGTAAAAATAAATCAAAAAACCATATTTTGTTTGCATCGATCCATATTTGACCATAGCTGCAATATAAAGTCCGCTTCCTAAAATCACTTAAATACGCATATCATTAACAGGTTATAATTCGACATAAGTAATGCAAATATGAATACGTAAAAATCGCTTTACCGAATTTTATGTAAATAATTAGTAATAGGCCTCGTAATAGGTCCACTTCTGAACATCGCTTAAATGCGCAAAAATCTATCGAGGGTCTATATGCAAACCCCTTAAAAAACACTACTCTTCAGGAGAACCTTGTTTTTTTGCGCATTACTTGAGTTATTAAAATTCGGTATTCTACAATATTTTTTAAAGCTAAACTAAATCTCACATATTCTTAATTGGTTTTTAAATTTTTGCTTTATGTTATGATTCTTCTTTATGATTCTCCAAAATATTCAATGTGTATGTGCATATGTATGTATAAAAATTATCAGATAGAGGGTTTTGCATTTTAATAAAAATTAATTATTTTGATTTCATTTATGACATCTGTCAGTTTTTAGCATTATTTATTTAAGATAACGGTTAATAATACAACATAAAGGAAAAGAATTAACAATGTCAAAAAAAGTTATAGACATTTATTTTTGTGTTTGAATGGTGTAAATTATCGTAAAAACCATGGTATTCTGGTGGTATTACGCTCTTCAAGTCTTGCAAAGTCTTCCTCTTATTAGGCTGAATTGATAGTGGACCAGAATAAAAAGGTTTTGATACAATATGTCCTGTATAAAGTTGAATACGAACAGGCAGATCAATGTGATCTGTATCAAAATTTAATTTATATTTTAGACTATCGAGAAAATCAAAAAAAGTCCTTTCAAAAAGGACATTTAAGGATTAAAATATTTTACGAAATTTTTTCCCGTAAAATTTCAGTGTTGGTCACCAAAGATACAAAAGTTGTAAATAAAGCCCTTAACACTTAATTAGAAAAATTGCACGACATCCCGGGTCTCACATTTTTTAAAAATTCTCTAAAAATCCAAATATTATCCGAATGAGTTGAAATTTAAAATATAAATTGACCCCTAAAGAGAGGAGATAGAGAGTTAAGATCTTCCACAAAAATGATCCCCATCAAATTCCACAATATAACTCTGACAATAAGAATTCTCTCAGATATTAACTTACAACAATAAAGCTACCTTCGATCAAAAAACGAAAACTTTGACCCACTGTAAAAGACATTCAGACCAGCTGGACTATAAGTTTAGTCTGCAAAAATAATCTACTCAACATGCCCTTTCAGAATTATAGGGTCGATAGTCTGTTTCAAAAATGCTGTTGGACAGTGTTATTAAACAATTCACAATTTAAATATTCTGCATCAAACGTCTTTTTACGATCTAATTGTTAATTTTAACAGATGGGCAAGTGTATATATTGATTTTTCAATTTAATCTCTATCTAAGCATGGGCGCTATCGACCCCATTTGTATATGGTCTCTCTCTAAGAACTGCTATTCAATAACTTTATTATTTTCCGCAGCAAAATTGGATAGAGCATTAGATAAATAATGGTTGCGGTTTTGGTAGCCACAACCATGATGATGACACTTTAAAAGTAGACACTTATTTCCATGGTAATTCAATTCAGAATAGGACTATTTTGATAAACGATTAAAAAATGTCAAATTCATGTTCAGCATGCAAGAAATAGTAAGAAAATTATTCCAAAAAAAATTTTTGAAAATTAATTATTTGATAAGATAGAAGAGGGTTGTGAATAGTGTTTATAAACCGGTTAACCGAAAAACCAGTTTTTCTTCGAAATCTCGGTTTTTTGCGAACCGGTTAATTTAAAATGTTGATTTTCGGTTAACCGGTTTATCCGGTTTTTATCACTCGGTTAACCGGTTTTTAAAATTTGGGACTAAAATTGATAAATCTAACGTTTTTGTGCATTTTTAATATTTATTTTATACACATTATTGGTCTGATTTGAAACCCAAACTGCTGATTTACAATACAAACCTATTGAGATTGATATTTTTAAGAATTACAATGATTCTATATAATAGGGGACGATGAGTTTACTTGAAAACTTTTTCAGAATAAATTGAACATAATGAAACTATTAAAAATTAAATTCCGCATAAGTCTAGAAGTTAAGCCAAATCTTAATAATGATGTAATAATAGTGTTGATTTTACCAAACGTTAAGTTGAATTTGATGCGCATACCTTCTTTCAATCAATTTGAATTCATTAATGCGTTTTGTTCTTAAAATTTTATTTTATTAATCATTTTGATAGCTCAGTGTACAAAGTCCTTTTCAGAAGTATTACAGGAGAGACAAAAAACGTTTAAAATCCATAATTTTAAATATGAAATCTGATAATGGAGTTTTATTACTTACATATTTGGTACGATTTATAATGACAAATAAGCACAGCTGAGAAGAAGTGCGTTTGTATCTTATAGGTCTTTTTTTGGGACTTGTAACATTTTCTGTTTCATATCAGAAAGTTGTGGTGATAATAAATTTCAAAATTATCAAATATTTAATTAAAAATTGATTTACATTTTTTGGTTGAAATTTAATGAATAAACTAATTACTAAAACAAGTATTATATAGTTAGTAACATATTTATACTCAATTCCATTTGATAAATTAGAAATTTTTACAAAATAAAATGGCCTTAGCACTTTTGTATATTCATAGTTATTTAATATTAACCATTCCTGACTACTAAAAACTATTCATTTTAAAACTGTATACATATACCTTATTCGACACTAGTTTTGATGATAGAGAAATAAAGAAAATGCAAATAAAACAGCAAAAAAAAATAAGTTTGTTATGAAATTCACACCATAGATGAGGGCTGTTTTACTGAACATTTTACCATTGATATATTTAATTTCAATGTGTAATTTGTTTTTAACGAAGATCAGGTTTAGAAACATTCAGTCAAAATATTATCGTTTAAAAAAAACGCAATCGAATAACAGATTTCTTTTTTGAAAACTTCGTAATTTTTATGAATTTTTTTTATGTTTTGATCTCTTTTATGTATTAGAATATTTTGTTTTTTTAATTGACATTTTTTCCTTAATTTTTGATAAGAAATAATTTTTTTTTAGTTTAGTTTTTTTACTTCACTTTTGTTTTAAGTAAGTTTTTAAAAGTACAAATAAAATAAGTTTACTTAAAGTATATATCGTTGCCTTAAATGCAAATGGACGTAACTACATTTTTATTGTTTTTACAGGATAAGTTATAAAATCAATAATAATAGAGTATTATTGGCAATTGTTCAATCAATCAAAAACTCGATTTTGAATTTTTGTATAGTTACGTCCGCTTTTATTTAATGTGACTAGGGTATGTTTTCTATTTAATGCGATTTTTAGGTCCCAATTTCTTTTTTGTTATGTAACTGATGTATTGTTTTACGCGAAATAAAAAATTATTGGCCCCACAAAAGCTTTTCGTTCTAAATTAGAACCTCGTTTTACGCGAATTTGATTTACACGCTATTTATTTGGGCCCAACAAACCGCGTAAATGGAGGCCTACCTATATTTATCTCTTTTTTTAACAAAACGTAATTTTTTAGTTATTTTTTAAACAAAACGTTCTTTTTCTGATATCAAATTGGTTTTATATGAAGTATCCTTAACATTTAATGTGGCGACTTATGGCATTTACATGCATCTATTGATAAGTAAGAAACTTGTTACCATTTCCAGGTTCATGCAGTTTTTTAAGAGCAAAATATGTAAATAAAACACAGTTTCTCAAAAATTTTAAATGAGCAAAAAAAATTACCTTTTGTTCTGATGCTCTTCAATTATATAAGGCCTAAATCCTGAATGTTCGTCTTACATTTAAAAACAATTAAAATACGAGGAGTCCTAGAAAATTAAAATTTGCCGCAAATAATTTTTAGCTACTAGCAATTATGTTGAATTGATAAAAGGATTTGGATCAAAATTGAAAAAAAAAAATATTTTTGACCCCGATAACATTTAAATATATGAATAAAGCAAGTTGATATTTAACCGATAATTGTTTCTATACAAAATGCACAACAGTCGACACAGCTGAATTTTCCAGTTTTGGCAAGTAATGTGGCACCATCTTGTTGAAACCGTATACCGTTCGTATCAAAATCAAACAATTTAGGCGATAATATTTTGCGATATCAAGCAATAGTAATAGTTACTACTTGACCAGCCTCATATTCAATAGAATTATGTACCAATCATGCATTCACCCCAATGTCCGGAAAAAATAGTGACATCTACATTTGGGTATTCAGATTCCCATATGGATGATATTGCTTGAAAAATTATTCATGAGTTTTGAAATATTGTTAAACAATGCAAACTGTTAGCTGTTAAACTGTTTTTCTTTTGTTCGACAACACTTAAGTGCACAAATAGTCAGCATTTGTGATCACCTTAGCTTATTGGGAAAGCACTATATTTGTAAGAAAACCACGAAAAGTTTACCTACGCAGACAAATTTGGGATTTTTGTACATATCATAATATAATTAAGTTTCGGTGGACAACGTATGTTAACTACGGAATGACAAAATCAATAAACCCCCATCCTTTTAGATGGTGGATATAAAAGGACCAGGACAATATATGATGCTACAGAAACGGAAGAGCTTTGTATATAAAATGAAAAAAAAGCTTCGACATTGTATGATGAAATTCATTTACACTATTTTGATTTCTTCAATGCAATGAATGATTGTTCAATTTTTCAGATTTTTTTTTTAAATCCTCTGAAATCAAATTTAAAAACTCTTTTTGACCATGACAATTTTACTTGAAATGCAATAAATTCCAAAAAGTTCATATAGAACTTAAATGTATGTATGTAATTTTGTTTTTCATAAAACCATAAACATTGAACGTAAATACATGCAATTAAATATTTACACACGTAATTGACTAAAACTCATAATAATTTGTACGGTTTTTTTTGTGTTCGATTTTTTTTAACTTTTAACATTCATTTATGTTGCAAATAATATAAAAAAAGAAGAATGGCAGCCATAACTAATTTTTGTTGCACAGTTGTTGTTGTTGTTCAATTTTTTTTATTGTTTGTGTCTCTCAGTGCAGTGACAATCAACATTTGTTGTTAATTAATGATAAAAACAAGTGGAAAAAACAAACTACCATGAATAAATAAGTAAAAGTTTATGAACAATTTTTAACACATGCATACAGTGATAAAAACATACACACAGACATACATACACACACACAGTTTCATGCATAATAACAATTTTGTTTTAAATGGGTCAATTCTGTATGTTGACAAAATGAAAAAAAAAAAAATGAATAAAATAATAAATTACAAATATTAAGCAATTTTTAAAAATTTAAAGCAACATTTTAAAGAGTATTTATTAGTCTCTAAATGAAATATAACGCAGATGCAATTTAAAAGTGTTCTCTTCACTCCATCATAAGTTATTAACATTGCAATCTTTTTTAATTTTTTCTCATCAATGACATCAAAAAACATAACTCGCCGCATGTTTGGTAATGCAGTAGTCGCCAATGCTGTGCAGTTTATGTTGTTGACTTTGAATACATCAATTCTGTGGACTTTTGACAAACAACTTATGTAGAATTTTAAATTTTTCAGGAGAGCTTAAAATTGTTGAATAGATCAATAACTATTTATATTATTTGTCCTTAAAGACTTTCGAAACTTTGTAAGTATAATTCTTTGAGTGCTTTCAAAAAAATACTTCACTAACCATTACATAGATTTGATTCATCATGGTTACCTAAGTACAAAAATGGTAAAATTTTAAAATTCTATGCATAGATTTTTTAAAAAAATTTTTTTGCTAAAATTGTGATTTTTTTTAAATGTTTCTCAACATAATTTATGATAACTCAAAAAGGGTTAGTCCGATATTATTGAAGTAAACTTAGAAAAGTTAAAATTTACATTATTGTTATTGTAAACACTGTAAAATGTTAAATCAAAGTACACGCTTGTACGCACACACAATTTTCTGAAAATGAGCGAATTAACTTAATTGTGAATAAAGTCGAAAATAATCCATCGCTTTTTATGATCTATATCTCATTTTGTTCCTATTACATGTGGCTTTGCGATAAAGCAAGAAATCTAAACAATTTCTGCCGTTTTCGATTTTTCATGATTTTTTTAAAACAAAAAATTTAATATTTTTACATAAAAAATATATATTTTGCTTCAATTTGTTATTATAACTCCCAAACTACTGAGCCGATTAAAACGCAATATGCATGTAAACATTTTTACATAGCATGGGGAAAATGTTTTCAGTATTCAATCAATCGAAAGAATGAAAATGAACTACTCAATTTTATGTATATCAAACAAAAAAGTAAAATTTTGTGAAAATGAGCAAATTCACTTAATTGTGAATAAATTCGAAAATAATCAATCGATTTTTATCTTCGATATCTCATTTTGTTGCTATTATACGGCTTTGCGATAAAGTAATAAACCTGAACAAGTTCTGCCGTTTTCGATTTTTCATGAGTTTTTTAAAACACAAAAATTTGCTATTTTCACGTAAAAAATATATCTTTTGCTTCAATTTGTTATTATAACTCCGAAACTACTGAGCCGATTAAAACGCAATGTATAACCGGATTAAAGGTTGTGTAAATTTAAGTTTACTTCAATAATATTGGACTAACCGTTTTGGAGTTATCATAAGTTATATGGAGAAACATTTAAAAAAAATCACAATTTTAAAAAAAAAATTTAAAAAAAAATCTATCCATAGAATTTAAAAATTTTACCATTTTTGTATTACTGGAACCACAATACATAAAAATTGTGTAGTGGTTTAAAAAGCCTCCAAAATTTTTTTCGATTTTGTTGCCCTGAGTTATCGACCAGTTTTTATGCTCTCCTGAAAAAATACCGATCCCTTCTTAAAAAATACCGATTGACTCCGAATCAACTTCTGAGTTGATGTTTGTTAAGCCTAAAGACTTTTCCGTCATATATGTGCAGAAAACATAAAATGTCAAATAAAGTATACATAGCTTTAAAATTTGTAGTTTTTAGTTGTCTGGAATGGTTAATATTAAATAACTATAAATATACAAAAGTGCTAAGTCCATTTTATTTTGTAAAAATTTCAAAATTATTATCTCAGTCAAATGGTATTGAGTATAAGCTTGTTACTAAATATATAATACTGATGTTAATTATTGGTTTATTCATTAAATTTCAACCAAAAAATGTAAATAAATTTTTTAATCAAATATTGTATAATTTTGAAATTTATTATCACCTCGACTTTCTGATATGAAACAGAAAATGTTACAAGTAACAAAAAAGGACCTATAAGATGCAAACGAACTTGCACTTAACTGTGATTATTTGTCATTATAAATCATACCAAATAATTAATAAAACTCCATTATAAGATTTCAAAAATATTTCAAATCATGGATTTTAGAACGTTTTTTGTCTCTCCTGTAATATTTCTGAAATGATTAATATATTAAAATTTTAAGAACAAAACACACTAATGAAGTAAAATTTATTGAAAGGTACACAGAAAAAACTATTTCTTAAACCGTTTCAATTCAAATATATATCACATATTGAACTGGAGTATTCATATGCTCAAAAACAAAATTTTCTGATATTTTCTATTGAATTTTGAGTTTTGAATTTAATAATTTTGACAATTGAATATACAATTTTCGTTATTGGTTAAAATTTAAATGCAAAAATTATTGAATAGATAATTTTCGTAATTGAAAATACATTTTTGTTATTTTTTGTGTTTTCAATTACGAAAATTATCTATTTAATGATTTTTGTATTTAAATTCTCAGCGAGTTGTTAAGTTTTCCCTAATTAATTTGACACGTAAAAAACATAAGGTAGACATGTTATATATCAATGGATAGAGGATTTTGTCTACTTTTTAATAATGTATATAACTTTTGACAATTAAAAAATTCATGGAATACTTTTTTGAAAAATATGACAAAAAATGTTTTTTATTGAGTTTTTGCATAGATACAAATTTTTTAAATTATAATAACATTTTTATTTATGAATATTTTTTAATGATATTTTACACTTATATAGATTATTGAAAATGGAAAAATAAAAACAAATTTTGAAATTTGTAATCACGAATCCCGCAATTCCCAAAAAAGTATTGAAAAATCCCAAAAATGGAATTTTTTCGTTTTTTGGCTATAATATCCATACTAGAGGCGGGGTTATCGGAACCCTTTACAAAATAAATAAGAACTTATTGGGCCATCTAAAATAGGTTACTATATTTTGATATCGAGTATGCGATTTGAGAATTTTTGCTCTAAATTTGAATTTTACATAAAAATAGGCATTTTTTGAATGGACCCGTTCCGTCGGTATCAAAAATTTTAAATGTCTTTTTCATTTAAAATATTTGATGTAAAGTTAGCTTTTCAAAAAGTACAAATTCATTATACATTCTCTTAGAAATTTTTTAGATAACTTAAAAAGAATAAAAGTACTTTTTTCCCAAAAAAATTGCGAAAAATCGCCTTTTTTTATTTTTTTATATTCAAATGCATGTAACTTTGGTCTCAGTCATGATTTTTAAACACTTCTTTGTTTATTTGATATAGATCTATTGTTAATTCTATAAAAGAAAAATGGAAAAAAGCAGGGAATATTTGGAACCGCGGTCACCAAAAAACTGGAGTAGGGTGGGTAAAAATGTTGAAAATTAAATTTTCAAATGCGAATATCTCCTAAGCTATAAGAGATAATTGATAGGTTTTATGTAGTGCTCGAGGAGAAGATTCTATATGTGTAATTTTTTTTAGATCGGAACACAAACGAAGAAATAGGATCATTTTAAAAATTGAACATACCCGAGGTGTCCTACTTTGGGAACCCCTGGTCCCGCTCCTGGTGGGCTCATAAGATCCAATTTCAAAACTTGAACTCGACTACACTTCCTCTTTGCGCATGTGAAATTTCATTCAAATCGGCGTAAGGGTTTAGAAGTTACAGATTTATTTCCCTCTTTTTTTATTCTCATACCACTGTGCAGTGGTGTAGTGAGTACAACGTTGACTAGCAATCGGAAGGTTGTTGGTTCGACACTTGGCTGCGACTTACTTTATTTATTTTTTTTTAGTAAATACATAATTTTGTAAATGATTCTACTAACAAAACCACTTATTTCCGGCCAAAATGTAAAGGATTACTTTTGGAACATCACGAACAAAAATAAGTAAGTACTTCTTCCAGGTGAATAGTTAGTAGTATAATCTTCAGATTTTCCTATTTTTCAGCTTATTTTTTATATTTTATTGTAAATATTAATAAGTTAAGTAAACAAAATTGTGTTTCCATTATTTTTACGATAGTTCCAGCTACAAAAGATGAAAATGACGAAGAAAAATTTGCAAATACACTTTATCGATTAAATAAACACAACTTAAATTATTGACTTCAACCGACAGCGAATGTCGTTAAAAATGTTACTGAATAGTAAATTCGATAAATTTTCGTTATATTTATTTTAACGATACGATTATCGTTATAAAAGTTAGTGAATCGCAATACAGTTCAATATGTGATAAATGTTTGAATTGAAATATAATTTTTTCTGTGTATGTACTAGGGTATTCAATTAATCGGGTTTCTGGTTTAATCGGTTAATCGAGCAAATAATTAATCGAGGTTTAGATTTATTCGGTTAATAATCGGTTAATTTAAAATTATTCGATTAACCGAAGTATAAAAGTATAGGGCTCAAAACTAAATCGCTAAGTCGGCACGGGTTGCACTTCTTAGAACAAGCTAAAAATTCTTTTGGTGGTATTTTATGTCATTACACAAGTTTTCAGGGGGTACCGTCTCAACATTTCCAAAAATTTAATTCTAAGGGACACTCTAATGTATATATAAAAAAGTATAGGGCTGAAAAAATCTATGTTTTTAATCCTCATTTAGCTCTTATTGGAATCAAATAAAATTATAAAATTTTTCGAAATTTCGTTAAAAAAAATTGTGAAAATTTAAAATTTGGGATGTGCATGAAATTGTATGAAATTTTTTCAGTATCAATTTATAATGGGTGAGTTATGGTTGTTAGAAATTTTATAATTTATGTAAGTATGAGCAATTTTTATTTGCATTAAATCTTATATTACGTATACGCACAAAAAAATGTATTATGCTTTGTTTACTGCATTAATAAAACTTCCAAACATTTTTACAGTCCAAGCTTTATTTTAATTAATTTAACCGGTTTATACATCCATTAATCTGTCATTAACTATTACTAAATGCATTTCCACCTTCATTTTTCTGCATAGTAATTAAGAAATCCATTAATTTTTGTTTACTCCCTAATAACCGGAAATATTTTAATCAATCTGTTCGCACGCCTTTGTCCTTTCATTTATTTCTAATGGAAATATTAAAAGCAGAAAAAGAACCACTGGTAATTAGCTATTTGTAGCTCAATTTGTTAAACAAAAAGAATTATTTATTATCAATTTAGAAATGCATGTTATTATTACGAAAATACTTAATAACTATATTTAAAAATATTTATATATATGTGTGCAATTGTATTTATGGTCTGTGTATTTGTAATCTATTAATTTGTTATTGATGTCATTGATAATAATGTATTTAATTACAGTGAATGAAATCGTTACTAATGTGCCAACATGTGTTAATTCCGACACAAAACATAATAGTATTATGGACACTCATACACATTTAGAAAAAAAAAAACAACAAATACATACATATTTAATACAAACTAATTCAAATGCATAAGCAAAAACACGAATACTAGTGTTAAATGGATTTTACTTAAAACACACATAATTCTATACACAAACCAAGTACATTAGAGTGACCCCAAAAAGAAGTTGCTGATATTCCCAATATGAATAAAAGTTTAATTAATGTTAAGATATCGTTTCTAACTATTTTTGTCCTGGGTTAAGTATTTGGTGGGCTGGATCAGGATTTTTTTCAAATTTCTAGCAAAGAAAATATAAGAAAAGCGCTTTTCATTTATGAGCTATGGTTTCTTCGACAAAGTTTCTTTGAATGACCCAAAGAACAAGAATCATGGCCCACCCTAATATATTTGGTTCTCATAAGACGATGTAGCTATGTCCGTCCGTCTGTTGAAACACGATAGCACCCAAACAAAAGGAGCTAGCTGACTGGAATTTACCACAAATACTATCTGCTGAAATGGAAATGGTTTCACCTAGCCCCCATAAAAATGTTTCCGGGAATGATGTTTGAACAGTCATAAATATTATGATGATTCGCAATCCCTATCGAATTTTACAGAAATTAATTGAAAATTATATTGAAAAGTATGGCGAAAATTTGTCAACATTTGTACCTAATGTTTTTCTCAGAAAATTACTTGATCATTCATAATTGTCTTATAATAATTAATAACTTGATGAAATTATATGAACATGATTTATATGAACCTAAATCTTTCTGCCAAATTTTGTGTGGATCGGTCCCCATATAACCAATACATCAGACACATATTTTATTGTCACATAGTAATTTGGCACAGCCGACGATAACACTCTTAAGCTGGGTTTCCGCATACACCGTAATCGGCGCCGATAACAAAAACTGAAACTGAAAAATGTTGGTGTTCGTCACTGTCTCGTTTCTGAATTGTTTTCGTTTCAGTTGGGTGCGTTGCGGCATAAAACAGAAACGAAATTATTTTTTTAATTTTGGATGTCATTATTTTTGACAAAATCTATTATTTTTTCATCTTCCAAGAAAGAAAATTAATTTTTATATTCATTTTGATTTTCTTTAAATTTGAAATGAAAAATAATTAAAATAATTTCGTTCCTACAGCACCGAAAACAACCTACTTGAAGTTGTTTTCGTTCCGGCCCCAAATGACAGGTTTTTCGTTACTGATCGGTGTCGTTTCGTTCCCAATTTTCGTTGGCAATTACTGAAACGAACTTTTTTCGGTGCAAATGTATGGAATTTCGTTTTCGGTGTATGCGGAAACGTAGCTTTAGTAGTTTAAATTGATTTCATATTTCAATATATTTTGTACTCACAGTATACTCAAAATCGCAAATGTGAATGGAATAAATTGGGAAGATTGGTGAATATTTATTTTTTTAATATCTTGTACGTTTCTTTAATTGGAATCGTTAATGAGTAGATACGTTTTTAGCCTACACTTTTCAGAATTTTTAATGTTGTAAAAGCTCTTTTTCAATAAATTCCTTGCATAATCCTGAAAACATCCTTAAATATTAAAATAACAAATTGTACTCAGTTAAAAGCTTAACTTCCGAAGTTTTCACATTCTTGACGTAAAACTGCTAAAAATATGGTTTGCAGTGGAAACCTAAAAGTGAATATATCCCGAAAACTGATAGCACGATTGTCATAAAGAACAATTCTCAAAGGTTTTTATGAACATTAAATTGAATATATTTTATTCGAAGGTATACCTTCGGATTCGAATGAGTCTGTGATGCCTTAATTAAAAAGACAACACTGCTCCTGTCAATAGGCATCTGTCAGTTGACTCCAGTTAAAATTTGAACATGGTACTTCATTTAGTTTGTGTTTGAGCAGACTACCGCTCATCGTGTGCTCATCAAGCATTAATTTTTAAGAAAAAAACCATCATTCAAACCAAGGCTAAGCTTGATAAATACTAAGGGAACTCTGCACCATCAATTTCAATGGTATAAAAGTGCCGAAAGATGCCGAACGTTCTGGACGTATAGTTGATGCAATATGCTGCTGGCCGATAGACATCTCACATGGCTCAGTGGTTTCAATTTTGAATGATCAATTGGGTATGAGAAAGCCAAGGTTGGTGTATTGTTTGCTCACAATCCACAACACACGCAATCGTGTGACAACTTCGAAGGTGGTTTTGGGTTATTCAACCGCAATATGTACGAGTTTTTATTCCGTTTCGTATGGAAAAAGTGGATCCGTCACAACACACCAGAGAGAAAACAACAGTCAAATCAGCGCCAATGAAGGCCAAGGTTCAATATTTTTGAAGGACGGATATTTAAAGTGGTATATTTTTGAATCTAATTGAGATATTGACATGAATAATTTGTTTGTAAAACAAAAAATTATCTTATCTAATTAGTACGGAATAAATGTGGATCAAATTGATTCTAATATTTGCAATCTGATTAAAATTTTGATACAACTTTTAGTTTTAGAAACTCAATAAACATGTAATATGTAATAAAATCTTTATTTGTTAACAAAACTCTATGAAATTTTCAAAGCTTTTTAAATTTATCATTCTAAATAACAAAGTGTAAAAAAAACTTGTCGAAAAATCAAAGAGAATCCGGAAATTCCTAAAAATTTGTGCAAAAATCCCTTAAATAGTATTTTGCTCATAGGGTCCACATTTCCTTCGGGGCTGAGAAAATACTTTGGGAATAAATAGGAAACACATTAAGGTTTCCAAAACTGCTTTCCATTTTGTGATTCAGGTTTTGGGATTTTAGAAAGTTGGGCGTAGGGGCGACATATTCGAAAAATAGGATATGTTTTTTATACCAAAATATTTTGTGTAAAGATACCTTACAGAAAAACATAAAATTGTTACGTTTCACAGAAAGTTTTTTTTTAATAAATAAAGAATTAAGTCATCTTTTCGCCCAAAAAGCAACAAAAACCTACTATTTTTTGAATTTTTAAATTGAAAATCGTTTTTTTTGGATCCATAATTGATATTGACTAATTTCAACAGGGTAAAACTATGTTAAATCTTATGCCAACTTATTGGGTCGATTTAATGAGGATGTGAAAAGATTATCGCAATTGGCCAGGTCAATACAAGGGTGCACACATGTGTAGTTTCCATGGCAAAAATTAGGCTACGAATTGCTGCCTCATACTATTTTTTATTTCCAAACCTGAAGAACTGGCTCGACGGAAAGAGATTTGTCTCCATCGATGAAATCATCTCACAAAAACTACCTATTTTGAAGTCCTCGACATATCTTATTTTTTGGAAGACATATAAAATTGAGAATCGTTGGACAAAGTGTATAGAGCACAAAGGGGACTATTTTGAAAAATAAAATGATCTTTTATCCATAAACCGGGGTTTCATGAAAAAATTCACGGACTTGTTTCAACTAGATTGAATTTCGATAAACGGAAATATCCATTTCGGTGAATTTATATGAGGTATAATTCTATGTCATTAAAAAAAATCATAAAATTTACAAAAGTTCGAATATTTTTGAACATACTCGATAATCTCTGAAACGTCATTCAAAGACATTTCACAGGATACCAATATTTCAAAAGTTTCTCTAGCGAGAAATTTGAAAAAAAAATCATAAAAAGGTATATTTTTATCATTTGATTCAGCTCACCAAATACTTACTAACGAAAATATATACATTTTGAGAAATGGTCTTCGCAAACAAGCTAATCTTTCATTTTAGTTGGAAAAATCGATACCTTATTTTTCCTTTATAGAAACGGGGTGACCCTAATGTACATATATTTACATATTCATACAAATACAACAATGACAATATAATGCGTACAACAACGTTATATAGTTAGTTATGTGTGTGCGTTTGACTGCAAAAAAAATAAACATTTGTACATTTATATTGTCTATTATTGATTAAAGATAAACCGGAAATATTAAATACTGCATGTTTTTGTTCGCTTGTTTGTTTACAGGCGTGTATCTGTGTATTTGCGTGTGTATATGACTTTGCTAAGGTTCATACATCTGTGTGTTTAGTTGATAATAAATCATTTTATTACAGTTGAATTTTGTTTTTGTAATTAAATCTAATTAAAATGAAAAGCCGATATCTCTATTTGTGCACTTACTTAGTAAACATTATTTAAAACTACTTATACTCACACGCATGTATGTAGATTAATTTGCAAAATCCTTACGTGGCCACGAGATTAGCAGAGATCAAAGGTTTTACAAAAGTGTGGCATGTTATAATCGCATATAAAGCTTTGCAGTGCAGCAAAAGTTATATCTTGAATACAAAATAATCTTTTAGTTAATTGACTAAATAAAATTAGAAATTCTTACTTACAAAAAGTGTCTTGTGAAATTTTTAAAAAATGTTTAATTGCTTAAACTACTCTCAAATATACCTCTTGTTTACTATTTGTCCTTTAGTTAGATAATTCATACAACTGCTAGAAGATGACACTGTGTATATGAATAGTAACCGAAAATTGCAGTCAGTCAGTTCATCATAGGCGCTGTTAGACAGGCAACTATTCAGATGAAAACCATTATTGGATGGATCAATTCAAGATTGAAGCAAATGTGATGGGCATACATGATCTTGACGTAAAACATGCGGTATGTGCCACAATAAAGCCACCGTTTGCAGAAACTGTCTCGTACGCATTGGCACAATAAACCGTCAAGATAATCTCTACATAGCAAAGATATGAGGTACCAGATCTTATTGCTGAGAAGAAGATAAATATGGTGAACGCTTTAAAAGAGGCATTTATGAAGGCATTAGATGATAAGCTTAGCATAGCTAGAACCAAATGTTAAAACTACGGTAATTTCGGTCACATTCAGGGTAACTGCCAAGCTCTAATTAAGAGAAGATGGCAAGGAAGAAACTGGAATAATGAAAAACACTTCAATGGGGACACTATGGTGGCCCTTAATAAAAAAAAGTCTCACCCCCCCAGTTTGGTGAATTTTGGTAAAAAACTCATCCCTCTGAAGTTTTGAGGAAAAAATGCACAAAAATTTATTAAAAAATGTAAAAGTTATTAAAAATTTCCCAGACCACTAGAACAATAAATCTAGGGAAATTAACATATTTTGAGAAATATTAAAACAAAAGCACATTTTTACTTAAAATATATTCATATTTACTTGTATATGACTTTTTGTTATCGTAGGATACCATTAACCTATGCGCAGGTATGACCAAAAAAATTTTATTTGTTTAACGGCAGTTTTAAACCTCCATTTTAAAATTTTTAAAAATTTTGTTTAATACATTTCAGAATGTGTTGATCATCACATTGGAATTTATTGAGAATATAACAGGAAATAATAATATGTAAAAATTATGAAAATATCTCCTATAGTTTTTCCGTTCCTGTGATTTAAATTTTGCATTTTTCGAGAAAAACAAATTTGGTAGAGCGGGTCGATTTAAAAATCGCCCAGGTGACAAGGAAAATCGTACTCTAGGGATCAGAATAAGAAATGTTACCCAAGGAACCATACCTCTAAAATGAATTCTGATGTTCCTTATTTTGAGATAAAATTTTGAAAAATCTCATTTTGACCCATTTAAAATACCCCTTACAAATCGACCCGCTCTATTTTTTGGCCATATTTTGGCGAATGAGCTCAATTTCCTTACTGTTATGAACTTTAAGTAAAACCTATTCAGAATATTATAGTTGGAAAACGTTAAACCTTAAATAGTGAAGGTCAAAGGTCAAATGTTTCAACAATGTTATATATTTTTGGACCGATTTTTAGGAAACTTAGGAAAAATATAACATGAAATTTAGTATTTATAATAACTGCTCAAAAATGGAAATTAACCCTAATGGCACTTGTAATTAAAACCTCTAGAAATGTTCATAGTAGTTTTGACTTACCTGCCTTTCACTTAAGAACATTTTGCATATA
The DNA here is from genome assembly GCF_958450345.1 of Calliphora vicina. NCBI lineage: Eukaryota > Metazoa > Arthropoda > Insecta > Diptera > Calliphoridae > Calliphora > Calliphora vicina. Next base: position 142,729,182 of record NC_088780.1, on the reverse strand, counting down.
AGTGCACAAAACTTGTGCTTTGTATATTTATTTACCAAACTCCATATAAATTCGTCAATTTAAGTGCATTGTTCATACCTGCACATTTAAGATAAGTGGATAATACTTTTGGAAGCTATAACTGGTTTTCATGAAAAAATTTTCATTTAGCTGCCTAATACAAAATTAAATCAAAACAAAATAAGGAAAATACGATTTTGAAAAAATGAAAAGTTTGCAACTTCTTAATAATTTGAAACGTAGCCAAAATAACAAATTTATCGTTATGTTTAGACGGAAAAATCACAAAGCTTCATGTAAATTATTTTCCGTTAGCTGCTTTTTTGGGTAGTAAACTTAAATGCACTTACCAGCATCAATGAGTACGAAAGTGTATTAAGGTTAACTGCATTTTTATCTTACCTGCACAAAATATCGCCTCAAAAGTGAGTAAACACCAGTGAATTTTTTAATTTTTTTCAGTTCATGAGAATTATTATAGTCGGACTTAAATCTATTATTCAACACACCGAAACTTTTAAATTTTAATCGATGGTTAGACTTTAGTTTTCATTATCTTAAAAAAAATCAAAAAATTAACTGGTGTTTTTATACACATGAACCCTTTTTATATTGGTTATGGGTATATGGGCATTTCCATTATGGCGTGACCTTATATTTGTACGACAAAATTTAAAAAAATTAATGATAAAGTCAAATTTGTAAAAAGTTTTTTTACATTTGCGAAGTAATTAAGTACCTCTATATTCAGTAAAAATATTAAAAATATGCGATGGTGTTACGTTACCAAAAACAGAAGTGCGGTTTGAGTTGCATTACAAAATTGCATAATTCTGCTTATTGGGCAAGACTTTTTTTATTAAACCTTTTGTAGTAGGATTTGGAATGATATAAATAATTTTCGTAATTGAAACACAAAAAATAACAAAAATGTGTTTTCAATTACGAAAATATCTATTCAATAATTTTTGTATTTGAAATTCAACCAATAACGAAAATTGTATATTCAATTGTCAAAATAATCAAATTCAAAACTCAAAATTCAATAGAAAATATCAATAAATTTTGTTTTTGAGCAAATGAATACTTGATTTAATTATGAAATAATTGAAACCAGTTCAATATATGACAAATATTTGAATTGAAACGGTTTAAGAAATAGTTTTTTCTGTGTGCGGACTGACTTCATTATTCTTTTTCAAACAAAATTTTTCTTGCCTTTTACGGTTTTTTACTTTTGAAAATTAATATAAAATTAACTTATTTTTTTCTGTAATTGGTTTATTTTATAAACCTTTTTAAAATACAAAATTTCACGCACTTGCGATCGTTAGCGTCGAGATAAAGAGAATATACCTGTGTTTGTCTGGCGTGACGTTATCTTAAAGTATCATTAAAAGCATATCAAAATTTTACCGTTAATTTTTATTTGTTTAAAGGATTTTCGGTAAGAGTGCTTTAGAACAATTACTCCTAGAAATATAATTTGTAAAGAGAATATGCCCTTCTCTTAACTTTGTGGACCAGTATCTCGCCATCGCAACTCAGGAAAGCTTTGAACTCTTTTATTTAGTTAATTTTGAATATTTATCTTAAATAATAATAGAAAGGAAATACTGTTGGTTAACTTTAAATTTTTCGGTCTGGGTGGACTTTTCGCTGGAAATGCCCGTATAAGATTCGGTATAGCCAAATATAACACGCTCACTTGTTTTAAACTGAAAGTATTATTAAAACCCATTGAATAGATTTTTATAAATACATCTCAACTAAATTTATAAACTGGGATGTTTAATCAGATGAATTTCAAAAGTCTAATTTGTGTCTATTATTTTCATTGATAACTGTAATATGTAGTTGTACAAGTATTTTTATTATAAAACTTATAAAACAAACAAAATAACTTTTAACTTAAATGTTTGTAAATAATATAAAACTTCGTTCCACCATTAAGTTTATTTCAACTTTACATAAATACTTTACATGGCCATATGTGCATACATACATATATTTGACAATAAACAATTTTGTCACGTTTTTTCAATCTTTGTTCTGATGACCCTAATCAAATTTCACCTGATGTCACATAACTTTTTGCTAAGAAGAAAATTTCATTCAATCTTAACTCGTGATTTTTATTTTGGGTTTTCTGCCATATGTTGCTCATATCGCATACACATTGGTATGTACAGTCGTACACAAACATACTTGTTGGAACTTGGAAGATTATGTTGTGAACAAAGATAATTTTTTGTATGGAGGGTTTTTGTGTTTATCTAATGGTTTGGCTTTGATTACAATTAAGTATATATGTACATACAATTTATGGAAATATGCAAACATATATATTTATTTGAAAGTTTATTTAGCCAGCAATTCCAAGTGACTGTCCCGATCTACTGATTTTACCTATCATTTATGGTCACAATTAGTTACATAACTAGCTACGTGACTAGCTTTTTTGGATTACGGTTACGGTTGCTAATTTACCTTAAACAGTCAGTTAAAACGATTACTTGTAAACAAAACTTCCTCCGACATCTCTCCAATTGATTACTTCTGGTGGGTAAAATAACTACTTTATAAAGTGCAGAATAAAATAAACGTTTAAAGTGACTACATTCTAGGACACTAACGTAACAATTGACTTCACTCTAGGTTACATGGGATGTCAGTATACATAACACTAGTTTACATGGTTTTTGCTCATGAATTGAAACATATGGGGATTTGTGTATTTAGGTCTTCTAACTTCGGAAAAAATATTAAAAAAAATCATGGATGTCAAACTTTTGAGATATTTATTAAAAACGAAACATATAAAAATGTACATTAAATTAGGACAAAAAAAATTAAAAGTGAAGTGTTTTAGTCCTCTTTTTATAATTATTTTCATTTGTCACCCTCACGATACTCCAACAGTAGTCTCCTAGCATATTCTGATCCCAAAAACCTTCAAATCTTGATGGAAACGCTCTCCATGTTCGTCACTCCTGTGTCCGAGGTTTTTCGGGAAAAAATCCACATGAGAATGTAAAAAGTTAATTTTGAGGGACATATATATTTACACCCATCAGTTCAAAATTATGTAATAAATTCGCAACAATATCTCTGTAATTTTGACTTTTCTTATTCCCCAAAAATTCTTGAACAACAAGTTTAAAAGAATTCCATGCTGCTTTTTCATCATCGGTTAATAGACACTCAAATTTGGTATCACCCAAAATGTTTCTTATTTGAGGTCCCACAAACATCCCTTCTTTTAATTTAGCCTCAGAATGACTCGGGAACACGCTGCATAAAAATTGAAATGCTGGGTTTGTCTTATTTAAAGCTTTTACGAAATTTTTCATTAAACCTAATTTAAAGTCGAGTTACGGCAAAACTATTTCTTGTGGGTCAACCCAGCTGACATTTTTAATGTTAATTTTTCCTGGAATATATTCACTACAATTTGTGCAAATCGAATGAGGGACCCACTTTTTATCCTGACGGGGAATCCAAAATAATGTAAATAAATTTTTTGCATTTTTGTGTTATAGGAAAACCTCGATTTAACTGAATAATTTTTCCGCAAATAAAACAAAAATGGTCTGGGTTTATTTTACACTTTCTAGAAGACATTTGAAAATAGTTTTTACTTTAGAGTTTTGTATTTAATAGCGATTTATTAACGTTTATCTACAAAAAAGATGATTTTTTTTTGGAATTTGTCAAAAAAATACAACTCTGAAAGTATCTAGTAGCTTCGCCAGAGTATTGAGTACCCAAAAACGATGTAAATAAATAATTACCACAATTCGGTACACTACAGTATGTATTAGTAGTACTCAGGGCAGGTGAAAAATAAAAACCCATATATCTCAAAATTTTGACGTATAGGTGGGAACCAAAAAATGGTCAATTAGCTAGCGTCCCTAGCTCTTCTCAAAAATATAAGTTTCATTCCATGAGCAAACAAAAATGATTGATTTGTAAACTAGTGTAATCAAAAATTCGATAAACTATGTGAGAACTATATCAACACAATTTGTACGAATTACTGACAAAAAAGTGCAGTACAGAATAAACGTTTATAGTAACTACACTCTAGATTACTTAGAGACACTTAAGTAACAATTGAATTCACGTTAGATTACCTGGGATGTATAAAGTATAAATTGGAATCAGCCAAGTAAACAGACATTTGTGACAATTACTGTCTATAAGGGATACATTGACTTCTTGCTTAACTGCTGGGTATTTATTAATGCTTGTATAGTTCAGCAAAAAAAAAATACGGTTTTTTTAAGAAACTGAAAAATTAAAAACTTGAATTAAATGAATTTCCTTTGTTTTAATTAGTACTAAATCGAAATTTTGGTTTTAATTATTTTTGTGATGAAAAAAATCATAAATCAAATAATATTTTTAAAATATGAAATACCATGTTGCCTGTACGTTTATTATTGTCTGCTACTGTAGATAGTTGTAATTTTTATTACTATATCTGTTGAATGGGTCCCTTTAATTTAAATTCTAGTAACACATGTTTAACTTAAGTATATGTATTTTAAGATTTAGTTGTAAAAATATTACCATAATTTAAATAAAAGATTGGGTTATTATTAAATTAATGAATTTTTTTCATTAGATAAGCAACTGTTGCAAACAGTTTTTTTAACGTTTATGTATTCAATATGTCTATTTTCATAGGCCTTACAATAAGTATTAAAATCATACAACTAAAATTTAATATAAATACTCTCTGACGAGAAAGTTGATGGACAAATGGTAATCATTTTAGCGGGGTTGTAGATCGGATCTATGTTATTTTATATATTTCACATCATTAATTAAGTCCCTATGGATGCTCTTATTTCTTATGTATGTATTTTGGTAAACCCTTCATGGTCTTAATATACTTTTCGATTGGGTACTATATATAAGTTCAATACTGGAATTGTTGGTACTTTCCCACAATTGGATTGCGCCCAATTAGCATGTATTATGAAATGAATTTGACTCTTATTGTTAATTGAAACCGAATATGGGAATTTCCTCAGATTAGTCAACCAGGATCGAAAAATAAAATGTTGATAATCATAGTGTTTTATTGAAGATATTTTGATATAGTTTGGTACATATAATTTTTTCGGCATATGGACGAATCCTATTGAAACTGGCTGAATTCGGTCCATTATTTCACCTAGCCCCCATACAAATGTCCTCCCGAAATTGGACTTTATCGGTAATAAATTTTTAATTTATGTAGGTATCTACACAAATATTGTTCCGAATAAGTTTTATATATACCAAATTCATTTCACCAAATTTTATTATGGTCGGTCCATATTTATTCTTAGCTCCCATCTAAGACCCTCTTCCGTAAATCACTTTAACGTTCATAAATCTCATAAAAATGTTGGTAGACACATAAAATTCAACATAAATAACTATCATATAGACATAAACTACGACCTAATTTCATGGTGATCGGTCAATAATTGGTCATAGCTCCCATATAAGGCCCATTTCGATAATCACTCACGAATATAAATTATTGAATTTTTAAAAGAAAATGTTACTTAGTGTAGGGTATTATATGGACGGTCCTGACCGACCATACTTTCTTACTTGTTTGTTAAGAAAATTTGATGATATTTATGGGAAAAAGCATGGTGATAATAATAAAAAAAAATATGGAAAAATCGTAAGTTCGATACCGGTACTTAAGCCAATTAAACAAAAACCAATAGATATATTTTATTGTGTAAATACCGGATAGAGACCTACATTAATACATTTCGCAGATTTTTACATTTCACTACTGTAGCCAAAGTTGACTTTTATTTTGCGTATATTCGTGACCACATGTTTATAACTATCATTATGAAAACTTAAACTCGATGAAATCCATCTTTTGCACTAAACATAGAGCTACCAAAATGCTATCGAATTGCAAAAAAAAATGCTAGGAAAATTATTGTTTCCTATATTATTTGGACATCAAAAGCGTACGAACGTACGTTCGTGACCTCAGGAAATGTCCATATATATTTTCTATTTATTTTTTTATAAATATATTTGAATATATAGAATATATATTGTTTTACTATAAGAGAAAAATCTGTCACGATATAAAATTTTATTTATTATAAAATCACCCAAAGATTGTTTTTATTTAAATATGATGGATTGTAAGGAAATTATTATGGAACATAAAGACTAAATCATTTTTCAGATACTCGTATATTTGCAAAATCTATTGCACTCTAGAAGCGTACAAATGTCACGTACTATGACATGGAATTGCCCATATAAAAAATTCCTATGGTTTCATAGAATTTCATTTCAAATTCTTAATAAATACACATTCAATTGATATGCATAAATATGCTTCAAAATTTCACCAAAAAACATTACCAATCAAATAAATAATAAATAAATAACATTACGTTTAACGCAAATACTACATAATTCTTATTTACTTGTGCTATTTAATACTGTACAATTTTGTGGCATGCCACAACTTGTATTATACTGCGTTTTACGTAAGGTTTTGTTAAAGCGTGAAGATTTACACATTGCAAATGTTTTCTAAACTATTTTAATATTAAAATCTATTGTTTCCGTCGTTGCAATATTTGCGTGCAAATATAGTAGAAGTGTTCGTTGGTGTGTGTATGTGTCACGTTTTGAAGTGCCATTGTAGAGATTTTAATTATTAAGCTTTTGTCACCATTTGGTATGTCGCTGCTGCTGCAGCTGCTCTTTTTGAAGAGATACAATTACATTTCAAATATAAAGTTTTTGTTGAAATAGTTTAGTTCTAGTTTATTTTCAAATACACAACAATACACATAGTATTTGCTGTAAATATTTCAAATCTATTAGGTGTTACATATACAAGTAAATATGTATGTATGATATTTATGTATTTGTAAATATATTTCGCAACTGTTTTCAAGTACATTTGCAGTAAGTTCTTTAATTTAAAATATATGACTTTATGTACAAGTACATCTGCTGCTATGTTTCCTTCTCACAAATTTAGCAATTTAACGCTGCATCATCTGCAGCTGCCTGCAGCAGCTATGCCAGCACAGTATAGAACCGATTCAGTAAGAAAAGCATCAAAATTTGCATACTGTGTATCGTTTAGTTGATGGTCTTGAATAATTGAATAAACTTTTGTGCAGCACAAAAAAGAAATGTGTTCTCACCAATGACAATTCAAAAAAATGTTTCAAATTTGATATTCAAACAATTTTTGTGCAAAATGTTTATTCATTTATAGTTAGTATGTATACAGTGTGACATTAACAGATAGTGAGATAAGTTTGTAAATTGCAATTTTTTATTGCACGTGTGTAAATCCAGAGGCACCAAATAGCTGCTGATAGCAAGAAATTGTATTCTATTAGATTTTATTTGAAAGATTTTAAAAGGCTGATTTTTTTTATTTAAAATATTTATAATTCTATTAAATGTTCGTTAATGATAAAATATTAAGATTTGTTATTGATTTTAAAGATTTTAAATAAATATAGCAGAACAAAAATTTGGCATTGTTTTAAATGTTGCATATACCCAATGCACTCCAATTTGGGGCTTTCAGACTTTAGACTTGGTCTTTAAAGTAAATTTAAAACTTAAACTCAATAACAGTTTAACTCTTTACCCATTGAAAATATTATTATGTCGTTATTACAGATTTATTAACATTTTTTTTTCAAAATCCCCACTGTTCATCGTAGCAGAACAACATATTTATTTGTTGGCCACTTAATAAATTGTATCTATCATAATTTTTTTTCTCAGATCACGAGTGGTCTTATTTTTATTCAGTATTATTTGACAATTCATCATGGTAAGTCTCGAACCATTAAGACGTCTCCAAATTATTCAGCTGTATTACGAATAACAGTATTATGTGAGAAATGCTTTTCGTGCACTCCGAACAATTGAAATAAATGAGAACTAATTTTGGTGTTCGGCTAATTTCGCGTGCCGGCCAGTCCTAGATCGTGTGAGGTTATGTGAAGTCAAAAGTGTGATCGTAAAGTGTACCTTCTAAGTGGGCGATCTGCAACGTAGTCGCTTTTTAGATGCTTAAACCACAACGTAATTTTGATGTATTGTATTGGTTCCAGTAGTACAAATATGGTCCAAATTTTAAATTCCACCATTTTATGATTACTCAAAAACGGTTAGTCCGAAAATTGTATGTGCTTACATGAGTATGTGCTTACATTTTACACATGCTGGTAAACACATACAATTTTGTGAAAATGAGCGAATTCACTTAATTGTGGATAAGCTCGAAAAAAATTAATCAATTTTCATGTTCGATATCTCATTTTGTTGCTATTATATGTGGCTTTGCGATAAATCAATAAACCAAAAAGTAAAATTTTGTGAGCGAATTATCTTAATTGTGGATAAATTGGAAAAAAAATTAATAAATTTTCATGTTCGATATCTCATTTTGTTGCTATTATATGTGGCTTTGCGATAAATTAATAAACCTGAAATTTTTTTTGGCGTTTTCGATTTTTCATGAGTTTTTTAAAACAAAAAACTTGCTATTTTCACGTAAAAATATATTTTTGTGCTTCAATTAGTTATTATAACTCCGCAACTACTGAGCGTTTTGAAATGCAATACATAAACGGATTAAAGGTTGTGTAAATATCAACCTTTCTATGTTTATTTGAATAACATCAGATTAACCCTTTTTGAGTTATCATTAATTATGTGGAGAAATATCTAACTAAATATCCATAGAATTGAAAAATTTTAACATTTTTGTTCATAGGTAGCCATGATGCATAAAATTTGTATAGTGGTTAGTCATGCCTTTTTTGCTGTTCACCTGTGTAAAAGTTCGATTAATTCCATTTTTTAAAAAACCTTATTCAACCAGTTAATGAACTACCCATCTAAATAAACAAAATCCAAAAATTGCACATTCCTGCAATTTATACTCCATTTGCCTGTCTGTCTATCTATCTACTGTGATACAAATTTTTAGTACGAATATGAATTACTTTTTTTCCTCTTGTTGAAAATTTATTGCTGGATTGTATTTTGTGCTAAATGTCAAATTGTTTATTCATGATGCTTCGTGATGGTATATTGGTGGTTAAGATATGTAACGATGTGTTCGTTCTACAACACAATTATACTTTATTAGTAATGGCAAAAATTTAAAAAAAAAACGAAAACGATTTTACAAACACAATTGTTTATATAATCGTTTAATTGAAAAAGAGCTTTTGAAATGAAAAAAATAAAGTAAGTAGAGAAATAGTAAACCATAATTTGTCACAAAATGTAATTATAACAAAATAATTATTATTATTATTGCCATTATTATCATTATCAGCAGTAAATAAAATTCACATTTACAATTTAGAGTGCAACATTATGAAATCATGAATAGAACGAATGAATGGCTTAAAATATTTGAAAGTTTTTAATCAGCTTTAGAAATAATTGTGTTTTATTTTTATACCCTACACCACCATAGTGGGGAGGGTATTATGCGTTTGTGCAGATGTTTGTAACGCCCAAAAATATTAGTCTAACACCCACCTTAAAGTATACCGATCGACTTAGAATCACTTTCTGAGTCGATTAAGCGATGTCCGTCCGTCCGTCCGTCCGTCTGGTTGGCTGGCTGTCCATGTAAACCTTGTGCGCAGAGTACAGGTCGCAATTTTGAAGATATTTCGATCAAATTTGGTACATATTATTTTTTCGGCTCAAGGACCAAGCCTATTGAAACTGGCTGAAATCGGTCCACTATTTCACCTAGCCCCCATACGAATGTCCTCCCGAAATTGGACTTTATCGGTCATAAATGTTTAATTTATATATGTATCTCCACAAATTCCGCTCCAAATAAGTTTTATATACACAAAATTCGTGTCACCAAATTTTGTTACGATCGGTCCATAATTAGTCATAGCTCCCATATAGACCCGCTTCCGAAAATCACTTTAACGTGCATAAATCGCTTAAAAATGTTGGTAAACACACAAAATTCAACATAGTTAACTTTAATATAGACATAAATCACATGACCTAATTTCATGGTGATCGGTCCATAATTGGTCATAGCCCCCATATAACCCCACTTCCGAAAATCACTCAAAAATATAAATTATTGAAATTTTAAAAGAAAAATTTTTTTGCTCTTTTACTTAGTGTAGGGTATTATATGGTCGGGCTTGACCGACCATACTTTCTTACTTGTTATTTATGAAATTCTTGTTTTATATTATAAGTAGGTTATTTATATGAAAAAATTGTGTGTTAGAGGAAATAAGGTCTTAAAGGTCTTAAACAGTTCCATGTTTAAGAAATTTGTTTAATTAAAATTTTAAATTAATTTCAATTTGTATTTGAAAATTTAATTAAAATTGAAAATATTTCCTGAAAAAAAATTTCAAAATATTTTATTTTATTTAAGTACTTTTAAGCTTAATTTTGCAAAATTGTTTGTCTATTGTTATTGTCGGTTTCATAGTTTTTTTTACAAAATTATTTATTTATTTACATATTTTAAATATTCATTTATTTGTTTATTTACTTTACTTAGCTGCTTGCCACAGAAAAGTCTACACTGGTCTCTACCCTAACACCCAGTGCCATCATCTACATACATATCCCCATCTCCATTACCACCAACGCACACAACTTTAACATTTTTTTGTTGTTGCTTTTTTTCGGAACACAAACTATTACATAAAACAGTTTTTCGTTATTGTTTAATGGCTTCTGAATAATTTAATAGACATGAAGTTCGTTTTGTGCTTTGCATAAGCATTAATTGTGAAAAAAATTAAAAAAAAACATCCGAAAACAAAAGTTTGTTTATAACTATAGTACGTTGACTATATAAAATTCTGTTGTTTTTACTTATTTTTTGGTTGGACTTTATTTTTGTGAGTGTAGATAAGGATGTTAATTAAAATTGTTAGTTTTTATTTTGTTGTTTTCTTTTTTGTATATATTATGCATTTTTTAATCTTTAATTAATTTCATTTTAAGGGTAGAGATTTGGCCGATAGCTACAGTAGAGTTATTGTTGTGCGTATACTTAATGAATTTAATTCAATATTACGTATACGTTCTGTTATATCCAAAGTGACTGAGGAACTGTTATAAAGTAGGGAAAACGGATATTCCGATTTTAATAAAACTTCCCATGGCTATCGAAGACATATAGACAATATTATTTTTTTTTTAATTTGGAGCTTATAGCAAAATGGAGGGTGGTATCATAAGGACCCTAAAATGGAGAACCTCCGATATATGAGGAAATTCAAAAATGTTGGCAAATCGTTCAAACTGAATTCAAATGACTTGTTTTTCTTTAGTGTTTCGAAATGAAAAAAAATGAGTGCACATATCAGTCCAACAGCTGCTAGACTGTGTAAATTTTAAAGCCTATATAAAATAATTTTAATTGAGGGCCTATATTTAAAACCCTCTATCTTTGATTTTCACGAAAATTACTTTTTGATGTTAAAATTTTCAGTAAAACAGCCCTCATCTATGGTGTAAATATCATAAAAAACATATTTTTCTTTTTGTTATTTCTCTATCTTACACAATTAATTTTTCTGAATGCAAAAAAAAACCCTCTGTCTTTTCAAAGAATTTGTTTTAAAATTTTTTTTGGGAATAATTTCTTCTTGCAATACATATTTTCTTATTATTTTTTTGCTTGCAGAACATGAATTTAACATTTTTTAATCGTTTATCAAAATAGCGAAAGCCGATTCTGAATTGAATTACCATGAAAATATTTTAACTTTTTGTTGCAATTTGTTTAAAAAAGTGTCTACTTTTAAAGTGTCAACATCATGGTTGTGGCTACCAAAACCGCAACCATTATTTATCTAATGCTCCATCCAATTTTGCTGTGGAAAATAATAAAGTTGTTGAATAGAAGTTCTTAGAGAAAGGCCATACGCAAATGGAGTGCCCATGCTAAGATAGATATTAAAATAGGAAAAATCAATTTTTACACTTGCCAATCGATTACGTTAGAATTACCAAAGAAGCCGGAAATACGTTTGCAGAGTATTTAAATTATGATTTATTTAATAATTACAATGATGACATACTTATGTTTTTTTCTTCCATTAGACCAGGACGAGTAAAGAACGATCCTACTGTGTCTAATTTAAAATTTCTTTTACATCTTCCAGATGATAGCATAAAATATAAATTAAATTTTGACGCAGATCACATTGAGCTGTCTGTTCGTATTCAAGCTTATACAGGACATATTGAACCAAAACCTCTATATTCTGGTTCAATATCAATTCAGCCTAATAACACTATGCACGAAATTGACACTTTTTTTCTGTCAAGATGGGCACCCAGCGGCTTAAACTAATTCGGGTACGCTGAATTCAGTGGTGCTAACCGTTTTTTTTAGGTTAGCTCGTATTTTCGAGATATACCGTTATTTCGAAAATGGAGGAGGTTGCACAACATATATTCGCGTAACTCAAAAGCCGTTTAGTTTATTGAATAAACTGAAAAAAACGAAATTCCGCAATGGAATTACCTTCATGTAAAGCTTAACATGTTTGCAATCTTCGCAGTCGTTTTAGAAATATACATTTTTTTTGGCACTTCAGTACACAGAAAAAACTATTTCTTAAACGGTTTTAATTCAAATATTTGTCACATATTGAACTGGTTTCAATTATTTCATAATTGAATCAAGTATTCATGTGCTCAAAAACAAAATTTTCTGATATTTTCTATTGAATTTTGAGTTTTGAATTTGATAATTTTGACAATTGAATATACAAATTTCGTTATTGGTTGAATTTCAAATACAAAAATTATTGAATAGATAATTTTTGTAATTGAAAACACATTTTTGTTATTTTTTGTTTTTTTAATTGCGAAAATTATCTGTTCAATAATTTTTGTATTTAAAGTTCAACCAATAACGATAATTGTATATTCAAATATCAAAATTATCAAATTCAAAACTCAAAATTCAATAGAAAATATCAGAAAATTTTGTTTTTGATTCAATTATGAAATAATTGAAACCAGTTCAATATGTGATAAATGTTTGAATTGAAATATAGTTTTTTCTGTGTATGTAGTTGCTTTAAAAAAATATTGTATAATACAAAATTTAAATAATTCAAGTAATACACGAAAAAACATTTTTTGGGCTCTCCTGAAAAGTTGTGCTTTTTAAGATAGCGGGTTTGAATAGGCCTTCGTTTTAAAATTATGCACATTTTTAACAGATCGTATACACGCATTTCTCAAATTCTGTTTAAGCATGTTTAAGTATCTACCTCTGAGTATTGCTCATACTGAAAGAAGTGTTGAGAGGTTTTGATAAATGATATTGATATTTAATTTAAAAGATTTGGTCTTGCGTGCCTTACAATCATGTTACAGTTTGTTTTGCCACATCACCATGGACGCATATAGCGTTCAACAATATGTGCAAACGATAAAATTGTTCTATCAAAATGGGTGTTCTCTTTGGACAAAAGTCCGCGAGCTTCGTCTATTTTATATAAACAAACAATATTGTTGAATTTGGATGATACCAACCAACATGAGATTCAAAGCGTTCAATATAAACCGAAAAAGTCACTGTTTGAATTTTAGACTGGAGGCATCATTGGTCGATATTTCTTTGAGAATGACGTTGGCGTGACCATCACGTCTTTTTTTTGTGGGATTTTCTTAAGGCGGAGGTCTATGCGAATAAGCTACAAATCACAGCGGCCTTCAAGTCAACAGCTGATGACATGGATTAGTCCTCGGAAAATTGGATATTTCGGGTGCGACCCACACACTTTGTTAGTATTTTTCCACTAATCAAATAAATGGATTTCAAATCAAGAACATGCAGGAAATTTGCAGAACTTTGAAGATTTGTGATATAAATATTACTGCGAGTTGTGTATTTTGATGTGATTAGAGAGACTTGTGGAAAACATATAAGTACAGTGGTGACCAGCTAATTGTGATTCTGAATAAATTTTACAAATATTTCCACAAATATGTATGCATAAGGACTGTTTTAACATACAATAGTGTTTTATTCAACTGTGTCAATTCATACATATTCACCACGAACACATAAGATTTTTCTACAACTTGACCAAACAATTTTTTTTTTAAATAAACATATTTTCTGACATTTATAGCATTATATTTTTATTATTATAAAATATTCGGATCAAATTTCGTATTTTTAATTCCATTAGTTTCGGTCATATCATGTTATTAACAGCGGATGTTCGCTGAGGTGGGTCAACGTATTTCAACATATCTTTGTCCATATATGTATGTAAACTAGAAATATTAATAATATATTTTGGTTCCATCGCACTTAAAATTCAGTTGATGAAAAAAATTCAAGTATTTGTCTTAAATAGCTGGCCGCCACTGTACCTCTTCTATAGCAATTGTAAGTTTTATTAAAATCGGAATATCCGTGTAGAAAGTGAAATTCCCCCACTATATATCACAGAATTATTCAAATGCTTGGTTTCTTGTGTAAAATTAAAAGATAGAAAAGAGTGACAGTTAAAAATGAAAAGTGAAGGGGACAGTCAGATGTGATGAAGAGTTAGAAAATTGAAGAGGAAGGAGATCCTAAAGAGAGAGGAGAATATTATTGAGCACCAGTCAATTGGCGGATATTAGTTCTCCGTGGATTTCTGATAATGGCATTAATGCACTTTAGCTTAACGTCCGAGAGCTCAGGAAGGCTATTTAAGGAACGATGTGCAAGAAACCTTAAGCGTAGATCTCCTAATACTGGACAATGACAAAGAAGATGAAAAATGGTCTCATCCTGTTCTCCTCTTCATTCTGACAACTTCTACATAAGTCGTTATAGGGAAAGCCAAGTCTCCCCGAATGGTTGCCATATGGTGTCCTTGTACTAGAATGGGGAAATTTACATATTTTCAGCATTCAGTGATAGGTCTATGAACTACCCTCTCATCTATAATTGTGTATGATGAAGGATTTTTAAAATACTGTTTCTACCAGCGGTGATATATAACACTATACATCAAAATCAATTTTATTCCAAAATTACAAGGTCCGACCAATAAATTTTGATAGAGGAGACAAAAAAACAGACACATGTATCGACGTTTTGAAAGTTTACATCTGAATTTCATTTGAGGGCGGGTTAAAGTTTCCCAACTCTGGCACATTCTTATTGTTAATCTTCATAAGAAACCATATGATCCTTACATTTTAGGTATAAAATGGGTTGAGCAAAATTATGTAAAATGTTACGGAGAATATTTTTGTAGAATATGTTAACCCTCTAAATCCTCATGGCATGGGTCTTTTTTGTCCTTCTTTTAAAAAAGTGCAAACACCACCATTAAAACAGGGATTTAAGGGGTTAAACTGTTCTGTTTACTAGAAGTCCCTGAATACATCAAAACGGAAAATTCAAACAAAAAAGTCAGAAAAAATACATAACAAAAGAGAGCATAGGGTTAATTTCGCATTTATTAAGAATTTTATTTTAAAGAACATTTTAGGTATAAAATGTATTCAGAAAATTTAAGTAAAATGTTACGAAGAACATTATTGTATTATATGTTAACCCTCTAAATCCCCATGGCATGGGTCTTTTTTGTCCTTCTTTTAAAAAAGAGTAACAAACACCATTAAAACGGGGATTTAAGGGGTTAAAATATTATCCGTGAAATTTTACAATAAGTCATTAAATACACCAAAACGGAAAATTCAACCAGAAAGTCTGAAATAAGACACAACAAAAGAGAGCTTACGGTTAATTCGTATTTATTAAGAATTTGGATAGGAAGTCTTCATTAATTAATTTTCTTTAGCTCTAGGCAATTCCACTTCATTACCATACAATCAATGTCCAGCATATTTGTATACCCTTCACCATGAGTGGCAAGGGTATATATAAGTTTGTCATTCCGTTTGTAATTTCTACATTTTTCATTTGCGACCCCACATATTCTGAATCGTTATAGATAGCGGAGTCGATATAGCAATGTCCGTCTGTGTGTTGAAATCAACTTTCTGATATCTCGGAAATTCTTCCGGCTCGGTTGCTATTTAAAATCGAGAAAATCGGTCCACAAATGGCTGAGATATAAGAAAAAAACCAGGACAACCTCGATTTTTGACCTATTTTTGACCCATATCTGGATTACTAAATCATTATTATAAACAATATGGATATCTAATGATAGATATTTCAAAGACCTGTGCAACGACGTATATAAGTCCATAGTAAATTGGACCTACAATGGGCCAAAATCGGAAAAACTATTTTTTAACCCGAATTTTTTTTTTTCACAAAAATTTTTTTTCTCTAAATATTAAAAACAAAAAAAAAATTTTTTTTAAAATTAAAAAAAAAATAAAATTTAAAAAAAAATTTCGAAAAAACAACTGGAAAAAAAATTTAAATTTTGTTTACCTAAAAATATTTAAAATTTTTATTTTAATGTATAATTTGGTAAAGGGTATATAAGATTCGGCACAGCCGAATATAGCTCTCTTACTTGTTTTTTTTAATGGTTTATTTAAGGTAAATTTTTATAAGTGACACTACAATAAACAAATTACAAATTATTATACACTGTCCCATAATCGGTTTTCTAGTATATTAAACATTTACTTGGTCGGAACTCGTAATTTTTTTGGTGTGGTATATATTGCAATTACTGTAGCAAATAAATTTTAAACATTTAAAATTATTAACACTTTTAGCTTAAATAAGATTCATGAGAACAATTTATTTTAGCACAACCTACAATTGAACTTTTTGCAAAAAACTTTCTCCTCAAAAATATATACTACATACAAGAAATACAAGAAACAATTTTGAACGTTTCGTAATATTATATTGAATACAAGTTTCATGACATGAATATCATAGCATAGTGGAGGCCTTATGGAAAACGAACCATTAAACTACTAACAGGTGTCAGAATGTAAGTATTAAATTATAAATTCAGCTTCAACAGTTATGAAACATTTCGTTTCCTTTTATTTTCTCGCATCAAAACTTTCGAATGTCTATTAACACAAAAAGCTTATCAAATTGAAACGTACAGCCACAATCAACCTCTCAACCCCACAACCACCCTCATTTCAAAAGAAAATCTTACAGGCTGACCGTATTATCAAATGTTTTGTTTAAGAAATGGTGGGAAAACTGAATGTTGAAAGCCAACAAGTATTTAACACATTTTTATAAATGTATATGTTTAGGTGTAGGTGTGTATAATTGTTTTAGTTGTGGCAGTAATACAGGCAGCTATAAAGAAACCAACTGCCAAAAACTGTAGACCATGAAAAGAAAAACAATCATAAATTATTACTAGTCGTTAACATACGCACTTACCGCTTCAATATGTATGTGTGTATGTAGAGAAAGAGAGTCTGAGTTTACGGCCGCAAGTTTGAAAAAGGTAAGAGCAACAAATGCATTGGGGGGTTTGAAAAGTCCACATAAACTGCCTAAAAGTTAAAAGCAAAGTTGCTAAATGCGTAAACGAAACAAACAACAAAATATACAAATTTATAAACGAAAAAATAAACGAGAAATGATTGAGCGAAAATAGAAAAACTTTTGTAAATTATCTGCATTAATTGTTTTTTTCCTTGAGGGGCTTAAGTTAGAGCTGCCAAAGTAACAAAATGGAAATGGGTTTTGGAGATTAATACAAAATTATTTGGAGGAAATATCTTATACATTATAATACTAAAATAATCTGCAATAGGTTATTAATGTTAAAATTTAGTTTGCAATGAAAACGATTATAAAGTGGTGGTCTATAAATTAGAAAAATATTACAAATAATGTTTCGTGCGCCAATTTAAAATAATAAATTAAATTTATCGCATTATGAATAAATTGTGACTATTATTGGCCACAGAGTTATGGAGATTAAAATAAGCCTCCATCATTTTGAAATTTTTGATAATAAAAATTTGCTATCGTTTTATTCATAATTTTGGTAAACGTAAAGTTATTCGGAAATTAATTCCCGATATCTCACAGATTACTTAAAACAGTATTCCAGACGGAGATTTACTATAACTAAATTTGCGACACAATATGTATATTATTGTTAAATTTGTATATTTATGATACATTCAGTTGGTAAATATAGTCTAACAGCAACATATTATAATAAGATTTATGATTGTAGTCCCAACATATTATGATCATTATTATTATTATAACATATCTTACTATGATCAAATATAGTTGTCAAACATGATCATAATATGTTATGAAGTTATCATATTATAATCCAAAGCAAT
This sequence comes from Calliphora vicina, assembly GCF_958450345.1. Lineage (NCBI taxonomy): Eukaryota > Metazoa > Arthropoda > Insecta > Diptera > Calliphoridae > Calliphora > Calliphora vicina. The sequence continues at coordinate 142,710,852 of NC_088780.1, read as the reverse complement.
CATAATAAGATTTAATGATATCATATTATTGTCCAACATAATCATATTATCACTGATCATCTTTTGAGGCCAAGAACTAATCAAACCAATTTCGAATACTCTGTTGCAAAGTGAAGCGTATCTCAGAGAGAGAAACTTGTAGTAGTCGTAGGGGGCAAGGTCTGGACTATAGTTTTTAACAGGTATTGCAACATGTGGCCTAACGTTGTGATGATAGAATATTACGGTTTCATGTCTGGCCTCATATTCTGGGCGGGTTTTTTGGCCAATAATCGCTCCAAATGAATCAGTTGCATTCGGTATAGGTCCCCTATGATTGTCTTGCCAGATTTCAGCAGCTCATAGCAGCCTTTGGTCTCACCAAATACAGTGCATTACCATAGCGCCATGGATATTTGGCTTTTTTGTCTGGCTTCGGCTGGTTTGCCAAGCGTCAAATCATACAAAATCGACTTTCAAGATCTCTCAGTTTCATTTGTATGGTACTGCTGCTTGATAACATTTTGAAAGTGCTGATTGAATAGCTCCCAATGATTTTGCAAGCTTTTGTTGGGTTTGACAACAATCTTCATTGAGTAATGTATCCAATTCTTGGTCTTGAAACTTTGGCCGGCCTGGGCGAACTTTGTCTTCTGTGTCAAAGTCACCACTTCTGAACCTCATAAACCATCTCTCGCACGTTGAAACCGATGAAACACATTCACCATAAGCTTCGGTTAACAATCTAATAGACAGATATGTACACTTAAATCATCTATTATAAATCCCGCAGTTTTAAGTCATACACCCATAATATGTTTGCCTACTTATCAGTCTGTAATTGTTTAAAAAATAATTATGTTTCTGTGAACTATACTGAAATTCATAATTGCGATGAAAATAAAAACGTTTACAGTAACTAAATTAATGTTGAAATTAAATTAAAATAATAATTATTTGTGTACAACAACAATATATTGTTATAAAGAATGTAGAGTAGTTGTTGTAACCATGCCGAACCATGTTTTTTATCTGCATGGTATCCTCAAACAAACTAATCTTTAATTTCAGTTGGGATCGATTTATGATCGATTGTTAGGAAGATCGCACAAAATATTAGTGGGAAATATCCGTAGCTGAAATAAACTCCCTGGAGAAGTCTTTTCTAACATTTTTAACCTTCATAGGGTCTTCGGGTCAAATTTGACCCATTTTGAAATTAAAATTGAATTTTGTCTAAAAGTGAGTGATTGATAATTTTGATATTTTACGAATTTTATTTAATTTGAAATGTCAACAACTACGTTAGGTTTTTATAGCCTACAACACCATAGTGGGTAGGATTTGTAACGCCCAAAAATATTAGTCTAACACCCACCTTAAAGTATACCTATCGAATTCGAATCACTTTCTGAGTCGATTAAGCGATGTCTGTCTGCCTGGCTGGCTGTCAATTTTGAAGATATTTCGATCAAATGTGGTACCTTATCGGTCATAAATGTTTAGTTTATATATGTATCTACACAAAAATAAATAAGTTTTATATATACGAAACTCATGTCACCAAAGTTTGTTACGATCGGTCCATAATTAGTCATAGCTCCCATATAGACCCGCTTCTGAAAATCACTTTAACGTGCATAAATCTCTTAAAAATGTTGGTATACACACAAAATTCAAAATAAATAACTTTCATATAGACATAAATCACACAACCTAATTTCATGGTGATCGGTCCATAATTGGTCATAGCTCCCATATAAGGCCCACTTCCGATAATCACTCACGAATATAAATTATCGATATTTTGAAAGAAAAATGTTTTTGCTCATTCACTTAGTGTAGGGTATTAGCCATACCATACTTCCTTATTTGTTTTTTTTTTAAATGGACAAAAAAATATATATTTTCTTTTTGGGTAAAATTTGACCTGGAGATCGTTAAGTCAGTAAATTTGAAGACCCTATGAAGGTTAAAATAGTAAAATTTAATTCAAATATCCAAAAACACCTTTATTTTCCTATGTTCATAGTTCTAACACAATGCGATCCATGATTAAAGGTCGTTCACTGAATGCTGGTTGAAAAAAAAAAACATAAAATAATTAAAATTTATCTTTGAATTTCATCCCATTTTCACATATGTAATTGCCTAATTTTCTTGCTAATATTCAAAGTTGGCAACCTTAAACTTGAAACAATAACAATTTAATATGGAAATTTAAATGCTTATCAATGAGTTTGTTGTTTTTTTCATGTGTTTGTTCTTTGTTTTTCTGTTGCTTTCCTTCTCCATGCTGAAGCACTTGTAATATATTTTTTGGAATAAAGACATCAGGTGTTCGTGATTCGACAAAAAAAAATTTGTGTAACAATACTAAAAATAAAACAAAACAAATTTTTAATGTCTAAGGGGGGGGAGGGTTTTGGTTGATTTTCATTTGTAGGGGTTTCTAAGGATTTTTGGTTTTCTGTTTAATGACTTGAATGACTTAGTGGTTTAATAGTTTTTCTCCCCTTTCTTACGAAATTTTCTCACAGTCGCAACATCATGTTGAAATTTACAATGATGGGCTATAAAAAGTTTTTGTTTTGTTTAGTTGTTATTGCTATTTTTTGCCTAAATATTACTAAAAGCTTAAATATTCCTGTTAAGTGGCAAACATTTTGTTTGACATTAACATCAACATTAGAAATCATTTAATACCCTGGCTCCCCAACTTTCATTCCTCTTTCTGTTGTAGGTTATAAGTAAAGACAACTTGGAGACAACTTTTGTTGCTATTCCTTTTATTGTTATTGTTGCTGTTGTAGTTTCACTTTTGTTTTCATTTGTATTCTTTTGACATTTAAGCATTAGAGCATGTAATTGTTAATCCTACATACAGTATAGTATATGTATATATATTGATGTTGTGTTAGTAAAATCGTGTAGGACCATGTCTTTGGTTCATTGTTAAGTCACAGCCACAGGTGTCTTGTCTTCGTGCGTATTTGGTAAAAGCGTCACATACATTTCTACCTGTCAATTTTCTGAATTTTTTTCCTCTGCTCTTTTATTGACTCAAATGTCATTGGAGGATTTTCGTGATTTTAGCACCCTGGTTGTTGTAGTTGTTCTGTTGTTCTTGGTAGTTTACTATTGTCCTTGCTGTTGTTGTCATTTAGTGGTGTTAATTGATATTGATATTAATGATCCAAAAACGAAACAACAAGCGAAATAAAACATATACATACATAAATATGGAATGAAATCAAAATGTGTTAAATCACCTCCCGCCTCTACGAAATTAGATATTGTTGGCTGCGTAAGAGTATTAAAGAAGCAGGTGTCAATAAGTTTTATAAAGATTTAATTGTTTTACACCATTTGAGTGACAATATAAAGAATAATTGTTTTTTGTTTTCATTTGAATCTATTATGTGGGTTGGTATTTAGTATGTATTTGTTTTCGTTCATTCTTTATTATTAATGAAATAAGACCGTAATAAATTTGGACAAATATAGAAAAATTATATAGCTGGCAGCATGACAAAGATTGGGATAAACACAAAGTGTCTTTTCTAATTAATGACAATTCAAAAGAACTCAATGGGCGTTTAGCGAAGAAATGTGTAGAGGATTTGAAATCCAATGCATATACTCAGAAAAAAACATGGTTGTGGTAAACATAATCTAAGAGCAACATACATATTATGATAAGATTTATGATTGTGGTCCAAAGATATAATTATTATTATTAGTATCATAAAATATCATGTTATAATCAAATATAGTCGCAATATCATTGTCATACAAGATTATAATATGTTCTAAAGTAACAATATTATGATCAAAAGTAATCATATTTTTATAAATACTAATCTCAATGCAATACTGTCTCCTGATTTCAATATATGTTATCCGTTTTAAGTTTAATATATCTGTGTGTGAAAAAATCCAAATTATAACAGCAATCCAAAAATTTTACACAACATATGTCCGTGACTTTTTGAAAATTAAATGAAAGGGCAACACGGCTCCTGTCAATAGGAGTAAATCTGTCAGTTGAGTCCTGTTAAAATTAGAACAAGCTACGTCATAATAGCCATAGATAACAGACTACCGCGTGACTTGAAGAGAAAATAATTTTTTTTTGCGGAAAAAGACCATCACTCAAATCAAGGCCAACAAATTCACAATATGGTGCTGGCCGATCGGAGATTGGAAGTACGAGTGATTGTGAAAGCCATAGGCATCTTACATGGCTCAGTGGTTTTAATTTTAAATGATCTCTTGGGCATGAGAAAACTTTTCGCAATATGGGTACCACGTTTACTCATAATCGTCCAGTAAATATAATTCGCAGGAGGATTTGGCATTGTTCAACAGCAAAATGGATGAGTTTTTGAGCCGTTTCGAAACCATGTACGCAACGTGAATTCACCACAACACACCAAACAGCAGTCACACCCGTGGATTTCTTCGGATGAATCGGTCTTAAAGAAGGACAAAGGTGGTTTTGTCAGCCAATAAAGTCATGTCATAAACAATCAATGGCGAATATTATGCAAATTTATTGGTTTTATTTACTGAGGATTTGAAAAATCCTCATTAAATCGCAATGTATCAAATTGATATCAATAAAAAAGGCGCGTTTGAAAATAATCTCATCACTTTTTATTTCGAAAACATAAAAACAATATTAAATGCAATGTATTTGAAAGAGTAATACAAAAAAATTGCAGTAAAAATATTATTTTATCATAAAAGCTTAAAATTTAGAGTGATTAAAAAAAATTAACAATAAAAAAAAAGTTTGCCTGTATCAACCAGATCAGTTGCGAGTAACGGAGGGTTAATTATACATTAAAATTAGCACCATTCATATTGACAGTATTTTTCGTAATTTTAAAAGTTGAGTGTCATTTTAACCACAAGTGCCATTAAGGGTTAATTTACATTTTTGAGCTGTTATTATAAATACTAGAATTATACATTCAAATTAGCACCATTCACCATTGACAGTATTTTTCGTAATTTTAAAAGTTGAGTGTCATTTTAACCACAAGTGCCATTAAGGGTTAATTTACATTTTTGAGCTGTTATTATAAATACTAGAATACTCATGTTTCACCAAAATCAGCCCAAAAATATATAACATTTCGCTATCTTTCCATTAGAAATTCCAAATATTAAAAAATTTTACTTTTGCCTTAGCTATTTAAGTTAACGTTTTCTAATTTTAGTAAAACTTTCAGAGTATACTTAAAATTATTTGGACTATAATTTTAATGGGTTTTACTTACAATTCATAACAGTAAGAAAATTGTAGTTAAACTACTGGCAAAAATCCAACTTTTGTTTATTAAGGGCAACGCTGGTGCAGTTTTGCTCACTATTTTCCGGACAAATTTTATTTTTTAGAAGGTATACAAAAATTGAAGAAACGTTGAAAAATAAAATGATTTTTATTTAAAAACTTGTGTTTCATTAAAAAAGTCACGGACTTATCGTATTAAAGGAAAAGTCGTTTATTAATAGAGCTATGGCCATTTTTTTTGTGGTTTTTGATGTCGAATTTCCAAATGATTTATGTCGAATTTTAACCAAAGAATTATATTCGTAAGAGATTTATGCATAAGTATTTAGGAGGTGGACTTTATATTAATTTTTGCTGATTTTTATACCCTACACCACCATAGTTGGGAGCGTATTATGCGTTTGTGCAGATGTTTGTAACGCCCAAAAATATTACTCTAACAACCACCTTAAAGTATACCGATCGACTTAGAATCACTTTCTGAGTCGATTAAGCGATGTCCGTCCGTCCGTCTGGTCGGCTGGCTGGCTGGCTGTCCATGTAAACCTTGTGCGCAGAGTACAGGTCGCACTTTTGAAGATATTTCGATCAAATTTGGTACATATTATTTTTTCGGCTCAAGGACCAAGCATATTGAAACAGTATTTCACCTAGCCCCCATACAAATGTCCTCCCGAAATTGGACTTTATCGGTCATAAATGTTTAATTTATATATGTATCTCCACAAATTCCGCTCCAAATAAGTTTTATATATACAAAATTTATGTCACCAAATTTTGTTACGATCGGTCCATAATTAGTCATAGCTCCCATATAGACCCGCTTCCGAAAATCACTTTAACGTGCATATATCGCTTAAAAATGTTGGTAAACACACAAAATTCAACATAGTTAACTTTAATATAGACATAAATCACACGACCTAATTTCATGGTGATTTATGTCACCAAATTTTGTTACGATCGGTCCATAATTGGTCATAGCCCCCATATAACCCCACTTCCGAAAATCACTCAAAAATATAAATTATTGAAATTTTAAAAGAAAAATTTTTTTTGCTCTTTTACTTAGTATAGGGTATTATATGGTCGGGCTTGACCGACCATACTTTCTTACTTGTTTTAATTGCTACTGCTTTCTATAAGCAGCTATGGGAAGATATATGTATGGCGGCTAGGAGAATTAATGGACCGATACCCACAGTCACACCCAGAGAAAAATATAGTCGTACATGTTTACCATAACCATTTCAAAAGTTTTACAAGTTTTTTTTAACAGAATATTAATCAATAGAGAATATTTGGTATACTTTATCATCCTACGTACTTTCGTCGAGGCCCTATTACTCCTTTATCAGGCAAACAGAAAGACATAGTTATTTCGTCATAGAATATATACTAAATCAATATTTTGATATATTTAAAACGGAATGATAAAATCAATATAGCTCCCAAATATTTGGTGGTGGGCATAAAAAGTGATCAAATCATTTCAAATATAAAATATGTACATAAAACTATACAACAACAATTTTCATGGTTTAGATGCCTTATAAAATTACTTAAAATTTTTGGGATTAAGTATAGTTTTCATTTCATAGGTATGTATGTTCAATACATTGTACAAGTACTAGTATCTATATAATAATTTAATACTAAAAATACATGCATGATATATTACATATAATAATATAATAAATATTGAGGCACTTTTAATCAATATACATACATATATTTTATTATACTTCACATATTTGTAAAATATACTTAAATTTGAGCATCTGTAGGGTTTTTGCAAAATCTACAAAAATAAAATATGTATTTTTTTTTTATCAAAAACTACTAATACATAGATTATGTCGAAATAGTAGTAGAAAAAACCATAAAACTTAAAATATTACTAATAATACACTTGTATGTTTTTATAGGTAGATTCTTTATTTTATATTATATTGACATAAGTACTTCATTGTACAAGATTTATCCAGTTGCAGAAAGGGTATCAGCATAAATGCAAACAACACTGCATGCACTCACATGCTCACTTACATAGATAAGTAAGTGAAGTTGGACATGAAAGTGAACAGAACAGCTCTCAGAATAGTGTGCTAATATGGAATGGTATGAACTAACCAACCATACGCTAAAGCATTTATTCACTCACTCACAAATGGTCAACAACAATCCAATAAAAAGCTTTTTGCTTTCAATATATTCAGATTATTCCTTAACAAATGCTCAAGTGTATTATCCTTTGATCAAATCTGTTCAAAATTTTTACTACTTTAAAGTACTTAAAATCTAATATTAGGATGAATGTATGTGCATGTGCATGTGTCTATATGAACATAGATTTACTTCAATATATTTTATGTATATATTTACAGACATATACATATGTATGTACATTAGGGTGCTACTTATTTAGCATTCGATGGTCTTAAAGTCTAAAATTCACCATCTAAAAACCAAATTTTTAAGCTTTGAATTTTTGTTCAATGTAGCAATATTTTGAAAACAATTAAAATAAAAACAAGTAAGAGAGCTATATTCGGCTGTGCCGAATCTTGTATACCCTTCACCAAATTATACTTAAAAATATTTTTATTTAATCAAAATCAAAATTTTTTTTTAATGTTTTAAAATTTTTTAAAAATTTTTTTTAAAAAAAGTTTTTTCAAAATATTTTTTTTTAAATTTCTTTAATTAATTTTAATGGCAAAAGAATTTATGACAAACAAAATTTTTGATGAAAAAAAAATTCGGGTTAAAAAATATTTTTTTCCGATTATTGGAGATATTGATGTATGAATCGTGTATGTAAGTTGATTTCAACACACAGACGGACAGACGGACATGGCTATATCGATTCCACTATCTATAACGATCCAGAATATATATACTTTATGGGGTCGCAAATGAAAAATGTGGAAATTACAAACGGAATGACAAACTTATATATACCCTTGCCACTCATGGTGAAGGGTATAAAAAACAATATTCGCCTGTGCCGAATCTTAAATAACCTTCACCAAATTCCATAGACTTAAAAATTCTTTCTTCGTTGACTTCTCCTGTGCATTCGACACCGTTCCAAGAAATAATCTATTTTACAAGCTCACATGTTTAGGCTTCTCTTCGAAACTAGTTAGAATTTTGCAGAAAGCATATGAGAACACGGAATGCTGCATTTGGGACGGTTTAAGTCTTTCCAAGCCCTTCTCGGTGAATATAGGTGTAAAACAGGGTTGTATATTAAGCCCAGTTCTATTTGCCTTGTATCTTAATGATATTGTAGATGTTCTCCCTGGGGGAGTAGATGTTGCTGGTACAAAAGTGAAAATACTGCTGTATGCTGATGACATAGTCATTTTTGCAGATTCCCCAGACGTTTTACAAAGTATGATTGATGCATTATACAATTACTGTTTAAGGTGGAACCTGACGGTTAATTTAAATAAATCAAAAATAATGATATTTCGTCGAGCAACAAGAATTTCTAAACATTTAAAATGGCATTTTGGTAACAACGATATTGAAATTGTTAACAGTTATAAATATCTTGGCGTGGACATTACTTTTAACCTGTCATTTAAGAAACATCTAGTAAACAGACTCTCTGTTTCTAAATTAGCCATTAACACAACCTGGATAAAATATATAAATCACCCAAAAATTTCAAAATCAAACAAGTTAAAAATATTTCAGTCAGCCTCACGTTCAATTATGTTTTATGCTGCTCAAGTGTGGGGTTATGTAAAATATGACGAAGTTGAAAAGTTGTTTCGCTTCTTTATTAAAAAAATGTTAAATTTACCTTCAACAACTCCTAACTACATGGTATACTTAGAAACAGGACTACCATCTTTATACATTTCAACCTTAAAATTACACTTCTGCTACATAAATAGAGTCTTTAATATGCATCAACACAGACTACCTCGGATTTTAGCTGAGGCTATTTTTGCGCAAAAAATCAGCTGGGCTAACGAATGGTATAACCTTAGACTGTACCTACAATATACTCCACATAACCTTAATAAACCACTGTGCTCTGACTGGAAAATAATATTGCAAACGCTTGAAAGAAAAGAACGCGATGAAAATGTATATAAAGCAACAAACTCGCTACATCATGACTTGTACTGTCATCTCAATTTTAGTGTCATGCCACTACTCGCAAACGATTTCTCAGCCTATAGAACTAGTCTGATAATAAAAGCTAGATCATACTCTAATAATAATGTTACTATGTGCACTTTATGTAATCTAAATCAAGCTGAAGACACATATGACTTTGTTGGTGTTTGCCCAATATTCAAAGAACTGAGACTGAAACTTTTTGGAAAAGTCCATCTTAGTTTAGAAGAGGTGCTGTTTATTCTCAATGGGTATAACTTTCATTCATTATACATATTTTTAGAATCATCCTTAAAATATCGCAGATTAATTTTAAATGAATTTGAATAACAATTTTTAATTATAACAAAAATCTTAAATCAAGCAATCTTTTTGTAAATTTTAATTGTAATTGCCAATCTGGCTCACAACATTATGTTAGGCCATTTATAGATAATACTATTGCAAATTGTAATAATTTGTACAAATAACAATTTTCTTTTATATCTATTAATAAATAAATAAAATAAATAATAGACTTAAAAATATATATTTTTTAAATATTTTTATTTAAACAAAATTAAAATTTTTTTTTAATAGTTTAAAACTTTTTTTTTCCAAATTGTTTTTTAATTTTTTTTGGAAAAAGAATTTATGAAAAAAAAAATATGGTTAAAAAATATTTTTCCCGATTTTGACCCATTGTAGGTCCAACTTACTATAGCCTTATATAAGTTATGAATTTTGTACTTTAATTTATTAAAAAAATATTACTTTATTTGTTCACTTTTAAATTAGAACTAACTTTTATTACAATTTTTATTCTTACATTAACTTAAAAATAAATATTAAATTGCATGGTAAGCAATTGCTTGGTAATCAAAATGTTGTTATTTTGCAATGTTAATTATTTTAGTCATTTACCTCATTTATTGTTTGCAAATCTATCAGCAGTTTAAATAAAAAAGGTTTTGCAATAGTTCAATGTTTTTTGCGTTAACATATACATTAGAGTGACAATCAGTTGTATGAAAAAAATTTTTTGTTAAAATTTTGAAGAGTGCCGGTTGGAATATTGTGACACTAGGCCTAAAAGTTAAGTGCTGAAAATTTGAGCCAAATCGGTCAACGATTTCTGGACGCGCATCGAGGTCAAAGTTCAGATATATGCAAAATTTTACTATTTATATGGAATAATGAGCCCAATTTCCTTAATGTTATAAATGTTAAGTAAAACCTATTCATAATATTATAGTCCTTGTAATTTTAAATGTGGTCTGAAAGTTTTACTAAAATCGGAAAACGACAACCTTAAATCGTGAAGGTCAAAGGTAAAATGTTTCAATATTTGGAATTTCTTAAGAAAAGATAGCGAAATTTTATATATTTTTGGGCCGATTTTAATGAGACTTGAGGAAAGTATAACATAAAGCCCGGAATTTAAAATAACAGCACAAAAATGGAAATTAACTCTTAGCAGCACTTGGGGTCCAAATTATCCTCAACATTTAAAATCAGTAAAAACACAGCCATTTTGACCCCAAGTGCTCTTAAAGGATTAAATCCATTTTTGCACTGTTGTTGTAAATGTTAGACTCCAATGTATATTTTGCTGGTTTTCAGCATTTCATTTTTAGATGACGCCGCAAAATAAGGGCCACCCAAATGTACATACATACATACATATGTATATAACAGTACTGCATGCATTTACTTTACGTATGTATCTATGATTAATCCCAATATGTAAAATATTAAATTTTAATAAAACATAGGTAAGAAAATGCTAGACTTGCCTTTGGGCCTGGAATGGGTCTAATAGTTTTATTCCTTAATAACTTAATCTAATTGAGGCAAAATTTGGGGAATCTTGAAATGTTGTAAAATTAGTGAAAAATACAAATTTTCATTTTTCTAAAATTTCGCGATTTAATTAATCTTTTTTTTTTGACTATTTGAGGTTTTTTTTTCCAAATCAGAATGATAACTGGGTTAAATGACATTTAAATCTAGTGCATTTGTATGTGCATGTCAGATGTTTTTTTCCATTACTTATTATTTTCATAAATCTGTATATTTTTAGTTGTAAATATGTACATATATACAAATTTCCTTTCATATATGTAGTATGTAAATTCTTTTATAGAAAATAAAATTTTGTTTGTTTATTCTAAATATGAATATGACTATAAGAAATAATTAAAAAAAAGTTGTTTCGATAAAAACGCCTTTGAATGTTTTATGACATTTTACTATTTCTTAAATAAATTTTAAACAAATTTTTTATTTTTATTGGCCTAGAAAGGCAATGCTGGGGCAAATATTAAACACACGACAATAATGTACTTTGGAGATCAAATGTAAATATGAGGTAACGTTCTTAAATTTAAAGAATATCGAAATTATTTTTACATAATAATCATCAGGATCTAAAATCCTGTAAGTCTTTTTTACCATCCAAATTGTTTTTTTTTGCCTTATGATAAAAAGCTTGTTTTTCAGTTCCAAATTATAAATTTTTCTAAAAGAAAAAAAAAAACCAAAGAATAATTTGGTTTTAAGTCATGAGATATAGCTTTTTCGGTTTCGGTTTAAACCGAACATGACACTCTAATAGATACCAACAATTGAATTGAATACACAAACACTTAAAGTTACTTTATATTGCTGCTTTATTTTAAAATTTCTTCTTAAATTGCAACTACCACAAGAAACTTATGATTGTGAACAACTGAAGAAAGTTAAAAGAAGTGATAAATCCTTTAAAACTTCCGTTTTACAAACCCACAAAAGAATATTCCAACTTATTGAGAAAAATCTGTAGTTAGAAAAGTTTATGCCAATGCTCATCTCATTTGTTTATTTCTTTTTGTAATATTTATAAGAAGCACAGTGTTTCTAAAGGGCAAATAAAATATTTGTTAAACAAAACACTAGGACAACAACGTATGTGCAACATATTTGAGTCAATAGTTTAACATCACAGTCTAATTTTCACTCACATAATTTCCTAATGTTTCCAAAGATCATACAATTTTTTTTAGTAAGACATCAAAATATTTGTCGCACCCCCATATTCAGGCTCCGCTTAAGATTCTAAGGGGTATAATTAGCAAAGTCCGTCTGTCTGCCTGTTGAAAACACGATAGGGTCCAAACGAAAGGAGCTAGCTGGCTGAGGGCTCTGTTGATAGGGTTTGTTTGGTATTGAAAATGGGCAATATCGTTCCATGATTTCACCTAGCCCCCATAAAAATGTCCCTCCAAAATATAGTTTGAGCAGTCATAAATACGTTGAGTATGCGGCAATCCTGATAAAATGTTGATCAAATTAGTTCTAAGTACTTTGAAATTGTATTGTAAAGTATTGCGAAAATCGTGCTACATTCAAGGACCCCCTCAGAAAATGAATTGTACATTTACAATTGTCTCATAATAATTAATATCGTAATGAAATTGAAATATAAACCTAAATCTTTCAATCAACTTTTCTGAGGATCGCTCCATAATTGACTCAACCCCCCATATAATACTCACATATTGATGATGGGTATAACACTCTACTTGATTTTATACCCTACACCACCATAGTGTGGAGGGTATAATGCGTTAGTGCAGATGTTTGTAACGTCCAAAAATATTAGTCTAACACCCACCTTAAAGTATACCGATCGAATCACTTTCTGAGTCGATTAAACGTGGTCCGTCCGTCTGGTTGGTTGGTTGGTTGGTTGGCTGGCTGTCCATGTGCAGAGTATAGGTCGCAATTTTGAATATATTTCGATCAAATTTGGTACATATTATTTTGTCGGCCCAATCCTATGGAAACTGGCTGAAATCGGTCCATTATTTCACCTAGCCCCCATACAAATGTCCCTCCGAAATTGGACTTTATCGGTCATAAATGTTTAATTTATATATGTATCTTCACAAATTTCGCTCCGAATAAGTTTTATTATACGAAAATGTCACCAAATTTTGTTACGATCGGTCTATAATTAGTCATAGCTTCCATATAGATCCGCTTCCGAAAATCACTTTGACATGCATAAATCGCTTAAAAATGTTGGTATACACACAAAATTCAACATAGATATAAATCACACGACCTAATTTCATGGTGATCGGTCCATAATTGGTCATAGCTCCGATGTAAGCCCTATTTCAAAAATCACTCACGAATATAATTCAAATTTTAGAAAAAAATGTTTTTGCTCATTTACTTAGTGTAGGGTATTATATGGTCGGGCTTGACAGACCATACTTTCTTACTTGTTAATTTTAATTTTTTTTCAAACGAAGACACTGTACATAGTACTGCCCTTATTTATCACATTGTCCTTGGTAAAAAATAATATAAAATAATTGTATGCCAGCAATAATGAAAAATCTGGATGCAACACATTGTTATTGAGCTTGTCATTGGTCTTGTTTCGCCTTAATATTACGAAAGAATATTTTTGTTTTTTCCCTTGTTCTCATACCATTAGTTTCAATTGCTACGAAATTATATTCTGAAGAAACAGCAGACAAAACCGGATACATATTTAAAAAGAAAGAAAGCGGAAATATAATTTGCCTTTTTGGTGGTTACAAAAATACTTTAACTTCTTAGTTTTCGTTTATTTTTGTTTATTTGCACCAGAAATTTTGTACAAGTTATCATTGGTTTGGAATATTCATCATAGTGAAGCTATTCCTCAGTCATTGAGTTACTCAATACAACTGAGTATGATGAAGTTAAAATGTTGTGAAAATATTTCGAAATCTTGTTAAAAGTGTCGATACAAACTAACAGTCCTTAGCAAACATTCATGCTGCATTTTATATTTATTTTTTTGTTATTTATCTTTGAAATTTGGATTTCATCAAATGGCAAGAGAAGAAGAAAAAAAAAATGAGAGTATCTTCTGGTCTTTGTCATTTGCTTTTAGTATTTTATTTCAAAATGAAATTTAATGAACCAAGACAACTTATTAGTGGCTGTTTGCGTCTGAAATATTCGTTATTCATTTTGTGTGTGTTTTTTTTGAAACATTTGTTTGCATGAAGTCCTTTAACAATAAAGCAACTATAAACAATAGTGTAATATTGGCGGAAAAGCGTTTAAATTTTTTTAATGGAATATTGCCTCGAATTTTTGTGACCATTGCAATATTTTGGGAAATTTTGTCCCACGAGATGTTTATAAAAATATGACCTTTGATCTTGTGGCGGACAATTGATTTTGTGCTAGTTTTTATAAATTATCAAAAACAAAAACAATGTTCAAAGATTAGCCATCTATTGTAAATCCCGCATTTTTAAGTAATTATACCCTTCACCATGAGTGGCAAGGCTATATATAACTTTGTCATTCAGTTTGTAATTTCTACATTTTTCATTAGAGAGCGAAGTCGATATAGCCATGTCCGTCGGTCCGTCTGTATGTTGAAATCAACTTTCCGTAGCCCCCAAATAACTTACAAACATTATTGATACATCAATATATCGGGAATTCTTCCGGCTCGGTTGCTATTTAAAATCGAGAAAATCGGCCCACAAATGGAAAAAACCGGGACAACCTCGTTTGTTTGCCTATTTTTGATCTATATCTGGATTGGATCTAAAATGGGTCAAAATCGTAAAAAATATTTTATAACCCGAATATTTTTTTTCAATAATAAAATTAAATTTTTTTTTTAAAATATTAAAAAAAATTCTGAAAAAACTTAAAAAAACAATTTTTAAAAATATTGTTTTTTTTTTTTTTAAATTTTCAAAAATAATTTTGAAAACTTTTTTTTAAATTTTGTATTTTGAAGTATAATTTGGTGAAGGGTATATAAGATTCGGTTTAGCCGAATATATGTAGCTTTCTTACTTGTTTTTAACCTATTTGTGTTGAAATTTATCTGGATAGCAACATTTTTAAGATGTGGGCTTTATCATTTTCGGAAGTGGGCTTTATATGAGAGCTATGACCAAATATGGATCGACCCTCACACAATTTTTATTTTTTTTTGTGGAGAAATTTGTTTGGATTTAATCATTTATGACCAATAAAGTCCTATTTCGGGAGGAGATTTTTATGGAGGCTAGGTGTATTAATGGGCCGATTTTTCAATAGGATTCGTCGTTGGACAGGAGATAATATATGTGCCAAATACCCTCCCCACTACGGTGGTGTAGGGTATAATTACGATACAGCATTGTAATTTGAAAGACGTACCAATAGGTACAAAATTTATAATCGATCAAGATTTTTATAGGTTACCTCTAAATATATTTTAAAATTTAGTCAACTTTGGCTAGCCTTAACTCATCCTGGATTCTTATATTGGAACATAAAACGGCGTTTTTTAGTAGACATTTTGACATTACTGACCATTTCGTTCAAGGCAAAGTGAGCTTTTGTCTACTATATTGTTAGAATTCAATCGTCTCTGCTAAATACGACATACATGTATTTATATATATTTTTTAGAAATGTGGCAAATAACTTTTTAATGAGATAAACTGGTTGGGAATCTACAAAACTGTGTGCGGTCTTTTTGATTTCTAAAACTAAAAGTGGCTCATACACACACACACATTGAGACTTTTTAACAAATGAAGTTACTAAATGTATGTTACTTAGGATGGCTCAGCTTGTGAGGATACAAATATCATAATTCCCAAAAAATTATAAAAAAAAAATCTCAAAAATGGGAGCTGGATCTCTGATCACTCATATTTCTGACCAACAATTGTTTTTTTATATAAAAAAAACAAAATATCTAAAATCGCTTATAACTTGGCCAATAAGCGTTTAATCAAGAAAAGGAGCTCGATCTGTGATCACTCATATTTCTGAACAAAAATCAATTTTTTTATATAAAAACTAAAAATATCTAAATTCAATAATAACTTGGCCAATAAGCGTTTAATCAAGAAAAGGAGCTCGATCTGTGATCACTCATATTTCTTAGCAAAAATCGATTTTTTATATAAAAACAAAACAAAATATCTAAAATCGCTAATAACTCCTTCAAGAAAAGGAGCTCGATCTGTGATCACTCATATTTCTGAATAAAATTCGATTTTTTATATAAAAGCTCAAAATATGTACATTGATTTACATATATTCTGTTCTTGCAAGACTTAGGTTTTTGACAACATACTTAGGTTCTTTGTCTTTCAGTAACGCTTCTATATATATTTTATTCTATGACCATAAGATTCATTGTATATATTTTAAAATCAAACATAACCCAAACCTATATGAATAAAAATTACACTCTGCAAAAAAATTACACTTTTTGTCAGAACTTGAAAAGCCACCTAGTGGAGGTTGTAGTCCTAGGTGAGGACATACTAAACCCGTTTTCAAAGATTTGGAACACCCTCAAAATTTTTAGTTATTTTGAAAAAACTGTTTTATGGTAGGTCGTAGTACTTTAGTACCTCTAACTCACACATGTTTAGACCGATTTCAAATTTTTAAACAATTTTAGTTAGGTAAAGAATTAAGCTTTTATAAAATGTATATATATGTATTTCTAGAAATTGTTTAAGTTTTTATAAATAGTTTGGCTTTCTTTTTTATTTTTTTTTCTAATTTTTCAAATTCAACAATAGTTATTTTAAATTTTGTCTATGAAACCCTATTTTTTGTTAAAATCGGTTTATACTTGCAAAAGTTACCCAGCAAAAACTTCGCTTACAAAGGCTACAATGTCTTTTTATACCCTTCAGCTTCGTGAGAAGGGTATATATAAGTTTGTCATTCCGTTTGTAATTTCTACATTTTTCATTTCCGACCCTATAAAGTATATATATTCTGGATCCTTATAGATAGCGGAGTCGATTAAGCCATGTCCGTCTGTCTGTCTGTCCGTCTGTCTGTTGAAATCAATTTTCTGAAGGACCCAGATATCTCCGGGATCCAAATCTTCAACAATTCTGTCAGACATACTTTCGAGAATTTTGCTATTTAAAATCAGCAAAATCCGTCCATAAATAACGGAGATATGAGCAAAAATCCGAGACAACCTCTGAAAATTTCATCAAAAAACACAATGTATTGCATGCTTTGACAAAAAAAACAACAAAACGTATGCTTGGATGTGCAAGCTTTGTGTATTTTGTTTTTTTTTTTGTGGTTTGTTTCTTTTGGCGTTGTTGTTGTTTTTTATACAACTAAAGTTTAGTTTGGTTGTGTTTTGGTTTTTTTGACAAAAAAGCAACAAATCGTATGCTTGGATGTGCATGCTTTGCGTTTTTTTGTTTTTCTTTTGTGTTTTGTTTCTTTTGGCGTTGTTGATGTTTTTTATACAATTAAACGTATGTTTGGATGTGTGTTGGTTTCATTGCCTTGCGTATTTTGTTTTTTCTTTTGGTGTTTTGTTTCGTTTGGCGTTGTTGTTGTTTTTTGTGTTCTTGATAAATTTAGGATGCTGTACGCTGAAAGTGGGCAATGTACATACATATATAGTATATATTATTTTTTATAATTAGTATATATTATATACTAATTATAAAAAATAATAATGCATCCACAACAAAGGTGAAGGGTATATAAGATTCGGCATAGCCGAATATAGCACTCTTACTTGTTAATAATGTCTTTTTTAATAACTTACTTTTTAAGTAGTAAAGTCTAACAAAAACAAAATAAACAAACAAAACGAAAAAACTGTTACTTTTTTTCAATTTGCCCATTTTTTTTTATTGCATGTTTATTTTTAGAAAAACAGAAAAGAATATTGCATTACTGTGTGGAAACTATTATTTGATGTACAATGAAATAACTAAGCAGTGGTGTAGTGAGCACAACGGCAGACTACCAAACAGAAGGTTGCAGGTTCGAATCGGGTCTGCGACTTATTTTTTTTTTATTTTTATTTTTTTGCGTAAATAAAAATTCTATAAATAACTCTACTAACAAAACAACTTATTTCTGGCCAAAATATAAAGGATTACTTTTGGGACATCGCGAACAAAAATAATGACTTCTTACAGTAGAAAAATAAGTAGTTGAATCGTCAAATTCCCCTTATTTTTCGGCTTATTTGTAAGAAAAGTTTTTGCTGGGTATTAAACTTTTTCGAAAAAAGTTCCACAAAATTTACCTTGTAAATTAAAAATTGTAGAAATTTTTTTTTTTTATAGTTTTTTGTTTTTTTTTTTATTCATATGGGCTGGGGGCGAAAATACTAAAAAAGGTGTTAATGAAAAGTTGAATAACTTTTACAATTTTCATCCGATTTGAATTATTAAAACGACGATTTGTTCAGCAATTTTCTTAATACATTGATATAAATTTGTATAAGCTTCTATATCAAAATAAGCAATGAAAAGCGATTAAAATCAAAAGAAGTGGATAAATTTTGTTTTTCTTTTAGATATTCTTAACAAAAACAATACTTATAACTGACAAATGTATAAATAAATGCACGTCATTTTAAAGCGTAATCAGTTTTCTTTTTAAGCCCGTTAAAAAATTTAAAGTCGGACAGAGACTGACTGAGTTACAGATCGATAAGTTCACGGACATAACTGAAAACGGTTTTTTCAGAATAACTTCTGAATTTGAGTGTGTTTTGGAAATTTTAGGTCGTTAGGTCGTTTTCCAAGTTTTTTTTCATCGTAGCACCGTGTTATCATTCAGCAATACGTTTTTTTTTTTTTTTAAATTATTTTAACCCATTTCAAACCGCTTCTCACAAATTCACAAATCAAACACAAGCATTTTTTTATTTTGACAGGACAACGTCTGTCGTGTCAGCTAGTTTTAAATAAAAATTACATTTTATTTAAATTTTTCTCGTCAAAATGAGAAAAATTAGTAGTCATTTTTAAAATTTCTAGGCACTTTCGAGGCAAGTCCGATTGATCTAAAACTTTAACAATCGTATTTTTACACTAAAGGGCACAATTCTAGACGTAAGCATCTATAAAAATCGGAAATCGATTTTATAAAACCACCCTAATATACATAGATAGATATATTCTGATACTGTGCAACGGTCAATACAAATATTTATTTTGTATTGAATTTTATTTTAGTTGTTAACTACGAATGTTGTATTGGGACTACCCTAATGTATGCGTTCCGTTTGTATATGAATGAGTATGTAAAATGTTATGCGAATTTAATGAGCTGCTGTCTCAAATGTGTTTGCCGCTGTCATTTCTTGGTAAAGTGGGAATCAAATAACACTGAAAAGTTTTACATCAGTTAACTTATCTTCTAAATATTGCATTAAAAATTTCACACAATATGTACAGCATAAAATTTCAATGGCTATAGGGAAAAAACCAAAACAAACAAAAAACAAGTAAGTAAGTATGGTCGGTCAAGCCCGACCATATAATACCCTACACCAAGTAAATGAGTAAAAATATTTTTCTTTTAAAATATCAATAATTTATATTTTTGAGTGATTTTCGGAAGTTGGCCTTATATCGGAGCTATGACCAATTATGGACCGATCACCATGAAATTGGGTCGTGTGATTTATGTCTATATTAAAGTTAACTATGTTGAATTTTGTGTGTATACCAACATTTTTAAGCGATTTATGCACGTTAAAGTGATTTTCGGAAGCGGGTCAATATGGGAGCTATGACTAATTATGGACCGATCGTAACAAAATTTGGTGACATGAATTTTGTATATATAAAACTTATTTGGAGCGAAATTTGTGTAGATACATAGATAAATTAAACGTTTATGATCGATAAAGTCCAATTTCGAGGGGACATTTGTATGGGGGCTAGGTGAAATAATGGACCGATTTCAGCCAGTTTCAATAGGCTTGGTCCTTGGGACGAAAAAGTAATATGTACCAAATTTGATCGAAATATCTTCAAAATTGCGACCTGTACTCTGCGCACAAGGTTTACATGGACAGCCAGCCAGCCAGCCAACCAGACGGACGGACGGACATCGTTTAATCGACTCAGAAAGTGATTCTAAGTCGATCGGTATACTTTAAGGTGGGTGTTAGACTAATATTTTTGGGCGTTACAAAAATCTGCACAAACGCATAATACCCTCCCCACTATGGTGGTGTAGGGTATAAATATGCGCAAAAATAATGTTAAATCTTAATAAGAATTTTGTCTTTTTTTATATGCCCACGTATAAAACAAACTTACTATACTAAATATTACTATAGGCAACATTTCCCTACATACATATGGCCAATATCATTATTATTCACTTAATTTTCTCAAAAGAAAAGAAGTAGAATAAAAAAAAACATTCATTCAAAAATTTTTGCGCAACATTTGTTACAGAAATTGTTCTTCCTTCGACTTGTTTCTAAGTAAAACTTATTTCTTCATCACATAAAATAGCAAGCATACTTCATATTTTTCTTTTAAGTAAATGAAACTGAAAATACAAGAAAAAAAAATATTGTAATTGTTCATTTTCTACATATTTTTTTTTTTGAACAATTCCCAAATAGATTTTTTTGAAAAATACTTTATGTTATGTCGCATTATGATTATATTTCCGTTTCCTTTTATTTTTCTCCCTTAAACCATCGAATTTCTTTTGCTTTTCTTTTAAATATCACATTATAAATTATGTGCACTATTGGAGGACCTTAGGTTTTTCTGAAGCCAGTGCATAGTGGCACTTTTGGCGAGAAAAAGGAGACAAATATTTGGAATTAGTGTTTTTGAATTGGGAAAAATGTTGCCTGATTTTCGCCATACTTTATAGTATAATTTCAGAGTACTTAAAACTAATTTTTGCAAAATTTTATCAGGATTGCCGCATAATCAACATATATATAACTTCTCAAACAATATTCCGGGGTAATATTTGTATGGAATGAAATATTTGTTAAGATTGCCCATTTTCAATACCAGTTTGTGGAAAATTTTATCCAGCCAGATCCTTTCGTTATATACTTTTGTGGGACTGCGAGGAATATTACGATGTGTTACAAACGGAATGAAAATCAATATACCCCCCCATATTTTTAGATATTTTTGTTATTAAAATAAATTTAGAGAAGTTGAGATTTACATAGCCTTTAATCCGTTTATATACGCGTTTCAATCGGCTCAGTAGTTGTTTTAAAAAACTCATGAAAAATCGAAAACGGCAGAAATTGTTCAGGTTTATTACTTTATCGCAAAGCCACATATAATAGCAATAAAATGAGATATCGATCATAAAAATCAATTACTTTTTTTCGAATTTATTCACAATTAAGTGAATTCGTTCATTTTCACCAAATTTTAGTTTTTTGTTTGATATACATAAAATTGAGTTGTTAATGTTCATCTTTCAATTTTTTGAATTTTGAAAACTTTTTCCCCGTGCTATGTAAAAATGTTCACATATACATATATTGCGTTTCAATCGGCTCAGTAGTTTCGGAGTTATAATAACTTATTTAAACAAAAAATATATTTTTTTACGTGAAAATAGAAATTTTTTTGTATTAAAAAAATCATGAAAAATCGAAAACGGCAGAAATAGTTCAGATTTATTGCTTTATCGCAAAGCCATATGTAATGGGAATAAAGTGAGATATCGATCATAAAAATCGGTGGATTCTTTTCGAATTTATTCATAATTAAGTGACTTCGCTCATTTTCACAAAATTGTATGTGCTTACAAGCGTATACTTTGAGTGGAAATTTTACATGTGTTTTGTTATTGTAAGCGTATCCCAGAGAGAGAGCGTTTTGCATCGATCGAAACAAATAGTAGTTGAAGGAAATCACCACTTCTGAACCGTAACCATCTCTCGCATGTTGAAGCCGATGAAATACATTCACCATAAGCTTTGGTGAGCAATCGGTGTGCTGCAGCGGCACTTTTTGTTCAAATTAAAGAAGTAAAGCAAAACTTCCTGCATATGACAATACGATGGTACAAAATTCGACATTTTAAAAGCAAAAAAAACTTAGTTTACACTATAATGTTGAATAGCTAAGTGAGAATAAATCGCATAAAATCTGATAAAAAAAATATATAATTTTCTTCCACAGTGCAGCATACATATCATTGCAAAATTCTTCTTAATGGCATGAACACTCTTCGACATTCTGCAACATTATGCTGTATAATATTTTAGATTCTACATTTCTTTTCTTCATCATTTTCTGTTCAGTTTTTGGAAATATGTGAAAGTTCATAACAATCATATGCTCGCTTTCTCTTACTCTTTTATGTGTAATTATTTGTAATTTTCATACATTTTCTTGTGATATTTTAATTTGTAGCAAATGTTTGTTCCGTTTCCAGCATTTGCCTTTTCGTTTATTTTACTTTTTTGAAATTATTATGCAAAAGTATGGCCAATTGTTGTAGAAGTTTTTTTTTATTATTATTATTGTGCAGCCATATTTCTTTCTTAACTTAAGCATAAAATATTTTAAGTAAAAGTTATTCAAGTTGTAAATTTTTGGAATTTTTAATTACGTGACAGTGTTTGTGCAATAAAAAGTTGCTGCTGAGTATAATGAAGGATATTTTTGTTATAAAAATATATACATATTCACAAATATTTTGAAATACATATTCAATATTTTTCAAATACATATATAAATATTTGGTTGGAGGTTTCATATTTGAATGCATAAATAAATGTTAGTAGTTTTTCAATAGATAATGAAAGTTCATTAAATGAAATAAATATATGGCATCATTACAATCTTCTTGACTGTTACATTGCTTCATTTGAACATTTTTGAAAAATATAGAAAAAATAGTATTAAGTAACAACTGCAGCATTCCTTCTATTCCCCGAAATATACCAAATATTCCAATTGCTTGTTTGTAAGTTATATTAGCGAACGAACTAGTTCAATTGAATATTTCATTTGCTTGAGCTAAATGAACTAGTTCAAATCTTTTCGCTCACTTAGTTAAATTTTTGAACAAACGTACGAACTGACATGACTAAAAAACTTTTATAAATATAAGTTTGTTGTCAAAAACCTAAGTCTTGCAACAACAGAATACATGTAAATCAATGTACATATTTTGATTTTTTATATAAGTAACCGAATTTTGGTCTGCAAAATGAGTGATCACAGATCGAGCTCCTTTTCTTGATTCAACGCTTATTGGCCAAGTTATTAGCGAATTTAGATATTTTGAGTTTTTATATAAAAAATCGATTTTTGTTAAGAAATATGAGTGATCACATATCGAGCTCCTTTTCTTGAATCAACGCTTATTGGCCAAGTTATTAGCGAATTTAGATATTTTGAGTTTCTATGTAAAAAATAGATTTTTGTTAAGAAATATGAGTGATCACAGATCGAGCTCCTTTTCTTGATTCAACGCTTATTGACCAAGTTATTTTCCGCCCGGGAAATTTAAAATTAATTAAAAATACTTTAATATATTTAAATATAACATCTCTGTTTGATGAATGGCTTGTTCCAAATATTAGTGGAGGTTTTAAACCCCATTAAGGATACAGTAGCATTAAGCCGACATTTTGCTATGACGAACACTCTTTATGAACAGCTGTTATCTAAAAATTCTACCATTTCTCAAAAAAATTTTCTTGCAATAAAATGTAAAGTTAATAAACAATATAACAGCAGAGTTATGTAAATTTCCTAATAACTTCACAACATAATAGCTAAATTATAATACAAAAATGCAATGTTCATACATACGCCTATTTGACCGCAATGTTCCCTCATCAGTTCAAAGCGATGATGATGATGTTTCCGAAATACAAATGGAGCTAAATTTTAAAAACGAATTAGATTATTTAATCAATATTGAAAATCCTAAACAAGTAGCAAAAAATTTATATTGTCTTTAAAATGCTTTATTAACGATGAAGCCCCCACCTGTTTAAAACGAATGAATTTTAAAATAAATAAGTAATCGTCAAATGACTTACTGAATGCATTTTGAAAACTCAATTTTTTAAAAAAAATAGTTCTTGACGAACATATAACATTATTTATATGAAATTTTGTGATACTTAATTGCTCTTTTGCTCTATTACCAGGACATCATGAATATCGCTAATATTTAATTTTATAGTAACAAATGATCTCCGAATATTTTATCGAACATTTTTTTTTGGTTTTATGTTAGTAGAATGAATTGTAATGTATTGTTTTTCATTTTCTTTTAATTAAATTAAACAATTTTGTAAAATAATATTCTTTTTTACTTATTTTTCTAGTTGAAAAGAAGAGAGAATGAAATTTTTCATTCCCGTTTCCCGGGAAATAAAATTATCCGGGAAACCCCAAACCCTAAATATGAGTGATCACAGATCCAGCTCCTTTTCTTATTAGCGAATTTAGATATTTTGAGTTTTTATATAAAAAATCGATTTTTGTTAAGAAATATTAGTGATCACAGATCCAGCTCCTTTTCTTGATTAAACGCTTATTGGCCAAGTTATTATCGAATTTAGATATTTTGAGTTTTTATATAAAAAAATCGATTTTTGTTAAGAAATATGAGTGATCACAGATCGAGCTCCTTTTCTTGATTAAACGCTTATTGGCCAAGTTATTAGCGAATTTAGATATTTTGGGGATTTTATGTTAAAAAATCGATTTTTGTTAAGAAATATGAGTGATCACATATCGAGCTCCTTTTCTTAATTAAACGCTTATTGGCCAAGTTATTAGCGAATTTAGATATTATGAGTTTTTATATAAGTAATCGATTTTTGGTTTGAAATATGATTGATCACAGACCGATGTATTTTGCAGATGTATTTAATAAGTGGGAGTATTAGTGGACGTGGACAATTTTTATGTAAAAACTTTTGCGGACTATGTATTGCGAACATTAATAAAAAATTAGTTAAATCGGTCCAGGCGTCCTGCGACCTGGTAAAAATTTAAATTGGATTACTATGATCATTTAAACAAAAAATTAGCCAAATCGATGTAGCCGTTTTCCGATTTTAGATAAATCGAAAAAAGTGGGCGTAAAAGTGGACGTGGTAAATTTTTCATGCCGTAAAAACCTAAGTTGGGCTATGACCAACATTTTAAAAAAAAAAATTTGTTTAAATCGGTCTGGCCGTTCTCTACTGATGCAATTACCAACGAACGACATTGGATTTTTATTTATATAAAAGATAAAAGATTTGTTATTTTTTTTTTGTAAACCATGCGAGAAATTATTGAATAAAATCGAAAATTAAAGTATACTTAATGTGCTATTAAAAAATTTAAATTATAAATTTATTTATTGTATTTATATTAGTATAAATTTGACTTAAAATCTAATTTTTGTTTTTTACAAAATTGTATAAATTTACAAAATTTTGTCAAAAAAGTCACAAAAGAGAATATTATAATTTTTTTAGTAATGAATAATTATATATACATAAAAGCACAGCAGTTAAAAAAAAAAATTTAAAAATAATTTATAACCCGTTAAGTGCACTATTGTTTTTTTTTTTAAAGACCTTAATTCACAATATATGATGTAACTTTGGATTCGAAAGCGATAAATTAATGAGTAAAATTGGAAATTAAAGCATACTTAATGAGCTGTTAAAAAATTTAAATAATAAATTCAAAAAATAAATATATATTAATATAAATTTAATTTAATTACACAAAATTTTATAAAAATACAATTTTTTTCAAAAAAAGTCACAAAAGCGAATTTATAATTTTTTAGTAATGAATAATCATAAATCCATACAAACATAGCAGTTTAGAAAAAAAAACTTTAAAAATTATTTCTTTTTTAACCCGTTAAGTGCATTATGGTTTTTTTTTTGGAAAAAAAAGACCGGAGATGGCGTGTGTATTCGAAAGCTCTAGAATTCGAATATACGAGCTTTGGCAGTTAAAGAATAATCTAGAGTGCAGATGGCAGTGTTATAAATAGCGGCAGAGGTTGCAGTCGTGAGTCAGTTTATCAGAGACGCTATTCGAATAAACATCAACTGAGTGCCTTAAAGTGTGCTGTATTTTGCAGTGAATTCGTGTAAATTATAAAGTGTGTCTGTATTTCTTAAAACGTAACAATATTAAACTACACTGGGAATATGAACATAAACTGTATTTTTTTACTTATAATTTCAATTGGTCGATTCACAAGGTCGCCTATAATGTCACGACTCGGCGATACGCGGCTCGGCTTAATCGATTCTTAGGCGTTTGGCGCAGGTATCTGCTGGTTGGTTACGATAACACATAGCATACATAGATACTCTAGTTTAAATTGACAGCAAGGCAACCAGACGGACATCGTTAAATCGATTCAGATGGTGATTCGGTAGTCGATGCGGGGTTAGACTAACATTTTTGTGCGTTACAAACAACTGCACACACACAATATGCCATCAGCGCTAAAGTATAAAAAACCGACCACTCGTTTAACTGGCCTCACTCCTAAATTCAGTTTAAACTGAATTCAATTTGTATTGCACAAATGTAAAATATAATTTATGAGTTTTTGGATGTGTAAACAGTAACACAATTGAAAAAGGGGAGAATATTCACAACAACTTTTTCTTGTAAACTTTTGCTAACATAAGTAAATAGTTTAAATGCCTTCGGCTAGTGTTACTACTTAGAAGGAACATAGAACAAGAAACTTAAGTTTAAAATTAACTGAAGACCTTTTTGGAATTACTTTTAGAAAGCATTCTAAATCTTTGGTCAAGTAAATACATAAGAAACCCCCAACTTACAATTTAAAAATTCAAATTAAGAATAAGAACTAAAACTAATTTCTAAAAGAAAAATTATATTAAAACTAGTAGTCTACCAAGAATTCTAATCCACTAATGAATATGCAAATAGTTTAGAATAGTTGAAAAGGTCATGTTTGAATAAAATCATCTCTTTGAGAGAAAGCTATTTTTCTTTTATGCTGTTTGTAGTGAGTGACCTTTAGAAAAACCGTACCTTAATCTGTACAGCTTAAGGTTGTAAGAGAAAAACTCTAGTTTGTCTATTTGTATTCGTTTAACACGCATGTTTAACTATTTAATAGGGCAAAGTGTAAAAAATTTGCATATATTTGGTATGATTTCTACAATTTGTTTTTTATTCAAGTTTTTCCTAAATAAGAAAAAAATAATGTAAAATACCTAAACTTATTTTATGCACAAATAAGTTTTGAAATGTTTTTTATTTGTTTTGGCAGAAGTTAAGTTTTTCTTATTTGAACAATCCTTAAGGGATATTTTTTGTTGTTGTTTACACCTTTTTTTGTATGATTTAAAATTTGAAAATAAAAAATTAAATTTACATTAAACAAGTGTGAATAGGGATGTTTCTAAATTTTTATAAGTTCTTCTTAAAGTTCATGTTATTCTTAAAAAAAGGTTAAAATTTCAACACTTTTACTAATATCTATGCTTGGTTACACATATTTAGTTTTGGGAAAGTTAAATTTATGACATACTTTGTGCTCATTCATAGAATACGATCAAAACTTAATTTGTAAGAAAATAGCTTTTGACTTACATGAAACATATGAAAGCGACATAGAAAACATCGAGTTAATTCCATAAATATATTGTTACGAAATTGTACTTGAATTCAAATATAACGATTTTAAGGGCTGATTTAAAAGTAGCATAATGCTTTCAAATAACAGTGCTGTAATAGCAAACTGTAACATATCTGTGGGCATTATTAAATAAAAGCTTTCAGTTGACCATTGATCGTAAGTTGGCAACGCTGTTTGCTGCGACCGTATATTCGAATTCGAATATTCAGTTAAAGAACATTGTAGAAATAGAGCTTTCTAGATGGTAATGCAGTGTTATAAACAGTGGCAGAGGTTGCAGTCGTTAGTCAGTTTTATCAGAGACGCTATTTGAATAAACATCAACTGAGTGCCTTAAAGTGTGCTGTATTTTTCAAGTGAATTCGTGTACATTATAAAGTGTCTGTATTTCTGAGAATTTATAAACGTGTATAAAAAAACTTTTATTTGCAATCAAAAGTATCCGGTTTATTTAAAGTTTTGAAAAGGTTAAAATGTAACAATATAAATGTCTGTAAGTTTGATAGTTTGTTTATTTGTTCTGTAATCACGCCTAAACGGCTGAACTGATTTTATAGAAATTTGGAAAGTAGATGGATCCTTATTTGGTAGAATCAATGGGCTATATATTTTTTTATATCTTCTACGTAAAGTGACAAACAGGAAAAATGGGTACCTTTAGTTTTTACACATTAAATATGTCTTTTATAAGGAATATATTTTTCATTTATCACACTATAGTCACAAGACTATGTATTTAAAAAGAACATTTTAAAAAATTTACCTTAAATGGGTATAAAAATGGCGCCAAAGTATAATTGCGACAATTTTCAAACTTTAAACGAATGAATTTCTTATCACTGCATGAAGTTTAACCGAAAATGTGACGGACCGGAACAGGGTAAATAGTTATTTTCGAATATCTGGAGAAATATAATTGCATAAGCTTTCAAACTTTGTCCGGAGAACACCCTTAGCATTTTACATGGGCAGTATTGAATTAGTAGGCGTGGCACCTCCCATACAATGTAAATTGTTTATTAAGAATATCTGAAGTAACTATAATTGTACTTTTGTACCCATTAATTTCATATCACTATACGAAGTTTGGTTGGTTTGGTTTTCGAATATTTGGAGAACAATTATTCTGAAAGTCTTTAAGATTAGTCTCACTATACAAAGTGTAATTACAAATGGGAGAGATCAGAACAGTGGACAACTATAATAGTGTAATTCTCAATGCTTTGCATGTGTTATTTTGGTACCATTGACTTATTGCAAATGGGTGGTATCAGATCATGTAAAGTAAATAGCTGTTTTCGAATATACAGTGGTGGCCACCAATTTAAGACAAATACTTGAATTTTTTCCATCAACTGAATTTTAAGTGCGATAGAGCCAAAATAAAAGGACCTCTAAGGCTATGAAATTTATTATTAATGTTTCTAGTTTCTGAAAAATTTTTGGAAAAATCGGCAAAACATATATGGACAAAGATATGTGGAAATACGTTGACCCACCTCAGCGAACATCCGCTGTTAATAACATGATATGACCGAAACTAATGAAACTAAAAATACGAAATTTGGTCCGAATATTTTATAATAATAAAAATATAATGATATAAATGTGAGAAAATATGTTTATTTAAAAAAAATTTTTTTTGGTCATGTTGTAGAAAAATTGTATGTGTTCGTGGTGAATATGTATGAATTGACACAGTCGAATAAAATACACTTGTGTGTTAAAACAGTCCTCATGCATACATATTTGTGGAAATATTTGAAAAAATAATTGACAATCACGTGGAATTTAGCAAACAATTTTTGTCTTAAATTCCTGGCCACCACTGTATAAAGAACTGTATTTTTGAAAAATATTTTGGAAATTAACCCTATATCTCCTTTGGGTCAAAATAACCCACAAACTGTGTTATAGCTAAAATTCGGAAAATTTGAAAATTTTTCAGTTTTTGTACAAATTTTGCTACTAAATTATTACTTTTGCAATTAAATGCAAAAGAACCGAAATATGTACGTAATTGTCGTTGTACTGAGATATAAATGCTAAAAATTGGTCAATTAATTTTAAAGTTATTGCAAATTCCCCAGAGCATTAACGTGTCTCAGGCCAATTGAACAAGAAATTTATGAAGAAAATTAACATATTTTGAGAAATATTAAAAAAAGGTTATTTTTACTTAAAATATATCCGTATTTACCGCTAACCTATTCGCATGTATGCCCAACAAAATTTATTTTTTTTAACGACAATTTTAAATCTTCATTTTCAAATTTTTATAAATTTTGAAAATTTCAGAATTTTTTGACCATCATATTGGGATTTATTGGAATTTATTGAGATTATAATAGGGAATACAAATATGAAAAAAAGTATGTCAATACTTTATACAGTTTTTCTATACCTGCGATTTAAATTTTGCGATTTTCAAAAAAAAACAAATTTTTTTGGCCATATTCAAAAATATCTGAACTTTGACTAAATTTTTAGACCGAGAGTCACAATATTCCGGCCGGAATAACAAAAATTTTTTCCATACAACTAATTGTCACTCTAATCCAGACTAATGTGGGTCTTCGACAAATATTTTGATGTGTTACAAAATCAATATAGTCTCCATCTTTTTTGATGGTGGATATAAAAACTATATTTTCTATATTATAGATATTTCATCTTAACATCATCTTTTAAATAGCACACAATTGTCAATGACAATCAAGTATCTTACATCATTGCACACATGTGAAATATAGACTTAAAGACATTTCTAAAAAAATTCACTTAAAAAACATATTAAAATTACTTTTCTATATTATTTACATCAAAACAAAATATCAACAAAATAAATAAGAGTAAATAAAAGATACTTTGTCAATAACTCTATCAAAATCAAACATACAATACGCAATACAAAATTGTATTTCTATTTGTAAAAAATGCAGAAGAAAATAGATACAATAAAATACATTAGGAAGTGTACATACATACACACTTACTTACATCCTTATCTACAACAGTTTGTGTGTTTTTTAGAGAAAAATTCTTTTGTTTATATGGCAACATATTGTTGCCGCAGGTGTTTAATACTTTTTTGATTTTGCTATCAATTTATTTCGAACAAAAAACATTTACAATTTTCTCATACAAGTTTAAACAAGGAAATAAAACAGTTCACGTGCTTTTTCTCTCATACTTTTTAAGATTTACGATTGTATGTAGAGACGAGTGTGTATTTGTTAAGATTTGAAAAATCTTTTTGTCATGAATAAATAAATTTTATTTCCTGTGAATAAAGCGGAAGTCATTATTTATTACAGGAAATAGTTACAAATACACAGATTTTTATTTGCAAGTAAGTATGTATTTTGTATAAAAAAGTAGTTTGCTGATGTTTAACTGAAAGAAAGAAACGACTAATAATATTCTGTAATCAGTTAGGTATGAATAAAAAATAAATTTTTCTGATAGATTTTTGATTAAAAGTAATAGTGGTAATAATAAAGATTTTAAATAAAATACTAATAGAAGTACAGATTCAAATTCAAATATCCTTTAGTGGTAGGTGGAAACATTTTTTGACAAGGTATCGAACCTTACTACTTCCAAATTTGTTGAAATTTATCTCTATTGTAATAAAAAAAATAAAGTTCCATAAAATTTTGGAGAAAAATGGTTGTGTTACGGTCGTTTATACTTCAAAATAAAAATATTTTATTTTGATATATTATATTTATATTTTTTTTTCATTTCTTTTAAAAAAAATGTTTCAATTGTGTTTTTAAATTTTTAAAATTTAAAATTTTTTTTAATATTTAACGAAAAAAAACTTTTGGTGAAAAAAAATCGGGTTAGAAATTAGTTGTTTTTTTCATTTCTTTGAAATTTTTTTTTAAGTAGTTTTTTAAAATTTAATTTTTTTTTTGGTTTTTTAATTTTTTTTTAATATTTAGCGAAAAAAAAAATCGGGTTAAAAAATATTTTTTCCGATTTTGACCCATTGTAGGTCCAACTTACTGATCTTATATACGTCGTTGTAAAGGTCTTCAAAATATCATTAGAAATCCAAACTGTCTATATTAATGACTTACTAATCCAGATATAGGTCATAAATAGGTCAAAAATCGAGGTTGTCCTTTTTTTCTTTATAGCTCATCCATTTGTGGACCGATTTTAAAAGCGAGTAGGAAGACTTCCGTAGATATTGATGTATGAATCGTATATGTAAGTTATTTGGGGGCTTCGGAAAGTTGATTTCAACAGATAGACAGATGGACATGGCTTATCGACTCCGCTATCTATAAGGATCCTGAATATATATACTTTATAGGGTCCGGAAATTATATTGTGAAAGAATTTTATAAACAGTTAAAGGAATATAATTAATTTCCGAGTTTCTTTTTAGTTTTAAATTGTATTGTCATTGAAAGTATAAAAAATATTATTTATTTTAATTAGTCATAGCTTCCATATAAAGCCCACTTCCGAAAATCACTTTAACTAGCACAAATCTCTTAAAATGTGGGTCTTTCAATATTGTTCAATACAAATAAGTTGTATGTATACAAAAGTCTTGTCATCAAATTTAATAACCATCGGTCCATAATTAGTCATAGCTCCCATATAAGGCCCACTTCCGAAATTCACTTTAGCGAGTATAGATTTCTTAAAAATATTAGTATTGAAATAAAATTCAACAAAAATAAGTTTCATATACAAGGTGGCGCAAAAGTAAACTTCCGATGTTTTTTGGCTGTAATTAAAAAAAATAATTAAAAACTTTGATTCTTCTTGTGGATTATTTTTATTTGGTCTTCTAATTGTGTTTACATCAAGTCGTGAATATGATGTCATGTAAATGGCCGCCGCCACAGTTGATTGTCATTTGAGCCCTTTTTATTGCATTTTCCATCACTTTGGCCAAAACCTCTGGCGATAGGTCCTCACATTCTTGACGGATATTGTTTTTAAGAGCTGCAAGAGTCTAGGGCTTGTTGACATAAACCAGCGACTTCAAAAAGCCCCACAAAAAGAAGTCTGGGGCGGTCAAATCAGGCGATCTTGCTGGCCAGTGCAAATCGCCAAAACGGGAGATTAGGCGCCCGGGAAATGCATACTTCAGCATATCGGTTGTGGCACGTGCAGTGTGTGCCGTTGCACCGTCCTGTTGGAACCACATGTTTTCCAATCCCAATTCATCAAGTTGCGGCAAAAATAACTCGTTGATCATTGCTCTGTAGCGCTCATAATTCACATAAATAGTCAGCAATATTCCGCGTTCTGGAGCATTGTAGCGTAACACTGTTTATTAACGTGTATTTCGCATGTGTTTACTACACAAATGTCAAAACAGAACTGACATTAGAGGCCAATCGCAAAATTTATAGCATTTTCTGATAGGAGGATTACTTTTGCGCCACCTTGTATATAGAGGAAATGCCACCTAATTTTATGGCGATTGGCCCATAATTAGTCATAGCTCCCATATAAATTTTAAAAGAAATCTGATTTTAATCATCTTCTCGATGTAGGGTATCATATGGTCGGGCTTGACCGACTACACTTTCTTACTTGTTTATATAACGGTAACAAAATAACTCATTTCATGCTTTACTTTAACTATTATAATCCTTCAGATATTCAATCATAAATATTTATTTATATAAGATGGGTAATTCCCATTAAGTGTAATCTCTCCCAATTTAAGGAGGTACATCCGTAAGTTTCATATGTTTCATTGCGAGAAATGTGAACAAAATTCATGAAAACCTTAAAAAGGTAACCTTTTATGCTTTGATCGAGCTCACTAAATACTATCCTCAAAAAAACTAGACTTTCGTTTTCTTTGGGAACATCGACACAAAAATATATTAAAACCTTAATTTCTGCAAATTTATTTTCAGTTGCTAATTGTCTTCAGCTTTTTTCGTAGAAATATTTAATGCTTTTATTACATCTAGAAATTACAGAAACAAAAAACAAACATTAAATAAAAATAAATGCTCACATAAAAACAAGCGCACAGCTCTAAAAAAAACAGAAGAAATAACTTAACTTCATAAGTAACTTATGCCATAATTTTATTTAATTTTTTATTTACAAGTGATACTAGAAATGTTTGTTTGAATGTCTGTTTGTTTGGTTGTTGAAGTGGCAATGGCAGTGATGGTGTGTGTTGTGTGGTGTGTTAGTGGTGATGCCTTAGAAAATATTATTTTTTATTATCCTTAATTCAAGTTTTTCTTCTTTTGCCTTGTTTTGTCTTTTTTGGAATTTTTTTATCTTTGTCGGTTGTTTTAATTTTTCTTTTCCTTTTTTATACCCACCATCAAAAAAGTTGGAGGGTATATTGATTTTGTCATTCCGTTAGTAAGACATCAAAGTATTTGTCACAGACCCACTTTAGTATATATATTCTGGGTCATCGTGAGATTCTAAGACGATCTAGCTATGTTCGTCCATCCGTCAGTCTGTCTGTTGAAAACACGATATAACCCAAACGAAAGGAGCTGGGTGAAATTTTTCACAAATACTCTCTGTTGAAAAGGGTTGTTTGGTATTGCAAATGGCAAATAATTGTCCATGATTTCACCTAGCCCCTGTACAAATGTTCACCCGAAATACTATTTGAGCAGTCATAAATGTGGAGATTATGCGGCAATCCTAA
Organism: Calliphora vicina; assembly: GCF_958450345.1. NCBI lineage: Eukaryota > Metazoa > Arthropoda > Insecta > Diptera > Calliphoridae > Calliphora > Calliphora vicina. Next base: position 142,676,326 of record NC_088780.1, on the reverse strand, counting down.
TAAAATTTCCCAAAAATTATTTGCAAGTAATTTGAAATTATACTGTAAAGGATGGCGAAACTCGGTCAACATTTGTCCCAAGTCCCCATACAAGGTTTCCCTCAGAAGATGACTAGAACATTCATAATTGTCTTATAATAATTAACATCGTGATGAAATTAAACATAAACAAGTTGTATATGAATCCAAATCTTTCTACCAACTTTTGTGATGCTCGGTCCATAGTTGACCCTAACCCCCATAAAACCCCTATATCAGAAAAATGTATATACGCACATACTGATGGTGGGTATACAATATTCGTCATAGCCGAACAAAACACTCTTAACTTGTTCTTCTTAGTTTTCTTTTACTTAATATTTATTATGAATGTTACTCATGAGCATATTTAGTTAATTTTATTTTACACCAGAGTAGTTAAAAAAATGAAACTGCAAAAGAAAAAAAAAACACAAATCGGAAAAAATTATTTTGTGAAAATTTCCGTTTTCCTAATCTCCGAGGAATTGAAAATTATAAATGTTAAAAGTTCTGGAAATAAAAATAAAAACAAAATTATTTAGTTCAGAAATAAGGGAAGAAATTGTGTATTTTAAGGAAAATAAATTTTACTTAATAAAATAAATGGCAATGTGACTATTAAAACAAGAGAAAGTTTTGTTTCAAGAAAAATTTACACTATTATTTCGCAAAATTAATATAAATTTATCATATGTATTAAAATGTAACTGATAGATACAGTTAGTTAGATATATACAAACACACAGAATAGAGATTGGTTGGAAAATGGTTACAATTATGGATATTTATTAATTCTAATTAAATTATTAGTTTAATTATTAAAAATTCTTGAAATTAACAGATTTTCTATAATTCTTTCAATTAAAATATTAGTCAACACAATAACATAAATTTAAAAGACCCTGTAGATGCAGTCGAATTGAATTCACATCTTCTTCTTCTATATATATAAAAATTAAATGATCCATGTATGTAATGGCATCATTTGAGAACGGCTGGAGCGATTTGGCTGATTTTTTATACCCTACACCACCATAGTGGGGATGGTATTATGCGTTTGTGCAGATGTTTGTAACGCCCAAAAATATTAGTCTAACACCCACCTTAAAGTATACCGATCGACTTAGAATCTTTTTCTGAGTCGATGTCCGTCCGTCCGTCTGGTCGTCTGGCTGGCTGGCTGTCCATGTAAACCTTGTGCGCAGAGTACAGGTAGCAATTTTTAAGATATTTCGATCAAATTGGTACATATTATTTTTTCGGCTCAAGGACCAAGCCTATTGAAACTGGCTGAAATCGGTCCACTATTTCACCTAGCCCCCATACAAATGTCCTCCCGAAATTGGACTTTATCGGTCGTAAATGTTTAATTTATATATGTATCTCCACAAATTCCGCTCCAAATAAGTTTTATATACACAAAATTCATGTCACCAAATTTTGTTACGATCGGTCCATAATTAGTCATAGCTCCCATATAGACCCGCTTCCGAAAATCACTTTAACGTGCATAAATCGCTTAAAAATGTTGGTAAACACACAAAATTCAACATAGTTAACTTTAATATAGGCATAAATCACAATCATAGCCCCCATATAACCCCACTTCCGAAAATCACTCAAAAATATAAATTATTGAAATTTTAAAAGAAAAATTTTTTTTGCTCTTTTACTTAGTGTAGGGTATTTTATGGTCGGGCTTGACCGACCATACTTTCTTACTTGTTTTTTATTGGATTCGAAATTTTCAGGAGATGGTTTGTAAAGAAAAAAAATTAAAACATTTCGGGTAAAATACGGAATTTTTTTTTGAGTCCAGTCAACTGTAATAAAAAAGCTCCCTAAAGTATGCAGTACAAATTTAGATATTTTATTTTCAAATAAATAAGAACAGGCAGGTGTATGCGGGTTGGAGAAACTTGAAGAACTAATATTAGTAAATGCTACCGGGTGAAGCCCCCGTCAACTAGTTTAATAATAAAATATTAGTGGTTCCAATCAAAAATAAGTTCTTGTAAAAAAATATTAACTTTAACAATTTTATAAGTTACAGAAATTGTTGTAAAACATAAAAGAGGAAACTAGTTCGGTGTTTCCAACCGATTCAAGCTTTAAATAAAATACATTTTAGCAATTCGTCAATGATAACCAAATTTGATTCAGCATTATAGGTATCAATTTCGAATATTAGTTGTAAGGAGTGAGATCGAAAAATTCTTAACACACGTTTTTCATTACATTTTTTAACCCAAGTATTATTTGAATTTTTTTTTGATCAAGTTACCTTTGAAAAACATGTCAGTTATTATGTGTAATGTCAATTATATTAATTTTTTTGTTAATCTGATTAAAATGAGTGACCAGAAAAAAGTGCGTACTGAAATTATTAAATATTTTCAACAAAACCCAACTTGGTCTTACAAAAAGTTGGCCAAGCATACAAAGGTCTGCCGTCAAACTGTTTCCAATGTTATTAAACAGTACCGGGAGAACTTGTCAGTTGATAGAAAACCTGGTTCAGGTAGAAGGAATGGTCCACATGATGTTTCTAAAGCCAAAAAAATAGAACGCATTTTCAAAAGAGCTCCCAACACATCCGGTAGGAAAGCAGCCCGGTTAGCTCAGTGCTCGGACTATTTGGTACGAAAAGTTAAAGCTAATGCAGGTTTAAAAACATACAAGGCTCAAAAAGTTCCTGACAGGAACGCTACTAAAAATTTAGAGGCCAAAAACAGAGCACGGAAATTGAAGTCAAGTTTTATAAAAAAATATTCTTGCTGCATAATGGATGACGAAACGTATGTTCTGGCAGATTTTTCGCAACTTCCAGGTCAAAAATTTTATGTTGCTGATGCTCGAGGGAATGTTGAAGAAAAGTTTAGGACCCAAAAGCAGACAAAATTTCCCAGAAAGTTCTTGGTATGGCAAGCAATATGCAGTTGCGGCAAAAGAAGCCACTCATTTGTTACAACGGGCTCTATAAATACCGAAATTTACATCAAGGAATGTTTACAAAAAAGGCTGCTTCCATTCATAAGACTTCATAATGTGTCCACTTATTTTTGGCCTGACTTGGCATCCTGTCACTATGGCAAACAAGCCCTTGAGTGGTACAAGAACAATAATGTGGTATTTGTACCAAGAGAGGCAAATCCTCCAAACTGCCCGGAGCTAAGGCCAGTGGAGAGATATTGGGCTCTTGTTAAAAGAGAATTGAAGAGTACAAAAAAGGTGTCCAAAAGTGTGGTAGATTTTAAACGGAGATGGACTACATGTTCGAGCAAAGTGACAGAAAGCACTATAAAAACGTTAATGGAAGGGTTTCCGAAAAAGGTTCAAAATTTCATCACTAGTGATTAAAACTATAAAAATAATTTTTTTTGTAAATTGTAATAATAATTTCAATCAAATAAAAAAAAAATTAAAGCTGTAAGTTTAGTGGTTTCTTTTTTATAAACATATATGTATGTTAAGAATTTTTCGATCTCACTCCTTAATTAGAGATGTCAAACGGGGAATCCCGTTCCCGAAATTCCCGGGGTTTTCGGGATTACTTAAACCCGGAAGCTCGGGATTTTTTAATTTTAAATCCGGGAATTTTCTAAATTCCGTTTTTCATAAATAAATAGGGGTAATTGTCATTTTTGTGTGCCTTTTTTATGCATTTTGACATTCTACATGCCCGAATATCGCAAAGTGATATTCAGCAAAGGTGTTAAGCTCAACTCCTGCTACAATATAGTTAATAAAGGAAAGCGGTATTTTTGGTTTTCCTAGAGTGGGGCTCTGGAAAATCAATTCTTCACATTTTTTTGTAAGTTATCTAACAAAACTCAATTTAAATCCTCTACAAACGAAATTCATTTTATCTCAGGTGAGGAGCTCGAACAAAATTAAAATATTTTGATTGCTCAAAGGCTAAAAGTTATTATTAATAAATTTAAAAAACCCAAATAACAATAACGAAACCAAGTTATAATGTAGATTTGCAACTTGCAAAAGAAATAGATCACTTTATTTCTGAAGGAACAAGAGGAAAATACTTGCAGATTTGTTATAAGTATTTGCAAACAGTTTTGCCAATATGAAAGATGTTTTTCGGCAGCAGCATATGTTGGATACTAAATCCTGATCCCCGGGTTTTTCAAAAATCAGTCCCGATTAGCATCTCTAGTTGTAATAAACGAAATATTTGGTTATGAATTCGGTGTTCTCAACCGATCGAAAATTGTCTTTCGGTTGACGTTCATAAATAAATAGTATAAATATACCATATATTCAGTCACTCCAATCGAACTATGTGATAGTACAGGGAACCGAAAAAATTTGTTAGGTGACAAATTCGGTTGTGAACACGAATCAGTTTTCTGTGTGTTCTGTGTTCTGTGACAGATGATTTTTTTTTTTAGTTTTCAAAGTGTGCTGGGTGGAATATTGTGACACTGGGTCTAAATGTTTAGTGCTGAAAATTTGAACCAAAGGTCAAATATATGCAAAATTGTTCTATTTATATGCAATAAATTTGTGAAACTCCTTAACATTCTGCATTATTTAACAGAAATATGTAGATTTATTTATATTAATGAAAATTAAAGTAAAAAAAATATTTTGGAGATTTGAAAGTGCCGACTTTCGATTTAGTTTTGAGGTGGATTTACAAGGGGAAAAATGCATTTTTTCAGTTTTTTTTTTACATTTTTGCCATTAAATAATTACTTTTGCAATTTAATTTAAAAGAATCGAAATGTGTACGTAATTGTCGTTCTAATGAGATATAAAAGACAAAAATTTGTTAAAAAATGTTAAAGATATTACAAAATAGCCATGCCATTAACGTGTCTCAGGCCACTAGAACAAGAAATCTAGGAACAAAATTAACATATTTTGAGAAATATTAAAACAAAATATTTATCCATATATACTTGTATATGAGTTTTTATCTTCATATGATATAGTTAACATATTCGCAGGTATAACCAAAAAAAATATTTGTTTTTACCGGCAATTTCAAAACTCCAATTTCAAATTTTTTAAAATTTTGTTAAACAAATTTCAGAAGTTTTTGATGATCACATGGGGATTTACTGACAACATAATAGGGAATAAAAATGTGAAAAAAGTATGCCAATACCTAATATAGTTTTTCCGTACCTGCGATTTAAATTTTGCGATTTTCGAAAAACTAATTGTTTGGTGGTATTTTAGGTCATTACGAAAGTTTTCAGCGGGTACCGTTTCAACATGTCAAAAAATTTAATTCCAAGGGACGGTCTAACATACATATTTAATTAAAAATGAGCTTTTATTTTAATATTTCTCAAAATAATATATATGCTGCAATATACTTATTTAAGGAAAATAGCAAAATATTGTTGGAAACTATCAGATTTGTTGGAGATTGTCTTACATTTGGGTTCATAACTCTGGTTCTAATTGACATATTTTACGAATTTTCAATGCCAAACATTTCTGACAATCAAAGAATGTTTGGAGAAAATGTTATCTACTTCCGCTTTTCCATCGAGTCATTATCGTGCCAACAAGAGACAGATAGAAATAGCTAGATCGTGTTCTAATTTTCGATATTTCAATAAAACCCCCTTCTGATGATGGTTATTGAAAGTATAAATACGCATTGAGAAAACCTTAATAATTTAAAATTCCAGTTTACATCAATTTAAAATTTGTATTTAAAAAGTTTTGGTTTTTTGGCTTCATACAAAAACTATCCAGGAGATCTGAAGCATATGTTACTATTGTATAGTAACTCAAAGGAATTTGAAAGCTTTGAAAACAATTTTAATGAAAATAAAGCACGAGTAATTACTTTCCAAATTAAACACATTCCGAAAATCAAGATACTTGCAGCCGTTTAGTTGTTTAAAAAAAAATTAAAAATCTTTTACATTTTGTTAAACATTAGTTTTGAATGTTTATTTTAATTACAATTTTTTTTTGTGTGTGTTAAAATTTGTTCTTTATACAGTTGAACAAACTTTATCATTATCAACACTACAACACCTTTTTGTTTTAAAAATATTTTCCAGTACAAACACAAGACCCCAGCATTGCAAAAATAAAAGAAAACACAACTTAGTTTGTATGAATGTGTGTGTTTGTTTGAACATCCTTCAGAAACAGACATAGAAACTTGTTTGAGTTTAAAAATAAAATATAAACAAATTGTAAATTTTTGGTACTGACCTCTATAGTTGGAATATAAAACAGGATACGAACAAATTGTTTTCTATGCGATTTATTTACTTTTTAAGATAAGACAAATAGTTTAGAATTAAAATGCAAAATTTTAAATGAAGATCCAATTTGAGTCTTGGAATAGATTTTTCCAGATTTATATCGTTTGTGTCATTAAATATTTGACCACATCCTGTAATTGTTTGTTTTACTAGTTTATTTATACCCTTCACCAGACAGATACTGTAAACTTTATTTAAATATTGTGTTGTGTAAAATGAACGTATATAGTATAAGTACAGATTAAAATTATTATTTTCATTTCATTAATTATGAAATGCAAACTTTGTTTTTGAATTATCGTACGTATTTACAAAATGTTTTGTAAAAAAAATGGAAACAAACTTACACGTACGTATAATCAAATTTGCAAAAGTATTATTTTTTTTTATTGCACTCGAAGTTTCCGATAGATTGGGCATATAAAAATAATATTTTTGCATAAATTTGAAATAGAGATTTTAGAGATTTGAACCAAAATCATTGTCTTATGTTTACGATAAAAACATCTTTAGTGTTTCATTTTATGTCTGATGTATCGCAGTGATTTAGAAACGTTTTTTTTTTGGTAACTAAATTTTACAAGGTTGTAGATGAGTTGATTTACAGTTGTTCAGCTACGTAGGCGGAATGAGGGCCAAATGGGTGGCCCCTCGTGTATCACATTTTTAAAAAAAAATCTCCAAAAATTCATTTATGATTCGAATGACCTGAAATATGAAAAAACGTTCAAATTATTGAAATGGTGGAAATATTTGTGGAGCTTCTGAAGAATAATTATAAGCTTTTTGTATTTCATATTGTGTAATATACGATTATTAATTTTGTTACAATTTGCTTATGATGTTGTTACATATTTTTTTTTTGCTTATAAACATATGGATTTTAGCTGATAAAGTTGAAATTATTCATTTTGTTTTTGTTAAATTATTTTGATTATTTTGTTGAACATTTATTTCGCTTAAAAATAAGTTGTTAATATTTCTAAATATGTGTTTTAAATTTAACAGTGATATTTTAGCTCACACTGTTGTATTTAACACTGATCAACTAGTTAGCAGCTTTGAAAACTTCATTATCCACCTGACGCATAAGAACGCACTAAAACGCATAGAAACGCATACTCAAATCTGCGTTGATTTTAATATTTTTCCGAACACTTTCATAAACCAAAGCGTGGTTTGTCTTTATAAAAACTTGTTTCCTTCTTTTCTAACTCGAACTTCAATCCAGAAACATCTAAAATAAAGTTAAATAAAATTTTTTTAATTTTTGTTTAATATCCTTAAAGGGCATTAATTAACTACATCTTTTTATAATACAACTCAAATCGATAAATCCATTCAAGGTAATTTGCTAAAATAAATAAGTTTAAAACAGTTGATCATTAGCTAAATTATACATTTCATCAAATTTTATTAGTGATTGCTAAACGCCTTGAAAATTTTTCACACATTTATTGAATTCTGGAAGATTAAATTGTTGAACAGAATAAAACATCCAAAGAAAGGTAATATGTTCACATGTTAATTTAAATAAAATCTAATAAAATATTTTCCACAGGAACATTTTATAAACCCTAATATACAGTGGTGGACATATTGCCCAAGCCACCACTGTACCATTTTTTTATTGCAACCCAAAAATGTATCAAAACGAAATTTGCATATATGAGTTTTGTGTACTCAAATAGAAAAAAGAGGAAGAAAGAATAAAAAACACAAATCGTCATTAAGCAAAGATCAATTTCAACAACATCAGATTTATTTTGCAATAGTCCATAAATAGAGAAGTTCATAAAGAAATCCATGTGTTAAAACCAGAATTATTGTGAAGATCCAATTTCAAATAAAAACCAAAATCAAGAAAAGTGAGAATCATCAGATAAATTTATATTAAAATATTCCAACATTCCATGAAGAATAATACTGAATCCAAATGAATCCATCGTATTGGTCATAAATCAGTCTCAAATCAAATCCATCTAAAACAAAATCAATTAAAATTATAAAATTATCAAGTAAGTGTTAAGTTTTTCAAATCATAGTTTGATTAAAAAAAAAAAAAACAATTTGGCAATAAATATTTTTAAATAACAACAAATATAAAAAATATGATTCAATTCTAAAATATAATAAATAAGTTAAAATTTCAACATCTTAAAATCTAAAATTCACTAAACTATGTTAAAACAAATACTATAAACTATTCTTAAACCTATTCAAAATTCTAAAAAGTTATAAATTAAAACAAAACATGATTTGGAAACCTTAACTAATATTGCACATTTTTATCACAGCTCAAAAACATCATTATAATAAGTGTCTATTTAAGTAAATTAGTGTTAATCAACGTTATGGAAATAATTTGTACATGCAAAACAAAAATTTAACTTCCAACCTAATTTGTCTTAAGAAATCTGCAGCGGATTGTCGAGGCCTCAACATTCAGCAGCTCCAGATACCCTAAATTGGTGAGTGAATTTTATAATTTTCGGAATTTTTTTTATGTTTTGCATATATTTTAATTTAAAAAGTGAGAAAAAAGTAACAACAACAATGATATTGCTATTCAATTAAAATTTTACTAAATAATATTCAATTAATACCGTCATTCGAGGGTTAGGTGTTACCTTAACATGCTTTTATTAAAGCAGTAAAATAATATATTTTGTTATTCTTTTTTGTGCGACCTTCTTCTTATTTTTTTCAACGATCTTTTTATTCTTAATGATCATTAAGCAATGCATTTATTGATCTTGTTTTTGTTACTTATTTACACTACAATATAAATATATTAGTACAGCCCTAAAGAATTTTATTAAATTTGTTTATATTGTTACACATTTATTAAATTATTTCTTTATTGTTATAAAATTTGTTCATTGTTTGAATAATTGAAATTTAATTGTTATTCTATATTGAAATATATTCCTGAACGGATTTTTAATGAATTATTAGGAATAAATATTTTAATTTTCAATAATAATATGCTTAGTAAATCTAAATTTTTTATATGAATAAAATGAGAAATTTAATTATGGAACTATAAATATTTTGTTGAAGTTTTCGTGATGTGAGAAAGTGTAAGTGTGTGAATAGAGTTAGGGATCTTATTCCAATTGGCCCAATAAGATCAATGGAAGGGTGGGTTAAGAGGCATTCCATCTCCATAACATCTGGGAGATCGGTCACACAGTTGTGGTCAAATTTATACACATTTAGGTTGAAAATATCGGGTCAATCTTTTATCATCTTTTGTTTTAAATCAACCTGATTTTACTTCATTTTGTTGTAGTTTAGGGAGTCTATAACAAATATTTGTGAATGTCGAATTTTAAGTAGGACATAGGACAACGCGAACAAGAACCCCGCCGCCCGACTGACCGCTAGTGGCATATCAATGGCTCCCGCTAGTTCGTTTGTTTTATCTAGTTTTTATTTTATTTTTTCCTATTTAACCTGAACACTTGATACTCAAAAAGGTTCTTATTTTTATATTGTATTTTGATTCTGTGGAAGTATTCATGCTGTCCCCCAAGTATTCATATGTTCAGTCCATTGTACATTACATAAATTGGCGCCCAACGTGGGGCACGAAAGTGTTACGAAAATTTTAAATATTAAACCAAGTCACCTTTATTATATTATGCACTTTCTGCTCTAAACTTTTAAATTTCATTCTATAGAAAATGTTAAAATTTTGAATAAGTGTAGCTTACTTTTTGTCCAATACTTTTTATACTTTCTTCGGATTTTCAACATTTTGGCGAATGAAGACCGAATTGTTGACCAGAAAGATCCCTGAAAATACTTTGTATATAAGTAAACAGCGAATTCTAAAGTTTTAATATATTCTAAAAGAATTCCATAATTTTATTTAATTTAAAGTATATTTGTTTAGATATCATTATCCTGATATAATGTGGAATATATTAATTTAGCTGATATGCAATTTAATATCCCATAATATTAGTTTATGAAGTAGAAAAAGTAGCATAATGGTTTATAAATATATTTTGAATGAAAATATGAAGATGGAATTTCCATAGCCCAAACTTTTTCTTCTTTTATAAATTTGATCACACTATTTATCCACACTTACGAAAATCTCACACAGAAACGAAAACTTATATGATTTGTTGAAAACTTATATCTTGTTACATATTTTTTTGAACATAAAAAATCAAATAGAATTTGCAAAACTTTTTACTTAGATCTTTGGATTTTAAAATTACATTTTGTCTGAATAATCCAATTAATATTGCGATTTGTCCCATTAGTCCGTCTGCTTAAATTATTTTGAAATACGCTTTATTCTCCCTAGAAATTTTTCTCTTTTTTATTGTGACTTTTGATATTGTCTATTCCAAGTACTTAAAACTTGTCATACTTCAAAATGTCTTTAATGTATTCGCCACACAAAACACAGGACCAAGCTCAAGGTTTGGCAGTTGATCCTCCCGTTACGGAAAACATTTGTATTGGGTGTAATGAAATCATTACTGACACACAAGAGATCTTAATTATAAACACATGTAGTCATGAGTTTCATAGAAACTGCATTGAGAATACATTATCACAATCATCTGAATGTCCATATTGTAAAGCTAGTTGTGAATTAGCAGATCTTGTTGTTAAGAGACTAGATACTCAGCCACCTAAAAATAGTCCTAGACCTAAACAAGGTAAAACAGGCAAACCAAGAGGCGCAATGGCAAAAAAATATAATACTAGACATAATACTAGGAGTTTAGCTCAATATTTTACACAACAATCTTCTCAAGATATCAATAATTCTAACGCACATGTTCAATCAGATGAGATAACTTATAGTCCTCAGGCTGATCAGCAAGCTGATATCAGACCTCAAATTCCCCAGACCAATAATAATCAAAATTTTTCGAATAATATTGACTACGGTCAAATAAATCAAATGATTGAGAATACTATAACACGTTTGTTAGGAAATCTTAACCTTATTCCCAATCCTGCTAATCAGCAGCAAAATATTCCAACCCAGACAAGACCAATTCAAGTACCACCAACTGTTTCAGCAAATAACCAATATTTACAACCACCTCAATACAATATTTCGTCTGAACCTATTCGTATATCAGGAAATCAAATTGATTCTGGCTATCATCTAAAAGTTGATAAAATCACTGCGATAATCCAAAATTGGAATATCAAGTTTGATGGCTCCACTAATGGACTAACCGTAGAGGAATTCCTGTATAGAGTTAGGTCCCTTACTTCTGAAAATTTCAGTGGAAACTTTGGTATCATTTGCAAAAATCTTCCAATGCTTTTAACCGGTAAAGCTCGAGACTGGTACTGGAGGTACCACAAGCAAGTAGAAAAAATAGAATGGTCCGAGTTTTGCGCTGCGTTAAGGTACCAATACAAAGATTTTAGATCAAATTTTGATGTAAGAGAGGAAGTAAGAAATCGTAAAATGAAACAAAGTGAAACTTTTGAAACTTTCTATGAAAATATCTGTTCTATGCTCGATAGACTAGAAAACCCAATTCCCGAAACAGAACTGGTAGAAATTTTAACCAGGAATCTGAGACCAGACATTAGGCATGAACTTCTGTACGTTCCAATCTATTCTATTGCACACTTAAGAAAACTTGTGCAGATGAGAGAAAATCTTTTGTCAGATGATCATTTTAGACGTAATTTAGCATCAAAACCCATTCCAAGCTCATTTCCAAGACGTGCTGTTGCCGAGGTTGATTTTGACGAAAATAACCTTGAAAATTCTTCAAATTCTTTTGAAATTTCCGTCGACGCTATTCACAATCGACCAACTGTTCGCAAATGCTGGAATTGTGAAGAGCTGGGACACCACTGGGAAGACTGTCTCCAGGACAGAATCGTCTTCTGCTATGGTTGTGGTACAAAGGACGTATACAAGCCGCAGTGTCCTCGATGTTCTCTTAAAAGGTTATCTAATTCAAAAAACTAGAAAAAGTCAAAAATTTTACTCAATTTTCCAAAATACAAAACTCTCAGACTATACCTAATACTGATGAAAACATGAAAATACTACCCCATATTGAAAACAAAAATTCTCCTTTAAATCGTATTATTTATCCACACAAACCATATCATGAAAGACTTAAAAATTATCTTATTATTCGAAACAAAATTTTCAATTCTATTTCTTCATTGTCCGTTGTTCCCAAAAGGAAACCAAAAAGATCAACACTGCGCCTAAGACGATACTTTAAATTCCGCAAATTAGTTTCAAATTGTGTTATTTCTGCTATTATTAATAATGAAAATGACAAACGCTTTTATGCAAAAATAAAATTTCTAAATTTTGTAGAATATGGTTTACTCGACACAGGCGCGAATGTCTCGTGTATAGGTTCAAATTTAGCTGGTTATAATTTTTCTAATTTTCCAAATTTTCATCCTCTCAAAAGCCACGTCAAAACTGCTGATAGTAGGGTGCAAAAGACTACAGGCATGTTAGATGTTGATGTTATGTTTAAGGATCAAGTCCAAAAGATCAAATTTTTAATCGTTCCAACTATTTCGCAAAGAGTTATCTTAGGATTAGACTTTTGGAAGTCATTTAAATTAGCCGCAGACATTTTTGATTCTGCAATCGTGTCAATTCCGTCTGTCCGTTCGTCTTTATACACAGATTTATCCGAGTTGTCCGATTTTGAAAAACCGTCCGATGTTTTGACCGAATCTTTAGAAAAGTCTGAAAGAATAGACGAATTCAAATACCCTTTGACTTCAAGCCAGACTCAACAGTTAAACACAATAATAGATCTTTTTCCAAATTTCGCAAAACAGGGTTTAGGTAGAACAACTTTAATAACCCACGAAATTGATGTTGGTGATTCGAAACCCATCAAACAAAGATTTTATCCCGTATCCCCTGCTGTTGAAAAATTGATGTACCAGGAAATAGACAGAATGTTAGATCTAGGAGTCATAGAAGAATCCACATCCGCATGGAGTTCTCCTATGCGACTTGTTGTTAAACCCAATAAAATTAGACTTTGTTTGGACGCCAGGAAACTCAACAATCTTACCAAGAAAGACGCGTACCCCTTACCCAATATTGAAGGAATTTTTTCCAGGCTTCCAAAAGCAAATCTAATTTCTAAGCTTGACTTGAAAGATGCATATTGGCAGATAGGCCTAGCCAATCAGTCCAAGGCACTAACAGCGTTTACGGTACCAGGCAGACCGCTGTACCAGTTTGTTGTCATGCCTTTTGGTCTTTGCACAGCACCACAAACGATGTGTCGTCTGATGGACCAGCTCATTCCCCCAGACCTACGCCACTGTGTCTTCGGTTACCTTGATGACCTCGTAATAGTTTCGGAAGATTTTCAATCACATTTAACAACCCTTGTAAAGATAGCTGACCAATTCCGTAGAGCAAATTTAACTCTAAATATTGCAAAAAGCGCATTTTGTGTCACACAAGTAAAATACTTAGGTTTTGTCATAGGCCATGGTGGTATACAAACGGATCCAGAAAAGGTTGAGGCAATTTTGAAATGGCCTACACCAAAAAACATTAAACAAGTCCGCGGTTTTCTGGGAATTGCAGGTTGGTACCGAAGGTTCATTGAAAATTTTTCCACGGAAGTTTTTCCAATAACCGAAGTACTATCAACTAAACGCAAATTCAATTGGACTCCCGAGGCACAAAAGGCCTTTGAAAAAATTAAACTTTTGCTCACAACCACACCAGTTTTATCAAATCCCGACTTTTCCCGTAAATTCTATTTACATTGTGACGCATCTGACTTTGGTATAGGAGCTGTTTTAGTACAGTTAGACGAAAACGGGCAGGAAAAACCGATAGCGTACATGTCAAAGAAATTAAACACCGCACAACGTAATTATAGTGTGACGGAAAGAGAGTGCCTTGCAGCCCTCGAAGCAATAAAGAAATTCCGTTGCTACCTAGAACTTCAGGAGTTTGAAGTCATTACGGACCACTCCTCTCTTGTATGGCTTATGAAACAACCAGACCTTTCAGGCAGATTAGCTCGATGGGTGTTTAAATTGCAATCTTTTAAATTTACAGTAAGCCATCGAAAGGGTAAAGACCACGTTGTCCCTGACGCCTTAAGTCGAATTTACTGTGCCGAAGTCTCAGATATTCACATGATCGAACCGGAAATAGACATGAATTCCCCACATTTTAACGATTCTGACTATATGGACCTTAAGAAAAATGTTTTAGAAAATGCAGAAAAATACCCAGATATTAAAATAATAGAAAATTTTGTGTACATAAGAACTAACCATTATACAGGAAACATAGATGAAGAACAATTTTCTTGGAAATTATGGATCCCTATGCAACTGAGGTTAGATGTCATCAAAAACATTCATGAATCCATTACAGTACATGGTGGAATGGCAAAAACTCTTGAAATGGTTAGAAGAAACTTTTATTGGCCAGGTATGGTTACAAATGTTAGAGATTTTGTCAGGGAATGTGAAACTTGTAAGCAAACCAAAGCACCAAACATGATTTTGAAACCGGAAATGAGTCAGCCAACCATTTCCTGTAGACCATTTCAAAGGTTATTTATAGATATTTTAGGACCATACCCTAGAAGTAAAAATGGTCACATTGGTCTCCTAATAGTGCTTGATCATTTCTCCAAGTTTCATTGGCTTTGTCCACTAAGAAAATTTACTGCTAAAGCTATCAACAGTTTTCTTTTAAGCAGTATATTTCATATATATGGCATTCCTGAGTACATTGTAAGCGACAACGGATCACAATTTCGATCAAATGAGTTCGAAACCTTTTTGACCAAATTGGGTATAAAACACACTCTCACTGCATTATATGCCCCGCAGTCAAATGCGTCCGAACGTGTAAACCGCTCTTTAATTTCCGGTATTAGAACTTTTTTGAAAACCGATCAAAAAGAATGGGATGAAAACATAAGTTCGATAAGTTGTTCCTTAAGAAATGCATATCATCAAACCATAAAATGCTCTCCATACCAAGCCATATTTGGCATGGAAATGATAACACACGGATCCTCGTATGACTTACTTAGAAAACTGAAAATGTTAGAAGAACCACTTAATCCTCTTACAAAAGAAGATAGTTTACATTTGTTGCGTAAAAATATTAAACAAAATATTAGAGAATCATTTGAAACTAATAAACATAATTATAATCTAAGAGCCAGACCTATACAGTATCAAATTGGACAAGAAGTCTTCCGCAGAAACTTCTCTCAAAGTAATTTTTCGAAAAACTATAATGCCAAGTTAGCCCCTATTTTCGTTAAAGCGAAAATTCGAGAACGAACAGGAAACAATTGTTATGTTTTGGAGGATATGGACGGAAAAGTTATTGGAACTTTCCACGCGAAAGATATTCGCCCGTAACCAATCGTTTTTTACTTTTCCATAATCGTTTTTCCGTCTAATTCTGTTGTTTAAAAAACCATAATTATCTGGTTTGTAATATACGATTATTAATTTTGTTACAATTTGCTTATGATGTTGTTACATATTTTTTTTTTGCTTATAAACATATGGATTTTAGCTGATAAAGTTGAAATTATTCCTTTTGTTTTTGTTAAATTATTTTGATTATTTTGTTGAACATTTATTTCGCTTAAAAATAAGTTGTTAATATTTCTAAATATGTGTTTTAAATTTAACAGTGATATTTTAGCTCACACTGTTGTATTTAACACTGATCAACTAGTTAGCAGCTTTGAAAACTTCATTATCCACCTGACGCATAAGAACGCACTAAAACGCATAGAAACGCATACTCAAATCTGCGTTGATTTTAATATTTTTCCGAACACTTTCATAAACCAAAGCGTGGTTTGTCTTTATAAAAACTTGTTTCCTTCTTTTCTAACTCGAACTTCAATCCAGAAACATCTAAAATAAAGTTAAATAAAATTTTTTTAATTTTTGTTTAATATCCTTAAAGGGCATTAATTAACTACATCTTTTTATAATACAACTCAAATCGATAAATCCATTCAAGGTAATTTGCTAAAATAAATAAGTTTAAAACAGTTGATCATTAGCTAAATTATACATTTCATCAAATTTTATTAGTGATTGCTAAACGCCTTGAAAATTTTTCACACATTTATTGAATTCTGGAAGATTAAATTGTTGAACAGAATAAAACATCCAAAGAAAGGTAATATGTTCACATGTTAATTTAAATAAAATCTAATAAAATATTTTCCACAGGAACATTTTATAAACCCTAATATACAGTGGTGGACATATTGCCCAAGCCACCACTGTACCATTTTTTTATTGCAACCCAAAAATGTATCAAAACGAAATTTGCATATATGAGTTTTGTGTACTCAAATAGAAAAAAGAGGAAGAAAGAATAAAAAACACAAATCGTCATTAAGCAAAGATCAATTTCAACAACATCAGATTTATTTTGCAATAGTCCATAAATAGAGAAGTTCATAAAGAAATCCATGTGTTAAAACCAGAATTATTGTGAAGATCCAATTTCAAATAAAAACCAAAATCAAGAAAAGTGAGAATCATCAGATAAATTTATATTAAAATATTCCAACATTCCATGAAGAATAATACTGAATCCAAATGAATCCATCGTATTGGTCATAAATCAGTCTCAAATCAAATCCATCTAAAACAAAATCAATTAAAATTATAAAATTATCAAGTAAGTGTTAAGTTTTTCAAATCATAGTTTGATTAAAAAAAAAAAAAACAATTTGGCAATAAATATTTTTAAATAACAACAAATATAAAAAATATGATTCAATTCTAAAATATAATAAATAAGTTAAAATTTCAACATCTTAAAATCTAAAATTCACTAAACTATGTTAAAACAAATACTATAAACTATTCTTAAACCTATTCAAAATTCTAAAAAGTTATAAATTAAAACAAAACATGATTTGGAAACCTTAACTAATATTGCACATTTTTATCACAGCTCAAAAACATCATTATAATAAGTGTCTATTTAAGTAAATTAGTGTTAATCAACGTTATGGAAATAATTTGTACATGCAAAACAAAAATTTAACTTCCAACCTAATTTGTCTTAAGAAATCTGCAGCGGATTGTCGAGGCCTCAACATTCAGCAGCTCCAGATACCCTAAATTGGTGAGTGAATTTTATAATTTTCGGAATTTTTTTTATGTTTTGCATATATTTTAATTTAAAAAGTGAGAAAAAAGTAACAACAACAATGATATTGCTATTCAATTAAAATTTTACTAAATAATATTCAATTAATACCGTCATTCGAGGGTTAGGTGTTACCTTAACATGCTTTTATTAAAGCAGTAAAATAATATATTTTGTTATTCTTTTTTGTGCGACCTTCTTCTTATTTTTTTCAACGATCTTTTTATTCTTAATGATCATTAAGCAATGCATTTATTGATCTTGTTTTTGTTACTTATTTACACTACAATATAAATATATTAGTACAGCCCTAAAGAATTTTATTAAATTTGTTTATATTGTTACACATTTATTAAATTATTTCTTTATTGTTATAAAATTTGTTCATTGTTTGAATAATTGAAATTTAATTGTTATTCTATATTGAAATATATTCCTGAACGGATTTTTAATGAATTATTAGGAATAAATATTTTAATTTTCAATAATAATATGCTTAGTAAATCTAAATTTTTTATATGAATAAAATGAGAAATTTAATTATGGAACTATAAATATTTTGTTGAAGTTTTCGTGATGTGAGAAAGTGTAAGTGTGTGAATAGAGTTAGGGATCTTATTCCAATTGGCCCAATAAGATCAATGGAAGGGTGGGTTAAGAGGCATTCCATCTCCATAACATCTGGGAGATCGGTCACACAGTTGTGGTCAAATTTATACACATTTAGGTTGAAAATATCGGGTCAATCTTTTATCATCTTTTGTTTTAAATCAACCTGATTTTACTTCATTTTGTTGTAGTTTAGGGAGTCTATAACAAATATTTGTGAATGTCGAATTTTAAGTAGGACATAGGACAACGCGAACAAGAACCCCGCCGCCCGACTGACCGCTAGTGGCATATCAATGGCTCCCGCTAGTTCGTTTGTTTTATCTAGTTTTTATTTTATTTTTTCCTATTTAACCTGAACACTTGATACTCAAAAAGGTTCTTATTTTTATATTGTATTTTGATTCTGTGGAAGTATTCATGCTGTCCCCCAAGTATTCATATGTTCAGTCCATTGTACATTACAATTGGTGAAATCCTTAGGACTTGAAGATTGATATTTATTTTAAAAATAGAAAATTTTAACGGTTAAATATATCATAACAAAATTTGGAACTAAGATCAGTGCAATTTTTTATTTTAAAATACCGAAATTAATAAAACGTAAAAAATGTGTTTCAAATACTGAGTTTTATTTATGTAAGTTCCCGCTGTGATATTAAAAAACGTTGTATGTATTTCACCAAAATATAATTTTTATTTTTCAAAATTGGCCAAAGTTGGATAGTTATGGGGGGAACTATATCCGCTGAAGACAAAAGAAAAAAATAAAGGGAGCTTTTGGGAAAAAAAATGTCATATGTATGAATGTTTTTTGTAGATCTCCTCAAGGATGTCCAAAATTATACACGGTAGCGTATAATTTTGCAAATTAAGTATAAAGACCTTTGGTGTCTTTTGTGACACCCTCTAAAATTTTCCGGCAAAAATGTTCGTAGAATATTTTAATCTTTAAATGTGCTTTTTGAAAGGAATTTTTGAATTTTCTCGAAAGCAGTGTCAAATTGACATCTACAGAGAATAGCTAGTGAGTTAAGATCTTCCACAAAATATAAAAATTCTCTCACAAATTAACTTACACCTGTTTTCTCAGTTAATATAAAGCTCGCTTCGGCCAAATATTAGAAATTTGACCCACAGTAAAACAAATTCAGACCAGCTTTCTTCTACAAAAATTATCTACCCAACATGCCCTTTCCGAATTATAGGTCACGATCGTTTTATAATTAATCAAGCTCACATATAAGGCCCACTTCCGAAAATCTTTTTAAATAAAAAATAAAGAGGGTTTCTTAAAGCTTAGCATAATTGCTTGTACTTTCTAAACCCTTAAAAGTCCCATTTCTAAGAGACGAGATTTTCAAAATTCGAGAGAAATTCAAGAGCCGATCATATTTTTGCTTCAAATTATGTTCAAAATTGCGATTTGTACTTTGATACTCTGCTAGTGGGCCCTAAATTAAAAGTGACCATGAGTCGATTTCCATACATTAAGGAGGGTGTTTAATTGTTATTTTTATTTAAAAAATATCAGCATAAATGCGTAAAACGCTGTTATATACTAGTGTAATTTATGAAAACAGGAAAAAGTCTGGTCTTTATAAATAGAAAATTCTACCTGAAATTTAAAGTAATATGTAAATATTATTCAATTTTATGTCAAAACAAAATTTCTTCAATAAAAACTATAGTTTCCCTGTTCTTAACAAATTTCTTAGAAAATAGTTGTGCTGACTTTAACTAATAACATCATGAAGTTTTTTTTTTGTTTCTTCTTTTCACTCAGCTGTTTTGCATATTATGTTTTTTTTTACACTTTTATTTTGTTAAATTGCATCTACCACAGTCCTCTCTAGACCATTTAACCATAAATGAAATCCCAATGACCCAAAACGATTGTTATAATATTGTAATATGTTAACATTAATACGCAGTAATGTTCAATATAAACGTTATGTACTGATACATTTACATAAATTTATATGAGGAAAATAAAAAATTTTGTAGTATTTGATTTAAAATATTTTTTTTCTTATTTTGTAGTTGTATACGCTGATACCTAATTGTTTAAAGTTAAAAATTTTATGCAAATCTTAAATTAAATAAAAAAATATGAAATTCATACTACTTTAAAGGCGTATGTTAAAATATTTATGATAAGGGAAACCGTAGTCATGCGAATGTATGCTTTTATAGGTCCTATGGCGATGTGCATGAGGTATTTATCCATTTTAGAACATGTTAAGCATTTTAAATCTACACAAAATTCTAAGAAAATTTCCAAAAGAATGTATAGGTCTAAAATTAAAACCTAGCGCCGAGAGGCATAAAGATTTAACTCTGCTACAAAATAAAACTTTTTTATATCAAAACCTATTTCTTTTTGCACAGTGTTTTAAAGACAATTTTATATAGACAAAAATGAGACATTACTTGTTAAAATCGGTTTATATTTGCAAAAGTTATCAAACTTTTTCGAAAAAAGTTCGAAAAAATTTACCTTGTAAATTAAAAATTTTACTAATATTTATACCCTACACCACCATAGTGGGGATGGTGTTACGTGTTTGTGCAGATGTGTGTAACGCCCAAAAATATTGGTTTAACACCCACTTTAAAGTATACCGATCGACTTAGAATCACTTTCTGAGTCAATTAAACGATGTCCGTCCGTCCGTCTGGCTGGCTGGTTGGCTGGCTGGCTGTCCATGTAAACCTTGTGCGCAGAGTACAGGTCGCAATTTTGAAGATATTTCGATAAAATTTGGTACATATAATTTTTTCGAGCCAAGGACGAAGCCTATTGAAACTGGCTGAAATCGGTCCATTATTTCACCTAGCCCCCATGCAAATGTCCTCCCGAAATTGGACTTTATCGGTCATAAATGTTTAATTTATATATGTATCTCCACAAATTCCGCTCCAAATATGTTTTATATACACAAAATTCATGTCACCAAATTTTGTTACGATCGGTCCATAAGTAGTCATAGCTCCCATATAGACCCGCTTCCGAAAATCACTTTAACGTGCATAAATCGCTTAAAAATGTTGGTAAACACACAAAATTCAACATGGTTAACTTTAATATAGACATAAATCACACTACCTAATTTCATGGTGATCGGTCTATAATTGGCCATAGCCCCCATATAAGGCCCACTTCCGAAAATCACTCACGAATATAAATTATTGATATTTTAAAAGAAAAATATTTTTACTCATTTACTTGGTGTAGGGTATTATATGGTCGGGCTTGACCGACCGTATGTCACCAAATTTTGTTACGATCGGTCCATAATTAGTCATAGCTCCCATATAGACCCGCTTCCGAAAATCACTTTAACGTGCATAAATCGCTTAAAAATTTTGGTAAACACACAAAATTCAACATGGTTAACTTTAATATAGACATAAATTACACGACCTAATTTCATGGTGATCGGTCCATAATTGGTCATAGCCCCCATATAAGGCCCACTTCCGAAAATCACTCAAAAATATATGCGCCTTTAAATTTCAGCTTTTTTGAGTAAAAATTATTCATATATATTTAATTTTTAAAATTTAATTTATATTTTTTTTACATAGTTTATATAAAAATGAACTACATTATATAGTTCGAGGTCTTTTCTGCTCTGGTGGATGCTCTGTAGAACCAGAATTCGAAGTAGACAAATTTTGTAGTTCTTCTCCTTCATCATCGTAATGCAAGTTCTTGCTCCACCAACAAATGTCCGCTAATACAGCATCGGGAGACTTTTTTCTTCGATATCTGCAAAATTTGTGTTAAAATGTATTGGGAAAAAAATATATGTATATTAAAAATTACCTCATTTCAAATGGCATTGCAATTTGGTGGTACTGTTCACCTTGTTCATCTGATTCGGTCGCTAGTTGCTGACCGAAGTAGTCTAGATGATGATGTAGGTAATGAATTTTGAGCGACATATTAACGCCTATTTTAGAAAAAGCATTCATCATTGCGTTAACAGATCTCTGATAGCTGTCAGACCTATTTTTACCCAACAACCCGCCAATAACCTCTTTGATTGATTGCCAAGCAATCAATTCGTTTTTATTTAAAATATTATCAAATTCCTGATTTTTTACCAGCTTCCGAATGTCTGGACCATTCACAACACCTAAAGGAAGAAAAGTTATAAAAAAATATATATTTTTTTCCCCAATATAATATTTATCTATCACTACGAATTTTTACTGGAATCTTACGATGTTATCATATCTCAACTTTTATTAAAAAATGTTGCTAAATTTAAAAAAGCGCATTAAACTTTAGCACTTTGCCATAACTTTTATTTTCTATTTATATGTTTCTAAGTTGCCTAATAAGAGTTATTCTCAAGAATATTTTTTTTTGTCGCCTTGTTTGTATTTTATTACTACATACATTGCATTTTAACCTTTAAAGTCGCAAAAAAGACGATTGGTATGAGATTGTTGGTTTTTATTTTGTGTTTTTTATTTACGAAGAATTCGGTTTCACAAACAATCTTATAGCAATAGCATTGTCCACCAATTTGCACCTTTTCTCAGTCAACAAAAG
The DNA here is from genome assembly GCF_958450345.1 of Calliphora vicina. Lineage (NCBI taxonomy): Eukaryota > Metazoa > Arthropoda > Insecta > Diptera > Calliphoridae > Calliphora > Calliphora vicina. Next base: position 142,653,705 of record NC_088780.1, on the reverse strand, counting down.
ACGCAAAGCTGAAAATGCTCTTTCAACAGAAACCTGTGCAGCCTCTCTGCATGGACAATATGAACCAATTTACGTAAAAATGGAAAAGTATACTTTTTCACTTCCCAATATTGCAACAAATCCAGCCTGACAGGCTTAAAGCTGTATATTGCTGTTAATAACTCTAGTATTGCCTTCGTCATCTTCTGAAGATAAATTCACTTCATGTCTCTAATTGATGTTCTGCGTAACGATGACGTATTTAGATTCGTCAACCAGAAAATCGGTTGTTGTTTGAAGTGGAGATTCTTCAGGAGAAGTTATCGAAATATTTTTCCACTGAAAAATAAATTTGAAAGTAAATTAACTTTGTTTACTTTGCACTTGCTGCTTTGATCCTTTGAAAAACATATAAATCGAAAATAAAAGTTATGAGTAACAAAAAAAAAAAATATTCTTTAGAATAACTCTTATTAAGCAACGTAAAAAGATATAAATCGAAAATAAAAATTATGAGCAACGTAAAAAAATATAGTATATTATGAATAGCTCTTATTAGGCAACGTAAAAAAAAATAAAAGTTATGAGGAACGAAAAAAAAGTATTTTTGTATAACACTTATAGAAAGTAAAAGTGATTTTCATTGAAAAAACAAAATTCTATTTCTACAATATAACAATTATGGCTCAATTTTTTTTTTGGATATTTCTCTGGTTTAAACTGACTATATTTAATTTTTTAATATAATTTTAGCACATTTCTGTATGTACCTCAAAATTACTTCCGTTTTATAATACCTACGATATACCCATATTTTGCTCGATATTTTGGACAACAATATTCCGAAAGAACTTATTATTCTTTTAAAATGGAACATAAAGACCAAATTATTTTTCAGATACTCTTATTTTTGCAAAATCTATTCCAATCTATAGGCGTACAAATGTCACGTACGATGACATTGAATTGCTCATATATATTTTTTAATTTGTTCACCATTTTACGAATTTGGAGATGTTTTTATATAGTATTTTAAAAATGTTTGCTGGAGAAATACACACAGATTCTTCTTGTACTCGACAACACCTTCCAATGATTCTGCAATATTTTTGATTTCCCTCATATGTAAATATGCATGTGTATTAGAGTGACAGCCGATTTTTTTTTTTTAGATTTCAAAGAGTGCCGGGTGGAATATTGTGACACTAGGCCTAAATGTTAAGTGCTGAAAATTTGAGCCAAATCGGGCAACGATTTCTGGACGCGCATCGAGGTCAAAGTTCAGATATATGCAAAATTTTACTGTTAATATGGAATAAATAGGTGAAACTCGTTAACTTTCTGCATTGTTTTCTAGAAATGTGTAGATTTATTTATATTAATGTATATTACATTAAAATTTTTTTTTTGGAAATTAACCCTGTATCTCCTTTGGTTCAAAATGACCCAAAAACTGTATTATCGCCAAAATTAGAGAAAAATGCAAATTTTTCAGTTTTTGAAAAAATTTTGCTATTAAATAAATACTTTTGCAATTGAATGCAAAAGAATCGAAATATGTACGTAATTATCGTTGTAATGAGATATAAATGACAAAATTTGATTAAAAAATTTTAAAGTTATTACAAATTCGCCAGACCATTAACGTGTTTCAGGCCACTTGAACAAAAAATTTAGGAAAAAAATTAAGATATTTCGAGAAAAATTAAAATAAAAGCTAATTTTTACTTAAAATATTTCCATATTTACTTGTATATGAGTTTTTGTCTTCGTAGGATACCGTTAACCTATTCGCAGGTATGGCCAAAAAAAATAATTTTTTTAACGGCTGTTTCAAAACTCCATTTTCAAATTTTTAAAAATTTTGTTAAACAAATTTCAGATTTTTTCGATCATCACATTGGGGTTTATTGAGATCAAAATAGGGAATAAAAATATGAAAAAATTATGTCAATACCTCTTACAGTTTTTCCGTACCAGCGATTTAAATTTTGCGTTTTTCAAGAAAAACAAATTTTTTGTCCATATTTAGGCGAATGAGTCCAATTTCCATACTGTTATAAATTTTAAGTAAAATCTATTCATAATATTATAGTCCTTGTAATTCTAAATATGTTCTGAAAGTTTTACTAAAATCGGAAAACGATAACCTTTGAATCGTGAAGGTCAAAGGTCAAATTTTTCAATATTTGGAATTTCTAATGAAAAGATAGCGAAATGTTATATATTTTTGTGCCGATTTTAATGCAACTTAAGGAAAATATAACATAAGGTCCAGAATTTAAAATAACAGCTCAAAAATGGAAATTAACCCTTAGCAGCACTTGGGGTCCAAATTACCCTCAACTTTTAAAATCACGAAAAACACAACCATTTTGACCCCAAGTCCTCTTAAAAGTTAAAATCCATTTTTGCACTGTTGTTGTAAATGCTAGATACCAATATATATTTTCCTCAAGTTTCATGAAAATCGGCCCAAAAATATATAACATTTCGCTATCTTTTCATTAGAAATTCCAAATATTGAAAAATTTGACCTTTGACCTTCACGATTCAAAGGTTATCGTTTTCCGATTTTAGTAAAACTTTCAGAACATATTTAGAATTACAAGGACTATAATATTATGAATAGATTTTACTTAAAATTGATAACAGTATGGAAATTGGACTCATTCGCCTAAATATGGACAAAAAATTTGTTTTTCTTGAAAAACGCAAAATTTAAATCGCTGGTACGGAAAAACTGTAAGAGGTATTGACATAATTTTTTCATATTTTTATTCCCTATTTTGATCTCAATAAACCCCAATGTGATGATCGAAAAAATCTGAAATTTGTTTAACAAAATTTTTAAAAATTTGAAAATGGAGTTTTGAAACAGCCGTTAAAAAAATTATTTTTTTTGGCCATACCTGCGAATAGGTTAACGGTATCCTACGAAGACAAAAACTCATATACAAGTAAATATGGAAATATTTTAAGTAAAAATTAGCTTTTATTTTAATTTTTCTCGAAATATCTTAATTTTTTTCCTAAATTTTTTGTTCAAGTGGCCTGAAACACGTTAATGGTCTGGCGAATTTGTAATAACTTCAAAATTTTTTAATCAAATTTTGTCATTTATATCTCATTACAACGATAATTACGTACATATTTCGATTCTTTTGCATTCAATTGCAAAAGTATTTATTTAATAGCAAAAATTTTTTCAAAAACTGAAAAATTTGCATTTTTCTCTAATTTTGGCGATAATACAGTTTTTGGGTCATTTTGAACCAAAGGAGATACAGGGTTAATTTCCAAAAAAAAAATTTTAATGTAATATTCATTAATATAAATAAATCTACACATTTCTAGAAAACAATGCAGAAAGTTAACGAGTTTCACCTATTTATTCCATATTAATAGTAAAATTTTGCTTATATCTGAACTTTGACCTCGATGCGCGTCCAGAAATCGTTGCCCGATTTGGCTCAAATTTTCAGCACTTAACATTTAGGCCTAGTGTCACAATATTCCACCCGGCACTCTTCAAAATTTTAACAAAAATTTTTTTCCATACAACTGATTGTCACTCTAATGTGTATGAGTGCGTATAATCATACTACAATTTGCATATACAGATATACTTAACTTTTATAAACATACAAACATTTATGGACACATACAGACATACTTATACATTTATCTATGTGTTTAAGTATTTGAAACCAATAACCCTACCAATTGTATTAGATTTTTTTAAGGAATGAAATTTAGCTTTAACTTAGTCTTAATTTTCAAACTCTTATCAATAAAAACTACTTCATACATAAGAAGTACAAGAATAGGGAACATAAAACGATATGTTAACATGTATATAGAGAAGTTAAGGCTGAAAGCGTAATTTAGTTTACCCTACAGTTTTAAGTAGAAAATGGCTACCGAACCCAGACTATTGCTGATATATTGATGTATGAATCATGTATGTTAGTTATTTGGGGGCTACGGAAAGGTGATTTTAATATACTGACGGATATATATACTTTATGGGGTTGCAACTAGTGAAGGGTATAATTCAAAATCACATATTAGTATTCAAACAATTGAAATAAAAATACTTTTATATAAGTACCGTATTAAAATTATTCGATTTATCTCTTGTTCGAATAAAACAAATAATTCGAATAACGTGTTCGATTAATTTGATCATACGTTTAGAATTAATTGAATTATTGGAATAATTAAAATTTTTTAAAAAAAGTAAATAATGATTTAGGTTTTTTAATATTTATATATATAATATTGTTAAAGATAAGCAAAAAATAAAGTTAAAGTTAACAATTCAAGTATTGATAATATTAAAAAACATTCGAAAACAAAGTCCATCAATAAATTTTCATCAGAAATATTCAGATCAGTTTATTTTCTTTTTTGGAGCTATGCTTTGAGCTAGTTGGACATGATGCTGAATTCAAGTACTATATAAACGTATTAAGAACTTTTACGTCCTTCATTAATTCGGGTTTTAAAATAAAAACTTTTTATAAATTATTTATAACAAATTGTATTATACCATCAAGCTCTATCAACGTTGCCGAATCTTTGCTTAATAAAGTGGCCTTGGGGAATTACACAATAAAGGGAATCTGTCCAAAGTTTGATACCATTGTCAGTGAACGTGGCTAATTTGAAGTTAGACAGTGTAGGATTGACTCATTTATAATAACGCAAAAGGTTTATTATCATGTTAGACAAAGATATCCAAAGATGTTCAAGTATAAGACGACAGTCGTTATTCAGCTCTGGGTGGAAAAAGAGCTCGCGCGTCATTGTCATTATCGTTTAAGAGCAATCAGGCCGTCCCTTTTTCGCAGCCTTCCAGAGATTTGCGGCTCACTCTCGCATTGTACAATGTTTGGCGTCGTCTAACTGTACCGCCTTACAATTTCTTGAAGTTTATATTGTCCACATGCAATCGACTTTTGGTTTTCATAACCTAACTATTTAATACATGATTTAAAGTTCCAGCTTCGTATATGAAGATATAGGTCGACTGGGAACTAAAATCGACATTGGATAGCCTGGCAATTTGAGAGTTTTTTAACTCCGCAAACCAAACTTAAATTAAAATAAAAGTATAAGACGAACTCCATGTTTTTCTTGCTACAAAACTTAAGTTTGCATATATTTTAGAAATATTTTAAGGTTATGGCCTTCGTCAATTTCAACGTAATCATTATAAATGTCATCATCAATATCAATTTCGACGACCGTTTCAAAATCACATTCGCCATCACTTTCAACACCACTTTAATCTAAGTTAATATTTTGATTATTAATTGCGATGCTGCTAATATTTCGCCACCATATCTTCACATCACGGACTCGCCGTCATGTTTAGACCCTAAAATTTCAGTTTTGATAAATAACAAATATTTTATTCCGTACCTTTTATTTTCATTGGACTTGTTGATTTTGAAAGTCTTATTTTTACAATTGTAACTTCTTGCATTAATATTTATAGAAATATATATATATATTTATAGAAGGAGTTATCGGAGCAGTGAATTTCAGAAATAATAAAATTTTTGTAAGTCATTTTATTCGATTATTCTACATAAAATTGTTCGAATTATTCATTATTCGAAAATAGTAATTTTTTTGTTGTTCGAATAATTATTCGTTAGAAATTATTCGATTAATAGAAAGATCATTATTCGAATGAAGACCCTAATAGGAACGCATGTGTAAAGCAAGATCTTCAAGCCCGCCAACGGGTCAAGATCCATGCACAAAATCAATTTATTATCTCTTACCCAGGAGATCTATTTATTTATACTATACTTTATAACATAGATTAATTTATAAGTTTGCCGTTTTTGTTTAAAATTATCTTTGTAGAGTATATGAGAAAAAAAAACAGAATATAGTATGTTAAAAAAAATAAAATTTTAACATTTCATCACTTCAGTCCTATTATCATTTTTTTCTTACGCTTTCCTCTCCAGAGTAGTTTTTTCCAAAAGACATAATATACAAAGTGCCTTTCATTTCGTTTGCAAATTTTGTGTTTTTTCAATACGACGAGTACTTTTATTAAAGTTTTCTTAATCTTTTTTTTTTGCGTTTTTGTGCATTTTATCTGAAAACACATTAGATTGGGGAGAAAAAAATTCAGCCATTCATTCGCCAGCGATTGCTGGTACTCATAGTTCGTTTAGTGCCAAACCAGTAAGTATCGTAAAATTTTACAACATAATGTTATTTTGTATTATTTTATATACTAATACATGAATGGGTTTTGGTTTGGGTATGGCAGTGTCTATGGAGAATTTGAACAATATCGAATGTAAAGCTGTGTATATTTGTTGCTTTTTTTCTTCTTAATTTTTTGCGTGTTTAGTAGGGGTTTAAACTAAAGCCACATACTTAAGCTTTACAACAAAAAAAAAAAATCATTTTTTTTCTTTGATAATCTTATACGATGAAAAAAATGTAAAACTAACTTACCATAGTTATTGCAGCTATAAGAAGCACTTAAATAGTGTCTCCTTTTGGGATAATTTTTTTTTTCGACAGCAGTGCAAATAAGAGGAAAATAATCACAGAAAAAGTTTTAAAATATTATTGCAAATTAGGGTAAAATAGTTGTGAAATTGTAACCGTCTTGTAATGGGGGTAGATTTTATTTTTATGGGAATTGCTTTAGTTGTTTTGTTTTGCATGAAAATAATTCATATACAATTCTAGCAATACTTGTTTTATAATTTTTGGAATTTTTCTATAAATTTTAAAGGTTTTATTCAAAATCAATCTTTAATCATTCTTGGATAAATGATATCTTAAAAAAATATCTTAATTTTCTCGAAGAACTAAACATTTAGTGAACATTTCTTAATATTTCAATGATAAATCAAAAATCTTTAAATATATTTTTAGGCATATTCTTGTAATTCATTGTCCGATTTATACAAACTAAGTCTTATATACATTTAGTCGCAAGGCTCTACATATGATTTAATTTCTTCAATGATTTTCACTTTTTTGTTCTCCAAACTATTGCACGACTATCGTTTCGTTAAACTAGCATTTGTCTGTAAAAATAATCATTTCTCGAAACATAGGATAATTTCAATGGACGTCTTTGTACTGAACAGCATAGTCAAAATTATTATTTTTATTGGTGGAACTAATGAACTGGTTTTTTCTAGCCATGCACGACTGAAGTGCAGATTTTTTAAAGCAGCGGTTAATTGTATTTGCATCGACATCAATTCCATAACCTTATTTATTTAGAATTTCTTGCCTTAATATTTCATCAAACTTTAATGGATGTCCTGTTCGTGGCACACTTTCATATCTTTCAAATCTTTTATAGTTCCTAAGGATAGTTTGGACTATAGATTTTGCAATACTTGACAACTAATGTTCCGTCGTCGTCGGATATTTCTTATAGTTCCATAGTTTTTACTTATATTTTCTGCACTCAAGCGAATTTTTATCTTAAAACTTTTCTCTGTTTTTCCCATTATCGAGACAGTATTATTCATCCAAACGAATTGAAGTCAAGAGACCTTGAAAGACGATTTTGTAGTTCCAAAATTATGCTTGAACGCTATAAAAGGAAATTATTTTTGCACCGAAGCATTACTTGCGAATAAAATTGGATTCATTACAATAACCCGAAGAGTAAGAGATCATATGTGAAGCCCGGCCATCCAGCCGAATCACACCAAAGCCAAATATCCATGGCTCTAAGCTAATTCTTTGAATTTGGTATGAGCAAAAGGGTCCTATCTATTATGACCTGCTGAAATCTGACCAGACCGTCAGGGGAAACCTGTACCGAATGCATCTGATTCGTTTGAAGCAAGAATTTGACGAAAAACTTCCAGAAAATGCAACCGTAATATTCCATTATGTCAACGCTCGGCTACATGTTGCAATACCCATTACAAATTATATAGAATGAAGTGGTGGGGAAGTTTTGCTTCAGCCGCATTATAGTCCAGGCCGTTCCACGTTAAACTATTATTTGTTTCGATCGATGCAGAACGCTCTATCTGGGATATGCTTCACGTTGAGTATCCGATATTGGTTTGATTAATTCTTGGCATCAAAAGATGATAACTTATTTTGTTTTGGAATCCATATGTTGCAAGAAAAATGGAAAAAAGTCATAGCTAATACTTTGAATAAATTTATATTGTACAAATGTTTCAATATAAGCTAAAAATTTAAAAAAAAAATTCCTCATTTTTTGTTTTTCAAGCAAAAAATAAAACTCAAAAAATTACTTTTCTTTGCCGAGTAAAATATAGAGCTCGGTCAAGCCCGACCATACAATACCCTACACTAAGTAAATGAGCAACAACATTTTTCTTTTAAAATTTCAATAATTTATATTTGTGGGTGATTTTCGGAAGTGGGAGCTATGACCAATTATGGACCGATCACCATGAAATTAGGTCTATATGAAAATTATCTATGTTGAATTTCATGCGTACATCAGCATTTTTAGGTGATTTATATAACTTAATGTGCTTTTCTTAACCGGTTTTATATGGGAGCTATGGCTAATTATGGACCCATCATAATAAAATTTTGTGACATGAGTTTGAGTTTTATTTGAAGCAAAGCTTGACCGATTAAGTACAATTTTGGTAGGACATTTGTATGGGGCTAGGTGAAATAATGGTCTTGGTCCTTGAACCGAAAAATTATAAGTACCAAATTTTATCGAAATAGCTTCAAAATTGCGACCAGTACTTTTCCGAGCAATAATTAAAAGTAAAAAAAATTGTTATTAAAAAGTGATTTTTAAATATCATAAGTTTTATTTATCGTTGCGGTCTCTGGTAAAGACATAGAGTAACTTCGGGTATTGTGGACTATGCGTCTAATATGGACCAGTATCTTTTTTCAGAAACTATTGAAGGTATATTAACACTGATTTGTCGTACATTTTACAATTTGTTTTAAACGAAAATTGCACATGTGCTTTCATGAGTAATTGACATGTTGGCTTTTTATTCTTGTATTGAAATTAATGCGGGTGCTCAAAATTTTTTTCGGCCCAAGTAATAAACAAAATTTGGTACAGTTACTTGTTAGAATTTCATGTTTGGTTGTTTTATATAGTTAAAGTGGACACGTAGTTTTGCATATATTTGATAAGAATTTAAGCACATTTAGATTATTAGGTAAAAATAATTGTTTACCACTGTAGCCCAAGTTCGTGTAATGTGGACCACTTAAATTACTTGAATATGTACTAATGGTCCACATTACCCGACAATAACGATGTACTTTGTATGCAATCTATTTAAGCCAAGAACGCGACTTTTTAGTTTGTATTAATAATAATATATTAAAATTAAATTTTTTAATCATTCATGATTAGCTGGTTCATGAATTTTATGTATTAAATACAAGTCCACATTACCCTCATATAGTGGTCCACATTACCCTCCAATTTTTTTAATGCTGGTTTTTGGGTTCCTTACAATATTTTCTCATAAATTTTTTATCTTTTGACGGAAAAAATTTTCAACAGCAAAAACAATTAGAGAATACATTAGCTAATTTATTGCTTCACAACTTTTTTAATATCCATATATATTGTGACCAAAATTTAGAAAAAACAAAATGGTAGTCCACATTACCCGAAGTTACTCTATATTTTAATAGCTATATTGTTTTAAATGTTTTTAATGTTTTAAACATTTTATTATTTGTATCGTTATATAAAATCAATTATCCAATTACATTAACCATACACCAATGATTGTGAATTGGGCAATTATAAGTATGTATTGTGTTGTGAAAAAATACACAAATTTTCCACAAACAAAAATCTACTACACAATATTATTTGTATGTGTATAACCTATACAAAAATGATCAAAATTATCAATGTCATGAATGCCAATCGTAATTTTACTAAATTTTTTATATTAAAATATATAGCAAGAAATCTTTATATCTTAAAATAACATAATTCATATATTTTGGCAAAATAAAAAAATCCTTTTTTTTCATTTTGCTTTTCTAGGAACTTTTCAAAAAAAAACTCCCACAGGTATTCTATTTTAATGGTTTTGTTTGAATAACGAAAAACTTTTGTAATAAATTCAAAATCAATATACTTAAAATTTATAACCTCATTAATAGTTCAGTACCAAAGAATGGAAGAACATACACAAACCTACTGAAGATTTTGTATATTTTCATGTGGCAGAAGCCCACATATTCATACACACATGTAGCTTACTCTAATAACTAAATGTTTATAAAGTACACTCCATACAATTCCAAGTACTTATACATTCATATATATGATCAGTAGGGCGGCACTTATTTTGAACATTTTGGATTTTGGTTGCTCCCTAGTTCTCTGTTATATAAACACCAGTTTTCTTTTGATATGAAACTTATTTGTATTGAACCTTATTTGAATAGCAATATTTTTAAAATATTTATGCTCGATAAAGTGATTTTCGAAAGTGGACCTTATATGGGAGCTATGACTAATTATAGACCGATCGTTACATAATATGGTGGGATGATTTTCGTATATATGAAGATATTTGTGTTGAATTTTATTTGAATACTTTCAAATATTTCAGAGATTTATGCACATTGATGAAATTTTAGAGAATGGTGCTTATATGGGAGCTATGGAACATTGTGGACCAACCGGTACTAAATTTGGTAGTACGAGTTCAGCTTATATAAAACATATTTGTTCTAAATTTGGTTTGGAAATGTTTATAATTAAGATATTTATGAGAGCTTAACTTTCAGAAAGGGCAGTTGTATGGGGGCTAGGAGAAATAATGAACCGGTTCTAACCTAATTTAATAGGGTTTGTCCTTGGGCAAACCATGTTACAAACATCAGCATTAACCAGATATACCCTGTCCACTATGGTGGAGTAAGGTATAACAACCATACCCACCATTAATATGTAGTTTTGGCCTTCTATGAGGACTTGAATCAGTTATGGTCCGAAAAGTAGAGAATTTGATAAAGTGATTAACTTATTAAAACTTTAAATTTATAATGTCTAAATTCATTTTAATATCATTATATATAAATTATTTGTTGACAATAAAATATGTTCTGATATCGGGGGTAGGATCAATTATGAACCGATCCCTACAAAAATATTTAGGTTCATATAAAACTTGTTTATGTTCAATTTCATCACGGTATTAATTACACTGTCCAACAGCATTTTTGGAACAGAATAGCGACCCTATAATTCTGAAAGAACATGTTGAGTAGATAATTTTTTTAGAATAAACTTATAGTCCAGCTGGTCTGAATTTTTTTTACAGTGGGTCAAAGTTTTCATTTTTTGGTCGAAGGGAGCATGATACTAAATGATGAAAATGTTGTATGTTAATGTCTGATATTATTCTTATTGTCAGAGTTACATGGTGGAATTTTATGGGGATCATTTTTGTGCAAGATCTTAACCTTCTAGCTCCTCTCTTTATGGGTCAATTTGTCGCCTTTTTTTGTAAAATCAAAACAAGTCCTTTCAAAAAGAACATTTAAGGATTAAAATATTCCACGAAAATGTTTGCCGACAAATTTCAGTGAGTTTCTACAAAGATACCAAATTACTAAATAATGCTATTTACGTTTAATTAGCAAAAAAGTAAATTTTGGAAAATTTTTCAATTTAATTTGTGCAATTTTATTTTATATTAATCTAATAAATTATGCAACGTGTAAACGTTTTTAGAAAATCAAAAATTGCAAAATAAGGGCCAACCTATTATGAAAATATAAATCTCCTCTACTGCACAAGTATGTAGACATCATTCAAAAACTTTAAACTGACTTTTTTCTGTAAATTATTTTCTTCTCTTTTTTTAATTTAAATCTATGAGTTTATAGAAATGTTTGTATATTGAAGCTTTACACTTTATTCATGCATAATAACCACAACAAATGTTTAGCTCTGTTTCGACACACCAAAACTCTTGCACACACTTCCTTACTTATGTATGTATGTATGTATATATGTATGTATGTATGTATGTCGACAACCAGGATAGTAAAAAACATTTAACACACACATGCATCATACTTGTGTAGAGAGAAAGTAAGAGAGTTCGAATGGTAGTCGATTATATACAGGATACAGAGGATGTGCAAAAAAAAATACCTATAATTTTTGTACATAAGTTATGGTTATTAAATCAAAGTTTGCAACTTTAAACTTTGCCCTCATCTACATACATACAAACACTCACACGTAAGTAGACTTAAAATAAAACGCACACACATAAAAACCTACTTACCAATATAATACTGTATTCTTACATATGGATGTCTAGCAGAGACTTAAAAGAGTTTATAAGTTTTTAATTTTTTGATGTTTTTAATTTGAAAACTAAAGACTTTTTCAATAAATTTTGAAACGCATCAATATACACATTTATAATTCGTGTATCGTTGGCTTAGTGTGTAAACGTGCTAAGTCCCATTTCACAAATATTACTGTAGACACGAAAATATTTTAAATATTTTTTAACTCTGTCAATACTTATTTGCACGCAGAGAAATAACTTGGTTGTGCTAAACATATTATGATAAGATTTATGATTGTAGTCCAAACATATTATGATCATTATTAGTATTATAAAATATCATATGATCAAATATTGTCGTAATGTCATTGTCATACATGATCCAAAGTAATCATATCATGACCTAATGAAAGCATATTATGATCCAACGTAATCTTATTTGTGATTCCATATTATGATCCAATGAAATCTTATTGTGATATCATATTATGATGTAACGTAATCATATCCAATTCCATAATCAAATTCCAAATTAAAATATTATTAATAAATTCACTGAAATTTATTGTAATTTGCTTTAGGATAGCTAAATATAAGTAATATACAAATAAAACTATAGAGCGAATGAAAATTACAGACACGAAGCATTTTTAAATATATTTTTAAAACATAACATGGCTGTACATAATATAATGTTTAATAATATTATGTAAATAGGTATAATGTTTACCTATTTATCATTATTTAGATGTTCGAAAAATAATTATGTTTCGGTTAAACAAGTTTATAGTTGCGATGAAATTAAAAACGTTTACAGTAACTAAAATATTGTTGAAATTTAATTAAAACAACAATACATTGTGTACAACAACAATATGTTGTTACAAATAACATAGTGTAGTTGTCATAACCATACCGAACCATATTTTTTCTCTGCGTGTGGTATTATTATAATAATAAATAATAATCACAGTTAAGATGGAGTACATTGGCGACTAATAAGTTTATTTTTTGGGTTTAGCAAATGTTCTATTACTTTTTGTTGTTTTTCAGTATAGGTTTTTTGATTTAAAGTCTGCACAATGTTTTTGATATCAGTAGTTGAGAGAAATATCAAATATTTCGTTAACAATTTTATGACTAATTTTGACAAGTTAAGACATAATAACGTAGTCATATATTTAGCAACATAGTTATAATCAATTTCATTTGTCTGAGATAATAATTTTGCAATTTTAACAAAACACAAGTAAGAGTACTATATTCGGCCGTGCCGAATCTTAAATACCCTCCACCTGAATATGATGGTATAACAACTTAAATAATATAACAATTGTTAGAAAGACTAGTTTACGCAGATCATATTTTATTTCAAATGTACAAAAAATTGTATCTAATTCAGCAACTTGTAACTGAAATTCCTATTAGAACGTATGAAATTTAACTATTTATATACTTAATAATTAGTTAATACGTTTGGATCAACATTTTTCCCTTTTAACCTCAAGTGAAGAAACAGAGTATAAAAAAGAGTATACAAATATATTGAGACAAATTTCAAAATATTTGGTTGTGGGATTTATGTGGGAGCTATGATCTTTATGTATATATACGAGAGCTGTGGCCAATTATGGACCAATATTCACAAAATTCAGTATTATGATTATTGAATACAAATTACTGATCTGTGTACTGTTTTGGTTTAATATATGGATGTTATGACCTATTATGGTCCTAAGTATTTGAGGGCTATTTTTGTAGAATTTCATATAAATAACGCTATTAACAAGAGTGGACCTTATATGGGAGCTGTGGCGAATTATGAACCAATATTTAAAAAATCTTGTAGTACGATTTTTGGATACTGATCGGTGTAAAATTTTGGTTCTGTATAGATTTTTTTTGGATATTTTTGCAGGTTAATGTGTTTTCCTGAAGTGGTTCTTATATGGATTTGTTTCGAATTTCAACCTGATAACTATATTTGTAAGAAATTTATGAGGATTTTAGTGATTTTCGAGAGTGGACCTTATATGGGAGCTATGTTAAATATGGACCGATATTCACAAAATCCAGAAGTATGATTACTGGATTACGGATCTGTGCATAATTTCATTTTGATATCGATATGTTTTAAGGTTAATATTTTTTCGGAAATGGGCCTTATAGGGTAGCTATAACCAATTATCGGATCGAATTTTTTTTATAGTGCTCTACTCTTACTCTTAGCGCTTTGGTTTGATCAACACACTACTAATTAGAGCAAAATATAAAAAATTAAAAAAAAATATTTTAAATCTTTAAACCTTTAAGTTGTAAAGTTAATGTTATGAAATTTTACATGAAATATAACTTTATTTCGGCCAATCCATAAACCTGTTAAAAACATAATTATTTCTATTCTCCACCGGAACTAGCGAGTCAAACATGCTCCCCCATATAAGCCAAACTACTTACTTATCAGTTTTAACAGTCAGGCAAGCTATGTTTTTAATCAGTTAAAAAAGAATTTATTCTTTTTAACCCCAAATTCATTCAAACTTATTTAAAAATCTACATTCCCTACTCTTTGCTAGATTGTTATATTGAAAATATCCGAAAAAAAAAATAGAAGGAAACCTTTATGATGCCAAACAAATACCGTGATTTACCCAGTGAGTTTGATATTGGTGCGGCCAAATAAAAAAGTTCAATTGAGCGCACGTTTTATGGATAAAGTCAACTTTATCCATACACACTCAAAAAAGAAAAAAAATAATAAAAAATCAAATTCAATTTGTTGATATAGAATACTCTATATGTATGTGACCATTTAAAAATTCTGTTTTTTTATATTTTGGTAAAAAATAATGTTTGTTGTTTATACATTTTAAATTCTATTGAAATTTTTAACATCATATTTAAGTGGAAATATGTACTTTTAAAATTGTAGTGTAATTTTTGGAATTATTTTTTAACAATAATTTCAAATTGTTTATGATTAAGGCCTTTAAAATTCTCATGGAATATTTTAGCTAAAGAGAATTGTGTCAGTAAAAAAATATTATTTCATCCTAGAAGCTTCCACATAAGCCATACTCCTCATGTCCGCACTTCATCGTTCCATGTAAATTGAGCCACTTTTTCTGGATTATACTTCACAGCCGTTTTGGTCATCAATACAAATTCCTTCCATGTGATGTCTGGGTGATTTGGAAACTGATGTGTGATTAGGTTTAATAAATGTTTCTTTCCATAAGATGCTTTTAGTTTGTGCAAATGGCGGCAATTCATCAGCTTATTATTGTTTTGGCACACAACTATCCAATTACTAGGAATTGCGAAAAACGACTAAGAAGTTTTAATTTAATTTTTTCAAAATGTGTGTGAAAAGAAAAAGTCTTGTATTGTGGTGCATAACAAATATTTTGTTTTTATGTTCTAAATTCGCAATTTAATTATTGATAGATTCACTGAAATTTTTTGAAATTGGCGTTATATGGGAGCTATGACCAATTATGGACAGATCACCATGAAATTAGATCGTGTGATTTATGTCTATATGAAGTTATTTATGTTTAATTTTATGTGTATACCAACATTTTTAGGAGATTTATGCACGTTAAAGTGATTTTCGGAAGCGGGTCTTATATGGGAGCTATGACTAATTATGGACCGATCATAATAAAATTTGGTGGCATGAATTTCGTATATACAAAACTTATTTGGAGCAAAATTTGTGAGGATACCTTTACAAATTTACCATTTATAACCGATAAAGTACGCTTTCGGGAGGACATTTGTATGGGGACTAGGTGAAATAATAGACCGATTTCTACCAGTTTCAATAGGCTGCGTCCTTGGGCCAAAAAAATTATATTTACCAAATTTTATCCAAATATCTTCAAAATTGGGACCTGTACTCTGCGCACAAGGTTCACATGGACAGCCAGCAAGCCAGACGGAAGGACGGACACCGTTTAATCGACTCAGAAAGTGATTATAAGTCGATTGGTATACTTTAAGGAGGGTGTTAGACTAATATTTTTGGGCATTACAAACATCTGCACAAACGCATTATACCCTCCCCACTATGGTGGTGTAGGGTATAAAAATGAACTAAATATTTGTTAACCCCTGCTTGTACATTAAACAATTCAAATTTCCACGAAAATTGCACAATCATCTACTAAAATAATAAATTATATTTAATCTAGCCATCGGTTCAAGTCTTATCAAAATTAGTTTAATTAGCAAAAGCTTCAAGGTGAACAAATCACCAAAGCCAATAAACTTACGAAACAAAATTACTTAAGAAGATTTATGCTTAAATAAAAGAGAGTCCAACAGTATAGAATATATAATAATAAGTTTATTTGTATACATAATAATTAAAATAATAAAAAAAAATTCTATGAAATTTTTAGCATTTGCTTATCAACTCCTTTTGATGTAATTTTAATTAACAATCTTGCCATTTAAATATATTTAAATTTTCAAATATTTCCTAATATACATACACAGAAAAAACTATTGCTTAAACCGTTTCAATTCAAATATTTGTAACATATTGAACTGGTTTCAATTATTTCATAATTAAATCAAGTATTCATTTGCTCAAAAACAAAATTTCTTGATATTTTCTATTGAATTTTGTATTTGATTATTTTGACAATTGAATATACATTTTTCGTTATTGGTTGAATTTCAAATACAAAAATTATTGAATAGATAATTTTCGTAATTGAAAACACATTTTTGTTATTTTTTGTGTTTCAATTACGAAATTTATCTATTCAATCATTTTTGTATTTGAAATTCAACCAATAACGAAAATTGTATATTCAATTGTCAAAATAATCAAATTCAAAACTCAAAATTCAATAGAAAATATCAAGAAATTTTGTTTTTGAGGAAATAATTACTTGATTTAATTATGAAATAATTGAAACCAGTTCAATATGGGATAAATGTTTGAATTGAAATACAATTTTTTCTGTGTATATTTTAACCAATTTCGCTTTATTTATTTATAACCAAAGACTTATTGTTATGAATTTCTGTATCCGAAAATAATCTTAAACAGCATTTGAACTACTATGTAGGATGTATAACAAGAAAATGTAGCAACAACTATAACAACATAATTTCCATATAACCAGAAACACATTTGCTAAAACGCATGATGAATGTCTGTACTGTACTCGTTAGTTTCAGCATTTATTACTTTCAACAAACGTCAAATGCCATTCATAACAGAAATCGTTTCAGCCACCGTTCAACACTAATGACATTGTCTTTACGTTCGTCTGCATTAGTATTAGTATATGTCCTTATATAGTTATGTGAGTGTGTATGTGTTTCTAAGTATGATTGTAAATTTTAAGAATTTTAATAAAGACATGTACTCAACTACCAATAGTCTAAAGATGTATTAAAATTGTACATGTGTATGAATTAGACCTGTCCTTAAACAGTTGACTAACTTTGTATGCATTAAGGACAAGTGTATAATCCTCGGTTTACTCAGAAGATGGTAAAACATGGTGGTAGCTTTATGGTAGCTTTATGGTTTGGGGTGAAAAAATTATCAATTACTTATTTTTCTATTGCACAGTAGAATGCTGAAGATCAGTATTTTATAGTAACATATACTACGTTTATACGTAGCCTATTCGCAAATAAAAATTATTTGCAATTAACTAACTCTCTGTTGATATGTCACTTTGGTTACGGAAAATTCTTATTTTTTTAAATGCAAAAATGAAAGAATTAAAAATTCTTGTTTGTCTTACAATTCAATTAATGCAAAAACGTAATGAAATATTTAAAATACGAAAGAAAAACTAAAAACTTTAAAAAATATGGCAATGTTTAAAATCTAATTTGCAAATAGTGTCGTTAATCAGGAATTGTTTTCGTGAGTTAGCTATTTGCAAATAAAAAAATAATTCACTGTTTATACGGCAA
Source organism: Calliphora vicina (assembly GCF_958450345.1). Classification (NCBI taxonomy): domain Eukaryota; kingdom Metazoa; phylum Arthropoda; class Insecta; order Diptera; family Calliphoridae; genus Calliphora; species Calliphora vicina. Next base: position 142,635,469 of record NC_088780.1, on the reverse strand, counting down.
ATTTTTCTAATTACAATATTTTTATAAGCCTTGCGTATAAACGTGGTAATAGTAACGCATTACGAGCATGTATTTAAATAAATCCCAAAACTAAGATATTGACAATCTTTGAAATATGATGGACGAAAAATTCTTGAAATATCATGTAATTAAATTGAAAAATATTTGTTCTGTAACAAAAAAATTGTATTAAAGTTTTCAAATATTTTCAAAAGTTTTAAAGTAATTAAATTACTTTTCATTAAATTACATATCATTTTTCAATCAATTACAATTACTGAAAATTGTAACTGCTGTTTTTCAATTACATTACTGTTGATTTTAATTGAATTTTGCAAATGTTGCATGTAATTGTAATTAATCATAACACTTCAATTACAATTACATGAAACTGTAATTTAAAACAAGTAAGAAAGTATGGTCGGTCAAGCACTAAGTAAAGGAGCAAAAACATTTTTCTTTTAAAATTTCAATAATTTATATTTTTGAATGATTTTCGCAAGTGGGCCTTATATGGGGGCTATGACCAGTTATGGACCGATCACCATGAAATTAGGTATTGTGATTTATGTCTATATGAAAGTTTACTATGTTGAATTTTGTGAGTATACCAACATTTTTAAGCGATTTATGCACGTTAAAGTGATTTTCGGAAGCGGGTCTATATGGGAGCTATGACTAATTATGGACCGATCGTAACAAAATTTGGTGACATGAAGTGCGTATATATAAAACTTATTTGGAGTGAATTTTGTGTAGATACATGTATAAATTAAACATTTATGACCGATAAAGTCCAATTTCGGGAGGACATTTGTATGGGGGATAGGTGAAATAATGCCAGTTTCAATAGGCTTTGTCCTTGGGCCGAAAAATTGTATGTACCTAATTTTATAGAAATATCTTCAAAAATGCGACCTGTACTCTGCGCACAAGGTTTACATGGACAGCCAGCCAACCAACCAACCAACCAACCAACCAACCAACCAGCCAGCCAGCCAGCCAGCCAGCCAGCCAGCCATCCAGACGGACATGGTTTAATCGACTCAGAAAGTGATTCTAAGTCGATCGGTATACTTTAAGGTGGGTGTTCGACTAATATTTTTGGGCGTTACACACATCTGCACAAACGCATAATACCCTCCCCACTACGGTGGTGTAGGGTATAATTATAAATTGCAGATACACATGATGTAATTCAATGGAAAATGTAATAGGCATCACCCAGGCCTAATTTAAAGTCAGGATGCTCTCCAACTAAAGCAAAATACGAAAAACATGTTATCAGTGAAATTAACATTAAATCATTATTTTTCATTTCCATACGTGTTTTACGATCAAAGAAGTGCTTTTCTTTAAACATAAACTTTCTTTTAAACGATCGTAATTGAATGCATTTAAATAGAAGAATTTAATTTTAAAATTAATTGTAAAACAACATACACTTATCATGTTGCTGAAGTTATAACTCTATGAATATCGTTTGCTATTTTTTAAGGGCAGGTTTAATATGCATATTTTAAAATATAGAATGATGATGCTGTATTCAAAATATATACATATATGTACTTTATTTATATGTTTTTAATATTCAAATGGGTTCAGTTAAAGTAAGGAAAGGATGAAAAATATTTAAAAATTTTTAATATGTTGCATAGAAGTGGGGTTTTATCATAGGCGACTTTAAAATATGTAGAACTTTGCTTTACATTACACAGAAAAAATAGCAGCGGTTATTAAGCAATTAAAAAAATAATTTAAGAGTTGACTAAAATTTACAAATTTTTTTTTATTATTACGTTTGTAAATACTAACAATTTCGGAATATCATTATAAAACTAAATTAAAGGAAAATATTTGTGTTAAATATAAATATTAAAGAAAAATTAAATTGTGCATTGTTAATTAAAACGGCAAGCAACAAATACGTGCAAAAAATAATCTTTTTCGAAACTTGTCCATCGAAGATAAGAAAAGTAGATTTAAGATTTACTATTACACCTATTTGAGGAAGCAATACATTAACATTAATATTAAATCCATAATTTGAATGAACTGTAATTCGAATGAATTTTTGCACCATATACATACATCCATACTTACATATTGTCATTGTATTTTCATTTTCAGTTCATTGTACGATATTTACTGAATAATATGTAAAGATGATGAAAGGACATCATATTTAAACATACACATACCACACAAAAATATCTCCAAGGAGTTTGCTGGTACATATGGATATGGTGGTTTAGCGAAGAATAGAAAAGCAAAAGAAAAACAATTTAACAACATGCAGCATACATTCCAGCGAGGACAAGTTATGGTGGTTTTAACCAAGTTTAGAAGAAAATCAAGCGAAACAGCAGACAAAACCCTTTTTTCCTAGAGATGCCTTAAATATGCGTAGGTTTCATTTCTGAAACATTATGTCTTTAAAATTCAACAAAATTGTGTGTCTTCTTTGTCGCTGGTGATTTTGTGATGATAAATTATATTAAATGTACGCTTGTTGAAAGGGTTTTTTTTTATACGCTGACATTTTCTTTTTATTTATTTTTGCTTAAAAGGAACATGACTTTGACATTGTGTTGGTTGCTTAGCATATACATACATACTTACACAAATTGTCTAAAGTTTCATTGTTATTATTTTTAAACTCAATAAAACATTTTAGAATATATTAAATCAATTTATCCCACTTTAAATTCAATACTTAACAGTCACCATGTGATAAAAAAAGATAAAAGTGTCATGTTGTTATGGTTTCTTTAAGCATTTTTATATTGTTATGCAGACGAGTAAATCTGATTATTTATAAAACGTGTCTATTTGTTAATATTATTAAGTAGTAGCCTGTCAAAAGCCTGTAAGTAATGGTGTATATTGTATTAAGATTTTATAATTATATATGTTCTTACAACTTACATTCTGTTTTTCATAATTACTTTAGCTGACACTATAAGTGTTTAAGTATATTGTAAGTACGTGTATACATTTTAACTTAAAATAATTAATAATAAATGCAGACATCGGTAATCAAGAATGATTACTGACGTACGAGTATCTACAAGGATTAATTAATTGAGTTGAATTTAGTAAGGTATAAGAAGAATGTTGCAGTTTCGGGCTATGTTAATCGATTAACAAAGTTAATAACACAGATTTTTTATAAATAACCCTTAACGAAAAGTATACTAATAGCCATTCACAGCAAACCAACTATGAATTAGAGTTTGTGATCGACTAAAGTAGCCAACTATGAGATTTTTATTAGTTATATTAATATTAACTATATTATTTTTTAAGTATTTGTTATAGCTAGGCTTTGGATTTTCGTGCATATATTATTGGAAAAATTGAGCCAAAAAATGCTTAAAAAAATCAAAATATGACATAGACATTTGAAAAATATGCTCTTGTATTTTTGTTCAGAAACATAAAACAATTCTCGCTCAAAAAAATATACAACAGAGTTTCCAGCAGATAGGGTTCTTTAAACTATACTTAAATTTACATAAAAAGTTAAAATTTTAAAATTATAATTGTTATTTCTAATATCTTGGAATTAATACTTGTTTAAGGACTACAGATGAATTTTAAGATCAATACGATCATTAAAGATCGTGCTGTAAAATAGTATCCAACCATAATGTTCATCTCGTAATAAATGACTGTGAAGAGCGGTTACTGAGTTTGTGCCCTTACAAACTATTTCGGTAACGAAATCACTTATAAATTGAAAGTAAAATGCAAAACAAAATGGGTGAATTCCAAAATGTATGGATGCAATGCAACCTTAAAAAGTCGAGCGATTCTTAACGCAACCGTGTAAACTCTGATAATGTTTCATATCGCAAAATGTATGAAAAAGTAAAAACAGGCAGTATGATAAGTTTTTTTTTTAATTTTAATTACGCGTTTTCATGCTTTATCTTGATAAAATTATGACTGCATTGCGTACATACATTTTGGAATTGACTGTATGTTTTTAATACATAATTCAATATGTATGTTTTTAAAACAGTTAATGAATTTTTGATACTGTTACGAATTTGCATTAGCGATTTGAATTTAACGGTCTGTAACGACTGCCTGCAACATTCATCATGTTTATAAACATGTCCATCAGTAGAAGCTTCTACTTGTCAACAATGTTGATACATGCAGTTATTAGCATTGTTTGTAAATATGGCAACACTAAATGTATAAACTGCTAACCATAGAGAATTATACATAGAGATGAGACAATCCAATTTGTCAAACAAAAATACAACAAATCATATGTTTGATACAACAACAAAATACATGTAGCATGTATTTTGTTGTTGTAAGAATTAGGTTTTTGACAACAGACTTAGTTTTTGACAATTACGCCTCGTCTCTATGTTACCCTAGGCTGCTAACATTAATATTGAAAGCTCTTGAATTCGAATATTCGGGTTTTGTCCGTTAAGAGTATTGTAGAAATATAGCTTTCAAGAACCATCTAGATGGTAATGCAGCATATATATATTGGCCGTCAGAACACCAACCAGTCATACTAATTTGAAGCATCGTTAAGTAAAGACAAATTAACTGCCTAAAAGTGTGCTGTGAGTTTTATTATAAGCACTGTTACAGTTAAAATCAACTGCATTTTTGTACATTATAAATTATAATTTAAGTGTGAGTGTGTGTATTTAAAACACATAGTGACTATTTCAATTGTTGATGTTGTACATTTGAATAAGTAAAGAGTTGTTACTACTTTAAACAACTAAACTGCTTTCAAAAATATCCGGGTTATTTAAAGGAACTAAACTATCGTTTTTAAAAGGTAAAGACTTCTCTAAACTTTTTTTGAAGTAAAATGCTATGAAACAATTATTTTCAATTGCTGATACAAAAATAATGAGCACTTTTTTATAAGAAATTGGCACAATATGCATATAAATAAGATTTTCATGTTATATTAAGCTAAATATGCATTATTAATAAAATATGACCTAACAAATCGATGCTATTTTACAGCAAAATGTGTGATTCGTATAGATAGATAATTTAAACGTTCGAAAAAATGATGCTTTTGCATATGAATCCGCCGCCTAGTTATAACTTAATATTAAAACAACGCTATTTCAGAAAAAGTAAAAGTAGGTCTAATTTTTACTAAAATTGTATAGATATACAAAATATATAATTGAAACATTAATATATTTGCAACTGTGTTTGATAGCTTATTATATTCCTAACAATAAAGTTAAAACTTATGCAAATCGGTTCATATTTCTAACAGATACCACTTATAAATTCTCACCACCTCGAGTGGTCAACATTGAATGCTTATGGATAATTGTGTATTTAAATTTAAATTTTCTTCTTTAATTTTTCTATACACAGTATTTTAATCAGTCTAGTAATTTAAAAATATTTATTAATTTCTTTTGTCATCGGTACCACACATGTATACATAATTGATATTCATAAAATATTACGTATACGCTGCCAATAAAGTCCATTAATTTAATATAATCTTCTATAGCATACCCTATGGCTGATATTAACAAAATAAGTACACGTGACGTATACTTGATATTTATGTAAAGTATACGTAAAGTATAACAAGCCTCGAAATTTTTATTTTAGCTGTTTCTTAATTTAAAAATAGCCTTTAAATGTATATTTGTGAGACATTAAAGCATATTTGTATTTTTGAGGCGTCGCAGTGAATTACAGAAAAACAGCCTGCCTATAAGAAATATTGATTATTTAGGAACAAGTAGTTTCTTCTTAGAATTTAAAAAAAACGGATATATTTTATGATCACACTAATATACAAATCTTTTGTTTTAGTATAATAATGCAGGTGTTAAATATTTATATGAAAAATATTGTAAAACTTCTAGTTATTTGCCAAACAGTCTATTATATTTTCATCGAATTATAAATATTTTATATAAATTAGTTTATTAATATGTTTTTATTGTTTACGGTGAACAAATTTTAAACTCTTTTACCAATGAGCAAACTTATAAGGACCAAACTGAAAAGAGTTAATTTTCAACAACCTTGCGATATTAAAAATATATCCCGGAATTTAGATCAACAAAATTATTGTCAAAGAAAATATAATTTTGTGTAGAATGCCAGTAGAAAAATATGTTTTTATTATACCCTTCACCATTATTATTTGTTCAATAACGATTTTCTATGATATATCCTTAAAAAAATACAATTCAATGGCAAATGACTAACAGTTCTAAAATTAGTTACAGTTTTATTTTATGTATTTTGCACGCATCTATTAAACAAAAATGAAATCTGAAAAAACAAACTAAAACAAATGTAAAAATTCTAAAGAACTTTAAATTGTGTATGTCCATGGAAAATATGTTTCAAAAATCCTAGAAATTGATTTTAATCGAAGCTTTTCATATTGTCCTATGCACTTAATTTAATATCAACATTAAACTGCATACAAATAAATTTGTAACAAAACAACTCATTCTAATTTCATTTGTATACAATTTCGTAATACAGCAAAATTTTACCAAGCACTTTTCACACGATAATGTTGAAATGCTGTAATGAGAAGTTTACAAAATTCACTTATGTCTGCAACTGACACTATTTTTGTTAAATAAAACGTTTATTTTTTTTTATAATGAACATTAAAACAAGTAATTGTGAGGAGTGAAGAAATAAATAGTTGAACAAAAAATAAAACACAAAGTGCCAACTTACATTTTAATTAAATATTAATTTATGGTGACCACAGGACATGATAAGTGACAGCTGTAAAAAGTAGTTTTAAATTAAAATAAAGAAGGAATTACTTAAATTAATTTGCTGAAAAATAGAATTTGAGTCAAAAAGAGTTATTTTATTTTGATTTAAAATTAAAGACTAAAGTACATTTTTAAAATACTTTAACAATTTTGTTTAATATTCAAGCAAAATGAAATAACTACTTGTGTCTTAAAATGCAAATATGTATGTGTTTCTTTTATTTTTAATAACTTAAATAATTTTTTCTTTCTTTTCATTTAAAACATCTTGTTATACATTTTTAAAATTTGTAATTGTGTCATTTAAGTAAGTTATTGAAAAAGGCTCAAAATATTATTATAGTTTAAATTATTTTTCTTATAAATTGACTGCATTTTAACTAAAAGCTTTGGCATTTAAAGTCCCAGTTTTGTGTGGCCTTCTGTTGTTAGCACAATGTATTTTAAAAGGGGTTTTTAACAGAAAATTATTTTTTGTGTTTTTTTTTTCTAAAATTAAATGTTTGTAGAAAAAATGTATCTAATTACTTGTAAACGTTTGTTTTTTCTGTTGCTATTTTTCTTTGTAGTATTTTGCACCATAAACAATTTTTAAATCCTTTCACTTTTTTCGAAAGTATGTTGCAGAAAAAAAACTAAATGAAAAACAATAACAATGTATGTAAGTTGTACTAGTAAGTAGTATGTTTACAAAATAGAACACGATTTGTATTTACCAGTCGCTGCGACTGTGTTTGTACCCTATTAGTCTGTTGAAATTACAATAAATTTTAGTGAAAAATACCAAATATAAAAAAATTTATACAATTTCACTGAAATGTATAGTTTATAGCTGATCTGTTTTTTGTTACAGTGGTTCAAAGTTTAAATTTTTTGATCGAAGAAAGCATTATACTAATTGAAAAAAAATGTTGTAAGTTAATGTCTGAGAGAATTCTTATTGTCAGACTTATATGGTGTAATTTTATGGGGATAATTTTTGTGGAAGATCTTCTCTTTAGGGGTCAAATTGCCTTTTTTCGAGAAAATCAAAAAAAATCCTTTGGGGGTCAAAAAGTTGTAAATAAAGCTTTTTACGCTTAATTAGCAAAATTACAGAGCAAAATTACAAATTATCTCTTTTAGTTCAAGAGATATTTAGGATTATTTATTTATTTTTAATACTGCTCAATCATTTGAAACTAAAATTTCGAACCTCCGTAGGCCCGACATATCTAAATAACCGAAAAAAGATCGAGCAGAATTAAAAAAAATAAATAAATATACCTTAATATCTCTTGAACTAAAAGAGATAACTGAGATCTCCTTAAGGACTATTAATATTTTAAATTTCTGCTCATTCGGATCATACTTAGATCATACATATGTGGCGTGTAGTTTTCCTAATTAAGTGTAAAGTTCTTTATTACGGATTTTCTCGAAAAAAGGGTCAAATTGACCCCTAAAGAGAGGAGATAGAGGGTTAAGATATTCCACATAAATTATCCCCATAAAATTCCACAATATAACTCTGACAATAAGAATTCTCTCAGACATTAACTTACAAAATTGTTTTCAGTTAGTATACTGCTCCCTTCGATCAAAAAAATTAAAACTTTGACCCACTGTAAAAAAAAATTCCGACCAGGTGGACTATATGTTTATTCTACAAAAATCATTTTGTTCAATTTGAGATACAATTTGACAGGAAAAAGTTTAGTATGATTTTAAAATGGGTTAGTTTGCAGAACAACGAAAAATTGTATGAAAATTAGATCATTAATTTTGAGCAGTACAAAATTATTTAAAATATTGTGGGTGAAATTAGCAAAACTTAAAGATTAGCTTCAAACGCAATACAAAGCTCAAATATAATTAAGATTTGTTTAATGATTTGTTTTGACATGCATACATTAGTGAACAATATACAAACTAAATTAATTGCATTTGTTTAATGGAAATGAGAATCATAGAAAAGTAAAATATTTTGTTCAGACACTATTTTTAATGGCGATACAATATTAATTTTTTAATGGTCCAGATGGTTTTACAGACCTTACTAATGGTTTAAGTTACGTTTAAATAAAAACCACAAATATCTGGTTTCTTTCAACTAGAATGAGTAGTTTGGAAAAACCAACTTTATCTGCAAGACAACCTGATTTGTCCGACATATATTGTCTGCTATTTAATCGACGAAATCTTAATGCTATGGAAAACCTGTGAGGACTGCTTGTGAGGCCAATTCATTTTGAAAATTAATCAAACAATTCGGTTGAAAAGTCGAAAATTAAAAGTTTGTAGGCAAAAACACTAAAAAATTCTATAAATTCAATGCCTAAGCGCATTTGTAAATCCATAAATAAAAATACTAAATGCATCAATTGAAAAACTCCAGATAGGTTGTTTTATTGAAATATTGAAAATCAAAAATTTATATTTCTTTTAGAAATTATTCTGTGAATCCGAAATGCAGATTAACTTTCTCATTAATGGTTGAAAATTTAAAAATAAGCTTTGAAACTTACAAGAGTATTTTCATTCATTTGATATTTGTAATAACAGTTGCTAGCTTACAGATAAAATCGAACATAAATTAGAGTTACTAGATTTTGTAGATTTATGTAGCCTTTAAATAGTATTAAAATAACATTTTGGCGGAAAATTGTTGCGTATTTTTTTAGACAATGTTTTATATACTAGGCTATCGTATCGCGTAAACACAATTTCTTTACAAAATACAGCTTCGAGTTGAAGAGGCTAAACGCTAAAGTTTTATGCAGTAATTCAAAATTTTCCCAAAAAAAATGTTTACTCAGATTTTAGTAGAAGTTTTGATTTCTAATAATTTTGCTTCACTAATTTTTAATCTCTTACAGAACAAATCAAGAATAGTGTTTTAACCCGGCAATTCCCATACCCTCGCCAAAGGGAGAAACAATTTGTTTTTATTAAAAATAGTAAAAATACGTCTAGTTTACACTATAAATAAGTTTAAAATAATAAAAAAATATAGCTAGTTGCGATTTTATAGCGGGGTCACCAATAGGTGACACTGGGCAGAGAAAAAATAATTTTCTAAAAATACTTGCTGATATTGTTAGCCTGAATATCTAGCAGTATTTATTAAAAAAAAATATTGTGGTACTTAACCGTTTGGCATTTTTATAACAACTTATTTATCATAGGACACACACCAGTATGTTAAAATCAAAAACACTGCTTAAAGATTTTTAAAAATCCCATAGTTAATAAAATTCTAGCGTTGCTGAAATAAAATCAGATATAAAACAGGATCTTGTCTGTATATAAATAATATCAATATTTATCAGTGATATTTGTTTCTATGTTTAAAACTACCGTTAATGTTTGTCACCTGCAGGTGACACTGGGAATTGCCGGGTTAAAGACAATTTTTAATATATTGCTTTATTAAAGGCCCTATTTTTAAGCGAAAATATTTTATCATTTTATCTCATTACTTTTTGCTGGGATCTTTATGAAATCTTTACAGATTAAATATTCATTGTTTGAACATAGATAAATATACATAGATCTGTTTTGACAAATGAGTTAGGTATTTGACAGAAGGGTTTCCGATTTATTTGTATTTATATATGGGTTTGAACACCAGTACATATGAACAAAATTTTATTACTTAATACGTTATTATATTTTAGTTAGGTTTTTTCAGACAGTGGAGTTAGGTTAGGAGTTAGGACAGCGTTTCACTTCTTGTTATTCCTTCATTTATGACCTTAGAAATTTAATTTAAAAATTGAACTCGATTGTTTGAAAGAAACAGTTTATAGACAAATTTACAATATATAAATGATGTAATTGTTAAGCAAACAAAACAATAGATAAAACAATGAAATTATTTCATTGAAAATAATAATTTTGTAAAATAAAACCTAAGAAAATCCACATATTTTTGGTACATTGAAAAATACATGAAACACTATATATTAAATTAAACATTGCAAGTGTCTATTGTACATAAATATAAACATTTTATAGGGTACACAAAAAATTTACGCTACATTTACTAACTGGGTTATATGCGTATTTTTATGAAAAAGAAACAAACTAAAAAAATGTGTTCACAATTTTACGTCTTTTGTTTCTGCAGTTACACAGAAAAAAGTGTGATAAATAGCCTAAAGTAAATGTACATTCCAACCCGAAAAAGAAAACAAAAACCAAAAAAAAAAGAAATGCAAGACAAAAAACTAAAGTTTATTTAACAAAAGTGTAGGTATATTATTTTTAAGTACATTATGAAATTATTACAAAAACTTGGTTATATGTTTTCTTGGCAAAAATTAAAGTTTTTTGGGGTAAATTAAAAATATATGAAAAAGAGTTAAACTTTTCCTTTGTTGCTTTAAACAGCTTAATAAATTTAATTGAATTATAATTGTTTAAATGGCAGGTAAATTTACAGACCATATATTTTATATACAATTTCAATTTATATTTACAAATATAAACATTTATGCATTGCAAATGCATGAACAAATATTATAGCCTCCACATTAGGGTTATAACTTTGTTAGTGCTTCAAAATGCCTTAGCACCACCTTACGAATAATGTTGTTATGGTAATAAAAACCTATTTTAAGTGAAATTGGTGAAAGAAAAGCGATTTAATCTTTAATCCAAATTACATGTAATAAAACAGTTTGCGTGAGTTTTTCAAATGTTTAACTTTTATTTTGAAACATTCGTACGATAGAAATTTATTCCAATTATAATTTCAATATTTATGCAGCATGTTCCCGAGTCTTTCTGAGGCTAAATTAAAAGAAGGGATATTTGTGGGTCCTCAAATAAGAAACATTTGGGGTGATACCAAATTTGAGTGTCTATTAACCGATGTTGAAAAAGCAGCAAGGAATTCTTTTAAACTTGTTGTTCAAGAATTTTTGGGGAATAAGAAAAGTCAAAATTACAGAGATATTACTTTGCTTTGGGGAATTTATTACATCATTTTGAACTGATGGGTGTAAAATGTCCCTCAAAATTCACTTTTTACATTCTCAGCCTCGGACACATGAGTGCCGAACATGGAGAGCGTTGCCATTAAGATTTGAAGTTTTTCGAGAGGAATTATCAACGTTTTTTGGATCAGAATATTCTAGGAGTCTACTGTTGGAGTGTCATGAGGGTGACAAATGAAAATAGTTATAAAAAGAGAACTAAAACACTTCCTAATTTAATGTACATTTTTATATGTTTCGTTTTTAATAAATATCTCAAAAGTTTGACGTCCAGGATTTTTTTAAATATTTTTTCCGAAGTTAGAAGACCTAAATACACAAATCCCCATAAGTTTTAATTCATGAGCAAAACCCTTGTAAATTAGTGTTATTGGCCATTGCTACCTATAAACTTTTCCCAACATATGTATTCCGAGCCAAATGAACTGCTCATCTTTTAAGGCCAATCCAATATCGGATACTCCATTCCAATGTGAAGCGCATTGATCGAAAGCAATAGTAATGCCACGGGGCACTATAAAGTGGGTGAGGCAAAACTTCCAGGGACCGTAACAGATATCAAAAAAGTTATTTTATAACAGTTATATTGTGACTTTAAGAATAAAAATCCATCTAAAACAGTTATTTTTCAACGTAAAAATAAAAGTTCGCATCAAACACTTAACAAAAGAGTTTTAAATAGCCTTCATAAAAAAACTCATTTGAGGACTTTTATTTTTTCCCTCATAAAATAAAAGTCATTTGAAGAGTTTTATTTTTCCCGTCAGAAAAAAAAACTCTTTTTATGTAAATTGAATAAAAAAATAGGGAAATAAATCTGTAACTTCTAAACCCTTACGCCGATTTGAATGAAATTTTACATGCGCAAAGGTTAAGTGTAGTCGAGTTTAAGTTTTGAATTTGGACCTCATGACCCCACCAGGAGCGGGACCAGGGGTTCCCAAAGTAGGACACCTCGGGTATGTTCAATTTTTAAAATGATCCTTTTTCTTCGTTTGTGTTCCGATTTAAAAAATTACACATTACAAATTCTCAGCGAGTTTTTAATTTTCCCTAATTTATTAGACACGTAAAAAACATAAGGTAGACATGTTATATATCAATGGTTAGAGGATTTTGTCTACTTTTCAAAAATGTATATAACTTTTGACAATTAAAAAATTCCTGGAATACTTTTTTGAAAAATATGACAAAAAATGCTTTTTATTGAATTTTGCATAGATACAAATTTTTCAAATTGAAATAAAATTTTTATTTATGAATATTTTTTTAACGAAATTTCACAGTTATGTAGATTTTTCTATTAAAATGGAAAAATAAAAACAAATTTTGAAATTTGTTATCACGTATCCCGCAATTCCCAAAAAAATCTTGAAAAATCCCAAAAATAGGATTTTTTCGTTTTTTGGCTATAATGTCCATAATAGGAGCGGGATTATCGGAACCCTTTACAAGATAATTAAGAACTTATTGGGCCATCTAAAATAGGTTACTATATTTTGATATCGAGTACGCGATTTGAGAATTTTTGCCCTAAATTTGAATTTTACATAAAAAATAGGCATTTTTTGAATGGACCTGATCCCGTCGGTATCAAAAATTATAAATATTTTTTTCATTTAAAATATTTTGCGTAAAGCTAGCTTTTCAAAAAGTACAAATTCATTATACATCCTCTTAAAAAATTTTTAGATAACTTAAAAAGAATAAAAGTATTTTTTTCCCAAACAAATTGCGAAAAATCGCCTTTTTTATTTTTTTTTATATTCAAATGCATGTAACTTTGGACTCAGTCATGATTTTTTAACACTTCTTTCTTTATTTGATATATAGATCTATTGTTAATTATATAAAAAAATGGATAAAATCGGAGAATATTTGGAACCGCGGTCACCAAAAAACTGGTGTAGGGTGGGTAAAAATGTTGAAAATTAAATTTTAAATGCGAATATCTCCTAAGCTATAAGAGATAATTGATAGCTACGACGAGGTTTTATGTAGTGCTCGACGAGGAAATTCCGTATGTGTAATTTTTTTTAAATCGGAAAAATTGAACATACCCGAGATGTCCTACTTTGGGAACCCATGGTCCCGCTCCTGGTGGGGTCATGAGATCCAAATTCAAAACTCGATTACACTTCCTCTTTGCGCGTGTGAAATTTCATTGAAATCGGCGAAAGGGTTTAGAAGTTACAGATTTATTTCCCTCTTTTTTTATTCTCATACCACTGTGCGCTGGTCAGATCATTGCAATATGTAAAGCCGCTTGCATTGCAATTGAATAATTTTTCATTAAAATAAAATCAAGTGGGATTTTAATTTTTTATTGTTTGATTCCTATTATCAAATTGTTGTTATTTTTTTTATCTTAAACAAATAATTTGCTACACTCATTCTATCAGATAGACTTAATAAAGAAAAATACTGAAAAAAGTAGAAATTAAACGAAAACAGTTTTATTTTTTGACGGGAAAAATAAAACTCCTCAAATAACTTTTATTTACTCACGGAAAAAATAAAAGTCCTCAAATGAGTTTTTTATGACGGTTATTTAAAACTAATTTTTTAAGTGTTTCTTGCGAACTTTTATTTTTACGTTGAAAAATAACTGTTAACTGAGATCATTTTCATAGATTCTGAAAGTGCACGTCAATACGAATCTATGTGTATATAACAGTATAGGTCTCCGTTGACTCTAATATAGATACTTTTTGATTTAAAATTTTCTGGATAACCACTTCATTCTAAATACCTCTTAAACGGTATTGCAACATGTGACCTAGAGTTGTCATGATAAATACCGCATTTTTAAGTCATACTCCCAATAATATAATCCAATTTCTGCCTAATTTCGGTGTGTAATTATTAGCAAATGACCTTTAATTAATAACTTGCAGCAAAATATGAAATAGCTTTTATCTAAAACATTAAATAATATCGCGATTCCATCAAAATGTTAATAATGAAAGGTTAGTAAGAATTTTCGATTAACCAGGTTTGTACCAGCGGTCAAGATCTCGACCATTAGTCGCATTTGCTGCATGGGATTTTTTTTACAATTGCGAAAATTTTATTAAATTTTAAAATTTTGTTTCTAACAAATTTTCTTGATGGACAAGACCTTGCTATTTTCAATAATTGCAAAAATTAATAAAAGTTATATCCCTACTTCACATATGGAAAAGGACTATGTTAAAAGAGTTTGTCTTGCCTTATGTTGCTTAATTCCTGTTGTCCCCCAGAAATATAATTTTTTATGCTTTTTTTTTGGTAAATAAAGAAATGTAAAAAGTAAATAAAAATACAGTCATTTATAGTTATGACAGGAGAAGCTTTAACAATCATATGCATATCATGAATTCCACCACAAATCACAGATCTTCGGATTTTGACCATATTCAGTAAACACATACTCTTTGGAGTCCTTTGGACATTTTAATTTATATTTTTTAAAATTTCGAAAAACTCGCGATTCTATTCGCTATCAAAGATAATTTTAGTACCGAATCATTACTTGCGATTAAAAGTGGTTCTATTACAATAATCTGAAGCGTATGAGATCGTATTTGAAGTCCGGCCAAATCGACACCAAAGCCAAATACCCATGGCTCTAAGGTAATTCTTTGTATTTGGTAGGAGCAAAAGGGTCCTAACTATTATGACCTACTGAAATCTGACAAGACCATCACAAGAAACAGAAGGCAACCATGATATCCCATTATGACAACGCTCGGCCACATGTTCCGATATTGGCTTGATTCGTTCTTGGCCTCAAAAGATGAGCAATTCGTTAAGGTAGGGTCACACATGACAAATATTTGCTCAAAAAAGCGTAACCACTGTTTTAGCACAAATTTGTTTGACGATTTACTCCTACAATTATTTTGTAAGATCAAATAGCATCAAATAAAATAAAACAAATTTGTTTGCTTTGAATCATCCCATGTAAAATAAGTTTTTGAAATAAATAAAAGAACTAAATGTCTTTTATTTAGTGGTTACGTCTTTTTCGTCAAATATTTGTCATGTGTCACCCTATCTTTAGGCTCGGAATCAATTCCCATCTTTCTGGCAAATCAAATGTTGCCAGATAGATGGGAAAAGTTCAGAGCTAACAATGGGCTAATAACTTGAATAAATTTCTATTGTACAGATGTTTCAAAGTAAAAGCTAAAAACTTGAAGAAATCCTCCATTTTGTATTCATACACCCAATAGGACTTAATTATCTTTCAAGTGAATCCTAAATCAATGAAAGCAGCTTGTAGCTTCATAAGATACTAGTATTTAAATTTAAATTATCTTGATCTTTAAAAAAGCTTTATAGCGTGAATAAAATTCCGAGATTTTCGAAATTTAAAAGAATAAACACGGAAATATCCAAAGGACTCCAATGGGTATGTGTTTACATAATATGGTTAAAATCGGACGACCCAAAGTAAAAAAATTGAGTTTTTTCTATGTTCTTTGGTGGAATTAATGATATATTATACACTCAAATGCATACCTAGATGCAGAGTATGAAAACAAACAAAACATTTCGCAAACGTTTGCAAAATGTACAAAACAAATCAAAATTTTTAAATTGTATTGTACATGAGCAAAAACAAAACATAAACTTTTCAAGTGACAAAGAGAGAAAACGAAACAATTCGCTTTTCACTCATCTGCATTATTTAATTTACCGTTACAATCGTACATTTGAGTACAAAACAAATAGAGAAACGTATTTTTTATTCGTTTTGTTTGTTTTTGCACTCTGTTCTCTATTATAATGAGTAAATCAATTACCAAACGTTTGTTAAACGTTTTTTCTCATAATGTTTCAATATTGTTCTTACTCTTTTCTTTTCTAGCTGCGTACGTTTATATTAATGAACAGTTTGCGCTCACGAGCAAAAACAATACAAAACAATAATTTTTATTGTTTGTTTTACTCACTGCAAAGAACAAAACAAAACGATAGCAAACGTTTCGTTTTGTTTGTTTCCGTACTCTGCTTACATGTATTATCATTTTGTTTCATTTTATTGTATAGCTTGCACGCATTTCCGCTTCCTTTCATATATAAATACATATTATACGCATACAAACGCATATAAATATAATCAGTCTGTAGCCAATAAAATGAGCTCAGTAGAGTTTGATATTTTCATTTGTATACGTTCGACAAGTATTCCGTTCAGGTATTATTCGTAAAAGTTACAATTTAAAAGCTGCTAAGAAATTACCAAATGATACTTGATTTTTTGAACAAAAAAAAAATATCGGATATCCTGTCCCTATATATAGCACCAGCATTTCCAAAGAAGAATGTTACAAAGACGTCCACAATCTACACCAAAAAGTGATGAGTTCTATATTCATTTGTATTTCGACAATCACATGTACAAAAGTTCTTCGAACCCTAAAACAATAGAATAATATAACCATAGAAGCGTTACTGAGTGGGAAAAAACCTAAGTCTGTTGTTAAAAACCTAAGTCGTGAGAATGTATTAGTACATAGTTTTGAGGTTGTATTGGTGCCTTTTTAATTTTCACCAGACACAGAGAGTTCTATAAAAATGTATAAATTTTAATTTATTTAAATTTTTTTCTATTTTCAATACTAACAATGTTCTATGAATTGAATTCTACCACAATAAAATTAAGTGGCAAAAATTAATAAAAAATATTTTGTTCATTTGAGCAAAATTAATGTGTTTTGGAAATAAAAGTGTTCTGCAAAGTATTCAAACAATTTGCTAAATAATGTGTAGAAGTATACTAAAGTGGTTCGGTCTGTTAGTCGGAAAATCAAAGTTAAAATTTCAAGTATTTTTATGTGTTTAATTCCCTCACAAGTCACATATCACAAGTACGTGTGAGGAGAATAATTATTGTTACTCTTGGCTTACTCTCAGTTGCGCCTCTAGTTGTACCCTATGCCTAAAACCATCATGATGAAAATGTGCTTCAAAGCTTAGCATGATTTTTCTGACTGGTAAGGAACACAAAATTTACAACTCTTTGTACATTGACTACTTGCTTAAGAATTCGGTCCAAAGAGCAGCGACCAGTCCGGCATATGACTTCAAAAAGACCCTGGCGATATAGTTAAAGTGTGTTTCACGTCCACACATAATTGACATCGACCGAAAGCCAAGCTCAACAACCATTATGTATAGTACACCACCACTCCAATGCATTTCTTAGGAACTGTGCCAATTGCATTTTTATATTAATTAACATATCTGTTGAGTCAGCACATAGTAAGATGCATTTGGTTGCTCGAAGCTTTTCTGTATAACCTTTTCAAACATAACATGGAATATTTATAGGAAAAGATGGATCGAGTAGTATGTGGCTTTTCAATGTAAGTATTTATCAGACTTTATTTGTTAAGAAGAATATTGTTTTGTTTGCTTATTTTATTACTTTGTTTCGATCGAATTAATTTCGAATCTGAAAAAAGATTTTCACAGAAGCAAATTGCGGTAAACTGGTTTTTTAAAGTTAAAGAATAAACATTCTTTCAGTGGTCATGAAAGTAATAGCAATATACCCACTAAAGCCAAGTACTCTGTTCATATTTGCGAATAATCATGGTTTTTTCATGCGAAAAATTTTATATGCAGTTTGGCAGCTCGCTGTTGCTTTTAATTTCGTGCGAAAGAAGTGCTGCGTATGTTATTTCGTGTGGAAAAATAAGGTTGCCAGATGTATTTCACATGTTTTCCACAATAAAAACAGAGTACAACTTTTGCGAAATTATTTCGCATATATTTCATTCCAAATATTTTATGTGCAGTTTGACAGCATTTCGCACGAAATTTTGAACAGAGTACCTAGCTTAAGCATGTGCATTCGTCCCTATCTCAGTGACGACTAAACAAATGAGAATAAGAATATGTGTGTGGTTTACTTGCTCAATTATGCTATGAAATATACATCTATGGTTTAAATAATTAATGTGTTCAGGTTTAAAGAAAAGTTCCCTTAATTATATAAAACTGAGATCAGCATAAAGCATATGAAAAATGGATGTTATTCAATTTCTATCTCTGTTCTCTTTAATGTGACAGGCTACTGATTGTGATTTTTTGATTCTTATTTGATAATTTTTATTAACATCGTTGACAATAGTGTTTTTTTTAGTTGGTGGCTGTGAGTGCCGACCACTGATTTTAATATGATTTATATGCCTTGAGAATAAAAAATGTGTATATTAATTAATAAACACATTGTCGATTGTTATATATAATTAGTTTTTCGACATTTTTTATCATCATTTATATTTCAATATTATGTGTATTTGTGCAACCGATTCATTGAAATAAAGTTGTAAGTTTATATGTACATTTTTACATTTTGTAAACAATCGTTGTCGTTACTTCAATGAAATGATGTCACTGCCGTTTTAATATTTCATTATAAAATGGCTTGATTGCAAATGAAGTCTTGGCAATGTCTATTTTTATACGCACTATCATAAGAAATGGGAGATATATGCTTAAATTATGCACAATACACTTGTTTGTCTAAAAAAAAATATCAGTGTATTTTGTTGTTGTTAACTGTTGCTAAAACAAAAGTTATATCTTTAATTATGTTTCAATTGGTATATAATTTTTTGCGATTTCTGAAAAATTCCAATTTTGAGTTGTGTCACTTTTGAAATTGGTGTGCGATATGTATATTGATTTTGTCATTCCGTTTATAATTTGTTTCGTCCCTCTGTCTGTCGAAAACAAGATAAGGCAAAAATGAAAGGAATTAGCTGGCTGAAATCGGCACATAAACCCTACCACTCACCATATAACGCCTATATATGAAAACTATTTTATTATCACATATTGATGGTGGGTATACAAGATTACTGTTTTTTCCCGTAATTTTTTCATTTGTATTATAATTGTTAATTTAATATATCTACATTATTAAAGATGAGGATGTGTATTTGTAAATGATTAAGGTTTTATCATTTAACACTCCGTTACTCGCAACTGATCTAGTTGATACAGGCAAATTTTTATTTTTATTTTAAGTATTAAGCTATTTTTTTATAAAAATATATTTATACTGCAATTTTATTTTTATTATTCTTTTAAATACTTTCAGCTATATGCATAAAAATTTAAAAAAGGTTTATAAACCAATTAGAGGAAAATTTTCATAAAGTTGTATTCATAAACGCTTGATAGCTTAAAATACCTTTGATAAACAAGTTTTAAATGTACAAATTTTAAAGTAGGTTTGACCCTACTATAAACCTACTTTAAGGAATTGTTTTTACTTTTTATCTTAAAAAAGAAGATATTAAAGATAAATTTGGAATAATAGATGATACTATTGCAATTGCTAAACACAATTTCCACTCCGCTGGCGAATAAGTTCCATTTTAATAGTATATGATTTTGTTTGATATTCCTCCGGCAGTGAACAACATGAGGTTCACAAGTTAGTTTGATTGGCCTTTTTGTCATTTACATTTAACCTGCAAGGCCATATGTAATGAAATGTGTAAACATTGTGAAAGAAGGTCCACACAATCTAATATACCCACTCCGGAATTAAAACTATGTATTTCCACATAGAAATTTTTTTAAATTTTGTTAAAATTTAACAAAAATCAATTAATAAAACAAATTATAAAACAGTGATGTTTATTTAATCACAGAATATTCGTCATTCGAATACTTTTAATAATAATTGAAATAAAATATATAAAAAAGTTTTTTCATAAATACATTTCAACTTAATATAAATTCAATAGAATCAGATATACATTTTTTTATCTAAAAATTAGTTGTTATCTTTAAAAATGTATTATTACTTAAAACAATTAATGAAAAAAAACAAAATTAACGAATAATTTATCGTAATTGAAAGCAACACTAACAACAAAAAAGGGGAAATAAAGGAGAAGCATTGCCAGCTTAGATAAAAATCAGTACATTAGTCATAGGGTAACAAGGAGACGAGACGTAATTGTCAAAAACCTAAGTCTGTTGTCAAAAACATATCTCTGGCAACAACAAAATACATGCTAGTCAATGTATTTTGTTGTTGTATCTGACATATGATTTGTTGTATTTTTGTTTGACAAATCGGAGTGTCTCGTCTCTATGTATAATTCTCTATGACATTAGTTATTGTGCCTTTAACAAAAGTTTATGAATACAATACTTTTATAACTGATTTTTAAAGCTAAAGTGTTCGTTAACAAAATTGTGTTTTAAATCTACAATAAGGTTTTTTATGCATATAGCCGTTTGAATTTAAAATTGTTTTTATGTTTTCGAAATAAAAAGTGAAGAGATATTATATTTTATTGATATCAATTTGATACATTGCGACTAGTCTCGATTGAAAGTGATTGCGACTAACGGAGGGTTAATATGAAATGTATATTATATATTTGACAACTTTCTGTATTATTATTATTTACATTATATCAAATGAGGAGCCGCAGAACAAAATGTACTTTTTTAAATATTTATAAATTTTGGGAAATTGATTTTTTCTATTATTATAAAAATACCAAAAAATCAATTTGTAAAAAAATTCGAAAAAGTACCTTTTGTTCTGCGGATCCTCAAATAATCATATTAATTACAATAAAAACTGTCAAGGTTATACATTCATTATGAACTTAAAAAATATTAAACTAAGTATTTTCCCTTAATATCTCTAATCGTTGCACACTTAAACACATATTATTTAATTTTCATAAAATTTATTTAAAAATATATTATACTTTTCAAAGGGAAAAAACAACATTTTAACAAAGATTAATGTTACAGCGACTGATGATTCCTTTTGAAGATTAATTAGGCGATGAAATAGCAGATTATTATTTTAACAAAAAAAAAATAGAGAAGAAAAAAATTTTGTTGGAAAAAATGTACGAGTATGCAGTGCTATTGTTTTAGATCATGTCATATTTCACAACAAAAAAGCACATACGAATACACTACACACATGCATATAGAAATAAGAAAACATAGTAACACATATACATTAGGGTGGTCCACAACTTAAAAAAAGTTTAATTAATTCTTGGATAATATTTCCAAAGACTTTTTCATGTCGTCAGTAGTTGCTGAGCTGGACCCCTTTTACTGTTTTTATATTTTTGGCAATATATAATATTGGTATCATCTGAAACATCTTTTAAAAGCGAGTCGATTTAGCGATGTCCGTGCGTCCGTCTGCCCGTCCATGTAAACCTTGTAATCAAACTACAGATCGCAATTTGAAAGATAATTCGACATAATTTGGTACAAGCTCTACCCCAAGGACGAAGCCTATTGAATTTGGTTAGAATCCGTCCATTATTTCTCATAGCCCCCATACGATTGCCATATATGAAAATAGTTAAGCTCTCATAAATACCTCAGTTGTATAGATATCCAAACCAAATTCTGCCTAACCAAATTTTGTGATGATCGGTTCACCATATATACCATATATACATTGTACCCGATAATGCTGTGGTAGGCGATGTGTTGGTCTTGACCAAACCCTTGGGTACTCAGGTGGCCGTCAACGCCCATCAATGGTTGGATCAGCCAGAACGCTGGAATCGCATCAAGTCGGTTGTTTCCGAGGAAAATGTCCGCAAGGCCTATCATCGTGCCATGAACTCCATGGCTCGCCTTAATCGTATTGCTGCTCGTCTTATGCATAAGTACAATGCTCAATGAGGACTTGATTTTTTGTTTCTTAAAATGTAACTGAAATTTTGACAAAAATTACGAAATTTTATTATTAAACAACGTCTTTTGTTGCATTGGCACGAACAAAAGTTCGAGAGCCTTCATCCTATCCTACACATTAATGTATAATTTATAACGTTTTGGTTTTATAAGTTCTCTATATTATTATTTTATTTCTTTTTAATTAGATTGCATTCTTTTTATAAAAATCAATGTAAATTCGTAAATTTAACTTTATGAAGCTGTTAATTAATAAGATTTGTTAATTAATAAAATTTAATGACCTTGAAAGCCCGATAATAGATAATTATATGAGAACATTTATTATTACTTAAACATATCCTTTTTATGTTTTGACAAATATTTTGAGAGATTTATTTTTTTCCCCATTCAAAACAAGGCCACCCTAATATATATGAATACTTACGTACATATGTAAGTACGTGGGGAGACAGAGGTTTGTGTCAGAAGTCCATAGCAAAGGGTGTAATTTTTAAAAGTATTAACCCTGCAATGATCTAAAAAATTAAAAGATTTGGAAGAAAATTTTCTATTTTACATTACATTAACTTAATGTCAGCCAAAAATGGTTCACATCCTTGCTCATTTGTGTCTTTTTTGAAGGATTTGATTTGTAGATGTTTAAGATATCGATATTCTTCAGCAGATAGGCATAGCAAACAACCACTCCGCTATCTGTAACGATCTAGAATGTATTTATATACTTTATGGGGTTAAAATTGAAAATGCTCTCTACATAAACAACCAGATACTGGAAAATTTGTCGTCATTCTGCTAATTTAAAAGTCTGTTTACAACTTTCGGCGGCTAGAATGATTGCTAGAAGTCGATTAACTAAAAATATCAAATATAATTTGAAAGTTAAGTTTTAACCATTAAATGCATGATTTTTGATTTTTATTTATTATATTTCCTTTAGCTTTAGTTTGATTTAGAATTTCGTTAGCTGAAACTTTTCCATTTGATTTTTCTGAATTAGTATCAAGCATATATTCGTCTAAAATTAAGTGGAACTGGAATGTAGACAATTGGCAACAATATGCATTAAAGGGTTAAAGCATGTGTGAAATTCTTCGAGATTGCACGAATCACTGTCTGACAAGAAGCTTACGAATATTCTGGCCGAACACTATATCTAATCATCAGCTATAGACGATGGCGATATTACCAAAACTGCTATTGATAGGAATCCCCAACGAAGTCGCAGACATGGCGTCGTCAGATTGATATAGCAGCTGCCAAACTAAACAAACATGAATTGGAACCAAATCAAATTCTTAATCTTTGGATAGATAAAAATGGAAACAATTTTTAATTTTGTAAGATCGTAAAGGAAATACAAAGGAAAAAGGAAATAATATATGAAAAAATGGAAAATTGCAAACGAAATGAAAGCTTATATATTTATAAAAGTGTATACACTGTATACCCTTGCTATTCATTTTGAAAGGTACAAAAAGTACAAATTTCAGATTGTTTGAGAGTCATACAACTTTTTTGGAAAAATTTGTGTACTCCACTTTCTACATGTTATCAATAATAGGTTTATTTCTTTTCAAAAAGACAGATCTTTTCCGTTAATTGTCACCTGAGGTAATATATGACGAATTGAAAAAACATAAATATATTTTGTTTTTTCTAGTATTTTGAATGAACTAAAGGACAGACTTTCTAATATTTTTTAAAGTCCTTATGGCAGAATACATCATAATTCAAAATTAGTTCTGAAAAATTGATCAGTGTAAACACTTTTGTTGCAATTTTATTCCGGATATTCGGGTTTGATTTCAAGAATTTGATTTCTGTCATTATTACTCTGCTCTGTACTCAACTAACACCGTAATGTGCCTTTTTTGTTCCCCATCCACAACAGGGTTAAATATTCAACAATCTTAAAATGGGTTATTGTAATAAAAGAATAACAGCACAGAACATTAGTAGTACTGCTACCACTACTACGCTCGTAACAAATGTTGAAAATAAGAGGAAATAATTGCCAGCATATGTTAACAAAATGTGTTTTGAATTTGCAATTAATAAATGAATGAATGAGTAAATGAATAAACGAATGTATGTGTTAGTTTTTACGAACGTAGTGAAAAAGTTTAAGCAACAAAATTTCAAACATCTCTTCAAAAAAAAGGGGATTTTTCAAATGTACAAAAACAAGAAAAGTTTTCATAACAATAAATGGAGATTATGTATTAGAAGCATGTAGAAATTATGCGTGTTTGATAGAATAACGAAACGAAACAAGCTTAAGTCTTAAAATAAATTAAATACAAAAGAAACAAAAAACAAAAATAAAAAAATATTATATTTAATGGATTATAATAATAAATATAATAAAATACAGAAGGGTAATATCTATGTATATATTTTAGTACTACTGCAGCCAGCATACGTTTTGCTACTGATTACTTTGTTTGTTTCGTTAGTAACATTTCCTTAAATTCATAGTCTGTTAAAGAATTATAGCTAACAGGCATCATTTAACTAAAACGAAATTTATTACACTCTTTAAAGTCTGCTCGATTTGTTGCCTCAGAAATTCGATATTATTTACATATATGTATTATGATAAACAATATTAATTTTATTAATAAAATATGTTGCCACAAGAGGCAAGGTTTAAATTAAATGAAATGTTGGTTTAATTTATTATTTAAAAATTTGTATTTTAAGAGGAATTATATGAACTCTGTTCAATTCTATGCAATTCCAGATTCTTATTTTTGTTTGTTGAGGTTTAAATAATACAAGTGCATAATCGAATATAAATTTAAAGTCCTTTGGAAACAATTCATTTCATTATATTGCTTAAAATAAACATTATTTCAATAAATACTCTAAAAGCCTTAACAAGTTTGATCCGGTGCTCTTCACTACCAAGTAAGAATGTATGGTCGGTCAAGTCCAACCATATAATAACCTACACTAAATAAATGAACAACAATATTTTTCGTTTAAAATTTCAATAATTTGTATTCCTGAGAGATTTTCGGAAGTCGGCCTTATATGGGAGCTATGACTAGTTATGGACCGTTCACAATAAAATTTGATGACATGAATTCCGTGTATATTTAAAAACTTGGAACAAAACTTGTGTAGATGCCTATATAAATTAAATATGTATGCTCGATAAAGTCCAATTTCGGTAGGACATTTGTCGGTCAAGGCCGACCATATAATACTCTACACCAGGCGCGGATCCAGAATGGATGAAATAGGAAATTTCCCCCCCAAAACCGAAAAGTTTTCATATAAAAAGGAATAAAAAGAAAAATGTAGAACAAATTTTAATTTTTCCCCGCCCAAAATGGTTGACCTGGATCCGCGCATGCCCTACACTAAGTAAACGAGCAAAAACATTGTTCTTTTAAAATTTCAATAATTTATATTTGTGAGTGATTTTCGGAAGTGAACCTTATATGGGAGCTATGACCAAATACCGATCACCATGTAATTAGGTCGTGTGATTTATGCCTATATGGAAGTTATTTATGTGTGAAATAATGTACAGATTTCAGCCAGTTTCAATAGGCTTCATCCTTGGGCCTTCAAAATTGAGACCTGTACTTTGCACACAAGGTTTACATGGACAGCCAGACTGACGGAGATCGTTTAATCGACTCAGAAAGTGATTCTATGTCGATCGGTATACTGTAAGGTGGGTGTTAGACCAATATTTTTGGGCGTTGCAAATATCTGACCGAACGCATTATATCCGTCCCACTATGGTATTGTAGGGCATAAAAATCAGCCAAATCGCTGATTACATACATGTACCATTTCATTATACCCTACACCACCATAGAGTGTGTAGTCTAACACCCACCTTAAAGTATACCCATCGACTTAGAATCACTTTGTGAGTCGATTAAATATTGTTACAAGTTTTTTAACAATATTATAGTCACAGTAACCATTTACATGATTGTGGTAACCATAATATGGTTAATTTATGATTCACATGATTGTATCAACCATATATATGGTTACAGTAAACAAATATATGTTTGTGGGAACCATTCATATGATGAAGGACTTATCATATTATGGTGCTCTAGGCTTAAGGCTTATCATAATCTGAGAACAACATATTATGATAAAATTATTCATCATAAATATGGTTGCCACAAACATATATTTGTTTACTGTAACCATATATATGGTTGATACAATCATGTGAATCGTAAATTAACCATATTATGATTACCACAATCATGTAAATGGTTACTGTGACTATAGTATTGTTAAAAATCTTGTAACACTATTTAAATGGTTACAGTAACCATGCCCAATTATATTTTTTCTCTGCGTGCATGTAAAAATTGTGCGCAGATTACAGGTCGCAATTTTGAAAATATTTCGATAAAATTTGGTACCTACATATAATTTTTTCGGCCCAAGGACGGAGCCTATTGAAACTGGCAGAAATCGGTTTATTATTTAACCTAGCTCCTATACAAATGTCCTCCTGAAATTGGACTTTATTGGTAATAAATCTTTAATTTATATAGGTATCTTCACAAATTCTGCTCCAAATAAGTTTTATATATACGGAATTCATGTCATCAAATTTTGTTGTGATGGGTCCTTAATTAGTCATATTTATTAGTTATAATTCTTTTTTATGGAGATTTTAGCATAAGTTTAGTACTATGTCGAAGTCCTGTTATACATCCATCTACTATCTGTAGCAAATTCTAATAAAATAAAAGTGTCGTTTAGATTAAATACTTCTGCCGTTGAACTTCTTTAATGTGTGGTCTTGATTGGCCCATTGCAATTTTATTTCATACAACTAAATATTTTCACATTTACTAATTATTTTATAATTTTTTGTTACTGGTTTTTGCAATTAAATAAGAAGTAAACTCAGCATTTATGTAAATGCTGCAACATGCAAATAAACAAATAAGACACCATGAGTGTTTTTTAAAAGAAAACAGAAATAAACTGACAAAAACAAATTTACTTGTTACAAAAGTGTATTTCGCACCTTTACTAGAGGCATCACCAGTGGTCATAAAGCATAAAACACGCAAAGCGGCATTACAATTTTATAACCCAATGAATTCATACAAAAAAAAAAACAATGTACAAAAACTCAAAATAGCAAAGAACGAAGAAGTATTTTTATTTTATTTTTTATTTTTTAATTTTGTGTTTTTTTTTTAACCTGTAGTCGTAGCTACAACGGAAATTCTTGTATAAATTCATTGCTTCCTACAAAAGAATGTACAAATGAATAAATAAATGAATGAATCAGCAAGTGAGTGAACGACAAAAAAAAAGGAACGAACGAGCGAATGTCCTTTTCACAGTCTCGCAAACACAGTTTTCAGTTTACAATTGCTTCACGTAACAACCGCATTTAACCGTGATAAACCCCATGTGTGCGTGTTTCTATCTATGTGTGTGTAGCAATGTCCACTTGATTGTGTGTTTGTGAGCAATTGTGGCAGGGAACATTGTCGTTATAGTTCATGGAAAATAGTTGTTACTTCTTACTGCTGCTACTCCTAGTACATCAGCAAAGAAACATGACAGACGACGGTGTATACAATAAATATTTCATGTTGTGTTGCTCTTAATTGTAAATGCAAAAACGAAACAGAAACAAAACAAAAAAATTACACGAAATAAAATGATATCAGTAAATACTACTGGACACTTGTTTAAAATATAAAGGAAGTTCCAGTTGTACGATATGAAGATGGAGATCAAAATTCAATTAAAATTAAATTTGCAAAAATTATAAATTATACATTGTACATTAGGGTGGCACTTATTTTGTACTTTTAGGATTTTCGATGCTCCCAAGTTGTAAAATTGTTCTCAATCATCTAAAAACGAACAGTGGACTTTTTGTAAAAAAAAGTCGAAATCTACTTTTTGGGCAGATAAAAATCCAACAATCGATTACGTTACCCGAAAACTTTATACCAACTAAAACATGTGGAATAGTCGATTTTTAACTATTATACCCTACACCACCACAGTAGGGAGGGTATAATGCGTTTGTGCAGATGTTTGTAATGCCCAAAAATATTGGTCTAGCACCCACCTTAAAGTATACCGATCGATTTAGAATCACTTTCTGAGTCGATTAAACGATGTCCGTCCGTCTGACTGGCTGTCCATGTAAACCTTGTGCGCAGAGTACAGGTCGCAATTTTGAAGATATTTCGATAAAATTCGGTACATAAAATTCGGCCCAAGGACCATGCCAATTAAGACTGGCTGAAATCGGTCCATTATTTCACCTAGCGCCCATACAAATGTCCTCTCGAAATTCGACTTTATCGGTCATAAATGTTTAATTTATATATGTATCTACACAAATTTTGCTCCAAAAAAGTTTACTTAGTGTAGGGTATTATATGGTCGGTCTTGACCGACCATACTTTATTACTTGTTTTACATCGATTTGTTTTTAAAGAAATTTGATGAATCATTGAAATAACAAGTTTGTTTTTATACCCTACACCACCATAGTGGGGAGGGTATAATGCGTTTGTACAGATGTTTGTAATGCCCAAAACTTCAGATTAATAACACCCACCTTAAAGTATACTGATAGACTTTTAATCATTTTCTGAGTCGATTAAACGACGGCCGTCCGTCCGTCTGGTTGCCGGTTGTCTGTCCATGCAAACCTTGTGCGCAAAATACAGGTCGCAATTTTGAAGATATTTCGATAAAGTTTTGTACATATAATTTTTTCGGTACAAGGACCAAGCCTATTGAAAATGGCTGAAATCGAGCTTTTATTTCACCTAGCCCCCATACAAATGTCCTCCCGAAATTGGACTTTATCGGCAAAGTACAGGTGGCAATTTTGAAGATATTTCGATCAAATTTGGTACATGTAATTTTTTCAGCCCAGGGACCTAGTCTATTGAAACTGGCTGAAATCGGTTCATTATTTCACCTAGCTCCCATTCAAATGTCCTCCCGAAATTGGACTTTATCGGTCATAAATATTTGTCGATAAAAGGTTATTCGGGAATACAAAATTAGTATTTTATTATAATATTATATTATATATGCATCTCCACAAATTTCGCTCCAAATAAGTTTTATATATATGCACGAAATTCATGTCCCTAAATTTTGTTACGATCGGTCCATAATTAGTTATAGCTCCCATATAGACCCGCTTCCAAAAATCACTTTAACGTGCATAAATCTCTTAAAAATATTTGTATACACACAAAATTCACCTTGAATAACTTTCATATAGACATAAATCACACGACTTAATTTTATGGTGATCGGACCATAATTGGTCATAGCTTCCATATAAGGAACACTTCCGAAAATCACTCACGAATAAAATTATTGATATTTAATACCCTACTTGGTGTAGGGTATTATATGGTCGGGCTTGACTTTCTTACTTGTTTTAAATTATAAAGGGTATTTATAATTACTTTTTTTGAAATTGAAATTTTCGTTAAGTATATATAGTGTTGGACTTTATTTTCCATTGAAGATAAGGAAACTAATAGCCAAGGCATTACTTATGCCGATCATTCTTTATGGATTAGAAATTTATTCGTCTGGAGGTGTAATACATTTTGAGAAAATTAAAAGATGTTTTCATCGTATAATAAGATTTGTTTATGGATTAAGTATTTCATCACATGTCACGGCCTATTTTTTTGAATTTTTGGGGACTAGTTTTGCTAGTCGTGGTATTTTTAGGTAATATTAGTTTTTGTTTCTTTCATAAGTATTGCATGTAATTTAATTATACTTAGTGTTATTACTATTATTAATTTCTTACTCATATATATATCTATGTAATCGTTTTTGGCCAAAGAAGGCTTTTTGATTATTAATGAATAAATATAAATAAAATAAAAATAAAATAAATTGGAAAAAGGCAACAATGTTAATACTTTGAACCAAAATTTCAAATGAACTATGCAACTCCATAACGTTATCCGATTTTGAGAATTTAGTTTTTAGATGATGGAGAACAATTTTAGACCTTGATAGCATCGAAAATCCAAATAGTAGAAATTAAGTTCCACCCTATTGTATATATATTTATAAATATACTCGCATACCAAATATTAAATGAACTTAAGCTACTTAACCGAGAGTTTTGTACAGAATACCAATTGTTACTTTAAGAAGAGATAAATATTTCTCAAGTTTCCTTTGCTAATAATAAAAAAAGTAAAGTTCATTAAAATCATATTAATACATCAAAATAAATAATAAATATTAATTTTGTAACACTTTCGAGGCCATAGCAAGTTATTTGCGAAATATTAAAACAGAGCAATAACTTACCGATGAAATATGCGGATTTTTTAAAATATTGAAAATAAATGTTCATTATAATCTAAACTAATTTTAAAATATAATGGTTTGCTTACAATTTTATTACTTTGTCAAATAGATTAACTACGTGTTTTGAACAGTTAACATTTTTACTGGAGTGCAGAGTGTAGTGACTCTGCCATTATGAACGTAGCTTAAAAATCGTACATCGTTAAAGGTCATATTATTAAAAACTTTTAAACACTTTATCTCATTACTGTAAACAATTGGCCATTTTGTATCGTTAAAATGCAGGTCATTATTCAGGGAAATTTTGCAATGACATATACATTGTTGAATTTTTATTACAAACCATAAAATCATTTGCATGAAAAATAAAACCATTTGCATCAAAAACATGAACCTGGCAATATTGTGTATCGCAAATAAATAGTGAAATATAATTTGTTGCAATAAGGTGTTTTGGAGATTTTTTTAAAACAGAACAAAAATACATTTATATACTGATAAATACAAATGAGTTATGTTGGAGAAAATGATATTATTATTGATTATTATTAGAAAATCTAGAATTTAAAATTTCAAATTTGTGCAATAATTTAATACTGCCAGACTTTGTATTCCTTTTTAAAAGGTCTAAATGAGTGTTTACCAAACATGTTTCTTCCTAACATTCTGTATTATTTCTATTACTTGAGCGAATTCGAAGAAACTGTATAGACTTCAATTATTTGTTGCTCTCCAAAGATTTGTAATAGATATATCCACCTTTTAAATAAGATGTAATGTTGAAATTGAGAAAATATAAATAAGGAAATTCCATTTAATATAGAGAAACAACTAATAGAAATTGATACATTTAAATTTATATGCAGAAAACAAAAAAATTAAAATTTAAAAAATACACCCTTTATAAAACAAAATATCGGATTGAGATTTTGGACATAATTGGATGTTCAGAAAACCTGAATTGATGATATTGAGAAATATTAAATTTCTATTACGTTTAAAACAATTTAAGTTCTTAGATGTAATATGCAAAGTTTATATCATACAAATTTTTAATCTCTCGACATTAATATTAATTTATATGCTCTTGATATTAATTTGGCTTTCTCAATTTTAGTTTGTTTTTTCTCAGTATGTTTTAATTTCAGGGACCATAACGGTTATAAGTGATATCAAAAAAGTTATTTTATAACAGTTATTTTGTGACTTTAAAAATAAAAATCCATCTAAAACAGTTATTTTTCAACGTAAAAATAAAAGTTCGAATGAAACTCTTACAAAAAGAGTTTTAATACCCGTCATATAAAAAACTCATTTGAGGACTTTTATTTTTTCAGTCAGAAAAAAACTCATTTGAGGACATTTATTTTTTCCGTCATAAAATAAAAGTCATTTGATGAGTTTTATTTTTCCTGTCAAAAAATAAAACTCCTTTTATATAAATTGACACATATAGCTTGTCGATGGTTAGATCATTGCAATTTCTAAAGCACCTTGCACTGCAATTGAAAAAATTGTCATTAAAATAAAAACAATTGGGATTTTAATTTGCTATTGTTTGATTCCTATTATTAAATTGTTATTGTTTTGCTTTTTTAAACAAATAAATTGCTACACTCATTATATCAGATAGACTCAATAAAGAAAAATACTGAAAAAAAGTAGAAAATAAACCGAAAGAGTTTTATTTTTTGACGGGAAAAATAAAACTCCTCAAATAAGTTTTTTTTCTGACGGAGAAATAAAAGTTCTCAAATGAGATTTTTTTATGACGGATATTTAAATAAAACTCTTCTTTTAAAAGTTTCACGCGAACTTTTATTTTGACGTTGAAAAATAACTGTTAACTGTGGAGTTGGTATAATTTTTTTAATATCAGCATAGATTCTGAAAGAGCACGTCATACGAATCTAAAAATCACTATGTTAGAGTCAACGGAGACAACATAGTAATTTTTTGATTTCAAATTTTCTGGATAACCGTTATTAATTTGTATTTCTTATGGCGTTTTATTTTCAGGCATACATGTTGTGTTCTTTTCTTTAACCTTCGCTTTACCAAAGGTTTTTTATTTACATGGTTTACCAATACCCACCCGGGTGGTACTGCACTTCTAAGCATTTTGTATGCGACGAACAAAATTTTAAAAAATCGAAAAAACTTTATAAAACGTTTAAAATGTTTTTCTTAAATTCTATAGAAGTTTAAAATTTGTTTAGTGAGTCAAAATTTCATTTAAATCGAAACTAAGTTAAAAAAAATATTAAGCTAACAAAACCGAAGGTTAACAAAAATTTACTTTTGTAAGCGTATAATGTGTTCTTTTCAAATAATGTTGCCCTTTAAAACCGAAAATATGTTACATGTTTCACTTTCAATTTGATCAAAGGGTCAGAAAGGCAGCTCGGTATAAACAGCTGATCTTGTTATTGTTTTTGTGTTAATGAAATAGTTCTTGTATTTTTTGATTAGAAGTTATAACGTGGAGACAAAGAGTTTTGTTTTATCCATACAAGGTCGCCCTCAGAAAATGACTTGAACATTATTAGTTTTGTTTGTTGTTTGTTTGTTAGTTATATGAGCCTAAACCACTGGACATATTCTCTTGAATTTATTACTGTCTGTTCCCATCTAGTGGGGGTGGAACCTCGTATACAAAGTAAAAAAGTAAATTGTTATTATAGAATATTCTAAAACTGTGAAAGCCGCCAAAATTTCGCGGGATTTACTTTAGTACCATTGTGAGCAAACTATATACGCGCCAATTTCTTATCAGTACATGTAGTGTAACCCAAAATGGAACGTATCGGAACAGGGGGTGTGGCACCTCTCATACAAAGTAAACTCTTCTATAAAAGAAACATAATTTATTCAGAAATAGCAGCCCTATAATTCTAAAAGGGCAGATCATTTTTGTAAAATAAACTTACAGTTATAGGGTCAGAGTTTTAATTTTTTGGTCGAAGCGAGCATTATACTAACTGAAAAAAAGGTGTAAGTTAATGTGTGATAGATTTCTTATTGTCAGAGTTACAAAGTGGAATTTTATGGGGATCATTTTTGTGGAAGATCCTAACCCTCTACCTCCTCTCTTTAGGGGTCAATTTGACATTTAAGGATTATTGCTTACGAATTACCAACAAGTAGAGATTTGTTTTGTTTTATTCGTTGAATTTGTTTCACAATAGTAAAAAAGTCAAATACTTACGTATGGGTCTGAATGTGTCTTGGAGACACTTGTAACCAGCTTTCTTTCAGAGTTTCTCTACTGTGTATCAGTCAACGAATGTGGCCACACTGGATCAGCAAAATTACCGAATCGTCTTGTGGTTAGCCAACAATTATTTATATCCATGCTATTGTTGGTGATAGTTGCAATTAGAAGGTAGAACATAATGTTTAGTTGTACTTAGGGATTGGGGTCCGGGAATTCCCGGAAATTTAAAATTAATTAAAAATACTTTAATAGATTTAAATATAACATCTATGTTTGATGAATGGCTTGTTCCAAATATTAGTGGAGGTTTTAAACCCCATTAAGGATACAGTTTAGGCATTAAGCCGATATTTTGCTATGATGAACACTCTTTATGAACAGATGTTATCTAAAAATTCTACGATTTCTCAAAAAATGGTTCTTGGAATAAAAATTTAAGTTAATAAACAATATAACAGCAGACTTATGTAAATTTCCCAATAACTTCACAACATAATAAGCTAAATTATAATACAAAAAGACAAAGTTCATACTTACGCCGAAATACAAATGGAGAAAAATTTTAAGAACGAATTCAATCAATATTGAAAAAGAAAATCCTAAACATTTAAAATCAAATGCTGAAAGTCGTTTTAAGCGGGAATTAGCTTTATTTGAAGTAAGTAGCAATCAGAGAAAAAATTTAGATTATATTTATAATGCTTTATTAACGATAAAACCACCACATTTTTAATGCTAAAGAGTTTTCTCGGTGTCTGGAAACTTTGCCACTAAAATAAGAAATCGTCAAATGACTTACTGAATGCATTTTGAAAACTCAATTTTTTTAAATAAAAATAATTCTATGAAATAATAGCGGTATTCACAATGTAGAGTATTTTCTCTAGCAAAGTAGCAAAAGAGAAATACATTAGAACTACATTTTTACTTAATTACACTTTTTAAACTATGTATATGAGGTAATTTTTGTTTTGGAAATGAATTCAATTTTATTTTAAAATATATTTTATAAAAAAAAATATAATAAAAAATATTTATAACGAAAAAATGAAAAGAATGAAGCTAAAAACTGCATTACAATTGCAATTAAAATATTAATCGACAGTGAATTATAAAGGTACATTCACAATTTATAAAATTTTGTGACACTTAATTGCTCTTTTTCTCTATTACCAGGACAAGAGCTCTACGTCATGAATATCGCTAATATTTAATTTTATAGTAACAAATGTTCTCCAAATATTTT
The DNA here is from genome assembly GCF_958450345.1 of Calliphora vicina. Classification (NCBI taxonomy): domain Eukaryota; kingdom Metazoa; phylum Arthropoda; class Insecta; order Diptera; family Calliphoridae; genus Calliphora; species Calliphora vicina. The sequence goes on along the minus strand of NC_088780.1, from coordinate 142,600,219 downwards.
AAACAACAATTTAGTTGAAAAAAAATAAAAATTTTCATTCCCGGAAATAAAACTATCCGGGAAACCCCAAACCCTAGTTACACTATAACATAAAAAATAAAATTGACTACTGGTAAAATCAAGAATATGAATTATTTTTCGAATTTAACTTAAAAAATTGTAATATTTAAATTGTTAAGAAAACATTTACAGTAAACTAAAGAAAAAATATAACGTTGAATAGCAACACTAGCTGTCATTTTCCGGTAAGCGAAATTACTGTAAGAAATAACTATTGTGTAAATACACATGCTCATCTTTATACATATGTTGAGGTACAAACTGTCATATACATATACATTAGACCGGCACTTAAAAAATAGATATGCTTTGGATTTGTTTCAGTATGTTCTTTAGTAAGGAGTGAGATCGAAAAATTCTTAACATACATATATGTTTATAAAAAAGAAACCACTAAACTTACAGCTTTAATTTTTTTTTTATTTGATTCAAATTATTATTACAATTTACAAAAAAAAATATTTTTATAGTTTTAATCACTAGTGATGAAATTTTGAACCTTTTTCGGAAACCCTTCCATTAACGTTTTTATAGTGCTTTCTGTCACTTTGCTCGAACATGTAGTCCATCTCCGTTTAAAATCTACCACACTTTTGGACACCTTTTTTGTACTCTTCAATTCTCTTTTAACAAGAGCCCAATATCTCTCCACTGGCCTTAGCTCCGGGCAGTTTGGAGGATTTGCCTCTCTTGGTACAAATACCACATTATTGTTCTTGTACCACTCAAGGGCTTGTTTGCCATAGTGACAGGATGCCAAGTCAGGCCAAAAATAAGTGGACACATTATGAAGTCTTATGAATGGAAGCAGCCTTTTTTGTAAACATTCCTTGATGTAAATTTCGGTATTTATAGAGCCCGTTGTAACAAATGAGTGGCTTCTTTTGCCGCAACTGCATATTGCTTGCCATACCAAGAACTTTCTGGGAAATTTTGTCTGCTTTTGGGTCCTAAACTTTTCTTCAACATTCCCTCGAGCATCAGCAACATAAAATTTTTGACCTGGAAGTTGCGAAAAATCTGCCAGAACATACGTTTCGTCATCCATTATGCAGCAAGAATATTTTTTTATAAAACTTGACTTCAATTTCCGTGCTCTGTTTTTGGCCTCTAAATTTTTAGTAGCGTTCCTGTCAGGAACTTTTTGAGCCTTGTATGTTTTTAAACCTGCATTAGCTTTAACTTTTCGTACCAAATAGTCTGAGCACTGAGCTAACCGGGCTGCTTTCCTACCGGATGTGTTGGGAGCTCTTTTGAAAATGCGTTCTATTTTTTTGGCTTTAGAAACATCATGTGGACCATTCCTTCTACCTGAACCAGGTTTTCTATCAACTGACAAGTTCTCCCGGTACTGTTTAATAACATTGGAAACAGTTTGACGGCAGACCTTTGTATGCTTGGCCAACTTTTTGTAAGACCAAGTTGGGTTTTGTTGAAAATATTTAATAATTTCAGTACGCACTTTTTTCTGGTCACTCATTTTAATCAGATTAACAAAAAAATTAATATAATTGACATTACACATAATAACTGACATGTTTTTCAAAGGTAACTTGATCAAAAAAAAATTCAAATAATACTTGGGTTAAAAAATGTAATGAAAAACGTGTGTTAAGAATTTTTCGATCTCACTCCTTAGTTGGAATTAACTACTGTGACAATTTAAGCCAATCTTATAAATGGACACTGTGTAGGAAATCGCTTGGTCTTTAATTAAACTATTAGTCTATCGAGGTACTGAACATGAATATTGTGTAAAAAATAACCAAAAAATGTCATTTTTGTGTAGTCTACCCACTGCTGTTTACATCACTTTTGTATGCAAGTTGTGTAAACAACAATTTTCTACTCATAAATGTGTGTAAAATATGTGTAAACTAGCAGTTTTTGCGTAATATATGGTCAGATAAAATGGGTTGTTACTTTGTTACTTTTCATTCGACAATGTTTTACACCAAATAATTTTCTCTAGAAGGTTAGGCTTTTAAAAAGTTTCAATAATACAATTTAAATATGAAATCATCACACAAAACTACTATTGTTTACACAATTTTACAATTTACAATCCATTTTCGGAACGGGTTGTTTTTAACCGATTGGTTTCAAATTTTGCAACAGCTACTATAGAACGAAATAAGATCCATCCAAAGAAAATCTTTTGTTTAAGAGCAGGCCTAACTAAAGTGAAAAAAACTCGTAATAGTTGTTCCACTTTATCCTTGTTGTTTGTTTAACAATTTAAAGTAAATAAATGAAAAAAAATAAATAAAACGCAAAATAAACTTAACATAACTGCACTTCTTTTTACTATTTACAAAAGAAGAATGTGTGTGAAAAAGCGGAAAATTTCATTCTTTTACTGTTAGAGAAATATGTTTTAACATTTTTTTATCCATATTTTTTAACATTCATGGTTACAGACAAATGAATGTATTTATGAAAACTCAAGCATAAATATTGTTGCTTAAATGTAGAGCGACATACAGTGTGTAATAGGGTGGCCTCGTTTATGTGGAGGAAAAATAGAGTGTCCATGTTTCCATCAAAATTAAAGTAAAGTTTGTTCGAGACCTCCAATTTTAAATGTTTAGCTTTTATTTTGAGACACAGTACATAAAGTATAAATTTATTAAAATTATTGGTCGTAGATAGCTATGACCTTTTTCCATCTTTCAGGCAACATATGGATTCCGAGCCAAAAGAACTGCTCATCTTTAGAGGAAAAGAAGTGATACCCTGTTCTGAAGTGAAAAGTATACCAGAAAGAAAAACCGGCACCGATCGCAACAGCTAGTAGTCGGGCAAGATCTGGACTATATGGAGGGTGAAGAAAAACTTCCTAACTTCATTCTAAATACCTTTTAACAGGTAGCTTCAAACGAATCAGTTGCGTTCGCTACAATTTTCCTATGATGGTCTGAGCAGCTCATAATAGTTATGGCCCTTTTGCTGAGAATTAGCTCAGCGCCATGGATATTTGGCTTTAGTGTTGATTCGTTTGGTTGGCTTCGCATGCTGTCTCTTACGTTTCGGATTATCGTAATGGATCCCTTTTTAATCGCAAGTAATGATTCGGCGTTAAAATGGTTTTATTTTATCTTAAAAATAAATAAAGTTTTTATTTTAGTTGGGAACACCCACAACTTTTTTGGGGACAATCTAATGTGTGGCCTTAAAGGACTTTAAAAGAATGGAATAATTTTGGTGTTAAATTTAGTTGATGGACCTTTAAAACCCTTTAACCTCTGTGTGCGAGAAGGACCATAAATTTAAAGTTAAGACTAGTTTCTGTAATTGTAGCTTTAAATGAAGGATATATAAGATTCGGGACCATAGAATATGTATCTCTAATATAGAATCGGTGCATAATAACCTTAAAATCATATTCATTTTAGAAGTAAATTTATATAACTATCATCACACCCTAAGAAAAACTTACCATCATGTGTTGTTTTCCATACATACGGTATTTCTGTGTATTTTACAATATAAATATTATTTTTATTATACATAGTACAACTTCTTGGCAGAATCTGCACATTTAACATTTGAAAAATGTTGTTCCTGCAGTAAAATACATATGTGTGAAAAATCACACACAAGGTTATAGAACGAGACTTAAAATATTTTGACATGCAAAGTATTTTTCGAATAAATTAATGCGTTTTCCATGCTAAATTAATGCGGACTTAAATATCAAGAATTTAACACGTGTATAGTATAAAAAATAATAATTTTGTGTGTTTTCCCACACAAGGGCGAGGTGAGTGTTAAGTAGACTGCTTAATAACTTTTCCATTATTTTAAATATCTGCCTTTATGAGCACACATGCTGCCAAATGTTGCTGTATTTATTTACACAAAAGCGCATCATTTGAAGAATTCTGTTGTTGCAGTTGTTGAGTCATACATTACATTGTGTTATTTAACACACAACAGCTGTATACGGTACTCTACTCCCGCTAATGGAAATTAAAAGCGAATTATTTAAAATTCAAGTGGTACTGACTCCCAAATGCAAATACCCAACATTCTTTACATCCGTTTGCTTTACTTTACTTTACTTTACATTACTTTTCTTTTTGTTCTCATTCATGTTTTCTTATTGTACTTCACGTAATAAAATGTTTTACACACTGTTTATTTTAGTTAAATACTAGTAGTAGTTGTTATATATGGCTCCATATGTAAATAGAATTTATACATGGTATAGGTCCTTACTGTTGTCCCTTTCGCATCAGAGTTTTCTTGAAATATAGTAGAGCAATGAGTGTAATATGTGAATTGTATAACATATATTAAACTTGATTTTTTTGCATAAAAAGGGAGAGATGTTTTAAAGAAAGCATTTTTCCTTCATTTTTGGTAGCCGCCCTTTAGTTTTAATAGTGACAATGTATCTAATTGAGACAGTATTCTTGTCTAATGCCTATTTATTGAAATTACTTTATTTCATATAATTTTTAGTTGTTGGACACTTGTATGGCCATGGCGAAGAAAATACCAATTGTCAGTTGGTTACTTTCTCATCCCAGATAATATAACGTATATTCCATTATTACTTTAATGTTGCGAAGTAATCTGGAGCAACTATATATTTTTCTCTCCTGAAGAAATGTCAGAGTAGAGTCAATTATTTGTTATTTTTGTTTAAAATGAACTGTCTGATAGCTTTCTTTCAGAATGACTATCATGGTTCAGTTACCGCTCTGCTAGAGTACGTATATGTTAAAATAAATTGAGCTGTTAAAGATATATAGCTTCTTAAGTAAGTGCCCTAAAAATTAGGCTTTCTTTGGATGCTTTTATTTTATTCTTTAGTAGCTAAAACTAACTGCTCCAATATTTGAAGCCAATCGGATGACCAGAACTCGTGCCGGAAATCGAATGAAAGTTGTAAAATTGGGTTAAAATTGTTAATCTTTTATTTCTTAAGAAATTTTTATGTTTAAATAATATGTGTTTAAAATTTGAAATTAATCTTATCTTTTGGATAAAATTATGAAAAGGATATAATTGTGGCAACAGTGCAATGTTCTACATAGTCATAAATTTTTAAAATTTAAGTGTCACTTTAACACAAAGTGGCATTAAGTGTAAATTTCCATTTTTGTGCTGTTATTATAAATACTAGACTTCGTGTTATATTTTTCTTAAGTTTCATCAAAATCGGCCCAAAAGTAAATAACATTTCGCCATCTTTAAATTAGAAATTCCAAATATTGAAAAATTTCACCTTTGACCTTCTGGATTATCTGGACTATAATATTCTGTATAAATTTTACTTAAAATTCATAACAGTAAGGAAATTGAGCTCATTCGCCAAAATATGATCAAATAATTTTTTTCTCGAAAAATTCAAAATTTAAATCGCAGGTACGGAAATTGAGCTCATTCGCCAAAATATGATCAAATAATTTTTTTCTCGAAAAATTCAAAATTTAAATCGCAGGCACGGAAAAACCGTAGGATATATTTTAATTTTTTTTATTCCCTACTAGCTGAACCGACAGACGCTGTCCTGTCCACGTTAAAAAAATGCTTGTGTCCGATTTGTGAATTTGTGAGAAACGGTTTGAAAAGGGTAAAAATAGTGAAAAAGTTTAAAAATGTATTATTGAATCATAATTTTTATTCATATCGGACATAGAATAAAATATACATAGAAGCGCTACTGATAGACAAATAACCTAAGTTTGTTGTCAAAAACAACAACAACAGAATACATGTAAATCAATGTACATATTTTGAGTTTTTATATAAGTAATCAAATTTTGGTCTGAAAAATGAGTGATCACAGATCGAGCTCCTTTTCTTGATTAAAGGGTTATTTGCCAAGTTATTAGCGAATTTAGATATTTTGAGTTTTTATATAAAAAATCGATTTTTGGTCAGAATTATTAGTGATCACAGATCGAGCTCCTTTTCTTGATTCAACGCTTATTGGCCAAGTTATTAGCGAATTTAGATATTTTGGGTTTTTATATAAAAAAACGATTTTTGTTTAAAAATATGAGTGATCACAGATCGAGCTCCTTTTCTTGATTAAACGCTTATTGGCCAAGATATTAGCGAATTTAGATATTTTGGGTTTTTATATAAAAAAACGATTTTTGTTTAAAAATATGAGTGATCATAGATCGAGCTCCTTTTCTTGATTAAACGCTTAATGGCCAGGTTATTAGCGAAATTAGATATTTTGAGTTTTTATATAAAAAATCGATTTTTGTTCAGAAATATGAGTGATCACAGATCCAGCTTTTTTTCTTGATTATTAGCGAGTTTAGAATGTAGACAACACTGAAATGCATACTTTTAATTAGATTTTTAAAGTTTTAGGAATCCCCTTATATAAAAAATGTGTTTGCATCCTCTAGATTAATTTTTTTGTATGACAACGAATGAATAATTTTATTTGCTATGTAATTTTATTTCAATGGATATTTTCTATTGGGCGTGAAAAACTTTTGTGGACTATAGCGAACATCTATGAGATGACTTTTTAACTGACTGTTAGATGTCATTTTAAAAAAACTAGTTATGTATCTGATCAAGTAACCAGTTAGATAACTGACTCTATGTAACATATATGTGAATCCAATATGATGACTACTTTGGTCCAGCTATCGAACAGTCTCATTGTAATCCAAAGGAGCCAGCTTAGCACATGCATTAGAACTGCTGGGATGTGCACAAACAACATTTGTGTATATATGTTAAATATACATACGTTATTGTTTAAATATTATTTGTTAACACATTTGGTGTGTAAGTGTAGTAGTTTCTTTATTTAAGAGTATTGTTTCTACGTGATCATGTAGTTTATTATATTTTACTTCTTTAGTACAACATGCTAAATATACATACATATGTTATTAGGGTAAACATTTTTCAATCTATATACTTACATATATAAAACACTAAAACTGTTTCTACCTAAAATGTTTCTATCAATGTCCGTTATAGACTCTGAAACCATAGAACCGATGAAATCCAAACCGGTTTAAATAGAAAGGAAATTTTTTTGAAGATGCTTGAATTTTCGAATTTTCCCATGCAAAAATGTTTCCCAATTTTGATCTTTTTAAAATTATTTTGTCTTGATAGATTTTGTCCAGTTCCATAGATCCACTTAGAAGGGATTCTTGGAAATTCGAATTTTAAGAAGTAAAAATGTTAAAACCTGTAAAATCCGTATCACATCTCCGGAACTATTAAAGGTAACACCAATCTCATCTGAATTTAGTAAAAAATAAAATCCGTATCTCTACATCTCCGGAACTATTAAAGGTAACACCAATTTCATCTGAATTTATGCAAAAAATAAGTGGACAGGTGTATGGTACTTTTTGATTTTTGTACTTTCATGGGGATAAAACAGGCAAAAACCAAATTTCGGTACTTTTATGTATCCCATTTCCAAGAACATAAATTTAAATGGAATTGAGTCCACATGTAGGCATTTTTTTGATATTTTAACTTATAAAAGGTCAAACTGATCCCTTTTTGGTAGTCTTTTTTTACAAAAATATTTTTTATGTACATTAATATGGTAAAAAATGTTTATTATGAAAACCCTCCATTAATAAAGAATTAATATAGAAATATGTTTTTTTTTCTACAAAAGGACCAGAAATGGGTCAGTAAGCATAATGTGGTCCTTTTTGAAACATAATGGTTCCTGGACTAATTTCCCATGTTAATTCGAAAATGGATTTTTTTTTAAACTATCGAATTCACAATCCAACATATTAGTTTCAGTTTCTACTAGCCAAGTAAATTTCTACTTTAGTAATAACTGAGTGATTAATTCTATGAAAGTGTTAAATAATTTCAGTTGTGTTGATGGATTAGAAAAATTCCTGTTTAGAAAAAGTGTGACAATAACATTTAAAATACAACTTATATTTTAGGACATAATTATCAAAGCCACATATCTCAATAATCGAAATTTGTTCATCCCCATATTAAGAAGTTCTATGATTTTGTCATATAGGTATATGTCATTATAATCTGATTCTAACTAGTTCTGAAATATTTAACACGTTAACAGCTCACAGTGAACGGAAAGCGCCAGGAGTCCACAGCCCATATATGGGCTGTTCATCCAAACAATTTTCAAGCCCACATGTGGTCTGGGGACTCTGAAAGCGATTTATAGGAGATTTTGTTTCATGGAGTTCACAGCCCATATGTAGTAGGGTATTCATTCGACTAATGATCGTTCGATTAATCGAATAATTTCTTACGAATAATTATTCGAATAATTTAAAAATGGTCATTTTCGAATAACGAATAATTCGAACATTTTTATGTAGGATAATCGAATAAAACGAATAAATGTTCATATATATTTAAATTTATTAAATTTCTTAAAATTTTTCATTATTCCAAATTTAAATAAGTAATAATGACTCACAATAATTGTATTGTTTCTGAAATTCCACAAATAACTAAAGACAAAGGGACTTTCGATCACTGTAGATGAGTGTTTCGATAGCTCCTTCTATAAATATTACTGCAAGAAGTTACAATTCTAAAAACAAACTTAGGACTTGAACCAATGAAAGTAAAAGATACGGAATAAAATATTTTTAATTAGCTGGCGAAATATTTGAAGAATCGCAATTAATTATCAAAATATTAACTTAAATTTAAGTGGAGTTGAATGTGATGGAGAATGTGATTTTGAAACGGTCGTCGAATGTGATATTGAGGATGACATTTATAATGAATACATTGAAATAGATGAAGACCTAGAATAGATGATCTTAAAATATATGTATATAAGTGATGTTATCAATCATGCACTACCTGAATTCAAATTAGCCACGTTCACTGACAATGATATCAAACTTTGGACAGATTCTCTTTATTGTGTAATTCCCCAAGACCACTTTATTAAGCATAGATTCGGCAACGTTGCTAGAGCTTGATATATAATACAATTTGTTACAAATAATTTAGAAATAGTGAATAATTAACTTCCTAAAGAATTAGTTACTCAATTTAAAACCCGAATTAATGAACGACATATTGTATTTGAATTCAGGATCATGTCCAACTAGCTCAAATTGTTTAAAGCATAGCTAGTCAATTGTTTTGTAGATTGTTCGTGAGTTAATCTGATCAGAATATTTCTGTTGGAAATTTAATGGTGGACTTTTTTCGAATGTTTTTTAATGATCAATACTTGAATTGTTAACTTCAACATTATTTTTTGTTTTTCTTTAACAATAAAATATTAAAAAACCGACATCAAAACTTCATTCTTCACTTTTTTAAAAAAATTTAAATTGTTCGAATAATTCGATTAGTTAAAATCTCTTATTCGAATTATTCGTTTTATTCGAACAAGAGAAAAATCGAATAATTCGAATACCCTAATATGTAGGCTATTAAAAAAAAACCTTTTAGCTATTTATATACATTTTAAAAGATGTAGATATTTATATTTTAAATATACTGATTTTGCAAAAAAAAAGCGGACGTGTGAGTCAATCATCAGTCGCTGCCTTGGACTGTTAATGTGTTAATAGAACTATAACCATGACTGATGGAAGGATCATGTAATTGACTCAAATAGTGATTATAATTCCAAATCTACATATGTCATAAATGTAAATATGTAATTTTTTTTAAATTTTGTAAATCTTTAATACTAGTGGTTGACAAGCTCAATATTTCCTTCCACTCACCTAGTGAAACATAAAGGTCACACAAAAATCTCTTCATAATAAATTAATTGTAGCTTTATGTATTCTGAAGTTAGTTTGAATCATTGCAATGAAAATAATCATTGCATAAAACATTTGTTAGCGACCAAAACAAATACGATTGCTTGTTTTGTGCTACTTTTGATATAAATTATCAAACTCGTGCTAGTTTGCAAAATCTCATTAAAAATCATTGAATTTAATGTTTTATGTCAATGTTTAGCAATTGTCTGTTATGTATCCAAAATGTGCGGTTACGCACATCGTTAGAAATTAAAATATACAGAAATTTACACGTTTGTATGTTACGTACCAACATAAAAATATTTAACAATGCGAATGAAATCTAAGAACGAGGGTCGAGCAAATAAATTTACAAGTTTACGAGTTTTCTTGACTTTTCAAATAAAGCAAAATATAAACTTCAATATGCAAAATCAAGTTAGCTGGTTAGTGGGCCAGCTAAATTTGCACATTCAATTCTATTGCAGAAACTGATTGTGTACTATACACTATCCACCATCGGATGTTTATAACATTTACATTTATATAACTATCTAAGTATATATGGATGTAGTAAATATGTAAAAGTTTACTATACGCATAGATGTGTATAAATACTTAAAAACTATATGAACTGTTACTACATTTACACGTGCATATGTAAATTTCAATAGGTATTTGTGTGCCAGCTACATTATTTTACACATATTACATATATACATATGGGGGATTTCATGTCAAGTGAACCAACTTTTGAAATCGATGTCTTCCGATCGGGATGAAATTTGCACCAAGGTTAGCTCTATTGGATAGTAACTCAGACACAATTTTTCAACAACATCGGTCGAGAACTCTCTGAGTTATAGGGGGTAAAATTTTGACAATTTGGTCAAACAGGGGTTTTTTCTTATCCATGTAACTTATTACCTATTGTTCTTAGCAAAATGTGTTCCAAATAGTATAGATAGCTATTTCTTCGATCTTTCGAAAAAAAATATTTAAAAAAAAAAATAAAAAATTTTTAATATTTTTTTTCCGAAATCAAAAACTTTTTTGACTTTTTTTTAAAATACGCTATTTTTTTTTATTTTTTTTTTTTTCTTAAAATAAAGTTTAGATATTTTCCTTGAACACCTACTTGGTCGCTTAGTGGGATGCGAGTGGGATATCTATCAAAATAAATATTTTGTAACTCAAAACATAAAATTTTTGACTTTTTTTGCAAAATCAAAAACTTTGCTGACTTTTTTTTTTCAAAATGGACCCGTTTTTAATCTTTTTTTTTAGGTCAAACAAAAGCTTAGATATTATCCTTGAAGACCCTTTTGGTCGCTTAGTGGGATGCGAGTGGGATATCTATCAAAATAAATATTTTTTAACTCAAGACTTACAATTTTTGACTTTTTTTTTTGCAAATACGATTTTTTTTCCAAATGGGCCCTTTTTTTAAAATTTTTTTTGTAGTCAGAAGAAAGCTTAGGTCCATTCCTTTAAGATATTTTTAGTCCCTTAGTGGGATGCGAGTAGGATATCTATCAAAATAAATATTTTGTAACGCAAGACATACAATTTTTTAATTTTTTTTTGCAAAATCAAAATTTTTTTCCAATATGGGCCCTTTTTTAATTTTTTTTTTTGCTCAAAAGAAAGCCTAGGTCCATTCCTTTAAGATATTTTTAGTCCCTTAGTGGGATGCGAGTGGGATATCTATCAAAATAAATGTTTTAACACAAAAATTGTATGTCTTGAGTTACAAAACATTTATTTTGATATATATCCCACTCGCATCCCACTAAGCGATCAAAACCATCTTAAAGGAATAGGCCTAAGCTTTCTTTATAGCAAAAAAAAAAAATTACAAAAAGGGCCCATTTTAAAAAAAAGTCAAAAAAGTTTTTGATTTTGCCAAAAAATCAAAAATTGTATATCTTGAGTTACAAAATATTTATTTTGATAGATATCCCACTCGTATCCCACTAAGGGACCTAAAATATCTTAAAGGAATGGACCTAAGCTTTCTTTTGACTAAAAAAAAATTTTTAAAAAAGGGCCCATTTTGAAAAAAAATTCGAATTTGCAAAAAAAAAGTCAATAATTGAATGTCTTGAGTTACAACATTTTTATTTTAATAGATATCCTACTCACATCTTCCTAAGTGACAAAATAGGTCTTAAAGGAAAAGACCTAAGCTTTCTTTTGAGCAAAAAAAATTTTTTAAAAAAAAGTCCCATATTGGAAAAAAATTTCGATTTTGCAAAAAAAAATTAAAAAATTGTATGTCTTGCGTTACAAAATATTTATTTTGATAGATATCCCACTCGCATCCCACTAAGGGACTAAAAATATCTTAAAGGAATGGACCTAGGCTTTCTTTTGAGCAAAAAAAAAAAATTAAAAAAGGGCCCATATTGGAAAAAAATTTTGATTTTGCAAAAAAAAATTAAAAAATTTTATGTCTTGCGTTACAAAATATTTATTTTGATAGATATCCTACTCGCATCCCACTAAGGGACTAAAAATATCTTAAAGGAATGGACCTAAGCTTTCTTTTGACTACAAAAAAAATTTTAAAAAAAGGGCCCATTTGGAAAAAAAATCGTATTTGCAAAAAAAAAAGTCAAAAATTGTAAGTCTTGAGTTAAAAAATATTTATTTTGATAGATATCCCACTCGCATCCCACTAAGCGACCAAAAGGGTCTTCAAGGATAATACCTAAGCTTTTGTTTGACCTAAAAAAAAAGATTAAAAAAGGGTCCATTTTGAAAAAAAAAAGTCAACAAAGTTTTTGATTTTGCAAAAAAAGTCAAAAATTTTATGTTTTGAGTTACAAAATATTTATTTTGATAGATATCCCACTCGCATCCCACTAAGCGACCAAGTAGGTGTTCAAGGAAAATATCTAAACTTTATTTTAAGAAAAAAAAAAAAATAAAAAAAAATAGCGTATTTTAAAAAAAAGTCAAAAAAGTTTTTGATTTCGGAAAAAAAATATTAAAAATTTTTTATTTTTTTTTTTAAATATTTTTTTTCGAAAGATCGAAGAAATAGCTATCTATACTATTTGGAACACATTTTGCTAAGAACAATAGGTAATAAGTTACATGGATAAGAAAAAACCCCTGTTTGACCAAATTGTCAAAATTTTACCCCCTATAACTCAGAGAGTTCTCGACCGATGTTGTTGAAAAATTGTGTCTGAGTTACTATCCAATAGAGCTAACCTTGGTGCAAATTTCATCCCGATCGGAAGACATCGATTTCAAAAGTTGGTTCACTTGACATGAAATCCCCCATATATGTATGTAAGTAAGAATGCATGTAGATGCCATGATTTTTCGAAATGAACACAAACCAATGTTAGGAACAAAGCAAAAAAAAAAGGTGTCATTCAATGCAATTACATGAATTACTTGTGTATATATATTTAGTTTTAGTTTTATATCAACATATGTACACTTGGGTGACCCTTATATTGTAATTTTCGGTGCTACCAAGGTCTAAAATTTATCTTCGTCATATAAACTCCAAACGAAGAAAATATCAGTAAAATTAAATAAATCAAAGCTGGAAATTTTATTTAAAGTTTCGAGTTTTTGGTCAAAATAAATTTTAAAATCGATTTTTTGTGCTTTATCACAGATATTCATTATTTCCACCATAAATCCTTTAGATTACGATTTAAAAGCAATTTTAGATATTTTGAAATTTAATTGTAAAAATCGATTTTAGATATGAGTGATTACAGATATTCATTATTTTCGATTCAACCCGTTTAGTTTATCACTTATAAGCAATTTTATATATAGGAAACACGAGTGATCAAAGATTTTCATTATTTTCGCTCTAAACCCTTAAGTTTATGATTTAAAGGCAATTTTAAATTAAATTTATAAAAAGCGATTTTTGGTCTGAACTAAGGATGATCAGACACTTGAATTATGAAATATGGGTGATAACAGATTTGCATTATTTTCTCTCTAAACCCATTAGTTTGCTTTATAAAAATCGATATTTGGTATGAAATAACACAGATTTGCATTATTTTCGCTCTAAACCCTTTAGTTTATGACTTATAAGGAATTTTATGTATTTTGAAATTTTCTTTATAAAAATCGATTTCTAAACCCTTAAGTTTATTATGTATTTATAAGCAATTTTAGATATTTTGAAATTTTCTTTATAAAAATCGATATTTGGTATGAAATATGGGTGATCACAGATTTGCATTATTTTCGCTCTAAACCCTTTAGTTTATGATTTATAAGCAATTTTAGATATTTTGAAATTTTCTTTATAAAAATCGATTTTTGATATGAAATATGGGTGATCACAGATTTACATTATTTTCGCTCTAAACTCTTTAGTTTAAGAATTATAAGCAATTTTAGATAATTTGAATTTTTTTATAAAACCCGATTTCTGGTATGAAGTATGAGTGATCACAGATTTTCATTAGTTTCGCTCAAAACCCTTTAGTTTATGACTTATAAAAGAGTTTAGGTATTTTGAAATTTTCTTTATAAAAATCGATTTCTAAACCCTTAAGATTATTATTTTGGTATGATTTTTGGTATGAAGTATGAGTGATCACAGATTTTCATTATTTTCGCTTTAAACCCTTTAGTTTATGATTTATAAGCAAGTTTACGTATTTTAAAATTTTCTTTATAAAAATTGATTTTTGGTGACTTGAAATTTTTTTATATAAAACCCGATTTTTGGTATGAAATCTTATTGATCACAGATTTACATTATTTTCGCTCTATACCCTTAAGTTTATGACCTATAAGCAATTTTAGTTTTTTATAAAACCTGATTTTTGGTATGAAATATTGTGATCACAGATTTGCATTATTTTCTCTCTAAACCTATTAGTTTATGACTTATAAGAAATTTTAGGTATTTTGAAAATTTTTTTATAAAAATCGATTTCTAAACCCTTAAGTTTATTATGTATTTATAGCAATTTTAGATATTTTGAAATTTTCTTTATAAAAATCGATTTAAGGTATTTTGTTTTTTTCGAAAACAAGTTCTTTAATTTTTGGAAATTTTGATTGATTTGAAATATGGGCAAATCCTGCGTGACGAACGTTTCATTCGTACACGTTTTCATATTTAAATATGAAATTTTTTTTGGTTTTTCAAATAAGAAATTTCCAACGTATACTCTACGCTATAGTGAGATTTACTGGCATACCTAAACACGGGCGGCAAGCGTTTTTTAGTTGTCAAAAATTCTCATGTCCAATTTGTATGTAGCATACCGAAATAACGCGGAGGCAACGCTATGACCACGCTTTGCAATTGGAAAATCCAATTTTGACAGCGCGTTTAATAGTGAAGTAAGTTGCAAAACACAACAAATGTAAACAAATAAATAAAGAAGGAGAAACAAATAAGCAAAAAAAATGTATTTGTTATTAGAAAAGGGAGGTAAGTGTAAATATTTAAAATAGTATACATATATTATTTTCTTTTATATTTATATATTTTATATTATAAGAAATATGGTAATAATCAGGGTTGTTATATTTATTTTATTTTCTTTATAACCCTGTTTTTATTGTTTGACGTAGCGTTGCCGCTGTTGTTTAGGTATGACATTTCAGCGTTAAAGCTAAGCGGAAAAAAAACGTTCCGTCTTACGCTTTTGTTTAGGTAGGCCAGTTAAGTGCAATTCCAAATGGCATGAGATATTGCCTTTTAATTGTCATTTCTTGCGAAATATTTGCGAAAATTTTCCAGTAGCTTGAAAATTATCAGCTTTTCCGTGAGAAGTTGTGAAAAGTTTCATTCTAAGTGAAACTACTCAAAATTAATTTGTATTTAAATAGAATGGTCCAAAATATAGCTGTCAATCGAACCATCTTGTTAACACTTCAGTAATGATAAGAACATATTAAAAAATTCAAATTTTTTTGTATAATATTAAGATATCTGAGCTAGTGTAGGATGAGCTAGTGTAGGATTTGGGACTTGCCCATATGCATGAAATTATCATGAAAATTCAAATAAAATGTGCGACCTCTAAACGTTATTCGGTTTTGCACAAATCTAGCAGCACTTGGTGTTTAGATAAATTATATACCTTGGGAGTACCGAAAAAGTCCACTATAATGGCCACCCTGACGTGCAAATACAAATTTATTTATTTATTTACATACATATATACACAGAAAATGTAAATGTGTCTGACACAAAACTGCATACATTTACAAAATTAATACAACATCATTACAACTGTTCCAGTTTAAAAATTTAAACCACATAATTATGGACTGACAGAAATAAATTGGTAGCAAACATTTCCAACAAATGATGCAATATTAATGTGTAAAATGTTGCCATGTTAAAATTGTTTATAACAAAATTTTACAAAAGTTCAGTCTGGACGGACTATAATAAAGTAAATACAGTTTAATTTCAAAAATTTTTAGTCAATTAGTTTAAGGCAGAAAGTCTTTTGTAAACTGTTTACTTAAATTTTGGCGATATTTACATATTCTATGATAATCAGTTTTTCTGTAATGTTGCTTTTAACAAAATATTAAACTAGTTTCTTGTATAAAAATTATTTTACATCCATTAGCGTGGGACAATTACATGTAGGTAAGTGATGTAAAAAATTTACAATATTGAACAAGTAAGAAAGTATGGTCGGTCAAGCCCGACCTTATAATACCCTACACTGAGTAAATTAGCAAAAACCTTATTTTTTTTTGAGCGATATTTATGTAGATACCCATATAAATTAGGACAGGACATTTAAATGGGGGCCAGGTGAAACAATGGACTGATTTCAGACAGTTGTAATAGACTTTTACATAGATGGACAGCCAGCCAGATGGGCGGGCGGAGGTACGGAGATCGTTTAATCGACTCAGAAAGTGTTTCTGAGTATACCGATCGGTATACTTTGAGGTGGGTGTTAGACTGATATTTTTGGGCGTTACAAACATCAGTACAAACGCAGTATACCCTTCCTTACTATTGTGGTGCAGGGTACAATTATTCCAATTAATGGCCTTTGTTATGACATTTTTCCATCTTTCTGCCAACAAATGGTTTCCGTCCCAAAAGAACTGCTCATCCTTTGAGATCAGTAATGATCTTTCCAGATTTCAGCAGATTATAATAGATAAGACCCTTTTGGTCCCAACAAATAGGGAGAATTACCTTAGCACCATGGATATTTTGCTTTGATGTCGATTCAGCTGGTTGGCCGGGCTTCACATACGATGACTTACGCTTCGGGTTATCGTTATGGATTCATTTTTCATCGAAAGTAATTAATCGTAATTTTTATATAGCTATCAAGCTGAATTTCTGACGTATAAAATTGTTTTTCAAGCTCTCTCAGCTTCAATACGTATGGTAGCCAATTTCCCTTCTTTTGGATGAATCCAGCTGCTCTGTTTTGAAATTGCTGATTGAGCAGCTCCCAGTGATTTTGCAAGGTCTTGTTGAGTTTGGCAACAATATTCATGTAGTAATGCCTAAAATTCTTGGTCTTCAAACTTTTTGGGCTAGTCTGGGCATTCTTTATCTTCCATGTCCAAATCACCAAAAAAAAACTCTATTGTTTATTCTATAATGTTCAATAGCTAAGTGAGAATAAATGACAGATATGTTCCCTTAAAAATTACTTATAAGTTATATGAATCGTATTAAAAATTTACGATTCATTCCATAGCTTACTATCATGTAGAAAATTGCAAAATCTTGGTAACAGTTCTAAGGTTATTAAAATTTTTATTTTTAGGAGGCATGCTTTGCTATCTTTTGAAAAATATGACCTTTGAACCTACTTATATAAAAAGCTAACTAAAGCGAATTTAGAAATTCTGGAGATCTATAGATTTTGTATTGCTATGAAAACCTATGAAAAAAATATTATCGAATTCAGAAGAAGGTTCAAATTTTTTTTTTTTTTTGCAAATGTTTCGTTTCATTCTGAAGATATAATAAAAACTTTTAAAAAGTTATTAGTCTGCATCTATAAACATATTTTACATACTGGCATTATTATTACATTTTCTAAAAACTCAAAAGTGTAAAGTGTTTAAAAGAAATTGTTTTGTTGTCTTCTAACTACACTTTAGTTTCTTGTTTGATAATTCGCATAAAGAAAACAAATAGTATGACGAAACTATGAAATATGAATATAAAGTTATTAAGTTAAAATGTACGTATGTCTTGATGTTTTTAAGTTTTCTGTAAAACCATTAAAGTGCATTAAACTTTTAATTGCTCACGCATATGCTTCAACAATCTAAACGACAACAATGTTAGAGGTAGCAGCAACAGCAGCAGCATAAACAACAACAACCAGAAAATTAAGAAGTTAAAAAAGGAATAAAATAGCTGTCAAAAACACATATACTCTCATACAACACAGCCCAACTCTTACCCAAAATGTTCATCAAATGTTTTCTTCTCCTTATGCCACTCATCATAAACTTTTTTTTATTTTTTTTTTTTTTTTGTTTTTGTTGATGATAAATAAAATAAAAAATAAATATAATTTTCTTGCACAGGTGTTAATATGGTGGTGGGATGGAGCACGAGTAGTGGTGCCCCCTCTGTAGCTGCTAAATATTTCAGTAGAAGCATAAAGTATTTGTTATACAGAGAGATAGAGGGATAGAGAGGAGAAAGTCAGTATGTCAAGTCTAAAAGCAAATTTCATTTTTGGTTTGTTTCCCTTTCTTGTTCGTATATGATCTTCGTGTGTGTGTGTATGTAAAATATTGTAATAATAAAGTTATTAAAAGTGTCATAACAACTCAAGTTGAGGTTCTGTTTGTTTCTCAGCTTGACTCAAAATCAAACTATAAAATAAAGTTAAAGTTAATTGTACTTGGTAACTCTTTACTTCATAAACATTGGTGTAACTAGGATATTAAGTTGTGGTGCTGTCTCTTTTCCTTGTTTAGTTAGAACATTTTGATATCTTATATATGGGCATTTCCATGGTCACAATGAATTTAGTGAAAGAGAAGCAACTAATTGTACTTAAAGAGGGTGACGTATTGTGACAAAAGAAAAAGTCAGTGTTTATTAGGGTATTCATTTAAGTAATGATCGTTCGATTAATCGAATAATTTCTTACGAATAATTATTCGAACAATTTAAAAATTACCATTTTCGAATAACGAATAATTTAAACAATTTAATGTAGAATAATCGATCTATTATGGATTGTCTGACTTCAAATTAGCCACGTCCACTGAAAATTATATCAAACTTTGGACAGATTTGTGTAATTCCCTAAGACCACTTGATTAAGCAAGGATTCATTACAATTTGTTATAAATAATTTAAAACAAGTAAGAAAGTATGGTCGGCCAAGCCCGACCATATAATACCCTACACTAAGTAAATGAGCAAAATAATTTTTCTTTTAAAATTTGAATAATTTATTTTCGTGAATGATTTTCGGAAGAGTGCTATGATGGGAGCTATGACTAATTATGGACCGATCTCCATGAAATTAGATCATGTTATTTATGACTATATGAAAGTTATTTGTTATAGTTATTTTAATTTTATGTTTATACCAACATTTTTAAGAGATTTATGATCGTTAAAGATATTGTGGGACTTATATGGGAGCTATGACAAATTTTGGACCGATCGCCATGAAATTGGGTTGTGTTATTTATGTCTATATGACAGTTTTTTGTGTTCAATTGTATGTATATACCAACATTTTTAAGAGATTTATAACTCATTAAAGATATTTTCGGAAGTGTGCCTTATATGGGAGCTATGACTAATTATAGACCGATCGCCATGAAATTTAGTTGTGCTATTTATGTCTACTAGGATCGTCTGGTGGTCAAAATTCGACCACTAATAACGAAATTATACAGTTACTTTTGAGCACGTTTGTGTACATGTGTATTTAGATGTGCATAAACATGTTGTTGTTGTTTTTCAAGCAAATTTAAATGACTAATTATGGACTGATCATCATAAAATTTGGTGACATGAATTTCGTATATATAAAACTTAGTTGGAGCAAAATCTGTGATGATACCTACATAAATTAAATATTTATGACTGATAAAGTCCAATTTCGGGAGGACATTTGTATGGGGGCTAGGTGAAATAATGGACCGATTTCTAGGCTCCGTACTTGGGCCGAAAAAAATATATGTACCAAATTTTATAGAAATATCTTCAAAATTGCGACTTGTACTCTGCGCACACGGTTTAAATGAACAGCCAGGCGGACGGATGGACGGACATCGTTTAAATCACTTTCTGAGTCGATCCGTATACTTTAAGTTGGGTGTTAGTCTAATATTTTAGGGCGATACACACATCCGCACAAATGCATAATACCCTCCCCACAATGTATAAAAAGTGAATAATTCATTTACTAAAGAATTAACGACAAAAAAAAGTTCTTAATACGTTTATATTATACTTGAATTCAGGATCATGTCCAACTAGCTCAAATTTTTTAAAGCGTAGCTCCAAATCGGAAACTAGAGAGTTTGCTAGTCAATTGTTTTGTACACTGTTCGGGAGGGAATCTGATCAGAATATTTGTGATAAAAATTGATTGATGGACTTTGTTTTCTAATGTTTTTTTTAACATTATCAATACTTGAGTTGTTAACTTTTTTGTTTTTCTTTAACAATCAAATATTAAAAAACCTACTTCAAAACTAGAGTGTCCAAAAAACCGGCAAATTTAAAAAAACAGTTTCCGGTTTAACCCAAAAAGCGTGCTTTTGAAAAAACCTGGTTTGATTATTGTCTTTTAAAAAAACTGGTTGAACGGTTTTGGTTTTTGTCTACAAAAAACCGGTTAACTGATTTATATTTAATTTGTATTTATTATGAAAAAAGTCTCCTTAAATTTATTTATATTTGTGAATTATAATAGGAAATGTGTTAAGATTCTTAATGCTCTGTCTTTATGTAATTATTTCATATCTTTTACGAAATATTGTCAAATCCTATAATTTTCTATAAAATAAATCAACATTTTTAAAAATGGTATCAAAGTTTTTCATAAATATGTTTGAATGAGCTTTAGAAAATATAATTCAGTAAAACCGGTTAACCATCTTACAAAAACTGATACCGGTGGAGTTTACAAAGATGACAAAACCGGTTGACCGGTTTTCGGTTTTAGATACTCTAATCAAAACTCCATTCTTAACTTTTTCAAAAAAAAATTTAATTATCGAATAATTCGATTAATTTTAAACGTGTGATCGAATTATTCGAACAAGTTTAAATCTCTTATTCAAATTATTCGAACAAGAGAAAAATCGAATAATTTGAATATCCTAGTGTTTACCTTTTTTTTTTTTTTTAAAAACAGAAAACTCTGAGAATAAGAGCTTGCAAAATCCTTGGGAGCTACTCAAGCAACAATTTCAAAACGTTTGTGAGTAGCAGGGTTTCTTCCAAAAGCAGGGAAATTGGGTATCATACGAATTGAAGTCGAGAGACCTTGAAATACGATTTTTCATGTCCGAAATGATACTTGAACGTTTTAAATGAAAAAATGGATACATTACGATAATCCGAAGCGTAAGAGATCGTACGTGAAGCCCGGCCAACCAAGCGAACCGACATCAAAGCCAAATATTCATGGCTCAATGTTCTATATTTGGTGGAAGCTGCTGAAATCTGGTCAGACCATTGCATGCCACCTGCACCTAATGTAAATGTTTCGTTTGAAGCGAGAATTTGCCGAAAAACGCTCAGAATGTGTGGAATGACATGATACCGTAATATTCCATCACATGTTGCAATACCTATTAAAAACTATTTAGAATGAAATGGTTGGGAAGTTTTGCCTTAATCGCCTTATAGTCTAGACCTTGCCCCGCCCGAATGCTATTTGTTTCGATCGATGCAGAACGCTGTCTATGGAATACGCCTGCTTCACCATTGCCAGAATGATGGGTCATAAAGGGCAATTGGCAATACTTTGAAATAAATAATATTGTACAAATGTTTCAAAATAAAAGCTAAGTCATACATACACCCAATATAATAAATGGGCATAAATTTAGAAAAAAAATACTAACCTTTTCCAATCCAAGATATAAGATAATTTTTGTTGTGGAATTTTTTCATATATAAAACTATATCACCTATTAAACTATATACTCTACGTAAGTACGTTGATAGTTTAATAAATATTAAACCATCTAACAATAAAAATCCAACAATAGCGATTAAATAATAAATGACAAAATAGGGATCGATTTGAATGATCAGTATGTCACTGTGCAGGGGTGTTGATTTTGTGTTTATGGACAATTGAATTCTTCTAGTTAATGTGATAAAGGGCTGTCATCGGAGTAGTGTAGTTTATATTCACTGATTACTTGTCTCTCTATATTTTTAGTTTATAATGCAATTTTTTTCCCGAATACTTATTTATAATTGAAATGTTTGGATAACATTGTAACAGATTGTAATTGATTTGAAATATTATGAAAATTAATATTAATAATATTAAAATAGTCATCAACAGAATTACTCGGTGCTACTATGGAATAAACTTGGAAAATGGCCTAGCTTGGGTTATAGGTATTGCTGAGTACACTACAAAATGTGTATAAAAATATCAGAATATTCAACTTTTAATTAACACAATTTTTAGTATTTTCTCCCCCAGCGCATATGAAAAAAAAAACCAAAAAACTGTAGAAAAAATATATTTGTAAAATTTTGAATTTACAAGGTAAATTTTTTCGAACTTTTTTCAAATAAGTTTAATAGCTTTTGCAAATATAAACCGATTTTACCAAGTAATATCTCATTTTTTCCCGCATAAAGTTGTCTTTAAAACACTGTGCAAAAAAGAATAGGCTTTTATAGAAAAAAATTAATTTAACTATTGTTGAATTTAAAAAAGTTATGAAAAAAATAAAAAATAAAGGGAAACTTTTTATAAAAACTTACGCAATTTTTTTTATATACATTTTATGCATAGATTTTATAGAAGCTTAATTCTTTGTCTATCATACTTGTTTAAAATTTTGAAATCTGTCTAAAAATGTGTAAATCAGAGGTACTAAAGAACTACGACCTACCCTAAAACAGTTTTTCAAAATATCTCAAAATTTTTAGGGTGTTTCAAAATCTTTGAAAACGATTTTAGTATGTCCCTCATTAGGTCGCTTTTCAAGTTCTGACAAAAAGTGTCATTTGTAGCAGAGTGTTATTAATTATTTCATAGTTATAATGATAAAGGGCAGATAGCCTGGTATTGTGATATGTTGTTTTAACTTACTTGTACTTTTCTGAAATCAAGAACATAAATGCAAATATGTAATATTTAATAGAACCATTTTAAGACTCAAAATGTAAAGGCTCAATACTTTCTCAAACAAACTCTGAATACAGCAACAAACAATAAAAGTAAAATTATGAAAAATGTTCACATTTCAACGCATGGTTAGAAATTAACAAAGCGGAACCAAAGTATTATTGTACAGCTGAGAGTGTGCGAGTAAAAGTTGTAAATAAAAAAAAAAACAAAATATGAAAACAATAGATGGAAATAAAGGATCAGAGCGACGAGCAACAGAGAATGAATGTAGGTGTATATGTGTACAAAAATATGAATAATAGTGTGCGTGTGTGTCCATGAATTTAATGGTTAAGTGAGTAGATGAATGAGGAAAGCGCTCGTGTGTATGTGAGTGCGTATAGAGAACAAAACAATAGCAACAACAATAAAACACCTTATTCATAACACCGTACAACGGCATTTTTTACACATGAACCGCACCATATACATATGATTTCACTAGCTCCATATAATAGGGCTGCTTACTCAGTTTTTCATATCGTGATCGTTTAGCCCTTTTACAGGACTTTAAAATTTCAAGTAGAATATTTGTTTACATTGTTCATTATAATGTTTTTATTTGCCCCACAATCCCCAGATGGTTAACAAATTAAAGTGAGGATTTTGCTATTTCAGAACAATTATTTGCGTTCATATATAGAAACAAATAGCGACAAAAATATGATTTTTCAGAGCTTGTAATTCAGAGCTGAAAATGAATAAATAATTTTTGATTTTAATTCGTTACGAATTACCTAAAGTTTGAGTTAATTCTTTTCACAACAAAAAATAAATGAATGAAATTTTAATCAATTCAAACAAATTAGGCAGAAATTGATTTCAATTCAAATGAATTTATAAAAACGAGTTGCAATTCGTTTTCAATTAAAATGAATCTGAAAAATGAATTGTAATTCGTTTCCAATTCAAATGAGTTTGTTAAAGTAAATTTCCAATTCGTTTGAATTGAATTGATTTTGAATTCATTCCAATAAAAAATTAGTTGAATAACAAAACGTTAGTGATTACTGTAGATTTACTTACAAAATCAATTCAAATTGCAATCAATTCAATTGAAGTGAGTTGGAAATGAATTGCAATTCACTTTAACAAATTCATTTGAATTAGAAAGGAATTGCAATTCATTTGAATTGGAAATGAATTGCAATTAGAGTTTTTCACGGGAATTCCCGAAACGAGAAATCCCGGGAATTCCGCAAAATTTTTAATCCCGAAATCCCTGGAAATTGTGCAAGCATTCCCGGGAATTATTTTTCTTAGTTTTATGTGATTTTTTTGAACTGGATTTGCTCTAAAAGAATGCTTAAAGCTCAAAAAAATGCAGAAGATTCATAAAAGAAAAAAGATTAAACCCAAATAGACCAATAACAAGTTCATTATTCAAAATATACCAAAAACTAGTGAATGTTAAAATAATTCTATCCAATGGAAAGTGGAATTATTTTAGTATTTAGCTTTTTCACAAAGAGTAAAACTAAAATTATACGAATAAAACCAGCTTCCGTGGAACTGAATTTTGTTTAATATTATTGGATTTTCTTCCAGTTTTAATTTACATCTTTATTTATTTATTAAAACATTAAAAAAATACGTTTTAATACCAAAGACATTTTTAGATTTTTAACGAAGTCTACATTCTTAAAATTGAATAATTTGTTCTAGGCGGGAATTCCCGGGATCCCTCGAAATTTCAAAATGAATCTCGATTCTCGGGAAATGAAAAAGTGCGGGAAAAGAAAAACTCTAATTGCATTTAATTTTTACCAAATTCATTTAATTTTGATTTTCCATTAAACAAGTATTTATATTGTTTGATTCTTTCTCTTATAAATATTTCGTTAAATATTTGAACAGTATAAATGCACTTCAATATTTGTTAAACATTTTTATGAAATTGTTAGTTATATGAAATAGGATATTTTTGAGTTTCATAATATTTATATGTTTTAATTTCCTTAAAAAATTACAACGTCTAATATCCTTGAAGTTTTCCCATAACTTATTCTATATTTTACAGACAATGGAGTACTAGATTCGATAATTTCGTAAATTTGTTCTACATTAGATAATTAAAAATTATTAAATATTTTCACTAAACTAATATGAATGTGAAACTCCACATGGGCGTTACTAACATATACATTTTTAAATGAATGGAAACATTCAATGTTATTAAAGGATAAACGTTTCGAGGGACATGTTTTTGAAAGTTTTCTAATTTTGAAAACTTAAAACAAATTTTTTTTAGAGATGTCAAGATAATCCTCCTCCATTTGACATCCATATCGCCATACTAGGTCAAGTGAAAATTAAAAAAAAGGAAATTCAAATTTATTTTCCTTTGAAAATTTAAAGTACTTTTAATGCAAAAAACAGATCACGAGATGAAAAACTGAAAACACAATTTAACTATATAAAGTGTGTAGTTCAAATGTATATGGACTTTATCATATGTTAAAACATATGTATATCGACTTTTGTTGTGCGGTGTAATACAAATATGTGTTGAATGAGTTACCCAGAAGCGTATCATCATGACTACGCATGCAATTATTAATATGTGACGCTGAGACAAACGTCTCTGTTTAACAAACGTTAAACTTACTAATACACACTTACACCCATAAATACTTTATCTTACGAATATTCCTAAAGAATTAATGAAACATGATTTGCGCTTGACATGACATAAACAATACTCATAGAAACTTATAAGCAGTAGCAGCAGTAACAACAATTTAATGTTTTATACTACTACGAATTGTTTAATATGAAAATAAATATTCTGAATAGAGAGATTATAAGGAATGAGATTAGTTAGGTTAGTAAGGGATTTAAAGCATATACATTTTGATCTAATAAATGGAGCTACTTGTATGTAGCATTTTTTTCTATAATGGTTTCCAATAGTTTTAGTTTACCAATGAGTATTTGTGGCCTTTGTACAGAATTTGATAGAGTGATTAATTTCTTCAAACTTTAAATTACATATGCAGGCTGATATAAAAATTGTTTATTCACGTTATTTCACCACGATATTAATTACACGTTGAGTAGCTCATTGTTGTACAATAAACTTATCCATTTGGTCCATCTGGTCCAAATTTTGACATGTCACCTTGACTCTGACATTTTTTTTAAAAAATCGCCAAAATTCCATTTATGTTCCGAACGATCTGAAATTTAAAATTAATAATAGATATTTAGGTTTATTTATTAGTTTTATTTTGCTCCATTTTTTTCGTTTTTTAGATATAGCGGGCTTATGGAGGGTCAAATTTTTTTAAGAATATCAGCTATATTTGTGATAAAATTGCAAATTTTTCGGCAAAATCCTTAAATGTAATTTTTGGGAATTTTTTGATTTTCTCGAAAAAGTGTCAAATTGATCAAATTGGAGGATTTAGATCTTCCACATAAATGATCCCCATAAAATTCCTATCGTGTTTTCAACAGAAAGACAGTTCGACTTAGCTAGATTCTTATGAGGACCCTATGTGGGTCTGCGACAAGAAATAAATAATATGAAAATCAATATACCCCCATCTTTTTTGATGGAGGATATAAAAATACGGGTTAATTAGATTAAACGATTTTGAAGAATTTCATTAGATAGGTCTTTGAAATGTCTACCAATGAATATCCATATTGGCTATCTAAATCGCTTACTTATCCAGATATAGATACAAAAATATGTCAAAAATCGAGTTATTCATAATTAAGTTCGATATATGGACTTTGCTATATATACTTCATTATCGATGCAGAATATATATAGGGGGTTGCAAATGAAAAATGTATAAATTACTAACGAAATGAACAAACTGACAGATATATAACCTTACCAATCATATTGAAGTATGTATATAAACATTTTAAAAAGTGTATAATTCATACGTGGTATAGCAATATTTGTTTCAAAACACATTTAGCTTTCTAACTGCCTACAATATCAAAACTGGCTTTCATTTGACTTGCTATCAAAATCGTATGGGCGTTAAGAGGTTTTTATAATCCCAAAATTTATTTGTAGAAGTTCTAAATATCCTTAAGTATGTTCCACTATATTTCGAATTTAATAGTTTAATACTGCCTAAAAATAACGAAACATTATTTTTTGTTTGAAAAACTTAAACCGCGTCTTTTGTGTGTAATATGAATATTAAGGAATATTAAGTTTTAACACACATTGATATTTATTTAAATTTTATCGCTAATCATGGCGAATTACTTCTAATGTTAATTGAAACTTTTAATCAATAAATATAATTAAAAACAAGTAAGAAAGTATGGTCGGTCAAGCCCGACCATATAATACCCTACACTAAGTAAAAGAGCAAAAGCATTTTTCTTTTAAAATTTCAATAATTTATATTTTTGAGTGATTTTCGGAAGTGGGCCTTATATGGGGGCTATTACCAATTATGGACCGATCACCATGAAATTAGGTCGTGTGATTTATGTCTATATGAAAGTTAATTATGTTGAATTTTGTGTGTATACCAACATTTTTAAGCGATTTATGCACGTTAAAGTGATTTTCGGAAGCGGGTCTATATGGGAGCTATGACTAATTATGGACCGATGGTAACAAAATTTGGTGACATGAATTTTGTGTATATAAAACTTATTTGGAGGAGATACGTATATAAATTAAACATTTATGACCGATAAAATCCAATTTCGGGATGACATTTGTATGGGGGCTAGGTGAAATAATGGACCGATTTCAGCCAGTTTCAATAGGCTTCGTCCTTGAGCTGAAAAAATAATATGTACCAAATTTGATCGAGATACCTTCAAAATTGCGACCTGTACTCTGAGCACAAGGTTTACATGGACAGCCAGCCAGCCAGCCGACCGACCAGACGGACGGACGGACATCGACTCAGAAAGTGATTCTAAGTCGATCGGTATACTTTAAGGTGGGTGTTAGACTATGGTGGTGTTGGGTATAAAAATTCAAAAATTTTTAAATTTTTTTTTAGTAAAAATTATTAAACATGGAATAAATATGTTATCACATGCTGATAGTTCCTAGACAGTTCTATGAATTCGTATTATTTTAATTTCAATTAAGCAACTTTAAGCCAACATAATTTTTGCACTGAGAAAAATTATTAACGCGAACAGTTAATGAATGCTTAAGTAAATATGTATACTACACCATTTTATATTGAAATTGAGAAAATTCCAAATGAAATTGAGAATTTCCATTTTAAATTGAGAAAATTCCAAATGAAATTGAGAATTTCCATTTCAAATTGTTAAATTCCAAATGAAATTGAGAATTTGCATTTTAAAATGAGAAAATTTCAATTGAAATTGAGAATTTTCATTCGAAATTGAGAAAATTGCAAATGAAATTGAGAAATTCAATTTTACATTGAGAAAAATCCAAATGAAATTGCGAAATTCAAATTTAAATTTAGAAAATTACAAATGAAATTGGGAAAATTCCAATTGATATTGAGAAAATTCCAAATGAAATTGTTAAAATTCTAAATAAAATTGAGAAACATTTTATAAATTATTTTAAACTAAAAAAAAAATTAACGCAGAGGTTCGTTCACTGCCGAAAGCTCAAACGAATGGGTCAAAAGTGTTGATAGCAAGAGTTGGTTAATCAGTTATCTGAACTCGTTTTGGTATGTGACAATGCCCCTTGCCACAGTCGTTTACGTGAAATTTTCGACAATTCTTCAGCAACACTTTACCATTGAGTCCCAAAATCAAAAATATTGTGAAGTCAAAGATGAGCATACCAACCGTAAATCCTCCTAATGTAGGAGAGCAGAGGATTTTACATCTTCAAGAATTAATTAATTAGCTATACAACAACAACAACATCATTCCACCAAAGCACTTTGGAATTGCAAGACATGCCTGTTGATCAATAAGACTATATACATACGTTTTTTGTTTAATTTATACTATAATATTTATTTATGTAGAGTAAAATAAAATTTTCTCAATGTCATTTGGAATTTTCTTAATTTCAATTAGAATTTTCCCAATTTCATTTGGAATTTTCTCAATTTCAAATGGAAATTCTGAATTTTGTCAATTTGAAATGGAATTTCTGAATTTCATTTGGAATTTTCTCAATTTGAAATGAAAATTCTCAATTTCATTTGGAATTTTCTCAATATCATGTATAATGTTCTCAATTTCAATGAAAAATGGTGTAGTCTTCAGAAAAAAATTGTTTTTTGATTTTCTTCGTATATGACTGATCTCCATCCTTTTTATATTTAGTAGCAGTATTAATGTATGTTTGTGATGTATGGTAGGCAAATTTGATATGGGCTAGAGGGGAAAACGTTCATTTCAAATATGAATACAAAATCATACAATCATTTACAGGCACATACTTCTACTTTAACAACAAACCAAACTAAAAAAAATGAAATGATTTGGCAAATAATAAAAAGATTTGTTTTCATGTATTAAGGAAAAATGATATATGAAATGGCTTATTTAAGATGAAAATAAATTTTTATTAATGTTCTATTTCCGGTTAAGGGATTTTGTAAAAGGTAGGCTATAAATTTTCTAATAATTTTATTAGCCATAAATAACACAGAGAAATAGCAAAAAGGAATAAAAAAAACTTTATATATAATGGCTATTGTTTTAAAATATTAAACACATTTTAAAGTTTAATGTAATCATAAAAGCCTTTTAAACTATTTCATAAATGTACGGAAATTTGTAAAATTTTATTTAGGTAGGTATTTAGTTAAATTACACCCTAGATAGGAAGTGTGTTTTTATGCATGTGATTAGTACTAATTTCAAAATCAATTAGTAATTAAGGTATTTAAATTGTATAAGGCTTTAAAATACAACACTTCTATAGTTAATTGAAACAATTTATATTAGAATTTGTTAAAATGTGCATGTCATTGATTAAGGTGAAAACATGACTAATTAGAAATTTCACAATACAAGTACTTAAAATTAAAAATATTTATATATGTATCTTAATTAGTTTTAGGGTTTATAAAATATATATAAGAATATTAAATTATTTGCTCTATAACAAAGTAATATTCATTGAAATCTATCCATATTTGTATAACTTATGAACTCTTCAATGTTTTGCACGCCAGAAATTGTCGACTTTGGCTCCTGCATCCCACCTTGTATTTTCACAGGCTGGTCGTTATCTGTAAGCTTATGTCCTCTTCTACGATTCTTTTGTACAGTGCCTTATATGAGAGATATGACTAATTATGGACCGATAGTTACAAAATTTGGTGCTGAATATAACTAAGATATTGTTACAAATTTGCACTAGCGATTTGAATTTAACGGTATGTAGCAACTGCCAGCAACATTCATCGTGTTTATAAACATTTCCATCAGTAGAAGCTTCTACTTATCATCAATGTTAATAGAATGCGGTTGTTAGCATTGTTTGAAAGAATGGAAACACTGAATGTTTAAGCTGCGAACATTAACTTCGAATGCTCTAGATTTCGAATATAGTAGTTTTCCGTTCAGATCATTATAGAAGGTTCACGAAATATGGTGTGTGTATAAATAGTGGCGGAGGTTGCAGTCGTCAGTGAGTTTATTATAAGCTCTGTTAGAGTTAAGATCAACTGTGTACCTTAAAGTGTGCTGTATTTTCCAGTGAATTCGTGTACATTATAAACGGGTGTGTGTGTATAGTAGAACACATAGTAACATTTTAAATTGTTTTTGTTGTGCATTTTAAACAAATAAAGAGTTGTTACAATTTTTAAACTACTAAACGGCTTTTATTTCCAATCAAAAGTATCCGGTTTATTAAAAGGAAATAAACAATTTTTTTTAAAAAGTTTTAACCAAATTCCGACTCTTTATTTTTTAAAATTACTCTCTCCCATATACGGATACGGTGTGAATTCAAAACCGTTGTTAGACAATTAAACACTTCAAAATACTACACCATTTCCAATTGTATTTCAGACATTTCTAATTGTATTTCAGAAATTTCTAATTATATTTCAGAATTTTCCATTTATATTTCAGAATTTTCCATTTATATTTCAGAATTTTCCAATTATATTTCAGAAATTTCCATTTATATTTCAGAAATTTCTAATTGTATTTCAGAAATTTCCAATTGTATTTCAGAATTTTCCAATTGTATTTCAGAAATTACCATTTGTATTTCAGAATTTTTAATTTATACTTAAAAAGTTTCTAATTGTATTTCAGAATTTTCGAAATTTAATTTCAGAAATTTCCATTTGTGTTTCAGAAAATTCTAATAGCAATACAAAAGAAAATTTCTGAAATACAAATGGAAATTTCTGAAATACAATTGGAAAATTCTGAAATACAATTGGAAATTTCTGAAATACAATTAGAAATTTCTGAAATATAAATGGAAATTTCTGAAATATAATTGGAAAATTCTGAAATATAATTGGAATATTCTGAAATATAATTGGAAAATTCTGAAATATAAATGGAAATTTCTGAAATATAATTGGAAATTTCTGAAATATAAATGGAAAATTCTGAAATATAATTGGAAATTTCTGAAATTCAATTGGAATTTTCTGAAATATAATTAGAAATTTCTGAAATACAATTGGAAATGGTGTAGAAAATTTAACTTTGATTTTCCGACTAAATATATACCGAACCACTTTATAACACTTCTACACAATATTTGGCAAATTTTTTAAATACTTTGGAGGACACTTTTATTTCTGAATCACGATAATTTTGCTCAAATGAAAAATTATTTTTATTAATTTTTGACACAAAATTTTGTTTGTGGTAGAATTTAATTTATAGACAAGTAAGAAAGTATGGTCGGTCAAGCCCGACCATATAATACCCTACACTAAGTAAAAGAGTAAAAATATTTTTCTTTTAAAATATCCATAATTTATATTTTTGAGTGATTTTTGGAAGTGGGCCTTATATGGGAGCTATGACCAATAATGGACCGATCACCATAAAATTAGGTCGTGTGATTTATGTCTATATTAAAGTTAACTATGTTGAATTTTATGTGTTTACCAACATTTTTAAGCGATTTATGCACGTTAAAGTGATTTTCTGAAGCGGGTCTATATGGGAGCTATGACTAATTATGGACCGATCGTAACAAAATTTGGTGACATGAATTTTGTATATATAAAACTTATTTGGAGCGAAATTTGTGTAGATACATACATAAATTCAACATTTATGACCGA
This sequence comes from Calliphora vicina, assembly GCF_958450345.1. Taxonomy (NCBI): domain Eukaryota; kingdom Metazoa; phylum Arthropoda; class Insecta; order Diptera; family Calliphoridae; genus Calliphora; species Calliphora vicina. The sequence goes on along the minus strand of NC_088780.1, from coordinate 142,567,876 downwards.
TAAAGTCCAATTTCGAGGGGACATTTGTATGGGGGCTAGGTGAAATAATGGACCGATTTCAGCCAGTTTCAATAGGCTTGGTCCTTGGGCCGAAAAAGTAATATGTACCAAATTTGATCGAAATATCTTCAAAATTGCGACCTGTACTCTGCGCACAAGGTTTACATGGACAGCCAGCCAACCAGACGGACGGACGGACGGACGGACGGACATCGTTTAATCGACTCAGAAAGTGATTCTAAGTCGATCGGTATACTTTAAGGTGGGTGTTAGACTAATATTTTTGGGCGTTACAAACATCTGCACAAACGCATAATACCCTCCCCACTATGGTGGTGTAGGGTATAAACAGAGTTTAAATTTGTTGGTATTGAAAATAGAACATGTCCATGTAAACCTTGTGCGCAGAGTACAGGTCGCAATTTTGAAGATATTTCGATAAAATTTGGTACATATTATTTTTTCGGCCCAAGGACCAAGCCTATTGAAACTGGCTGAAATAGGTCCATTATTTCACCTAGCCCCCATACAAATGTCCTCACGAAATTGGACTTTATGGGTCATAAATGATTAATTTATCTATGTATCTACACAAAATTCGCTCCAAATAAATTTTATATATACAAAAAAAAGAAAATCACTCAAAAATATAAATTATTGAAATTTAAAAAAAAAAAATGTTTTTGCTCTTTTACTTAGTGTAGGGTATAATATGGTCGGGCTTGACCGACCATACTTTCTTACTTGTTTTTAAGGCCCAACTATAATATGCATACACTAGTTTAAGTCAGCTTAAGCAACTGTTCGAATACATATAAAACGTATGTGACAAACTATAATGTACTTAAGAGAGTTTCGTCAAGTTTCGTCAAATTTTATTTGCTTAAGCAAAGAGCGAAGCTCGTCGCACATTCCGTAAGTTTGTTTATTGTATACAAAGAAAAAATTAAAAGGATGAAGAAAATTTATTTATTTTATACGTATTTTTTTAATTACGTGTTGCACATAAATGTGCAAATGGGGCTAAATTGTTTTGAATGCACATAAGTACATTATGGCTACCTAAAAGTTTCTTCGGATTTTCTTAAGCATTTGACAGTCTTTTCGTTCGGTTTTGACATTAACTTAAGCTAGCTTATGCACATTATAGTTGGGCCTTTAAATTGAATTTAAATTATTTTTCAATTTAGTTAATTTTTGATGTTTTATTTCAATTGTACTTATATTTTCTATTTTAAATTAGTCTGACAATTCAAGGCATGTATAATTGAGAACATATTTTGTAGTGATTCTATCTTTTATTGTTATATTATGGTTTTAGCCTTTTAACAATATTTGTAACAATATTTATGACTTATCTATTTTTAGATAAGGCAATCGTATGTGGGCTAGGAGAAATAATGGACTGATTCTAATCAAATTCAATCGAAAAGCGTGTACCAAATCTTAACTTTGAAATTGAGACCTGTAGATTGATTACAAGGTTTGTACAGATGGACATCGCTTAGTCAACTCAGAAAGTGATCTTGAGAAGATTGGTATACTTTAAGTTTGGGGCAATATTTAAGGGTGTTGGAGCAATATTTCTGCACTTAAAGATCATCAGCACTAAGTGGTATATGAGAAAAAATATTGTTTAAATGTGACCTGTAGATTGATTACAAGGTTTGTACAGATGGACATCGCTTAGTCAACTCAGAAAGTGATCTTGAGAAGATTGGTATACTTTAAGTTTGGGGCAATATATAAGGGTGTTGGAGAAATATTTCTGCACTTAAAGATCATCAGCACTAAGTGGTATATGAGAAAAAATATTGATTAAATGTGTTTTTTTTTTGCATAGAAATTGTGTTGACGCCTTGTCATTAGTAAAAAAAACAAATTTAAGAAAATCTTTAAATATTTGTTATTATTGAGTTGGTAAGACTGTAGAAAATTACAACATCTTTAAATGCTAATGTCAATACATAATTTATTTTAAAAACAGAGATATTTAAAAAATCGGTAAATTTTGGTTTCATTTTAAACCCACTATATAACTTTCGACCAAAAAGTCGTCACATTCAAAAGCTCACTTTTAATGGTGAGCTTTTGAATGTGAATAATTAGTAAACTAATATTTTGCACTTTCATAATATGTTAAAGATTTTTTTCATTTTGAAATACTAAATAAATACAAATTAATAAATGAATGTACTTTTAACGATTCCCGCAAATTACTAAAATAACGTATATATTTATATGTTAACTGCAGTTATTTATACATTTATTTTCTTCTAATCAGTGTAAAGTTATGATATCCAGCTACCACATTAAATTTAACATCCATTTTTATTGACAGTTTGTTGTAGTAAAAAATTTTGATTAGTTTGAAAGAAATGTTTGGAAATTATTATTTTTTCTCGATATGGTAAATATCGCACTAGTATGCAAGAGTATACTTGTTATAATTATGAGTTATATATTAATCATACGTATACATGGTCAATATTAATAAGTTAGAGCAAAGAATATAAATCGTCTGTCAAATATATCTATCATCTATCAAAATAAATATTTTGTAACTCAAGACATACAATTTATGTGTTACAACATTTATTTTGATACTATCCCACTAACAAACCAAAAAGCTCTTAAAGGTATGGACCTAAGCTTTCATTTGAGTAAAAAAAATTTAAAAAAGAGAGCCCATTTTGGAAAAAAGGTCGACTTTGCCAAAAAAAAAATCAAAAATTGTATATCTTGTGTTACAAAACATTTATTTTGCTATATATCCCAGTCGCATCCCACTAAGCAACCAAATAGGTCTTAAAGGGTTTAAAAAAGGGCCCATTTTAAAAAAGTTAGATTTTGAAAAAAAAATTGCATATTTTGAGTTACAAAATATTTATTTTGATAGATATCGAACTCGCATCCCACTAAGCGACCAAATAGGTCGAAATATTGAAGAAATAGCTATCTAAACTATTTGGGACACATTTTAATAACAATAGATAATAAGTTACATGGATGAGAAAAATCACATGTTTGGCCAAAATGTCAAATTTTGACCCCCTCTAACTCCGAGAGTTCTTGACCGATCTTGTTGAAAATTGTGTCCGAAGTACTATCCAATAGAACTAACCTTGGTGCAAATTTCATCCCGATCGGAAGTCATCGATTTTAAAAGTTGGTTCACTTGTTTTGAAATCACCCATATATATAAAACCCCATGGAAATCTAAAAAATTATTTAGTTTGAAAATTTGAAAACTTTAGTAAACACAAACTATTTTCATATAGTGTCAAAGTTCTTTAAATCGAAATTTGTATTTCTCTATGATCTGTGCTTTTAACATTATTAGTTATATAATTTCAATAAAAATTTTATTATTTGTCCTTTCAAATGAATTATTTCAAATTCATTCGTAGATCTCAACTAACTATTTCGATAACCTAATTAAATTGTTTCATTGCAACTGTCAACAGTTTCTATTTACAATTATCCAACTAGCGAATATTAAAATTTCTAACATCCTCCAGTGAAGATAGATAGTGTGGGCCATAATTTTTTCACTAACAAGTCTTAACCATTAATACAAGCAAAATGGAGTGACATCAAGTTGTGACAAAATTGCAGACACACGCACAAACAGAAGTGATTAAGTCATCAACAGGGGTCAACTAAAATGTCTTCGTTTTCAAAATTGCTATTTTCGTTGTCATTAGCTGAATGTATTAAGTACATAAGTAAACTGAGAGTCAAAACTAATGGACGAGTGTTGTGTGAGAAGTGGTGGTTAGTTTTCTTAAAGACATTCAAAATTGTATTTAGTGGTTAAGATATTTAAGTAAAACTTTCTTTGATATTACCTCTAGGAAATCAGTACAATGCATCAAAACACAAATCAAATCTAGCAGACCAGATCGATGGGAAAAACGATTATATTTAGAAAAAAATTCTAGAAAAACAATCTCTTAACACACTCCTCGCATTAAATGCACAATTACTAAACTAACTTGATAATTACTACATATATGTAGTAAATGTATAAAGAGACATCATGTTATTACAAAACATATAAATGCACAAGCAAATGCTAGCATGTATGTAGAATAAATACTAAAGGACAAGTAAATTGCAAACCAAAGCAAAAGAGCAAAAAGTATAAAATAAAATAAAACATTGGAAAATTAATGCCAACCATGGTCAAGCTGCACAAAGAACAAACAAAAAAAAAGTAGAATAAAACCAACTGTAATGCATAAAACCCAAATTGAAATAAAAAAAAAAACTTAAATGAAGAAAAATACTTATTCAACACAAATCCCGTGTGACATATTAACAGAGGGTTGAATGTTTTTGCAAAAGTGATGTTGATTCAAATGAAAACCCATATAAACAAATACACAAAACGCCCTTTTTTTCCAACTCTATCCACAGCAAATGAAAAAAAAAATAGAGAAAAATAAAGTGTGAAAATGTATGAAAACAACTAAAAATATAGCAATAGAAATGATGCTCACATATACAAACAGTCATGCAGCAAAAAATCTGTATCTAACTTGGCTAATTTATTTATTACCACCAAACAGAAGTTACATGTACAAAATGCACAAATTAACTATAAAAACAAATAAACCAACTAAAAGTAAAATGGAAAATAAACAAACGGATAAATAAATAAATATTCAATATAAATATAACTTTACTTAAATAACCAATACATACTCGTGCTAAACATTAGATGAATATGTGCATATGTATTTGTCTAATGTTTTTAGCTTTACTATACTGTAAATAATTTGAATAAAATAATTACTATATAACAAAATTTCAAATTGATATTGAGAAAATTTCAGTTGAAATTGATTATTTTAATGTTTTGACAACTGAGTTAGGTCTTTGACAGGAGAGTTTCTGATCTTTTTAAAATTGAAATTATGAAAAACATAAATGATGTTGATAATTTCAATTGGAAATTGGAAAAATTCCAATTCAATATTGAGAAAAATCAAAATAAAATTGAAAATTTCAATTTGAAATTGGGAAAATTCCAATGGAAATTAAAACAAGTAAGAAAGTATGGTCGGTCCAGCCCGACCATATAATACCCTACACTAAGTAAATGAGCAAAATCATTTTTCTTTTAAAATTTCAATAATTTATTTTCGTACTATGATGGGAGCTATGACTAATTATGGACCGATCGCCATGAAATTTTGTTGTGTTATTTATGTCTATATTAAAGTTATTTATGTTTAATTTAATGTGTATACCAACATTTTTAGGAGATGTTTGTACGTAAAGTGATTTTCGGAAGCGGGACTTATATGGGAGCTATAGCTAATTACGGACCGATCACAATAAAATTTGGTGACATGAATTTCGTATATATAGCACTTATTTGGAGCAAAATTTGTGTAGATACCTATATAAATTAAATATTTATGACCGATCAAGTTCAATTTCGGGAGGACATTTGTATGGGGGCTAGGTGAAATAATGGACCGATTTCTGCTAGTTTCAATAGCCTCTGTCCTTAGGCCGAAAAAGTTATATGTACCAAATTTTATCGAGATATATTCGAAATTGCGACCTGTAATCTGCGCACATAGATAGCCAGCCGACCAGCCAGAGGGACGGACAGACATCGTTTAATCGACACAGAAAGTGATTCTGAGCCGATCAGTATACATTAAGGTGTCAGACTAATACAACATCTGCACAAACGCATAATACCCTCCCCACTATGGTGGTGTAGGGTATCAAAAATGAAATTGAGAAATTTTTAATTGGTTGAATCATAGAGAATAGACATAGAGCGGAAACTCTCCTGTTAAAGACCTAACTCAGTTGTCAGAAACCTAAGTGGTGAGAATGTATTAGTGAAAAATACTATGTGAAAACAAAAACAACACTCGTATGTGTGGTTATTTTGAATAATATTTTTGTTTGAGTTTTTTTCTAGTTTTCGGCATCAATTTCAAATCCAGAATTTATAGCTTGGATAATTGTAGGACATCTTTGCAAAATATCCTTATCGATTCCTGTTATTTTTTATCGTTCATATAAATGCCATCGTTCAAATTTCCGCAAACACCAGCTTTTGTCCTATCTACCAAAAGTCCTAATTAGGCCCGAAATCGTTGTTGAATAAATTGTTATCTCTTCATAATACTTGACTTTCTCATTTAGCTCTAATTTGTACGATAAGTGAATAAAGTACTCAACAAATCGTATGTTGGCAAAATGCGATTTTTCATTATTTTTCGTCGGATGTCTATGTAAATCACATCCATATGCGAAAATAATTTGAAGAGGGGTAAAAAATCTATAAGAAGTTGTGGGTGGATGAGGGCCAAATAAATAAAAGTCTACATGAAAAAGTAGTTTTTAAAAAACGTGTGTTTTGAAAAGGTCAAAAAGTATACTTGAGGGATTTTTAATGGGCTTATATTTTTGCAGCTTTTATTATTTAAGTTGGTAGAAAATAATTTATAATTTAATGTTAGTAGGATTTTTGGAGACTTGTGCCACAATATTGCGAATAACATTTTAAATAAACTTAAGTTTTCTTTTATGACTCTGCAACCACAATATATACAATATAAATATACCTCCACTTTCAGCGGACACAAATATTTAATCTCGCAAAAAAACAAGAAAATTTGGTAGATTCATAAAATTTGGCTATAAAAGTGCTCAAAGTCTGATGCTAAAGATTAGCAACCTAAGCTTTTGCGCATCCCATAATTTACCGATGTGTGTCAATTTGAGTTTTTGAATTTCAAAACACAAAAAAAAATACAAACCATTCAAAATTCAGATTTCCCGATTCTCCAAAATGTTCTTAAATCAAAATGTTTCCTTATTCTAAATCCTTGAATGTTCGAGTATATGTGATATATGTACATATTTTGTATCCTGGTGGTAAAAATGTTAGGCTTTCAATATGTGGGCCTTCTAAAAGACATCTTACGTTCTGTAGGATGCGACACTAATTCTACTCTGCCTTCTCGTAGAAGATGTTCAAAATTGCATTACAAAATAAGATCAAAGAAACCATTAATAAAAATTTAAAAATTATTGGTTTTGGAACTACAGATACATGTTGTTTCTCTGTAATAAAATTTATTTTAATCTTTATTATATACCATAGCATGAAAACAGAAGAAGGTACAAACTCTTCTAAAACATTTTACCTCTCATAACATTTGATGTTGTGATTTTCACGTGAAGTATTTACAATAAATTTTTTAGGTTTTAATAGAATATTTTTACTAATAAAACTTGCTTCGGTACCTATACAATTAAAGTCTATGGGGGTTAGACTTTAATTTTCAGGTCTTCTAATAGAAGTTTTTATATAGACTTTCTATGAGGTCTTCTATCAGCACTTAAACAGAAGCAAGTATACAAATCCGTGGCTCCTAGTCATGGTAAATTGAAATAATTTTCCAATACGGCTGGTTGTCCTTGAGTTTGCTAAGCAAGGCATTTAGGAAGGCCTCTTTACTGCACCTTTTCCCCGCAGTTATAGTTCAATGATTGTCTGGTCAAATGGTTGGCTGGTTGTCTGTTTGGTGTGGTTCATTTATATCTCCACATTCGTTCGTTTGGTTATTTGTCAGCAGAAGCAATATCTTGTAATATTTAAGCTTATTGCTGACAACATGAAGATATGACTTAAAACGTATAAACATGTATAAATTCCCTTTAGTGTATGTTTAGTAATCGTTGCTTTTTGGTAGTTAATTCAGCATATGTATTCATATGTACATTGGTAAATACTCAATAAATATTTACAGAATGTCGTATATAATGCGTAGATTGAACTGATGCAATAATCGTTTATATGTCATTGCTCTTTATTGATATAAATTTAAGTTAACCATCTTTGCTTACATGTACTTATACTTAAATTTTTAATAAATATACAATTAAAAAAAATTTAATTTATTTGCTAAAATGTTGGATTCCTAGTTTCTCAATTCCTGCAAAATATTAAAAAATCTCTTCATTCTCTTCTTTGGTCGAAGATCCAAAAAGTATATATATCATGGGTTTTCATAAGATTGGAAGACGATCTAGCTATGTCCGTCCGAATGTCTGTCTGTGGAAAGCACGATTAAAGCTTGTTGGCTGAAATTTTCCATAAATACTCTCTGTTGATAAGGTTTGTATTGAAAATATGAAATATTGGTCCATGATTTCACCTAGCCCCCATACAAGTTTCCCCCGGAGTACTGTTTAAGCAGTAATAAATATGTTGATTATGCAGTAATCCTGATAAAATATCGCACAAATTAGTTCTAAGTTCTCTAAAATTATACTGTAAAGTATGGCGAAAATCGGGAAAATGTGTTCCTAGTTCCCATATAAGGTCAATAATTGACCCTACCCCCATAAAACGCCTATATCAGTAAAATATTTTATTGTCAAAAAATAAATTTAAAGACCATAACTGATTAAGTCCCCATAGAAGGCCAAAACTAGATTTTGATGGTGGGTATACAAGATTCGGCACATAATAAATTAATTGAAAAACCATTAAGCATTTGGAAATATTCGGTAAAAAATCAATAGTGAATATTCATTTATTAAAAGGTTTAAGTTAAATCTAGAAAAAGTCGTAACACGATATGAACTTTATCAAATGAAATTTAAAGCAGTAATATAAATACGAATATATTTATATTAATTTCAAACTATACTAAGGCCGGGTAACTTTTCACTTAATTGTGCATATATTCAAAAAGAATCAATCGATTGTTATCATCGATATCTCATTTTAGTGCTATTATATTCGGCTTTGTAACAAATTAATAAACCTGAACAAGTTCTGCCGTTTTTGATTTTTCATGAGTTTTTAAAAAAAAAAAATTGCTATTTTCACGTAAAAAATATATTTTTTGCTTCAATTTGTTATTATAACTCCGAAACTACTGAGCCGATTAAAACATAATATATTAACATATTAAATGTTATGAAAAATTGAACTTTACCTAACTTTATCTAAGTTTACCTCAATAATATCGGACTAACCCTTTTTGAGTTATCATAAATTATGTGGAGAATCTAAAAAAATTCACAATTTAAGAAAAAAAAAAAATTTTAAAAAAAGCTCTCCATAGAATTTAAAATTTGTACCATATTTGTACCACTGGAGCCACAATACATCAAATTGAGTAGTGGTTTAAAAAGCCTCTAAAATTTTTACGATTTTGTTGCCTTGTGTAATATTTTTGCTTGAGATAACCGTATCAAATGATTCAGTCTAATTGACCGAATTTTTTTCTTGTGGCTAAAAAATTTTATTTAGGATGATTTACTATTTCTAAGGCCAGTGAATCATTGAATTGACAACAAATCACTATGCATCTAATTCATCTCTGTAAAAATAAAACTGTATTTTTAAGAATAAAACTAGTGAACAAATTTATCAAATTTCACTACAAAAATAGAAACTCTAAAAATAATTCATATTAAAGTATGATTATTGTTACTTAACACGAATTGTGCCATCCATTGCTCCCCAGCCTACGATTAGTTATATGAGTGAAAATAAAATCTATTTTATGAACATTTTATGATCCTTAAATAGATTAAATATCATATTAAGTTGATATACATAAATTATATTTAATGTACTTCTAAGAAATATTAGTTAACTCAATCCCAAATACATATATAAATTACTAAAGAAGATGAATAATGTGTTCACAAAATTATATATTTTTTGTCCTAATTGTTTTCTTCAGATTCTCTACTTCCATTTGATATTGTTCTTACCATATAGTGGTTTGTAGTATAAAATGAATTAAAGTCATGTCATTAATAAAAAAATACATCAGCCTATTTTTATTTACATTACAGTAATAATAAAAATTTGTTGTTAAAAAATTAAAACCATTAGTTTGATCATTATTAATATGTGCGAGTTTAAAAGGCCGAAAAATCAATTGTTTGCAGCTACTTTTTACTGTGCACACACGTATTTGCCTACAGACATAGTTGTGCGTTCTAAACATAAACCGCAAATTTGTTTGTATTTAAGGGTAATTTTTTAATAAAATAAAAACATATCCTTTTCTTATTTTTGCCTTTTTTTTTTAATTTTTCGCCCTAAATTACAATATAAACAATACAAAAGTCATATATTTTTAAACGTTTTATACTCCGTTCTTGTTTTCTATTTTTCTCAACTGTTTACTTTACTACTGAGAACTGATGATATTTGGTGCGTCCTCGTGCAATACGAGAAACAACAACCGTTTGCCAGGCAAATCAATTAAATTTAAATTATGCCTCCCATTAAAATGGCAGAACTGAAATGCAATGTGGGGCGAAGGCAGTAGAAATGTGGAGAAATTATTCCAAAAAATCGTGAATGTTCAGGGATGTCACTGAATTCAATTCCAATCGAATTTGGAATTATTTTAGTATTTTACTTTAACACAAAGAGTAAAACGAAAATTTTTGGAATAAAACCACATTCCGTGGAATTGAATTTTTTTTAATATTATTAGGTCTTCTTCAAGTTTTAGTTAACATCTTAACTTTATTTTTGATTTAATAAGCAAAATATTGCCAATTAAAAGTTAATAAAAATAAAATATAATTTTTTTTGGGAACTAACAGAATTAATTGGAATCTAACGAAGGTAGAACAAGATCTAATGGAAATTGAAGCTTTTCCGATACAAATGACAAATGGTGCCAGGTTTGTATATAACCAAAATTAGAAATCGAGTCAGTTTATCTCTTTATATGAAATTTTCAAGACTATATTCTTAACATTTAATAATTTGGTGTAGGCGGAAATTTCTGGGATCCGGGGAAATGAAAAAGTGCAAATTTAATATTAAATGGATATAAATAATAAAAATTAAAACAACTTTTTTCACACAAATAACTCTATTTTCAATCCACTGTGCTGTTCAAAGGACTCAACTTTGCTGCTGCTGTTGTTGTATATTCACTCTGTGATAGAGTGTTAGATGGATGGTGTAACAAAGTTAATGTGCATTGAAAAAAAATGAGTTTTAATGTTGGCACAATTAAAAAAGTGGCCCACGCGTCAAAATTCCACATGCAGGAATTAATGGAATTTTTTTCACTTTGCTATTTATCTCTTTTCTGTTTATGGTATTTCGTTTTAGTTTTTTTTTTTCTGTTTTGTTGTAAAAATTTAGAGGCCAAATGGTATAAAACCGCAGTCATTTAATATATTTAGAAAAAAAAAAACGAAAAGCAGCAACATAAAAGGTTCTAAAGTTTGAGTTTAGCTAACTGAACCGAACGTTAAATGATACAAGACTAGAGTATACACTTTTTTAATTATGCCAAACATTTATTAAGGCTTTCATTATGTTGTCCATTAAAAAAAAAAAATGGCGAAAAGAGTTTTAATTAAATGCCCAAAAAAGTATGTGGCATAAAAAAGGCGGAGTATATCATGGTATGGATTTCAAACTGAAACATTATGTCTTATATGTATGTATGTAGTGTTGGTTCAATTCTGTTATTATTAAAGATAAAAATTATTACACATTTGGGTGTTTTTAGAATGTTTCAGAAATAAAACTTCTTTTCTCAATTAATGTTATATTTTAATATCGTTTAATAGCGTTTATTTGGTACATATTTTGTTGATTTATTTTTTGTGGTTTCAAACTGATTTATGGCACATTATAAAGAGTTTATGAACATATGTAACAACTTGTATAATAAGCTGGCTCCCCATAAAGTTCCCCATATTTCAAAACTAAAATAAAAAAAGGAAATTATGTAAAAATGTTTTTAGGCCAAGAACGAATACTCTGCTCTGAAGGGAGATAACGTTCTGCAACGATCGAAACAAATAGTAGGCTGACGGGGCAAGGTATGGACTATAAATCGTGAGAGGCAGAACTTCCCAAGCACTTCTTTCTAAATAGTTTTTAACAGGTATTCCAACATGTTGCCTAACGTTGTCATGATGGAATATTACGGTTTCATGTATGGGCGTTTATCAGCCTATGATCGCTTCAAACGAATCAGTTGCGTTCGGTACAAGTTCCCTGTGATGGTATGGTCAGATTTCAGCAGCTTATAATATATACACGCAGAGAAAAAAATATTGTTGCACATGTTTACCATAACCATTTTAACATTTTTACAAGTCTTTTAAGAATAATATGGTCACTGTAATTATGTATATGATTATGATAACCATATTGTATTTAAGTAACCATTAATTAATTATGAATATGTTTGTGACAACCATGTTTATGATATAGGATTATGGTTATCATACTCTGAGAGCAACATATTATTATGATAATTATTCATCATGAACATGATTGCCATAAACATATATTTATTTACCACAACCATATATATGATTGTTATAATGAAGTGAATGGTAACTTAATCATATTATGGTTACGGCGATTAAAAAGCTTTTAGAAATGTTGAAATTATTATGGTAAAAAATATATTTGTTCTCTGGGTGTAGGACCATAAGTCCGACCAAATACAGAGCATTAACTTAGCGCAATGAACACTTGGCTTTGGTGTTGGTTCGGCTGGTTGGTCAGGGTTCAAATAATATCTCTTACGCTTCGGGTTATCGAAATGGATCAATTTTTCATTGCAAGTAATGACTCGGTGCAAAAATGATTTTCTTTTATAGCGTTCAAGCAACATTTCAGAGTCTTTCAAGGTCTGTCAACTTCATATCGTATGGTACCCAATTTCCTGCGTTTGGATGAATCCTGCTGCTTGCAAACGTTTTGAAATTGCTCATTTCGTAGTTCCCAATGATTTTACAAGCTCATTTTGAGCTTTACAACAATCTTCATGGAGTAATGCCTCCAATTCTCGGTCTTCAAACTTTTTTGGCTGGGCTAGGCGATATTTGCCGTTCGTGTAAAAATCACCACTATTGAACCGAACAATCCATCTCTAGCACTTTGAAACCGATGAAATAAATTCACCATAAGCTTTTGTGAGCACATTTGGATGTCACTAGATCGCATCAATATCGAATAATATTTACTCAAGATATTTGTATTTGCTTTTGTTTACTAGATAGGAAAATAGTATAGATCTCGAAGATATTAAATTAATTTAGCTTACATGTGATTGAGCGTGTGCAGTTCAACTTCATCAAAAAAAAAACTCGGAATTTTGATTGTTTCCCTTTACTTTAATACCAACTGTCAGCTTCACCAAACCAAATTTTCATATCCTTTTCAAACAAACAATATTTTCTAAAATGACTCAGGATGATCAACTAAAGCAGTGTCACTGTGCAACCTATAATTTTTGTAATAAATTTAAATGCATTAAACATGACAACTAAAACAATTATTACTTTGACTTTTTTGCATTCATTACATTTTCTTTTAACTTTAACATAACAAAAAAAATATATGTATGTATATGTATTGTATATCATTACATTCCCGTGTATTCTAGTTTCCTTTTTTTTGTTAAGAACTCATGTAATATATATTTTTCTTTTGTTATTATCGTCTACAAGAATAATAATAAAAATAATAGTAACGGCAAGAGCAAGAGCGCAACTGTCAGCAAAAATGAAGAAAAATAAAGAAATGTTGTCGCTAACGTTTTACAAATGCAACCGGATAAAAGTGTGTTGTCACTGAGGCCAAACATAACCTTAAAACAACATAGACGGTAATAATGATGCGCAACTAGGGTATTGTAAGATACCCAGTATGCAATTACAGATCAATTGGAGACACATTTGTATACCCACCATCAAAAAAGATTGGTTTTTGATTTTGTTATTCCTTCATATTGTAAAACATCGATATTCATCGCAGCCCCACAAAAGTATATATTGTTTTAAAAACGGGGGTTTATTTCCTTTAAATTAACCGGATACTTTTGATTGCAAATAAAAGCAGTTTAGTAGTTTTAAATTTGTAAAAACTCTTTATTTATTCAAATGTACAACAACAGAACTAAATAGTCACTCAGTGTTTTTATACACGTTAATAAATTAGAAGAACTACACACACACTTTATAATGTACACTGGCAATGCAGTTGATGTCTTTACTTAACGATGCTTAAAATTAGACTCTTCGACTACTGCAACCGCAGTCACTATTTATAGACACTGCCACCTTCTTGGGAGTAGCCCAGATTGTCCTTAAAAATCATATATTCGAATTCTAGAGCTTTCGATGTCAATGTTAGATGCTTAAACCTTTAGTGTTGCCATACTTAAAAACAATGCCACTTTACCGCGTGCTATCAACATTGTTTGATAGACATGTTTATAAAAATGATAAATGTTGCAGGCCGTTAAATACAAATCGCTATTGCAAATCCGTAACAGGGGTTCTTATGAAATTTTTAGACGATCTAGCTATGCACAGTGCGGCAGACGTGGGCGTAGCCAAGGAGTATTCGAGTTTAAGATGTTAAAATGGGCCATACAAAGCGCTATGGGGGCTCAAAGAAGGGTACCTCGACATGTAAAATTTTTAAACACGTGCAATTTTTTTGTTTCCTATCCGATTTCAAAGATTTTAATATTTTTGGAAAGCGCTCGGCTTTCCAAAAATATTTTTTATTTCTTCTACTTTTCGAGTTATAGGCATTTCAAAATTGAAATTTTAAAATTTTGCCATAACTTGGTCTGCTTTTTTAAAAATATGGGTCGTACTTTTGGACCGAATAGACTCGAATTTGTTTAATAATTAGACAACTAAATTACGAATAACATACAAAAGATTTCAGAGCAATATCAATTATGGCTCCAAAAATAAACGATTTTCATTTTAAATATTCAAAAAATAGTTGATTTTTGCTGTTTTTTGAGCGAAAAAGTGAGTTAACTCTTTTTTAATTAAAAGAAAACTTTCTTTAAGAACATACAAAAATTTAATGTTTTTCTGAAAGATATCTTTACGGGAAGCATTCTGATATAAATAGCATGCCCTATTCTTAGAATATGTCGCCCCTTCGGAATTTGACCTGTTTTTTATCAAAAATTCATTTATGCGCCACATGTTCTAAGATCCCAAAGCTGGGATCAGAAAAGAAAAAGCAGCTTTGGAAACCTTGAAGTGTTTTCTATTTATCGCCAAAGTATTTTCCCAGCCCCAAAGGAAATGTGGACCCTATAGGCAAAATTGTAAAAAAATACCATTATTGGGATTTTCGCTCCAATTTTTAGGAATTGCGGGATTGCCTTTGAAAAGTTTTTTTTATACCTTGTTATTTATAATGACAAGCATAAAAAACGTTAAAGATTTCCTTGAGTTTCGGTAATAAATAAAGATTGTACATATTACATATTCATTGAGTTTCTAAAACTAAAATTTATATCAAAATTTTAATATTAGGAAGAATTTGATCCACATTTATTCTGAGCTATATTATTTTGTTTAGATAAGATTCAAAAATATGCCACTTTAAAATAAAGTCTATAAAAAATATTGCACTTTTTCTGGCTGAAATTTTTCACAAGTACTCAAGTTTTATAAGGTTTGTTTGGTTTTGAAAATGCGAAAAATTGGTACATGATTTTACCTGGTCCTCATACAAATGACCCCCCCAATACTGTTATCCAGAAAATTTAAATTCAAAAACTCTTCATGTTAGAGTCAACGGAGACTTATGCTGTCATATACCAATAGATTCGTTTTGAAGTGCTCTTTCAGAATCTATGGTGATATGTATTAAAAAAAACGATCTAAACTACACAGTTAATAGTTATTTTTCAACATAAAAATTCGGATGAAACTGTTAAAAAGAGAATTTTAATTAGCCGTCATAAATAAAACTCATTGGAGGAGTTTTATTTTTAATGTCTAAAATAAAACTCATTTGAAAAGATTTGTTTTTCCCATCAGAAAATAAAACTCATTCGAGGACCTTTATTTTTCCGGTCAGAAAATAAAACTCTTTTTTTCAGAATATTTTTTTTTGAGTCTATCGGATATAAGGTGTGTAGTAATTTATTTGTTTAAGAAAAAAACAACAACAAATTAATAATACTAATACAACAATAACAAATTAAAATCCCCCTTGTTTTTATTTTAATGAAGATTTATTTAATTGCAATGCAAAGTGCTTTACAAATTGTAATGATATGACCAGCGGCAATTTGTAGGTGTTAATTTACATAAAATGAGTTTTATTTTCTCATTGGAAAAATTAAACTCCTCAAATGAGTTTTATTTTTTGACGGGAATATAAATCTCCTCAAATGAGTTTTATTTTATGACGGCATATTAATGCTCCATTTTTAACAGTTTCATCCAAACTTTTATGTTAACTGTTTTAGATGGATTCTTATTTCTAAAGTTAAAAGCCCTACAATTTAATAGTGCCCATTGTTATCCTCTGTAAATGTTTCTAAATTTCTCTGTTCTATAAAAAAATTACCATAACTATGCTGAAAATAATCTCAAACATAGTTGGTTTTTGCTTTAGCAAAACATTCATTCATGCATGCTGGGTTTACAATACAATATGGAAATACATAAATATTGTAGCATTTTGTACTTTTTTTGTTGTCCTATAAGGATTATAATAAACACAATTCCTCTTTTGTATCGCTGTAAGTATCTGTGTATGAAAAACTGAGTGCATCTTGTTTGGAAAGCTTTTGTTATGTGTGCTTTTTGTTTCCTTTTTATATTAGAAATGTTTCGTTTTGTTATTGTTTTAATTCTCTAATGTTTCATATAATTTTATATTTATATATACTTACATATACATAAGTATTTATTTACGTATGTGTGTATATACTACGAATGTTTGCAATACCTATGATGATGTTACATCTGAGCTTATTTGTTCCACAAACTTATCTTATGATACCACCTGGTCTAATGATAAACATAACATGATACTGATTATGATTATGACTGCTGATGGAGGTGGTTTTTCTATGAACGCTCGTAGGTTTATGTGCATTTTCATTTATTTAGTCTAACGCCCTGTTTTCATATTTTCCTCTTTTTGTTTCTGTGTGCACATTAATAAATTCACTTTTAGCTGCAGTAACTTTAGTTATGTTGAAGTTGATTGAAGTGATCAGGACATGACTTGTTAACTTTAAAGTATGTTTCTTAATAGAAACGGGTAATAATGAAGATATGTGGTGTGAATTAATCATGAAAATTAAAAACTGTATTATAGAAGTTCTATTTATATATTATTCATTACATGAAAGATTTATAACAAGTAAGAAAGTATAGTCGGTCTAGTCGACCATATGATACCATACACTGAGCAAACGAGCAAAAACATTTTTCTCTTAAAATTTCAATGATTTATTTTCGGGAGTGATTTTCGGAAGTGGCCTTTATGTGGGAGCTATGATATTAAGTAGGGTATTCCAATTATTCGATTTTTCTCTTGTTCGAATAAGAGATTTTAACTTGTTCGAATAATTCGATCACACGTTTAAAATTAATCGAATTATTCGATTAATTTAAATTTATTTAAAAAAGTAAAGAATGAAGTTTTGATGTCCATTTTTTAATATTTTATTGTTAAAGAAAAACAAAAAATAACGTTAAAGTTAACAATTCAAGTATTGACAATGTTATAAAACAATCGAAAACAAAGTCCATCATTAAATTTTTCAACAGAAATATTCTGATCAGATTAACTCCCGAACAATCCACAAAACAATTGACTAGGAAACCCTTTAGTTTCCGTTTTGGAGCTATGCTTTAAAAAATTTGAGCTAGTTGGACATGATCCTGAATTCAAATACAATATAAACGTATTCAGAACTTTTTTATGTCGTTTATTAATTCGGGTTTTAAATTGAGTAACTAATTCTTTAGTAAATTAATTATTCACTATTTCTAAATTATTTATAACAAATTGTGTTATACATCAAGGGTATCAACGTTGCCGAATCTTTGCTTAATAAAGTGATCTTGGCGAATTACACAATAAAGAGAATCTGTCCAAAGTTTGATATCATTGTCAGTGAACGTGGGTAATTTGAAGTCAGGCAGTGCATGATTGACGCATTTACAAATACGCAAAAAGTTTATTACCATGTTAGACAAAGATGTTCAAAATCATGTATAAGACGAACTCCATGCTTTTCTTGCAACAATCATTCGATTTATTAAATATTTTGCAACACTTACGTACGCTGTTAATAAATAACATCACTTATATACATATATTTTAATATCATGGCCTTCATCTATTTCAATGTAATCATTATAAATGTCATCCTCAATATCTCTTTCGACGACCGTTTCAAAATCACATTCTCCATCACATTCAACTCCACTTTAATCTAACTTAATATTTTGATTATAAATTGCGATTCTTCTAATTAATATTTCGCCAGCTAAATAACATATATTTTATTCCGTTACTTTTTTTTCATTGGTTCAAGTCCTAAATTAAAAAATTTGAAAGATTTGTTTTTAGAATTGTAACTTTTTGCAGTAATATTTATATATTTATAGATCATCTACAGTGATTGAAGTTCCCTTTGTCTTTAGTTATTTGTCGAATTTCAGAATCAATACAATTTTTGTGAGTCATTATTACTTATTTAAATTTGAAATTATGAAAAATTTTAAGCAATTTAATAAATTTAAATATATATGAACATTTATTCGTTTTATTCGATTATTCTACATAAAATTGTTGGAATTATTCGTTATTCGAAAATGGCCATTTTTAAGTTGTTCGAATAATTATTCGTAAGAAATTGTTCGATTAATCGAACGATCATTAGTCGAATGAATTTTATCTAGAATAATCGAAAAAACTAATAAATGTACATATATATTTAAATTTATTAAATTGCTTAAAATTTTTCATAATTCCAAATTTAGATATGTAATAATGACTTACAAAAATTGTATTGTTTCTGAAATTCGAAAAACTAACTAAAGATAATGGGAGTCTTTCGATCACTGTAGATGAGTATATAAATATATAAATATTACTGCAAGAAGTTACAATTCTAAAAACAAGTATTTTAAATTGTTTAATTTAGGACTTGAACAAATGAAATTTACTCATTTTTAAATCCGAATTAATGAACGACATACAAAAGCTCTTAATACGTTTTATTGTACTTGAGTTCCGGATTATGTCCAACTAGCTAAAAAATTTTAAAGCATAGCTCCAAATTGAAAACTATAGAGTTTGCTAGTCAATTGTTTTGTAGGTTGTTCGGGAGGGAATCTGATCAGAACATTTAATGATGGACTTTGTTTTCGAATGTTTTTTAAACATTATCAATACTTGAATTGCTAGCTTTTTTTTTGTTTTTAATTAACAATAATATATTAAAAATCCTACATCCTAACTTCATTCTTTTATTTAAAAAAAATTAAATTATTCGAATAATTCGATTAATTTTGAACGTGTGATCGAATTATTTGTACATGTTAAAATATCTTATTCGAATTATTCATTTTATTCGACCAAGAGAAAAATCGATTAATTTGATTACCCTAGTATTTTCTCGAGCCCTAACACCAAAAATATCTTAAACAACCATATATTCGAATTATATTTTTTTAATGCAATCGTTAATAAAGGATCGTTTACATAATCTGTTAATAATTCATAGGTACTCCAAGTACCGTTACAATTTTATAGCAAAATCTATTTTAGCTTAAATACACTTTTCCCATATATTTACATTAAATTAATCACAAAAAAATCTTCTCCTGCAAAGTACGTTGTTATGCACATAAGACATTTCAACGGTTAGGGCACATTATGATTGAATTATTTACTCTTTATTTACGTTTAATTTTCTATCAGTTTATTACTTAAAGCACTAAAAGAAGCCGTCATATCAATTCACGATAGAATCAATCAAGAAACTTCAAAGCACTTAACATCCCAACAGATCTTTGTTTATAAATTACTAGTACAATAAATTCAGTATGATATTTGAGAGTAGAAAAAGTACTAATATGTATTTAAGTATGTGCAAAATAAAATTATAGGGTTTACAAAACTATGTAATATCAACAAGACAATATCATTTTGACAGGCAGAACATTTGTGTTAATTGCATTAAGTGTACTGAGTCCATAACATTCATATGAGTTATGTATTTTGACATTTTATCATTCAATGTGGGTTATTTGGTCAAACAAATCCCTTCTTATTAATCTAATTTTTATATCATAGTTGTAGTATCTTAAACGCCATTTTATAATGTGTCTTTCATATACATATATAAAGAGAAGCTCCCATTATAGTTCAGCGTAATTTTCCTTTATCGATTTATTTATTTTTTTACAAAAATATCATCATAATCATCTTTAAACAACATAACTTAGACATTTATTTCTCACTATATCTTTAATATTTGCAGAATCGGTATATTGTTGTTATTTAATTTAAATTTTCATATAGAAAATGCGACAACTTGAACACCCTATAAATTACATACATACTCGCTAGGGTGGTCCTTAATTTTACTTTTACTATTTTCGATGTTGGAGAACATAACATAACATAATTAATACTAATACAATATATATAAGTATATTGTTATCCTTAATTGCCAAACAGTTTATTTGAATTCCAATTTGTTCTCAATAATTCCCAAACAGTTTATGTGAATTCTAATATAAGACTTTTAAGAAAAAACACGATCTACTTATACTTTGAGCCCGGGTAACAAAGCCTAATTAGACGAGACCTAAATTCTTACTTTGTATTAATACCGTAGTTAAAATCCGTAGTTAGCCGACTGAGAGCCAAAGCATTTATCTCGTCAGATTGTATTCATTATCTAGTCATAGCCGACGAAGAACCGAAGTATTTATCTCGTCGAATTGCATCCATAAGCTGTATTTACGAATACTTAGTAGTTAGCCGACCGAGAGCCGAAGCATTTATCTCGTCGGATTGTATCCATATACAGTATTTACATGTAATAAGCCGTTAGCCGACCAAGAGCTGAAGCGTTTATCTCGTCGAATTCTTTTTTAGAAGCTTCGCCCAGTAACAAACATATTGCAAAGATCCAAGACAGCTCTGTGGTAAATATTGCAATAGAAGCAGACCTTTGAAGAACCTGGAGCATACCCCGGCTGGAAAAAAAACTGCATCACAACATCAATCAATCCAAAGGCTGAAAATTTAAGCAGAATCGGATTTTATTTGATGTTTCTAGTTCTGAGGAAAATAGCAATCTTTAAGAAAAATTAATCCAATTAAAAACATAAGGATTGTGTGGCATCCATCGATAAACTAAGTTCATACAAAAACAAACATCAATTTCATGCTTGTTATTTATTAAATTTTTTGGACAAAATTTAAAAAAATAAAAACCTATTATTTTTGATTCTAATACATTAAAGAATCCATCGCAAAGCGGACAGAAAACAGGATTCAAGAAATTCAACAAATTAAAATCTTCACATAAGTGTATATGTTTAAAAGTTTACGAAGAAAATCGGTAAATTTAAGTTACACTTGTATCTTACCTAAAGTTTTTCACGGGAATTCCCGGGACGGAAAATCCCATGAATTTCACAAAATCCTGGGAAATTGTGCGAGAATTCCAAAACAAATGCAGAATTTACTTAATTTTTGATTTAATAAGCAAACCATTGCCAATTCAAAGTTAAAATATACCCTTCACCAAATTATACTTGAAAATAAAAATTTTAAATATTTTTAGGTAAACAAAATTTAAATTTTTTTTCGAGTTGTTTTTTCGAAATTGTTTTTTAAATATTAAAATTTTTTTTTTAAATTTTATAATTTTTTTTTTTAATTTTAAAAATTTTTTTTTTAGTTTTTAATATTTAGTGAAAAAAAAATTTTGGTGCAGATTTTGACCCATTGTAGGTCCATCTTACTATGGTCTTATATACTTCGTTGCACAGTCTTTGAAATATCTATCATTAGATATCCTGTATTAATGATTTAGTAATCCAGATATGGGTCAAAAATCGAGGTTGTCCTGGTTTTTCCTTATATCTCAGCCATTTGTGGACCGATTTTCTCGATTTTAAATAGCAATCGAGTCGGTATTTCGGAGATATTGATGTATCATTCGTGTATGTAAGTTATTTGGGGGCTTTAGAAAGTTGATTTCAACACACAGACGGACAGACGGACATGGCTATATTGACTCCGCTATCTATAGCGATTCAGAATATATATACTTTGTGGGGTCGCAAATGAAAAATGTAGAAATTACAAACGGAATGACAAACTTATATATACCCTTGCCACTCATGGTGAAGGGTATAAAAATAAAATATTTATTTCGACGAATTATTAACATAATTAATTGGAATCTAACGAAGGTAGAACAAAATCTAATGGAAATTAAAGCCATTCCGATACAAATGACAAATACTTAAAGGTTTGTATATAACCATAATTAGAAATCGAGTCAATTTATCTGTTTATATTAAATTTTTATTGGATTTTTTTTATTTGTATCCAATTACATTTTAAAACCAAAGACATTTTTTAGACATTTCATTCCCGGGAAATGAAAAAGTGCTGGAAAAGAAAAACTATAAATAAACCATATAATTTTTTTTCCAGAAGTATTACTATAATTATTTATAGGCTATACAAATTTCCAAAAGCTATGTTGGATTTAATCTGTAAAGCTTATTACTCTGTACTACTAGTACTACATACAAAATATTTGGAATGAAATATATGCGAAATAATTTCGAAAAAGCAGTACTCTGTTTTTATTGTGGAAGACATGTGAAATATATTTAGTAACCTTTCGCACGAAATTAAAACCAACAGTTTATCATTTGTTGCATATAAAATTTTTCACATGAAAAAACCATACTTTTACGCAAATATGAACAGAGTACTAGGCTTAAGTTAGAAACGGTGAGTATCTTTACTCACATTTGATGATTTAATATGTTTCAAAGTATATTTAGATCTTTGAGGGCCTAATCAATGGTCCCCACTTCGCTTACGAAGCTGAACAATAAATCAACTTGAAAAACCTCAGCTCCAACTCTTCATAACTTTTCAATCGTATAACATAAAACATTAAATTTGATTTTATGTCAAAATTTCTTTAAAAAGTTCAATTCTTTGAATTTTATAACTCAAGAATTCAGGAAATTTTTGCTTAAATTTTTACCATTTGTTTTTTTTAGATGACAGAGCACTATTTTGGAACTTGGCAATTTTAAAAATATAAAAAGTGCAAAATATATGCCATCCTAATACGCACATATTAGTTTCCTGTTTACAGGCATTTGAGCCTTAGATGATTTGATTGTGTTGTGTGTACGACAATGATAAGTTTGCTTTTAGGGCAGAACAGAAATAGGACTTTGACGAATAAGCTGCTATGAAAAAGTGTAATTTTATTAACTGTAAAAAATGGTTTAAGGGGAGAAAAAAACAGCCAATACATTAACACAACAAAACTATGATAAACTACTTACATTATGCTTTGAGGGTGGCCAATATTGTATACATTTGCTTTAATAAGATAAAAATAATCAAATTTATCTTAACGGATTTTGGAGGGTTGTAAATCAAATTGATTGACTTTGGGTATTATTTTTCGTCTTTGCATTGATAAGTATCAAACAAAAAAAAAAGGATGTAATTTTTGTTAGGTCATTACCCTGGAAATGGTTAAATGTAATTCGATTTAATAGATAGCTAATAAGTATTAAAGATTTTACTTAAATTTAAACATATGGTGTTGATTTAACTGAAGGAATTTTAATGGTGGTTATGTTATTTATGGTAAGTAGTATGCAGTAATTAAGTTTATCAACTGTTTATTTAACATATTTTATAATTAAGAACGTATAGTCGGATTCCAAAATTTTTATGAGATTTATGCTCGTTAATGTGATTTTCGGAATTGGTCCTTATATGGGAGCCATGAGCAATTACTGACGGATTATTCTGAAATTAGGTATTTTAATTCAATATTTATTTTTGTTAAATTTATTTTGGATTACAAAATTTTTATGAGATTTATTTTTGTAAGTGGGAACTATATTAACCTTTAACTCTTGAGGTGGTGGTAAATTTTACCCTGTCTTTACATACTCTCTTCCATTGCACTCTATCAATTAAATTCTCTTAGTATCTTCTCATATCGTGATCATTGTGACTCAGTTGTGTTTTGGCAGAGCTAGACATTTCACGAGCGGAGCTACAGACATCATGGTGTAAAAATTACCACTCGTCAGCATTTAGGTATTTTTGTCATTGAAAATATTTTACCACCACGTCAGACTTATCGTAAGTATTCAGTAGAAAAAAATTTACCCCACATCAGCATTAACGTAATATTTTCATAGAATTATTATTTTGGATATTTGTTGTGTCAACTTACATTATTTTTCAGACTTTTTAAAAAAGCTTGCAAGACAAATGATTTTACCACATTTGAAAAACGTGCGAACACAGATTATGATGAGTAAAATCCTCCAAAAAGGATGACCTGTAGTTTCTACACTTGATTATTTTTGTATATGATCTCTTTTATATCTTTAAATGTATACATTTGGCTGTGAGAAAATGTTCTTTAATTTTTTGATTTTCTATAAATTCTTATTTTTTTATAAGTTTTTGATATATCGTTCTTGTTTTACTAAAAAAAAGGTTTGTGAAGTAAAGTACCTATTTTGTTTAAACAAATAAAAATATTTCTTGTTTTCTTTATTTATTGCAATTAAAAATGTGGTAGCTTATTTTTAAAAAGTAAATAATTATAAAAAAATATTTTTACTAAATTTTTTTTAGTAAAATTAAGAGGGGTAAAATTTACCACCTCTCAAAATTTCACCTCGACAGTTAAACGCTTTTATATAAAACTTATTTGTGGAAGAATTTATGTGCGTACTTATATAAATCAGACATTTTTGACAAAAGAAGTCCGATCTTGGGATGAAATTTGTATTAGGGCTATGTGAAAATGGATAGCGTGCAGCCAGTTTCAATAGGTGTACTTTAAGGCGGGTATTGGACTAATATTTTTGGGCGTTACAAACATCAGTAACAATGCAAATCATGATTATAATTAAAATATTAAATTACATTTTAATATATGTATATACCTTTGTTTGTGAAAGTGTTTGTATATAAAAGTCTAAACATGTTTGTATATAAAAGTTGATTAACTAGAATTTTGTCTAATAAGTAAAAGTAAAGTACCTACTTGTTTATGGCCAACATGATTGCTGATCAAACATTTAAGATTGTAAACCTTTTAGTTTAGTATCATTATACTACATTTATGTTTAGCTATTGTTTCTATATTATAAGTACATTTTCTTACAAATTTAGAAATTTGTTTATCTTAATTTAAATTTTTAAATAAATTTATTTATTATGTCTTGAAAATTTTATATTTTAACATTTTATTATATATGTATGTATGCATGTACATATTTTTTTATTGCCTTTTGTTGTACATTTACCTTGTAGCAATGTTATTTGACAGTTTGCTTTGTTCAAGTTTTAAAAACGTTTGCAGCTGTTGTCATAGCAATTAAAAGTTTATTAACTTTGTTCATTTTTTCTTCGACAATTTGCTCATATTTTTTTTTTTTGTTTGTGATAATAATGTCAATTAAATAGAAATATGAAAGGGACAGAAAATTGTGTTTTGGTGAAACCTTTGTCGATAAAGATTTTTTTGTGCTGTAAAGCAGACTATTTTTAAAGAATTAGAAGAGTAGACATTTGATAGTTAATATTACTATAATTTATAGTTTAATGAGATGTAAGAAAATGATGCCTTATAAATGTATAATATTTTTATCATATTAAACACAACTTGGCAAAAGTATACTTTTCTCAATTTCTTGATTTTACACTTAACACTAATTAGCGTTCCAAATATTGAATGGAAATTTTGTATTAAAAAGCGATATTTAAAACTTTTGGTTAGTTACGATAACACAATATATAGTATATTAGGGTGGCCCCGTTTGTATGGAGAAAAAATAAGGTATCGATGTTCCCGCCTAAAATGAAAATTTGATTCATTCTAAGACTACGTTTTGAAATTTTTTCGTCCTGGGGTCAATATTTGGCGAGCTGGATCAAAGGATAAAAAGGTCCTTTTTTGAGGTTTTTTACATTTTTTCCATATTTCTTCCAAAGGAAGTATATGTAAATTTGGTATCATATGAAAGGTATTTGAGAGACGAAATTTCTTGATCATAAACATCATGTAATTTCACCGAAATGGTTTTTCTCGTTTTTTAAAATTCAATCCAGTTCAATGTTTATTCAAATTTGTTTAAACCTAATTTCATCCCTATCTGACAATCTCTGTACTCAATTCATAGTATATGTAATGGGCATCTATGTATTTGAATAAATTCTGGGGCCACCCTATTAGTACATATATTGCATACAGAAGTATCACTTTAGAAAATTTTGGTTTGAAATGCAATATCAAAACGGACAGAAAACTGCTATTTTCGGATTTGATATCTTCGATTTTAATGAAAGTTACCACACATTTAACGGTTCCAAAGTGTTCCTCAAACCAATGACTTTTTTATCGGAAACCCTTTTCATTTCAAAAATATCGTGATTTGGAAATTAAAAAATTTATTAAAATGGTCTGAAATTATATACATACTAGAGTATTCAATCGATTAACCGTTAATCGGTTAACCGATTAATTTTGGACGGTTAACTGTTTGAATAATTTAAAATTGCCGATTTTCAAATAACAAATAAACCGATTAATTTGTGTCGATTAACCGAAATTCCTTTTTTTTGCACTTTAAAATTCAAATACAAAATTCAAATTAAAATTAGACATTTTTTGAACATCCAATAAACATGATTAGTGAGTATGTATAACAACTGACATACGTATTTAATTTACATGTCTTTAGACTTTGTTTGTATTTACATTTTTTGAAATGAGTCTTTTATCATAACTAAAAGAAACTATTAAATTAATCAAAATCTAAAACAATCCCAAAAGGAATATTCTTTATCATGCTTTTGATTTCTGAAACATATACAATCAGCGAGAGAGTTTTTTCCAAGAAAAGTTTTATTAAATCTAAAGCAAAAATCATTTAAATTATATTCTTTTTATAAAAGTTTATTTCAGAAGATCTCACTAAAACCCTAAAAAACTCATACATCAATCAATTGCTGCAACAACGTCATAATTCAAAAAAAGTCGTTTCGAGAAAAACGTCTTTGAATGTTTTACGACATTTTACTATTTCTTAAATAAATTTTCAACAAATCATGCAATTTCAGAAATATAAATAGTAGATGTTAATATCTTTCTAATCTGTATTTAACCCAAATTTTTAATTGTGAAATATACACTCTCACACAAAAAATAATTGACTTTTTTGAAAACTGATAAAACTATATGAAAGATTATAGAACAGCGCATATTTTGTATTACTCAGTTCAAAAAACACGGATTTTGAGTTATGACGTTGTTGCAGGAAATAATTTAATATGAAAATAGAAATTATGCGGTTAATCGAATAATTTTAAATTAACCGATTATTAACCGAATAAATCTAAACCTCGATTAATTATTTGCTCGATTAACCGATTAAACCAGAAACCCGATTAATTGAATACCCTAATACATACATATAATTGCCCATAACATTGAAACTACTAAAGGTCCAACATAATTTTTGATTCCATTTTAAAGGCAAAGTTATTGTCCATAAAATAGTGTGAATAAAGTTGTTTACTTCCAAAAGGTTAAAGGTCAATTTTCGGAGTATATATTTCAATGTAACAAATATCTTAATTCGCGTCGTTCAAAATAATTTCAATGGAGACTCGATTAATTCAGGTGTTATAAAGAAAAATTTAAGCAAATAGAAAACAGAACATGGTTGAATCAATTTCAATTTATGTTTAAATTTTCATATGAATTTATATGAAAACAAGATATGTATATAATGATTCGATTGTCATAAAATATTTTAACGTAATTTTTATGCGGCCTATTATGGACGATATTCACTAAATTCAGTAGTATGATTTTTGAATACAAATTACTGATCTGTATACTATTTTGGTTCAATATATGAAAGCTATGACCTATTATGGGCCTAAGTATTTGGGGGCTATTTTTGTAGAATTTCATATAAACAACGCTATTAACAAGAGTGGACCGTATATGGGAGCTATGCCGAATTATGTGCCAATATTTAAAAAATCTTGTAGTTCGATTCTTGGATACAAATTACTGATCGGTGTAAAATTTTGAGCAGGTTAATGTATTTTCCGGAGGTGGTTCTTATATGGGGGCTATGACCAATTATGAGCCTATCATCGTAACATTTGGTACATGGATTTTTGTATATATTGAACAATTTTTTTTCGAATTTGAATCTGATAACTATATTTGTAAGAAATTTATGAGGAGTTTAGTGATTTTCGGGAGTGAACCTTATATGGAAGCTATGGTTAAATATGGACCGATATTCACAAAATCCAGTAGCATGATTTCTACATATAAATTACGGATCTGTGTAAAAATTTGTTTTGATATTGATATGTTTTAGATATTGATGTAGGCTAATGTGGTTTTCGGAAGTGGTCCTTATATAGAAGCTATAACCAATTATGGGCCGATTTTCATAGAATTAGGTACGTCGATTTTGGTAAATATGGGGACTATTTAAGACGAATTTCAACTTAATAGCAATATTTATTATACATTTATACTTAATTAAGTGATTTTAGGAAGTGAACTTTATATCGGGGCTATGGTCAAATATGGGCCGATCCACAAAAAATTCGGTGTTGTGATTTTTTTAAGCACGAAAATAACATGTGTAAAATTGTATGGTATTACCTGCAATATATTTGCACAAATATTTTAAAATTATCAAGTTTTTTTAGGTTGTGTCCAAACTGCTTAGGAGAACAATAGACATTTTTCGTGAGCGTGTTTTACTCAGACATACAGACAGACAGACGGACAGACCGACATAGCTCAATCGATTTAGAATTTCATAAGGATCAATAATATATATACTTTATTGGGTCTCAGATGAATATTTCTTAATATTGCACATGGAATGACAAACTTATATATACCCTCATTCACCACTTATGGTGGTGGAGGGTATAAAAACGTACTTTTAATAACGTTTTTCTTTATAAATCCTGAACTAATCGAGTCTCCATAGAAATTTTATTCCACCAACATAGTAGAGAGCATAGTTGGGGGTAGTGCACTAAATGTTGATTGAAATCAGCATTGCACTATCACTCACTAAAATTGCAAAAAATTTAGTTTGCACTATTTTTTATCAGCTTTAGTGATAATGCTTATTTCTTAATTAGCACTAAAAAAAATAGTGATAGTTTTTTAACTATCACTAAACGAAGATGTAGTGCAAAAATCTGCACTACAATTAAAAAGGCTGCATTAAACATACTATCACTAAATTTTCAAAAATGAGTAGTCATGAAATTGTTGAATCCAAATTCGAAACATAAAAATTTTAAATATTTTTTGTTATTTTTAATGAAATATTAGTCTTAAGTTTTAAATTAGTGTACAGAAACAAACTTAAACCATTTTGAACTTAAAAATTTAGTGCACAATTTGAAGTTGCTAATTTAATTTTGAGTGCAAAATTTTTTAACTCACTATAACTAATGTTAAGTGAGGCTGCCAATTTTCAGCTCAGCACTAAATATGAACAAAATGATTGCACTAATTTTGCACTATCACTAAATATTAGTGCAAACTGCAAAATTAGTGCACTACCCCATTTATGGTAGAGTGTATAGGTGTTCTCATACCGCATTATTTATTAATTTTTAACACCGCGATATTTGATATTTTTACATTGAAATATATACTCCGAATATTGACCTTTAACCTTTTGGAAGTAAACAATTTTATTCACACGATTTTAAAAACAATATATTTGCCTTTAAAATGGATTTAAATATTATGCTGGTCTTTGTAGTAGTTTCAAAGTTATGGGCAATTATGTGTATATATTTTTACATCGGAATGAGATGTGGTAAATTTCCTTAAAATCCGACTGCTGTCCGCTTTCACATAGATCCTCCCAATAATAACATTTTCAAACCATTGTGAAATATTAGGACATTATGATAATATGACAAGATAGGAGATCTTGTGAATTGACCAAATGTGTATACAATGAATATAAAAATTAATCAAAACATATGATTTATTGATTTTAGTCCCAGATTTTAAATAATCCGAAATTTCGAAGTAAAAACTTTTTTTTAGCGGTTAACCTACTCTTAAGGACAAGTAATTTGTTATTCTAAACTGTAAATTTTTATTCATTCGAAAAACAATTTTTTTTTCTAGATATTTCGAATAGTTTTTATAAAATGAAATTCCTAGTAGTAACACTGTGGCTTGCATCACTTTATTTTGAAGTTTAACAGAACCGCAAAATGTAAAAGAACGGAAAAAGAGTTTGAGATTTTTATTGTATAATAGTTAGTGGTACATTATTTTCATTAAAACTCCTATAATTCTAGCCACCATTGTATAAAACATTTATTATTATTTGAAATGTTTAAGATATTTTAAGAAATATGCATTTGAATTTGTGTAAGCATGTTAGTATGTACGTACAAGTGTAAATGTTATTTTTGTTGAAAGTGTTTTTCTTATTTAACCAGCGATTATCCAATAAAAACTTACAATGTGTATGTCTTTTTTTTCATCTTCGTCTTCTGTATAAATTCAACGGAAAGTGCAATAGTTTTTTATATTTTTGCAATTTTCTTAAGAAAATACTCATACATTTGTGTCTTATTCCTTTTAATACTGGTGCTGGTTAGTTTTTTTCTTTTTGGTTTTGTTTCTTCCTTCCTTACATATTTTAGCAGTTTCTTTCGTTTAGCATGATGTCGAGATGTGATGCCTTTAGTTTGGTGTGACATTGTTGAATTTAAACAATCACTACTATTTTCACACTTAACTTGGAATCTACATAAAATATTACCGCATACAATAAGCATACAACAATAGCAAAGTTCCTGTTTTGTGTTTTCAGCATATAAAAAAAAAATACAGCCACCCACTTCCATATCCTTAGCCCTCAAATCCATACATACATTCATACTCATGTGTGTCTTTGTCCTTTCTGAAAACTGTAACAGTTAGAGGGAGGTGGTCGAAATAAATGCAGAAACCGAAAAAAATATAAATTCGAGTGCGAGTAGTAAAAATGTTACACAATAAAACGTTAAGTAGAAATAAAATATAAAAAAAGAATTGAACAGAAAAAGTTTAACACAATTTGAACAAAAAAATAAAATAAAAAAACAGAGAGAAAAGCGTAACTTTTTGTAAAGAATTTTAACAAAAGCAAATGTATTTCTTTGAGTTTGTTTTTTTATATTCATTCTTTAGATTTTTTGTGTGCTGTTCGATTCGTATTCTAAAATTGGATTTTTGCTGAAGCGGCAAAATATTTGAATTAGAATTAGAAAGGAAATCACTTTTATGGCAACTTATCTTTTAGTATAAGATATTTTTCTACCATTTACTTCTCTTTAGCTTTTAGCAGCTTGTTATTTTATTTCTATTTTCTAGTTCGAATTATTTTCCATTTTTTTGTACCATGTTTTGTGCAAATTTAAATGCTAACGGAAGCTTTAAATTTGGTTGAACATTTTTATCAGATATTATAGATATATGTTATACTGTACATTGTTAGTGGGGCGCATAGAACCTAGAATGTAGACAACAAAAAAAAAACTCATCATTGTTGTCAGATTCTTAGTAGTGATTTGTAATTCAATTTACATTTAATATACATTTTCGGTAATAGTGTTAGTTAACTGAAATGAGTGTTTGGGGGCGAATGAAGTGCATTTGAATTTCTGCTGACTTTTTTCTCTCCCAGCAGTTAATGTACGTAATCTTTTTATTCGCACATATATTTTGTATACATTATCGAAGTAATTGTTGCAGCAATAGGATTGCTTTAATGAAAGTTAATATATTAATGGATTTTTGTAAATGTTTGCAATTTGAATTTAAACTATTTAATTTAAGTACCATAAGAAGTAAAAAATCTCCTGCTGTGATTGAATGGAGCACTAGAAATTTGTACTTATTATATTCAGCAGTAGCCTCTACTATGTAGTTCATCCTCCTTGTTCTATATAGGGGCTCAGACTTCCCCATTCTAGCATCGTTTTCCAGACATTAATTTACTTCATCCGATAATTGAATCAATACACGTCGAGCATTAAGTCATAATTACTTTTCCATTGTATTTATTCCATGACCCATCATGAATATGAAATTGCGGACGAAACGAAATGAAATAGTGGGAAAGGAATCTCAATTAGAGTTTTATAGGAATACCTACTGTTATTTATTTAATATTACAATTAAAAATTTTATAATTGTAGTGAAAGACACCATGAGGGGAATCGAACCTGCAACCCCAAAGTCTGACAAACTAGGGCAAATATAAATAACGGCTATCCAGAAAATTTTAAATCAAAAAGTCTCTATATAACAGTATAGGTCAATAAAGACCTATACTGTTATATACCAATATATTCGAATTGACGTGATATTTCAGAATCGATGGTTATATTAAAAAATATAACAGTTAACAGTTATTTTTCAACGTAAAAAAGTTCGCATGAAACACTTAAAAAAGAAGTGTTTTAAATAGCCGTCCTAAAAAAACTATTTAGAGAGGTTTTATTTTACCAGTCACAAAAAAAACTCACTTTATTTTTTCCGTCATAAAACATTTACTTCAGTAGCTTTCTTTATTTAGACTATCAAATAACAAATTAAAATCCCACTTGATTTTATTTTAATGGCAATTTAAGTATCTCTTATTCAATTTCAATGCAAGTTGCTTCACAAATTGTAATGATCTGACCAGCAGTGTCAATTTACATAAAATGAGTTTTATTATCTGACGTGAAAAATCAAACTCCTCAAAGGATTTTTTTTAGAGTTTCACGCTAACTTTAATTTTTACATTGAATAATAACTATTTTAGATGGATTTTTATTTTTAAAGTCACAAAATAACATTTTTGATAAATGTTAATAGACAAGAAACCACTAAACTTACAGTTTTGATTTTTTTTCTTTAATTGTTATTATTATTATTAGAATTTACAAAAAATATTATTTTTATAGTTCTAATTACTAGTGATGAATTTATGAACCTTTTCCAGGAACCCTTCCATTAAGGATTTTATAGAGCTTTCTGTTAATTTGTTCGAACATGTAGTCCATTTCAATTTAAAATCTACCACACTTTTGAACACCTTTTTTGTGCTCTTCAATACTCTTTTAACAGGAGCTCAATATCTCTCCACTGGCCTTAATTCCGGGCAGTTTGGATGATTTGCCTGTCGTGGTACAAATGCCACATTATTGTTCTTGTTCCACTTGTACCTTGCTTACCATAGTAACAGAATAATAATAAAAAATAAATAAACACATTAAGAAATCTTATGACTGGAAGTATCCTTTTTTATAAACATTCCTGGATGTAAATTTTGGTATTTACCGATCCCCTTGTAATAAATGTGTGGCTTCATCTGCATACTGCTTGCAACATTTCCTCGTGTATCATCAACATAAAAATAATGACCTGGAAGCTGCGAACAATTTTCTAGAACATACATTTCGTCATCAATTATGCAGCAGATATATTTTTTTATTAAAATTGACTGTCAGGAACTTCTTGAGCCTTGTATGTTTATAAAGCTGCATTGGCTTTAACTTTTCATACCAAATAGTCCATGTACTAAGCTAACCGGATTTCATTTCTACCTTATGTGTTGGGAGCTATTTTTAAAATGGTTTCTATTAAATGACTTCAGAAACATCATGTCAGGACCATTCCTTCTTTCTTAACCAGATTTTCTATCAACGGACAAGTTCTCCCGATACTGTCTAATAACACTGGAATTTGACGGCAGATCTTTGTTTGTTTGGCCATCTTTTTGTAGGACCAAGTTGGGTGATGTTGAAAATATTTAAAAATTTTTAATAACTGACATACTTTTCAAAGGTAACTTGATAAAAAAAAAAATAATACTTGAGTTTTATCTCCTTCCGGTTTAGTGGTCACTTTTCTAACCACCTAGAAAAGACCTTTAAACTATTTTTTTGTGGTATCTATTGGCATTTTGCTAAACAATTACATCTTTTAAAGGCATCGTTTAAGTTTTTTGGCAAAACGTTGCCGTCAGGTTCCTCTGGTTTGATTAATATATTAAATTGAAAATACTGTAAACCGCAGTTTTTCTTAGAGATTTTCCCGCATTCAATAAAAATAGGTCAGAGTGAAATAGAATTTATATAATGTGTTTATCTACATAATATTATGTTATTTTGTAAGGATGCCGCGCGTACTCAATGCACATTAACTTGAATTTTTTTTAGAAGATATACCTGTGTCGATCTGATGATGGTGCTCGGTGACATAACTTCGAGGCTCCAGTCAAGAAGATTTTAATTCGGATGGTGACATACCTCTATAAAATTTGGCTAATTTATAGAGGTATATATAAGTATATAGTTGTGCCAGTTTTATGATGAATGATTATTGTTCTCGGAGTTATTATAATCTTGTAGTTATTTTCCAATTAGGAATCAGCGACATCTGTCTAAACCGGAAGGAAATGAAATTTCGACAACCAGACGTGTTAAAATTGCAACACCGCTATTAGTAAATAGAAAATCTTTTTAAGCGTTTAAATCTTGTAACATTAAACTTTGCATATGTATATTTCACAATTTGAGTCTTAAAGTAATTATTTTCATATTAGTGTTTATTTTATTATAACCACAAATATACATGTATTTAATATGCCTTTACATACATTTATAAATTAACAAAAGTATTGAAAATTTATTACCAAAAATTGGTCCATAAATACTATACATATATATGCACTAAGTATATTTAATTACTTATTAATCATTATGTTGTCAAATTATAATATTGTTTTATTAAATGTAGACATACTTGCCGGCATAATTGTAGAATTTAATGAACACATGTATGTTACAATGTTAAAACTTATACATTAACATTTGGTATTAAACAATAAATTACACATTAAATACAATTAAAATAAAAGCATTTAATACGCATACAGGCGGACAGACAAACAAATATTATGTCTGTATATGAAGTTAATACCAGCAGTTATAATATAACAATAATTGTATGCATATTAGGATGGTCCGCCAAAAACGTTGCTTATTTTTTCAACTAAAATTTGAAGTGTTTGCATTTTTAATTTTGTTTGTGCTAGGATGGCTGCATTTTTTAAGATCTTTCTTATGTCTCCCTCAAAGGATTATATGGTAATATGTTATATATGAAAGGTCATAATAGCAATTTTTGATTCTTTTAATTATTTTTATTTTTAATTTTATTTTAGTTGGTCCAGATTTGTTTACTACATATAAACCGGTCCACTCTAATACTTATATTTTTGTACTGCAATCAAACAGTATCAGTCAAAACTAGGGTATTCAATTAATCGGGTTTCTGGTTTAATCGGTTAATCGAGCAAATAATTAATCAAGGTTTAGATTTAATCGGTTAATAATCGGTTAATTTAAAATTATTCGATTAACCGAATAATTTATATTTTCATTTCAAATTGAAAATACAACAACGAATTTTGTATACAAAAACATAAAAAATGGCAAATAAGGTATTTGAGATCATTTTTGTAAACATATCGCCTATTTGCTGCAACAACATCATTACTCAAAATCCGTGTTTATTGAACTGAGTAATACAAAATATGCGCTGTTCTATAATCTTTCATATACTTTTATCAGTTTTCAAAAAAATAAATTATATTTTGTGTGAGGTTGTTTTTTTGTTGTAAACATTGTAAAAATTCATGTTTTCTCGTATATTTGATAAGTAAAAATTTGGTTTAAATACAGGTTAGAAAGATATTAAAATCTCCTATTTAAATTTCTGAAATCGCATGACTTGTTGAAAATTTATTTAAGAAATAGTAAAATGTCATAAAATATTCAAAGATGTTTTTCTCGAAACGACTTTTTTTGAATTATGACGTGTGAGTTTTTTATAGTTTTAGTGAGATCTTTTATAAAAAGAATATAATTTAAACGATTTTTTTCTTCAGATTTAATAAAACTTTTCTTGGAAACAACTTTCTCGCTGATTGTATATTTTGGAGAAATCAAGAATATTCCTTTTTGGATCGTTTTAGATATTGATTAATTTAATAGTTTCGTTCAGTTATGATAAAAGACTCATTTAAAAAAAAAAGTTTCGTCTATACATGAAAATACAAACAAAGTTTCAAATACATGTAAATTAAATATGTCAGTTTTATACATACTCACTAAACATGTTTATTGGATGTTCAAAAAATATCTAATTTTAATTTGAAATTTGTACTTGAATTGAAATGGAAAAATAAATACAAAAAGAATTTAAAGTGCAAAAAAAGGAATTTCGGTTAATCGATTAATCGACACAAATTAATCGGTTTATTTGTTATTTGAAAATCGGCAATTTCAAATAATTCGAACAGTTAACCGTCCAAAATTAATCGGTTAACCGATTAACGGTTAATCGATTGAATACCCTAGTCAAAACATATTCGAGGAAATATGTTATTGTATAAAAAATTGGTGAAAACAAATTAGATAACAAAGTCCGCGACTTATTGAGTTTTGAGACTCTTAACTGAAAGGGCAACACTACTCCTGTCAGTTGACTCCTGCCAACATTTTAATAAGCTGCGACGTTTAGTTTGTGTTTGACAGCTATTAATAGCAGATTACTGCATGACTTGTGGTGAAAATGGAAAAAAGTGAATTTTGTGTGAATTTTTGCAGAAAAACACATCACTCAAACCAATTCTAATCCTGATAAATACTATGGGAACTCTGCATCTGAATTTCGATGTGTTCAATGCTAAACGTTCTGGGTGGCTAGTTGAGGTTTCACACCCAAAACAATTAAAAAATTCTCAACATTGTATTGGCCGATCGGAGATTGAATGTGAGAGATTGTAGAAGCCATAGACATCTAACATGGCTCAACGGTTTAAATTTTGAATGATCATTTGGGTATGAGAAAGCTTTTCGCAAAATAGGTACTGCGTTTGCTCAAAATCGATCTCAAACGCAATCTTATGACAACTTCGCAGGAGTAAGTATTTGGCTCGTAGTCGTGAAATAAATGTAGATGCACCTCAACACACCATAGACCAAACAACAATCAAAACAGCGCACAAACAGGGGGTTTGTCAGCCAACACAAACATGGCGCCAGTTTATTTGGGAAGCACGCATTATAATCCACATTGAATGCCTTCAATAAGGTAAAACAATCAATGGCGAATATTATGCATATGAATACAATGCAAGGGGGCAGACGTGTGCAAAAATCTATGAATTAGGCCACGAATTGATCCCACATTTGCCCTATTACCTGGATTTAGCCTATTTGTTTGTTTCTAAACCAGAAGAAATGGCAAGGTGGAAAGAGATTTGACTTCTACGATGAAACCATCTCACAAACAAATACCTATTTTGATGACCTCGACAAGTCTTATTTTATGGAAGGGATATAAAAATTGGACAAAGTTTATAGAGCTCAAGGAAGACTATGTTGATTAAAAAATGATTTTTTTATCCAAAAGCCTCTGTTTCCTTTAAAAAGTCGCGGACTGGTATTAAACTGCATTCTCAATATTATTAACAGCGAAATTTAGTTTTAATATTTCTTACAAAAGATATTGGATTATATAAAACATACTAAGATTTTGTTGCATAGAACTAATAATATTCACTATTGTTGTCATTGGAATAACTAGCCATGCCTCATTTATATCTCGATACTGAGAAGATCTATGACTCTAGAAGCTGACGTGTAAGAATCTTTTTTGAACTCTCTCACTATCCGTTCCTTAGCTAGTGCGCATTTTGGCTTGGTGAACATTTTCCAATTTTTTTGGTTTTTTTATACAATTTCACAGTAGAAATTGGCATACACATTATTTCGCATAAATCTTTTTGGTTCAATCCTCTTTCATACTCATTTATTATATTCTTTTTAACACTTGTGCAATATTTTGTTCTAGCATTTTTAATTATATCGGTATAAAATTAATTTTTTGTAATATAAAATCGCAAATAAATCTTAAAATTATTGTTTTTTAACTGGCTTAAATTTTCTACAAAGGTTTGTTTCTGAATAGGTCCAGGATTTCACCTAGACCCAATATATGTAGA
This sequence comes from Calliphora vicina, assembly GCF_958450345.1. Lineage (NCBI taxonomy): Eukaryota > Metazoa > Arthropoda > Insecta > Diptera > Calliphoridae > Calliphora > Calliphora vicina. The sequence goes on along the minus strand of NC_088780.1, from coordinate 142,529,644 downwards.
TGTTCCCCCGGAATACTGTTTGAGCAGTCATAAATATGTGATTATGTGGCAATACTGATAAAATTTTGCTCAAATTTTGTGTCATAAACAAATAAATGTTATTTCCATATAGAAATAGAATAGAAGCACTTTCTGCCAATGTGTTTTGAACGACACTGTATGTATGCATGCTTCACGGTATATTTGTATATGTGCATTGTATTAACAGTATAAGTATGTATGTGTATGCAACCACTTTGTTCGGTTGTTCACTTGGTTTGCATTATGACTTTATTAATACGTTTTGTTGCTCTTTTTAAATGGACCCTGAAAATAAAAACCTCAAAATAGCAGTAACGGCGAACAAAACAACAGCCAAAAACACACCCTCAAAGTTATTATTATTACGCATATTTATGTATAGTTAACAGAATATATATTGCAGAACAGTGAACGCATTTTAAGACAGCGATGATGATATGTTTAGTTTACACTTTAATCGGAATATTATTTCAGCAATATTATAGTATAGTCATGGATAGATTACAAATACGAAACGATGTTAATTTTTGAACATTATTACATCACTTAACATCATCCAAAACGATGAACAAATCCGTAATTTTTTACAAAATCCAAATGTTTTGAAGTGATTCCTGCCACTTCCTTTAAATAACACAGGGCAACAAAATCGACAAAATTTTAGAGGCTTTTTAAATCAAATTTTGATTCCAGTAGTACAAATATGGTCCAAATTTTAAATTCTGTGGAGAAGTTTTTTTTTTAATTTTTTTTTGTAAAATTGTGAATTTTTTTAGAAGTTTCTCCACATAATTTATGATAACTCAAAAAAGGTTAGTCCGATATTATTAATATAATCTTAGAAAAGTTTAAATTTATATAAAATTTATATATTGCGTTTTAATCGGCTCAGTAGTTTCGGAGTTATAATAACAAATTGCAGCAAATAAATTTTTTTTATGTGAAAATAGGAAATTTTTGTGTTGTAAAAAACTCATGAAAAATCGAAAACGGAAGAAATTGTTCAGGTTTATTGCTTTATCGCAAACAGTAAAAATCCATTGATTCCTTTAGAATTTATTCACAATAAAGTGAATTCGCTAATTTTCACAAAATTTTACTTTTTTGTTTGATATATGTACATAAAATTGAGTAGTTAATGTTCTTCTTTCGATTGATTGAATTTTGAAAACATTTTCCCCATGCTATGTTCAACTTTTCACATGTTTCAATCGGTTCAGTAGTTTCGGAGTTATAATAACAAATTGAAGCAAAAAATATATTTTTTACGTGAAAATAGCTAATTCTTTTTTGTTTTAAAAAAATCATGAAAAATCGAAAACGGCAGAAATTGTTTTATGGCAAAGCCGTAAGTAATAGGAACAAAATGAGATATCGAATATAAAAATTGATGGATTATTTTCGAATTTATTCACAATTTGACGACCACGGCCGGTGTCCCCGTGGTCGCAAAAATATTGAATAACTAAAGAACGAAAAAAATGAATGGGTGCCATTTTAATTTTAATTAGTTCATAAAAGTGTCGCTTATTAATGTGTTTAGATTAGAGATGCTAATCGGGACTGATTTTTGAAAATCCATGGGTTCGGGATTTGGTAAAGATTGAAAATAGATATATAGATTGAATAGATAATTTTCGTAATTGAAAACACATTTTTGTTATTACGAAAATTATCTATTCAATAATTTTTGTATGTAAAGTTCAACCAATAACGCAAATTGTATATTCAATTGTCAAAATTATCAAATTCAAAACTCAAAATTCAATAGAAAATATCAGACAATTTTGTTTTTGAGCACATGAATACTTGATTCAATTATGAAATAATTGAAACCAGTTCAATATGTGATAAATGTTTGAATTGAAATATAATTTTTTCTGTGTAGTTTTTTAATGGATAAAAGACGAAATGCGCAAGATAGGATTTGATTTTAGACCTATGATTTCATGAGGAAACTTTCATAGAATTTTCCGTAGATTGCGTTTCTGCTATATGATTTTTTACTATTTGATCGTCCATACAAATCGACCTAGCCTAATGTACATACTGGTAAAAAAACAGTACCTTATCTTTTATCTTTAAGCCTTTTAGCAATCGAAATATTTTCATTAAGTTCGAGATCCTCATCTGAGATAAAATCTATTTCATTTGACGAGGATTTAAATTGAGTTTTATTAGACAACTTACAAAGAAAGGTGAAGAATTGATTTTCCAGAGCCCTACTCAAGGAAAACCAAAAATACAGTTTTCCTTTATTAACTATATTGTAGCAGGAGTTGAGCTTAACAACTTTGCTGAACATCACTTTGTGATATTCGATCACGTAGGATGTCAAAATGCATGAAAAAGGCACACAAAAATGACAATTTCCCCTATTTATTTATGAAAAACCCCGGGATTTAAAATTAAAACATCCCGGGCTTCGGGATATAGGAAATCCCGAAAACCCCGGGAGTTTCGGGAACGGGATTCCCCGTTTGGCATCTCTAGTTTAGATTAAAACAAGTTCGGTTACAGCATTTATTTTTTATTGTCTTTGAAAATTGACAGTTTTATTTTGGTACCGTGTTCAAGAATTGTGCAAAAATGTTTTTAAGTGTAAAACTGTTTTGGTAAGTGCAGTTTTATTACAAAAAGTTATAAAGTCATTATTCATGTGGCGTGAATTGATATGAATTCAATAAACATGAGTATGTGGAACGAAAATTTGCACTTAACGACCAAAATTCCAGTAAATCCGTTAAAAAATCGTTTGTTTTAAATTCAAAATATGTTGTTTTGGCACTAACTGATTCATATTAAATAGTCAAAATGATTACATTTATCCAAATAGTCTTATGGTCGTGAAAGGGTTAACCTAAACTGTCAGCTGTAAAAATGTTTTTGTTTTTTACAATATACTGAGAAAATATTACCCGCATTTTGAGTTATCATTTATTTGTTCATTGTAGTTTCAAAAATCGGCATTAAAATTTATATGCTTTAATTTAATATAACCCATTAAACATCCTTAAAGAAATTTTATCTTCTTGATTTTAAAAACATTTATAAATTTAGCAATACCATATTATTCTCTAATTGTTTTCACTGTCAGCATACTTACTTACTGCTTGGTTCAATTCAAAATATGTATTTCTTTTATTAAAGTAGTAAATTATTGGTAACATTAACTGTGTCTACATCAAGCAAGAGCATCAGTAACATCAACATTTTTAAATATACCAGCCTCATTTCTCATGTATGGGTCATTTATTTATGTTAAATAGTTATGTATAAGAAGTTTCTGAAATGAAGAGCATCATATGGAATACAATGATTTACTTTAAAAACTATTTATTCCACTTATTTACTTAAACTATTGTTATTTATTAAGTCTACGTTAATTACTTTATTTATTTAACAAAATGCAGTAAGTAAAACAACAATCGATGTATTTTTCAATTGTTTAATTTGAGCAACGAAATTACTTTTAAATAAAATTTAAACAAAACTTAAAGCGTTCAATATAAAAATTCTCAAAAATACATACTTAAATTTATTCAAATATTTTATAAATTCATTAAACATTAAAATATTGGCATTTTATTCGGATTTTATAAATTTATACACTTTTTCTGGAAATCCTCACATTAAAGATTTTATAGTTACTTCCGTTATCTTTCTGGGCGAGGTGGTGCACTTTCGCTTAAAATCGTAAAGGTCCTGGGATACCTTTCCTGTGTTTTTTTAATTTTTTTTTTGCATGAGCCCAATACATTTCCACAGTTGGTTGGATTTGCCTGCCGTGGTACAAAATTTAAATTATATAGAAGAACGTTAACTACTCAAACAAAAAACTAAAATTTTGTGAAAATTAGCGAATTCACTTAATTGTAAATAAATTCGAAAAGAAGCCATAGATTTTTATGAGCTATATCTCATTTTGTTCCTACTACATGTGACTTTACGATTTTTCATGATTTTTTTAATAAAAAAAAATATGCTATTTTCACGTAAAAAATATATTTTTTACTTTAATTTGTTATTATAACTCCGAAACTACTGAGCCAATTGAAACACAATATATAAACGAATTAAATATTATTAAAATATAATTTTTATAGGTTTATTTTAATAATATCGGACTGAAGAAACGTCTAAAACAATTTATAATTATACCCTACACCACCATAATGGGGAGGGTATAATGCCTTTGTGCAGATATTTGTAACGTCCAAAATTATTATTCTAACACCTACTTTAAAGTATACCGATCGACATGGAATCACTTTCTGAGTCGCAATTTTGAAGATTTTTCGATCAAATTTGGTGCATATTATTTTTTTGGCCCAAGGACCAATCCTATTGAAACTGGCTGAAATCGGTTCATTATTTTACCTAGCCCCCATACAAATATCCTTCTGAAATTTTACTTTATCGGTCATAAATGTTTAATTTATATATGTATGTATCTCCACAAATTCCAAATAAGTTTTATATATACAAAATTCATGTCACCAAATTTTGTTACGATCAGCCCATAATTAGTCATAGCTCCCATATAGACCCGCTTCCGAAAATCACTTTAACGTGCATAAATCGCTTAAAAATTTTGGTATGCACACAAAATTCAACATAGTTAACTTTAATATAGCCATAAATCACACGACCTAATTTCATGGTGATCGGTCCATAATTGGTTATAGTTTCTGTAACCAACTTCCGAAAATCACTCACAAATATAAATTATTGAAATTTTAAAAGAAAAATGTTTTTTCTCTTTTCGGGCTTGACCGACCATATTTTCTTACTTGTTTTACTTAAAATTTTGTTTAAAAAAACCTCTACATAGAATTTGGACCATATTTGTACTACTTGGACTGGGTATTCGATCGATTAAACGTTAATCGATTAATTTTGGACGGTTAACTGTTCGAATAATTTAAAATTGTAATTTGTGTCGATTAATCGATTAACCGAAATTCCTTTTTTTTGCATATTTTTTTGTATTTATTTTTCCATTTCAATTCAAATATATGTACATAAATTTCAAAAAAAAATTATATATTTTTTCGAACATCCAAGAAAAATGTTTAATGAGAATAGCAACTGATATATTTAATTTACATTGTATTTGAAACTTTGTTTGCATTTGCATGTACAGAACTTAACGAAACTATCAAAAGTATTCAATATCTAAAACAATCCAAAAAGGTATAACGAAAGATTTGATATACTTAGAAAAAAAAAAAACTGAGATATTGGATATTCTTTATCATGCTTTTGATTTCTCCAACATCTACAATCAGCGAGAGAGTTTTATCCAAGTCAAGTTTTATTAAATCTAAAGAACAAAATCGTTTAAAAAGAAAAAAATTAAAGTATATTCTTTTTTTAAAAGATTATTTCAGAAGATCTCACTAAAATCCTAAAAAAACTGAAATGTGTATACAAAAAGGATCTCAAATTCCAAATTTACTATTATTTTGTGGTTGAATTGTTATGTTTTTTTTATGTTTTTGTACACACAATTCGTGGTTGTATTTTCAATTTAAAATAGACATTATTCAGTTAATCGAATAATTTTAAATTATCCGATTAATAACCGAATAAATCTAAACCGCGATTAATTATTTGCTCGGTTAACCGTGTTAACCAGAAACCCGACTAATTGAATACCCTAACTGGGACCACAATACAACAAAATTGTGTAGTGGTTTAAAAAGCCTCTAAAATTTTTTCGATTTTGTTGTCTTGTGTAATTATTGATGTTATTTTTGATAAAAATTCGTCAATAGGGAGAAATGGTTCGTAATAATGCATGTGTCACAAAAAACATTATATTGAATTAATTAGTAAATATTACACTTTTATGTCGAGTATAAACAAAATTTAAAATATTAGAAATTTCAGTCATATAAAAATTTAATTGGTCATTTTAATTTAGTCAGTTTAACATTGCTAAAAATTATTTTATAAAGTTTTAAATTTTACGTGGAATTTTACATATTTTTAAAAGTGCATCTGAAAATTTCTTTTACATGAATGTATGTTTCAAAAACAAAAATTATTTAATTATGTACTCTAAAGAGGACATTATTACTTTGAACATAATTTGGACATATTTTTTTTTTAAATTTAATAGAACAAAAAGTAATTAAAATAAATTTCCAAGGATCAGAGACGGTATATGTTTACCGAATATATAGTGTGTTCTTTGGTGGAATTCATTATTTATAAAATGCTTTTAATAATTTAAATTTAGTGAAATTTTTGTTTGCTTATTTATATAAACTCATCTCTAGTAATTACATATTTATTATATTAAAGTTTTTCTGATAAAATAATGTAAATTAAAGCATTATTTTGCCATTACGAAAATAACTTTTAGGTTGCATACACTTGTATATCGTGCTGAATTCTTAAGGCACCATAAAATCACTTAAATATAAACCATTAAGTTTAAATAATAAAAGTTTTAGTTTTCATTAAACACTCTCTTTCAGCTTTAGCACGAAATAAAATTAAAAAAAAACAAATTTTTGTTATAAAGTAAAGCAAAATACAAAGAAAGTAACTCAAGCAAAATGTCATAAAAGAATTTTCAAATAACTGGGTACAAAAGGATTTATACATGTATTAATATTTTGGCGTGTGATATGTGTACTTTTACTTGTACAAGCAAAAGCATTACAGGTATCAATACATAAACATTAAAGAACACATAAATATCAAAGTACATATATATTAGGGTATTCATTAGAGTAATGATCATTCGATTAATCTAATAATTTCTTACGATAAATTATTCGGATATTTTAAAAAAGACCATTATTTCTGAAATTCGACGATAAAGGGAGTCTTACGAACGCTGTAAAAAGTAACAATTCTAAAAACAAGTCTTTCAAAATGTTTAATTCAGGACTTGAACCAATGAAAATAAAAGGTACGGAATAACATATTTGTTATTTAGAAAAAAATGGCTAAATGATTTTAGAATTGATTTTCAAAACAGAAATTTTAGCGTATAAACATGAACATATGCGAAATAGTAGCAGAATCGCAATTAATAATCAAAATATTTACTCAGATTAAAGTGATGGCGAATATGATTTTGAAACAGTCGTTGAAAGTGATATTGAGGATGACATTTGTAATGATTACAATTACAAAATATTGCAAACTTACGTTTTGTTGCAAGAAAAACATGGAGTTCGTCTTATACATGATATTATACATCGTTGGCAACTTTGTCTAACATTGTAGTATACTTTTTGCATATTTATAAATGCTTCAATCATGCACTGTCTGATTAGCCACGTTCACTGACAATGATATCAAACTTTGGACAGATTTGTGTAATTCCCTAAGACCACTTAAGCAAAGATTCAGCAACGTTGATAAAACTTGAGGGTAAAATACAATTTGTTATAAATAAATTAGAAAAATTCGTTTTATTCAAACAAGAGAAAAATCGAATAACTTGAATACCCTAATTCATACATATACATTAGTGTGTCCCAAAAAAATTTTCAAGCATATTTCGAAAATTTATATTTTTGAGATTTTTTTCAGATTTTTCGGAAGATGTTTGTCGGCCTTTTTTTGTGTTTTTTTAAATAACCTTATCAAAACACACGATTTTCTTTACATTTTAAAAGGAGAATGTCCGAGCTTTATTTTTGTGTGAAAAAACTATTAGTTTTTGCAAAGAATTGGCTCATTAAGGTGCCCTACATTACAATTTTTTGTAATTTTTCAATAAATTTTGTAAATATCGCTTTATAAATTTTAAAATTGTTATGAAAATGAAAAAAACCAAGAATGCTGTTTGAAAGATCAATTAATTCTTAATAATATAGGTTTAACAATTTTCTTTTAGCAGTTTTCATTTGAAATATACTAAAATTTTTAAGAGATATGTGCTCGTTAAAATTATTTTTGGAAGTGTGCTTTGTATGGGAGCTATGACTAATTATGGACCGATCGTTATACAATTTGGTGACATGACTTTTGTATATATATAACATATTTCTGTTTAATTTTATTTGAATACGAACTTTTTTAAGAGGTTTATGTTAGTTAAAGTGATTTTTGGAAGTGGACCTTATATGGGAGCTATGTGGTTTAGTAGAAATAATGGACCGATTCCAACCAAATTCAATAGGCTTCATCCATATGACAATAGAAAAGCTTTTACATTGAAATTGCGACCTGTAGTTTGATTACACTATGCTGGTGTAGGGTATACAAATCATTTTGTGCACATAAAAGTTTTCCTACTCTTTATGTAACTCAGGAACCGTAAAAGCAAATTCATAAATTGTTGTCCCTAAATTATGAAGAATTAATTGGTCTTTCAAACTGTATTGTTAGCTTTTTTCATTTTCATAACAATTTTAAAATTTATAAAGCGATATTTACAAAATTTATTGAAAAATTACGAAAAAATGTAATGTAGGACACCTTAGTGAGCCAATTCATTGCTTGGACATTCTTCTTTTAAAATGTTTCCTAAAAAGTAAATAACATCGTGGGTTTTGACAGATTTATGAAGAAAACTCCAAAAAAGGCCGACAAACCCGATTTTTGGTAAAAACTCGACTTGAGCGACCTCTAAACCTCTTCCGAAAAATCTGAAAAAAATCTCAAAAATACTTTACCCTATAAGCTTTCAAAATATGTTTGAGCACCCATGAAAATAAAAAACTAAATTTTTTTGGGACACACTAAACATAAATTTATAACACACAAGAATTCAGGACACAAAAAACGAGCATGTTATTTACAAAAATTAATAAAAATAAAACTATACATGGAAGAACTAAAAAAAAGAGAACAACAATAACATAATACAGCATTATTATCAAGAAATATTAACAAAAGAAAACGATCCGGATCCAGATCTCCAACAACAACAACAACTAACAAAAGATGAAATAATGAAAGGATGTACAACTACCACTAAACAACACACACATACTCACGAACAGCCAAGCATGCACAAAGAAATGGACAATGAACTATAAAGTAAAAGCTAAAGCTAAACAAAATGAATAAGGGAAAATGTTAAGGGAACAACACACTATAAGAATGTTGATTATAATGATGATGACGAAGACTATAATAACAAGTAAGTTTATAGTGTAAGTAGGATTGAGCGAATGTATACAATACAAAATATCAGAAACTACTACTAATACTAATACACTACACCAACGACAATAACGAAAACAACAAGCATCAGAATAAAACAAAGCTGATGACAGTACATGCCAACTACACAAAAAATACCTGAGCTGAATAACAGGCAAACATACACAAACGCACACGTTCATACATATGTATTAAAGTACATTCAAACATATTTACAATAAAGCACGCTTGACTTAGTTGGTAAATGTTGCATGTAAAAGTCACACATTCATAAGTATGTATTGAAGTAAACACCCCCATACTAACAAAAGCATGCATACATACCTACATACACTCGTATGCATATATAGAGTAGGGTGGACCCGTTTGTCGGTCGATGTTCCCAACTAAAATTAAAGTTTAGTTTGTTAATATGAAAGGCCTTTGAAAGGTGCTTTCAATTCTCCAGCAAGTCCAAAAATTATGAAAATTTTGCAATCCACCAAAAATTATAACTTAATTATGACAGAAGAAGAATTATTTAAAATAATTAATTTAAATTAAGCAAGTAAGAAAGTATGTATACTCGGCCCTACTCCGAGTACATGGTTATAAACAGTTTTCTATTGATATGAAACTTATGTGTATTCAATATTATTTGAATACCAACATCTTTAATTTTCATCATATGCTCGATGAAGTGATTTTCGGAAGTGGACCTTATATGGAAGCTATGACTAATTATGGACCGATCGCCACAAAATTTTATGGGATGATTTGCGAATATATGAAACATATTTGTGTTGAATTTTATTTATTAACATATTTCAGAGATTCATGCACAATCATGAAATTTTTGAGAATGGTGCTTATATCGGAGCTATGGAACATTGTGGACCTATCGGTACTAAATTTGGTAGTACGAGTTTTACTTATATAAAACTTTTTCGTGCTGATTTTGGTTTGGATATGTTAATAATTAAGATATTTATGAGACCTTAACTATTTGAAAATAGGGCAGTTGTTTGGGGCTAGGTGAAATACCAAATTCAATAGGTTTAGTCGACGGACTTTCGGACATCGTTTAGTCGACTCAGAAAGCGATCCTGAGCAGATTGTAATACTTCAGAGTGGGTGTTGGGAAATATTACAAACCACATATAAATTCACTGAAATGTTTTTATTTTCGTTTTTCGAAATTAAATCTAGTGTTCGACCTTTACTTGAATTTGTCTCTTCTGATATAAGCTATATCTCCAAAACGAAACAAGTAAGAAAGTATGGTCGGTCAAGCCCGACCATATAATACCCTACACTGAGTACCTAAACAGCAAAAACATATTTTAACATTTAAGGGTGTTAAAGTGATATATAAGAGCTATGAACTATTTTGGATCGATCATCATAAAATTAAGAGACAAAACTCCTGTTCAATCATATTGAACTTATTTTTAGATTAAAATATAGGAATAGAAAGTCTATTGTAAGATTATATATGTATGTAATTTAAATATGCTATAAAACTTAATGTTTGTGTAAAGTTTTTGAAAGCAATAAAATTATCTATAAATTTAAAGTTTTATGTCTGACATCTGATTGAGCATATTAATGTTTTCGAATGCATGATCATGAAAATGCATTTAATATTTTGTGATTGTGTGGTTATATGGCTGCCCATAAAATACACAATTTATTGCCAGAATGTTTTCGCATTGTTTTATATTTGATAAGTATTTTTAGTTTAGTTTGTAAGAAATTAAATATTATCTAAGTAGGTAAAATTTGTAAATAAAGTTTTTAGTTCTCTAAAAACCCACCAACCTTTCGATTGTTTCTTTCCGTGTTTCTGTTTTAATTTAATTTTAGTGTAGGTGCTAGTCCCGCCCGAACAAAATGCATATGCCAAATTTGATCGACATATCTTCAAATTGCAGCACATAAAGTGATTCTGAGTCGATCGGTATACTTTAATATTTTTGGGCGTTCCTCCCCACTATGGTGGTGTAGAATATAAACAGATATCAAAATGAGCTTTCCATTGCACAGCTGGACAGTGGAAATAAGTTTGGCATTTCTAAACGGCAGGACCGATCGGGATAAAATTTGGGTTCAATTGGTATCAAAGTGGCGATTAGTTGAAATATAGAAATAAAGTTTTTATAACAAATTTTTGTATAAGGTAAAAGTATTTAAAATTCTGCATCACTAGCTGTAAAAATCAATCAAATAAGTTGTTAACTTTCTTTTCAGTGAGCGGTGGAATTTAGCAAATTATTGCTGGTTTTTAAAAAAGTGGAAAAACTGGACATTTTTACAATTCAAACGACTATTGGTAGCATCAAATCTATTAAAAGTTATTATTTTATAATGGAACCTTCAACATCAGATATTAAAGTATTTAGTAATTTTTTTTTATACAAATTATTATGTGTAAATAAATAAAGGATAATTTCCGCATTTAATGGGTCACAATTATTAAGTTAGTAAAAGTTGGAATTCGTTTTATGGATAGTATAAAAGTATAGGATATCAGCATATATTTAGACAAAAAAAGTCCAAACAATGCCCGGCCCTTTTTTTATTTTCGTTTTTGTGTAAAAACTCTGGTTGTCATTTATTGAACAAGACCAGTAAATGATAACATCGATAAAGATAGTGATGAAGAACATTATAATAATTATGATAAAGGTAATAATGATAATGAAGATTATGATAATTGGGATATTTGTAGTGAATTTTGAGAATGCAGAATAATACAAATATTTTAATACATTTTTTATTAAAAAGGTAAAACGAAACCAAAGATTTACCCAAAAAGTTTTAAACTTTTTTTTTAGATTAATTTTTAATTTACTGTAATTAGTAGGGTATTCAATCGATTAACCGTTAATTGGTTAACCGATTAATTTTTGACGGTTAACTGTTCGAATAATTTAAAATTACCGATTTTCGAATAACAAATTAACCGATTAATTTGTGTCGATTAACAGATTTACCGAAATTCCTTTGTTTTGCACTTTAACATACATATTTTTTGTATTTATTTTTCCGTTTCAATTAAAAAACAAATTTCAAATTCAAATTACATATTTTTTTGAACATTCCAGAAACATATTGAGTGAGTATAGAAACTGACATATTTAATTTACATGTATTTGAAACTTTGTTTGTATTTACATTTATAGACGAAATTTTTTTGGAAAAGTGTTTTTTATCTGAACTTAGCGAAACTATTAAAAGTATTCAATGGTTCAATGGTATAACTAAAAAAAGAACTGAGATATTGGATATTCTTTATCATGATTTCGATTTCTCCAACAATACATCAGCAAGGGAGTTTTTTCCAAGTCAAGTTTTATTAAATCTAAAGAAAAAAAAGTTTAAAAGGAAAATATTTAAATTATCTTGTTTTTTAAAAAGATTATTTCAGAAGATTACAATAAAAACCTAAAAAAAACTCACATGGGTATACAAAAAGGATCGCAAATACCATATTTGCTATTATTTTCTGGATGAATTGTTATGTTTTGTTTGTTTTTATGTATTTGTACACAAAATACGTTGTTGTATTTTTAATTTAAAATTAAAATAGAAATTATTCAGTTAATAATTTTAAATTAACCGATTATTAACCGAATAAATCTAAACCACGATTAATTATTTGCTCGAATAACCGATTAAAGTAGATACCCGATTAATTGAATACCCTAGTAATTAGTGAAAGCAAAAACTGGATACAAATTTATACTAAAAGGAATACATATTACTAACTTATTCTTATTCTATGTCGCTAAGCTCATCTCGTTAAGCAAATAGAGTTCCAAAAATTTAAATTATAAGATTATGTAAAGAAAAAGTTTGATAACAATTACCAAAGTTCGAATATTTATAATTTGAGACATGACAAATAGCTTTTTTTCGGATCAATGGCTAAACCATAAAAAATTACTTTCTTTTCTATTGATTCAGCTCATCAAATATTTTAATAAAATGTGTCTTAGAATGAACTCAACTAGTATTTTAGTTAGGAACATCCACAGTTTTTATTTTGGTGCACCTTAATGTACAAATATCCTGTATATTCGAATAAATGTGGACATTAAAACTAAATTTAAAAGATTTTAAATTATATTTTGGCATGAATTTAAAAATGTAAGTTTACTCATTTTGATAATGTACATTTATTATTTTTGGACGACAAATATTAATTAAGTGTTGATAAAGTATCAAAACTTAAGAAATTAATAATTTTAAGTGCAATGTTTTAGAATTTAATAAATAATGTCTGGTCAAAAAATAAAATATAAACATCATTGTAATATCTAACTTAAAATAATAATAATATATTGAGATACGTTTTTAGAATGTAGAACAAATTCATAAATATTTTATACACAACATTTACTTAACCTAATTAGGAGCTTATAACGTATAATTAATATTTTTGAGTGTGTTTTGAAGTTTTGTTATATAACACTCATACTCACTGTGGTTCCAAATTCAAATCAAACTGGACAACATCTATCTATATTAGAGTGACAGCCGATTTTTTTTTTAGATTTCAAAGAGTGCCGGTTGGAATATTGTGACACTAGGCCTATATGTTAAGTGCTGAAAATTTGAGCCAAATCGGGCAACGATTTCTGGACGCGCATCGAGGTCAAAGTTCAGATATATGCAAAATTATATTATTTATATGGAATAAATAGGTGAAACTCCTTAACTTTCTGCATTGTTTTCTATAAATATGTAGATTTATTTATATTAATGAATATTACATTAAAATTTTTTTTTTGAAATTAACCCTGTATCTCCTTTGGGTCAAAATGACCCAAAAACTGTATTATCGCCAAAATTAAAGAAAAATGCAAATTTTTCAGTTTTTGAAAAAATTTTGCTACTAAATAAATACTTTTGCAATTGAATGCAAAAGAATCGAAATATGTACGTAATTATCGTTGTAATGACATATAAATGACAAAATTTGATTAAAAAATGTTAAAGTTATTACAAATTCGCAAGACCATTAACGTGTTTCAGGCCACTTGAACATAAAATTTAGGAAAAAAATTAAGATATTTCGAGAAAAATTAAAATAAATGCTAATTTTTATTTAAAATATATCCGTATTTACTTGTGTACGAGTTTTTGTCTTCGTAGGATACCGTTAACCTATTCGCAGGTATGGTCAAAAAAAATATTTTTTTTAACGGCCGTTTCGAATCTCCATTTTCAAATTATTAAAAATTTTGTTAAAGAAATTTCAGAATTTTTTGATCATCACATTGGGATTTATTGAGATCAAAATAGGGAATGAAAATGTGAAAAAATTATGTCAATACCTCTTACAGTTTTTCCGTACCTGAGATTTAAATTTTGCGATTTTCAATTATTACAAAAAATATGTTCGATTATTCAGAAGCAGAGCTTCAAAGTAATTAACTACATACATATATGCTAGCTTAATTCACTAAAAAATTCATTTGAAGTTAAAAAAGTCACTCCCAACATATTATTCTTTTGCTTCGTTCTAAGTCTTTTATTTAAATAGAATTCATTCATCGTTGAACTAATTCATAATTGATTTAACTAATGACAAAATTCATTCAACTTTTTAAATTTATTTAAAATATGTTTTCTTCATTTAGTATTGTTTTTGGTTTGCTTTTAATTACACCATCCTACAAATTGAGACACTTTGATTGCAGTGGGTAAAAGTTTTAATTTTTTTATCGATACGAGCATTATGAAATGAAAAAAATGTTATAATTTTTTCTATAAAAGAACATATTTGGGGACTTTTTTGGGAAAAACTTTAAAAATACGGCCATTTTTACATGTTCCAACTTTGGATGCGTGTAACTTTTTATAGGGACGAGAAAACTATTCAGAATTTTATCACAATTATAGCTGATTTTTAAAGAAAAAATAAAAAAAAAAAATTTATAAACCTAAATATCTCTTGGACTAAACGAGATAACTTACAATTGTATACATTTTTTTGTAGATATTCTCAAGGACTATTCACATTTTAATCAGTTCACTCAGAATATAAATGGACTTTTGGCGATTTTTTTTAATAAAATGTGACACCATAAGTGCCGTGTAATTTTGTTAATTAAGCATAAAGAGCATAATATACAACTTTGGTATCTTTGGTGACCCTTCTGAAATTTTCAGGCGAAAATGTTCGTCTAATATTTTAATCCTTAAATGTAAATAAAAGTCCACAATATAACGCTGACAATAAGAATTCTCTCAGGCATTTACTTACAAAATTTATTTCATTTAGTATAATGTTCCCTTCGATAAAAACTTTGACGCACTGTAAAAAAAAACTCAGAACAGCTGGACTAATGTGCTGTTTTTCTATAGCGAATGAGCGTTTTGAGTAGACGTTTTACATGTATTTTGTTTTTGTTACAATAACAAAACACATGTTAAATTTCCACTCAAAATACTCGCTCGCTATAGAAAAACAGCACATAAAAGTTTATTCTAAAATTATCTACTCAATATGTTCTTTCAGAATTATAGGGTTGCTATTCTGTTCATAAAATGCTGTTGGACGGTATTATTTATAGAATTAATTCTATAAATAATGAATTCTCTAAGCAATGAATTAAATAAAATAAAATTTAAGATAAAATTTATTAGAATTTTTCAAATGGAATTAAGATTTAATTCTTTCAAAACTTTGTTCTGAAGCAAAAAAAAAAAAGTTTTTATAATTTTTTCCCGCTAGATTTGCGAACACAAATTTTTTAAATTTTTATAATCACTTAAATATTTTTAAAATAAACTCGGCTTCATAAAAGTTAAAGAAAAATACAAAAATTGCGTATAAGTAATTGTAAATAATAGTTTTGTTTAATAACACTCATACGTCTCGAAAAAACTTTTGTGATGGAAACAAAACTTATTTCAACATACATAAGTAGTTGTTGGCAGTTTTAACCGTTGGTCTTCATAATAATCTTAACGATAAAATATATGAATTAAAACAACATGAGATATGATATAAAATGCCTCCATACACAGACAAAAATTATGATACTTTGTTACCTCTATATATGGCTGTATTTAAAAAACTCAACTCAAAATAAACTTAATATTTACAATTTATCATGAAAGCTTCTTAAGAAATTTAATTTTCTTTTCGTGTTTGCAACACATATTTACTCACTCCACACACATGTGTGCCGTAGTACTCGTATATGAATACACAACTGTTTAAGTATTAAAGCAACGCAAAAGCTATTTTCGCACAAAAAATACAGAAAAGATGAAAAAAAAACTTACAGGAAATGTAAACAAACTTAAAAGAATATGAAAAATATACACAATTGCCAACACTAAACTAAAACAAATAGAGAAAGTCATACATTCGCACTCTTAAACGGAGTGTTTAAATTGGCTGTTTCGCATTATGAGTACGCTATGATATGACTAATAATTGTGGCAATGATTTTTGTCGGCAATAATTTGGGAACAAGTGATACAGTTTTTATGGAATAGTATGTAGAGAGGGTGCTTAATGCTATTTTGTGTTTAGTTTATAATATAATGCGCAGTTGAAAACTAATAGAATTAATAATTTATTTGTTTGAATATATTACTCACTTAATTACTTTTTGAATAGTTTTATGTTTGTGTTTTTATTAAAAATGCCTCTTGAAACACAATTTTGTTTAAATCAGAGTATATTTTTTTTCTCAAAACATATTTTTTTCCAATAAAGATTGTTGGAAGAAAAGTTGTAAATTTTGAAAAATTTTCACAATTTCGACTGACACCTCTGTCAATACTATTAAATAAAAAGAAAAAAACTCAATTCACGCAATAAATCAGTGTATTCTGCACAGTCCTGTGGATGCTAATTCTATATATTTTTGAAGCAGTTTTTGAGGGAACATAAGTTACTTATGTATTAATCGAAGTTTTTAATAGCTGTTGTTGCGTCTAACTTTGTTAAGCGGTTCCACATAAACTGGTCAAAAATTAAAAAAAAAACAAGTTAAAGTACTTAAATACCCTCCACCTAAATATGATAACAATTTTAGAAATTACATGGGTATAAACACTTTAATATTTATATTCTGTGTTTGTTATTGGGACTTAGCTCCGATTATGAGGATTTGTACAATGTAAATGTAAGCAGAAGATATTTTATTTGAAATGTATACAAATGTTATCTAATTCAACAATTTATAATTGATATAACTTCAGATTCCTACTATTTGATATCTTGGAATTAATATATCTTACTAATTGGTTAACATTACCCAATTGTCCCAACATTCTGCTTATTCACCACAAGCGAAGAAAAAGAATACAAATGGGGGATTTCATGTCAAGTGAATCAATTTTTAAAATCGATATAGGGGGTCAAAATTTGACATTTTGGCCAAATACGTTTTTTTTTATTACCTATTGTTCTTAGCAATATGTGTCCCAAATAGTTTAGATAGCTATTTCTTCAATCTTTCGAAAAAAAAAATATTTAAAAAAAAAACAAAAAAATTTTAATGTTTTTTTCCGAAATCAAAAACTTTTTGACTTTTTTTTCAAAATGGGCCCCTTTTGTTCTTAAAAGAAAGCTTAGATATTTTCCTTGAAGACCTATTTGGTCGCCAAGTGGGATGCGAGTATATCTATCAAAATAAATGTTTGTAACTCGAAACAAGCTATTTTTGACTTCTTTTGCAAAATCAAAAACTTTGTTGACATTTTTTTTAGGTCTTTTCCTTGAAGACCTTTTTAGTCGCTTAGTAGGATGCGAGTGGGATATCTATCAAAATATATATTTTGTAACGCAAAACATAAAATTTTTTGGATTTTATTTTGCAAAATTTTTTTTTTGCTCACAGGAAAGCTTAGCTTTGGCAAATTCGAAAAAAATATAAAAAATTAGATATGTATACTCTAGTTATATCACAAGTAGGTAATACATATTCGAGTTTAATGAATTTTCCGGATGTGAGTCTTATATAAAAGCTATATATAATTATGAAATCATAGTCAAATTAACTACTTGTTAAATTTTTCTACCGATATGAATGTTTATATGCGTTTTTCGGATGTGGGACTTATATGGGAGATATAACTTATTATGGGCCGATCGTCATTAAATACTTATCTTAACGTGATTTCTATGTTTTTGAAGCCTACTTTGCTTGAATTTAATCTCAATAACGTTATTTACAAGATATTATAGCGATTATCGGAAATGGACCTAAGTGGTTGCTATGGCCAAATATGGACCGATATTCACAAATCCAGTAGCATGATTTATGGACACAATATATTTATCTGTATACAATTTTAGTTCGATATCGATATACTATATAAAATATTTATGCTTTTCGGAAGTGGTCTCGATATGGGAGAAATGATCAATTACACTGTGCTACACTCAAAAATAACTTGGCAAATGGCCAAGTACAGGTTGTAGGTCTAGGTGAGTGTATTACAAAACCAGTTTTAAAAGATCCAATATACTCTCAAATTTCCGAGATATGGGCAAAAGTATATCTTTTTGGACCCGCAAATTTAAACATTTGAAACTCAGTCATTATTTAACCGTTTTTAAATTTTTAAACGATATTAAGTCTACCACAAATTAAATTAAGCATGTATCTTATAAACAAAATTATTTTAAAAATAAGATACTCATTTTTAATTTCTCGACATAATTTTTTTTCCCAATTTAAATTTGTCTGTTATTTTTTTCACTGAACATTAATTGCTATTCTGAATATTAATTTCTATTCAAGCAATATTAATTTGGATTTCTCAATTTTAATTTGTTTGTCCTCAATACTAGTTTGCTTTCCTAAATTTCAATTTCTTATTTCTCAATATTAATTTGAATTTCTTGATTTCAATTTGTATTTACTCAAAAGCAACGACACTTCTTAAATCCGAGGACATAGATAAACATAGAGCGAAAACTAAAAAAAAAACTCAATCAAAAATATTACTCAAAATAATCACACATACGAGTGTTGTTTTTGTTTTCACATAGTTTTTTCTACTAATACATTCTCACCACTTAGGTTTCTGACAACTGAGTTAGGTCCTTGGCAGGAGAGTTTCCGCTCTATGTCTATTCTCTATGTTTAAGGAGTTAACCCTTTTATATATCAACCGCTTGCATGGTAGGGTACATCAAAACAAAAAATCCTTATTTGATCACATAAATAAGTTTACATGCACACATGATATCTTATGAACATTGGAAAAAAACCTATCTGTTTGCACGCACTTTGTGATGATTTCTTTGCCAAGATATTTTTCTTAACGATTTTTTTTTTACTTGTATTACTTTATTCATTCATACAGTTCAGTTCGTTGTTCATCATTGTGCTATTGAAAAACTGCTGAATAAATGTATAACAACATGTGTTTGTTTAAATTCCTTAAGGGGTTGGTTGTTAAAATTGAAAAAAAAAATGCATAAAAGAAGCGAAACAGAAAACCGAATTGTATAAAACATTACTAAAATTAAAGTGCAGTGGCTGTATTCATTCATATTTTGCAAAATGTAATATATTTTCCGTTGTATTGTTTTTTGCGTGGAATTTTTTTACTTCTAAAGGTATTATATTAAGTATCATGAGATGGGAAATAGCATGCGATTTATGTGCATGGAATTTAAAAGGGAAGAATTTTGTTAAATAAATTAAAGTATTAGAAATATCTATGAATCAATGCATGTTATTTTTGCTAATTTAAAATGAAATATATGTACTTTTAAAAATAATAAAATTGTAATAAAACATAAACTGTATTGGGTGTATGACTTAAAAATGAGAATAGTTTTGAATGCTGTTTTTGTTTTTAATAACTTTTGGGTAACTTTTCTGAAGGGTACATATCTGGTTTTTATTCTCGCTTAGTTATTAAACATTATAGTTTAAACAACAAAGTTTTTTATTTTGCTTCAAAAATGTCGAATTTTATGCCAACAAATCGCCATCAGCGATTGTTTAGCTATGTTTAGCTATAATTTTTTAATTTGAAAAAAAGTGCAGCTGAAGCACATCGATTTCTTACCGAAGCTTATGATGAATGTGTTTCATCGGTTTCAACATGATAGAGATGGTTTATGCGGTTAACGTGGTGATTTTGAAATGAAATACAAAGATCGTCCAGGTCAGCAAATAAAGACCAAGAATTGGAGGCTTTACACCATGAAGCTACTCAATCAGTAATTTTAAAACGTGTAAATTAGGTACCTTACGAATTGAAGCTGTGAGACCTTGAAAGACGATTTTGTATGTCTGAAATGCTGCTTGAAGAAAATCATTTTTGCACCCAATCATTACTTGCGAATACAAATATCCATGGCGCTAAGGTAATGCTCTTTATTTTGGTGGGACCAAAAGGGTTCTATATATTATTTGCTGCTGAAATCAGGCCATACTGAGATGGGAAGCATTATCGAATGTAACTGATTCGTTTGAAGCGATCATTGTCCGAAATATAACCAGAATATGCTGCCAGGCATGAAATCGTAATATGCCTTCATAAGCAATTCTTCTGGAATACATATGTCAAAGATAACAATGGCCAACAATACTTTGAATAAATTTATATTGTAAAAATATTTCAAAATTAAAGGTAAAATTTTAAATTTTGAAATTGAACTCTCAATAGTATACTTTAAGTTTGTGCTTCTTTAAGTTAGTACCTTTTATTAAATTACTGGATATAATTTTTTTTAAAACTACTATCATCGTAAATTTGATACACTACAGAAATAATTTCATTCAAAGACAAACTACTTTATGTACTTTCTGGTTAATAAAACTGAAATATGAAATTTGGTTTTTTACGAATTTTTTTGGATTCTTTTTTCTCAAGTCCTTCAAACTTTTTGTAAATTTAACCTAATTATTTTAAAGCCAAACACAAGCAAATCTTTTCATTCACAGACAATAAGGACAACCCACACAAATCAACTTAATATCTACTCGTATAGGAGACACACCTATTTCATTTTAAAAATCTCCTTGAGTAAACACACCACAGTACACTCCAAACACATATACTCATACATATATACATATTAACCGAAAAATTCAAACTGGTCCTAGTAAATCATCATCACTGATAATCATCAATCACTGTACAATTTGACTGTGAAGCATCATCTTGGACAAAAGACGTAGAACTACAAACTCAAACAGACACTCTCACACGCAAAACTCTAGGAAACATACAAATCTTTGACAACAAAAGATTTTTTGAAAATGACACAAAGTTGATGCTTTCAAATTAATAATGACACTCAGCATGCAGTTTAGGTTAACAGAATGGCAGTCAGGCAGGTTGTATGTTGGATGGATGGTTGTATGTAAGTATGTTTGAAAGGAAGCAAGTATTTGGTCGATAGGCTGAGAAGCGGCAAACAAATAAACGAAATTGCCTTAGATTTAGATAAACAGTATTTGTGTGCGTGTGTTTACATGAACAACTCAGAAGTTTAAATAACTAGAAACGATTTTTAAATTAATACAGTACAAAGAAACTTAGAAATCTCATTTTATGGCAATTTAAAATTTAAATCTTTATACCTTTCTCCATATTATATATTTTATCCCATGCGGTACTGGATGATTTTCAAAAACAATTAAATTTTTATGAATATCCCAGATATATTTATAAAAATTTTATCTTCGAATAACTTCAATTTACACATGGATAGTCGGAGATTTACACATAGATAGCATGTATTACACCGTCCGACACTCAATATTAGACACGAATCGGATGATATCCTGTTTCCTTTTAAAAGGACTTCAAATTTTCAGAGAAGTACATTTTTAAAAAAATGTTTTAAAATACTTCTGATCATCCTACTATGTCAAATGATCAGGAAGAGTTCTAAAATATCTCGTATTATTTTTGTTTTATCCTGTCAGGATCAAAAGATGTCAAAAATGTCCTTTAAAATTTTTATCCTTGAATAACCTTTTAGATTTCCAATCATTTTTTTTTTAAAAAATAGTGAGTTAAATATCCTAATATTGAATACCACATGACAAAATATCATCCTTCTATCTTAACTACTTAAGTGTTAAAAAATATTTTAAATTTGAAATATTTGATTTTTTATATTTTATTTTAATATTTCATTCGAAAAAAATATAACAAAATCCGTTGTGAAAAGCAACGAAGAAGACTTTTTAATAAACAAGTAAAATGGTGTAGTCGGGCAAGCCCGACCTTATGATACCCTACACCGGGTATATGATTATAAAGAGTTTTCTTTTGATATGAAACTTATTTGTGTTGAATCTTATTTTCGGTAGTGGGTCTTATATGGGAGCTATGACTAATTATGGCTTACATAAAACTTAACTGCGCTGAATTTGGTTTGAATATGTTTATAATTAAGATATTTATGAGAGCTTAACTATTTTCAAATAGGCCAATTGTATGGGGGCTAGGATAAATAATGGGCTGATTCTAACCAAATTCAGTAGCCTTTGTCCTTGGGGAAATATAAAGGTTTGTGCCAAATTTAGTCGAATTATGTCTAAACCTGCTACATG
Source organism: Calliphora vicina (assembly GCF_958450345.1). Taxonomy (NCBI): domain Eukaryota; kingdom Metazoa; phylum Arthropoda; class Insecta; order Diptera; family Calliphoridae; genus Calliphora; species Calliphora vicina. The sequence continues at coordinate 142,506,944 of NC_088780.1, read as the reverse complement.
TACTTTGATTACAAATTTTACGGACAGACGGACGGACATCGCTTAGTCGACTCAAAAAGATCCTGATCCTGAGCAGATTGGTATACTTTAAGGTGGGTGTTGGGACAATATTTTTGTATGTTGCAAACAACAGCCCTAACCTATTATACCTCCCCCACTATGGTGGTATAGTTTATAAACATGCATTTTTCTTAATAAAACTTTTTTGTATACTAATCAATTTATTTTTTATATTTTATCACACAAAAATTGTAACAAATAAAACTTTTTAAAATTAATCACATTTATTTTGCTTTTATAATAACAAAATGAAAAATATTTTTTCATTCGTTTTTTGGATTTGAATTATTAAAGAATCTTTTTTATAAAATATAAAAATATATTGTTGGTCTTTTTATTTAAAAACTAAATACGTGCCAACAAATTGGTCGAAGAAAAATCTCCTAATATTAGTGACACAGAATGGATTAAATTATTTCGAGATCACATGTTAAGTATCAAGCCTTTATTAACTGGTTGTAATAGCAACAGCAAAACATTCGTTAATGATAAACTTAAAGATTGTGAACATGTATTCGTCAGATGTGACGCAGTAAAGAAACCACTTCAACCTCCGAATAATGGCCCATATAAAGTTATTTCAAGAACTGATAATTTGTTTAAACTTCTAATTAACGGAATGGAAAATGTTGTTACCATAGATAGATTAAAACCTTGTTTAAGTTTTACAGATTCCCCAGATGTATTTAAGAAGACAAAAAGAGTCAGATTCGCTGTAGGGGGAGTACTATGGTGCCTCTAAAACAAACACTTTACAAAAATATACTTGTCACACAAAAATTGTAACAAATAAAACTTTTTAAAATTAATCACATTTACTTTGCTTTTACAATAACAAAAGGAAAAATATTTTTTCATTCGTTTTTTGGATTTGAATTATTAAAGAATCTTTTTTATAAAATATAAAAATATATTGTTGGTCTTTTTATTTAAAAACTAATATTAAAGGATATTTTTGACATCTGTTGATCCTTACAGGATAAAATAAAGATAATTCAAAATATTTTACAACTCTTCTTGTTCAATTGACATACAATTTGTCATTGTTGGAATAGCAGGAGTATTTTTAAATATTTTTTGAAAAATGTACTTCATTTGAAACTTAGAAGTCCTTAAAAAAGGACACACAGTTTTTCTCCGTTAAATTTATAGTTTCAGACGTATATCATCCGGTTCGTGTCTAACGAATTTTATCTCTATTTGTCGGACGGTGTTATGAAATGAATTTGACTCTGATTGTTTATTGCTATTAACACCTTGTTTTTGAAACCGAATATATATTTTTCATTTTGTTTTTTAGTTTTTGTATTTACAGAATATATATTGTCTTACTATAAGAGAAAACTCTATCGCGAACATATGTCACGTATGATATTAAATTTAATTTTTATTATAAAATCATCCAAAGATTGTTTTTATTTAAATATGTAAAAGAAATATATTTTTTTTAGTGATTCGCAAATTTTTGCATATTTTTTATGTCACCTTAATTTCGCTCGATATTTTGGATAACAATATTTCGAAAGTACTTATTATTTTATTAAAATATAGTATCCTCTGAATGGAACATAAAGACCAACTTATTTATCAGATACTCTTGTTTTTGCAAAATCTATTCGCGCAAATGTCACGAACTATGTCATGGAATTGCCCATATATATTTTATAGGGTCGTAAATGAATATTATACAAATTACTTTTATGAAGAAAATCAAAATTTTAAAGAATTTCAGTAAAAGGATTTTTCAAATTTTGTTTCTTATACGCAGATAGAACGACTTACCATATTATGTTGCTTTCGGCCTATGGATATCATAACCTGAGAACAACACATTATGATATAATGATTCATCATAAATATGGTTGTCAAAAACATATACTTGTTAACTGTAACCATATATATGATTGATACAATAATGTAAATCGTAAATTAAATATATTATGGTCACCACTATAATATAAATAGTTACTGTGACTATAATATTGTTAAAAAATATTGAAATGGTTACAGTAAACATGCACAAAAGTTCTGGAAATTTATAGAAGTACATACAATTGTATTTTCGTGTGAGTGTTGTTGAAGCAAAGGAACAAAATTCCTAAAAATCATTGCCGTGGTTCTGGTGATGTAGTCACGAATAAACAAAGTTCAATTATATGGTACGAATTCCTCAATATAAATATAATAAAATCGGTTTTCCGAAGATTTTCAGCAAAAGATCCTTCAATTTTACTAGGAAAAATAAATTTCATATTCAAATGTTTTAAAAGTCATTAATGACGATGACCCTATCCAAATGGATATAACTTTTTAAAATAGAGGACATCTAAAACTATTCAGTAATTTTTTTGTTTGATTTTTTTCTAGTTTTTCTATTTACATTTTACTGTCATTCTTTGGTGCAAAATTGTCTGTAGAAATAATGTTATACACAACAATATCCATGGAAAAATCTAGAAATCCGACCAAACAATAAACAGGATTGCAATTAAAACACCATTGTAATTTCAAAGCACTCAGTTTTTATGAATTGCGTTGGTTTCAATTTTAATTTTGCGAAGTTTTAAGAAAACTAAAGATAATAAGATTACAACGACATGAACGGATATGCTTATATCAAATAATTCTGAGTAATGTATAGATTTCTATTGTTAAATAAAAAAAAAACTGTTTGTGAACTGTACTTCGGAAAATGAATCATATGCAATGTTCGTTCCCTGAATCAAATTGCCAAAATAATTTTCAATTGCTTTGTTATTATCCTTATAAGCTTTTCTCACGAAAATCAATTGAATGTTCATGCATATATGTATCTCATATGAATGTATTCCTGTGAACTGATTGCTTTAATTCTCTGTTTAGTGTTAACAAATCTGTTCCTAATGCTGGTAGACAGTCAGGCATTTGGCAATAGGCTAGTCCTCTATATATACTACAATATATTCAATCAGTTTTGGAAGCTATTCTGGCTTTGTTTTCATTTTGCTTATAGAGCCATCAATTTGATAATTTGTTCAGTTTTGTTTCTTGTAGGCGGTAGAGCTCATATGTGAGACATAGGCTTAAGTAAACTAAATGAACCTTAGGAATATTTATAAACCCTCACATTCCCTACTACATACATAAATTTCATGAATTCATCCATTACTATATGGATACACACACAGATACATATCATTGTAAAGAAATAATAGTGCTAGTGTTGGTAGTAAGAATTGTTGTATTCCGCACTCAATTGGATTAAGAGCAGAAGCTGTGAACTCTTCATATTCACTGACAGATAACATTCTATTGGTTGACATACATCACATCACACACAAATTGATGAAGGAAGCAAAACAAAGTTAAAATGAACAGCAATAGCAATAGCGACAACGACAGTAGGAGCAATTTACAGAAAAATAGGAAAAAGAAACGTAAAATCAAATTCGTCATCATTTATGTCCAAACACTTTTTGTTGTTTCTAACAATTTTGTCTGTTTGTATGTATGTACTATATTTGTATTGGTTTTGTTTGTATGTATGCTTTTCATTTTATTGTCATGATTAAGATGATGATCTACTAGGAGGAGTAACAACGTGAAATTTAGTTCACTATTTTATTTTCTTCCTCATCAAAAATACTAAGGCCGTTCATTCAATCGTTCTTGTTTCCTTATAATAATGATGACTGTGATGGTATTTGATAAAAAAAAAGAAATACAAGAAAATAGAAATGTTCAAAATGATGTGAAACGAAATGAAATGTAAAAGAATTGTCTGGGTGAGTGTTCAATAATCAATCAACTTTATATGGGTATCAATAATGGTCATTAGTTTGATTCTTTTGTATTTTTCCATAAGGGCTTTATTAGGTGTTATCATAACTTTAACAGGGCGGATATTGTATTGTTCTTTTCTCAATGTACTTTTATGCTTTTCGTGTAGTGTTTATTGATGGATGGGTGTATGTTTGTTGAACAATAATTGTTAATGATTAGAATTTAGTGTGAAAATATATTTGAGGCTTTATGTACTTATACTTTAGACCAGGCATTAAAGAATAGATTTGCTTTGGATGGGTTTTTTTTTGTTCTTTAGAAGCCAAAAGGAAATGCAGCAAAATTTAAGGCTAATTGGATAACGACCAATTGCAAAACCGCATTTTTGCAAATGAGCAAGCAACATTTTAAATTCATAAATGTATGCGTGTTTTGTTACTCGACATTCATGTTTCTTATCTTGTTCGAAAAATAATTACTACAGAAGATAACAGTTATTTCAAACGTTAATTCTTTGATATATGTCACACTTTAGTTTTTCACTTTATTATCTACATTTTGCAATCGATAACTTATTATTTTAAAACGGTGATTTCATTGGAAGCAAGTGCTAACCATAACCGCTTGTAAATAAGGCAGTACTTTAATAACTGTGGAACTAGTTACAAGTAATGAACTTTACCATTAAAAACAGAATGTGCTCATGCAAATGACTAGAAAATATGTACTTATATAAAAGATTATAATAAAGTCATTCTTTGATTAAATCTAAGTAATGCAGTTATATAGTAATCATTTAAAAGTAAGATTAAAAACTTATCAATGACTGAATAATCATTGATAAGTTTTTACTCTGTAACTCAAGTCATTTTGAGAATTATTCCCTCGCTAGTGCCGATAAACTAAAGTATATTGTTCCAGACTGATATTAACGGAATAGTGGGTATCTTCACGACATCTAGGTTAACCGAAGAATGCCGGGTATACCTAAATGAGACAGCGATACATTGCACAGTGGGGGATAATTAATAAAAATTCCCAAGTTTTGAATTTGGACTTATAACAGCTAGGGGGCGCCGAGCCACAATGCCCCAAAGTGGGGCACCTAGGGTATATCAAAAATTATGTCAAATTTTTATTTGCGATCCGATTTAAAAGATTTGTATATATAGATTACTAGACAAGACCTACAAAAAACGTTGCTTTAGCCATATATTATCTCTTACAGTTTACGAGTTATTCGCATTTGAAAATAAAAATTTTATGTTTTTTACCTACCTTGGTTTGCTTTTTTGCTGATAATGGATCCAATTCTTTTTTAAATTACCTTTGTTTGAATTAGCAACAAAATTGTTAATAATCGTAAAAAATACTGTTTAAAAACCTTTACTAAGTCAAAAGTTATGTGTATTCAAACTTCGTTTTTTCGCCATTTTTTTTTTCGAAAAAAGTACTTACAATAATTTTACATTATACAGAAAATAAGAAAAAGATAAATAATGTTTTTATATTTTTCTGAAAGATGACATCTCTTGAAATATTATAAAAGTAAAATAATATCAAAATTCGTATTAGTGCGCGGTCCAGAGCCTCCCGAAGTAGACCTATTTTTTATGTAAACTTCAACTTTAGACAAAATGTTCTCTAATCGCATAGCTGCTTTCAAAAAAAATAAGACCTGTTTTGTATGTCCCAATATGTTCCATCTAATGAATCCACCTGTGTTATTGCGAGGTCGACCTGGCCCTGACACGATGTCGGCAGGACGAATCTACTAATAAAATTCCGTCGTGAGCAAATTCCTATATACTAGAAAAATGGGCCCACTGTTTAACGATTACTCTAGAAGCTTTCGAAACGAAGAAGAGAAGGACACTGTGCCCCACCTATTCTGCCAATGCCAAACTTGAGGGAACGTATTCTTGGAACCCCCTTCCTCCCGTGTTTAGATGAGTTATCACGAATGAATCTGAGATGCATTCATTCCTTCATCAGATAATCTGAATGGTTCACCTTTTAAACCAATGGATGTAGTATAAATATGTTGCTGTTTACTTCTTGGACATCACCCACTGCTTGATGAGTGGCTGTCTTTGGAAACTAATCTAACCTAAAGTATAACGAAAAACAACGAAGAAAGATATCAAAAAATTATAATTTCTTAATTATCATGGTCTAATTTTTATAATTTTTAATAGACATCGACCATTGCAACAATATGTCCCATCATTTTTTTCAAATAGAAGTTGAAAATCTTTAGTACATATCAGCAATAAAAAAATAACAACTTTACGCAAATAGTAAGATTTAATAACGATTTCTTGATATCGAATTGGCCTCAAAATTAAGTTTTAGCTACTAAAGAACAAAATCTTATCCATCGAAACCAAATACCAATGTATATTGTTGAAGAGCAGTCATATTATGTTTCAAATTTATCACATTAAAATCTATTTTTTATATTTATGGCAAATCGACTTCATTTATTTATAATAATGTAAATAATGTATCGAATTATGACAGCTTTATTTTATTAGAAGTGATATTTTATACATCGATTAGATATACATTACACTTTTACTATATTAAATTATATTTATGATTTACGCTTTATAGAATCACTTGTATCAAAATGTGTATTTATATTATTCGAAAGAAATTTCTCCGTTTTATAAAACTAATCAATAAGTACAATGAGGACATATTCATGGTAAGTAGTTGAAAACTTATAATATTAAATTATTTACGTCCAACAAGTGAGTATTTTTATCAGCACTCAGAAAAATATTCCTGCACATTGTGTTGGTACTAGAATTATGTTATTGAACGAATGATAAAATGCTGTAAAATGCATATTTGATTTACATGTTCGAATTATGTAAGTCACATGATATACATATATACATCAACATGAAGTTTATATCCCACTTAGATGGTACACATAAAAAATTAGTTTCTCCTGTAATGTGTTCTGCGCTTCTCCGGTTAATCGACCACAAATACTTAAATTTTTTTTGAAAGAATGTAAATTTAAAAAAATGAGAAATAATCGGGAAAAAATTCTCTAATGGCAACGATGACCCACTGAATCAATTTAATTTGTATTCTTTCCTGTCTTCAAAATTACTTGACTAATTCAATTAGTGATTTTACTACGTATCGTATTATTTCAATAAATAAAGAAATCACATGTCGCCTTGAAATACTACAGATAATTGTGAAGTGAAAATTAAGACAAATTTAGCAAAATTTACTTGATTTTGAAAGCAATTTTTTTATCGTGTGAAAAATCAAAACATTTTTTAACAAACTGCTTCCACAAATGCTGAAATTTATGGAGAATAATGATTAAAAAACGCCTACTACCAATTTACTGCCAAAACGACAAATGGAACCAGTCCTTTCAGAGATTTTTTTCAGACTGGCTTGCAGTGCAGCTGATGCTGTCTCCTATTAATGCCATAATTGCGATTGGAATATCTAATGAAATAGTAATGCTATGGGAATATAATTTTCAGTGTTATTAAAATTTTCATGGTATATTAGCAAACTTCCAACTTAATGGAATCTCAATGACATGATATAAAGTGCAGAAAATATAAGCTAAAGGGGATAAAGAGACTTATTTAAATTGTAATTCACTAAACCCATTTAACCACAAAATCCTGAAGTAATATATTTGGCAGTTCATATATATTTCAAGTTCGGGGAATGGTTGATTGTTATCCGGAAAGTTTAAATTACATGCGAAAGTTTGCCTTTATTAGCCCGTTCAGTTTTTATTGATCATAACTTAAAGAGTCGCAATGGAAGAATAAATACACAATGCTACACCAAATATACAGTAGCCCAATAAAGTCTACATACAGCAATTCAAATTAAATTTCTTACGTTGAAAGCTGTATTTGTAAGTTTAAAGTAGTGAAATATATTTGTTAAAAAAATAAATTCACAGTCGGGTTTAGCAACATAGGCGTGACTCTAATAACGGTGAGCTTTTGGGCGTTATTTGAATTTTTTTGTAAACTAAAAAAACTGCTTTAAATTAAAGTAACATAATAATTTTTCCTGTATGTAGACTTTCTTGAGCTACTGTATGCAAGACTTCTCACATTGCCATTCTGATTTATTAAAGTCCATAGAGTTCGGAAATATCTATAATATTTCTCAATCATTTCTTTTATTAATTATTTTATTAATTTATAACTTAAAAATTTCTTAAGCGTGTTGTTTTAAATATATTTACCTTTCAAACAGATGAGACATTTTGAAAAAGATTCGGTCAAGCCCGACCATAAATACCCTATACTAACTAAAAGAGCAAACACATTTTTCTTTTAAAATTTCAATAATTTATATTTTTGAGTGATTTTCGGAAGTGGATCATATGGGGGCTATGACCAATTATGGACCGATCATCATGAAATTAGGTCGTGTGATTTATGTCTATATATGAAAGTTAAAGTTTGTTGAATTTTGTGAGTACACCAACATTTTTAAGCGATTTATGCACGTTAAAGTGATTTTCGGAAGCGGGTCTATATGGGAGCTATGACTAATTATGGACCGATCGTAACACAATTTGGTGACATGAATTTTGTATATATAAAACTTATTTGGAGCGCAATTTGTGGAGATACATGTATAAATTAAACATTTATGACCGATAAAGTCCAATTTCGGAAGGACATTTGTATGGGGGCTAGGTGAAATAATGGACCGATTTCAGCCATTTTCAATACTTCTTCTTGGGCCGAAAAAATAATATGTACCAAATTTGATCGAAATACCTTCAAAATTGCGACCTGTACTCTGCGCACAAAGTTTACATGGACAGCTAGCCAACGAGACGGACGGACATCGTTTAATCGACTCAGAAAGTGATTCAAAGTCGATCGGTATATTTTAAGGTGGGTGTTAGACTAATATTTTTGGGCGTTACAAACATCTGCACAAACGCATAATACCCTCCTCACTATGGTGGTGTAGGGTATAAAAATAGGAAACATTTAAAAATTTTGAATGCTATTAGAATAGAGAACTGAGAACCTAAAACCTAAGTCATGTAATTTGTTTTTCTATTTATAATTCATATGTGTGAAAATTAAGTACTTTTGTTTAAATTATTTCATTGGCATTTCTCTCCCCTTCCCTTCTATGTATTTATTCTATGGCTATCAGTTTCATAAAGTTAAAGAATTCTATACAACGTTTCTCATTTAATACAATATGAAACATTTTCTTTAATAAAGCCTTCCTTTCTAACGATTTTATCAAAACAAATTATATATTACATAACTTTTGAAACAATCGTAATCAACGTACACTTAATATTAAAACAATTTATTAAGTTGGTTCTTTTGATCAATATTTACATTCACATATTTCCATATTTAGTTTTAACAGTAAAACTAATTAAAATGTTATTAAAAACCACAGCTTGTCTTTAGTTACTTCCAAGAAGTATCATTGGTATTTGCAACCATAAAAATTCCATAGCTCATAGTTGTACAAGAAACAACCACAATTTAAATTCATCGATATGTGTGGGGAGGGGTATAAAAACTTGTGCAATATTTTCTGAACAAGGCCGAAAATTGCAACAAAACAGAAAAGGAAATACTAAAAGGCCACAATTATTGTATGCAAACATATACATAAACATATGTATATTTAAATAGAAAGCCTTCAACTGCAGAATACTTAGTTTCCTTAGTAAATTTCCTAATAAGCTAACTTTTCATAGTTTCAAAAATAAAAAATAAAAAACATATGATGGAATGTGTTAAAGTATGAATGACTGCAGTTCTAAATGGCATACGGACTTCCATAGTATATGTATAAGTTTACGTTCAGAGTGCATAGTGCAAGATGAGTTTTTCAACAATGTCATTTTTCCTATGATTTTCGATTGCTATTGCGGTTTGAAAACGATTTTTTCCAGTTCAGTTTTTAGTAATTCTTTTTTTATTTCATGTCAAATGTGCAAGGTATTTTGGAATGTACCAACGTGGTGACAGAAATGAGAATATCATGCCATTACCACAACCATTGTTGTAGGCACTACATACATACACTTTTTTTACAATGTCTGATGTGCAAAACTGAAATTTTTTGGGAAAAACCCTAAAATTCAATGTGAAAAGAACAGTATAGCAAAATCCAGCTGACAGTCAAATGTTGCACCAACAATCATAAGAGTTACACATATGTCATCGTACATACAAATTAGCGTGGTCCTTATTTTCCACTTTTGCGGTCTATCATTTAAACCTCAAATGATTAAAATTTAAGAAAACCCGAATAAGGTATTGAATTTCAAAAAAATTAAATGTCAAAAATATCGATATGGATACCCATTATAATTTGATAACAAAAATCATAAAATTTTATGCATATGTATTTCAAATACCTAATTTTACATTTTAAGGCCGGGTAACTTATCAATATTTTAAACATAGTTAAGCTTAATCAGTGTTTAGATATTTTTTTGTATGGAAAAAATATATTTAAACATTGATTATGCCTTACCCCCCGTTGGCACTAGCAAGTAATTACTTGTAAGTAATGAAGACGTATTATCATCGAAAAACGAAAAACAACAAAAATAATTGAGTGTCTACACTATGCGTTGCAAGTTCATTTTAAAAATGTCGCCAACAACGAATGTTCTTGCAAAAATTGCTATATTGAACGAATTAAATAAAATATTAAGGGAAAGCCAGTATTGCCGAGTTTTTAATATTATAAAATTTCTGAAAAAAATATTTTCGTTAAGTTGTTTTTTAAATTAATGAAATTTATTTTTTATTTTGTGTTGTATATTTGTGCTGTATTTTATTTTTTTAAATACATAGAAAATCTGCTTTTTTCTTTTACTAAGTTCTAGTGAATTGATATAAAACTCATTCTTGGTAACACTGTGTCTTCATTTGTCATTTTACTTGCGAAAAGTGAAAAAATTTACTTGCAAGCAAATTCTCTTGCAAGCTGAGCTGCAAGTAAGAAACATATAAATGTGTTAGTAAAAAACTGTGAGTGTATTGTGTTTTTCGAACTTGCACTTGCATGTGGCAACGGGGGGTTAACTATGTTTAAAATTTTGATAAGTAAACATCAATATGGTATAGGGGTTATATAAGGGGTAGAAAAATAGGATCTATTAAAATGTGGGTTTCAATTATGGAGCGATCTTCACCTAACCTAAAGACTTAGGTTAATATTGTATGTATCACTTAAAAATGCGGGATTTTTTTAAATTTTTGGCTTTTATTTTGAAGCATTTGTACAATATAAGTTTATTCAAATTATTGGTTATGGCAACATATGGATTCCAAGCCAAAAAACAGCTTATCTTTTGAGAGCAATCAAGCTAATAGCAGATACTATGTTTCAAAGTGAAGCGTATCCAAGAGAGAGTGTTCTGCATTGATTGAAATAAATAGTAGTCGGACGGGAAGAGGCAACATTTCCCAAACATTTCATTCTAAATACTTCTTAATAGGTATTGCAACATGTGGCCGAGCATTGTCATGATGAAATATTACGGTTTCATGTCTGGCCTCATATTCTGTGCCTTTTTCGGTCAATATTAACTTCAAACGAGACAGTTGCTTTCGAAACAGGTTCCCTGTGATGGTCGGGTCAAATTTCAGCAGCTCGTAATAGATAGGACTCTTTTGCTCCCAGCAAATACAGAGAATTACGTTAGCGCTATGGAGTTGGTTTCGCATACGATCTCTTACTATTCGGGTTATCGCGACGGATCCATTTTTCATAGCTAGTAGTGATTCGATGCAAAAATGATTTTCTTTTATATTAAACGCTATAACAGAAAATCATCTTTGCATCATTTCGGTAATGTAAAATCATCTTTCAAGTCGTTTCTGATTCAATTCGTATGGTACCCAATTACCCTGCTTTTGGAAATCATGCAGCTCGCAAACGTTTTGAAATTGCTCCCAATGATTTCGCAAGCTCAAAATCACAACTTCTGAACCGAACAAACCATCTCTCGCACATTGAAACCGATGGAAGACGTTCACCATAAGCTTTGGTGAGCAAGCGGTGTGATTAGATGGTCTTAGAATTTTATGTGTCCCCAGAATATATGAAAAATATTTTGATGTGTTATATGGTGATGGTGAATATAAAAATACATGTCATAGCCTATTTATAATACTTATCTAATTTCAGATTGTTTCCATAGACAGTTTATTTAAGAATTTAAGTCTCTATGACTTTGTTAACCATTCTATATCTCGACTACAGTTTCCGCAAAATTTTCAATCCCGGTAAATTGTCCTTAGTTTTATGTGATGTGTTTGAACTTGACTTTCTATAAAAGATGCTTAAAGCTCCAAAACAAATGCCAAACAAATTATTTTAGTTTTTTCTTTTTCGCAACGAGTAAAACGAAAACCACAGTTTTGTACAAGTTTTTATTAACATCTTTACTTAACTTTATATTTAATAAGCAAAACATAAAAAAATAAAATATTTTTTTTGCTAATTAACAGAAGATAGATCAAAATCTAATGAAAATTTACAAGTAGTGGCAGGCTTGTATATAACCAAAATTAGAAATCGATTCAATTTATCTCTTTATATTAAATTTTTATTGATTTTTTTTATATGTATGTATCCAATTTCAATTTAAAACCAAATACATTTTTTAGATTTTTAACGAAGTCCATATGCTTAAAATTTAATAATTTGTTCTAGGCGAGAAATCCCGGGATCTCGACGAATTTCAAAATTAATCCCGATGTCCCGGGAAATGAAAAAGTGCGGGAAAAGAATAACTCCAATCACGACGCAAATCTGTCAATTTAATTTTAATTAAAATACAAAAAAATTAATTTAATAATTTAAAATTTACATCAAAAAATTTGTGTAAATGTAAAATTTGGGGTTTCAGATTAACATGCAAGTATTCGATTTTTGTTAGTGTCAAGTTAAAATATTTTTATTGAAAGTTTTTTTAAAAATTTATTTGTAAATTTTTTTTTGGAAATTATTGCTAGTTTGGCAACAAAACACGAAATTTCAAATAAAATGATCAACCTCTAAACGTTGTACGATTGTGCTCATCTTTTCAGCGTTTGATTTTTAGATGCAGAACACTTTCAGACCCTGGAAGCATCGAATATAGCAAAAGTTCAGAAGAAGGGCCACCCTAATACACATGCACACATACATACAACAATCAATTTAACATTATAATTTTCCTTTATATTCTTTACGTTGCCAACACATACACCTATAATCCATACACCCATCCATACATACATACATATGCAAACACATTTATGCCGGTTCGTTTCCTAACACATCCAAGTTAATTATAATTACCGCTCAGCATACATATGTATATAGAGTACGAATTCATGAAAACCAATTAGAAATTTCTGTGGTTTCATCAACGTACAAAAGAAAGAATATATACCTATATACATATATGTGTCTTTATGTATGTATGAACGATTTCACAGTGACTAGCAAATGCTTTATCGGATGTACTAACATTTAAGTAATGTTTTCAGAAAAGCTATACTTTACCCTTTCAAATATGGTTTACTTACATATATATTGATTAAGAACAAGTTTGTACCATTTGAAGTTTGTAAAAAAAACTTGAGACAACAATAATCAGATTCACATATCCTGTTCAGCGGATTTGAGAGAACAGTGGATTTTTTTCTAAAATCTTAATAGAATTGGCTTAAATCAAAACAAGATAATTTAAAAGTCCTGCAACAATTATGCACATCACTGTAGGAAATGTATACATACGACTGAAATACATTTAAGTCTGTACCAAAGTCTGTACGTATAAAAGTACGTACTATAAGTAATACAGACAAACAACATAGATAAACTAACTACATAAGTACCCGGTAAAAGCAATTAACCTAATTTTTGCTTTTTTTTTTGCTTCAAAAACATTTTTTTTATATATTTTTGCACTATATTATACGTTACAGTACTTACACACACATATGTAGGTACTTATATTTCATCTTTTTTATTATTGCCACTACCACCTACATAACTACTACCTAGAATTTCATATTCTTTATTCAATAACAACAAAAAAAAACTACAGAGAAAAAAGAAGTGGCCATAAAAGTGGCAGTTATATGGAAGGACATTAAATGAAAATTTGATATGCTCGTAAAAGAAGTTTGGTGAAAATATTTTCATTACTTGAAAATATTTGGAATAGTCTTCTTTAAGTTTGGCAGCAATTAAATGGTATGTGAGTTTAAAAATTTTAAACGAAGCTGACAAATATAACAACTACATATAAAATATAAAACTACATTTTGCAAACTTTCATATATGTATACTTGAAAACTATAGTATATACAAGACTTCTATAAAATACATTTTCGTTTTCCTTTGAACTCAAAAATTGTCATTGAACAAGGGATATCTCAAGAGAGATAATGATAATAAATTGTCTACAGTAGACTATGGTAGTCTGCAGTAGACTATGGTAGTCTACAGTAGACTCTGGTAGTCTACAGTAGACTATGGTAGTCTACAGAAGACTATGGTAGTCTAGAGTAGACTTTGGTAGTCTACAGTAGACTATGGTAGTCTACAGTAGACTATGGTAGTCTACAGTAGACTATGGTAGTCTACAGTAGACTATGGTAGTCTACAGTAGACTATGGTAGTCTACAGTAGACTATGGTAGTCTACAGTAGACTATGGTAGTCTACAGTAGACTATGGTAGTCTACAGTAGACTATGGTAGTCTACAGTATACTTGGTAGTCTACAGTATACTTGGTAGTCTACAGTAGACTTTTTCTTGTCCTTTTTTGAAAAAATATTTTGTTTACTTTTTTTAGAATACTCGTAATATTTTACTAATAATATAAAGTAAAGTTGTAGCTACGGTAAAGGGTCAATATATCAATGCTATCTGAACGTATCTATGCACTCTAAATTGTTCATAAAGATCATTGCGCCAACAACAGTTTAGAATTTTTGCACTGTTGCACTGTGTAATCAAATGTGTCACCAACACTCTACTTTTGTAGTCCACTCTACATTAAGCTAGGCTATACTCTTCTTAAAACTTTACTACTGTAGTCTTCTCCAGTCCATTCTCAACTACTTATGTTTTGTTTCGACTACAGGTACACTTTTAAGAACACACAGAAAAAAGATTGATGGGAAATCAGTTGTAATTATAAATAAGTAATAAGCATGACAGAAATTCGATTGTAATTATTAAAATTCTATATACTTAAACGATTTCTAATGGTTAGAATAATAAAACTTCAATAACAATCGAACTGAGGTTCCAACAACCGTAAAAGTTATTAATTGATTGAACGGTAGTAGTGCTTTGGACAATTGGACATTTGATGGCGTCACTTGTAAGAATATGTAAGTAACATCCATTCAAAAATATTTGCACTAAAGATATTCTTAAATATGTGTATTTATATTTAGGTGTCTCAGTAGCAATTCTGGTTCTCATCCACTATTAAAATGAACATATTTGAAATAACTGTTCGACAAATACAAGAATAATTGATAAGCTTAACATATATATGATGTGCTGCCTAATATGATTAAACATATATCTCCAGTTTTTCGAGTCAAGCCAACATTTTTTCTTCCACCACCTAAGTGTACATGCAGGACTAATTTCAGATTCAAGACATATGTATTTGATCTTTCTATTTTGTTATGTATCATTTTCCTTGCTAAATAAAATGAAAAAAACATATGTATCTTGTTGAATAGAATATTATTAAAAAAAACAAAAATTGTAGTTAATTACTCCAACATCCAATATTGGTGCCCTTCACCGAATTAATTTTTTAAAACAGTTAATTCAGCAAAAGAATATTGTATATACTAATATATTCAGTAATTCCAACCGAATAGAACGATAGTACATGCAACCTACAAAATTCGATTGGCGCCAAATTCGGTTGTGAACACGAATCTGTTTTCTGTATGAACAATTATTTTATTCCTATGATATAAGTATGCATTCTATTATTTCACACATAACTGTAAATATTCGTGTTGTGTGTTTGTAGACATAAAGTGAAAGTATAATGGGGTTTGTAAAAGTGTAAAAAATAAAGTGTTTGCGGTAGGATTTGCTTCTTTCTTTGAATTTATTTTTTTCTACAGGGTAGAAGTGGTAAAGCCTCGTATGGAATTTTCTTTCATTTTTGGATTTTTGTTTTTCTGCAATTGTAATTATATAAAATGTACTCGGTTTTATTCATACAATATATTGGCGCGTACATAATAAAATTCCAATTTTGCAACAAAAAAGAAACCTCTTATATTTGAAGGTTAAAGTAATTTTCAAAGGTAACACTAATTTGTAACACGCATTCTACCATAAGTTGGAACAGAAAGCAAACAGTGCACTAGTATATATTGTGCTTGCAGATGGTATTGAACAAAGTGTTTCAATTATCTGGAAGGAGACATAGTGTGTTAGTATGCTTATTAAGCCTTTAGCCTGATAATAGTCATGAAAGAAGAAAATTTAGCTTAAAAATTCACTGCCAATTAAAATATATGAAATATTTCAAAGTAAAGGCGTGCTCATAAGATGAAAATGAACTTTTAGTTATTGTAAAATTTCTCACATCAATGAGAAATAAAAATTAAAATTTTTTTGTTAAAATCTTTCTCATCTATTATGTTTATGATTTAAAATTTGGAATAATTTGTAAATGCTTAAAAACTTGCACGGTTATGAGTTAAATAGTATCCGTGTTGTTGGCTATTGTTATAAAGCTGCTTAAATATTATGCATTTTTTGTGGTTGATGTATGCATAATCCGCATATTACGATTTGTTTTATTGCATTTGTTCTTTTCCTTACATACATATATGGGTAAAAACACCTTTCTATTAAAATCCGTGAAACATAACTTAAATTAAATCTTAAGTGTTTGCAATCAAATTGCAGAATTTCAGATTCCACGTTCTACATCTTTATTAATTATAGTTTCCTCAATTTGGAAATGTTTTAATTTTAAAAATTTTTTTACCTCAAATTTTAAGGTTTGGACTTATAAACGTATAAACGAACTGCTTAGCATTTATGGAGGAGTAATATTGTAATATACGTTCTTATCAATCCCATCCGGTAGAACGTTGAAAGGTGCTTAATTTTGAAGCCATGATTTTAATTTTTTGACCAGTGTACTTAACGACGTTAGATGCAAAGTGATATAATTAAGCTTCGTTTAATACACACAGAGAAAACAGATTCGTAGTAGCAACCGAATTTGTTGCCAATCGAATGATTCTGCCTTGGTGGCCGAATTTTTCATTTGTGGCTACATAATGTTAGAAGGAGTAACAAAAGTTTGGAAGTTTCAACCGAAATTCTTCTTATGAACTGATATTCTGTTGCTAGAACCGAAAAATTCTATGTGTGTGATCGAATCATTCCATTGGCAACAAATTCTTTTGCCACCACGAATCTGTTTTCTCTGTGCATATATAGCAGATGTACCCGAATAAACAAGAGAGTAGGTTATGAAAAATTTAGCGTGAAATAAAAACTGAAACAATTAACGTCAATTTTTTTCTTTTTGACACCTTTTTCGTGCTCTTTAATTCTCTTTTAACAAGAGCCCAATATCTCTCCACTCGCCTTAGCTCCTGACAGTTTGGAGGATTTTCCTCTCTTGGTACAAATGCATTATTATTGTTCTTGTACCACTCAAGACTATGGTAAATAGTGACAGGATGCAATATCAAACCAAAAATAAGTGAACACATTAAGAAATCTTATGAATGCAAGCATCCTCTCTTGTAAACATTCCTTGATATAAATTTCGGTATTTATAGAGCCCTTTGTTACAAATGTTTGGCTTCTTTTGCATATTGCTTGCCATGCCAAGAACTTTTTTGGAAAATTTTCTGCTTTTGGGTCCTAAGCTTTTCCACAACATTCCCTCCAGCATCAGCAACATAAAAATATTGAACTGGAAGCTGCGAAAAATTTACGTTTCGTTATCCATTATGCAGCAGGTATATTTTTTGGATAAAATTGAATTCAATTTTCGTGCTCAGTCTTTGGCCTCTAAATTTTAAGCAGAGTTCCTGTCGTGAACTTTTTGAGCCTGTATTGGCTTTAACTTTTCATACCAATTAGTCGAGTATTAAACTAATACTACGGATGTGTTGGAAGCTCATTTGATGCTTTCTATTTATTGGCTTTAGAAACATCATGTGGATCATTTCTTCTACATGAACCAGGTTTTCTATCAACGGACAAGCTCTCCCGATACTGTTTAATAACATCGGAATCAGTTTGACGGCAGACCTTTCTAGCCAACTTTTTGTAGGACCAAATTGGGTTTTGTTGAAAATATTTAACAATCTTAGTACCCCCTTTTTTTTCGTCAATCATTTTAATCAGATTAACAACAAATGAACATAATTGACATTAAACATAATAACTGATATGCTTAACAAAGGTAACTTGATCAAAAAAAAAGAAATCAAATAATACTTGGGTTAACAGTTTTAATGAAAAACGTGTGTTAAGGTTTTTTCGATCTCAGTCCTTAGAAAAAAAGGAGAAAAATTGACTCAAAATTAAGGTTTTTTCGATCTCAATCCTTAGAAAAAAAAGGAGAAAAATTGACTCAAAATTTTGTGTTTATGCCCATATGTAGGTATATATTTTTATCAAATCCGATTTTAATTTCTAATTACAACATTAACAATGTTAAAATTTAAAGCTTAAAAACTTACCATATTTCAACACTTTGTTATTTTGTTTTTACACACTTACCAAAATAAACCATCAGAATATTTGCTTATGTATTTACAATATATATGTATATTTCCACTAATACATAAATACATACTCACATACATATGTATATAATTCCTAATTGATAAATTTTATACAGTTTATCTTATTTTACTTAATTTCGAAATAACAATGAGTGTAAAACAATGAAAAAACAAACAACAAAATCCATACCTAAAATGTAGTTAAACATCATTAGCGTAATTAAATCATTAAGCAGTAGCAAAAACAACAGCAGTAGAAGCAGCAGTAGGCGAACGAAA
Organism: Calliphora vicina; assembly: GCF_958450345.1. Taxonomy (NCBI): domain Eukaryota; kingdom Metazoa; phylum Arthropoda; class Insecta; order Diptera; family Calliphoridae; genus Calliphora; species Calliphora vicina. Next base: position 142,488,033 of record NC_088780.1, on the reverse strand, counting down.
AAAAAACTAACACGATTACGAGCAAATAGAACAAATTAACGTATGCAAATCCCCGTTAAAAACTCAATTGAAAATGGCTAAAAAAAAACAAAAACAAAGCATACACACTTTCACAAATATGCCCATATATAAGTAGTCACTAGGGTATCCAAATTATTCGATTTTTCGTTTGTTCGAATAAAAGGACTAATTGAATTAAGATATTTTAATTTGTTCGAATAATCGATTCATTCGATTAATTCAAATTTTTAAATAACGTTAGAAATTAAGTTTATCTCTTCGACAAATCGTATCGTATAAAGCCACCTATATTAGAATAATTAATATAAATTTTAAGACCATGTTCTTCGTCTAAATTTTCCTCAATATCACGTTCGTCAGCACTGTTAACTTAGGCTGGGTTTACACCATGATTTTTACAACGTCATTTTTTCTTAATTCCCTTTTGAAGTTGCTTCCAAAATCATGTTGTGTTTATACGATGAATTTTGGTTACATGTCTTTTTTTCAGCCAGAGTTGATTAAACTTAAACTTCACTATCAGGAAAAGAATAAAACGGACTAAGAAAAAATGAAATTAGTATAAAGAGAAATCTGAAAAAAGACACAAAAAACACAAATCGAGTATATTTGTTTACCCCCATGCTTCTCTACACCCCTCGCCAACAAACAAATAAGCGGTATTCACTGTTAAGTGCGAATGGTCTAGCATCATTGCAAATGCAAAATTTTACCGTAACCCAATAACAAAATACACACAAAAACATTTACAATTTTGCATTTGCAATGATGCAATACCATTCACACTTAATACTGAACTCCGCTATAGAGACGTTGGAAAAGCAACGTTGCAATCAAGCAAACATCATGTAAATGCAGTGTTACACTTATGTCACTTAGGATATTCACAGTAACAATATTTATACCCTACACCACCATAGAAGGGTATAATGCATTTGTGCAGATGTTTGTAACGCCCAAAAATATTAGGCTAACACCCACCTATAAACTATACCGATCGGCTTAGAATCACTTTCTGAAATCGGTCCATTTTTTCACCTAGCCCCCATACAAATGTCCTTCCGAAATTGTACTTTATCGGTCATATATGTTTAATTTATATATGTATCTCCACAAATTCCGCTCCAAAGAAGTTTTATATATACAAAATTCATGTCACCAAACTTTGTTACGATCGGTCCATAATTAGTCATAGCTCCCATATAGAACCGCTTCCGAAAATCACTTTAACGTGCATAAATCGCTTAAAAATATTGGTATAAATTCAACACAGTTAACTTTAATATAGACATAAATTACACGACCTAATTTCATGGTGATCGGTCCATAATTGGTAATAGCTCCCATATAAGGCCCACTTCGGAAAATCGCTCAAAAATATAAATTATTGAAATTTTTAAAGAAACATTTTTTGTTCTTTTACTTTGTGTAGGGTATTATATGGTCGGGCTTGACCGACCAAACTTTCTTACTTGTTTTTATTAATATTTTTCAAATTCAAAGTATTATTAAATCTATTAGAATTGTCAAGAAATCATTTTGAAATATATATTTCCTGTTTACACGATTCAAAGTGGCAACCGAATATGTAGCCAATCGAATAATTCGGTTGCACACAAAGAATTTTTCGGTTCTAGCAACAGAAAATCACTTATTAGGGAAGAATTTCGGTTGTAGCAACCAAGCTTTGGTTATCCCTTATAAAATGTTGTAGTTACAACTGTAAAATTCGGTCACCAAGGCAGAATCATTCGATTGCCAACAAATTCGGTTGCTACTACGAATCTGTTTTCTCTGTGTATGGATAGATTATTTTGTTTAAAAATGTTTAAGTAAAATTATAATTTTTTTTAGATATGTGGAGAAATATCTAAAAAAATTTATAATTTTACTTAATAATTAATGATAAATCAAAAGGGTTAGTCCGATATTATTAAAATAAACTTCGAAAAGTTACATAACCTTTAATCCATTTATATATTGCGTTTCAATCGGCTCAGTAGTTTTGGAGTTAAAATTGCAAATTGAAGCAAAAAATAAATTTTTTATGTGAAAATAACAAATTTTTTTGTTTTAAAAACCTCATTGAAAATCGAAAACGGCAGATTTTATTCTGGAGATTTATTGCTTTACCGGGGTATTAATGTAACCGAAATTAGCTTGTTTAATTCTTGGCCTCAAGAGATGAGCAGTTTTTTTGGAGCGGATTCCATATGTTGGCAGAAAGATGGGAAAAGGTCATAGCTAACAATACTTTGAATAAATTTATATTGTACAAATTTTCAATACGTTGACCCATATTTTTATTCGTTTTTTTTTTCAATTATTTGACATAAAATTACTTTTAGTCAAATAATAACTCGTAACAAATTGTTCGATTATTCGAATGGATACCCTATTAGTCACTCTAGCACTGACACATACTAACATTTATTCATGATTTTAAACAAAACCCACAGTGGAAGTAAATTGTTTGTATGTATCAATTACAAAAACTAGAGTAAATGCAAAAAAAAGGCTGGGGAAAAAAGATATCGTTAGTATTACCATTTTAACCAAAATATATATATCAACACATACTTACGCATCAAAGCACTTCCGTCGAAAACAACATACCAATACACAATACACACATGCACTCACTCACTAATTTCGACACACTCACATGCAAAACAAAATACGAAAAACCCATTCAACAAACTTGTCGTGAAAAATAGGAACATGTAATACAACAACAAGTCTATACACACTCATACATACTTACAGATACTCTTACAAACATATGTATATATGTTTGTATATTTAGGCAAGTCAGAAACACTCTTTACCAAAACGCCCATACCTATTTTGTAAACACATCAACTTCCCCTTGCTTCTAAATAAAAAACCCCCAAACATACATACTTAACACAATATAAAATTGTAAAATACACTTTTGAAAATTTACGAAAATATAGTTGAAAAAAAAAATAAATAAAACGAAAAACAGGCAATAAACTGAACAATTCACAAGAACGCAGCAACAACAACAAAAAAAAAACACTGGGACAATAGGGCCGGAAATAGGGTTGACATCATCAATTTCATTAAAGAATTGCAATTGGTATCGTCAATAACAAATTTCCGTGCGAAAATTTCCCGGCTTTTCTCACAAACTTCAAACGGAAATCATTTCATTCAATACCTCTTATAGCGTCATACATTATGTGCAGGTTTATGTACTAGCAACGACTGTGTACGTTTTTATTCAGTTATTCAAAGGAATTTATTAAATTTGTTTGTGTATGATGATGTTGTTACGTTGTTATTATTTTTTAATAGTAATCATTGATAATGGGGATTTTGTGAATAACACCCAGAATTGTTGCTTTTATTGAGAAAACATGTTCTTAATAAAATTATGATGATCGGATATTGTTAACACGTGTCGCTAAAGTTTGAACATGTTTTCACAAGGGAAACAATTATCAGTTTTAGTCCAGTCGTATTCATGTGTGTAAAAAATATGTTAATAATTACTTGATAATAAACCATTACAAAGTATATATTACAGTGTCCCTTAGAATTAAATTTTTTGAAATGTTGAAACGGTACCCGCTGAAAACTTTCGTAATGACCTAAAATTCCACCAAAATTTTTATATAATACCACATTTTTTTAAATTTTTGTTAAAATGTTTGCCATTAAATAATCATTTTTGCAATTTAATTTAATAGAATGGAAATGTGTACGTAATTGTCGTTCTAATAATATATAAAAGACAAAAATTGGTTAAAAAATGTTAAAGTTATTAAAAAATCGCCAGGCCATTGTTCAGACCACTAGAACAATAAATGTAGGAACAAAAAGTTTATTCTTACTTAAAATATATCCATATTTACTTGTATATGAGTTTTTATCTTTATAGGATACAGTTAACCTATTCGCAGGTAAAACCAAAAAAAATATTTTTTTAACGGCAGTTTCAAAACTCCAATTTAAAATTTTTAAAAATTTTGTTAAACAAATTTCAGAATTTTTTGATCATCACATGGCGATTTATTTACAACATAATAGGGAATAAAAATGTGAAAAAGTATGTCAATACACTGAGAGAAAAATGAAGTTGCAAAATCGACAACGGTTGGTGTCATTTTGACACCATACGGTGTCATTTTTTTCGACACCGTACGTTTACAATTTGTAAACAAACGGGTACGAATCGACAACGCAATGTTGTTAAATTATTCGCGACGCATTTCAACGTGAGTTACTTTTTATAAGTGTTTTAATATTTACATTAAAAAATTTAAAATATTTTAATAAATAATGAAGGGTAATAGTGATGCAAATAAATGGTTTAAAAACCAAAATATAAAAGAAAGTGTAATTATGTTTGATTGCGAATTTGTATTGATGGAGATGAAGTCAGTAAAGATCCAGGCAGAGAAGACCACCGAATCCAGTGACGACATACAACTCCAAATGGAAACTTATAGTTTTTATATTTATTTTATATTTAAGTATTAATAAGTATTGTATTAAAAAAATGTAAAAAATAAAGAAATTGTTATTTATATTAATTACCAAAAAAATAGAAAGGATAAATTGTCAGGTGTCAAATCGTACACGAACGGTATCAAGTCGACAACTTATGGTGTCAAATTGCCAACGGTCTGGTGTCAAATCGTTCACGAACGGTGACAAATTGTCAACGGTCTGTTATAAAATCGTACACGAACGTTGTCAAATCGACAACCGATGGTGTCAATTCGGCAACGGAATGGTTTAATTTTTTCGTTGTCAAATTGACACCGTTCGTGAACAATTTGTACACGTACGGGGTTGGTACACTATTGACACCGAATGGTGTCAAATTGTATACGGATGTGTTCATTTTTTCGCTGGGTACCTCCTATAGTTTTTCCGTTGCTGCGATTTAAATTTTGCGATTTTCGAGAAAAACTAATTTTATGGCCATATTTTGGCGAATGAGCCAATTCCTTACTGTTATTAGTTTTAAGTAAAATATGTTCAGAATATTATAGTCCAGGTAATTTTAAATATAGTCTGAAAGTTTTCCTAAAATCGGAAAACGTTAACCCTTAAATCGTGAAGGTCAAAAGTCAAATTTTTCAATATTTGGAATTTCTAATGAAAAGATAGTGAAATATTATATATTTTTGGGCCGATTTTAATGAAACTTAAGGAGAATATAAAATAAAGTCTAGTATTTACAATAACAGCAAAAAATTAAAATTAAAGTGTGCTATTAACACTTGGGGTACAAATGACCCTGAACTTTTAAAATCACGAAAAATACAGTAATTTTGACCCCAAGTGCAGGTACGGAAAAAGTATAGTAGGTATTGACATACTTTTTTCATAATTTTATTCCCTATTATGTTGTAAATAAATCCCCATGTGATGATCAACAAATTCTGATATTTGTTTAACAAAATTTTTAAAAATTTTAAATTGGAGTTTAGAAACTGCCATTAAAAAATATATATTTTTTTGGTTATACCTACGAATAGGTTAACAGTATCCTATAAAGATAAAAACTCATATACAAGTAAATATGGATATATTTTAAGCAAGAATAAACTTTTGTTTTAGTATTTCTCAAAATATGTTAATTTTAAAAAAAAATTTTAAAAAAATAATTTTTCCCCTTGTAAATGCACCTCAAAACTAAATCGTGTAAATCGGCACGGTGGTGTTTTAGGTCATAACGAAAGTTTTCAGCGGGTACCGTTTCAACATTTCAAAATATTTAATTCTAAGGGATACTTTAGTACACATTATTAACAAGAAAATGCTGATTAAGTAAAAAGGGCGTTTTGTTTAACACCGATGGAACTTGACATTTTATTTTTTTTTTTTATTTTTTATTTATATTTATAATCAAAGCCCTTATGGGCCAAATTAATTATGGGCCATTTTAAAAAATAACAGAAAAAAGCAGGGACAGCAAATAATGATTAATATCGAAATTTAAAATAAAAAATCATATACAAGAAACAAGACCACCATAGATTCATTCTCAGCGGATGTACTATCAGAAATCGTTATGATTTTTATTTCTTAAGTGTTATTTATTTCTCAAAAACTAATCATTATATTTTAAGTTTTATTTTTTGTTCAAAATTTAATAATTACACTCAACTACAAAATAACACTTTTTGTCAGAATTTTAAAAGCAACCTAATGCGGGTTGTATGGCTAGGTGAAAACATACTAAAACCGTTTTCAAAGATTTTGAAACACACTCAAAATTTTGAGTTATTTTTAAAAAACTGTTTTATGGTAGGTCGTATTACCGTTTGCACCTCTAACTCCCACATTTTTAGACCGATTTCAAAATTTTAAATAGATAAAGAATTAAGCTTTCATCAAATGTATAAAAATTATATTTCCAAAAATTTTGTAAGTTTTTATAAAGATGTTAATTTTTTTTCGTAATTTTTCAAATTCATCAATAGTTATTTTAATTTTTTTCTGTTAAACAATACTTATAACTCACTAATGTAAAAAAAAAATTGCACGTCATTTTAAAGAGTAATCAGTATAACACAAAAAATTAAATTTTAATCAACAAATTTTGGGCCACTTTTTCGAGCATTGATCAGCATAAACCAGTGACTTCAGGTATCCCCACAGGTATCCCCACAAGGAATTGACAGGTCCGTTTCTCGAAATCAAGTTATCGTAAAATTTTTATTTCAATCACGTAATCGTAAATCGATGGCCGTATGGCACATAGCAAACTGCACATTGTTCTGGATCCAATGGCATCTGTGGTGAAGTGACCTACTTTAGGATACCCTGGCCGCACACCTGGTAGGCCCATGTGATCCAAGCTATAAAAATCGACAAGACTTCCTCTTTACGCATGTCAAATTTCATTCAAATTGGACTAAGCGTTTAGAAGTTACAGATTTATTTCCCTCAATTTGAAAATTACTGGGACATATAATGCCAGTAGTACCGAAAGTTAAATTCCACCATATTAGGGCAAAACAACTGAAAACAATGTTTAAAAAACTAGACTATAAGTAGCAGTAGTAACGAAAAAACAAATAATCTAGTAGAAAAATTTAAAAAAAACTCAATCATTTACTATTGCTACGGCTTCCTTAACATCTTAGTAGCAGTAATTGTAGTATGTCATAAAAGAAAAATTTAAAATAGAGAAATTTATTTTCTTGCTACCTTATGAAAAAAAAAGTTTTAAAGTGGCATAGTCAGTAGTTATTTCTATTTTGTCTGTTACTTTTAAAATTTAGTAGCAATAAAAGTAGCAGTTGAGATAGTATTTGACGTAGTAGTTGATGAAGGAGTTGTTCTTTAAGGTTATTAAAAATAAAACTCTTAAAATGAATTCAGCTTTTAAAGCACTGTTCGTATAGTTGTGATTCGACACCTGCTTATATTAAAAAAAATAATTTTTAAAGCCTGTACTCACACCAACACAAGTATTTCTGTATTGTGTTATATGCAAATGCTTTGGGAACTGGTGAGGTGTTGCATGCTGTGCAGGGTTCGATAATATCTGCATGCTTCCTATATGGTAATGTTGGGGGGCATACGATTCCTGATTTTTTAAATAAACTTAAGCACATTTGTTTATGGAAATAAAGAAAATATATGTTATACAAAATAAAAAGACACAAAATTTGTTTGGTTTTATAACATAAATATCTTTATTTCATAATTAAAATACTCATTTTGTAGTTTATGGGCTGCCAACAAACTTAACCCAAAATACTTAATTATATTCAACTTGCAACATCCATCTATGCTGTAGTAAGTATGTCATGTAATTTTGTTACCACTTTAATAGCAAAATGATTTCGTTACGAATCAAACAGACGTCTAAATTATTGTCTTTCCTAATGTTTTTCTAAATACCAGTAAAATTATTTATGTTTCAATTAAAGAGCTATTACATTCTTATTAAAACTCTTAACTTTCCATGTGGTTAATTGTACTATACTCTTTTTGTTTTTAAGGGTTATTTTCTCTTAAGGGTAATTTTTGTGTATTTATTGGAATATTCTCTTATAATATAAGAGCTTTTGCAAGGACATGGCAAATTCAGCAAAATAGGTAAATTTTCTCTTAGCATGATACAAAATTTCCCTTAAATTATATAGAGGGACAATGCAGGTAAATTATTTGTTTCTGCTTGTGTATTTGGTACTGGTATTATGCGGTATAATAAGTCATGAAAGTAATGTTTTATGTTTCTTTTTATTTTATAACTAAATAAATAAAATAATGATAAATATGCAAAATTAAAAGGTTCAAACCTTAATTAATTAGTTGCAATAACACATTTACAGTCTTGTAGATTTCGGTTTTTTTTCTTGAAATATCTAAAGAATTTCGCTAGTTTCACTAGGAACATAAATTTGTTAGATATAAAATATTTTTTTGTAATTAGTTTTTACTTAAGTGTAGTTTTATAGTAAAATCCAATATATAAGCCTTTGGCAAATTATAATACTTAGGACGTATTTGAAGAAAATGTGACAGTAAAATGCTTATCATTTCTGTGTGTGTTTTTAAGAGTTCTCAAATATTGAAGTAAAAACAAAGCAACACGTGAAGCACAATCTATAAAAGAACAAAAACTAATACTGGTTAATAGTCCGAACAATTTCTGCCCTCTTCGATTTTTTATAATTTTTTTAAAACAAAAAAATTGCTATTTTCACGTAAAAAATATATTTTTTGATTCAATGTGTTATTATAACTCCAAAACTGAGGCGATTGAAACGCAATATATAAACGGAGTAAAGGTAATGATTGTGGTAACCATGGTTAATTTACGATTCTCATGATTGTATCAACCATATATGAACTTCACTGCGTGCTTATAGAAGTAAGATGCATATACAACTACAACTTTCATAAATGTGCCTAATTATTGTAAATTTGTTTGCAAAAATGCTTGTTTTATATAAGATTTGTATGAAGGTACCCAGGTCTATTAATCATACAAGGGCTAAAACCAAGGTCTATTAACAAATCCTGTGCAAATCTACAACAATACAAGAATAAAAATTGGCATTTTGTTTGTGTTAAACTATATTGAGCTTGTCAAAAACAGCTGACTGCAATACCAAACCAAAAGTACAGCTGATTATTTTTTTCTTCACTTGTTTAGGGGCTCAACCTGTAAAATTCACTAAATTTTGTTGTTGTGAATACCACAACAAAAGGCAGCATTTGACAGCTGCAGCCAACATAAACAAAAAATTTGACAAGCTCAGTATTTAAACACAAAGGAGAAAAAAACTATCACATGATTAGTTGCGCATACCTTATATGCACATAATTTTATAAGTCTCTAAATTTGGACATCTCGGAAAATTTTGAGCAAAATTCGCAATGTTCATGATTAAAATAATTTGGAATCGTCATTCGATTTTCACAACAGTTTTATCTTTATAAATCTATATAAATAAAAACCACATTTGCTCCCACTTTCTTCGATTTATCCAAAATCAGAAAACTGCTGAACCGATATGTCTAATTTTTTGTTTAAATGTTCATAGTAATCCAATTTAAGTTTTTACTGAAAGAAAAATTGACCACGCCAATCTTTTCGATATATCCATAATAGTAGGACGCCTGGACCGAATATCTAAAATCGCTAATAACTTGGCCAATAAGCGTTTAATCAAGAAAAAATCTGTGATCACTCATATTTCTGAATAAAAATCGATTTTTTATATAAAAACTCAAAATATCTGAATTTGCTAACAATAAGCGTTTAATCAAGAAAAGGAGCTAAATCTAAGATCACTTATATTTCTGACCAAAAATAGTTTTTTTATAAAAAATCTCAAAATATCTATATTCGTTAATAACTTGGCCAATAAGCGTTTAATCAAGAAAAGGAGCTCGACCTGTGATCACTCATATATCTATGCTCACTCATATTTCTGACCAAAAATCGATTTTTTATATAAAAACTCAAAATATCTAAATTCGATAATAACTTGGCCAATAAGCGTTTAACTAAGAAAAGGAGCTCGATCTGTGCTCCTCATATTTCTGACCAAAAATCGATTTTTTTATATAAAAATTCACAATATCTAAAATCTTCAGGAACTTGACCAATAAACGTTTAATCAAGAAATGGAGTTCGATTTGTGATCACTCATATTTCAGACCAAAATTCGATTACTTATATGAAAACTATAAATATGTAAATTTAATTACATGTATTCTGTTGCTACAAGACTTAGGATTTTGATAGACTTAGGTTCTTTGTCTCTCAGTAACGCTGACCATAAGATTTATTGTACATATTTTAAAATCGAATGTAAATCAAATATAACCAAACCTATATGAATAAAAATTATCATTCATCAATACGCTTCTCACAAATTCACAAATCGAACACAAGCTTTTTTTAATTTGACAGTACAACGTCTGTCGGGTCAGCTAGTATTTTATGAAAAGTACATATATTCTAAGAAAGGACCACCAAAAACGTAAAAGGTCTTTTATACATGGATATCTCAAAAACGGATATTTTTATTTTCTTAATTATACACTGTATAGAGTTGTCAAACCGGTTTTCGAATTATTCGAAAAACCGGGTTTTTTCCAATTTTCCGGTTTTTTTAAACCGGTTTTTACAAGAGGACGGTTTTCGAGTTATTCGACAAACCGGTTTTTTTGTCTCGAATTATTCGACAAAATCGAATATTTTTTAAAATTTATTTTAAGATTTTATGCGATTATTTTTAATAATTTAAATACAACAAGTAATAGAGCTATATTCGGCAGCGCCAAATTATACTTAAAAATAGTTTTTTAATTTTTTTTAAAAAAAGTTTTTTCCAATTTTGTTTTTTAAATTTTTTATTTTTAAAAAATCTTTTTTGGGGAAAAACAATTTATAACTAAAAAATTCAAAAAATTATTTTTACGATTTTGACCCCTTGTAGGGTCCAACTTGTATATGTCGTTGTACAGGTCTTTGAAATATCTATCATTATATATCCATATTGTCTATATTAATGATTTAGTAATCTAGATATGAGTCAAAAATAGGTCAAAAATCGAGGTTGTCCTGGTTTTTTGCTTATATCTCAGCCATTTGTGGATCGATTTTCTCGATTTTAAATATCAATAGAGCCGGAAGAATTCCCGATATATTGATGTATGAATCACGTATGTAAGTTATTTGGGGGCCACGGAAAGTTGATTTCAACATACAGGCGGACAGACGGACATGGCAATATCGACTTCGCTATCTATAACGATCCAGCGTATATATACGTTGTGGGGTCGCAAATGAAAATTGTAGAAATTACAAGCCACTCAATTCTTAAATTGACAAAAAAAAACCTAAAAACCGGTTATTCGAACCGGTTTTTGATAGAAAAAACCGAAAACCGGTTTTTAAAAATGATGCTTTTTCGAATTATTCGAAACCCGGTTCTTAGAATATGTCGAATATTTGACAACTCTAACACTGTAGAACAGCCCAAATCGGCGGGGTTCCTGCCTACCGGGAAAAGTTATATTAGTAAAAAAAAGTTGGGTCTAGGAATCGAAATATATTGAAGTTAGTAAATAATGTATAGTGGTAAATGTTTTTTTTTTTTGCTTTTTTCATGCAATTTGACAACCTAAATGTCCGAATATCGCAAAGTGATGTTTAAAAAAGTTATTAAGCTCAATGCCGGTTACAACGTAGTCAATAAAGGAAAGCGGTATTTTTGGTTTTCCTTGAGTACGACCCTGGAAAATCAGTTTTTCATCACTTTTTCGTAAGTTATCTTACAAAACTCAATTAAAATTAACAATACCATGGTTACTGTAATTATATATATATAGTACCAGCGAAACGCTGTAGAGCCATAATAAATTCAGCTAAATAAATACTTAACATTTCCACCCTTGCCTATGAAATGTTGTACGTAATTGTTTTTAAACGCTTCAGTTATATTATTTACCTAATTCAGTTCTTTTCCGTTCAAACGAAATTGATTGTATTGGCAACTTAGAAGGATGTTTGATTGTTGTTTTGCCAAAAACAAATAAAATCATGCGTAAAAATTAAGTAGTTGTATTAATACTGCTCGGACATACAACTTCAACTGGCACATACATATGTATATACCATGTACTTATGTATTACAGATATGGCATGTTTAAGACTGTTTACAAGTACATTTGATACTTAACATAATTTAACATACATACATACACACATACAGTTGTGTATTGTAGATGTAAAAGTAGTACATATTTATGTATTGTGTTTGTATGTGTTCAAGTACTTATGTTTTCTTTAATAAATGTGCACTGAAGCAATGCTAATCAAGTTGACTTTTGTTATGATCCCTTACTAGACTTATTTCATATTTTGTTTTTTAAATCATACAAACAAACTTATACATACTTTGCAAGAAAAATACTTAAATAAGTACACTTATCCCTATAGTAAATAGCTGTTGTATAGTAAATTGAGTTTGAGGTAATAGGAATTTTACTTACGGTAACTGAAACAAATTCTAAATCACTATGAGATGTTTCTTACATTTAAGTTTAGTTTACAGACAGTTAGATTTACCTTGTCACACGATTTCTAGGTGTCCTAACATACTTACTTACACTTTTTAAGAGGTTTGTATTAAACTTAAATACACATATAGACATTACAGATTTAGGAAAGAGAATACTTATTTATGATATTATTAAAACATATGAAATATGATGGTATTGTGTTTTTATATGCCTTCTAGCTAAAATACAAATTAAGTAAAGAAATCATTACAAACGTTTTGTTTAACAAATTCACAAATATGTATCAAAAAACAATTTATTTTTATTGTAGTGGAAAAATTTTTGCAAACAAAAGAAATAGAAGAGAAAAAAAACGAATACAGAAACATACATATATTTACATGCACATAGACATAACCGGGATTTGTGAAGTCATACGAAAACACCAAACAAAATATATATATGTATATATAGAATAGGAATAGAAATAATAAAAATAAGTATAAAAAATAAATGGTTTAGTCAGTTTGTAATTGGTTTCATTCCTTTTGTTGTTTGTCATAATGTTGTCATATATGTATGTACTTGTTTCTGATATAGATTTTTAATGACTTTTATAAGTTCAATTGTTACTATGTTAAGTAGCTGTATTAATGAATTGCTAGAAATATAAATGTATCTTAAGTTGATAAAGTAATATGATGTACAGTAGGGTGGCCCTTAGACCACCCTGGCTTCGCCCGGTAGCATTTACTAATGTTAGTTCTTCAAGTTTCTCCAAAAAATTTCTCTTGTTAAAAAAATGAGAAGTGAAAAGGAGGCAATATATTAAAAATTAAAATTTCCTAATTTTTGATTTTTTTTTTTCTTTTCAAATCATCTTCTCAAAATTTCGAATCGAATAGAAAAAAAAATCAGCCAAATCGCTGCAGCCGCTCTCACGTGATGCCATCACATACATGGACCATTTCATTTTTATATATATAGATATCCTTTAGCCTTTTAACAATCGAAATATTTAAATTTTGTTTGAGCTCCTCATCTGAGATAAAATCAATTTCATTTGAAGAGGATTTAAATTGAGTTTTGTTAGATAACTTACAAAAAAAGGTGAAGAATTGATTTTCTAGAGACCCACTCAAGGAAAACCAAAAATACCATTTTCCTTTATTAACTATATTGTAGCAGGAGTTGAGTTTAATAACTTTGTTGAACATCACTTTGCGATATTCGGGCATGTAGAATGTCAAAATGCATGAAAAAGGCACACACAAATTACAATTTCCCCTATTTATTTATGAATGAAAATCCCGAAAATCTCGGGATTTAAAATTAAAAATCACCGGGCTTCGGAATTTAGGAAATCCCGAAAACCCCGGGATTTTCGGGAACGAGATTCCACGTTTGGCATCTCTACCTGAGACACATTAATGGCCTGGGGAAATTTTTATTAACTTTAAAAAATATTGAACTATTTTTGTCTTTTACATCTCTTGAATTTGAGAATGTTCCGGCTCTAAACATGTTTGAACAATTGTTTGCAAGTTACTTCTTTTATAAAAAATGTCAAGGAAAGTAGACAATACTATTTTATTTCTATTTTGTGGCACATAGGAGTAGTCGCTCCAAAGAATATTATGCTCAATATTATTAAATCTTGTATCTAATAAACTTTTCAAAATTTTAATAATAAAGTGTGTTTTTTTAAGCCCGGCAGAACTTGCGAAAAAGTTAACTGTCAAACGAACAGTACTTTTTGACATTAGGATGGCAAAACATTATAAATAGATTGATGCTTGAACTTGAATTTCCAAATGTACTTTGAAAAATCATTTATTTTGGCTTAACGGGTTTGTTAATAAACAAAATTGCCGTATATAGAGTAAGGCCAATCCAAGCTTCATTACATCCAGAAAAATACACTGGTGACCACAACCACTGATTTATTGAAATCAAAATTTATCGATAACTTGATTTCAAGAAATGGACCTGTCAGTTAGCCTGCAAGGTCGAGCGATTTGACATTTGGAATATTTTAATTTGATTACTTTGATTATTTGTTTTTGTTCGTTTGAATATTGTTCGTGTTATTCATTAAAAAGTGGTCCAAAATCTTACGTCCCTAATATGCTTCATCAAAAACAGCCATGGTGGCAATATACCCGAAATCTTTTTCAAATGTTAATGACATGTTTTTTGAATAAAAAATTTAGTTGATTAAAATTTACTTTTTTGTGGAATTTTTAACAATTTCAAGTTCTATACGTCTTAAAAAAAACACGCTTTAGAACTAGCCATAACATTTCCAGAGTGACCGCAAAAATAAAGATTGGTTGCTTATTTAATTGCTTACTAATTACTAAATACATAAGTTAATTTTTCATACTGAAAGTATAACTCATATACGTGAAGATAATTTTAGAGAAAAAAATTAGGGCAGTTTTTATCAGTATATTTTTACGTATGTGCCATAAATAAATAAATATTTTTTGGAGCTAAAAATGGCAATAACTTGAAAAATTTCCTCCATGACTTTGCAAATTTCTCCACTAATCGATGTAGAATTTCAAGCACTGCATTATACAGAAATATCGAACCACTTTTTTCGACTCAATTTTTGTATATAAATTTTGAAACTTTAAATTAAATTTCCCAAAAACACATTTTTTGGGCTATCATAACTTCGGAGCAACGATATAATGAGATACAAAAGCTGTGCTATACTTATGAAATTTTGTTGTCAGTTATTAATTGGAATATTTAGGAAGTTTTAAAATTTGAAAATGTGATATTACCTCAATATACCTAGCACATGGATATACTGGCGTATTACTGTTATAATTGTAATATATTAATCATACGCACAGTTCTATGCGAAAAGTTGAAATGTAATTGCTTTTCCATTGAAATTATTTGGAAAACTAAAACTAGCATGGGGTAATTAATAGACTAAAAAATTAGTGTATGTACTCAAATTAGGGTTAACTGGAGGATGACCCAATTTTCTAACCAATTAGATAATATTTATAATATTTGCATTCTCTTCACCATTATAATATTTGTATTCTCTTCACCACATTTTTCCTTAATAGCCCCAAAAAGTATATATTGTGGATATGTCTGTCGGTTTACTGTTGCCATTTAAAATCGGATAAATTGGCTTATAAATTGCTCAAATATAAGGCTCGATTTCTGTGCTATCGTTTAAGTCATGTAAATAGACAATTTGGATACCAAATGAAGGGAATTTAAAATATTTTTCCAATGACGCCGACAATGAAAGTCGGGACGACATAGGTCAATTTAAAAATATTTTTTAACTAATTTTTTTTTGGGGCGATATTACTATAAATTATTCATGTAATTTTAATTTTAAATTTACATTTCTTAGATGAAACGAATTAACTAAAACATAAACTTCCAATTTGTTTGACTCTTAGTGAATTTTATTATTATATGAAATAACATCTGAAAAACTTAACTCATTTTTGCTTTTTATACCCTGCATAACCATAATTGGTCTGAGTCGATTAAACGATGTCATTCACGAATATAAATTATTGAAATTTTAAAAGAAAAATGATTTTGCTCATTTAATTGGTGTAGGGTTTTATATGGTCGGACTTGATCGACCATATTTTCTTGCTTGTTTTTTAATTTAATTTGTTGAAATTTGTGATTTCAGAAAAAAGTGTGAGCTTACATAGGTATGTATGAATATGTGATTAGAAATTAATTAGCCCTAAGGGTTACACTATTTCTTGATATATGAAAATGAAATAAATGATTATTGCGGTGAGTTAAAGAATTGAAATGCAAAAAATTCCCAATACACATAAATTATCGTGAGATGATCACTAGGGTGGCCCTTAATAAACGAAAGTTTGATTTTGGGGTGAGAATTTTATCAGTTTTTGTAAAAATTTTGCCATTAAGAATTACCTTTGCAATTTAATTTAAAAGAATAGAAATATGTACGTAATTGTCGTTCTAATGAGACATAAAAAACAGAAATTGGTCAACAAATTTTAAAGTTATTAAAAATTCGCCAGGCCATTAACGTGTCTCAGGCAACTAGAACAAGAAATTTAGGAACAAAATTAACATATTTTGATAAATATTAAAATAAAAGCTAAGTTTTACATAAAATATATCCATATTTACTTGTATAACAGTTTTTGTTTTCGTAGGATAACGTTAACCTATTCTTAGGTATGAACAAAAAATAAAAATTTTTTAACGGCAGTTTCAAAACTCCATTTTAAAATTTTTAAAAATGTTGTTAAACAAATTTCTGAATTTTTTGATCATCTCATTGGGATTTATTGAGAATGTAATAGGGAAAAAAATGTGGAAAATTTCTGAAAATATCTCTTATAGTTTTTCCGTACCTGCGATTTAAATTTTTAAATTTTCGAGAAAAACCAATTATTTGGCCATTTTTTTGGCGAATGAGCTCTATTTCCTTACTGTTATGAATTTTAATGAAAACCTATTCAAAATATTATAGTCCAGACAATTCTAAATATACTCTGAAAGTTTTACTAAAATTGGAAAAAGTTAAACCTTAAATCGTGAAGGTCAAATTTTTCAATCCAAAAGCCAAAATCCAACTTTCGTTTATTAAGGGCCACCCTAATGGATATACTGGCGTATTACTGTTATAATTGTAATATATTAATCATACGGGTATATAAGATTCAGCACAACCAAATATATGACTCTTACTGATTTTTATTATTATATGAAACATACATATTTGTTGTTGTATTTTTGATTTGTTGTTCACGACATTTATAAATAACATCTGAAAAACTTAACTCATTTTCGCTTTTTATACCCTACACCACCATAGTGGGTCTGAGTCGATTAAACGATGTCCGCCCGCCTGGCTGGCTGTCCATGTAAACTTTGTCGCAATTTTGAAGATTTTTCGACAACATTTTTTGAAATCGGTCCATTATTTCACCTAGCCCCCATACAAATGTCCTCCCGAAATTGGACTTTATCGGTCATAAATGTTTAATTTATATAGGTATCTTCACAAATTTTGCTCCAACTAATTTTTATATATACGGAAGTCATGTCAGCAAATTTTATTATGATCGGTCCATAACTAGTCATAGCTCCCATATACGACCCGCTTCCGAAAATCACTTTAACGTGCATAAGTCTCTTAAAAATTTTGGTATACACATAAAATTCAACACAAAATAACTTTCATATAGACACAACTCTCACCATATAAATTCATGGTGATCGGTAGAAATAGAAATAGCTATCTAAACTATTTGGGACATAGCTAAGAACAATAGCTAATAAATTACATGGCCAAAATGTCTTTGTCGTTTTTGTTGAAAAATTGAGTCTGAATTTCTCAATTCCATACCGATCGAAAGACATCAATTTTAAAAGTTGGTTCACTTGACATGAAATCCCCCATATAACAAAATGTTTTTAAATAAGCTCAATAAATTAGAATTAAAATCAAAAAAGTTCGAATAAATTAGGCTGAAAAATGTCAGTATATATTATATCAATAAAACAACGTATCTGGCATGTTTTCTATTGATATATTGATATATTGATTATTTTAATTTATTGATTTCTAAATGCCATATAAAATACCAATCATTAAAAATTTAAATTTTCAGGTCTTGAACCGAATTATACTGACGGTTTTCACAATAAGTTTGTGCCACAAACAGTCCCCACATGTTCTGCATAGCATTAATATACATCGAACGTACCCACGATCCCATAACAGATCATTGGTGTTGCACAAATTAAGTCTTAGTTGATCTGGAAACATGTATTTGTATGGGTGTCTAGCTGATAATTTTTTTGTGATGTTCATCCAAAATCATTTGGGAGTAAAGCCATGTGAACCATTAAAATTTGACATTTTCAGAAAAAACAATTTTTGAACAAAGAAAAATACTGAAATTGGTACCTGATGCCAGTTAGTTTTCATATGCTTTTTCTTCCAAATCCAAGCGTTTTTCAAAAAATTATATACAATAAAATAAATATACTTGATCCCAGTATGGTTATTAAATAAAAGCTAAAAGTATATCGTCACCTTAAATTCAAGTGGACGTAACTACACAAAAATTCAAAATTTTTTTTGATTGATTATGGTTCTTTTTTATATGACAACTTTATTAAAGAAGTTCAAACGCAAATAAATGCTAAGAATACTTTTTTTATAATTGATTGATTTTATAACGGTTTTTGCTTCTCCTGTAAAAAAAATAAATGTGTAGTTACGTCCTGTTACAGAACGTAATAATTAAAACATTCAAGTATTCTGCATTAATTGCCAAATGTTATGTAAGATTTTGAAACAATTTCACATTCCAATTTACCTAAAGCTTAGTAAGTACTGTGTTCATATTTGCGAAAAATTATTGTTTATTCATACGAAAAATTCTGTATGCAAAAAATTGGTTTTATTTTTGTGCGAAAGAAGTGAGTACTGCTTTTGCGAAATTATTTCGCAAATATTTCATTCCAAATATTTTATATGTAGTTTGACAGCTTTTCGCACGAAATTTTGAACAGAGTACTTAGCTTAACTCAATATTAAAAACGATTGAATATTCACCTCTTTCATTAAATGTATAAAACTAATACTTTAAAAATCAAAATCCAGTATAAATACATTGCTTGGAATTGCTTTCATTTCACAAGAAATTGTCATGTATTTCTATACAAATCTTGAGCTAAAAATTGCCAAAAAAAAGTAGCAAAAGATTCTAAAAATGTGATGGTCTTTACTTTTATTGTGTTGTCAATCAACTGAGTTTCATAGAAAAATAATTTTACTGCAAACAAAAAATTGGTTTTAATGAAAACTCAGTATCTTTTCGTACCACAAGCACTTGTATGATGGTGGTCAACCTTAAACAAAGGCCAACAAATTAACAAAAAAGTAAAAAAAAAGAAAAATGAAACTGAAAAAGCAACCTGAAATAAAATCTAACAAATACTGAAAGGAAAGCAATTTAACATGAAGAAGAGTGTACGAGTAAAAACATACGACTACTACACACTACTTGTACATACCGAAAACGTACATTCCATTGTTGATTTTAGTTCATTTGCGGAAGAATTTGTTTCATTGTAAGTTAAGTTGAGGGTGAAGGGAATTGCCAGGGTAGGGGTGCTCAACACAAATAAATAGCAATAGAAATATGACTATTATCCTTGTAAAAAGAACATTTCTCTTTTATTTATTTCTATGTTTCTTTTTTTTTTTTGCTATTCATTCAGATCTCCACATATATTTCTTTTGTTATTTTGCATTTTTTTTATAAACATACTTGCAATTTTTTATGATTATTTTCTATGATTTTTTTGTTTTCTCATATTTGAAATAAATAGTACGAGTAGTAGTTGTATAAATATAAAAATATGAGGGAACAAATAAGTCCACTATTGTTATAGTGGACTTGTTTAAGAATGTGGATGTGATTTTTATAAATGTACTTTGTTTGGACAGTGTAGTTTGCTTTTATAAAATAAATATTTGGGGCTCCAACTATTGGTTGAATGTAAATTTCAGATATTTCAAAAGACTGAAAAATCAGTACACTAGGGTGATTCTTATTTTTAACTTTTGCGATTTTCAATGCACCCAAGGCCTAAAATTATTATTCTTTATCTAACCTAATGCTGAAAGTTAGAGCAAAATCGAATAACGTTTAGTTGTACATTTTAGTTGAAGATTTGAAGATTTACTTTGACCCAATATAGCAATATTTTCAAAAGAATTAAATAAAAAAGCCCTTAAGATTGGAATCTTAAAAACTAAAATTGTCAATATCATTGGTCATAAATAGAAAATTAAAAATATAAAAAATGGTTTTTGTATTTTATTTACCCATAGATTTATAAATATAATATATACGTAACAGCTCATTATTATTTGATATCAAAAAAATCATAAAATCTCATCCAATTTTAATAAGAGGGTCAATAAATCAGAAAAAACCCATTACTCAAACCAAGTCAAAATCGTAATATACGATGAATTCTAAGAAGGTTTGCCGAAGAAACCATGGGTCTAAAATCCAAATCGAGCTTCCCGTTTTTAACGCGAAACTTTTCTTTTCGTATTTTATATTTTTGTTTAAATATGTTAACATTTGATTTAGCCTTTTTAGACTTGAGTATGTTTGGGCTTGTTCGACAGGAAAGAAAGAAAATATGAATCTTGGTACATAGTCAAGTTATTAAAAAAATTGGTCTACTTCGGAAGCCTCTTGACCACGCAGTTATACAAATATTCAAATTATTTTTTTTGTACAGTACTTCCCAAAATGTTACCATTGAGAAAAATATAAACACATTATTTATTTTGTTTTTATTTTCTGTGAGTTATATAAAAAAAAAAAATTAGCGAAAAAAATACTTTTTAAAAATGTTTAATTTAAGAGCACATAACTTTTGACTTGGTATCGATTTTGAAATATGTCTTTTCTTATAAAACTAAAAAATTTGTTGTTAATTAAAAAATATATATTTAAAAAAAAAAACCGGCAGAGTTTTGGATCCGCTATGTGCAAAAATGTTTTTTGTAGTTCTATTCTTGTAGATTCTACATCTATACAAATCTTTCAAATTGGATCGAGAACAAAAATTTGGCATCATTTTTAATTTTTAAAATACCCGAGACACCCCAATTTGGGTCCTCGAGGCTCCGTCCCACCTTAATATTGAATGTCACCAAAATCTCCTCTATAGTCGTGGAAAATTTAATTAAAATCGGATTATTGGTTAATAAGTCACAGATTTATTTGTACTTTTTTTTCATTTTCCCAACTGTGACCCAAAAGCTCGGTTTTAGGTTCTTGCACAAACACGATATGAAATTTTTTAACCATGAAGTTTAATGTTAATCTTTCCCATTTTTCTGCCTTTCATTCCTGTAGAACAAGACCAAACATAGTCAGGTTTCTTAAAAGACTCATTAAAATGTTAGCATAGTTATTTAAACAAAAATATTAAATACGAAAAGAAAAGTTTCGTGTTAAAACGGGAAGCTCGATTTTGTTTTCGACCCATGGTATCTTCGGCAAACCTTCATAGGATTCACCGTAGATTACGATTTTGACAACCGTTAGGTGAATTTTTCTTAATGCATACAAATTGACCCACTCTAGTGCACACATGTACAGTTTCCAAGGTAAATCCGCCCTATTCTTTGGATTTAGCCCCGAGTAACTATTTTATTTTTCAAAATTAGAAGAAATTGCTTGGCGGAAAGAGATTTGACACTAAGGGTGAAATCATCTCACAAACAAATAACTATTTTGGTGACTTGCACAAAATAAGTTCTCGACAAATCTTATAAAGGGATAAAAAAAATGTAAGAAACTTTGGAAATAATGTATAGAGTTCATAGGAAAAAATTAAATTATATTTTAGACAAAAACCTGTGTTTGATTTAAAAAGTCACAGACTCGTTGACCCACACGCAGAGAAAAAATATAGTTGGGCATGGTTACTGTAACCATTTCAATATTGTTACAAGTTTTTTAACTATATTATAGTCACAGTAACCATTTACATGATTGTGGTAACCATAATATGGTTAACTTACGATTCACATGATTGTCTCAACCATATATATGGTTACAGTAAACATATATATGTTTGTGACAACCATTTATATGATGAAGGACTTATCATATTATGGTGCTCTCGGCTTATCATAATCTGAGAACAACATATTATGATAAAATTATTCATCATAAATATGGTTGCCACAAACATATATATGTTTACTGTAACCATATATATGGTTGAGACAATCATGTGAATCGTAAGTTAACCATATTATGGTTACCACAATCATGTAAATGGTTACTGTGACTATAATATAGTTAAAAAACTTGTAACACTATATAAATGGTTACATTAACCATGCCCAATTATATTTTTTCTCTGCGTGCACCCTCCTATTACATTCTACCTTTCTACCTTAGTGACCGAAATTTACAGTTGTGGCTACACAATTTTAGAAGTAGTAACAAAAGGTTGGTTGCTTCAACCGAAATTCTTTTTTATCAACTGACTTTCTGTACAACCGAATCATTCGATTGACAACAAATTCGGTTGCTAATACGAATCTGTTTTCTCTGTGTAGCTTTACTTCTATTTTATTCCTCAGGCATCCTAGATATTAAAAATTTCGAAAATTTAGATTGTATCCAAAGGGTCAGTGTATTTTTGGGGCTTAGTCGAATCTACTAGAACATATATCTATGCTAGCAGTGGATAACAGGCCCCTTGAATTATTCGCCCAATATATTGTCTATAATTAGGTCCATCTCTCATGTCACTGCATTGTTGTTATCTGTATGTATGTATATTGTTGTCTATGATAGCTATAAATGTATAAGATTGTAATTGAACGAGTATGTGTGTGCGTTTTAATATGTTGCGTATAAAAGCAAGTATATCATTTGGGTGTTATTTTATGATATTCGCCATTGAACTTTGTAAGTCATGAACATAAATTTTACTTTAGTCCATATAAAGTGTACTACTTTTTATTTTCATTATAATCAGCTCATGGAATTTACCAATAAATACTTTTTTCCTCGTTTTTTTTTTATTTTTTTTTTCAAGAAAACAAAGCATACAAAACAAAAACGAAAAAAAACTACGCAAACAACAAACGGATACAAGTAATAGTTCCAATTCACGGTTTATTTTATATATAAGTGCATACAAGTGTCCCTACTCCTTGATATTTGTTATACTTACTTCAACATACATGCCAACAAAATCCTCCTAGTAGATGAGTGCAATTCATTTTCCAAAACAAAAATCCATAATTCTTGAGGAATGTATGCGAAAATATTTTCATGGTTTTTTGGATGAGAATTCTAAAAATATAAATTGGATTATTGATGTGAATTTGTGTGTAATTGTTTATATTTATAACATTTAACTTTATATATTATTTAGCTAACTTACTTAAGTATTTAAGTGCGTGAACTTCTCCCAGTTACTGCATATATCTTTTATTACCTTGTCTTCTTTTTCATAAATCGTAGCAAATAACTGTTGTGTACATTTGTGAAGTTCCAAGTAACCAAATAAATAGTTATTTCTTAAAGTATACATTGTAAAGAGTCGTCGGTATTAGAGAGATTGAAAGAGGGGAAACAGTTTTATTAATGTTATTCAATAGATTATTACAACAACAATAATAAATTTAGTTAAATTGTTTGATTTAATATTTAATCAGAGCACTTTCCACTACTTAATAATGCAAAAATAAATTAACCAGTGCAAACAGGTTTTTTGTACAGCCATAATAATTAAGTGTTTCCAAATTGACACAGCGACCGAGAATAGGTTAACTATTAGTTAATTGATTTTTCCGTCCAAATTATTTTATACTCAAATACTTCATGGCATATAAAAAATGATTAAAAAACGGTCCATAATTTATTCTCTCTCTATATATTATGATGGTTCATTTATGATATATTTAATATTTATGTTGAGTTTTTGGGGGTTATTCATAGAGATCAAGTCTAAGAAATTTTGCCACATAAGTTAGACAAGTCCATAAATTGTCTGGATGTAATAATGTTTGGTTTTCTGAATATTTGAGTATGTAGAACCTCATCACCTCATCAAGGTAAAAGTGGCACACTACGAGCGGCTCAGTATATTCGAAAGTTCAATAATTATTTTGCTCCATATTAAGCCCAGTTGTACTTATTTTCTTTAAAAATCAAATTGTTTGGATGTTTTATTGGATTTCTCTTTCAGAATTAATCAAGTTTCAATGAATATCTAGCTGAAAAGAACATGTTGCCATTATATGAACTGTGCACATACGACTTCTTAGATAGATAGTATATATCGAGCTTTCTTTAAAAATAATGTTCTTTGTAAGTTTTATTTGTTTTTTTTCTAAGTATTTTTAGGTTATGAACTCTGTGTTTTCAGCCTTTTATAAAAGTGAGCCAAACTGATTTTTACGTACAAATTTCCAAAAATATTTGTCATTGAAAATAACTAAAAATCTAGATAACAATTAAATAAACTCGTTGCAATGGTGTGATGTCCTCGTGCGTCTAATATGTCTCGGAGGAGCCTCCAATGAGTCTATAGGATGTCGAATTTTTGATGACTTCTATGTCAGTACTTATACCAGACAATATTTTTCCAACAACATGATAATTGATAATTCATGAAGCTGACCTTCAGGATTTCTTTGGAGTCAGAATTTGTCTATACATTTTCACAGCTTTGAATATTTATAGATTTTGACCCACTTCACGAAGCTTTGGAACATATTATTAATAATAACACTTTTTGTCAGAACTTGAAAAACGATAAATACCATAACAGGCAGTTGACGCTATTGAGAATATCTTTTCTAAATAAGTTAAACCAAAAAATGAATTTCAATCTGTAATTATACATATTTGCTTCTTTCTAAGTTTGAAGTTTATTTTACAGCAGATATAATAGATAATTCAGCTATCTAATACCCCCTTCGAACAAAAATCCCTCAGCGTCACTGACTTAAAGTCCACAACAATAAGAAATCGTAAGCAATCGAAGTGTTCACAATTCATTGTTATGTTACGTAATTGCATTTCAGTATCGCATAGATATTTATGGCTCCACTCGGTCAAGTAATGCGTTGGTAACAGATTTTGCTGCAAATGCGGTCAACCACAAAAGCTCAGAGACCTTCGATTGTATGTATAAATATATGTATATATCTCACACATACACGTATGACTTGAATGTGCTATACAACCCTCTGCTATTGCTACAATAAAACGTATTAAATTCAAAACGCAAATGTATAAGACTTCTACTAAAAAAAACACTTTTTTTTAAAGGACACAGTGACATAAAAAGTAGGAAAAAATCACATCACTATTGCAGCCACTACTGCCGCTGGCATTAACAACACCTTGATTTTTCTTTCATTTTTTCCATAATTCTATACACAAACACTTGCAACTATACATACATACATCCCACCTATATATAATATACTTATTTGCCACCTGTTTTGTAATGTTGTGATATTCTTCTTAGGGTATTCATTGGACTGTTCATTTCTCTGTTCATATTCCTTCCTTACAGTGCTTGCAACTAAAGGGTTTTTTTTTTCTTATTTTTATGGCATTAACATTTACCATTATTGCTGGGAATCAACTTTGCTGGAGAAGAAAAAAAAATTAAAATTTTTATTGAACTTCACAGCTGGTTTTGTATTGTTGTAATAATAAAGTTTTTATGCTTTTCGATTTAGGTATTAATATTGATAAGAGGACATAAAATAACCCTTAGAAGTGTAAGTAAAACAGTGTTAATATAATGGAAAAAGAAGATTTTTTTATATTTAATTAAAAATTAAGTGCATAATAAATAATATCTTAATTTCATTTCAATTTTCATTGATAGCACAAAGTTTATTTAAATCTAAAATTGAAAATATTCAGTGATATATATGTATATCAGTCAAAGTAACAGCAGTATATAAAAACATAAGTAGTTGACCTAATTTGTTATTTTTCCACTCGTAAATCGGCTAACATGAAAAGTTCGGTTTAAATTCGATATAAATACTAAAGGAAATTATGAACTATCTTCACAGTCCATATTTAAGACGATTTTCTAAATTAAGTGACAGATAATGAAATTAATGTCAGCTTAACTAATGTTGGTTTTTTAAATTTGTGTCTTTTTTATACCCACCAGCAAAAATATTGATTCTGTCATTCCGTTTGTATCATATGGCAATATTTATTGGTCATGGAGCATAAAAGTATACATATTCTGGATCCAGAATCTGAGACAGGCTCAAAAATCTGAGACAGCCTCAAAAAAGTTTACATTTTCAACAATCTTTTGCTATTTTCGTAAATATATTGCAAATAATGCCATGAAATTTTGCACAAATTTTTGCTATGACAAAATCACAGTCTTTCTCATTATTTCTACCAGCTCACAGTGAGACAGAATCAAAATTTTTTGGAAATAAATCAGGCACTTATAAACGACGTGGGCGTAGCCGAAGAGTATTCGAGTTTAAGTTATTAAAATGGGCCCTACAAATGCTCCAAGTACGGCGCTTTTTTTGCCATTTTTTGTTTCCCATCATATTTCAAAGATTTAGGCTAGTTCTTTCTTGCGTGTTATATTTATCACTTATAATTTCCGAGTTATAGGCATTTAAAAATTTAAATTTTAAAATTTGGTCCGCTTTTTTAAAAATATAGACCGTACTTTTGTTAGTTAGACAACTAAATTACCAATAATATAGAAAATATTTCAGAGCAATATCAATTATGGATCCAAAAATAAATAGAGTTTTCGTGTTTTTTTTGGGCGAAAAGGTGAATTAACTCTTTATTTATTAATAAAAAAACATTCTTTAAGAACATATAACAATTTTATATTTTTCTATAAGGTATCGTTACGGAGAACATTTTGGTATAAAAATCATGTCCTATTTTTCGAATATGTCGCCAATACGTTCTTTAGAATTTGATCTATTTTTTTTTATGAAAATTTCAAATTTGGGCGACAGGTTCTTAAATCCCAAAGCAGCTTTACAAACCCTGATGACTTACCTATTTACGCTCAAAGTATTTTCCTAAAGTATTTCCAAAGTATTATAAATATCCATATTGAAGAAAAATTTTACAAAAATCAGTTGTATAATGATAGGGCGTATAAGAACGAATATAGGGGGTGAAAATATTCCTTGTTGATCGAAAATGTTTGGTGTGGAAAATGGGAAAATCGGTCCAACAAAATAAAGGCCGTCCGACGTTTAAAATACGAGGAGATTTAGAAGAACAATAAAAACTATATATAAAACTATACAAATCTGAAGAAGCAGATAGATGTTTTTATACAAATCAATCCGTATAACTTTCATACTTGTTACTAACTATATTTGCTATCGAAATTACATACGCATATAAGTTGCCGATCCTAAGTCTTACTGTATAAGTTTCTGAATGTTTTATGTAATTCAAAAGTTTATAGAGTATTGATTAAATTTAAACAGAAAACCATAATTTATATAATGTTTATTTCAATATCCAGACGTGTATTGCATTAAATATACGTACTCAGTTCTAACCTTAAATTGGCCATAAATCAATTTGTCTTCATCTACATACTTACATATTTTGCAAATGTACTAACGACTACATGGTGCGAGAACAACATAAAACAAGACCAATATTGACAATGAAAATTATGCTTACAACAATGTTTTAACATGTGTGGTATTAAATTTATTTGTCAGTTTCTTTTTTTGCTGCATGTTACCAGTACTATAGGGGTGCAAATGTTTGCAATGAGGCAACAAACCTATTAGTCAGTTTATGGCTACTTCAAACCAAAAAGATACAAAAAAAAATACTTAAATGTGTGCAGGCAATGTATTTTTAAATGTGGACAATATTAAATAGTTTAATATATGGGAGATTTCACGTCAAGTGAACCAACTTTTAAAATCGATGTTTTCCAATCGGGATGAAATTTTAACCAAGACCTATTGGATAGTAATTCAGACACAATTTTTCAACAAGATCGGTCAAGAACTCTCGGAGATAGAGGGGGTCAAAATTTGACATTTTGGCCAAACATGTGATTATTCTCATCCATGTAACTTATTACCTATTGTTCTTAGCAAAATGTGTCCCAAATAGTTTACAAGCTATTTCTTTTATATTTCGAAAAAAAAAATAAAAAAATTTTAATATTTATTTCCGAAATCAAAAACTTTTTGGGATGCGAGTGGGATATCTATTTAAATAAATGTTTTGTAACTCAAAATATGAAATTTTTTGCAAAATATAACTTTATTTAAAATGAGTCCTTTTTTAAATTTTTTTCGTTCAAAAGAAAGCTTGGGTCTATTCCTTTAAGACCTATTTGGTTGCTTAGTGGGATGCGAGTGGGATATATAGCAAAATAAATGTTTTGTAACTCAAGATATACAATTTTTGATTTTTTTTGGCAAAATAGAACTTTTTCCTCTTTTTAAATTTTTTTTTTTGCTCAAATGAAAGCTTAGGTCCATTCCTTTAAGAGCTTTTTGGTCCCTTAGAGGGATGCCAGTGGGACACAGTCAAAATAAATGTTTTAACATACAAATTATATGTCTTGAGTTACAAAATATTTATTATTATTAAAAGTTCTATTTTGCCAAAAAAAAAATCAAAAATTGTATATCTTAAGTAGTCTAACACCCACCTTAAAGTATACCGATCGACTTAGAATCACTTTCTGAGTCGATTAGGCGATGTCCGTCCGTCCGTCTGGTCGGCTGGCTGTCCATGTAAACCTTGTGCGCAGAGTACAGGTCGCAATTTTGAAGATATTTCGATGAAATTTGATACATAATATTTTTTCGACTCAAGGACCAAGCCTGTTGAAACTGGCTGAAATCGCTCCATTATTTCACCTAGTGTCCTCCCGAAATTGGACTTTATCGGTGATAAATGTTTTATTTATATATGTATCTACACAAATTCCTCTCCAAATAAGTTCTATATACACAAAATTCATGTCACTAAATTTTGTTACGATCAGTCCATAATTAGTCATAGCTCCGATATAGACCCGCTTCCGAAAATCACTTTAACGTGCATAAATCGCTTAAAAATGTTGGTAAACACACAAAATTCAACATAGTTAACTTTAGTATAGACATAAATCACGCGACCTAATTTCATGGTGATCGGTCCATAATTGGTCATAGCCCCCATATAAGGCCGACTTCCGAAAATCACTCAAAAATATAAATTATTGAAATTTTAAAAGAAAAATTTTATTTGCTCTTTTACTTAGTGTAGGGTATTATATGGTCGGGATTGACAGACCATACTTTCTTACTTGTTTAAATTGTGGACGTATGAGTAACAATTTAGTATACATCATAATTTAATATTAATCATACGCAATAATGTGGTATTTACTAAACTTTAATTCCCCAATACATATGAATGCT
Organism: Calliphora vicina; assembly: GCF_958450345.1. Classification (NCBI taxonomy): domain Eukaryota; kingdom Metazoa; phylum Arthropoda; class Insecta; order Diptera; family Calliphoridae; genus Calliphora; species Calliphora vicina. The sequence goes on along the minus strand of NC_088780.1, from coordinate 142,458,473 downwards.
GTAAATGTAATATCAAATAAAAGGCTTTTAATAGAATCCATTGTAAGTTGTCTACACTTTGTATTTATAGTTGTAAAAAAAAGTTTGAAAACTAAAACTCCTGGACAGTTTTAAGCATTTAAAATTGTTGGTTTGTTAATGAAGAATCACTGATTTCAAAAGCAATTTCATTGTTCAATAATATTAACTGGTTATTTGTAAAATGTACAATATAACAGAGAATTTCTCCCCTTTTCGTGTTTTGTATTAAATTGTGTAGACGATTGGCAGTTGCTGTTGCAAATAGGTATATGTATGTACAACAACTTTTAAAACAACAAAACATAGACTAAATACCACAACAGTTCTGCACCAGCAGTGGTGACAACTTGATAATACTAAAATGTTTGTTAAATTCAATGTTGTGGTAAAACTTACATATATATACATATAAATTTCCTTATATCTATAAAATGTTCAGTGTTTAACAAATCTTCTGCTACTGTACAAGCTATTTCGTATAGAGTACCTTATAGATGTTTAGGATGTGTCGAGTATGTCTAATGCAATTTTTGTTAAACAAATACAAACTGTGAAGCATTTTGGCTTTTCCGCTGAAACACCCAGAGTCTTTGGCGGGAATCGAACGCACAACTCTTAGACTGATAACACAGGTCAACAACAAAAAAAAAATACTTGAATAACCACTATATATGTATATTTGATATATGTATCATGGCTACCTAAGTACAAATATGATCTAAATTTTAAATTCTATGTAGATGTTTTTTAAAAAAAAATTAAGTAAAATTAGGCCGATATTATTAAAATAAACTTAGAAATTTAATTGAAATTTACATAAACTTTAAACTTTTTTATATATTGCGTTTTAATCCTTAGACTGATAACACAGGTCAACAGCAAAATTCATGTCACCAAATTTTGTTACGATCGGTCCATAATTAGTCATAGCTCCCATATAGACCCGCTTCCGAAAATCACTTTAACGTGCTTAAGTATTTAAAAATTTTGGTATATACACAAAATTCAACATAAATAACTTTCACATAGACATAAATCACACGACCTAATTTTATGGTGATCGGTCCATAATTGGTCATAGCTCCCATAAAAGGCCCACTTCCGAAAATCACTCACGAATATAAATTGTTGATATTTTAAAAGAAAAATATTTTTACTCATTTACTTGGTGTAGGATATTATATGGTCGGGCTTGACCGCTATAGTAGTGTTGGGTGTAAACAATGGTTAAGTGATGTTTTTTCTCCTAAGACTTGAGTCAGGGAAAGTTCGTTAAAAAAATCATCATAGCATTATCGGAAGGAAATTTAAATTTGGTCTGTGGAACTACATATATTGAGTTCCTCTGAAAAATAAGCGGCCGAAAACAATAACGGTATTGCTAAATGTTGCAAGACCTAGATTAATTATTATATCGAGGGCCTATATTCAAAACCCTCTATCTTGAAAAACACAACTTTTCAGGAGAGCCAAAAAATTGGTTTTTTGTGTATTACTTGAGTTATTAAAATTCGGTATTCTACAATATTTTTTTAAAGCAACTACTGATTCTCACATATAATTGGTTTTTAAAATTTTGCATTATTGTGGATATTTCAAATGTGTATGTATGAAATGATCAAATAGTGGATTTTGCACTTAAAAAAAAATAATTATTTAGATTTAAGTTATGTCATCTTTCTGTTTTTAACTTGATTTATTTAAGATAGCGTCTAATGATACAATATTAAACAAAAAATTATAGAAAAAATGTTTTTATTTTGCTTTTGCAAAATAAGAACATTTTACCAACAAAAAGTAATTTTCGTGAAAATCAAAGATAGAGCATAGAACATAGACCTCGATATTTGAAATTTTATTCGTTGGAATTTTTGGGGTTTTTATAATATTTAGGTAATTATTTCACTATTAAGATTTATATTGAAGGAAATTAAACATTGCAACTTGGTCATAATATGACGATTATTTTTTCTGTACAATGACCACTTATTGATTTCAATTAACAAACATGTTTGTAAGCAAATGTATGGTAATACAATGCATAAACTAATGCATACATTTGCATATTAACACAAGTTTGTTTGTATACACTTCATAGATGTGTATATGTGTACCCTACATTATACTGCATGTATTCTTCCTACCGGATTTTAAATATCTGTAATTATATGTGTGTAAGTTTACTGCTCCAAATTGCAACAAAGCAGACAGTATGAATGTAAATTTTTAAAGTATGTATAAAGTATACATGGATTTGTGATTTGGTATACACAGATTCAAATGCATAAAAATTAGGGTGGCTCTTATTTTGCAATTTTGTGATTATCGGTGCTCCTAAGGTCTAAAATTATTCTATTTCAATTAAAAGTTTGAGCAAAATCGGATAACGTTTAGAGGTTGGACATTTTATTTTCAAGTTTCGTGCTTTGAGTTAGAGTCAAAAAGGGTATACAAATATATTTAGACAACGTTCAAGTGATTTCTATTATTTTAATTGAATTTCATCATTACAATAGTTTTATGAGTATTATAGTTATTATCGCAAGTGGAAATTATATGGGTGCTGTGGCCAATTATGGACCGACATACACAAAATTCAAAATTGATTTTTGCATACTAATACAAATTACTAATCTGTGTATTATTTTGGTTCGATATATGGGAGCTATGGCCTATTATGGGCCTATCGCCATATAATATTGCAAAGTAATTGCTTAGTATTGGAGTGGACCTTATATGGGAGCTATGGCGAATTATGGACCGATATTTAAAACATATTGTGGTATGATTTTTGGATACAAATTGCTGATCGGTGTAAAATTTTGGATCAGTACAGTATTTTTTTTTGATATTTGTGTAGGTTAATGTGTTTTCATAGCCTCTATCTATGACGAATTATGGGCCGATCATCATAAAATTTGGTACAGCAATTTTTGTAAATATTGAAATTTTTTGATTCGAATTTTAACTTGACAACTCTATTTTTAAAATTAAAAAAATTATGAGAATTTTAGAGATTTTCGGCAGTGAACCTTATATGGGAGCTATGGTCAAATATGGACCGATATTCACACAATCCAGTAGTAAGATAACTGGATACAAATTACTGATCTGTGTATAATTTAATTTTGATAACGATATGTTTTAGATATTCGAGTTATGATCGTTCGATTAATCGAACAATTTCGTACGAATAATTCAAAGAATTTAAAAATTACAATTTTCGAATTACGAATAATTCGAACAATTTTATGAAGAATAATCGAACAAAACGACTAAAAATATTAGTTTTAAGTCATCATATTTGTTTAAAATATTTCATAATTCCAAATTTAAATATGTAATAATGTCGTCTATTACATCTCGTTATAATCATAATTAATGAATTTGCGTTCACGTTTTGCCATACAATTTGCAGTAGAACTAAAACCAAGCTTCTCTTTCCTGGATTTTATTTAGAATCATAAATTGTAGGGACCAGATAAGACGACGTAATGCGTAAATATCATGGTGAAATATTGACAGAATCGCAATTATATATTATGCGCGCTATACGTTATTGATACTGTTGTTGGTAAAATAAATAATACTGACAGAAATGTTAACTCAGAAGAAAGTAATATTGAATGTGATGGTGAATATGATATAGATGAAAAAGGACGATCTTAAAATGTATAGAAGTGATGTTATTAAAGGTGACTTTAGACGATACGTACTTTACGTACGACTTGACGAAGAAAAAACTTCTTATTTTACATTCGAATAATTCGGTTAATTTTAAAAATGTAATCAAATTATTCGAACAACTCTTGAAATCTCTTGTTCGAATTATTCGAACAAAACAAAAATTTAATAATATGACGGCCTGAACCGAAAATTTTTAAGGAATGAGATAAATAAATGGATAAAAATAATTTTTAATGTCCAGTTTTTTTGATTTTTCCAGCTTTTTAAACGCCAATTAAAACGCCAATGTCCAGTTTTTTGCGAAATTGAATCTGACATCCCTATTCTAAACACATTCTTTTAAATTGGTGTAAACTTAAGTTTATATTCATATGCATGAATATTTGTTGAAGCTTGTATTTGTTTAAATTCATGGAACTTAGTATTTAGGGTTTTATGGTTGTCGTACCAATCGTGTCTAGTTTTCAACCACTTTGTAAGTGTGAGGCATAGTGCATGTAAGTATATGACAAAATATAGAGAAAATAATAGACAAACATTTCAGAATGTTGAAATTTTTTCTTTTTGTTCGATTTTTTCTTCTTTAAGCCCTAACAACAATGTAATATAAATGCACACAATAGTATGTATGTATGTGCAACATTTGTTATTGTTAGTTCTTTTTATCAATAATTAACATTTTGTTATCTTTTTTTATGCGTCTGTGACTTCTTGTCTACATATTAGTATACACACACTTACATACATTTGTGTGCTTTCATATTTATATTGAAAATTTGCTGAGTGTATTTAAGCTTGCAACTATTGGTTGGTCTTTCAAATTGTGCAACAAACATTGTCAACAAAATACAAAACACAAACATCCCTTGAATTCTCCCAAACATATATATGCATATTGTCTGTATTTATTAATTGTGCTGTAAAAAGATTTCAAATTGTTCTACTTCTCTGTGTTATAAATTTTTTTTTTTATAATATTCTATAGAACTATTAGCTGCAAGCTAATTTTAATCTTCGAATTACAAAGTCTATTGAAAATACTGTTATATACATACGTATACAATTCACACAGCATAGCTATTTGCAAAGCTTAAAAACATTGATTTGTTTTGAACACCCTCTTTTCCAAAACAAGAATTCTTTAAAAGTTTTAAATTGCAAACAATAGCAAAACATTCCTAAAGCATTGGAACATGTTGTTCAGTTTATTCTTTTAATTGTTGGAATATTTGCTAGAATTAAATGCAGTACAGTATGTTCATTAGTGTAGTTCAAATTTATTTTTTCTATGCTATGGAAGGGATATAATCCATACAATTAACATTCTATGATAATAGGAGCACGATGCTTTAATTATTGAAATGAAATATTACGTTATTTAAATTTTAGGTGATGATATACATGAGTATTATAAATTATTCTAAATTATGTTTAAACTTTAAAGTTTAATTAAGTTTTCCTGCCTGGTTTAAATTATCATTGACATAATTGTATCAAGGAGCTGTTATGCTTCTTAAATCTTGTAAAATATTCCACTTATTTGGGGTTTTGAAAATGAACCCGAAAAGAAGGCTATCGATTCAATGTTATTTGTATATGGTTACATTCGAATAGACAGGTCGAATTTTATTTTATAAACTTTAGAAAATCCAGTTTAAAAATTACATACAAATTGCTTACGTTTCTAAACGAATCGTTTTATAAAATGAGGCCTTAAATATTTGTACACCATAGAAAACTATCTATACAATGATATATATTTTGTTGAAATTACGGGCATTAATATGGGGTTTATACAGTATTTATTCCGGCTAAAAATATAAAATAAATACATATTTATTAGAGTTCGTTTGTGACCAGGTCACCTCATTTGTTTTACGGGTATCATCATTTTTCTGAAGGTTTTAGCGCAAATAAAAATAATGGCGTCCTTTTTTTTTGGAAAATTTTCACTACTTGTGGTGGTTCAACGCACCTAAAGACGCGTATTTTGAGCACATTTTTCTGTAGCGCAAAAACGGTTGATTATATTGCAAATGTGATTCCAACAGTCGATTGTGCATCAAAAATTAATACAATTGATGTTTTTTGAAACCTTAAAAATAGTTCCAAAAACCCACAACAGGGGGCGCAAATTTCATAAACAATATAAAAAAAGTATTTTAGGTTTTTTAAATATACACAATGAAAGGGCATTTTAAGATTATCAAAATGGTACCAATATTTCCTTTCTATCACAACCCCTTAAAAAGTGTTCAATACAGATCAGATTACAGCAGCTCATAATAGATAGGACATTTTTGCTCCCACCAAATACAGAGCATAACCTTATCGCCCAAGATATTTGGCTTCAGTATCCATCGTGCTGGTTGGCCAAGCTTCACGTACGACATGTTACTCTTCGGATTATATTATTTTCATCGCGAGTAATGATTCGGTGCAAAAATCGTCGTTCAAGGTCACTTGGCATCAATTCGTTATTACCTAATTTCCCTACTTTTGCATGAATCCATCTGATCGCAAACGTTTTGAATTTGCTGCTTGAGTTACTCCCAATAATGTTTGTCTTCCGTGTCAAAATCACAACTTCTGAACCACACGAACTATCTCTCGCACTTTGAAACCGATGGAACACATTTACCAGTGGTGAGCTTAGATGAGCAATCAGTCTGCTTCAGCGACACTTTTTTCAAATTAACAAAAGATGATACGACATTTTCAAAGCAAAAACTATACTTTACACACCCCGATGAGCCGCTTAAAATCAATAAATTTTGCATCCAAAATTACCCATAAGTCTTCTTTCTGGACATTTTTTGCTTCTTTGCTGCATTTCTGTGTGCTTTTACTGTAAGTACACAGAGAAAACAGATTCGTAGTAGTAGTATTTAACCGAATTTGTTGCCAATCAAATTTTCAAGAGAAAATCAGTTCATAAAAAAGAATTTGGGTGAAAGCAAGTTGACTTTTGTTAACACTTCTAAAAATTTTATAGGCACAACTTTAAAATTTTGTCACTAAGGCAGAATCCTTCGATTGGCAACAATTTCGGTTGCCACAACGAATTTGTTTTCCCTGGGTAGATATAATGTAAGCTATGGTATTGCTTCCAAAAATTATATTGCATCAGTTTATAACTCGGAACCTAATTTATTGATTTTACACACATTTTTTTTTAGATTGGACCGATTTTTATAAATACCAAACATTTCTGATCAACAGAAAATATTTATGTAAAATTTTATCCCCTTAGCTCCATAACTTCAACAAACGAACGGACATAGATATATCGTCTTAGGATTTTATAAGGATCCAGGCTATATATTTGTGAATGGATATGAAAACAGCAATTAGATTTAAATATTGGCCTAACTTTATTACCACTCTAATGTATATTGTACCACACTAATGTATATGCATTTGAATTTATTTTTTTGCCTCAGCATTACAATGAATAAGTAAAAGGGAAAAACCTTCGAAATCATTATAATTTCGAGGTCCTGTTTATTTGTATGTGGTTTATGATAAAGTTCAATACTATCATTGTACCCTACACCACCATATTGGGAGGAGTCTAATGCGTTTGAGCTGTGTTTACAACGCCCAAAAATATTAGTTTAACACCCACCGAAAGTATTACGATCGACTAAGGATCAGTTTCTGGCTCTATTAAACGATGTCCGGTCGTGTGGCTGGCTGGATGTCCATGTAGGCCTTGAACTCAAAGTACATGTCGCAATTTTAAAGATATTTCGATACATTTTGGTAAGTAAATTGTTTTCGGCCCCATTACGAAGCCCATTAAAAATGGCTGAAATCGGTGCATTATTTCCCCTAGTCCTATATAAATTTCCTCCCGTAATAGGACTTTATTTGTCATTAATTTGTATCTTATGAAAATATCCACACAAATTTCGCTCAAAATATTAATGATGATTTTATGATGATCGGTAAAATTCTACAGAAATAAGTTTCATATAGACTTAAATCACAGGACCTTTCATGGCGATCAGTCCATAATTAGTCGCAGTTCTGATATAAGGCCAACTTCCGAAAATCATACACCAAAATAAATTATTGAAATTTAAACAAAAAAAAAAAACGCGTTCAAAGGATACCATCTATTGTAAATGCCGAATTTTTAAGTCATACACCCAATATTTCTAATTTGAAAATACATGTCGTTTTACTTTTTGATGTTTTGTTATATTTTTTCTCACGTTTTTGGAAAAGTATAATTGAGAACTTGATTTATAATGATTCTATCTTATATCATTGTACCATGGGGAACCCATAATTTGTCTGCACTCTAATAAAATAATTTAACTTGTTTTTATTTAATAAATAAAAATCCCTTGGTTGACCAAATAAATTTGTTATTTATAACCATTAGTTTGTAATTCATGTAAAACTCAATACATACCTTTTTCATTAGTTGCTGGTCATTTTAAAGATCTGGAGCAACAAAATGTAGGTGGGAGAGAGAAACAAACAACTTCATGTTTATTTATACAAACATACATTTATTTGATAATTTATATATTTTAATTCAATTAGATTAAATTTAATACCTTAACTTAATCTACAAACAGCATATACATACATATGTATATAAGTAAATTGCCTAACTTTTAGATAAAAGTACATTTGCATAAAGAAAGTCACAACTCAAAATTCGGAATATTTTAACTGAATATAACAAAATTTGTGAAGCGTTTAAATGTCTAATACAATTATTAGATTTTTCTTCTCCAGAATGACTTTAAACTTTTTCTGCGAAATTATACTTTTTGATTTATGACTATGTTAATGCAAATGATACAATTGTTTTAGTGTTTTACATTGAATGTGTGTTTGTACATACATATGTATTGCTATTATTTGTATTTACAAATACTAATAAATTATTTTGACTTGGTATTAAACAAAAAAATTTAATAAAGAAGATAAAATAGAAATTTGTAATACATACACTTTGAATCATTTGAATAGGGGGTTTTTTGTTTGTTTAATTGGTTTGTTCTTGATAGTTTTTAATAGTTATTAATTTAATTTTTATGTATACAAATGCACTATATTTTCGTTAAATATTTATTTTTGAATATTGAGTTATAAAACTCAAATAAAACTTCTTAAGCTATTTATGTTTCCTTATTAGCTAAATGGTAGGTGTTAGTTTTTATTAGTATTGTAATTTTACAATACTAAAAATAGACTGTAAGCTTAAAAATATTGGAAAATATTGGATACATAAATACTTGAATTGTTTTCTTGTTACAAAATTTTGTATATTTACATCTATACATATATTCAAATAAAATATAAAACGAGTATTAAAAAAGCTTATTTCAATTTCATATAGAGATTTAAACGACTATAGAACAGACAGACAAATGTTGGTATAAAATAAAATAGAAAAAAATTAAAAAAAAAATATTATGTATCTCATAAGAAAAATATTATTATACTTAGTTGCGTAAAAAGTGTTTGTGTAAGAGCTTTTATTATTTGTTTTAAAATAAATATGTTTATTTAGATATTGTATAAAGTTTTTATTTTATTTTATAGAGTATGTATGCATATTTTATTTTAATATTTATTATTGAACAATTAAAATTAATTTAAATATTGCTTTTTTCTCTACTAGTTATTACAATCGTATTGGTAGCAAAATATATAGTATGCAAACTATTTTGAAATTTATGTATTTGGTTTAAGGAAAATAATGTCTGTTTTTAAAGAAATATTTATATAAATACAGGACTCAATTCATGCCAAACATACATGAAAATATCTGTGTATACGTTTTCCTTTTTGAAGTCAAATATGGTTCAGTCTTTTTAGCTACAAAAAAATGTAATAAGTAAACTGATTTTCTTATGCTGCTTACACTTGTTTGTTCTTTACAAACTCCAAAATATCGTTGTTTTGTTTTTGTTTGGTAGTTGTTGTCTATGGGCGTCCATTTTAATAGCCCAACTTTTTCAAAGCCTTTAGATCTACATCTCCATAGTAATCCTCGCTATAAATACGTTAAGGGGAAATATAAAAAAAGAAGAAAAATTAAGCAAAATATTTTGATATTTTTAACACGAAGAAAAGTTGAATTTTAAGAAGATAATATTTAGTACTTGTTTCTCGTAATTTATATTTGAATTATTTATTCATGAAACATTACTATGTACATAATTTAATAAAGTTGTAAAAATGTACACAATTATTCACAACAATAATTTGTCAAATTTTATTTAAAGTAATTTTCCAACAATTACCACATCTTTTAATTTTTGATTTATCTCATACAAACATAACGTAAGTTACATAAGATTGACCGTATCCCGGTTTAATATAAAATCTGAGTCTGCTAAATTTTACTTTATTCGTTGTTAAATATTTGTGTTGGCTACCGTTATCGTTAAGCTCTAAAATATTCTTTGAGCTCGACAATGGTTATCTCCAAAATACTGCTACCGAAATAACTGCAATTACCGTTACTGCTAAAATGCTATTATGGTTTTAATCGAAACGTTATTCAAGAAACATTTTTTATAACCACCATCATAAAAAATTGTGGATACGTTGATATTGTTATTCTGTTTACAACACATTAAAATATTTGTCGCATACCCACATAAGTATAGGGGGGATTTCATGTCACGTGAACGAGCTTTTGAAACCAATGTCCGATCGGGATGAAATTAGCACCAAGTTTAGTCCTATTGGAGAGTAATTTAAGCACAATTTTTCAACAAAATCGGTGAAGTACTATTTGACTTATGGCCTCATTTTGTATCTTGAGATACAATTTTTCATTTGCCTTTCCGTGTAGAAAGAAAAAATTAAAATTTGGTATTTTATGAAACTAAGCGATACTTGTGTTTCAAGTCAATTATTTGATGTGGTACCAATCATAGAATAAACGCATAGAACGGAAGGAGAGAGGAAAAATTTACTCTCTTTTCACACATACGGGTGATATAAAATTAAATTTTAAATACAGAAACGAAAAATACGTTTTGAAAAATATGAAAATTCAATAATTACAATTTTTTCGAAAGAAAAAAAAAACGTTTCGTTACGTCTTACAAAATTAGGGCATTACAGTTTGACATTTTGGCCAAACAGGAATTTTTTTCTCATCCATGTAGCTTATTATCTATTGTTCCTAGCAAAAATTTTCCCAAATAGTCAATCTTTCGAAAAAAAATGTTTGACTTTTTTTGCAAAATCAAAAACTTGTTTGACTTTTTTCAAAATGGGCCCTTTTTCTCAAAAGAAAGCTTAGGTCTTTTCTTTTAAGAGCTTTTTTGTCGCAGAGTGGAATGCGAGTGGGACAAGTATCTATCAAAATAAATGTTTTGTAACTCAAAACATACCATTTTTTTACTTTTTTTGCAAAATCTTAAACTTTGTTTCAAAATGTACCCGTTTGTGTCCTAGTGAAACTTATGACATACAATTTATGAGTAACTATCTGGCTGAAATCTTCCACAAATTCTTGCTGCTGGTAAGGTTTGTTTGGTATTGCAAATGGGCAATATCGGTCCACGATTTCACCTAGCTCCCAAGCAAATGTTAAAATATGTTGATTATGCGACAATTCCCAAACAATGTTGCACAAATTATTTATAACTGAAAGTATGGCGAAAACCGGGAAACAGTTGTCCCTAGTCTAAATGCAAGGTAGCCCTCTGAAAATTACTTGAACACTCATAATTGACCTATAATAATTAATATCGTGATGAAATTGGACATAAAAAAGTTTTACATGAACCTAAATCTTTCTTTCTTCTAATTGACCCTACCCCATATAATATCTATGTCAGAAAATTATTTTATTGTCAATAAATAATTTATATATAATGGTATTAATATAAATTTCCACATAAGTCATGTAAAGTTTTAAGAAGGTAATAACTCTATAAAATTCTGTACAATTCAGAACATAACTGATTCAAGTGTAAATAAAATTTGTTGTTTTCCATAATTGAGTTTATTAGAATCCACAGAAGTTTATGTTTAATACAGTACCAACATTTTTTGTAAATATTATTAAAAATTGAGGTCAACCGAAATAGCACCAAAAACCTTTACCGCTAAAATACCATTATCAATATATGTAATTAAAATTATGTATTAGCATTGTATTTTAACCGTTTCGAATCGATATGCGTATGAGTTATTATTATTACATATTCATTGCTCATACTATATTTTTGGTGTAGTTCACACTAGTGATGAGCGATATTTCCATACCTGTGATTTAATCACTGTGATTGAAAAATCACTGGTAACAACAGTTACTGAATATTGCAAGTAACAGGTACATTTAAATCGTTCTTTTATATTTTTCTGTATACTGTTAAATGTTGTTCTTTTATATTTTTTAACATTCACTGGTATCGTTTTAGAAAAATCACTGGAACAACTGTACTAACAGGTACTTTTGATATCTTTCTTTCACATTTTTCAACATACTGTTAAATGTCGTTCTTTTATATCTTTCAACATTCATTGGTAACGTTTTTAAAAAATCACTGGTAACAAAACAAGAAAGTAACAGGTACTTTTAATGTCGTTCTTTTACGTATTCCAATAAACTGTTAAATGTCATTCTTTTATATTTTACAACGTTCACTGGTAACAACAGGTGCCTATTTTTAGGCGCATAATTTTATTTATATCCAACACAGTGTATAAAATAAAATATTAAGTACCATATCAGTTTATTCTCTTAAAATTTTGTTGCATCTGCTTAACTATGCTATTTTCCTATTTTTTTAAAAAAAAACATTTTTAAAACAGCAAATATTAGTTTTTGGTTTACATACGAACAGATTTAAAAATGAAAATAATATATAATATTTTTCTTAACATAGACAAAACGTGATCACGGTCATTGTTTAAAAGAACAGTGATTTATAAATCACGTTCACTGAGAACGACGTTCTTCAAAAATCACGGGATCGCTCAGCTCTAGTTCACACTGAAGAATATATGAGTTTCATCTTGGTTTTAGATTTATTTATTTAGAAAATCAAAAAAAAAAAACTAATTTATAATATAGAAAATTTACCAATAAGTTCCTTCATGTTTATATTCATTTAGAAAAGTGATTCATTTATAGATAATATAATAATATATAACAAGAACGGATAAAATATTACGATTAAAAGCAAAAATTACACCTTTAGCTTTAGAACCTAACGGTTTTATTTTTTTATTTCAGATTTCAATGTTCAATTTTGGCACACATTAATTTTGAAAAATTTAATTCACAAGAAAAAATTGTATCAATTCATAACATTACTATCTGAATATACCAGTATCAGTAGAAGAACTTAAAGAAATTCCAATATATTCAGAAAGCTCGCTTTTCTTTTCATTCTTACGATCTTTCCAGAAAGCTGAAAATGTTAAAACCAGTATTACAAACAATAAAAACAGATATAAATTGTAACTGATAAATCTTATTTCGTAAAAATATTAACACGTAGAAAACGTTATCAACATTATTATCATTTCAATAGCTTTCATGTTTATCTCAACTAAAATTAACAAAATCATATACATATATGTTGGAACCACATTGTGATTGGTTATTTTTATGTATGATTACTGTGATTGTGGCAAGCATATGGATCCTTGCAATTACCATAATATTGTTGAATTAGAGCTTTAAGATTGCTTTTGATCATGTCGAAAAAAGATTTTTTTGAGCATTTATGAAAATAATATTAGAACAAGTTTAAATATGCATAGTCTGCCACAAATTATTCCAATTGACCATCCAATGATGATGATACAAATGGCTATCAATTATGTTGAGAGATTGAATGCTGGATGTTCGTGGCTTGGTAAGGACCTTAGGAACTCTAAGATATTGTACTGCTATGGGAATAATATCTTACAGTTACCATATATGCATATATGCGGACTGTATCCCCCTGATGATGTCATAAGCATATATACTGACGGTTGTAAAGGGGATAATAGGGTCGATGAAGGTATCTTTATGGAGAATTATGGGACAAGGTCCTACTTCAGGCTACCTAACTTCTGCACTGCTCTTCAGGCGGAAACTACTGACACAAAATGTGCATCCAATTGGCTGAAGTATAATCGAATATCTGTAGATATATGTATATTTACTGATATCAAGGCTGCCGAAATAAGGGTATATCGTACGTGACATCAAACGGAAGTCATTTTGAGGTACATGTAGAAATATGCGAAAATTTGCGAATCGTGAGAGGCGTAATGTTTTCTTTTAATTTCTTACTCTAAACCAAATATTTTTCCTTTACAATCCGTCATATTTAAATAAAAACAATCTTTGGATTATTTTATAGTAAATAAAATTTAATATCGTACGTGACATACCGTACGTAACAGATTTTTCTCTTTTAATAAAACAATATATATTCTGTAAATATATGTATACAAAATCTAAAAAAATTAATAGAAAATATACATTCGGTTTCAATAAACAATTTGATAATAGCAAAAAAACAATCAGAGTCAAATTCATTTCATACTACATGCTAATTGAGAGCTTAGTTTTCGCCACAATTTTAGCCTAAAACATACCAATTAAATTAAAAAATTAAATATAGTCAGTTTAAACTATTATTTTTGCCAGAAAATCAAATCATCTTGAAAAAAAGTTTCAAGGGTTTTTGGTTTTTTTTCTCGTGGAATTGCCGATATGTAGTCTAGTATATCATACAGACAGAAATAATATTTTCTTAGCAGTCGAATCAAACATGACAATTTATATAGCATATTTAACACTAACATTATGTTTGTTTTGTTGGTTTGAGGTTTCCTATTTCAGCCACTATTTTGTTGGCTCAATTTAATTTTATTTGTGTTTATCTGTTGGAAATAATTCTTTGGAAAACTTTTGATAGCCATGTATGAGTGCATAGTGAAAGCAGAGGTTCACAAACTTATTGTTTAAAATATGTTAACACAATTGGCTTAAAATTCAAATAAATATAACACAATTTATTACAACTGTTTGAAAAGGGAGTATCCTATATTGATGTATTTCAATTACATCTAGGTGAAGTTCATTTCATAATTTCATAATAAGAAGTTCTAAACCTAAAAGATTATACATCTCTGATTCGCTCTCTCTCTCTCTCTTATTTTTGACGAACATTCGAGTAGAGAACAATAAATTTATACCACAGGCTCCTACAAATATCCTCACTCCACAGTGTGTGCCCTCAAAGAGCTGGATATTTATTATATGTATTGGAGCACGAGTACTGTTTTCTGCAATTTGTTGTCATAGTAAATATTTTTTCTATTGCTGATTTTTTTTTGTATTTAATTTTTTGTTCACAATTGCGGTATTGTTGTGTTGAAGTATTTTTGTAATTTTTTTATATCCTCTATTATTCAGCAACATATTCTATTTATATATTGTAACACATTTAAAAGAATAAAAATAATAAAAAGTGTATATTATCTCCTGTTGCGTTTGCTGTTTTATCTATTTTTTGTGTAGCTTTGCTTTCTCGGTCTTTTGAATTATCTTGTATGGGTTTTTTTATGTACAGCATACTTTAAGGGTTTCATATGAAATGTTAGATTGTTTGTTATTACCAAATATTCTGTTTATTATTTCCACTAAATTTTGTGGAATGGACCAATGTTATACAATTTCATAATTTAATATTTTAAAATAAAAAATCTTTAATATTAAATGAAAGCTATGATAAATATAGATATAACTTTACAATAACAGAAGACTTGTTACAACATTTTATGAATTTCTTATTTACATACCTCCAGCATTACGCAGTAGTGGTGCATGTGAAAATTTCTTTAACTCTATTAACAGTTTAGTTCTTATTTCTAATTATTCCCATTAGCTTTACCATCGGCAATCCTGGCCTTCTATATTATATTTAATAACTTTTGTATTGTGAATCCAACGTCCAATGACATTAGCGTGTTACGGATGTTATCAACTTAAATGAAAGTTTAATTCTATCTATAATACCGTTTCTTAAAATATTTGTCCCGGCTGCAGTATTTGGTAAGCTGGATCAAAGAATAAAAAGGCTTTATTTTAGGGATTTTGGGATTTTTTTCATATTTATCTCCAAAAGAAACATGAAATATTGGTACTAAGTACGTAAAAGGTATTTGAAAAGCGCTTTTAACGTCATGTCTAAAAGATTTTAACGTCATATCTAAATTATTGTGTAAGTAATATTCGAAGTTTTGTAATTTTTAACTTTTAAGATTAAGATAAACATCCTATAATTACGTCGAGACGGGTTTTTTCCGTTTTTCAAAACTCAATCCATTTTTTTTTTCAAACAGTTCGATTTTTTTTGTTCCCGATCTGATGTTAGCTATAAGTTCAAGACAATCACCACTATATGGATATTATAATTTCATTGAGTTATAAATCAAAGTTGGCAAATATACACATTATTTTTCCTACGTATAAACGGAGCCAGCCTAATGTACATTTATATAAAAATAAATATGTAGGTTGGAATAAGAGCATGTGCAAAGGGACGTTCAAATGTAGCTTGTGTCATATCTATTTTATTTGGATATACAACATTGTTAAATTTAATTCATCTTATTTTATTGTGGTAAGAATAAACTAATTTAATTTTAGCTTTCAATTAGTCTTCTGTCTTTATTTGGTTTTTGAAAACGAAAAATAAAAATAAAGTAAAAGACACTACATAACAATTGTATAATATAACAAAAACCACTTGTGCATACTATTTAAATGATTCATTATTTTTTCCTTTCTTTCATTAATTTTTGTTTGTAAAATATAAATTAAAAGGAACATGTACAAAATTTGGAACATTACTTCTTATGATATTTTATTTTGGATTTTTTCTCGAAAGAGTAAAATCTACTCAGAAGACGATTATGAGTCAATTGGTATTTTGAAAGATAGATGAGACCATTTCATTCTCTGTTACAAATAACAGCAATCTATCCAGTTTTATATTTGGGCTTCCGCACTTATGAATATCTGTGGACAGGTTTGAGGACGTAACGATATCGGAAAGATTGTTTAGAATCTAACCTAAGAGTACCACCAGACTATCCTTTTGCCATTGGTAAGATGCAGATCTCTGAGATTTATGATGACGATTTTTAACGTAATAAAAACCACTGACTATTGTCAAAATATTTGAGATAGCAGCTGATCATGCCTATTTGTCATAGGAAAAAATATTTCAATATTTCAGTCGGAAATCTACAAGATTTTTTGTCATATTGGAAGTTGTCACGAACTTTATCACATCTTTGAACGAATTAGGTAATTACAACAAGCCAACATTGTGCTAAATACCGGCCTACGGGTCCAATCTAGTTATGGCCTAATTGTTTAGTCAAACGATGCTTCATTTGAAACAGCCGAACAAAGTAAGTAGCACTTTTCAGAGTGTCTGAGATTTATGATGACGATTTTTAACGTAATAAAAACCACTGACTATTGTCAAAATATTTGAGATAGCAGCTGATCATGCCTGTTTGTCATAGGAAATATATTTCAATATTTCAGTAGGAAATCTACAAGAATTTTTGTCATATTGGAAGTTGTCACGGACTTTATTACTTCTTTGAATGAATTAGGTAGTTACAGCTAGTCAACATTGTGCTAAATACCGGCCTACCGGTCCAATCTAGTAAAGGCCTAATTGTTTAGTCAAACGGGGCTTTATTTGAAACAGCCGAACAAAGTAGGTTGAAAAGTCGAAATCGACTAGTTTCGGAAGTCATAAATATGTTGGTTTTGTGGCAACTATTTGTCCCTATTCCCCAAACAAGGTAGCCCGCATAAAACGACTTGAACATTCATAATTGTCTCATAGTAATTAATACTGGACACAAACAATTGCTGTATGAACCTAAAATTTTCTCTCAACATCTTTGTTACACCCAAAAATACTAGTCTAAAAGTATACCGACCGCCTCAGAATCGATGATAGGATGTTCGCCAATCCGTCCCAATTGTGAAGATATTTCGATAATATTTGGCACATACATACGTAAATGTTTAATGAAAATGCTGCATTATTATCCATTATTTTACCTAGCCCCCATACCAAAGTCCTGCCACAATAACACTTTTATGATATAATTCTCAACATATCTACACAAATAAGTTTTATATAAAATGAAGTAGTCACTTTTTCAAATTTTGTGCGGATCAATCCATAATTGACCTGAGCTCTTATATAAGGCCCACTTCCGAAAATCATTTAAATCTCTTAAAAATATTGCTAAGCAAATAAAATTCAACACAAATAAGTTTTTTATAAACGGAAATCATGCGTTTTCATTTCATTATGATCGGTCCATGATTAGTCATAGCTCTCATATATGGAAATTTGAAATTTTAAAAGAAAAGCAATATGATTTATCTTGTTTTCTTGTAAGTCCCAGAAGTTAATATCGCTCGATAAGGTCGACCTTGGGATACTTACGGGATTTTAACTCGAATTTTTTGCTCTTAGATATCACCAGTAAACTCTTTGTAATGATATCATGGGACTGTGTAGATTTTTTGGGTTAAGGGACGAAATCTCCTATTATTGTTGCCTCTTTAATCTAAACTTAAATCAAATTAAAACAGTTAGGGCCAACCTTAGTGCATAATTAAGTCGATCTGAAAAACAAACAAGTGACACTTCACTTCAATAGGAATTAAATATCTTAGTAAAGTGTGATATTTGCTATTGATTAAAGTAATAAAGTAGGAAAATATAAATTTACACATATTTTATTATTTGATAACACTTATTTGTAAAAGTGGTTTTTGTCATTTTATATTGCTTATGAACTTTAATTGGGCCAAGGTCAATTTATCTTGATATAACATTAATTTGAATTTCAATAATAGATATTTATAACATTAAATAGAATTTCATTTCTACATTAAGGTGCTTCAATATAATATTGAAAACATATTATTCCAATGAAGTCACCGCATTTTCTATGACCACTGGTATCTAAAAAAGTTATGGAATACCAATATCTTCATGAATCTTGCAAGGAAATAAAGATCTTCTGATATTCTGGGATCTTTATAAGACTAAATTACTCAGCACTTGCACTTTTCAGAGTGTCTGCTCATTAGTTTAAAATTCCCAAAATATTACATTTGCAACACCCTAATATGAATCTTAGTATTTGCTCACACACCTGCATCAATTGTTTTAATTTTTAATGTAAACAATTTACCTTGTTAGTAGTTGTATTGATGTGTGCTTGTGGTTGCACGTTGTCAGACTGTGTATGTGGTTCTAAGCTTATTTTTCTTATATAAATTAAATACAGTTTTATTCTACTTTTATTTTTTTTTTTATTTTTCTTAGTAATCGTATTATATACTTTTTTAATGTTTTATATTATTATTATTATAAATGTAAGTACTTAAGTTTGTTTCATTTTCCTTTTGTATTTTTATTGTTGTTGGTTTATTATTATTTTTTTCTTTTTATTGTATACACAAACATATGTGTATAAATAATCCAAGATTGTTAGTCTAGCCCTTAAAATAAGTTTTTCTAGATGTTAAAATTTTGATCCTTAGCATCTAGAACTGATTGAGGCTAAATGTCGAAAAATTAAATAAACTAAACTCCTGTGTTTTAAAATTATCTGTCAATCAGTTTTATCTACCAAAGAATGAAGAGTTCAATATCTTAGAAAAGAAAAGATGCTTCCATATAACGAAGGACAGGTTTAATGTATATTGTATGTATGTTATATTGTTTATATGTCTTTTTATATTTTTCTCAGCCAGTGTTTTGTTGCGCTTATCGTCATTAAAATTAATTAAAGTCAAAATAGCAGAAAAGGATTATATTTTTGTGGCTTAACTACAAAAAAAAAAGAACTTATAAAACAACAAACACAATAAACACATACAAATAAGGACACACATCCCAGCAGTTAAGCAAGTAGTCATTGTATCCCTTATAGACAGTAATTGTCACTAATGTCATATCAATTGGCTGACTCCAATTTATATATGCTGAGAGAAAATAATTTGTTACTTTATATATCCTAGATAATCTAGCGTCAAGACAATTGCAGCTTAAGTGTCTCTAATTAATCTAGAGTGTAGTCACTTTAAACGTTTTGTGAGTACATAATTCGTACAAACTGGTTTTATGCAAATTGTGTTGATATAATTCTCATACAGTTTATTTTTATTTTTGCTTAAGTATACTTGCTTAACTGCTGGATAGTTCGGGGCTGTCTGCTAGAACTGCTGGGATATATTTGTGTGTGTTAAGTTTTTACGTCTGTATACACACACAGAGCCATTTTGCTGGTAGATGATTAAGCCAAACAATGAACCATCGTCTAGTTACACGTTCTCATTCTCTTCTAAGTTTACTCTCTAACAATAGTATTATCATACTAGCACGAAATCTATGACATTATTGATATTGTATAATAAACGTGAACACTAGCGTGTCCCAAAAAAAATGTTTGTTAGGGCTCAAGCTTAATTTGAAAGCTTATAGGGTAAAGTATTTTTGAGATTTTTTTTTAGATCTTTCGGAAGAGGTTTAAAGTTCGCTAAAGTCGAGTTTTTGCCAAAAATCGGGTTTGTCTGTCTTTTTTTGAGTTTTCTTCATAACTTTGTCAAGACCCATGATTGTTGTCTCTATATTATTAAGAATTAATTGATCTTTCAAACTGCATTTTTAGTTTTTGTCATTTTCAAAAAAATTTTAAAAGTTATAAAGCCTTATTTACAAAATTTATGGAAAAAATTTCGAAAAATTTAATGTAGGGCACCTTAATTAATGAGCAATTCATTACAAAAACTAAAAATTTTTGCACACAAAAATAAAGCTCGGACATTTTTCTTTTAAACTGTGTCCTCAAAAGTATTGAAAATCGTGGATATTGACAATGTTATGAATAAAACTCAAAAAATGGCGGACAAACCCGATTTTTGGCAAAAACTCGATTTGAGCGACCTTTAAAAAATCTGAAAAAAATCTCAAAAATACTCTATCCTATAAGCTTTCAAATTATGCTTGAGCACCCATGAAAATAAGAAAAAAGACTTTTTTTGGGACACACTTGGGTGGCCTTATTATGAATTTTTTCGATGTTTCCACGGTCTTAAATTGTTTTATTTCCGTCATAAATAAAAAATAAATGCTGAAAAATGTAATGTTGGAAAAAAGTAGTTGTATTTAATTTACCCATTTAATTTTCTTCAAATACTTAGATCCTTTAATGTTAAGCATCTTAATAATTCGTTAAAGAGCTTAACATTTTCTTCTTCAATAAAAGTAAATTTTCCTGTTTTATGACATAATTTTGTAAGAAAGAAAGCATTATACAAAAATACAAGGTAGTTCCACTTTCTCTTTTTGTCGCCATATTAACGTTCTGACGTTTATTGGAATTCTGAAAAATCGTGCTACCGTATTCATTTATAAAATCCCATTTTTTGTTTATTTCAAAATCAAAAAAAAAAAACAGAAACAAAAAATTTAAACTAAAGAAATTCGTTTTTCAAATAATTTTAAAAGAAAAAACTATGTGTGCAAATTGGAAAGCTCTCTGACGGACTACGCCTCCCCTTATGCAGACAAATTAATATGTATTATAAAATTACAAAGCGAATAGCAAACTTATGTAAAACCTTACTTACGATGAAGTATAATAAAACTTTTATATAATGTATTCTGAAATTTATAAAAGTATATGTTAAAATGAATTTTTTAACGTTTATTTCAACATGGACATAGATGTATGGACAAAGCTATATTTTCTAAGGCCAATTTAAATGGTTGGTTACACAATGTTTTTGATTTTACAAAATCTGGATGTTAACAAAAGAAACAAATAAGTTCATTAAATATGTATCTTTTATGAATTAATATAAATTACACATTAAAATTAAAAATTTCTTAAACGTTATATCCATTTTTCCATATGTGGCAACGATTTTTTTATTGTTTACAGAAAACAAATTTCAAATAATTCCAATAAACTTCAAGAATATTTTTGTGAGAGAGAAGTGGAGTAACCTTGTATATTTGAATCATGAAAGAAAGTATACCAAGTAGTCCAACTCTCAATTTTTTGAAATTCCTCACTCACATATACGGTTACCGTGTGAGCTCAGAGAAATGTTAACAAATGAAATGTCTTGAAATTTTAACTTTTAATTTTTGATAAAATAACGTTTTCTAACACATTATTACTTTAACACATATTTTTTTATATTTTTTTAAAACACTTTTAGCACACTTTCATTGTTAAAAAGTTTCTATTTTGCACAAATCAAGAAAAAAAATATATTTGGAAATTCTGACATGCAATTTTTTGTTATTGTAGAATTTAAACTATAGGATAGAGTTACAATTTTTGGTATTGAAAATTCATATAAATTAATATTTAAAACATATTTATAAAACTCTGTTGCCTGTAGAAAATTTAAAAGTTAACAGCACATGTGTAATTTTGTTACTCACCCATGTTTAGAGTTAGGTACTTCTTTACTAACACATGTATAGAGTTAGGTACTGCTGTCAAAGAGTTGACTACTTGTTATACTTTTGTAAGAAAAATATTTTAATTTTTATATTTTGTAAAACGAATGCATTTCATAAAACAGAGCGCTTGAAATATCAAAATAAAATCTTTTTAATTTTTCATTGATTTTTAAATTTTCAAAGAAAAATTTTTTCAAAAAAATTTATATAAAAATTAAGTTATTAAATATATTTTGCTAAAATTTTCAGCATTTGCTTTTTTACTTAACGGAGAACAACCAGAATTTTTAGTTAACGGGGAACACGAATTTTGACGCCATCGGGACCAAAAGTTAAAAATAAAGGCCACCCTAACGAAAACTAACATACATAATTATTATGTATGTATATTTCGAGTGTGTGTGTCTTGTATTATGTATTTGTGTAGTGGATAGTTAAGAATATGGTTTCTAAAACGTTATAAGATTATTTGCTATAAGCATTTTTAGTCTTATATATTGAGAGGTTTAACTAACAAATATACATTTATATTAATCACTTTTATTAGTGTTTATTTTGTGAAGCTATTTAATTATATGTATTTAACTATTAAACGGATTAACCTAATTCGTGTACGCTGAATCCAGTGGTGCTAACCGTTTTTCAGGTTAGCTCTTGTTTTCGAGATATACCGTTATTTCGAAAATGGCGTAACTCAAAACGACTTAGCTTATTGAATAAACTAAAAGAAAACCAAAATTCCGCAATAAAATTAACTTTAAGCAAGACTAAACGTTTTTTCAATCTTCGTAGTCGTTTAAGAAATATAATTTTTTTTTTTGGCAAAAAAAAGTGCTTGTTTTTTAAAAACTAAACATCGGAGAACACTGAAGAGATGTAGCTAATTAAACTCATAGCTCGTGGCATTACTAACTATACTTTCATAATATTTTTTTTATTGTTTTCGTGTCCATTTCTATTCAGTTCAATTCATTCAATAGCGTTTTCTTGCTGCTTGAAATAATAACATATTCCCTTGACTACTCATAAACCCTTTAAAGGGTTAATTTCTAGATTTATTATTTTTTCTTCATAATTTTTCTTCTATAATAATTAAACATAAGAGAAAAAAAACACTGAAACAAAATATAAAGATGTTTAGTTTTATAAAATAAAATGTAGAAAATAAAACTTTATTTATTCTGTGTTATTTTCTATTTTGTTTTTACATCTTCATGTTAAGATCTCTAAAGATGTGTTTATTTAATTCAAACAAGTTTTAATTGGATAAGCTTACTTTATTCCATTTGCTTGTTTTATAATACTACTTTACACAGAAATAGACAAACACATTTACACAAATAAACCCTCACATCCACAGATATCCTTAGAGTTATAAATCCATACACAAGAAGTAGGAAAAAAGTCATCATTTTAATGGCAACGTAAAGTACGGATGTATTTGTTTTTGTGTATGCGTGTGAGAATTTAAAAGAGAGCGCATTGTATAAATGTATGAAGTAAGTATGTGTTTATATAATTGTAGTTGTATTTTATAATACAAATACAAGAGTCACTGTGAAACTATTAACTTGAAACTACCAAGGACCCGCATTTCTTTAGAAATAAACTTTACTTTTTTTTTGTTGGTTTTTGTTTTACATAAGAAAGTACTTCAGTTCAGTTAAAGAGTTGCTTTAGTTTGTTTTCATTTATTCACTTTTTAGGAAGAGGTCTTTGGTGCTAGAGATTTATTTTGTATGTGTATAGAATGTTAAAATATATTTAACCTCGAAGTTTTTATTATATGAATGAAAAAACCTTGAAAATGATTAGCAAATTATAACATATTTAGTTTTTTTTATGTATGTATTTTCTTACCGAACCATAACGTCGTAAATCACTTCTCGCAATACTTTTTGTAATGTGGTCTTGATATATGTTTTGTTGTTGAAAATTGGTCAAGAAATCACATAACAGGGTTCTGATGTCCTCACATTTTACTGCTAAGATGGAAAGACTTCGAAATAGGCTTATCATTCGAATAAATATTATTCGTAAAATCGAGCAATAGTTAAACTTTTTATTCAAATGAATAACATTTTTCAATTTAGAATAAAAACTTATTTCATTAATAATTGTCAATTATTCGAATAGTCGAATAAATTTATTTTCAAGTTAAAATTGAAAAAAAACAATGTTTATATAAACCAGGTACAATAATGGTTATAATTGATATCAAAAACGTATTTTATAAAAGTTATTTTGAGACTTTAAAAATAAAAATCCATCTAAAACAGTTATTATTCAACGTACAAATTAAAAGAATGAAACTCTTAAAAAAAGTGTCTTAAATATCCATTATAAAAAAATTCGTTTGAGGAGTTTTATTTTTCCCATCAGAAAAAAACTCAATTGAGGAGTTTTATTTTTTCCGTCAGAAAATAAAACTCATTTTATGTAAATTGACACCTAATGCTTGCGCCTGGAAGGTGCTTTACAATTTGTAAAGCACATTGCATTGCACAGTGGGGCAGAATCGAAATTTTTTGGAAATAAATCTGGCATTTCTAAACGGCTGGTCCGATCGGGATAAAATTTGAATTGGGCGTAGCCAAGGAGTATTCGCGAAATTTTCTTAATATTTTATTCAACACAAATCATTGGTTTTGACTTAGTCACATTAAGAAAATTTATAAAATTTTTTTAGTAGGAAAAAGTACAATATTTTTGAAGGACGGAGATATTGACTTAACATTTTTTCTGTAAGACCAAAAATTAACTTATCTAAACAAAACCAATTTGTTCGGAATAATTGTGGATCCAATTGTGCCTAATATTTGCAATCCTATTAAAATTTTGATATAAATTTTAGTTTTAGAATGAATAAAATCTTTATTTATTAACGAAACTCAATAAATTTTCAGCGTTTTTTAAGTATCTTATTCTAAATAACATTGTGTAAGAAACCTTGTCAAAAGGTTAAATGGAATCCCACAATTCCTAAAAATTGGAGCGAAAATCCCAAAAATTGTATTTTTTACAATTTTGCCTATAGGGTCCACATTTCCTACGGGGCTGGGAAAATACTTAAGGGATAAATAGGAAACACATTAGGGTTTACAAAGCTGCTTTCCGCTTTCTAATCCCAGCTTTGG
Source organism: Calliphora vicina (assembly GCF_958450345.1). Classification (NCBI taxonomy): domain Eukaryota; kingdom Metazoa; phylum Arthropoda; class Insecta; order Diptera; family Calliphoridae; genus Calliphora; species Calliphora vicina. Next base: position 142,433,098 of record NC_088780.1, on the reverse strand, counting down.
GATTTTAGAACATGTGACCCAAATTTGAAATTTTGATAAAAAAATAGGTCAATTTCCAAAGGGCGTAGGGCAAACATTTTCGAAAAATATCACATGTTTTTTATACCAAAATGTTCTCCGAAGAAGCTTTATAGAAAAACATAAAATTGTTATATATTCTTAAAGAAAGTTGTTTTTTAATAAAAAAAAGAGTTAAGTCACCTTTTTGTCCAAAAAACAGCAAAAATATACTATTTTTGGAATTTTTAAATTGAAAATCGGTTATTTTTGGATTCGTAATCGACATTGCTCTGAAATCTTTTGTATGTTATTGGTAATTTAGTTGTCTAACTAAATTCGGTCTAAAAGTGCGCCCTATATTTTTAAAAAAGCGGACCAAGGTATGGCAAAATTTTAGAATTTCAATTTTGAAATGCCTATAACTAGGAAATTATAAGAGACAAATAGTACGGGCAAGCATGTTTTTTCAAGACCTAGCCTAGCGCTATCCAAAAATATAAAATTCTTTGAAATCGGATGGGAAACAAAAAAATGACACGTGTTTAAAAATTTTACATGTCGAAGGTACTTCGGACCAGCCATTTAGAAATGCCAATTGAATAAATTGTATTTAAAATAAAATCAAGTGGGATTTTAATTTGTTATTGTTTGATTCCTGTTATCAAATTGTTGTTGTTTTTCTTCTTAAACAAATAAATTACTACAAATATTATATCAGAGAGACTCAATAAAGAAAGATACTGAAAAAAGTATAAAATAAACGAAAAGAGTTTTATTTTCTGACGGGAAAAATAAAACTCCTCAAATAACTTTTATTTTATGACGGAAAAAATAAAACTCCTGAATTGAGTTTTTTTTCTGACAGGAAAAATAAAACTTCTCAAATCACTATATTTTATGACGGCTATTTAAAACTATTTTTTTAAGATTATCATGTGGACTTTTATTGAAAAATAACTGTTAACTCTGGAGTTGAGATCATTTTTTTAATATCACCGTAGTTTCTGAAAGAGCACGTCAATACGAATTTATTGGCATATCACAGTATATAGCGGTCCCTGATATAAACACAAATTTGGACAAAACTACCTCAATGAAAATAGAATAGTTTATTACAATAACCACATTGAAAACTTTTCATATCGAATTTGCATTAACTCATCAGTATATGGCAATTATGAAACTCAAATTAGAATCGAAAACCTTGTCACTACTAAAGACGTAGGAAATGTAAATGTATATGCAACTGAGCTACAACGATCTTCAAAATAATAACAAACAATCTAAATATAAATTATAATCTATTTTGACTGAAAGACTTATACGAATTTAAAAATACATCCCACAATCACTGATTCTGGCGATGTTGCAGAGCTGTTAAAAGTTATTGATTTTATCAAGTTTACACACTAGATTATTTATAGTATAAGTCACCACAAGAAAAACAATCTTAGAATTTCCCATGACACCTATTATGCATGATGAGTCATTCTTAATAGATCTTCTTAAATCTTATTCATGGAAAGAATATCTTTTGAATTAAAATCCGGAACGCTACTGAATTGGAAAAGTAAAATATCACAAATAAAAACTCCAAGGAATTGGAAGCAAACAGTGCATTTTAGAAACAACGATGGTAATTGCACTAGTTCAAATCTTTATGTACAAAAAATATTTGATGAAGTACAAAAAGGCTTCAAAGTTCAGACCATAAAGTTCTTGTACCAGAAAATATCCAGGATTTTAAATTTCTATTAAATTGTTAATACAATATGCTCATATTGAGCGGGTTTTTTGTTATATGAATATGGTTTTGCATATGGATTTCCTACGAATTGTGATCATGCACGTATTTTTCCTACAAACCCTTATGACAAATTTAGAACTCAGAAATTATATCAAATACACTTTAGAAAAATGTTCGAAACTTTTACTGTTAATAAAAATTTCCCATTAAATGTTTGATAACAAATAACTGGGCTCACGACTAGACCTGATCCTAGATTAATATTCAAAAGGATGTTAAGGATTTATGTTAAATATGAGATGAATGTATGATGAATGTCTGTAATAAGTTGTTAATTGTATCGAAATTTCTGAAAATTAGTAAAATGTTAAAGATAGAGGAAAAAAATCAAACTAAATTTTTTTGTATTTTTTAAATTATTTTTTTATATTTTTTTCGTAATTATTTTTTATTTTTTTTTTTTAATAAAATTATAAACTTAAAATCAAAAATCACTTAAATTTAAAGAAATGTCTAAAAGTAAGTATTTACGACATTTTTATATAAAAATTTTGATAAATTTACTCAATTGTTCACTCAGCTGTTTGATTATAAAAAAAAAAATATTAAGTTATTTTTTTAGTTTTTTCTCTGATGGCTTAACTTTTTTCTTTTTCTAAATAAAGACAAACAAAAACAAACAAACAAAATAATATAGAATTTTGAAACATTAAAAACAAAACAAAAAGTTATATAAATTAAACCAAATAAAGCTCATACAGAGAAATACAAAACAAAAGTTATAAATTTTTTTCTTTTTTTCTTTTAAATAAAATAATTTTTTCTTCTTTCAGAAAAACGTACACAAACAATTTTTTTTAAAATTTTTTGAAAAATTTCAATATTTTTACAGGAGTATTTTATAAGGATAGTATTTTTGTTGTAGTTGTTTTGTTGTTTTTGTTCTTGTTTTAGTATAAAAGTGTATAAAAAAACTTGTTGGTTACTTTAAAATACACGTAAATTTGTAAATTTGTATTGAGAGTGTGTTGGTTGGTGGTACGTGTAAATTGAGAGAGTGTTGTGTGGATGTTTGTTTGTTTGTATGTTGTGTTGGTGTATTGGTTTGTATTTGTTTGTTTATGTAGTGGTAGAGTTATAATGAATGAGTTTATGAGGAGGAGGGGGCAGCTTTGGCTTTGTTCTTGTTGCGACCTTCACTATTCAGACCAGCTAAAAGTTCACTTTTACGGATGCTCTTCAAATCCAAATCGCCGTAGTAGTCTTCACTGTAATGTAAAGGGATTTTTTTTATGTGAGCGGTTTAGGATATGTAAGGTTGATAATTCTATTCTTTTTAATGGTTTTTTTTATATTTTTTAGTTCAAAGGTGATTTCTTAACATAAAAAGGCAAAAAATTGTGGGTTTAGGTATTCAATTTCACAAGCAGTTTGAAAATAATAAAGAAACAAGCAGCTGATATTTTTTTTACAGAAAACGAATATAAAATACAAATTGCTAGAACAATATATTGCTATATGCTCAAATCATAAATTTGCTGTAGAGGCTTTAAAGCTACCAACACCTTAATAAGTATATTACAAAAAAAGGAATGTATCACTTACCAGCCGGGAACATCTTCGGGATCTTCACAGTTACCAGTACCATCACCATCACCAATCTTGAATACAGTACCAATGGGGCAACCATATTCACGGGCAACACCTTCCAAGCAAATGTAGTATTTACGGCAATCTTCGGGATGGGCATGTCTGGAGAAAGAACCAGCATTGGCCAATTCACCGGCAGCGGGACAAGCGAAACCATTGGCAACTTCTGTAACATTAAAAGTATGATATTTAATTGAAAGTTTTTAAAGTAATATTTTTCATTTCTGAAATTACCTTCGTTTCTACATTCGGGAACTTGATCGGCCCACATACAGACACGGGCATCGCGATCGTAAGCTAAACCGGGAGAGCATTGATATCTAGAGGGTTCACCGTTCCAACAGTTCCAGAAGACATCACATTTGTTCTCATCGGGGAAAATACCATATAAACGGGAACAATGGGGTGTAGAAATTGGTGGTTCTGTAAGAAAATTCATTTAAAATTAAAAATTTCTTCGCTTTCATATTAGTGTATTAATTCAACACTTCACGAACTTTTATACTGTTTCTGTAAATCATTCCATAATTTCAAATCAAAAATACAGATGACGTACTTTTACATTGTTTCAAAGAATCTTTATGTATTTTTAATTCAGTCTAGATAAACTTGAGCAGTCTTAAAAGTTCCCTTAAGTTTTCAATGAGTTTTTTTGTAGAATTTAACAACTTACCCAATTGTGTACGCTCGCCACAATCAACATTGTGCAAGTAGTCACAGTTTTCAGTTAAGTATTTTGGATCAGAGGAATCGAAAGCCAAACCATTACCGCAGGTCTTCAATTCAGCAACATTGTTGTCACATTTCCAATATTTATCACAGGATATGTCATGGGGATAGAAACCAAAATCATCGGGACATTTAAATGAGTCCTGGGCAACAGCTAAAAAAAATTAAATGAAATATAAATTATTAATAAATATTATTTATGGCAAAATAAATGCAAACAAATTAAAATTAAATCAACAAATCATAAAGGAGTAAGAGATAAAAATTAAAATAAAAATAAAAACCAACACATGTGTCAAAACTAATTAAAAATTATATTATAAACTGTGAAAACAGCATACAATTAATTAACAGCTCACAATTATAAAGCAGGAATAATAAAAAATTATTAAACAAAAAACATATGCATATAAATGAAAATGAAAATAAGTACATATAATAAAAATAATAAAAACGGCAACCAAAGAGATTTTAAGCGCTACATTTTTTTTTTTTGCTAACAAAAGAATATTATAAAGGCCTAAATGTAGGCACTGGTTTTTATTCAAATTAATGTTATGGTTATGTGTAGTATAATTAAAATAACTTGCATAGACAAGATTTAAATTGCTGTATTAAGAACAATATTTTAAATTAAATCATACTATTTGCTAGTTAGTGTTACATACCGTTACTTTTATTTAATACTCTTGCTAGTTTAAAGTTATATACTATGACAGCAAATAACTTTAAATAAACATGTTTAAAGAGAATAAAAACCAATAGTAACTGACAACTATAAAAGCAATAAATAGACAAACTATTTACAAATTAATAAAACACAATGTTCTGTAAACGTATAATATAACATACATACATATATATGTATGAATGTACATAAACTCAAACTTTTATAATTCATGAAATTGAAATTATATAAACAACATTTTGACACTGCTTTTTAAGTAGCCAATATTTACAATATTAAATAGGCATATCATTTTTGAATATCATGTTACGCGCTCTAGTCATTTACAATGACAGCAACAAAAACAACAATTAAATCACAACAACAACAACTACAGCAAACAGCAACAATATCAACAACTAATATCGATTATAAAAGTTACACAATCCTTTACAGTATATTTACATTTATGGTTTGGTAAATTTTACAGTTGTTTTTGTGCATTTAAGTTTTCATAAATAAAATCGTTTGTTTGGTAATGTAAATCTGCATATATTTATATTTCTGTGATAATAACACAAGTTTACAAAAAAAAATATTTTTTTTTGTTTTTTGAATGAAACACATGTTTTTGAGAAAGGCTAAGTACGGCAGTTATTTAAATACATATTTTCTTTTTCTGCATAAAAACCTTGTAAACTAGTGTAATAAGTACCTTTATATGATAGAATATTTTGTAGGTTTTATGATTTCATATTACATAATATTTTTTGGAATTGCTAGTGATAGTGAAGTAAATGATTTTAATTTAATTAAACTATAGCTTATTTAAAATTTAAAAAAATATTTTAAAAGTGCAATAAATATAAGATGTATGTTATTGACAAGCACTTATATTTCGTAGCAATTTAATCAATATATTCATAAGTTTTCAATAAAACTGGAAAGGGAATTGAGTTCCCTATTTGTAAATAATCCAAAACTAACTAAGTTATTATCTCCTCAATATTAATTCCTCACCGTTTATTATAACAGATTTTACAATTTGAACTGGTTTTTGGAAAATCATATGGATCCATTGGGTATTAAAGGTATTGTAAAGATTTATTTCGTTTATACAACGTTTATAAAAAATCATTCAAAACATTAAGTTGTTTTACTAAATTAATTTTAAGGTTTTCAAAAAAAAAAAATACATAAAAATAAATAACAATTTAACACAAAAAACTATCACAAATAAACCACAATAAAGTACGTGAGCAAGTCAAAAAGTGTTTGTATAATATTTAACAACAACTTTAAATATAAACAAATCACAACAAAACCAAGTAAAAGTAGCAACAACAATATAAACCACAAAATTTTGCAACTAACTAAATTACTACTACTGCTACAAACATATTTACAGCCAAACAGAGATCCAGTTTTAAAATAAAACACTCTCACAACACCCACCCACACTTACGAACATACATACATGTGAATTAAATAACAGCTTAAAATATGCAATACATTTTGAGCACTCTATGCTAAAGTTAATAAACAGAGATGAGAACCACTGTAAAATGACTGAGGGCCTTAAAATGTACAGCCTAAAATATGCTATACATTTTCAACACTGTTAAAGTTAACAAACTGAGATAAACCACCGTAAAATGTCTAAGGGCCTTAAAATGTTTAATAAATTCATAAGTAAAATACTATTAGAAATTTAATATTTTTTTTATTTATATTTTTGTTTACTTTTCCTTTCAGTTTTGTTCATTTTGTTAAAAACTTTCGTTTTTATGTTTAACCTGTAGTGGTGTTAGTTAAATTATCTGACAAAAACATTGAGTGAAATTTAGGAAAACTGTGTGATAATCTAATTGCACAACCACAAAAATGAGGTAAACACTGTATTACAAACAAATCCCTTTTATGGTTGAATTTTCAAATTCGTTAGTATAATATAACAGCAACAACAACAGCTGTTACTAAAATGTACTTAAATTGTAAATACAGTTTGTTAAAGTCCTTGATAGTTGTGTTGTGTTTTTTTTTTCAATTACATTTTTAAACTTTTTTTTGTTTAGCTATGAAACAGCAAACAACCACAAACAAATTAAATCAATTTAGTTACACCTTTAATAAATTTATTTGCAAACAATTTTAATATTGCATCATGAAAACTGAATGATAATATACAAAGTGTTTTGTTTTTGTTTGTTTGGTGTGTTAAATTAAAACAAAAAATTCAAAAATAATTACTAAAGTGTTGTGTTAAAATTAATGCAAAATAGACACAATACAACACAACATGATGTAAATTTTAAAACAACAAAGTGCTATGAAAAATTGATGTTTAGTCTTTCAAAATGATATGGTATAAATAAAATTGATGGTTGTTGTAATACCAACACTAGTATAAACGAGTTCAAGTAGCAAACACTCGTATATGTAGCTACCTCATGTATTAAAGTGCACTAAATACCACTATGTGGCAAGTGCAAATGGCAACGACCGTTATTTTATAATTATTGCCGGCCAATGTTAGTTATACAACCGAGCATTATTTTTAAAAGTCTTTGATACCACAATAACTATTGAAAATACAACAAAAAGAAAGAAATAAATAAATAAAAACACATTGATTTGTTTGTATCTGTTGTACGTTAATGACCAAAAGACTTTGAACGTGCAGCAAAGAGTAAACTTAGCAAATTGTTTTTTCGTTTTTTTTTTTGTTTTTTTCTATTTCCATTTTCAAATTAATGTGTATTGTTTAGTCATATTTACAGCACAAATTTAATATTAATTAGAAATACAATATTATTTTTCTTGCTATCTTTAATATTTGCAAACATTTTTTAATGACTTTGTTAAACGTTTTAATTATAGTAATTTGAAAGTAAACAAATAAAATTTAATTACATACTTTAGAGAAATTTTTGCCAGCCAGACATTGTTGGGTGAACCATGAAATTGATGAAAATAAAAGTAACATTTCAAGCATATTTTCAGGGCAATAAAACACAAAACAAGCGAAATATTGAATCGCCTCTATGGCGTTTAACTACCCATGAAGTTGAGAAAATTAAAATTTCAACAAAAAATTTTATAAAGTAAAAGGGGCTTTGAATCATGCACTCTTGTAATGGAATTTATTAATTTTGTATTTTTCTCAGCTGCAAAAATAAAGTAAAATTTACAAAAACCCAAATGTATAAAATAAATAAATGGAGAAAAACATATCAAAATTCTTCTATCATACACAATGTTAACGCTAAAAAAAATATAATGTGATAGTTGTTCTTAGACAAATCCTTTCTCTTCCATCAACTGTTTTTATTTATTGCATTTTAGTTTAAAAGCCATATGATCATTACGATCAGTTTTAAACGTTTTATTTAAAATGTTGCTAACATTTCTAAAAATCCTCTCTAAAATTGTTTGATTGACAGGTTTAATCATTAGTTAATTTTTAGTTTCAAAACAAAAACAATTTGAGTAAGATATACTGTTTTCGTTGTTTAAAATTGAGTAAACTTTTAGTCAAAGTACTTGGACAAAAAATATTTTAAGAAATAGTGAATCACAGAAGTTTTAAAAAGTCGCTAACGCTAATTAAACATATAATTTAATAGAAAATTTTAAAACTATTCTATGCTAAAATGTTTCATATTTTTCTATGTTTTAAAATTTAATTCAAAGAAAAATTTGCGAACTTTTTTAAAGCCTTTAGAGTTTTTTTAAGTTTAGGTACTTTTTGTGGTACTTTTTTGTTTTTAAAAAGTATCAAAAATTCGCAAACAGAAAAAACGATTCGAATCGAAAAAAAAACAATTTACTGATCCTTTTTTAACATTTTGTACTTTTTGTGGTACTTTTAAAATTAATTAACAAAACGGTATCAAGAAGTTTAAAATTCCCGATCTAATGACACTAAATTTGAATAATTTTATGACTTCGTAAAAAACGATTCGATTCGTAAAAACAATTTACTAATACATCTTTTGGTAAAAAATACCAACAAGTTTGCCATTGAAATGGTCTGCAAATTTCGGTAAAAGATTCGAATTCGCGAAGCATCATAACATGTTTTTCGCTTTCGAACGAATGTTTTCATTTGATCTCTGAGAAATTAGGGTTTAATTGGCTCCAATTTATGCGAACGGTGTAAGCGTTTATGGTAAGTACTTAAGTGTAATGGGTTAAAATGCTATTGTGTAAATATGGAATTGTCATATAATGTTTTTACCAAGGAAACTGTGTTTCTACAAAAAAATCGTTTTTAAAAAAATCTTATAAAAAGATATTTATAATCTTAATATTTTCTATTATATTAACAATATACTTTGCTTATTCTAAGCTGATAATTTTTAATTAGATCTCTTGAAAATACTGATCAATAAATTTATCCAATGCTTGATTTATAACTTTTTTATATTCCTCTTAGTTCTAAAAGATTTAATCTTAAATTTCAACACTTCCCTCTATACCTATTCTAACAATATTATATATGTATATGGAATACCAATGGGTATAACAATTCTTCTGAATATGTTTCCCAAAGGCAACGCTTAAATTAAATAAATAAATTTATCAATCTTATCTAAAGATTTTGCACAATTTCAATTTATTTTCTTTATATCTAACATCAAATACAAACATATAAATATATTGTTGGTAAGGTAAATTTCAATATTATGTAAATGCTATTGTAGCTGCTGATGTTGGAAACGATAGTTGTGAGTGTGTGTGGCAATAATTGAAAATACGACAGCAATTGCAATCTATCTAAACGTGCTCCACTTACAACATCCATATCATACAAAAACCGAAAAAAACTTTGTAAAATAGCAACAAATAACAAAAGTGAAAGTCAATTGCTATTGATGAAATGCTATACAATTTTGAACTTATTTAAATTTTTTTTTTGGTTCACTTTAGTTTATTTTGGTTTTGGTAAATACAAATGACAATAATTTAACTATGCACAGAGATAAATGTCACTAAACAATAAAATATATAGCTTCAAGTAAAATACCCTAAAGGCAGAGGAAACTGCTTAGAAACTAAACAGTATTTATCTATACAGTAAAACCTTGATAATCCGAATAACCCTAATCCAGGTTATCAAAGTATCCGGTCTACCGAATATAAATTTAAAAATATTTTGCAGAAGAAAAAACAAAAAAGAAAAGTCTTGTATTGAACTTTTCTATGATTTAGAAAAAAAACATGGAATTGCGGAGAAAATAGTTTGATTTTGCAGCAGAAAAAAAAAATAAGTTTTTGGAGTAAACATTAATAGAGATTAACACTACTACAGAAAAAAAACTATGTTTTTGGAGTAAAAATTAATAGAGATTAACACTACAGTTTGTATGCAATCCGGATTATAAAGTTATAAAGATACAATCAATCCGGATTATTGAGTACACAATGTAATGAAAACTGATGTCCGGATTACCGAATAATCCGGATTTACGATGTCCGGATTACCGAATAATCCGGATTTACGATGTCCGGATTATCAAGGTTTTACTGTATATTTTTATTAAGACTGTATATGTTTAAATAACGGCCCTATGCTCCTTATATGAACAACAGGAATTAATATATATGTTTAAATAACAATTATTGGAAAAAGTTTTGAAAAGTAAAGAATTAATGTTTATTTCCGAGTTCAAAAACTTTACATCATGTTGTAAATATGTTTGATTTCATAAATGTTTCCGCGCGCAAAGTGGTGTCTAATGAATGTACTTATTTATTGTTTGAAGGTGTTGATAATTACCTCTTAAGTTTTTTTAACACTTTTTCATTATTTATTACTGGAAAATTTTAATTAGTTGTATTGTCTGTACTAGCGTATGTATATGGCTAACAATTAGTGTTTGTCAGGATTGTTATGGCAGCCCAAGTTAATTATGAAGAAAACTATTATAATAAAGTAAGTATAATAGGTACAAAAGAAAGAACTAATATGGTAAAGTAAGTAATTAAAAAACACAATGTACTCGTAAGTGCAACTTATTAAATGACAATAAAAAAGAGCAAAGGTTATGTAAAATATAACGTACTAAACGAATTTTTTATACTCTTTCTTTTAATATTGTACTTCTAAGCAATGACTTTATGAATGCTTAGTACTATTGCGAGTTAAACAAAATGTATACTGATGTGAAGGAGTCACATTATTAAATTCACTAGAGACCTCAAATTAAAATCTTCACATTAACACAAAAAAAAAAAAATTTTTTACAATTGTCATCATCCACAAAAATATCTAACAAACTGATTGTAGCTGAAACTCTAACAAATCTAGGCATTTCCTAGAAATTGTTACAAACACGACAAAATACTCATATAAACCTTTCGACACGACACAATATTTGTTGTGTTTACCTTAGCATGATGTTATGAGTTTTCAAATAAAAATTGTTCAAACAGTTAGTTACATGCAACACAAAACATCAAACGTGAAGCAGCATAATATAAATGAACAATTTTGTATATACAAATAGAAAAAGTGATGGTAATTGTTGTTAATTATTAGAAATCGTTACAACACTATGGGCAAAAGCTTTACATTACAGCAAAACAACGTCATCGTGTCATCTTCAAACTCAGGGTCAACTCCTTTCATTTTTCATTTCACATACATACATATGAAACTCAAATTACAATTAAGTTTTATGAAAGACAAAATGGAAAAAAACAGACAAAAACAAATGAAATAAAATTACATTAATTTTCATGTTTCTTTTGTAAATAAAAATAAAACTGAAGAGGAATACAAAAAAAAAACTGAAACACATCAGGTACATCTTCATCCTTTCAAAACAAAACAAAAAAAACTGAAAAAGAAGCTGCAGTATACTCAAGGTTATTTGAATTTTCGTATGCAATTTCTGTACTTTTTTCACTTATTTTAGATAAAACAGAAAAAAAGAAATAAAACTCATCCATACTGACATGTAGTAAGTAATTGCACGCAATACTTGCTCGTTTGAATGTTATATACTGTGTAAAAGGTGAGGTGATGCTGTTGCTGTAGTGCACAGTACTGTAGTGTTTAAAGTGTGTCACATATCACAAGCTTCATTTACAGGTTTTTTGTCCCTCTTTGTTGCTGCAGTTCCAAACAAAAAAGGAGTTGAATCTTTATGTTGGTTGCAAGTTTTTTTTTTTTGTTTTTTGTTCGTCTTTGTGCTACCAGTTTCATCTTTAAATAATGTGGTATGTGGTTGTTACATAATATCTTTGGCTTTGTTTTTTTAGGTCAAATTAAGCAAATACTGGTTTAAACAAACAAGTAAGTTGCGGTGTGTTTTTTGTGTGTGCGCTAGTGCACCAAAAAGGAGTTGTTGTTAAAGATTCACTTTAATTTTTATTTAAGATTCTCCTTAATAACCAAGATTTTTGTTTCAAACATTATTTTTTTAAATAATTAAACATATTTTCTTGTGTTTTACAAATTACAAATATTGTAGTTAGCTGAAATTGGGCAAGATTTGATGTTGTAGTGCTAGCCACAAGTTTAAAGAAAGAGAACCTTTGACATTTTGTATTTCGAAATGCAACTATTTATTTGTGTTCCTTCAATGTTTCCAAATTTTATAAAAGTCATAAAAATAATTCCAAAAAAAAACTAGTACGATCGCAATCGCTATCACGTAAGGCATTTACTACGAAGTTTTAAAATGGGGTACAGCCGACTTTTTCATATAAGAAATAAAAACAAATATGATTTGGACAAAAAAAATATCAGAAAATCGAACATGTTTACTTTGCTCCCCGATAAAATGAAGCATTTATCGCATCGGATTATAGTTTATGGTCATTGCTATTATATTGTAGTTAACCTATTGCGTTTGCAAAAATTTATCTCATCGGATTGCATCCATAACTCTTATCCCCCATAACTACTCGTTATTAGACCAAATTTACTTAGATTAATTAGCTATTCCTAGCCAATAAACCACTAATACTTAGCCGTCCGAAAACTTATGTATTGATCACATCCAATTGATACTCTTACTCAACTAACCGTAGTTAGGCAATTGAAAGCCAAAGAATTTATCTTGTCGAATTGTCTCTAGATGTTTAAATATATAGATCAAAAGGCAAACGACAGTAACGTATCGAAAAAAGCTTAATCATATCTCGAAGATACAAAGATTTCAAAGAAAGTTTAAAGTTGTTAAAGAAGATTTCAAAGAAAGTTGAACCTAATCGTACGATGGTTCTTGAATCTAGTTATTTAACTAAAATCTATTTAATCAATATTAAATTATCCGATCATCATGTATCTTAGACTATTTTTGTAAGAAACGCATCAGCAAATGTTGCATGTTTTATAAAACTTTCTAATAAAAAGGAACTTCCAAACTCAAGTTTTAAATTTTCTAAAATTCTCATGCCCGTACTAAAATTCAATGTTTAAATTTTTCAAATTAAATCTTTATTTTGTTTTTTAAAAAACCAGTGATAAAATACAAATTTCTTTATGAATAAACTTTGACAAAATTTGTATCAAATAAAAGTTTTTCACGGATTTACACTATGACAACCAGAAGAGAGCTGAATACGACTGTAGCCAGAAAATGCTTGACACTTTGCAATGTATCCATAATAATTAAATTTCAATGAATTTTTAAAATTATTAAAATTTTAATTTAACTTTAGCTTGAAAGCTATAATTATATCATTTGAAAGCTATAAATTAGTTGCAAAATGTTTAAAATTTTGAGGTTGTTCCAAAATTTAGTCCATAACTTATTTTCTATTAAAGCAATTTAGCTGGGTTTCACTAAATAACTACTTAGGATAATGAAGATATTTTAGGCTAAATCTCATTAATATCGGTTATGTATGTTTGCCATTAACGTGTTTTACACTAACAGAAAGCTAAATCTATTAGAAGTTCAAAAAATCAAAAACATATAAAACTTGTGAGTCATAAATGAATGTATTACACATGTAATTATAATAAATTTAATAAATCAAAATTTCAATACTTAAGTAACTATTTTATTGAAAGTGATTAAACCTTTTATAAATATTCTGCCATTTTGCCAGCCAGCCAACAGTCGTTGACCAGACAGCATAGGAAAGCAAATCAAGAAAAAAAAACCAGTCAATACATGCACCTAAAGAAGAGGCTGACAACAAGTTATAAAGTGAAGAGTTAAAGAAAAATTAAAAAATTACTAATAAAAAACATTGCAAAAGAAAATGAAAACCATAAAGAAAAAAGGTAAACAAGAAATAAACGGCTAAATGAAATTTCAATATGGGTGTGGTTGCAACAACTTGGCTGGGTTTAACTCGTGTTATTTAGTTCGTAAGAAAAAATATATTATGAAATTTGTTTTTGCCAGACATTGCATAATTTTTTAGCTTGATTTATTTGTTAATTTATTTTTTATGTTTTTCAAGTTAAGCTTAATATTTATTCTAATGAAAACGAAAGCAGCAAAACAGCAAACGAGATAAAATATTAATTATAAATGTAAACAAGTCAGTTCGACTGGCTGTGAGTCTCTTCGGCCTCAAAGCCAAATGAAATAGTGAAAAAAGAAAACACTGACTGACACATGCTCACAGAAATCCCAAAAAAAATAATCAAAACACAGACAAACCAGTTCGTTAACATTACGGCTTACTAACCTAGAAAATGGTCAAAAACATCACGACACCTTTACACCAAATAGCACAACAACGACAACAACAAATGCATGAAAAACATACACAATTTTTAATGATCATTATTGTGGTATATTAAGAGCGGTGAACCATGGACTGGGTCTCTGTTTAGGCCGTGTACAGCTTATAGTTTATAGTTATGTATATTTTTTGAAATGACGCATGATAAATCATTGTTGTATGCAGCTAACATAAGAAAAACGCATTTTATTTTAGAGAAACCTAGAGAGAGAGTTTCTTGAGAAACTGCTTGAAATAGGTATTTCAAATATTATGTCATTTTCTTTTATTTTCTTTATATATATGACCATGCTTGGCTACTTTTAATGGGTGTTAATTTATTTTGCATTTTTTATGCATTTCACTCTTCTTATACAAGTTGTTGTATTTTAGTATTTAGCTTTTTGAAGTGTAAAAAAATCATTTGATTAATGACCATTATTGCCCCAAGTGATTTTTAGCCCCCAGTCTCTCTCTAACTACACTTGACAGATAGTGTATTTGCGAAAATATAGCTTAACTTGTTTTGATTTTATTTTTAGAGTTTTTAAGTTCTCTATTGAGAGTTTTTCTCTATTTTTTTATAAATTTATTGAAAAATCATTCAATTATATTTTCAATTCATTAAGCATTTATGCAAACATTTTTATATTGATTTAAAATTGTATTTTTTTCTTTTTGCTTGTTGTTTAAGTATGATATAAATAAGTATATAGTGGCAAATTGTATAATTTTACTTAATTTGTAGTTTTTTGTTTTGGAAAAATATACGTTGTAGTTTTTGCTGATATTAAGTAATATACGGTACATGATTATTCAATTAATTTGCAAATTAAATAAAGATTTATATAAAAAAATAAATAAATTGTGTAAAAAGATAGATTAAAAAAATGTATAATAAATTGTGGAAATTGTTATTTAAATGTTAGATTAAAGTTGGATTGTGAACACAAAGTGGACCACCTAGGATATGAATTTGTGAAACAAATGTTTCAAATTTCATTTGTGTAGTAACAAAATATTGTTGACTTTCGAAAAAATTCGATGAAATAATGTTAAGTTTTTAAGAATGTGACAAATCCAGCCAGAATGGTAAACAATGAAACATCGAGTGATAAAGCCAAATAATTATTGTTATAAATACTGTCACAATGTTTTTACACCTAAAATACTACCCTTATTGTACTTTAGGTATTACTGCAAAATCAAGCCGTTGTTTTTCGTAAGTTTTAGTGGTATTTCACACAGAGAAAAAAAATATAGTTTTGCATGTTTGCTGTAACCATTTCAACATTGTTAGTTTTTTAGATGATTGTGGTTTTTTACATGATTGTGGTAACCATAATATGGTTAATTTACGATTCACATGATTGTATCAACCATATATATGGTTACATTAAACAAGTATATTTATGTGATAACCATTTTTCAGATTTAGGGACCAGATGATTTTAGTTTTAATACTATAGTTCTATAGAGGGATCTTTAACATAGTATTTGCCTAGGAAAGATTAAATTATCACAAAATTGTATTAAATTTGATTTTTTTTTTTGGACAAATTTATTTAAATTTGCTAACAAGTTAATTTAAATTTCGCACAGGATTAGTAAAACAGCATAACTGCTTCTGATTACAATCGTTCTGAACAAGTTCTATAAATTATTTTGCACCATTTTTTACTAGAATTTTATTTCTTTTGAAAAAATAAATCTAGCAGGTTTTAAAACATGTTTGAGTAACACTGCTAATTAGTTAATTAAAACATATTTTTCTGCTTCAATAAAATTCTAGAAATATTTGCCATTAAATAAAAATACCCATATGTATGTTCATTTATATGTTAATTCGTGGAAGTATTAACAGAAATATTTAAATTGTTTTAAAATTTGTTGATTTTGACCTTTCCTGGCTGTTAGGAAAACAAATTCCAGTGAAATATACAAAAGAATAATATACAATTTAGCTTATATTAATATGTTATACGGAAATATTTAAAACAAGTCGAAATTGACAAAAAAAACACCAAACTACATATGTACATATTTCCAAAAACGTCATCATTTTGTATTGACCAATATATAGTTTTTGATTTAAAATATTTGTTTGCTTTGTTGTTAATAAAAGCCACTTAAATGACATTTAAATAAACTAGTTTTTGCTTATGACAAATATTTTATTATGGAATTGACAAGAATATTGCTGTGATCAAACGAGGCAACTGTGAGTGATAAATAAATAAATTTAAAATTGTATATTCGTTTTTTCTTTTCGATAAAAAAAAACAAATATTACATAGATTTGTAAACAAAATTTTGGCATTTTTGTTGATGTCTTGTTTGGTTAACACGTTTTTGGTGCCAATGTATATGTCAGTTTTAATAAATGTTTGGGTAAATTAAATCCATAAATTATACAAACGAATAACTTGAAATTGTACAAAACGTAAAAAAAAGTTACAAAGTGAGCAAATAGCAATTTAAATATTAAAAACTGGTTAGTTTGATAGCTTAAAATCACATCAGTTCTTATTTATAAATGGACTTATTTGTTTAATAACAAGAATTGTTAAAATTATTTTTTTTTTTCAAATTTTATACCCTACATATGGGTGTTTGTTTCTTTACATTAAGATCTGTAAACCAATTTAGACATACTTAAGCTGAAGTTTTAAAACTACCACATATTTAAATCTCATAGTACGTACTCAGGTGTTCGTATCATGAAAATGTCATAAATTTTAATTTTTTCATCTATTTTTTGTGGCATATAAAAAGCCAGGAAAAGCATTTTACATAACACTTTACAAAATTGTAGTTTATTATTAAAAAAAAATAAAGAAAAAATAAACTATGATTTCTTTTTTTTCAATTTCCATGAAATAAGTTAAAATGAAAACCAAAAAATATTTGACATATAATAGTATTAAGGAAAAAATAACAAACAATGCAGAAAAATAACACTAAAATATACATTTGTGACATTTCAAAGAGTTTTACAAATATTTAAATACCATTTGTCATAGATACAAATACACAGAAACACATACTTGTAGGAATTCCAAGACAAAACCACAAAAACAAAATACGATATTATGAAGTAAATATGAAATAATAAAAAAAAAACAAAAAAAAAAACCAGCAACAACCACTTCAGCAAAAATAAGCGTTAAAATGTCAGTAAACACAATTATTTGCAAAATTTATTGGATTTTAATACCATGTTGCAAGTAAGCAGGCAGGCAAGCAAGCTAGGTTGCAAGGTAGCAAAGATATTTTATAGTTACTTTTTACTCTACAGTAACTGATATTGATATACTACCCACAGTACTAAATATACATATATAATATGCAGGGTAACACCATGAAATGGGGAAATACTAACTAACATGCTTATAACAATTGAATAATGCAAAAACTGAAAAATATGAAACATTAGTTTTTTTTTTATTGATGAACTACCATTGTGTCTATCTATCACTTGAATATGATAGTTTCTATATGCACACACAGAGAAAAAATATAGTTGTGCATGTTTACTGCAACCATTTCAATATTTTTACAAGTTTTTTTTAACAATATTATAGTTACAGTAACTATTTATATGATTATGGTAACAATAATATGGTTAATTCACATGATTGTATCAATCATATATATGGTAACAGTAAACAAGTATATGTTTGTGATGAATCATTATATCATACTATGTTGTTCTGAGATTATGATATCCATAGGCCGAGAGCAACATAATATGGTAAGTGCTTCATCATAAAAATGGTTGTCACAAACTTATACATGTTTACTGTAATCATATATTGATACAATCATGTGAATCGTAAATTAACCATATCATGTTTACCACAATTATATAAATAGTTACTGTTACAATAATATTGTTAAAAAATTTGAAAATATATTGAAATGGTTACAATAAACATGCACAACTATATTATTTCTCTGCGTGTATTTTGTTATATTGTTATAATAAAAAATAAACAGTTTTTAATTAAAAATATTAATTTCTCTATATTATGTAGCCAAAGGTGTGTACAAATGTTAATTCATTGTTAAATAATATATAATCAATTATTATTTTTCATATAATCTATGCGTGTGGTTTGTTAAGAGTTATGTTTTATTAAAATTGTATTAATAAATAATTTAATGCAAATTAACATTGATATAGTGTTTTTTTTGGCTTGTTTTTAGTCAATAGAGAAATCTGAAGGACTACTACTGTATGAAAGGGTTTTTTTTATGAAATATGTAATATTGGTTTTGAATTTATTGAAAACCACTTTGCTACAATGGGTTTGATCATAAAATAAATGGTTATAAATATAGAACAAATTTTGAATAATACAAATTTTCTGAAAGTTCGAAAATTGAGAAATCTTTTCTTAAAAATTCTCATATGATCTGATTTTTCGAGAGGTGAATGAAGCCAAACATTTGACATGTGGAAAACAAAAATTTAAACATTATTTATATTAGTTTCTAGAGAATTGTCTCATATTTTTTGTATTAATTTGTGCTCTGAATATCTGTGTATCTGACTCAGATATCGAAATTATTTTCGAATATATTTTAAACCTATTTAAGTAAAATATAATCATTATAATAAATATATTTTAAAGGACAAAATAAATTTAAGAAAATTTCACTTTAATGGTTTTTATTCTGAAAATATTATAGAATTACCTAAATAATGCTATATAACATATTTTATCCTTAACTGGTGTCAATATTTCCAGTTACGTAAATGAAATATTTACTGTTCTAAATATAATTTATAATTGAAATAAGTTTTTTTTTATATTTTATTAAAAATTTTCTTATATAGAAATAATAGTTTTATTAATTCATTTTGTATATAACATAACTTTTTTATAGTTTTTAAGTTAAATAATACAAAATGGTGGGGGTCCATTTTAACCCCACAATACCAGTTTAGGGTTAACTTGCACTGGATATGAATTGAGCTCTAATAACACTTTTTTATTAGCAAAAATAACTTTTTCTTCTATCGTATAGATCTATTGTGATATTTATAGTTTTTGTTTGAGGCTTATTGTTATGCAATAAACCACTAATTTCTGTAGCCTCAACCAAGAAATTCGTTTGCGGAAACTAAATCTAATGAACTATTACAAAAAAATTAAAACAGATTTCTTTGCTATCCACCATTAAACCAATTAATCTAAATTGTAAATATAACATCTTTTTCACCTAATAATTAATAGAAACGTGCAGCTAAAGGCATTTCCTGAGCTTTGAAACAAATCTATTAACATTTCTAATGTTTTTTTTGTTTAAAAAAGTTAATTAAATTTTCTTTATTTAAACAAAAGAAAAACGTAGTACTAGCTAACACTACTATGTAATAATTAACACAGATTCAATAATAAACTTTGGCAAAACAGGAAATTATTATACATAAATAAACTAAAAGACAACACAATACACAGATACTTGTACAACTCTAAAGCTAAATGCCAAGATGATATACCGCAAAGGCTTGCCACAGCAACAAAACTGTGTGTGACAGTCGCAGAGTAGTCTTTGGTTTTTACAATTGCAAATACTATTAGCACGTATTCAATGTCAACTGGTTTCCAATAATAATAATAAAAAAACAGAAACAAAACCAATAAAATATAAAAAAAATTTACAAAAAAAAACCGGCAATATTGTATTGTACGGTTTTCAACAATTGTTGTAGAGTACAGGTATTAAATAATTCAAATATACATACAAATACTTAAACAACGTTGGACCACTTAAACAAGTGTTTGTATTTGGTTTACACAAAGTAACAATAATGCTTTAAGTATCATTAAAACAAATTAAAAAGAAAAGTGGTAATACAGCCATCAGCATAAACATAAAGGAATGAATTCTTTAATGATTTGCTAAAGCAATTACATTAATTTTATGAAAATATCTTTATTTCTCTGTGCGAGTGTTAAGCTGACTCGTAAATTATTAACAAAAGTTAATTGTTTTAAACTAGTATTTTAATATATTATGTTTTACATAGTTCATTTGTATGAACATATGTTTTAATATTTACTATGTACAATAATAGTTTTTACTTTATAAACAATAACAAATTATAAGGCATTTATTATTATTTAAATTTTTTTTTTATTATTTATAATTTACATGCAATTAATTGAGTTAAATTAATACTGTTTAAAACATTTGTTATACTTGATTTAATACCATACAATACAATACAATATGCTTGACCAGTAAGTACATTCAAACATACATGTATCTACGAATGTTGCTATATTTTTAAGCCACCCAATAAACAAATTCCTGTGATGCAGTTTTGTGTAATTAATGAACCAACTACTTCCAAAGAACCAATCTATTCAAAAGGGACCATGCTAAATTAAGGCAAATATTATAGCTCTCTATAATACATGTTGTCCTCTTCCGTCTTAAAAACTCATTGCGATTCTTCAAAAGCTTTCATCTTTTTTCTTACGAACAAAAAATAACTCTATGCAATACAGACAACAATAAAATCCGCACCGATTCATTTAATTGGCATTTTCACTGAGAAACTGAATCCGCAAACCTGTGTTTCTACACTTGGCAACTAAAATCTAGAAAATATCAAATTTTAAACAAATATAGTTATATCGCTGAGGAAGATTTATTTAAAATATGAGATTTAATTTAATTCCCACGTGAATTTTTTTCAAACATGTTGCTTTTTTAAAAAATAGCAACAACAAAACTGACAGCTTCGCAAGTGTTCGAGACTAGTAAACTTGTGGGAAACGGCCATATTTGTTTGCCATTAAATTTTGTTTCAAACATGTTGTAAAGAATTAAATGGTTACAAACAAAATTAATGCCCTACAAATTTTTTTTTTCGCTCAAATCTTTAATACCAATAATGTAAATTATTTTTACATGATTTCTTTCCTATAACATGTTGCTGAGAATGTTTATAAACAAACTGAAATTGCAAGCTTCGGAAGTACTGGAGACTTCTAAACTTGAGGGAAATGTTTATAAAAAAGTAATGTCCAACACATACGAATGCACCTTAAATAAATAATTATAGAGATCTGTATGCAATGCAGAAATACCAAATTTTGGTAAAATTTTTATTCAGAAGAAAGTTTTTTAACATAAGAGATTTGCATGTATTATTCAACATGAGTTGTTCATCTAACATGTTGCTGAGCATTAATGGTTTATAAACAAAGCAGCAAGTAAATTGCTAGCTTCAAAGGCGCTGAAGAGAAATACATAATTTCGTTTTACCAATACTAGTTGCCTTAATAAACATGTTGCTGAGAATACAATTAAATGTTTATAAACAAAATTTAAAACTGAACTGTGAGATTCTAAAGATATTTAAATAAATAAGTAAATAGTTCAGAAATAAAAGCTTTTGTTAATTTTTTATAAATTTTATTTACAATTTACCGTGATTAGATTTCTATAAACATATTGCTGAAAGTTCAAATCAATGTTGAGAAACATATAAGTTTGTTTAATTGCCAATTCGTTAGTGGTTAAAAAAAAACATTGTCATCCCGACTACAATTATTCGGATTGTGTATTCTTAACCATCTCACTCTGTATAACAGGATTGGGTTTTTTATGTTCCAGAGAGTTTAAATCAATGTCAAATTACTTAATTTGTTTAATGATAATAATGATGTTTGATTCTATGATGTTTCTGAGAATTTAATGTTTATAAATAAAGAGAATTTTGAGGCCTTAGAAATCTTTTAAGGCTAACACACTTGAGGTCAATGGAAGCATTTGCAGTTCTTCAAAAATTTTCCTCTCTATGATGCTGCTGGGAATTCAATGTTTATAAACAAAGCTAATTAGTAGCAACAATAGAGAATGCTTAAGAAATATAGAAATTTAAATCACTAACTTGTAAGAAATTTACAAACCATCCAAAATTCTGTTGCTCAAACATGTTACTTGGAATATAGATAAATGTTTATAAAATAAAATATGAATAGAATTGGAGCTTCTAAAGCAACTCCCATAGACTTCAACTTTTATTTAAAACTATATTTTCTTTTTTCATATTTTACCAATATTGAAAAACATTAAAACTCTCAATTTACTTTGTTACCAATTTGTTTATTGGGTAAAAAACATACTTGTATTTTATATACAAAACATACGTGGTGATATGTACAAACATTCATTCATTCATAACACAGTACAACATTTTTCAGTTCATTGCTTTGGGACTCAATTCTGACAATTGCACGTAAAAGTGGCCCCAAAAATAAGAACTTCAGCATCACTAGTTTTGTCAAGTTGGCTGCCGTAATAATTTTTTTCCTCAAGGTGTATTTTTTTTATCAATTTTTCTATATTTTAGCGCTGTTATATCTCGTATACCGTACGGAATATCTCTTTTGTGGCTGAAGCAAAGTTGTAGATATTGAATAGTAGAAAAAAAGTACGGAACATACCTACCCGAAAAAGGTGCATCCAGTGTCTTAAAAATCGCAAAAATGTCCATTGTTTAAAATTTTTTTTACCAATTTTTCACATTTTTTGCTAAATAACTGGATTACAAATCCAATAATGGACCGATCACCATGAAATTAGGTCGTGTGATTTATGTCTATATGAAAGTTATTTATCATGAATTTTGTATGTATACCATCATTTTTAACAGATTTATTCACTTTAAACTGATTTTCGGAAGCGAGTCTTATATGGGAGCTATGAATAATTATGGACCGATCATAATAAATTTTTTGACATGAATTTTGTATATATAAAACTTATTTGGAGCGAAATTTGAGTAGATACATATATAAATTAAACATTTATGACCGATAAAGTCCAATTTCGGGAGGACATTTGTATGGGGGCTAGATGAAATAATGAACCGATTTCAGCCAATTTCAACAGGCTTTATCCTTGGGCCGAACAAATTATATGTACTTAATTTTTTTATGATCGGTCCATAATTAGTCATAGCTCCCATATAAGACACGCTTCCGAAAATCACTTTAAAGTGCATAAATCTCTAAAAAAATTATGGTATACTTACAAAATTCATGGTAAATAACTTTCATATAGACACAAATCACACGACCTAATTTCATGGTTATCGGTCCATAATTGGATTTGTAATCGAGTTATTGAGCAAAAAATTTGAAAAATTGTTAAAAAAATTTTAAAAAAATGTGAAAAATTGGCATTTTTGCGATTTTTAAGGCACTGGATGCTCCTTTTTCGGGTAGGTATGTTCCGTACTTTTCTTCTACTATTCAATATCTACAACTTTGCTTCAGCCACAAAGGAGATATTCCGTACGTTATACGAGATATAATATAGAAAATGTGATAAAAATCCACCTTGAGGAAAAAAAATTCGTATGGCCATTAAATTATTACGGCAGCCAACTTGACAAAACTAATGATGCAGAAGTTCTTATTTTTGGGGCTACTTTCACGTACAATTGTCAGAATTGAGTCCCAAAATCATGTGTTGTACTGTGTAAGTGGAAATTGTTCATTTAATTGAAAATTAATTTAATATGCATTACAATACTTTCATTTTATTTTAATTTTTTTTTTTTCTGTTTTAAGTGTGAGAAGAGAAATAGTGAACAATACACAAACAAATTTAAAACTGTATACATAAATTTGTACGTATTAATAATGTCAAGAGTCATTGGACTTTAAACATATGTATTTACATATATATTTTTTAATAATAATTAAAAATTGCAATAAATAACACGTAAAACTAATGTATTCGTTCATTCGAAAAAATATTTAAAAAAAAAAACATAATTTTCGCAAATGAAATACTTTGTTTATTTAACTCGTGAAATGTTTGTTTTGATAATCATTTAATTACAGCTAGTTTGTTATTGAGACATAATTAATTTCTATTTGATAATTCAAGATTTAATTGTATATTTTTTTTTAAAATTTACAAATAATTGGTTTTTATGGCAACATTGACCATAACAATTTCAATGACCTTTCGATGATTATTAAAAGTTTTTTGAAATGTTACATTTTGTATTTTTTATTGGAATTATTTAGTTATGTAAATTGTTTTTATTATATTCATGAATATTTGAAATTAGTATTTAAATGAATCAGATATATTTTTATATTAAAAGTGTTTAGAATTTGCAATTAAGACTAATGGCATTTTTTAATGACTTATAAATTTCATAAATAAAGTATAAAGTTTATCTTCTAAAGAGTAATAGTGAAAAAAAAAATTAAGCCTTAAATAGTCAATTTCCCATCAGTCTCAAATTGTATCAAAGAATTCTATTTCATTCAGGTTGTGTTTAAATAACGAATTGACTGATGACAAATCTTGAGATGAGCTTTATTGTTATTCTTTTTAAAAATACTTTTAAAGAATTCATAGTTTCACATAATTTTATTATGTTACATTTTTAAGGTTTCAAGTATGATTTAAATTTTTGTTTCTCAAAAAACCAAAAATACTTTGACAGCTCAATATGTATGTATACATATGGCCCTGACAGCCAATTTACTGTCACGATTTAGACATAGTAAATAAAAGTGTGTTCTTTTTACCACAAAACTGACATACATACAATAGCACCTACTAACGTGTGTCAAAAACTTGTCAAGCAACCCACGCTTAAAGTAGGTGAATATTAAGGTTCTTGTTACAAATTGTATGCATTTTAAACATGAAATGCCATAATAATTTGTTAAATAAAATATTTGACTTAAAATTAATATCTACAGCACATATTAGATAACATTTACTGTAGATATAATATACATAGGAACCCTTATATAAGAAAGTAATACTACCGTAGTTTTTATAATTAAAAAACAAAGAAGCAACATAAGTATGCTTATAATACATAACAAACAAAAGATCTAAATGTTGTTCCAAAAAAATAAAAAATTCATGAAACTAACAAACTTTTACTGAATATCATTTTACACACCACTTAACCAAAAAAAAAAAAAATACTAACTGAACATACTGCAGATTTTCACTCATTTATAAAAAAAAAACCATATAAAAAACTTACATACAAAATATTACATATCTAGCATGAAATTTTATAAAAATTCATTGCAAAATATCAACTTTGTTTGAGATAAACTTTTATTTTAAGGCGTGTAACATAAAATTACAAATAACATTAGTTACGCTTTTAGCTTTTTTTTTCCACAAATTTTATATATTTACAATATAATCATGCAAAATTCACTAGTTTGTATTTGTTTTTATATCTCATTCATTCATTTGGTTTACTTTCATCCAGCTCTTTAAAGTTTTTCTTTAATGAACAAAATAACAAGTAAAAAAAGCTTAGAGCCAAGTAATTATTAAGTTTATGTCGAATTTTATTTATATTTCCACATGATGTCTGTTTAAAGAAATATTAGAGCTTTGAAAAAGCTTAGCATAAATAGTTATAGATTTGCTAGAAAGTTTTAGATTAAATAGTATCCATTACTTTTTCCCTTAAACATGTTGCTGACATTTCAACATTAATAAACAGAGCATAGTAGCAGCAACTAAAGTTATGAAAGCTCTTAAGACTAGTAAAATTTAAAGCTTTGGACTGAAATTTGTCATCATGACATTTTCTTTTATTGATATTTCAGGCGAACTTGTGATATGAGATCGAGTTTTTGTTTTGTTTTTATCATAATATTTTTCCTGAATTAGCACCAACCAAATACAAAGCTTTGAAGAACTGGCGATTAATAAGCCTAACAGAATTGTTAAGCTTTGCATAGAATACATGTCACTGGGTCTAGAATACAATGTTTGTAAACAAACAGCAACTAAGTATAAAACATTGAAAGTGCTGGACACTAAAAAAATTGAGAAAATTTGAGAAATGAATAGAGTGGAGGAGCTTTGAAAAAGCTTAGCATAAATAGTTATAGATTTGCTAGAAAGTTTTAGATTAAATAGTATCCATTACTTTTTCCCTTAAACATGTTGTTGACATTTCAACATTAATAAACAGAGCATAGTAGCAGCAAATAAAGTTAAAGTTATGAAAGCTTTTAAGACTAGTAAAATTTAAAGCTTTGGACTGAAATTTGTCATCATGGCATTTCCTTTTCTTTTATTGATATTTCAGGCGAACTTGTGATATGTGATCGATTTTTTGTTTTGTTTTTATCATAATATTTTTTCCTGAATTAGCACCAACCAAATACAAAGCTTTGAAGAACTGGCGATTAATAAGCCTAACAGAATTGTTAAGCTTTGCATAGAATACATGTCACTGGGTCTAGAATTCAATGTTTGTAAACAAACAGCAACTAAGTTTAAAACATTGAAAGTGCTGGACACTAAAAAATTTGAGAAAATTTGAGTAATGAATAGATTGGAGGCATAAATTAAATTCTTTGTCCCTCAAAACCAATATATTTAAAGCAAATCCTTTAAAAAAAAGTAATAAATATAGTTCTCATCGTAAAGTTATGTATATGATTGCGGTAACCATAATAGGTTTAAGTTAGCATTCACATCATGTTTATGGCTATCATTTTCATGATGACTTATATATATAATATGATGTTCTAGGATTTGGTTATCATAATCTTAGAACAATATATTATGGTGAAATAATACATCAAACAAACAATCATATATATGATTGCTATAATTCTGTGTGTGGTACCTTAAACATATTATGGTTACCGCAATCATAGTGGCCATAATATTGTTAAAAAACTTTTAAAAGTGTTGAAATGGTTGTGGTAAACATGTGCAACTATATTTTTTCTCTTGGTTACTTTGTCATTACAAATATATTAATTATAAATAGGACCCTCAAAATCACAAATAGCTTGAAGTGCGAAAATGAAGGCATAACATAAGTTGGCGAACTGGTTCCAAATTAAAATTAAACAAGTTGATAATAAAACCCCTTTAATATTCTATACAAAATTTTAATTCCTATTATATGTTTAGTATGTGGTAAATATATAAATACAAAACTTTTAAAAAATTTGCACTCGTTTTAAAACGTAATGAAAGATTGATTGGAAAAACTTAAAGTAACCAAAACTGATTGAATTGTTTTTGTTCACATTAGCTTTTACAAACAACTTCTCCATACATTTTTTAAGACAATTTATTTTATCTTTTATTGCTGTATATTTTTGAAATATAAATGATTGGCATCGAGAGTGAAGTTTATAGCTCAAGTATTTGAAAGGATTTACTTTAAACAAAATTTAAACAAAAAAAGAAATACATCAAATCATTAAAATGCTATAACTGAATTAATTTTCATAAAATTTATTCATTTAATTTGCTGCTTTTGCAATTGTCAGATAAGTAGATACAATTACTATTATACCGCTAACTAATAAAACAAGTTAGTTGAGATTTGAAGGAAAAAAAATCAGAATATTTAAACGTAAATGTATGTCAAACTAGAATTTAATAATTATTTATGACAAATTCAATACATATATTGAAAGTTGTCACATGTACAGTTAAATAGCAATTTAAACACTGAGAGAGAGGGAGAGAGGAATAATATAGATTGAAATCAAGTTTTCGATGTAGAACGTTTTTAGGTTAAAATAGACTAGTTATACTTTCAAAATAATACGTTTTTTCTTCTATTCAATTAAATGCGAATAGACAAGATTTTTAAAAGTAATAAGTAGTAAAAGGCAATATTTATTATGCAAGTACATAGTTGTGTATAGTTTTATCTGAGTTGAGTGGATTAATGTGAATGACATTTGAAAGTTCATGCTTGCCATAGTAGATAGAAAGGCGTGTTCAAAAATATAACTCGCGAATGCAATTTGTAATTTCGTTCGTTTGCAAGCAAATATTTTGCGAATACTGAATGAATGCAATACAGAAAACTGCTTTCTTTATAAATTTATCAATGATATACAATTTCATATTCAGATTTAGTTAGTGAAATATTTTTTTAATTCTTTTCTTTTTTAAAAATTAAAAAATTTATTTGGAAAAAGAATTTTTCAAACATTAAATTAAAAATATTTTTTTTTAAATTAAATTGAATAATTAAATTTTTTAATTCTTTTGAACTAATTTTTTAGTAGGTAAGTTTAAACAAAATTGACTGGATTTTAATTCTTAATTGAATTCAATTCACTTTGTTTGTTGATTTTTAGCACACATTGTTTTAAGCTTTAAAATATCTATTTAAATTTCTGTGTTAAATCGTTGAACATTTAAATTTTTATTTCGCAATATTTCATGGAATTCCTTTGAAATAAAACCACTAAAGTTTATTACTAAATTAATGTGAGCATTTTTAAATATTTGAATTCTCAGAAAAGGTTTTTTGTGGTTTTTAAAACTTCAGAAAAATATGTTTTTTTATAAAATTAATTTATTGTTTTTGAGTTTAAGATTTTTAAACATCTTGTTACCCAAGTTATTGGTATTTTTTATTCAAGCACAGTTTTTTTTTTGTTATTTTCGTTATTGTTTATGCACTTTTTACTTATATATATTTTTTAAGTTGTTAGATCATTTTAATATTTATTTTTAAAAGTTTTTATGATCCTTTGATTTAAATAACACATTTTTCTGGACACTTGTGTGGTTTATTATTTATATTTTTCTCCATATAGTTTTTTTTTAATTCTATAATTTTGTTATATTTTTTTTTTATTTCAATACATACCGGCTCCAAAAAGTGCAACAAATACAATCATAAACTTCTTCATTTTGTATTAAATAAAAATAGTTTATATTTTTTTATAATCCAAATAAAATAAAATGTTATTCGTGAATGTTTTTTTAGTTGTGTGTTTTTTTAACTAAAAAAAAAAGTATTTAAGATCTCGCCTGAAAAAATTACTTGCGACAACGAAATACTTGTACCGACTGTGTGTGGTTGGCGGTCTTACATTCGCTTTTTATACCGCTGCGAATGTGCGCACGCGTGCATGAGCTGTAAAAAAAATGTCGCTCGCGTTGAATTGTGATTATTTTTGTGCTTTTTTTTTTCTTCGTTACCTTTTTGTGCTGTACAACATGAACGAACGTACGTTGTTGCTGTAAAAACAATCTTAGCTACTGCAGAAAAATAGTCAAAAGAAAATAGTAATAGTAATGAAACAATAAAAAGTTGCGAAGGAAAAAAAAAACGCAATGAAGAAAATAGCCTCAAAATTAATGTTTAGTCAACGTAGTTGTGGTGGTAAAACAAAAGACGTAAAAATACACTCCTAAATGAAAATGAACTCAGGAAAGTGAGAAATAAAGTTAAAAGACTTTTGTTAAACTCAATGTGAGATTATGGTTAAAGCCAACTATTGTCAGCTTTGCTCAAAATCAAAACTCAAACACTTACATACACATATACATACTACGTATTGCTATGAAGCGGAACAGTGATTCCCAACCATTTTGTTTATGTTATAAACTAATTCTGGTTATTCATGCTGACAGTTCTTGAATTAATACTAAGTTGTTGGTGTTTCATTTCTCATCGATATTAACAATTATAAAAGATCAGAATATTCGATTTTCATGAAACTTAATATGCCTTAATAGCATGTTCACATTTACAGTGTAAATTATCTCAAACGTGATTATCCATACATTTAAATGGTTTGTTAATTATTTCAAATTGAGATAATGTATCATCGGCCACAATAAACGTACCTTTCAGGTGTACTACCGATAAATAAATTTTGGAAGAAATTTTTAATCGGTCCGTGATTTCTACTTGTCCATGAATGCCTTTTGACTAGCAATATCCATACAAAATTCAGCAAAACTAAATTGAATGTAAAAGAAATTCACAAAATTATATATTATTTGGATTGGACCATATTTGACCATAGCCCCCAAATAAGAAAGGCCTCTAAAAATCACTTAACTACACAGAAATCTCTTATAAAACTATCAGTATCGAATCAAAATTTTACACAGATCAGGCATACAAATGCAAAAATCTTACTACTTGATTTTTTGGCGAACAGTTTAAGATCTACTTCCGAGAATAACTATTACCTCCATAAAGATTTTATAAATACCGTTATTATTACAGAATTCAAGCAAAATATGCCTCAAATACACAAAAATCACGGCATAATATTTTATGGCGATCGCCCTACAATAGGTCACAGCTCCCATATAACGCCAATATCCCTAAAATATTGCGTGTATGACTTAAATATGGATTTTTTAAAATTTTTAGCATTTATTTTGAAACATTTGTACAACATTAATTTATTATATTAAGTATTGGTCATTGTTCTCTATGACATCTTCCCATGTTTTTGGCAACATATGGATTCCGAGCCGACAGAACTAACTGCTCATCTTTTGAGGCCACGAACGCATTAAGCCAACATCTAATACTCTGTTCTGAAATGAAACGTATCCCAGAGGAAGCGTTCTGCGTCGATCGAAACAAATAGTAGTTAGAGTTGGTCTGGACTAAGTGGCGGGTTAGGCAAAACTACTTAACCACTTCTTTCTAAATAGTTTTTAGCAGGTAACGCAACATGTGACCTAGCGTTGTCATGATGGAATACTACTTTTGGCGCTACCAAATACAGAGTATTACCTTAGTGCCATGTATATTTGGCTTAGGTGTAGATTCATCTGGATTGCCGAGCTTCTCTTACGCTTTGGGTTATATATGGGGGCTATGACCAATTATGGACCGATCACCATGAAATTAGGTCGTGAGATTTATGTCTGTATTAAAGTTAACTATGTTGAATTTTGTGTGTATACCAACATTTTTAAGCGATTTATGCACATTAAATTGATTTTCGGAAGCGGGTCTATATGGGAGCTATGACTAATTACGGACCGATCGTAACAAAATTTGGTGACATGAATTTTGTATATATAAAACTTATTTGGAGCGGAATTAGTGGAGATACATACATAAATTAAACATTTATGACCCATAAAGTCCAATTTCGTGAGGACATTTGTATGGGGGCTAGGTGAAATAATGGACCGATTTCAGCCAGTTTCAATAGGCTTGGTCCTTGGGTCGAAAAAGTAATATGTACTAAATTTGATCGAAATATCTTCAAAATTGCGACCTGTACTCTGCGCACAAGGTTTACATGGACAGCCAGCTAGCCAGCTAGCCAGCCGGCCAGCCAACCAGACGGACGGACATCGTTTAATCGACTCAGAAAGTGATTCTAAGTCGATCGGTATTGTTTAAGGTGGGTGTTAGACTAATATTTTTGGGCATTACAAACATCTGCACAAACGCATAATACCCTCCCCACTATGGTGGTGTAGGGTATAATTAGCGCATGTGTAATTGCGGGAAACTTGAAAACTAGTGATGAATTAACGGTAAACCTCCAAACTGTAAGAAAAGCTCTTAAACTAAATGTATACAATGGTCGGGTAAGCCGTAAGAAGCCGCTTGTTCGAAAAGTGAACATGAGAAAGAGATTGGATTACGCTATTGAGCATATTGATAAAGATTTTATTTTTTGAATCGAATTTTTTTTTAGCGATGAAAGTAAATTTAATATTTTTGGTTGTAATGGAAGAAAAATGGTATGAAAAAAGCCAAATACTGAAATGGATCCGAAGCATTTGACGCTAACCGTAAAGCATGGCTTCATCTGGGGTGGAAAATCTTATTTTTATTGAAAAGTAAATATGCATACCTAATATATTAAAAGAAAACTTAAAACAAAGTGATGCAAAAATTATGGTTGGGACGTTTGTATTGCTTCCAATAAGACAACGATCCCAAACACACGTCTGGATTAATAAAGGAATGTCTTATTTATAATGTTCCTAAGCAATTAAATCGCACAGCTGAGTCACCTGATCTCAACCCGATTGAGCATCTATGGGATCACTTGGAAAGAAAGATTCGGCAGCACAATATATCGAGTAAAGATCAGCTAAAAGCCGTTATAATGGAAGAGTGGTATAAAATAGATTTCCTAACAACAAGGCTGGTCCATTCCATGCACTGCCATTTACATGTTGCAATTGCTCAGAAAGGAGGACCTACCACATATTAAATGCAATTAATTTTAATATTTGGGTTCCTTGCCTTAAAACGGTCAACTGTACGGAGACTTTTTTGGTGATACTTTTAGTACAATTATTGAATTTATGTAAATTTTTATGTTGATTTCTAGTTCATAAAATTTTTTATAAAATTAATTTAAAAAAAATTTAAATATGTATTGAAAAGTGACCATAAATTGCAAGTTTATATTACAAGTATTTCTGTACGGAAACTTAATTGATTCAGTGTATATACAAAATCGTCTTTCGAGGTCTTTCAGCTTCAGTTCGTATGGTACCCAATTTTTCAACTTTTGGATGAATGCTGCTGCTTGCAAAAGTTTTGAAATAACTGACTGAGTAGCTTGCAATGATTTTGCAAGCTCTTGTTGAGTTTGGCAACAATCTTCATAGAGTAATTTATGCAATTCTTGGTCTTCAAACATTTTTGGCTGGCCTGGACCATATTTGTCTTCCGTGTCAAAATCACCACTTCCGAACCGCACAAACCGACGCATTTACCATAAGCTTTGGTGAGAAAAAGTGCTTGCGGCACATAATTCAGCGTAATCGATTTCCAAATGAGCAGATAGTTTGTCAAATAATTCTGGTAAAAGATGTTAACAATTATATTATGGAATAATTGTGGAAATATTTAAGAACCCCTGCCTACCAATGGATGTGTACAAATATTAGAGTTAAAGTTGTTAGAGCTGCTTGATGTTTTTGTTAAGTCAGTCATCGTAGTTGATGTTAAGTAGCAGTTAGTAGTGGAGTAGCAGTTGTAGTAGTTGTTGTTTCTTTAACTTTTCGATTTTCTATTTTGTTTTTGTAATTTTATAAATTTTTTTCTTCCACAGTTTGTATTAGAGTTTAATGTATTAAAAAATAAATACAAAAATAACAACAGAAAAAAATGCCAAGTTTCTGGTTGTTTCTTGTATACGAGTACAATAATTTTGTATGCAAGTTGCGCATGCGTCATAAAATTTTCAGCTAACGTCGTCTACCACTTCTACTACACTGCTATTATTCTCTGCTCTGCTTTGTCGGCGTATTTCAATTCACATGCACACAAACAAATACAAAATATTCAAAATAGACGTGGAGTAAAAATACAAATTAATATAGGTATTTTATTTTTTTGCTCATATTAGCGGTATTTACTATTTTATTTATTCATTTTTTTTTCTTACATTATTTTGAGGTGGGGGTTGAAATTGATTTCTATTTGTTGTCTTTGGCCATTTGTTTTATGTTTTTCATTTAGACACATTCAGACATTCATACCTTCATTGTGATGGTTTTAGATTTATGAGGTGATCTACTTTGGACAAAAAAAAAACACACGAAAATATTTATGTGTATGAATAATAAAAGCAAATTGATTTTCACTGTGTGCTACTCCTATCGCTATTTAGAAAACTTGGAATCAATTTTACTATGCATGTTTTAATATGAAAAAAGTTTGAACATATTTAATGGCTTTTAAGAAATTTGTTTATTTTAAAAATAACAATTAAAAAATGTTTGGCAGAGTGTGTATTACATATTTGTAAACAAATATGTTATTTGTTTTATTATTATCAAAGTTGAGAAACAATGTTTGAAATTAATTGCATCCATCTGAACATTAATGGTCCCCGCTTCACATACTTCCTACCTGTTTACCTAAAAAAATATACAAAATGATGACACAGTCTGAATTTTTCATTTAACAGATTGTAAATTGTATTAAAATACATGTATGGAAATGTTGGGGGTTTTTGACCTGATGATCAAATGCCAATTAATACTCTGATTAGTCAATCTAAAATTAAATCTAACGTGGATCCACTTTGATGATTTTGGTTTCTAATTTAAACTCTGTTTAAACTGCAGAAAAAGTCACATTTTGTTATCAAAACTGAGTAATTTATGAATAAGAAAATTGTAGCTGGCTGTGTGTGAAAATAAATTGGAAAAACTCCCCAAAGCCCAAAATTTCTGGTTTGCGGGTTAGAGGGTTCCTTAGGAAATATTTTAAAATAATAATTCCAAATTATATTCATATTTATTTAATTAATGATCCTGTTTTATTATTACAACTGAAATTAAACCCCTTGTCTGTCCCTTCATGCTAAATATTTACTTATAATGTTAATCCCTATAATGCTCCTATTTATGACTCATAATTGTGTGCCCCTTTAATAAATGTTTTGTTTAAATTTTTTAATTTTCCCATGATTTATGGAAAATTATGCAAGTAGACAGAAAAAAAAGAAGTTTCAAATGAAACGAAATAATTGCAATAATAACGATTAAAATAATAATACTATTGGCAATGATAAGAGTAATGATCCTCAATAAATAACAATAAACTAATCAACACTACAACATCATAAAACGTTCATAATTACACAATGACTGGCCTAGAAGAGTAGATGAAAACAAAATGTAATGAATTTGCAATTAACGCTTGGTTGGATGGATGCATGGATGATGATACTTTAAATGACAGTTGCAGAATTAATGACATTTCAATGGTGGCAGCTTTTAAAGCAAAAGCAATACTATTACAAGTACATAAGTAAGTATTTGTTGCAAGTGAAGCAAATAAACGAACAAGTCAACGACAACTATTCAAAGTGATGGTCAACAAGATAAAAGTTGAAGCAAAGATAAATGACTTGATATAGTTGTTGCCAGTTCTTTTTTGTTTATTTTTAACTTTACGCTGTTGATAATTTTGCATAGCTACGGAAAAAGAGACGACAAAAAATACAAAATTAAGCAAATATTTATCTCGTATACATTTTTGTTTAACCTTTTTTTAAAGATCAAACCAATTGTCTCAACATGCAACATAAAGACTGTCCTTCAAGTAGTTTTTCAAAATGGCTATAAAGATGTAAACCTGAAGTACTAATATGGGTGTTAAGCATTTGTGGATTTAAATACTAAAGTTCATTTGGCATCAAATAACTTAATGTCTCTTATTTGGATTAGGTATTTGTCAAGATTGATAATAATAGTGATAAACTGAATACTCCCACAGCAAAGTGGGACAAAAATAAATCTGTTGTTTTTTACTGACTGATTCGATTTGTATGAAATTTCATATAATTAGGTGTAATCTTCTTCTATCTATATAAATAAAAATCAAATGTCGTTAGTAATTGCAACAGTTAAGAACGGCCAAACCAATTTAGACAATTCTTTTTTTTTAAATGTTGGCCATAGTCCAACTTAGGTTTTTACGGAATTAAAAATTGACCACGCCGACTTTTTTTCGATTTATCCAAAATCGGAAAATGGATGCACCTATTTGGCTAATTTTTTGTTTAAATGTTCATAGTAATCCAATTTAAGTTTTTACTGAATGAATAAATGGCCACGCCAATTTTTTTTCTATATATCCAAAATCGAAGGACGCCTGTACCGAATATCTAAAATCGCTAATAACTTGGCCAATAAGCGTTTAATCAAGAAAAGGAGCTCGATGTGTGATCACTTATATTTCTGAACAAAAATCGATTTTTTATATAAAAACTCAAGACATGTAAATTCGCTAATAACTTGGCCAATAAGTATTTAATCATAAAAAGGAGCTCGATCTGTGATCAATTATATTTCTGAACAAAAATCGATTTTTTATATAAAAACTCAAAATATCTAAATTCGCTAATAACTTGGCCAATAAGCGTTTAATCAAGAAAAGCAGTTCGATCTGTGATCACTCATATTTCTGACAAAAAGTCGATTTTTTATATAAAAACTCACAATATCTAAAATCGTTAGTAACTTGGCCAATAAGCGTTTAATCAAGAAAATGAGCTCGATCTGTGATCACTCATATTTCAGACCAAAATTCGATTACTTATACAAAAACTCAAAATATGTACATTGATTTACAGAATACATGTTGTTGCAAGACTTAGGTTTTTGACAACAGACTTAGTTAGGTTCTTTGTCTCTCAGTAACGCTTCTATGAATATTTTATTCTTTGACGATAAGATTCATTGTACATATTTTAAAATCATATGTAAATCAAACATAACCCAAACCTATATGAATAAAAATTATCATTCAACAATACGTTTATATTTCTTTTTAACTATTTTTACCCATTTCAAACCGCTTCTCACAAATCGAACACAAGCTTTTTTTTAAATTGACAGGACAACGTCTGTCGGGTCAGCTAGTATATAATAATTCGTAAACACATTTGGTCTGAGGCTAATAAAATACTGTGTGACATATTAAAAACATACTAAGGTATATACTATTGGGAAGAACACGCCAAACATTTTAAATGTGATATCATAATATAAACATATCAGATTTTCTAATAATGTTTTACTTAAGGAGAAATTATAAAAAAATGTGCTCAAAGGCTAAGCTTGATAAATACTATCCTCCAATTTCAATGGTAAAAAGGTGGTTTAATGAATTTCGTTGGGACCGTTCAAGCACAGATGATGCCGAACATTCTGGACTCCCAGTTGAGGTCTCTCCACCTGAAACAATTGAAAAAAAATCACGATATGATGTTGACCGATGGAAAATTGTGGAAACCATAGCCATCTCAAAGGTTTCCGGATGCACAGTTTCCATGGCAAATATCTATGAATTAGGCTACGAAATACTCCCTCTTCCGCCTTATTCTCCGGATTTAGCACCGAGTGACTATTTCTTGTTTCCAAACCTAAAGAAATGTCTCGGCGATTTGACTCCAAAAATCATCTTACAAAAAACACCTATTTTGATGACCTTGACAAATCTTATTTTTTCGCAGGGATAAGAAAATTGGAGATACGTTGTACGAAGATCGGTCAAGAATTCTCTGAATTAGAGGGGGTCAAAATTTTAAAATTTTTCAACAAGATCTACATTGACATTTTGGCCAAACTGGTGATTCTTCTCATCCATTTAACTTATTACTAGGGTATTTATTCGACTAATGATCGTTCGATTAATCGAATAATTTCTTTAAAAATGGCCATTTTCGAATAACGAAAAATTCGAACAATTTTATGTAGAATAATCGAATAAAACGAATAAATGTTCAAATATATTTAAATTTATTAAATTGCTTCAAATTTTTCATAATTTAAAATTTAAATAAGTAATAATGACTCAAAAAATTGCATTGTTTCTGAAATTCGACAAATAACTAAAGACAAAGGGACTTTCGATCACTGTAGATGAGTGTTCCGATAGCTCCTTCTATTACTGCAAGAAGTTACAATTCTATAAATAAATTTTTCAAACATTTTTAACTTATGACTTGAACCAATGAAAATAAATTTTACGGAATATTAAGCTGCCGAAATATTAGAAGAATCGCAATTAATAATCAAAATATTAACTTAGATTAAAATGAAGTTGAATGCGATGGAGAATGTGATTTTGAAACGGTCGTCGAAAGTGATATTAAGGATGACATTTATAATTATAACATTGAAATAGATGAAGGCCATGATCTTAGAATATATGTATATAAGTGATATTATTAACCGCGTACGTAAGTGTTGCAAAATATTTAATAAATCGAATGATAAACACAAATATTGCAAACTAACTTTTTGTTGCAAGAAAAGCATGGAGTTCGTCTTATACATGATCTTGAACATCGTTTAACATCATGGTAATAAACTTTTTACGTATATGTAAATGTGTCAATCATGCACTGCCTGACTTCAATTTAGCCACGTTCACTGACAATGATATCAAACTTTGGACAGATTCCCTTTATTGTGTAATTCCCCAAGACCACTTTATTAAGCTAAGATTCTGCAACGTTGATAGAGCTTGGGTTTAATACAATTTGTTATAAATAATTTAGAAATAGTGAATAATTAATTTACTAAAGAATTAGTTACTCAATTTAAAACCCGAATTAATGAACGACATAAAAAAGTTCTTAATACGTTTATATTGTATTTGAATTCAGGATCATGTACAACTAGCTCAAATTTTTTAAAGCGTAGCTCCAAAACGGAAACTAAAGGATTTGCTAGACAATTGTTTTGCAGATTGTTCGGGAGTTAATCTGATCAGAATATTTCTTTGGAAAATTTAAAGATGGACTTTTTTCGAATGTTTTTTAACATTATCAATATTGTTAACTTTAACGTTATTTTTTGTTTTTCTTTAACAATAAAATATTAAATATTAAAAAAAAATTAAATTATTCGAATAATTCGATTAATTTTAAACGTGTGATCGAATTATTCGAATAAGTTAAAATCTCTTATTCGAATTATTCGTTTTATTTGATCAAGAGAAAAATCGAATAATTCGAATACCCTAATATATATATGGGGGATTTCATGTCAAGTGAACCAACTTTTGAAATCGATGTCTTCCGATCGGGATGAAATTTGCACCAAGGTTAGCTCTATTGGATAGTAACTCAGACACAATTTTTCAACAACATCGGTCGAGAACTCTCTGAGTTATAGGGGGTAAAATTTTGACAATTTGGTCAAACAGGGGTTTTTTCTTATCCATGTAACTTATTACCTATTGTTCTTAGCAAAATCTGTTCCAAATAGTATAGATAGCTATTTCTTCGATCTTTCGAAAAAAAATATTTAAAAAAAAAAATAAAAAATTTTTAATATTTTTTTTCCGAAATCAAAAACTTTTTTGACTTTTTTTTAAAATACGCTATTTTTTTTTATTTTTTTTTTTTCTTAAAATAAAGTCTAGATATTTTCCTTGAACACCTACTTGGTCGCTTAGTGGGATGCGAGTGGGATATCTATCAAAATAAATATTTTGTAACTCAAAACATAAAATTTTTGACTTTTTTTGCAAAATCAAAAACTTTGTTGACTTTTTTTTTTCAAAATGGACCCTTTTTTAATCTTTTTTTTTAGGTCAAACAAAAGCTTAGATATTATCCTTGAAGACCCTTTTGGTCGCTTAGTGGGATGCGAGTGGGATATCTATCAAAATAAATATTTTTTAACTCAAGACTTACAATTTTTGACTTTTTTTTTTGCAAATACGATTTTTTTTCCAAATGGGCACTTTTTTTAAAATTTTTTTTGTAGTCAAAAGAAAGCTTAGGTCCATTCCTTTAAGATATTTTTAGTCCCTTAGTGGGATGCGAGTAGGATATCTATCAAAATAAATATTTTGTAACGCAAGACATACAATTTTTTAATTTTTTTTTGCAAAATCAAAATTTTTTTCCAATATGGGCCCTTTTTTAATTTTTTTTTTTTTGCTCAAAAGAAAGCCTAGGTCCATTCCTTTAAGATATTTTTAGTCCCTTAGTGGGATGCGAGTGGGATATCTATCAAAATAAATATTTTGTAACGCAAGACATACAATTTTTTAATTTTTTTTTGCAAAATCGAAATTTTTTTCCAATATGGGACTTTTTTTTAAAATTTTTTTTTGCTCAAAAGAAAGCTTAGGTCTTTTCCTTTAAGACCTATTTTGTCACTTAGGAAGATGTGAGTAGGATATCTATTAAAATAAAAATGTTGTAACTCAAGACATTCAATTATTGACTTTTTTTTTGCAAATTCGAATTTTTTTTCAAAATGGGCCCTTTTTTAAAAATTTTTTTTTAGTCAAAAGAAAGCTTAGGTCCATTCCTTTAAGATATTTTAGGTCCCTTAGTGGGATACGAGTGGGATATCTATCAAAATAAATATTTTGTAACTCAAGATATACAATTTTTGATTTTTTGGCAAAATCAAAAACTTTTTTGACTTTTTTTTAAAATGGGCCCTTTTTGTAATTTTTTTTTTTGCTATAAAGAAAGCTTAGGCCTATTCCTTTAAGATGGTTTTGATCGCTTAGTGGGATGCGAGTGGGATATATATCAAAATAAATGTTTTGTAACTCAAGACATACAATTTTTGTGTTAAAACATTTATTTTGATAGATATCCCACTCGCATCCCACTAAGGGACTAAAAATATCTTAAAGGAATGGACCTAGGCTTTCTTTTGAGCAAAAAAAAAAATTAAAAAAGGGCCCATATTGGAAAAAAATTTTGATTTTGCAAAAAAAAATTAAAAAATTGTATGTCTTGCGTTACAAAATATTTATTTTGATAGATATCAAACTCGCATCCCACTAAGGGACTAAAAATATCTTAAAGGAATGGACCTAAGCTTTCTTTTGACTACAAAAAAAATTTTAAAAAAAGGGATCATTTGGAAAAAAAATCGTATTTGCAAAAAAAAAAGTCAAAAATTGTAAGTCTTGAGTTAAAAAATATTTATTTTGATAGATATCCCACTCGCATCCCACTAAGCGACCAAAAGGGTCTTCAAGGATAATATCTAAGCTTTTGTTTGACCTAAAAAAAAAGATTAAAAAAGGGTCCATTTTGAAAAAAAAAAGTCAACAAAGTTTTTGATTTTGCAAAAAAAGTCAAAAATTTTATGTTTTGAGTTACAAAATATTTATTTTGATAGATATCCCACTCGCATCCCACTAAGCGACCAAGTAGGTGTTCAAGGAAAATATCTAAACTTTATTTTAAGAAAAAAAAAAAAAATAAAAAAAAAAAATAGCGTATTTTAAAAAAAGTCAAAAAAGTTTTTGATTTCGGAAAAAAAATATTAAAAATTTTTTATTTTTTTTTTTAAATATTTTTTTTCGAAAGATCGAAGAAATAGCTATCTATACTATTTGGAACACATTTTGCTAAGAACAATAGGTAATAAGTTACATGGATAAGAAAAAACCCCTGTTTGACCAAATTGTCAAAATTTTACCCCCTATAACTCAGAGAGTTCTCGACCGATGTTGTTGAAAAATTGTGTCTGAGTTACTATCCAATAGAGCTAACCTTGGTGCAAATTTCATCCCGATCGGAAGACATCGATTTCAAAAGTTTGTTCACTTGACATGAAATCCCCCATATGTATATTCTTGGTCCTTATTAAATTCTAAGACGATCTATGTTCTTATCCGTCTGTTATGTCCGTCCGATTGTGTGTCTGTTGAAAACATGATAGGGCTCAAAGGTATGCAGCTAGCTGGTTGAAATTTTACACAAATTATGTCGGTGCATAATTTCATCTAGCCCCATACAAATGCCCCACGGAATACTGTTTGAACAGTCATAAATATGTTAATTATGCGGCAATCCTGATCAAGTTTTGCACAAAGTAGTTCTAAGTAATCTGAAATTATACTGTAAAGTATGGCGAAAGTCGAGCAATATTTGTCCCAACATGAAAATGTCTTGAACATTCATAGTTGTGTTATAATAATAAATATCGTGATGAAATTCTAAATAAACAAGTTTTAGATGAATATAGATCTTTCTACCAACTTTTGTGAGGATCGGTCCATAATTGACCCTACCAACCATATATACCCTATATTACAAAAATATTTTATTGCACCAAGATTCGGCACAGCCTGTTTTTTGACCCAAAACTCTAGACTTTCAATAAAATATGCGTTATCCGATTTGGCTTAAATTTTCAGCATTTGGTTTTCAGATCGTGGAAAACAACTTGGGAGCATCAAAAATTGGAAAAGTGCAAAATAATATTAATATTTTAATCCGTTACTTGGTAAATACAGTTTTTGCTAGGTTACTCATAATGAAAAGTGTTGCATTATAAATAAATAACATTATAAATAACGCGAAATAGTTAAGTTATTGCTACTTTTTAATATAAAGTATCTAAGATATTCTTGAGTATGAATTACGATAATTCATTTGTTGTTGTTCATATATATTGAACATTGAATTAATTAAAACATAAATTGGCAAACAATTTATGCAAATTATTTCCAGCACAACCTTTAGTATAAAATATATAATCGACCTACTAGAAAGGTCAGTTTTACGGCTGTCGATGTTGTTATTACTAGATGGTGTTGTGTTTGTTGCCATTTCAGTTACTGTTGTTATTGTTGTTTGTTAATCGAAAATAAAGGAGTTCTTATGTTTCAGGTAAGTAATTGCAACATGAATTTGTGTTTTTTATTTTTGTATTTCTCTCCACATTTTGTTTAAATTGAAATGTAATCTGGAACACGAAACAAAAAAAAATACAACAACATGGAAAAAGGTGCAAAATCATACTGATTAAATTACGTCCGTTGTTGTTGTAGTTCTTTTCTTGTTTGTTGGCTGTTGCAGTGGCTGCTGCTGTGTTATGCCTGGTGATGTTGCTGTTGGTGGAGAGTAGCCAGCAAGCAGCCAGTTTTCTATAAAATATGATTCAAGGTTTCGGAATGCAGGAAGAGTATTGAATTCCAATATACTCATACATATTTTTTTTGTTTCATTTAAACTTTTTTAAGATTATATAGGAGCTGGTGATTTAATTTTATATTATGTTTTTTTCATCTTATTGTTTACTTATGCTGTGTTTTATATTATAATAATAAACAGACATACAATCTTTGTATGTACTGTAGTTGTGAGTACGGGCATGTTTTGCG
This sequence comes from Calliphora vicina, assembly GCF_958450345.1. Taxonomy (NCBI): domain Eukaryota; kingdom Metazoa; phylum Arthropoda; class Insecta; order Diptera; family Calliphoridae; genus Calliphora; species Calliphora vicina. The sequence continues at coordinate 142,390,186 of NC_088780.1, read as the reverse complement.
TTTAATATAAAATGCATCGATAACAAGCGGTTCGGTAGACAAAATTGCTATTGACCAGTGTTTTCATTCCAGCATGATCTGTTTAGTTCAGTTTTTTTGTTTTCGTTTGTTTCAGTTTTAGAGTCAGTAATTCTGCCTTTACACACCCAACCCAGTGTTGACGATTGTTTTTTTGGTTGTTGGTTGGGCGAGAAAATTGTTGTTGTATGAGGCACAACCCAGCAGTTCTAGGGTTGTAACCAGTTCACATACTGGTTACATAGCGTCAGTTACCTTACTAGCTTTGTAACTGGTTACTAGATCAGCTACTTGACTAGTTATTTTAACACGTGCAATTCCTCAGCAGGGGACCCTTTTGATTACAATGTGACTATCTGATAGCTGATCGAAAGTAGCTAATGCTTCTGGTGGGTAAAATAAAGTGCAGTACAAAAAAAGTTTGAAGTGACTTCACCATAGGTTACTTAGGGACACTAAAGTGACTATTGACTTCATGCTATGTTACATGGGATACCAGATACTTAAGCAAAAATAAACTGTATGAGAATTATATCAACACAATTTGTATAAAACCTGTTTGTACGAATTACTCACAAAACGTTTAAAGTGACTACACTCCAGATTACTTAGAGACACTTAAGTGTCAATTGTCTTCACGCTAGATTACTTGGGATGTATAAAGTAACAAACTGTCTTCTCTCTGCACTCAAAGTGCACACACGTGCCAAATGACCAAATAATATAAATTGGAGTCAGCCAAATGATAAGACATTTGTGACAATTACTGTCATTAAGGGATACATTGACTACTTTCTTAACTGCTGGGAAGTATGTATGTTTTTATGTATGCATGACTGTATTGTTTATTTATTATTTTGCTGTATGGCATTTTCTTAGTTTAAATGAAATCTGAGTTTGTGTCATGGTACTCGTATTCGTACCAGTGCACATAGGTCCCAATACAATTTTGGTTGGCCAAAACTCCATGTTCGAATTCAAAGTTTTAGTAACAGAATTTGTATTTGTTTTCTGTAAGTATGCTTTAGCACCTAGCCATCAAAAAGAAAAACTTTTAATATTGTAGAAAAATATCATTTTCGAGTTGCCCAAATTTCAGAAAAGGTAAAAAAATTTAATTTTTCTCAACTTTTATTTTTAAGGGTTTGATTTTTCTTAAATATTACCAGAAATATTTTTAAAAAAAATTAGAACCTTAAAAATAAAAGTAATTTTTTTTACTTTTTCTGAAATTTAGGCGCCAAGAAAATGATTTTTTTTGATATGTCGTAATGGATATTTTTTCCTCATACCAAAAGCTATCGAAAAATCGGACTAAGTTTGAAGAATCTTTCAATTACAGTTCTCAAAAATATTTAAAAGTAAATACAAATCGCTCATTTGCTGCAACAACATGCTCCTAATTCAAAAAAGTCGTTTCGAGAAAAAACGTCATTGAATGTTTTATGACATTTTACTATTTCTTAAATAAATTTTCAACAAATCATGCGATGCAGCATGGTATTTCGTGAGTCCTCCACGATAGGTTAGATGATATCGACTAGGCAGATCACATCTGTCTTCTATCCCACCGCTTCTCTAGCATGCATTCCAATATCCAAGCATTTGCTTCACGTGCAGCTAAAGATGGCTTACAAATTAATATCTACAAAACCAAATCAATGCGCATAAATTCATCATGCAACACGAATTTCCAACTTTCGGGGCATCGCATTGATGATGCTGAAAACTTTTGCTATATGAGGAGTATAGTTTGAAAAAGTGGGGGCAGCAAAGAAGGTATTCAGAATAGACTTTGTAAGGCAGGCTTAAGCTTATGGTACGCTCAACAATTCTATCTCAACTCACACCAAAGTCAAAGTTTTTAACAGCAATGTGAAATCTGTGCTTCTATATGGCTGCGATACATGGAAGCTTTTGTAAACCGTTGCCTCAGGCGCATACTTAGAATATTCTGACCAGGCCCGATATCAAATCAAGAATTGTGGAACAGAGTGAATCAGGTTCCTTAGGGTTTGAGTATACGATCTCGTAAATTTGGTTGGCTGGGACACACAACGAGAAAGCCAACGAGTTCAAGATCAATTCAGGGGTACCGCAAGACTCCGTCCTTTCTCCTACTCTATTTCTTATCTTTATAAACGACCTTCTCCGTCAAACTTCCAACCCTATCTACTCTTTTGCAGATGACAGCAACATTTGCCATTCATATGCATTCAATTATAGACCAAGCCTGTCGGAGATTGGGGCAATGAGGCAAAATATGAATGATACGCTCAACCAAGATCTTGTTACAATCTCTGAATGGGGTTGTGCGAATAGAGTCGAATTCAATGCACGCAAGACTCAATGTTGTATGTTAACTCACAAACGCACAACAGATCATGTTGCTCCATCTGTTTTTATGGGTGGTGTAAATATTAAGGAATCAGAAGCTCTTGATGTTCTAGGCATGAGTATTCAGTGCAATGTCCGCTGGAAAAAACACAAAGAATTGAATGCTTCTTTCGACACTTGCCTTGGTTTTCTAAAACGGTGTAAGAAATACTTCACTCCATCTGATCTCCTTACTATTCACACCACTTATACCGAACTAAAATGGAATACAACTCTCATGTGTGGACCGGTGCTTCGAAGTCTATTTTGGAGTTACTCGACCGCGTACAGGAGAGGGCGAAGATGCTTATCGGTGACAGTAGGGTATCCAGCTCTATTGACTCACTGGAACATCGTCGCAATGTGGGTTGTGTTTCACTGTTCTACCGATACTACGATGGTATGTGCTCTGCTGAAATTAGGGAACTTGTTCCCGAAACCCCTAGTTTTTTACGCAACACACGCTCTTCGGCAAGGGCACATCAATTCGTTGTCGACTGGACAGTAGATCGTACAACACATTACAGGGAAAATTCGTTCTTTAGCCGTACTGTCTGTATGTGGAATAAGCTTCCTCCTGAAGTCTTTCCTGTCACTTTCAATATTGGAAAATTCAAATCAAATGTCCACAAACACTACTCCCTCTATCCTAACTCCCATAACCTATTTTCCTAGTTCCAACACAATACTTTGCATGAGTAGGGGTCATCCCCTGAGTGCTGGTCCAAGAAAAAAAAATACTTGGAGATGACAAATTGAGAACGAGTTGCATGAGCAAGGTGTATCCTGGAGTGAGATGGACCTGTTTTTGGTTAGACTTCATGCACTGATTAGAATTTGGTTCGAATAAAGTTTGAAAACTGTCACAATAGGTCTGCAGATAGATATTCGAAAATAACTATTTACTTTGTATGGGTGCTGCCACGCCCATTTATTCAGTTCCGCGCTCAATGGTACGGAATTGAATTCCGCGAAGTTTTGCGGCTTTCAGATTTATAGTTCACCAGATATTCTATAATAACCATTTATTTTGTATGTTTAGTGCAACGTCCACTTGAAATTTTAAAATAAAGAGTAGGCTATTGTTCTTTCCAAGTACAGAAAAACATACAGTACAATATACAAGAGGATCGGTTCAGTGGTTTAGGCTCCTATAAGTCACAGGCAAATAAATAAAGAGACATACAATCATTTTTATATATGGGGTTTTTGATTTCGGAAAAAAAATATTAAACATTTTTTATTTTTTTTTTTGTCAAATATTGGGACACATTTTGCTAAGAACAATAGGTAATAAGTTACATGGATAAGAAAAAAACACCTGCTTGACCAAAATGTCAAACTTTGACACCCTCTAACTCAGAGAGTTCTCGGCCGATCTTGTTGAAAAGTTGTGTCTGAGTTACTATCCAATAGAACATTGATGCAAATTTCATCCCGATCGGAAGTGCCCCATATATACTTTTTGTATCTTAGTTGCTTCAAGTAAACTTTATGACTGTTTTAAAATTCTATGCCAATTTTTATTTTATTTGATTGATTGGAGTACATTAAAATAATTAAATTTTAATATTGTGTAAGATGTTTTAGGAAACTTGCCATAACTTTTACCCATTAAAATCCAAACTTTTAATTTTCAGAAACAAATTATAATTCAGTTGACAATTTTGTGTAACAAAATTAAGAAAGGAAAAATACGCTTTTTCGGGATATCCAAGGATAAACGGTATTTTCTTATTTTGGAAAGAGGGGATATAGCAAGAAAGCTAAAATATGAACCATATACGATATGGACTTGGCTTATGAGGCATAAAATGTTTTTTCTTTAGTTTTTAAATATTGCTCAACATAGAAGACTGTATCATATTTAAAATCCATTTCCGAAATTAATGCTAAAAACTATATTTTTATTTTATTTTGAAAAGTAATAGTATCGACCGTGCCACTCAAAACGTTATAAAATGCTACAATTGTGCCACAAATCCCATCACTGATTCTTACTAGTCTTATTGTTATTATTATTTTATTTAAACAATTTTTTTTGGAGTTCTCTATAGTGTTTGTTGTTTTTCATTTTGGCTTGGACTTTTTATTGGATGATGGTAAATTAATTTTTTTTGTTGTTCTTCTCTCAACGTTGTATTTTTCAGTTTTTATTTTTCACTCAAAATGCTGTTGTATTATTTCGTTTTGCTTTTTTTATGCATTTGTCTGTGGGTCTTGCAACAAAATTGTATTTATTGTTTGTTTGGTGCATTGTACTGTTGGCATGTGTGTGTCTGTGGTATCTGAATGACTTTCAGTTTCTCGGACGTTATTCGTTTGTTTGAGTATGTTTTATATATAATTTGAGGCTGCTGGTACAAGAGTAGTTGCTGGATTTTTTTCTTTTATTTTATACGAGATTACTACAATAACGAGTATGACACTTATTTTTTTTGCATTTGTGTATAGTTTTTTTTTTTTGCTTTTTTTATTAAAAAAATATGTATATAAAGCAAAAAACCCACCTACCTTGTCGATGTGGCTGGCTTTCGCTTTCAATATTCACATTGAATATAAACGGTTTGAATTTTTTGTTATGAATTTTTGATTTAGTTTTTTTTTTTTTTTTGTTTTCTCTAAGGTGAACTCTACTACCTGGCGATTTGTTTAATGTGATCAAATCTAAGTAAAATAGAAGGTATTGAAATTTAAGACTTTGTCCAAAATTGTTATTTGTATTTGTTTTAAATCCGAATAATCCGAAAAACGCTTTTGTTCACAATTCCCCTTTATGGATTCTCATTTATTAAAGAAATTTTGGATTCTCATTCAGGTTCACATGTGTAATTCAGAGGCCGAATATAAATCATCCACATAATCAAAATTCTAAAATTGTGAATTATATTTTGTGATAAATCGCTCAAAATAAATGTTATAAAATAAGTTTTATTTTAATGGCTTGGTATGACCTTTATTAGTCCTTGTAGTTTTTTAACGCTTGAGATACAAATGCGGTGAGATATAAAACAATTTCATTTGTGGTTGATCTTAATAACTGTTACAATTCTTTCTCTTTTATTTATATTAATTTTTAACAAATTTATCGATTTGTAAAAATTTTAAATTTTAGAAATCGTAGATTTTTTTAAAATTTCAGATTTTTTAAAATTTTTTTTGGCGAATTGTTTATATTTTTAAATGGATTTAAGTTTTTTGTAAATTGGTGATTTATTTTTTTTTTTAATTTTTCGATTTTTTGCAAAATTTATGATTTTTTTGTAAAAGTGTAGATTTGAAAATTTTACATTCAATGATTTATTAAATTAATATTAGAGAATTGATTTACTTCAAATGAATTGTTGCCATTTATTATTCAAATATATAACCTGACCATTAATTTCTTTTCTGTTTCTCTCAGTAATTAAACACAAAAAAAGGTTTTAAAATAGTTAAGGCTGTGAATTTTTAATTGAAATGAAAGTGGGACCGATATTTTGTGTAATTATATATGCATAATTTAAAGTTTCTAGGCTTTTATTATAGAAACTTTTTAAAGTACCATTACAACAACGAAAATGTTTTATTAAGTTCCTCTTTTATTGATTCTAATCATTAAAATAAATAAAAAAGTACCAAAGCACAATAGTACCATTAAGCCACCTTATTACTAAATCTTACTTCACTCTGCAGCATACCGTCAAAGTGCCAACAAAAAAGTATTAATTCCCATTTCCAACTTGAACACTCTTACAGAAGAAGTCTGCATTTTAAAAATCCACCATTTTTATGAAAGTTTGTGTGTCGCAGCTAATCTACATTCATTTGTTCTTTAAAAACTGTTTATCAGCAATAGGAACTTTATCCTTTTAACTTTAAACGTGTTTAAAATGTTATCAATATTGACTCAATAATATTGAATAAGCTGCATTTTCCAGTTTTTACAATTTTTGGTAATGGTTATTCAAACAAATTTCGTTATCGAAAAAATTATATCAAAACTTGATAAAACACCTACAAAACGTATATTATTTCATATTTGATCAAAATCTCTAAATTTATTTTAAAGTTTTCGAAATAAGCGGTTATTTTCGACATATAATAGAGTTGTAAAATAATGTTTAATTATTGAACGAATCTTTCAATCATTCATGCAAATGATTTAAATTTTTTTAATGCATTCATTTTACTCAAAGTAATGAAGAAATTCATGTCAATATTGACTTTCATTGAATTAATTTTTTAATTCAGATTTAAGTTTAGATAATAAAGATAAAAAATAAACTCCGATTTTTGGGCAACTTTAAAAATTTTCCAAGAGTTTTTGTCTTCATTATTCCAATTCAAAGAAAAAAAGTTTTGGAAAAATTAATTGCAGTAATTTCTTTCCTTTTAATGAATTCTTTTTAATTTTAATTCAATTTTTTTCTGGCCAAAAAGTATGTATTCAATATTTTTAATTCATGATGAATTCATTGCAATTTTAATTCATATTTTGAGCAAACTGAATGCATTCAAGTAAATTTAATTTCTAGATAAATTCATTCATATTTTAATTCCATTCATAGTTTGAGCAAATTGAATAGATTCAAGAATTTTTAATTCACGATGAATTCAGTAAATTTTGTCAACAAAGCGCCATATTCAATAGTTTGTGCGGTTCAGAAATGGTGAGTTTGATACGGAAGATTCCCCAGGCCAGCCAAAAAAGTTTTAAGACCAAGAAAGAGCTTACAAAAGCATTGGCTATTTCTAACGTTTTTTCTAAAAACAGGAATATTGAGTACGATACGAATTGAAGCTGAGAGACCTTGAAAGTCGATTTGGTATGTCTGAAATGCTGCTGGAACGTAATAAAATAAAATCATTTTTGCACCGAATAATTACTTGCAATGAAAAATGGACCTATTATGATAAAAAGAAGCGTAAGAGATGGAATGTGAAGGACGGCCAAATGTTCATGGCCATAAAGTAATTCTCTGTATTTGGTGAGACCAAAAGGATCCTATATATTATGAGCTGCAGAAATCTGACGAGACCATTACAGGAAAACTGTACCGAACACAACTCATTAGTCTGAAGTCATCATTGGCCGAAGACTGTTCAGAATATGTGGCCAGACATGAAGCCGCATGTTGCAATACCTGTTATCCTATATTGGCTTAATTCGTTATTGGCCTCAAAAGATTAGTTCTTTTGGCGTGAAATCTGAATGTTGTAAAAAAAATTAAAAAATTTAAAAAAAAGTCCCGCATTTTTTAGTCATACCCCCAATAATATTGAGTTAGTACACTAAATAAAATATGTTTAATTAAAAAATTATTTTTCATGTGTTAGTTTTTAATATTCACTAAATGCTTAAGGTAGGGTGAAAAAAATACATATGTATGTATAACGTTACTCATATATTTATAACCCGGCTAGTTTGACCACTCTAAATTCATTTACTACAATACAAAAAATAGTTCAACTCAATACACTATATACCCACCTCGTTACAAGCCCAGTTGTATTTGTGTTTTGAAAAAATAAGAAAATTAATAAAAAATAATTTAATCATTGTATTTGGAACTTTGCCTACTGTTATAAAAAAATGTATATCACTGTCACTGTAATAAAATTGATTAACGGACAATAAGTATATTGTACAAAAATCGCACTAAAAATAGGTGATTTCAGGAATGTTTAGTTAATTTTTGTATTTTTTTCTCTGTAACTCTTATGAAATGTATAAAAATAAATGTTTGTTTATTGTTTTAGCTGTTTGTTGTTTTAATAAAAATTTCATATAAATAAATATTATGTTGATTGTATTTATTTACAATACAAATTAATGTACATTCATATTTATGTTTTGCATTGAATAGCTACAAATATGTGGCCTGACAACTAAATATCATGGTAAATAACTAAAACACTTACAAACAAACTTATATACATAGTTGTGGGTAAGTATGAGCTGCCTCTAATAAATCTATCTTATAGATATGAGGTATTTTGGCCTAACAGCCACAGCAAGGTGTTAACAACATTTTTATCGTTTTATAGTTTTATATTAGAATTAATAAAAATAATCAAAGTGCTGGCTGGCTTTATATATCATGCTAATGATGGTGAAGCAATATCTATTTATTAAGAAATCCAAACAAAAGTGAATTTAAAGAATTTGTTTTATTTAAAATGTTTTTGTTTTGATTTTGCTTTTGCTAAATTTAAATTACTGGTTTAACTGGCTGTTTAAATGAGTCGTATTTAATTTTTAGTTGTCATTTCAAAATTTAAATTTAGATCTTATGAATCAGGTTAACAGTGAAATGTGAATAACAACTAGAATATTCTAAATAAAATATTTATTTATATATTGATTTATGCATATTTTGTGTATAGACATTGAAATAAATAATGTAATTTGTTGTGATTCCAGAGCAATGATGACAGTATGTTTCAAGTTAAACGTCATATTTTTTTTAAAACTGAAAATAAAAGGCCATTTAAATAAATAATGATTATATTGTTACTGGTTCTTTCAAACTAAATTGAAAAGTAGGTTCATAATAAGGACAACACAATATTCTTGATAATAAGAAGCAACTCATTAATTTCAGTTCATATTAAAATGTTTTTAAATATTTCAATATTTTTAATTATGCTATCAGTAACTTCATAGCTAATCTATATACAGTCAGAGTCAAAATTTAGTATACAACACAAATTTTCATCTATGAAGCTAAATATTTTAATTAGAGAAAGAAATATATAAGTTTGAGGTCCAAAAATTTAATTTAGAATTTAATCTTTTATTATTTAAAAAAAAAAACTTTAAAATGAAAATTGATTTCGTGGAAAATTTATGGGAAAAAGGAAAACAACAGTCAAAAATTAGTACACTCAGGTCTCGTTTTATGCGGATTCAAATTTATGCGATTTTTAAGTTTAAATTTTTACAGATTTTAAAATTTTAGATGTTTTTTTTAAATTCTTGTGATGAAAGTATTATTTTACAATATGATTATATCATCTAGTGATGAAAGCGACGTTGAACCAATTCCAAAAAGATGCAGACAATTATTCAGTGATTCAGATTAATCATAAATATAAATATTTACAGAATTTCCTTAAAAAATGTTTTAGCTTATTTTTTGGATAATTTTCTGTTTTTTCTGTAATTAATGAATTAAAATTTATATTTTGTTAGTCCTCTATTCATGGAGTGTACAAAGTGTGCTGTTATATCTTTAGTAATTTACCACACCCCTCTTCCATTAAACGGGGCACAGTGGTATGAGAATAAAAAAGGGGGAAATAAATCTGTGACTTCTAAACCCTTACGCCGATTTGAATGAAATTTCACATGCGCAAAGAGGAAGTCTAGTCGAGTTTAAGTTTTGAATTTGGATCTCATGACCCCACCAGGTGCGGGATCAGGGGTTCCCAAATTAGGACACCTCGGGTATGTTCAATTTTTAAAATGATCCTATTTCTTCGTTTGAGTTCCGATTTAAAAAAAATTACACATACATAATCTCCTCGTTGAGCACTACATAAAACCTTGTCGTAGCTATCAATTATCTCTTACAGCTTAGGAGAAATTCGCACTTGAAAATTTAATTTTCAACATTTTTACCCACCCTACACCAGTTTTTTGGTGACCGCGGTTACAACTCTTCTCCGATTTTATCCATTTTTCTTTTATAGGATTAACAATAGATCTATATATCAAAGGTGTTTAAAAATTATGACTGAGTCCAAAGTTACATGCATTTGAATATAAAAAAATTTAAAAAATGCGATTTTTCGCAATTTTTTTGGGAAAAAAGTACTTTTATTCTTTTTAAGTTATCTAAAAATTTTCTAAGAGAATGTATAATGAATTTGTACTTTTTGAAAAGCTATCTTTACGAAAAATATTTTAAATGAAAAAAACATTTATAATTTTTGATACCGACGGGATCAGGTCCATTCAAAAAATGCCTATTTTTTATGTAAAATTCAACTTTAGGGCAATAAGTCTCAAATCGCATACTCGATATCAAAATAAAGTAACCTATTTTAGATGGCCCAATAAATTCTTAATTGTCTTGTAAAGGGTCCCGATAACCCCGCTCCTATTATGGATATTATAGCTAAAAAACGAAAAAATCCCATTTTTGGGATTTTTCAAGATTTTTTTGGGAATTGCGGGATACTTGATAACATATTTCAAAATTTGTTCTTATTTTTCCATTTTAAATAGAAAAATCTACAGAACTGTGAAATTTCATTAAAAAATATTCATAAATACAAATTTTATTTCAATTTTTAAAATTTGTATCTATGCAAAATTCAATAAAAAGCATTTTTTGTCATATTTTTCAAAAAAGTATTCCATGAATTTTTTAATTGTCAAAAGTTATATACATTTTTGAAAAGTAGACAAAATCCTCTATCCATTTTACGTGTCAAATAAATTAGGGAAAACTGAACAACTCGCTGAGCCCACACCATCAAAGACCCACCGCTATGTTTTACGGTATCTGAATAATTGTGAAGCATTGAAACTTTGTATGAATTACTTATTTAGGCACCTATATATATATATAGAGGAAGCAATAACAGCTATATACATAAATTAATGTTTAGGATAAAATTTTTTTTCATATTGGGAAAACCCATATACTTATAGGTTTATGCACCAGATGAAAAAACCAAAAATATATCCTAATGCATTATAACAACAAATAATTAATAGAATCAAGTAAGAAAGTATAGTCGGTAAAGCCCGACAATATGATACCCTACACCAAGAAGATGATTATAAACAGATTTCTTTTAAAATTTATATGAAAGCTATGACTAATTATGGACCAATCGCAACAAAATTAAAAAAAATTTCTGTGTATATGGAACTTATTTGTGTTGAATTTTATTTGAATACCAACATTTTTAAGAGATTTATGCCAGTTAAAGCGATTATCGGAAATGGGCCTTATGTGGGAGCTATGACTAATTATGGACCGATAGTTATAAAATTTGGTGACACGACTTTCGTATATATACAACTTATTTGTTTTGAATTTTATTTGAATACCATAATTTTTAAGAGATTTATGCAAGTTAAAGTCAATTTCGGAAGTGGGCCTTATATGGGAGCTATGGCTTATTATGGACCGATTATCACAAAATTTGGTAATGCGAGTTTAAAACTTATTTGTGCAGAATTTGGTTTGAATTTATGAGAGCTAAGATATTTATGAGAGCTTGACTACTTTCAGATAGGGCAATCGTATGGGGGCTAGGAGAAATAATGGGAAGATTCTTACCAAATTCAATAGAGTTCATCCTTGGCGGTATTAAAGAAGCTTGTATCTAATTTTGTCGAATTGTCTTTGAAATTGCGACCTGCTGTTTGAATACAAGGTTTATATGGACAGACGGACGGACATCTCTTAATCAGAAAGTGAACCTGAGCAGATTGGTAATTGTAATTAATAATGTTTTAGTCTAGAGCTTAGTATTAAATTTACTTAAAATATTACCAAAAATTAATACGAACGTTTTCAACCATATTAATATTTTTTAATTCAAGTTACTGTATTACATACATAACATGTTTAAATTTTTTTGGATTATTTAAGCAAATCAATTAAAAATTTTCTTAATTTGTCATAAGCTGTAACTAAAGTAATCAATTTTAGCAAAATTTTTAAACATTTTTTCGTAATTAATAATTTGTAAATTGGAGCGTAATCAAATTTTTTATAATTAAAAAACGGGATTGTTTTTTAAGCACATCTTGACTCATTTTAGTTTTCAAAATTCAGCCGGTATTGGGTGAGGTTGAGTGGGTTTTTATTTATGTTTTATCAAACATAAATTTATTTGGAAATATGCATATAACGGGGTATAAAGGAATAAATTTTCTGAAATTCGTTTAAACAACAACTTTCTTTTAATATGAAAAATTTATATGGATTTACAAAATAACTCTTTTAATGATCAGTTTTATTAAATATATGTATTTAATTAAATATATATCAACTTTAAGAAATCTTCGTTTGAGAGAATCATCCTAGTACTTAGTTCAACATTTTTAGTCACAACAATTAAATATTTTAAGATGCAACATAATTCCTTTAAATAACTGCTTAACTATGAAACTGTCATATTCTAATATATTTTTATACTTACATCTAAACATTGAAAACTGAAGTTTATTTTCGTCATATACTCAAACATTTTGATATAATAAATATGAATGTAACTATATTTTAAATAATAAATATCATATGTTACATTTACTCTACTCCTTGTATATTAATATAAAAATATTTTTAAAATATACAATAAAACCGGATTTTCTATAAAATTTTGTTCTCTTGAATTCATATTAAAAGTAACAAACGGCAACTTATTATGGCAAAGAAAAAGAAATATGTGAATAATACTCGTACGAATATAAGAATTCTTAAAGCATTGCTAAGCAATGCAGATTAATGCAGTTTAACTGTTACTCTATGAATAATAACACAAACACAGATACAAATATTTACATACATGCACAGACATGCATATAAAATTACTTCTGTAGTACTTGTATATTCAATCAGCTAGTATCGAAACAACACCAGCAAATAACATGAAAGCTTAAACAATTGAACTTTTGTTATACTCCAATTATAACAGGGAGGTTTTATACCAGAACAAATGAACATATTTTAAGGCTTTATAATTCAGAACTAATACTAGTGATACCAACTATTTATGGTCAAAACGTGCAGTGTAGAACCACCTCAAACCGTGATAGAAAGCGCTAAAAATTATGGATATTGGAAACAATAGTTGTTTAATATCACCAACATTGAAAGCCATATACATATTTCACCTAGATAATTGAAGAAAAATACTCACAAACGCTCACTTTTCCTTAATAGTTGATAAAATCATAAAATAAAACTTCGATATTTGTACAAAATTATACTAAAACAACTAATATCCTACACTAAGTAAAAGAGCAATAACATTTTTCTTTTAAAATATCAATAATTTATATTTGTGAGTGATTTTCGGAAGTGGGCCTTATATGGGGGCTATGACCAATTATGGAGCGATCACCATGAAATAAGGTCGTGTGATTTATGTCTATATGAAAGTTTACTATGTTGAATTTTGTGAGTATACCAACATTTTTAAGCGATTTATGCACGTTAAAGTGATTTTCGGAAGCGGGTCTATATGGAAGCTATGACTAATTATGGACCGATCGTAACAAAATTTGGTGACATGAATTTTGTGTATATAAAACTTATTTGGAGTGCAATTTGTGGAGATACATTTATAAATTAAACATTTATGACCAATTTCGGAAGGACATTTGTATGGGGGCTAGGTGAAATAATGAACCGATTTCAGCCAGTTTCAACAGACAAAATTGCGACCTGTACTCTGCGCACAAGGTTTACATTGAAAGCCAACCAGCCAGCCAGACGGACGGACATCGTTTAATCGACTCAGAAAGTGATTCTAAGTCGATCGGTATACTTTAAGGTGGGTATTAGACTAATATTTTTGGGCGTTACAAACATCTACACAAACGCATAATACCCTCCCCACTATGGTGGTGTAAGGTATAATGACATTAAAGAAAAACTCGCCAATCTAAACATTGTGGATTGTGCATATTTACCGTACTATTTCACCATTTCAAGTATTTTAACAATATTATGGTCACTGTAAATATAAATAGGATTGCGGTAACCATAATATGTTTAAGTTACCATTCATATCATTGTAGAAATCATATATATGATTGTAGTAATTAAGTATATGTTTGTGGCAACAAATTATATGATGTTATACTTCACTATATTGTGTTGTTCTCGGATTATGGTTATCATACTCATGAACATGATTGTCATAAACATATATTTATTTACCACAATCATATATATGATTGATACAATGATGTGAATGGTAACTTAAACATATTATAGTTACCGCTATTATATACGTAAAAGTTTTAAAAATTGTGAAATGGTTATGGTAAACCTAGCCCCATTCCCACCCACTCAGAACTCATGTGTAGGCAAATCGACTCAAAAATACATACAGTACTGACTATGTGAAGTCTCATTAAATATTTTCTCGAGATACCGAATTATTTCCGAAATAAAAACCACTGTGTGTCTCTTCTGTGACATTTATAGGGACCTTCGTAAAAAAATATTGTTTAATAACACTCTGTTACCGATTTCTGCCAGTTTCAATAGGCTCCGTCCATGGAACAAAAAAATTATATGTATCACGGCCAGCCAGACGGACGGACGGGCGGGCGGACATCGTTTAATCGTCTCAGAAAGTGATTCTGAGTCGATCGCTATGCATTAAGGTGGGTGTTACATCAGAATATTGCATTTGCATTATGAAAATATTAATTTTTAGCTGACAATTTAGAGATAAGTTACACGGTCAACAGCAAAAAAAGGCTTGACTAACCATTATAGAGATTTGATGCAACATGGCTACCTAAGTACAAAAATGGTAAAATTTTTCAATTTTATGGATAGTTTTTTTTTAAAAAATTTTAAGTAAAATTATAAATTTTGAAAGACATTTCAACACATAATTGATAATAACTCAAGAAGGGTTAGTCCGATGTTATTAAAATAAACTTAAAAAAGTTGAGATTTAAATAGCCTTTAATCCGTTTGTATGTATATTGTGTTTCAATCGGCTCAGAAGTTTCGGAGTTATAATAACATTTTTTTTTTTTGTTTTAAAAATCTCATGAAAAATCGAAAATGGCAGAAATTGTTCTGGTTTATTGCTTCATCGCAAAGCCACAATCTTAGTTACAATAATATTACACATGTAAAATTTTCACTCAAAGTACACCTTGGTAAGCACATACAATTTTCTGAAAATGTGCGAATTCACTTAATTGTAAATAAATTCGAAACGAATCAATCGATTTTTATGATCGATATCCCATTTTGTTCCTACTACATTCAAGTTTCAATTTCCGTTTTCGATTTTTCATGAGTTTTTTAAAACAAAAAAATTTGCTATTTTCAAGTAAAAAAATATTTTTTGCATCAATTTGTTATTATAACTCCCAAAACTACTGATCCGATTAAAACGCAATATATAAACTATTGTTTACAAACTGGATAACCGAAAAACGGGGTTTTATTCGAAATCTTGGTTTTTTGCGAACCGGTTAATTTAAAATGTTGATTTTCGGTTAACCGGTTTAACCGGTTTTTATCACTCGGTTAATCGGTTTTTAATGTTTGGGACTAAAATTAATGAATCTCATGTTTTTGTTAATTTTTTATATTCATTGTTGGTCTGATTTGAAACCTAAACTTCTTATTTACAATACAAACCTCTTTAGATTAATATACTTAAGAATTGCAGTGATTCTAAATAGTAGAGGACGATGAGTTTACTTAAAAACTTTTTCAGAATAAATTGCACATAATTAAACTATTAAACATTAAATTCCGCATAATTCTAGAAGATAAGCTAAATCTTAATAATGATTCATTATAAAGTTAGTGATGATTTTACCAAACGTTAAATTGAATTTGATGTACATACCTTATTTCAATAAACTTGACTTCATTAGTGTGTTTTGTTCTTAAAATTTTATTTTATTATTCATTTCGTTAGCTTAGTGTACAAAGTCCTTTTCAGAAATATTACAGGAGAGACCAAAAACGTTCTAAAATCCATGATTTGAAATATTTTTTATTAATTATTTGGTATGATTTATAATGACAAATAATCACAGCTAAGAAGAAGTGCGTTTGCATCTTTCCTTTTTTGGGATTTGCAACATTTTATGTTTCATATCAGAAAGTGATAATAAATTTCAAAATTATCAAATCTTCTTCTATATAAATAAAAATCAAATGCCGTTCGTTGGTAATTGCATCAGTACAGAACGGCCGGACCGATTTAGACAATTTTCTTTTTAAAATGTTGGTCATAGCCATACTTAGGTTTTTACGGAATTGAAATTATCTAAATATTAATCCAATTTAAGTTTTTACCAGGTCGCAGGATGCCTGGACCGATTCAACTAATTTGTTCGCAATACATAACCCATAAAAGCTTTTACATAAATAATAATTGTCACGTCCACTAATACGCCCACTTATTAAATACATCTGCAAAATATCGATTTTTATATAAAAACTCAAAATATCTAATTTCGCTAATAACTTGGCCAATAAGCGTTTAATTAAGAAAAAGAGCTCGATCTGTGATCACTCATATTTCTGACCAAAATTCGATTTTTTATGTAAAAACTCAAAATAACTAAATTCGCTACTAACTTCGCAATTAAACGTTTAATCAAGAAAAGGAGCTCGATCTGTGATCACTCATATTTCTGACCAAAAATCGATTTGTTTTATAAAAACTCAAAATATCTAAATTCGCTACTAACTTGGCAATTAAACGTTTAAGCAAGAAAAGAAGCTCGATCTGTGATCACTCATATTTCTGACCAAAAATAGATTTTTTATATAAAAACTCAAAATTCCTAAATTCGCTAATAACTTGACCAATAAGCGTTGAATCAAGAAAAGGAGCTCGATCTGTAATCACGATTTTTATATATAAAATGATTTTTTATATAAAAACTCAAAATTATTCAATAAGCGTTGAATCAAGAAAAGGAGCTCGATCTGTGATCACTCATATTTCTGACCAAAAATCAATTTTTTTATATCAAAACCCAAAATATCTAAAGTCGCTACTAACTTGGCAATTAAGCGTTTAATCAAGAAAAGGAGCTCGATCTGTAATCACTCATATTTCTGACCAAAAATAGATTTTTTATATAAAAACTCAAAATATTTAAATTCGCTAATAACTTGGCCAATAAGCGTTTAATCAAGAAAATGAGCTCGATCTGTGATCACTCATATTTCTTATCAAAAATCGATTTTTTATATAAAAACTCAAAATATCTAAATTCGTTAATATTTCTGACAAAAAATCGATTTTTTATATAAAAACTCAAAATATCTAAATTCGCTAATAACTTGGCCAATAAGCGTTTAATCAAGAAAGGGAGCTCGATCTGTGATCACTCATATTTCTTATCAAAAATCGATTTTTGATATAAAAACTCAAAATTATTCAATAAGCGTTTAATCAAGAAAAGGAGCTCGATCTGTGATCACTCATATTTCTTAACAAAAATCGATTTTATATATTAAAAACTCAAAATATCTAAATTCGATAATATCTTGGCCAATAAGCGTTGAATCAAGAAAAGGAGATCGTTGTCTGATCACTCATATTTCTGACCAAAAATCGATTTTTTATATAAAAACACAAAAAATCTAAAATCGCTAATATTACTGACAAAAAATCGGGCAAATTTGCCCATTTGCATAAATGGGAAACTTAAGCGTTTAAATGAGTACCCTTAATATAATTTTATATTTGTTTAAAAGTATTTCATAAATTTCTTGTACAGTTTTACCGACACTTGAAATGAAACTCCCCTTAAGCGCACAAATACTTAACAAAAAATAAATAAAAGTTAGTGTAAATAAAAAAAGTATTATTTCATTTCGATTCTTTTGAAAGAAACACGATTAGATTTTTTTCCACTTTTTCTGTTGCTGTTGTTATTGTTCAGTTGAACAGCAAACAAGAAAACTATTTGAAATATTCAGTGAATTACATCAGTTGTAACTAGTGATCAAATGTGCAATAAATACCAGTTTACCGCTGCTGCAGACTGAAATGCAGTCATATTGTTGTTGTTGGTGCTGCTGTTGTATGTTTTGTAGTGTTAGGCGGGTGTGTCTATTGTAATGTTATTACGAGTATATACAAACTAACAAACAAACAAAATATATTAAAATCGAATATACACTGCTACATATTTATATGTATATACATATGTGTGTATGTATCATATCATGGTTTGTTTGTAAATGTGAAGAAAGTTGTTTTGTTTTTGTGTTGCTTTGCTGTAGTTTTATTTTCATGCATAGAAAACAATAATCCAACAATATCTGTTAACTTGCAAGAGTTTTGTTTAATTCCAGGTTTCAATAAACTATGCAGAAGTATTTTTTTGTTTTTCATTTTGTTTTTGTAATGTTTCGTTTTATTGCTAGTCAGTCAGTTTATAAGCTGAATATTTGTTGTAACAAAGTGGGAGTTAATTAAACATAAATGTTATGGAGCTTGTGTCTAAAGTCTTTTGTTTTGCATCACTTGCTTCTGTAGCTGCTGGCCAATAATTGTTTTTATTTCGTTGCCATGATTATGTTTGAGGTGTTAGTGTGTTAAATAATTTGCCATATACAGTGTAAAAATATTATGACATTTTATGTATGTTTATCTTTATATAGCGAGTTTTGTAAGATTAATTGATTAAGTTTTACGATTAATAATAAAAAAACTAGACGGAAGACAAAGTTGGCTGTCAAAACTTGAATTAGTTGCTAAAATACTGTAACAATAAGTTTTGTGTTTTAGGCAAAATGTGTATAAACAACTTAATATATAAAAATATTATTTAAGCGTTACACTTAATTATTTTATGTAAAATAAACTGAATACCATAATTAAATGCCTCTAATAATTCTTCATTTTAAATTTTTAATATTTGTTTAAATACCTATAAATGTATAACAATAAAAAACATTGCATTTATACATAACAACATTTTTATATTTAAACATTCATCATACGACAAATACGGCTCTATTGTATGTTTAATGTGACACAATATTTTGCTTTATTTCATTCATAAAATATTCATTTGATTCAACTTTTGCTTTTAAAAAATCTTTGTTAAAACAAAATATTTCTTCCGGGTAATTAAAGTTCTTTGGATTAAAAAATAAGAATTATTTATTGCTGAAAGAATGCAAAAAATGTGTCAGATATTAATTTAATGCAATTTATATGTTAATATCTTTGAATTATTGAGAAATAAATACACATCATCTAAACTACTAAAATATAAACATAATTGAAAAACAATGTAACTTTAAAATGTTAATCTACCCGTTCTAAAAATTAATTAAATGCTAAAGTTGACCATTACGAGTGAACAAAGTTTAAATTTTGAGGTTCATAGTTCAAAATTTTGTTAAAAGAATTATGTAAGCTCACTCAATTTCAATTGTATATTTCAACTGTTTATCCAATTTCTGCAGTATTACCCAGCAAAAACTTTACTTACTTAGTAAGCCAGCAAGTAATATTGCAGCCAAGGTATAATTACTTAATATTTTCTTGAAACACTACTTAGCTTTGTTCGAGATTTTTAAAAAATTCATGGGTCAAGCTTACAAATGTACTTACATTCAGCATCGATATAAGTAGTTACAATCAAAACAAGAATATGTATCTAAAAAAAAACACAAAAAATATTGCCTTGTGTGGGAACAGTCACATTATTTGCTTGTGTTTGATAGTCAAGCTGCTAACTCACTGCTCCATGTACGAGTTATTTTATTGTAAATTAACAATAGTTTTAACATCAACATATAAATGAATGTGATTTGATATGAACAAAAAAATGAATGGCTTTGACTGGTGGCGAACCACTAACCTCCCGTTTTCCAGTCAAACACACTAGATAGCTGTGTTAAATGCAAAAGTTCATTACCAACCTGTATAAAAATAAGTACCTATTCTAGCAAATAAAATAATGTGCTGGGTAACCACCACTTATTACAAAATAATGCATGTAGTAACTAGTTGCCATTACAAAAATTCAAAAAATTTTTGCTGGGTGATATCATAGTAATGCTTATGTGGCTTAGTTTCAATATATTTTCCCAAAAACCCGTTACTTTTGAACACAGGATATTGAACCATAACGATATTTCAAAAAATATTCTATTTTTAAAAAGATTTTCCTCGATTATATTAAATAATAGACCCTAGTGTAGGGATAATAATAATAAATTTAAAAATGTTCCTTAAAAATATGGTATTATTTTAACTTATAATTTCCTTAGGCTTAACTGTCATTAATATCATTTGAATAAATTTAAAATGTTTGGCATATTTTTGTCAATAGTATGAACTAATTTTCATGAACACAATATACAAAAATAAAAGACATGCATTTCGAGCAGTGTTTATAAAAAACCGGTTTGTTGATTAACCGAAATTGGCATTTTTTTAGAAAACCGGTTTTTCGGTTAACCGACTTCGAAAAAGTCGGTTAAACCAGTTAACCGACATACAGTGAGCCGCAAAAGTGAGTATACACCAAAAATTATTGGATATTTTTTAAGATAATGAAAATTCTAAAATTTATCCATGATTAAAATTTTAAAGTTTCGGTTTGATAGAGATTGGCTTGAATAATATCTTTGGTTGTGAAAAATATAGATTTAAGTCGGACTATAATGATTTTCATGATCTTAAAAAATCAAAAAATTCGCTGCTGTTTACTCACTTTTGAGGCTCACTGTATATGTGAAGAAAATAAAAACTGTCCAATAAAGTATACATAGCTTTAAAATTTTTGGTTTTTAGTAGTCAGGAATGGTTAATATTTAATAACTATAAATATACAAAAGTCCTAAGTCCATAAAATACATATTTAATAATTTTAAAAATTTATTATTACATCGACTTTCTGATATGAAACAGAAAATGATCAAGTACCAAAAAAGGACATATAAGATGCAAACGCACTTCTTCTGGAGTTAATTAATAAAACTCCATTATCAGATTTCAAAAATATTTCAAATCATGGATTTTAGCTAACGAATGATTAATAAAATAAAATTTTAAGAACAAAACACACTAATGCAGTAAAATTTTTTAAAAGAAAATTGTTGTCCCTAAATTATTAAGAAATAATTGATCTTTCAAACTGCATTGTTAGTTTTTTTCATTTTCATGAAAATTTTAAAAGTTATAAAACCTTATTTACAAAATTTATGGAAAAGGGCACTTTAATGAGCCATTTCATTACAAAAACTAAAAAGTTTGCACACAAAAAAAAATTTAAACTGTTTCCTCAAAAGTAATGAAAATCGTGGGTCTTGACAACGTTGTGAATAAAACTCAAAAAAAGCTCAAACTGAGCGACCTTTAAACCACTTCCGAAAAATCTGAAAAAAATCTAAAAAATACTCTACCCTACAAGCTTTCATATTATGCTTGAGCACCCATGAAAATAAGAAAAAACTGTTTTTGGACACACTAATGTACATCAAATTCAATTTAACTTTTGGTAACATCATCACTAAGTTTATAATGAATCATTAGTGAGATTTAGCATCATACTAGAATTATGCGCAATTTTAATTTTTAATAGTTTCATTATGAGTAATTTATTCTGAAAAAGTTTTTAAGTAAACTCGTCATCCTCTACTATTTAGAATCAATTTAATTCTTAAAAAGTTTTATCTAAAGAAGTTTTTATTGTAAATCAGCAGTTTAGGCTTCAAATCAGATCAAATGTTTGATATAATGTGAACACAATGAATATAGAAAATGCACAAACATGAGATTTATTAATTTTAGTCCTAAATTTTAAAAACCGTTAACCGAGTGATATAAACCGGTTAACCGAAAATCAACATTTTAAATTAACCGGTTCTCAAAAGAAAAACCAGTTTTTCGATTACCCGGTTTATAAACACTAATTTCGAGATATCCATCTTCCTCTTTCTGCTAAAATATAAAAAACTTTCAAGAATTAATATATGACAATTGTTTATACAAAATTATACAAAGACGTATACATATCGCACTCGTTCAACAATACTGTATTAACTCAAAATTTTAAAATGTTCAGTAGAGGCCAAAAACTGTTTGTGATTTCATTTTAAGAGAATTTGAAAATCCGAATACATCATATTAAGCAAATTCCATTTGAAAATATATTTATATTGATTTTCTTTAAAATTTTTGAAATTATTGCAAAACAAATTTATTTTTTGAGTTAATACCATTTTTCTGAAACTTCTCAATATTTGTTTGTATTATTTTATCAACAAAACAGTATCAACTCAAAGTACAACCAAATTTAAATAAAACAATTTGATTATTTTTAACTTGAATAAAGGCTCAATTCAAAATAATACATTTTTTTATGAAAATATTCGATGTATTTCTATTTAAATTTTTGTATTAACTCAAAATAATACCTTTTTGTTGATACAAGGTAGTCACTAATTACACGAAAATGGTCTCAAATGTGGTTTTCGAGATTAAAGAGTAATCGGAATACGTTGAAATTTTTACAGTAGATAGATATTGATGTTGTTAGTTGATTTCTTGCAAAAAGTGAATTTTTAAAAATTATGAGTTAATACAGTATTGTTGAACGAGTGCGATATATCCAAGTATATCAGAAATTAGTTTCATACTGACATAAATCGCACGACCTAACTTTATGGTGATTTGTTCATAATTGGTCATAGCTCCCATTTCCGAAAATTAAAAACTAAATTATTGAAATTGTAATAGAAAAATGATTTGCTCATATACTTTCTAACTTGTTTTATAATATATTTTCTTAATAACAGTTTTTGTGATAAAAAATGTTCATATAAATAATTTCAGTGACCATAATATTTTTAAAAAACTTGTTAAAATGCTGAAGTGATCATATACAACAATATTCTTTCTCTGTTTGTTAGTTCTAGTTTAGTGAAAATATTTTTATATTTAGTTCTAATGATTCCTTTTTAAATATATTGAGGATTTCACGTCAAGGGAACCAACTTTTGAAACCGATGTCTTCCAATCGGAATGAAATTTACGCCAAGATTAGTCCTATTGGATAGAATTAAGACAAAATTTTTCAACAAGATCAGTGCAGAACTCTCTGAGCGTTTTTTCTCATGCGAGTTGGATATCTAACAAAATAATTTTTTTGTAACTCAAAAGATACAATTTTTGACTTCTTTTTTCCCAAAATCATAAACTTTGTTGACTTTTTTTTAAAAATTCAACATTTTTTTTATTGTTTTGCTCAAAAGAAAGCTTATGTCTTTTCCTTGAACCCCTTTTTGGTCGATCAGTGTGATGCGAGTGGAATATCTATCAAAATAAACGTTTTGTAACTCAAGATATACAACTTTAGATTTTTTTTGGAAAAAATTGAACTTTTTTTCTAAAATGGGCCCATTTTAAATTTTTTTTTACTTAAAAGAAAGCCTAGGTCTATTCCTTTAAGAGTTTTTTGGTGTAGTAGTTCGAATATATATCAGAATAAATGTTTTAACTCAAAAATTGTATGTAAGAAAACAATTATTTTGTGTCTTAATTACTATCCAATAGGTCTAACCTTGGTGTATATATCACCCCGATCAGAAGATATCGATTTTAAAAGTTGGTTTCCTTGACATGAAATCCCCCATATAGATGTATTTAATCCAGAGTTTTTTATGTTTTTGCTAAATAGAGTGAGTTTTCTTATAATTTCAATACTATAAGGATGGTAAGACCTGCAAAGAAGATTCTACTGAATCTATATAATAATGTATGTCCATCTATCATGATTTAAAAAATATTAAAACTATAATATGTTAATAATATACCGATATGATGATGATATTATGTCAACACAAGTTTCTCTACTGTGGATCTGATGCTAACCTTCATATAATCTCTACCCCCGAAAACAGTTTTCAACAAATAATTGAAGAATTTTAAGTACCTATTTAATTCATGTTAGCTGTTATTGAAATTAATTTAATACTTACTATACAATTCTTGACATATAATCCATAATAATAAATTTAAAGCCTTATTAAGTAATCAGTATATGTTATTGTCATTTAAAATATAATAAAAAATAAACAATTATTTTTGAAAAACACTTGATCTACCACATACTTATTATGTTTTTTTGTTTATTTTTTTTAAAAAAAGTGTTAAGCAATTAATATATATTACTGTTGACTCAAAAATTATACATGAAATTCATTTTAATCCCTAACAAAAGCTCATTAATATTAAATTCATCATGAGTATACAGACTTACTTACTTACATATGCTTCAGAAACTCTTAGCACAAATGTTTAGACGTATACGTTTGAATTTATACCACAGTTTTTGCAATTCATTTATAAAATATTTGCGTGGCACGTATGCACCCCTTTGGCAAACCCAAAATGAAATAACTATTTTTGGCAATGATACATTGCAAATTAAAAACTCACAAAAGCTTCTTGAAAAAATCATTTATTTTTATTAAACGTCCTCCTCAACAACAATAGAGCGATGAGTGAATTTCATTAAAGATTTTATTTCACTAACTATACATATGTACATAAAACCAAAAAAAAAAAAAAAATTCACATAAAAACAAACATGTGTCTTCAAATTGCATTTGTCACAATGAATTTTAAGTAGAAAACAATAGTTGTATTTAAATTTTCATAAAATATTCATTATATAAGTACATACAAACATACTTCCCACTAGCAAATTATTGTTTCGAGTTGAGGCTGCATCTTTTTTCTTTTCTTGATGTACAGATAAGAAACATCACAACAGAAAACATTTGTTGAAAAATAACTTTTATTTTCATATAATTTTTGAAGGCAAATGTTGTTAACATACAATTTTAATTTTACCAGAGGATATTGACTCTGTTTGGCTTTTTATTTTAGATATTTTTATTTTCATTTTCGCTTTTGTTTCATATTTAATTATGTTTACCATTAAAATTTCATTAAATATGTTATGTTGAGATAATGATTTTGAAAAGTTAAAATACCAAATTAATATTTCCAAATTAATTCACATGTTGTTGAGCTTTTACATTACTTCATACTCCCTGAAAATATTTATGATTGATGTAATCGCATTTCAAGATGATAAATAATAAGAGTTAACGATAGGAAAGATAAACCGAGGGTTGCATGTTAAGTTTGGTAACATATTAATTTATTTACTGCTGTATTAGGAAAGAGAATATTATAATTAGCCTAGGTTTAACATTCATTATTTGAACATTATTAATTTTGATGCAAAAAGTTTTAGATTTTCAGAATTTTTGGTTTCTTAACATCATTTTTTAATACATACTTTTGTTTAAAAAAAGCACTTTTATTTTATTGGCCAACATTTACTTTGTCATTATTATATTGTCATAACCTTGGGTCACACTTAATACTTATCTTTTTAAAATATATGCACGTCTTCTTCTCTTTAAATGCATTTACTATATTGTGTTACAAATAAAATAACAACACTGTGCAACAAAATTAAAATAAATCTTTAAATTTTAATATTTTTAACGAGCTATTTAAGGCAAATTATTTGTTACCAAGTGTAAATAAAAATCAAACAAGTAAAAAGTATAGTACCCTACACTAATGGAGTTTTCTTTCCTGACATATGATGCATTTTTTCTGCCTTTTACCTTTCTTTGTGTTCTTTTCTGAAAAAAATGTAGTTTGGTCGTGTTCTTTTCTAATAATGTTACCCTAAAACCCTGAATATATGCTACATGTTTCACCCTCAATTTTATCAAAGGGTTGGAAATGCACCACTTTTTATGAAAGCAAAAAGTATAGTTTTATAATATTTCAAAGCTACATAAAAGAAAATTTCATAAATTTTTGTTCTATTGTGATCGTTAAAAATGGAACACATTATGAGGGTATGGGTAACATTTAATAAATGGTACAAAATATAGGCAACATTTTGTGTCAGAAAAGAAAACACCATAAGTAATTATTAATTATTCAAATTTCAATAATTTATATTCGTGAGTGATTTTCGAAACGGTCCTTATATGGAAGCTATGACCAATTATGGACCCGATTATGGACCGATCACCATGAAATTAGGTCGTGTGATTTATGTCTATACGAAAGTTGTTTATGTTGAATTTATATGTTTACCAACATTTTTAAAAGATTTATGCACGTTAAAGTGAATTTCGGAAGCGGGTCTTATATGAGAGCTATGACTTATTATGGACCGATCATAATAAAACTTGGTGACATGAATTCCGTATATATAAAAATTATTTTCAGCAAAACTTTTGAAGATACCTATATAAATTCAACATTTATGACCGATAAAGTCCAATTTCGGGAGGACATTTGATTCCGATAGACTCAGAATCACTTTCAAACGCAAAGTACAGGTCACAATTTTCAAGATATTTCGACACAATTTGGCACATGCACGGCCCAAGGACGAAGCCTATTAAAACTTGTCTCTATTAAATTAGTTAAGCTTATGATTGACGTTATATTCTTAATGTCATTCCTCAAATGAATGACGTTTGCACTTGTTCTAATGAACAAACAATCCTGCAAAGGTTACCTATTTAAATATTTAAATTCAGAGGTGTTAAATTTGAATGCAGTCACATGCATAACTGACTATGAGTAAGGCCTCCGAAATACCGAATAATTACCGTATTTTCAGGTTCCAGAAGCTGGTTCCATTATGTCGACAAATGACATCGAAATACAAAAATGTATCGTTTTTCGTATATGAGAAAGTAATTAACACATTTCGTTAAATGTAAAATATTATGATCTTATTTAATTTTTAGCTCATTGTATGACATTTTCTGCTGCTACGTATTAGGAATATTATCTACTAATCTATATATATAAAAATGGTGTAAACAATTTATAGTAATTCATAAAATAATTTGTCAGTTGTTAGTATTTTCGAGGAGAAGGTATTTTCGGAAATTTTGGAAAATCTCTTCGGAAAAGTCGGAAAATTGGAAAAATCGAAAATCGAGTTTTTGTATGAAATTATTAATTTCACTGTGCTCGAAATTTACTCTTTTTTTCTGTCAAGAAAACCCAGCGGGTTAAACTAATTCGGGTACACTGAATTCAATGTTGATAATCGTTTTTTTAGGTTAGCTCGTATTTTCGAGATATACCGTTATTTCGAAAATGGAGGAGGTTGCTCAACATATATTCGCGTAATTCAAAAACGGTTTAGTATCTTGAATAAACTGAAAAAACCGAAATTCCGCAATAAAATTCCCTCTATGCAGGTCTTAACACATTTTTTAGTTTTGTAGTCCTTTTAGAAATATACATTTTTTTGGCCAAAAAAAATAATTTTTTAGAAAAATTTCGAAATTTTTGATTTTTAAAACGGCATTAAAAATTGGAAAATTCATATACGCTCTTAATTTTTTTCACATATATAGAAAACGAAGTTTCAAATAAAAAAAGGCCGAAATAATCTGTCCACAATTTTTATTTTTATATACAAAAGATAAGATACATAACTCGTTTCTATGTTTAGTATTGCAGTAGACGGCAATGCAATGCCGTTTATACAAAAAGGCAAGATTCTGTAACTTTTCTGTTTGTTGTTGATTTTGAATCCATAAATTTGACTAGTAGAAAAGATAAGATATACACTGAATCAATTAAGTCTCCGTACAGACATACTCATAATATAAACTAGCAATTTATTGTCACTTTTTAATACACATTTAAACCTTTTTTAATTCATTTTATAAAAAATCTTATAAACTAGAAATCAACATAACAAAAATACAAAAATTTTCATTAAAACCTTAAAAATTTACATAAATTCAATAATTGTACGAAAAGTATCACCAAAAAAGTCTCCGTACAGTTAACCGTTTTAAGGCAAGGAATCCCAATATTAATCTTAATTGAATTTAATATGTTGTAGGTCCTCCTTTCTGAGCAATTGCAGCATTTGGACCAGCATGGAATGGACCAGCTTTGTTGTTGTCAGGGAATCTATTTTATACCACTCTTCCATTATAACGGCTTTTAGCTGATCTTTAATCGTTATATTGTGCTGCCGAATCTTTCTTTCCAAGTGATCCCATAGATGCTCAATCGGGTTGAGATCAGGTGACTGAGCTGAGCGATTTAAGTGCTTAGGCATATTATAAATAAGATATTCCTTTACTAATCTAGAGGTGTGTTTGGGATCGTTGTCTTGTTGGAAGCAATACAAACGTCCCAAGCCTACATTTTCAGAACTTTGTTTTAAGTTTTCTTTTAATATATTAAAGTATTGTGTTTTCAACAAAAATAAGATTTCCCACCCCAGATGATGCCATGCAACCCCAAACAATAACGTTACCTCCTCCATGTTTTAAGGTTAGCGTCAAATGCTTCGGATTCATTTCAGTATTTGGCTTTCTCCATAATATTTATCTTCCATTAGAACCAAAAACATTCAATTTACTTTCATCGCTAAAAATAACTCGATCCCAAAATAAAAAATCTTTATCAATATGCTCGATAGCGTAATCCAATCTCTTTTTCATGTTCACTTTTCGAACAAGGGGCTTCTTACGGCTTACTCGACCATTGTATCCATTTAGTTTAAGAGCGTTTCTTACAGTTTGGGGGTTTACCGTTAATTCATCACTAGTTTTCAAGTTTCCCGCAATTACACATGCGTTAATTTTTGGATTACCTTCTACAAATCGTACAATTCTTCTCTCTAATGGTGTTTTCTTTTCTGACACAAAATGTTGCCTATATATTTTGTACCATTTATTAAATGTTAACGATCACAATAGAACAAAAATCATTACCATTTATGCACTTTTCTTTTATGTAGCTTCTAAATATTATAAAACTATACTTTTTGCTTACATAAAAAGTGGTGCATGTCTAACCCTTTGTTAAAATTGAGGGTGAAACATGTTGCATATATTCAAGGTTTTATGGTAACATTATTAGAAAAGAACACGACCAAACTACATTTTTTTCAGAAAAGAAAACAAAGAAGGGTAAAAGGCAGAATAAATGCATCATTTATGCCAGAAAAGAAAACACCATAAGTGGTGGTCTTTTTTTCTTGGATGGTCAGTTCTTTGTTTATTTGCCATTGTTCCGGTTTTTTTGAACTGTTGACTAATGTCCTGAATGGAAGAGTGTGGTCTTTTTACAATATCCTTGATTTCGGTTAGATTTTTCCTTCATTTTGCAAGCTAATAATAATTTTCTTTCCATCCACTAAAATTTGCTTATTTTTGGATTCCGTGACAACAACAAAGCTGATCCATTCCATGCACAGCCACTAAAATTAAGCAATTGCTCAGAAAGGAGGACCAACCACATACTAAATGCAATTAAGATTAATATTGGGATTCCTGGCCTTAAAATAGTTAACTGTACGGAGACTTTTTTGGTGATACTTTTCGTACAATTATTGAATTTATATAAATTTTTATGATTTTAATGAAAATGTTTGAATTTTTTTTATGTTGATTTCTAGTTTATAAGATTTTTTATAAAATGAAAAGTGACCATAAATTAGAATATAAACTAGCATAAATTGCTAGTTTATATTCTAAGTGACGCAAAGTCTCATAAAAACAATTTTGGCCATTATTACAGATTTTTTTAAATAAAACTTAATAAATTGTACAAAAATATGCAGCCACATCTACAAACTGATAGGAGTGTATCTTTCTCCTGTAGCACAGTGTATTTTACCAAAATAAATAAGCATGTATATTAACTACTTATTACTTACTTTTACGAAACACTTTGTTTTTATTTTGAAATCCTATTGTAAATAATTTATTTTAATGGTTATTTAATGATGTACTCGTACAGCTTAAATTTGTATTTTCATTATATTTAATTGTCTCATCTTAAAAATAAACTTAAATCGTAAACAAACAAAAAAAAAAGAGATGTTGCAAATATGACTTTTAAAAATAAGATGTGAAATTGTGACTTTGTTTCGTAGGTTTTGTTTCCAATTTAAATTTGTTAATATTTATATGTAAAGCTTAACGCATCTTCTACAAAATATAAATTTAAACACAAGAAAAAAATATTTGACAAAAATAAATCACTGACAAACAAAAATATTGTTTGTTTTAATTGAATTTTAATTACATTTTGTTAGTTCGTTCGTTTGTTTTTTTTTTTTTAATTCTAAAAACTTCCATTTGAATTATTACGTGTGCTGCTGAAATGTTTTTTGAAAATGTATTTTAAAAAAGTATTTTAGCGGTTTAAATTTTGCCATTAATATGCATCATATGCCCTTTAACGTTAAAATAACCGCTGTAACAGTTGGCAATTTATAACGTTTTACTGACGTTATACAAATACATAACTACAGACATATGTAGTAAGTATATACATATGTACAATGTACATATGTATACACATTACGTTTAACATTTAATAATAAATATTTTGTCGTTTTAATATGACTGTATAGATATTATTGTTTAAACAAATGTTTGCATTCACTGACAGTTACATATTCCCTGACATATTAACAGTCAAAACAGACGGACTTTAATTGTATTGATATGTCTCTATGTTTGTAGGTCTTTTACACTTATTCATATACACTTTATAAATGCACAATGCATTGATTAATTTTCTTTAACTATATTGTGAATATATGCATTTCGAATAGATTTTTTTTTTAAATTTTTCGGTTAAATAAAGGGTTATTAACTTTTGTTCTATAAAAAACAAAGGTGTGTTACCATATGAGGAAAATGCCGGTAAGAAATGTTTAAAACGTGAATTCTTAAAAAGAATCAAAGAATTTCTTGGCATATTTATTTTGTTAGTTAGTTAGTGTTTAGTTTGAATGTATTAAATCATATATTACTCATTACTTATACATATGTATAAATGCAGCAATGTTTTTGTAGTCATCAAATGATTTTAGAAACTGCTAACTGAACTAGACAAGTTAGAGGTATGTATATACTGTAGAATTAGTTAGGAATGTGACTAGACAAAACATAAAATAAATTAATTGCATGACATTGTCATTAAATTATAAATAGTATAGGTGACCAGATGAAACATTTATTAAATGTTATTAAAACATATTAAATTATTATCAGTAAGGAATAATTCGAAAATAAATAGCTCACTTCATGTGAAACAGGATGGCATTACGCGTTTATGTTAATATTTATTCGAAAAACATTGACCAGAATTGGCTGACCCAAACTTCAGTAATACATGCTTCAAATTATTCTATAAACATATAAGGTCATTGTTGGAAAACTCTATATATTTTTTTTTAGCTGAAAACTTATACTTGTATTATATTAAATAAAACATAAAACGTTCAATATAAAAACTTTATCTAAATATTGTACAAATTCATTACACATTAAAATATTGGCATATTACTCGGTATTTATAAATGTATCCACATTTTCCGGCAATCCTCCCATTAAAGATTTTATAGTTGCTTTCGTTTCATTTTTGGACGAGGTGTTCTTTAATTCTTTTTTTTAAGAGCCCAATACGATACCAGTTCTGGTGGTACAAAATAAACGTTATTGTTTGAATACCACTCAAGGGACTTTTTCCATAGTGGCATGATGCGAGCCAGTAATATGATCGCACTCTATGCTGATTTCAAAAAAGGTATGGATCTGAACTTTATACGACTTTAACCTAGCATTAGCTTTGGCTCTGCCCACAAAAGAATCAGTGCATTTGGTTTAAGAGCTGCTTTTCTGCGCTCTTCGAAAGAGCTGTTCCGCCTCTTTTGACATACCAATATCGTTTTTTTTTAAAATAAACTACATAATTTGTAATTACATTTCATATACATATTTCTAAATATATTTCAGAAATTTCCATTTATATATTGTGAATATTTCAGACAGCATTTAAGAAACATCTTCAAAATATTTAAAATGTCTGAACTACAATAAAAACAAGTAAGAAAGTATGGTCAGTCAAGTCCGACCGTATAATACCCTACACTAAGTAAATGAGCAAAATCATTTTTCTTTTAAAATTTTAATCATTTATTTTTGTGAATGATTTTTGGAAGAGTGCTATGATGGGAGCTATGACTAATTATGTACCGAACGCCATGAAATTATATCATGTTATTTATGTCTATATGAAAGTTATTTGTGATTCATTTTATGTGTATATCAACATTTTTAAGAGATTTATGATCGTTAAAGATATTTTTTACAGATATTGTGGGCCTTATATGGGTGCTATGACTAATTATGGACCCATTTTATGTATATACCAACATTTTTAAGAGATTTATGCTCGTTAAAGTGATTTTCGGAAATGGGCCTTATATGGGAGCTATGACTAATTATGGACCGATCATAATAAAATTTGGTGACATGAATTTCGTATATATAAAACTTATTTGGAGCAAAATTTGTGATGATACCTATATAAATTAAATTTTAGCAGCCTGACAGGAACGCTGCTAAAATTTAGAGGCCAAAAACAGAGCACGGATATTGAAGTCAAGTCTTATACAAAAATATACCTGGACGAAACGTATGTTCTGGCAAATGTTTTAGAAAAGTTTAGAACTCGAAAGCAGAATATTTTCCCAAAAAGTTCTTGGCATGGCAAGCAATATGTAGTTGCGGCAAAAGTAGCCAAACACTTGTAACAAAGGGCTCTATAAATTACGAAATTTACATCAAGGAATGTTTACAAAAAAGGATGCTTCCATTCATAAGACTTCTTAATGTGTCAACTTATTTTTGGCCTGATTTGGCATCCTGTCACTATGGTAAGCAAAGTCTTGAGTGGTAAAAAAACAATAATGTGGTATGTGGCAAATCCTCCAAACTGCCTGGAGCTAAGGCCAGTGGAGAGATATTGGGCTCTTGTTAAAAGAGAATTGAAGAGCACAACAAAGGTGACAGAACAACGATACAGAAATCACTATAAAAACCGTAAAGGAAAGGTTCCTGGAAAAGGTTCATAAATTCATCGCTAGTCATTAGAACTATAAAAATAATATTTTTTGTAAGTTGTAATAATAATTTCAATCAAATAAAAAAAATCAAAACTGTAAGTTTATTGGTTTCTTGTTATAAACATTCATGTGTGTGAAGGTTTTTTCTATCGCATTTCTTATGTTAGACATTTTTCAATAAAATGAATTTTAAGCTCTCAAGATAGCACAATTCCTATACTTTTAAATAGTTTTTTATGACTAAATATGTTTATAATTTATGTCACACATTCATTTTTGTGACATTAAATAGTGAAGGGAACCAAATGGTCGGTGTAAAACATTTATGTTTTTTGCTATTTATCTTTTACCTTCCAAAAATTTTTTTTGGACAGATGATGGTGTGCAAAAATCAACAAAAAAAATGTTATTTCAACAACAAAACAAACTCTAACAAAATATATGGATAACACGTTTACAATTCAATTTTAATGGTGTCTTTAGAGATTTGGTAATGTATGCATGTAAGTGTGTGCGAGAGTTTTTGTCAGTTTATATTAGAAAAAAAAATTATTCGTAAGAATTTACTTACCGTGGCAACGAAACATCTTCATTACTGATGTATGTTGCGTGAATGTTAAATAAATATGTATTTATAAAAATCTATTTGTGGCAAAACCGAAAAAGCACATGAAAAAAAAGTTACAAACTTGAAAGTTGTTCTAATGATCGGTGCGTTATGATAATACGTAACATTTTTTACAATCAGATATTTCTGTTTTTGTCTAGTAGTTGTGCGAGTTTGAATTCATTCACATCAGTAGTAAAGTACGAGTAATATTTTATACCTTAGGCTCACTTGTTCGTTGTTGTTCTGTTCCGTTTTGTTTTGTTTAAGTTTAGAAATCTCATAAATAAACGTCTATTAGTTGTTTTATAGTCTTCTGAGAATTATTTTATGTACAAAAATACTTTCGTGTGTATTCACATGTGTAAATGAATATTTATCTAAATACTACTATGTGTTAATATAAAATCATTCACAACTTTACACATTCTCATATGTGTTAAGAGATATGGGTGTATGTAAATTTTAACTTTT
This sequence comes from Calliphora vicina, assembly GCF_958450345.1. Taxonomy (NCBI): domain Eukaryota; kingdom Metazoa; phylum Arthropoda; class Insecta; order Diptera; family Calliphoridae; genus Calliphora; species Calliphora vicina. Next base: position 142,356,062 of record NC_088780.1, on the reverse strand, counting down.
GTAAATTTCTTGAAATGCCATTTTCTTTTGAGGTTGTATTTTTTATTTTTTTTTTGTCGTAAAGGAATTTCAATTATACAAAATGTCAAAGTAACAAAATAATGATAAAAATCTTTGTAAATATTTTCTTTATAACGTAAAAAAATGTTGATAGAAACCAGTTGCAACAAAACTTGGTTTATTTTCAATAAATTTTGTGAAACTTAGGGAAATATTTACTTTATATATTTGTAGTTTGGTATATTTTTTACCTTACAGTTCTAGGAAGAATACTTAACGCATTATTTTGCTTTTGAGGTAGAAGTTTGTTTCTGCTTCCTTGAAATTACCCTTTCACAATTGGATTAAACGCTTATTAATATATATGTATATCACTTAATATGTTACAGAATTTCGGTTGCGATTTTGTAATCTAAAGATCTTAATTAAATGTAAACATTATTAAAATTCGAAAAAGTGACTAATTTGCCAAAAACCAAAAAAAAAAAAATAATTAAATATAAACTCATGACTTTAAATCAGTGGTCGACACAGAGACAACATATCGCAATTTGGGAATATATTTACTTGTTTGTACTGAGGGAAGGTTGAAATCTAACAAAAAAGAAATTGGGACCTAAAAATCGCGTTAAATAGAAAACATACCCTAGTCACCTTAAATGAAAGCAAAAATTCAAAATCGAGTTTTTGATTGATTGAACAATTGCCAAGAATACTCTATTATTATTGATTTTATAACTTATCCTGTAAAAACAATAAAAATGTAGTTACGTCCATTTGCATTTAAGGCGGCGATATATACTTTAAGTAAACTTATTTTATTTGTACTCTTAAAAACTTACTTAAAACAAAAGTGAAGTAAAAAAACTAAAAAATTATTTCTTATCAAAAATTAAGGAAAAAATGTCAATTAAAAAAACAAAATATTCTAATACATAAAAGAGATCAAAACATAAAAAAAAATCATAAAAATTAACGAAGTTTTCAAAAAAGAAATCTGTTATTCGCTCGTTTTGTTTTTCGTTTCTTGTTGTTTGTTGCCGCGTTATATAAAAATTGAAAAATGGTTGCTAATTTGAATTCGCGTTATATCGAATTCGCGTATATAAAGTACCGCGTAAATGGAGGCTTACCAGTACATGCTAGTCAATGTATTTTGTTGTTGTATCAAACATATGATTTGTTGTATTTTTGTTTGACAAATCGGAGTGTCTCGTCTCTATGTATGATTCTCTATGGTTAAGTAGTTTTTTTTAAATAATCAATTATGTTCCCCCACTGGTGGCTTGAAATCAAGTTTAAAAGCCATAATTTTGCATTATATTTTATTTCCAATGTTTTTATTCATTCCAAAATTTTTTTTTTTAATTTTTTTTAAATATTTTCAAAGAAGTTTTAGGTTTATAAATACCTATTACAAATATCTAACTGTTGCGTACTTCAAATTATTTGACTACTGCTCACATCTTAACGAGTTGGCTAATCTCATAACAATCAATTTAATGTTATGGCATTGGAAAATAGATGGGAATATCCGGACTGATATGCTTTCTTTGCTTAAGGGTTCGATTAGATTTGGAATGTATATCCCTACTCTCATTCATATTGGCAGATTACTTTGATCATTCTGTGTGTCTACACCATTTAAAGTGTCCTAACTCTCAGTGTATTGCTTATAATAGTGTGCAGGACCTAGTAATCTTGTATTTATTTAAAGTAAAATAAACTGCCGAGACTACTTAAAATTTTTAAAAGACAATTTGAAAGTATGTGCTGAAAATTTAGGCCTTATAACTCCATGGGTCTTTCAGCAAGACAATGACCGCCAGAATTGTTAAGGAATGGCTATTGTATAACATGCCTAAACAGTTAAATTTACTTCCGCAATCTCCCGATCATATCCCAATAGAGCACCTGTGGGAAATTTTAGACCAGAATATTGGAAAACGAAGCATTTCATCTAAGGACGAACACCCTTTAAAGGAAGATAGGGAGAAAAATTACTAAAAATATAACTCAACATCTTGTAGACTCCATGAAAAGTCGACTAGAGGCCATAATTAAGCTTTATGAAGACCAACAAAATATTAACTTTTTATTTTCGGATTTTGGTAATATAAAATAGAGGGTTATCCATCAACGGTATACTAATTTTTGACTGTTGTTTTGAGGTACTTTTTTGTTTTACCCATAAATTTTCCACGAAATCAATTTTAATTATCAAAAGTTTGCGTGTTATATACTAAATTTTGCGTGTTATATACTAAATTTTGAATCTGACTGTATATGATTTCTAGAGCTGTAGAGATTAGAAGGGATTGGAGAACGTTGAACACTTATTATGCCAATGTTCCGCGTTGTTGTGGATAATATGAGAAATACAAATGGGGAGGGAATATTTGGTTAGTGCTGATGTTTGTAACGCCCAAAAATATTAGTCTAACACTCACCTTAAAGTATACCGATCGACTCAGAATCTATTTCTGAGACAATTAAACGATGTCCGTCCGTCTGGATGGCTGGCTGGCCATGTAAATAAAATTTGGTACATACATTTGTGTCAGCCCAGATGCCTATTGAAACTGGCTGAAATCAGTCCATTATTTCACCTAGCCCCCTTACAAATATCCTCCCGACATTGGAATTTAACGGTCATAACTGTTTATTTACACAAATTTCGCTCCAATAATATATACCGAAATGTCACTTAGTTTCATGATGATTGGTACATAATTAGTCATAGCTCTCATATAAGTCCCGCTACCAAAAATCATTTTAATGAGCATAAATCTCTTGAAAATGTTGGTGTCCACATATAATTCAATAAGTTTTATGTAGATATAAATCACACGACCGATTTTGATGTCGATCGGCCCATAATTAGTCATAGCTCCCATATAAGGCCAACTTCCGAAAATCATTCAAGAAAATGAATTATTGAAATTGACCGACCATACTTTTTTTACTTGTTTTAATATGTTTTTCTTATAGGATACATCGAAGAACTATATTTATTACCCGCTATCTTAGCATTTTATAAAAATGAGTTCTTGATGGCAAAATGTTCTGCAAAAAAGTTCACATCTGTGGTATAAATTAAAAAAAAATTTTATTTTTTGCAATTTTAGAAGTTTTTCTATCTCAGAATAATTATACTGAATGACTGAAGCATTTTCGAGATATCGCCCATTTTTTATTTGTAAATATGTGAGTTTTCATGTCAAGTGAACCATTTTTTAAAATCCATGTCTTCCGATCATTAAAATCGGATATGACAAATTCCCAGAGATAGGTTATTGAACCCATTTTGTCCACTACAATAATTACAATATTCCAAATAAAACAAATCATTTTAAATGTAGATACCAAATATGCATCTGAATAGAGGCAAATATGAATACAATTAATTTTATTTAAGACAACGCCTTGACAGAAATAACTCTTTTATGACACTACCCACCCTGAATATAGTTTTTGCAGAAGCCAATTATTAATAAATCATAATCATAATTTTTTGCCATATATGTATGTATGCATATTGTTTAACAAAACAATAGCATATAAATAATTTACATGGTTAATTTAAATATGTTAATTATTTTATTTTTATTTTTTTTTTCCAAAATCAGTGTTACACATTTCATTGATAAATAAAAATACATATATATGTATAAATAAATTTCATTTGGACATTTATTGTTTTATTATTGTATTTAGTGTGTGCATTATAAATTTAACCTTGAGGTCAAACAAAAGAAATCTCATAATTTATTTTGAATATTTAATTTGATTTTAAAAAATGGGTCAAATTAACATTTGCTGATTTGATTGTTTGGTTAGTATACGAAAAAAATTATTTAAATGTGAATTTTTACACCAAATTGAAAAGAAAAACAAACAATAATAAAAACTAAAAATACAATTGGGGTATTCACACGGTCTACTATTTGGTCATATTGTCATAATATCCTAATATATTTGGGGGATTCAAACGGTCTGCTATTAGGTCGCATTGTCATAATGTCGTAAAATATTTTTTTAGTTTAAACAAATTCTTGTTGTTCTGCAAACAAAAAAGTGTTATTTTATGACAAACCAATAAACATAGTTCTAAAAGTCTTATTATTTTATAACTTTTTTGTTTGAAACCCAACAAAAATTTACTTAAACTAAAAAAATATTTTATGACATTATGACAATACGACCTAATAGGAGACCGTTTGAATCCCCCAATTATTATAGTTTTAACAAATTTTTGTTGTGTTTCAAACAAAAAATATCTAAACTAATAATACTATTTGAACTATGTTTATTGTTTTGTCATAAAATAATACTTTTTTTTGTTTAAAACACAACAACAACTATTATAACCATGTGAATACCCCAAATAAGTTAGAATTTTATGTCTAGGTTTTGATGAATTTTGTATAACCACTACTTTAACCGATATATCTATACAGATGAGTATGTTTAAGCTGTTGCGATGTCTACACTAGAGATGCTAATCGCGACTGATTTTTGAAAATCCCGGGGTTCGGGATTTGGTGAAGAATCGGGATTTCGGGATTTTCGGGAAATCTAAAATCCCGAAAATTATAAGAAAGAAACATACATAATTATGTACATTTTTTTATTTAGCAATTTAAAATCAAAAGTTTTTATTTGTTATTTTTTGTCTAATTAGTATTTTTATACCACTTAAACTAAGTTTCATTATTTTTTTTACACACATTTTGTATACAACACCGTTATTTTTGTTTTGGTTTTTCTGAGATTTTTGACTTTTTTGACTCTATTATTTGTATTGCTATATAAAAAAAAAATCTTTCTATAAAAGTTTAGCAAGAAATAATTAAAGATATGGACAATGGAGTGGGAGTTACAGTTCTAGCAAATAAATTTGGTGTAGCAAAGTCCACAATATGTGGTATTAAAAAAATACAAAGTGGAATTCTATGCCACAATAAAAGTGCTATAAATAAAAAAAACTTTGCGAAAAGAGGAATGTCCCACCGTCGAAAAATACTCCATAATTGACTTTTAAAGGAAGGATGTAAAAATTTGCCTGTCAGTGGAGAAATGCTTAAAGTAAACAGCTCAAGCTGTTCAAATTTTTGAAAAAGCCATTGACTGGGCTGAGAACAATACTAAAGATTATGAAAATATCTTAGTTTTGCAAATTTCGTGATTTAGCAATACAAAAAGCCAAAAGTACATGTACAAAACAAGCAACCATTACTGGGGGTCGATTCTGGTTCTGTGAAACGGTGAAATGAAAAGTTTTTTCATATTTTCATAGAGTTTCTGATTCTCGTTTAATGAAAAAATGATAAATAAGTTTAAATGTGGAAGAACAAGTGGAATAAAACAAATTGAAGAACGGGAATCGCAATTTGTGTAATAATAATATGAACAGTTTTATGAAAACGAAAATGAAAAGTTATTTTTCATTTCACCGTTTCACAGAACCAGAATCGACCCCCTGATTTATTTGTTCCATTATAAAAATATAATAAAATTTACATTTTTGACATAAAATTATATGAATTTTTTATAATTTCTTCAGTCTCGATAAAGTGAATTTATTGGATAAAGTGAACATGCCTTGCATTAATTAGTTCATTCCATCCCGACTACACTGTATTTACATTAGGGTGGATCGATTTTTTTCACGAAAAATCGTATAGCAGATACGCATTCTACAGAAAATTCTAATAAAGTTTCCTCAAGAAACCATAGGTCTAAAATCAAATCCTATCTTGCGCATTTCGTCTTTTATCCAATGATATTTCAATATTTATTTTTTTAAAATTTTTTTTATTGGATAAAAGACGAAATGCGCAAGATAGGATTTGATTTTAGACCTATGGTTTCTTGAGGAAACTTTATTAGAATTTTCTGTAGATCCAAATCGATCCAGCCTAATGTACATATGTACTGGTAAAAACAGTACCTTATCTTTTATCTTTTAGCAACCGAAATATTTTCATTTTGTTCCAGCACCTCATCGGAAATAAAAACTATTTCATTTGAAGAGGATTTAAATTCAGTTTTGTTAGACAACTTACAAAAAAAGGTGAAGAATTGATTTTCTAGAGCCCCACTCAAGGAAAACCAAAAATACCGTTTTCCTTTATTAACTATATTGTAGCAGGAGTTGAGCTTGACAACTTTTCTGAACATCACTTTGTGATATTCTGGCATGTAGAATGTCAAAATGCATGAAAAACGCACACAAAAATTACAATTTCCCGTATTTATTTATGAAAAACGGGATTTGGAAAATCCCGAAAACCCCGGGATTTAAAATTAAAAAATCCCGGGCTTCGGTATTTATGAAATCCCGAAAACTCCGGGATTTTCGGGAACGGGATTCCCCGTTTGGCATCTCTAGTCTACACCCATATAAATGATATGGTTGTACATGTTTACCATAACCACTTCAATATTTTTACTAGTTCTTTAACAATATTATGGCCAATGTAATTATTTATATAATTGCGATAATCATAATATGTTTAAGTTAACATTTACATTATTGTAGCAATAATATACATATATGATTGTAAATGTTCATGATGAATCATTATAACACAATATGTTGCCACAAATATATATTTAATTACTGCAATCATATATATAATTGCTATAATAATGTGAATGGTAGCTTAAACATATTATGGTTACCGCAATCGTATACATTATTGCAGTGACCATAATATTGTTAAAATACTTGTAAACATTTTTAAATGGTTATGCTGAACTTGTACAACTATATTTTGTTCTCGTATTCGGTTGAGTTAAATTTCTCCATTACTACCATAATCGAAATTCTTATTTATACGAAGGGGGGGTCTGTATGTAATCGAGTACAGAGATAGAGATAAGTGTGTTTTTCTGAGTGGTTTACTGATTCTAATGGTTCCTCCAACATATCGTTATATAAATTCTTAAATTTCTTTATGTCTTTGATCTATGTCAATACGTTACAAACAGAGTAATAGCTTGAACATACTCGTTTTTGTGTTGCTCCTACAAATATGTGTGTATTCCGATGAGCACATAAATTACTTGTTTTTCCCAAAATCAAAGAAGCATCTACTCAAAATGATTGCAGCAAGCCAAAACACATCAAAACAAATGCGAAAGATTTAAAGACGTCACATCTTTTACAAACATCAATTCATAAAAGTTGTTTTAAATGATTCGAATTTGATTGCTTGTCTATTTGGGTGTATTTTTGAATGTTTTAAACCAGAGACAACCATAAAAGAGAGATAAAGATTAAGTTAACAGTGAGCAACGGCAAGAGTGGTCAGTTTTCATAATTAGCATATTTTTTTTTTTCTTTAGACTTAACAAAAACCAACAATGTTTTTTACATTTGGAGTCTCTGTTATTTTTAGGTCCATCATAATTGTCATAGGTCAGTTATTTTGTGGCTGTTGCTGTTTTTATTGTAGCTATATTTGTCATTGTTGTTTGATTGGTATGAACTTGTTTGAATCAAGAGTTGCAGTGACTTTTGATTTTTGTTAAATGGCAATTGCGTCGTACATGGTTCATTTTATGAAACGGAAAGTTATTTGAAATTTTAGTGGTTATTTATTTTGATGTTTGAATCTGTGGTCTTTCAAACACTAACCAAATAGGTAAATGTTATAAGAAATCGATAAAGGTGCTAAAGTATTTGCCAACCAAATAATGTATAAATTATCAAGAAGTGTTGAAGTTACTTCAGGTGCAGCTAGAGATATGGCTAAAGTCAAATATAAATATTTGGTAAAATAGTCATATTTTATGTTGGGCTTGAATTTTTGATTTTATGTTAAGTATAAAGTTATGAAACACTCTTATAATTAACTAAAATACAATTTTAGCTGCTATTCATCTTGATATATGTTCAAATTTCAATTCCAAATAAAAATATGTTCCAAATTAAACCACTATCATACAATTGACGTTCATTCACTTTTGCTATTTAAAAATGCGGTGATTTTTTTTCTTTCTTTTATCGCTGCAAATGAAATGAAATAAAAAATACATAAAATTACCTCTTCGTGAGAAAAAATAGTTTTGCTTCTTTCTTTTTTTTGTATTTGTAATGACCTTGGTTGTATTTCTTGCATGATGAAATTATTTTTTTTACACTCGTTTATAAAATTATTTATAAATCAGGTTTTTTTCTTAGTTTTTATATTTAATATGCATACAGATTGTACTGGGTACTCTACAGAAGGTGAGTTGAGCTTTATACTTATTCATATGAAATTAAATAATGTAAATTATTAAATTACCGAAATTGTGTTTTTCAAAATTCAAAATGAAAGTGCCAAAATGGCTCCATACTAGCATTTATATGTTAGCCAAAATGGAAAAATTTCTACAGACCCATGGAATTATATATTACATATATTCATATTCTTTAAATTGCGCATTTTATTTAAAAATAATTATAAAGTAACAGAAATCAATTGTTTTAATATTATCTTGATCTTATATTCCTACATGACCATGTCGTACGTGATAACTTAGACATCAGATATTTTTCTGTAGCATTTCATAATAGTCTGATTTCACGGTTTTTATTAGAATTTCATAATTCCACATTATTTTTGACTCATATGAATACTTGTAAATAATTGTTATGCTTAAATTCAATGAGTTTTTATTAGTTTTTTTCCTTAACCGCAGTGGATGCCTCACCTTGTTTTTCTGTTTTCTTTCCAAGCATTGCTAAAAAGCTTTTGCAAAAAGATAACTCAGAAAATATATTGGCTGCAGTTCGACCATGCAACACCATACACTTGTTATAAATACTGTATGTATTAAATTACAGATATGCAAGAAATAAAACTCTATTCCAGAAAGAGCTGAATGAAATTGGAACAAAATTGTTGTATTACCTAGAAACTTTTTTCAGTATTGTTTTTTTAGTATTATATTAATACGGCAAACAAAGTAGGTTTTAGGTTATAGAAATATCATCGCCGCACAGTGTGGCAAATTTAAAAATAGCGGCCAAAAGTCTATAATATTTGACACAGGCGGAATTTTTTAATGCGGTGTTTTTTGTTGGTGACGTTTTTACCCTTATTTTGGTATATTAGTTTGTATATTACGTTGTGCCGGAATGTAGTTATGATGTCTAGAAAATTGATAATTATTTTCATAAAAATAATTAGCCATAAGTTAAGTAATATATATAATACTCTACACTAAGAAAATTTTCTTTATAATTTCAATAACTTATTTACGTGAATGATTTTCGGAAGAGGGCCTTATATGGGATCTATGACTAATTATGGACCGATCGCTATGAAATTAGGTCGTCTGATTTATGTCTATATGAAAGTTATTTCTGTTGAAGTTTATATTTATAGCAACATTTTTAAGAGATTTATGCTCATTGAAGTGATTTTCGGAAGAGGACCTTATATGGGAGCTATGACTAATTATACACCGATCGCCATGAAATTAGGTCGTGTGATTTATGTCTATATGAATGTTATTTCTGTTGAAGTTTATATTTATAGCAACATTTTTAAGAGATTTATGCTCGTTAAAGTGATTTTCGGAAGGGGGTCTTATATGGGAGCTATGACTAACAATGGACTGATCATCATAAAATTAGGTGACATTAATGCAGTTTTTATAAAAATTATTTAGAGCAAAATTTGTGTAGATTATATATAAATTAACCATTTACGATAAAGTATAATTTCGGGAGAACATTTGTATGGGTGCTAGGTGAAATAGTGGACCGATTTCAGTAATTTTCAATAGACTTCGTTCTCGGGCCGAAAAAAATTTATGTACCAAATTTTATCGCAATATCTTCAAAATTGCGACTTGTACTTTGCGCCAGTCATATGAACAAGTAAAATAAAAATAGAACAAAAATTTGGGAGTAATTTCATTCAAATGAAAAAAGTGTTCAACAAACAGGTCAAAACAGGTCAACAAGTATATAGGCTTAAAGAGGATACTTTGGACTTTTTTATGGTAGTAAAATTAGTTTAACCCCTTTTGTCCCTAAGCACTTTTATTCCACTGAAATTGAAATTTGGCTAAAATATAGTACCTGAGAAAAAAATTAATAACTCATCAGGTATAAACGGTACAGTGACAAATCGTATCAGATCTTTAAGACTATTGTGTTATCAACATAACAAAAGAAAAGTCATCCAATTATCTATAATAGTTTGCGAGTAATGATAATTTACTTCTGATCAAATTTACAAAAATCACATTTTTATAAAATGACATAACATATTTGACTTTAACAGCATGCCACGCACACAATTGACAATATTTTTATCTAATTTTTTGGCTACCTTAGTTTCAATGTATTGACTATTGAATGGCATTAAAATTTTTGAAATCGGAGTTAACAAAAAGTTGGACTTTTGACCGATAAAATTGAGATATGAGCCACCGTGCGCCGTTTTAAATTTCAGAGATGTTATTCAAGTATGCGATCACTCAAAACCCTTAGTGGCAACAAATACAGATCTTCAAAAAAAATATGGATTTGGTTTTTGATGAATATTTCTGACAACCAGTTAAAAAATAGATGACTGAAAACATCAAAAACTTCACCCCTGTTTTTGATGTTTGCAGTAAATAAACATATGGAATTTATGATCATTGGCTATATATTGAGTATTACGATCACTTCTTCACTGTTTTAATTTATTTCTTAAAAAACATAAACGTTATATTTAAATTCACAAATCAATGTAAACAAACTTTGACATATAGAAGTCTGATGGCTTTTTAACGTTACATGTAATCAATTCGCCTTGTTTTGAAAGCACTCGAATAGATTTTGACTTACATTTGACAAGCTTCTAATTAGTTTTCCAATTTTAATTTGACAAAAAATTATTTTCTTATTGCTCAACTTTGATTTATAATTTTTGAGTTTTATCTGCCAATATTATTTAATACTCTGAAATTATCTATCGTGTCTGCTGACAGTGACAGAGTTCATGATAAAAATTAAGCAGAAGAGGGTTTTTAGAAAAACGCCCCTACAAATAGGATTAACTCACTAAAATTGAAGTTTTAGTTTATAATATTTAAAGTGAATTCAACAAAGATTTAATGAACAAGTTTCTGCCCAATATATGTCCAAACAAATAACATATCACTTTACTGATAAATTTCTATGATTTTTTAAACAAAAGTACCATTTTATGTACATAACACGGTGCTACGATGGAAAAAAACGACATAGCGTGGTTTATAGGGCTTGCTGAGTACATTACAAATTGTGTCGAAAAATTACGGAAACACCCTCAAATTCAGAAGTTATTCTGAAAAAAACATTTTTAGTGATGTTCGTCAATTATCGAACTGTAACTCAGTCAGTTTTTGTCCGACTTTAAATTTTTTAACGAATTTGGAAAGAAAACTTATTACGCTTTAAGATGACGTCTTTTGATACATTTGTAAGTTATAAGTATTGTTTTTGTTAAGAATATCTAAAAGAAAAACAAAATTTATCAACTTTTTTGAATATATTCGCTTTTCATTGCTTTTTTTGATATGGAAAGCTTATAAAAATTTATACCAATTATATAAAGGAAATTAAAATTGTAAAAGTTATTCAACTTTTCATTAACACCTATTTTAGTATTTTCTCTCCCAGCTGTGCCGAATTTTATATACCCTTCACCAAAATATACTTTAAAATAAAAATTTTAAATATTTTTAGGTAAACAAAATTTAATTTTTTTCCAGTTGTTTTTTAAAATTTTTTTTTTAATTTTTTTTTTTAAATTTTAAAATTTTTTTTAAAATTTAATAATTTTTTTTTTAATTTTAAAAAATTTTCTTTTTTAATATTTTGTGAAAAAAAATGTTGGTGAAAAAAAATCGGGTTAAAAAATATTTTTTCCGATTTTGACCCATTGTAGGTCCAACTTACTATGGTCTTATATACGTCGTTGCACAGGTCTTTGAAATATCTATCATTAGATATCCATATTGTCTATATTAATGATTTAGTAATCCAGATCTGGGTCAAAAATAGGTCAAAAATTGAGGTTGTCCTGGTTTTTTCCATTTGTGGACCGATTTTCTCGATTTTAAATAGCAACCGAGCCGGAAGAATTTCGGAGATATTGATTATCATTCGTGTATGTAAGTTATTTGGGGGCTTCAGAAAGTTGATTTCAACACACAGACGGACAGACGGACATGGCTATATCGACTCCGCTATCTATAATGATTCAGAATATATATACTTTGTGGGGTCGCAAATGAAAAATGTAGAAATTACAAACGGAATGACAAACTTATATATACCCTTGCCACTCATGGTATTAAAAAACAGAAATCTATACAAAAAAAATTATTTGTAAAATTTTGAATTTTCAATGTAATTTTTTTGAACTTTTTTCGAAAATGTTTAATAACTTCTGCAAATTTAAACCGATTTTAACAAGTAATGTCTCATTTTTGTCTATTTATAATTTTCTTTAAAAAACTTTGAAAGAAAAATAGGTTTTCATAGAAAAAATTTAAAATAATTATTGTTGAATTTTAAAAATTACGAGCAAAATAAAAAATTAAGCGAAACTTTTTTTTAAAACTTACACATTTTTTTAGAATATATGTTTTATGCTTACATTTTATGAAAGCTTAATTCTTTGCCTATCAATAGTTGTTTAAAATTTTGAAATCGGTCTAAAAATGTGTGAGTTAGAGGTACTAAAGTACTACGACCTACCCTAAAACTGTTTTTTCAAAATAACTCAAAATTTTTTGGTGTTTCAAAATCTTTGAATACGGTTTTAATTCATGATGAATTCATTAAAAAGGTGGGATTTGAAATAAATGGCGTATCTTTTGAAGGCGAGTTTTGTTTTTAATAACTTATATGTCATTTATTCTCACTTAGTGTAAACAACAAAGTACTTTTTTGCTTTGAAAATGTCGAATTTTGTACTAGCGAATCGCCATATGCAGCAAGTTTTGCTTTACTTCTTTAATTTGAAAAAAGTGCATCTATTGCTCACCAAAGCCTATTGTTTTCCATCGGCTTTAGCGTGCGAGAGATGGTTTATGCGGTTCAGAAGTGGTGATTTTACACAGAAGACAAATATCGTCCAGGCCAGCCAAACAAGTTTAAAGACCAAGAATTGGAGGCATTACTCCATGCTGATTGTTATGAATTCTAACAAGAACTTGTAAAATCAAGTAATTTCAAAACTTTTTTGAGCACCAGGATTCATCAAAAAGCAAGGTACCATATAAATTGAAAGATGATTTGGCATGTCCCAAATGATACTTGAACGCTATAAAAGAAAATCATTTTTGCATCAAATCATTACTTGAAAAATGAATCCATTACAATAACCTGAAGCGTACATATCGTATGTGAAGCCCATCCAACCAGCCGAATCGACACCAAGCTAAATATCTATGGCGCTAAGGTAATGCTCTGTATTTAGTTGGAGGAAAAGGGTCCTATCTACTATTAGCTGCTACTATTAGTTTACCTCACCAGCTTTATAGTGCAGACCGTACACCGTCCGACTACTATTTGTTTCGCTCGATGTAGAACGCTCTCTCTGGGATTTGCTTCAATTTGGAACAGAGTATCCAAAATTTGCTTGCTTCGTTCTTGGCTTCAAAGGATGAGCAGATCTTTTGGCTCCACAAAGTTGGGAATTGATCATAGCTAACAATGGCTAATACTTTGAGTACATTTTTATTGTACAAATGTTAAAAAATAAAAGCTAAAAATTTAAAAAAAATTCTAATAAAATATTAATTCAATTCAAAATGAATTACTTTAAGTTGTTTAGTTCATGGTAAATTAAAAATCAAATATGAATCATTCATTTGCAGCTCAGCTACTGAGTTGTAAATTAGTTTGTAGAGCTTACATATGAATAGAGAAGGGTATAACAATATAAAAAACATTTATTTTGAATAAAATGTGTAGCCTTTCAAAAATATACAAAATTAGCAATGGATGCAATTATTTTTACTTTTATTAAAGCTTTACTCCATATATAATGCTCAGCTTTGCTTATACTTTTATTTGATTTTCCACCAACACAATTTCTTGGAGGGGTCAAGATTTAATAATAACTTTATAGAAATAATTACACGTGCTGTGATTATAATATAATAATTTATACAATGCATTTGAATATTTTTTTTTGCTAAAAATGATTACCTTACATTTAATTTCTAACCAATTATAAATAATTTTTGTTTTTTATGCCAATACTGTTTTAAATTTATAAATAATTTTTCGTTTTTTTTTTCGTATTTTATACGGTCATACTTATAGTAAATAACAGCACCACGCTTAAAACATTTTGTGGCCATTGCTCTTTCTCAATGCCTTGCGATAAGCCACCGAACCATTTGTATTATAATTGAAACGCTCCCAACAATTATACTCCTCGTACATCCAAGCACACACATTCATGGTTTTTCTTCTCTCATTTGGTACACGACATACCGCTACATTTTCCATATTTACATCTCTGGGCGGACCAAATGCCTTGAGCCAATTCTTTGTAACCCATTCGTTATTGTCGTCATACAATTGAGCTCTGGTGGCGAAACAATTAAAGAGGCAGGGTATGCGTTCACCTTTTGGAAAGTGATAATATTCCAAGAGCTGTGACATGCTAGTGGCCTTTTCATTAATACACTCCAGCAGATGGGAGTACGTAACAATGACATTTAATTCCGCCTAAAAAAACAATATATATATTTTTGTTATTAGTTGTTAAAATGGGAAAAATGATTTCGAAATTCTGGAAAATACTTAATTTCTAAGGAAACTATGTATGTCTTGGAAAGTTTTTTTTTAAAATTAAATAAATTTTAAACCAAATTATTAATGATTTTTTTCATCAATTATTTCCACATTTTGCTTCTACTTACATCCTTCAAGCATTTTAAACCCTTAAAAGCATAAGTACATCCATTTTTAAAGGAACGACTGAATTCATAACGACAATAATTGTACAGATTTTCACCCAAATCATCAACAATTTTTTGTTTATTCCAACGATGAAGATCAATGTCAAACCATCCCTTCTCGGCCACTACACATCTGGCAAAACAAGGTATTTCCTCAAATGTCCAATTGGAATAATTTTTTAAAATCTCTAACAGATCTGTGGTATTGATTTCTGGATTCTGATTGTTGTCTTGCAAACATTGACGCAAAATATCTTTATTTTTGTCATTTTCTAAATTGCACAATGACTAAAATATGATTTGATTAGTATTTGTATTCGAGAGAACACAAACAAACATAAATGGAAAATTTTTTGTTTTTTATTTCCTAAATATTTTTAATCATTTACTTGAGACTCACTTGTTTTATAATAAATAGAAAAATGGCCAAAAATATAGAAAACTTCATAGCAAAGATTCGATTTAATTGTTCTCCTTGGCAGTGCTCTGTATGAACTGTATGTATATATTTTTTGTCTGTGCAACATATGCTTCTTCTAAATACTCACACACAACTGCATGTACAGTACATTACTACACCTTATCTGTGTTATCAGTGGGAAGCGACTCATTCATTCTGTGTAAAATATATAATTGAAATCAAAAGGTTATCGAATTTTAATTATGAAATCGGTATGTTATAAAAAAAGAATAAACAATAAATAAAAGAAAAATAATTCATTGTAAGTCACTGACTTATACTAGGTCATTGATTTAAAATAGCAATGCTCTCTCTAAATAAATAAATAAAAAATAGTTTATTCAATTTAGTTAGCATCCCAAATAAATTGCTCTATTTTAGTAGTGTTTTAACACAGATATGTCTATGTACGTATACAACTAATAGTGTTTCAAGATAGTTTATTATTTATTAAAATAAAATTATTAAATGCATATAATTTCAGAACTGTATACGTATATATACTGTATAGACTATTTGAAATCAAGTGAATTGTGTTAATTAAAATTGGCATATCTTTTAATAATAACTGAATTTTACCAAATTTTTAAGAATTTTTAATATTTATACTACAAATTCCTATTGATTTTGAATTGTCGTTAAAAGAAAACAATTAAGGTTTTGTTAATATTGCAGATAATACCATGCAATTTTGCACACGTTGTTCCTAAAAAAGCCTAAGTAAGCACTGCTAAAAATTCTAAGAATCAGTCAATGATTTCTCCATACAAATTTCTACCTGGAATATGCCACTATGTACATAAATGCCTATAGAATAGCAGTATCCACACAAAACTTAGCAAAAATAAGTTTGATGTTAAAGAAAATCACAAAATAATATTTTGTTTGAATTGAAAATAAATCTGTAACTTTTTACGGATAATTCGATTTAAGAACAAATTTCCCCTAGCTATAGAGGAGGTTTACACACCAAGAGTGGTGTACCTCGGGTATATGAACATTTCAAAAGATGTCAAATTTTTATTCTCAATCCGATTTGAGAGATTTGTATACATGCGGAATCTATTATAAGAAATCTACATTTATTGTTGAGAATTATATAATTCCCAATAAACTTTTTAAAAATACCAAGGTTTTTAGGTTTTCCTTTACCAAATATTTCACGTAAAACATATATATTTTTATACCCTTCACCTTCGTGAGAAATTACAAACGGAATGACAAACTTATATATACCCTAAGTTTGTCATTCCGTTTGTAATTTCTACATTTTTCATTTCCGACCCTATAAAGTATATATATTCTGGATCCTTATAGATAGCGGAGTCGATTAAGCCATGTCCGTCTGTCTGTTGAAATCAATTTTCTGAAGATCCCAGATATCTTCGGGATCCAAATATTCAATAATTCTGTCAGACATACTTTCGAGAAGTTTGATATTTAACAGCAAAATCGGTCCATAAATAACGGAGATATGAGCAAAAAACCGGGACAACCTCTATTTTTTACCTATTTTTGATCTATATCTGGATTATTAAGTCATTAATATAGACAATATGGATATCTGATGATAGATATTTCAATGTCCATTGCAACGATGTAGATAAGGCTATAGTAAGTTAGACCTACAATGGGTCAAAATCGGGAAAATTATCTTTTAACCCGAATTTTTTTTTTCAATTAAAAAAATTTTTTTGTCAAACATTTTTTTTCAAAAAAAAAATATTTAAAAAATTTTTTTAAAAAATTTGGAAAAAACTT
This sequence comes from Calliphora vicina, assembly GCF_958450345.1. NCBI lineage: Eukaryota > Metazoa > Arthropoda > Insecta > Diptera > Calliphoridae > Calliphora > Calliphora vicina. The sequence continues at coordinate 142,338,883 of NC_088780.1, read as the reverse complement.
ATTTTAAAAACAATTTCAAAAAAAAAAAATTTTGAAAAACAATTAAAAAAAATTAAATTTTGTTTACTGAAAAAAATTTATTTTAAAGTAAAATTTGGTGAAGGGTATATAAGATTCGGCACAGCCGAATATTACTTGTTTTGCTTAGAGCCGATTGAAACGCAATATATATGTGAAATATTCAAAAGAAGAACATTAACTACTCAATTTTATGTATGTATATCAAACAAAAAACTAAAATTTTGTGAAAATGAGCGAATTCTCTTAATTGTGAATAAATTCGAAATGATTCGAATTGATTTTTATGACCGATATCTCATTTTGTTGCCATTATATGTGGCTTTATGACAAAATAATAAGGCTTAACAATTTCTACCGTTATCGATTTTTCATGAGTTTTTAAAACAACAAATTTGTTATTTTTACGTAAAAAATATTTTTTTTACTGAAACGCAACACATATAATTTTTTTGTTACTAACACATATTTAGAGTTAGGTACGCTGTCAAAGAGTTGGACAACTTATTATACTTTGGTAATAAATATTATTAATCGAACATGACGTTTTTTTATATTTTGACGTATTATATTTTTCAAGCCTTCTAGATTTTATTTGAAAATACATATAAAAAAAATCATACTATTTAAGAAATTATTTATAAATGTTATGAATTGAATCAAATGAAATCAAATCATAATATTTATGTTGAAACTTTTTTATGTGTGAGAAATTCAAATTAATATTTAGAAAATAAACATATTGATTTTGAAAAGTCCAATCTTAATTTAAAAATCCAACTTAATATTGAGAAATTGCAAATGAATATTGAGAAAAAAACAAATGAAATTGAGAAAATGAAAATTTATGACTAGAAATTATAAATTCATGACTTAGAATTAAAGTTTATATACATACATTATTTAGGCGCCAAAGAAGATTTTCTCACAATTATTTTAATTTTTTATAACACAGTCACAGAGATACCTAGATCGGTAGTTGAGAGCCAAAAACTTAAGTATGTTGTCAAAAATTTAATTCATGAGAATGTATTGCCGTGTATTTTGTTATTTTATTAAATATTTTTTATTTTCTTTACTGAGATTTCTATCTTTTCCCTCTTTCTCTTATCGCGTATTATGGGGACATTTTAAAAATATTGATAAGAAGTTTGACAGTTTTATGACAGAATAGCCTCGATATGAACTACCAGTGCTACTTGCAATACAACATCGTATATTGTAGATACATATATTGTTGCATCTAATATCTCTTTGGAATTGTTTTAATTATTAACACTTTAAAAAGAATTTACAACACTTCAGTTTTATGTTTTTGCATTGATTCATTCTCTAGCACACTTATATTTATTTAAAATTTAATAATCTACAATTTCGTTTCTACATTCTTCATATTTCTGGACATTAAAAAGCAAATAAATTCTCTATACATCCAGGAACATGAATTACGTGTACGTCTTTGACCCATAGCCAGACAACCGGAAACATCAGCATTTTCATCGGGGAAACCTAATTTCTCAAGCATATTGTTAGTATTCCATTTGCGCAAACGATGATTGAACAATTGCAGCTTTTCCACAAAACAGCGTGTGTAGCAAGGTATTGGCTCCTTGACGGGATAATCGCTGTATTCGGCAAATCTTGACCATTCATATTGATCAAATTTGTGTAGGCAATCTTTCATGGCCAATTTAGCGTCAGCATTTAAGCCCTGCATATCTTCTATAACAACAAATGGGTCATTTTCAAGCTGTAAAGGAAAATAAGCTTATTAGGTTTGATTTTTTTTTGATTTAATCAGGGCTATTCCAATTCTAACTTTTGGAAGCATAATTACAACAATAATATGTATTTTCCTGAGCATTATAAATGTTTACACATGATTTTTTTAACCTTAATTATATAATTTTCGAAACTTTATTTAATATAAATATTGTTGTAATATGCTTCAAAAATACGGTGAATGATGATAGAGAACAGGAATAGCCATGAATATTTAACTTACATTAACCATACAATGGAAACCATTGTAGGCCACCTCACACTGATCGTTGCCCTCAATTAGTTTTGATTTACAGGCCTCATAGATAACATTGCCAAATTGTTTGATAACATTTGGTCCATTGAAACCCTTTGTTTCGTTATAGAAATCAAACATTTTGCTGAGGTAACAATTAGTAAAACAGGGAATTTCCTCATAGGTGTCAGACCATTGTTTAAACCGCTGTAAACGTTGGGCATTTTCCAATGTTGGACCACCAAAACGATCTAAGCACTCAGCAATGACACGTCCCTCCTTAGCATCGATATCGGCTGATACTAAAGACTATAAACAGACACTTTTGAATTAAAAATAAATTCTTTAATTACACACTTGTAGCACATTTTCCCACCGTAATTGTTATTAAACTAAAACATAAAAGAACTAAATTGAAGGCTTTCATTTTGATCCGGTTTATACTTAAGAATTTATAATGTTGTCATTAAGAAATATAATTATAAACTGACATAATTATGCTAAAGTAGGAACTATTTTTTTGGTGTTTTTAAATAGTTTTAGCAAATCATATCATTGAAAACAAAATAAAAACTATGTATTAGCTACCCTTTTGCTAATCCACAAATATATGCTGATAACAGACATTTAGTCTCTTTAGCAGTTGGGCCAGGCAAAGCAACATTGACAATTGTCAAGTTCACTTCAAGTTTAGTACGTATTTTAAGAGATAAGCTTTTATAAAATCCCCAATAATAATATATTTAAACAAGTGTTTTTATAATGCGTATACTCTCATATAGCAGATTTAAAATTCAAAAGAAATTTTAATATAATTCTCTCTACCTTAAAGAGTGACCTATTTAAACAAAATAAATTTTAAAGATGACATATTTACCTTATGATGTCAAGTCTGCTACAAACTTGAGAGTTGAGAATAAAATAAAATGCTATTTGAATTTAAAATAAAATTTTAATAACTTTCATATAATTTTTACAACAAAATTACAATTGATCACAATTTCTATTTAACATAACTCCGACTGTAATTCCACATTCACATGCACAATTCCTTAGAATCCACCTAAGATTTTACGAACAGCAGGACGATTAATCTTAAGCCAGCAGGAGAAGACGCGGTGAGCAAATGTACAAACATCTGATTCAGATTCATTGTGATCGATACACTTTTCCAAACCGTGACTTATATTTGCCAAGTAATGGGGATGTTCATGGCTGAACTGATAGATAATATTCTTCTCATCGAAACCTTTTCTTTCGCGGAATAATTCCATTTTCTCAACCCAACATTTAACATAGCACTTGGTACGTTTGTGTTCGGGGAATTCGTAGTTGAGGTATTTTTCGTATATCTCATCGGGAACATAATTGTCCTCGCGACATTCTTCATGGGCTCTTAAAGCATCATCTTTAGTACGAAGCTCAAATTTGGCCGAGACCTAAGAAACCAAAAATAAAACATTTGAAGTCAGTTTGTATTAAAATTTTAAACAATTTAAATGTATTTTAAACTTACCACAGCCAATGTTACAAAAATTATAGCCACTTGCAATTTCATTTCGTTGTTATTAAACCGATGTAGTTTTCTTGAAGGTTTATTAAAGACTGCTTCGATTTGATGCTAAGATATTACGATATAAAAGAGATTTCTTGTTTTTCTTAAAGTCATTAAACTGGTTTGTATTTTGTGGTCCCCATGCAAATAGTCGTAAACAAAACCAAGTTAATACCACCAACTGGTTAAGAAAAAAAAATGGAAAAAAAACTTGCATAATATTTTATTTCATATCAAATTAAACAAATACTTATGTACGATTTGTTTTTGTTTTAGCTTTTTGTCCACATTTTTCTGTATTTACGGTAGCATTATACGAGGGTTGTATGATAGTTTTATGATTTTCTGAGAATACTGGTTTTACACAAAGAAATTATAGGTACTATTCATTACTAATGAATATGTACGATTTGTTCTGTCTATAGAATTAAAATATAATATGAAGTAGTTACAATTAAACACCTATTATGTAACTTCCAAATAAATTACCTTTTATGCTAATATGTCGTTTTTAAGGATTAAGAGAGTTTTTTGGACTCCACGACAAAAGTCCCCAAACCTAGAATTAGTTAAAGCCCCTTTCGTTTCTAAATGAAATAAGCCCCTAACGAAGCGAACTAAATCCCTAAGCCAACATAATGTGTCTAAAGGTAGGGTCACACATGACAAATATTTGACGAAAAATACGTAACCACTAAATACAATATATTTGAATTCTTTTATTTATTTCAAAAACTTATTTTAAATAGGATGATTCAAAACAAAAAAATTAGTTTTATTTTATTTGATGCTGTTTGATCTTACAAAACATTTGTAAGAATAAACACGTCAAACAAATTTGTGCTAAAAAAATTGGTTGGCAGTTAGGCCCTGCCGCTAGGGCCTAACTGCACGGTGCTCTCAACATCGGATATAGACAAGCACAGACGCGGCTCCAGTGTGGAAAGGAAATTTCCCCCCTAATCCGAAAAGTTTTAATATAAAAAAGGAAAAGAATATAAAAAAGGAAAAAATTTGGTCTCAGCCGATATAAGTCAAAGTGTACATATACAATAAACTTCGACCGAGAGCCAAGCCCAACAACCATTATGTCACTAACACCACCTCCACAATCCATTTCCTGAGCACTGATCCAATTATTATCTGTTACTTTTAATGGCCCTTTAGCAACAGCACTAAGTAAGATACAATTGCTTGCCCGTAATTTGTCACTAGCACAAACATCATTCATATAAACTATGATCTTCTACTCGCTTTGGGTTTTAAACCACAGCCATCACGTATTCACAGAAGTGATCTTACCATCGGGGCTCAATGGAGCCCCGAAAAATTATTTTTATGTCAAATCCGTGTTACATATTTTTAATGTTCTATAATCGCACTAAAGTTTAAGTCAATATTACGGACACATTCCATCAACGTTCGGCTAACCCAGCCTTTAGTTCGCAGCGCCCTTATCTTGATTAAATGAATTAAAAAACAATAAAATGACATTTGAATATAGTTTTAATAAATATTTTAATGTTTTGTGATGGCCTTGCACTAAAATATTAATTTATTTGACACCATTTATTAGTACCTATTATTTTTACGGATCATCAGAAAAAATAATAAAGAGAAAAGCTTCAAATCATCTCTCGTATTACAGGTGTTGTTAGCAAGCAAGTTCACTTGATGCCAAATTTCTATTCATAACATGTGAGTCTTAATTGTTTTCAGTTATTTAATTTTAAATGTCACTAGATCAACGTGCTGCTAGCTAGACATTTTATTATTAGAAACTACTGGACGTTAAATAAAATAATTTCATTTATTTGCATTTAAACGAAAGAACTGCCAACAAGTTTTTGCTGAGCATTAAAGTACAACAACACATTCTTCAGTCACAATACCTAGTGTGTGGAATTTTGCTAACAACATTTTTAATTAATAGAATTCTTAACTCTAGAATATGGGGGATGTCATGTCAAGTGAACCAACTTTTTGAAATCTAGTATGTCTTCCAATCGGGAAGAAGGTTAGTTCTATTGGATAGTATTTCAGACACAATATTTCAACAAGATCGGAGGAGAACTCTATGAGTTAGAGGCGGTAAAAATTTGACATTTTGGCCAATCAGGTGTTTTTTCTCATCCATGTAACTTATTACATATTATTCTTGGTAAAAATTGCCTCAAATAGTTTAGATAACTATTTCTTCAATCTTTCGAAAAAAAAACAAAAAAATTTTGAATTTTTTTTTCTTAAATCAAAAACATTTTTGACTTTTTTTCAAAATGGGCCTTTTTTTCTCAAAAGAAAGCTTAGAAATGTTCCTTGAAGACCTAGTGGAAAGTCAGAAAAAATACATGGTTGGCCAAAATTTAAAATTTTTACCCTCTCTAACTCAGTTCTCCACCGATCTTGTTGAAAAATTGTGTCTGAATTAATATCCAATAGAACTAACCTTGGTGAAAATTTCATCCCGATCGAAAGACATCGATTTCAAAATTCACTTGACATATATTATTTTTTGCACATTAACATCGAAAACTACCAAAAAATATTCCAATTAGGTGATGGTATTTTTTATGATCGAAATAACGAAACGAATTTACCAAATGTAAGAATTTTGGTAAAACCACATTCTTGTAGTTAAGTATCATCAAATGTTAGTGTTACTAACAAATTAATTACACAATTTTACTCAAAATGAGGTAACATCACTTAACTCTTTCACGAGTTTTTGTGTATAAGTTTATAATCAAAAACAATTTTTTTTTTACTTTAATCAAGGTTAGTTTATTATATAAAGTAAGAAAAATAAATCAAAACATAAAAAACCACCCCATTCCAAGGGTTTTTGTGGAGTGAGGTGGTTAGTATACTAACCACCGTGGTGGTTGACATTAAAAATAGTTATGATCAAAATTTTCGTTTCGTAAAAATTTTTTGGAAATCGAATATTTTTGACTAATGGCCTGACTCACTAAATGCGAACGAACATTTTCTTTCTTATTTTATATTGAAAACAACAAACAAATTTGAATTTTTTTAATTGTTTTCAATAATTAGAAAGAAAGAAAGAAAATGTTCGTTCACATTTGATGCCAGGGTCTAAATTTTCGGACTAAACAAACGAAATAGCAAAGTAACACTGAATACGCTAAACAATAAACAATCTGTGCTATTTTTTATTGAATGTGTCAAAGTCTCTTAAAAAACTGATTTTTACAATACTTTCAAATTAATATATTTATGTATCTAACCGGAGCATCCTGACGGCAAAAAACATAAACGATGACTTAAAAAAATATAATTGGTTAGCAAAATGCCAATAGATGCATAATAAAGTCTATAGAAGAGGTGGTTAGTAAAGTGACCACTAAACCGCAAAGAGTTAAAGGTGAATAATGTTAAAATATTATGTGCTTTAATATAGTTAACAGATCCAGTATCATTAGGTATTCAGAAGTCCAGGTTGCAGGTTACTTTGGCTCCACGTGTCTTAAATGCTGTGATTATTAGTGCCGTAGTGAAATAGTGAATTTATTAAGAACAGTTTACTCTATGGTTTCACATTTGTTTCCACCATATAATTTTGCAGACATCTAATATTTATTGATATTTGTATAAACATTATTTTAAACTTTTGAACGCTTAACAACATAATTGCGTTTTAATAACGTATTTAGTTTGCGATTTTGTTAAACTTTATAATTAAATGATGCATGTTTGGAATTTCTGCTAGTGAGGATACGCACTGTAACTGAATGTTAAAAACAAAATACTCATAAATCTTTACTCAATTAAAGTTTGTATACATACAAATTTACTTCAGAAACATCTCAAAAATAAACAATATAAAGCCGGCAACTATGAAGTAGATATGCCCTTTATGAAAGTTAATACGGATTGGAAATGTTTGCAGAAACTGAAATATTTTAAATAAACCATGTAATTTAACGGCAATTTTAACAACAATTATGGTCAAACATAAAAATTGATTTGCTGCTTATTTAAATTTACAAACATTTATTCGATATTTTTAATCATAATTGTAAACAGACATTGTTTAGTATTTCCGCTGGAGGGTGTATACAATAACAACGTAACATCAAAAGAAAGGCATACAAAAATGACGAGATGATGCATTAAAAATTCTCTAGGCAAATACTGTGAATTTTGAAGCAAAATTAATTCAAGTGGAAAATGAAAGTAAATTTTGTTCAAAATTAGTTAACATGCAACACTTCAGATGAAATAAAAATAAAATAATGAAACCAAAACAAATTTCATTAACATAAAAGAAGAAAACATGAAAACAAGCTCAAATAAAATTTATAATAAAGTGTGTACTACTATGTACATAACAAATTATAGCCACTTATAAAACTGCTTAGATAGACAAAAACAAACAAAAATCAAAAATTTCAAAACATCTAATCATCAAAAAGCCAATAAACCAAATAATTTCTAAAATAATAAAAATGCTATTGTATAATAATTTTAACACTTAAAGCAATATAAAGTGTTTCATATTATTTATTTCCTTAAAATTATATAAACATAAAAGCACATTAATCTCAACCTCAAATTCTACACAGAAACGTTTTAAATCTTACTTCATTTGCGATAACCGCATATTCAATTACTTTTTTAATTGAAACTCATCCATTCATGAGACTTTCATATTCAATTAACAATTATTAAAGTTTTAGAAACATTAAAAACATAACAATTTTATTAAAGCAAATTTAGCATTTAGCAAATTAAAAATACAATTTTACATATAGACGATCAAACAACCAAACACCTTTTACATTGTACTAAGCATCGTCCCACTACGATACTGATGACATCTCGGGATGAGTGACAAAATAGTTTTCATGATAGAAGTGGAATTATTGATAATAACTTTTTGAGTCGATAAAACGATGTCCGTCCATCCATCTGGCTGGCTGGCTTCGCTCCAAATATGTTTTCTATATACAAAAGTCCCATCACCTAATTGGATGATTATAGGTCCATAATTTGTCATGGCTCCATTATAAGGCTCACTTCGGAAAATCACTTTAAATTTATGGAATCCACATAGAATTCAATTTCTGTTGAAGTTTCATAATTTCATGGCGATCGATCCATATTTGGTCATAGCTCCCATAAGTTGGACCACTTCCTAACATATCACACGACATAATCTCATGGTATTCGTTTCGAAAATCACTCATGCAAATAAAATATTCAAATTTTAAAAGAAAATTTTTTTTTGCTCATTTACTCTTGTCAATCCCAATTTACTGTTTATTAGAATCAAAAATAAGTTGTAGATTTTTTTTTTAAATTTCGTTTAAAATATTGAAAATGAAAAATTTTAGATTTGAAATATGCAATAAGTTTTACGAGTTTTGTTATTATCAAGTCATAATGTGTTGTCGATATCAGAAAATTGCTTATGAATTTAGTAAAAACAAATTAATTGGATAATTTTGGCAACTTTTAATTTTTTAAATGTTTATTGAAAATATTGCTACTTTGACCTAAAACTCGAACTTCAAATAAAATGAGCAGCCTCTAAACTTTATTATTTTGGCATTTGATTTTTAGTTAACGAATATGAGCATCGAAAAATTTCAAAATAAGAGCTCCCGGGTCACTGTAGAGCAGTGGTGCCCAAACATATACCATCAAAGCTTTGGTTTGAGATGAAAACAAAGCAACAAACACATGATCATTATAAGAAAACACACAAGTAACACGCAATTTACATGACGATTTTTTTCATATTTAAAAAAAATATTACGAATAAACAACTAAAGAGAATCAATAATTAAATGTCAAAAACAAGACAAATAATTTCATGTAAAAAATCATTGTGTAAATGTTCATGATTTTTTGGAAGATTCTCAAAAGGGAATTCGAAAAAACAGACGTCTGAAAAGTCTTACCCCCATTTTCTCAATCTCTGGTTATTTTTTATCGTGACTGACAGTTCGCATACAAAAAAAAAGGTTAATTGGAGATTTATCGTTACGAAAAACGATAACCAGATATTGAGAATATTTGATTAATGTAAATTGAGATATTTGATTAATGTAAATTGCGCCTAAGCTTATAGTGTATGTGTATCAAAGTAACGTCAGCAGAATTTGCTTGCCCTATTACGTGTGCTAGGGAATTGTGATCTTGGGCGACACTGCTGTAGAGCTTTTCAGATATCTCAATAATTATCTGGTAACTTCCCAGATGGATGCATTGATTTTGATAGAGGGAGGTACAGGCAGATAAGACAATTAACACAATTTATTAAAATTGGTTAATTAAGAAATATCAATAAAAAGGTAGCATTTAAATTTTTGTTTAAAAAAAGATGTCATAATGAAAAAGCAAACTAAGTTCAAAGTAATTGTACATTTATTCAAATCTACATATATATACCAAATTTCAGTCGCATATGCACTTAAAAACTATTGAAGAAGGCACAAAGATTACATTAACTAAATTCCATCAAACTAACTGGCCCTCTTACACCTCAGTAGTAAAGGTTTTTGAATTCAAACAATTAAATTAATTTCATAAATGTCAAAAAATCCTTGCGGATTAAATGTCTTTATAATTACTTCATGACTCATTATCAATCCAGCAAACATGTGGTTGCTTTAATTTTATTTTCTTACTTTGTAACAACAATCAGCTGATTACATGACCGAAACAAAAATACAGAAAAATATCCAAATAAAATTCGTTAAGGTTTTAAAATCACAACAATCTCTTAACTTCCGTTATTTGCATGCAGATTTTTTCATTTCTTTTTTGCCCATTTACATTCATTTAATGTTATCGACAAAATAACAGAATAATTTGACTCTCTTTAAATTGTAAAAATAAAGAAACACACAAACATTAAACCAATAAAAATACATATAAAACATTTTTAAAATCGACAATACTTCCACATATGTACATAATATAACATCCCAGCAAAAAGTATTTTCGATTTTATTCTAAAATTAATAAAGATTACAGATGGAATAAAAATGATACTATTTACTTTGATGTACGTACTGCTGAAATTTTTTTTCCATTAAGTCACTTATAATTTTTGCTGGGTTACTTTGTAGTGATGTATGCATACGTGCATACATGTAGAAAATCATTTGCCATGTGATAGGGTTTTTATACTCACGTGTGTCGAATTGGTAAGCAAATTAAATAAATTATTCAATTGAATTTATTTATTACCAACCACTCAGTCGCATCAGACTTTTGCATTTGTGTAATTATCGTGCAAATACAGCCGTTACTCATACATATCCAAGTATGTATGTAAATCGGCATATATACAAGTATAAAACTAAAAACAAATAGTTATACTTACTTCATTAAACTGCTACATAATTTTAGCACTATAAAAATATATTCTACAACATATTGGTATAATCAGATACGTTAATATTGTTTTCATAATCTTCTTCAGCGCCATCTCACCCATGGTTTAGAAAAATTAGAACTTTTATATATTTAAAAAAATAAATTGATAAGTTAATGAATTTCTTGACATTTTCTACAAATTTATCATAGAAAATGCTTTAATTTATTCCAAAATTTGAACCAAAATTGAAGTCGAATTAATCTCTTGTGTGGTTTTCCACACATATGTAATTACGATATATTTTGCACTTTGAACAAAATTTTTTGTCGGGAAATGAACTTTTTCTGACAAAAAGGGGTTTCATGTAGGCGTACTTATAAACGAAATATTTGTGTAAAATATGTTGAAGATAAACTAATTTGATGACAATCAGATAAAAATATAAATAAATATGTTATTAATGGTAAATGATGATTTTTCCAAAAAAAAAAATGCCATATATTGCCAGTGTATAACATGTAGACATATCACATGTGTTAAAAACAACACACTAGGGTAAAAAACGTTAGTTTTTTTTGAGGGTGACAAATTGACAAAATTATTTTTACAAAAATGTTTGGTTTTCTACACACTTTTCTAAATTTCTTAGCCGATGGAATATTAATAGACGATCATTTATATTTTTAGCTATATGTTGGATTATTACGCTCAAAATGTGTCAATACATTTTTGGTGCAGTCTAAGAAATACTACATATGTATTGTATATCAAAATATGCTTGTGTGAGTGATTTTGTAACCAAATATAACGGTAGAAGTTTCTGCAACACTACCCAACACACAATTTACATGTTTAAAGAATTTATTTTACATTTTACATACACCACTGAACTGTAGGAAGGTTTCAATTACAGCAGTAAACATATGCTATTGTATTTATATTTTAGTGTCGGAAATGTTATTTTTTCAACTTCCAAACAAGTTGAAAACTAATATTTGGTTAAGCTCATTTGTTAAATAATTAAGTTACTTTAAGGTCAGTTAAGCTAATTTAGTTCATGGTAATTTGCTATATAATTTTATAGAAAAAAAAAATATCAAATTTGATTAATATTATAAAAAATTTAATAACAAAAATAGTTGCACTGCATTAGCCATAATTATTTGTGCCAAATATCGGTATTCTGATTTTCGGTAAAATTTCATCACATAAGTCCGTTCCTCCAGAACCTATCGTACCTTTAACATCGACTTAGAGTTTTATAAGGATCCAGAAAATATATCGCACTGGTTCCTAAAGAGCGTCAACTCAAAAATTTTGCTATGGTCATATCTACCCACTGTAAAAATCTGCTATCATTTTCTCTACTCTTTTGCCAAAAAATACAGTTGTATCTGTACAGTTGTTTCATTGTAATGTATTGAAAAAAATTAGTTTTTTGCTTCTACTGAACATTTTAAAATTTTGAGTTGACGCTCTTTAGAGGAACCAGTGCGATATGCTTTTGTGGGTCTACGACCAATTATTCGATGTGTTTTTTTTTCTCCATTACTCCTCATGGGTGCATATGGTTTCTACAAAGCATCTCCATCTTACACGATTTGTTGCAGTTGTTTTCGAGTCTTCCCAAGTTCGCACTGTACTAGTTCTTGCAGTCTCCATATATTCTTTGGCTGACTACCGGCTTCTTGAGCCTTTAGGGATCCTTGTTATACTGCCAGGATTCTTTTTGATAGTATGACCGATCACCTCCATTTCCTACGTTTTATTTGTATTAGTATGGGTTCCTCGTTGATAAGGTTCCAGAGATCCGTGTTGCTGATGTTGTTAGGCAAGAATATTCTGCATATGATTCTCAGGCACTTGTTGATGAATACCTGTAGTTTTTGAGTGAAGTTTCACTTCCGTACAACAGAGTAGACTTTATACATGCGTTGAATATTTTTGGTTCGTGTGGATATTTGTGAGATTCTCCATACTGGTTATAGTCTTCCGAATGCCGCAATTCGTTGATACTGTAATGCCTAGATCATAGAGAATACACATAGAGCGGAAACTCTCCTGTCAAAAACCTATCTCAGTTGCCAAAAACCTAACTGGTGAGAATGTATTAGTAAGAAAAAGTATTTGGAAACAAAAACAACATTCGTATGTGTAACTTTCTTGAGTAATTTTGTTGCTTGAGTTTTTTTCTAGTTTCCGCTCTATGTATATTTTCTCTATGGCCTAAATGTCAGAAGGATTCTACGTATTCAATTGGTTGCCACCGTTGTTGATTTCAGTTTTCTGGATATTTATCTCAACATTGTCTTTTCAAATCTTCTACTTCTGATAGAAGTTCTACTGTGGTTTCGATGACAACCCGAAGAATTTCAGCTGGTATTACATTTTCGCTTGCTGCCCTGTTGTTTCTTAACTTCCCGATGGCCTGCGTTATCTCACTTATGTTATATGTTGTTGTGATATCTTCCCATGTGTTGGTGTTGTTCATTAATTATAGACGCTAACGTGTTCTTAGTATCGTTTTTCTTTAGTTGTTGTAGGTAGAGCCTTTTTCACCTTGTGTTGTTCTTGGTTGTTCTTCTTTGCCATTTCAGTTCGATCTTGATTTCGCCTGTGATAAGTTCATGATCACTACCGATGTCAGTAACACTTTTGTTTCTGACATCCATTAAGGAACCTCTTCATATCCTGCTCACGCAAAAATCAATATATCCGGCATATTTTTGGTGGATAGCAATATATTTGCCGGATTTGGATCTTACAGAGCAGCTAAGTTGGCAGCATATTGGTAACGGTATTTCAGATATAATGGTAGTCAAGCTGAAAGAATATTTTAGGATTAAAGGTGGTTTAACGATAATGGATTAATGAAAAATCAAAATTTGTTCTACATTTTTTTATTTTTTTATATGAAAAATGTTTTTTTTTTGGGGGGGGGAGAAATTCCTATTTCAGCCCCTGGTCTGATATAACAATCAAATAGATGCATTATATTGTTGCAATAACTAGGTTTTTGACAATTAGGTCGCGTCTCTCTGTTACATCATGATTTTAACTTGAAGTTTTTTGCTTACCGGGTAGCACAGATATATCTATAACATATATGTTGGAATATGGCTTGATTGAGACCATAACCATAGATACATATACATAGATCGGAAACTCTAATGTCAAAGACCTAACTCAGTTGTCAGAAACCTAAGTGGTGAGAATACATTAGTAAAAAAAAGTATGTGAAAACAAAACCAAATACTCGTATTTGTGAATAATTTGAGTAATTTTTTAGTTTGAGTTTTTTTCTAGTTTCCGCTCTATGTGTATTTCTCTATGACCATAACCACCACCTTATTGTGTTTGTTTGTGAGAATATATGTGTTAATATTGAACCATAAAAATCGCGTGCAGTACTTATTTGATTTGCTCAACGTGAAAATAAAAACTTTTTGCAAAAAAAAAAACAAGAAAACAAAAATAAATCAAATAAAAGCTGAATTATTGAATTTCGTCCTTAACATTTCAAATGCTACAGTAAGCGCTATAGATTCAGGGGCAGTGTAATTTCAATAACATTTTTTATAAAATAGCTATTATTTCTTAGCGATAACAATTAATAAATTGTGAGACATTTGTAAAGGATCTTTACTAAAATCAAATGTATGAATCTTCTAGAATCAATTAAATAATATCCAAACAAGCCATTTGAATTAAATGAATTATATAAATCAACTAGTTAAAAAAATCGAAAATTTTCTTAACAAGTTTCATTCTCATAAAAATGCCTCTAATAGAATTTCGTCTAACTCTCTTGGTCCTGTTAACACCCCCAGGAGTATTCCGTGAGTAGGTGTTTGTTATTTAAAATGATTTTTTGCACATTTCCATGCAATTTGTGCATGTGAAACGTGATATTGTTGATGGTTAAAACTCATTATTAAATTGTGTATTTTTTAAGGATTTCAAGGAGTAAATTCAACCAAAGGAACTGTTGAAATTATGGTATATTATGGTGTATAAGTAATAAAGTTGCGGTTATGATGGTTTATTATGATCTATTCGTGTTCGTTACATTTATTTGTTTTTTTTTGTTGTGCTTTTATGATTGTTTGTGCAAGCAAGTTGCAACATTGATGATGCATTTGCAGGGTGTAAGAATAAATGAAAATGAAATATTGAAATAAAAAATTAAAGCAAAAATTTATGATTCACAAGAAATTTATTAAAGAATTTTACAGATTTTTATGTAATATTAATAAAATAGGAGAAATAAATTTTAATAACTGAAAATAAATGAGTTGTGATTATGTAATTTAATGTGTAATCTATGTAGCTTTGCTAAGTCGAGTTGGGAATTCAGAAATAATGACACAAATTATGTTTTGTAATATTATAAAAAAAAAATTAAACCATTTTATGCTTTAACAAATAAATAAATAATCTTATATTTTATATAAGTCCTTTGAAGAAACTAATCTTACGTTTTATATTTTTTTATTAACCAAACAAGTCTAATCATTTTAGAGATTTTTTTACTGCTAATTAAAAGCAACATTATCTGTTTAATCTTGCATAAAAATTTTACATAAATATACATACATTTTTTTCATACATAAAGTATCTAAATATATTGGCTGTATTTTTATATAAAAATAAATAATACTTTTGTAGAAATCAAAACAATGATGAATCAAAATACACGCAACAACTCACATGAATGAGGATAATCACCCGACAAGAGTTTAGTAAATATTTATGAAATTTGTAAATATTTGAATTTCATCAGTCACAGAGTTTAATCCTCTTCAAAATGTTCATTTCATTTACATGTACTTATGTTTCAGAATGAAAAACTAACAAAATAGCAGTAAATAAACGATTGAAAAGCGAACGCACCATTAAGTGGAAAGAGTTTACATGTGTAAGTATGTAATATACATCTAAATTTGGAATATCAGTAGGAATATACATTAAATGTGTAGGAATATCTGCACATAACATGTAAATATACATATTAAACCATATACATAAGTATAAATATATATATATATTTTTTTTTTAAGTACAGAACTAAAAAAGAATGAATTGTAATACTTTAGGAAGCTGACTGAATGAAATATTGCAAATTATAACAAAATATACTTAGGAGTGAGATCGAAACCTTAACACATGTTTTTTCTTAAAACATTGATTCCAAGTATTATTTGATTTTTTTTTTATCAAGTTACCTTTGAAAAGTATGTAAATTTTGTTTATTTGTTGTTAATCTGAAAGTATCTGAAAGTATTTTCAAAAGAGCTCCCAACACATCCGGTAGGAAAGAAATCCGGTTAGGTCCGTACTCGGACTATTTGGTAAGAAAAGTTAAAGCCAATGCAGGTTTAAAACATACAAGGCTCAAAAAGTCCTCTTCTAAAAACTTAGAGGCCAAAGACTGAGCACGGAAATTCAATTCAAATTTTATAAAAAAAAAATATACCAGCTTCATAATGGATGTTTAGTTTAGGACCCAAAAGCAGAAAATTCGCTGCAAAAGAAGACAGACATTTGTTACAAAGGGCTCTATAAATACCGATATTTAAATCAAGGAATGTTTAAAAAATAGAATGCTTCCATTCATACGATTTCTCAATGTGTCCACTTATTTTATATGGAATTGAAGAGCACAAAAAAGGTGTCCAAAAATGTTATAGATTTTAAACGGATATGGTCTATCTGTTCGAACAAAGTGATAGAAAGCTATATAAAACCTTAATGTAAGGGTTTCGGGAAATTAATTTAGATTAGAACAATAAAAATAATATTTGTTTGTAAGTTGTAATAATAATTTCAATCAAATACAAAAAAATCAAAACTATAGGTTTAGTGGTTTCTTTTTTATTAACTTTATGTATGCTATGATTTTTTCGATTTCACTCCTTATATGACAATAACAAAATTTATAACAAAACTGAAAATTTATATGAGGTATGTATAATGGAGATATTTGCCAAACAATCTATCTATTTCTGACCACAAATTTTGAAAAGTTTTTTCTTTAAAAAATATTGGCCCTAACTATGAAATAAATTTTAAAGTTAGTTTTTGTTAAAATCGACTTTATTTTAAAATAGAACTTTTGTTTTTATTTGAAAAAAGCTTCAAAACTTTTTCCAACATATACATTCAAATAATTGAAAATATTTTTCAATAAATGTATTCTTCCTAGATAAAGGTAGTCCTTTAAAAGCTGGATATGATGTAAATGTATGCAAACTTAGAAGATTACATCAACATAACAAATAACAACAGCGATCAAAAAATATTTAAAAACAACAATGAAATCAACACATCCATGTTTAAGTATAACCTTCCTGAAATTTTTAAATTTATACAAAATTTACGCAGCATAACACAAGGGGTGCAATAAATACAAACTCCTGAACAGACTCACGTATACAGTGTCATGTACATACACACCTACAGATGTATATGACAAAATGTGTACTTATGAATCAATATATGCACGAATAGATGGATAAATCACTGTATGGATTGATATTTTTCCTACAAATACCAAGTCGTTCATAAAGATTTACATTGAAAATGTTGAATGTATTTGTGTATGTTTCTGGTTGTGTGCATATATTTTTTGATTGATTGAAGCGTGAGATATTCAAAATTATACTACTTTATACTTATGTACATCTATCTGTATGTGTGTGCTACATTAAGCTAATTCTATCATTTCATCAACTTACGTCAGTTTACCTTTAAGAACGCGCCTGATGTGTGCTGAAATGTAAAAGTGCGTTTTGCAAAGAAAATTTAATTGAATATCTGAACGTTTTGTATATTTATTTATAATTTCTGGTTACTCTGATACGCGTGCATATCTTCGTTATAATGTTTGCATGTGTTGACATATATTTACAGACAACACTCATACAGCTACACATTTTTATGTATGTATGCATATGCAGCTAGAGTAGAAGTTAGTAAAGGGTGGTCCTTTTTAAACATTTATAATAGATGGCGGTTTTTGTTTTTAATAACTTATATGTCATTTTGAAGACATATCTGTCATTTATTCTTACTTAGCTATTGAACATTATAGTGTAAAAACAAAAAAAAACACACACAAAGAGCGATTGCTCACTAAAGCTTATGGTGAATGTGTTCCATCGCCGTGCGAGGGAGAGGTTTGTGCGGTTCAGAAGTGCTGATTTTGACTCGGAAGACAAAAATTGCCCAGGACAGGCAATAAAGTTTGAAGAACAAGAATTGGAGGCACTAATCCATCAAGATTATTGTAAAACTTAACAAGAGCTTGCAAAATCGTTGGGAGCTACTTCATCAGCAATTTCAAAATGTTTCAATTTCAAATCCAAAACCAGGGAAATTGGGTACCATACGAATTAAAGCCAAGATGCATTGCAAAACGATTTTGCATGTCCGAAATTATGGTTGAACGCTATAAAAGAAAAATATTTTTTCAGTGAATCAATACTTGCGATGAAAAATGGATCCATTACTATAACCTGAAGCGTAAAAGAATGTATTCGGTCAACCAGCCGAATCGACATCAAAGCCAAATATCCATGCCACTAAGGTAATTCTCTGTATTTGGTGGAAGCAAGAGGGTCCTATCTATTATGGGTTGTAGAAATCTGACAAGTCCATTGCACGGAACCTGTATCGAATGCAACTGATTCGTTTGAAGCGATCATTGACCGAAAAACGCCGAGAATATGTGGCCAGACTTATAATAAAGTGGTTGGAAAGTTTTGCCTCACCCGCTTTATAGTCCAGGTCGTTACCCGTCCGACTACTATTTGTTTCGATCGATACAAAATTCGCTTCACTTTGAAACAGAGTAATCGATATTGGCTTGTTTCGTTCCTGGCCTCAAAAGATAAGCTGTTCTTTTGGCTCAGAATCCGAATGTTGCCAGAAAGATGGGAAAAGGTCATATATTGTACAGATCTTTCAAAATAAAAGCTAAAAATTAAAAAAAAAGTCATACACCCAAAGGAACACAATTTAATTCATGTGGCTGCAGCGGCTAGCTTCGCAGTAGCTTAACCTGTACGTCCAATTTTCAAAGCCTTTTTTTTTACAGTTTCTCGTTTTATCTCACGAATACCTCGGACGATATTCGCATAATATAGGTCTTTAATCGGTGCGGTGCCGCACAAGAAATGTCTAAATATATCGCATAGTTCGCCATTACATGGACTTCAGTCGCCCAAGCCACGCTGTCTAAATATGTTTGTATTTGTTTGTTTTTAAACTATATAATAAAACAAGTAAGGAAGTATGGTCGGTCAAGCCCGACCATATAATATCCTACACTAAGTAAAAGAGCAAAAACATTTTTCTTTTAAAATTTCAATAATTTATATTTTTGAATGATTTTCGGAAGTGGGCCTTATATGGGGGCTATGACCAATTATGGAGCGATCACCATGAAATTAGGTCGTGTGATTTATGTCTATATTAAAGTTAACTATGTTGAATTTTGTGTGTATAAGCGATTTATGCACGTTAAAGTGATTTTCGGAAGCGGGTCTATATGGGAGCTATGACTAATTATGGACCGATCGTAAAAAAATTTGGTGACATGAATTTTGTGTATATAAAACTTATTTGGAGCGGAATTTGTGGAGATACATATATAAATTAAACATTTATGACCGATGAAGTCCAATTTCGGGAGGACATTTGTATGGGGCCAGGTGGGTGTTAGACTAATATTTTTGGGCGTTACAAACGTCTGCACTGACGCATTATATCCTTCCCACTATGGTGGTGTAGGGTATAAAAAGTACAACATTTAGGCTTTTATTTTAACAAAAAAATATTGCGCATATTTGCGCGCCTTTTTTTAAATCAAGAATTTATGAAAAGACTCGAGCTGCACTGTGGGGGAAATGAAACAAAATTTAATCTACAAGAAGACCCCTACTAAAACCAGTGCTAACCTATATTATTTTAAAAAGTATTTATTTAGCGTATTTATACCCTACACCACCAATGCGTTTGTGCAGATGTTTGTAACGCCCAAAAATATTAGTCTAACGCCCATCTTAAAGTATACCGATCGACTTAGAATCACTTTCTGAGTCGATTAAACGATGTCCGTCCGTCCGTCTGGTCGGCTGGCTGGCTGTCCATGTAAACCTTGAGCGCAGAGTACAGGTCGCAATTTTGAAGGCATCAACGACCAAGCCTATTGAAACTGGCTGAAATCGGTCCATTATTTCACCTAGCCCCCATACAAATGTCCTCCCGAAATTGGACTTTATCGGTCATAAATGTTTAATTTATATATGTATCTCCACAAATTCCGCTCCAAATATGTTTTATATACACAAAATTCATGTCACCAAATTTTGTTACGAGCCGTCCATAATTAGTCATATAGACCCGCTTCCGAAAATCACTTGAATGTCCATAAGTCGCTTAAAAATGTTGCTATACACACAAAATTCTACATAGTTAACTTTAATATATACATAAATCACACGACATGGTGATCGGTCCATAATTGGTCATAGCCCCCATATAAGGCCCACTTCCGAAAATCACTCAAAAATATAAATTATTGAAATTTTAAAAGAAAAATGTTTTTGCTCTTTTACTTAGTGTAGGGTATTATATGGTCGGGCTTGACCGACCATACTTCCTTACTTGTTTTGTTTTCGAAAGAAGTACTTATATTAATGTTTAGTTATAGAAA
The DNA here is from genome assembly GCF_958450345.1 of Calliphora vicina. NCBI lineage: Eukaryota > Metazoa > Arthropoda > Insecta > Diptera > Calliphoridae > Calliphora > Calliphora vicina. Next base: position 142,318,224 of record NC_088780.1, on the reverse strand, counting down.
ATAAATAATGCTTTTATATTTTCCTCAAAGGTATTATTTTGTACTATACAAGAAAAATAATTTAAAAATTTGTATTACTGCGAGCTTCAGAGCCTTCCGAATTAGATAAATTTTTTATGTAAATTTCAATTTAATGCCAAAATTTTGTCAAATCACATAGCTGCTTTCTGAAAATTTAAACGTATTTTGTATGTCCCAATATGTTTTTAAATATTTTGGAAAAGGAATTTATAGCCCGGACCTCGGTACCGTCAACAGCGCCAAAAATTTAAAAATATAAATTTTGGGATTTTTTAAAAGTTTTTTGGGAAAATGTCATATTTTCGCCAAAATTCCATATTGTTGAAAAATTGTGTCTAAATTACTATCCAATAGGACTAACCTTGGTGCAAATTTCCGTCGCGATCGGAAGACATCGGTTTTAAAAATTTGTTTACTGGACATGAACATTTTTTCTTTTGTGAAAATTTTTTTATAAAATTTTTCATTTAAAATTTTTTCAACTTCTTTTACTTAGTAAAGCATAAACTTTAAAAAGAAATATATAACAAAAAATCTAACTTTATTGCCTGAGTTAATCGTCACTTTGGATGTGATTCAAGCCAATGTGCGATGACGCGACGGAGATCAGGAGTGCTGACTACTAGCACACCAATCCCACGAACTAACTGACAGTCAATATTTCTAACATAAAACAAATATCAGTGTCAAAATAACTTATGATTTAAAAAAAATACTTATATTTGGACCACCCTCTAGTATTTTAGTCATCTGTTATGCTAATAAATGTATAAGCGAAAGATGTAGAATAAGTATTTGTTGTCTCTTATTAAACAGTTACATCAGGTGGAAAAACGTTGTAACATGTGTCAAATTTGAATTTGATTTTACTGACGACATAAAAGAATCAATACAAATAAATATTAAAACGTTAAGCATAGTATGTTCAGTACGTTATGCCTGCGTTATCTTGTTTTCATGCCACAAAAACCACAATATGTTCGTTATAAAATCGTAATTTTTCTAAGATGACAATCTGATATAAAAGTGTAACAAATATCAATTGTAATATGTAAATTTGTTTTAGAAATTCCATTTAGTAATTTGTTTACGAGTATTAAATTTTGCATACATATTTTTTGATTTTAAATTATTAAATTAAAATAATAAATTAATGGCATTAAATAGGTTTTTGTTGTTTATGTCCTACACCACCATAGTGGGGAGGGTATTATGCGTTTGTGCATATGTGTGTAACGCCCAAAAATATTAGTCTAACACCCACCTTAAAGTATACCGATCGACTTAGAATCACTTTCTGAGTCCCACCAGAATCACTTTCTGACACCCAACCAGCCAGTCCGTCTGACTGGCTGGTTGGGTTTCCATGTAAACCTTGTGCGCAGAGTACAGGTCGCAATTTTGAAGATATTTCTATAAAATTTGGTACATATAATTTTTTCGGCCCAAGAACGAAGCCTATTGAAACTGGCTAAAATCGGTAAATTATTTCACCTAGCCCGCATACAAATGTCCTCCCAAAATTGGACTTTATCGGTCATAAATGTTTAATTTATACATGTATCTGCACAAAATTCGCTCCAAATAAGTTTTATATATACAAAATTCATTTCACCAAATTTTGTTACGATCGGTCCATAATTAGTCATAGCTCCCATATAGACCCGCTTCCGAAAATCACTTTAACGTGCATAAATCGCTTAAAAATGTTGGTATACTCACATAAATCACACGACCTAATTTCGTGGTGATCGGTCCATAATTGGGCATAGCTCCCATATAAGGCCCACTTCCGAAAATCATTCACGAATATAAATTATTGAAATTTTAAAAGAAAAATGTTTTTGCTCTTTTACTTAGTGTAGGGCTTATTACTTGTTTTTATATGTATATATAAAAATATGTGGTAAAAGCAAGAAATATTTATGTGGTAAATTCAAGAATTCTTTAGTAACCGAAGACGGTTTTTGATACACCCCAGAGGACAGAACCTTTGCGAAAATATTTCAAAGTCCCTAATTCTGGAAATGAATTAAGTCACCAAAAAAATTCTTTATATAAAACTAGCTTAACCCGGTGCGCTTCGTGAAAGGATTTTATTTTATTTTTTTTATTTAATAATGTTTGATTGCAAAAATATTCTGCGATTTTAAAAAATCTTGATATTTTTCTTAAGACGTTCGCTCCGCTACAATATCGTATGATAATCGAAAATAACTATTTACTTTGTATGTGTGGTGCAAATCCCGTCCAACTTGAAGATAGACACTCATAGTAAAGAATTCAGATTGTCATACAATGACTTCTCTAAAAGTTGTCATAATGATGAATAAGATGAGATGATTTATAATATTCGATGGTTTTAGAAAACCAGCTAGACAATATTTGCGCCTATTCCACTGATTTATTTAACATTGATTTCATTATCTGAATTTTTACCAAATCTTCTCTCGTCCCACTTTCAATTCAACTATAATAAACTTAGTTATGCTAGTTTAATAAAATCATATTAAAGCAAAATATAACAAACACAACAAAAAAACACATTTTAGAATATTAAATACTCTGCTCCAACAGCCATTCAATTCAACAACAACACATTTTTCCCCCTTTCAAAACCGAGAAAAAAAAGTGAAATAAACCAAAAAATCGACGCCAGCTAAATGAAAAGAAGTGCAAAAAAAATAAATAAAAGGAAACTATAAAATTCACGAATGAATTTTAAACAACTTCTGGCCAAGAGTTTTTGGTTAAAAGCAAATCTTCTAGTATTTGTATTTTAGATTGTTCAAATGCTGACTTTTTTGCGGTTCAAACACTTTTTTGCTTAACAAAACTTTATTCTATGTTTGTTTTTTATTTATGCCCCACTCTCAAATGCATCACATTGTATACAAATTGCATGACAACTAAGAAAAAAAATTAAAAAAAAAATGTATAACAATAAAACAAAACAAAATTGGGAAGCCGAACTACTACAGCTGGAAAAAATAGCGATGACCATTATTTGTTTCTGTATTTTTGCAGACTTAAATCAGAAACACAAAACAAAAGAACATCATGGTAAACTTAACGAAAAATAAAATCCAAAAAAAAAACACTGAAAATAAAAATAAGCAAAAACTCAACTTGATTTTTTGTTAGTACAAGGGCTATTTTGTTGCATATCAAACCATCAAAGTTCTTACACTCGGTAAAATATATAGAAGAGAATAGTATTAAAGTTGTTTAAGCAAATTAAAAATTTTAAAATTTGCAGGGTTTATGGTTTCTGTTCTCTAACCATTTACTCAATTTTAAATTCAATGATTCTCGATTAAAATTCTGGTAGAAAGAGTCTGTCCTAGAACTTAATTTAATCAAATATTGTACAAATTCATTAAACATTAAAAGAAAATTGACATTTTACTCCGTATTTATAAATTTATCCACTTTTTTCGGAAATACTCCTTAAGGATTTTATAATTGCTTCCGTTACCCTTTTGGTCGAGGTGGTTCATTTTCCTGGGTTACATTTTATATGTTCTTTATTTTTCACAGGCCGAAGTTCTGGACAGTTGGGTGGATTTGCCTCCCTTGGTACAAAATTTACATTATTGTTTGAATACCATTCAATGGCCTTTTTCCATAGCGGCATGATGCCAAATGTCTTGCCACACAAAAAACTTCTCACTGAATTCTGTTTGTTTTTTTGTCCGGTATTATTCTTGAACATTTCCTCGTCCATCAGTCAAATAAAAATCTGGACCCGGAAGTCGTGAAAAGTCTGTTAGTATGTAAATTTCATCGTCAGTCACACAAAATGTGTATTTTTATACCCTCCACCACCATAAGTGGTGAATGAGGGTATATATAAGTTTGTCATTCCGTGTGTAACATTGAGAAATATTCATCTGAGACCCAAAAAATTATATATATTATTGATCCTTATGAAATTCTAAGTCGATTGAGCCATGTCCGTCTGTCTGTCCGTCTCTGTAATACACGCTCACGTCCAAAATACGCAAACAAACTTAGTAGAGTTGCAAGAAAAATGTTTATTATTGTCCTAAGCAGTTTGGTATTGAAAATCAGCGAAATCGGTAGAGTGGAACCAAAGTTATGAATTAAAATGTGGGACAACCTAAAAAAAAAATTGATTATTTTCACATATTTTTGGACATTTTTTGTAAATATATTGCAGCTAATATCATACAATTTTGCACTCGTTACTTTTATGATAAAAGGAGTAACTCTAGTGAAAATTATAAGAATCGGTCCATGATTTCTCCTAGCCCCTATACAAACTTCTTCCCGAAATATTGTTCTATGGTCTATAAATGCCTACAGAATAGGAATATCCATATAAAATTCAGCAAAAATAAGTTTCGTGGTAAAACAAATTATATTACAAAATTTTTCGTGGATCGGCCCATATTTGACCATAGCCCCCATATAAAGTACACTTCCGAAAATCTCTTAAATAAGCATAAATGTCTTACAAATGTCGCTATCAAGTTGAAATTCGACATAAATAATCCCCATATATACCAAAATCGCTGTACCTAATTCTATAAAGATCGGATGATAATTGGTTATAGCACCCATATAAGGACCACTTCCGAAAAACACAATAACCTACATAAATATCTAAAGAAATATCAATATCAAAACAAAATTTCACACACATCCGTAGTTTATATTTAGAAATCATAGTACAGGATTTTGTGAATATCGGTCCATAGTTGACCATAGCTCCCAAATAAGGTCCACTTCCGAAAATCAGTTAAGTACTCATAAATCTCTTATAAATATCTTTATCATACTAAAATTCGACAAAAATAATACTCATATACATAGAAATCACTGTACTAAATTGTATGCAGATTGGCCGATAATTGGTCATAGCTCACCTATAAGGCCCATTTCCGAAAAATATATTAATCTTAATAAATATTTACAACAAATCGATTTTAAAATGAAATTACGCACAGATCAGTAATTTTTATCCAGCAATCATACTACTGGATTTTGTGAATATCGGTCCATATTTAACCATAGCTCCCATATAATTTCCACTCCCGAAAATCACTAAACTCCTCATAAATTTCTTACAAATATAGTTATCAGGTTGAAATTCGAAACATATTTGTTCAATATTTGTATACAAAAATCGATGTACCAAATGTTACGATGATAGGCCCATAATTGATCATAGCCTCCATATAAGAACCACTTCCGGAAAACACAATAACTTTCACAAATAAAATAATCTGTACACCGATCAGTAATTTGTATCCAAGAACCGTACTACAAGATTTTTAAATATTGGTCCATAATTCTTCATAGCTCCCATATAAGGTCCACTCTTGTTAATGGCGTTGTTTATATGAAATTGCACAAAAATAGCACTCAAATACTAAGGACCATAATAGGTCATAGCATCCATATATTAAACCAAAATAGTACACAGATCAGTAATTTGTATTCAAAATTCATATTGGTCCATAATTGGCCACAGCTCTCATATAAATACATAAAAATCATGTAAAAATATTTTATGACAATCGAATCATAATAGGTCATAGCTCCCACATAAGTCCCACAACCAAATATTTTGAAATTTGTCTAAATATATTTGTATACCCTTTTTTTATACTCTGTTTCTTCACTTGAGGTTAAAAGGGAAATATCAATCCAAACGTATTAACTTATTATCAAGTATATAAATTATTAAATTTCATATTTCTAATAGGAATTTCAATTATAAATTTCAGAATTAGATACAATTTTTTGTACATTTGAAATAAAATATCTTCTGCGTAAACATTCTTACTAACAATTGTTAAATTATTTCAGTTGTTATACCATCATATTTAGGTGGAGGGTATTTAAGATTCGGCACAGCCGAATATAGTACTCATACTTGTTTTTTAATAAATTTGTTGCAATTGAATATTAAAAATGTAGTAGTTAGTAATTAAATTAAAAAAAACATAATAAATTTAAAAAAGTATTTTTATTTAGGTTTTTATTTTTTCATAAAAATTTATATTGATGATACGTTTTTTTGTTTCAGAAAATAACAATTCAAAAACACGTAAGCCACATATCTTTAAGTGTGCTTTGAAAAAATATTTTTTTGTTCATAAAATATATTTCTAGAGTCATTGTAATTCAAATTTGAAAATTTTGTTCCAATATCTCAAGTAGTTTTAATTTTATATCGTTTTTTGCTTCTCCTATAAACTTATGAAAAGTGATGTTACGTTATTTTGCATTTTAGGTGACGATATATTGGCCTATATTAGGGACCGATCGGCAACCAATTAGTAGCATGATCTCTGTGAATATAAAATTTATTTAGCTACATTTTATCTAGATATCAATAATTGTAAACGATTTATGCATGTTAAAGTGATTTTCAGAAGTAGGACTTATATTGAAACTATTTTAGTCCTATGTTGGGAGGACATTTATATATCAAATTGTATCGAAATATATTCAGACCAGAAAGTGATTCTAAGTTGATCGGTATACTTTAAGATATTAGACTAATGTTTTTGGTCGTTATAAAAATACCCTCTCCCCAATATGTTGGTGTAGTTTATAAAAACAAAAACTTTTCAGTCACTGTTCCTACTACTATTACCACTGTAGTGCAGTTTATTCGTACTACAATTATCTTTATCAAGGCTGCCAAGAGTTAAAATGTGATTTGTCTGTGTATGCATTTAACTATGGTAGTGTATTGCAAGTGGATCTATAGAAGTAGTTGTATGTCTATTTGTGTACTTGAACAATTGTTAAGGCCGGCATCTGATGGTGAAGCGTAAATAAACATGGCGAAATGAACAGTTCAACGTCAGAAAAACAAGACAATCGAAACAATCTAAAGAAGAAAAAAATTGTCAATACTGATATAAAGATGAGTTGGTTGAAGTCTTTTAAATACGCATGTGTCTTTTAAAGAGATTTAAAGTGTTTTGTTTTTATATAGTTGCATTGGAAAATTGTCATTTACAGATTGAACATAATGCTAAGATAAATAAGGAAATAAATTTAAAGGATTTATATGTCATAAATATTATTTCCCTGTATATTTGTGTCAAATGCTCAAAATTGTTTACACAGAAACAGACAAAAGTCCTGCGAACTTTCAATAATTTTCAGGTTCAGTAAGATGTTAAATTCCCAGCTCAATGTAAACGTTTTTGAATGTGACAGAACTGTTTAAGATAAATTATTAAAAATATTATTATTATACCAAATTCCAATAATATGATAAATGGAACAAATACGCCTAGGTAGTCCATTTATCAGTGACAGAATGTCTAATATATGTCAATTGGTCTCTCAATTTACAACGACTGTGTAATATGTAGAATCTACAGTAGGGGTAAATAGTTTTCAAAATTCGGAGATTTTAGATATGTTTGAATCAGAGATCGAAAATAACTCCACCATATACCAAAAAACCCAAATTGTGATTTATATTTTTGTGATAAAAATAAATCACTGAAAATAACAATTATAAAATGATTTTTATTCAAATGGTTTGGTATGACCTTTATTCGTTTTTGTTGTTTTTTAATTGTTTGGTGTGAGATTATCAATTCATTTGTTCTTGTTCTTAATAACTGTTACTTTCTCTTTTATTTACTTACAATAATATATTATTAGTAATTTTTAACAAATTATGGAAATAATATGATAAGTATGAAGTAATGAAGTCTGAGTAACAGAAATGAGAATTTGTTTTTAAATTTTTATTAATCTTTTGATAAGTTTTAAATATTTAAGCGTTGATTTGCATCAAATGCATTTTTGTGATTTATTTTTCATGTTCGCAAATAAAAGTCACAAGCTGACCTTTATGAAAAAAATAAATTATAAATCACTCATCCAGATTATTTGTGTTTGTTTCTTTTCTGTTTCTCTCAACCCCAAACCTAAAATGTTCTCAAATAAATGACTATCTCAGTGATATATCACAAAAAATTATATATTTTTAAATGGCTGCGAATGAGAATTTACCATTGAAATGAAAGTGAACCCGCTATTTTCGGTCTATGGTTTGAATACTGATATATCAGTAACCTACTTATGTATATGGGTAAAGCTACAATATATTTACTGGATATACATTCGAATAATGACCGTTCGATTAATCGAATAATTTCTTACGAATAACTATTCGAATAATTTAAAAATTACCATTTTCGAATAACGAATAATTCGAACATATACATATATAGATATTTAAATTTATTTAATTGCTTAAAACTATTCGAACTAATAATGATTTACAAAAATTGTATTGTTTCTGAAATTCGACAAATAACTAACTATAAAGGGATCGATCACTGTAGATTAGTGGTCCGATAGCTGCTTTTATAAATATATAAATATTACTACAAGAAGTTACAATTCTAAAAACAAGTTTTTCAAAACGTTTAATTTAGGACTTGAACCAATGAAAATAAAAGATACGGAATAAAATATTTGTTATTTAGTAAAAAAGGCTGAATGATTTTAGAATTGATTTCGAAACAGAAATTTTAGTGTCTAAATATGAACATATGCTGGCGAAATATTAGCAGAATCGCAACTAATAATCAAAATATTAACTTAGATTAAAGTGGTGTTGAAAGTGATGGCGTATGTGATTTTGAAACTGTCGTCGAAAGTAATATAGTGAAATAGACGAAGGACATGATCTTATTAATATGATGATGTTATTAACAGGGTACGTAAGTGATGCAAAATATTTAATAAATCTAATGATAAACACAAAATATTTCAAACTTACGTTTTGTTTCAAGAATAACATGGAGTTCGTCTTGTACATGATGTTAAACATAGTTGGACAGCTTCGTCTAATATGGTAATAAACTTTTTGCGTATTTATAAATGCGTCAATCATGCACTGTCTGACTTCAAATTATCAACGTTCACTGCTAATGATATCAAACTATTGACAGATTTGTGTAATTCCCTATGATCACTTCATTAAGCAAAGATTCGCTAACCTTGATAGAGCTCGAGGATATTATATAATTTGTTATAAATAATTTAGAAAAAGTGAATAATTCATTTACTAAAGAATTAGCTACTCATTTTAAAACCCGAGTTAATGAACGACATAAAAATTTTCTTAATACGTTCATATTGTATTGTAATTCTGGATCATGTCCAAGTAGATCAAATTTTTAAAGCATAGCTCCAAAATGGAAACTTAAGAGTTTGGTAGTCAATTGTTTTGTAGATTGTTGGGAATGGATGGACTTTGTTTTCGAATGTGTTTTAACATTATCAATACTTGAATTGTTAACATTAACGTTATTATTTGTTTTTATTTAACATTAAAATATTAAAAAACTTCATTCTTTACCTTTTTAAAAATATTTAAATTATTCGAATAATTCGATTTAATTTTAAACGTGTGATCGAATTATTCGTTTTATTCGAACAAGAGGAAAATCAAATAATTTCAATACCCTAATGTTAACACTTACCTTTTAACTCCAAAGCTACATATCACATTCTCTATCAATAACTTTAATTTATTTAATATCAATAAAATTAACAATATTCAAAGTTTTTCAGTTCTTGAAAGTCTTTAATAAATACAAAAATAGAAAGAAAGCTAAATGTCTTAAATCTTTTACAAAGAAATGTCTATATGACTATTTATATAATTGATGAACATATTTGGTAAATAAATTGTTATACAATATATTAATATTAAACTAAAACACATATGTGTGAACTGCTTCATTTTACCAACAGCGCAAATTGTAATAAATTTTAAACGTGTACATTTTTTATAATAGGTTTAAAATAATTTTTGCATTTTTTTGGTACTTTCGAAAATATAAAAACATTGATAATTTATATGTAGATGAAATTATATGGTATACTTTTTATGTAGACTTTATTATCAATACAAATGCATACGTATCTTACTAAAACAGTTAATAGTACTGCAATATCCAGAAAACTAACACCATTTTATAGCGAACGTGTGTTCGTTAAATGACAAGTGTTTCTGTTATCTGCAAACAAATAGAAAGGTTTAGTTAGATGTTCCACATATCATTTAGAAAAATAAAATATAATAATTTTATTTATAGTTAATGGAGCTTGAGGTAAATTTTGCAAAATAGTATTTGTATTCATTGCAGACCACAAAATTAAGTAGTTGTTCTTTTGAAATTCTAAAACGATCTGCGTGGCCCAAATTAAAGGAGCTAATTGGCTGAAATTTGCCAAAAAATAAATAATGTATTGGTTCGATTCCCATAAGGAATATTTTTTCTGTTTTTTTTTTTAGCTGAATGTTAGTACATAGCAGGACCCATGATTTTTTTTAAATCTCGAACAAAAATAACTAGTGTTAAAGAATAAGTAGTTATCACGTTGTTCCAATATTACTTGCTGGATTACTAGGTACGTAAAGTTTTTGCTGGGATGTTGCACAGATTATTTCTAAGTACTCTGAAATTATGCTGTAAATTGAAAATCGAGCAATATTTATAGGGACCGTCAACGGTCTTTATCAGAAAATGTCTTAAACATTCAAAATTGTCTTATAATAATAACACGGTGCTACGATGGAAAAAAAACTTGGAAAACGACCTAGCGTCGTAAGTTATAAGGCTTGCTGAGTACATTATAAATTGTGTCTTAAAATTTCAGAAACACCCTTAAATTCAGAAGTTATTCCAAAAAACCGTTTTCAGTGATGTTCGTCAACTTATCGACATCTAACTCAGTCAGTTTTTGTCTGACTTTAAATGTTTAAACGGGTTTGGAAAGAAAACTGGCCACGATTTAAAATAAGTATTGTTTTTGATAAGAATTTGTTTTTGAAAAGAAAAAGAAAATTTATCAACTTTTTTATTTTCGTCGATTTTCATTGCTTATTTTGTTATAAAGGAAATTTAGTTCTTAACAAAACATGGTTTTAATTATTCAAATCTGATGAAAATTGTAAAAGTTAAAAAAGTTCAACTTTTCATTAACACCTTTTTTAAATATATAAAAATAAAATTTTGAATTTACAAGGTAAATTTTTGCGAACTTTTTTCGAAAAAGTTTAATAACTTTTTTTTATTTTTAACAAGTAGTATCTCAATTTTGTTTATATAAAATTGTCTTTATTGTCACTTTCCAAAAAAAATAGGTTTTCATAGAAAAAAAATTAAATAACTATTGTTGAATTTGAAAAATTACGAAAAAAAATATAAAATAGAGCGAAACTTTTTATAAAAACTTAAACAATTTTTTGGAATATAAATTTTCTGCATACATTTTATGAAAGCTTAATTCTTTGCCTCTCCATAATTGTTTAAAATTTTTAAATCGTTGTAAAAATGTGTGAGTTAGAGGTACTAAAGTACTAAGTCCTACCATAAAACTGTTGTTTTCAAAATATCACAAAATTTTTATGGTGTTTCGAAATCTATGTATGTCCACACCTAGGCCTACAACGCCCATTAGGTCGCTTTTCAAGTTCTGACAAAAAGTGTCATTTTGTAGTAGAGTGTAATTAATATCGTAATGAAATTGGTCATGAACAAGCTGTATATGAACCTAAATCTTTCTACCAACTTTTGTGAGGATTGGGTAATAATTGACCCAACACCCCCATATAACGCATACATCATAAAAATACAAGTTTTATAAACTTTGTTACAGAAATGTTGCATAATTTTTTTTTAAAATTAAATATGTCATTTGAAGTTTAATTGTAAGGAAAGAATCGTATGATCAATATTTTTTAATGAGTTTGTATCATTCTTTATTTGCTGCATTTTGCCTAGCCTGCAAAATGTAGCCTGCTACATCATCTGAAGCAATTATTGTAAAACAATTTAAAAAATTTATAAAAATCTAAAGATATTTTTGTTTCGATTTCTTTAAGAGAAATTCGATGAATCATCAGAATCTAAAATCTTGTTACTCACTGTTTTTTCCATACAAATAAAAAGTTTGTTTTTCATTTAAAAATTTTCCATTTTTCTACTGAAAATAGTTCAAAAATAAAAACCGAAGAATAATTGCCGGGTTTTTCGGTTTCGGTTTTAGGCCTTGCAAAACCGCGGTTTCGGTTAAAAACGAACACATGCCATACAGCCCGTAGAACAATTTAATGATGGCATGAGACATTTTCTGGTAATGAATTCTCGCGATTCTGAGATCAGAATTGTCCCCCAGATCGTGGGATTTAACATTTTTGTTTATTATATAATTTAAAAGTAAATTTTAGTTTGTCATAAGTTCGTTCATTATAATTACTCTGTAATTATAAGAAAAATTTAAAATCTCTAAAATTATTGGATTTTCGAAGGAGGAACTTCAACACAGAAACAACGAAATTCAGTCACATTTATGGACAAATATCATGTAAAATATCGACAAAAGATAGCGTACCATCTTATGTGCCATCTAACGTACCTTGTGTTCACAAGATTTTGTCTATTTTGCAAAGTAGTTTTTCCTCCAGTTTTCACAAGAAAAAATCCGCATATAAGGAGTGAGATCGAAAAAATTTTAGCATACATAAATGTTAACAGAAAAAATTGAAATTATTATTACAACTTACAAAAAATATTAACCTTAAGCATAAAAGAAATTTTAGAGTTAATTTTTGTTAAAGCCGACTTTATTTTAAAAAAGAACTTTTGTTTTTATTTGAAAAAACCATCAAAACTTTTTCCAACAGTTACTTTTCAATTAATGTAAATAAAAAAAAGAAATTTAAAAAAATTAAAAAACAAAGGCCCTAACTATGAAAGAAATTTTAAAGTTAGTTTTTGTTAAAGTCGACTTTATTTTAAAATAGAACTTTTGTTTTTATTTGAAAAAGGCTTCAAAACTTTTTCCAACATATACATTCAAATAATTGAAAATATTTTTCAATGAATGTAAATAAAAAGAAGAAATTTCAAAAAAATATAAAAACAAAAAGCTTTTTTTTTTAAATAATAAAACAACATTTTAAATTATATTTGAAATTCGTTTTATGGTACGAAATTTAAAATAATAGTCAACTTTATGGACTTAAAATCGACTTTAATTCTTTTGTAGTTAGGCTGATTATATTTATAATTCAAATCTATCACACTTTTGAACACCTTTTTTGGGCTCTACAATTCTCTTTTAACAGGAGCACAATATCTCTCCGCTGGCCTTAGCTCCAGTCAGTTTGGAAGATTTGCCTCACTTGGTACAAATACCACATTATTGTTCTTGTACCACTCAAGACCTTAATTACCATAGTGACAAGATGCCAAATGATGCAAAAAATAAGTTGACACATTAAGAAGTCTTATGAATGGAATCATCCTCTTTTGTAAACCCTCCTTGTTGTAAATTTCGGTATCAAATGTTTGGCTTTTTTTGCCGTAACTGCATAGCCAATACCTGCTTTTGGGTCCTAAACTTTTCTACAACATTCCCTTGAGCATCAGGAACATAAAAATATTGCAAAATTTTACAGAACATCTGTTTCGTCTTCCATTATGCATAAGGTATATTTTTGTATAAAATATGACTTAAATTTCCATGATCTGTCTTTGGCCTTCCTGTCAGTAACTTTTTGGACCTTGCATGTTTTTAAACCTGCGCATTGGCTTTAACTTTTCGTACCAAATAGTCCGAGCATTGAGCTAACCGGACTGCTTTCCTAGCGGATGTGGTGGAAACTCTTCTGAAAATTATTTCTTTTTATTGGCTTTAGACACATCATGTGGACCATTCCTTTTACCTGAGCCAGATTTTCAGACTAACAACAAGTGAACATAATTGATAGTACACATAATAACTGACATACTTTTATATGGTAGCTTGATAAAAAAATCAAATAATACTTGGGTTAAAAGTTTTAAGGAAAAAGGTGTGTTAAGGTTTTTTCGATGTCAGTCCTTAGGCAAGGTTTTGTTTAAGCAGCCACACAAATACTTTAAACAGAATATAACTATCCTAAATTAACTTTGAGAAAAAAAAAACATGTTGACAATTTTATTAATGATTTTTTTAACCCTTTGTGGACCAAGGCTTTAAATCGTTTAAAAAGTTTTATTTTTTTATGAAATATTGAAAATAAGGACTTCAGGAATTTATTTGCAAGATTTTAACTTGTGGAGAACCTGCAAGGAACCGAAATGGACCTGGTACAGTTGGGTCAGCATCAGCAAAAAGAAAAAAAATCATAGATTTTTGTGTTAATATTATTATTATATTGATTAGTTTTGTAACTTTTCTATTGCAAGTCTATTTTATGGTATTTTACGAAAAAGAAGTTTTTGCCATTACAACATAAATAAATACCACAATGTGAACATGAATTAATTCACAGTTATTCTGGGTAAGAGAGTTTGTTTTTTATTGTTTTATTATTGTTATGGTACTTATAACTACCGTCGGTCGACAAAGGGTTAACTAGAATTCTAACTGTGCGCACCACCTTGTATCACATTTTAAGCTGTAAGCCATAAAAAACAAAAAACGTTTTTATAAAACAACCACAACAAAATGGTCTCATCTAATTTATTACAAATTTATTTTTGGTTTTTAAATTAATATGCAAATGTACTACACTATTACAGCAACATACAAAGATATGAATACAAAATATACATACAAGTGTTCACAAAAAAATTCTTGGCAATTATATAAAAATCAAATTCTCATTGAAACTAAAGTACACAGATACTAACACACAACTATTTACATATGTATGTATGTGTGATTCTGTGTGCGTGTGTATGTATGTATGTGTATGAGCAACATGCCAATAGAATAGTCGCCAACTGTTGTTCACTGTTGCCATTAAAAAACCGTTAATTTCGAAAACCAAAAATTTAACTCTAATAAAATCATCGAGCGAATTGTAGTCATCAAATAAATTTGAAAATAAACATTTTTGTTCTAATTTCTTTTACAGCACGTACTCACGAACGAATCGCTAAATGTGTAACCAATAACAAAACTCATATTCATTTATACAAAACTTAAATACTATTCTAAATAATACGAGTATGTCGTATAACGTATGTATAAGTACTTTGGTCGTTTATATATATTTTGTAGTCGCATGTGCACGCGTTCATGTGGGAGTCTAGTGTGAATAATTTTGTATGCGTATACATAGTTTTAAAGAAGATAAAATAGAAATTATTTTTGTTTTAAAATCAAAACTATTTAACAAACAATGTCACGTAATTACCACAAATAAAATAGAAAAAAAAAATAAATACGAATAACATAAACCATTGAAAAAGAGAATAGTTTTTAAAATTCACATGCAGCAACAGCTTTACTATTGCCACCATCTACGAGTACTACTATCAATACCCAGCTAACTATTATTATTCGTAGTTGTATCATCAATACAATGTGAAAAGATATCTGCAGCATTTGTATGATCATCATAACAGAGTTTTAAGGAGTGTTTTCATTTTGTAATACAAACTGAGTTAAAAATTTATATCTGTGAACTTTTGACAAAACAACTTAAGTAGAATTTTCAAATTTTTCAGGAGGTCCCAAAAACTGTTGAATTTATCAATCAATATTTTATAATTTGTCCTTGAAGAATTTTATTATTTGTCTTAAAGAATTATACAAAGGATAAATAATAAAATCATTATCGATAAATTCAACAGTTTTTGCAAATTTGTTTTTTTATGATATCGTTTTTATGAATATTCGTTAGAAGAAGCAGATTAGTGTAAACGGAGCGTTTTGAAAAGTTAGTTTTATTATAAAAAAACCAAGATATTTTAATATCTCGACTTAAGATGTTTTGTCCAAACTCAACAGATATAATGGTTTGTCAAAATTAAAAAAAAATGGTTTAAACGATTAAATTGTAGATCTTTTATGCGAATTTTTATCATATTAAATTATATATTTAATATGAATCTAATATATATCTTTCTGGTAATTGGAAATGAATAAATACTTTTATATTTTGTCTGTATGTAAACATTTGGGTTGCCCTTATTTAGCAAGGTATTAAAATTGCATTGAAAATACATATGTATAAAAATCAATTGCTGCAAAATTTCATCAAAGCCGGCTAATATTTAGAGGTTGTTCAGCTGAAGTTTTGAGTTTTGGGTCAAAGTAAAAATTCATAACAAATTTTTAAAGTTTTTTATGAAAAATTTCATTGTCAGAAATTAAAAATGTTTGATTTATGCCAATTGCAATTTTGAATCTAATTCCTTATTTGTGATGTTAAATCTATTGTATGTATATTGAATCTGGTAATTCTAAATGAATAAATACTTTTATATTTACGTCTGTAAGCAAACACTTGGGTGGCCCTTATTTTTAACTTTTTCTATTTGCAAATTTTGAAATTATTTTTCTTCTGTAGTACTTCCCAAAATGTTTCCAAAATTATAAATAAAAATATATATATAAATCTACAAAAAAATGTGCAGAAGACTTGAGCAACTAATTGAAAGGGGTCTAACAAAAATTCGGTAAAAAAAAATGGGGCAAAGGGCACGTTTGAACAATTTTAATAAAATTTCAGTTAACAATTCTTTCCGACCCTTAACCGAGTTTTCACATGGCAACTTGTTTTCTAGCAACTTCAACAATTTTCGCTAGTTTTTTTCAGTCGGCGACCGAATGTAGTGTTTTTGCAGTGCAATTGTAAATTTTTTTTGGAAGAGTGCTTTCTTTCGTGAAAGAAATTTATAGTTTTTTATTTTTAAATGTTAATGTTTATGGATTTTCTTAATAAATATATCGAATTTATTATATATAAAGAAATTAGACATACAACTACTTCTATAGATCCACTTGCAATACACTACCATAGTTAAATGCATACACAGACAAATCACATTTTAACTCTTGGCAGCCTTGATAAAGATAATTGTAGTACAGTAGTAATAGTAGTAGGAACAGTGACTGAAAAGGTTTTGTTTTTATAAACTACACCAACATATTGGGGAGAGGGTATTTTTATAACGACCAAAAACATTAGTCTAATATCTTAAAGTATACCGATCAACTTAGAATCACTTTCTGAGTCGGTATATTTCGATACAATTTGATATATGCGTGTCCATACAAATGTCCTCCCAACATAGGACTAAAATAGCTTCAATATAAGACCTACTTCTGAAAATCTATTTAACATGCATAAATCGTTTACAATTATTGATATCTAGATAAAATGTAGGTAAATTAATTTTATATTCACAGAGATCATGCTACTAATTGGTTGCCGATCGGTCCCTAATATAGGCCAATATAACGTCACCTATGCAAAATAACGTAACATCACTTTTCATAAGTTTATAGGAGAAGCAAAAAACGATATAAAATGAAAACTACTTGAGATATTGAAACAAAATTTTCAAATTTGAATTACAATGACTCTAGAAATATATTTTATGAAAAAAAAATATTTTTTCAAAGCACACTTGGCTTACGTTTTTTTGAATTGTTATTTTCTGAAACAAAAAAACGTATCATCAATATAAATTTTTATGAAAAAATAAAAACTTAAATAAAAATACTTTTTTAAATTTATTATGTTTTTTTAATTTAATTACTAACGTCTACTTTTTTAGAATAAAAAAGATTCTTCATTAAGACTGCAAAAAATATTCAATTGCAACAAATTTATTAAAAAAAATGAGGATATTACCTAAAATAAGGTAAAAACGATTTATTAATTAATTACTCAAAGCGTATACGTTATTTTGTTTAAGAAAATCGTATACTTGATGATATTTTAGTTTCAATTTTGGTTATAGCTTGGTTATTTTTGATAGTAAAACTTTAAAATTTTGCACACATATGTAATATGATGTAATGAATCGTAATCAATAATAAAATCAATTTGGAATTTTTTGATGATACGTTGTTTTGCAAACTTGATAGATCAACAAGCTTGATATTTTTCATAAACCCGAGACAAATTTAACTCATCTATACATCCAATATAGTTATGGGGAATTTTATTAAAATTGGAGTTTTGAGTTTTGGATCAAGGTAAAATTTAAAAAATAATTAAGCCCCAAAATCATAATAAATTCTTAGATCAATAAACTATTTTTTTATGAAAATATTGTTTTATAAACATTTGATAAATTTATAAACTGATTATAATTATGGGGGTGTAAATGTTGAAAATAATACCAATTAATAATAGACTTTGTATCTACTGTACCTGTAGATGTTTAAATATAAAAAAAAATATATAAAATTTCAGGCATATTTCAAATCCGAAATTTTATATAAAAATGCTTAAATGCAATGTCCTAGTCATTACAAAATTACAAAATCGTAAATTAGCAATCAAGAAAATAATCTTCAAATATATATTAGAAAAAAGGTTAAGAATTGTTACTTTCAGAAATAATTAAAAATAATTTGTGACCAAAAAACAAAATTTCCTCGAAACCCGCAAATTTAAAATCGTTCCGCAAGCTAATCCAAACTAGGGGCCATGTAGATTAATTATCTATCCGAATCACACATTTTGTAAAATGCCATCGATTTTATAGTGTATATTTTTGGATATTTTATTTGCTTCAAAAAAGTTTGGAGATGTTTTTAAAGCATTAAAGATTAATTAAAGGCTTTATTCATAAATAGCTTTAAAATGTATCAAATTTTGTATGGAAATTTTTAAATTTTTGAAAAATATTAAAAATTGATTATGATTATGGAGGTAATTGTTTAAAACATTCAAATTTCTTTCGATTTATAAGATATTTCATTACAGGAAAGATTTTGTAACTTCACATACACAATTACCGCACATCACAATAAGAGATGAACGTTAATGTTGAACACTACTTTACAGCACGATCAACATTTTGAGGATTTTAAATTGCAAGTCGCAATCCCAAGATTAATAATAATTTTAAAACTTTAACTGCTTTGAATTATGTTGTGTAATTTTTAGACATTGATCAATCCATAACTAAATCATATCGAGGGCCTATATTCAAAACCCTCTATATTAAAAAACACAACTTTTCAGGAGAGACTTTTTGTCTCTCCGGTTTTTCGCGTATTACTTGAGTTATTAAAATTCGGTATTCTAAAATATTTTTTTTAAGATAAGATAAAAAAAATTAACAATATTAAACGAAAAGTTATAGAAACATTTTTTTTTTTTGCTTTTTTAAGTTTTTTGGAGTTTTATTGGTGTAAATTATCGTAAAATAATAGACGACACTTTAAAAGTAGACACTTATTTAAGCAAACTCCAATGTTAACCATTTTTTTTATGCCATAGACATTATATTTTCCAAAAACAAAAAGGTAAAATATTTTCATGCTATTTCAATTCAGAATCGGCATTCGCTATTTTGATAAATGATTAAAAATGTAAAATTCATGTTCAGCTTGCAAAAATTAGTACGAAAAATTGAATTGCAAGAAGAAATTATTCCAAAAAATTTGTAAAATTAATTATATAAGATAGCGAAATTACAAAAATGCAATTAAAACAGTCAAAAAAAATATGTTTGTTATGAAATTCAAACCATGTTTTACTGAATATTTTACCATCAAAAAGTTATTTTCGTGCAAATCAAAGATAGAGGGTTTTGAAAATAGGCCCTCGATATGCATAAAAATATAAGTAATATGTATTCATATATATTTCAATAATAAATGCATGAAAATATGCCCCTCATTTATTGTTTATTAGAATCGAATATTGATTTTGCAACTTTTTGAAATTTCGTTTAAAAAAAAATTGAGATATGCATACAATTTTATTATTTTTTATCAAGTTGTCAGAAATTTTTAATATTTTATATTTAAACACAATACATTTTTAATTGAATTTTTTTTATTTTTGAAAATATGACCCAAAACCGGTATCTGATTCGGTGCAACCTCTCCACTGTATAGAATTTTCAGCATATTAGACCTTGAGACCATCGAAAACCCAAGAAGTGAAAATAAGCCCTGCCCTAGGAAACATGTATTATTTGGTATTTCTTGGTTTCTATTCATAAATATGTTTTATATTCTTTTTTAAAAAAACTGAATCCCATGAATTTACGTATACATGTTGTCTTCAATGAATGTCTGTTGGCTAAAATTATTGTTGGATGTATGAATGTATTTGTTGTTGCTTTTGACAAATATTTAATATTCTAAACGCACAACGTCAAAGCGACAGTTACGCCATTTCCATTCAATTTGACATGTAAGTATGAGTATGTAAAAGAAAAATATAAAATAAAATTGAACATAACAACTTCATGTTGATGCGATGGATGGATGACTGTTTTTAGGTAAATGGTATGTAAGTACCATAAACGAAATTTGTAGATAAATTTATTTATTTGAGTTGAGTTAAGTTTATTGTTTTTAAGGAGTTTGCTAGTAGTAGTTAAGGTTTTAAAAACAGTATTTCTGTTTAACTGTTTAGTTTGCACACTGAGTTGTTTGCGTTGCGTGAGGATGAAGAATGTTTTTGATATTACACTGAAATCATTTATTTCTCATTGTTATGTTAAAGACTGTGTAGGCGAATTATAAGCTTTCTATATTATTAATTGAAAGCTGAACAATGATATCAAAAATCCTTAATTAACTTAACAAATATCCTGATATTTTGTCTGCTTTTGTAAGTCAAAGCTCAAATTCATAGCATATGTTTGTCTTTTCCTTTTAAAGATTGTTCGTGCAATAATCAACTGTAAATATTTGAATGCACATTTTCACAACTTCACCTGTATCAGTCAGAAATAACAATCGTAACTACTTCAACTATACAATATACACAAACTCATGTTATGCGTATACACGAACGCAAATTTATGAACGCTGAACTGATGTTAAGGTAATGCATGACACAATAAACTATTGTTGCTGTCCATTAGTACATTCAATAATCTTCAACAGTACTACATTACGTTCAGTGTTCACTTACGATAAGCATTTAGAGGTAAAAGTTACTTACATACATTAGGGAAGTCTCGATATGTTATGAAATATTTTTACAATTTACCACTAAATGTTGCCTTGCTTAACCCTACACATCTAACCTTCGTCGCAACGACGAACACCGGACAAAAATATCGCTATTTATTTTTGCACGTACACCGATCGTCGCAAAATTGCTTGCCAACTTAGTGTTTGCTAAGCTTTTGCTGGAGATATTACAAAGTTGTTCGTCGTTTCGACGATTGATCTCATATAACTATAACGTATGTTTTCACTATGATCTGAAAAAATAGTTCTTTTTGAAAAAATTATTTACACAGGGGAACAAAATTGACATTTTGGTTTGGTGCTGCGTAAAATGTATTTGATAAAACATTTCAACATTTCATTTTCAAAACTATCTTTAGTTTTTTATGGGCAGCTCTTGTTTTTAAAATATTTTTATATGAATTTGTATGAAAAAACGTACTTTCAATAACGTTTTTCTTTATAACTCCTGGACTAATCGATTCTCCATCGAAATTTTTTGCACGAATATACTAGAGAGTTTAGGTGTCCTCATACCATGTTCTTTTTTAATTTTTAACACCGCGATCTTTGATATTTTTTACATTTAAATATATAATCCGAAAAACCTTTTGGAAGTTAACCATTTTATTCACACAATTTTAAGGACAATATCTTTGGCTTTAATATGGAGTCAAAAATTATTCTGGTCTTTGAGTAGTTTCAAAGTTATGTGTATATAATTTTAGACAATTTTAACAAATTTTTCTATTTTCAAATCGCGATATTATTACATCGGAATGAGTGAGTTTCCAATGAAAAAATCACTGATATGAGAAACATATTGGATATATTACGTATGTTGTAAATTTCATTACAATCGAAGATGGTAAATCCGACTGCTGTCCGCTTTCACATGGATCTTCCCATAAGTATGTTAATTTTTTTTTTCTATAAAATATTCTACACCATTTTTAATTGAAATTGAGAACATTATACATGATATTGTGAAATTTGGAAAATTCCAATTGAAATTAAGAAAATTCCAAATGAAATTGAGAAAATTTTATTAAACAAATAACAATGATGTTGTATAGCTCTATAGTAGAGTGTCCCAAAATTTCATTTGGAGTGTCAAACGCATACCCTCTAATTTTTTTATATATGGGGGATTTCATGTCAAGTGAACCAACTTTTGAAATCGATGTCTTCCGATCGGGATGAAATTTGCACCAAGGTTAGCTCTATTGGATAGTAACTCAGACACAATTTTTCAACAACATCGGTCGAGAACTCTCTGAGTTATAGGGGGTAAAATTTTGACAATTTGGTCAAACAGGGGTTTTTTCTTATCCATGTAACTTATTACCTATTGTTCTTAGCAAAATGTGTTCCAAATAGTATAGATAGCTATTTCTTCGATCTTTCGAAAAAAAATATTTAAAAAAAAAAATAAAAAATTTTTAATATTTTTTTTCCGAAATCAAAAACTTTTTTGACTTTTTTTTAAAATACGCTATTTTTTTTTATTTTTTTTTTTTTCTTAAAATAAAGTTTAGATATTTTCCTTGAACACCTACTTGGTCGCTTAGTGGGATGCGAGTGGGATATCTATCAAAATAAATATTTTGTAACTCAAAACATAAAATTTTTGACTTTTTTTGCAAAATCAAAAACTTTGTTGACTTTTTTTTTTCAAAATGGACCCTTTTTTAATCTTTTTTTTTAGGTCAAACAAAAGCTTAGATATTATCCTTGAAGACCCTTTTGGTCGCTTAGTGGGATGCGAGTGGGATATCTATCAAAATAAATATTTTTTAACTCAAGACTTACAATTTTTGACTTTTTTTTTTGCAAATACGATTTTTTTTCCAAATGGGCCCTTTTTTTAAAATTTTTTTTGTAGTCAAAAGAAAGCTTAGGTCCATTCCTTTAAGATATTTTTAGTCCCTTAGTGGGATGCGAGTGGGATATCTATCAAAATAAATATTTTGTAACGCAAGACATACAATTTTTTAATTTTTTTTTGCAAAATCAAAATTTTTTTTCCAATATGGGCCCTTTTTTAATTTTTTTTTTTGCTCAAAAGAAAGCCTAGGTCCATTCCTTTAAGATATTTTTAGTCCCTTAGTGGGATGCGAGTGGGATATCTATCAAAATAAATGTTTTAACACAAAAATTGTATGTCTTGAGTTACAAAACATTTATTTTGATATATATCCCACTCGCATCCCACTAAGCGATCAAAACCATCTTAAAGGAATAGGCCTAAGCTTTCTTTATAGCAAAAAAAAAAATTACAAAAAGGGCCCATTTTAAAAAAAAGTCAAAAAAGTTTTTGATTTTGCCAAAAAATCAAAAATTGTATATCTTGAGTTACAAAATATTTATTTTGATAGATATCCCACTCGTATCCCACTAAGGGACCTAAAATATCTTAAAGGAATGGACCTAAGCTTTCTTTTGACTAAAAAAAAATTTTTAAAAAAGGGCCCATTTTGAAAAAAAATTCGAATTTGCAAAAAAAAAGTCAATAATTGAATGTCTTGAGTTACAACATTTTTATTTTAATAGATATCCTACTCACATCTTCCTAAGTGACAAAATAGGTCTTAAAGGAAAAGACCTAAGCTTTCTTTTGAGCAAAAAAAAATTTTAAAAAAAAGTCCCATATTGGAAAAAAATTTCGATTTTGCAAAAAAAAATTAAAAAATTGTATGTCTTGCGTTACAAAATATTTATTTTGATAGATATCCCACTCGCATCCCACTAAGGGACTAAAAATATCTTAAAGGAATGGACCTAGGCTTTCTTTTGAGCAAAAAAAAAAAAATTAAAAAAGGGCCCATATTGGAAAAAAATTTTGATTTTGCAAAAAAAAATTAAAAAATTGTATGTCTTGCGTTACAAAATATTTATTTTGATAGATATCCTACTCGCATCCCACTAAGGGACTAAAAATATCTTAAAGGAATGGACCTAAGCTTTCTTTTGACTACAAAAAAAATTTTAAAAAAAGTGCCCATTTGGAAAAAAAATCGTATTTGCAAAAAAAAAAGTCAAAAATTGTAAGTCTTGAGTTAAAAAATATTTATTTTGATAGATATCCCACTCGCATCCCACTAAGCGACCAAAAGGGTCTTCAAGGATAATATCTAAGCTTTTGTTTGACCTAAAAAAAAAGACTAAAAAAGGGTCCATTTTGAAAAAAAAAAGTCAACAAAGTTTTTGATTTTGCAAAAAAAGTCAAAAATTTTATGTTTTGAGTTACAAAATATTTATTTTGATAGATATCCCACTCGCATCCCACTAAGCGACCAAGTAGGTGTTCAAGGAAAATATCTAAACTTTATTTTAAGAAAAAAAAAAAAATAAAAAAAAATAGCGTATTTTAAAAAAAAGTCAAAAAAGTTTTTGATTTCGGAAAAAAAATATTAAAAATTTTTTATTTTTTTTTTTAAATATTTTTTTTCGAAAGATCGAAGAAATAGCTATCTATACTATTTGGAACACATTTTGCTAAGAACAATAGGTAATAAGTTACATGGATAAGAAAAAACCCCTGTTTGACCAAATTGTCAAAATTTTACCCCCTATAACTCAGAGAGTTCTCGACCGATGTTGTTGAAAAATTGTGTCTGAGTTACTATCCAATAGAGCTAACCTTGGTGCAAATTTCATCCCGATCGGAAGACATCGATTTCAAAAGTTGGTTCACTTGACATGAAATCCCCCATATATAAAACTATAGTTAAATATGAAATTTTGTCTTTCTATCATGATTGCAACCCGTGCCGACTTGCGATTTAGTTTTGTGGTGCATTTACAAGGGGAAAAAATGCAAATATTTTGGCGAATGAGCCGAATTTCCTTACTGTTATGATTTTTAATTTAAAATAATTTATAAAATGTTTCTCAATTTTATTTAGAATTTTCTCAATTTCATTTGTAATTTTCTCAATTTTATATTGAAATTCTCAATTTCAATTGGAATTTTCTAATTTAAAGTTGAATTTCTCATTTTCATTTGGAATTTTTTCAATTTAAAATGCAAATTCTGAATTTCATTTGGAGTTTTCTCAATTTAAAATGGAAATTTTCAATTTCATTTGGAATTTTCTCAATTTCAATGAAAAATGGTTAGTGTTTTTAATAAAAATAATAAAATATTATCACCAAAAACGCTTTATATCACGTAACTACAAAATTAGCTACATATATTTAAAAACCTCAAATGGAGTATTTCTATGTTTAGGTAGACCAGTTTCATGCTAAATAAATTTCACATTCTGAGCTGCATTACTCAATAACGCGAGCTGACTAGAAAAAAATAAAGTATAACATAGTAATGAGGGTCCATCTTTATTTTGTAACTTAGTTGATGTTACCGACTTATAAGTGCATAAAGGTACGAAAACACGGGTATTTACCCGTTGGCAAATTTCCAAAAAAGATCATTGACAACACCTACCAGAAAACTAGTATCACTCCCCATTTATTTCTACTTCATTATTTTTTGTATCACTGTGTAATCATTCAAAACTGTTATTCAGTTTGAGGTGCGTACTAGGCTTTATATATGTAGAGTACAATAGATCTTCTACGATATGCATAACCGATAGTTTTGTATTGTGTTATTCAATCGGAGATATGTATAATATACCAGCAGTTAAGCAAGTAGTCAATGTATCCCTTATATATTTTGGGTATTTGACACGTATGTGCTCTTTGTAGTGCAGAGAGAAAACGATTGGTTTCTTTATACATCCCATGTAATCTAGCGTGATGACAATTGTCATATAAGTATATCAAAGTAATCTAAAGTGTAGTCACTTTATACATTGTGTGAGTAATTCAAACAAACTGGTTTTATACAAATTGTGTGGATATAATTCTCATACAGTTTATTTATACTGATATCTAATGTAACATATCGTTAAGTTAATAAACATATTAGTGTCTCTTAGTAATCTATAGAGAGTCGTTTATTGACTGTCTATAGTACGTCTTTTTAGCTGACTATTTAAGGTCAATTTGCACCCGTACGTTTTAAAATAACTAATCAGTTAGGTAGCTAGTAAGGTAACTGACGCTATGTAACAAGTATGTGAATCCAATGTGTTGACTTCTTTGGACCAGCTATCAGACAGTCTCATTGTAATCGAAAATGGTCAACTGACCTCCTGCTTAGGACATGTATGTGTTATAATAACTAGTCACGTAGCTAGTTATGTAACTAGTTGTCACCCTAAATTATGGTTAAAAGGTATATGCATATGTATGTATCTAAGTAGGTATTTATATGCAAGTACAGAGTCTATTTGAATTTGTTGAAACACACAAATATTCATATCATGAATGATTTGCAAGGTAAAATTTTCAGTTAAGTTTAACACAATGTTCTTAAATAATATTTGACGCATTGCTGACAATGACAAGAATTTAAAGTCACATCATGACATCAGAGTTATCTATGGAGCAACAACAATTGCCAAAGAATTGCGTGCAACGATATAAAAAAACCACATCACCTTTATGAGTAGTTCATAGAAGTTAATCAATAACAGAATTGTGTATATTATATTCGCATGACTTCATTAAAGCACTAATATATTTACCTTAAAGCTAGGTTAAGAATATTAAAATTTAAATGGTATTTTTAAGATTAGAAAAAATAATAAATAAGGAAGGAAAGTATGATCTTTTATCACTCTATATGTTAAATATTCTTGAAAATTATGTAGGTATACATTAATTGAAAATTATAAATAGAAATTCATACGTGTCATGCTATTTTAGTATTACTGTGACGATTCTTATCTTATTATTTTCTTTACATATGTATGTAATTACAAAAATTTGTGGTTTGCATGAATATAGCCTAATTAACATTTTAGCTAAAATACCTAATTATTATTATTCTCAGTTGAAAATAATTGTGATAAAACAATAAAAATGCAGAAAATCAGGTTCGTCGTCAGTTGAGCACTGTGTAAGTGTAAATGAATGTCTTTCATATGGTTATTCATATGTCATTACCACCATTAATTTTGAGCCAACTCTATTGCAAGGTGTCTAGACATAAAACCTATTAATCACATACATGCAACAAACAGTGGCACATACACTCTTGCACCCAACAACTTTTTTTTAGCTACTCATTCATACAATCGCTCATTCATGCATGAATATAATTTTTTTGTTTTATTTGTTTTTTCTTCTACAATACAGAGCAACTCTTTTCACTCATTGATGCTCGACATTTTATATTTGTTTTGTTATTAATGTATCACTGTTTTTGTGTTTGTTTTTTCTTGCAGTTTAATGTTCAGCTTTTTTTTTGCCACTGTTACTTGCAATTCCGTACCCTACAAACTGTTTAAGAGGTTTTTGCACCCAATCCCTAGTTTTTTTTTTGTTGCGTATAAATGTCAACATTTCTATAATCGGCTAAAAAAATATTATCATTTCGCTAGCATCTGCTGTAAACATTACTGCCAAGTACATCCATACCAGGCTGGCTCTAGCAATAATGCTTATCAAAAAAAAAATAAAAAAAAATATTTAACAAAAGTCATTCAAGATTTACAAAAAAAAGTACATAGTATATACATTTACTTGCTTATTTATGTATAGTTTTAAGTATACCTTTATGTGATGTGCTAACGTACATAATAGAAATTATTCCATGATTTCGCACCCATATAAAAATGTCAAAGTTTTATAAATATTTAAAAAAGTACAATTTAAAATAAATAAATTTCGGAATATTTCAATTATTTTTTTTAAGGTGAACACTTTTTGGAAATGACCTAATCTTTATAATTCTACCTCGTAAATTTTTCGCAATATCTTCCAAAAAGTAGTGAAAATTTTGCAAATGCCCCTACTTTGATATGATACAAAAGTTCAAAAATTATTTTCACATAATCTAATCTAACCTTTGGCATTGTTAATCTCATAAAGAGTTTAAATATAACAAACGATTTTGAGCTCAACATTATTTTGATATGACTATCAAACATTTCATTATACTTCTATTAATAACATAAATACTAACGATAAAGTATGCAACAGTGGGATATTAACTGAGACTAATATATTAAAAACAAATAAGAATGGTCGGTCAAGTCCGACCATCAGTTACCCTACACTGAGTAAATAGCAAAAACATTTTTCTTTTAAAATTTCAATAATTGCCATGACATTAAGCTGTGTGTTTTATTTCTATATGAAACTTACCTTTGTTAAATTATATTTGGTTTCCAACATTTGTAAGAGTTTTATGATCGCTAAATTCATTTTAGAAAGTGGGCCTTATATGGGAACTATAACCAATTATGGACCGATCATAAAGAAATGTTTTTGTTTATATATGTATGTTGAATTTTATTTTGATACCAAATACGATGTTCATTCGAGTAATGATCGAATAGAATAATCGAATAAATGTACATATATATTTAAATTTATTAAATTGCTTAAAATTTTTCATAATTCCAAATTTAAATAAGTAATAATGACTTACAAAAAATGTATTTGGTCAATTCAAAAGGTCTCTTATCATGTCATATTGTCATAATGTCCTAATATTTCACAATGGTTTGTCCTAAAATAATAATACTTAGTATGCTATGTTTATTGTGTTATCGTAACCAACTAGCAGAGATCTGCGCCGAATGCCTAAGAGTCGGTTAAGCCGAGCCGCCGAGTCGTGATATATTAGGACATTATGACAATATGACTGATAAGTGACCTTGTGAATTGACCAATTGTTTCTGAAATTCAACAAATAACTAAAGATAAAGCAGGGACCGTAAATAACGGTTATCCAGAAAATTTTAAATCAAAAAATCTCTATGTTAGAGTCAACGGAGAAATATACTGTTATATCGAGCCCTTAGCGCCAAATTATCGTAAGCGACAAAACACAAATTTTACTGGAGAAGGTTTTTTCGATTATTTTGAAATTTATACATATAAGTAATTAAAAATTTTATGATGCGATATATTATAATTTCGTTCAAGCTATTTGTCTATTTTTCAAAAATATTTATAACTTTTGACAATTAAAAATTCATGGAATACTTTATTGAAAAATATAACAAAATATATTTTTTATTGGATTTTTGCATAGATACAAATTTTTCGAATTAAAATAAAATATTTATTTATGAATAGATTTTAATGAAATTTCAATGTTATGTAAAATTTTCTATTTAAAATGGAAAAATAAAAACGAATTTTGAAATTTATTATCAGCAATGCCGAAATTCCCAAAAAAGTGTTGAAAAATCCCAAAAATGTAAATTTTTAGTTTTTTGGCTATAATATCCATACCAGGGTTGGAGTTATCGGAATCCTTTACAAGATAATTAAAAGCATATTGGGTCATCTAAACTCGGTTATTATATTTTGATATCGAATATGCGATTTGAGAATTTTTGCCCTAAAGTTTAATTTTACATAAAAAAATAGGTGTTTTTTGAATGGACCTGCTCCCCTCGATAACACAAATTTTTAATTTTTTTTTTCATTTAAAATATTTTATGAAAACTTAGCTTTCAGAAAGTATAAATTCCTTATACATCATCTTAGAAATTTTTTGCGATAACTTAAAAAGAAAACAAGTTATTTTTTCCCAAAAACTTAGCGAAAAATCGGCTTTTCAAAATTGTTTAAATTCAAATGCATAGAACTTTGGACTCAGTCATTATTTTTAAATAGTTCTTTTGTTATTTGACACATGCGTATGTTGTTAGTCCAATGAAGGAAAACTGGAGAAAATCGGAAAATATTTGGATACGCTGTTATCAAAAAACTGGAGTAGATTGGGTAAAAATGTTGAAAATTTAACTTTCAAATGCGAATATCTCCTAAGCTATAATAGACAATTGACAGGTACGACTACGTCTTTTGTAGCACTCAATGAAAAGATTTTATGTGTGTAATTTTTTTGAAATCGGAACACAAACGAAGTAATATGATCATTTTAAAAATGTAATATACCCGAGGTGTCCTATCTTGAGGACCCTTGGTCGCGGCCCTGGTGGGCAAATGCGGTCCACGTTCGGAACTTAAACTCGAGAACACTTCTTCTTTGCGCATGTGCAATTTCATTCAAATCAATCTGACCATTTAGAAGTTACAGATTTATTTCTCTCTTTTTTTTCTATACCACTATGTGTCGCTTACGATAAAATTCGTTTACTGTAAAATTGACTTACGATAAAATCTTACCCCCTATAATTTTGAAGTTATTAACAATTTTGATATTCTGAGAACGCTAAAACATCAGTCGTACCATAACATTTTAATTTTTGCAATAAAAAAAAAATTTAGAAAATGTCGCTTACGATAATTTGGCGCTAAGGGCTCGATATACCAATAGATTCGTATTGACGTGCTCTTTCAGAATCTATGGTGATATTAAAAAAAAAAACCTATTTCAGGACTTTTATTTTTTCCGTCAGAAAAAAGACTAATTTTTCATGTCAGAAAATAAAAGTCATTTGAAGAGTTTTATTTTTCCCGTCAGAAAATAAAACTCTTTTCGTTTATTTTCTACTTTTTTCAGTATTTTTCTTTATTGAGTCTATCTGATATAATCTTTGTAGTAATTTATTTGTTTAAGAAAAAACAAGTAAGAGTGCTATATTCGGCTGTGCCAAATCTTATATACCCTTCACCAAATTATACTTCAAAATTTTAAATATTTTTAGGTAAACAAAATTTAATTTTTTTTCCAGTTATTTTTTTGGAAAAAAAATTTTTTCGATTGTTATTTTAAATTTTTTAAATTTTTCAATTTTTTTTTTTAAATTTAAAATATTTTTTTTTTGTTTTTTAAATTTTTTTTGTGAAAAAAAAAATTCGGTTTAAAATTTTTTTTCTTATATGGTCTTATATACTTCGTTGCAAATGTCTTTGAAATATCTATCATTAGATATCCATATTGTCTATATTAATGTCTTAGTAATCCAGATATAGGTCAGAAATTGGTCAAAAATCGAGGTTGTCTTGGTTTTTTCCTCATATCTCAGCCATTTGTGGACCGATTTTGCTGATTTTAAATAGCAAAATTCTCGAAAGCATGTCTGACAGAATTAATGAAGATTTGGATCCCGAAAATATTTGGGGTCTTCAGAAAATTGATTTCAACAGACAGACAGACAGACAGACAGACAGACAGACAGACAGACAGACAGACAGACAGACAGACAGACAGACAGACAGAAATACGAACATGGCTTAATCTATAAGGATCCAGAATATATATACTTTATAGGGTCGGAAATATAAAATGTAGAAATTACAAACGGAATGACAAACTTATAAGTACCCTTCTTACGATGGTGAAGGGTATAAAACAACAACAATTTGATATTAGGAATCAAACAATAACAAATGAAAATCCCACTTGATTTTATTTTAAAGAAAAATTATTCAATTACAATGCAAAATAATGATCTGACCAGCGACAACCTTTAGGTGTCAATTTACATAAAATGAGTTTTATTTTCTGACGGAAAAGATAAAACTCTTCAAATGACTTTTATTTTACTATGAAAAAAATAAAAGTCCTCAAATGAGCTTTTTTTATGACGGCTATTTAAAACTATTTTTTTAAAAGTTTCATGCGAACTTTTATTTTTAAGTTGAAAAATAACTGTTTTAGATGAATTTACGGTCCCTGAGATAAAGGGAGTCTTTCGATCACTGTAGATGAGTGGTCCGATAGCTCCTTCTACAAATATTATTGAAAAAAGTTACAGTTGAACCAACGAAAATAAAAGGTACGGAATAAAATATTTGTTATTTAGTAAAAAAAAGGTTGAAAGAATTTAGAATTGATTTCGAAACAGATATTAATATAGATTAAAGTGGTGTTGAATGTGATGGCGATGTGATTTTAAACGGTCCTCGAAAGTGATATTGAGGATGACATTTATAATGATTACGTTGAAATAGACAAAGGCCATGATATTAAAATATATATAAGTGATGTACGTAAGTGTTGCAAAATATTTAATATTTAAAGCTAATGATAAACAAAATATTGCAAACTTACGTTTTGTTGCAAGAAAAACATGGAGTTCGTCTTATTCATGATGTTAAACATCGTTGGACATCTTCGTCTAATATGGTAATAAACTTTTTGCGTATTAATAAATGCGTCAATCTTGCACTGTCTGACTTCAAATTATCCATGTTCACTAACAATGATATCATACTTTTGACGGATTTGTGTAATTCCCTAGACCACTTGATTTAGCAAAGATTCGGTAACGTTGATAGAGCTTGAGGGTATTATACAATTTGTTATAAATAATTTAGAAAAAGTGAATTCTACAGGGAGTTGAGTTGTGGTTATTTTTATCAAATATTTGGCATATGTTGTAACTGTACCTTAAGAAGACACCAGACTCCGATGAGTTCTGCGCGGAGGTCTTTAAGTTGATTGTTCCCAAAAAATTAATTCATGAATTTGCAATGATTTCCAATTAATAAACTTAATGAGGCATTAGTCTATACTTTGCGTTTGATAAAGTAAAACGTTACATTTTGATACAAATATTCCAAAGATTTGGATGAAAACGATATTCAGTATATAAAAACAGTTATGGTTCGGAAATGATGATGAAATTACAAATCATGTTAGTTACAAATACATCATTTCGGCACTGCTGTTTAATCTTTACTCAGAAATTCTGAGTTAGAATCAGTATTTGTCAAGTAAATGTGGATCATATTCCTTAAAATTCATATAATTTGTCGATTTAATCGATACTCCTAAATTTCTTTTAATTTCTTCATATAGTGCCTAATTCTAAGCACAAAAAACAATAATTAAATAAATGCATATAACCATAATCATCGGTATATACATACAAATAAGAGGATATGGAAATAAATTCAATAGAATCATTTAAGTACATTTATGTTGGTTTCAAATTCAATAAGCACTCAAATGAAAAATGCCTGTAATTAAATGAAAATAAAACCAATCAACATATTGGATATTTCAATGTTTAAAAAAGGATAACTGCAAATAAAATTTAACAACTACAATACAATACAACCTACTAAATTGAAAATGAAATATTAATTTAAAATCAAACAATAATTACGATGATTATACAAAATTTCCAATAAAAAAATGTACCACAACCGCAAAAACATTTGGTAGAAGTCGTATAGAGCTGTATCTACTTATACATATATTGTACAACTACTTAGCATGTAGAATGGCTTGGACTTGAAAGTGAGTGAGAGTTATTATGTTGAGAGGGTGGATATTTTAATATCAACAATCTATTTAACAAATATTGGTAGCGGCGGTAATGA
Source organism: Calliphora vicina (assembly GCF_958450345.1). Lineage (NCBI taxonomy): Eukaryota > Metazoa > Arthropoda > Insecta > Diptera > Calliphoridae > Calliphora > Calliphora vicina. The sequence continues at coordinate 142,284,918 of NC_088780.1, read as the reverse complement.
TGGTGATGGTGGTGGTGCCAGTGGTTGTGAATCAACATTAAAAAATCATAAATCAGCAATATATTTGCCAAATTTGTATATTTTTTTTTTTGGTTTGCAAACAAAATACTAATATAAATGGATATATGTACAATTATGAATTTGTTAGACAAGGTGTTGTAGCAGGAGATTCGGATTTGAATTTTGTATATTTTTTAAGCCTTCATCTTCCTAAAGCTAAGTTCAGAAGTTTAACAGAAATGGTATTACTTAAAACATATATTTTTGTAAGTTTTAATTCAGACTTAACTTTACTGTTAAAAAAACTTCTTAATTTCCTCCTCAAAAATCTCCCTTATACAAATACCCTTTATAGGTGAGCCAGCCTTCTATAAAAACCCTGATATATATTCGTTCTCATAGTACGTTATGTTCCATTTTTTTTTTATAATATCTATCTATTTATCTATACAGGTATTCAAATGAAAGTCTAAATATACTGGGTCAATATTATACATACAGACATAGTGGCTGTAAAATTTATGTTGTATTTACGTTAATATGTAGATGTATTGCTTTATATTTTTATTTATATGTTTACGTACTTAAAATGACTGAACCTCACACATACATATATCGAATTAGAAAAAAATTTTCATATCGGGATTGAATTTCTACTGTATGAATTGAACATTTAAGTTTATTCTACTGACATGTGAATGTATGTTTAATTCGGATGATTTTGAATGGTTTGAAATGTTTTCTGTTATTACTTGTCATTTTCTTTCCGATTTTAAAAACTCGAAAAAATATTAAATCTTATAAAAATCTATGTTAGTATGTTATTATTATACCCAGCAGTTCTAGATGACTGTCCCGAAATAGTAATCTTATCTATCATTTAAAGTTACAACTAGTTAGATAATTAGATACGTGACTAGGTATTTTAACACGTGCATGTCCCTTTTGGATTATACTGGGACTGTTTGATAGCTGGTCCAAAGTAGTCAACACATTGTATTTTTATACCGGTTACATAGAGTCAGTTACCTTACTAGCTACTAGGGTATTCAAATTATTCGATTTTTCTCTTGTTCGAATAAAATTAAAAATTCGAATAAGTTAAAATTTTTTATTCGAATTATTCATTTTATTCGAACAAGAGAAAAATCGAATAATTTGAATACCCAAGTAGGTAGTAATTCGATCACACGTTTAAAATAAATCGAATTATTCGAATAATTTAAATTTTTTAAAGTATTGATAATGTTAAAAAACATTCGTTAACAAAGTCCACCATTAAATTAGCATTAGAAATATTCATGTGGTCTTAGGGAATTACACAAATCTTCCCAAAGTTTGAAATCATTGTCAGTGAACGTGGCTAATTTGAATTCAGACAGTGCATGATTGACGGATTTACAAATACGCAAAAAGTTTATTATTAGACACAGATGTCCAACGATGTTTAACATCATGTGTAAGGCGAACTCCATGTTTTTCTTGCAACAAAACGTAAGTTTGGAATATTTTGTTTATCATTAGATTTATTAAATATTTTGTAACACTTACGTACGCGGTTAATAACATCACTTTCAACGTAATCATTATAAATGTCGCCATCACTTTCAACACCACTTTAATCTAAGTTAATATTTGTAGCGATTCTCCAGAATGATCTCAAGTTGTCAGCTAAAAAGACATCTCATAGACGGTCCAATAACAGATTGCTTGTACACAAACCTTCCTCTGAAAACTCTCCAATAAATTAGTTATAGTGGGTAAAATAACTACTTTTTAAAGTGCGTTACAAAATAAGCGTTTAAGTGTGACTACACTGTAGAATACTTTGAGACATTTAAGTGACAATTGGCATGTCGCTAGATTACCTGGAATGTATAAAGTAACCAATTGACTCTGCACTACAATATGCTTATAAGGGATACATTGACTACTTGCTTAACTGCTGGGTAATTACACTATTACCAATTATTATGTATGTGTAGGGCATAAAACTGATTATAAATTCAAAGCAACATATATTTTAATAGGTAATAAGTACATAATAAATAATTGAAAATATTAATTGTTGTCTCAAAACGATATAAACAAAACAAAATATAAAAAAGGTCACGAGGCCAATGACTGACTGACCATAAAATTATATACTTTCTTGAAAATAAAATTTTAGTAATGTAAACTGTAGTGGAGATTTAAATCAATAGATATCAATAAGTATAAGTATGATATTCTAATAAGGTAAATCTTAAACATTTTGCAAATATAAGAAAGTTTTTTCATACCATACTATAAAATATTTATCAGATTGACTGATAACATGCAAACTACTACGAATATTGAAAACAACTTTTAAATATTTCAATTTAATTTGAAAAAAATAAATCCTTGAAAAATCGTATTAATTATGGAATATTACAATATTTAGGTTAAACTTGGGCAAGACAAATACAGAGCTATATTTGAGCTGAAAGAGCCCTTTCAAATTATGATCGATATTATATGAGTTGTTTTCAGCGAAAATGGTCCAGCTCATGAACGGTTATCACTAGACCATTTTAATTCCATTTTATTTCGATCCAGGTTAGATTTTCACCGTCTCCGATTTTATTAACGGTTGTTAAAATCGGTGACATGTTCCAAAGTAATGTAAAACGTCTAACTGACCATAGGGTCAGCGATGAACGGTGGAACTAATAATATACATATATTTCGTAAAAGATCATGTTTTTGAAAACTGAAATATTGTCACTCACTGTATATTTATGTAGAGTATAATGCATTCAACACACTGAAGACAGCAGGCCACACGACTACACAAATTCTGCTGGCCGCAGTTGTTGTCGTGTGGCAGCTACGACATTATTATAATGACGACAGCTACAAAGTAAATAGCTGATTTATAATTCAGTGGTGCCACTTTAATTTTGTTTATTTTTACTATAATAAAAAACAACCGTTTAAAATTCCAAAGTAATTAAGATTTAAACAACTATTTTGATTAAAACAAGTAAGAGAGCTATATTCGGCTGTGCCGAATCTTATATACCCTTCACCAAAATATACTTTAAAATAAAAATTTTAAATATATTTAGGTAATCAAAATTTAATTTTTTTCCAATGGGTTTTTTGAAATTGTTTTTAATTTTTTTTTTTAATTTTAAAAAAAAATTTTTTAGTTTTTTAATTTTTTTTTTAATATTTAATGAAAAAAAATTTTTGTGAAAAAAAAAAATCGGGTTAAAAAATATTTTTTCCGATTTTGACCCATTGTAGGTCCAACTTACTATGGTCTTATATACGTCGCACGGTGGCTCATATCTCAATTTCATCGACCAAAAGTCCAACTTTTTGTTAACTCCGATTTCAAAAATTTTAATGCCATTCAATAGTAAACACATTGAAACTAAGGTAGCCAAAAAATTAGATAAAAATATTGTCAATTGTGTGCTGTTAAAGTCAAATATTTTATGTCATTTTATAAAAATGTGATTTTTATAAATTTGATCAGAAGTAAATTATCATTACTCACAAACTATTATAGCTAATTTGATGATTTTTCTTTTGTTATGTTTGTAGGATAATAGTCTTTAAGAGCTGATATGATTTGTCATTGTACCGTTTATACCTGATGTGTTATTATTTTTTTCTCAGATACTATATTTTAGCCAAATTTGAATTTCAGTGGAGTAAAAGTGCTTAGGGTCAAAAGGGGTTAAACAAATTTTACAACCAGGAGAAAGTCCAAATTGTCCTTTTTAAGCCTATATATACTTGTTGAACTGTTTTGATCTGTTTATTGAACACTTTTTTCATTTGAATGAAATTACTCCCAAATTTTTGTTCTATTTTTATTTGATTTGTTCATATGACTGGCGCAAAGTATAAGTCACAATTTTGAAGATATTGCGATAAAATTTGGTACATAAATTTTCATCGGCCCGAGGACGAAGTCTATTGAAAATTACTGAAATCGGTCCACTATTTCACCTAGCACCCATACAAATGTTCTCCCGAAGTTATACTTTATCGGTCGTAAATGGTTAATTTATATATAAATAAATATAAACTGAATTAATGTCACCTAATTTTATGATGATCGGTCCATTATTAGTTATAGCTCCCATATAAGACCCGCTTCCGAAAATCACTTTAACGAGCATAAGTATATTAAAAATGTTGGTATAAACATAAAATTCAATAGAAATAACATTCATATAGACGTAAATCACACGACTTAATTTCATGGCGATCGGTCCATTATTAGTTATAGCTCCCATATATGACCCGCTTCCGAAAATCACTTTAACGAGCATAAATCTCTTAAAAATGTTGGTATAAACACAAAATTCAATAGAAATAACTTTCATATAGACATAAATCACACGACCTAATTTCATGGCGATAGGTCCATAATTAGTCATAGCTCCCATATAAGACCCGCTTCCAAAAATCATTCACGAAAATAAATTATAGTGTAGGGTATTATATAGTCGAGCTTGGCCGAACATACTTCCTGACTTGTTTTTATCTGCTGATAACTTTTTTAATAAGTATAGCTGATTAAAAAAACAAAAACTTTGCATTTTCATACTAAAATTAAAATTTTAACCTTAAATTGCGCAACAACTGCTGAACCGATTTTAATGAAATTAAAACTGGAGAAAATCTGTCCACCAAAAATTTCTAAAATATCTCTATCGGTTCAAAAGTTACAGAGTTTTGGCCGATGAAAAACGAAAATGAGCCACTGTGCGTCGTTGCACAGGTATTTGAAATATCTATCATTAGATATCCATATTGTCTATATTAATGATTTAGTAATCCAGATATGGGTCAAAAATAGGTCAAAAATCGAGGTTGTCCTGGTTTTTTCCTTATATCTCAGCCATTTGTGGACCGATTGATTTCAACACACAGACGGACATGGCTATATCGACTCCGCTATCTATAACGATTCAGAATATATATACTTTGTGGGGTTGCAAATGAAAAATGTAGAAATTACAAACGGAATGACAAACTTATATATACCCTTGCCACTCATGGTGAAGGGTATATATATATATATATATATATATATATATATATATATATATATATATATGGGTTATTTATTTATTCCAATAAAGTAAAAAAATATATTTTTTTAAGCATTAATTTGATTTACATTTTTTATTATATTAACAACATTTCTATTTTGTAGTTGACAAAAATAAAAATTAGCCTAATTCGACTACATCGAATTAGGCTAATGTCTTCAAAATAATCGTCGGTAGCCTGCAGTTTCCAATGTGGTTAATGTGTTTAATGCATAATAAAGCAAAATTATTCAGCTACAGAAAACCTCATCACGGTTAGAATATGCTACGAAATTAGATCTGTTGTGGTTAACAGAACTAAGATGTTTAAGAATGCGTTAAATTATTTAAATGAATGCAGTTCTTAAACACGTTTTAAAAACTACAGTATGAATAAATATTTTGCTTTGGATTTCGGTTCCGGAAAAGTACACAAACGTTATGATATAAGAATATGTTTGCTATTTTTTTCAAAATTGTTGTTTAATTTTTCATTTTAATTATTTTTGCTTTAGAGAAACAATTGTCATTAGAACATGTGGCAGCCAACGCTATGCCATCCATCCAATCCAAGTCAGACAATAGGAAGTCTCGTACAAAAATGTTGCCTATTTATACCCTACACCACCATAGTGGGGAGGGTATTATGCGTTTGTGCAGATGTTTGTAACGCCCAAAAATATTAGTCTAACACCCACCTTAAAGTATACCGATCGACTTAGAATCACTTTCTGAGTCGATTAAACGATGTCCGTCCGTCCGTCCGTCCGTCCGTCCGTCCGTCTGGTTGGCTGGCTGGCTGGCTGGCTGGCTGGCTGGCTGGCTGTCCATGTAAACCTTGTGCGCAGAGTACAGGTCGCAATTTTGAAGATATTTCGATCAAATTTAGTACATATTACTTTATCGGCCCATGGACCAAGCCTATTGAAACTGGCTGAAATCGGTCCATTATTTCACCTAGCCCCCATACAAATGTCCCCTCGCAATTGGACTTTATCGGTCATAAACGTTTAATTTATCTATGTATCTACACAAATTTCGTTCCAAATAAGTTTTATATACACAAAATTCATGTCACCAAATTTTGTTACGATCGGTCCATAATTAGTCATAGCTCCCATATAGACCCGCTTCCGAAAATCACTTTAACGTGCATAAATCGCTTAAAAATGTTGGTATACACACAAAATTCAACATAGTTAACTTTAATATAGACATAAATCACACGACCTAATTTCATGGTGATCGGTCCATAATTGGTCATAGCTCCCATATAAGGCCCACTTCCGAAAATCACTCAAAAATATAAATTATTGATATTTTAAAAGAAAAATATTTTTACTCATTTACTTGGTGTAGGGTATTATATGGTCGGGCTTGACCGACCATACTTTCTTACTTGTTTTTTTTTCAATTTGTTTTATTAACATTATGAGGTTCTTTTTCGTAAAAAAAAACCCAAGTACTGCTTCTTAAGGCGGCTTTTATGTATTTTTAAACCGTGTTTTATTTGTTGTTCTTTAGCCAACATGAATGAGGCCAAAAGAGTTCATTGTTGTCACGTTGCAACGGTAATTAAGTTGGTTGGTGGTTCTAGCAGCAGTAACAACAAAAATTCTTAACAGTATCGTATCTTAAGTGATTTGTTTCTGTGTGTTTTTAATACATATCTTTTTTATTTTGGTTGGCTTGTGTTTTATCTATAAAAACAGATACAAAGTATTATTTTTGCTGAAGCGAAGAAAGACAAAAAAAAACTCGAGGGAAAAATATTCAAATACAAATCTTTACCTTGCCGCGCTCTACATACAAATCTGTTGAAATAATGTTTTTAATTCTTCTAAATTGACTAAATGTCTGTTTATTTTCATACTTATCGTTTTTTTTATTTTTTTTTCTTTGTTTCTGAACATTTTTTCAAACCATTTTTTTCACAGTTCCTTTGTCTTTTAAATCTAAAAACAAACAAAAATTGCATAGGTGTGAGTGAATTTGTATATTCATATTTTTGTTTTAACTTGTCTGTGTTCTTTAATTCTTCAGAGCCTTGAAGAGTTACTTTTGATTGTGAGTTTCTAGAGGTAGATACAATTTTGTATTCGTTACAAGTGTTGAGTTATGGGGCGTTGTTATTATGAAGTATCAGTGAAGCCATCAATGATGTTTCGTGTTCGGAAGAATAACACTTGACATTGCCAACGTGATGATTTATGTTAAACAATATGATGTTGTCATATTATTTTATTGTTAGTATGAGTTCTTGTATGTTTTTATAGTTACACGTAAGATTAAGGGTACACCTCCAGAATGGTGAAGATCAGAGTATATTTGGATAACTTATCTGCAATAAGGACCGAAATTGTAAACAGTTTGTGTAAAAATCGTTGGAAATAGTTGTGTTAGCCTTCTTTAAATAAACTATTGTTTTAAAATATAAGTAATTTTGAACTCAACTAGATAGGACACTTTTGCTCCCACCAAATACAGAGAATTACCATGGATATTTGGCTTTGGTGTCGATTCGGCTAGTATGCCGATCTCTTACGCTTCGGGTTATTGTAATGGATCCATTTTTCTTTTTTGCGGTGCAAAAACTATTTTCTTTTATAGCGTTCAATCAGGCATAATTTTGGACATGAAAATTCGTCTTCCAATTTTACTGCTTTTGGATGAATCCTTTTAATTGTTTTGAAAATGCTGGGTGAGAAGCTCCCAATGATTTTGCAAGCTCTTCTTGAGTTTGACAATAAACTGCATGAAGTTAATGCCACGGTCCTCAAACTTTTTTGGCTGACCTGGGCGATCTTTGCCTTCCGTTTCAAAATCCGAAACAGATGGAACACATTTATCATAAGCTTTGGTGAGCAATCGGTGTGCTTCAGCGGCACTTCTTTTCAAATTAAGAAGTACTTAATGTAAAACTTCCCGCATATGATGCTTTATTGGCACAAAATTCGACATTATCGACTTTGTTGTTTACACTATAATGTTCAAGAACTAAGTGAGAATAAATGACAGATATGTACCCTTGAAAATGACATATAAATTATTAAAAACAAAAACCCCATTCAAAAGATACCCCATCTATTGTAAATCCCTCATTTTTAATTTATACACCCAATAGTAGAAGCATTGTACTTCCTTTAATAACTATGATAGCAAAATTTTCAAAATCACTGTACCGTCCTTACAGATAGTTAAATATGAGTGTATCCAGCCATATGCCAACAAAATAATAGAATGATTCATAGCAATTTGGCTAAAAGAAACCGTTTTTTTCTTTCTTTGTCTTTTTTTATATGAGTTATGAAATCGCTTGGAAGTACGAGTACATTGTTATCCAGTTAAAAGTACTTAAATTTGTATGAGGCTTTCGTTACTGTAAACAATTTGTAGTATTTTTTTTACATTTTTTGTTTTTATTTTACTTGCAACGTTGGCTTATTATCTTTTCAAAAGTTTGTGTTGATACAAATAGGCTCCTTTAGGCAAACAATCTTTGTCCAGTTTTTTTTTCTTTTGTTTTTTGCTGCTTTTGAAAAAGTTCAAGGTTTTTGTTGAAGTAGTCATATTTGGAATCCTCAAAAAAAAATATTAAAATAAATTTAAATGAAAATTTGTTGCTATATTACTGATATTATGACTAATGAAATGAAATTTATTTCCTTTGCAGAAATATTAAATAAATAAATCAAATTTAACAAAACAGTTGTTTTTTAATTTAGTTTTATAAATATAGTAATATATAAAATGTACTTATACATAATGTTAAAATTATAAACTAAGAAAGTAATGTTGATACAGAAAATTAATTTGCATGTGTCTTTAGATGGCGTTGTAACTATGGAAATTATGTAAACAGAATAAATCTAAAGGATTGATAGGGGATAAAATACCAAATTTTGTCTGAATACTTTCTAATAATAAAAATATAATTATATAAAAGTTAGGAAATGTGTTTATGTAAAAAAAGTGTTTGGCATAATATATCCATGATTTCACTTAGTCCCCATTTGATCCATAATTGACCTTACCCCCATATTAAAACTATATCAGAAAAATTGTTAATTGTCAATAAATAATTTATACTTGTATATAATCATATTAGCATAAATTTTCCTTAAGTCATTATAAAACTCTTATAGATATCTTGCTTTAAAAAAGCTCATAATATTTTGATCATGAGAATTCGAATCAAACAAATTTCATAGCTTATCGCAGTAGTGGACGAGCTGCGAGCCTTTTATATTTTAAGTTAAAAATTATTATTTCCATAATTTCAAATTATTTAGAGAATAGCAGTAACCGTATTAATTGTATTTGCGATTATATCGGTAATTGTAATTGCAGTTATTTCGGTAACGATGAAAGGATATTCGCTGAACATATTTCAATTTTATATTGAAAATGTGGCCATTGGCATCATAGTGAAATTTTGATTCAATCATAATATAAAGATAATTTCAATAAATAATTTTAATTACAATACATACTAAACATCTGATTAATCGTTTGATATTACCAAACACTAGAGTTTTCATTTTACAGGAAAATCTTGTAATTATGTTTAACTATAACAGTTACACTAGATTACATTTATGTTGAACTTAAATTGAAAATTTCTCCTACAATTTGCATGTGATATATTATAATGATCGCTTATTTAAAATCTGTGTTACAATTATTACATAAATCCAATACAAGTTAAAGCAAACCAAATATACATACATATGTATATATATTTGTGTATATGTATGTATATAACATGTTGATAACCACAATCGTGTACGCAACATATGCAACGATATAATACAAATGACTAAACAAACCACACATCATAATGATTTCTTATGTTATTAAAGTTCATTTGTTATATGCACACAGACGTATATATGTATGTATGTATTTGAATATACATATATGTATATATGTATATATGGGGTATTTCATGTCAAGTGAACCAACTTTTGAAATCGATTTATTCCGATCGCGTTGTAATTAGCACCAAGTATAGCCCTATTGGATAATAATTTAGACATAATTTTTCAACAAGATCGGTCGAGAACTCTCATCGATTTCAAAAGTTGGTTCACTTGACATGAAATCCCCCATATATATATTTATAGTATGTATGTTTGGTATACATATGTGTTTATGACCATATGCCCATAAATCTGGTTCAATTTCAAAATGCACTATCATACACATACATATATACATACATACACAGTATGAAATAAAAGTCATATGGCATCTACAAAATTTAACTTTTTCTAAAATATAAACCCTTTAACTGATAGATATTGTCTAACCTCGACTTTCTTTTCCCAAAAAAAAGACCTTGATAGAATTCAATCACTGAAATTTATTAAGTACATTCTGAAAATATTCCAGTCCAGACAGTGTTTATTAACAATTTAAAAATCTAATTTCAATAAATATATGGGGATTTCATGTCCAGTGAACCAACTTTTGAAATCGAAGTCAACAAGATCGGTCAAGAACTTTCTGATTTCTTATTAAATATTGTTCTTAGCAAAATGTGTCCCCAATAGTTCAGAAAGCGATTTCTTCAATCTATCGAAAAAAATCAAGTTTTTTAAAAAATAAAAAAAAATTTTAATTTTTTTCCAAAATCAAAAACTTTTTTCAAAATGGGCTTATTTCTTTCAAAACAAAGCATAGATATAAAATTTTTTACTTTTATTTGCAAAATCAAAAACTTTTTAAGTTTTGTCAATTCGTTTGTAATTTTTCATTTGCGACCCCACAAAGTATATATATTCTGGATCGTTATAGATAGCGGAGTCGTCTGTATGTGGAAATCAACTTTCCGTAACCCCTTTTTTACAAAAAAAAAAAAAATTTAAAATAAAAAAAAATCTGGAAAAAACTTTTTAAAAACAATTAGGAAAAAAAATGTTTTTTAAAAATTAAAAAAAAAAAATTGGAAAAAAACTTTTTTAAAAAAAATTAAAAAACAATTTCGAAAAGAAAAAATTTTTTATAAAAAAATTTGGAAAAAAAAATTAAATTTTGTTTACCTAAAAATATTTTTTTTAAAAAGTATAATTTCGTGAAGGGTATCTAAGAATTTAGCTCTCTTACTTGTTTTTAACAGCTTAGGTCTATTTGTTGTGATAGATATTCCACTAATCGACCAAAGAGTTCTTAAAGCAAAAGCCGAAGCTTTCTTTTGAGCAAAAAAAAAAAATAAAAAATGGTGCATTTTGAAAATAAATTTTTGTGATTTTGAAAAAAAAATATCAAGTTTTTTTAGTTAAAAAATGGGCACATTTTGAAAAAAGTCAATAAAGTTTTTGATAGCTAATAGCTATCTAAACACAGACAACATTGATATTCTGGCAATTACAATTCGATTTTAAATGATTTTTTATTTTATCATTTCATTTATATAAAGGATGTTTTCTTAAGACCGATAAAATTTACGAAAGTGTTAACAGTCCTACCCTGGCAAATTATCTTGAACAGCTTTGCGCTTGAACAACGCTCTCATATTATCCAAATTCACTTTGAAAATCAGTCATCGATTCGCACAACTTATAGACGACTTCGAGATTTTTATGGTGCACATAATCATCTATCTGAGAAATCTTAACGGGTTTGTTAATAAACTAAAATGGCGCATATGGATGAGGACCAATCCACAACATACCCTACAGACTCCATTACATCCAGAAAAATGCACCGTTTGGTGCGGTTTACACGCTAGTAGCATCATCGGCCATTATTTCTTCAAAAATGAAGTCGCAGCTAGCACTACAGTCAATAAAGATCGTTACCGCACCAAGATCAATGATTTTTTATTTGAAAATATGGATGAAATGATGGCGCTACGTCGATTTATAAAAATCTGACGCCTTGCTGTAAAAACTATTGAACTATTTTTGGAATTTAAAAGTAATAATTCGTAATAATTTTTTAAATTGAATAATGGCCAAAATAATTTTGAAGAAATTAATTTGAATATAATTTTTATGCAATTTAAATAAGTTCTATTGAAATTTTTTTTAGTGCTATTGAAATTGAATTATCTCTAAAATTTAGTGGTTGTTATTTTATGATTTTTATTTAATTTCAAAAATATCTATTTTCTATTTGGGTCAAATTTGACCAGAAGATCGTTAACATCAGTAAATTTGATGTGGTAGTGTGGGGTATAAAAATCAATCCATTGAGTTATCCACTGCAAACGCCATCCCACCAACAAACTTTTTTTTCGAGAAAATTTGTATTTCCTTACGCATTATAACCAAAATTCTATTCTTCCACATCAATAATATGGTCAATAAAAAAAATTTATGAAAAATTAAATGCTAAAATTCCGTCAAAAATTAGCATGACACCAATTTTTTTACTTACTCTCTCTTTTCGTTGAGTATTTTAATTGTCTTACACTTTTCTGGATGAAATGTATAAATGCTATTAAAAGTGTATATGAAAAAATGTAAATAGTATATTTAATTTAATGTCAACAAACTTTTTCTACATGCTGTATTGTTTGAACATACATATTAATTTATACTACATATAGTACAAACAAACAAACAACCAAACATGTTTATACGAAAGTGTGAGTGGTAAGAAAGCACGCGCCATTGCAAAGTGTCAAGTTAAACATTTAAGATCTATAGCATTTATGACTACAAATCCGTTATATAAACATTTATGAACGAACAATAGTACAAAACAATTAAATATAATTATAACCAATCTGTATAAACAACAACAGCAACTACAACTACAAGAATACCAACATAATTGTGTACCACTTAAGTTTTCAATATTACGTATTTTATTTTAATTTTTAAAGTGTTAACAATTTGAAACCACTAAAGTGTTCGTAATCATTGAATGTATTTAATTGAATATTTGAAGTTTGTTTTTTTTATTTTTGGATTACTAATCTTAAGCCAATTATTGTAGCAGTAATATGGATTTACGCATATATCATGGGTAATTCCATAAATATTTAAACAGCAATTGAAAAAATAAAAACACTTGAAACTTTTTTTAAGATGAGTTATTTAATTAATCATGTAATTAGAGCATATTATCTTTAAATTTGCAATTTAATTAAAAAATTAATTTGACTCTGATTGTTTTTTGTTTTGATTTGATCACCTTGTTTTCTGAAATCTAGCATAGCTGACCGCCCAGCTTCGCTCGGTAGCTATTTACTAATGTTAGTTCTTCAAGTTTCTCCAAAAAATTTCTCTTATTAAGAAAAATGAGAAGCGAAAAAAAAAACTTAAAATTTCCGAATTTTTGAATTTTTTTCTTTACAAACCATCTCCTGAAAATTTCGAATCAAATAAAAAAAAATAAGCCAAATTGCTCCAGCCTTCCTCATGTGATGCCATACATGGGCCATTTCATTTTTATATATGGGGGATTTCACGTCAAGTGAACCAACTTTTAAAATCGATGTCTTCCGATCGGGATGAAATGTACACCAAGGTTTGACTTATTAGATAGTAATTCAGACACAATCTTTCAACAATATCGGTCCAGAACTCTCTGAGTTAGAGGGGGTCAAAATTTGACATTTTGGCCAAACATGTGATTTTTCTCATCCATGTAACTTATTACCTATTGTTCTTAGCAAAATGTGTTCCAAATAGTGTAGATATCTATTTTTTCAATCTTTCGAAAAAAATTTTTTAAAAAAAAATAAAAAATTTTTAATATTTTTTTCCGAAATCAAAATGGGCCCTTTTTTTCTTAAAATAAAGCTTAGATATTTTCCTTGAAGACCTATTTCGTCGCAGCACTGGGATGCGAGTTTGCTATCTATCAAAAAAAATGTTTTGTAACTCAAAACATGGAATTTTTGACTTTTTTTTGCAAAATCAAAAACTTTGTTGACTTTTTTTTCAAAATGGACCCTTTTTTTTGTTCAAAAGAAAGCTTTGGTCTAGTCCTTTAAGATCTATTTGGTCGCTTAGTGGGATGCGAGTGGGATATATAGCAAAATAAATGTTTTGTAAATTTCATCCCGATCGGAAGACATCGATTTTAAAAGTTGGTTCACTTGACGTGAAATCCCCCATATATATAGAGAAGATAAAATCATATAAAGGTTGTTTTTATTTAAATATGACACATTGTAAACGAAAAATATTTGATTTAGTGAAAAAAGAAAAAACTCCTCCCACGATTCGCAGATGTTCGCATATTTTTACATTTACTTCAAAATCTCTTCCGTTTAAAATCAAGTACGATATACCCTTATTTCGTAGATATTTTGGACAAAAATATATTCTGTAGACGTACGATGACATGGAAATGCCCATATGTATTAGCAAATACATTACGTTTGTATGTATATTGTTCAAATATTTTGGTTTTATAGATTCGGGGTATCATCATTTGGTTATACATACACAGAAAAAATTATATTTCAATTCAAACATTTATCCCATATTGAACTGGTTTCAATTATTTCATAATTAAATCAAGTATTCATTTGCTCAAGAAAAAATTTTCTATTGAATTTTGAGTTTTGAATTTGATTATTTTGACGATTGAATATACAATTTTAGTTATTGGTTGAATTTCAAATACAAAAATTATATTAATAATTTTTGTATTTGAAATTCAACCAATAACGAAATAAAATCGTATTGTTACATAAAATATATCCATATTTACTTGTATATGAGTTTTTTTCTTCTTAGGATACCATTAACCTATACGCAGGTATAGTCAAAAAAAAATATTTTTTTTAAAAGCAGATTCAAAACTCCATTTTCAAATTTTTAAAAATTTTGTTAAACAAATTTAAAATATGAAAAAAGTATAACAATACCTCATATAGAGTTTCCGTACCTGCGATTTAAATTTTGCGATTTTTCGAGAAAAACTAATTTTTTGGCCATATTTGGCGAATGAGCCAAATTTCCTTATTAGTTTTTCTCGAAAATCGCAAAATTTAAATCGCAGGCCAATTACTTTCCATTATTGTAATTTTTCATATAAAATTTCTAGGAAAATGGTGGACATAATAATCTAAATAAGATTCAAATTGCAAAATTAAATACGCCATCTATCATAGACTGCTTAGAAACAATTTTCACGTTTCATGAAACCTAAATATAATTAAATTCGTATACTATTTGATGCAAGAGGTCTTGAGTTTATCAGGGTCAACCAAGAATAGAAATGCATTAAATGATTGTGCATATTTCTAAAACAACGCCATATTTACAGCGATATTTCACATAATGAACAATTTAACAAAAGAAAAATAGAGCATAGATTGAAAATTTTTTTCTTTATAATGACTACCCATATTTAACCATAATGATTTTTGCTGTTACCACTGTATGGACAGGGCATTAAGCGCCATCTACAATAAAACAAAAAACAATAATACATTAAAATAATTAAGTCTTTGATAAACAAAACCCTCGTCAAATATCCATTTAACACATCTGTGTGTATTTATTATTATCATGATGCCCAAAAGTATGCCATACTTTTTAATAACTTCGCATTGACACTGTAGCAAATGTTTATTTAATGAATTTATACGACTAATTTCTTCAGCTTCATTTAATTTAGCAGTCTGTTTAAGGGCTGACTGAATGTTTAATTAAACAAGAAAAAAGTAAAACTATAAAGGCACACAAATAATTAATTATAAAACAAAAATTCCAATTACCATTTAACTAATTTCTTTACCACTTAATCTCATTTTCCTTAAGCTGATTACAATTTTCAAGTATTTGCTTTAAATTGTTGAAGAACAATCATTCTCATTTCAAGAACATGTTCATTTAGCTGCTGCAAAGTGTTCATTTGATGTCTTTTGTTTTTTTTCTTGCTTTCTGTTTTCTGTGAGCTTTAGTGAATTTTAAATACATCCATACATATTGTGCTATTCGCCAGCCATTATTCTCACCTGATGACACAACCAATTATTTAAACAATGCAATGGGAACTTCCTATTGCAGTTATTTTCAGATCTTACACGCTTGTTCATTCTCTCTTAATTAGACTTAGTAACGTTTCGATGAGGAAGCACACAGCAACAGCAGCGCCAGCAAAATGTTAAAATTCATCAGAGACTCATTTATGTCTGTTTTATACGTTCAACTTTACTTTATTCATTATTTCTATCAATTGTATTATACCGTTTTATTTTTCTTTTTTCTATCTCTCTTTCATTTTGGCACTATTGTAGTCAGTCGCTTTATGGAAATTATAAATTCGTACTAGAGTTTAACGAAATTTATGTAGTTTTCTATACAGGTAATTTTGTTTTTGTTAGTATTTTGTCGACGTTATCATTCTTCAGCTGTTTCCATAATGATTATCATTTGGCTGTGCTGCCAAAGTACTTTTGCTAATTAGTTATTGGTATGTTCAAATTTTTCACAACAACAATGCAACATAAAATGTTTAATATTTTTGGCATCGGTGTCTGTTCATTAAGTAGGCTTGGTAGAAAATTTATTTTAATTTAAAATTGTGATTTAAAATTCATATGCTGAATTCACAAAACCCCTTGTATCATTGTATCGAGTGTATTATTGAATTCAAATTCAATAGTGTAAGCTTGTTGTTGGAAATTTTCATACAAAAATTAAATACACTTATACACTTTTATTTTGTATGTTTTTAAAAAGTTGTATTGGTTTACAGCTATAAATTTCTCTGAGCACACATATACATATATGTGAGAGAGTAATTTGAAAAAAATGAGAGTCGGTCTACTTGTTAAACATACTACGCTTTCAAAAACATTCATACAATATACAATGGGTGTTCACAAACTAATAAACAAAAATTGTATTTAATACAAGATACACGATACAAATTGTTGTGAATTCAGCAATAGAAATTAAATGCATTCAAAAAAGTTTGAAGACCAAGAATTGGAGGCATTATTCCATGCAGATTGTTGTCATACTCAAGAAGAGCTTGCAGGTTTCATACAAAATCAGAGAAAATGGATATCATACGAACTCAAGCTAAGAGATCTTGAAAGACGACCTTGTATGTCTGAAATGCTGCTTGAACGCTATAAATGAAAATAGGTAATTATCATTACTTGCGACGAAAAATGAATTCATTACGATAACCCGAAGTAAAATAGATTGTATGTGAAGCCCGGCCAACCAGCCGAATCGATACCAAGCTAAATATCCATGGCGCTAGGTAATGCTCTGTAATTGATGGGACCAATGGAATAATGGAATAAGCCACAAACCACAGCGGAACTGAAAGCCAACATAACCCATTCAATCGTTCAAATTCAGCCTGATCTATGCTCTAGATTCATGGAAAATAGTTAAGAGGCTCTCAACCCAAATGCAAGATGTCACTGGTCCATACAATAGGCCTTTTGAACAAATTAAAAATTTCGATGATATATCACACATATTTTGTTTTATTTAAATTCAATGAAAGACTCCATATATTTCTATATTTTTCTTGATTATTTACTTCGCACCAATTTAGCACAGAAAACGCATTAATTGAATCTCAAATATTTTGTATAACGAGATTTTAAAAAGTGTTGAGCAATTTCTGTGAATTTTTCATGTAAGCAGAATATTTTTTTGAGGATGAGATCAAGGTTAAGGGATACTTAATTAATTTCATTATTATCTTTTCTAATATTCACACAAAAGCCTATCTATATAGTGTATGTACTGTTAATTTTTTTGTTTACTTAATATAACTGTCATAACCACTTTGTGACAAGTTCAAAATGTAAAGGTGCCATACAACAAACATTAAAATGATCATTGTCAACGTCAGCATTACTATGGAAATGTGATGTATTTTATTTTCAAAAATAGTATCATAAATATAATTAAATTTTAAGAATTTTGAATAAGAAACTTACAAATAAAAGTAACTTTCATTCATTTGTTTACAACGAAAACTACTTTACCTTTAACGAAAAACAAAAACCAAACAAACTAACTTTTTTAAAACTTTTTGAGAATGTTTTCATTTTAAAATTTTACCATAAGTTTGTAGCAATAACAACAGCTTCAGCAGAATGTATAATATTTTGTGTCCATTTTCCTTTTTTTTTTGAACTCGGATCTCTTTTCTTTCTGTTCTAAATTCAATTACAAAAGTGCAATCTTCATAAATCCACTTAAGTGAAATTTCAAAGCGAGCATAAATGTCATTTACACAAAACAAGAAAAACAAAAGCAACAACAGCAATAACAATAACTAAAATTGCAACAAAAATATTTGCAACATAAAAGAAAGAGACATGAATGAGGTAGTGTAACGATATGAATAGAAAAAATATACTATAACTTTACACTAAAAACGAAACACAGTATCTAAAGTGAAAGAAGTATTACAGCAATAGGGTGAGGGTTAAAGTAATTTTTCATTTATTAGTAGAATACAGAGAAATTTCTGCGATTTTAACACAGAAATTTAAAATTTTTTAAATTGTATTATTTAAACAAATATTTCTATCGATTTCATTCCCTGCTGGAAATTTTGATCATATTTCGTATATTTGGAAAATCAAAAATGTTGGAAAATCGTGGAAACAGTATTTCTTTTGTGTTTAGAAGTAAAAAACTCAGTGACATATATCGGCAGACCATAAAAAGATAAAAAAAATGTGATTACCAATCTTTCAGCCCTTGAAATTATGATAATTCAAAAGTTAACAAATTAGTAATATGCTTTCAAATTAGTTCATTATTTTAATACATTTACTCACAGTTTTTAACATACAGATTCCATCCAACATAAATTAGAGCCGCTGGACAACTTTAAAATGTTGTCGTAATTTGTAAACCCTACAACATCAGAGGGTATATTGCGTTTGTGCTAATTTGTGCAACTTCAAAAAATATTAGTCTAACACCCAACTTAAAGTAGACCGATCGACTCAGAATCAGGCAGAGTTGATTTAACGCTTCTCGTCAGTCCGGCTGGCTGTCCATGTAAACTTTGTGTGCAAAGTACAGTTAGCTCTTTTGAAGACATATGCGTTTTTTTTGGCTCAGTAACAAAGCTTACTGAAATTGGTTCATTATTCAAATGTTTTGCCGAAATTGAACTTTTTGTCATTACTCTAAAATTTTTTTAGGTATCCTTACAAAACTAAAACTGTCATTGTATTGGTGAGAGAGCTACCCAGCAAACATAATGTCAAACACTTAAAATAAGAACAAAATAAAGAATGTTTAGATTTAGAATTTTTGCCAGATATAACCAATTTATTAAATGAATGTAATTTAAATTTTAAGGAAATAAAAGAATATACATTATACGGCCGAAATTCTCTCAAATTTTTTATTTATTTCTGACTTTGTTGTTTTGTGTTAAATTTTAATTGAAACGCGTGTGTTTGCCATGCTTCGTCCAAAAACCAACCAACAACATTGCTTAATGAATTTCTGAAAAAAATTAGACATTTTTATGCTCTTTTAAAGAGAATAAGAATATGTGTGTTGTTCGTCTGCACAATTGTGCTATGAAATGGCAATCCCTAATATAAAATGAAATCACATATACATACAAATTTTGTGTGAATCGATTCATAATATAAGGCCCACTTCAGAAATTGACTTTAACGAGCATAAAACTCTTAAAAATGTTGGTACTCAAATAAAATTGAACTCAAAAGAGTTTCATATAGAAAGAAATCACGCAATATAATATCATGGCGATCGGTTCACATTAGTCATATAAGACCCACTTCCGAAAATGTCAGCATAAATTTCATAAAAATCTTGATATACAAATAAAATTTAACAAAAATTAGTTTCATATAGAATTAATTCACGCGACCTAATTTTATGGCGATCTGTCGATAAGTGGTCACAGCTCCCATATAAGGCTCATATCCAAAAGTGACATTAACGTGCATATATCTTTTAAAAATTTTAATATACAAATGAAATTCAATACAAAAAACTTTTGTATATACGATCAATAAGTAGTCAGAACTCTCATGTAAAGAATAAATCCGAAAATCATATATGGCCTTGCTTGACCGACTATACTTTCTTACCTGTTTTAATTTCAGAAGAACATAAATTTTTCAAGCAATTAGAACAATTACACCAAAAATATGCAGGGGTTCTCAAATGGCAATTGTGTTTTATTGGGGAACATAGAGTTCGGAAATACTTAGTTTAATACTTTTTTTTTATCAATTGTCATAAGTACTTATATTGTTTTGAAATTTATTATTCGTTTTAAAAGATGTAGTTTTACCTTTCAAAACTAAAAATTTCCATTTTATTAAAAAAAAAAAAAATGATTCATATATTTCCTATTTTAGTGAACAAACATGCTAAAGTACTTGTAGCTTTCTAAAACACGGTAGGTTCCTCAAGTAATAACTTGGAATATGAATTAGCGCAAAAGAAATGTATTTAATATATATAGATTCGTTAGCCTTATGAATCTTATATTGAATTTAGACATGAATCGACAATCTTTGCGTACTAGCTGGCCATTTGAGTATCCAAAACCTAAATCGAAAACTGGTCACCCGGCTTTTCATTGTTGTAAACTCTAGTAGTTTCCGTTTTATTTAACATTTCGGTTTATTTAACAACCGATAAAAGGTAAAATTGTAAAATTGTATGTTGACATCTAAAAAAAAATAAACTTAAGTAGATATTTTCATATTCAATAACAATCTAATATCAAACCGGTTAATCGTTAAACAAGAAACCGGTTTCTTGAATTTGCCGGTTCTTTTGGACACTCTACTGGAAATTCATAGCGCTGCCAACCTTTTTATATTAGATGCATTGTTCAGATTATCATAATTTTCCTCAATATTTGAATATCTATTCAAGACAAAAAGGATTGTAAGCAACTTTTTGCAAATGTTCGCAAATAACTTAAATCATCTAATTTTAAGCATTTATTTTGAAACATTTGCACAATTTGCTATGAACTTTTCCCATCTTTCTGGCAACATATGGATTCCAAGCCAAAAGAACTGCTCATCTTTTGAGGCCAATAACGAATCAAGCCAATATCGAATACTCTGTTCTGAAGTAAAGCGAATCCAAGAGAGAGATTTCTGCATCTTCGAAATAAATATTAGTCGGACGGGGAACGGTATCGCACAGTGGGGAATCTGAAAAAAAAAGTGGAAATAAATCAGTAACTTCTAAACGAATAGCCCGATTTGAAAAGAAAAGATATACATATTATATATCAACGTGTAGCAAATTATGTCCTCTTTTCAAAAATGTACAAAATTTCTAAGAATTAAAAAAATTATAGAAGACTTTTTTCAAAAATATGGGAATAAAATATTATAGCTGATTTTTTTGGAAAATTTTAATGTTTAAAATGCAATAAAAGTTTTGTTTATGAATCGTTTTTAATTAAATTTTACACTTATATAGAAACGTTCGATCCAAATGCAAAAGTGAAAAAAATATTTGTGAATTGTTAATGACAATCTCACAATTCCTAAAAAAATTTCCGAAAATCCCAAAATTGGGATTTTTAGATTTTTTGATTTATTGAAGGCACCAAGCTCGGGGCTATGAAATCCCTTTGCACAATATTGAAGAACATATTGGGACATACAAAACAGGTCTTAATTTTTTGAAAGCAGCTATGCGATTTGGGAAAATGTTGTCTAAATTTGAAATTTATATAAAAAATAGGTCTACTTCGGAAGACTCTGGACCACGTAGTATACGAATTTTTATATTAGTTTGCTTTTATAATATTTCCCGAAATGTTGTCTTTCAGAAAAATATAAATACACTATTTATATTTTTCTATTTTCTGTATAATTTAAAATTAATGTAAGTACTTTTTTCGAAAAAAATGGCGAAAAAACTACTTTTTTATTTTTTTTAAGTTTCAATGCACATAACTTTTGACTCAGTAAACGTTTTTAAACAATTCTTTCATACTATTATTAATACATGTTTTGATAATTCAAAAAAATTATATTTCAAGAAAATCAGGAAAGAATTGGATCCGTTCTTAGCAAAAAATCAGGCTGTGTATACGGTGAGGCAAAACTTCCCAATCATTTCATTAAAAATACTTTTTGATATTGCAACATGTGGCCTTATGTTGTCATGATGGAATATTACGGTTTCATGTCTGACCGCATATTCTGGGCGTTTTTCGGCTGTGATCGTCTGATCAGATTTCAACAGCTCCTAGTAGATAGGAACCACCAAATACAGATAATTACCCTAGCGCTATGCATATTCGCCTTTGCTGACGATTCGGCTGATTGGCCGGGCTTCACATACGATCTATTATGCTTCGGGTTATTGTAATGGATCCATTTTTAATCGCAAATAATGATTCGATGCAAAAATTATTTTATAGCGTTCATGCAACATTTCAGACATACAAATCGTATTTTAAGGTCTCTCAGCTTCAATTCGTATGCTACCCAAATTCCATGAAATTACTGATTGCTTGCAAGCTCTTGTTGAGTTTTACAACAAGCTTTGTCTTCAAACTGGCATGGCCGATATTTGTCTTCCGTGTCAAAATTACCACCATAAGCTTCGGTAAGCAATCATTGTACTTCAGCGGCACTTTTTTTTCAAATTAAAGAAGTTGTTTAAACTATAATGTGCAATAACTAAGTAAGAATAAATGATAGAAATACATGTACCGTTAAAAACAAAAACCGCGTTCAAAGGATCTGTTGTGAATCCAGCATTTTCAAGTTTTACACCGAATAGATTGGAGTCAAAACAAAAGAAATCGCTTTATTTTTTACCGAATATAAATGTATGCTGCTTTCGTAAGTGATAAGATACACAAGCAGAAAGGACAACAACTAAAAACAAGCGGCAACGCATTTGTAAAACTCCACGTAACCACCACCACTGCCAGAGGAGTCTAAAACAAAGCTTCTTCTGCATCTTTTGGGTTTAGGTGTTCGTGTACGAAGTATACAGCAACGCTGTCGGGGACAATTCAAGCGTTTAAAAGGCGATAACACCAAATGCGCTTTAACAAAACTTTCTATTTTTTTATTATTTTCAAACTATAAACAATGTTGGCAACTCAAAAAGAAAAACAATAACAACATCAGCATTAGCAACAACAGCAACATAACGAAATATAATAAATACAGAAATAATGACAACAACACTTTTGTATTGCTTGAACGAGTAGAATGAAAACAAAAACAGCACAAACTGCAACAACTAACACTAAAAAACTATTGTTGATGTCTTCTATTTGTTTTAAGACACTTAAGCTGGGATAAACAACATTTTCAACTTTTACTTTAATAAAAACACAAAAAAACAGAAAATCGAGAACAGAGAATAAGAAAAAGGTGTCAAAACTTTCAAGTTGTAATAACAAAGTATCAAAGATGTTTTCAAAGATGTCTTATGAAAATATAGGGAAAAAACTGAAACAATACAACAAAATATGACTTGTAATCCAAGCCACACAATGTACGCCTACTTCAACATAGTATGGGTTTCCATAGAAGCAAAACCTTTAAGTTCTACTAGACCTATTTGCTGCTTATTTCCCTTCAAGTTTATGAAGAACATTTTCCCATTTTCCACTAAGTTGCAAAATTAACATAGCTATTATATATGATGAATCTTTGGTGGAATAAATAAATATTTATACAAACTCTATACAATTTAACCTGTTCAAATAACTTCATACAACATGATTTCAAAATCTTATTAAATGAAAAGAAAATATAAGTTTTGCTTCTGTTTTTTATTATTATATATCTCATCCATTCACTTTAACAGGTAGAAAAGCGCAAACAATAAAAACAAGAATGAAATTAAAAGAAAAAAAAATAAACTTTAAATGAAAACTTTTTCTTGCACTCTTTTGCACTGAAAGTTTTTGTATTTTTGATATTTTATGACAACAAGTAAACAATTCACTTAAACGCTATTTATTTCCTGATGTTTTAAAGCAATTTATCAATACGAGGGCCAAGAATTATATCTATAAATTTAGACTTGAAAGCTGTGCATTAAGTGCTTTAGAGAGATTGCATGTCCCGTTAGCTCAACATTTTACTCCTTGAGTAAAACCTCAGTTTCAATGAGCCCTTAATATTTTCCAGGTTAGATATTGTATTCGCTAATAAATATTTGTCGCTTATTTCACCAAAAGTTCCAAAGCTCTCCTCTCCACGACATATGTGTGGTGTGACTTCAATTCAAAATCATAATTCAGATTTTTTTCATGTTGAACTAAAAACAATTATTTCAAATTGTATATCTAATAACGGCTAGTGCCGGACGAAAAATTATTAATCCATTCTTGCTCTGATTAAATTGACTTCTTGTCTTTCGATTAGGTCTGCGTTTGTGCTAATGTTTGTAGCGAAAAAAATATTATTCCAAAACCCACGTTGGATATACCAAACAACTCAGAATCACTTTCTGAGTCGATTTAACGATGTACAGTTGTATAGAAAAAAAGAAGAGGGAAATAAATCAGCATCTTTTATACCTTTAGCCCGATTTGAACGAAATTTGATATGCGTAAAGAAGTGTTGTCGAGTTTAGTTTTTGAATTTGAACCACATGGGCCCACAAGCGGTGCGGTCAGGGGTTCCCAGGGTTCTGTGTTCCGATTTCGATAATATTACAAATATAGCATCTCCTCTATATCAATTATCTCTTATAATCGATTATCTTTTACAACTTAGGAGATATTCACATTTGAAAATTAAGTTTTCAATATTTTTACCCACCCTACTCCAGTTTTTGATAACAGTGGGTCCAAATATTTCCTGATTTTCTCCAATTTTTTTTTTTATTGGAAAAACAACAAATGAAAATGTGCAATATTTTTGAAGGACGGAGTTTTAAAGTGGCATATTTTTGAATCTAATTGAGATATTGACTTGAAATTTTTTTTGTAAGACCAAAAGTTAACTTATCTAAACAAAAAAATATAGCTCGGAATAAATGTGGATCAAATTGTTCCTAATATTTGCAATCCTATTAAAATTTTGATATAAATTTTAGTTTTAGAAACTCATTGAACATGTAATATGTAATAAAATCTTTATTTATTAGCGAAACTCAATGAAATTTTCAGCGTTTTTTAAGTTTCTCATTCTAAATAACAAGGTGTAAAAAACTTGTCAAAATGTCAAAGGGAATCCCGCAATTCCTAAAAATTGGAGCGAAAATCCCAAAAATGGTATTTTTACAATTTTGCCTATAGGGTCCACATTTCCTTCGGGGCTGGGAAAATAATTTAGGGATAAATAGGGAACACATCAGGGTTTCCAAAACTGCTTTCCGTTTTCTGATCCCAGCTTTGGGATTTTAGAACATGTGGCCCAAATTTGAAATTTTGATAAAAAATAGGTCAAATTCCAAAGGGCGTAGGGCCGACATGTTCGAAAAATAGGACATGTTTTTTATACCAAAATGTTCTCCGTAAAGAAACTTTATAGAAAAACATAAAATTGTTATATGTTCTTAAAAAAACAGAATTTTTAAATTGAAAATCGGTTATTTTTGGATTCGTAATTGATATTGATCTGAAATCGTTTGTATGTTGTTGGTAATTTAGTTGTCTAACTAACAAAAAAATTCGAGTCCATTCGGTCCAAAAGTGCGCCCTATATTTTTAAAAAACTAGGAAATTATAGCCGAGGGCTTTCCAAAAATATAAAATTCTTTGAAATCGGATGGGATACAAAAAAATGACACGTGTTTAAAAATGTCGAAGGTACCCTACCCATAGCGCCGCCCCTGCTTAAACTCGAATGCTCCTTGGCTATGCCCAATTCAAATTTTATCCCGATCGAACCAGCCGTTTAGAAATGCCAGATTTATTTCCAAAAAATTTCGATTCTGTCCCACTGTGCAGCGGAGGTCTGTTGGATTCCTTCTTCTTAGTCTCATTAATGTTCGTGCAAGTGGGTTAGGGTGAACTTCTAACTTTTTCAAATATGACTGCGCTTGTTTTTTTATACCCTTCACCTTCATGAGAAGGGTATATATAAGTTTGTCATTCCGTTTGTAATTTCAACATTTTTCATTTCCGACCCTACAAAGTATATATATTCTGGATCCTTATGTCCGTCTGTCTGTCTGTTGAAATCAATTTTTTGAAGACCCCAGATATCTTCCGAATCCAAATCTTCAATAATTCTGTCAGACATACTTTCGAGAAGTTTGCTATTTAGAATCAGCAAAATCGGTCCATAAATAACGGAGATATGAGCAAAAAACCGGGACAACCTCGATTTTTGACCTATTTTTGATCTATATCTGGATTACTAAGTAATTAATATAGACAATATGGATATCTAATCTAGATATTTCAAAGTCCATTGCAACGATGTAGATAAGGCTATAGGAAGTTGGACCTACAATAGGTCAAAATCGGGAAAAATATTTTTTAACCCGAATTTTTTTTTTATCATACATTTTTTTTAAAAAATAAATTTAAAAAAAAATTTGGAAAAAAAAAATGTTTACAAAATTTTTTTTACCTAAAAATATTTAAACAAATTTATTTTAAAGTATAATTTGGTGAAGGGTATATAAGATTCGGCACAGCCGAATATTGCTCTCTTACTTGTTTTATTTAATTTTTCACCAGGAAGACACCTAGGTCCTTATGAATGTTAATATTTCTCACATACCAGGGCGCTGCTGTTATCATTTTTAATATTTTATTTTGGAAATTTTGAATTTTTTCCATATTAGAAGCTGAGGCCGTGCTCCATAATTGAATTCCATAGCACCATATGGGTTTTATTATTGAGCTGTACAGCAAAAGTTTACAATCTAAACTCAATCTCGAGTTTTTACCAATTAGTTAGTAAATTTGTAGTAATTTTAACTTCATTTGAGTCAATTTCGTATCTATATGCTGTTTCCAGGTAAGACGTCGGTCTAGATGCAGACCTAGATATTTAACTTCAGTTTGTTGAGGTATTATATTGTTTATTAGGATTGCAGGGCACGATTCTCTACGCAATGTGAAAGTGAGATGTATATGGGGCATTTCATGTCAAGTGAACCAACTTTTGAAATCGATGTCTTCCGATCGGGATGAAATTTGCACCAAGGTTAGCTCTATTGGATAGTAACTCAGACACAATTTTTCAACAACATCGGTCGAGAACTCTCTGAGTTATAGGGGGTAAAATTTTGACAATTTGGTCAAACAGGGGTTTTTTCTTATCCATATAACTTATTACCTATTGTTCTTAGCAAAATGTGTCCCAAATAGTATAGATAGCTATTTCTTCGATCTTTCGAAAAAAAATATTTAAAAAAAAAATAAAAAATTTTTAATATTTTTTTTCCGAAATCAAAAACTTTTTTGACTTTTTTTTAAAATACGTCCTTTTTTTTTTTTTTTTTTTTTTTCTTAAAATAAAGTTTAGATATTTTCCTTGAACACCTACTTGGTCGCTTAGTGGGATGCGAGTGGGATATCTATCAAAATAAATATTTTGTAACTCAAAACATAAAATTTTTGACTTTTTTTGCAAAATCAAAAACTTTGTTGACTTTTTTTTTTCAAAATGGACCCTTTTTTAATCTTTTTTTTAGGTCAAACAAAAGCCTAGATATTATCCTTGAAGACCCTTTTGGTCGCTTAGTGGGATGCGAGTGGGATATCTATCAAAATAAATATTTTTTAACTCAAGACTTACAATTTTTGACTTTTTTTTTTGCAAATACGATTTTTTTTCCAAATGGGCCCTTTTTTTAAAATTTTTTTTGTAGTCAAAAGAAAGCTTAGGTCCATTCCTTTAAGATATTTTTAGTCCCTTAGTGGGATGCGAGTGGGATATCTATCAAAATAAATATTTTGTAACGCAAGACATACAATTTTTTAATTTTTTTCCAATATGGGCCCTTTTTTATTTTTTTTTTTTGCTCAAAAGAAAGCCTAGGTCCATTCCTTTAAGATATTTTTAGTCCCTTAGTGGGATGCGAGTGGGATATCTATCAAAATAAATGTTTTAACACAAAAATTGTATGTCTTGAGTTACAAAACATTTATTTTGATATATATCCCACTCGCATCCCACTAAGCGATCAAAACCATCTTAAAGGAATAGGCCTAAGCTTTCTTTATAGCAAAAAAAAAAAATTACAAAAAGGGCCCATTTTAAAAAAAAGTCAAAAAAGTTTTTGATTTTGCCAAAAAATCAAAAATTGTATATCTTGAGTTACAAAATATTTATTTTGATAGATATCCCACTCGTATCCCACTAAGGGACCTAAAATATCTTAAAGGAATGGACCTAAGCTTTCTTTTGACTAAAAAAAAATTTTTAAAAAAGGGCCCATTTTGAAAAAAAATTCGAATTTGCAAAAAAAAAGTCAATAATTGAATGTCTTGAGTTACAACATTTTTATTTTAATAGATATCCTACTCACATCTTCCTAAGTGACAAAATAGGTCTTAAAGGAAAAGACCTAAGCTTTCTTTTGAGCAAAAAAAAATTTTTAAAAAAAAGTCCCATATTGGAAAAAAATTTCGATTTTGCAAAAAAAAATTAAAAAATTGTTACAAAATATTTATTTTGATAGATATCCCACTCGCATCCCACTAAGGGACTAAAAATATCTTAAAGGAATGGACCTAAGCTTTCTTTTGACTACAAAAAAAAATTTAAAAAAAGGGCCCATTTGGAAAAAAAAATCGTATTTGCAAAAAAAAAAGTCAAAAATTGTAAGTCTTGAGTTAAAAAATATTTATTTTGATAGATATCCCACTCGCATCCCACTAAGCGACCAAAAGGGTCTTCAAGGATAATATCTAAGCTTTTGTTTGACCTAAAAAAAAAGATTAAAAAAGGGTCCATTTTGAAAAAAAAAAGTCAACAAAGTTTTTGATTTTGCAAAAAAAGTCAAAAATTTTATGTTTTGAGTTACAAAATATTTATTTTGATAGATATCCCACTCGCATCCCACTAAGCGACCAAGTAGGTGTTCAAGGAAAATATCTAAACTTTATTTTAAGAAAAAAAAAAAAAAAGGACGTATTTTAAAAAAAAGTCAAAAAAGTTTTTGATTTCGGAAAAAAAATATTAAAAATTTTTTATTTTTTTTTTTAAATATTTTTTTTCGAAAGATCGAAGAAATAGCTATCTATACTATTTGGGACACATTTTGCTAAGAACAATAGGTAATAAGTTACATGGATAAGAAAAAACCCCTGTTTGACCAAATTGTCAAAATTTTACCCCCTATAACTCAGAGAGTTCTCGACCGATGTTGTTGAAAAATTGTGTCTGAGTTACTATCCAATAGAGCTAACCTTGGTGCAAATTTCATCCCGATCGGAAGACATCGATTTCAAAAGTTGGTTCACTTGACATGAAATGCCCCATATATTTTAGCTGGTTAACTTTTATTCTCCATTGTTTTAACCACCTTTATATGTCGAGTATATGGTCTTGTAAAAGTACAGATGCTTCTTGGGGATTTTCATGAATGCCTAGTATTGCTGTGTCATCAGCAAATGTTGATATGTGGGTTCGACTGTTAGTTGGTATATCACAAGTATATAGCAAATATAAGAAGGGACCCAGTATACTTCCTTGGGATACGCCTTCTTCAATAGGCTGTGGTGAACTTATGAAGTCTCCCTCTACACGCAGAGAAAAAATATAGTTGGGCATTGTTACTGTAACCATTTTAATATTGTTACAAGTTTTTTAACAATATTATAGTCACAGTAACCATTTACATGATTGTGGTAACCATAATATGGTTAATTTACGATTCACATGATTGTATCAACCATATATATGGTTACAGTTAACAAATATATGTTTGTGACAACCATTTATATGATGAAGGACTTATCATATTATGTTGCTCTCGGCTTAAAGCTTATCATAATCTGAGAACAACATATTATGATAAAATTATTCATCATAAATATGGTTGCCACAAACACATATTTGTTTACTGTAACCATATATATGGTTGATACAATCATGTGAATCATAAATTAACCATATTATGGTTACCACAATCATGTAAATGGTTACTGTGACTATAATATTGTTAAAAATCTTGTAACACTATTTAAATGGTTACAGTAACCATGCCCAATTATATTTTTTCTCTGCGTGTATTAGAACGAACTTTCGATGACTTAAATAACTTTCTAGAAGCTTATGTGTTTTTACTGGTAAATATTGTTTTATTTTAATCGATAAGCCTTCATACCATACTTTGTCGAAGGCTTGCGAAACGTCGATGAAGAGCGCAGAACAATATTTTTTTTCTTCAAATGTCTTGGATATGATATCTACCAGCCTGTGAGTTTGTTCTATGATGTCATGTTTTTTTCTAAATCCGAATTGATGAGTTGGAATATAATCAAAATGATTCACTATCGGCTTTAACTTGTGCATTAAGAGTTTTTCGAATAGCTTTGATATATTTGACAATAGGCTAATGATTCTACTATTCTATATGATTCTACTATTTAATATTTTTAATGAAAACAAAATTTGTAAATTATTGATACCGTGGGGACCAGGTCCATCCAAAAAACAAAACGTCTATTTGTCATGTAAAATTCAAATTTAGGGCAAAAATTCTCAAATCGCATAGTCAATATCAAAATATAATAACCCATTGTAGATGGCTAAATAAGCTCTTAATTACTTTGTAAAAGGTTCCGATACCCCGATTTAGTTTTTTTATTTTCAGTAACGCTTCTATATATATATTTTATTCTATGGTGTAGGTTATTATATGAAGAGAATTGAACGACGATACATTTTATTAGAGTCCTAATTGTGTACTTAATTATTGCTTTGGTTCACAGCATTTGGAAGAAATGTAATTTCTGTCTGAGTATTTATGAAATTTACCTATATATTCTATCTATGAAATAAATTTAAATTAGTTTTAATTTATATAATAATTTATAACAATAATTAATAATCACTTTAGCAAATTCCTATTTAAAATACAGTTGTTCATTAGGACTGACCCGTTTATTTGGTTGAAAAAGGAGGTGTCAATGTCTTTATCTGGATGTGATTTTTTTCATATTAGATCATATGTACTTAATTTAATTAATCTACATTTATCGATTTTGCAGAACGATACAATTCTAAGTATTAATAAAACTAGATTATTTGTTAGAAACTTTGTTTACAAACAAATTTGTTGGAGTATACTAATAATGTTTATATATAAAACTATGTACTGATAACCACATATACATTTGTGTATGTATGTGAGTTTAACGAGGGACTATATTCAAAACCCTCTATCTTAGAAAACATAAGTTATCAGCTTATTTGGCTAATTAATAGGGGATATAAAATTCTTTTAATATCTTCAATATTTTTTTTTTTACAAAATGTTCATTTTGAAAGAGGGGATTGCATTATAAGAAATACATTTGAAATCTGATTAATTTTGGAACTTCGATCATTTCAAGCAGTTTTTCTCTTATTATATTGAATATATTTAACAGCCTAACTACAAAAGTCGATTTTAAGTCCATAAAGTTGACCATTACTTTAAATTTCGTACCACAAAACAAATTTCAAATATAATTTAAAATTTCAAAAAAAAAGCTTTTTGTTTTGAATTTGTATGTACATTTTTTGAACTTTCTTTTTTTATTTATATAAAAGCAAAAGTTCTATTTTAGAATAAAGTCGACTTTAGCAAAAATTAACTTTAAAGTTTCTTTCATATTTAGGGTGAATAGTGTATTATAAATATCTTACCCCCATTTTCACAATATCTGTTTATTTTTTATAGTGACGACAGTTCTTATACCAAAAAAATGTTAATTGGAAGTATATCGTTACGAAAAACGATAACCAGATATTGAGAAAATACTTTCATTTCTTTGAAGGTATTGTAAATGGAAAATAATACAAGCGCTTCGGTTCAATATGACTTGTATATGATCTTATTCGAGAATGTATTCATTCAAGGGGTTTCCTTCGAATAATGATCATTCGATTAATCGAATAATTTCATACGATTAATTATTCGAACAACTTAAAAAATACAATTTTCGAATAACGCATAATTCGAAAAATTTTATGTAGAATAATAGAATAAAACGAATAATTGTACATATATCGTACTGGTTCCTCTAAAGAGAGTCAACTCAAAATTTAAAAATGTTCAGTATAGGCAAAATACTGATTTTTTAATACATTATAATGAAAATTGAAGATGGATATGACTATGTTTTTTGGCGGAAGAGTAGAGAAAATGATATAAGATTTTACTGTACGTCGATTTCTTGCAAAAAGTGAAAATTGAAAAAATTGGAGTTGATTCTCTTTAGATTCTCTTTTCAAATTTACACAATTAATATTGACTTACAAAAATAGTATTGTTTCAGAAATTCGACAAATAACTAAAGATATAAATATTACTGCAAGAAGTTACAATTCTAAAAACAAGCATTTCAAAATGTTTAATGCAAATAAAATGCACGAAACAAAATATTTGTTATTTAGTAAAAAAAGGCTGAATGGTTTTGGAATTGATGATTCATGGTGTGAACATATACTGGCGAAATAATAACAGAATCGCAAAAATAATCTAAATATTAACTTAGATTAAAGTGGTGTTGAAAGTGATGGCAAATGTGATTTTGAAACGTTCGTCGAAAGTGATATTAAGAATGACATTTCTAATGGTTACGTTGAAATAGCCCATGATCTTAAATATGAAGCCCATGATCTTAAATATAAGTGATGTTATTAACCGCTAAAAAAAAATATTGCAAACTTACGTTTTGTTGCAAGAAAAACATGGAATTCGTCCTGTACATGATCTTAAACATCGTGGACATCTTTGTCTAACATGGTAATAAACTTTTTGCGTATTTATAAATGCGTCAATCATGCACTGTCTGACTTTAAATTAGCCACGTTCACTGACTATGATATCAAAATTTTGACAGATTTGTGTAATTCCCTAAGACCACTTGATTAAGAAAATATTCAGCAACGTTGATAGAGCTTGAGGGTATAATACAATTTGTTATAAATAATTAAGAAAAATTTAATAATTCATTTACTAAAGAATTAGTTAATCATTTTAAAACACGTAAAAAAGTTATTAATACGTTTATATTGTACTTGAATTCAGGATCATGTCTAACTAGCTCAAATTTTTTTAAGCATAGCTCCAAAACGGAATCTAAAGAATTTGCTAGTCAATTTTTTTGTAGATTGTTCGGGAGGGAATCTGATCAGAATATTTCTGATGCCAATTTAATGGTTGGACTTTGTTAACGAATGTTTTGTAACATTATCAATACTTGAATTTTTAACTTTAACGTTATTTTTTGTTTTTCTTTAACTTTTTTAAAAAAAATTTAAATTATCGATGTTAGAATTATTCGAAAAAGTTAAAATCTCTTATTCGAATTATTCGTTTTATTCGAACAAGAGAAAATCGAATAATTTGAATACCCTATTATCAACGTAATTTATCAAAATATACTTTCTATGTCATGCTACCTCTTGGTAGATATAAAAACGATGATAATTTTTATTTAATTCTTATCTATTCCGGGTAGGCGATATCTTGAAAACGCATTAGTCAGTTTAAAACAATTGGTTAGATTCATCTCAAGCATATCAAAATTATTAAGTGAAAAGTATACAAAAAATAATTTTTTTCTTTGAAATTTATACCACAAATGTGGACGTTTTTTGCTGAAAACTCATTTTCTTGGAAATGGAAGATAGAGGGTATTGAACATAGTCCCTCCATATACAAATACATATGTGTATGAATATGTATTTTTAGTAAGAACACATAGACATTTTATGTGACAAAATTTATAACAGAAACTATTGTTTAGACAAAAAAAAATATAGAGAAGTACTCCTTCTTTCAATCAGCAAAACCCTGTAATTTCGAAAGTTAATTAAATGATCTGATCTCTATTATCCCCAAATAGCTAATCTCAATTACAAAATTGAAGTAAGCAATAGAACTGCACATGCTTTAGACTTACATATATACAACTATACAAATATATACTCATGCATATTCATTCAAACTTAAATTTATATATACGAGTATCTCTGTATTAAGCTAACGAACATGAACATGAGAATAAAACAACCTGATGGAGGTGTTAAACATGTTATCAATGGCCGTAACAATTGACTCCAAAAGTAGCAATAATAGAAAGACACACGAAAGTTTGCTAGTTAATAGTATGACAAATGAAAAAATGCTTTTATACATTCTATTCTATTCTCTATATTCTTTGTACTTTTGGACACATTCATTGAAAATTCTAGAAAACACTTTAATGTTTAAGAAAACAATATGAGAAAAAGTCCTAGAAACAGTTTTCTATTA
This sequence comes from Calliphora vicina, assembly GCF_958450345.1. NCBI lineage: Eukaryota > Metazoa > Arthropoda > Insecta > Diptera > Calliphoridae > Calliphora > Calliphora vicina. The sequence goes on along the minus strand of NC_088780.1, from coordinate 142,250,510 downwards.
CATTGTTTTACCGAAATTCTCCCAAACGTATTGTAAATGTCAAAGAAAATTATTGTACCATGTTTAAACGTAGGCGAAATGAGTTCAAAACGAATATGTGCTACTTATTAGTCTCAGCAGCAATCAAAATAGTAGTATCTAGTAGTGGTGTATGTCAGTTAGACATTTTATGTCTTCAAATAAGGACATTTTGGACAAATGAGAAGTAAGAGTTAAAGATAAAAATGGTAACCTGTCAATTTTGATTTGTTGGAGTACTGAAATGATGTGCAATTGGAATATGTCATTAATAATTACAAATTTGTCGTAATTTATAGTAGAATATTGCAAAAATTGAAAAAAATGTTTAAGTACTGAAGTCTAAAATAAATTGTTGCAAGACATTGTCATTGAATATGTGTTTGTTTGACTTTCAAAAATTGTGTTTTAACAATTTTTAGGGAAATATTAAAATGTATGAGGAAAATCGAAAATTTTGAAGAATCGTTGAAATAAAATTGAGAAAGCTTGTATATTAGAGTGCGTAAATTTGTATGCATTAAACAAAATGCACCAAGTGGTTGTCAAAATCGTAATTTACGCCGAATTCTAAGAAGGTTACCCAAAGAAACCATGAGTCTAAAATCAATATCGTGATTCCCGTTTCTTGCTTAAATATGCTAACATTTTATTGAGCCTTTTAAGAAACTTGACTATCTTTGGGCTTGTTCGAAAGGAAAGAAATGCAGAGAAGATGAATCTTTGCAAATGGAGAAGTTTAACAATAAAATTAACCCGAGGATGGTTAAACAAATCTCATATCGTGGTTGTGCAAGAACCTAAAACCTAGCTTTTGGGTCACAGTGGGGAAAATAAAAAAAAAACTGTAACTTCTAAACCGATAATCTGATTATAATAAAATTTACCACGATTACAGAGGAGGTGTTGCTGAGCTTAAGTTTTGAATTTGGACTTTCAACACTAAGGTGGGGCGGAGCCTCAAGGACCCAAATTGGGGTATTTCGGGTATATTAATCATTAAAAATGATGACAAAATTTTTATCTCGATCCAAACAACATAAAATTTAGAAAATTGTATCTACAACTTATTGCTAATGAAATCTAATATTATATCAGTCATATGGAATTCAATATAAATATGTTACTAAATATATAATACTTGTTTTAATATTGGTTTGTTCATTAAATTTCGATCAAAAAATGTAAATCAATTTTTTAATAAAATATTTGCTAATTTTAAATTTTATTATCACCTCGACTTTCTGATATGAAACAGAAAATGTTACAAGTCCAAAAAGGGCCTACCAGATGCGAACGCACTTCTTCTTAGCTATAATTATTTGTCATTATAAATCATACCAAATAATTAATAAAACTCTATTATCAGATTTCAAAAATATTTTAAATCATTAACATTAGAACGTTTTTTGTCTCTCCTATAATATTTCTGAAAAGGAAAGTGCTTAGTGTACAAAAGCTAACGAAATTAATAATAAAGTAAAATTTTAAGAACAAATCACACTAATGAAGTCAAATTTATTGAAAGAAGGTACATATGTACATCAAATTCAATTTAACGTTTGGAACCATCACTAAGTGTATAATGAATCATTATTAAGATTTAGCTTAACTTCTAGAATTATGCGGAATTTAATTTTAATAGTTTAATTATGTGCAATTTATTCGTCCTCTACTATTTATGATCACTGTTATTCTTAAAAATATTAATCTAAAGAGGCTTGTATTGTAAAACAGCAGTTTAGGTTTCAAATCAGACCAATAATGGTATACAATGAATATAAAAATTGCACAAAAACATGAGATTTATTAATTTTAGTCCCTAATTTTAACCGGTTGGCAAAAAACCGAGATTTCGATGAAAAACCGGTTTTTCGGTAAACCGGTTTATAAACACTAATAAATACACGCTGATACCTCGTGCATGGTGTTATATGAATTGGTATAACTTTAATTTCAATTAAGCAAAAGCAGCATTTTTAAGAAATTTTTAAATTTTAAAATTTAATCCACCAGATTTAGCACGCTTAAATAACTGCGTACACAATTTTAAAAATATTGTTAGACAAATACGCCAAAATTTTTAATTTGCCTCATAAATTAGAAAAACATAGAAACATAAACTACAAAAGTGTAAGAAATGTTTATCTCTTAAGGCCTGGAAAGCGACACTGATTCAAAACTAAACTGGTTACTGTGCTTTTGTCTTTAACCAAGTTATTTGCAATTATTTAAACCAACTACCTACCGCCTTAATGCCTTAGTAATATTATTATTATTATTTTGTATTTATTGGCACAAACGAGTATTTTATATCCAAATCAAATGCATATTGAAATAATTTCGTTATCTAGTAAATGTACCAAAGATACTATTGTATATTGTAGATATGTAGATTGTTCTATGTTTATATGGGAGACAATCGTACAGACAAGACATGGCCACACAAGTGTGTCAGTGTTAAGCAGACAATACACGTAGAATATGCTTACTTGGTCACATTAGACATAAACTCCCACACATTATTCTATTTACATAACCAAATTATAAGGCTTCATGTACATGTAGCCAATATTGGTTAAGTATGAGTGTTTTTGTGTGTTTGTAGATGTGAATGTGTAAGTATGTAACAAATATCAAATCATTACATATGATACTTAGTTGCTCTCTCTAATGTAAATAAACAAATACAAGGTCCATGTAAATATACATACATACTCCATGAAAACATACGAGTATATACATTAGGCCGGCTTTAATTTTTCACTTCTTGGATTTTGGAGTACTAGAATTGTTCTCTGTTATTTGAAAACCAAATTCTAAAAAAATAAGTAAAATCTGATAACATAGGGTAACATAGAGACTAGACGTAATTGTCAAAAACCTAAGTCTGTTGTCAAAAACCTATCTCTCGCAACAACAACATACATGCTAGTCAATGTATTTTGTTGTTGTATCAAACATATATTTTGTTGTATTTTTGTTTGACAAATCGTAGTGTCTCGTCTCTATGTATAATTCTCTATGTCTGATAATGTCTAGAAATTGGAATTAAAAGTAAAATAAAGCTATGTATATTTTCATAAAATTAAGTGCTGAAAAACCAATTAAAACTGTTTTTGTATTTCATATACATATATGCCATCAATGGCAAGGGTATATATAAGTTTGTCATTCCGTTTGTAATTTCTACATTTTTCATTTGCGACCCTACAAAGTATATATATTCTGGATCGTTATAGATAGCGAAGTCGATATAGCCATGTCCGTCTGTCCGTCTGTATGTTGAAATCAACTTTCCGTAGCCCCCAAATAAATTACTTAATTGATTCATACATCAATATATCGGGAACTCTTCCGGCTCGGTTGCTATTTAAAATCGAAAAAATCGGCACATAAGGAAAAACCTGGATAACCTCCATTTTTGACCAATTTTTGATCTATAACTGGATTACTAAGTCATTAATATAGACAATATGGATATATAATGATAGATATTACAAAGTTCATTGCAGGCTTATAGTAATTTGGACCTAGAAGAGGTTAAAATCGGGAAAAATATTTTTTAACCAGAATTTTTTTTTCATCAACAAATTTTTATTCAATAAAATTTTTAAAATTAAAAAAAAATTGGAAAAAACTTTTTTTAAAAAAATTTAAAAACAATTTCGAAAAAAAATAAATTTTAATTTTGTTTAACTAAAAATATTTAAACAAATTTATGTTAAAGTATAATTAGGTGAAGGGTATATAAGATTCGGCACAGCCGAATTTACCTGTCTTACTTGATTAAAAATAGTTCGGTATCTCGGGAACTATTAGAGATATTGTTACGAAATTTCACACGGTTGGAGCTCAGGTATTTTCGAGTTGATTTACAGCTGTTTAGCTTCCTAGGAATAATGAGGGCCGGTATGTTGCCCCTCAAATTTGGTCACCTGGGGTCTCACATTTTTTAAAAACTCCCTTAAAATTCATATGAACAACATTTGGTTCTTAGATAACGAAAAACTATTTCAGAACATGGGAGCAACAAAAATCTAAAAAGAGCCGCCCTAATATATATATGTAAGTATTAATTTACATGTTCACGTTTATGTATGTACATCGTAAGTATTTTATGAAGGTATTTATTTACAAATGCTCCTCAAATATATATTAATGTGTACTCACGTACATACGTACGTATGTATGTCAGTGTATTTAAGCTTCACTTTAAGATAACTTATAGAGTTCTTGAAATCTTTACGCCTCTATATCCCAGTTGTAAGCAACAAAAACGAAATTACGAAACTTAGAAACCTACAAAGCTAATTAATTAAATTGCATTTGAATTAACTTAAACAGAACCGACTTATGTACATATTTCAGGCTACAACGACTACGAGTGGCCAGAGTACTTGTATGTACGTAGTACTTGTGGTTCTTGATATTCTAATCTAGAAAACTGAACTCAAAAAGTGGTGTTAATATGTGTTATTCCCTTTTCCTATTAACATACGCAGAGAGTGTGGGGAGCACTCAACATAACATAACATAAATATACATTCATACAAATGTATGAAAGTGTGTGGATGTAGCAATCTGGGTTATCAATTGCAATTACTTGATTATGGTCGAGTGTGTTGTTCATTTAGCTTGTTTTCTGTACAGCTTCAAATACTTAAACATATTGTAATTACCCAGTAGTTAAGCAAGTAGATAGTAATTGCCATTAGTGTCCTATCAAGACATTAACTGCCTGTTTCTCTAAATGAGAACGAACGTTTTCTTTCGTATTTTAAATTGAAAACATTTTTTTAAATTTTTTTTGGTGTTTTCAATATAAAATACGAAAGAAAATGTTCGTTCGCATTTAGAGAAACAGGCAGTTAATGTCTTGATAGGACATTAATGAATACAGTTTCTTACTTTATACATCCTGTGTAATCTAGCCTGAAGACAATTGCCATTTAAGTGTCTATAATTAATCTAGAGTGTAGTCACTTTAAACGTTTTGTGATAAATTCGTACAAACTGGTTTCATACAAATTGTGTTGATATAATTCTCATACAGTTTATTTTTATTTTTGCTTAAGTATACTGATACCCCATGTAAAATAGCATGAAGTCAACAGTCACTTTAGTGTGTCTTAAGTAACCTATAGGAAAGTCACTTTAAACGTTGATTTTGTACTGCATATTACAATTTACGTATTTAGCCACCAAAAGCCATCTATTGGAGAGTTGTTGGAGGAAGGTTTGTTAACAAGCAATCGTTTATTGGACTGTCTATGATATGTCTAACGTAACTAGTTACGTAGCTGATCAAGTAACCATTTAGGCAGCTATTAAAGTCACTGACGTTATGTAACCAGTATTTGAATCCAATATTAATGTTCTTTGGACCAGTTATCGGACAGTCTCATTGTAATCAAAAAGGGTTAAAAGACCCACTGCTTAGGACATGCACTTGCTAAAATAACTAGTCACGTAGCTAATGAAGTAACTCCATTCCACCCTAAATGATGGGTAAAATCATTAGTTCATGTCTGTCTCCTAGAACTGCTGGGTATGCTAAACATACGCAGACATTTAAATTTGAACTTTGTACTTATTGTACTTGCGTGCATTTGAATTTGCTTGAGCTATGAATTTTCTTCATTTAATATAATGTATTTTAAAAGGTACGAAAACCATAAATGCATTTTTGCTCAATGGTAATACATATTAGGTTTTCCGATTGAGACCATTTTAATTGTCATTCTTTTAAATTTTTAAATTTATTTGGTCATTAAATTTAAATATTCCTATCTTAACATACATAAATGTTAATAAAAAAAGAAACCACTAAATCTACCACACTTTTGGACACCTTTTTTGTGCTCTTCAATTCTCTTTTTGCAAGTGCCTAATAACTCTCCACCATGCTTACCATAGTGACAGGATGGAAAATTAGGCTAAAAATAAGTAGACACATTAAAAAGTCTTATGAATGGAAGCATCCTCTTTTGTAAACATTCCTTGATGTAAATTTCGGTATTTATAGAGCCTTTGTAACAAATATTTGGCTACTTTTGCCGCAACTAAATATTGCTTGCCATATCAAAAACTCTTTGGAAAAATGTTACGCTTTTTGATCCTAAACTTTTCTGCAACATTCCCTTGAGCATCAGCAACATAAAAATATTGATCCGGAAGCTGCGAAAAACTGTCCACACGTACGTTTCGTCATCTATTATGCAGCAGGTATATTTTTTAAAATTTGACTTCAATTTCCGTGCTCTGTTTTTGGCCTCTAAATATTTATCAGCGTTCCTGTCAGGAACATTTTGAGCCTTATATGTTTTTAAACCTGCATTGGCTTTAACTTTTCGCACCAAATAGTCCGAGTACTTGCTAACAGAAGAGGTCCCAACATGTACTACCGGATGTGTTTGAGCTCTTTTCAAAATGATTTCTGTTTATTGGCTTTAGAAAAATTATGTGGGCCATTCCTCCTACCTGAATCAGGTTTTCTATCAACGGACAAGTTCTCCTGATACTGCTTAATAACATTTGAAACAGTTTGACGGCAGACCTATGATTGTTTGGCCAACTTTTTGTAGGACCAAGTTGAGTTTTATTGAAAATATTTAATAATTTTAGTACGCACTTTTTTCTTGTCACTCATTTTAATCACATTAACAACAAGTGAACATATTAACAATTGACACTAAACATAACAACTGACATACATATTTTTGAATCGTAACTTTATCAAAAAAAAAAAAAAATCAAATAATACTTGAGTTAAAAGATTTAAGGAAAAACGCATGATGAAAAACGTATAACTGAATTTAAAGTGTTGTTTTATTAATTTAATTATAATAAAATTTTTGTTTTTAAACATTCTGTACTTTTTCAGCCTAACCATAAAATAAATTGTATAGCTAACTTTTGTTAAAGTTGACTTTTGTTTAAACAAAAACATTCCAAACTTTTGTCATTAAATGAAATTTAGGTAAGGTCCAATCTGTTAGTTCAGTTACATATACTATGTATTTCAATTTTATATTTCTTATACAAACGTATACGTTATGGCAACATGACGCATTAAAAAAATTGTATATATTCATCATACGTCCAGTAGTACATTGTTAAATGATTTTTTCATAACAAAAAAATGACAATGCTTTAGGCAAATTATGGTTACATACTCATAAACTACTAAAGTTTTGACTGTTGAAAAGAATGTATGTATATATACATTCTTTAAATGTATATAAAAATCTAACAATGAAATATGATAAACAATTAATTTAAAATCATATTTTCTAGATGATTTCATTATTGAACAATACAAATTTACCGTACTTGAGCAAATCGATAATATCATCAACAATAAAATTATAAAATAGTACCATTTTCATTTCATATTTGAAATACAATGTAGTTTATACTGTTAACAAAAACTCAGGCTCAAAGCGCTCATTTGCGATAGACTAGTTTAACTCCAAAAAAATTTAGTTTCAATTAAAATGACCTTTACTTATACTATGGTACACCAATGTGTAGGGATTCTAATATAACGATTCTGTTTTATTAGAGTCCATAGAGTTCGGAAATAGTTATAGTTTTTATTGATCACTTTTTTATTAAAAACTTCAAAAAACCATAACTATGTTGTTTGAAATTGAGTTTAATGTGCTGTTTTTCTAAAGCGAATGAGCGTTTTGAGTGGACGTTTTACATGTATTTTGTTTTTGTTACAATAACAAAACACATGTTAAATATCCACTCAAAGTACACGTTCGCTATAGAAAAACAGCACATAAAATTGTTTATTTTATTTAAAACATACATACATGCTTTGCTTTTTAAAAAGGGGCTAAGTTAGGGTCGCTTGAATTAATGTACCAACAACACAGCGAATTAACTTTAAAGCTGATACCGAAAATGTAGCTCAGATTTACAGACACCTAGTGCATAAGAAATAACACAACTAATTATAAATACAATTGGTCAATTCACAAGTTCTCTTATTAGTCATATTGTCATAATGTCCTAACATTTCCCGACATGGCGATTCGGCTTAACCGACTCTTAGGTGTTCGGAGCAGGTCTCTGCTGGTTGGTTACGACAACACAATAAACATAGCATACAGAGTACTATTATTTTAGGACATTATTTGCTTGAAATGCAATAACAACATATTTAAACCCTTATGAAATATTAGGACATTATGACAATATGACATGATTAGAGACCTTGTGAATTGACCAAATGTCTATAAATTTTTGTTTGTTACCCCAGGTCTCCACGTCTCCACACAAGCAATAACGTCGGCAGAACAACAGCACAGCGATTGCTTTAGGTGGAGAAAACATAAAATTTTCAACGCGAGCAGTTCTATGAAAAACTGAGATATATTTTGTTTAATTTTATGTTGAATGATTTTTTTTCACTACTTTCTTTGTTTTTTACGTTTGGTACTTAACTAAATTATATATCTACATATGTATGAATTAATCGCACTGAATCATAGAAAGAATAAATTTTACATTAATGACAAAATGCTTATTGCTTAGCAATAATTGCTCATCCTAGGATTCCACGTTGCAATTTTTATTGCTAAACACAAGCAATAACGTCGGCAGAACAACAGCACAGCGATTACTAATCGCTTTAGGTGGAGAAAACGTTTGTCACAAATACAAAATTTTCAATAATTTCTTTGTTTTTTTTTACTTTTGGTACTTAAATAAATTAAATATGTATGAATAAATCGCACTGAATCATAAAAAGAAGAAATCTTACATTAATGACAACTGAACTGACAGCTTACTGCTTAGCAATAATAGCTCAGGCAATTAGTAAAGCAATCATTGCGCAATGGATTGCTACATATGACAATTTGCGGCCTACACTCGCAATTTTCATTGACGCAATCAAATTTGACAATTGCAGCAATAAATATTGCTACGTGGAGACCTAGGGTTATGTTTTATTCATTTGAAAATGTTTAAAAATGTTCAAATACTTTTTCATAAGACAAATAATTTGAAATAACAAAAGCAATTTTTTTTCCTGAAGATGCTACACATTGATGTATCGAAATATTGAAATAAAAATTTAAATATTTTTATATAAAAACGACCTTAAGCTTAAGGTAATTTTTTCATAATTAAAATATTAAAGTTAAAAAAAGATCAAATAAAATTAAATAACTATGTTTAGTCCCTTTCCAAAATAAAATATCAAAAAAATTAAAAGTTATGCTTATTTTTCTGACAAATTTTTTTTCAATTTTTACGTTTTTTTATAACTGAGAGCCAAAGGCATAGAATAAACACATATAATGGAAATCGAGAGTAATATCAATGGAACAAATTACTCTATTTCACACATACGGGTGACACAATAACAAAATACATGGCAACACATTCTCATCCATTAGGATTTTGACACAAGACTTAGGTTTGTGGCTCTCAGTTACCTATATAATTGTCATCTATGGCCAAAAGCCTAATGTGCTGTTTATGTATAGTTTATTCAATTCGTATTTTACCCAACTCAATCAGCTTCCAAAATTGCTGATTGAGTAGCTCCCAATGATTTTGAAAGCACTTTTTGAGTTTTACAACAATCATCATGGAGTAATGCCTCCAATTCTTGATTTTTAATTTTTTTAGCTGGTCTCAGTGATATTTGTCTTCCTTGTCAAAATCACCACTTCTGAACCACACAAACCATTTCTTGCACTTTGAAACCAATGGAAGACATTTACCATAAGTTTCGGTGAGCAACCGATGTGCTTTAGTGGCACATTTTTTAAATTAAAGAAGTAAAGCATAACTTCCCTCATATGAGGCACAAAATTCGATATTTTTGAAGCAAAAAAAGCATTGTTGTTTACACTATAATGTTCAATAGCTAAGTGAGAATAACTGATAGATATATAGCTTTCAAAATGACTTATAAGTTACTAAAGACAAACACTACGATCAAAAACTACATTATCTGTTGTGAATCCCGCATTTTAAAATTATACACCAATATTTTGAATTTGTAACTTTAACCCCCATTTTCTCAATATCTGGTTATCGTTTTTCGTAACGATATACTTCAAATTAATATAATTTTTGTATGAGAACTGTCAGTATATCGTCACGATAAAAAATAACGAGAGATTGAGAAAATGGGGCTAAGAGTACCGTTATTTCACATATTCTATGAACTATATCATGGCAGATTTGCAACAAAAGAATCTGTGCATATTTTATTGTTCACTTTTGTATCATTGTGATATTATTGTTTGGACGAAGCGAAAAATTTCGATCAAAATTATTAATTTGTGAATCTTTAATAATATTTATTATACTTGTGTTCCATGAACACACACATTTTAAGTTTCTCCAGAATTTCGAAATTCATTTTAGTTTGATTTTTATATAGGTTCAAGGTTCATAAATAGTTCCATTTATATAGGTTCAAGGTTCATAAATAGCCTGTGTACTAAGTTTTAGTAAATTTAGAAGGTTTAGAAGGTCCGATGTCTTGTCGAAATTTTTCTCCCTATATTAATATTATAAGCGTTTATAATAATTGCTATTCAAGAAAATTAAAACCAACAAGATATATCAGTTCTTTTATTAATTTATAAATAAAGTATAATTTAGAAAAAGATGATATTTTAAGTTTCGACAATCATTATTTAAAAAAAAATCTAAAATTTTCAGTTATAACGCTCTTGTCGCTAGTAACAAATATATGGGGCATTTCATGTCAAGTGAACCAACTTTTGAAATCGATGTCTTCCGATCGGGATGAAATTTGCACCAAGGTTAGCTCTATTGGATAGTAACTCAGACACAATTTTTCAACAACATCGGTCGAGAACTCTCTGAGTTATAGGGGGTAAAATTTTGACAATTTGGTCAAACAGGGGTTTTTTCTTATCCATGTAACTTATTACCTATTGTTCTTAGCAAAATGTGTCCCAAATAGTATAGATAGCTATTTCTTCGATCTTTCGAAAAAAAATATTTAAAAAAAAAAAAAAAAATTTAATATTTTTTTTCCGAAATCAAAAACTTTTTTGACTTTTTTTTAAAATGGGTCCTTTTTTTTTTTTTTTTTTTTTCTTAAAATAAAGTTTAGATATTTTCCTTGAACACCTACTTGGTCGCTTAGTGGGATGCGAGTGGGATATCTATCAAAATAAATATTTTGTAACTCAAAACATAAAATTTTTGACTTTTTTTGCAAAATCAAAAACTTTGTTGACTTTTTTTTTTCAAAATGGACCCTTTTTTAATCTTTTTTTTTAGGTCAAACAAAAGCTTAGATATTATCCTTGAAGACCCTTTTGGTCGCTTAGTGGGATGCGAGTGGGATATCTATCAAAATAAATATTTTTTAACTCAAGACTTACAATTTTTGACTTTTTTTTTTGCAAATACGATTTTTATATATATACGATATATATATATATATATTTCAAAATGTACTTGTACTAATATAAATACAATTGAAAACGTAACTTATATGTACTTTAGACCTGCCCTTGAAACATATGTATATTTGTATTGATCTTATTTAGTTTTTCAATGCCTAAAACTAAATGTTGCAAAATTTGCCGCCACTCGGATAAGTCTATCCTGTATCGGAAATCAATGGGTTAATAATGGCAACTTTTTCTTAACAAATATATATTTTTAAGGGCATGTCTAATGTGCATACATGCAAATATTGTATACTCTCACTCTTACTTTTTCGTAATTTAATGTAAGTATGTATGTATGAGTCTGAACGCTAAAGTGATTGATTGAACAGCATTAAAAAATTGTGTAAGTGACAGACAATGCGAGCATATTTGTGATGTTTTACACACTCCCACATGCAAAAAAGCTCTCACATACATATAAATTAAAGATATAAATGTGTACAAACACATTAACAACTACATTTGTATGTACGAATCGCATATGAAAATATATAAATGACAACAATATAGAAAATCGTCTGATTGACAAAGTTGTACGAGTGTAAAATGTCTATATTGAAAACAGAACAATTGAACATTTAATTTATTAAATTTAAATGCTATTGTCACATACTCCTACAAAAATATGTGTGCATGTATGTAAACGGTGTGATAAGTCTATTTTAATGCAAATTGAAAAGGAAGTCATTATTTGTAAATTGAGTACTTTGGTAGAAATACCAAAGTAAAATTTAAATTTTCAAGCAAAAATAGTTTTTTTTTGAAATGAAGCTGATTTAATATAAAACATAATTTTTACATATATTTCAAATTTAAAACATTAAATTTGAAAAAAAAAAATATTTTTAATATGTATCTCAACTACGCAGTTAATATTGATGCATTTCTTCCAACGGGTTTATTTTATAATTTCAATTTGTTACAAAAACAACAATAAATGGTTATTGTTGCGAATATACAAATACTAGGGTATTCAAGATATTCGATTTTTCTCTTGTTCGAATAAAACGAATAATTAGAATAATAGATTTTAACTTCTTCGAATAATTCGATCACACGTTTAAAATTAATCGAATTATTTAATTTTTTTTTAAAAAAGTAAAAAATGAAGTTTTGATGTATGTTTTTTAATATTTTATTGTAAAAGAAAAACAAAAACTAACGTTAAAGTTAACAATTAAAGTATTGATAATGTTAAACAACATTCGAAAACAAAGTCCATCATTAAATTTTCATCAGAAATTTTTGGTGCTATGCTTTAAAAAATTTGAGCTATTTTATACTTGTTTTTTTCCTGTCAGCTCGCGTTTTTGAAATATCGCGGTTTTTATATTTTCATTGAATCCCTATTTTTTGTGTTTTTCTTCAAAATTTGGGGTAATGCAGCTAAGAATGTGAAATTTTTTAGCATGAGACTGGTCTTCGTAAACATATGCTTCTTTTGAGTATAATAATTCTAATGGATGTTTTGGCATATTTGGCTGATATTTCAGGAAAGTTGAAATTTGACTCTTTTAGCTTTATCCTCAATAAAATTGTGCATTATAAAAATTTTAAATAATAATTGAGCACTGCACATTCCGGGCATTATAGCGAACATAGTTTTTATTTAATGTGCTGTTTTTCTATAGCGAACGAGTACTTTGAGTGGAAATTTAACATGTGTTTTGTTATTGTAACAAAAACAAAATACATGTAAAACGTCCACTCAAAATGCTCATTCGCTATAGAAAAACAGCACATAAAACGAAAAATAAGTTAGAAATTTAATGAAATATTTAGAAAATATCCCGAAATTTTACATCCTAAAAAATAATTTTTTAGGTAGTCATTTCATAATACACATTTAAGTCTAAATACAGCAATATAAATACTTCATTTGCCGTTTTTTAAAATATTGCGAATTTTGTATTTACGTGATTTACAGTGTTTTTTTGTGAAAATATCAAAAAAATTTTATTAAAAACACTAGTATTTTATACAAAAAACTAAATTTTTACAAACGTATAGATTTATACATTATATATCAAGGAATTGGCTAAGTTGCGAATTTGAATACCAAAGTAAGCAAAATACAATTGGAGAACAGTGTATGTAATTGATTTGAGCTGATCTTTTAACATATATTCGCCACAAATGTAACAAAACATATTAAGATCTTTAACACAGCATCTCATCTTACTAACCATAATGAAATAATATAACCAAAGAAATTATATTTATTAAAAAAAAAAAATAAAAACAGGTGTAAAACATTCAAGTTACGAACATTTGTATAATTTTTTTAATACGAAATACATACATATGAAAAATATTGTAAAACTTTGAGTTATTTGCCAAATAGTTTAGTATATTTTCAGCGAATTTTCAATATTTTTATATAAATTAGTTTATTGATATGTTTTTATTGTATATAGTGAAAAAATTTTGAGCCCTTTTACCATAGGTCAAACTTTTAAGGATGAAACTAAAAAAAGTTAATTTTCAACATCCTTGCGATATCACCAATATATCCTGAAACTTAGATAAACAAAATTGATGTCAAAGAAAAGATAATTTTGTGTAGAATACCAGTACAAAAATGCGTTTTTAATATTAGTCTCCATTTATGAAATAATCAAACGAAAAGAGAAAAAAATATAGAATAACCAAAAAAATTAAAACCGCAATATCTTAAAAACAAGAGCTCCTCAAAAAAAAATTAAAGATAATTTTGACTATTAAATGTCCCATACATGTTTTATCAAAAATATTTTCCGCGCCACCAAACCAAAATGTAAATTTTTTTTTTTCCTTTGTGTTATTTATAACAAATTGTATCAACGCTGCCGAATTTAAGCTTAATCAAGTGGTCTTAAGGAATTGCACAAATCTGTACAAAGTTTTGATATCGTTGTCAGTGAACGCAGCTAATTTTAAGTCAGTTCAAGAGAATAAAGCAAAATTGGCTTTTTCTTTTAATGGTAATTTTTTATCATATTCAAATAGTTAGCTTATATAAATTAAAATTGGCTAAGCATATTAGTAAAGATATAATCAAGAATAGGGGGCTTAATGGTATTATGATACCAAAAAAGGAGAACTAATGGAACATTCTATAATATTGCATTTCTTTGAAAATTTGAAATTTCTTTGATTTCAAACTTGATTTGGAAAATTGGTACTTTTTCTTCTAATGGTACTTTTTATAATATTAAATTATATTACTTATATACATAATAGTTGGATGATATTCTTCTGAGCGAAGAAAGAATCAAGGATAGATGGCTTATTGATATGGAGGTAACAAAAACTATTAGTGTTCTTCTCATTTAGAAAAATAAACATGATTGAGTTAGAATCTAAAAAAAGAACTCGAAGGTAATTTTTTTCGAATTAATAATTCTTTTTGAATATTTTATAAGGATGGACCTAGAAACTCGATTATGGTTTAGTGAATGCGAATTCAAAAGGTACTTTTTGAATATTTTATAATAATAAACCTAAAAATTACGGAGACATGATTCTGAATACCATTCTTTTTCTGAGTACCTTTCCTTTGCATTTTCTATAATAATGAACCCAGAAATATGAAATTAGGCATTCATGATGCTGAGTGGGAATACAAAATGTGAGTATTTTTTTATTCTAATAATATGTTTCGAAACATATTCTAATAATATGTTTCCACAATACAATGAATCAATAAACATGAAACTAGAGACATGTTACCCTGAATTATTCATTTTAATTAATTCACAACGGGAGACTTAATAGTACTATTTCTTTCTTCCAATTGGGCACCGAGTCAGCTAGTATTCCATACTTTTATCAAATATTTGAAAATAACTAAGTCTTTGTTACAAAACTTTTGCATTCTTTTTTTTATATTTCTATATTATGAATTCTTCTACTGAAAATAGATTAAAAGTAAAAACCGAAGAATAATTGTCGGTTTCGGTTTTGGCCTTGAAAAACCGCGGTTTCGGTTTCAATTAAAACCGAACACGAAACTCTAATTAACATAGATTAAAGTGGTGTTGAAATTTAATATAAGTTAATGTTTTGATTATTAATTGCGATTCTGCTAAATCTTTCGAAATCAATTCTAAAATGATTCAACATAACATTTTTCGAAGTATTCGTTATTCGAAAATGGTAATTTTTAAATAATTCGAATAATTATTCGTACTAAATTATTCGATTAATTGATCATTAAAAGATCATTACTCGAATGAACACCCTATTAAATACACATAAGTATAAATATGTGTTGTATTTTTTTTCACTAAATAAGATTAAATACAAATTTAAAGATGTTTGAATGTGTGTGAATTTGTACGTGCATGAGAGAAACCAATACTCTTCAGGGAAATCTCAATCGCATTCTTGTTTTTTTCCGAAACGCACATGATTGCAATTACAGTATAATTTTACACTGCATTGTTGTAATTACACACCAACACGTTCGAACGTTAACATCAGATAAACATACATGGCTGTACGTATGAATGTATAAACGTATACGTGTGTGTATTTCTTCAGTGGTATGTACGTGAAAGTGTGGCATTATATTGACTATATTTAAATTGGCGGTTAAATCCGATTTTTTTTTTTTTTGTATTAAAATGTCACAATAACAAATTTTGTGTTGCATATGTGTTTCCTACTTTGCGTTACAGTGGTATAAATGTAGATAAAGGCACAAATGTCGATAACATTTTTAACACCAAATATTTCTGATCAACAGAGAATATTTATGAGAAAATTTCATTCGCCTTCAACAGACAGACAGATGGACGAACATAGATAGATCGTCTTAGATATTTATAAGGACCAAGAATATGCATACATATGTAAATACATTTGTGGGTCAACCACCAATATTTGGATACGTGAGAAATGGAATGACTAAATCAATATAAACCCATTTATTTCGTGGTGGGTATAACTTGTAGAAATGTCATCATTTTGTAACTTGGAAGTTTCGTTTCACAAACATAGATGACTGCGGTTAGGATGTAGCTTACCGAACGCTTCTAAAATTTTAAATACTACTAACCTGAACAGAAGTTCTTCATTGTGATAAGAAATGTTTGCGATAATTTAACCCTTTGACGACCACGGGAACACCGGTTTCCCAACACAAAAATATTGAATAACGAAAAAAATGGATGCCATTTTAATTAGTTCGTAAACGTGTCTCTTATTAATGTGTTTAGATTAAAGCATGTTCTGTTACAGCATTTATTTTTTGTTGGCTTTGAAAATTGACAGTTTTATTTTGGTACTGTGTTCAAGAATTGTGGAAAAATGCTTTTAAGTGTAAAACTGATTTTTTAAATTTTATATTGCGATATATATTAGGCCTGGTATATGCACTTTTGTTATAAAAAGTTATAAAATCATTATTCATGTTCCGTTCAATGATATGTAGTCTATAAACATGAGTATGTGGAACGAACATTTGCACTTTACGACCAAAATTCCATTAAATCCGTTAAAAAATTGTTTGTTTTAATTTCAAAATATAGTTTCTTGGCGCTAACTGAATCACATTAAATAGTCAAAATAATTACTGTTATTCAAATAGTCTTATGGTCGTGAAAGGGTTAATAAAAACTTCATTGAAATCAAACCAAACTACAGCTGCATTGCACAGAGGGGCAGAATCAAAATTTTTTGGAAATAAATCTGGCATTTGTAAACGGCTGGTCCGATCGGGATAAAATTTTACATGGGAGCCATGGAGCATTCGAGTTTAAGTTATTAAAATGAGCCATACAAATTCTCCAGGGGCGTCGATATGGGGGCTCAAAGTATGGTACCTTCGACATATACAATTTTTAAACACGTGTAATTTGTTTGGTTTCCCATCCGATTTCAAAGATTTTAATATTTTTGAAAAGCAAAACACATGCTTGCGTGTGCTATTTATCGCTTCTAATTTTCGAGTTATAGGCATTTAAAAATTTAAATTTTAAAATTTGGCAATACCTTGGCCCGCTATTTTAAAAATATAGGGCGTAATTTTGAACCGAATGGACTCGAATTATTTTTGTTAGTTAGACATCTAAATAAACAATAACATACAAAAGATTTGAATATCTATTATGTATCCAAAACTAAACGATTTTCAATTTAAATATTAAAAAAAATAGTAGATTTTTGCTGTTTTTTGGGGCGAAAAAAAACTTTCTTAAAGAAAGTACATATAACAATTGTATGTCTTTCTGTAAGGTATCTTTACGGAGAACATTCTGGTATAAAAAACATGTCAAATTTTTTAAACATGTCGCCCCTACGCCCTTCGGAATTTTACCTATTTTTTATAAAAAATTCAACTTTGGGCCACATGTTCTAAAATCCCAAAGCTGGGATCAGAAAACAAAAAGTAGCTTTGGAAACATTGATGTGTTCCCTATTTATCGCCAAAGTACTTTCCCAGCCCTGAAGGAAATGTGGACTCTAAAGGCAAAATTGTAAAAAATACCATTTTTGGAATTTTCGTCCAATTTTTAGGAATTGCGGGATTGCCTTTGAGCTTTTGACAATTTTTTTTTTGTTATTTAGAATGACATGCGTAAACAAAGTTAAAAAATTCATTGAGTTTTGTTAATAAATAAAGATTTTATTACATATTACATATTCATTGTGTTTCTAAAACTAAAATTTATATTAAAATTTTAATAGGATTGCAAATATTAGGAACAATTTGATCCACATTTATTCCGAGCTATATTTTTTTGTGTAGATAAGTTAATTTTTGGTCTTACAAAAAAAATTACAAGTAGTATATCTCAATTAGATTCAAAAATATAAAAAATATTGCACTTTTTCATACTAAAAAATTTGTATAAATTTTATTAATGTGACTGAGTCAGAACCAATGACTTGTGTTGAATGCCCCTGGAGTATTTGTATGGCCCATTTTAATAACTTTAACTTGAATGCACCTTGGCTACGCCCACGTAAAATTTTATACCGATCGGACCAGCCGTTTAGAAATGCCAGATTTATTTCCAAAAAATTTCGATTCTGCCCCACTGTGCATTGTAACAATGAAACATGTATCATTGAATTTTATATTGGTTAAATGATCTAACTTGGAATACTCCAACAATTTATGAATTAAACACGTTATGTGCAAAGAACAATCGTAGCACTGTGCACTTGTAGTAGTGTATTGTTTTTTTGCGATCTTATACAAACATACAGTATCGGACAAAAATTCCAAAGAAAGTAATGATTTTAGAAACAACTCTAAAATATAACAATAATGTATATGTTACCCTACACCGCACAGTGTGAGGTTTTCACATTCTAGCTTATTAAAATTCATAACTCGGTAATAAATAATGGTAAAGTCACGCATTTCGAGAATGGTGCTTTTATGGATCTATGGAAAATTATGGATCGACCGATACTAAATTTGATAGTACGAGTACAGCTTATAATATACTTATTTTTGCTGAATTTGGTAATAATTAAGATATTTATGAGAGTTTAACTATTTTCAGATAGGGCAGTTGTATGCGGGCTGAAGAAATAATGGACCGTTGCTAATAAAATTCAATAGGCTTAGTTCTCGGGGCAATATAAAAGTATCTGCCAATTTTGTATTATTATCTTTAAAATTGCGTCCTGTAGTTTGATTACAAAGTTTAAATGGGCGGATGGACAGACGGACGGACGGACATCGCTCTGAAAGTAATCCTGAGCAGATAGGAATTTATTTTAATTTACCAGTTGAATATTAATTTATTTTTGTATAAAATCGTTATTATTTTATATTTTAAAATTTGCATACATACTTTCCAAGTACAATAATATTTATCATTTAGTGTTTTTCAGTTAACCCTCTAACCGGCAAGGCTGCCTTTAGGCGGGGTATGTTAAATGTATGTAATGCTGCTTTATTTGCATATTTCTCCCGTTATAACGGAAAATATGTGTAAAGAGACAAACAATTTACTTATTGTGATAAATATGAACGTGCACTTGTCTTTTGCTTTTTTTATTCCAACGTATTTTTTTTTTATTCAAACAATATCCTGGTATACTCGTTTAACTCAAAATAAAATTGGCCGGTTAGAGGGTTAAATCGGGGTTGGAACTTTTCATATCATATAAATAGTATAGAAGCAATTATGTTTTGACCGACACTGTATATATAAATGTGTGCGTATGTTTGTATGTATTTTAAAAATGGCAATCAATGCATTCAGGCATTAATTTGTAAACTCATTTTAAACGTAGTATATTTTTTGTATTTTTTCTTGTATTTTTTCGATTTCATTCAATTCGATTTATTTTATTTTTTATTATTATTTTTTATGAAAATGTCAATACAGTACGTTCAGGTATTCATATATATATATGAAATTAATTTTTTTTTATTTTGTTTTCTTTCAGGATCTTCTTTTCACTGAGGTGACATGTCTGGTTGATGATGCGGTTAAATTAAAGTTAATTTTACTCAATTTATATTGTATTATGAGATATTGTTCATTCAAAAAATTAAATGTTTCGTAATTTACCTTGCAGTTATAAACAGTATGAATGTATTTTAAGAATGTGTATTCATGTGCACGGGTATGTGCATGTGTTAAAGCTTTTTAGCTTCAAACTTTAATCTGACTATAAGTTGGATAATTTGTAGATTTCCCTTAAGAACTGAAAATAGTTTGCATTTCAAGTATGATGTTTAATTTTTTTTTATGTCTTTGCCTTTGTGTGTGTGCATGTAATAAAAAAACGCTCTTGAAGAAAGTAATGAAACCTCAAAAAGTATGCAATACCTTAGGGCATTGACTCACTCATAACACTTGCAACACAATACACTTGAACAAAAACTAGTGCTCCAATTATTTTATGCTAAGTTCGTTTATCATATGATTGCTGGAAACAGAACATGACATGAATATACATTTTTAGGACTGTTGCACAGTGGTCGGTGCTGTATGGAGTCGGCGGCCAAAAATACTTCCAGTGTAGGTATCAACTTGTAATTTCGGTCACGGCTTTATAAATATGTCAGAACTATTTAATGATAAAATGGGAGTGGTTGATGACTCATACCCTCCCCCTACCATACCTTAGCATCCAAATTCATCCCAACGCGCAGTGCGAGGTTATGACATTCTAGTTAATCAAAATTCCATATCTCGGTAATAAATAATAGTACATTTATAATTTTTGGTACAATATATAATAAGGATATTACACACATTCTTATCAAAAATGGGCTTAATTGGACAACTGCCACACCCACTCCCCATATAAGTGAAACTATAAACTTTTTAAAATTGATAAAAAAATTAAAAATCAATAAGAATTCTTACTAAAAAAATTGCAAACTAAATCTGGGCGTGGTCCGCTCGCTCACGTGAGTTTAATAAAATCGACTCCTTTTAGGCAAGCCAATCAGAATATGTATTTTAAACTTTTGTTTTTATACGATTGCATTTTTGCCAAAATTTTGAAATTTTTTTGCAATTATAATTTAAGCGTGTTTCTAAATGTCTTTCTTTAAATGTATATATAGTTTTTAATGACATCCTTCACTTTTCGAGCTTTTTCAGCATTCTAAGCACCAAATATCAAAAATATGTGAGCGCGAAAGTTTGCAATTATAAGATGTGACTATTGCAAAAACAATTTATAATAAGGACCAAATTCATAAAGTAAAAATATTAAAAGTCCGTGGAAAAGAAAAAAAAACAAACACAATTCTTTACATGCATAACAATAACAAAGCAACGCGGACATAAACTAACAAAGCACCTCACAAAAATTCAAAGTTGGACATCAAAAAAGGATGTGGAACAGAAGAAGCAGTTGTAAATGTTATAAATTTTATTTGTAAAAGTTTAGATGAAGGACACAGTGGTGTAGCTGCAATTTTTTATGATTTCAGTAAGGCATTTGATCTCATAGATCATGATATTTTGCTGGAGAAACTAAAATTCTACGGAATTCATGGTAGAAATATTTCACTAATAAAAAGTTATTTGGTGATAAAAGTTCATTACGCCCTGTTTTATATGGTGTACCACAGGGTAGTGTTGTTGGCCCATTACTATTTACAATTTTTATTAATGATTTGCATAATCTTGGTCTCACTGGTAAAATATTTATGTATGCTGATGATATTTGTTTGCTGTATCCGTACAAACATGAAACAGTTGTAAAAGCTTATATGGAACGTGATGCTGCCTTAATGTGTGAATTTGCTCGAATAAATAAGCTCATTTTAAATGCGAATAAAACACAATTGCTAAGATTTAAGCCAAGTCGTCATAATGATACATTTTCAGTGATTATTGATGGTAGAGCAATTTCCGAAGTCAGCTCAATAAAATATTTGGGTATAAACATTCAAAACAATCTTGCTTGGGATAATCATATACAATCTCTAAGAATGAAAACTGCACAAGCTAACGGTATTTTATACAAATCTAAAAACAAGTTTAAAAAGGAAACAAAACTTTTAATTTATAATGCTACAATCCAAAGTCACTTGAATTATTAAGCTATTTTATATGGTTATAAGAAAAGCAATGACTTGAAGTCACTCCAAAGAATGCAAAATAAAGCCTTAAAACAAGTTTATAATCTTCCAATAGCATATCCAACAGTTTCGTTATATGCTGATATTTGTCAAACAATTTTGCCTGTACATAGTCTTTATAAAATGCAGCTTCTAATGTATGTTTTCAAGTGCCTGCATAATATTGGACATCACACCATACGTTTTATAAGAAATGACCATGCAATAAATTTGAGAAATAATGGAAATTTAAGAATAGCTTGGTGTAGATTAGAAGTAACTAAACAGCGTATAGAATTCATGGGTAGTCGTGAATACAATAATTTGCCACAAAATTTAAAAAACGAAACCAGAATATCAATATTTAAAAAATTATTAAAGGAATATATTTTGCAACATATTAGTGAACAATTAATGTAAATGATCTCAAATTGTTAAAGTTTTTTTTTATTTTTTGTTATAATTCTTAAACACATTTTTATAAACATATATAAATTTTAAGTATTAATATAATTTGCCAACTTGCCTCAACAATGCCTTTAAGGCGCTGAGGCTAACTTATTGTAATGAAATTGAATTGAAAATAAAATTTATATAAAAAAAAAAAAAACAACGAGGCCGCTTTGGTGTATGGGAGATAAATCAAAGAGATGCAAAAGGATGCAGCTGAAATTTCCAATTTTGGAATCTTGGAATATTAACTAATAAGCCAGAAAAAATCCCATTGGAGACTTCAGGAGGAAACACAACTAAAGCTCTAGTTGAAATTGAAATATATGGACGAATGACACTAAAAATGACACTGGGCAAATATTAATTTTATAAAAAATACACAAGAAGCTAACCACATTGTAATTATATTAAAATTAAGTTAATACCTTCCAATTCAATATTCATTTTGATTTTTTTCAAACATTTTTATACCCTTCAGCTTCGTGAGAAGGGTATATATAAGTTTGTCATTCCGTTTGTAATTTCTACATTTTTCATTTCCGACCCTATAAAGTATATATATTCTGGATCCTTATAGATAGCGGAGTCGATTAAGCCATGTCCGTCTGTCTGTCTGTCTGTCTGTCTGTCTGTCTGTCTGTCTGTCTGTCTGTCTGTCTGTCCGTCTGTCTGTCTGTCTGTCTGTTGAAATCAGTTTTCTGAAGACCCCAGATATCTTCGGGATCCAAATCTTCAATAATTCTGTCAGACATGCTTTCGAGAATTTTGCTATTTAAAATCAGCAAAATCGGTCCACAAATGGCTGAGATATGAGGAAAAAACCAAGACAACCTCGATTTTTGACCTATTTTTTACCTATATCTGGATTACTAAGACATTAATATAGACAATATGGATATCTAATGATAGATATTTCAAAGACATTTGCAACTACGTATATAAGACCATATTAAGTTGGACCTACAATGGGTCAAAATCGGGAAAAAAATTTTAACCCGAATTTAAAAAAAAAAAAAAATTGAAAAAACAAAAAATATTTTTTTTAAAATTTAAAAAAAAATTTTAAAAAAACAATTTTTTTAAATTTAAAAAAAAATTTGAAAAAAAATTTTTTTTTTAAATTTAAAAAAAAAAAATTTTAAATTTAAAAAATTAAAATAACAATCGAAAAAAATTTTTTTCCAAAAAATTAAAAAAATGGAAAAAAAATTTAAATTTTGTTTACCTAAAAATATTTAAAAGTTTGAAGTATAATTTGGTGAAGGGTATATAAGATTCGGCACAGCCGAATATAGCACTCTTACTTGTTTTATATGGTTTTAATTAATTAAAAGTTGCGCTTAATTTTCCACTTTTTCACTCTGCAAAAACTAACTGTCAACATGCTCTCACTTTTGAAGCTATTCTTGAAGAGTATAGTTGGAATAAAACAAAAACAACTATAAATATTAAAACCTTGTAAGAAATAGTGATGACACATTTGGTGACAAACTTTTCACTTTGTTTTTTTATTTTTGGACTATGGGATCGACCAGTGTGTGTTGACGTCTTAGACGCTGATTTGATGGGTAATTATATTATGCAACAAACATAAAAATAAAATTTTTCAGAATAGAACTTTCTTAATATAACTGTTTCGCCAAACAACCTTTTCACAAAGTAATTATTGATTAAAGACTTTAAGTTTTTATTGTGTTACCGATTTTTTGGAATTCAAAGAATATTTACCTGTTTCAAATGATTTTGCTTATTTTTATATTTTATTACTAGAAAATATTCTAGATTCTTTCAATTAAAGGCTACAGGAAACAAAGTTTTTTGTTGTATATTTTGATCCAATTAATTTTTAACCATTTTTTTTTTAATTTTAAATTAAAGTTTTAGTTTAGATTTTATAAATTTTATTTCGCCTAAACAAATTTTATTTTTTATAAGGAGTGAGATCGAAGAAACATGTTATTAAACAGTATCGAGAGAACTTGTCCGTTGATAGAAAACCTGGTTCAGGTAGAAGGAATAATCCACATGATATATCTAAAGCCAATAAATAGAAAGCATTTTCAAAAGAGCTCGAAACACATCCGGTAGGAAACACATCCGGTTAGCTCAGTACTCGAACTAGGAACTCTGCTAAAAATTTAAAGTCAAATTGAAGTCAGATTTAAAAAAAAAAATATTCCATAATAGATGACGAAACGTATGCTCTGGATAATTGTTCGCCACTTCCGGGTCAATATTTATGTTGCTGATGCTCGGGGGAATGTTGTAGAAAAGTTTAGGACCCCAAATCAGAAAATCTTCCCAAAAAGTTCTTGGTATGACAAGCAATATGCAGAATGTTTACGAAATAGGATGCTTCAATTCCTAAAACTTCTTTATGTGTCCACTTATTTTTGGCCTGATTTGGCATCCTGTTACTATGGTAAGCAAGGTATTGAGTGGAACAAGAACAAAAATGTACCAAAAGAGGCAAATTCTTCAATTTGTCTAGAGCTCACAACTGGAAATGAATCATTAATTTTTGAATTAATTCGCGAATTATTCATACATTGAATTAGTAAATTTTGAATTAGTTCTTCTCACATAAAAAAATTAATTGAATGGGATTTGAGCCAATTCAAATGAATTTCGTAAAAATTTATTGCAATTCATTTTCAAAGACGGGCGGAAATCGCTCAGAAAGTGATCCAGCAGATTGGAATTTATTTTAATTTATCAAGGAATGTTCACAAAAGAGTATGCCTCAATTCCAAAGACTTCTTTATGTGTCCACTTATTTTTGGCCTGATTTGGCATCCTGTTACTATCGTAAGCAAGGTCTTGAGTGGCATCCTGTTACTATGGTAAGCATGGTCTTGAGTGGAACAAGATATATAATGTGGTATTTGTACCAAGAGAGGCAAATCCTCCAAACTGCCTGGAGCTCAGAACTGGAAATTAATCATTAATTTTTGAATTAATTCGCGAATTATTCATGCATTGAATTAGTAATTTTTGAACTAATTCTTCTCACACAAAAAAATGATTTGAATGGAATTTGAGTAAATTCAAATAAATTTGGTAAAAATTAATTGCAATTCAATTTCAACTCAAATGAGTTTGTCAAATGAATTGTAATTCGTTTCCAATTCAAATGAATTTGTCAAAGTGAATTGACAAATTCAATTGATTTTGAATTAATTCAAATGAATTAACAATTATTTTCCAACTTATTTAAATTGAATTGATTGAAACTTTAATTTAATTGACTGTAAGTAAATCTACAGTAATCATTGTCGTTTTGTTATTCAATTACTTTTGTGTGTAAAAGATAGCAAGCTTTACTCTAGTTATAAATTTGAAATTTCCCATGAGATACTGGAATGAACATGTAGCGGCAGAATATGAATTTAGTTATTAGGTATCGGCGAAAATACTATCAAAATGGGAAATTTTGTTTATTAGCTAAAAGAAACATACATTTTTAGATCTGCTCTTGAATTTGATTGATTGTAATTCGTTTTTGATTTCATTTATTTGAATTGCAATTCATTGTTCTAATTCATTTGAATGAATTCAAAATGAATTCAATTCAATACAAATAGGAAATGAATTGCAATGCACTTTAACAAATTCATTTGAATTGGAAATGAATTGCGATTCATTTTACAGATTCATTTGAATTGAAAACGAATTGCAATTCCTTTTTACAAAGTCATTTCATCCTAATTCCTTTAAATTGATTCAAATTTTGTTCAATTCTTTTTTGCTGTGAAAAGAATTAATTCAAAATTTAGCTAATTCGTAACGAATTAAAATCGAAAAATAATAATTCATTTATAGCTCAGCTGGAGCTAAGGCCAGTGGAGAGATATTGGGCTCTTGTTAAAAGAGAATTGAAGAGTACAAAATAGATATCCAAAAGTGTAGTAGATTTTAAACGGAACAAGGTGAGAGAAAGCAATATAAAAACCTTAATGGAAGGGTTTCCGGTTTCCGGTTCATAAATTCATCTCTATTAGAACTATAAATATAATATTTTTTGTATGGTGTAATAATAATTTCAATCAAATAAAAATAAAATCAAAACTGTAGGTTTAATGGTTTCTTTTATTAACATTTATGTATGTTAAGATTTTTTGGATTTCACTCCTTACTATTTACCTATTTATTATTTGATTGAAATGTTGAAAAGTAAAATTATTTTGCACAAATATTTTTTTCAGTGCAACTACTTGCACACTAAGTCTAAACAACAATATCATTATTACGGTGTTTGTTGTGGATGTGATACTGCTGGTCATACAAATGGATGTTGTTGATGATGATGATGACGAAGATAATGATAATCATCATTAACAATGTTACCATATGCAATTGAGCATTTTAAAGTTACACAAACAAACACATAAACCCAAATGTAACCACATAAAGAACGGAGAATGTTGAGGCCAACATACTACAGGAATTGCTTTGGTTCTCTTATTCTATCATATATTGTAACTACAAATGAGACTTGTACTATTAAATAGTTTGTAATTTTAGTTTTTCAAAGGGTTTAACCTTTTTATAAGTAGAGAGTTTTCAAATAAATATATTAAATCAATTTAGTACTTAGATGGTTCTACTTTAAAAAAATATTTCATTGTTTTAATTTGCAAAACCATGAAGGTAATATTTGAGTCGATCTATATATTTGAAGTTGTCTGTATGTACCAATGAGAATTTTGTGTGTTTTCTAATAATGAGATCAATTTCATTATTAGAAAACATCTGGTATATTTAAGTGCCCAACAAATGCTTTGCCAAACACGGTGGATTCATCATATATATGTATAAATCTAGCTCGAATTCTAATGACTTTAGATTCTTAAATTCCTAAGTGATATTTGCACAGTGGTATGTAGACTAATAAATGTTCGGTTATAGTCGAATAGCCTGTGAGTTGAATGGCTGCAAAACCAAAATACAGGAACCAAATAAAATTGTTTTCGGTCAGTCCAGTTTAAAAATAATAACAAGAGTAAAGTAAAAATACTACAAGTAAAAGCTCAAAGGACCTCTATGGAAATAAAACCAACATTGTAATAAAACAACAGCAACAAAATGTAAACTAAAATAAAAATACATTGTGCAACAGCAATACAAATATCTACCATCTAGTGTGTGGTAGAAAATTTTGTTTGTTTTCTAGTGGCCAACCATAAGGCCTGTGTATGCCAAATACATTAGGGTGTCAATTATTCGTGTTTCATTTTGATGGAATAAAAGTTGAAAAATTGTTTTGTTTAACGATTAATTTTTAAAATCTCATCGATTATTCGTACGAATAGCGTGACTGGAGACAAGTACTTACAATAACCGTGAATACTTTAATATCACTAAAACTAAATACAAGTAATAAATTAAATAATTCAATGATGTGTAATTCAAAATGTGCTCATGCAAATGACTACTTAGAAGGTCATTTGCATAACAGATAATAAAGAAGTCATTACATGAATACTTCTAAGTAAAGCAGACAGTATATAGTAGCCATTGAAAATTAATTTTTTGAGTCATTACCAAGTTTTTTCTATTGTCTATTACTTACGTTATCGTATTATTGTAGTTGTGCGTGTTCAACATCGTTAAGTTTTCTAGTGACATATTTTTTTATTTAATTGTTATTTTCCTTAAAAAATTATAAAACAAGTAAGAAAGTATGGTCGGTCAAGCCCGACCATATAATACCCTACACTAAGTAAAAGGACAAAAACATTTTTCATTTAAAATTTCAATAATTTGTATTTTTGAGTGATTTTCGGAAGTGGGCCTTATATGGGAGCTATGACCAATTATGGACCGATCACCATGAAATTAGGTCGTGTAATTTATGTCTATATGCTATGTTATTTGTGTTGAATTTTGTGAGTATACCAACATTTTTAAGCGATTTATGCACGTTAAAGTGATTTTCGGAAGCGGGTCTATATGGACCGATCGTAATAAAATTTGGCGACATGAAATTTGTATATATAAAACTTATTTGGAGCGCATTTATAAATTAAACATTTATGACCGATAAAGTCCAATTTCGGAAGGACATTGGTTTGGGGGCTAGGTGAAATAATGGACCGCTTGCAGCCAGTTTCAATAGGCTTGGTCCTTGGGCCAAAAAAATAATATGTACCAAATTTGATCGAAATATCTTCAAAATTGCGACCTGTACTCTGCGCACAAGGTTTACATGGACAGCCAGCCAACCAGACGGACGGACATCATTTAATCGACTCAGAAAGTGATTATAAGTCGATCGGTATACTTTAAGTTGGGTGTTAGACTAATATTTCCACACTATGGTGGTGTAGGGTATAAATATGTGTATATCGGTTTAAAAACTAAACTTTGTTGGAATAAAAATATTTTTTTCCTCGATTATTCGAATGACCACCCTAATATACACACATATTTACATACATACATCGCTAGAGATACATATATGTATTTTGTAGTTTTTAAGTGCAAATGTGTGTAATTGTCTATAGTCCATATTTCTTTCAACGTACTGACATGTACTCTTACCAGTACCAGTACCATATTGAAAACGTTATAAAAATATGTTGGATAAGTGTTGCTTATTTTTCAGTATTTTCTCATATTTTTCTTTTTTTTTCGAAACTAAAACATGAACCGTATAACAATTTCCTTAAGTGTTGTGGTAGAATGTAATAACGATGATGTATCACAGCAATCATTATCTAAAACTGAATTAATGAAATTAGTTTTGAAATTTGCTGGAAATATGATTAACTAAATATTTGGCTTATGTGAAATTTGGTGTTGGGTTTGTCATACACGCTGAGAAAAAACATGGTTGAAGTATGATCACAGAAATCTTATCAAACATGATTACAAGTTTTTCAACAATGTCATGGCCACTGCAATTACTTATATGATCAAACGAAAATTTGGACAATTTGATAACAATTATCTTTTCTCATCTTTCTGGCAAAATATATATTTCGAACTAAAAGAACTATACATTTTTTGAGGCCAATAACGAATCAATCCAATTTCGTATATTCTGTTCCGAAATTATGCGTATCCCAGAGTGAGCGCTCATCATCGACAAAACAAATATTAGTCGGACGAGACAAGGCTGGACTATAAGTTCAACTTATTTCTAAATAGTTTACAACAGGTATTGCAACATGTGGCTGAGCATTTTCATGATGGAATATTACGGTTTCATGTCTGGCAGCATGTTCTCGACGTTTTTCGGCCAATGTTCGCTTCAAGCGAAACAGTTACATTCGGTACAGGTGCCCTATGATCTTCTGGTCAGATTTCAATAGTTCAAAATAGATAGGACCTTTTTGGTCCCACCATATACAGAGCATTACCTCAGCGTCATATATATTTGGCTTTGTTATCGATTCGGCTGGTTGGCCGTGCTTTACATACAATTTCTTATGCTTCAGGTTATCGTAATGGAACGTAACGGAAGTTATGATTCGTAATTTGCGCACAAGATATACATGGACAGCCATCCAGCCAAACGGACGGATGGACTTAATTGTATGCCTATGGCCATCATGTACATGAAGAATAATAACATCACAATAATACATATATGCCTACCATAATCTGAGAGCCAATAACAAACTATTTCCAAATTATTAAATTCATTTAATTTAAAATATTTCTACGCAATACATTTCAATTATAAACTAATTTTAATTTCTTCTAAAAAAATGTCCATAAAACTTAACAATTAATTAAATTTAAAATTGCAACTTAATTCGCCTCGTCATGAATCATCAACATAAAATTCACGATAATTGTCACATAAAATAACCACATTGTTAAAGCGACATTGCAAGTCTCATTAAATATTGTCGCAAAAAAATTATTTCGTATCCTCTTTTGATGGAAATTAATTGTAGCATATATAGCTTAATTAAAATGTAAGCATTTTACATTAGCGCTCTTAAATTTTCATTTTCCCACGTTTATAATTGTAAATTAATTTAATTAACGAAGACAAACGCACTGGAAATACGATGCCAAGCAGCCACGTATACAATAGCACAGAGAAGTGAATAGATACAAAAATATCACACGCCTGAAAACACACTAACAACCTGTAGAAGGAAGTATTCGTGTAGCGAGCAAAAAAGTTTTTTTAAGTTTCTATATATGTATATGTATGTATGTATGTATGTATGTATGTATACGAAAAAAATCTATTAAAAAGGGGCATAATGCAACATTAACAGACATTTTGAAAAATATATATTTTTGTGGATGTATGTAACCAACCGCTAGTCAGAGTAAAATTATATTTAAAGGCACTGCCAAACATAAATGTACTTATATTTGCATATAAATATTTTCATAACCAAAAGAATTTATGTAGAATTTTACACAATGTTAATCAAATCGGATCCTCGATATACGGTTGAATTCAGTTGTTGAAAATACTAATATTTTAAATTATGTTATCTTTGGGACGAAACGAACAATTTCAAATAAAAAATAAATTTTTTAATTTAAAATATTCCATATTTTCGAAATTTTCTTTAGCTTGGTCTTTATATAATTTCAAAGTTCATATTTTTGAAAGAATGCTTGCAAAATAACTAATGTAGCTTTCGAAATACTTGATTGTAACCAAAACAATATATAGCATAGAAATACTAGAGCAATGGATATCTTAAAAAAGGGATCTTTAATTTTTTCAAAGATTTTCCTTAAATGTGAGTCATTGTACGATAATGTATATTTGTTGTTATATTTTTATAATAAATTGTACAATTGTCATAAACTTAGTCCCATTTGCTCAATCTTCCAATTAATATATCACTATATCGTCACGATGATCCGTAAAAGTTTTTATTCTAATGTATTACTTAAAAAAGCCCTTGATATTTGTATTTTGTTCTCATAAAAATTAGTTTATAATATTAGGAAAAACATGCCAAAGATTGAAATTGACTTTGTAAGGATGTCATAAGAAAAATGCTTTTGCAAATTACATATGCTATTTATCCAAATATAGAATATATAATATTTTAATGAAGTATAATACATATATCTAGATCTCTTCTACAAAAATACATAAGAATAAGACTTAAACACTGCACTGCGGGGCAGAATCAAAATTTTTTGGAAATAAATCTGGCATTTGCAAACGAGCACTTTCTAAAAGTATAAATGTCTTTGAAATCGGATGGGAAACAAAAAAATGGAACGTGTTTAAAAATTTTACATTGCCTGGAGTATTTGTAGGGTAAATTTTAATAACTTAAACTCAAATACTCCTTATCTACATCCATTTCAAATCCCGATCGGACCAGCCGTTTGAAAATGCTAGATTTATTTCCAAAAATTTTAATTCCGCCCCACTGATCACTTTCGACTAACTTACCAAAACCTGATGGAGAAGAAAAATCCAACCCAGATTCTGTCTCCGTAATGGGAAAAACAGAGAAAAATTAACTTTAATTTTAAATTCAAAAAGTTTAGCCGAAGGATATATCCATTTTGATAGAAAATAAAACCAACATTTTATGTAGACATTCAAAATAATACGATATTTTTAAGACACATTTTGTGGTACCTATTAATATTTTAGATATAGTACATAATTATCTGTACATTTTGGTTTATTATTAAAAAAAGAATGTACAACATTTATAGATATCTATTTTAAAGTTTTAATTTTAAATTTATTATCCTTGATCCTTCGAAAAATAGGTTTTGTTGATTTACTCAAAAAATTTAATTGCATATGATTTATATAAGGCAAGGTGTCAGACCAATTATGTGCTGTTTTTCTATAGCGAACGAGTACTTTGAGTGGAAATTTAACTAATTTCTTATTACAAAGATATTTCTAAAAATATATTTAAAGTTTGTTGATTATTCTTAGAAATATTAGGAAATGTTTACTAAATGTTTATTATTACGAGACCGGCAGATCGCCCCCTTTTAATGATTTAAAATTTGAATGAAGTCCTTAGAAAATGGAAGATTTCTAAGAATTTTCTTTTGACCCTGTGTTCATAGGAAAAGGATGCTTAGCTAAATATATTGAAACTTGGCTACATATTGTAAAAATTTAAAATAAAACCTGTGTAGCATGTTTAAACAAATTTGGAGCCGTTAAGTTCTGATGCCAATTTGGTTCCTCACTCGACGTGAATGTTACAGGTAATTTTTTGTGTCCAATTTTTATATAAATATAAACTAAATATACCATCATCCATTTTATATTTGGATGTGCTTAAAGAGGTAGAAGTTTAGTTTTTGAATGCTAACTGCCAACAAAATAAGCAAATTATTTATCATATTGTTGTGTTTTAAATATGACTGATATTTATAGGCTTGCCAGCTAAAATTACTTTTTTTTATACCCTTTACCATTATTGGTTAGGGTATAATTACGCTTGTAATTTTAACAATATTCATTATATCTTATATCTTATCTTAAAAACTGGTAAAAATTGGTTCATTATTTCACCTAGCCCCCATACAAATCTCCTCCAGGTATAGGACTTTATCGGTCATATTGATTTGTTGCTTCATTTATTTCTAAGGGTGGTGTAAATATTAAGGAATCAGAAGCTCTCGATGTTCTAAGCATGAGAATTCAGTATGATGTTCGCTGAGCAAAACACATTTTTCAAGTGTTGAAAGAAGCATTCAAGTGCTTCGGTTTTCTAAGACGGTGTAAGAAATACTTCACTTCATCTGATCACCTTATTATTTACAACTTTTATATCTGACCTAAAATAGAATACAACTCTCATGTATGGGCCGGTGCCTCGAAGTCTATTTTGGAGTTACTCAACCGCGTAGAGGGCGAAGGTGCTTATCGGTGACAATAGGGTATCCAGCTCTATTGATTGTCTGGAGCATCGTAGCAATGTGGATTGTGCTTCACAGTTCTATCGATACTACAATGGAATGTCTTCTGATGAAATTAGGGAACTTGTTCCCGATACCCGTAGTTTCTAACGAAATATTCATCATTAATCAGCGGGCTCATCCATTTGTGGTCGTTTTTTAAGTGGATCGCACAACACACTTCAGAGAAAATAGATTCTTTAGCCATACCGTCCGTATGTGGAATGAGCTTCCTGTCGAAGTATTTCCTGTCACTTTTAATGTAGGAAAATCCAAATCAAATGTCCACAAACACTATTCCCTCTATCCTCCTTCCCATAATCTATTTTCCTAGTTCCAACACAATGCATTGCAAAAAAAAAAATCTTAGAAATTTTGGCCTCCAGGGACACAAATATGTCTCATATAGAAAGGAATCACGCTACTTAATTTAATGGCAATCGGTCAATAATTGGTCATAGTTCCCATATAAGGCCCTGTTGAGGAACCATTCCCATGAATGCAACATTATTTAACATGAACTTTATTATATAAACTTTGTGCATTTGTACCGTCCACTTACAAACACTTAAACTTAAAATAAATATAAACTTAAAATGTATATAATTGAGTAGTTATTTTAATGGTTTTGGTTATTCACAAGGCCCGATTTCGAAAATCACTCATGAATCATTTAAACTGAATTCACCAAATTTAGATATTTTTACAGTTTTTTTTTTTTGGGACTACATAATACTCATCATATTTCTGAAAACTTTGAAAAACCTGGCCATCCCAATTTAGTATATAGCTACTAAATAAAATATTAAATTATATACACTTTATTTTTCGAGCATTATTTGTGCCAGTTTTCGTAAATTATTTCCGTTTGAGTTTTATCAAAGTGCATTCTTCCTTTTTCGCCACTTGTGGTTTTCATTCATGACCTGAGAACGAGAACTTTTTTCTGAGTTGTAAATAGTAAAATGATGAGGTTGTTGTGGTTGGAAGGTTGAAAGGAATTGAAAATATTCCCGGTGCAAACATTTGGCTGGCAAAACTTAAATGATGAAATGATTCAAGTGTTGGTGTTTGCTATAATGTGATTAATACCACTTTTCTGGGTAAAAGCATATTTATAGCACATTTTATAAAATAGACAAAAACCAAAAGCACAGTCCATATTGTTTAATTAGAACATACTTACTATACTGTATATTCTATATATATTGCAATATTTTTTAAGTCATATTTACATACAATTTTATTTGGAACAAAATGAATCAATTCAATATACAGCCAATTGCACAATGTGCTTTAAGTGTTTTACCCAAATTTGTTTCCAAAATTTTTGTAAAGAAATTATTTTTTTAATTTATTATCGAAAATAATTTTATAACCAAAACTTTTTTAAATTTCTTTTTTAATTTTTTTTTTTAAAAGAGTAAATAATTTTATAACAACAAAATTTTGTTGGTAAAAAAAAAATTAGACCTTATATACGCCATTGCAATCAATCATATTACACTTAATTTTGTATGTATACTAATACTCAATGAAAAGAAAATCAAAAAATCCAATACAAAGATACAATACAAGTCCACCTGAATTCTAAACCAACCATGAAAATAAATATCCAAATAAATTTTGTCATTACACACAATGGAACAACTAGTAAGTAGTATAAATTGCAGCTACTTACGAATAAAATCAGAAAAAAGTAGAATAAAATCAGCAAGATTAATAAAACGAACTGATAAAATAGTAAATAAAATAATGGTTTGTATAATAAAAAAGAAAAATAATAAAAAAGAACCACTTATGCCCAATAGAATATCTACTCTACTTAACTCACAAAACTACATACACACGCAATCTAAATATGAGTCCCAAAGGAGATTAAGGATATAAGAATAAATACAACGAACAGAAAGCAGATGTATATCAAACATGATGATTTTCCAACGTACATATATGTATTTCCTGTTGTACATTTGACGTCAAAGCAACAATAGCACTTGTACACATATTCTTATAAATTGCAGTTTAAATATACGTAAATTGTTAAGTACTAAAGCAAGTATTTTTATAAGTAGAGAGTTTAGTTGGATATTTTAAAATGTTTAAAGGAATAGAGTCAATTTAAAACATGAATAAATTCTAAAAGAAGAGAGAGCATTCTGCTTCAATCGAAACAAATAGTAGTCGGACGGGTCTTGTTCTAGACTATATAGAGAGTGAGGCAAAACATCTCAACCACTTCATTCTAAATACGTTTTAACAGGTATTGCAACATGTGGCCGATCGTTTTCATGGCGGAATATTACGGTTTCATGTCTGGCCGCATATTCTGGATATTTTTCGGCCAATGCTCGCTTCGAACGAATCAGATGCGTTCGGTACACGTTCTCTGTGATGGTCCGATTAAATTTCGGAAACTCATAATAGATATGATCCTTTTTGTCCCACCTTAGCGCCATGGATATTTGGCTTTGGTGTCGAGTCGCCTTATTGGCTGTCTATTGGCTTTGGCCGGGCTTCACATATGATTTCTTACACATCATGTAATGATTCGATAAAAAAATATGATTTTCTTTTATAGCGTTCAAGCATCATTTCGGACATGTTAAATCGTCTTTCAAGGTTATCCGGCTTCAATTCGTATGGTACCCAATTCCCCTGCTTTTTGATGAATCATGCTGCTTGTAAACGTTTTGAAATTGCTGCTTGATAAGATCCTAATAATTTTGCAAGCTCTTGTTGAGTCTTACAACAATATTCATGGAGTAATGCCTCCAATTCTTGGTCTTCAAACTTTTTTGGCCGACCATCTCTCGCACGTTAAAACTGATAATCACATTCAGCATAAGGTTTTGGAAGCAATACACCGATTGCTCAGAGGCACTTTTTTCAAATTAAAGAAGTAAAGGAAAACTCAACGCATATGACACTTTGTTGGTTTAAAAGTTGACATGTTCGAAACAAAAAAAACTTTGTTGTTTACACTATAATGTGCAATAACTAAGTAAGACTAAATGGCAGACTAACAATAAAAACCGCTTTCAAAAGATACGCCATCTATTGTAAATTTTTAAGTCGTACACCCAATAGAACTAATACCTGATTGAAATATTTAGAAAATCTTGAATTCCAATCCATTACAAAATAGCTTTAAAAATGTATTTAACGATCATTATTCAATTCAAATCTATTCAAAAAATGATTAAAAAATTAAAACCAAACTGAATGAAGAAAACATACATACATACATATTTTAATTTAATTTGTATTAGATTTGAATTATTCTGAATTCAATTATGAATTAGTTCAACCACGAATTAATTACATTTAAACAAAAGCCATTGAATGAACTTAAAGAATTAAATGTTGGAAATGGATTTATGAAATGAATGGCTGACATTTTTTAATTCCGAATTAAAATTTTAGTGAATTAAACACAAATTGAATTAATTAATTCGAAGCTCTTGTTTTATACATAACATTATTGACATTTTTAAATATATAAACAAGTTAGACAGTATAGTCGGTCAATCCCGACCATACAATACCCTACACCGAGTATATCATTATAAATACTTTTCTTTAATAATTTAAATGAGAATAATTATAAAATTGTATAAAATTAGGTATCAAATAAAATTAGATATCATATCTTCTCTATACATGAAACTTATTTGTGCTGAATTTTACTTGGATACTAACGTATTTCAGAGATCTATGCTCATTAATGAGACTGGTCCTTGTATGGGAGCTATTGAAATTTATGGACCGATCGGTACTAAATTTGGTTCAACTTATTGCAAGTTCAACTTATACTCGAACCCACTATGGTGGTGTAGGGTATAAAAACAACAAATAAAATATCTAACTTTGTACTGCATACTTTAGGCGGCTTTTTTTATTAAAGTTGACTGGACTCAAAAAAAAATTGTTGAGTTTTACCCGGAATTTTTTAATTTTTTTTCTTTGCAAACCATCGCCTGAAAATTTCGAATAAAAAAAATCAGAAAAATCGCTCCAGCCGTTCTCACGTGATGCCATTACATACATGGACCATTTAATTTTTATATATATAGATATAAGTCCATCATCCAAATCAATTGGCATCAAATCGAATTATATCAATGATTGCAATAACGATAATATGTTTCAGTTACCTTTTACATGATTGCAGCAATCATGTTCATGATGAACCATTATATCATATGTTTTTCTCAGAATATGATAAACATAATACGAGTATGTATGAAGTATTAAATCTTAATTACTTAATTACTACAATCATATATATGATTGCTACATTCATGTGAATGTTAACCTAAACATATTATAGTGACCTCAATCATATACATGATTACTTGTAAAAATTTTAAAATGGTTATTATAAACATGTACAATAGGGTGTTTTATAAAATCGATTTCCGATTTTTATAGATGCTCACATCTTGAATTGTGCCATTTAGTGTAAAAATACGATTGTGAAAGTTTTAGCTCTATCGGACTTTGCTTTCCCGTGCCGAAAGTGCCACAGTGAAGGTGATCAAAAACAATTGGGGGATGCAAACGGTCTGCTATTAGGTCATAATGTCCGCTAGTTTAAACACATTTTTTTTGTTTTTCACAAAAAAGTTTTAAACTAATAAGACTTTTTGAACTTTTTTATTGTTTGTTACGCGCCGGCTAGAATCTCGAATAATAAAAATTGCAAACAATTTCTAGCATATTCAAACATACATAACCGAACAAGATCCTACAATGGTTAAGGGGCATGAAAATGTTAACCCGCTAGCTCTACACTATGTATCGTTGGTTCTCAACCCGAGTCTTGACGCGTAAACACATAACATACTCTCACACCCATAGAGTATGTAAATCTGAACAGAGAATAATTTAATTAGAAAAACAAATTTTAAGAAATGAGTCTATGGCGAGATGGTATGCCAATTAGGGTACATTGTTCCCTCCCAACTGTTCAAAAACAGACACCTATGACAGATCTAATACCCTGAAATTGAAATCTGTCCCTATAATAGACATAATTTTTAAACCATACTTACATATATTCTATAGCTATCTTTCCCATACTAATTAATTTAGAGTTTCATTTTCTTAAAAATCAAAATTAACAAATATTTATTTAATTAAAGGGGAAAAGAATAATGGTATATAATAAAGACATTTGATCGTTACTCATTGAGTAAAACGTACATACTAAATTAACAATATTTAATTATAATGTAAAGAGTATTGTTTTAAATTTATAATTCGGACTATGGGGACAAATATGAATCGGACTGACAAAATAAGAATTTACAAAATAGGAATGATATAAAAAGATAATTAAAAATAAATAATAGAGAGAAACATCACTTACAAAAACATTGTTTATTTCATTCCACTTCGATTGAGATGATGGGCCCAGCAATCAATGAGTGTTGTTGTTGTTGATGGTGATCTCTGCTACTTGTGAAGAATTATTAGTTTTTTATGATATTTACATTTTTTTACAAAATAAAGAAATAAAGATAATAAAAAAACTTAAGTAAAAAAATAAAGATATATTGTACACTCGAAGTGAAAAGTTAGTTAATTATAATTATATTATATAAATGAAAGCAAATAATGATTATGACATTATGAAATAATGAAATGTTATAAAATATTATAACATTATATAAACTAGGAGAAAATAGTTAGTAATTAATAATATTGAATTCAAATTTAATTACATTAAAATTTAGCAATAGTGTATATAAATATAAAAAAAGTAATTATAATAAGATTATCATTATAGATTTGAAATAGTTCTTAAATTCTAAATTATGAAAATGCAATTTAAATATAATTAATATTCAATAACATAATAGTTATAATAATATGTTAATAGTTATATAAATGATTTATAGTTTTAATTAGTGAATAAGGAATAGTTATAATTAGTTAATTAAGATTAGGTTGTAAGCATTTTAAATAATTTTAATTAGTAAACTTAAGATCAATTGTATATAAATGAAATAGATATAATTAGTTAATTTAGTATAGGTTTATAGTATTTTAAATAGTTCAATTGTAGATTTTTAATTAGCAAATTTTGAATAGTTTGTAAATTTTTCAATAATGTAATTCATTTTAAGGTAAATTGATTTTGATTTAGAGTTGACAATTTGCATAAATTTGGATTTATATGTTAGAAAATTTGTGTGTATTAGATTAGAAAATTTGTGATAATATATATGATTAGAAAACTTGTGATAATATTGTATACGATTAGAAAACTTGTGATAATTTATATGATTAGAACATTTGTGGTAAATAAGAATTATATCATAATATGTAATATTTTACAGAAAATTATGTGAAAATCAGAATTTGATGATTTTGGAGATCGTTTATATTTGAATAGACTTTTGCCGTTGGTGAAAATATGGATATTTTATAGTTGTTAAATTTTGGTTGCTATCGGTCAATATGATGTGGACTTTTGGACGGTTTATACCATGTGGGTTTGATTGTTATCCAAATTGAAATACATATATGTCAATATAGCTTTTCCAAATACACGTGTGCAACTTCTTTTGTGGGATTTTAGGTTAAGATCGATGTGGTGTGTTACACCACTAGATTCGTGGGACCTTTTTCCTAGATTTGTGGGACCTTTTTCACCCAGTATAACGTTGATGTGATACACAGCGCTCACACATGTATGAAAAGAGGCTCCTTTTGAAAAAATCACTTTATGATTTAAATATTATATTATTGTGGCTTGATTAAACAATTTATATTAATTAAATTTAATTAATTTGATTAATGTCACTATTTTATACTGATTAATTGACTATCAAAAAGAAAAAACTTTGAGAATATGATGGTTAAGTTAAGCA
Source organism: Calliphora vicina (assembly GCF_958450345.1). Taxonomy (NCBI): domain Eukaryota; kingdom Metazoa; phylum Arthropoda; class Insecta; order Diptera; family Calliphoridae; genus Calliphora; species Calliphora vicina. The sequence goes on along the minus strand of NC_088780.1, from coordinate 142,210,287 downwards.
CATATATAAAATATCTTTATTACTTGTTGACTATACCACACTTTTCTTTGTAATGATCTCAACTTGACAACGATAGAAATATTTAATATTGTTCTTAATTGCGTTTTATATTTGTCAAGGAGACTTTAATGACAATGTAAATATCAATAAATCCCTTAAGGTGGAGAAAGACAGAGATATTACCATAAAAGGAATGAAGTTTTTGGAGTGTAACACTCTCAGTATAAACATACATACGTATATAAATATCTACATGCAAATATACATATGTATGAACTCATGTTCATTTAGTTACTCTTTCTCCCGTATTAAAAGAATTTGTAGCATGCTAGAAAAATATTTGTATTAGAATAAATGAGGTATAATCATAATAAGTAAACAACCCAGCAAACAATTTTTATCCGATACAATTTGTTATATGTTTTCATTATGATTTATTTTCTCTATTTCTATACAAATAAAAGCATAAAAAATCATCATCTTACAATTTGCAAAGAAAAAAAACGTTTGAAATAGGTACATGAAACAAAATTCGCAACATGTTTTATAATAAAATAAATTGTTTTATAAATAAATAAACTATATTTGAATACAAAATATATATTTGGGTTTAATGAGATTTGTTAAAATATTGATTTGTAAATATATTCTGAATTAGTGTAATGTTTTGTAATCAAGCGCAGGCGAAAAATTGTGTAAAAAATAAAAAATCGAGCGATTTTATTTCAACTAAACTTGTTTCAAGTTAAACCTTATAGATCTTATTAAAAAAGTTAAAGCAAACAAAGTATACAAATTTCCTATGAAAAAAAAATCTTGTTAATTTTTATTTATTTAAATATGAGGAAATAAATTGAATTGCTTCCTCGGAAAGTATTTTCAAACACCATTAGAAATTTAGAGATAAAAAAACAATATTTTTTTACTTACTAACATACAACTCAAATATTGTTAAGCTCATTGCAGAGGTATGGCCCTTAATATTTCTCCAAGATCTTCGCATTCATCTTTAATTATATTAAGACCCTTTAACAAATAACAAGCAAGTATGTAGTTACCAGCTGTTATCATACTTACTATTGCCTGGCGAGTTTTATTCCTGTACTCTTATTTACTGGTACTATTTTATACCGACTTTTTGACATTCTGAACCAAAAAAAGTCATTCTGAACCCAGTTTCAATTTCAAAATTTATTTTTATTCTTTACAACTTTTTTTGCACTGTGAAATTATCATGATCTTAACACTGCGAAATTATCACTTCAACTTGTTTTTGTGAATGGTAAATACATGTTGTTAATATATCGGGACATAATTTACAGATTTTAAGTTTTTTTTATATATTAAAAACTGAAATTATCCCCCAAAATGTATATTGGGGACTTATTTCATAATGAATTTTTGGGGTATTATTTCATATGAAATAATCCCCCATTTCAAAATATGAAATAATACCCCAAAAAATGAAATAACCCCCCAAAAATCGTTGTTGTTGCTCTCTGTACTAATTTTTGAGGGGTTATTTCATTTTATTTTTGGGGGATTATTTCGTGGGGGGTTATTTCATGCCGCCTCTGACATCTACTAGTTAATTTTTCATTACTAATCATGTATTACAGCAGAAAGTAAAAATCTGGGAATCCCAATATTGGTTTTGACTTGTCGCTTGTAAAGGTACTTGCAGAGAAATATTAATTTAAGTTTGTTGTTGCAATATTAGTAAGCAAAGGAGATGATGAACAACTACTACGGTTCTACGCACCGGAATGACCCGTGTTCACTCGACATTTTAAGAAAAAAAATGTTGCCCTTTCACAAAAACCAATCTAATGTACAACTATATTTTCTCTCTACCTGTATATTTAAAAAATTAGTAGATTAGTAATTTATTAGTAAAAAAAATTAATTTTCATTTAGTTTATTAATTAATTTTATTTAGTTTTTTAATTTATTAATAAAAAATTTTTTTTTTGTGAAAAAAAAATTCCCGATTTTATTTTTAGGTTTCCATATTGTCTATATTAATGACTTAGTAATCCAGATATAAGTCAAAAATCGAGGTTGTCCATTTGTGGGCCGATTTTCTCGATTTTTTCTCTGATATATTGATGTATGTAAGTTATTTGGGGGCTACGAACAGGACTTGGCTGTATCGACAACATTACATTCAACCACTCTTTATTACCTAAATGTTTGCTCAAACCTCGAATAAATATAACAATGCAAATAAATTGTATATATCTGCATTCACTTGATAGATGTGTTTGTTACGGAAATGCAATTTATTCGATATCAAGGTGTGTACACTTGCAGTTTGAAAAATAATACTGACCTTCATTTCCTTCCAGGGGTAAATACAAACAAATGAAGTTTATTATAATTTTTTTTTAACAAACAAACAAATAAATAAAATATATATGTATAGTATATATAACAACAAAATGAATGTTGCATCCTATATGTGAGAATGTTCAAGATGGTTTTAAATTCTCTGCATCAACACACATTTAAATGCACAACTTAAGGTTATATTACATGTGAATCCTTTCGTGCATACAAACTCACAAAAAATTCATACAAATGTATACATTTATGTGTAGAAGTGTAAGTGTGAATGTCGATATTCATTATATAAACTAAAGTTTACCTTTTACCTAATTTTCTTTGGAAAAGTCTCTGCAATACTCCAAAAAATAACAAAAAAAAAAAAAACAAACAAACAAACATCCGTTTCCGTATAGTCTATGCAGTCAGAGTTGGTACTCTTAGGTATGAATATAAAATCACACATACTCACATTAACAAACACATACACATGTGCATGATGGTGAGTAAATACTATGAAAATAAAATAAGTATTTGTCGAGAGTTTGTATGTTTAAAGAAAATTTCTGTAGAAGCGGCCAACCATATAAATTTATTTCTCAATTCCCACTTCAATTTCGTAAATTGAATGAAAATCCAAAATGAAAATCCATAAAACTGTAATTTTCCCAACAATGGAACAACAAAGAAGAAACAGAGAAAAAAGTCAGCAGTTGAACAAGAAGAAAAAAAGCACTATTATTTAACCATTCATTTGCACATACAACTGCCAAATGAACAAGTTTTATTTACTACTCCTACACTTATACACAGACCAAATAATTGTTTGGTAGACCTTTTGTACAACGAAAAAAATATTGTATTTATTTGAAAAATAAAAAGAGACTGAAAGAAATTCAAAGCGGAAGTTAATTTACTTGCTAACCCTTTCCTTTCCGCAAACTGAAAACAATCAAATGAGTTAAAAAGTGTGTAAAAGTTTTGTCAGGCAGCATAGAGTTTAAAACCTACTATAAATTGGATAAATTCGGAGTTGTTATATTATTTAATAAGTATTTAAGAAATCCTATAATTTTGAAGAATAAATTTATGATTTTAGTTTAGGAAAACTTAGGGTGATGTGTTACAAAGTTCAATATTAATATCGTATAGATTAAAACAAAAATAATGGCATGGTTTACGTGGTAGTTCACTACGTGCGAACAAACAAGTAGAGTCGAAGGGACCCCGTTTTGATGATGTATAATGGCATACAGTTCCTGGAAGTTTTGGAACACCTAAAGCTATCACATTTTTCACGACGTAAATGTTACAAAGTACATGGGTAAAAATTAGTCTAGATCATAGATGGGGGTAGTGCACTAATTTTGCAGTTTGTACTAATACTTACTGATAGTGCAAAATTAGTGCAATCATTTTGTTCATATTTAGTGTTGAGTTGAAAATTAGCAGCCTCACTAAACATTAGTGATAGTGAGTTAAAAAATTTTGAACTCAAAATTAAATTAGTTGATTTAAAAAAAATGCAATCATCAGTTTATTGCAACTTTTTTGTATGCACAAAATTTTTAAGTTCAAAATGGTTTAAGTTTATTCCTGTACACTAATTTAAAAGTTAAGACTAATATTTCATTAAAAATAATAAAAATATCGAATTTGGATTCAACAATTTCATGTTTAATGCAGCCTTTTTTTGATTGCAGGTTAAAATTTTGCACTAATTAATTGAAGTGCAGATTTTTGCACTAAATCTTAGTTTAGTGATAGTTATAAAATTATCACTATCACAGTGTCTGGACAAAGGCAGTAAGAGCAATGCCAAAATCCAATCTGCAACTGATTTAGGAAAAATCATAATAATATTTTAATATTTTCTTAAATAACAATTTCATCATAGCCAAAAAATAAATTGCCTTAGCCTTTGAGCACCACCATAGTGGGGAGTGTATAATGCGTTTGTGCAGATGTTCGACCTAGAATCAATTTCTGAGTCGATGAAACGATGTCCGTCCATCTGGCTGACTGTCCATGTAAACCTTGTGCGCAAAGTACAGATCGCAATTTTGAAGATATTTCGATTAAATTTGACTCATATTATTATACATAAGGACAAAGCCTGTTGAAATTGGCTGAAATCGGTCCATTATTTCACCCCATACAAATGTCATCCCGAAATTGGACTTTATCAGTCATAAATATTAAACTTTATATATGTATCGAAAATTTCTCTCCAAATAAGTTTTATATATACAAAATTCATTTCACCAAATTTTCTTATGATCGTGCCATGATTAGTCATAGCTCACATATAAGACCCGCTTCCGAAAATCACTTTAAAGTGCATAAATCTCAAAAAAATATTGATATACAAACAAAATTCATGATAAATAACTTTCATATAGACACAAATCACACCACATAATTTCATGGTGATCCGTTCATAATTGGTCATAGCTCCCATATAAGGCCGACATTTGAAAATCACTCACGAAAATTATTGATATTTTAAAAGAAAATTGTTTTTGCTCATTTACTTATTATAGGGTCGGGCTTGACCGATCATACTTTCTTACTTGTTTTTTCTATGTATTGAATTCATAGTTGGGGGTAGTGCACTAATTTTTAACTATCACTAATAGTTAGTGGTAGTGTAAAATATTTCACTAATTTTTTTAATGTTTAGTGATGAGTTGAAAAATATAAGCCTCACTCAATAATAGTGATAGTGTAGTTAAAATTTTTTAACTAATAATATTTTGAAAATAGTTAAAATATTTTTTTTGCAGCCTAATGAAATAATTTTTTCTACACTAAAATTTTTAGTTAAAAAAATATTCCTGCACTATTTTTTTCAACAAAGAAATGTTTTACTCTATTCATAGTTTAAGTTAATATATTTAAGGAAAAAACGTAAAAGCGGTATATAAATATACAAATTACAATAAAAAGAGAAATAAGCAATTACACATAAAATAATTAGCGACTATTGGCTTTAAGTAAAACAAGCTTTTCGAAATTCGAATCACTTAATTTATTTCTCGGAGGAGAATCCACCATTCCACTAAAATAAAATAAACGCTCTACTGGAGCAGAAGAAGCCAAAGGCGTGTTAAATTTAAAAAACATTTGCCTTATTATTGGATATTTTTTGAGACTGCAAATATCAGTGTCCGAGCTTAAAAGGAATGCACGTATTTCACTATGCCATCTTTCTGAACAAAGGTTGAAGGTCCTAATATTGAAGATGTTAATAAACTAAGTAATTTCTTCAATAACTTTTTCACTTACTGTCAATTTCCCCAAAATCTAAGAATCCTACATTATCAGTGTTTTTTTGTGTTATTATTTCTTCGGATGCTGAAAAACACTTTGAAGCTTGCTCAACAAACATCTGTATATTTAATATTCTAGTTTAAACTGGAATAACTTCACGATCACTAATTTTGAATATATTAGTGCAAAGAAAATTATTGAAGCTTTTTTTAGTTATTGTTAAATTTTTTAACTATTTGAGTTTAGTGCTTATTTCTACACTACCACTCAATTGATTTATAGTTAAAAAAATATCACTATCACTAAAAAATATTAGTGATAAAAATATAAGCTTCACTACCACTAAAGCTGATGAAAATTAGTTAAAACTATATTTTTTAAAATAATATTTAGTGCTAGTGAAATGTTGATTGCACTCAACATTTAGTGCACTACCCCCAACTCTGATTGAATTATTCTATGGATTGTAGAAACACTTTCTATAAAATCTTAGGATGTTAGGATCACATTAACTAGTGGTGACTCTAAAGTTAAGAGATGCATTTACAAAAATACTATTTTTCAGTTTGTGCAAAAATTTTACATTTTAATGTGAAAGAATCAAAATGAGTTCTAATGAGATATAAAATACAAAGTTGGTTAACAAATTTTAAAGTTATTAAAAATTCCCTCTTCCAGGTAGATATGTCAAACGGACAATCCCGGGATTTTCGGGATTTCTTATATCCCGAAGCCCGGGATGTTTTAATTTTAAATCTCGGGATTTTCTAAGTCCAGTTTTTAATAAATAAATTGGGGAAATTGTAATATTTTTGTGCCATTTTCATGCATTTTGTCATCCTACATGCCCGAATATCGCAAAGTGATGTTCAGCAGAGCTCAATGCCGGCTGCAACATAGTTAATAAAATAATACGACATTTTTGGTGCTTCTCGAGAGGCGACTTGGAAAATCAATTTTTCATAATTTTTTTTTGTTAGTTATCTAATAAAATAAAAAAAAAAATTAAAAGCGCCCAAATAATACTAACAAAACCAAATTATAATGTAGATTTGAAACTTGCAAAAGAAATAGATGTTTTTATTTCTGAAGGAGCACGAGGAAAATACTTGTAGATTTGTTACAAGTATTTGCAAACGATTTAGCCTATGTGAATGACGGAATGTGAAAGATGTTTTGCGACAGCAGCAATCAAATGTGATTTAATTATTTTTTTTATATTTTTTGTTTTTTATACATATAATGTATACATAGTACGTATGCTTTTTAGTATGTACGTTTCTGTCTTATAATTTTCGGGATTTAGAGTTCCCGAAAAACCCAAAATCCCAAGTCGTGAATTCGTTATTCTTTACCAAAATCCCCAACACCGGGATTTTCAATAATCAGACCCGATTGGCATCTCTATAACGTAGTATAACGTTGACCTATTGTCTAGTATGGCCAAACATTTTTCTTAAAGAAATTCCAGAATTTCTAGATCATTATTTTGGTATTTAAGAAAATAAAAATGTAAAAAAATTATGTCAATATCTTCCATAGTTGCTTTTTGTACCTTCGATTTAAATTTAATTTAATTTAATAATCTTTTAAAAAATTAAAATCGGTTCAGAAACTACAGAAAACCATGTACGACCATCTTCGCGTATACTTTTTACTTAATGCACAAAAAGTACTCATACGTATAGGAGATTGTATGATAAAACAGGTATTGCAAAGATTGTACAAATTTAATAATCCAATATGAAAATTGTAATGAACTGTATATAGTGATTCTAGTTCATCTCAACTCTCACGAAATAATAAATAGTTCACATTTTTATAAATTATTACTTATTTCTTTTCTGATGTAAATAACAAGTAAATTGAAAATCGATTTGTAAAAAATTGTTATGTCTAAAAATTGTTAACTGACAACAACAAAATCCTAAATAACTATTAATCAAAACTGATTTCCCAAATTGACATTTGTGTAGAACTATAAATCATACCAACCAATGCAGTAATATTGTGTAGCGCATAAAATGAAAACAATTTGATTTCTTTACTTGTATTTATAGTTTACTTTTACTTACTTTGGAGTAGGTGTGTATACAAGTATTTTCTTTTATATTTTTTCTATACATTAACATTGTAAATAATTGAATATTGTGCAGAATTGATGTACAATAGAAAAACGTTTGTTGCAGTAATTACGGTTTTTTACTACAATACACATAGCTAGTATTTATGATATTCATATTCAATTCAAATAAACTATTAAATGTTACATAACGGCTAAACTTTTGAGCTTTTATTTGATACCTATTTTGGGATCAAATATATTTAATTTATATGATATTTTGAAAACTGTTTATCCTTTGAAATTAGAAATGAACATCTGGCCCCGTTAAGAAAAACTGTGTACACAGTGTAACTATCTATGGTATCTACACTAAGCACTAATTTTAGCGAAATTTTTGGCATACCAGCATGTGATGGCCAATGTTGTATTAGTAATGAAAATAATTTTTTAGGTCATTTGGAATCAAAAACATCACGCACCAACACCAATTTCTAAAATAAACCAAATTTTTTTTTTCTGAAAAATTATATAAATAATTCCATATTTTTTTTTTTGCAAGTGTGAGGGATACTTCCCTTATTTAAAAATTATCTTTTGAAGTATGTCCGCAGTTATTATTAAAATAAAATATGTTTTGCAAAATAATTGAAAAAATTTAATGGAAAACTTTATTGCGTTTGGTGCGTGAACTTTTTTAACAACAAAATTTGTGATTTACATTTTTTGATTAAAATTTAATGAATAAACCAATAATTAAAATTAGTTTATATATTTAGTAACATACTTAGGGCATTATTACAACTTGCCTTTAAGTTCAAAATAGTAAAAGTTAACATTAAATAATAGAAAAAGGTACCCTTAAAGTTAACTTTTACTATTTTGAACTTAAAGGCAAGTTGTAATAATGGCCCTAAGTATGTTACTAAATATATAAACTAATTTTAATTATTGGTTTATTCATTAAATTTTAATCAAAAAATGTATTATTTAATTCAATATTTGATCATTTGCAAATTTATTATCACCTCGACTATCTAACATGAAACAGAAAATGTACCAGGTCCCAAAAACGGACTTAAAATATGCAAACACTCTTTTTTATTGCTGTGATTATTTGTTATTAAAGGCCATACCAAATAAGTAATAAACCTGCATTTCCATCAAGGTTTAGAACGTTTTTTATCTCTCCTGTAATATTTCTAAAAATGAACTTAGCACGTTAGTAGGCAAAGCTAACGAAATGATAAATTAAATACAATTTTAAGATCAAAACACACTAATGAGGTCAAATTTATTGATGGAATGTATGCACATCAAATTCAATTAAACGTTTGGTAAAATCATTACAAAGATTTTAATGAATCATTTAGACTAAATTTCTAGAATTATGCGGAATTTTATTTCAATTTTTAATAGTTTCATTATATGCAATTGATTCTGAAAAAGGTTTTAAGTAAACCCATCGTTCTCTACTATCTAGGAATCATTGTAATTCTTTAAAATTTTTATTTAAAGAGGTTGATATTGTATATTAGGTTTAGGTTTCAACTCAGACCAAATGTTGGATATAATTTGTATATAATGATAATAAAAAATTCGTCAAAAAATGAGATTTGATGATTTTAGTACCAAACTTTAAATACCGGTTAACCGAGTGACATAAACCGGCAAAACCGGTTAACCGAAAATCACCATTTCAATTTAACCGGTTTGCTAGAAACCGACATTTTGAAGAAAAACCGGTTTTCCGGTTAACCGGATTATAAATACTAGCTAACTTCATTGTTTCTATAAGATTTTAACCCAAATATTATAAAAATACCAAAAAATGCTAAAAAGCAGCATTTGTTCTGCGGATCAAATTCATTTCATACTACATGCTAATTGGGAGCTTAGTTTTCACCGCCATCTTAGCCTAAAACACCAATTGAATTAAAAAATTAAATATGATAAGTTTAAAATATTATTTTTCACTTAAAATATTGTGATAATGGTTTTTGTTTTTTCAGTCGTGGTTGTCATTGTCGTGGAAGGTCTGACTATTCTTCCCAATATACGTTTAAATTCCAAAATTCATTGAATGATAAGGTCTGTCATAGAAATTTTACGAAATTGAAAATAATCGTATGTTACAATTCGCAATGTTATGGATTTGTTTCGTGAAAATATTCTGCTACAAAAACTTCACATGCCTTAAGGCGCTACATAGAATTTTTAAAAACCGAAACACAATGCTTATTAAAGATATTTGTATTAGTCTATTTGACCACAAATTGGGTCAAAAGATCAATTGTAATATTACTATTTTTCCAGATGTCTACTAACACAAAAATTTTAAACTCAATTATTTCGAAATAGCAAAAAAACTATATATTATTGTTTTATTAAGGGCACGCATTTTTAATTGATGTCTTTGACATACCAGGATAACTGAGTTTATGTAGATTAAATTGGTATTGCTTAAAAAGTACAAAATGCTGTGATGAATTTCGCATAATTTTCTCTGAGACACAGTGTTGTTAATGAAAATAAACAATAATAAATAAGTTTAATATACCAAAGTTCATTTAGAAAATACATAACTGCTGTAAATAATTCCTGTGGCAGATAACTAATTGAGTGTCCCTTTAATTAGTTATTCAAACAAATTTGATATTTTTTTGTCAAACAGAATGTTAAACCATATTTGAAACAAATTTTGAATATAAACTCTTTAATAAATACATATAATTTTAATAATAAAAAAAGCCCACTTAAATAAAACAATTTTTGCAATCCGGTATTATAATAAATTCATTCATATATACTTTGAAACTATTGTTCTTTTTTTGGAAAAAGAAAACAAACACACAAAACTATTGCCAAAAGAATATACAAAAAACTGAAAAAAGAGAGAGAAAAAATTGTATCTGTGGTGAAAGGAAGGAAACTGCGCTAGAAAATCGGAAATAAACCGCGAGCAAAGTATTTGTTATGCGGTAAAAATGCATAAAAATCCCAAGACCGGCATTTATTCAAATTTATACCGTAACCTAACGTAACTAATGTAATATTACAGCAATAATATAGAAAAATAAAACAAATTCTACTAGCAACAACAACTAGAGTAACAAAAGAAAAATAAACAAAAACAACTACTACTGTTATTTCTGCAAACCATCTACTACTAAATATATAGACATATACAATAGGGTAAACAATATTTTGCACCTTTCGAATTTTAGATTCTACCAATTTGCCCTCATCTAAGAATCATATATTGAAAATATGAAAAAAATTAAATTAAAATGTGCGAAAACACATTTTATTAATCTTCAAAAATATTAAAAAAAATATCCAATTAAATAAAAATAGCTTTTGTATTTGATAAATATTTAAATAAAAAATATTATTATTATATAATACATTTTCTGACCCCATTAAAAAAACTAAAATTTAAATTTTTTTCGAAGACTTTAATAACCCTCATTTATCAGGGTTCAAATTGGGGAACTAAATTGTCCAAGACAGTAAAATTAAGTATAAATTTTATACAATTTAATAAAATGCTACTAAATATTTGACTACTTTAACAAAATCTTTCGCACTGTCCATGTTTTTGACCAGGACGGGTAACAATTAAATGGGTTATGTATTCCAATAAATATAATTACTATAATTTTTGAAGATATTTGAAAAACTCTAACCATAATCATCTGGGCATGAGAATTGGATGATGGAACAGTTAAGAAGAACTTTATTTTTTAAAACATAATTCCTGATGTTTCTTTTTATGAAATTGTTAATTTTGTGTACACATTTCATAATATATTAATTAGAATTAATGGTCAAATCAAATTCCAAAAAATTATACTTTGTACATCTTATCAATAACACACAGAGAAAACAGATTTTTGATAGCAACCGAATTTGTTGCCAATCGAATGATTCGGAAGCACATATAGAATTTTTTGGTTCTATCAACAGAAAGTCAGTTGATAAAGAAGAATTTCGGTTGAAGTAACCAAACTTTTGTTAGCCCTTCCAAAGCTTTGTAGCCACAACAGTAAAATTCGGTAACAAATTTAGAATCATTCGATTGGCAACAAATTCGGCTGCTATCACGAATCTGTTTTCTGTGTGTAGCTTTATTTATTTCAAATAAAAGTCAAATTCTCTTCCTTTTACTGTCACTTGATGTAGAATATAACAAATTGCTCCTGATGAAAATAGATAAAATATGTAAAAACTTGCAAATATATTTTCAAGGTAGTTGTTAGTTTGTTAAAAGCCAGATTTTCAAATGGGGTTTTAAAGTATTAAGGTAAAAGATGACGTAATTCAAAATAAGTCCGAAAACACTAATAGCTCATATACTTTGTCTTTGGTCAGTGTCAAAATTTTTGTTGGAATTTTATTCCGCATACGTTATTGTAGGAGTATCGTGAGGTAGAGCAATGAAAATATTTATGAATTAACACTATCAATGTTCTCTTCCAGTTTTAATGTTATTTTTAGTCTTAATAAATATCTCAAAAGTTTAACGTTCTCGATTTTTTTTTATATTTTAACCGACGATACATCACAAAATTCTAGTAAAAGAGTATAATATTGGGTGTAATGACTTAAAATGCAGATTTTTTATCAAATTTTTAGCTTTTATTTGGATACATTTGAACAATTGTTAGCTAAGTATGACCATTTCATAGCCAAAACAACTGCTCATCTTCAGAGGCCAAGAACGAATCAAACCAATTTCGAATACTCTGTTCTAATGTGAAGATTATTTCAGAGAGAGCGTGTTGCATCGATCGTAACAAATTGTATTCGTACGGTGCAGGGTCAGGACTATAAAGCGGGTGAGGCAAAACTTCCCAACCACTTCATTCTAAATACATTTTAACAGGTATTGCAACATATAGTCGAGCGTTGTCATGATGGAAAATTACGGTTTCATGTCTGGCCATATATTCTTGGCGTTTTTCAGCCAATTTTCTCAGCAATCAGTTGCTTTCGATACAGGGCACAGAGGGATGGCTTCGTACATTTTTTGGCAAAAATTATAAGGAGTGGTCATAGAGCGCTGAAATTTGGCACCGAGAATTATATGGACCAAACTAAGAAAACAATAAAATTTTATCAAAATCGACCACGCCAAACGCCCACTGCCCATACAATCCAAATCGATTTTTTCGCATACAATTTTTTCCTATCCAAGTAAAAGTCTAGAAATTTGGTACATATATTTTCTGAAACAAAATAAGAACGTGTGCCGAGTTTCAATAAAATCGGCCATGCCCACCGCAAAACGCGCATGCAATAAATTTTTGTGTAAAAATTATAAGGAATGGTCGTAGAGCATTGAAATTTGGCACCGAGAATTATATGGACTAAGTTAAGAAAAAAATTAAATTTTATCAAAATCGACCACGCCCAACGCCCACTGCCCACTATAATCCAAATAGATTTTTTTCGCATAAAATTTTTCCTGTCCAAGTAAAAGTCTAGAAATTTGGTACATATAAAAAAAGAAGAACGCATGCCGAGTTTCAATAAAATCTGTCACGCCCACTGCCCACGAAACCCATACAAAAATAAGAATTTTTTTGATATTTCGTTTATTATTTGACAAAAAATTTTAAGTTTTCATCCTGTTCCGAAAACTATTTTTTTTTTAATCGAAACAAGACACTCCCATCTTTCATTTTATTAAAAAAACAGCTTGGGGGAAAGTGGTGCTACATCAAAAATAAAATAATTTTTAGAGACTTATAGATTTGGGCAAATCTTCTTAACGGTTTATGTATCCCTTAATTTTTTATGAAGAAATTTTATATTTTTCAAATATGTTAAAGGTAAATGGTATTATTAGGAAAATTATACATATATAAGCCACTGAATTGCGTGAAAATATAAGTAAATTTTTGCTTAACACCTTTGCATGGACTTTACTTCAATTTTTTAAAAATAAAATAAAATTTTTCTAAAAACTATAAGTGTACATTTCATCTTAAAAACGTTTTTCTCCAAAACTGCATCATTTGATTTTAGAAATTGATTGTTTGAGAAATTGACTTTTTGACACCAAAATCCCTCTGTGCAGGGTCCATGTGATGATGCGGTCAGATTTCAACGCTGCCAATAGAAAGAACCGTTTTGCTCCCACCGATTCGGCTGGTTGGCGATCTTTTATTGCGGACATGCAAAATCGTCTTTCAAGGTTTCTCTCCTTTTGAATTAATCCTACTGCTCGCAAACATTTTGAAGTTGCTGCTTGAGTAGCTCCCCACGATTTTGCAAGCCCTTGTTGAGTTTAACAACAATCCTCATGGAGTAATGCCTCCAATTCTTGGACTTTTATGGCTGACCTGGGCGATCTTTGTTTTCCATGTCAAAATCATCACTTCTAAACCACCCAAGCTATCTCTCGAACGTTGTAACCTTTGGAACCATAATCTTTGGTGAGCAATCAGTTTGACTAAGCGGGACTTTTTTCAAATTAAAGAAGTAAAGCAAAACTTCCAGCATATGACGTTTTGTTGGCACAAATTTCGACATTTTCAAAACTTTGCTGTTTACGCTAATAACAATAACTAAGTGGGAATAAGTGACAGATATGCACCCTTCAAAATGATATATAAATTAAAAAAAAAACGTATTCAAAATACATGCCATTGGAAATCCCTCATTTTTCGCAATGTAAAATTTGAGATATGCATGAAAACTTATAAGTTATATTTAAACATTTATATCTAAATGAAATATACAAATTTTTGATTTATTTCAATATTTATTTTTTTGAATTTTGTTGAAAATATTGAGCCAAAACTTTAAACTTCAAATAAAATGTACAACTCTTAAACATTGACAGATTTTGCTAAACTTTTCAGCCTTTGGTTTCCATATTTCAAAATCTAAAAAGTACGACACAAGGGCCAACCTAATACACTTTGGAATGAAGGTAATATTTGTAGTACAAGTATTTAACCGAATAAACAACCAACCAAACCAAGCGAGATAGTCAAACCAGACCTAACAAACAAACAAATATTTTAAAAATACAATAATGTTACTATTACTTGTACAATGAGGTCTAAATCTAAAATCATGCCACCCACTCGAACACACACTGGTACAAAGTTCTTTATTCTCATATTTGGTGGCACAAAGTGTAATAAAACAGGACGTTTAGTACTCGACCAAACTCTTCTATTCTATTCTACATGTGGCAGTTGTTGCGTTGGAGACAAGGCTGTTTTGTTTGCTAGTTGCAAGCAGTGGGCGGCAAAGGCTTAGCATTGCAATTCATTTTCAAAATGCATTTACTTTGGTATTTAATTTAACATTTTTTCGCTTAGATGAAGTGCTGCAGCTCGCAAGAGTGCTGTTATGTTGAGTGCTTAAAAACGTTAAAAATTATTGGGAAATTTTGTGAAGTAGTGTAATGAAAATCTCTGCTGGTCAGAGAGAGTTTACTTTTGTAGTAAATTTAAGGTAAAGTAAATCAAAGAAATGGGAGCAAAATTCATATGATGGATTTTTAATTTATAAATGAGAGTTTCGTAAACTTATTCTTAAAAACATCAACTGATTTGTAATTCAATATCTGATATATTTATTCGGTTTCATAAGGTTTGAGCAAAAAAATATATGTATATGTGATGAAACAGAAAAAACTAGAAATACATAAATAATGGATAGCAATAAAATATGAAAAACATTAAATATAAAATAAAAATATATAAACATTTAATTTTGATATAAATTTTTATTTATTAGCTGCAAACGGAATTTTAAATGGGTTGCTTACTTTCAGCATAAATTTAAGTTTTCTGCAATTCAAATAGTTAATTGTTATTTTGTCGATGTTAAAACGGGCCAACATAATTTTCTAAAATTTGTGTGATATTTTTTATCAACAATATTCATTTTAAACTATTGCTTATACTGCTAATCCGTCAATGCAAAAATGTAATTCACTGACTTCGATCGTCAACCACAATAAAACTTATCCAGAAAACTAGCTTTACTTATATTCTTGGATATATTGGGTATTTCACATTTAGAAGAATCGAGTTAATAACATTCCATTCATTCATTAACTTTTACTCTGGAATTGTACTCATCGTCCAGTATCAAACTTTGTGTTCGATATATTTTATTCAAAAGATTTACAAATCAGTTTTCATTGGTCTTATAAGTTATGTAGGATTTTTAGTACTACTCAATTAATGAGGAATGTGAAAATATTTTTTAATAAACCAAAAAAAATTGCAATTATCAATGTAGAAATTAGTGTATAATTTTTCAAATTTATTGAATGATTATTACAATCTTATTGCAGTTTCAAATTTTTAATTATCACGATTTAAAAATAAGACTAAATTTAAGTTGGAAGAAAATAAACCGTGTTATTGACCCATTAACCTCAGATTTCGTTAAAATTCGAAGTTTCACATAAAAAATTTAAAACAGAATAGTTTCTCGTTACAGGATGCTATACTGAAACTTATGTATCCACCATCAAAAGATATACAAGTGCATGCAAGATAGATAGACACATTTTTGTTATCAACAGACAACGTTTGTGAAACTTTTTATTCATCCAGGTCCTAGTTTTTGATACACGGCATAATTATCGTCAAAAGAATATTTTGGAATCAAAATTTTTATTTTAGTAAGTTTATATTTTTAGGCAACGTGCTTACTTCCCAGTCATAAATATTATTTGGATAAATTCACGGAAATTTATTGTTGAAAAATGTACGATTCCTATGAGCTTGCTTAGGCCAGATCATCACAATTATACAAATAAAACTATATTAAATTAAAGAGAATAATGATGTAGTTTTGTAGAGAAATGTTTAAAGATGGAATGCGCACTTATATTTTTAAGAAAAATTGTATTTTATTTTTAAAAAATTTAAGTAAAGTCCATGCAAGGGTGTTAAGTTAAAATTAACGTATACTTTTACGCTATTGACTGGTTTATATATGTATAATTTTCCTGATAATACCATTTACATTTAACATATTTGAAAAATATGGCATTTCTTTATAAATAAAAAAAATATGAGCCTCTAAAAATCATTTTATTGTTGATTTTCCATGGAAAAAAGTTAATGTAGCCCAACTTTCTCCCAAGCTGTTTTTTTAATAAAATTAAACTTGGAAGTGTCTTGTTTCGATTAAAAATTAGTTCTCGGAAGTTTTCGGAACAGGATGAAACATAAAATTGTTTGTCGAATGATAAACGAAATATCAAAAAAATTCATATCTATGTATGGGTTTCATGGGCGGAGGGCGTGACCGATTTTATTGATACTCAGCATGCGTTCTTCTTTTGTTTCAAACTTTTGCTTGGATAGGAAAAATATTATGCGAAAAAATAGATTTGGATAGTATGGGCAGCGGGCGTTGGTCGTGGACGATTTTGAAAAATTTTTATTTTTTTCTTAATTTAGTCCATATAATTCTCGGTGGCAAATTTCGATGCTCTACGACTATTTCTTATAATTTCTGCACAAAAATGTATGAAGCCATCCCTCTGTGCACCGCGGTGCACCGTACCGAACGCAACTGATGAATTTTAAGCGAGCAGTGGCTGAAAAACGTCCAGAATATGCGGCCAGACTACAAACCATAATATACCATCATGACAACGCTCAGCCACATGTTGGAATACCTACTGAAAAGTATTTAGAATGAAGTTGTGGAAAGTTTTGTCTCTACCGCTTTATAATCCAGACCGTGTTCCGTCTGACTACTATTTGTTTTGATCGATGGAGAATGCTCTCTCTGGTATATGCTTGACTTTGGAACAGAATATCCGATATTGGCATGATTCGTTCTTGGCCTCAAAAGATGAGCAGTTCTTTTGACTCGGAATCCATATGGTGCCAGAAACTTTTTTAAGTCATTCACCCAATAGTTTCAAGAAAATTTTGTTAAAAATTGTAGCTTAATGATATATTTGCATTAAATACATTATCGTTCATTATTAACAGCCTGAACATAAGAATTTTTGAACAATTTTCAATGATGGCCATAATGGCAACATAAACGCTAAATTCACTAATAAAAGTAGCTAAATTATTCACATGGATGCTTGTTACTGCGAATGTGTTGGCTCAGATAGATGTTTATGGCCTAGAATTTTCAATGTAAAATTTTATTACAAAAGTGTATGTTAGTGAAGCACAAAAATGCCACAAAATACAATGGAAATTATTTATTTGTTGTCGGTGTATTTTTGCCTATTCAAATGTGCACGTTATATTATATGCATGTTTGAAAATATGTGTATTTAGAGATACTTTTCATTATTTTATTCCTACTTCCCATTTAGAATTTTTACTAGAGTTTACCATTGTTATGCAAACATTTTCATTTGCATTATGTCAGTAAGTAGTAGTTATTTCATTTTATTTTTGGACAAATGAACAAATAACAAGTAGAAACTAAAATAAAAACAAGTTAGAACGGTATATTCGGCTTTGCCGAATCTTAAATACCCTCCACCTGCATACATATTTTTAGGTTGATATATATGGGAGCTATAACCAATTATAGGCCGATCATCATAGAATTAGGTATAGCGATTTTGGTATATATGGGGATTATTTATGATGAATTTCATCTTAATAGCGATATTTATAAGATATTTATGCCAATTTAAGTGATTTTTCTGAAGTGAACTATATATGGGGGCTATGGTCAAATATGGTCCGATCCACAAAAAATTTAGTGTTGTAATTTTTTTTAGCACGAAACTTATTTTTGCTGAATTTTGTATGGATACTGCAATTCTGAAGGCATTTATAGACCATAGAACCATATTTCGGGAAAAAATTTGTATGGGGGCTAGGAGAAATCATGAACCGATTCTTATAATTTTCACCAGAGTTAGTCCTTTTATTATATAAATAACGTGTGTAAAGTTTTATGGTATTATCTGCAATATATTTACACAAATAACCAAAAATATGTGAAAATTGTAAATTTTTTGTTAGGTTGTCTCACATTTTGGTTCATAGCTCTGTTTCTACTGAACCGATTTTGCTGATTTTCAATATCAAACTGCTTAGGACAACAATAAACATATTTTTTGCAAGTCTACCAATTGTGTTTGCTTATTTTGGACGTGAGCGTGTTTTACACAGACACACAGACGGAGAGACGGACATGGCTCAATTGACTTAGAATTTCATAAGGATCAAGAAAATATATACTTTGTTGGGTCTCAGATGAATATTTCTCAATTGTACACACGGAATGACAAACTTATATATACCCTTATTCACCACTTGTGGTGGTGGAGGGTATAATAATAATAGTTTTGAAAATGTATAGAAATGCAGTCCAATTTGCAATAAAATATTACACGAGTTATAATGTTTGTAAGTGGTAGGTCATAAGTATGTACTATATATGAATATGTGGTCGATTTCAACAAAACCCTATTTATATAAATAATAAACCATAAAAAAGCATCATATCAAATGAGTGAAGGAAATATTTGCAATATTTTGCAAATTTAATATTAAGAAAAATATTTCTTATTTGTATACACACCACCATAACAATGGATGATATATTGATTTTGTTAGACCATTTGTAACACATCGAAACATTCATCGCAGACCCTTAAATGTATATTTTCTGAGTCCTTTTAAAATTCTAAGACGATCCATAGAGGGGCCAAATATACTAACTTTGCGGATTAATTGCAAAAACAAATTTCAAGTATCGTGAAAACTGAAAGTACCAGCTTAAAGAGCACAAAGACAAGAGAAATATGAAACGGTATTTTTATAGTCACATGTTGAAATTACATATTGTGAGAAAAAAACCGATAAAAGTGATAAAAAAAAATAAAAAATTTACGCAAATAAATACTATTTTCACTAAGTATTTTCAAAAATTTAATAAACCTAATTATGCAACCATCAAGTTCAGGTATTTATTGATATGTTTTGGTTAAATTTAAATTTGAATTATTTGCGAAAGTCGCTTTGTTATTAGTTTTTATATTGGAAGTGCAAAAAAAAATGGATTTTATCAGTTCAAATGGACCTAAAGTTATTAGCTGGGCTCATCTTGGCAGGGAATTTAATACAATTTAATAGCCTGGACAGTTATGCGTTGTTTCAGAAAAAATTAGATTGCGCATCGCTGCTCCTCATAAGTTATATGCAAATTAGTAACAGCTTCAACCATTAAGTCTACCAACAAAAAAGCCCTTTCGATTCTGCTAAACGTTTTATCGCTGTCGTTGTTGTTGCTGTTTTATAAGAGATGTGCAAATGTTAAGATTACAAATATGAGAGTCATGTGTGAGTCAGGCCTGGACCATGCTATATTCTTGTATAATGAGATAAACAATAATAAACGTATATCAATTACTAGAGTTGAGTTTCTAATCGCGAATGATTAGCACGCGGGATTTTAACAATTTAACTCTCACGCACTCACGCTTGTATATGCTTGTTTAAAAGTTTTTTTTTGTGATTAATTCCAAGTTTTTTCTTGCGGTTAATACGAAGTCATGCGATAGCAGGCAATTTAGCTTAATAAAAAAATTCATGATAGTTAGCGCAATCGCGAGAATTTTAAAGTTTTGTATCGGGAGCCAGTTATCAATCACATCCACATCTGTAGTTTTTATATTGTCTAATTTTAAATATTGTGTTATATATATTTCAGTGTAATGCATTTAAACTTTGCAGGAACCAATTTTTCCCCTGTAGGCTTTTAGTGGCAGGTTTTGGGAAACCTCCCATTACTAGTTAATATTCGATATCAACTTAAAAGAATATGGCAGTTTTTTTTTACCAATAATATGCATAAATTAATGTGTCTCACTAATGTAGTTCTATAGATATTGGAGAATTAATAATTCATTTGTATGCCCTTCCGATTTTGGTGGAACGTGTAGTTTGTTTTTATATTTACCCACATCAAATTTAGTGTGCATAACTATTGTAGTTCTATAGATATAGCACAATTAATAATTATATTATATGGTGGGTAATTGACTTCTCCCTCCTATATCCCTAAAAAAATGTGCAGTCTAAGAGCTACCCACGTGAAATTTTGCGAGCGTCGCTATTATTGTTGTTGAGATATTAATAAATCCGTTAAAAAAGGGCATTTGACCCCACTGTGCGATCTATAGATATCCTTCCGTCTGTCGTTCTTTCTATTTTAAACATGATATGATACTTAGATATATCATGATATAGCCTACAGGGGAAAAATTGGTCAAGTAGGACCAAGGGGTACGAGGGGTATGTGTATCTATAGTATCCTTACAAATTCATTACTGAAATATGGCTCTGGAACATTCATAATTGTCTCTACTTTCACATATATGTATATCGATTTTTTCATATGAATTGAAAAAATACTATAACTGTTGCAGATTGTAATCATATCAAATTAAATTATTATAAAATTAATTGAATGTAAAAATATAAAATAAAACAATTTAAATTAACAATAATAAAATTAAATGAACAAATTACACTAGACTAAGATTATTCTCAGCAAAATTCTATAAAATGTTAACTTCTAATAATATCCAAATGAATTTAAAATTCTGAGAACATCAAGAAATGTATTTCTTATAAAAATTAAAAGACATAAATTCTCTTATTTTAAACATAAAACCAAAATATTTCCAAATGTAGATTATTGTTGAGTAGTGTTAGCAACAATTATAATAACACTCTTTTGAGGCACAGAAACCAAGAAAACAACAAAACCATGTTGCATATATTTTCAAGAATCAGTAAACGTAACAGTTTACGGTTTCACCATTGTGATTATATTTCTGTATAAAGAGAAAAAATTGTCAGTATTAAAAAATTTCACAAGCATGCATTTAATTAAAAAATTCTATTTAACAGTGCACAACTATAACAGAAATATATAAAACAAATTTTTGCATACAAAGTATAGTGGGACCGATCGCTCAAACGTGGTGGTAAATCTGAATCTTCTATACAACAGGTCCGCTTGCAAAATTATGCATGGACCGATTTCAATTAATGCAATCTTATTACAGTTTAAAAAATATTTATGTTTAAATTTTATAATTTTCTTTTTTAACATCACTTTATTTGGTTTTCTGCAAATATCTTCAATAATGGAGGTTCAAATATTTATCCAAATATATCCACATATTTCTAGCAAATTCGTAACAAATTTTTTGGCATCTCTATCCACCTAGCCGTGAAAAGTAATCAAATTCAAAGTTTTGAAATGAGTTGGAAAAACTGCAAAATATTGGAAAAAATTAGCATAGCTTATTTTTTTAATATTACTCAAATATTGTTTAAATAATGTGTAATATTTTTTAAAAATTTGATAAGAACTGGCTTCAGAATGCATTTTTTTAATCTATATAGGCATACATCCTATTTCAATCAATCCCGAATTAGTGAATTTTTTAGGAATGATTTATGAAAAAAAGTTCGAAAAAAAATTTTGAGTTACAAAATATTTATTTTTTTTTTCAATTTTTTTTTATTTTTTTTTTAATTTTTTTTAGAAATATTTGGGATATAGCTGTCTAAAATATCTACTTATTACCTATTGTTCTTAGTAAAATGTGTCCCATTTTACTATGTATAAGAGATGACTTACTTAAATAAAACAGCATTTATTTACATTCCTACTTTCAAGTTACAAGCTGTACAAAGTTTTTTAGAAGATTCACATTTATTGCCACCTTTTTGCTATCGACCCCACTGTATAATGCCGCACACACACACACATTAAAAATGAACTCCTACCGATTTCTGAAACTATCATTTTTACCTTTAGTCAGTCTAGTGAAGCAGATAACAAGCATTGGTAACAACAGACACCCACATACCTACATACAAAAGTAACAGCGGTTGCAAGCAATTCTCATAGCTACAACAATTTTAAATGGAAGACTGAATTACTGAAGCAACAATAATAGCAGCATCCAACAACAACATATACAATAGTGGCAGTAGAATTTAACCGCTTTAACCGCTTTTATTGAAGTGAGTCATTTTAATAAAGACTTTTAATTGAAAATTTTCAATTGTTGCTTTTTATCATTGTTGCAAATAATCAGAGCACGTTCTATGAACAGACACAGACAGAAACTGACTGACTGGTAGGCAGACAAACAATCAAACATATAGAAATTTTTCGCTATTTCCGTTTAAATTGGTTAAACAGTTCAATATAAACAACACACACGCATAAATATCCATAACATTTGTGTATAAGTATGTATGTATTTTATTTAATAGGGTATAGACTACCCAGCAGTTAAGTCAATGTATCCCTTATATATAGAAATTGTCACTAATGTCTGATCATTTGCTAAATTCAATTTATATATTTTGGGACATTTGATACAGATTCCCTCAATTGGTTACTTTATACATCCGATGTAACCTAGCATGAAGTCAATTGTCACTTTAATGTCTCTAAGTAACCTAGGGTGTAGTCATATTAAACGTTTATTTTGTACTGCACTTCAGAAAGTTATTATTTTACCCACCAGAAATAATCTATTGGATTATTGGATGCTAAAAAAACAATTATTAGCTGATCAAGCGGTATGTGAATTCAATACTTTGAACCATCTATCAGATAATCTCAATGTAATCAAAAAGGGCTTAACGGCCTTGCTTAGGACATGCACGTGTTAAAATAACTAGTCACGTAACTGCTTATGTTACCAGTTGTCACCCTAAATGATGGGTAAAATCACTAGTTCGGGAGAGTCACCAGGAACTGCTGGGTATGTACATACATACATACTATGTATAAACCTGTGCGTGAGTGTCAATGTGGTTAAACAATTAAAGCAGCTACTAACATAAATCTGCAACGAAATGATGATCACATTCACATAGTGAAAACAAATTATCTTCATGCATAATGTTGCAATTTCGTTTATTAAATAAAATATTTAATAATGGTTAGATTTTGTAAAACACAAAGAAGAAAAAAGTAAATAGTTTAACAAGCGAAGTGGAGTCAATTTTTTATAAGTATTAAGCATAAAAATAATTGTAGCAAGTTATTTTCATCATTGTCAGCAACATTAGTATTATTTATATATTCTCAGCAAAGAAATACTTTCTGCAGTAGATGCACGAATGAATAGTATAGTAGGAGAAAATTAAATCTGTAACTACGCTGTAGGAGCAAAAGGTGAGATACTGCGTGTCAAAGTCGATCGTAACTTGTACAAATATTGAAAGATTTTAAAGAACAAAATTAAAAACTAAAAGTCTAGTCCTTTAAACATTTAATAATCGCAGAAACAGACTTTATTATTATTATTATTAATTCCTTTAGTTCCTATAAGGAACATAGGGCCACATACTTTAAGTCTTGATTATTTCTGAAATAATCACATAAACAGCTTCTATAAATTTTATATCAATGTGACATACGAAAAATATAAAAAAAAACGGTTTAAATACTCTAATGTAGACTCATAAATTATATACAAAAGCTAAACACTAAACATACACGTTTATACATTTGATACAAACGTACATTAGACAGACTCACAGAAAAAAAAATTGTTCAAATGGTACATCGCATTGTTGCCATGGAAGAAAAAATGTTTTCAAAAAAGTTAAAAAATCATTTTGGTAATGGTCTAGCTCACTCTTGATTATCATTAGGCCCA
This sequence comes from Calliphora vicina, assembly GCF_958450345.1. Taxonomy (NCBI): domain Eukaryota; kingdom Metazoa; phylum Arthropoda; class Insecta; order Diptera; family Calliphoridae; genus Calliphora; species Calliphora vicina. Next base: position 142,185,952 of record NC_088780.1, on the reverse strand, counting down.
ACATATTTTGAGAAATATCATACAACAAACCAAGGTTTATTTTTAAAGAGTTTAAATAATCGAACTTTCTCGATATTGTATTCGATATATATTAGTCTCCGTTGATTGTAATTTTTTTCTTTGGTATATACTTAAAACTAACTGATGTAACATTCAGGTCCAATTGCACAACTCATGCAAAAAATCGACTAAAATTTGCAAAATTTTAAACATTTTATAATTTCTTTATATTTAGATAATATTTTTCGAGAATTTCTTAACATTTGAAATAAATCTCATCGTCTTGACAAAGTTATCTCTCCAAAAATGTACAAAATATTAATATTGAGTGCAAAATGACCAAGTTATAATATATTAAATATAAATTGCATTGTGTGCAGTGATTATTATTTTCATACTAAAGTCATAGAAACAGCTATTTTCTACACAGAAATTACAATAAAGTATAAGTAATTTTTTTACACAATTTTTCAACTTTCTATATATTTTTTGTTATCCCATTTTGTATCACTTAGTTTTAGATGCAAATCTGTTTTTTAAGAACAGGTCTAATATACAAATGTACATACATACATAGTGCATGAATACAAAACATATTGCATTTAGCTGGTTTATGAAATTTTTTTTTGGATTTAAGGAAATGTGAATAAGTCTGCCGGTATGTAATTGTGTGCACGGTTAAATGTATTTTTGTATGCGTATGTGCTAACAATGGTGCCACTTCCGCTTCCGTTTTTTATTCATTATGTCGTCGCAGTCATTTTTAATTGCAATTTACTCGATTTATTATGTTGCTCTTTAATGCCCTGATTAATTTGAATGCATACGTAATTATATACCTTTCTATACATATTTGTAGACTAACTATTTACACATCATAGCTCTAGGAAAAATTGCTGAGTTTTGTCGTCTTTTTTTTGTACTTTGAAAAATGACATTTAAAATGTGTAAATCTTTAAAACTCAGTAGAATGATATTAAATATGTAGGTTCATCAAGGTGGTCCTTATTTTTTATTTTCGATTTTCCAAAAACGAAGTACAATTTTGTATGAGGTTAGGATAGAAAAAATCCCTGTGTGATGATCAAAAAAATTCAGAAATTTGTTTAAAATAATTTTTAAAAATTTTAAAATGGAGTTTTGAAACTGCCGTTAAAAAAATGTAATTTGTTTGGTCATACCTGCGAATAGGTTAGCGGTATCCTACGAAGCCAAAAACTCATATACAAATAAATATGGATATATTTTAAGTAAAAATGAGCTTTTATTTCAATATTTCTTGCATTTCATGTTCCAGTGGCCTGAGACACGTTAATGGCCTGGGGAGTTTTTAATAACTTTAACATTTTTTAACCAATGTTTGTCTTTTATATCTCATTACAACGACAATTACGTACGCATTTCGATCCTTTTATATTAAATTGCAAAAGAAATTATTTAATGGCAAAATTTTTACAAAAACTGAAATAATAGCATTTTTTCCCCTTGTAAATGTTCTCACGAGCTCAAACTTTTGTCAATATTTTTTTACGTTTTTGAAACAGATGAGTTTTCAATTTTTCCATACATTGAAGGTCCACCTTACAGGTTCATGTACTTGTTAACTTGTATGCAGTTTGACATTTTAACGGTTGCGCTATTATTATAGAGCGTATTCTTTAAAACGCATAATGAAGTTTCATATTCTTATGAATTTATGAATACATTCATTAAAAACGGGTACATATATTAAACGCTGTTTTATTTAAAATTTCTATGTTTTATTTTAAATATATAAAATAATACAAATATTGCTTAATTTTCATATTCATTTAAAATTAATGTGCTGATTTTTTTCAAAAAAATTCATAGGTTTGAATAGATATTTATTGGGATCCATCCTTTTATTTTATTTTTCATTTTTAACGAAAAAGATTTTTATTTTATTTTTCATTTTTAACGAAAAAGATTTTGTAGAAAAAATTACGTAAACTTTTCCACTTAAATTAATTTTACTGTAGATAACAATATTTCTAAACTAGCGCTTGATTATTATCTATAATTTTTGTGTTTCAAATTTTGGCAGCATTTTCGCTATAGAAAAAGAACGAGTATTTTGAGTGGAAATTTTACATGTGTTTTGTTATTGTAACAAAAACAAAATACTTGTAAAACGTTCACTCAAAGCACTCGTTCGCTATAGAAAAACAGCACATAAATACAAAAATATTTTTTTTTCCCTTTTATTTTTATATTTTTTTCTATTCGAGTATCTTACTTTTAAAAAAGTATAATAAGTAGTACGTATTAGTAATATTTAATTCACTACTCTCTAATATTGCGTATAGGCTGAGATGCTCTTCCGCATCACAACACTGCAGTATGTATAGGCGTTAAACACTTGCAGTGAGCACTGTGATTTCAATTTCAAATCTAATTGGACAGCTCGAATTACAGTAGGCTGTAGATATAAAATATTTCTAAATTAAATTAATATTTTTTTGCTGCCAAAATTTGAAACACAAAAATTATAGATAATAATCAAGAGCTAGTTTAGAAATATTGTTATCTACAGTAAAATTAATTTAAGTGGAAAAGTTTACGTAATTTTTTCTACAAAATCTTTTTCGTTAAAAATGAAAAATAAAATAAAAATCTTTTTCGTTAAAAATTAAAAATAAAATAAAAGGATGGATCCCAATAAATATCTATTCAAACCTATGAATTTTTTTGAAAAAATCTTAAATAAATAAATAAATTTTATTCAAATAAAAAAGTAAGTATATTCTTTGACATAAAAATATATATTCAACAAATTTCACAATAATTTACTTATAGATAACGTTTGCAATTTATGAAAGAGTTTCCAAAAAACCGAAGAATTACAAAACCGGTTTTAAAAGAAATTAAAACAGATCGGTTTCGGTTTACTTCGGTTTTGTGATAATTTATTAAATATTAAGTATTATCGAAACAAAATCAGTTGATAAGAGGATTAAGGAAAGTTGGTACTTTTTATTTTAATGATGCTTTCTTAACCCTCCGTTAGTCGCAATCATCAAATCGAAACTAGTCGCAATGTATCAAATTGATATCAATAAAAAATGCGCGTTTGAAAATAATCTCTTAACTTTTTATTTCGAAAACATAAAAACAATATTAAATGCAATGCATTTAAAAGAGTAATACAAAAAAATCAGTAAAAATATTATTTTATCAAAAAAAATTTACAACAAAAAAAATGTTTGAATGTATCAACCAGATCAGTGGCAAGTAGCGGAGGGTTAATATACGTATTAATTTATTTAGCTTATATACTTTAAATTTGGCTAATATGCTTCTTAATAAATAAATAATCTAGAATAAGAGGCTCAATGGTATTATGATATCAAAAAAATAGAACTAAACCAAACTCAAGAGTTCTTTTCGTTCACAAATGGTACTTTTTGAATTTTCTAAAATATTGAACCTAGAAACATACTTTGAAATTTCAAACATGACGGAGGTGTAGGGTATTATCATTAGTATTCTCGTGCATCACTTTGGTGAAGGGGCTCAAACGTTTGTAGAGATAACTAAAGACATTAGACGGTCTTCGGCGGTGTTTCATAAATTTTTTGTAATTATACCCTACACCACCATAGCACATAGGTCTGGCGAACCACATTTTTTGCCCAAAACTCAAAACTTCTTTTCCTATATTTGTTGTTAGAATATAGTAGCAAACACTACAGATAAACAAAAAAAATAATTTGTTTTTACAAACTTCAATTAACCGTTATTCTATGAAGTGAGAAAGTTCAATGTTTTAAGTGCAGTGGTAAACTGAAACACGGTAAACTGTTATACGAAAATAAAAAACTTTTTAAATCTATTAGTTATGGATATTAATGACGACGATAAGTATTTAAATTTTTAATAGTGAAATATTCAATAAAAATAATGGTAATAAGAAAATACATAAAAAACGTTCATAACCTAAAAATCAGTGATTTTAACTTTTTATAAAAAAAAAATATAGTATATAACTTACAAAATTTCAACCGATTTCAACGAACCAAAAACACACAAAATTACAGTGATATGTTGTGCTTACGAATCATCAATAACGTTGTGCTAGTTTTTGCTTATTTTTTAGTTAAGATCAAATATTAGCACTAATAAAGTAAAATATACATTTAGTAAAAGTTAATTGCAAAGTCTATATCAGCTATAGATTTTTATAGGTTTAGTTAAGCATAAATTTGTTAGAAATTTTTTACGAAAATGTAAGCAAACTTCTCGGGATTCTCTCATGAAAACCAAACGACGATCTATTACAAATAGCTTTTCATTGATAAAAAAAAATATTTTTCTGGACCAAACTTGAAAAATCTCAAACAGGTAAAATATTAGTACTAATAAAGTAAAATATACATTTAGTAAAATCTAATTGCAATGTCTAAATAAGCTATGGATTTGTATGGCTTTAGTTAAGAATAAATCTGTTAGACATTTTTTTACGAAAAGATAAGCGAAGATTTGTTAAACTTCTCGAGTTTCTCTCATGAAAACCGAACGATATATTAAAAATAGCTTTTCATAGATAAAAAAATACTTTTCTGTAAGGAAAATGTACAAGATTGGACATTATTATTAATGGCGGATACATTGCTAGGGTTTCTTATATTGTAAGAAGAAAAACTACACTCTTGTTAAACACAATTTTAAGGAACTTTACCACTTAAACAATGTTTTATTTAACTTAATAAAAATTACCTATAATTTAATAAAATTTTAGATAATTTTGAAAAGCTACTAGTTATACAACCAGTCACACTGTTGCACCCTCATCGTACTAGGGTAATTTAAGCTGATTTTGCATTGATTAATAACCGTTAAGTGATTTTCATTGTTAGTGGTTATCTATTGTTGCAGCATTTAAGTTTAAATACACACATACCCCTATATATATTTACATTTAATTGTATATGAACGTGTGTATGCATGCATTTTGTATTGTAATTTAATATTTATTATATATATTTTTTTTTTTGTTCAACATTTGTGTTAATTGTTTTATAAATTGCTTAATTACAGAAAATTACAATTTTGCGGCAATGAGAATTTAAGCAAACAATTGTATAAATTGATATTTTTTTTTTAATGACATCATGCAATTTGAATCATTGACCACATTCATATTGTAACCCTTACCATTATTCAGACAGAGTATGGAAACGGAAATCAGCAACAAAACTGCTTATACTTAAAACAATGCCTTCTAAACTCAGATGAAAAGTTGTTTAGGGAAAGAACTCAGAAGAAGAGCTAGAGCAAAAAAAAAAATTTAGTAGTAAACATTAAAATATGGACGTGTCTAAAACACCTTAAGCTAAGGGCAGTTACTCATCTGACTAATCCTTAATAAATCAACAAGGATCCATTAAAAAACAAAATATGGAAAAAAAATTAAACTTGTTCGACATTAAATGCCAAAGAATTTTTTATGTTTGTGTTCTAACATTAGAGTGGTTCAGCTTTATAAAATATCTTTATATTTGACTTAATATTATACAGACTTGAGATCTTATGATGTAAAAATTTTGTATAATCGATTAAAGAAATAAGTTTGAAAGTTAGTAAAATAAATTTAAGTTTTGGTACACTAAAACTTAAATTTACTAACAACATAATGTAAACAAAAACTAAAAATGGACAGTGTTAATTCTATTTTTATAAATATTAATATTTGTATCACAGAAAGTCAGTTGTTAAAGAAGAATTTTGGTGTAAGGAACCAAAGCTTTGTTAGCTCTTCTAAAATTTTGTAGGCAAAACTGTAAAATTTGGTCACTAAGATAGAATCATTCGATTGGCAATAAATTCGGTTGCTATCACGAATCTGTTTTCTCTCTATACATTAGAGTGAAAATCAGTTGTATGGAAAAAAATTTTTGTTAAAATTTTGAAGAGTGCCGGTTGAATATTGTGACACTAGGTCTAAAACTTAAGTGCTGAAAATTTTAGCCAAATCGGACAACGATTTCTGGACGCGCATCGCGATCAAAGTTCAGATATATGCAAAATTTTAATATTTTTATGGAATAAATAGGTGAAACTCGTTAACTTTTAGCATTGTTTTCTAGAAATATGTAGATTTATTTATATTAATGAATATTACATTAAAATTTTTTTTGGAAATTAACCCTGTTTCTCCTTTCGGTCAAAATGACCCAAAAACTATATTATCGCCAAAATTCGGAAATATGTGTACGTAATTATCGTTGTAATGAGATACAAATGACAAAATTTGGTTAAAAAATTTTAAAGTTATTAAAAATTCGCCTGACCATTAACGTGTCTCAGGATACTTGAACATGAAATTTAGGAAAAAAATTAATATATTTCGAGAAAAATTAAAATAAAAGCTAATTTTTATTTAAAATACATCCGTATTTACTTGTGTATGAGTTTTTATCTTCGTAGGATACCGTTAACCTATTCGCAGGTATGGCCAAACAAATTTTTTTTTTAACGGCTGTTTCGAATCTCCATTTTCAAATTTTTAAAAATTTTGTTAAACAAATTTCAGAATTGTTTGATCATCACATTGGGATTTATTGAGATCAAAATAGGGAATAAAAATGTGAAAAAATTATGTCAATACCTCTTACAGTTTTTCCGTACCTGCGATTTAATTTTTGCGATTTTCAAGAAAAACTAATTTTTTGACCATATTTTGTCGAATTTTGTCTTTCTGTTATTAATTTTAAGTAAAACCTGTTCAGAATGTTATAGTCCGGGTAATTCTAAATATAGTCTGAAACTTTTACTGAAATCGGAAGACGTCAACCCTTAAAACGTGAAAGTCAAAAGTCTACTTTTTCAATATTTGGAATTTCTAATGAAAAGATAGCGAAATGTTATATATTTTGGGCCGATTTTAATGAAACTTAAGAAAAATATAACATGGAGTCTAGTATTTATAACAACAGCACAAAAATTTAAATTAACCCTTAATTGCACTTGGGGTTAAAATTAAACTCAAATTTTAAAATCGCGAAAAACACAGCCATTTTGACTCCAAGTGCTCAAAAGGTTAAAATCCATTTTTTCACTGTTGTTGTAAATGTTAGACCCTAATGTATATTTTCCTCAAGTTTCATTAAAATCGGCCTAAAATATATAACATTTCGCTATCTTTTCATTAGAAATTCCAAATATTGAAAAATTATCTGGTCTTACTAACCATCTGATCTTCCTAATAAAGGCATCTATGCAACTTAATTATTTTCCAGATAATTCACGCAGCTCACCTAGTTCTGTACAATTACAAAAGAAGTATGAAATGGTCTCCTCCTCTTCCTAATTTTGACAACTCCTACAGAAATCATATTGAGGCAGCCCAAGTCTTGTTACAAATCCAAAATAGAATATGATTGCATTTTGGTAGATGAAAAATAAAAATGTATTTTTCTTAAAATTGTGATGTATATTTCGGAAACCAAAAATACTTAAAATACTACTAAACTTATTATTTTGAAAATAATTGAACCAGTCTATTGAACATATATTTACTATGGGTCTTGCTCTGGCTCTAACAGCAAGAAAAAACAAATACAATAAAAAATAGCAGATGAAATAAAAAACAATGAGAATAACAACAACAAAAACTTCATGAACAACATAAAATCCTCGTCTAAGACTTTGTTGTTGTACTATAAGATAAATGAGCCAAGTTAAGTTGCAACAAACAAACACTCTAACTTAGTGCCAACATATAGATTCATACAATATATTCTCATAATACAGTGTACATTAAAACTTTTGTAATGAGTAGCTTATTAAAAATAAATATCGACGAAGTTAATGAAAACATAATCAAAGTTTCTGATATTATGACCAATCCTCACAAAATTTGGTAGACGGACTTCATATAATACTTGTTTATGTCCAATTTCATAACGATATTAATTATTATAAGATAATTATGAATGTTCAAGTTATTTTCTGAGGAATCTTAACTTTATCATATTATGGTTACAACAATCATATAAATGATTACTGTGACAATAATATTGTTAAAAAAAACTTTGAAATGGTTGAAATGGTTACAGTAAACATGTAGAACTATATTTTTCTCTGAGTGCAAAGTAAGTGAATATTATAACTTTTAGGAATGTCTAAAACAAGATGGTACTCATACCGAAAAGTATAAATCAAATTCGTATGAAATTTTTTTGTATTTGTACATTAATATACATAATCAAATATTTTCTAATTATCATTGTGTGTAACATTTTGATTGCCACTGTACATCTACAGATACACAACACAATGTTGTCTGACTTTACTATGGACAGTAATTGTTACTTTTACCTTTATACTTTTAGACCTGAGGGCGAACAGTGGAAAAGTGACTAAAGACCAAATGCATTACTGGTCCAGAGCTGCTATTATAACCCTAAAATATGTTAAACTAAAGCCATTACTTTAGTGGGTTTGTAACATAATGAAAAATTAACTTAAAATGAGAATAAAAAATATTGCAATAATTCTTTGAATTTGCTAAACATAACTGAAATAAAATCGCAATCTAACTATTTCCAAGGCTTAGCCTTTAAACATGTTTAAATATTAATAATTCAGATAAGTTTTAATTTAATAAATTTTGTAGGGTATAACTCTTGCTATTATAAGACGATGAAATCTCCAACACTTTTACTTATTCTTACTAACTTGCTACATGCTGCACAGAAATACAAACACATACACACAAACAAGAAAACCAAGGGGCTGCTTCAGGAGTTGTTGAAAAGCAATGTAGCAGCAGCAAAACTGAAAGGAGACCAAAATCTGAGATTATCAGTAGAAACAAACAACAACTTGCTTCAAGCACAAGTCAAAGCCAAAGAACATAAAGACAGGTGAAAGGACGTATAGACAAACAAAATAACAGGCTTACGCATACAAAAGTCGATGGGGATGTAGGTATAAAGCTGGTGGAGACTGTTGTTAAATGTTGTGGGTAGTGTGTAGTGTAGTGTCAGTGCCTGTGCCAGTTCCAGTGTGTAGTAGTGCTATGACAAAAGAGCACCTACTAAATACACATTAGATGATTTTACTACAGTAAAAACGTACAAGCACATTAATGTTGTTTACACTCTTGCCACTCGAAGGACATTATCCGGTTTAAGGATACACGAATGACCGAACAATGACAATCATCATCCAACTCCATACCCTTATACTTTGTCATTGGTAGCAAGAGTACGACATTCATTTTGAAAATAAATAGTACTTTAAACATGCTGGTTGCAACTACGTTTACTTTTTTTTTACTACAAAGATTCAGCAACAACCATACCAACATAGTACAAGACAAAACAAAAGTTTACCAAAAGCTGGTTATCGTATTTTTACGCTTGCCGTGTTGTTGAGACGCAAACAACTACAACTACATATTTTTATTTTTGTTTTTTTTTTGCTTCGTATTATTTTTAAGCATGTTTTTCTCTTTCATTTTATTTTATTTTGTGTGTTGTCGACTTTGGTTATAAAACTTAATTTTAGTAGTATGACAAAAAATAAAAAATAAAAAATTTAAGGAATATATCTACCATCATTGCCTTTCAAGTACCTCACTATTTTTTCAAACAGTTAATATGTTGTATTCTTAAAAAAGACAACACAATACAATTTTGTGATTTAATTAATTTGTTTAAAATTTGAATATGATTTGGAAGTATAATTTTACATTGCACTATGTGCCCATTTCCAATTTTTGCGGCAAAAATTCAAAAATTTACGGTTAAATTCAATTCGACGATATAAATGCTATAAACAGCTGTGAAAGTATATAAAGTTTTCAAGCTGAAAAAAGTAAACAAAATTGCATTAAGGAAAAAGTGATTTTTTATTTAAAAAATATTTATAACTAAGATTTTACCAAAATGGATTACAATACCGGAGGTGTGTACTTAAAAAAAATTAAAATGTTTTACTAAATGTTTATATTATGTGCAAAATTTTGTGTTTTTAGTAGTAATGTTTTTTGTGAAGTTACGAAAAAGTTGTTTGTCTTCTGTAGTATAGAACTTACGTTGCCCGCATTTGCCCAAGGAATGATACATATGTGGTTATTTGTGGGAAGTTCAGGCTTCATGAAATTTTTTGCAACTACCGAAGCAAATAATTTGATTTTTGCTAGAAACATGCTAAAAAATTTTCTAACTACTTTTACCGAAGCATGAGAGCTTAATGTAGCAAGTTTTATAACGATAGCGAATGTCAAAGACATACAAAATTACTTACCCAAAATTTACTTATAGCGGAGCCCCACTAAAACGTCAAACGAACGAAGAAATTCTATTTGTAGATAGTGATATGAAAATATAAATTGAAATTTTTTTTTAAAAATTGTAGTTCAGTTGGAGGGGGGGGGGGTTAATGGCAACTTTTTAAAATGGTATATGATGAAAGTGCTATGAAAATATAGATTGAAATCTTTTTTGAAAATGTTTGGTGAGTTGGTAGGGGGCTAATGCCAATTTTTTTTAAAAATGCTTATTTTAGCAACAAAGTTTTATGATGCTAGATCCATTGGAAATAATTTTTGCCGCAATTTTTGCTTTTGGACACATAGTGCATTGGTTTAAAAAATAGCTTAAAGTAATTACAGTATACTACAACAACATTTCGAAAGGATTTTTAAAATCAAATAATTTGTTGAAATTAGATACTATTCAATGAATTTATATATATTCACGAATTTATTAAGGTTTTCAAGAATGTGTCAAAAAATACATTAATCAAGCGAAACAACAAATATGCATGAATTTCATCTTAAATTGTAGCAAACCTTGAAACAAATATAGATTAAATTTTGGTGTCTTTCCCCTCTCTAAGGCATCATAGAACTCCATTAATAGTTTAAAAACAATCAGCAATCCTACAATAAGATTGCCACCTTACACAATTTATAAACTTAGCTATCTTCAAAACCACCTGGCTAATTGAAACAAAATGAGGTATATAACGATTTTGAGCAATCGTGTGTTACATCGAGAAATGCAAAACAAAATGTTTCAGCAAAAATCATGAAATCAAATTTTTACGAACAAGTAAGAGAGCTATATTCGGCAAAATTTAATTTTTTTTAATTGTTTTTCAAAAATTTTTTTAGTTTTGAAATTGTTTTTTAATTTTTTTTAAAAAAAGTTACTTCCAAATTTTTTTTAAAAAAATTTTATTTAAAATACATCCGTATTTACTTGTGTATGAGTTTTTGTCTTCGTAGGATACCGTTAACCTATTCGCAGATATGGCCAAACAAATTATTTTTTTTAACGACTGTTTCGAATCTCCATTTTAAAATTTTTAAAAATTTTGTTAAACAAATTTCAGAATTTTTTGATCATAAAAAAATATTTTTTTGCGCAAAAAAAAATGTATGACAAAAAAAATTTGTTGATGAAAAAAAAATTCGGGTTAAAAAATATTTTTCCCGATTTTGACCCATTGTAGGTCCAAATTACTATAGCCTTATCTACATCGTTGCAATGGACTTTGAAATATCTATCATTAGATATCCATATTGTCTATATTAATGACTTAGTAATCCAGATATAGATAAAAAATAGGTCAAAAATCGTGGTTGTCCCGGTTTTTTGCTCATATCTCCGTTATTTATGGACCGATTTTGCTGATTTTAAATAGCAAACTTCTCGAAAGCATGTCTGACAGAATTATTGAAGATTTGGATCCCTAATATATCTGGGGTCTTCAAAAAATTGATTTCAACTAATCGGTCCAAAATCGGTCCACAAATGGCTGAGATATGAGGTAAAAACCAGAACAACCTCGATTTTTGACCTATATGTGGATTACAAAGTCATTAGTGTAGACAATATGGATATCTAATGATAGATATTTGAAAGGACTTTGGAACGAGGTATATAAGACCATAGAAAGTTGAACCTACAATGGGTCAAAATCGGAAAAATATTTTTAAATTGAATTTTTTTTTCACAAAAAAAAAATGTTAACCAAATTTTTTTTTTTAAATTTAAAAAAATTTTAAAATAACAATTCGAAACAATTTTTTTTCCAAAAAATTAAAAAAACAACTTTGGAAAAAAAAATTAATATTGTTTACCTATAAATATTTAAAATTTGTATTTTAAAGTATAATTTGGTGAAGGGTATATAAGATTCGGCACAGCCGAATATAGCTCTCTTACTTTTTTTTTTTTTTTTGACAAAAACATAAGTGCATATTTTTAAGTCATATTTAGATTTTTTGAAGCATATTTTAGACGCATATTTCCTAATAATAAATATATGAAAATACACACCTAGTTATTAGTATTTGTTGTTTATTTTTTGTATAAAAAAATATTTCACCATTTCATCAAAACAAAAGAAAACAAAATTAGACAACTATGCGGTCTATATCCTACTCGGTCCAGGCATGCAGCCTACTGAACAGTTGTCAAACGTCTGCAGACCTGCTTAAAAATTAATTTTTCGTCCTTACGACCTTTATACAACTAGCTGAAATTTTGTTTGTTCTAAAAACCGGGATTTTTTTCAAGCAGGCCACACTTAACAATTTTTAATTAATTTTGTGACCAGTTGATCGTAGAACATGTTTTATCTCAATTAATTTTTTTAAAGTTCTGAAGTATAAAAACTAAAATAAATATATAATTTTATTGCTAACAATTCAATAATCAAGGTAAAGTACATAAATGTTCATTAAATTTATTGCTAGGACCTTATTTTAGTATATTTTGTACATGTCCAACCCGATGCACTTTTGCAATCTATTACGAAAAAATGCCAAGTAAATTTTTCACAGCAATAGATTGTTGACCTGCTCATGGAAAGCGATATTGAAGATGTTTCTGATGATGAAGAAATTGAGGAGGAACAAAATTGTTTGGCTTTTGAAGAGTTTTGCCTCCAGCCTCATGTTTCTATGCATTACAAATGATCGGTAGTGCTTCATGGAGTTGCATTCCTATTCAATAAATTTTCATCCAAGAGCATAATTAAGTATTTTCATGAATTTAAAAAGAAAAATGTATAAATAAATAAGTTTTTCTATTTCATTTGGTTACGAATGTTCTTTTTGTCCTTGAACAAATTGTGTATTCTATTGTTTCTTCCAGAAGAATAACAAAAATATTTTTGAAGACTTCCGACGCTTGATTTTTCCTTCGGAATGAGGAGGATATATATGGGGCATTTCATTCCAAGTGAACCAACTTTTGAAATCGATGTCTTCCGATCGGAACAAAGATCGGTGGAGTTAGAGGGGGCCAAAATTTGACATTTTGTCCAAGCAGGTGTTTTTTTTATATCCATGTTACTTACTACCTATTGTTCCTAGCAAAACATGTCCCAAATAGTTTAGATAGCTCCTTCTGCAATCTTTCGAAAAAAATATTAAAAAAAAATAAAAGATTTTTAATAATTTTTTTACGAAATCAAAAACTTTTTTGAAAAATTGTCTCTGAATTACTATTCAATAGAACTAACCTTGGTGCAAATTTCATCCCGATCGGACGACATAGATTTCAAAAAATATATATTTATCCATTGGACATAAATTAGTTAACAGGAGGTTTTATTATAATTATGATAAAAATATGAAAATATATTGTCACAAATGGCATATTTTTACAAAAATTTGGAGCAATATCCATCAATTACAGATAAAATTGTTTTGAAGTTTTTGCCAAAAAAAAAGTATTTAGAACATATGGTGCAAGATATTTATAATTTTAATAATTCCATTTTAAACATGACATATTTTTGTTTAAAATATAACCTTCATCTAACATATAATACAAAATCAGACATTTTTAAAAAATAATTACACTGTTACAGTGTCTGCATATTTATGAACAGAGCACACTACTTAGGTGTGTGAAAACAGCAACTGAAAACATTTCAATAGTACAGGAATATATGTACATATTAGAGTGACAGCCGATTTTTTTTTTTTAGATTTCAAAGAGTGCCGGGTGGAATATTGTGACACTAGGCCTAAATGTTAAGTGCTGAAAATTTGAGCCAAATCGGGCAACGATTTCTGGACGCGCATCGAGGTCAAATTTCAGATATATGCAAAATTTTACTGTTAATATGGAATAAATAGGTGAAACTCGTTAACTTTCTGCATTTTTTTCTAGAAATATGTAGATTTATTTATATTAATGAATATTACATTTAAAAAAAAGTTTTGGAAATTAACCCTGTATCTCCTTTGGTTCAAAATGACCCAAAAACTGTATTATCGCCAAAATTAGAGAAAAATGCAAATTTTTCAGTTTTTGAAAAAATTTTGCTACTAAATAAATACTTTTGCAATTGAATGCAAAAGAATCGAAATATGTGCGTAATTATCGTTGTAATGAGATATAAATGACAAAATTTGATTAAAAAATGTTAAAGTTATTACAAATTCGCCAGACCATTAACGTGTTTCAGGCCACTTGAACAAAAAATTTAGAAAAAAAATTAAGAAATTTCGAGAAAAATTAAAATAAAAGCTCATTTCTACTTAAAATATGTCCATATGTACTTGTATATGAGTTTTTGTCTTCGTAGGATACCGTTAACCTATTCGCAGGTATGGCCAAAAAAAATAATTTTTTTTAACGGCTGTTTCAAAACTCCATTTTCAAATTTTTAAAAATTTTGTTAAACAAATTTCAGATTTTTTCGTTCATCACATTGGAGTTTATTGAGATCAAAATGGGGAATAAAAATATGAAAAAATTATGTCAATACCTCTTACAGTTTTTCCGTACCTGCGATTTAAATTTTGCGTTTTTCAAGAAAAAATAATTTTTTGTCCATATTTAGGCGAATGAGTCCAATTTCCTTACTGTTATAAATTCTAAGTAAAACTTATTCATAGTATTATAACCCTGGTAATTTTAAATATGGTCTGAAAGTTTTACTAAAATCGGAAAACGTTAACCTTTAAATCGTGAAGGTCAAAGGGCAAATTTTTCAATATTTGGAATTTCTAATGAAAAGATAGCGAAATGTTATATATTTTTGGGCCGATTTTAATGTAACTTAAGGAAAATATAACATAAAGTCAAGAATTTAAAATAAAAGCACAAAAATGGAAATTAACCCTTAGCAGCACTTGGGGTCCAAATTACCCTCAACTTTTAAAATCACGCAAAACACAACCATTTTGACCCCAAGTCCTCTTAAAGGTTAAAATTAATTTTTGCACTGTTGTTGTAAATGCTAGACCCCAATATATATTTTCCTCAAGTTTCATGAAAATCGGCCCAAAAATATATAACATTTCGCTATCTTTTCATTAGCAATTCCAAATATTGAAAAATTTGACCTTTGACCTTCACGATTTAAAGGTTAACGTTTTCCGATTTTAGTAAAACTTTCAGACCATATTTAAAATTACCAGGGTTATAATACTATGAAATTAAAATTTAATAAAATGTATAACAGTAAGGAAATTGGACTCATTCGCCTAAATATGGACAAAAAATTATTTTTTCTTGAAAAATGCAAAATTTAAATCGCAGGTACGGAAAAACTGTAAGAGGTATTGACATAATTTTTTCATATTTTTATTCCCTATTTTGATCTCAATAAACCCCAATGTGATGATCGAAAAAATCTGAAATTTGTTTAACAAAATTTTTAAAAATTTGAAAATGGAGTTTTGAAACAGCCGTTAAAAAAAATTATTTTTTTTGGCCATACCTGCGAATAGGTTAACGGTATCCTACGAAGACAAAAACTCATATACAAGTACATATGGACATATTTTAAGTAGAAATGAGCTTTTATTTTAATTTTTCTCGAAATTTCTTAATTTTTTTTCTAAATTTTTTGTTCAAGTGGCCTGAAACACGTTAATGGTCTGGCGAATTTGTAATAACTTTAACATTTTTTAATCAAATTTTGTCATTTATATCTCATTACAACGATAATTACGCACATATTTCGATTCTTTTGCATTCAATTGCAAAAGTATTTATTTAGTAGCAAAATTTTTTCAAAAACTGAAAAATTTGCATTTTTCTCTAATTTTGGCGATAATACAGTTTTTGGGTCATTTTGAACCAAAGGAGATACAGGGTTAATTTCCAAAACTTTTTTTTTAATGTAATATTCATTAATATAAATAAATCTACATATTTCTAGAATAAAATGCAGAAAGTTAACGAGTTTCACCTATTTATTCCATATTAACAGTAAAATTTTGCATATATCTGAACTTTGACCTCGATGCGCGTCCAGAAATCGTTGCCCGATTTGGCTCAAATTTTCAGTACTTAACATTTAGGCCTAGTGTCACAATATTCCACCCGGCCCTCTTCAAAATTTTAACAAAAATTTTTTTCCATACAACTGATTGTCACTCTAATACATATGTAGAAATCTTAAGACAAAAGGCAACTTGACTTGTATAAAAATTAAATGTAGTAAACTTTTAGTTACAATAAAAACATTTAAATATTGAAGAAAAAAATGCATAAAATAACACAACATGTTAAGTTCAGGTCGAATATAAAATTAATTTGAAAGCTACACTTAAACATGAACAAAAAGAAATAAGGAAGCTGTTGTTGTAGAAATATTTTGACTTTAAAAATTCATTGTTTATAAAATTTACTTCATTATTATTATATTGGGAGTATGGCTTAAAAATGAGGAACTTGCAATAGATGGCGTATCTCTTGAACACGGTTTTTGTTTTTAATAACTTATATGTAGCTTTTAAGGAAGACAAAGATCGCCCAGGTCAGCTAAAAAAGTTTGAAGAACAAAAAGGCATTACTCCATGAAGATTGTTGTAAAATTCAACAAAAGCTTGGGAGCCACTCAAGCAGCAATTTCAAAACATTTGCGAGTAGCAGGATTCATCCAAAAATAGGGAAATGGGGTAACAAATGACCTTGAAATTATGTTTGAACGCCATAAAAGAAAATCATTTTTGCACCGAATCATTACTTGCGATGAAAAATGGAACCATTACGATTAGGTTATGAGCTGCTGAAATCTGGCGAAACCATCACATGGAACCTGTACGCAATCAATTTGTCCGAAGCAAAAATTTATCGAAAAATGGCCAGCAAATGCGGCAAGACATGATTGTGATATTCCATTATGACAACACTCGGAATCATTATGCAATACTTGTTAAAATCTATATCGAAATTGAAAGTCAGCAAAATCGGGATTTTAGACAGAAATCTACAATAATCAATACCTTCTAAACTTGTTAAGTTGTTACCAACAATACGTCAAAAAGATCTTCCACTTTCTCCTTTCAATGGAAATTATATTAAAAAAAAAACATAAAATCTTAGAATAATATTTAAGAAATCTCAACCTGCCACTACAAAAACAACTTAGCGTAGTTAAAATCGTATTCATCTACATTAGAGCGGCCTTATTTTGGACTTTTTCGATTTTCTATGCTCCCTAGGTCTAACATTTTTCTTCATCATCTGAAAACGATAATACTTTAAAAAAAAATCCAGTTTTAAAATGTTTTTATATTTCATTTATTCATCGATGTTTAAATATAGTAAAACCCTATACACAGTTTGGCGATTTTGGTGACCAATTTATAAAAAGGCCTCCAAAATTCTGAAAATTAGTGGGCCCTCAAAAAAGGTGTTATCAGTTTTTGCCAACTGCTAATTCACACTTGGTGATACCGCTTAACTATATATGGCAATAATATAGCTAAGCGTGCACCAAAAAAATTTTGTTTAAATATTTTTTGCCAAAAAATGGCTTTTTCAAAATTTAGGAAGAACATTTTTTTTCACTCTTCTTAGAATAACTTACATAACTTAACTAATTTTTTACTAACAATATTTAGAAAAGTTGTGGCTACGGTAATGCTGAATAACTCTTGTGAATATATCAATGCAATCTGAACTAAATAGCACACAAAAATCACTTAAAAATTTTCGCTTTTTCTATTTTTTGAAGCGAAAACACAGATTTTTTGTTAAAAAAGTGCACACTTCTCTATTGTGCTGCAGTCATGAATATAAAACTTTCACTTGTTTTTTTCTATTTTTATTTCTGAAAATTAGAAACATTTGGTAATTAGAGAACGTATAAAAAGTGTAAAATAAGTGCTACACTAATGTACATATCGTCACCTTAAATGCAAACGGTCGTAACTACACAAAAATTCAAAATAGAGTTTTTGATTGATTACACAGGCCAAACAAGTAAGAAAGTAAAGTTGGTCAAGCCCGACCATATGATACCCTAAACCATTCTAATTATGGACCAATCGCAATTAAATTAGGTGGCATGACTTCTGTATATATGAAACCTATTTGTGTTGAACTTTATTAAAATACCAAAATTTTTAAGAAATCTACACTCATTAAAATGATTTTCGGAAGTGGGCATTATATTAGAGCTATGACATATATATGTAAATTATTTGTAATCAGTTTTATAAGAATACCAATATTTTTAAGAGATTTGTGCTAGTTAAAGTGATTTTCGGAAGTGGGCATATATGGTAGCTATGACTAATTGTGGACCGATCATCACAAAAATTGGTGAGCCGAGTTTGACTTATATAAGACTTATTTTTGCAGAATTTGGTTTGGATATCTACATAACTAAAGTATTTATGAGAGCTTAAATATTTTCAGATAGGGCAATCGTATGGGGGCTAGGAGAAATAATGTACCGATTCTTACCAAATTCAATAGGCCTCATCCATGGGTTAATAGAAGAGCTTGTACCAAATTGTATCGAGTTATCTTTCAAACTGCGACCTGTAGTTTAGGTTGTAGTAGGTTTACATGGACGGACAGACGGACGGACATCGCTAAATCGACTCAGAAAGTGATCCTGAGCAGATTGGTATACTTTAAGGTGAGACAATATTTAGGCCTGTTACAAAAACATCAGCACTAACCCAATATACTTTACCCACTATGGTGGTGTAGGGTAGATTTTTTTTAAAAAAATGTTTAAGTGAAATTATAAATTTGGTTAGACATAATTTATGATAACTGAAAAAGGGTTAATCCGATGTTATTAAAATAAACTTATAACAGTTGAGACTTACACAACCTTTAATCCATTTATATATTGCGTTTCAATCGGCTCAGTAGTTACGGAGTTATAATAACAAATTAAGGCAAAACATATATTTCTTACGTGAAAATAGCAATTTTTTTGTTTTAAAAAAATCATGAAAAATTTAAAACGGCAGAAATTGTTCATATTTTTTACTTTATCTCAAAGCCACATCTAATAGGAACAAAATGAGATATCAATCAAAAAAATCGAGGGATGTTTTTCGAATTTATTCACAATTAAGTAAATTCGCTCATTTTCAGAAAATTGTATGTGCTTAAGAGCGTGTACTTTGAGTGTAAATTTTACATGTGGTTTGTTATTCTAACAAATCCAACATTTTTTACTTCATCTGTAAAAAATAAAATAAAAGTGTTGATACGAACGTTTGCATTTAAGATGACGATATGTATGTAAATTTCATTTTTCCATCTCACTTTATGAAGGTGTATATAAATATTTAGAACGAATAGAAAGAAACCTTTGTATTTATAGTCCTTTGTTTTTACTGTTTTATTTGTTTGTTTCGTTTTACTTTATGTAAAGCGAATTTTTCTCTATATAAGATGGAATGTTGTTCTAAGGAAACTGGTCTGTGAGCCTAAATACGAAGTTATGGAGAAACAAACTGTAAGTACAAGGTTTGTTTTTAAAACATTGTAAAATTATATGGAGTTAGAGTTCCTTTTTTTCACTAGCTTTCTTAAGATTATATTTTGCTTTCTTTTTATTTCAGTTTTATTATTCAAACTTTGCTACCGGCTAGTGAGTGTGTAGTAGGAAAATGAAAAATATATTGTATGTGAAAAAGGTTCAGTTTTATAAAGCCCTTTAGTTATACAGAAATATATATATTTTTCTATTTTCTTTACAATTTTTTTTTTAAAGTATTTATGGCTTAATATGTCTCACACGTTCCAATTACAAGTAAAATAATGGCGTGCAAAAGAGCCACTTAAGCGTACAACGGAAGTGATTGAAGTAATGCACGTGTGTATGTATGTACGGGTTACATACATACAATGTAAGCATAATATTTCTATCAAAACATACACAACAACAAACTTACACTCACATATTCTGAAGCATTTACTCTCAACTCAACTCTCAAGAGTCCTTTTTTCAACAACTTGCCAGGGTTGCTTGGCAAGTATAAGGAGAAAATGTATTCAAAATTGTTTACAGTTCATGATATATAGTTTTATGTAATTCTTGACAAAACTAATAATATTTGTTAATAAATCTCAATATACAAGTTAGGTTTTATTTGTTTGACCAACATAGTAAGATATCGTAATACATTTTGGAACTTATATAGATCACAAGAACTTTTAGTCATGGGTGTGATAAATTTTGCCATTGATTTTATTTAAATACCGAAATTTCTAAAACGGGGAAAATATGATCCAAAAATTTTATTTTTATATAAACGAGGCTGCTTTACCGGTCACATTCCAAATACGAACCAACATAAATCAATTCAGAAATACCTCATCTCCGACTGTATAAATTTTCATTAAGATATCTGACATACATCACGAGCTACCGAATTATTTCAAAAAAATATGTACTAAGCAATGTGCAGCGGTTACCAGTCGGTTATATAGTAACAGAATAATCATTTATTGCAATTCACATTAAAAACATATATGGGAGATTGCATGACAAGTGAACTAACTTTTGAAATCTTCCGATCGCGATGAAATTTAGTCCTATTGGATAGCAATACAGACAAAAACTTTGATGGGGGTTTCAACAATATCGGTCAAGAACTCTTTGAGTTAGAGGGGGTCAAAATTTGACATTTTGGCCAAATAGGTTTTTTTCTTATCCACGTAACTTATTACCTATTGTTCTTAGCAAAATGTGTCCCAAATAGTTTAGATAGCTATTTCTTCAATATTTTGAAAAAAAAAAAATTGAAAAAAATAAAAATGTTTTTTTTCCAAAATCAAAAATAAAATAAATGTTTTACTCAAATATTGTATGTCTTGAGCTACAAAACATTTATTTTGGTACACAGAAAAAAGAAATTCATAAATTGAATGAATTTTGTAATAAATATTATTAATCGAACATGACTTTTTTTCCCAAACTATTTTCATTCAGAATACGAACATGTTCATAAACATTATAAAATTGTACATGACGGAAATGTTTGCTTTTTTACGTAAATCGTATGCTATTTTATAACAAATTGCATTATAATTGTATCGTCTAATGAATTATTTAAAAAAATTTTGAATAATAGCCATATATTGGCCAATATTTTAAGATGAATTATAAATATCTGAAACTTAAAAAATATTTCATATAGTTTTATCAGTTTTAAAAAAAGTCAATTATTTTTTGTATGAGAGTGTTTTTTTGTTGTAAATGTCAAAATTAGAATTCATGTTTTCTTTTAACAATTCTTTCGGAGTTTATGTCCTATAGAACTAGTCTAGAATCAATGTGTAACTAGTAAATAACTAGTTCCTATTAAACTTTAAAGAATTCCTTAAAAATCACAACATTGTTCTTCAGCTATCAAAGAATCTGAATTGGTTCTGGTTGTAGTCGTGATCTAGTGATCATGGAGAATGTTCTAAAAATTTAAATTTTTTAATGCAATTTTTTTTATTTTTCCAAAAAAAAAAATAAAAGATTTTAAACAGTTCCAAAATATTTTTTGGTTATCTAGAACCAACGTATAACTATTGCCAAAGAACTGGTTTCTTAAACCCTTTAAGAAATGTTTAGAATCACACTAGTGTTCCACAGAACTGGTTCTAGAAATAACTGCGACATCACTATTTCCATTAAAGACTCTGAAGTGGTTCTGATTTCACTCCTTCTGGAACTAGTTATTTTAGAACAAGCTGAGAAATTGTTCTTAGATATATTTTTTTTTAATTAAAATAAAGTAAATATAATTTAATAAACATTTAAAAACGATGTTAGCCTGTAAGAAATTGTAATTTCAATAAAAAAAAACAATGTTCTCTTTTTTATTTATTTTTGTTACACTTCTAAGCAATACGTCTCAAAATTTTGCAAACCACCCTTGTAAGTCTAAAGTGGTTAATATTTAGTTATTCCTTTAAAAAAAGTTGCTTACAGGGAACATATGTTAATTAGGATGGACCAAAAAACTATGCAATTTTTGTCTAAAGATCATGACTTAGTAACAATATACAATTTTGGAATCGACAACAGAGTGCGTATGAGCGGACCATATATCATATGGTCATCATATTTAGCAAAAACTCTTAGCTTAAAAAAACGAGTTATGGCCTTACTATATTTAAGTAACGATATATAAGTTCATTTGGTAGATTTGAAGTGTTTATCTCAAAATTGACAACTTTTATGCTGCCATACAATTTAGGCCACCCTAATTTTTCTGTATGTGTTTAAATGTGCTTTAAATATGTATTATTTACATCTACCTACAAACATATGTAATGTTTTCAAATATTTTTATAGAAGGGTTTTCGTTATTGCTGATGTTGGTGTTGTTGTTGTTGTTATTTTTGCTTTTTTGCCAACTAAAGTGCTAAACTATGTTGATGGACTATGCTCGGACTTTAGGGTTCATAGAACTAAACAAATATTCAAACAAACCATCAACATACAAATCACCTTATTCGTGTTTTTCTTCTTTTTCTATTTCTTTTCTTTCTTCCCTTTTTAGTTTTGTTGGTTTTGATGCATTTTATATAATGGGTTAGTAGGTTCAAAAATGTCTACTAAACTCTCGTACTCGTATTCAAGCGTATTTCAAAATGTTTCCATACATGTCTACTACATGAACATAGGCACTAGAGTATCCAAATTATTAGATATTACTTTTGTTCGTATAAAACGAATAATTCGAATAAGATATTTTATCTTGTTCAAATAATTCGATTATAAAAACCGACTTTTTAAATTTAAAAAAAAAACGGTTTGTCGGCTAATCGAATGTTGGACATTTTCAGAATACCAAGGTTTCGGTTAACCGTAGTAAAAAAAAAAACAGATTAACCGGTTAATCGGCCTAGAAGGGAATTATTTTAGCTATATCATTTGCCATTTTTAGTAGTCAGTATATGATTAAATATATTTAATAAATAAAAATATTAAAACTCAAAATATTATGACGGTAAATTCAACAGATAAAATTCATTAATAACCACTATAATTTAATTTAAAAAAACTAACGTTTCAGGTGATTGTAATGATTCGGTGCAAAAATGATTTTCTTTACTTCGGACATGCAAAATCGCCTTTCAAGGCCTCTCGTTGTTCTTTACACTATAATGCTCAATAACTAAGTGAGAATAAATGACCGATATCTACCCTTCAAAATGACATATAAGTTATTAAAACCAAAAACCGCGTTCTATTGTAAATCCCGCATTTTTATACCCTTTACCACCGTAGTGGGAAGGATATAATGCGTTTGTGCAGATATTTGTAACGCGCAAATATTGGTCTAACACCCAACTACGACTCAGAATTACTTTCGGAGTCGATTAAGCGATGTCCGTCCGTCTGTTCATGTAAACCTTGTGCGCAAAGTACAGGTCGCAATTTTGAAGATATTTTGATAAAATTTGGTACATACAATTTCTTCAGCCCAAATACAAAGTCTATTGAAACTGGCTGAAATCGGTTCATTATTTCACCCAGCCCCCATACAAATGTCCTCCCGAAACTTAACTTTATCGGTCATTTATCTTTTTCGCTCCAAATAAGTTTTATATATGAGCATTTCCTCCGATTAGTCAACCAGGATCGAAAAATAAAATGTTGATAATCATCGTGCTTTATTGAAGATATTTCGATATAATTTGGTACATGTAATTTTTTCGGTCCAAGGACGAAGCCAATTGAAACTGGCTGAAATTTATAAATTATTTCACCAAGCCCCCATACAAATGTCCTCCCGAAATTTGACTTTTCGGTCATAAATGTTTAATTTATGTAGGTATCTACACAAATTTCGCTCCAAATAAGTTTTATATATACCGAATTTATGTCACCAAATTTTATTATGATCGGTCCATAATTAGTCATAGCTCCCATATAATACCCGATTCCGTAAATTACTTTAACGTTCATAAATCTCATAAAAATGTTGGTAAACACATAAAATTCAACAAAAATAACTTTTATATAGACATAAACTACGATCTAATTTCATGGTGATCGGTCAATAATTGGTCATAGCCACTAATATAAATTATTAAATTTTTAAAAGAAAAATGTTACATAGTGTAGGGTATTATATGGTCGGGCTTGACTGACCAGACCTTCTTTGTTAAGGAAATTTGAAGATATTTATGGGAAAACGCATGCTGATAATAATAAAAAACATATGGAAAAATCGTACGTTCGCGACCCGTACGTGCGCGACCTACTAATTAAGCCAATTAAACAAAAACCAATAGAGATATTTTATTGTGTAAATGCCGAATAGAGACCTACAGTAATACACTTTTAAAATAAATTAATCGCTTTTAAATACTCCGTTCCATTTCGCAGATTTTTACATTTCACTTCTGTCAGCTAAAGTTGACTTCTATTTTGCGTACGCTCGTTACCACATGTTTATAAATATCATTATGAAGACTTAAAGTCCATGGAATCCATATTTTGCACTAAACATAGAGCTACCAAAATGCTATCGAATCGCAAAAAAAATGCTAGGAATTGTTTGGTTTTCTATATTTTTTGGACATAAAAAGCTTACGTTCGTGACCCAGGGAAATGCCCATATACAGAATTCATGTCACCAAATTTTATTATGATCGATTCATAATTAGGCATAGCTCCCATATAAGGCCCACTTCCGAAAATCACTCACGAATATAAATTATTGAAATTTTTGGACAACAATGTTTCGAAAGAATTTATTATTTTAAAACATAGTACCCTCTATAGTACCCTAGTACCCTCTGAATGGAACATAAATACCAAATTATTTTTCAGATAATCTTATAGGCGTACAAATGTCACGTAGGATGACATGGAATTGCCCATATTCCATTCGTATACATTATGTAGAAATTCATTCCAGATATGTTTCTTGTTTTTCAGTGTATAATTTCATAGGTAATAATAATTTAGATTTACATATGTATCTCCTTTTTAAGCAGACATAATGTCTGTCTGTTTAATAAAATTTAGAATTATGAAAAATTATAAATGAAAGCCATTAGTTTTATTCGTTTTATTCGATTGGTCTACATAAAATTGTTCGAATTATTTGTTATTCGATTAATCGAACTAATATTATTCGTATGGATACCCTAATAGGTACAATATTTTATGTAGTATGTTTCTATTTTGTTCTGTTCTGGTTTTTTTTTCTGTTGCTTAAAATTTTCAAGTTGTTTAATGGTCCTTTGGGTGTGTGCGTGTAATGGTCGACAAATGTTTTCAATTAGCAACTCATGAATTTTTTATAAAAAATTCACTTCAATAAATATTGTATTGGCCATGGGCGGCTGAATACATTGATTTGGTGAAATGGTCGTTCAAAACTCTTCTTTTTTTTCTCTCTCGAAATACAAATAAGCTATACAAAAGCTGTGATGCTTGTATGTTGATTGAATTTTGTTAAATAGTTTCTTTAGATGACAGGAGTCGTTTGATGTAACGGGAATGTGAGGTGGCTATATGATTTGATGGCATTTTGTCTAAACCAATCATGTAAAAAATATAAACAATGTACACATATGTATGTAAAATGTAAAATGAAATAGTTAAGTAAAAAATGTATTTAAATTAAAATTTGAAAACAACAAATTTCATGTAACAAATGTCAGGCTGTGTGTGAATTTAACACTCACATTTAGTTATTAGTTGGATATAGTCGTATATGCTGATATATGGAGGTCAGGTCCAAAGTTTCATCGATTCAGGAAGATGCCATATTTATTATGTTATAATATAATTTTGTTCTAAAGAAAATCATTACAATTTTTATATTTTATATGGAAGTTCGAAAATTGTTTCTTTCGAATCGAATTTCACAATAACCTTTCAGGTTTTTAAATGATATTAAAACTACTATTTCTCATTCATAATGAAAACCCTTCATCTCCATTAATGTGTCCATCACCTGTTTCAAAATACTAGTATGTAAGTGTTTTCAACATGTATGTTATTTAAGTTTTAAATACCAGCAACATGTTTACAAATTGATTTTTATTTAACTAAAATTGCTCAGAAATATGTGTTGTAAATTGTGAAGAGGTCAAACTACATTGTTAGTTATAATCCATTAATTTAATATTTGAAATTGCTTTTCACAAAACAAGAGAATGAGAAAAGTACTACTGGAATCGTTAAAAAATGTACATAAAACATTTGATCTATTTTATAGTAATTTGAAAAAAATGGCAATTTCGAAATAGTTAAGGGATAACAAATATGGTAAAATTTTTGTTGCATACTATAACTTTTACATGACTGATATTGCCACTTTTGCTAAAACCAAAAGCTCCCTCGATGAATGTTAATTGAAAAATGCAGAAATTTGTAATATAAAACAGATTACACATTTTAGAATTGTATTAGAAATTCGTAGAAATAAAGGATAAAACAGGACATTAAGGAAGAACAATGATATTAATATTAATGATTTATTACTCCACCACTTATGTCTGAATGTATTAAGAAAATATTTAAACCAGTAATTTTGCCCACAACATGAATACGAACAAAACTAAATAAAACAAATTATTTAGATACAAAATTGGCAATAAATTTCTTGTTAACTATCAATAAAGCAGGATCATACAGAAAATATTTAAAATAGTTTATGTTACCGTGAAATATCTCCCAAATGAAATAATTCCCATAATTGAAAAATGAAATAACTACCAAAGGGTAAAATTAAATTACTCCCAATAATCGGCTGTTTCATAATTTTAAAAATATTAGTCCCAAAAAAGGGAAAACCTCCCAATAGAAATGAAATAAAGGCCAATACGAACCAATTTATTTATGTAATCTAACTCCCAATAAAATAAAGAACTACAAAAGTGAAATTATTCTTCGCTTACCAAACATTTTTGCATTGCGGGCCTATGGCGCACATTGGTTGAAGTTCATACAACGAGGGGCTAAAAATAGAAGAAGTTGTCCAAGGACAATGAAACTTGGCACATAGGCATTTTTTGTTTGAATCAAGAAAAAATTTAAAAATCAAAATGATCCGCCCACCTCCCATACAAAGTGAAAATTAAATTTTGACCTACGGCATTGATTTTTGGCACATAGCATTTTTAAACACTCAGAATCATTTGTGTGAAATTTGAAAAATATCCGCCCACTTCCCATACAACTTGTATTGAAAAAGTTTCATAACTCCCTTGATTTTTAATGCATCAAATCAATTTTCTCAAAAAATAAACATTATAATCGTAGAATGGGCTCCTGAAAATATATACCTGATCTGCCCACTTCCCATACAACTTGTATTATAGAATTACTATTTTTAAACTTTATTTTAAACTTTTTATTTTATTATCAGTGCATTTATTCAATTATGTTTGACTATAAATTCGATCTCTTTTTAAATAGTTAACTCATTTACATATTGCTTCTCAATAATTATATTATTTTTCACTCATTACTCTCATTGTTTTATTATTATTGTTTACATCAGTGATGTTCAAAAATAAAAATGAAGATGTATTGGTGAGAGAGCTACCCAGCAAACATAATGTCAAACACTTAAAATAATAACAAAATGAAGAAAGTTTAGATTTAGAATTTTTGTCAAATAAAACCAATTTATTAAATGAATGTAATTTAAATTTTAAGGAAATGAAAGAATATACATTATACGGCCGAAATACTCTCAAATTTTTTATTTATTTTTAACTTTGTTTTTTTGTGTTCAATTGTAATTGAAACGCGTGTGTTTGCTATGCTTCATCCAAAAACCAACCAACAACAATGCTTATTGAATTTCTGAAAAAATGAGACATTTATTACGCTCTTCAAAAGAGCGTAACAAATGTGTTTAAATTTTTTAAACAATTGTTGTATGGGATGAACATCACTGGTTTACATATATACAATTGATGCTCAATGATCTTTTGTTTTTATTTGTCTCATTCTTTTACTTTCGTAATAACTCATGTTATCACTCAAATCTCATTTACTTCTTAAAATACCGTTAATCCTGTATTATTTTATTGATTTATTTTGAAGCTTATCTATAAATATTTTTTTAAATAAAATTCATTCACTTATGAACTGCCCACTGGTAAAGTTGACCAAATTAAAAAGCGGGGTTTTTTAAATAATAAAAAATAATACTAAAGAGGACAGATTAAGACTTTTATAGTCCGATTTTTCTCTTTAAACAAATAAATAAATAAAAAGTATTACCCAGCTTTGACGTTGATCGACTGGCTTGGGTTTACTTAATAATTTATGTATAAAAAATAATAAAATAACAAAACACCCAGGAAAGGAGATAAATTTCTCCTTCCTACAACTAAAGAATTATGGCAACAACAACATGCATGAACGAAAATTCATGTTTTGTTAAACTTACCCCCATTAACACAAAATCTATTATGTGTTAAATAATAGTTATATACTTTTGGTTAAAATAATTTTTGTATGAAAACTCTCAGTTTAACTATTAGGTAACGCCTAACCAGTCTTCGTGTTAATGGGGGTTAGGGTTCTTAATTTTCCGGGCTGTCTCTATTCCCGAGAAATATTAAAAGAATCATTAAGCCTGAAACCATTAACATTTTTAGAATAAATCGTAAAAATTCAATAATGCTATATCTTAATTAATAGATTTGAGAAAAAGAATGATTTCTTCAATAACACCGCACAACAGTATGTTCAACACATGCACCGCACCATATATATTCATATGAAAGCACAGTCTATCCCTCATGTCACAGAATTCGATTCAGATCGAAAATGGAATTAATTCCGCATTTTGATTCATTACACTTTCAGTGTTATAAGTGAAATGATATTGGTTTGTTACTATTTATTTTTCTCATATTTTTAAATAATTTATTTACCAAAAACTTGACTTTTGTTTTAACATACAACATTGCCAAATTAAATTTGGAAATTCAGAATTATAAACTATTTTGAGAATTGACAAAGTCAAACGGAATCTGAAGAAGCTAAATATATCGGAATAATAACTACGAAAAATAAACCATTCCGAACATAGTACATATGTGATAGGCCTGTATATGAAGTAGGACTGCATACTCAGTTTTTCGTAAAATGATTTTATGTCCATTTAAAAGACTTTAGAATTTAAAGTGTTATTTTTTTACATCTTTCATTATAATATTATTGATTGCCCCACTGTGTCGTTATGAAAAAATGTATCCTTTATATTGGCCCAAGGACTAAGTCTATTGAATTTGGTTGGAATCGGTCCATTATTTCTCCTAGCCCCCATACAACTGCCATATCTGAAAATAGTTGAGCTCGGCAGATATACTACAATGGAATTTCGCACACGATTTTCTCATGATAAAAACACAAAATATTCTAAATTGGTAACACGTAAGAATAAATCACAAAACTATATTTTATTTGGATTGTTTCATATTTTACCTAAATATGGGTGTCATATTGGCATTGTCATTCAGTTTATAACATATCAAATTATTAATATTAAATTTTTTAATGTGAAAGATCGTATGAACATAAGCCTTTTTAGAGAGAAATGAAACGGAAACTTTTAAGGATATTAAAGGAATAATGTTTTGGAGAACGTTTTTGACAGTTTTTTTATTCTGATAAATGAAAATATATTTTTTTCTAGAGATGTCTATATAATCCTGTTCCATTTGACATCCATATTTCCTTAATAAGACAAGTGTAAATTAAAAGAAAAATAAATTCAAATAACTCTTTCAGCCACACATTTATGTGCAGAAGTTTATAATCAAAACAATTGCATTTTTACTTTATTAATAAAATAATTATGATAAAAATTTTCGTAGCGTAAAAATTAAAATTTGATGAACAATAAACACTCTGACACATTTTTATTGAGTGAGGGAAAACGCCATAGAAAAACTGCGGTTTGCAATATTTTCAAATGAATATATTGATCTAACCAGAGCTACCTGATGACAAAGGTTTAGAAAAAAAATTAAAACGATGACTTAAACAAATTTAATTGATTAGCAAAATGCCAATATATGTCACTAAAAATTGTTTAAAGACTCTAGAAAGGTGGTTAGAAAAGTGACCACTAAAACGGAAAGATAGAACACTAGATGAAAAATTCAAAATGCAGTATGATTATGTGAATTGTGTAGTTTCAAAAACCTGGTTTCTATATCATGTAGTAAATTTCTACTACTGTTATGCGGTGTAAACTGTGTGATAAATTTTAAGATCGCTCATCTCTATAAGTTTTATAATTTTTTTTTTTATAAAAAATTATTGACATTTAACTAGTTTTATACTCAAAGCAAGTGGAAAATATATTAAAAACCTAGAATTTCTATACTATCACTACTAAATACAATAAATTTGACTTTTTTTAAATCAAGCACAACTTCTAGCTCATTATAATCATAAGTAGCATTAAAAGTTAAATTACATTAAAAATAATTTGAATTCTTTTATATAAAAAGTTTCTCACACATAAATAACCTTATCTAAGTTAAATAACACACAAGTGGCTATTATGCAAAATATCAAATCGTTTTTCCTCTTTTAACAAATTACACCTAAATAAGTGAACCGAAAAAATTGATTAAAAGAAAAAAATCAAATTACCAACTATCTACTAACCCACATTTCAAAAGCCATAACAAAATGTTTTACACCTTGTAGAAACATAAATATTTTTTTGTTGTTGCAAACTTCACAAAAACTAAATTAAAAAGAAAACACCATAAAAACGGAACAAGAAATGTGACTAGAGAGAAAAAAATGACAAATGACACAAATAGAAACTTACACATCGTTACTAATGCTAATGCATTTTATGATTGTCACTTAACATATTTTCAAAAGGTATTCGACACAAACGATTTACACACAAATTTTAAGTTGTGGAAATAGTTTTTGTTTCGTTTCGTTTTTATTCGTTCGACATTTTTGCTTGTTGCAACTTGCAACCGCAAGTGGTATGTATTTGTATGCACGTACTTATAACTATGTATGTTTGACTATTTGTATGTATGTATATTGTTGGGCACAATGAAAAAGCAAACAAAAATCCAACAACATTTCCTTAAGAGTTTATGAGGAAAATAAGCAAAGTTTTTATGCGACTTTTTGTTCCTTTGCATTTTTGTTATTTCTTTTTTCTTGTCACTTGTTCTGAACTCGTATTAAATGGATATATATGTGTGTGTGTGTGTGTACGTACATACATACATGCCTGTCAAAAGAACTTTGAACTTTTTGTGGCAAACATACATAAATGACCAGTCAACTTTAACAAGAGGGGAAAAACTGAAACGTTCAACAAAAAACAAGCACTAACAGCTACAAAACAACAACATTAACAATAATATCAACAACAACCAAATAGCATACCATTTTAACAGCTTAATGTTTAAAGCAACAATAAAAGGACACTAGAGAGACAAAAAATTGTTTGAACATTTATAACTGCAGCAGAATTAGTAGTAGACAAAAAACAAAACCAACGACAGCAGCAAAAAATAAATGGACACAAGCTAACAAACAAACAACGGGAAGCAACTACAAGCTGGCAGCCAACAAATGCAACTACACACATTCGTACATGCATATATATCTATTAGGTTGGCCCTAGGTTTGCACTTTATCGATCTTCGATGCACCCAAACCCTGAAATTATTCTGCGTCATCTAAAAAAATGCTGAAAACTTGAGAAAAATCAGATAACATTTAGTGGTAGGACATTTTAATAAAAGTTTCGAGTTAAAAAAAAACCTTTATAAATTTATTTATTCATAGATCCACCGTAACCGAAAATAAAAAAAGTTCATAACCAAAAGCTTTTTTCTAATATTTTATTAAAAAATAATACTTTCAACATAATCTCCTTTGAGTTCCATTCAATTTGTCCAACGTTACTCCAATTTTGTATCCCTTCCAAAAAATAAGATTTGTCGATGTCATAAAAATAGGTATGTATTTATTATACCCTACACCACCATAGTGGGGAGGGTATTATGCGTTTGTGCAGATGTTTGTAACGCCCAAAAATATTAGTCTA
The DNA here is from genome assembly GCF_958450345.1 of Calliphora vicina. NCBI lineage: Eukaryota > Metazoa > Arthropoda > Insecta > Diptera > Calliphoridae > Calliphora > Calliphora vicina. Next base: position 142,153,665 of record NC_088780.1, on the reverse strand, counting down.
ACACCCACCTTAAAGTATACCGATCGACTTAGAATCACTTTCTGATTCGATTAAACGATGTCCGTCCGTCCGTCTGGTTGGCTGGCTGTCCATGTAAACCTTGTGCGCAGAGTACAGGTCGCAATTTTGAAGATATTTCGATTAAATTTGGTACATATTATTTTTTGGGTCCAAGGACCAAGCCTATTGAAACTGGCTGAAATCGGTCCATTATTTCACCTAGCCCCCATACAAATGTCATTCCGAAATTGGATTTTATCGGTCATAAATGTTTAATTTATAAATGTATCTCCACAAATTGCGCTCCAAATAAGTTTTATATATACAAAATTCATGTCACCAAATTTTGTTACGATCGGATAATTAGTCATAGCTCCCATATAGACCCGCTTCCGAAAATCACTTTAACTTGCATAAATCGCTTAAAAGTGATAGTATACTCACAAAATTCAACATAGTAAACTTTCATATAGACATTAATCACACGACCTAATTTCATGGTGATCGGTCCATAATAGGTCAAAAATATAAATTATTGATCTTAAAAGAAAAATGTTTTTGCTCTTTTACTTAGTGTAGGGTATTATATTGTCGGGCTGACCGACCATACTTTCTTACTTGTTTTTGAGATGATTTCAGCGTTGGTGTCAAATCTCTTTCTGCCGAACCATTTTTTTTACGTTTGGAAACAAGAAGCAGTCGCTCGGGTCTAAATAAGTAGAATAGGGCGGATGAGCGAGCAACTCGTAGCCTTTTCTTTGCCATTTGCGATCGTGTTTTTACAAATCCTCATTAAATTGACCTATGGGTTTCGTTATTGATGGTTTCAGTGAGGAGTATGTAGGTATACCACGTGCATCCCAAGAAACGGTAGCCATGACTTTGTTGGCTGTTTTACAAAAATTAGTCCAAAACCTCAAGAAAAATTTTTTTTTTGGAAAAACATTAGAAAAGTAAAATTTAAAAAAAATTAAATCAACCGTTTTTTTTCATTACATACTGAAAAAAACTTACAAATAAAAGTTGAGAAAAAGTAAAAAATTGGAAATGATTTTTTTTTCTCATGCCAAAAGCTATCGAAAATATCGAAAAATTTGTATCCTTACAAATCGGCCCACCCTAATGTATTCTTCTTCTACTTCTTCTGTCCTCTTAACTCCCTGTGGAGCATAGGGCCTCTACAAAATTTCTCCAAGTTATTCGATCATTCGCAAGTAATTTTACTTCATTCCAGCTTCTTCCGCTGGAGAGGTCTTTGGCCGACTTCTCCTTCTATTGCCTTGTGGATTCCAATCTAGGGCTTGATGGCTTATTTCATCCTTCCTAAGAGTGTGCCCGATCCATTCCCACATTCTTCTTTTAATAATAATTTGGGTAGGCTCAATGTTACATTTTCTAGCAAGCAGCGGTTTGTAAAAGCTTGTAATTCAGTGCCATTGTTTTCAGCCACGTTTCTCAGCTATAAAGTAAAACTAATAGAACGTTCGACTTGAATATGTTTATTTTAGTATTGACTGAGATAATGCTTCATTTCCAAATATTTTGCAATTGGAAGAACGCACAGTTTGCACTACCTGTTTATAAAATCATGCTTCCCAGTTAGCAGAATTTGTCAACAAACTCAACCTGCTCCTGACCGATGACAAAAGGGTTGTTGTTTATTATTTCCATCGCCTTTGTTTTGCTTGTGTTAATTTTAAGACCAACATTTGCTGAGTGGACAACCAAATCATCAAATTTCGATTGCATATCCGAATGTGTCGTGGACAGAAAACAGATGTTGTGAGTGTGGTCTAAATCTTCGAAATGGCTGGTTAAGTTCCATTGAATACCGCGTCGATTAGTTGCAATCGTATTTTCAAGGACATTGTCTATAACAATCAGAAAGAGTAGTGGAGACACGGATGCCTGTGTCTTATACCTGATTTTAGAAGAAATGGTTCTGAGAACCGGTTGCTGTGCAACACTCTGCAATAGAAGTTATCATATTGAGCTTTTATGAGGTTAATTAGCTTATGTGGAATACCAGAGTTCATTAAGAGAACAAAAATTTTGCAACGGTATATGCTGTCAAATGTGGTAGTATAATCTACAAAAGTGAGATACAGATTACTTTGCCATTCTTCTACTTGTACAGCGATAATTCTTAGTGTATTGATGTGGTTTTATTGCTTTTTAATATAAATTCTCCTTTTCTGTTATTCGATTTAAGTAATGAGATACATGAAATAAGTTTTTCCATTTATTTATGGCACATATCGCTATTACGATTAAAATCGATATTCAATCCCTACATTAAATTATATAAAATTTTATATTTAAACATCTATAGGTAAATGAAATACAAAATACTTTAATTGGAATTTTTTTCAACATATATATTATTTTTTTTTTTTGGAAAATATTGATATTTAACCCAAAACACGAAACTTTAAATAAAATGTGCAACCTCTTATTCGAATTTCCAGCCTTTGTTTTGAAGATGTCGGTATCTGATTTAGATCTTTGGGGCATTGAACATCGAAAAAGTGAAAAATAAGGGCCACCGTAATATCTACACATACATAGATACAAGTTAAAAGAAACATTTTGAAGCGAAAACAAACACTTAGGATTTATTTTGTTCTATGTACGTACATATGTATAAGTGTTTGTTAGAATGCAAGTGTTAGAAAGAGTACGAGTGGTGTTTGTTGTTATAAACATGAGTATATGTGTTTGTGTATGTAAGATTATACATGTGTATAAGTAAATGTGGCATATGTTCTTTCAAACACCTGCAGCAATTTCAAAATTGCACCAATAGACAAACTACAAAGTGAAATGAAGCAAATATTTCGTTTTGAACGTGTGATTGTATGTAAATATAAATACTTATACGGACACACTCATAGAGAAGGAATACTCATACCCACTTACAGGATCAAATGACTACTATTAAGCGCTCCTGTCCAATATTAATTTGATATGGTGTGTTTTAATTTCAAATCTCATATGTTACACTTTTACAACTCTTTTTAATGAAGTATAGCTTAACAGAAGCTAAGAAGTAAGTTTTTGCTTCATAAAAGCGGTAAAAGTGACGAAGAGGCTAACATACTTTTAGTCCGCTCGAAATAAACTATAGGCTATAGATCTTATAGTTTTTACAGTTTGTAACTTTACAGACAAAATTTTAATTACCGTACTATTACAATATTATTCCCAAAATCGGAAAATTTTTACAAAAAGTGTGATTATTTTTTAAGTATTTGTTCTGATCAAAGATTGCCCACCTTAGTTTTGAAATGGTAAAAAGTAACACGATTTGAAATAACAGCAGTAGGGAAAAAAGTCAAACAACTACAAGTAAAAGTTGTTTAGAATTGTACTTGTAAATAGTTTGGTGCAATTGCAACAAAAACTGCAATAAAGAAAACTACTGAAAAAACAACTAGACGTGCAAACAACAAACAATGTACCGGAAATTCATTCGAATGTTTGCTGTTTCCGTTTTCCATCTAATGACCGGAAACTATTTTTACAACCTCTGATCTCTTTGGTTTTATTTTCAGTTTTTGCTACTTTTTTCCAATTCCAACTTTTACACCAAAAAAGCAAAAAAAAACCCTGATTCTTGAAAGTGAGTGAAGGAATGAAGGGGAAGTAGTCTATCCAAGTGTCAATATACTAAAAACATAAAATGTACAATGTCTATTCTACTTTAGCTTTGCATGGTCTATACAATATTTTTTTGTTACTCTATTCGACCCATATTCTTAACATGTTGTAAGTACAATACTCGTTTAATGTTGATGTATTTGTTACAAATACTTGTAATTTATTGATACAGTGATTGTAATAAATGTTCACTTTACATGCAGTTTTCTATTTACAATTATTATTATTTTCTATTGCAATCAGGGGTGCCAGAAAACAATGGCAGCAACAAAAATTGAAAAAGAACTCATCTGAAAATTAAGTTTGTTTACCTTTAAACATGATTTACTTTTTCCAAATCACGGATGTGCACGTTCATATCTTAACAAAGCTAAAGTAATATTGATAAAGACACGTACTCTGGGAACCACAAACTCACCTACATTCTAAACACAGTACACTGGGCTAAAATCATTGCATGATAATATTAAATAGAAGTTACTTATTTATTATTCCAATACTAATATTTGCAAGCTTAAATCAAATCATTAGATTAAATTTCATTGTTCTATGTGAAGTATTACAATTAAAAAACATAAAAAAATTACTACAGTTTTTTCGCACGTCTTCTCTTTTGATGTTAGTTTATATGTACAAATTCAAATACGAATCGTTACACACCTTAGGTGCTTTATTTTCCATCTAAATGGTCTTCCACTAGGGACTTCCGAATTTTGACAGTTGAAAGCGGCCATATTTTTGAAGCTACTTATGTCGAATTGACTCTAATTTATTAGTTGGTTTTCCAAATCATTATGGACGAATATAGCATCCAAGAACACTTGCATATGATAAAATTATAATTTTATAAAAATTGGTGTACTGTTCGGCAATGTTACACACTCTTCACCCATTTTACGGTTAAGCCCATTTCAGCATGAATGGGTACGTAACAAACAAAATTTTCGAATTTAGGAGAGATCTATGAGCGACCAATGCATTCCGAAAAAGTCACCGATTGACAGTCAGGGATCTAGGGGGTGAAGAAAGAAAAAAGGAAATTAACCCCCCCCATAAATTAAATAGTTTAAATATAAAAATTAAAAATAATTTTTAATTTATTTTCAACCCCTAAAAAGTTGATCCGGTTCTGCTACTGCTGATTGATGTGGATTTTTGGCTGATGACACCATCGGTTCATATTTCTTTGAGAAGGACGTTGGTTACAACTTCTTTGGTTTGGGCTGAATTGAATAATATGACACACAGCTCATGTCACATACAAACGTTGTGCACGAGCGATTTGAGAGCATGGTTATCTCACGTCGATGTAATTCGATATCGTACGAATTGACCCCGTTAGAGTCTATCTTTTTGGTTTTCTTATGCCGCAGGTCTATGCTGATAAGTCATAAACCACAGCAGCCCTCAAGCTAACTTAATTCATGCCATCGGCCTGATTTATTCACCAGAGTCGTGAAAAGACTTTTGCACGATGTTATATTCCATACATAATGGCTTCGATAGGAATTTCAAACGAAAAAAATGTCTATGACATCATAGACACACTTTATTTTATTTAAATTTAAAGATATGAAGCGCTCAATGAAACACCCTTTATAATTAAATTTGATATGTTTAAAAAGAATATGTTAAAAGCTTGTCTACTGCATTATTATTGTGAATAGTTTATTTAAAACAGTACAAGTCATTTAGAAGTTCGACATTAAATGTACAATCAGCCCACAACTCAACACAACAAAATCAAATATAACTAATTTGCCCTTTTTATTGACGTTCTTGTCCATTTGTTGAGAATAATGTTTTATTTTTGTATTTATTTCTCACGACGTATACTTACTATTTAATTTGAACAGGTAATTAAATATTACGCATTCATATCTAAATTATATCAAATTTACTTTAATTTCAATTTTTAAATTCACATTCTCAGCCATTTAAAAATAGTATTTTGTTCCAGACCTTACGCTGGTTTGTTGGTTTTGGTTCAGGGTACCTATTTTATTTCGATACTACCTGTTACCGGCATTTCCTTATCCACAACATGGGACCCGTCTGGTAGGAGACCAACAACTCTCCCAAAATTCGAACGAATACATACATATGTAAATACAAAACGTCGTTAGTGTCATAATAAAAAAAACCTGAAAAGTATTTTTGGTCTAATTTTTCTCAAATATAAATTGAATTATGCGAAGAATATTTTGTATCCATTATTCGTTCGAATTTTGGGGGATTTGTTGGTTTCCTACCAGACGGGTCCCATGTGGTGGATTAGGAAATGCCGGTAACAGGTACTAATCAAATAAAATAGGTACCCTGAACCAAAACCAACAAACCAGAGTAAGGTGCGGCTGAAGCGGTCGAAATTTCATCAAGCGGGTCACTATATAGAATAATCATCTGTCCATCTTAAATACCTCTGATTAGTGAAACCTCAAAAAAGATAAAACGGACGGATCAATTTTCGACAATCTTTAGCATGAAATACGGTACACGAATTGGAAATGGGGGCCTATGCTCCTAAAAGGAACTACGGGAAAATACATACATTCGATCGAATAATTGAGGAAGTTTTAATAATTCATCTATTATTCGAATAGCAAACAAATTATATACTGGAATAATTGACCACCCTAGTTTATATCGAATACGAAACTCTGGTTTATTGCCAGAGATCGAAAATATCTCGTCCATTTACCGAAAAATTCATATTGTGATTTATATTTTGTGATAAAATTAATCACTCTAAATAACAGTTATAAAATTATTTTTACATACATGGTTGGTATGACCTTTATTTGTTCCTGTAGTTTTTTTTAATGGTTTGATATGAGACATAGAAATATTAAAATATAGTTTTTTAAAACAATTATAATATTACCTTACCTTTACGAACAAATAAATTATAAATCTAGATTATTTATGTTTGTTTCTTTGTTTTTCTCAACCACTAACCTAAAATGTTCTCTAATAAATCACTCTCAGTGATATAACACAAAATATTATTTTGGCTGCGAATGAGAATTTACCATTGAAATGAAAGTAAACCAGGTTATTTTCGATATCTGTTTATGCACATTTAGATATGAATGCGTATGAGTAATATTTAATTACCTGTTCAAATTAAATAGTAAGTATACGTCGTGACAAATAAATACAAAAATAAAACATTATTCTCAACAAATGGACAAGAACGTCAATTGCAAAATAAAAAGGGCAAATTAGTTTTATTTGATTTTATTGTGTTGAGCTGTGGGCTGATTGTATATTTAATGTCGAACTGCTGAGCGCTTCATATCATTAAATTTAAATAAAACAAAGTGTGTGTAGATGTCATCGAAATATTTTTATTATTTGAAAGGCCTATCCAGGGAACACTTAGAAAGGTGACTCCATCACTACAACAATACAAAAACAATAGGTACTTTGTTTTTGTTAAAAAGTAGGTGAACTGTCAAAGTTGCCTGTTGTTGTTTTTGCTTTTGGGTTTGTTGTAACAACCACAAGTGAATTGACAATTCAAACTGAATAATAAAAATAATCAGCTGTTTCATCGCAGTCACCTTTTTAAGTGTGCCCGCAATGTATGAAATATAACAAAAGTCTGCTACGCTGGATCCGAAATTTGCATTTTTTCATGACTCTGGTGAATAAATCAGGCCGACTTTAACTGATGGCATGGATTAAGTTTGCTTTGAGGGCTGCTGTGGTTTATGACTTATCAGCATAGACCTACGACATAAGAAAACCAAAAATATAGAGTCTAATGGGGTATATTCATACGATATCGGTAGCCAGTTCACATTACATCGACGTGAGCTAACCGTGCTCTCAAATCGCTCATGCAGAATGTGTGAGCGATGGGGAATGGGGAAGTGTTGTCGAGTTTAAGTTTTGAATCTGGATCTCATGAGCCCACCAAGAGCTGGGCCAGGGGTCCCCTCGGCCCAGCTACTGGTGGGACACCCCGGGTATGGTCAATTTTAAAAATGATCCTATTTCTTCTTTGTGTTCCGATTTCAAAAAAATTTAGATCTTCTCATCGAGCACTAATTTTTCAGGATGCATTGGTCGCTCATAGATCTCACCTAAATTCGACAATTTTTTTTCTTGACGTACATATTCATGCTGAAATGGGCTTCAGCGTAAAATGGGTGAAGAGCGTGTAACATTGCCGAACAGAACACCAATTTTTGTAAAACAATTTTATCATATGCACTTGTTCTTGGACGCTATATTCATCCATGATAATTTGGAAAACCAACTGAATAATTTACAGTCAATTTGACATAAGTAGCTTCAAAAATATGGCCGCTTTCAACTGTCAAAGTTCGGAAGTCCCTATTGGAAGACCTACTGAACTTTCCTCTATGATTGGAATATTATTGACAAGGTGTAAATAATCTGTTGTGATACTACAACATTGACGAACACTGGCCGCTTAAATGGAGCTTGTGCTCTCTTGGAACAAAGCTTAGAGATAGACTTGGTGTTTTTTGCTTATCGTCATCGTGTTTATGAATTCGTTCTTAAAACTGTATATGAAGCCAAGAATAAGCAATTTATTGTATTTCCAGAAATACAACTCGTTAAAAAGTTCAGAGACAATAGGAAAAACATATAGACTCAAATAAGATTTCTGAAGCAACGATTTTACCTCTCTTAAAGTATTCTAAATCGGCACTGGGAAAACATTTATCAGTGACGATTATCGTGAATTAATCGAACTCTACATTTTTGAATGACAATCCAGAGAAGAATATTAAAATCAAACCCGCTGGTGCTATACATCAAGCACGATGGATGGCCAGAGCGATTTACTCCTTAAAAATATGTTTTCTTCACTCTCAGCTCAACGTAACTGCAAATAATAAAAATGCTCTGCAGGTCATTTGCTTATTTTTTTCGATCATTTTCGTGAATCCATGCCTCGAATTTACAAATGCTGTAAAATCTGAGTTGAACAACAACATGCCTTTCGTTTTAACGGAAAGGGTGTCCAGTAGGGAATTCGAATTATTCGACTTTTCTTTTGTTCAAATAAAACGAATAATTCGAATAAGAGATTTAAACTTATTCGAATAATTCGATCACACGTTTAAAATTAATCGAATTATTCGAATAATTTAAATTTTTTTAAAAAAGTAAAGAATGAAGTTTTGATGTCGGTTTTTTAATATTTTATTGTTAAAGAAAAATAAAAAATAACGTTAAAGTTAACAATTCAAGTATTGATAATGTTAAAAAACGTTCGAAAACAAAGTCCATCATTAAACTTTCAACAGAAACATTCTGATCAGATTAACTTCCGAACAATCTACAAAACAATTGACTAGCAAACCCTTTTTAGTATCCGTTTTGGAGCTATGCTATGTCGTTCATTAATTCAGGTTTTAAATTGAGTAACTAATTCTTTAGTAAATTAATTATTCACTATATCTAAATTATTTATAACAAATTATATTATACATCAAGCTCTTAATAAAGTGGTCTTAAGGACTTATACAATAAAGAGAATCTGTCCAAAATTATATATCATTGTCAGTGAACGTGGCTTTTTTGAAGTCAGGCAGAGCATGATTGACGCATTTACAAATACGCTAAAAGTTTATTACCATGTTAGACAAAGATGTTCAACGATGTTCAAAATTATGTATAAGACGAACTCTTGCAACAAAACGTTAGTTTGCAATATTTGTTTTATTAAATAGTTTGCAACACTTACGTACCCTGTTAATAACATCATTTATATACATCTATTTCAATGTAATCATTATAAATGTCATCCTCAATATCACTTTCGACGACCGTTTCAAAATCACATTCAACTCCACTTTAATCTAAGTTAATATTTTGATTATTAATTCGATTCTTCTAATATTTCGCCAGCTAAATAACAAATATTTAATTCCATACCTTTTATTTTCATTGGTTCAAGTCCTAAATTAAAAATTTTGAAAGATTTGTTTTTAGAATTGTAACTTCTTGCAGTAATATTTATAGAAGGAGCTATCGGAACACTCATCTACAGTGATCGAAAGTCCCTTTGTTTTTAGTTTTTTGTCGAATTTTAGAAACAATACAATTTTTGTGAGTCATTATTACTTATTTAAATTTGAAATTATGAAAAATTTTAAGCAATTTAATAAATTTAAATATATATGAACATTTATTCATTTTATTCGATTATTCTACATAAAATTGTTCGAATTATTCGTTATTCAAAAATGACCATTTTTAAATTATTCGAATAATTATTCGTAAGAAATTATTCGATTAATCGAACGATCATTAGTCGAATGAATACCCTAGTGTCCAGTCAAAAAGACTATTATTTGATAAAAAGTTGCAATACATTTGAATGGGTCATCCCAAATGTTAAAAATTAAAATATACAAACTAATATCACATTAAAATTCTAAATATTGCCATTAATGTCTTTGTCTAATTTTTGAAATTGTCTTACTACGTTTACTTACATATGAATAACGTATTCATACAAATCAAGCCCTCAAAAATTAACAACATTTTCTTAAGAGCAGTATACAAAATATTCATGAATTAATATTAGTATGAATAAATTATAGCAAGCAAAATACACCAAAAAAAATGAATAAAAACATTCATGCTTATACTGCATTTTGAATAAAAATTAAAAAAAACATTTAATTTACAATTATTATATCATGTGCATACGAGTAAAAGATGATATTTTCAAATGTATGAACAAAAAATTATCATGTTTATGTACATAAGCACAAACAAACTGATGCTGCTACTGCTGTTGCATAAAGAATCCTTAAAATTTATTTTGTGGTTTTGTTATTTTTTTTTTTTGTTCTTACACACATTTGGAAAATTCATTTCTTTTCTTTTTTTTGCTTTATTCTATATTTGAAAAAGTACTATTCGTAATTTTCACACAAAGACTCAGATAAACTAATTTGCTTTTGATTACAAAAATTAATGCATATAGTGATGTATAAATGCACGTTCATTAGGGTTGCCAATAAGCTGAAAGTCTACTTTATTTTGAAATACTAATTACTTTATTCTGAAGTTAGCAGTTGCTCAGCAGTTGCTCAGGCATAGAGAATTATACATATAGACGAGACACTCCGATTTGTCAAACAAAAATACAACAAATCAAATGTTTGATACAACAACAAAATACATTGACTAGCATGCATTTTGTTGTTGCAAGAGATAGGTTTTTGACAACAGACTTAGGTTTTTGACAATTACGTCTCGTCTCTATGTTACCCTATGGTTTTGGGTATTACTGAATTGTTTGAAAGAAATATCTAAAAAATCATAACCAAATTCTTTCCAGTTTTGAAAATTCCTTCTTGTTCGAATCATGAATCATGAGTTTCATTTTCTCTTTATGTCAACCTAATTAAGCATTTGACAATTCAAATCCCCTTTGAAGTTTATATCTAAAACAAAGCTACCATATTCATTAAACTTAATTCGACTTTTGCCTTTATTGAAGTATAGTAAATAAAATAAAAAAATATTTTATTCAAAATATTATTGTGCGTTTATCCAAGGCATTGAGCAGCAACACAATTCTTGCCAAGGTGTTCATTGCCTGAGTATAGTTAGCATAAATATTTAGTTTATGCTTGATTGTGGTTATATCTGCAACTAAATCACAAAGCTGTTTGCCGGCACAAACCTCTTGCACCTCCACGAATAAGAATTTTACGAATGTACAACCGTTTGTGTAATCTCTTAATAAGATTTCATTCAACAGCTGGCTCTATTGTGGTTTTATCTTCTTATCCGCCACCAAAGATTCTAAAATAAACTGCAAAGTCTCCGGCAGTGTAATGGAATTGTCCCTTTACGCCGCGCTTTATTTCAGTAAACTCCCACAGCCCTGCACACTATCAGCTTTTCCACGCTCTATAGTTGTCAATATAAACTTGCAATAACCACGAACATCCCGAGAAATAAATGACAAACGGAATAATTGGTAACAAGTTCTTCATAGCGTCTCTCGTCCAGCAATTGAAGACAAAGCCTATATTGCGTTTCAAATAAGGCTTAAGAACCATAAATAGATAAGCGAAATACACTAAAAGCCAATCCAATTGGTTAGCATCGTGACAATTGAGCAAACATATTAATCTCTCCAGTACACGTTGAAAATAGGGATAAAAGTCTTCTCTCAAATCTCTAGCCAACACATAAAGCAGTTAGTAAAGACTGCAGTAACACGTTTGTAGCACAGGCTAGTTTTATAAAAGAAAGTCGACCCAAAATCCTTTTGATGCAACAATTGGGGCAACGTTAGAATTCCTCTGATAAACTTAAAACCATCCATTTTTTTGAAGTCTGATTGAAAAAGCTATCACTATCTTCGGGTAGCTTTTAATTGTCATGGCCTATGTGATATAAAGGCACACGTCTTAGATTAATCCGTGTTTTATTTATTTTAAATATAAATTGCAGTATTGTGAACTGTTACATACTACACATATTTCATGGAAAATTTCTCGGAGTATTGTAACATTTTTCTAAATGTGGCAACGTTTCACTAAATATTTACAAATAAAATAAACTTCAAAAATCCCCTTTCTTGTCAAAAAATATAAATGAAACTGCCTTGTAATTTTTTTATATCATGGTTCGAATTCTAGATCAAAAAAGAAATTTTAAAATTTGTAGCTTTTATTTTCAAAAATTAGCTATTACCTTTTCCCATTTTTCGATGGAAGGAAATAGTTTTCCCAACCACATATTTCTAAATAGTTTTTAACAGGTATTGCAACATATAGCCTATCGTTGTCATAATGGAATATTACGGTTTCATGTCTGGCGTTTATCGGTGAATGCTCGCTTCAAATGAATCAGTTACATTCAGTACAGGTTCCTCGTGATGGTCTTTTCAGATTTGGGAAGCTCATAATAGATAGGACCCTTTTGGCACCATCAAATACAGAACAATACCTTTGCAACATGAATATTTGGCTTTGGTGTCGATTCAGCTGGTTGTCCGGGTATCACATACGACCTCTTGCGCTTCCGGTTATCGTAATGGATCCATTTTTAATCGCAAGTAATGATTCGGTGCAAAAATAATTTTCTTTTATTGCGTTCAAGCATGACTTCATACTTGAGAGTTCTACCGAAATTATTTTTTCCATTCTTTTTGTTCGAATTCTAGATCAATTTTTGTGAAAACCTAGAACTAGTTATGATTCTATGCAATCGTTCTATCAACCCTAATGTAAATACATCATCAAGTATGTATACATGTTTAATATATATTTTCTAGCATATCTGTCTATGAGTGGGTATGTAACATTTAAGTTTTGAAGTATTTTTTTATGAAACACATTCATATAAGAATATGAATATGATTTTTCGAAATGTCTGAATATTTTCATTTTTTTTCTATTACGAGTGTAGGAGTGAGTAGGTAAAAAATGTACATACTCCTACACATGCAACAAAATTTATTAAAACCTCATAAAAAGAAGATGCAGAGAAAAAAAATAAAACAAAACTCCAGCCACATGTGTGGTTTTGTCATACTGCAAAATACAAAACTATATACCGAGTAATAATAACAGAAGCAAAAATGATTTGAAAACAAAAATTATAAACATACTAAGTGGAAACCATATTGCTGTAATCCTTTCGTTTGTCATCTTTTTGTTGTTGTTTTTTTTATTTTAGAAAAAGTGATAACAACATCAAGGCCTGGCTTAACGTGAATTAAACTGAAAAGCTTTGTGTGATGAACCATGAATGTGGTCGGGACTCATTGTTTTTTCTATAAAATGAATGAGATTTTGCTGATGTTTGTAACGTGAAAAAATATATACACCTTAAAGTATACCGATCGACTCAGAATCGATAAAACGATGCCTGACCGTCCGTCCGTCTGGCTGACTAGCTGTCCATGTAAACCTTCTGCGAAAATTTGGTACATAAACTGGCTGAAATCAGTCCAATATTTCACATAGCCCCCATACAATGTCCTCCCGAAATTAGACTTTATCTGTAATAAATGATTAATTTATATAAGTAGGTATCTACAAAAATTGTGCTCCAAATAAGTTTTATATAACGGAATGCATGTCACCAAATTTTACTATGATCGGTCCGTAATTAGTCATAGCTCCATATAAGATCCGCTTCCGAAAAGCTTTACCAAAGGTTTTTTTTATGTACATGGTTTACCAATACCCACCGGGTGGTACTGCACTTCTATATATTTATGCGACGAACAAAATTTTAAAAAATCCAAAAAAACTAAAAAGTTTAAAATATTTTTATTAAATTCTACAGAACTCTAAAATTTGTTCAGTGAGCCTAAATTTCATTTAAATCGAAACAAAATTAAAAAAATATTAGAAGACACCCGGGTGGGTATTGGTAATGCGAAGGTTAACGTACATAAATCTCCTAAAAATATTGGTATATACTAGGGTATTCGAATTATTCGATTTTTCTCTTGTTCGAATAATTCGAATAAGAGATTTTAACTTGTTCGAATAATTCGATCACACGTTTACAATTAATCGTATAAATCGAATAATTTAAATTTTGAGAATGATGTTTTAATATCGGTTTTATAGTATTTTATTGTTAAAGAAAAATAAAAAATAACGTTAAAGTTAACAATTCAAGTATTGGTAATGTTTATAGGGGAAGAAAAATCAAAAGTTATTTTATTTTTATACCACTTTGCTCGAGCTAAATTACAGCTCAGAGTTGGTAATGCAAAGTGTGTCCATTTATTAAAATTTTATTGATTATATACTAAATTAATGCTTACATTGCATTTTAACCTAAAGTGGAGAATGTAGCAGTTGGACAGAACATTGAACGCAAGAATCACATAAAAATTTAGTAACGATTAGTACAACACACAAAGTGTTTACTTTTTTGTCGTTTCTGTAATATGATATTAATTCTTTTGCATTTCAATATTCTGTCGGTATAGTTGACATATGGTTTATGCTACATGTTAAAAAACATTCGAAAACAAAGTCCATCATTAAATTTTCATCAGAAATATTCTGATCAGATTAACTCTCGAACAATCTACAAAACAATTGACTAGCAGTTTTTGAGCTACAATATAAACGTATTAATAACTTCTTTATGTCGTTCATTAATTCGGGTTTTAAAATCAGTAACTAATTCCTTAGTAAATTAATTATTCACTTTATCTAAATTATTTATAACAAATTGTATTATACCCTCAAGTTCTATCAGGGTTCCGAATCTTTGCTTAATCAAGTTGTCTTAGGGAATTACACAAATCTGTTCAAAGTTTGATATCATTGTCAGTGATCTTAGTTGAGTGGCTTAGTTGAAGTCAGGGAGTGCATGATTGATGCATTTACAAATACGCAAAAAGTTTATTAGACAAAGATGTTCAAAATCATGTATAAGACGAACTCCATGATTTTCTTGCAGCAAAACGTTATTTTGCAATATTTGTGTCTATCATTCGATTTATTAAATATTTTGCAACACTTACGCGGTTAATAATATCACTTAAATATATTTTCAGATCATGGCCTTTGTCTATTTCAATGTTATCATTATAAATGTCATCCTCAATATCACTTTCGACGACCGTTTCAAAATCACATTCAACTCCACTTTAATCTAAGTTAAAATATTTTGATTATTTATTGTGATTCTTCTAATATTTCGCCAGCTAAATAACAATTATTTTATTCCGTACCTTTTATTTTCATTGGTTCAAGTCCTAAGTTAAAAATTTTGAAAGATTTTTTTTTTGAATTGTAAATTCTTGCAGTAATATTTATATATTTATAGAAGGTGCTATCTTAACACTCATCTACAGTGATCGAAAGTCCCTTTGTCTTTATTTATTTGTCGAATTTCAGAAACAATACAATTTTTGTGAGTCATTATTACTTATTTTAATTTGGAATTATGAAAAATTTTAAGCGATTTAATAAGTCTAAATATATTTCGTCACCTAAAATGCAAAATAACGTAACATCACTTTTCATAAGTTTATAGGAGAATCAAAAAACGATATAAAATGAAAACTACTTGAGATATTGAAACAAAATTTTCAAATCTGAATTACAGTGACTCTAGAAATATATTTTATGAAAAAAAAATAATTTTTTCAAAGCACACTTTAAGTTATGTGGCTTACGTTTTTTTGAATTGTTATTTTCTGAAACCAAAAACGTATCATCAATATAAATTTTTATGAAAAAATAAAAACTTAAATAAAAATATTTTTTTTATTTTAAATAAAAGCAGTTTATAAATACATTTTTAATAGTATTATGTTTTTTTAATTTTAATTACTAACAACTACTTTTTTAAACTAAAAAATTTTCTTCAATAAGACTGAAAAAAAATATTCAATTGCAACAAATTTTTTTTAAAAAAATTAGGATACTACCTAAAATAAGGTAAAAACGATTTATGAATTAATTACTCAAAGCGTATACGTTATTTTGTTTAAGAAAATCATATACTTGATGATACTTTAGTTTCAATTTTGGTTATAACTTGGTTATTTTTGATAGTAAAAGTTTTTAATAATAAAATCGATTTCTACTTGTTTCTTATTCTTATTTATTTAAAAACTATTAATGTCTATAGTGCATGAGTATTAATTACTGAACTTAAAAATAAGTTTTACATTGGTTTATATTCTTTATTAATGTTGGTGTCAATCTTGCTGGTAAACAATTCTGATGAATTGTCTACCCCTTTTTCGTTTGGACAAAAATTACTAGTAATTTCGTCTGTGCGTACGGAAATGCAAAATAAAATATTTTTTTGAACTTGTTTGTGGTCGTAAAAAAATACATAGTACAGTTGCAAAAAATTTAATTAAAAATATTTTAAATAGTTGTTGTAAACAATTCTAAGGAATTGTTGACCTAAATATTTTTATTTTTAACCAAAATTAATGGTTATTTTGGCTGTGAGACCGGTAATGTGAAAATAATTTATTGAACTTGTATGTGTTCATCAAGTGCCGTTGAAAAAAATTTAATTTGGTAATAATGTTATTACTATTAAACAGTTCTAAAGAATTCTAAGGAATTGTTTTCTGTCTGTTTATTTGTTGCCAAAATTATTACAAACTTTGTTCGTGTGACCGGCAACGTAAAAGTTAAAATCCAAAAGTACAAGTTTGTATAATTCTACAAGTTTGTCTACGGCTGGAGCGATTGGGCTGATTTTTTTTTTATTCGATTCGAATAAAAAATTAAAAAATTCGGTGTAAAACTAAGAAATGTTTTTTTTCAGTCCAGTCAACTGTAGTAAAAATGCTACCTAAAATATGCAGTACAAATTTAGATATTTTATTTGCAAATAAATAAGAACAGGCAGGTGTATGTGGGTTGGAGAAACTTGAAGAACTAATATTAGTAAATGCCACAGGGCGAAGCAGGGGCAGTCAACTAGTGAGATATAAAATACAAAAATTGTTAATGCATAATTTTTGTGTGTATTTTGTTATTGTATTACTATAAAATGTTGCATTTGTAATGATGCTATTCGCACTTAATAGTGAACTACGCTAATATGTTGTCTGAGATGAACTTATAGGTTTATTATAAACCGTTTATATATTTAAAACATTATCACTCGTTTTTAAAGCCGTCACTTGTGTAATTAGTGTACAAAAGTCATATGTACTTGTGTACTAACTACAAAAAATATTTGCAAAAAGCAACAATAACAACGAAAAAGTGAAAAGTAATTTTAAAAGTATTTCACTAGAAATGTTATAAAAGTATATGTACGTACATTTATACTCACTTCAATGCTCATAAAAATATGTAGTTATCTGTGAATTTAATACCAGAGACGTTTACTGCTTCAATAAATGTAGAACATTTCTTTAATAAAGACTTTTAAGGCATTTTATTGTCAGGTATTTGGTATTTAATTACAATTTTTTTTGCTCTACTTAGGGTTATACAGTTTTATGTAGAGATACACCAATTTTATGAAATTATAATGTATATTTATAAAAGATGCCTTTTACCCTTCTTTGTGTTCTTTTCTGATAAATGTAGTTTGGTAAAAGAATAACGAGATCTTTTCAAATAATGTTGCCCTATAACCCCGTAAATATGTTACATGTTTTACCCTCAATAGCTAGAAGCTACATAAAAGAAAATTGCATAAGTTGTGATCGTTGAAAATGTAAAAAACATTATGTGGTTAACTTTTAATAAAAGGTACAAAATATAATGGCAACATTATATTTATATTAAGTCACTTAAGCGGCAATTAAACGATACCAGCACACAGGTTAATCGCTTGATCAAACAGAATGTATAAAACTCACCAGCATGTTGGTTGGTACAATATCAGTTTATCTATTAACAAATAATGCACAAATAATTACACAAATTTCCCAAAATATTGTATCAATTCGAATACATACTCGAATGATGTTTATTTACTGCTTGATAACTTCTACTGATTTCACAGTAGTCCATACGAGCAATTTCAAAACGGATCGATAACAAAAATTATTCATAATCTTAAGATTTTCATATGCTTCACTTAATTGCTTGCCCTTACCTGACAAAGGGCTTTATATGAATACTGCTATTATTGTATAATTCGAATTTGAAAGCAAAGTACAAGGAGAGTCACTAATAACTTATATATTTTAAGACGTTTGACACATATCGAGCCCTTAGCGCCAAATTATCGTAAGCGACATTTTCTAAATTTTTTTTATTGCAAAAATTAAAATTTTATGGGCCGACTGATATTTTAGCGTTCTTAGAATATCAAAATTGTTAATAACTTCAAAATTATAGGGGGTAAGATTTTATCATTAGCCAATGTTTACATTTTACAGTAACCGAATTTTATCGTAAGAATTTTGTCTTATAGAAAAAAAGAGGGAAATAAATCTGTAACTTCTAAATGGTTAGATTCGTTGAATGAAATTTCACATGCGCAAAGAAGAAGTGCTGTCGAGTTAAAGTTCAGAATGTGGACCTCATAGGCCCACCAGGGACGCGACCAAGGGTCCTCAAAGTAGGACACCTAAGGTAAGTTACATCGATCCTATTTCTTCGTTTTTGTCCCAATTTCAAAACAATTACAAATATAAAATCTTTTCATCGCTACAGCGCTACAAAATTACCGTAGCTATCAATTATCTCTTATAGCTTAGGAGATATTCGCATTTGAAAATTAAACTTTCAACATTTTTACCCAACCGACTCCAGTTTTTTGATAACAGCGTATCCAAATCCGATTTTCTCCAGTTTTCCTTCATTGGACTAACAACATATGTATGTGTCAAATAGAAAAATAAATGTTTCAAAATAATGACTAAGTCCAAAGTTATATGCATTTGAATTTAAAAAATCTTAAAAAGCCGATTTTTCGCTAATTTTTTGGGAAAAAAGAACTTTTTTTCTTTCTAAGTTATCGCAAAAAATGCTTAAAAGGATGTATAAGGAATTTATACTCTCTTAAAGCTAAGTTTTCATAAAATATTTTAAATGAAAAAATATTAAAAATTTTACTTACAGAGGGGACCAGGTCCATTCAAAAAACACCTATTTTTATGTAAAATTAAACTTTAGGGCAAAAATTCTCAAATCGCATATTCGATATGAAAATATTAACCGATTTTAGATGGCCCAATATGCTTTTAATTATTTTGTAAAGGATTTCGTTAACTCCGACCCTGGTATGGATATTATAGCCAAAAAAACTAAAAATTTCCATTTTTGGGATTTTTCAACACTTTTTTGGGAATTGCGGGATTGCTGATAACAAATTTCAAAATGCGTTTTTATTTTTCCATTTTCAATAGAAAATTTTACATAACTGTGAAATTTCATTAAAAACTATTCATAAATAACAATTTTATTTCAATTCGAAAAATTTTTATCTATTCAAAAATTCAATAAAAAACATTTTTTGTCATATTTTTCAATAAAGTATTCCATGAATTTTTAATTGTCAAATGTTATAAACATTTTTGAAAAATAGACAAATAGCTTTAACGAAATTATATTATATTGCATCATAACATTTTTAATTTTATGTATAAATTTTAAAATAATCGAAAAAATATAATATAATAATCTCTTGTAAAATTTGTGTCTTTAAGTAGTATAGAGTGTAGTCACTTTAAACGTTAATTTTGTACAGTACTTTTTTGAGTAATTCATACAAACGGATTTTATACAAATTGTGTTGATATAATTCTCATACAGCTTATTTTATTTTTGCTTAAATATAATGACATTCCATGTAGCCCAGCGTGAAGTCAATTGTCACTTTAGTGTCTCTATGTAACCTAGTCATTTTTAAAGCATATTTTGTACTGCACTTTTGAAAGTAGTCATTTTTCTCACCATTATTAATCTATTGGAGAGTTGTCGGAGGAAGGATTGTTAACAAGCAATCGGTTATTAGACTGGCTATGAGATGTCTTTTTAACTGACTTTTTGAGGACAGTTTGCACCCGTACATGTTAAAATTATTAGTTATGTAGCTGATAAAGTAACCAGTTAAGCAGTTAGTAAAGCAAATGACTCTATATACCCTTTATATTACTCCAAAGCTTTGACTTTAATTTTTTGAAATATTTTTAATCAAATTCTCCAAAATTTTTGGAATTTCTTCACATAAGTTGTATATATGTTTTCCATATATTTTAAATTATGTAAAGATCTCAAGTCAACATTTAATTATAACTTTAGTTGTTCAATTAAACACTTTCGTAAAACTTTATTGTCATTCTTGCAGTACGCCTCTGCTTATAAGGTTTACATCTGCCACTTTTATACAAACTTACATATACATACATATATATTTTTTTATATAATATTTTTATATTATTGTATTTTATTTTTCATCTTCATAGCTGATTGTTTTTTATTGTATTTGTCACCCTTTTGGCTGTTGCAAATAACTTGCCACAACAGTTACTAAACAAAAGCAAGTAGAGCTGTTGTTTAAGAACATACACAAGTCCTACAACAATTTCTAACACATGTGTGTATTTGTATGCAGTATGGGAGTATAAACGTTTTTTTTATTATTCTTTTTGCAGCAATTCTTTCATTTCAATTCTCGTTTTTTTTTGTGTGTTTAATTCACAAGTTAAGGTAGAAAGAAAAGTAGTTACTTGTATGTATTTTCATACTCGTACAGGAATTGCCTTTGTATACTTGTATATTTGACTTAAGTGGTACTTGAGTATAAGTTTGTTTATAACACAAGTAAAATGTGTACAAATTTACTAAGTTCACACACACACACATACATACATGTCGCAATACAGACTCATAAAACCTACACGACTACAAATACTTGAATGGATGCAAAAAATTTGTTGTAAGTATAAGGATGGGTCAAAAAAAAGTTGCGTTTTCCCAACTAAAATAAAAGTTTATTTCATTATAGGAAAATGTTTGTCCAGGCGTCAATATTTGGTGAGCTAGATCCAAAGATAAATAGGTCTTGTTTAAGGTTTTTATGGTTTTGTTCATATTGCTCGGAAAGGAAAAATATGAAATATTGTTATCATGTGAAATGCCTTTTGTAAAATTATCCAATGTTAGGTTTTTTAATTTTTACATACTTACCCCCATTTTCTCAATCTCTGGTTATTTTTTATTGTGACGATTTTTCGTTACGAAAAATGATAACCAGATATTGAGAAAATGGGGGTTAGTACTATTGAAAGTAATTAGTTTAAATATAAAACTCATATAATTTCAACGAAACGGAATTTTTTGTTTTTTTGAAATCAATTATATTATATTCGAATTTTTCCTTTTTTCTTCCCGAACTAATGTTAGAGCTATATTTAAATAATATTAAGCAGGACAAAAAATAAAAATGTTTGCAATTATTTTATTTAAAATAAAAATTTTGTTTAAAAATCCAACGACATAATGAACATATACTCGTAGATAACTGTGATTGCATTTCGAACAAAACGTTATAGTGAGTGAATTTATCTATATCATGTCAAAATTTCAAAAAATATTTTTTTTAAAATAATTACAAAAGTTGGAATATATTTGAATTTACACGAAAAATTTCCGATACGCCTCTCAAAGACCTTTCAGGTGAACCAATATTTCATGTGTTTCCTTTGTGAGAAACATCAGAAATACCATATAAACCTTAAAAAATTACTTTTACAAACTTAATCTTTCATTCAGCTCTCTAAATACTAAACCCAGGACAAACCTTTTTCAA
Source organism: Calliphora vicina (assembly GCF_958450345.1). Classification (NCBI taxonomy): domain Eukaryota; kingdom Metazoa; phylum Arthropoda; class Insecta; order Diptera; family Calliphoridae; genus Calliphora; species Calliphora vicina. The sequence continues at coordinate 142,131,771 of NC_088780.1, read as the reverse complement.
TAATTTTCTCCTCAAACAAAATAAACTTGCATTTAAGTTGTAAATATTCCTCCATACAAACGGGGCCACCCTAATGTACATAATTCATACATATATTTTTACATTGTTGAAATAAAACATACTCACACGTACTTAAAGTCGTACTAAAATCTCATAGACGTTTGGTGCATGTTACTTGTATAACACAAGTACAAACAAACACTCAAAGTATGTTATAATTTATAGTAGTGGACATGTATTTAATGACAAGAAATTAAAACATTTCAAAATCAACCCCAAATTAGACTAGATTAATAATTGTCAATCAATCGAATATTCGAATTAATTTATTTTCTAGCTAAAACTTTAAAAAATAATTTGTTTAAACAAAACCAATAACTTTTAATGTTAAATAATGGTATTCATCATTCGAAATAGTATTTAAAACATCCAAAAAAGATGTTCGAATGATCGAGAAAATTTAAAAAATGCATCTGGCACTCCAATAATAAGAAACATTTTAAGCTTTTATTCGATCAAAATTAAACTCGAATAATTGAAAACCAAGATAAAATTTCTCAGTGACGGAAGTTCTACTATTTTGAACATTTCTTTATATATTTAACACCAATCTAAAAAATCTATTTTATTTAGAAAAAAGTTGTCTTTTTATGTTTTCGTATAAAAAGTGTACATTTAACTTCAAATATACACCAACCATTATCGAGATATCGAATTTAATTGATTTACAAACAGATCTATTTAAAGTAAGTAATTAAAAAATACATATATTATTAAAAGTACATATATCATGCATTTGTATTTTTAAATTTTTTTTAATTTAAAACTTTAAATAAAGTTTTTTGTTGCTGCTAAATAAAAAAAATATTAACAAGTAGGAAAGTATGGTTGGTCAAGCCCGACCATATAATACCCTACACTAAGTAAAAGTGCAAAAACATTTTTCTTTTAAAATTTCAATAATTTATATTTTTGAGTGATTTTCGGAAGTGGGCCATGACCAATTATGGACCGATCACCATGAAATTAGGTGTGATTTATGTCTATATGAAAGTTTACTATGTTGAATTTTGTGAGTATACCAATATTTTTAAGCGATTTATGCACGTTAAAGTGATTTTCGGAAGCGGGTCTATATGGGAGCTATGACTAATTATGGACCGATCGTAACAAAATTTGGTGACATGAATTTTGTATACATAAAACATATTTGGAACGCAATTTGTGGAGATACATTTATAAATTAAACATTTATGACCGATAAAGTCCAATTTCGGAAGGACATTTGTATGGGGGCTAGGTGAAATAATGGACCGATTTCAGCCAGTTTCAATAGGCTTAGTCCTTGGGCCGAAAAAATATAATATAATATGTACCAAATTTGATCGAAATATCTTCAAAATTGCGACCTGTACTCTGCGAACAAGGTTTACATGGACAGCCAGCCAGCCAACCAGATGGACGGACATCGTTTAATCGACTCAGAAAGTGATTCTAAGTCGATCGGTATACTTTAAGGTGGGTGTTAGACTAATATTTTTGGGTGTTACAAACATCTGCACGAACGCATAATACCCTCCCCACTATGGTGGTGTAGGGTATAAAAATAGAAATGTCCATGTGACTTTTGAGAGTATATATTTACCGAATATCACCAATATCGCAAGACCCAAGGTCAATTTGTTTATGATGTTTTTCGAAATTAATGTTATACACTGTCCTTAAACGTATTTCCAGTACTGTTATCAGTGTATATTGTCACAAGAAACTGTAGAAGTAGTGTTACATAATACATACAGAAGACATAGAGCTTTTGTTTTAACATTAGTTGCAGCAACCAGCGCCACCACCAACCAACATCAGCAACAGACGGAAAATTTTTAAAAATAATATAAATTCAAAATTCACTAATGAGCTATGTGTTGCACAAAAGTTGCCATGTAGAAAAAACAAATGCAAAAAAACAAGAGTATAAAAAGGGATTGGTAGTAGTTTTTCTATTTTATTTAAATTAAACAAGCATTTTTCTTATTACGAACCTAATACCATACAACACACATACAATTATGTATATACATATGTACATTCACCAACATATCCACACATAAAAATACATATCGTCACCTTAAATGCAAACGAACGTAACTACATTTTTATGTTTTTTACAGGAGAAGCAAATAACGTTATAAATTCAGTAATAATAATAAAGTATTATTGGCAATTTTTTGTGTTTGAATTTCTTTAATACAGTTGTAATTTTTGATCGCAGGGGTCTAAAAATTTGCGAGAGCATGTAGTTTGATGAAAATAACCATAATCAATCAAAAACTCGATTTTGAATTTTTGTGCATTTAAGATGACGATATATATACAAGTGAGTGTGTATGTGTGTGGAAACATAAAGATTTATGTGTATGTAACAAACTAATTGTGCAATTATTTTAACATAAAGTGGCATAAACATGACAGAAGTGGCATTATGAGTGGCTTGACTTCTGCAGTAACATCAAGATTTGCTTTACATTAACTAACACATATACATTTACATTAGGATCACTCTTAAAAATAACCTTGTCTTAGATGGGTTTAATTATTCCAAACCTGATATTGGATACCCCTGATAAATTTAAGAACATTTTACGATTTCCCTGCTAGGTATCCCAATATCGGATCGACTTTAAAATTTACCCAAATATACCTAAATCTTTCTACTAACTTTTGTGATAATTGACCCTACCCCCTATATAACCCTATATCTGACAAATATTTTATTGTCACATTGATGGTGGATATACAAGAATCGGCACAGTCGCCAATAACATGTGAAATTTATGTTCCCATGAAATATCCATTTCCCTCGAAGGGAAAATTGCTATCGTGATATTCCCATGAACTTTTCATTCACAATAGTTTTTGTTCGTAACAGCTATTTATGTTTACAAAATTTCATAACAATGGGAATTTTTTCACGTGAACAAAGCTGATGTGAAATGGGAACATATTTCATATGAAATGTTGATACGCGATAAGAATGTATTTAACACCAACACGCAGTTATTTGCATTGTTTGTAAGTAAGGCAGCACTAAATATTTAAGCTGCTAACATTAACATTGAAGCTGCTAAAAGCTCTAGCATTCGAACATTCTAGTTTGTCCGTTAAGATCATACATGAAGCTACTCGAAAGAAGATGGCGCTGTGTATAAATAGTGGCAGAGGTTGCAGTCATTAAGTCAGTTTTTCATAGGCCCTGCTAGAGTTGACATCAACTGTCTTCTACATTATAAAGTGTAATTTAAGTGTGTGTATTATTTTGAATTATAAACGTGTATTTGTATAAAAACACATAATGACTATTTAAACTGTTGTTGTGTAAATTTTAATAAATAAAGAGTTGTTACAATTTTAAACTACTAAACTTCTTTTATTTGTAAGCAAAAGTATCCGGTTTATTTAAAGGCAATAAACCATAGTTTTAAAAAGGTAAAAACGTAACAATATAATAAATTTTTAAAAATTCTCTAGGGAGAAATTAAAAAAAGAAATGATTTGGAAAATTGAACAATGAAATTGCATTATGAGTAAAATATACATTTTTTAAAATATGCATTCATAAAGTTTTGGGTAATTCATGACCCATGCAAAACAAATGTATTTTTAGTTAAGGACAGCTCTAATATACCCATACCTACATAATCACATATATACACAAACACACACATATATGCACTGTCAAAAACACACACAAATATTCATAACGGTGATTGAAATAGAACCATTTGACGCTTCTACATAATGTAGTTTTAATATGAAATTTAATTATACTTCTATTTTGTTACTTTCATTACAATGAAATGCATTTTGTTCGCCCTTGGCTTTTGAGGTTAGTGGAATAAACCCTAAATTTAATTAAAAATGGGGACACTTTAATGAGAATAAAACCACAACCATATATTTACATTTAATGAGTTCAATTACGTGCAAGCGTGTGATGTATTTAAATGAATACAAGAAGCAGAGCCAAATGTTTGATAAACTATTGTTAAAGAGATTCTTTAATATTTTAATTGGAATCAAAGACAATGATTTTTCGCAAAATGTTATCAAATTGTAGGCGTCATACAGTCGTCCAAATGCTCATTCTAGCCGGAAATAAATCATAACTCGCTTTTACAAAACCTTACCGACATGAAACTTGGCACGTTTATAGATTTCATCCCCTTTGTCCGGCCAAAAGTCGAAAAAACAAGTTTTTAGTTGGGTAAGGTAAGTTGGGTATCATAGTAAGGTCCCTTGCCTCAAATGCCCTTCATAATTTCAGTTTGAATGAGGCCTTCACACAAATGGCACACTACCGTATGAAAGATCGACTAGTAGGAGTTTCCGTTAAACACGTGTCAAAATTGTTGTAATCAAGCAAATCAAACGAAACAAAATGGATTCTACAGCTGAAGGTAAGTATAATACGGTACCCTGAAATAACTCCCAAATGAAATAACACCCAACAAATTTTTCATACAACTTGGGACTTATTTCATTATGAAACAACTCCTACCGCATAGGGAATTATTTCATAATTTGTTGTTGGGAATTATTTCATAATGCAATAACTCCCAATGAAACAACTCCCAATGAAATTTTTGTTGGGTTTTATTTCATTTTATTTTGGGAATTAGGAGTTATTTCAATATATTGGGAGTTATTTAATTTTTGTTAGGTTCTAGTTTGCAAAAGCAGAACCCATAAATATCAAAAACTGGCTTCGCTCAGAAAATTTGTTTTGCATTGCCGGATTTGGCAATAAATTGCTTCGGATTGGGAATTATTTAATTTCTATTGGGAGTTATTTCGCTTTTTTCGGACTAATATTTTTAAAATTATGAAACCGCCGATTATTGGGAGTAATTTCATTTTACCCTTTGGCAGTTATTTCATTTTTCAAGTTTGGGAATAATTTCATTTTTGATGGGAGTTATTTTATTGGGAGCTATTTCACGGTACCGTATAATACGTAAAATCAAAATCTAAATGTAAATTTCTAAATAGTAAATTGTTAGAAAGTGATATGTAAGGACTATTTTTTATTTTTAATTTGTTAAACAAAATTGATGTGATTGAGTGACACTTTTTTTCCAGCTTTTTCCTGCTCTCTAAGCTATTGGAGGTAATAAGTCAAAGTATTATTTAACAAATAATACTGCACGTATTTGCAAATTGCCCTACGTTCGGCAAAAAAAAATATAATTTTTTTTTTGGATAAATGCTATGAAAAATACTTACTAGAGGGTTTACGGCGCATTTTTTTTTGTTGGTTGTAAGGTGGTACGCTTTAATGGACATGAAATAACATAAAATACAACACCACATTTATATATATAAATATACAGTAAACTTTCGAAAACGTGAACTAAGTTAGAGCTACACAAATATGTATGCATGTATTTGTTGAATGCACTCTAACATCGCCATATTGCATTTCACCATTGTAAATTGTTTAATTTTTAATAAATTTTCAATTATATACCCTAATAATATGAAAACAAAAACTTTTAATCAATTAGCAAATTCATTTAATTTTTTTTCGTATGAAATGACGCCATATTAGGCCGGCCATTTTTAATTTCCAAATTCAGATAACCGATTCGTAATGAAGAGGCCGAAATGCCAAGCCAACCCTAAAAATGCTCCTTCCTTGTAATGGACATGTTAAACTCTTAATGAAATAAAAATCGTTTAGGCAAAAACCGGCAGCTAATTTTTTAAACATTAAAAAGCTACATATATAAAGGATTCTATAATTTCGAGATGTGGAGCACCTGTAACAATCACTGTTTCGCCCGGTAGCTATTTACTAATGTTAGTTATTCAAGTTTCTAAAAAAAATGTCTCTTATTAAGAAAAGTGAGAATTGAACAGAAGGCAATATATTAAAAATTAAAATTTCCAAATTTTTAATTTTTTAATTTTTTTTTTACAAACCATCTCCTGAAAATTTCGAATCGAATAAATAACAAAAATCAGCCAAATCGATGCAACCGTTCTTATGTGAAGCCATTACATACATTGACGATTTCATTTTTATATATATAGATGAAGTTCATCCTGCCCAAAATTAGCAATGACATTTTATGGATGAATTTGCTTTTCGACAATCACATGTGGGTTCTCTGAATTTCATATGAGGCAATTTTGAAGATTCACAAATCCATCAAGATGAAAATGTTCATCATCCGCTTGTTGATGTTCCGTAATTCATTCATAGAACTCTTTTCAGTATTTGGTAATAATGCCTTAGTTATTGTAAAGATGGAGACGCAGATCTTGTCCACGACGCCGAATTGATGTTCCTGCACTTTTACCAATATTATCATATATATATTGACATTTTAACGGCTAATTTTTGGAATACCGGTATGTTCAGCATCACCAATTCATCGAATCTGCCTAAATTCTTCCCGAACTACTGTACAAAATATAATTTTAAAGGGACCTCACTCTAGGTTATTTAGAGATACTAAAGTGACAATTGACTACAAGCTGTTACATAGGATTTCAGTATACTTAAGCAACAAAAAATAAAATAAACTGTATAAGAACTATATCAACACAATTTGTATAAAACCAGTTTGTACGAATTACTCACAATAAAGTGCTGTCAAAAAAAACGTTTGAAATGACTACTTTCTAGATTACTTAGAGACACCTAAGTGTAAATTGTCTTCACGCTAGATTACATGGGATGTATAAAGTAACCAATTGACCATTCTCTGCACTATTTATAAATTGGAGTCACCCAAGTGATCAGATATTAGTGATACCTACTGTCTCTAAGGAATACATTTACTACTTGCTTACTTGCTGGTGATTGTCGGATAACACACAAAATTATCCCTACACATGCAGAACTTTTAAGAAGTCTGTTAAGTACGTGGTTGTGGTTTACAACTTATAGTTTTTTTCAGCTTATTCATTATTGTTTTAATAAATGTGAATAAAACAAAAGAGAAAAAAAGAAACAATAATAACTTTACGTGATTTGAGCCGAACCTAGGAGATTAGTAACCAAATTTATTTATCATGAATATATACAAATAAATTAAGGGAAGTAAAACTATTAATTTGTTAAATTGTATTATTTATACACAGAAAAAACTATTTCTTAAACCGTTTCAATTCAAATATTTGTCACATATTGAACTGGTTTCAATTATTTCATAATTAAATCAAGGATTCATTTGATTATTTTGACAATTGAATATACAATTTTCGTTATTGGTTCAATTTCAAATACAAAAATTATTGAATAGATAATTTTCGTAATTGAATACACATTTTTGTTATTTTTTGTGTTTTCAATTACGAAAATTATCTATTCAATAATTTTTGTATTTGAAATTCAACCAATAACAAAAATTGTATATTCAATTGTCAAAATAATCAAATTCAAAACTCAAAATTCAATAGAAAATATCAAGAAATTTTGTTTTTGAGCAAATGAATACTTGATTTAATTATGAAATAATTGAAACCAGTTCAATGTGCGATAAATGTTTGAATTGAAATATAATTTTTTCTGTGTAAGATTAAATAAATGAAATAAGAATATACTCTCAAATTTAAAGAGTTCCAGAACAAGACAGACGAAATCCAAAAAGATACAAATTATATTGAATATATTGAGTTACGTACTAATTAAAATATCCGCTTTAATTATTCTTAATTTAAAATAATAATTCTAACAAAATTGGTCTCAAAGGGAAATCAAAACAACTCGAATGCAAGCAAAGCAAAATACTATCCAATATTCAGATTTTATCTTTAAAACAAGGATATAAAAAATCTACAAGTAAAATTGCACTCCATTTCGTTTATACATAATAAATAGTTAAAGAATGATTAAAATAGGATTTTTATGTAACGATTGTAATGACAAGCAGTTGCTTGTTAAATCATAAACAGTTTATGAATAACAATTTACAACAAAATGCTTTTAAATACCTTTTATCATAAACATTTTTGCGTTTTGTTTTTTGCTTAAATTTTTTTTCTTTTTATTTGCATTTAAATCCTTTTTCCAATAACAAACTCATACATACAATACTTTATGAAGCATCGATGACAAACGTTGACAAATGATACAAATACGTTTTGAGAAAGAGAGTTAAACAATTTTACTCTGCTCTACACATAAACTCTGTTTGAATTTAATATTCTTTATACATCTAAACGAGTATCCTGCAAACATATACATACACACGTAAGCACGTAGATGAAATTGAAAAAGTGGTCATTGTGTGTGTATGTAACTTCTGAACATAATACTTGTATACCTTTCCAATATATTAAATCATATTTGTCGATTTTTGTCTATAACAGAGATGTACTACATTTTTCATGGATTGAAATTTTTGGAAGTTTACAAGTTTCCAACAGTTTGTAGATATACAAAAGTTAAACATTTATTAATATAAGCTGCAAAAACATTCATTGACAAGTAATGATTTAAAATGCTAAATTCTGTCACATTACTATTTACTTACTAAGGTATTCATTCGAGTAATGATCGTTCGATTAATCGAAAAACATATATTATGTACATCTGTTTTTTTTTATTCTATTATTCTACGTAAAATTGTTTCAATTATTCGTTATTCGAAAATGGTAATTCTTAAGTTGTTCGAATAATTATTCGTAACAAATTATTCGACTAATCGAACGATCATTATTCGAGTGAATGCCCTACTACTTACACAATAACATTTTAACTCATTATTTTAACACGGTTACAAGTAATGACTGAAATAATTAGGTCTCACATAAGCCATTATCAGTAAAAAAAAAGAATATGCTTATGTCAATGACCAAACAGTAAGTAGTTATAAATAATATAATAAATAAGTCATTGTAATGCAGGCGGTATGTAGTAGTCATTGTAAAGTAAGTTAAGTAAAACGTTATTACCATGTTTATGCTGTGTAGCTAATAGGGTGATCGGCCCGGTTTTTAATAACCGGTTATAACCGGTTTATTTGCTAAAGTCGGTTTCGGTTTTTTGAAAAGTTCACATTTCGAATATCGAAGAAACCGGGTTTTTCTCCTCGAATACCCTAAGTGTTTTTTTATGAGTTTTAGTGTATTAAAAACATTAAAAAAATTTCAAAATCCAAAAAAAAATTAAAACAAAGACTTTTTATATTTAGAAAATCTCACAAGTGAAAACTTACTCAATGCTTTGTTTTCTATATGTCCTACAAATACACCAAGTATAAGATAATTTTCAATATCTAGTTTTATAAAAACAAATAAAAATCGATATACTCCAAAGCATTTAAACTGTGTTTTACTTATTCCTAAGGGATTATTTTACCTTCATAAGATCTTCAAATTTACTGAAGTTAACAATCTTCGGGTCAAATTTGACCCAAATAGAAAAATTTTTTTTTTTTTTTAAAAAACCAAACGTAGTTGTTGACATTTGAAATTAAATTAAAGTCATAAAATATCAATAATATCAACCACTCATTTTTAGAAAAAATTCAATTTTAATTTCAAAATGGGTAACATTTTACCCGAAGACCTTATGAAGGATAAAAAACAGAGTTCAGCAAGTATGATGAAAAGAGACAGATATATATTAGAGCTACCAAGGATATATTGTAGTGCTCTGAAAAAATTTAACTTAATTGTACGTAACAGAAGACCTTAAGTCCAAACAAGTTTATATATATTTGTTCGGCCAATTTGTTTTTCTAAAAACATAACGTAGTTGTTGACATTTAAAATGAAATAAAATTCATAAAATATCAAAAATATCAACCACATACTTTCAGAAAAATTAAATATTAATTTTAAAATGAGTCAACTTTGAACCGAAGACCTTGTGAAGGATAAAATAAGTAACCAAAATGGTTATAATCACTATTATTTTAATAAATAAAACTTTTTTTCTTCTTATTTCTACACAGAGAAAACAGATTCGTGATAGCAACCGAACTTGTTGCCAATCGAATGATTCTACCTTAGTGACCAAATTTTACAGTTGTGGGTACAAAATTTTGGAAGGGGGAACTAAAGTTTGGTTGCATCAACCGAAATTCTTCTTTATCAACTGACTTTCTGTTGATAGGACCGAAAAATTCTATGTGTGCAACCAAATCATTCGATTGGCAACAAATTCGGTTGCTATCACGAATCTGTTTTCTCTGTGTAGGCGTTTTAATATTTTTCCAAAAAACCGGTTATTATAAAAAACCGAAACCGGTTTATATTAAATTGCAATTTTTCGAAGAAACCGAAAACCGGCTTCTAAAAAATGTCGAAGAATCGATCACCCTAGTAGCTAATCAGTATATGTAAACAAATTGATTCTGGGTCTTCCGATTTTAATCATATTTGGTAAATACATACTCTATAATTTCGAAAAACTCGCGATTTTGTTCGCCATTTTCGTAAATGTGAAAAATATTAAGTTATTCTGTTTTTTTTTCAAATATTCGTATATTTGATGCTGATGTCGGATTTTTATTGATTTTTATTGGTTTCATTTCAAAGATAATTATGTCTTCTTTAGACTACATAACAAAAAAATATTTGTTTTCAAAATTGCATTCATGATGCAACATTTAATATTTATTAATAATATTAAAAAGTATTAAATTGACTAAACAACTGAATTAAAATTTGTTTGTGACGAGAAGTCCTATTTTTAATACTTCTTTATATTCAACAGCAACTCTTATTTTCATACAAAAAAAAAACGATTTATTTAAATATTTTCAAAATAAATACAAAATTATATGTACATTAGGCTGGGTCGATTTTTTCACGAAAAATCGTATAGCAGAAACGCATTCTACGGAAAATTCTAAGAAATTTTCCCCAAGGAACCATAGATTTAAAATCAAATCCAATCTTGCGCATTTCGACTTTTATCCAATAAAAAAACTATTAAAAAAATATATATACTGAAATATCATTGGATAATAGTCGAAATGCACAAGATAGGATTTCATTTTAGACCTATGGTTTCTTGAGTAAACTTTCTTAGAATTTTCCGTAGATTGAGTTTTTGCTATACGATTTTATACTTTTTGATCCTCCATACAAATCGGCCTAATGTACATATTTGTATTTTTGTTTATTCGTTTACTGTTGATAATACGGATTTTCTTTCTCACATTTGTTCTGATGAAACAATATACAAGTTTGATATTAGGAAATTTGCTCTGTAATTATATAACACTTCCTAGTTCATATTTTAATTTAGCTCTTTACGTTGACTGACCCTGATAAATGATATCATTCTAAATCTATTATGTGTTTTCTTTTTTATTTTGTTCAATGTTTTTTCCAGTATTTTGATAATACTTGTTATTGTTTATTTTTCTTAGCTTAAGGGTCAACACTGATACGGCAAATGGTAACTCGTCTATAATGTTTAAGGTATGAAACGTTTTACTAGCGCATGAATAGACATACAGAATGTCGACTTTATAAACTAAATATATATAACCATAACTACATACATACATATATACTTTACTTAGATTCTCTCATCACATATTTACAAATGCTTCAATAGTTGCCCCCTAAAAATTAAGTTTCGTCCATCATTAGCATTCAAAACTAAAATTGTTTACACAGCAAGATGATAATTTTTAATTTTTTTTGCAAAATTTATAATTACACAGTGCAACAGTGAAAAAAACACACGATCATGACTATATAGGTTCGACTCTACTACCAAAGGGTAGTAAAACCCTATACTCAGTTTGTCCATTTTGGTGACCGATTTTTTTTTATGGGCCCACAAAGTTTCTGAAAATCAGTTGGGCCTCTAAAAAAGGTGTCATCAGTTTTTGGTTAACAGCTAATTCAGACTTTGTGATACGGCTTAACTTTATATGGCAATAATATAACTAAGATTCCGCCAAATAATTTTTGTTACAATTTTCTTCCAAAAAATAGCTTTTTCGTGCACTTTTGTTGAAAAAATATAGGAAAAAAAATTTTTTTTTTTACTTTTTTTAGAATTACTTCCAGGTTCTCCTAATTTTTCATTAACACTATTTAGGAAAGTTGTAGCTACGGTAAAGTTGAACAACACTTGAGAACATATCAATGCATTCTGAACGTGTCTAGTCACTCTAAATAGCACATAAAGATCACTTTGTACCTTAACAATTTTCGTTTTTACTATTTTTTTACGCTAAAACAAAGATTTTTTATTAAAATAGTATGATCAAGTCCACACTTCTATGTTGTGCTGTATTATTTTCTCGGCTGAGGTGTTCGGAATGGGGATCAGTGAGTGGACCCTCAATGTCACACATTTAAAAAAAAATCGCCAAAAAGCCATTTATGATCTGAATGAGCTGAAATTTAAAATGTAGATAGTCCTTGAGAAGATCTACAAAAATATGCTTTTAGCTGTAGGTATCTCTTTTAGTTCAAGAGATATTTAAGTTTAATTTTTTTTTTAAATTTTGCTCGATCTTTTTTTTTGTATTTTATATATGATGGGCCTACGAAAGGTCGAAATTTGTTTTTTATATACGACGTATATTTGCGATAAAATTCTAAAGAAAATAAAATCAACCTGATAACAATTATTTCGTCCCTATAAAAAGTTACACGCATCCAAAGTTGAAGCATCTTTTTATATATTTCAACTTTGTAGGCGTGTGTTTTTTAAGTTTTTTCCCAAAAAAGTCCCCATATTTTTTCTTTTATAAAAAACTAATTTTCTTCGTGGCTATACACATTTTTTTATGATCTGGAAAGAGAACTTAATGCAAAAACGTATAAAGTAAAATTTGACTAACTTAAGCGGACATTGTACCCCCCAGCCCTATCCAAACTTGGCAAATTTTGAAACAAAATTTTAGGTTTGAGTAAAAAATTCTAAAAACGCATAGCACCGATCCTCAAAAGCTCGTCATATTTGTATAGCCATATATATTGTTTATATACTTACAAAACGTTTTTACTATCTTACTGTAAATAACGTCAAAGTGGGCTATTTTTAAAAAAAACTCAGTTTTTGGAACACATTTCCCCGTTTTGGTAATTTCGATGTTTGAAAACAAGGAATGGCAACAGTAGTGATGCCATTGACTTAAGATCATTTAGATCTACATTACTTCCAAATTTTATTGTGATGTCTGTAACTGTTCAAATTTTACATTAATTCAATGTTTTTATTTTTCTTGATGGAAAATCACTATTTTATAATATAGTTAGTTTTTAAGGTAAAATACGTCCGAAAAAACTCAAACTTAATTCATTTCACTAAAATGTCAATCTCCAAGTCACAAGGTTTCCACCGATATCAAAAACTTATATAAAAAGCATATAATTACTCTTCAGAAGCTCCACAAACCATGCCCACTTTAAAAATGTTTAATGTTTTTTCATATCTTGTATCAAGCCGGTCTTGCGTGATCAAGATTGGATAAAGTGATGCGCCCGAATTATACCGATAATGATTTACCCATTCTTCGTTATTCCAGCACAATAGAGAAGTATACACTCGAGCATACATTTTTAACAAAAAATTTTAGTTTTAGAGTCGAAAAATAGTAAAAAACTAAAATTTTTAAGCTACAAAGTGATTTTTGACAGCTATTTAGAATGCCTAGATATGTTCGGATTGCATTGATATGTTCACAAGAGTTATTCAGATTTACCAGAGCTACAACTTTGCAAAATATTGTTATTGAAAAATTAATAGTCCCTGGAAGTTATTCTAAAAAAAGTAAAAAAAAAATTTTTCTTCCTATATTTTTTCAACAAAAGTGCACGAAAAAGCTATTTTTTGGAAACAGATTTTAACAAAATTTATTTGGCGGACTCTTAGCTATATTATTGGCATATAAAGTTAAGCCGTAACACAAAGTCTGAATTAGCTGTTAACCCAAAACTGATGACACCTTTTTTAGAGGGCCCACTGATTTTCAGAAACTTTGGGGGCCCATAAAAAAAAATCGGTCACCAAAATGGACAAACTGAGTATAGGGTTTTACTACCCTTTGGTAGTAGAGTCGAACCTATACTATAATGATCTTGTGTTTTTCCAAAAGTCTTCATTTGTTGCATAGTGTTATTATAATATAAAAAATTTAAAAACTACCATAGAATCTAACTTCACTCTGATAACTTTTATGTCGATAACTTTACTAATTTAAAATATTGAAAAAGTACCAATTTGAATTTTCGAAATACTCCATTTTACTGTAATCATATTTTAAAAAACTACAAAACGGTTTTGGTATTTTTGATGTAAAATATAAGTGATCAATGATTTAAGGGTTAATGTTTTCCGATTTTAGTAAAAGTTTCAGAGTATATTTAGAATTATCTGGACTATAATATTCAGAATAAGTTTTGCTTAAAATTCATAGGAGTAAGGAAATAGAGGTCATTCGCCAAAAAATTGCCAAATAATTGGTTTTTCTCGAAAATTTCAAAATTTAAATCGCAAGTACGGAAAAATTATAAGAGTTATTTTCATAATTTTTTCACGTTTTTATTCCCTATTATATTCTTAATAAATCCCAATGAGATGATAAAAAAATTCTGAAACCCAACCGATTTACCTAAAATTTTTTCAGGATGATTTTTTTACTAATGTTCACCAAACTGGGTGGTGAGAATGGCCAAAATCCAACTTTCGTTTATTAAGGGCCACCATAGTGATCATAGGCGTTAATTTTTGGATTACCTTCTACAAATCGTACAATTCTTCTCTCTAAGTGGTGGTCTAGTTTTCTTGGACGGTGATTTCTTGGTTTATTTGCCATTGTTCCTGTTTTTTTGCACTGTTGAATAACGTACTGAATATAAGAGCGTGGTCTGGTAATGCTATTTTACAGCAAAATGTGCGATTCAAGTAGATAATTAGTCTACATTTTATTTGGACGTTAGAGAAAAAAACATGCATTTATATATTAATCCGCCCCCTAGTAATAACATAATTGGTTTCTATTATTTTTTTTATTTTTTGTATATTGTGTAATGTACGAGTTATTTATCATTACACATTTTTTATCAATTACTTTCTATTTCAATTAATTTTTACCCATTACATGTAATTTGTAATTGACAATAACCCAATACCAATTACATGTAATTGGTATTGGGTAAATTGGCATTTGCCAATTACAAATTACTAATAATTGGTAATTGGTTATTGCCAATTACCAATTACACGTAATTGGTAATTGGTCCTGTAATTAATTACAAAATGTAATCGGTAGTGCCCAAGTCTGGTATCTACAGAATATTCAACAGAAATATGTTTCATATAGGAGGGATTTCATGTCAAGTGAACCAACTTTTGAAATCGATGTCTTCCGATCGGGATGAAATTTGCACCAAGGTTAGCTCTATTGGATAGTAACTCAGACACAATTTTTCAACAACATCGGTCGAGAACTCTCTGAGTTATAGGGGGTAAAATTTTGACAATTTGGTCAAACAGGGGTTTTTTCTTATCCATGTAACTTATTACCTATTGTTCTTAGCAAAATGTGTTCCAAATAGTATAGATAGCTATTTCTTCGATCTTTCGAAAAAAAATATTTAAAAAAAAAAATAAAAAATTTTTAATATTTTTTTTCCGAAATCAAAAACTTTTTTGACTTTTTTTTAAAATACGCTATTTTTTTTTATTTTTTTTTTTTTCTTAAAATAAAGTTTAGATATTTTCCTTGAACACCTACTTGGTCGCTTAGTGGGATGCGAGTGGGATATCTATCAAAATAAATATTTTGTAACTCAAAACATAAAATTTTTGACTTTTTTTGCAAAATCAAAAACTTTGTTGACTTTTTTTTTTCAAAATGGACCCTTTTTTAATCTTTTTTTTTAGGTCAAACAAAAGCTTAGATATTATCCTTGAAGACCCTTTTGGTCGCTTAGTGGGATGCGAGTGGGATATCTATCAAAATAAATATTTTTTAACTCAAGACTTACAATTTTTGACTTTTTTTTTTGCAAATACGATTTTTTTTCCAAATGGGCCCTTTTTTTAAAATTTTTTTTGTAGTCAAAAGAAAGCTTAGGTCCATTCCTTTAAGATATTTTTAGTCCCTTAGTGGGATGCGAGTAGGATATCTATCAAAATAAATATTTTGTAACGCAAGACATACAATTTTTTAATTTTTTTTTGCAAAATCAAAATTTTTTTCCAATATGGGCCCTTTTTTAATTTTTTTTTTTTGCTCAAAAGAAAGCCTAGGTCCATTCCTTTAAGATATTTTTAGTCCCTTAGTGGGATGCGAGTGGGATATCTATCAAAATAAATATTTTGTAACGCAAGACATACAATTTTTTAATTTTTTTTTGCAAAATCGAAATTTTTTCCAATATGGGACTTTTTTTTAAAAATTTTTTTTGCTCAAAAGAAAGCTTAGGTCTTTTCCTTTAAGACCTATTTTGTCACTTAGGAAGATGTGAGTAGGATATCTATTAAAATAAAAATGTTGTAACTCAAGACATTCAATTATTGACTTTTTTTTTGCAAATTCGAATTTTTTTTCAAAATGGGCCCTTTTTTAAAAATTTTTTTTTAGTCAAAAGAAAGCTTAGGTCCATTCCTTTAAGATATTTTAGGTCCCTTAGTGGGATACGAGTGGGATATCTATCAAAATAAATATTTTGTAACTCAAGATATACAATTTTTGATTTTTTGGCAAAATCAAAAACTTTTTTGACTTTTTTTTAAAATGGGCCCTTTTTGTAATTTTTTTTTTTGCTATAAAGAAAGCTTAGGCCTATTCCTTTAAGATGGTTTTGATCGCTTAGTGGGATGCGAGTGGGATATATATCAAAATAAATGTTTTGTAACTCAAGACATACAATTTTTGTGTTAAAACATTTATTTTGATAGATATCCCACTCGCATCCCACTAAGGGGCTAAAAATATCTTAAAGGAATGGACCTAGGCTTTCTTTTGAGCAAAAAAAAAAAATTAAAAAAGGGCCCATATTGGAAAAAAATTTTGATTTTGCAAAAAAAAATTAAAAAATTGTATGTCTTGCGTTACAAAATATTTATTTTGATAGATATCCTACTCGCATCCCACTAAGGGACTAAAAATATCTTAAAGGAATGGACCTAAGCTTTCTTTTGACTACAAAAAAAATTTTAAAAAAAGGGCCCATTTGGAAAAAAAATCGTATTTGCAAAAAAAAAAGTCAAAAATTGTAAGTCTTGAGTTAAAAAATATTTATTTTGATAGATATCCCACTCGCATCCCACTAAGCGACCAAAAGGGTCTTCAAGGATAATATCTAAGCTTTTGTTTGACCTAAAAAAAAAGATTAAAAAAGGGTCCATTTTGAAAAAAAAAAGTCAACAAAGTTTTTGATTTTGCAAAAAAAGTCAAAAATTTTATGTTTTGAGTTACAAAATATTTATTTTGATAGATATCCCACTCGCATCCCACTAAGCGACCAAGTAGGTGTTCAAGGAAAATATCTAAACTTTATTTTAAGAAAAAAAAAAAAATAAAAAAAAATAGCGTATTTTAAAAAAAAGTCAAAAAAGTTTTTGATTTCGGAAAAAAAATATTAAAAATTTTTTATTTTTTTTTTTAAATATTTTTTTTCGAAAGATCGAAGAAATAGCTATCTATACTATTTGGAACACATTTTGCTAAGAACAATAGGTAATAAGTTACATGGATAAGAAAAAACCCCTGTTTGACCAAATTGTCAAAATTTTACCCCCTATAACTCAGAGAGTTCTCGACCGATGTTGTTGAAAAATTGTGTCTGAGTTACTATCCAATAGAGCTAACCTTGGTGCAAATTTCATCCCGATCGGAAGACATCGATTTCAAAAGTTGGTTCACTTGACATGAAATCCCCCATAGACATAAATCACACGACCTAGTTTCATTGTGTTCGGTTCATAATTATTCATAGGGAGCTAAAATTTTTCACAAAAATAAATTATTGAAATTAAAAAAAATGTTTTTGCTCATTTACTCAGTGTAGGGTCAGATTTGACCGAACATACTTAAAATTGTATCTTAATTAGCTTGATTATTTTGAATAAAATGTGTTTTTCTGTTTTTCCACTTTTTGGTACTTTTTTCCCAATAAGCTTTTTTACGGGAATTCAAGGTGTAAGCAAGTGTAATTCCAGCCTTGAATTATAGTCCAGCAATTGAATTACAGTTGTATTACACATTATTTCAATAGCATTTTCCAGTAAAAAGGAAACATACATAAATTCCAGCCATATGTTTTTTGTTTGAAAAATATTTAAATTTCAAATATTTTCAAATTTAAAACATAATTACATTTGCATTCAAGTCAAATTCCAACAAAATGTTCAAGTGCTTGAATTTTTAAGACTTTGGGGCTTATTGGGTTGTCTCTATTGAAATTATACAAATTTTATTTAAATAAATTTCAGTATCGTAGTAGTGGGTCATAATAAAATGTTCATATGTCTATGTCAATTTATAGAAAAACATATTTTATGAAAAAATTATGAAACATAAATAAAATGTTTACAACTTATGTTTATAACTTATATAGATAAAGATGCATTTAAAATTTTGTTTGTATCTATATTAGTTAAGAAGATATAATTTTACCGAATTTACCTGTTTTTACTCCCTAAACTTTAAGATTTTCAAAATCCCTTATTCGTGAATCTACGTAGGAATATAGCACAAATTTTATATGGGCTATGTTGAACCATTTAGTCACTCAGTAACTTTACACTTTTAAAAAAAGTTTGACATTTTTCTCCCGAAATTAAAAATTTTGTTTACCCTTTTTTCAAAATCGGCCTGTTTTTCTCAAAAGAAAGTTAAGATATTTTCCTTAAAGACCTATTTGGTCGCTTAGTGGGATGCGAGTTGGATATCTATCGAAATAAATGTTTTGTATCTCAAGACATAAAATTTTTGACCTTTTTTTGACCTCTTACATTTATTTTCCAAAATGAGACCTTTTTAAAAAATTTTTTCGAAAGGTTGAAGAAATAGCTATCTAAACTATTTGGGACACACTTTGCTAAGAACAATAGCTAATAAGTTACATAGATGAGAAAAAACAGCTGTTATGCCAAAATGTCAAATTTTGATCCGCTCTAACTCAGAGAGTTCTCCACAAATCTGGTTGAAAAATTGTGTCTGAATTACTATCCAATAGAACTAAACTTGATGCAAACATCGATTTCAAAATTTTGTTCACTTGACATGAACCCCCATATATAGAAGATTAAAAGTTATAATATATTTCTATCTGTTGATCAGTGTAACAAATCTCATTATCTAGGGGTGTCTGCAGACACATTTTACTCATGTAAACTCATACATAAGTATTTATTTTAAACAGACTTATATATCTTCATGGCTAAATTTAATATGTATTGGTAAAATGTTTGGTATTTGTGACCAAACAGGATTATGGCCCACATATTGACTGAAATGTATCGTGTTTAAAGTAACAGGAAGTTAAAGGATGCATGCTTTTTGGGTTTGATTTTTTTTCAATACTGTCTTTTGTTTTAGCAGACACATATTGTAAAATCTTTTAAATTATATACACACACATACAAATAATATCTACATATATTTGTATGTGTTCTAGATATATGTTTCCTTGCTTTTGTTTTTAGAAAATTTTCGGTAACTATTTCTAAAAGTTAAATACTGTTGTAAGAGCATTAAATTGTATTTCATCTTCTCTAATTCTTTATTTTAGTTATTTTGTTTTCTTATATTCATTTGCACTTATATATTGATATATGTAGCATATACAAAGTATACATAGAGTAAAAAATAACCTGTTCACCTTACCCTAAGCTTTTACAGTAACTGTTCTATGGTCTGAATCTTTGTGGTTTAAACTCTTGGTCTAGTTAGTTTGTTGTGGGTTAAAACTGCCATTTAAATTGTTAGAATGGAGAAGTGGAAATTTCTAAATTTATAACTAAATAAGTTATTGAGAACCAAATAAAACAAGAACTACAACTAGAACTGGAACTGGAATTAGAACTACAACAACTAGAACTGGAATTGGAACTACAACTACAACTAGAAGTAGAACTACAACTATAACTAAAACTAGAATTACAACTAGAACTGGAATTGGAACTAGAACTACAACTGGAAGTAGAACTACAACTAGAAGTAGAACTACAACTAGAACTGGAACTACAACTATAACTAGAAACTACAATTGGACTACAGCTGAACAACCTTTCATTTTTCCTCAACCCAATATAAACATAAATACATATATTGCACACATACTTACAAGTCTTTCCAATTTCATAACAGATTTTGTTGTAATTGTTTTTAGCAATTTATTAAATGGACCTGGAAACCATTTTCAGACCAAACCACAAAACAAAATGAACTTTTTTTTCCCAAGTAGATTATTGATAAGAAATATTTACAAATATTGAATTTAAAATATTGGCAAATATATAAATATGTATACATATTATGTACGAATGCATCTATAAAAATGCATAAATAGTTGTTTGAACCATCAAAACAATATAAATATTGAATGAAACACTAAAATATGTGTTTTTATTACCAATTCAGCTTTGATAACATTTACTTGCTATGTATGACATTTAAAAATAATTTTAATTACATTTAACCTGTATGTAAATAAATCAGATAAATTATTATTATTTATTTATATACAAGTTTTTAATACAAATTAACACTATTATAAATATAGCACATTTGTTTTAATATTAATTTAATAAAATATTTAAGAATTTAATAAAATATTGTAAATTGTTTTAGAAAACCACAATGCCATTAAAAATTAATGCTTACATGAATGCTCGTATACAATTGCAATCTTTAACCACAAATTGCATTTTATTCGGCTTAACAAAAGTATTTAATTTAAATATTTGTATTAAAGAAGAAAAAAATTAGCAAATGAGCAGATTTAGTTTAAAATTGCCATTGTAGTAGTTGGTGTACGAAATTGTAGAATAAGTGTGTCTCTCTGTATATATTTATTAACAGAGTTAAACTTGTAATTCAAAATGGTTTTATAGTTATAAGATCTGCATACATACATATATAAAACGAAACTTATTACTTACACAGAAAGTGACAAATAAAAACAAATAAAATTCATATAAATTTCAAAAGAAAATATTATAAAGTTTGGTAATTTAATCAAACACATCATAAGAATTTATGAAATTAGATTTACGAATTGTTTGTATGTATATATCGTCACCTAAAATGCAAAACAACGTATCATCAAAAAATTCGAAATTGATTTTATTATTGATTACAATACACTACATCATATTACATATGTGTACAAAATTTTAAACTTTTACTATCAAAAATAACCATATTATAACCAAAATTGAAACTAAAGTATCATCAAGTATATGATTTTCTTAAAAAAAATAACGTATACTCTTTGAGTAATTAATTAATAAATCGCTTTTACCTAATTTTAGGTAGTATCCTAATCTTTTTTTAATAAATTTGTTGCAATTGAATATTTTTTGCAGTCTTAATGAAAATTTAATCAAGAATCTTTTTTAGTTTAAAAAAGTGGTTGTTTGTAATTAAAATTAAAAAACATAAACAATTCAAAAATGTATATATAAACTGCTTTTATTTAAAATAAAAAAAATATTTTTCTTTAAGTTTTTATTTTTTCATAAAAATTTATATTGATGAGACGTTTTTTTGTTTCAGAAAATAACAATTCAAAAAAACGTAAGCCACATATCTTTTAGTGTGCTTTGAAAAAATTAGTTTTTTTTCATAAAATATATTTCTAGAGTCATTGTAATTCAGATTTGAAAATTTTGTTTCAATATCTCAAGTAGTTTTCATTTTATATCGTTTTTTGCTCCTCCTATAAAGTTATGAAAAGTGATGTTACGTTATTTTGCATTTTAGGTGACGATATGTATATTATCCCTTGCAATTACTCAATAACTTATTTTCAATGTCTACTAAACACCGCCAGTGCTACATAGAAACAGTCGTATAATGACTTATTTGCATGAGCAGATAATGTTTTTACTGATAATGGCTTCTATGATAGCTAACTATCATTTAGTAGTTTAAATCATTACTTGTTACTAGAGATGAGCGATCCCGAGGTTTTTGAAGAACGTCGCACAGTGGTATGAGAATAAAAAAAGAGGGAAATAAATCTGTAACTTCTAAACCCTTACGCCGATTTGAATGAAATTTCACATGCACAAAGAGGAAGCGTAGTCGAGCCCACCAGGAGCGGGACCAGTGGTTCCCAAAGTAGGACACCTCGGGTATGTTCAATTTTTAAAATGATCCTATTTCTTCGTTTGTGTTACGATTTAAAAACATATAGTATCTCCTCGTCGAGCACTACATAAAACCTCCTCGTAGCTATCAATTATCTCTTATAGCTTAGGAGATATTCGCATTTGAAAATTTAATTTTCAATTTTTTACTTGTTACTAGAGATGAGCGATCCCGAGGTTTTTGAAGAACGTCGTGACACTAAAAATATCTGTTACTTGCTATACATATTCAGTAACAGTTGTTAATATTGAATGTAGAAAAATATTAAAGAACGACATTTAACAGTTAAAAGTACATTCACGGCGCGAACGATGATCATGATGCATCAATTCCTGTACGAGTTGATTCTTGTAAGCACGCGAACCAAGATCGTTAAAAAAAATTGTCCAACGCTTCTTCTATGCGCAATGTACAGCGTCTTTAGAGATTCGTTTTATCGTTAAGAGTAAATGTATTGCTCTAAATATAACGATCCATAGTTTCTCGAATCAATCGCTCTGATGGACGATTATGACCATCATAAAATGCATGTAATGCCCGATAAGTTTATCAAATTGAACCATGAGTTTAAGAATAAATTTGAACAATCTGCAAACGTTGCTCTGGCGTGAGACTATTCACTAATACTAACTGTCAAATCAGCAGACACAGAAACCAATATAAAGTGCTCCGACTCTAAAATGTTTTTTCTTAATAAGCAAAAGTCGACAAAAAATTCATAAAAATCTAAAGGTCAAAGGAATTATCGATAATTTATTGTTTAATAATTATTAACAGATCAAATAAAAACACAAGATAAAATAAATATAAATTTTCATTTATCTAATCGAATTATTCCTATTAAAATCTAATTGTACAATTGAACATTTAGTTACATGTCAAGTTTTCTTTAATGTGTAAATAAATAATTAAATATTCGTTTTAGTTAAATCTGAGAAAACACAATACATTTTACAAATATAATTTAATATGTTGGTGTATGTGAAAGACAAAGTAAATACAAACAAAAGATCAAATGTTGGTAAATAAATTCCAATTATATTTAAAGCTAAAGTATGTTAGAATAGAAATATATTATATGATAATGCTGTTCTTTGAAATTGTCAAAGTTTATGTTAAAATAGAGATAAGTCAATAAGTGTTTAGGAATGTAAATAAAATAACATTATTAATCATGTATGCTATTAAAATTTAAATGAATAATTTTCAAATGCTTACTAATAAAATATTAGTCTTCCTGGAAATATAATTTAAGTTAAAAATTTAATTTTTTCGCGAATATGTTACATTAACAAATGAAATCTATATAATTGATTATAATCAATTATATAGCTATAGAATTATAGCTATAAGCGTTCTTCAATGGGTGTGCATGTTAAAGTTTTAGGGTACTTTAAAATAAAATTCTTAATAAATGCGAAATTAACCCTAAGCTCTCTTTTGTTGTGTCTTATTTCTGACTTTCTGGTTGAATTTTCCGTTTCGGTGTATTCAGGGACTTATAGTAAAATTTCATGGACAATATTTTTGCGGAACATTTTAACCCCATAAATCCCTGTTTTAATGGATTTTGTTGCACTTTTTTAAAAGAAGGACAAAAAAGACCCATACCTGGAGGATTTTGAGGGTTAACATATTCTACAAAAATGTTCTCCGTAATATTTTGCATAAATTTGCTGAATACATTTTATACCAAAAATGTTCTTTAAAATAAAATTCTTAATAAATGCGAAATTAACCCTCGGCTCTCTTTTGTTATGTCTTATTTCTGACTTTCTGGCTGAATTTTCCGTTTTGGTGTATTTAGGGACTTATAGTAAAATTTCACGGACAATATTTTTGCTGAACATTTTACCTCTTAAATCCCTGTTGTAATGGTGTTTTTTGCTCATTTTTAAAAGAAGGACAAAAAAGACCCATGCCTTGAGGATTTAGACGGCTAACATATTCTACAAAAATATTCTCCGTAACATTTTACATAACTTTGCTGAGCACATTTTATACCTAAAATGTAAGGATCACATGGTTTCTTATGACGATTAACAATAAGAATGTGCCAGAGTTGGGAAACTTTAACCCCCCCTCAAATGAAATTCAGATGTAAACTTTCAAAACGCCGATACACGTGTCTTTTTTTTTGTCTCCTCTATCAAAATTAAGAGGACCTCGTAATTTTTTTTGGTGTTGTATAGTGTTATGTATATAGGAAATAGGTGGAACATGAATGTGGGCCTTGTTCATAATTGTTTGTATGACAGTCATTGCAACTCTCACATATCTTTCATATGATGTGAAAATATTTTATTGCTTCTTCAAGTTCTTTATTCAAATATCTTGAAAAATAATAACTAATTGTCTGACCATTAAACAAACATTCTAACAAACATAACGAATAACTTTTTAAGAAATTATCCCCCAATATAGGTCAAACATGTGTTCGTGCGTAACTTATTTAGTGCCCTTCCAAATCATTTGCAGCATTTTACTCTCACTTATGACTGATGACAGTAAATTACAAACATCAGTAGAAAATTATTTACTTGTAGTCGTTTGTCAATTCCTGCAGGGGTTTCTCTACAAACCTGTACTTTTTACACAAAATACTTTATTTCACATAAGGGTTAGTTAACTTACTAAACAGATGAGAAAAAAAATAACACACATAAATATGATTTATATTTAGTTTTTCTGCATACGAGCACAGACCAAAGACCAAAGTTTTGCTGCTGGCTCTTAAGGCTCAAGTCAGTGGAAAAATAGTTTATACTACAATAGTTGAATTCAAAGAAGTTATGCCCAGAGTTATGGCAGAATTAAAGTAAAATTAATTCACAAAAAATATAACTTTTAACCGAGTTCTTTGTTGAAAAATGTTTGTGGTTAAGATATATTAAACCTGTAAACAGAGAAACTTAACAGGAGATAATTAAAGAGGGTTAAGTAGAAATTTGAGAGAAATATTGTAGAAATTATAGAAACGGAAATTGAGCTAATTTATAGGAATGCATAATATAAATTACAACTAAATCTAATTTATAAAAATTACACTGTACAACACAAACAAAAATTACAAGGTTTTGATAGAGGAGACAAAAAAAAAGACATGTGTATCGGCGTTTTGAAAGTTTACATCTGAATTTCATTTGAGAAGGGGTTAAAGTTCGCCAACTCTGGCACATTCTTATTGTTAATCGGCATAAGAAATCATGTGATCCTTTTTATTTTTTTTAAATAATTGATATTTATTGAATTTTTCATATAATTATAATCATTTTAGGTATAAAATGAGTTCAGTTAATTTATGTAAAATGTTACGGAGAACATTTTTGTAGAATATGTTAGCCCTCTGAATCCTCAAGGCATGGGTCTTTTTTGTCCTTCTTTTAAAAAAGAGCAAAAAACACTATTAAAACAGAGATTTAAGGGGTTAAAATGTTCCGCAAAAATATTATCCGTGAAATTTGACTATAAGTCCCTGAATACACCAAAACCGAAAATTCAACCAGAAAGTCAGAAATAAGACATACCAAAAGAGAGCCTAGGGTTAATTTCGCATTTATTAAGAATTTTATTTTAAAGTACCCCAAAAATTTAAATTTAACTAAAAATAACTAATATCTCTATTATTTTACCTTCGATGCAAATTTGGATAGGAAGTATTCATTAATTATATTTTTTTTAGCTCTAGTCAATTCCACTTCATTACCATAAAATGTCCAGCATAATTTGAACTGTTTTTTTCTCATGCTAAATTTTTGGTATACTTTAAAATAAAATTCTTAACAAATGTGAAATTAACCCTAAGCTCTCTTTTGTTATGTCTTATTCACGGATAAAATTTTTGCGGAACATTTTAACCTGTTTAACCCTGTTTTAATGGTGTTTTTTGCTCTTTTTTAAAAGAAGGTAAAAAAGACCCATGCCTTGAGGATTTAGAGGGTTACCATATTCTACAAAAATGTTCTCCGTAACATTTTACATAAATTAACTGAACACATTTTATACCTAAAATGAAAGGATCACATGCTTTCTTATGCCGATTAACAATAAGAATGTGCCAGAGTTGGCGAACTTTAACCCCTTCTGAAATGAAATTCAGATGTAAACTTTCAAAACGCCGATACACGTGTCTCTTTTTGTTTTGTCTCCTCTATCAAAATTTATTGGTCGGCCCTGTAATTTTGGAAAAAAATTGATTTTGTTGTATAGTGTTATTGAAGTTTTACACTAAACCCTTGAACCATTTCATTATATTACCATATGTCACCATTCTATCAGTATTAATATCAAAAATAATAAAGCCTTTCATAAGCAAAAATTACTATTTTAAAAATTTTACAATTTAACTACAATAACTAAGCATTTGATATAAATCACAATTGCAAATGTATAATTAGGAAACAAGGATTTATGAAGTATTCCGCACAGTATATAATTTGACTTAAAAACATTTTTGTACAAAAACAATTAAATAAAATAAAAATAAAATAAATAAAAAGATTGCATGTAAGTAACCATTAAACTAACACTCTTTAGAGTTGTTAACATAATACCATAATTAGTTTTAATGCACACAAAACACTAATTAATTACAAAGACATGAAATATTTTCAGAAAAAGTAATTCTATACACTGTCCCATATATTGGTATACACATTAGGGTAGGCCGGTTTGTAATTTTTCATCAAGATTTAAGAATTTTAAATTTTTATACATATAAAATTATTTATAGTAATTAGTTTAAATTAAGTGTAAATTCAAAAGAAACCTCATATAAATTCATCTATTTTTTCAGTGTTTTTTGAAACCTATTTTCCTTCCGATCTGATGTTAGCTACAAGCGTAATTCCATAAGCTTACCATTGGTATTTAATGTCATTGGCATCTTCAATAAACTTTTTACGCAAAATTAGATATTAGGACATTATGACAAAGTGACATGATAGGACCCCTTGTGAACTGACCATATGTAAAAATTTTATGTCTTGAACAGACAACCAACAGCAGGTCGGGCACAATAAAAGGTTTTGTACCACCTAATTGTTCAGCATTTTCGGCTATTGTAACAAAAGAATTAAAGAACACAGGAATGGTATCCCAGGACATGTCTGATTTTAAGCGTAAGTGAACCACCTCGTCCAAAAAGGTAACGGGGTGGATTAATTTATAAATACCAAGTAATATGCCAATATTTTAATGTTTAATGAATTTGTATAATTTTTGAATAAATTTACGTATTTTTGAGAATTTTTATTTTGAATTGTTTAAGTTTTATTTAACTTAGGGCCTCATTTTATAAAAAGTTTCAAAGCTTTTTCCCAGTATTTTTCATACAAATTGGTTACGTTTCTGAAATGAGGCCCATAATACAAGTAGAAGTTTTTTCAGTCCACTCTTTTTAATTTGTTAATTTAAACTAATTATTTTAAATAATTCTTACAAAAATTTAAAAAACTTAAAATTTTTGCCAAAAATTACAATAGCAAGCGCCATTCTAAGACATTTGACATGATGGTAATAATTCATAAGTTTCCTTTGTGAGATCATAAATATTTTCAGAAAATACATTTATATCCTTTGATTAATCTCACAAAATACTGACGCCAGTATAAAAATTGAGAAGTCTTTGGGAACATCGACAGTTTAATTTTCCTCCCTACAAATGCAACAGCCCTAATGTACATATGTATGTGTATACAAATACATAAGCAGTTGTGTGCATATGTTCATATTCATATGCAAACGCAGACATATACAAATTCAAACTGGCAAAACAGCCTAATATGCATGCTTAACTATTTATAAAAAACAAAAACCTGTGCACAGTAGGATGGTCCAGTCTGAAGGCAGCCAACAAAATGTTCGATGTTTCCAGGTAAAGTGAATCATAGTTGCTAATTTTGTTTTTCTTTCAAAAAAATAGAGAAAAGACTTACACATAATTGATCATACCTCCCATATCAATTACTAATAAATATTGATTTCGAAAATTTTACTCAGGTATGTAATATGTATGCAAAAATCTAAATATTAACAGGATTTTGTGAATATCGGTCCATATCTAATCAAAGCCCCCATATTAGGTTCACATCCAAAAATTACTTAAATCTCATATAAATATCATAATCGGTTTAAAATTCTACATCAATAATCCTCATATACACAGAAATCTTCAGAACACTTCCGAAAAATACATTAACCTGCGTATGTATGCGAGAAAACATACTACTGAATTTGATGACGATCAGTTCATAATTGTCCATAGATCCCATATTAGATCCACTTATAAAAAATTTCGTAACAAAATGTCCATCCTACGTTTTAAAGCAATTTAAAAACAAGGAGACCTAGAAATTGTATTGCTGATAGCTAACGTAATTATCCAAATGTACGTTGAAGCGGTAAAAAAATTATATTAAAAATTTTGTTCGGACTGATATTTTCTAGTAATAAAAATATAAAACTAACAAAATTTTGTGAACCTGATAAATGTTTTTATGCAAATCGCACATCATTCTGTGCTCGTATTATATTGGTGGTGGGTATATAAGATTCAGCACAGACTTTTACTGATATATATTCAATATTTTTGTTCTTCAAATTTATTTGAATTCATACAAAAGGGGCATTCCTAATGTACACACATACCAAACTTGCAACCTACTCTGGTAGTATTTGTGTATGTTGCAAAACAATACATATAATATGTTCATTTGTGACAATTTAAAGTGACGAGCCAAATAGTTTTTATATTTTAAAATTAAAATATCTGAATAATATTAATAATCTGTAAAATTTTGAGACCATGAACGAATCAAGCCAATATCGGATTCTTTGTTCCAAAGCGTATCCCAGAGAGATCGTTCTGCATCGTCATATTTTGGACATTTTTCGGCATTTGCTTGGTTCAAACGAATCAGTTGTGTTCGGTACAGATTCCATGTGATGGTCTGGCATGTGATATCTCAGCAGCTCGTAATAGACAGGACCCTTTTGCTCCCACCAAATAGAGTGCATTATCATAGCGCCATGGATATTTTGCTTTGGTGTCGATTCGACTGGTTGGTCGGGCTTCGCGTACGATCTCTTACGTTTCGGATTTTTGTAATGGGTCTATTTTTCATTGCAAGCCATAATTCAGTGTAAAAATAATTTTCTTCTTTCAAAGGTCTCTCGGCTTCAATTCGTATGGTATCATTTCCCTGCTTTTGGATGAAACATTATGCTTGCAAGCGTTTTAAAATTACTGATTGAGTAGCTTCCAATTATTTTGCAAGCTCATGTTGAGTTTAATATCAATCCTCATGGAGTAATGCCTTCAATTCTTGATCTTCAAACTTTTTTGGCTGGCCTGTTCGATCTTTGTCTTCCGTATCATAATCACCACTTCTGAACTGAACAAACCATCTCACACACACCATAAGCTTTGTTGAGCAATCTGTGAGCTTCTGCGGCACTTTTTTCAAATTAAATAAGTAAAGCATAACTTTCCGCACTGACGCTTTGTTGGCAAAAAATTCGAAATTTTCGAAGCTAAAAAAACTTTGTTTCTTACACTATAATGATCAATAACTAAGTAAGAATAAATGACAGATATATACCCTTCAAAATGACATATAAGTTAATAAAAACAAAAACAGAGTACAATAGATACACCACCTATTGTAAATCGGGTATTTTTAAGACATACACTCAATAAATATATATTTTGTTAAAAGTAAATATTATAGTTAAATAAGAAAAAACTATATTAGACTATAATTAAAAACTGAGCACATATTACACTTCACTGTACTTTTGCGTACATACAAACTTACATATATGAAACGCGAAGCTATGCATTAGGAAACTTAACACCGGAAATGCTTTATGGTAGGATTTTGTGTTAACGTTATTTCGAACAACACAAGACCTATACAAACATATTTACATAGATGGTAGATATATGTATTTGAATGTATGTGTATGCTGTATATGTGTAACTGTAATCTAAAGCTCAGGTGTTATTTGGTAGATGTCGGTGAATTTAAACACAAAAAATAAAATAATGCTCTTTTGGTTGTTGCAAGTCGATTATATAATTCTCTATATAAAAGTAAATTAGCATACAGTGAAATATTAATAAAATAAATTTTTTAAATAAAAAACAAATGTTAAAAGGTAGACGTATTTTTCACTCTTAACATTTTCGTAACCGTTAATACATTTAAACGATTTGTAACACGTATGCCGTTAGACATCATAAACATTTTGATAATTAAATTAATATTATTTTTGAACACTATTTCATTCGTCTCCCGGAACCTTGAACCTATTTTCCCAGACTTGAATCGACGGCAACATAACACAAAGTTACCAGAATAATGAACCCGAGCTATACGTCAGGATGGCTGCCTGTAGCCTAACAATCGTCCACATAGTTGCAGGTATGAACGCAATTGAGTGTAAACCTTATGATTTATCAAAATACCTTGGTAAGCACATGGTAAAATTAGATATAATTTAATATGGTGCAGTGTAACTGTCGTTTACAGTTACCGCTTTTGTCCCTTCACTTTCAAATAGATGATTTTATAAAGTATATGGATCTTATTTTCTCTGATAACTGAGGTATAAACTAGTGAATATAACACCAAGGCCACAATATAAATAACATAGAAGAAAATGAAGAAGGGTGATTCATGGATCTTAACGAGCTCTACGGGCGAAGACTATGCACAGTGTACGATTTTTATAATCTATATGGCCAAAGTCGTTTTTTGAGTTTTAATTTAAGTAAATATGTTTATCAAATATAAAAGAGCACTTGTTATAAAATAAGAAAATGCATAAACTTTGCCTAATTTGTCAGCAATAACAATATAACGGTACTTTAAACTTGAATATTTTTAAGTAAAATAAACACTTACATGGAATTGCTCATTTTTAAAAGCGTTTAACTTTTTATTGGAATGAAATTTTTAAGGATTCCTTTTTTGTTTTTAAGCTCAACTTATTCGCTGTTAATATCATGAGAATTTATTTTTTAAACCTGGAAAACTCTTCTAGTGATATTTCATTTAAACAATTACTCTTTTCGTTAAGTTAGGAAAAAAAAAACTAAATTCTATAATCGATATACATATTCTTTTCTTCATAACGCTTCAACACCAAATTAGTTTTAAACGAACGTCTGAAGTACCTACTTTA
Source organism: Calliphora vicina (assembly GCF_958450345.1). Classification (NCBI taxonomy): domain Eukaryota; kingdom Metazoa; phylum Arthropoda; class Insecta; order Diptera; family Calliphoridae; genus Calliphora; species Calliphora vicina. The sequence continues at coordinate 142,100,269 of NC_088780.1, read as the reverse complement.
AGACACATATAAAATAATCTGCCGAGATTTGCCGATTAAAGAAAACAAATAACACTGTACAACACAAAAAAGAATTACAAGGTCCGAGCAATAAAAGACAAAAAAAGACACGTGTATCTGCTTTTTGAAAGTTTACATTTGAATTTCATTTGAGGGGGGTTAAAGTTTACAACTCTGGCACATTATTACTGTTAATCGGCATAAGAAACCATGTGATCCTTATATTTTAGGTATAAAATGTGTTCAGCAAATTTATGTCAAATGTTACGGAGAATATGTTTGTAGAATATGTTAACCCTCTAAATCGTCAAGGCATGGGTCTTTTTTGTCCTTCTTTTAAAAAAGAGCAAAAAACACCATTAAAAAAGGGATTTAAGAGGTTGAAATGTTTCGCAAACATTTTATCCGTGAAATTTGACCATAAGTCCCTGAATACACCAAAACGGAAAATTCAAGCAGAAAGTCAGAAATATGACATAACAATAGACATCCTAGGGTTAATTTCGCATTTATTAAGAATTTTATTTTAAAGTACCCCAAAAATTTAGCATGAAAAAAAAACAGTTCAAATTTAACTAAACATCACTAATATCTCTATTATTTTACCATCGATAGCAAATTTGGATAAGAAGTATTCACTAATTACATTAGTTTAGCTCTAGGCAATTCCACTTCATTACCATATAATGTCCAGCATATTTCAGCGATAAGCGAATGAACGCTTTTGAATTTATGGCGTTCTTCAATGGGTGCGCATGTCTGATGAAATTTTTGACCAAAATTCAACAAAAATTTATTTTTCAAATTCCTATACTTTGAGAACCAGATGTCAACAGAATCTGATGAGAATGATAAAAAATTGCATCAGACATGCGCACCCCAGACATGGTTCGAATAAAGCGAATAAGAGATTTTAACTTGTTCGAATAATTCGATCACACGTTTAAAATTAATCCAATTATTCGAATAATTTAAATTTTTTTAAAACAGTAAAGCATGAAGTTTTGTTGTCGGTTTTTTAATATTTTATTGTTAAAGAAAAACAAAAAATAACGTTAAAGTTAACAATTCAAGTATTGATAATTTTTAAAAAAATTCGAAAACAAAGTCCATCTTTAAATTTTCAATAGAAATATTCTGATCAGATTAACTCACGAACAATCTGCAAAACAATTGACTTTCAAACCCATTAGTTTCCGTTTTGGAACTATGCTTTAAAAAATTGGAGCTAGTTGGACATGATCCTGAATTTAAATAGAATATAAACGTATTAATAACTTTTTTATGTCATTCATTAATTCGGGGTTTAAAATGAGAAACTAATTCTTTAGTAAATGAATTATTCACTTTATCTAAATTATTTATAACAAATTGTATTATACATCAAGCTCTATCAACGTTGCCGAATCTTTGCTTAATAAAGTGGTCTTGGAGAATTACACAATAAAGGGAATCTATCCAAAGTTTGATATCATTGTCAGTGAACGTGGCTAGTTTGAAGTCAGGCAGTGCATGATTGGTGCATTTGCAAATACGCAAAAAGTTTATTACCATGTTAGAGAAAGATGTTCAAAATCATGTATAAGACGAACTCCATGCTTTTCTTGCAACAAAACGTTAGTTTGCAATATTTGTGTTTATCATTCGATTCATTAAATATTTTGCAACACTTACGTACGCGGTTAATAACATCACTTATATACATATATTTAAAGATCATGGCCTTCATCTATTTCAATGTAATCATTATAAATGTAATCTTCAATATCACTTTCGACGACCGTTTCAAAATCACATTCTCCATCGCATTCAACTCCACTTTAATCTAATTTAATTGCGATTCTTCTAATATTTCGCCAGCTCAAGTTCAAGTCCTAAGTTAAAAATTTTGAAAGATTTGTTTTTAGAATTGTAACTTCTTGCAGTAATATTTATATATATTTATAGAAGGAGCTATAGGAACACTCACCTACAGTGATCGAAAGTCCCTTTGTCTTTAGTTATTTGTCGAATTTCAGAAACAATACAATTTTTGTGAGTCATTATTCTACATAAAATTATTCGAATTATTTGTTATTCGAAAATTACCATTTTTAAATTGTTCGAATAATTATTCGTAAGAAATTATTCGATTAATCGAACGATCATTAGTCGAATGAATACCCTATGCGCACCCATTGAAGAACGATTATAGCTGAAATATGCAAGTAAAATAATAGAGATATTAGTGATTTTTAGTTGAATTAGAACTATATTTTTGTTCATGATAATTCTACCTCTTTATTATTTATTTTAAACATTCTCATTGCATCCTTTTTGATTATCCAACGCGAATAATATGAGATATAAATTTTTCCAGTTGTATGGGAGATGGGCGTGGCAGTGGTTCAATTTCGTTTATTGACACTGATATATATTGGCATAGTAACACTTTGTACCAAAATTCATAAGTATAGCTTCATTTTTTTTTCAAGATATTTAATTTTGTCTCCCTATGATTCGTTCGTACATAATGTTGCAATCGATAACTTTCCGTCAAAAAAATTAGCACAATAATTTCAACACAAAGAAATACAAGCCATCTCAATTAAGTTTTAAAGGTTTTCGAAATATTTTTAATTTCCTCCTATACACTGAGAAAACAGATTCGAAGTATTTTTCGGTTCTATCAAAAAAAAGAAAGTCTGCTGAAAAAGAAGAATTTCGGTTGAAGTAACCAAACTTTTGTTAGCCTAATAGTTTGTAGTTATATTTGTAACATTTGCACACTAAGGCAGACTTATTCGATTGGCAACAAAATCGCTTGCTACTACGAATCTATTTTCTCTGTGTGCATTTTATAGAGTGTTGTAAAAGTAACCATTAAATACTACTTAAAAGTTAGTGTAACGGTTTTTATTTATTGTTATACATTCCATGTATGCGCTAAGTAGAGTGCAAGTATAGAGTAATGTTTTGTTAAATACATGCATAAACTACATTACATATTGAATTGTATGTCGGGATATACTATGTAGTATCAACTACGTATATAAAATAATGTGAGCACTATACTTATATGTATTTATGTATATAAAACTACAATATGCTTGTATGTATTTTATATGTATGAAAAATTGTGTCATGGTGACATTTGCAACTAACTAATATTTGTTTACAAAATAATAAGCATCACTTTTTCCACCATCGAAATACCAAACACAAAAAAAAACTTCTAAAAAAATAACAATATAACCAAAACTACAAGAACAAAGGGTAGCAAAAGCTTTTTACTATAATTGCTTCTTTGAATTTTTATATAGAAAAAATACAACAAATAAAAATATACACACACTAACAAATACATACATAAATATGGACTGTTATATCTATAAATTGTTCAAGGGAGTAAGTATTGCATATACATTTGTACATAAACAAACCAAAAAAAAAAAAAGAAATCACTTGACCCACTCAGTTTTTCATTTAAGGTGAGAATATTGTCATACATTTTACGTTGTTTTTTTTTATTTTGGTTTTTTTCAACTGCAGTTGGATTAATAAGTGAAAATTATGGTACTCTGTGGAACCATAAAACATTTATTTTTTTTAGTTTTTCATTTGCCTTTATATTTATTTCACTTTTTTTTTTTTTTGCTAGCAGATGGATATTTTTATGGGTTTGTCACTTTGCCAAGTTAAATAAAATTGTTGGTACTTTATCTATCAGGTCTGGCTTCAGTTTGGCGGTTAAAGGGTGCAAAATATTTATGAGAACAATATTTGGCAGCTGCAACTAGACACTATATGATTTTAAGAGGATATATTTGACCATATGAAGTAATATGGTTTATAAAAGCTAGTAATTATTTACTTATAAATAAATATAATAACATAGATAGCTAAAATAATTTGGCTGAGCATTTGTGTTTTTTTTTTAAATTTTGATACGAATGCATAAAGTGTCTTCATTCATTTAGCATGCACAAAGTATGCTACAATTTTTGCACTTCGTAATAGGTAACGCATACTTAATATATTTATATTTAATATTTAGCATACGCCAAGTTATACATGTAATTCGTATGCCGTAAAATATGCTACAAAATTTAAATGCATAGCATTTGAACGTTATGATGTATGTTCGTATACTTAATATTTTAAGGAATATTAATCATACAAATTTAACACTAAATTAAAGCAAAAACCAGAAAAAAATTTTCGAATAAATTGACATATAATTTTACCAGGGTTTTAAAAGAAGTATAAAATAACTGTATTTGGTTGTTGGTCTAGCCTTTATAAGGGTTTCTGATTTAATAGTGGCATTTGATCGGTATTGTCACAGTCGTAGTTTTCATCAGTATGAAATCAATAAATTCATTGTTTAATTAAAAAACTTAAAAATTTCGACCATGTTAAATCTACAAAACATGCGTAGTTAGAGGAATTTTTTAAATCTGATTGTAGATAAAGAAATTTGAACAACTATTGTTATTTTTCTCTAAATATGAATAATGATCATTGAATATCCCTAAAATATGTAATGTTAGGCATCTTAATAATTCGTTTAAAAGCATAAACTTTAAATTTGATTCATTCTTAATAACCAAATTTTTCTGCTGTGGCTTGAGTTGAGTGAACAAAATTCAGTTATTTCAATAGTAATACTTCTTTGCCAATTGACTATCTGTTGTTAGAACCGAAAAATCTATGGATATAATAGAATAATTCAATTAGCCACAAATTTGGCCATCGAAACGTATTTGAATATAGTAACTTTTAGAAGAAAACTTATGAAGTAATTCCCGAAAATTATCAAAAAAAAAATACTCCTGGGAATTCCCAGGAAATTGAGGCGAACAATTGCTAACAATTGTTAATATGAATTAAAGACAATGATTTAAACCATAGACAACAAATATATAGGTAACTGAGAGCCAAAAACCTAAGTCTGTTTTCAAAAACCTAAGTCATGAGAATGTATTGCATGTATTTTGTTTTTGTATCACCCGTATTTAATTTTTTTCAATCTCCTTCCGTTCTATGCGTTTATTCTATGATTTAAACTTTTTTTTAAATCATTTACTAAACACATTGTTGCAATACAGTATAAGTTATAGGTAAATTGATTTTCAACTGTTTTTTTTTTATTATTTTTCAAGATTATCTTATGGATTACGTAGACCTAATGCATTGAAGTGTTTGCTGCCGCTGAATATTAGGAAGTTATTGAGCCACTCAACGTTAAATATATTTCATTAGGATAATTACGTTACACATCATGTTATTGATTTTTTGGTTTGTTCCTTTGATAATTTTCGCTGATTTTTATATTTTTCTATAGGAAGTCGAAAACGAGTTATATTTTTTGTCACGTTCGGAATATCATGTTAATGGCTAATATATTAAAAATAATCAACAAAACCTATCCTTTTGCACAAACATACTGCTACATATATGCTATCGAAAAATGTAAATAAGAAAATAAATTTTTAATTTAAAGGCGTACGAATATTGCGTTTGGAATCGTGGAATTGCCCATTTACGAAAGTGTTCCGAAATTTTTTTTGGAATCTGTAGTAGTAATAACACTAAATGAAAAGTCAGATCTTCAGTTCCCTACCTGATTTGCTCAACAGCATTATATTATTATTTTAGTGTAATCAATGGACCCAACTATACGAATAACTTGCTACGTAACTGACTTTATAAAGTGATCTAGTATATTTTTGTTTCTGTTTTTTTTTTTAGTTTCAGTTTTTGGTAGCTTTTATATGTGAGCAAGTGTGTGTTTATAGTCGTGTATGGTTTGTTACAAAGTTACCAAACAAACATACATTTGGTGGCGGTTGAACATTTTTTGTTTGTTTATTTGTACTTTTCTTCTTTGAGATGTTTTAACGCATTAAAACTATATTTTTTTTTTGTTTCGTTTCATATTTTTTTTGCGTACATTATTTAGGGACTCGACGCGTTAAGTGTAAAACCCCATTTAGTTAGTGCTATTTTATTTTTTGTCAAAATAAATTTTAATATGAAAACACAAATGTACGTTGTGAAATTTTTGTTCTTACTTAGTTTTAATGCCACACACCAACATCCACCCATTTGTATAGATTAATATTTATGTATTTTAAGCTTTTAGTAAAACTTTATTTTCGTTGAGGTTTTAGTGTTTCATTATTTGGACTGTTGTTACTGTTTCGGTTTTGTGTGTATATATGTGCATATATATCTGTTATACTGTGGCTTTCAATTGAACTAATGATCCTTGTTTTGTTAACGGATACAAACTACAAAAGTTCACCATTATACTTGTTGTAGTCGCATCGTATACTTCAGTTAATAGTGAAAGTGTTTTATAGTTTTTATTTTGTTGTCATTTTAGCGTTGATAGTCTATTAAAGTCTTATTATAACATTAAAACTTTTGGGTTCAACATTAATTTTAGTTTGCATTTTTTTTTTTGAGGGGTGTATGTCCATTATTCAATAGAAATTGTATATAGTAAATACTTGCACACACACATTTCTTAACATACAAATGTTTTATATGAATTTATTAACATTTTGGGAATTGAGGGTTAAAATGTAAATGCTATTTATTTGTTTGCAAATAGCTAAACAAACAAAAAAAAGTTCACAAAAGTTTGTAACATAAAAATATTATTTGATATTTTTTTGGTAAAAGTTACAATTGTCAGTTAAATGCTTTTACACTTACCACACTATACATGGAGAAATGACTGGAGTTGGAAATAAATATTATAATCATGATTTTATTTCAAATGTTTTAATATTTTAACTATTTTAAATGTTTAGCCTGAATGAGAGAAAGAATAATTTCCTGAAAATTGTAGATGTGGAACTAAATTTGAAGAAAAATGCTACAAAACCAAATTACTTTTGAGTTGCACTAATATAATGGATAACTTGACTAAAACTATTTATACCCTTCATCACCATAGTGGGGAGGGTTGGCTGTCCATTTAAACCTTGTGCGCAAAGTACAGGTCTCAATTTTGTTCAATATTGCAATCAAATTTGGTACATATAACTTTTTCGGCCCAAAGACGGAGTCTATTGAAACTGGCTGAAATCGGTCCATTATCTTCACAAGTTTCGCTCCAAATAAGTTCTATAGATACGAAATTCATGTCACCAAATTTTGTTATTATCGGTCCATAATTAGTCATAGCTCTCATATATACCCTCTTCCAAAAATCACTTTAACGTGCATAAATCTATTAAAAACATTCATATAGACATAAATCACAGGACCTACTTTCAGCTCCCATATAAGGCCCACTTCCGAAAATCACTCACGAATATAAATTATTGATATTTTAAAAGAAAAATGATTTGCTCAGTTACTTAGTGTAGGGTATTATATGGTCGGGCTTGACCGACCACACTTACTTGTTTTAAAATGTTTCTTATGACACAAGCACCACAGAGTAGACAAACTGAAACAAGTGGAAATAAATCTCTAACTTTTAAACGGATAGATAGATCTATTAAAAATTTCACATGGCTAAACTTAAGTTTTGAATTTGAACAATGTGATGTACCTCGAGTATATGAAAAATAAAAATAACGACAAATTTTTGTTCAAAATCAGATACATAGCATTAGCTGTAAAATTGCTTATAAATCGTTATTAAGAGGTCCTAGAGCAAAACGGATGATGATCTGTGATCACTCATAGTTCTTACCAAAAATCGATTTTTATATGAGAAATCTAAAATTGCTTATAAATCGTTATTAAGAGGTCCTAGAGCAAAAAGGATGATAATCTGTGATCACTCATAATTCTTACTAAAATTGCTTATAAATCGTTATTAAGAGGTCCTAGAGCAAAACGGACGACAATCTGTGATCACTCATAATTCTTAGCAAAAATCGCTTTTTATATGAGAAATCTAAAATTGCTTATAAATCGTTATTAAGATGTCCTAGAGCTAAAAGGATGAATCTGTGATTACTCAAAATCGATTTTTATATCACTCATAATTCTTACCAAAAATCGATTTTTATATGAGAAATCTAAAATTGCTTATAAATCGTTATTAAAAGGTCCTAGAGCAAAAAGGATGATAATCTGTGATCACTCATAATTCTTACCAAAAATCGATTTTTATATGAGAAATCTAAAATTGCTTATAAATCGTTATTAAGAGGTCCTAGAGCTAAAAGGATGAATCTGTGATTACTCAAAATCGATTTTTATATGAGAAATCTAAAATTGCTTATAAATCGTTATTAAGAGATCCTAGAGCAAAAAGGATGATAATCTGTGATCACTCATAATTCTTACCTAAAATCTAAAATTGTTTATAAATCGTTATTAAGAGTTCCTAGAGCAAAAAGCATGATAATCTGTGATTACTCATAATTTTTATCGATTTTTGTATGAGAAATCTAAATTTGCTTATAAATCGTTATTAAAAGGTCCTAGAGCAAAACGGACGATAATCTGTGATCACTCATAATTCTTACCAAAAATCATTTTTTATATGAGAAATCTAAAATTGCTTATAAATCGTTATTAAAAGGTCCCAGAGCAAAACGGATGATAATCTGTGATCACTCATAATTCTTACCAAACATCGATTTTTATACGAAAAATCTAAAATTGCTTATAAATCGTTATTAAGAGGTCCTAGAGCAAAAAGGATGATAATCTGTGATCACTCATAATTCTTTCCCAAAATCGATTTTTATATGAGAAATCTAAAATTGCTTATAAATCGTTATTAAAAGGTCCTAGAGCAAAACGGACGATAATCTGTGATCACTCATAATTCTTACCAAAAATCGATTTTTATATGAGAAATCTAAAATTTCTTATAAATCGTTATTAAGAGGCCCTAGAGCAAAACGGATGATTATCTGTGATCACTCATAATTCTTACCAAAAATCGATTTTTATATGAGAAATCTAAAATTGCTTATAAATCGTTATTAAGAGGTCCTAGAGCAAAACGGATGATTATCTGTGATCACTCATAATTCTTACCAAAAATCGATTTTTATACGAGAAATCTAAAATTGCTTATAAATCGTTATTAAGAGGTCCTAGAGCAAAACGGATGATAATCTGTGATCACTCATAATTCTTACCAAAAATCGATTTTTATATGAGAAATCTAAAATTGCTTATAAATCGTTATTAAAAGGTCCTAGAGCAAAAAGGATGATAATCTGTGATCACTCATGATTTTTACCAAAAATCATTTTTTATATGAGAAATCTAAAATTGCTTATAAATCGTTATTAAAAGGTCCTAGAGCAAAACGGACGATAATCTGTGATCACTCATAATTCTTACCAAACATCGATTTTTATATGAGGAATCTAAAATTGCTTATAAATCGTTATTAAGAGGTCCTAGAGCAAAACGGATGATAATCTGTGATCACTCATAATTCTTACCAAAAATCGATTTTTATATGAGAAATCTAAAATTGCTTATAAATCGTTATTAAGAGGTCCTAGAGCTAAAAGAATGAATCTGTGATTACTCAAAATCGATTTTTATACGAGAAATCTAAAATTGCTTATAAATCGTTATTAAGAGGTCCTAGAGCAAAACGGATGATTATCTGTGATCACTCATAATTCTTACCAAAAATCGATTTTTATACGAGAAATCTAAAATTGCTTATAAATCGTTATTAAGAGGTCCTAGAGCAAAACGGATGATAATCTGTGATCACTCATAATTCTTACCAAAAATCGATTTTTTTATGAGAAATCTAAAATTGCTTATAAATCGTTATTAAAAGGTCCTAGAGCAAAAAGGATGATAATCTGTGATCACTCATGATTTTTACCAAAAATCATTTTTTATATGAGAAATCTAAAATTGCTTATAAATCGTTATTAAAAGGTCCTAGAGCAAAACGGACGATAATCTGTGATCACTCATAATTCTTACCAAACATCGATTTTTATATGAGGAATCTAAAATTGCTTATAAATCGTTATTAAGAGGTCCTAGAGCAAAACGGATGATAATCTGTGATCACTCATAATTCTTACCAAAAATCGATTTTTATATGAGAAATCTAAAATTGCTTATAAATCGTTATTAAGAGGTTCTAGAGCAAAACGGACGACAATCTGTGATCACTCATAATTCTTAGCAAAAATCGCTCTTTATATGAGAAATCTAAAATTGCTTATAAATCGTTATTAAGAGGTCCTAGAGCAAAAAGGATGATAATCTGTATCACTCATAATTCTTACCAAAAATCGATTTTTATATGAGAAATCTAAAATTGCTTATAAATCGTTATTAAGAGGTCCTAGAGCTAAAAGGATGAATCTGTGATTACTCAAAATCGATTTTTATACGAGAAATCTAAAATTGCTTATAAATCGTTATTAAGAGGTCCTAGAGCAAAAAGGATGATAATCTGTGATCACTCATAATTCTTTCCCAAAATCGATTTTTATATGAGAAATCTAAAATTGCTTATAAATCGTTATTAAGAGGCCCTAGAGCAAAACGGATGATTATCTGTGATCACTCATAATTCTTACCAAAAATCGATTTTTATATGAGAAATCTAAAATTGCTTATAAATCGTTATTAAAAGGTCCTAGAGCAAAAAGGATGATAATCTGTGATCACTCATAATTCTAAAATTGCTTATAAATCGTTATTAAAAGGTCCTAGAGCAAATCGGACGATAATCTGTGATCACTCATAATTCTTACCAAATATCGATTTTTATATGAGGAATCTAAAATTGCTTATAAATCGTTATTAAGAGGTCCTAGAGCAAAACGGATGATAATCTGTGATCACTCATAATTCTTACCAAAAATAGATTTTTATATGAGAAATCTAAAATTGCTTATAAATCGTTATTAAGAGGTCCTAGAGCTAAAAGGATGAATCTGTGATTACTCAAAATCGATTTTTATACGAGAAATCTAAAATTGCTTATAAATCGTTATTAAGAGGTCCTAGAGCAAAAAGGATGATAATCTGTGATCACTCATAATTCTTTCCCAAAATCGATTTTTATATGAGAAATCTAAAATTGCTTATAAATCGTTATTAAAAGGTCCTAGAGCAAAACGGACGATAATCTGTGATCACTCATAATTCTTACCAAAAATCGATTTTTATATGAGAAATCTAAAATTTCTTATAAATCGTTATTAAGAGGCCCTAGAGCAAAACGGATGATTATCTGTGATCACTCATAATTCTTACCAAAAATCGATTTTTATATGAGAAATCTAAAATTGCTTATAAATCGTTATTAAAAGGTCCTAGAGCAAAAAGGATGATAATCTGTGATCACTCATAATTCTTACCAAAAATAGATTTTTATAGAGAAATCTAAAATTGCTTATAAATCGTTATTAAAAGGTCCTAGAGCAAAACGGACGATAATCTGTGATCACTCATAATTCTTACCAAACATCGATTTTTATATGAGGAATCTAAAATTGCTTATAAATCGTTATTAAGAGGTCCTAGAGCAAAACGGATGATAATCTGTGATCACTCATAATTCTTACCAAAAACCGATTTATATATGAGAAATCTAAAATTGCTTATAAATCGTTATTCAGAGGTCCTAGAGCAAAACGGATGATAATCTGTGATCACTCATAATTCTTACCAAAAACCGATTTTTATATGTGAAATCTAAAATTGTTTATAAATCGTTACTAAGAGGTCCTAGAGCAAAAAGGATGATAATCTGTGATCACTCATAATTCTTGCCAAAAATCGATTTTTATAGAGAAATCTAAAATTGCTTATAAATCGTTATTAAAAGGTCCTAGAGCAAAACGGACGATAATCTGTGATCACTCATAATTCTTACCGAACATCGATTTTTATATGTGGAATCTAAAATTGCTTATAAATCGTTATTAAGAGGTCCTAGAGCAAAACGGATGATAATCTGTGATCACTCATAATTCTTACCAAAAATCGATTTTTATATGAGAAATCTAAAATTGCTTATAAATCGTTATTAAGAGGTCCTAGAGCTAAATGGATGAATCTGTGATTACTCAAAATCGATTTTATATGAGAAATCTAAAATTGCTTATAAATCGTTATTAAAAGGTCCTAGAACAAAACGGATGATAATCTGTGATCACTCATAATTCTTACCAAAAATAGATTTTTATATGAGAAATCTAAAATTGCTTATAAATCGTTATTAAGAGGTCCTAGAGCTAAAAGGATGAATCTGTGATTACTCAAAATCGATTTTTATACGAGAAATCTAAAATTGCTTATAAATCGTTATTAAGAGGTCCTAGAGCAAAAAGGATGATAATCTGTGATCACTCATAATTCTTTCCCAAAATCGATTTTTATATGAGAAATCTAAAATTGCTTATAAATCGTTATTAAAAGGTCCTAGAGCAAAACGGACGATAATCTGTGATCACTCATAATTCTTACCAAAAATCGATTTTTATATGAGAAATCTAAAATTTCTTATAAATCGTTATTAAGAGGCCCTAGAGCAAAACGGATGATTATCTGTGATCACTCATAATTCTTACCAAAAATCGATTTTTATATGAGAAATCTAAAATTGCTTATAAATCGTTATTAAAAGGTCCTAGAGCAAAAAGGATGATAATCTGTGATCACTCATAATTCTAAAATTGCTTATAAATCGTTATTAAAAGGTCCTAGAGCAAAACGGACGATAATCTGTGATCACTCATAATTCTTACCAAACATCGATTTTTATATGAGGAATCTAAAATTGCTTATAAATCGTTATTAAGAGGTCCTAGAGCAAAACGGATGATAATCTGTGATCACTCATAATTCTTACCAAAAACCGATTTATATATGAGAAATCTAAAATTGCTTATAAATCGTTATTCAGAGGTCCTAGAGCAAAACGGATGATAATCTGTGATCACTCATAATTCTTACCAAAAACCGATTTTTATATGTGAAATCTAAAATTGTTTATAAATCGTTACTAAGAGGTCCTAGAGCAAACCGGATAATAATCTGTGATCAGTCATAATTCTGACCAAAAATCGATTTTTATATGAGAAATCTAAAATTGCTTATAAATCGTTATTAAGAGATCCTAGAGCAAAACGGACGATAATCTGTGATCACTCATAATTCTTACCAAAAATCGATTTTTATATGAGAAATCTAAAATTGCTTATAAATCGTTATTAAGAGGTCCTAGACCAAAACGGACGATGATCTGTGATCACTCAAAAATATGAGAAATCTAAAATTGCTTATAAATCGATACTAAGAGGTCCTATCGCAAAAAGGATGATAATCTGTGATCACTCATATTTCTAACCTAAAATCGATTTTTATATGAGAAATCTAAAATTGCTTATAAATCGTTATTAAGAGGTCCTAGACCAAAACGGACGATAATCTGTGATCACTCATAATTTTTACCAAAAATCGATTTTTATATGAGAAATCTAAAATTGCTTATAAATCGTTATTAAAAGGTCCTAGAGCAAAACGGATAATAATCTGTGATCGCTCATAATTCTTACCAAAATTCGACTTTTATATGAGAAATCTAAAATTGCTTATAAATCGTTATTAAAAGGTCCTAGATCAAAACGGATGAAAATCTGTGATCACTCATAATTCTTACCAAAAATCGATTTTTATATGAGAAATCTAAAATTGCTTATAAATCGTTATTCAGAGGTCCTAGAGCAAAACGGATGATAATCTGTGATCACTCATAATTCTTACCAAAAACCGATTTTTATATGTGAAATCTAAAATTGTTTATAAATCGTTACTAAGAGGTCCTAGAGCAAACCGGATAATAATCTGTGATCAGTCATAATTCTGACCAAAAATCGATTTTTATATGAGAAATCTAAAATTGCTTATAAATCGTTATTAAGAGATCCTAGAGCAAAACGGACGATAATCTGTGATCACTCATAATTCTTACCAAAAATCGATTTTTATATGAGAAATCTAAAATTGCTTATAAATCGTTATTAAGAGGTCCTAGACCAAAACGGACGATGATCTGTGATCACTCAAAAATATGAGAAATCTAAAATTGCTTATAAATCGATACTAAGAGGTCCTATCGCAAAAAGGATGATAATCTGTGATCACTCATATTTCTAACCTAAAATCGATTTTTATATGAGAAATCTAAAATTGCTTATAAATCGTTATTAAGAGGTCCTAGACCAAAACGGACGATAATCTGTGATCACTCATAATTTTTACCAAAAATCGATTTTTATATGAGAAATCTAAAATTGCTTATAAATCGTTATTCAGAGGTCCTAGAGCAAAACGGATGATAATCTGTGATCACTCATAATTCTTACCAAAAACCGATTTTTATATGTGAAATCTAAAATTGTTTATAAATCGTTACTAAGAGGTCCTAGAGCAAACCGGATAATAATCTGTGATCAGTCATAATTCTGACCAAAAATCGATTTTTATATGAGAAATCTAAAATTGCTTATAAATCGTTATTAAGAGATCCTAGAGCAAAACGGACGATAATCTGTGATCACTCATAATTCTTACCAAAAATCGATTTTTATATGAGAAATCTAAAATTGCTTATAAATCGTTATTAAGAGGTCCTAGACCAAAACGGACGATGATCTGTGATCACTCAAAAATATGAGAAATCTAAAATTGCTTATAAATCGATACTAAGAGGTCCTATCGCAAAAAGGATGATAATCTGTGATCACTCATATTTCTAACCTAAAATCGATTTTTATATGAGAAATCTAAAATTGCTTATAAATCGTTATTAAGAGGTCCTAGACCAAAACGGACGATAATCTGTGATCACTCATAATTTTTACCAAAAATCGATTTTTATATGAGAAATCTAAAATTGCTTATAAATCGTTATTCAGAGGTCCTAGAGCAAAACGGATGATAATCTGTGATCACTCATAATTCTTACCAAAAACCGATTTTTATATGTGAAATCTAAAATTGTTTATAAATCGTTACTAAGAGGTCCTAGAGCAAACCGGATAATAATCTGTGATCAGTCATAATTCTGACCAAAAATCGATTTTTATATGAGAAATCTAAAATTGCTTATAAATCGTTATTAAGAGATCCTAGAGCAAAACGGACGATAATCTGTGATCACTCATAATTCTTACCAAAAATCGATTTTTATATGAGAAATCTAAAATTGCTTATAAATCGTTATTAAGAGGTCCTAGACCAAAACGGACGATGATCTGTGATCACTCAAAAATATGAGAAATCTAAAATTGCTTATAAATCGATACTAAGAGGTCCTATCGCAAAAAGGATGATAATCTGTGATCACTCATATTTCTAACCTAAAATCGATTTTTATATGAGAAATCTAAAATTGCTTATAAATCGTTATTAAGAGGTCCTAGACCAAAACGGACGATAATCTGTGATCACTCATAATTTTTACCAAAAATCGATTTTTATATGAGAAATCTAAAATTGCTTATAAATCGTTATTAAAAGGTCCTAGAGCAAAACGGATAATAATCTGTGATCGCTCATAATTCTTACCAAAATTCGACTTTTATATGAGAAATCTAAAATTGCTTATAAATCGTTATTAAAAGGTCCTAGATCAAAACGGATGAAAATCTGTGATCACTCATAATTCTTACCAAAAATCGATTTTTATATGAGAAATCTAAAATAGCTTTTAAATCATTATTACAAAATCCAAAAATTTTGAGATGCAACACAATTTTGTATTGCGGTTCCAAATTTTAAATTCTATCGAGGGTTTTTTTTAAATTGTGAATTTTTCTACGTTTCGCCACGTAAATAATGATTACTCAAAAACAGTTAGTCCGATATTATTAAAGTAAACTTAAGAATATTAGAATTTATATAACCTTTAATCCCTTTATATATTGCGTTTTATTCGGCTCAGTAATTTCGGAGTTATAATTTTTTTAAATTGTTCAGATTTATTGCTTTATCGCAAAATGATAGGAACAAAATAAGATATCTTTTCGAATTTATTCACAATTAAGTGAATCGGTAAGTGGTTCTGTAACTGGAATAATGAATATAATAACATATGTATAATTTCAAACCAAAATCGATTTTTCAAACGCGAGTATAATTTGGTAAATAGTGCTCCAAATTTAAAAATTACGATAATCTGTGATTATAGTGATCACATTTTCAAATTCAAAATCGATAATTAATATGAAAATGAGCTGAAATATAAACGTGGATATAACTCGGTAAAGACTGGTTTAAATTTAAAAGGATGATTTTTAACCAAAACTCGATTTGTAGCACTATTTTCCAGTTGGCTGTAAATCTATAAATAGAGCTTCAAATGGAAAAAGATTGATAATCTGTGATCACATACATATATTTTCAAACTAAAACCGTTTACTCATATGACAATGAACTGGCATAAACATAAATAATGGTCCTAATGAATAAAGGACGAATTTATTAATTACTATACACCACCATTAGAATAAAGGAAAAGTGCCAGTAATTCAGTTTCGTGAATTTAAATTTTATTAATTTTCATAATTACTTAATTTCATGATTCTGATCCATAAATAGAGAAAATTCAAAAAATACCATTACGAATGTTGAAAAATTTCCACTTTATTCAAAATTATATGCGACAAATTTAATGTTTCTCGGTGTTTCATAATAAAAAATGTACCAATTTGACTTTTCCGTCTTCCAAAATGCTCCATTTTGAAGAACTTTTTTTGTGATACAGATATGTCTCAAACGATTCTAATTTGTGTTCATATGCTCTAGAAAAAATATGCACCAAACTGTTTACCCGGATTTTGAACCAGTCTACACCTTTCCACTTCAGTTCTAAAAACATGTTGTTAGTTTATTTTTGTATGACTTGAGGAACCATTGCTTAAAATTGTATGAAAATTGGCTTAATCGTTTTCTCCCTTTTTGGTAGCTTTCCCCCTCCTTGAGATGATAAAAATGTTATTTAAATAAATTTCAGTATCGTAGTGGGAGCTCATACTCATACGTTCCTTTTTCGAACTCTTAACAGTTATAATTTCCAAAAAGAACCAAATTGATAGGATGTCAACAAATTTTCTTACCTAAAATGTACGACTTTCAAAAGAAGTGCCAATATATATCTATCTTTATTAGGTTAGAAGATATAAGGTTTTAAAATATCCCCCGTTTTTGACATTTTAATTTCCAAAAATCCCTTCTTATTGGATCTATATGGGAAGAGGAACCTACATTCCAAATTTCATTTAGATCCTTATCTGATGCGCATATTACGGTGTTATTTAATACTATAAGTACTTTCTCATTTGTTTTCCATAAGTAAATACGTCTTGCATTTACTAAAAGTCTGCTTGGTTAGACAAATATAAAATAAACACATTTTTCTATTATTATTTAACTAAAATTCAATGTTTATGAAACTCTTAAAATTCTTTAGTTTTCAATTAATATTTCTTACCATTATTTTTACTTATAGGTATTATTTACACATGCTAAATAATTAAAAAAAAAATATTTTAAATTAAATAATATCATTGTATACATAAAGCTAAAAACAGCAAAACTTATTTAATTTTCAATTCATTAGCAATTCAAATAATAATTTGATATTTTCTTAGGGGCATTTGTTGGCCAATTGTAAATAAAATGTTAAAGCAATAAACATCATGTAAATAAATATAAAATTAATCAAAGTAAATTAAAGATTCAAATCGTTTTAGATGTTTTTGTTAACAATTCATGTGTGTATTAGTGTTTGTTTGCATTAGAAAATAAAAATGTAATTTTCTCTTAACAGGCCAAAAATCTTAAGAACATTATAAGAAATTACATTAATTCAAATGCTTAGACACACATAGCCATTCTTAACAGCAAACATACGAGTATATAAACATTTTAATATATAGTTATTTGTATATATACTTATGTATTTACTTGGATATACATATATATGGTCATCTCAAAATGAATTTTTGGTATTCTTATAAATTTCTATGTAGAGTAAATTCTTATATTTCGTTAATACTATTTTGTATGTATATAATGTTTAGGACTTAAGGACATTAAGTTTAACCCTTAAAATCAATTCGAATAAATTCACACAATTTCTTGTTTCTGCCCTAGAGCCATAGACATTTATTTATTTAGTTCAAACACTTTCATATTAAAAAATAAATAAATATTTTCTTAAAGGATAAAATGTTTTTCTCTTTCCAGATTTATTTTCAGTTTAAACTTTTATGTAGTTTTAAAAAGAAGAAGAGCTTTTAAAGATGTCATAAAATTTCACACTTTTCAGTAATCTGAAACAATTCGCTTAACTTTTTTCCCAGTCAAATTAGGGTTAATGCAAAAAATAAATCCATATTGTTTGTTTGAGAATTTGATTGCTGTTAAATGAATTAACTACTTATAACAAACGGAAGCCATCAGTAGTCTGGAAATTATTATTTGCTCAATACCTTTTTTCAAGTATATTACTTAGTAGAACATTTATTAAATAGAATATATTAAACATAATATAAAAAAAATATGTTTGTTTAGGAAATTATACGAATTTTGTTTTATTCCAACTAAAATGAAAGTTTAGTTTATTTTAGGAGACCTATTCTCAAATTTGTTTGTCCTAGCGTCAGTATTTGGTTTTTCTTTGAGAAAAATAGGATGAAATCATAAAAACCTTAAAAAAGGAACATTCAATAGCTACTCGACTAGTAATTTTTACACGTGCATTGACCCTTTTTGATTACAATCAGACTGTCCGATAGCTGATCCAAAGTAGTCAACGCATTGGATTCTAATTTAGTTTACGTCAGTTTACTAGTTACCTAATTGGTTACTTGATCAGCTACATACCTAGTTATTTTAACATGTATGGGTGCTAATTGACCACAAATAGTCATCTAAAAAGACATATCACAAACATTCTAATAAACGATTGCTTGTAAACAAACCTTCCTCCGACAACTCCCCAATAGATTGCTGAAATAACTACTTTCTAAAGTGCAGTACAAAATAAACGTCTAAAGTGACTTGACTATAGGTTACTAAGATACACTAAGGTGACTATTGACTGCACGCTATGTTGCATGGGATATCAGTATACTTAAGCAAAAATAAAAATAAACTGTGTGTGAATTATATCAACACAATTTGTATAAAACCAGTTTGTACGAATTACTCATAAAACGTTTAAAGTGATTACACTCTAGATTACTTGGAGACACTTAAGTGGCAATTGTTGTTATGCTAGATTACCTGGGATGTATAAAGTAACCAATTGTCTTCTCTCTGCACTACAAAGATACGTGTCAAATGACCCAAAATATATATTGGAGTCAGCCAAGTGATTAGGCATTAGTAACTACTTGCTTAACTGCTGGGTTTGGTCAAAAACCTATGTCTTGCAACAACAAAATAAATGTAAATTAATGTATGGCGAGAGTAATATTTTTACTCTCAGTTGCGCCTCTAGTTTTACCCTATGACACAAACCTTTGAAGGTTTACCTTTGAATGTAGAACTATTGCATTAAATTGTTTGAAAAAGTACGATTTTTATGAGTTACATTCACTTATATTTACGTACATGGCTATTATATCAAATAAACACATTTTTTATAAATAACAACTCCAAATCGAATGGCCGCTAAACAATTTACAAATACAACATTTTGTTTGATTACAAGGTTTCCATATGAGTGATGAGGAAATGATTCTAAGTCATACCATTCGACTCTTTGTTTGTTGTGATACTATTATTGTTGTTAGTACTTATAAATAACATCACATTTAATAAAATATTATTTACCTACAACGAAATTGTATGCAACCAATCAATTTCATTTCAAGCTGACTTAAAGTTGGCATAAGTTTCACTGAAACGAACTTAAGTAGCCACGCATTTTTGCATAAAATTCACCGTGAAAACAATATTTTTCTCCTGCATTTTTATTGTTTCTTTTGTTTTTTGTTCATCGTTAGGAACATCACTCTAAATAAAATGCAACTTTTTTATAAAATGAAAATAAATAGAATGGAACAGAATAGAATAGAGCAGTTATAATAGAAATATAGAATAAAAAAAAGGTTTTCACATTTTTTACGCTTGACAAAATAACTATAATATGAGGAGCGCAATAAAACTAAAAAGTTATTACATTTCATTTGGGGTGTTCACAGAGGAGTCCCATATTTATTTAATACTATTTGAAGGGATATTTTTTTCTGTTATACCATGATACCAGTAGAGTGGTTGAAATGCGCTTTAATTAGGGTAAAGCGAATAAAGATTTAGTTCCAAATATCTTGACCTGTATACAGGTTTATATATGTTTTGGAAATTCACAAGTATGTTAAATCCCTTAATTGAAATCATCACTATTTGTTTAAATGTAATTATTAATATACTATATGCTGTAAAGTTTGCCTAATGATTGTAACCTTTAGATTTTCCCAAAGTTTATTTCTACATAACTAGTCATATGTATTACTAATGAGCATTACTCTTAATCAGATTATAAGATAAAATATGTTTTATTTTCATAAAGTAAAAACAAAACAAATCTCAAGTATCCAAGTTTACACATCCCTGCACTTGCACTGAATTCTCAAGTAGATTTAGTTTTTGTAATAGTTTTATGGATAAAGTGCACTTGAAATGCCTGGGTATGCAGAAAAAAACACAAAACAGCAACATCAAATTGAAGATGTTTCAAGAGTCAAAGATAACAAAAAGCGCATCGTTTTCATTACTCTTCTTCGATAAAAGAAATGAACATTTATTTTACAAAATACTCATACGAGTTTTATAAACGAATTGTTTCATTGATTTAAATTAAAAGATACTTTTGGTTATTGCTGAAATACATAAATTTATGTAGAGTTCACTTTCATGTTTAAATAATATTTTAACAAATTTCAAACAAAAAAAAAATATTTCGCCCGCGTACAAAATCGGTCGATTATATGATCTAGCCCCAATACATATGTCCTCTCGAAATAGGATTTCATTGTTCATAAATGTCACAAAAATTAAACCAAAAAAGTTAGCAGGCGAGACCAAGACCTTACAACGAAAATAGTGCGTTGTATTAAAAAATCCTGGTTTATCTGACAATGATCGCGCCTAAAAATATAAACCAGTCGTAGTACAGCACGAAGAATATGCCTGGATGCTGGCTTACATATCGTAACATTAAATATACAAATCGTATAGAAAAGCAAAATATTACTGCTCTAAAACGGTCTCGTTTACGACCAAGTTTTGACAAAATTTAATAACTGACTTATCATGGATGATGAAACGTATGTGAAAATGGACCTTCATCAGGTACCAGGACGTAAATTTTATGTTGCAGAGAGCCACGGGAATGTCAATCAAAAATATAAATATATTTTATATTTTATTTATATAAATATATATTGGTAAGAAGAAGGTAATGTTGTGGCAAGCTGCGGTCTTAAGAGTACTCCGTTTGTAACCTCTACAACTATCACTTCGGATATTTTCATCAAAGAATGTCTTCAAAAACGTTTTCTACCCTTTATTATACAACACAATTCTTCAGTATAGTTTTGGCATGATTTGGCCTCCTGCCACTATTCCAAATTGGTATCGAAGCAACAAAGTCGATGTAATACCAAAACATATGATCCCAAATATTGGGCTACTGTCAAAGCAAAATTAAAGTAAAATGGAAACTAGAATTTTTATTAAAAATAAAGATATTTAACAATAATATTAAATTTATGGTTGAACATTATGAAACCGCATTTTTCTTTATGTAGATATTAAGGACCGGATACGACCGGATTTTAAGTGAACAAATCTTTACTAAAATTCCACATTTCGTTTAAAATAGAAGTGATCTGAAATTTGTATATTTTTCTATTTATTATTGTGATGGAAAATACAAATGATCATAGATTATTTCCCAAGTAAAGATATCACAAAAAGATTTTTATCATTTTCCTTTAATTTTTGCTTTGTATGCGAGGTTTTTCGATAAATCTTGAATAGTTGTTTAATTTTTATTTAATTCAAATATATGGAAGATACTCCCATTTTTTCTTTAAGTAGCTAAAGCCAAATTTCACTGCACCTTAACAAATTTCATTTGACCTTAACAATGGACCTTAACAATTCAAACAATAAAATTATATTAAAAAAAAAATATACATATGAGAAAAAGAAACTATGCAGTTATGAGTTAAATATGTAAAAATAAGCTATAAAACGAAATAACGCTAAAATACGCTGTAGCGAGCAAAATATTCAAAAATATAAACCAACAAATCGATGCCAAAATTCTTAAAAGTGTCTGAAACGGATAAATAACTAACTCATAGGTTTATACGACACACAGCAGAAAATATGATATTTGGTAAATTCACAAGGTCTCCTATCTCCAGGTCTCTGCTGGTTGGTTGCGATAACACCATAAATAGCACACAGAGTAGTTTTATTTTAGAAAATTTTTTGCTTGAAAGGCAATAACAAAATTTTAAAACCATTGTTAAATATTAGGACAATATGACATGATAGGAGACCTTGTGAATTGACCAATTGTATATTTTTGGTTGCCCTGGTGATCACATTTTCATCTTTTTCCTTTTAAATTATTAGAAAAAAATAAACGATACAATCGATCATAGAATTTTATTCATTTCATATTAAATACAAGTGATCGCAGAAGATTTGTTTAAAAAGAAGAAAGAAGCTACAAACATTTTAAATCTGTTAACTCGTATTATCAACAGTCTTCTTAAATAAATCGTTCTCTAAACTATTATATCGTCATAAAGAGATGCATAATGAAAATTTAATGTTAATGAACTTTTATAAAAAAACACTAAACAATTTCTTAAGATTCAGCAAAAGAATTCTATAGTAATTAAAATATAAATAAAACAAAATGTTTTTATTTGCATGTTTACAGTAATCTAAGTATTCACATTTATATTTATCATCGTATTTCACATAAGTAATTAAAATACAACTGCCAGCACGTTTATTTTAATAACAAAAATTCCAAATGCTCAAAAAGACCAGAGACAAGTGTGTTTGCTCTATTTAAGAAGTTGATGAAATAATTCAACTTTTGTTGATGTTTTTGTTGTAGTTACGAGTACACAGTTTGTTATTTGTATAGTATTAACGTATAAAAACAAAACAGAAGATTAACCCAATTATCGAATTATAGAAACGTCAACAATAATAATGCAAATATATATATTAGAGTGTCCCTTAGAATTAAATGTTTTGAAATGTTGAAACGGTACCCGCTGAAAACTTTTTTTTGCTTGTTCTAAGAAGGGAAACCAGTGCCGACTTTCGATTTAGTTTTGAGGTGCATTTACAAGGGGAAAAAAATGTATTTTTTCAGTTTTTTTTTTAAAATTTTGCTATTAAGTAATTACTTTTGCAATTTAATTTAAAAGAATCGAAATGTATACGTAATTGTCGCATATAAATAAAATATAAGATATAAAATACAAAAATTGATTCAAAAATGTTAAAGTTATTAAAAAATCGCCAGGCCATTAACGTGTCTCAGGCCGCTAGAACAAGAAATGTAGGAACAAAAAAAAATTGAATTTCGATTCTTTTAAATTAAATTGTAAAAGTAATTATTTAATGGCAAAAATTTTTAAAAAATAAATTTTTCCCCTTGTAAATGCACCTCAAAACTAAATCGAAAGTGGGCACGGGTTGCCCTTCTTAGAACAAGCTAAAAATTTGTTTGGTGGTATTTTAGGTCATGAAAGTTTTCAGCGGGTACCCTTTCAACATTTCAAAAAATTTAATTCTAAGGGTCACTCTAATATATATGCAAATGCATTTATATACAAAAAAGAAACATAAATAAATAAATAAACAAGCATATAAACACATTCAAATAAATGTGCAATGGAAGTAGAAAATTATATAAAGAAACAACAACTAAAAGAGCAAACGTTGATTAATGGCCAAAGATGTTAGTTAAATGACAACATGTGCATCGGCACACACATCCACTCAAACAATCTCTACTATGTACTATCCCATTTGACCTGAGATTCGAAAACAAATGAAGGTTCTCCAATGTAAAGATGTCTCCAACCAAAAATATTCGGCAAATGTTCGTAAATTTAACCAAAAAAAATATAAACGTTACACAGTGGCCCGGAATACCTAATCTAGCGGCGCTTTAGCGAAATTTTAAAATTAACAATTTGGCAAAAAATTTTTTTGAAACCATAAACCTCAACGGATTTTTTTCTGTTTTCTTTTGTTCATAATATTCGCACAGCTGTAAGCTTTCAAACTTAACACATGTTTCAGCAAGTGCAGTAACTACTTTTTTGCTTTTTTCAAGAGCAATTTTGTTGACAGCAAAAAATTAAATAGGTATTTAATTTTATAACAAGATTTGTGATTACATTTTAATTAAAGGAATGTATTATTTGTTTAAATGGGTTGTTATTTATGTCAAGTTCAAATATTGGTATTTTAGTTAAATGGCAGAGTGTAAACGCACCCTTTTTTTAATATGGCTTCATACATTTTTGTGCAAAAATTATAAGGAGTGGTGGACTAAATTAAGAAAAAAAATTAAATTTTATCAAAATCGTCCACGGCCAACGCCCACTGCCCTTATAATCCAAATCGATTTTATCGCATAAAATTTTTCCTATCCAAGAAAAAGTCTAGAAATTTGGTACATACATTTTCTGAAACAAAGAAAAGGACATAGGCTAAGTTTTATTAAAATCGGCCATGCCCACCGTATACCGCCCATGCAATCCAAATCGATTTTTTTTGCATAAAATTTTTCCTATCCAAGCAAAAGTCTAGAAATTTGGTCCACACATTTTCTCAAACAAACAAAGATCGCTTGCCGAGTTAAAATCGGTCACGCCCACCGTCCACGCGGCGGTTAAGATTTTGAAAATTTTTTCACTTTTCATGACCTGGTATCTCCGGAACCATTTGATCCAGTTTGTATTTGTCTTAACCATGTAGAATACAATTTTTATACCGAATTTCGTCAAGATTGGAGAGGGTCAAGTCCAAAATGTATATTTTGTTGCTTGATTATATATGGAAGTACCCATATAATTAAAAAAAACAAACAAATTTTAAAATTTAATGAATTGATTTT
Organism: Calliphora vicina; assembly: GCF_958450345.1. NCBI lineage: Eukaryota > Metazoa > Arthropoda > Insecta > Diptera > Calliphoridae > Calliphora > Calliphora vicina. The sequence goes on along the minus strand of NC_088780.1, from coordinate 142,075,128 downwards.
ATTTAAATATATACATTTAAAAAAAAATAAAAAATTTATTCACATTTTTTTATGTTTTTAAAGTTATTAACAAATCGCCGCTAGATTGGGTATTTCGGCCACTGTGCGTTAGTTATATCGAATCATTCTCGATAATTTCTTGAGTAAAAACGTTGGAGAAATATTCTACAATTTATTTTTATGAATTGTAGAAATATTTGTACAATTTATAGCAATGACCTTTTTCCATCTTACTTGCGCCAAAAGAAATGCTCATATTTTGAGACCAAAAAAAAATTAGGCCCTAATTTTGTAAATCACGTCACCAAGTGATATTTATAGGGAAAGCAAAAACAAAATTTAAAAATTTTGTTTTACATATATACAAATTCTTAAAAGAACAAACGCACCAAAATTCAAGTGTTGATTTGCCTATCATAATTTGAAAATTTTGAATATAAAACAAAAACAAATTTTTAAAATTTTTGAAATTTTGTTTTTGTTTTCCATATAAATATCACTTTGGTGACGTGATTTACAAAATTAGGGCCTTAGTTAATTTAGCTTATCGATGTCACAAAGTTTTTATATTTTGTGTTAAGGGACAACTGCTCATCTTTTTGGCTGGCCTGGGTGAACTTTGCCTTCCGTGTCAAAATCACGACTTCTGAACAACAGAAACCATCTCTCACACGTAAAAACCGATGAAATACATTCAACGTAAATTTTAAATGTGATTTCCTTTTTTATACAACTAATTTGTGACGAATTTCCTATTTCGGTGATATAATGGACCGATTTCAGCCAGTTTCTATAAGTTTTTTTCTTGGGCCGAAAAACTGCATGTGTTCGAAATATGGACGTACTCGAATGTTTTGTGTGAGAAATGTTTGAGAATGCTTGAGGTCAAGTGGGATAAAGTATGTGTATATCGACTTATAGAAACAAATAATCACACTATATGCACTTCAAATCAAATACATATAAACACACTAATTCTAGCATGTTTACAATCACTAGCATATAGTAAAGGATAACAACTTTTCCAGCTTTCTCTTATGCAGATCTATTAAAGAGTAAATTCCTTAAAATGACAACATTTATTGCGAATGACTATGATATTGAAATTTTCTCGTATTTATTTCAAAGCCATAATACCCAATTTGGAATCATATGAAAAGTCATTAAGTGGCGCACAGAGGTATTTTGGTGTCAAAAAGTAAATTTTTCAAACACTCAATTTCAAAAATCAAATGATGCAGTTTTGTATAGTAATGTTTAAAGATGAAATATACACTTATAGTTATAAGAAAAATTTAATTTTATTTTAAAAAAATTTAAGTAAAGTCCATGAAAGGGTGTTAAGCTAAAATTAACTTATATTTTCAAGCAATTCAGTGGTTTATATATGTATAATTTTCCTAATAATATCATTTACCTTTAACATATTTGAAAAATATAACATTTCTCCATCAATAACCCGTTAAGAAGATATGCCCAAATCTATGTCTCTAAAAATTATTTTATTTTTGATTTTCCATGGAAAAAAAATGTAGCCCCACTTTCCCCCAAGTTGTTTTTTTAATAAAATGAAAGTTGGGAGTGCCTTGTTTCGATTAAAAAAAATAGTTTTCGCAAATTTTCGGAACAGGATAAAAACTTAAAATTTTTTGTCGAATAATAAACGAAATATCAAAAAAATTCGTATCTATGTATGGGTTTCGTGGGCGGTGGGCGTGACCGATTTTATTAAAACTCGGCATGCGATCTTTTTTTGATTCAAAAAATATATGTACCAAATTTCTAGACTTTTACTTGGATAGGAAAAATTTTATGCGAAAAAACCTATATGGATTGTATGGGCAGTGGGCGTTGATAAAATTTTACTTTTTTCTTAATTTAGTCCATATAATACTGGGTGCCAAATTTCAATGCTCTACGACCATTCCTTATAATTTTTACACAAAAATGTATTGCATTTGGATTGCATGGGCGGTATGCGGTGGGCATGGCCGATTTTATTGAAACTCGCCATACGAGTTTCGGAAAATATATGTACCAAATTTCTAGACTTTTACTTGGATAGGAAAAATTTTATGCGAAAAAATCAATTTGGATTGTATGGGCAGTGGGCGTTGGGCGTTGGGCGTGGACGATTTTGATAAAATTTTATTTTTTCTTAGTTTGGTCCATATAATTCTCGTTGCCAAATTTAAGAACTCTACGACCAATCCTTATAATTTTGCCAAAAAATGTATGAAGCCATCCCTCTGTGTGGCGCATCAATAACCAAAACAACAGAAATTCCAAAGAGTTAGAGTTTATATGATTTTATTTTATCATTTTGTAACGAAACGGAGTCTTTTTAGAGTTGTATGAATTAACTGTTCAGCAGATATGCAGAAGCAATACCGATATATGTGTTATTGCTTAATAACCATCCGTTAGAAAATGCAAAATGTGAAAGTAAAGATTTTGGTGATTATATTTTTTAATCAAAATTAAACGCAAACCAATTCTTAAATCCTGATATAATTATTCTTCGTTTAATTCATATGCTACTAACAGAGTTTGGTCGCTTTAAAAGTTTTTCTCGAGAAAAATCCACAGGACTGTATAGAATATGCTGGTTTATTGCTTAAATTGAGTTTTGCAAAAAGCAAACATTTTAAATTTCACAAAATTTTTAACTTTTGTTCAACCAATTTTTATAAGCAAAAAAGATCTAAGCATCCAAAATAATTTTATTGTTTTAAATGCAGAATTTATTTATTTTTACTTTAACTTTACATACCATATTGAAATATAAAACGGGCACATTTATTTGGTATATGGTCTATTACTAGAAAATATCTGTAAATTTCATTTTGTTAGATTCAAGCATTTAAATATTTTGATCTAAAACTTTTAATAGATTCAACATATTTTTGGATACATAAGTTATATATTAGCAATAACTATTTGTGCCAAATATAAGTTATTAGAGCTCCTCGTATTTTAATTATATTTTAATTATTATCTGACGGACATTTTAGTTATAAAATTTGTTTGGTTGGACCGATTTTGCCATTTTCAACACCAAACATTTCTGATAAAAAAAAATATTTTTTGGGAAAATTTGACACCTTAAGTCCGCGCATCTATGCGCTCTCATTATAATGTTACTCTGAAAAAATGGATCTTGTGTGGGAGCTATGGTCAATTATAGAGTGATCGTCACAAAATCCAGTAGTATGATATATATACAACTGATCTGTGTAAAATTGATCTTCGATATCGATATTTATAAATATTTTATGTTCAATATTTATTAAAGATATGCCTTCTTCGAAAAAGTTATAAAAAAAAAGTCACAATAATCACAATCAGTAGTTGGTAAGATTACAGAAATAATGTAAATAACATATTATTATAAACCATATTCCACGCTGACCACTGAATCGCAACAAGGCCTACGATTCACACTAAGTCGTTTTTCAAGTTTATGAGAAATGTGTAATTTTTAATTAAAACATTTAAAAATAAAATAATGAATTTCTTTAAAGTTCTGAACTAAGTATTTTCATCGTCATCAACAAACAGCATTGCAAGTTTAGCGTAAACTGTTTGGTCAGGGGAAATGAATTCCCATACCAACACAGCAACTTGTTCTAATAGATTATAGCGGGTGAGTTAAGATTAGTCGTTCTCTACTGTTAACGAACTACCAATACTGCACCATACAAGCTGTGATAAAGAAAATGCCACAAATACCAACTGAAACAGCAGCATCATCCATACCAGCGTAGTCATCATCATAGTCATCTGCAATAAAAACTGCTGCAAAAATACTCAAAAACAGCAGCAACAAGAAAACAAGTAAGTAAGTATAGTCGGTCAAATTCGACCATTTACTACCATACACCGAGTATATGAGCAAATTATGGACCGATCGCAATAACAATTTAGTAGCATGATTTATGAGTATATAAAACTTATTTAAGTTAAATTTTATCTCGAATTAATACTTGTAAAATGTTTGTGCATGTTAAAGTGATTTCGGGAATAGGGCCTTATATGGGAGTAATGACTAATTATGGACCGATCCTCATACAATTAGGTGGCATAATGGAAGTTATTTGTGTTGAATTTTATTTGGCTATCTATATTTTTGAGACATTTATGCGCGTTAATGTGATTTTCGGAGGTGGATGGATTGTCATAAATTTAAGTGACATGACTTACCGTATATATAAATCTTAAATATATATGATCTATAAAGTCCTATTATGCATGGGGGAAAGGTGAAATAATTAATCGATTTCAATAGGATTCACATGTACCAAATTTATCGTCATACTTGTGACCTGTACTTTGCGCACAAGGTTTACATGGACAACCAGTCAGGACACCGTTAAATCGACTATGAAAGTGATTCGGTAGTAGATCCGTATACTTAATGGATCTACTACCGACTTAATTAAACACGCAAGCACAAACGCATAATACCCTCCCCACGATGGTGGTGTAGGGTATAATGAACATGAACTAATATGAATGTATTGGCTCAAATTGTTGCAACAGTAGTGGTAACGATGATGATGGTTGTTTGTAGTAGTAGCGGTGGTAGTAAGTATTTAGTGTACACTGACTGTATGTTCAGAGTTTATAGTTTCTATAGAGAATCCCCTAAACATATAAAACCATTTGATCTTCGAATTAAAGCAAACAGTTTGTATTAACAATTTTTCGCGTAACATTCGGACAACTTCACGTACGCCACCCACATTTCCACAGTTTATGAGTTTAAAGTGAACAAAAACAAAAACAAAAAAAAAAGAAAACAGAATAGCTAAGAACGGAATAACGAAGAACGTAAAAGTGAATTTGGGGTAGACAAAAATAAAACTTTACAAATGTTTATTCGTTGTACTTTGTTGTTGTTTGTTGTGTTAACGATTTCGTGGCTAGCGCGTGCTAGTAGTTATACGGATTCATCTAACAATTTACTGCTAGATGAACTAACAAAATCATGTCCCAGTGATGGTATTCCGGTTTGTGGTATTCGACAGAAACAATTATTTTTATTTCCCAACGGTTGTTTGTTGCAAGAAGTGAATAAGGATATGCAGCTGCACGAAACAAGTGTGTTAATTTATTCTTTTGTTTCCTTAACTATTTTAAGTCACCTTTATCAATTATAATTTTGGTGTTTTTTGTGTTTCAAGGTTTTAAAAAGATTCCATTAAAGTATTGCATGTATGGATGTCAATTTTCCTGTGCCAAAATATACAAACCAATATGTGTTCGGAATATGAGAACATATGCAAAACAAATGTTTGTCAATCAGTGTGAATTGACAAAATATGTTTGCCAAACGAATGTCGGTAAGTTGAATGTGTTGTAAAAGGAAATCTTTACAATTTTACATAATTTAAATATTTGTGTAATCAATGACATATAAAGCTATACAGATCTGAATAAGAAACATACATATAACCTATTAATATAACTATGTACATTAGGGTGGCCCCAAGGCCCCAAGTCTTTTTGTAATTTTTGTACTTTTTCGAAATTCTACCCGATCTGAGGTTAGCTAAGGAGTGAGATCGAAAAAACCTCACGTTTTTCCTTAAAACTTTTGATTTTTTTGATCAAGTTACCTTTGAAAAGAATGTCAGTTATTAAGTTTAATTTCAATTATCATCATCCTGTCATTATGGTAAGCAAGGTCTTAAGTGGTACAAGAACAATAATGTAGTATTTGTACCAGGAGAGGCAAATCCTCCAAAGCTAAGGCCAGTCGAAAGATATTGGGCTCTTGTTAAAAGAGAATTGAAGAGCACAAATAAGGTGTCCAAAATTGTGGTAGATGCAGGTCTCTGCTGGTTGATTACGATAACACATTAAACATAGCTACACAGTAGTATTATTTTAGGAATTTTTTTTGCTTGAAAGGCAATACCAACATTTTCAAACCATTGTGAAATATTAGGACATTATGACAATATGACACGATAAGAGACCTTGTGAATTGACCAAATGTTTTTATTTGTTTGATGCTATAAATAAAAAGATTTGGTGGCTCATAGTAGATACTTTATTGTTTTACGACGAATTTTGAAAAATTAAAAATTTTTATTCGTCATTTAAAAACCATATGCAGAAAATTTGGGCAAAATCGTATAACTTTTACAGGAATATTTTATTCGAAATTTCTAGTTTAATGTTATGTATATGTTACAAAAATTGTCTGGCCCATTTTAATTTGCTACCAAAAAACATTATACAATTTCATGCATATCTCAAAAACTAAATTTTACATACAAATTTAAGATTTTTTTAAGCGAAATTTAAAAATTGTTTTCGATTCTAATAAATGTTAAATGAGAATTATGGGTTAGTGTGAAGACCGATTTGAAATTGGCAGATTTCGAGGAAATTTAGTTTTTCTAATATTTAATTTTAGATTCTTTGGGTTGCTAATTTACGTGTTCGTTATTTTAAATTTCTAGAACATTGTTAACCCTTTCCAAGACAGCAAAGTTAGACCTTTGCACTAGAAAATATTGAAAATAATTATTAAAGAGTTTTCAATTTAAACACAAACATCAACAACAGCTCATTTTATTTTTTTAATATTCGTCAGAATACCTCAAGATCAGCCTAACCGAATGCCAACCTCCAAGATACATTCGGAACTCAAATAAATCGTTAGAAAAACGTTCTCAAGCTCCCAAAAGAAAGAGAAAACCCATACCTTGTACAAATGTGTTCAAATCCGTATGTGGATCGTATATGGGTGTCAAATCATCTTTTCGAAATGAATGTCTTTTGAATGCTGAAAATGTTAAATTCAATAGAGGTAAGTTTATAGTACAATAAAACAAAGTTAATGAATCAACTTTCAAAATCTCTCACAGATTGGCGCATTATTAGAAATGGCATGTGTGCTGAAGACTATTCAAATGCTCGGGAACGTAAAGAGAAACCCACCAAGCCGCATTCGATTAAAAAACGTAGCTATCAAAATAGTTTGTACAATCAATACCCAGATGAACATGAATTTAATACAAATAATTTTGTGGATTATAAAAATCAACCAAATTTATCACCAAATGGTTTATATGTCTATATGCCACCAGCATTTCAGGCACAATTTCTAAATCATGATTCGCCCGGCTATCAGCATCCAATACCAGTGCATAAAGCTTACGATGAAATATTAAATAAAATTATATCTTTACCACCATCAACTGATATTCCTGTGAGAGAAGTAGAAACTGATGAAGAAACTCATAAACTTGAAGATCCTATATTCGAGGAATCTGTTATTAAACCCTTAGCATTCGCTACAGATAGAGTGAATTTTAATTATATGACAGATCGAAATTTTGCACACGATATAAATAGACAATCTGTACCTTTAGCTATAAACACATTTACGGATGAGGACAATAAAGAATATTATTACGACTTTGAAAGGGTCAACCCAGATTTCGACAATGAAGAAATAGCAACGACTATTTCAACTACAATTACCACATCTACGGAAACAACTCAAATGCCTAATAGATTATCTACTACCACAAGTAGACCAAAAGTGCTTAGAAAACCAAAACAACAAAAAAATGAAATGACTCCAGTAAATATTGTGGATTGCAAATTTGGTTCCACTTCAATATGTGGTATGCTAGCAGATGGTACTGTTCGAACATTCGACACAATTTGTGAAATGATGGCGGCAAATGTTTATTTAAAGAATAGTAAGTATTTTTTACGTAAGTTATTACCTTGTTTATTATTTAGGTCAACAACTTTTGGATGACATTTCCTAGAAGAATTTATAAATTTCGATGCATCCCGGATCCCCATTGAACCAATATACATATCTTACTTTATCAGATATAAACTAATAGCTTCTGTTCTCTATACCTTATTTATATACATATATTCGAAATTATATTTAGAGTGTCCTACCATTTATTCACTGAGCTGAACATAATTTGTAAGCCATTCAAAAAAAAATCGTTTTTTATACCCTACAACACCATAGTGGGAGGGTATAATGCGTTTGTGCAGATGTTTGTAACTCCCAAATTTGGTACATATGTACATTTGTTTCAGCCCATGGACGAAGTCTATTGAAACTGGTTGAAATCGGTTCAAATTGGACTTTATCGGTCATAACTGTTTAATTTATATAGGTATATACAATTTCAAATAATTATATGACGAAAATACATTATTGAAATTAAAATGTTTGCTCTTTTACTCAGTGTAGGGTATTAATTGGTCGGGCTTGACCGACTATACCTTCTTTCTTGTTTTATTTTAATATAATTATCTCTTTACACAACTTAGCATGGACCAAATTACATGAAGGAGTCTGTGAAGACTGTAAATACAATTGCTCTCGAGACTATCAACCAGTATGTGTAACAAGGAATGGAGTTAATTACACCATGGTAAACGATTGCTACTACAATATGGGTATCTGTATGGATAAAAAGAGCAGTAAGTACCATTAAAAAATACTATATATACATGGACAAGATATAACACAATCTCTCCAATAGAATGGGATAAATTAAGTGACGGTGAATGTGAACGTTATACCCGTATTCCCGATAAATATGCCAATTCTAAACCAGGATTTCCTTACACCAGTAGTTATTTTGTTTCCGAAACAACACCAATGCCCAGTACTGATACGATGCCACTAGTTATTACAAGTAAACCCTTACGATTGAAGTACCGTAAAAGCAATAAACGTAAGTTTAATCCTAAAAGAGCAGTTAGTAGACGTTCGAGTTCCAATAGATGTTGTTCACGATCGCATTTTTCGAATGAATTTGCTCACGATAATATTAAATGTAAATGTTGGAGTGATGCTTCTACACAAATACCCTCTACAAGATTGTCATTGTATGGACCTCAAACTGAATCGTATATAATGCGCTTAGTTAAAGATAATGGTAAATTCATAAACTATTTTCAATATGCCAAATATAATTCGTTTATTTGTTTAATTCCAGATGAAAGAGCAATGGTCTACTGATCCGAAATTAAGCATTTCGAAATATTTATAAGGTTATTTAGATGTTTTTATACCATTTTATAATTTTGAATAAAAATAAAAAAAGAAAAAAAAAAAACACAGAAGAAAACATTTGAAAAAGTCGAAATATTAGTGAAATATTAGTGACCACTTATTTTTCGTCAAAAAAATACTTGTTGCTCAAACGTTGTTCAGATATGAATTCTTTGCTCTCATTTGATTACAGTTAGTTCCAGAGCACACTTAGAGAGGTGACTGCGATGAAACAGCTGATTATTTTTTTTATTCAGTTTGAATTGTCAATTCACTTTTGGTTGTTGTGGCGAAAAATACAGCAAACCCAAAAGAAAAAACAACAACAGGCAACTTTGACAGTTCACCTACTTTTTAACAAAAACAAAGAACCTGTTGTTTTTGTATTGTTGTAGTGATGCAGTCACCTTTCTAAGTGTGCCCTGGTTAGTTCTATTTATAAACCAAAATATCATGAAATGTTCGTCAAAATTATAAGGTCAGTGCTAGTAAATCTCCAAACAATTCTAAATAATTCTTATTTTTGTAAAACTTTTATTCTAAAAATTTAATTTGCTCAATTTTAGACACAATGTGACAGGGAAAAAATTTTTTTGAACTTGTGATGCCTTAAAATGGATCATCAATTGGTCGACTAAAGTCGAACCATTGCAAAATTCATTTGATTTTTTTTATAAAGACTACAATTTAAATTTAATTTCTGGAAAATGGAATACAAAAAAGTACCAAAACTCAGTTTTTGTCCGTTTTATTTCCTTTAAAAGTTTAAAAATCAAAAAGTACCACACATCTGTCCACTTTTTGAATAAATTCATATTAAGACGAATTTTTGGTGCTAGCTTTATTAGTTCCGGAAATGTAGAGATACCGATTTTTTACCCATTTTTACCCCCTTAAAATTTGATTTTCCAAATTAAAATGCCTTCTTAGTGGATCTACACATACTGTGAGGTACCTCTACAAACAAAATTTCAAAACTACAAATTTTCAAATCTTAAAATTTGGGAAAAATGTTTGTGTGGGAAAATTCGAAAATCGGATTTAAGACTGGACCTAATGTAGGATTTTAGGTGTCTAAAACCATCTTCAATTTCTTTTCCAATGAAACCGGTTTGGAGCTAATCGGTTGGATGGTTGTAGAGTCTATAACGGACATAGGTAGAAACTCAAGACTATGGCTACCGCTCTTGGATGGATTTTGGTCTTCCAATTTTTTACCAGACTCACTCTTGGAAGGTGTAATTATAAAAATACCGAAAAAAGGAGACTTATCAGAACGTAGTAACTGGAGGGGTATCACTCTTTTGAATATGATGCTAACGGTCTGTAGCAACTGCCAGCAACATTCATCGTGTATATAAACATTCCCATCAGTAGAAGGTTATACTTATCAACAATATTGATAGCATTCGATTGATTAGCATTGTTTATAAGTATGTCAACACTAAACGTTTAACACATTGACTGCCAAGGCACTTTCAGCAAATAAGATGCTGGGGGCCACAGGATTTTCTTTGGAATTTTTTATGGGATACTGAGTTAGAAAAAATACTCAGTACAAGTTCTGAAAGTGATGAAGAATGTGAAGATTACAGTTTTGATGAGAAACTTCCAGACAACATCGAAAAAATTCTTAAAATCTAGCACTATTGTCTGACATGGCTAGAGAGAATAAAAGTCGTGTCGGACATATGTGTCCGACGTGGCGTAAACCGCATAGTGCAGTGTCACACATATGTGTCCGACGTGGCAGTCAATGTGTTAAGCTGCTAACATTAATATCGAAAGCTCTAGAATTCGAATATAGGAGTTTTAACCGTTAAGAATAATCTAGGCTACTCAGATGCAGATGACACTGTCTATAAATAGTGGCAGAGGTTGCAGTTGTGAATGAGTTTATTATAAGCGCTTTTAGAGTCTAATTTGAATCATCGTTAAGTAAAGACATCAACTGCACTACCACGTTCCCACGACAATTGGATCTCCGTTCCGGAACGACCCGAATCATATTCGGCCAAAGATTGTCAACTCAGCGACAGCTGTACAAACCGAAAGTTTTTTCCCCAGGTGAGCAAAACATGTCGGCAATTTTGCTCAAAATCCTTTTAATTATAGCCGGCGTTGAACAGAATCCAGGTCCCAGTATTTGGATCTGTTCAATATGTCAACAACGCATAATGCGTAACACCACCTCAGTACAATGCACCGTTTGTAATAACTGGTGTCACCTGAAAAGGTGCTCAGGACTCACCAGTCACCGCGACTGGAACCCCAGCTTCGTAGGATCTTGTTGTAGTACGCAGCCTCAAAACCCCAGCACTACCCCCATAATTACGATCCCACAATCCCGTGTCCAAACTCCACCCCCCGGACAAAATTTTGTCCAATCCCCAACCCCCGGACACAGCAGACCCTGTTCAAATCAATGGACATGTTCTGTCTGTCAGGACGTAATTAGAAGGAATATAACATCAATTCAGTGCAATGGCTGTAAAAATTGGTGCCATATGAGAATATGCTCTGGATTACGCTCGCACAAGGACTGGAGTAATAGCTTTTTAGCCCCCTGTTGCATAAACATACCCCCGGCGACAGTTGCCACCCCAGCCACACCTGTGCAATTCACCCCGCACAGTGTTGTGCAGACACCCCAACATCTGCCTCTACTACAACAACAAACCCCGGCAAGAACTCCACCTCAACTGCCAAGTATATTAAATATACCACCCCATCAGCACCATACCCGGCGGCCTTTGCATATCGGGGATTCCCAAGTATCGTTTAAGATCATGCAGTTAAACTGTAATGGTCTTAGAAATAAGGTCGTGGAAATCACCAATTTTATGCATGTTAATAACATCCTCATTGCCGCCATTCAAGAAACGAAGCTAACCAGGGATTGTAGACTCTCGGCTTCCAGTGATTACAACATCATTCGGAAAGACAGGGAACGTGATCATGGTGGTGGCCTTGCTTTTATCATAAAGCGAAGCGTCAATTATACGTTGACAGTACCACCTCCCTCCCCCTCTCCTGACCCCTACCTGGAAGTAATGAGCATCTCAATAAAAACTGGAGATATTGAGTTAGAAATTGTCAATGTATATTAGAGTGACAATCAGTTGTATGGAAAAAAATTTTTGTTAAAATTTTGAAGAGTGCCGGGTGGAATATTGTGACACTAGGCCTAAATGTTAAGTGTTGAAAATTTGAGCCAAATCGGGCAACGATTTCTGGACGCGCATCGAGGTCAAAGTTCAGATATATGCAAAATTTTACTGTTAATATGGAATAAATAGGTGAAACTCGTTAACCTTCTGCATTGTTTTCTAGAAATATGTAGATTTATTTATATTAATGAATATTACATTAAAAAAAAAGTTTTGGAAATTAACCCTGTATCTCCTTTGGTTCAAAATGACCCAATACTGTATTATAGCCAAAATTAGAGAAAAATGCAAATTTTTCAGTTTTTGAAAAAATGTTGCTACTAAATAAATACTTTTGCAATTGAATGCAACAGAATCGAAATATGTACGTAATTATCGTTGTAATGAAATATAAATGACAAAATTTGATTATAAAATGTTAAAGTTATTACAAATTCGCCAGACCATTACCGTGTTTCAGGCCAATTGAACAAAAAATTTAGAAAAAAAATTTAGATATTTCGAGAAAAATTAAAATAAAAGCTCATTTTTACTTAAAATATGTCCATATTTACTTGTATATAAGTTTTTGTCTTCGTAGGATACCGTTAACCTATTCGCAGGTATGGCCAAAAAAAATAATTTTTTTTACGGCTGTTTCAAAACTCCATTTTCAAATTTTTAAAAATTTTGTTAAACAAATTTCAGATTTTTTCGATCATCACATTGGGGTTTATTGAGATCAAAATAGGGAATAAAAATATGAAAAAATTATGTCAATACCTCTTACAGTTTTTCCGTACCTGCTATTGAAATTTTGCGTTTTTCAAGAAAAACTAATTTTTTGTCCATATTTAGGCGAATGAGTCCAATTTCCTTACTGTTATAAATTTTAAGTAAAACCTATTCATAATATTATAGTCCTTGTAATTTTAAATATGTTCTGAAAGTTTTACTGAAATCGGAAAACGATAACCTTTGAATCGTGAAGGTCAAAGGTAAAATTTTTCAATATTTGGAATTTCTAATGAAAAGATAGCGAAATGTTACATATTTTTGGGCCGATTTTCATGAAACTTGAGGAAAATATATATTGGGGTCTAGCATTTACAACAACAGTGCAAAAATGAATTTTAACCTTTAAGAGCACTTGGGGTCAAAATGGTTGTGTTTTTCTTGATTTTAAAAGTTGAGAATAATTTGGACCCCAAGTGCTGCCAAGGGTTAATTTCCATTTTTGTGCTGTTATTTTAAATTCTGGACTTTATGTTATATTTTCCTCAAGTTTCATGAAAATCGGCCCAAAAATATGTAACATTTCGCTATCTTTTCATTAGAAATTCCAAATATTGAAAAATTTGACCTTTGACCTTCACGATTCAAAGGTAATCGTTTTCCGATTTTAGTAAAACTTTCAGAACATATTTAAAATTATAAGGACTATAATATTATGAATAGGTTTTACTTAAAATTTATAACAGTAAGGAAATTGGACTCATTCGCCTAAATATGGACAAAAAATTAGTTTTTCTTGAAAAACGCAAAATTTCAATCGCAGGTACGGAAAAACTGTAAGAGGTATTGACATAATTTTTTCATATTTTTATTCCCTATTTTGATCTCAATAAACCCCAATGTGATGATCGAAAAAATCTGAAATTTGTTTAACAAAATTTTTAAAAATTTGAAAATGGAGTTTTGAAACAGCTGTTAAAAAAAAATTATTTTTTTTGGCCATACCTGCGAATAGGTTAACGGTATCCTACGAAGACAAAAACTTATATACAAGTAAATATGGACATATTTTAAGTAAAAATGAGCTTTTATTTTAATTTTTCTCGAAATATATTAATTTTTTTTCCTAAATTTTTTGTTCAAGTGGCCTGAAACACGTTAATGGTCTGGCGAATTTGTAATAACTTTAACATTTTTTAACCAAATTTTGTCACTTATATCTCATTACAACGATAATTACGTACACATTTCGATTCTTTTGCATTCAATTGCAAAAGTATTTATTTAGTAGCAAAATTTTTAAAATATCTGAAAAATTTGCATTTTTTCCGAATTTTGGCGATAATACAGTTTTTGAGTCATTTTGACACAAAGGAGATGCAGGGTTAACTTCCAAAAAAAATTTTTTTATGTAATATTCATTAATATAAATAAATCTATACATTTCTAGAAAACAATGCAGAAATTTAACGAGTTTCACCTATTTATCCCATATAAATAGTATAATTTTGCATATATCTGAACTTTGACCTCGATGCGCGTCCAGAAATCGTTGCCCGATTTGGCTCAAATTTTCAGCACTTAACATTTAGGCCTAGTGTCACAATATTCCACCCGGCACTCTTTGAAATCTAAAAAAAAAAAATCGGCTGTCACTCTAATGTATATATTCCACCCGTAAACAGCATTGGGACTAGTTATCATCCCAGCATAGCACACCTTTTGCAAGGAGATAACAGAATAATACTTGGTGATTTCAATGCTCACCACGAGAGTTGGTACTCCCAGCTACCAAACGATCCACGCGGTATTTCATTATCAGACCAGATAGACGACTCGGACTTCGCTGCAATTAACGAAGACCTCTCTACGAGAATAACTGCTCGATGTTCAAGCTCCCCAGACATTTCCATCGTCTGCATGTCGCTTCTTGCCCATACCACCTGGCAAGCCCAAACGGCATTAAACTCCGATCACATCCCTATCTTGATCACAGTAGAGAAGTCTAGCGACTTTGTGGAGCCAGATAAGCGCACGTTCGTTAACTACAACAAAGCTGACTGGCACAGCTTTACGAACTACATAGACGATACACTACGTCACTTGCCGCCCCCCACATGTGCCAGAAGGGGTGAAGCAATCTTTAGAAAGATAGTCCTTCAGGCGGTAAGGCGCTTTATCCCCGCAGGAAGAATACCGAATATTAGACCAAATTTTCCATCACAGGCAGCACGATTGGCTCAAGAACGCGATCTCCTGCGTGCTAGCAATCCAGCTAATGAGCAAATTGAGCAGTTGACGGCTGAAATTGACTTTATCGTCGACGAACATCGCCGCAACAAATGGTTGGACCACCTGAATCATTGCTCAACAGACTCTAAATCGCTATGGTCTACTATCAAAAGTCTATCTGGAAACAATAATCGAAATCAAAACCTCGCTGCTATTGCGTTTAATAACTTGCAACATACAGATGCCAAGAAATGCGCAACACAATTCTGCAGGCAATTTATAGAACACCCCGCCACGCAGAGCCGGACCAAAAGGACTATAGTTCGGAGAACTAAGAATCTTACTCGAGATCCTCAGCCACGCTCCTTCACCTCCCGTCAGTCGAGTCGAGTTCATTATCTCCAAATCGAAACCTTCTAAAGCTCTAGGTCCGGATGGTATCTCAATGATAATGCTAAAGAAGCTCGGTAAAGTAGGTCTGGAATATCTCACCCACCTTCTGAATCTCTCGATTCACCATTTGGTGATTCCAGATATCTGGAAAGTGGCTCGAGTTATCCCAATTCTAAAACCGGAAAAATCAGCTACCCTAGGAGAATCATACCGCCCCATCTCCTTATTGTCACCAATAGCAAAGATTTTAGAATCCCTACTATTACCCACCCTGAAAGAGCATTTCCCGCTCGCCACACATCAACTTGGATTCAGGGAAGCGCATAGCACAACAACGGCTCTAACTCAGATAACCTCCCAGATCGCCAATGGCCTCAATCAGCAACGACCGTGTCAACGTACCATCGTCGCCGCACTGGATTTATCCAAGGCATTCGATACGGTCGATCACTCGATACTGATTAATGACATCGTGAACTCCACACTCCCAAATGATGTCAAACGCTGGATAGCCAACTATCTATGTGGAAGACATGCGTTTGTCGAGTTCAGAGGCCAGAAATCAAAATACCGCAAGATAAAGATGGGCGTGCCACAAGGAGGAGTACTATCACCGATGCTCTTCAACATATATCTTGCCAAGCTACCTGAACCCCCCCCCCCCAAATGTCTCTATGGTGTCGTATGCAGATGATTGCACTATAATTTCATCAGGTGTCAACATCGACGACATAAGTGCCAAAATCACCCGATACCTGGCCACCATAACAGACTTTTTTCAGGAACGCAAACTCAGGTTATCTGCTCCGAAATCCTCGGTGTCCCTTTTCACCTCTTGGACTAAAGAAGTAAGGACGGCGCTCAACATCTCAGTCGAAGGTCGAACTATCCCCACGGTTCAAAACCCGAAAATTTTAGGGGTAGTCTTCGACAGCCTCCTTCACTTTTCAAGGCACGCAACCTACATCAACCAAAAGGTTAAAAATAGGAACAAGGTCCTTAAAGCTCTAGCTGGCACCTCTTGGGGCATGAACAAAGAGACGATTGTAGCGACATACAAGGCAATTGGTCGCTCTCTTCTCAACTATGCTGCCCCAGTATGGACCTCTTTCCTCAGTGACACCCAATGGCGAGGTTTACAAACGGCCCAAAATAATGCTCTCCGGATCGCAACCGGTTGTGTCAAGATGACGAATGTGGATCATCTACATGAGGAGACCAGGTTACTGTCGGTCAGACAACATAATGTGTTGTTGACTAGACAGTTCCTGTTGGCATGACATCTGCCGAGTCACCCCAACCATCAGATTCTGATGCAGGATCCTCTTCCCCGACACATCCGGATGGACTTTCGACACTTTCGCAGCGACATCCAAGACGTCATACCATCGGACGTCGACAGATTGTCTATTGCAAGTGCTCGGAAATTGTTGCATCAAACGGCGGTTACTGAAGCCATTAATGGCTACACATGCAACAGAGTCCTAAATGAACACCCCCCTGCGATATCGGATTGTGAGAGACAATTACCAAGGCATACAAGAACTATATTAGCACAATTAAGAGCCGGTTGGTGCAGTTTCCTCAACTGCTACCGAGAACGTATCGTTCCTGGCACTTTAAACCGTTGCCCCGCCTGTCATCAAAGTCCTCACGATACAATACATTTATTTAATTGTCCCACCAGGTCTACACATTTGCGCCCCATAGACCTGTGGTTAAGACCAACTGAGGTGGCGCAGTTTCTCCAGCTCCCACTTCCACCTACTGACATCAACACAAATAATTAAAATATTCACTCTTATAATTTCAGGAAAGAACAATCGGGTACAGTCGAACTGTTACAACAACAACAACTGCACTACCAGTGTATACTTGTACATTATAAAGTGTGTGTGTATTTCTGCGAATTTATAAACGTGTATAAAAATACTGAGTGACTATTAAACTGTTGTTGTTGTACATTTTAAATAAATAAAGAGTTGTTACAATTTTAAACTACTAAACTGCTTTTATTTGCAATCAAAAGTACCCGCTTTATTTTAAGGAAATAAACCACTATATTTAAAAGGTAAAATCGTAACAATATAAATAAAATATAGCCGTTATAGATTGTAAGCTGTAAAATTCATGAAATGTAGAACGAAAACGTAATGCATATTATAAAATTAATAAACAATTGAACTGGACTTTTTATTTTAAAGTTATGGCAAATAGTAAATAGAAAATTTCGTTGTGGATAATTCTGAGAAAATTTTTTTTGATTTTGGAATACATTTGTTGTTTTTAAAATCTTTACTTTCTTTGAAATTGGAAAAAATGTTATAACGCGAGATTTTCCAATATGTTTTGACAGATACTGTAGATACAATGGGTTAATAAATTTTACTATCATGCTCTATAACTCCTAAACTGAGGGCGGATAAAATATCGTTTAACGTTTTTATTGTTCTAATTAAGGAATCAGCAACAAAAATACTGAAATATAACCTTTTTTGATTTATGCCATTAATTATAAGCAATTTTAGATCTTTTTTTATTATTTGGGAAAAAGCTTGTTTTACATTCTCTCTTTTTCTGCATTAAATTTTTTTAAGTGTATTATGTAAACTTTATAAATGCATATGACAACTTTTTGCCTTTCATATGGCAACACCAAACATCTGTAACAAACATATGTTTTATATGTCAAATTGGAAAAAAAAGAAGGAAGGAAAAACAAACAAACACACTTTTGTTTATTTTTGAAAATCTAAATTGTGCGTAGGTCGCGAAAATGCAATAGAAACAAATATTCTCACGATTTGAACTAGAATCTAAAGAAAATTTCTAGAGAGAATAAGCATACCAAGATGACACCAACAACAAATTGATGCGTGCGAATACAATGCGGACACAACGAATACAAGAAGAATAAAACGAATGTTGTCATTGGCAGTGAAGAAAATTGTGTGAACGGGTGACTCTTAACCAAATGAAACATAAATTTGTGTAAGAAATTATTAATAATAATCAAAAAAAGCTGTGATAAATTACATAACATCGAAACGATAAATTTAGTGATAACACATGTCGAACTCCCTGCCCGCTGCACCAACGCCCCCACCACCATCACCAACATTTATGAAATGTGAAAATAAAGCGATTTCAATGGCAGTAATAAATAAAAAACCTTTTTTAGAAGAATGTTTATGGGCTTTAGAATATCCAGAATTGCAAAAGGCCTGTTTTTTGGCCAGAATTTGTGCCGACAGACCACCTGTGAAATGTGAATTCTATAATATTGCCAGTATATTACAGGTGGGACCCACATGTGGCCTAACAGCTTTAAGTATGTTACTGGGTGGTATACCACCGGCCGATCAACTCTTGCAGGAAGCCCAACAAAAACATTTTACGAATAATGGAGAAATGTTTAGTGCCAATAATTTATACGAATTAATTTGTGATAATATACCCATGATCAACAATAACAACAACAATGATAACAACAACTTTAGCCAACCAAACACTATAAATGCCAATGGCACGGAGGCAAAGAATCCACAGAAGAATAAAACAACTAAACACAACAATGTGATCGAATGCCAAATGCATCAAGGTCGTTTAAATTGTGCCAAGGTCAGAGAGAGTCTACAGCAGGGAGCATGTATATTTGTGCCGTATCCTTTTTTAAACTAAAGACCGTAACAGACAGTAAACAATTGTGATTATTAGTAAATGAATTAACTAAAAAAAAGTACGTAAATATTTAAAAATCTAGTAGTATGTAGTTATTTTTAAATTTTAGTTTCAAGTACATATACATACTTAAAAAAGTATGGCCTCTTTTCTAGCCGAGACAAAAACCTTTTGGTTTTTTTAACTCGTGTTGCCAGATTCAAGTCAATGTGTTTTGTTTATAAACGTTTGACAGTTCTTATTGTGAGGTTATGTCGGTTTTATTTGTTTCTAAACAATTTACTAAACGAACTGCGCTTTTATTTGCAAATTTTTAATTTTTTCGTCAGTTCTTTTTCCAAATAACTTTAATAATTTATCTTAATTTAAACTTTGTTTCAAATAAAATGACGACAGAAGAAGAACAAGTAAGTTGAGCATAATTAATATATAATATTGGTGGTGTAATACATTTTGTTTTGTAGACGCAAGTTGTTCTGCCGGTAAAGGAGCCCTTGGATTTAATACGTCTCAGTTTGGATGAGAAAGTTTACGTTAAAATGCGTAATGAACGGGAATTGAGAGGACGTCTACATGTAAGTAAAAGATGTACTACTGTTTTTTACATTTATATGTATATTTTTTTTTAATATTAAATAAAGTAGGAATAATAGCAATTGTCTTAATTAAATTCATCATTATTCTTCTTATATTTCTTTAAATAACAAGTTCTGTACATTGCCAAAATAAAAATATTGGAATAATTTTTCTTAAATGTTTTTATATCATTTAAAAGGGCGTGAATTACAATAGATACCTATATATTTTATGAAAATTCTTTTCATGTCTACACTTTTGAAGTTCTAGGTATCTATACCAACAAAAACAATTAGCAAAAATAGGCCTATAGAAAAAAAAATGTTTTAATAGACGGCCTTTGGACGGTAGATGGATTTAATCCTTCGGTCTATATCAAAAAGTGGCTTCGCATAATAATTGCTCTTAATGAAGGCGTTTTCACCTTCAACACTGGCAATTAAACAACTTTTTTGCTGTATAACTTCTAATTCAAAAAAAGCGGGAAAATCAATTTACAGCATTAGTCTTAGAATCTTATACATTATTAATGAAGACAACATTTAAAAAAAGGATAGTATATTTAAGCCAAATATTGTTTATAAAAAAAAATATATTCATTTGGCAATGTCAAGCACTTAACACTGGGGAATATTCCTCGCATATGCTTTAAGATAAATTGACATAGGTATACCTCCAAATGAGAATAGGATTGTTTAAAATGGTTACAACTGCGCCTAAAATTGTTCCAGCTCGATTAAATAAAATACATAAAACAATCAATTGAAACCATAACTTTTTTAAATTTATTGTAGGCATTTGATCAACATTTAAATATGGTTTTGGGTGATGCAGAGGAAACAGTTACGACTGTTGAAATAGATGAAGAAACATACGAAGAAGTATATAAAACTACCAAGCGAACCATACCCATGTTATTTGTACGAGGCGATGGAGTTATTTTGGTGTCACCACCCATGCGTGTTGGTTAGATCTTTTGTAACAAATTGAATTTTAAATTAATTTAAGTGAATAAAGATGAAATGAAAATAAACTGAAGAAATATGTTTTTATTAAGAAAACTATATTAAACAAATACCAATATGATATCCTTAACTTGAGCTTAATTTAAATCAAATAATTTAGTTATGATCCGGATTTCAATCACTCACCTTGTTTAAAACTTGGCCATAAAGCCCACTGGTCATTGATTATTGGCTTCTTAATAACCGATAAAAATGAGGTTAGTATGAATAGAAATATTTTTTTTTAAGTATTTTATATAAAATATGTATGTATACAATTTTACATTTTATTTCAGTTTTTCGTGTTGGCTCGCCATGGAAAAGCCAAAAATCTTGCCGTTTGGTCTTTGCAATCGTTAAGCGATAGTAATTCGAATTTACTAGAATTTGCTCAACCTAAAGGTTATCCGGATTGTGATTTTCTCTTGCCACCTGGAGGTATAGGAGGTGATTTAGGTTTAAGAGAACGTGCCATTATTGTCAAAGGATTGCCGCATGAAATTATATCAATATCTTGATAAACGATAAATTGAACTTACAACGATTTATTTTAGATTAAACCAGCCATTACATATTTACATACATATATTATGTGTTTATTTTGCCTTTTCATTTATAATTGTTAGCCATATATACAGCAAAGTACTTACAGATACATATATTTATATTTACAATGATTTTATATTTTAATTGTATGTTGAAGTTTTTATTATTTATTATATAATGGATATGGGTATACTATTTGAACTTAATGTGTTTTTATTATTATGAATTAAATAAATCATTCTTATTTATCTGTGAAATGAAATTAGTTTTCTTTAAAAATTGGAATATATTCAGCCCAATTATGAATAAAAATTCCGCGGGAGTTTTTTCCCTTCTCTAATTTTTCTTATACAATTTCAATGAGAAAAAACTCCCGCGGAATTTTTTATTCCTAATTGGTCTGATTGTTTCTTATACAGACCTAGAAATTTGAATGTTATGTCTGGATTTATTGGATTTGTGTACTTTAATGTAATAAAAACAGTTGAAGTTTAAACAAATATGAACTACCAGAAACTCGTACCAATTCTGTGTTAGTGAAATTGGCTTAGCCTGAGAAAGTGTGAGTCACACAAAAATTGCAGTATGAAAAATAAAAATCGTTTTGATTCTATGATTGATCGTTCATCAATGGAATCAATTTATTTTTGGCATGATTTTTTTAAAAGTTGTTTAAGGTTGAATAATTTCGGTCTGACTTGAAGATTAATAAAGTTTACAAAAATTAAAAATATAGTATTATACTAGCTGTCCCGGCAAACGTTGTTTTGCCATAGCACACACAAAGTTTGAAGACTCCCACTATAATAGTACTCCACATATGCAATAATAAATTTTTACTTTGTATGGGAGGTGCCATGCCCATTGTTCCTATATAGGTCAATTGTGAATCTAAACCATCCAGGGTCCCACTCAAACACACACAACAAATTTCATTGAAATCGGACCAGCCGTTAAGGAGGAGTTTAGTTACTAACACACATACAGAAGAATTATATATATGTATAAAGAAGATTACAGTTTAAATTCTCTATATTTCAAATATTTGTTTGGAATAAATTTTCAGACATTATGGAATCCAGTAAAAATCTCTGGAGTCTCATTAAAATCCGCTAACAGAATAGCGACCCTATAATTCTGAAAGGGCATGTGGAATAGATCATTTTTGTAGAATAAACTTATAGTCCAACTGGTCTGATTTTTTTTTAAAGTGCGCCAAAGATTAAATTGTTTGTTCGAAGGTAGCATTATACTAACTGAAAAAAATGTTGTAAGTTAATATCTGAGAGAATTCTTATTGTCAGAGTTATATTGTGGAAGATCTTAACCCTCTATCTCCTCTCTTTAGGGGTCAATTTGACCCTTCTTTCGAGAAAATTAAAAAAAGTCCTTTCTAAAAGGACATGGTTCGCAACTTACAAATTTAAAAAATCTAATTTTAAAATATAAAATAACTCGAATTAAAAATTCCTAGTTGCTTTCGTTTATGTCGGAAGATAATTAGTGTACATATTTTATTTTTCTAATGTCTTCTATTTATTTGAAATATTTAGTTAAAATTAAGAATGCAGTTAAAAATGTATGACTAAAATTGTCGGTCATTTCAGTTCGTACGTTTGTATCATTTTAGTTCATTGTGCAAAAATGTAACTAAGTAAGCGAAACGATTTGAACTAGTTCATTTAGCTCAATCAAGTGAATCATTCCATTGAACTAGTTCGTTCATGACCAAGTCTAGTATTGACCTAATTTGTTTGGGTTTTATTCTCGTTTATGGGTCTTATTCATAATAAATGTTTAAATTTATCAAAGGTTTACAAAACTAATTTTGTATGGAAATTTCGTTTTATAAACTTTTTATAAATTTAAAATTTGATTATGAATATTGGGGTATATCATGAATAAAATCCTAAAATAATATTCTTAATTTTTGGGAATTTAACAAAATGTTAAAAAGTTTTAAATAGAAATAAATTTGTATCGGAGCTTTCATGAATCTTGGCAAGGTGTAAATAATCTTAAGGTAGGGTCACACATGGCAATTATTTGACGATAATAACCTGGGACACATAATGTTCGTTGGTATTTTTAATAACTCGGAAATTTTAAAACCATTTTTATTTAAGATCATGAAAATCATTATAGTCCGACTAAAGTATTTTTTTTTTCAAAACCGAATCTATTATTCAGCCAAATCTCCAACAAACCGAAACATTTAAATTTTAATCTATGGATAGATTTTAAGATTTTCAGTATCTTAAAAAAATCAAATAATTTGTGGTGTTTACTCACTTTTGAGGCTTTATGTATATCAAATATGTCCAAAAATGAGACGAACATATACAAATGTAAATCAATATTATGTGAGATTTTTAAATATTTTAATTTAAGTTATATTTCCGATCATATTGTAGTACATTTGTATAATGTTATATTTATTGAGTTTTAATGATAGAGTTTGAAAACATTTTCAATTAGATAGAAATAGAAAATATTTTACTTAGAGAAAAAAAAGGCATTAAATTGTATTTCTACTAAATTCCCACTTAAATAATAAAACACTTTATTTTACCATTTAGGGTTTTAAGTCTTTTAAATATTTTTTTTATATTTTATTGATTTTTAGTAAATATTTATATTAAAAATTCTTTTCACACTACATAATAGCAAGCAGAAATATGTATGTATGTATATTTTCAATAATTATAATATTGAAATTATTACAATATAATAATGTTTTCTTTTATACACATATGTAGATTTTAAACGCTTTTATTAAATTTTCATTGAAACAAACAATTAGAACTCACATATGATTTGAGTATGTGTTATGTATTTAATGATAAATAATAATAACTATTATTTATGTATGTAAGTATGTATGTATATGTATATTATAAATGTATATAAGTTTTAAATATGTATAAATAAACTATATAATATGTATATGGAACGAGGAATGCAGGAGATGGGATAAGGAGTTTTTGGGGGAAAAAATCTTTGCCTAATAATTATAATTATTTTGAATATCTCTTTTAATGTACACACAACTACAGGATATATGTATATTACTTCTTTTTTTTAATAATCTATCATTATAAACATAAATATAAAGATATTTGCTTTTTTATAAATTTCCAAATTTACCATTAAAATCACAACAATAAGAGTTAAGATATCCATATGGATTTTATATTATAAATATGTATGCAGTATAAATTTGTTTTAAATGTAATTCAAAGGCTTCGATTCAATATGAAATATGGAAGTTTAAAATAATTTTTTCTTTGTTGGTTTTGTATTTAATGAATTGCTTTTGAATGGATTTATATTTAAGTATTTTGTATTGATCTAATTATCGCACTATTAACAAATGACAAAAGAACTTAGATGTGGTATCGATTAAACAAAAAATAGGATTTAGAAATTTAAATTTTTATTAGAACATATCATGAATTTCACCAAAGAACACAAGTTTTTAACAATGGGTCTTCGAATTTTGACCACGGATTAGTGGACATGTACTCTCACTAGAGTGTCCAAAAAACCGTCAAATTTAAAAAAATCGGTTTCCGGTTTAACCGAAAAAGTGTGTTTTTGAAAAAACCGGTTTCGATTATTGTCTTTTAAAAAAACCGGTTAAGCGGTTTCGGGTTTTGTCTTCAAAAAACCAGGTTAACCGGTTCATATTAAATTTTTATTTAATGGAAATTTAGCATTTTTGAATTCTTTATGCAATTATTTTATATCTTTTACGAAATGTTGTCAAATTCTACAATTTTCTATAAAATAAATCAATATTTTTAAAAATGGTTTAAAAGTTTTTCATAAATATGTTTGAATGAGCTTTAAAAAATATATTTCATTAAAACCGCTTAACCGTATTACAAAAATCGGTTTGTCAAAAAAACGAAAAGTTAAAAAAACCGAAACCGCTGGAGTTTACAAAGATGAAAAAACCGGTTGAGCGGTTTTCGGGTTTGGATACTCTAGCTCTCACATATACAGTAAATAGTTATTATTGATTATCTGGAGAACAGTAAAAGACTCTAAACTTGGCATAAGTTATATTGTTACCATTGTACATAGATAAAATGAATATGGGTTGGACCAGAACAGTGGGACCATACAAAGTAAATTTTTATTATCGAATATCTGAACAACTATAATAGTGAGATGTTCAAAGCATTGCGTGAATTATTTTGTTACCATTGTACGTAAATATGTAGGTGGAATCAAAATGTGCTGGATCGGAACAAGTGGTATGGTCCTTCCAACGGAACAATGAGCATGACACCAATCACCCAAATCTAATATTTATAATCAAATATTTGAACAACTATTATTGGGATAATCTTAAAACTTCATATAAATACAACTGGACACCTGCAATATCGGCGCTCATATGACTAACTTCAATATCTAATAATAATTCCATATGAGGATAATAGCACTTAGAATTATGCCAAATACTCAAACAACCCGCAGGTGTCTTTGTATATAAAAACTACTAAAAATTTTCGATGTTGTATTTAATTTTTTATAAAATCGTTTAACAGGTTTTTTTTATTTTACCGGTAGTAAACTGATCAAAAATATTGGAAAATTCTGAATGTAAAAAAATCAAAAATAAATTCACACAATTTGTTAATGAGCATTTAATTTTAGTTTAATCATTTTGGTCACATTCTTTAAAAACAAATAAATCGTTTGAGCATTCTGAAAATGTTTTAGATAAAGCTTTGCAGATTATATTTTGCATCCAATTCCAAATTAACTTTAGTTTTATTAACAAATCATGATTTTATGATAGAAAATAATTTCAATCTATATATTTTAGAAACAGTTAAATATTTTTTTTAAATGTATGTACGTATACTTATTGCGATAAAATTTCAAAATTTCTATGTCTATTGATGGGAGGATTAATTTATTTTATTAATAGTTTAGTTATTAAATTGTTTATTCTTTGTATTGTTTAAAACATGTTGCTTATTCAAGTTTAACTTTATTAATGCAAAATTTAATTCATATGTGTGTATATGTATGTATAAATGTCATATGAAAATTAACAAAAAAAAAAACAATAAAACAAGACACTAAATAGTTTAGTCAAATTGAAATTTAATTTAGTTTTCTTTAATTTGTTTTCAAACAACATTATACATTTTAAAGTACAGTATAGTTTTCTTTTAAATTTTGTTTGTCAATATGTCTAGATTTTGTTTTAATTAAACTTTAGTATGGATAATAATAATAGTAGTAGAAGTAGTAATAGTTAGTTGTAAGTAAACTATTTCAGCAACAAATCCAACAATACAATAAATACATTGATTTTTAATATTGATTACATATATTGTATTTTTTTTTCTGAAATTCATTTAATTTTATTTTAGCATAATTTGATAATATGTATAGTTTTTATTTTATGTAAGAATGATACGTTTCAATTGGGTTTACTTTAGCGTTTATAGGAAGTAGTATTTCTTTGTCTATAATTTAAGGTTTTCCATGTGTATTTAAATATAGATTAATTTGTTTTGTGTATATGGGATACGTTTTATATATTATTTGCTAATTATAATTGCTCTCAGTTATGTATTTATCTATGCAAAAAGGATATTAAGTTTCAACATACATTATGTACATGATGTGAGTGTTCGTTCTCTCATTTATATAAATAATTTCGAATTTTTTTTTTCAAAAAAATGGGAAATTACACTTTGATTTTTATACAATTTTAAAAAACAAAAACAAGAAAAAAAATCAAAATATAAGTTGTATTTTTTTTGTGGAATTTTGTTCAAGTTTTTGTTGTGTAAAAATGTAAAACAATCAGAGTGTAATTTTCCATTTTTTTGAAATGAATAACCTTAATATTAAAAAAAAATTATGCATAAATAAAAATTAATCTTAGAAAAAATATACAGGTAACTCATTGTATTATACTATTCGTTGTTGATTTTCACAACTATCAACAAAAATTGGATGGATTAACCTGTTCATTATAAATGTCTTCCTAACACAACTAATTAAAATAGTCGGGTTGATCATTGGAGTAATTTTTTCCTGATAAACTGATTCTTGAAGAAATAAGAATAACCTATTGTTAGTAGCGAAAACAATTGAAGTTCAATTTTGTAAAAAGAACTGATGAGAAAATGAAGTCCTCGCAGACTTCTCACAATTTCCGGTTAAAGAATTGTATTGTAGTTTGACAAATACAGAAATTTACTTCAAAGAGTGTTTGAGAAGCGATTGATGTCTTTCGAAAGACAACATATAATACCTACATATTTGGTAATTCAGAGGTATACATTAAAATAATGAACAAGGCAAAACAAATTGAGAAAGTCTTAAGATTAGCATGTTCTGAGTCTGTTATATACATAAATATAAAAATTGATGTAAAAGATAATACGCTTCCCAGCAGTTCTAGGAGACTGTCCCGAACTAGTGATTTTACCTATCCTTTAAAGATACAACTAGTTACATAACTAGCTATGTTACTAGTTATTTTAACACGTGGATATCCTAAGCTGACCCCCTGCTTTTGGATTACAATGAGACTGTCTGATAGCTGGTCCAAAGTAATCAACCCATTGGATTCACATAGGAGTTACATAGCAGTTACCATACTAGCTACGTAAGTGTTCACTTGATCAGCTACATAATTAGTAATTTCAACATGTACGGGTGCTAATTGGCCTCAAATAGTCATAAACAGTCCAATAACCGATAAACAAACCATCCTCCGACAACTCTCCAATATAATACTTCTGGTGGGTAAAATAACAACTTTTTCAGGTTTCTTAGATAGACTAAAGTGACAATTGACTTCACGGTAGGTTACATGGGATATCAGTATACTTAAGCAAACACAAAATAAACTGTATGAGATTATATCAACAGAATTTGTATAAAACCAGTTTGTACGAATTATTCTCAAAAAATTGCAGTACAAAATAAAAGTTTAAAGTGATTACACTCTAGATTACTTAGAGACACTCAAGTGCGATGTATAATGTAACCAATTGACATCTCTCTGCACTACAAAGAGCACATACGTGTCAAATGACCCAAAATATATAAATTGGAGTGGTCAGACATTAATGACAATTACTGTATATAAGGGATACATTGACTACTTGCTTAACTACTGGTTTGAGTGTTGAATCACGGCAGAACAATACAGGATGACAATTATTTGCATTTCTTTATCCTAAGCAGATTATGAGGATAACCATTTGCAGTTACAGCAAAAAAAACATTTGTGGCATCGAAATTTACATCATAGCTTGTCATTTCTAAAGAAGGCATAACGTACCTAAGTATAGTCGATGGCCAATTCATTCATATTGCACATTTTAAAAACACGGTAATAATATCCAAAGATTTCAAGTTTAATTGGTGTAGTAGAAACTTTAACCCTATGAAATTCCAGACAAATATGAAAAATTCTTTAATAACCAATAATATTACAAACTATTTAATGAATTTTAATAACTTTTCAATAAACATTTTAAATTGAGTAAAAACTGTAAAGGTAGAAAAAATGCACAAATCTTTGAAACTTAAATAAATATGTATTTAATTAAATTATAAAAAAAAACTAAAGAAAATTTGTAGTTGTTTAAGTGTTTAGATTTATTTTCATTCAGTTCTTACATCTATAAAACACAATTTTTTTGCTGGTTAGACTGGCGTTCAATTAAAAAATAAATTTACAATTTATTTTTCAATCAGAAGAACATTTTTTTTTTTAATTATTTAACTGTGAACACTAACATGATGTACATACAACAAATTCGTTTAATTTATTTATTCTTTTTTTATTATTTCATGTTATTCATGTTTTATTTTTTTTATAAATGAATCTATGCCTTCAATTTTATTCGGTTTATTTTTTTTTTCTTTTTAATTTTACTCAATTCAAATCAGGCTTGTAGTGTTTCATATGTATATAATAATATTTATGTTATATATATAATTAATAATTATGTATTATGAATAAATTTTTATACAGTTATTTACTAATATATTTTTTATATATATAAATTTAAAAAAAAATAATAATTATTAAATAAGAAAATAAAATTCCTAAAAAATAAATCATAAAATAAAAAGTTTATTCCTTCTTTCAGTAAGGAGTAGTAGATTTTTAACCGTAACTTTAACATTATTAATTTTTTACATATACATAAATCACGGTTAAATTTATTTATTATTAATGCATGTGTGAATATTTTATAATTATTATGTATTTTTGTATGTATGTAGTATGTATTTATATCTAGGATATTTACTTAACAAAATGACTAGGATAATTCAGAACATGACATTGGAGTACAACCAATTAGAGCAATTGGAAAATTTTTAACATGAGTTTGCCATTGCGATGATAATTGGAAGAATTTAACACCAGTCCATTCAGTACCATCAATATAAACTGTGAAAGAAATAAAATGAAATTATTTTTTGTAAACTTTATTATTATCATTAAAAAAAATATGTACCTCTTAATGGTATTGGATGTGATTGCTTGGGTGAACATATTAAACGTGCTACACCCTCAACACATTGCTCCTTTTCGAGATCACGATCTTTTTCCTTTTTCTTACCCAAACGCATTACTAAAATAAAACAAAAAATTAATTTCAATTAAAACTTAAATAATTTTCTTTCTAATTATGACTTACTTTGCTTTTGTTTCTTTTCTTTGGTAGCAAATGAAACGGTTAGACCATTTGACATTTCACCCAATTGAGCATTTTGAGGCAAACGCCAGACTTGCAGACTTCTAAACGTACTCTTAATACTATTTTTACCACCTTGATCACCACTGCGAGTATTACTCTTATCCTTTGAGGAGGTGTGCTCTCCCGGTCGTATAATCGGCCAATAATCCACCTGTAATTCCACAGACTCACTGCCCATTTGCTGGGGTGTAGCACCAAAACCAACATCACGTTGAGAGGACGCCGACGAGGGTGGTGTTTGTAGGGGTGGTGATATTCGCCCACTTTGAGGCGGTGAACCGGATAGCATAGTGCCACTGGCACTGTTTGAAACTCCCTGTAAACTGGATGATAAATTTTGGGAAATAGCATTCAATGGATTTTGAGAATTCGAATTGCCAATGGGTATGGCTACGCTGGTATTTGACGATTGCTGGGAAGTAGTTAGGGCCGAATTTTGAGCACTGCTTTCATCAAGATCTATTGATGCCTGGGGACCCTCCAAATAACCAATACGAACATCCTGTGTTTAAAAGAACAAATTCAAATTAATATTATTAATTTTAAGATATCAAAGAGATGGGTTAACTTACACTAACAAATGGCACAAATATTTGACATGAATCCTCTTCTTTGTAGTTAACCATGGCTTCTGCTATGGGTACTTGAGTGCAGGGTCCAGCCGCATGCAAATATCGTTGTATACGATTAACTAATTCTACAATATCAGATTTATTGGCTGTAGCCGAATCAGCCAGGGAAGATGATAACGCTGTTGCATTCACCGTCGTCACAGCACTAACCGCAGCCGCTGTTTGGGCTGCCCTCTCGCACAGTTGATACCAATTTTCCGAACCAAACATGGCGGCATAGGCCTGATCCATTTGACTTAGATAACGTGCAATAGCACTACTACCAATGGGTATAATATAGAAACGTAAATGATTTAGCCAATCGGGTGGTCGTACACCCAACAGCTCAACATAATGTCTTAAAGCAGCACCTTGCAACCAATCGCCGCCTATAAGTAGGATTTTCACTGTGGTGGGTGGTTTGGCATTCGAGTTACAACTAAAAGAATATCAATTAATCAGTATCGCATTAATTATATATTGAATACTAAGTACTTACTACTTTTGTATCTTTCCCATTAGTGCCTGTAGAACAGCCTTAACTTCCGCGGTGTTTTGGGGCACAAAGGCCGGCTTGAATGAATTCGCAAACAGAGCTGTTAATTTTGATACTAAACTACTACCGCTTAAAGCTTCCGGTGGACTTATTATTGTTACCACATCGGGTATAACTGAATCCTCACTGGCAAATATGCGACTTAACTGATCCAGCAGCATTTTACGTGGTTCCACATTGGTGGGTGACAGACATGTCTCTAATACTGAGCGTGGTTCGGCACTTAAACTAAGTGACTGTTTCTTTTTACCCCCACCACCTGGTGTACTACTCGATGTTCTAAATAAACGAGATCTCTTTTCATTCGACGCTGGGGTAGTGGCGTTTGTATTGCTGACAGCCGATGTATTGTTGGCATTTTGACCGGTGGCTGCCTGTAAATTGTTACTGGTACTAACAGGTGTCAGTTGATGCTGCAGACGCATATAGTTCTGATCACCACGTGGTGGACTGTTCTGGGGATCAGAGGTTTGACCATCTGTATAGGCGGCATTGCCCTCATTACCGGAACTATCATTACGATTATCACAAATACGATCTAGAAGATGGAGAAAACGAAAAGAAAAAAAGATAGAGTTATTTTAAATATTTTTTTTTTGGGTAATTTTAAAACTAAAAAAGAAACATATTGAACAAGTTTATTTTACAAGATCTCATATCAAGTGGTCATAGACAAATTTGTCTACAGGGAAGGCGAAAATGTGTTTAAGGTGAAACGTGCTTGTGTCTGTTTTTAGCAAAAACAAAAAAAAAAAACAACTAGTGACAATGTCAAGTATGTAGTGCAGCAGATTTTGTTTCACTTAACATAAGAGCAACAGTAACTATTTTATATACCTACTTTTGATAAATAAAAATAGACAGCGTATGTATTATAAACAGCAGATTCGAAAGTTATATACCCTATATAATGATAAGAATCTAGGATTTTTTTATGAACATATTATATTTATAGAAAGTTAAATTGTTTTAAAAACCGATACAAAATTATCTGAAATAGCTTTGAATTTGTTGAAAGCATTTATTTCAAAATAAATGTTCTCAACTAAAATGAAAGTTTACTTTACTTGAGAAGACCATTACTCAAACTTGTACACCTGACGTCAGTATTCTGTGAGCTTTCACAATATTTCATATGGTTTTTCCCTTGAGAGAAATATGAAAAAAAAATTATAAAATTCTTTAAAAAAGGACCATTCTATCTGAACCCAGGATAAACACTTTGACAAACGTTATTTTAACATGAATTAAAATTGTATTTTAGTTGGGAAAATCACTTAAATATTCAGCATAGTTTAAATAATTTAAATTTGTCCTGAACCTACTCTTCATACAAATACACATTCAATAAGACAATCTACAGATAGACATTTTTGAATAGGTTGTATTATGGTTATGAAAATTAATTGTTGTTGAGCGAAGTCAGTTTTGAACACAGGCTGTCTGAGCCAGGCAACTTAATAAATACTGATGAGATGATGTTTGTGCCAAAATAACATTTCTTCTTTTTTAATTATTTTTGTATGAAATTGTTATTACTTGTTCCTGAGTTGGGAAACCTTAGGCAATTGAGCTTTAAGTCATTACATATACTATATGAAATTATCAATACAACGACAGTTTTAAGTCTAGGGAGACGGACATTAGAAAGTTGTTCAGATTACCGGATAAATTCAGTGACTTTCAGTCAGAAATACTGGCGATCTTCAAAGCTATAAATATCGTGGTAGGAAATGTCATCCGGGGTAATAAGGTGACTCTCTATGTTGATCACCAGCAGGGTCAAATCCAAACTGGTACAGTACTGTCCAGCCCTAGACAGGTTCATGGAATACTTCGAGCTATGACTGCGTTGGGACCAGGATACTGGAAACGAGATTGTGGACATATTAGATTAGGTAGAAGATTTCATTCCAATTTTGTCCGCAACCCTTCTTAAATATACTACATGATGATTCATTTAGAGATTTGGTAAAATTTGTTTTTTTACTGTCATAGTATTAGTATTCAATATTGGTTGACAATTCATCATGGAATGAGTCACACGCACCGCTACAGCGTTTCCAAATGTTTCAGCTATATTATTAGCGTTCTGTGAGCAATGTTTTTCGTGCATTTCGAGCAACATATCGACATAATCGACATTCCGAACCTTCCAGCTAATTTTGTGTTCCGGATCGGTAAACTGGCTGTCTCGATTTATTTCATTGGGATTGTATGAAGTCAAAAGTCTTCTTCGATAGGCCACGGGCCGAATTACCGCATTCGTGATCGAATAACCTATCGTATCGTAAAAGATTTCGATATCGAAATTATAATAAAATGTACTAAATATAAATATATATAAATAAAGATACTAAAATATCGAATGCCATAATCTCAAATAAGAAAATTATTATCAGTTTTACTCAATATCGAATGCGGTAATTTGGCCCCTTGTAATCCACACTTGGAAGCCAACATTACTCGCGTAATTCCAATAATTCGCAATACTGAAAAGATTTGACGAAAATTGAACTTCCGACTGCTCCAGTCGTAATCAACGTTTGAGAGAAATTATCTTTGAAAAGTAAATGTCAGAGTATATTTCAGGTCATAATAAAGATTCAGACACTTTATTTTAATGTTAAATATAAATTGCTTATCATTGCATTAATATTTAGTAAAACCACATCATGGTTGTACGGTATAAATATAAGTATTTAAATTTATTAAGTGTGATTTTTTTCTTACTATAAATTATTTTAAATAAAATAGTTACAAGTTATCTATAATTTATATTTGTCATTACATCTATTGCTAAGTATAGACGAGGGAGTGGTCCTTAGGTACATCAATACAATATTTACTCAAGTAATCCACATTTAGAGAGGCAATTATTCATGCTTTTCATACGATACAGGGAGGTCCAAATACCAGTGCATACATTTAAAAATAATTAAAATAAATAAATGAAACTAAATTTGGTTTATGAACCGCCTAGGTACTGTAATTGAAAGACCAAAGTTATGCGAATAATCCAGAAACGTTCTAGGATTTTAAGGCGAATATTGTTCGAGCCATTGGTGAAATATAGTCAGAAACCTTAGAAATTCAGGTTGACAGGATATACTACTGTGCAAAAAAGAAATTGAATTTTTTTCATTTATAAAAAGCTCGATTTCACAAAGATACCTGGGAGATAATTCGCGCATTCGTAATCGAAGTAAATTTTGAAATGCTAATCACATCAATATAAATTTCTATACATTTTATTCGATATCGAATAAGGGAATCCCAAAAATAAAATATATTTCGCACGTTCGAACAAGTTTTCGCTCGTATACGAATTCAAGAAAAAAAAAAAAAATTATGCGATATTGATAGAAATTTCATTACAATTTAAATGGAAAAATGTCATCCAAATCGAATGCACACTATTTGTGGTGGTTATTTCTGTGTTTCTTTTATAATAGAGTTGTGCATGTACAAGATATTTTAGGAATACTATATCTGTATATGACAATGATATTTCAGTCCTTAATCGAACTCGGATATTTCTATGCGGTAAAGAGCTTGAGTATTCATGTATTTAGTATAATTATTGGTGAGCAGCAGATAGAAATATTAAATATACATATATACGATAATTAATAACTAATGCGAACAAATTAAGTATTAAAGAAAATGTAATTATATGGAAAGTAATGTATTATGAAATATTTAATGTTTATAACAGCTGGCATTTTAAAAATCTTATGACAATTAAATTTGAGTAAATTTTCAGAAATATATTGCCTAGGTTCTGCATCCAATTATGTCCCAGCAAAAAATATGTTGGATTTGGATTGAGTTACAGCATTTATTTAGCTTACTTTCTACAATATTGTTAATGGTCAAAACTGATATTGTAACAATTAATATTACACCAAAATCAGCAATCGTTTTGCTGGTATATTATCTTAATTAAAACATAATGTTTGCTATAATATTGGTTTCCTAGTATGAAGTAATGTAATTATTATCAAAATTAAAAAAATAATAGAATCTGACTACAAATTATCAAGAATATTAATATGTATTACAAATAGGTAAACATAATTATAATAAATTTGAATAGGAAAACAAAATATAATATACATAGCTATACGATAATTAGTAAAATAATATAATACAGATATTAAGCTAGAGCAATACAATATTAAATATGCAATTTAATAAATTGCATATTTAATTTAGTTCTAATTAAAGCTACAAAAATAACACAAATATACTTAAAGTTAATAATGACAAAACAAGCACATTCAATTTACAGCCATGGACATACAAATAGCAAACGGTGATCAAAGGATAAATTTGCTATATACATTTGTATTCATAATTTTGTATTTTTGTATATTAAGCAATTTGAATTAAATATTTTGTAATAAATAGAAAACAGATATTTATATTTATTGAAAGTTTCATATTATTCGAATTGAAAAGTGCAAATAATATGATTAGCATTTAAGAAGTCTGCACTTGCAAATAACTCGAGTTCGACCGCAACCAATTTTTGTGAGACCGAATCTAATATTTGGTCTAATCCAAAACTAACTAAAATTACTACCAAGTAGGTACTACAAAATATGCATATCCGATATAATTATGTATCATTCATGTATGTTGATTTTAATGATGAAATAAATCGCAATGTAATGACTGATCTTCAAAAACATTTGTGTAAGTTGACAAGTTTTAGGGCCTTCTAAATACTAGCGCCAACTAAAACTATAGAATTTGTATGGAAAACAAAAACAAATTTTTGACATTTTTTCTATATAAAACTATGTGATTTAGAAAATATAGCCCTTATTTAGTTTTATAAAATTGTTGTATTTATTAATTAATGTGACGTAATTGTCAAAAACATAAAAGTCTGTGTCAATGTATTTTGTAGTTGTCTCGTCTCTATGTATATTTCTCTATAATAAGGTTATTTTAATAAATGTCATCATCTGCACTTAACTACCGAAATTCCTAAACGAGAATTTGTTCCAAAAATGTAGTTTTTCATAAGAGAGGCCGCTCTGCCGTTATTTACTGTTATTAACTTTTAGTCATTTTTTTAGATAAATTTGAAATTAGTCTTAAAAATTGTCTCTAGTTTGGAGAGGACTGAGGGCGACGTTATTACCTTAAATGAGTCAATTTATAAATGGTGTTCTTATTTAAACTTTTTTTCAGTATACTTTTGCTAATCACCATGCAAAAACTTACAACAGAACAACGTTTACGAATCGTGGAAATTAATTTCCAAAATTCGCGCTCTGTTTGCCAAACTTATAGAGCACTTTTATCATCAAATCTCTTCAGCGATGAGGCTCATTTCTGGCTTAACTGGTATGTAAACAAGAAGAATTGTTATTTTTGGAGAGAGCACAAATCTCATGAGACTCTATTAAATCCCGAAAATATCACTGGTGCGGTTTATATGAAGGCGTTAAGTCCGAAACCGGTGTTTTCAGATGCAAAAAATTTCAGATGACTGCATCAGTGATGCACAAATTTACTGAATTTATCGACGCAGCAAAAGGACTCTGAAAATTATACAATTGGTCAATTCACAAGGTCTCTTATAATGTCATATTGTCATAATGTCCTAATATTTCACAAATGGTTTCTGTTGTTTTTCAAGCAAAAAATGTCCTAAAATAATACTACTCTGTACGCTATGTTTATTGTGTTATCGTAACCAACCAGCAGAGACCTTCGCCGAATGCCTAAGAGTCGGTTAAGCCGAGCAGCCGAGTCGTGATATATTAGGACATTATGACAATATGACTGATAAGAGACCTTGTGAATTGACCAAATATATTGGTATTACGAAAACGAAATTCGATTTATCTAAATTCAAAATCAGAATGCTAGTGTGCTATTTATATGTACATGACTGCATATATGCAAGAACACAATATAGAATTGGTTTTATTAAGTTGCATGATGAGTGCAGGACCGACCTTTAGAATAAAATAGAAATAAATTACAATTATAATAAAAGGATTATAAGTAGTTTTCATTTTCTTTAACACAGACTGTGAAGACATTCATTAATTTGTGGGTGATTGGTTAACATAAACACACAAACACAAGGAGAGAACAACAATTTTTGGAAGGGAGAGTATGAGAAAAAATTTCGAATGTGAGTGGGAGATAGACAGTAACTAAAACCAAATAAACAAGGACAATAGAGAATATAAAATAAGCAAATAAAATTTCGAGTTAAAGGAAGAAGTTAGAGAAAGAAATTATTTCAAAGTAATGTGATAATGAATTTAATTTTTTTTAGTCATTTTTAAATATTTTTTTTTTGTTTAAACAATTTAGGTGATGATTAGTAAGTGAATTATTTTAGAGGAGAAATTTATTTAAAGTTTTTTTTTTTTGGTTTTGTTTATTGTTTTTAATTAATTACACAGACCTGGTGTTGTAGCCGAATTGTTATTGTTTGTTAAATGAATGCATTTTTGTTTGTTATTTTCAATTTGAAACGACGAATTGGTCAATTGGTCGCTTTTATCCGATGATCCGCGCTCAATGTTGCCTGCAAAAGAAATTTCGAATTCAAGCCATGCAATTACAATTAAATAAAATATTTAAAAAAAAAACAAAAATAAACAAACAGGTATAGAATAAAGGGGAAAGAAAAGGAAATTAAAAAAAATTATACTAATATAAATAATGAAAGAAAAATAAATACATATTTGATATTGAGTGTAAGTCTCATCATATAAGTTTATTACAAATATTTGAAAATCTATCTAAAATATTACAAAGAAATTAAAATTTGTTTTGAATGTGGCAGTTTAGGAACCGAACCTTTTCATTGTGTTCAAAGTTCAAAAAACAATCTTTTTATTTTTAATCATATTTCCGCTATCTCAAGAACATAAATAATCGAGGTCATTTTTCGTTTCTTTTTTTGAAATTTAATATAAAAATAAATTTGAAATTTTTTTTATCAAAAATTCTTTGTTTGACTTATGAGGACTTTAATTTTAAATATGCATTTTAAATATATTTATATCTATTATATTTTTGTTTATAATGAAATAAATGAATGATAATTTTTTTTTGTTAGTTAAAAGTATATTTAAAAAAAAGCAAAATGCGTATTAATTATTAGCATGTTTAATTTTAAGGGTATTTTTATTTTATTGTTATGTTTAAAAACAAGATTAAATAAATATTAATTGCGCACACAACATATGTTGCTGCAGATAAATACAATATTAACAAATGTTTAAATACAAATAACAAGAAAAGCTTTATTAAATATCAGCAGCAAATAATAATAAATTTAATTCAACAAATTTCATAAAATGTACCTATAATTCAAAGGGAGGGAGCCTTAAAAACCAATTGAATGCAAACTATTATGTACTAATTATGATGGATCATATTTTGCTGAATCGTCATTAAAGGGGTTTCTAAACTTTTTAATGATTTTCATATTATCAATTTGTTTAAAAAATATTTACTATCATATCTGTATCAAAAAAAATTTAAGTGTTCTTAAAATACTTATCAATTGAGTGACAATTAACATACTTCTGAATTGAGAATAACTTTTAAAAAAACTTAACAATAAAAACACTTTTCAATTGAGTGACAATTAACATACTTCTGAATTGGAAATAACTCTTCAAATTTTATTGGTTTAATAACAATATAATGTTGGGATTTGTGTGTTAGAAGTGCTTACAGAAACTTCCTATAAGTGATCTCATTAAAAAACAAAGTCTTCCAAAATAAAAAAAAAAACAAGTAAGAAATTATAGTCGGACAAGCTCGACCATATAATACCCCTTACATTGAGTATATGAGCAATCATTATTTTATTACAATTTTAATAATTTTGTTTTCGTGAGTGATTTTCAAAAGTGGGAGCTATGACCAATTAAATTTTGAATTTTGGTTAAAAAAGTACTAACATTTTTTATAGTGGATGGGGAAGAAATCACAACGAATCTGTTTTGTTTGTGCAGAAATAGTACCGTGACTGTGAGGAAGACAAATTATAAAGAACAAATTAGAGTGATATATTTGACTGTGCCGCATCTTGTATACCCACCATCAATATGTAGTTTTGGCCTTCTATGGGAACTTGAATCAGTTATAGTCCGAACTGTACAGAATTTGATAGAGAGATTAATTTCTGTCTTATGTCGAAATTTATGTTAATCACACCTATCGGCAATAACATGTGAAATTTTGTTCCCATGAAATATCAATTTTCCTCGAAGGGAAAATTGCTATCGTGATATTCCCATGAACTTTTTATTCATAATAGTTGATTTTGTTTGTAACAGCTGCTTATTGTTTACAAAATTTCATCTAAAAATTTCACAACATGGGAAATTTTTTCACGTGAACATTTTTTCACGGAGAGGGACCTTGTATGGGAACTAGGGACAAATGTTGCCCGATTTCGCCATACTTTACAGTATAATTATGGAGTACTTAGAATTCATTTGTGTACAATTTTATCAGGATTGTCGCATAATCAACATATTTATTATGACTGCTCAAATATTATTCCGTTGGGACATTTGTATGGGGGCTAGGTGAAATCATGAACCGATATTGCCCATTTTCAATACCAAACAAACATTATCAACATAGAGTACTTGTGATATATTTCAGCCAGCTAGCTTATTTCGTTTGGACCCTATCGTGTTTCCAACAGACAGACAGACGGACGGATATAGCAAGAACGTCTTAGAATCTTATGAGGACCCAGGATATATATACTTTTTGGTTCTACGACCAATATTTCGATATGATACCACCATATTTTTTGATCATCAAACGGTATTGAATATTCGGGCGAAATGAATTGTATTTAATTATTTTAAACCTCTGCCTCAAGTCTCTTTTATTACACACATTTTTTGGCAATTGAATTCTGTCTCAAAATTTTTTATAAGTATTTGTATACAAATGCAAACACTTGTGTATTTTTTTTTTATTTTTAAATTATAAAAATGAAATAGCTTAATGTCATTCCTCAAAGGTTACATGTGCTTTAGTAAAATACAAAAAAAATTTTTGTTTTTTAAAAACAAATAATTTATGTATTTTTTTCATTATTTTAGAGGCGACATTATAAATTAGTTCAACCAACAACTACGCATTATATTAATTGTCCTGCAGTATTATAATATAAAACCGGGCTCTCTTAAATATGTATTGCTGTTTGTACTCGGTGTTGTGTGTTTTTTGTTGGAACATTTTTGTTTTTCCACATTGTTTTGTAAATAAAGTATTATTGTCTATAGCCTTGACCATATCAAGGACAATGGCAAAGGATTGTAAGTAAATATTGTGTGTTTGCGAGAGTAAATGTTCAAAACTGCAACTAACTGAACTTGTTGAG
Source organism: Calliphora vicina (assembly GCF_958450345.1). NCBI lineage: Eukaryota > Metazoa > Arthropoda > Insecta > Diptera > Calliphoridae > Calliphora > Calliphora vicina. The sequence continues at coordinate 142,034,437 of NC_088780.1, read as the reverse complement.
TTTTGAAACAAAACAAGTAAGAAAGTACAATCGGTCAAGTCCGACCATAAAATAACGTACATTATTAAAATTTAAAAATTTCGTGAGTGATTTTCGGAAGTGCGACTTGAAACTATGTAGGTAATTATTTCTATATGAAACTTATTTTTGTTAAATTTTATTTGTTTTCCAACATTTTTATGACATTTATGCTAGTTAAAGTGATTTTCGGAATTGGGCCTTATATGGGAGCTATGACCAACTATGGACTAATAGTCATTCCTTCTATATGACTTTTATTTCCCTGAAATTATATGTGGATACCAACATTTTTAAGACAATTATGCGTTAAAGAGATTTTAGAAATTATTCGATTTTTCTCTTGTTCGAATAACACGAATAATTCGAATAAGAGATTTTAACTTGTTCGAATGTAGAAGTTTTGATGTTTTTTAATATTTTATTGTTAAAGAAAAACAAACAAAATAACGTTAAAGTAAACAATTCATGTATTGATAATGTTAAAAAACATTCGAAAACGAAAAACATTCAAGCTCTATCAATTGCTTAATCAAGTGGTCTTAGGGAGTTACACAAATATGTCCAAAGTTTGATATCATTGTCAACGTAATCATTATAAATGTCATCCTCAATATCACTTTCGACGACCGTTTCTAAATCACATTCGCCATCACTTTCAATACCACTTTAATCTAAGTTAATATTTTGATTATTAATTGCGATCCTGCTAATATTTCGCCAGCATATGTTCATGTTTAGATGCTAAAATTTCTGTTTCGAAATCAATTTTAAAATCATTCCGCCTTTTTTTACTACATAACAAATATTTTATTCCGTACCTTTTATTTTTATTGATTCAAGTCCTAAATTAAACATTTTGAAAGACTTGTTTTTGGAATTGTAACTTCTTTCAATAATATTTATATATTTATACAAGGAGCTATCGGACCACTTATCTACAGTGATCGAAAGACTCACTTTATATTTAGTTATTTGTCGAATTTCAGAAATAATACAAATTTTGTAAGTCATTATTTCTTATATAAATTTGGAATTATGACAAATTTTAAGCAATTTAATAAATTTAAATATATATGTACATTTATTTGTTATATTCGATTATTCTACATTAAATTGTTTGAATTATTCGTTATTCGAAAATGGCTATTTTTAAATTGTTCGAATAATTATTCGTAAGAAATTTTTCGATTAATCGAACGATCATTACTCGAATGAATACCCCAGTGGATACCTACAGAAATCAGACATTCTTGACAAAAAAGTCCTATTTCGGGAGAACATTTGTATGGAGGCTAGGTTAAATAATGGACCGATTTCAGCCAGTTTCAATAGGATTCGTCGTAGTGCTTTATTTATACGCACAGGGTTATATGGCTAGCCAATCGACTTAGAAAGTGATTCTGTATCAATCGGTATACTTTAAGATGGGTGTTTGACTAATATTTTAGGACGTTACAAACATCAGCCCAAACGCATAATACCCTTAACATTATTTACTTTAATGTATTTTAAATAGAAATTTAAGTTGTTAGAAATGAATACTTTGTAAGTTAATGTATAAAGTTTTGTGAGTGAATAATAAAATTTTTATGAAATATTTAAGATTAAATGATTAGCATTAAATAAACCGTGTTTTTCCCTTGAATTATTTAGTAATTATACAGAATTTATGATTCCTTATAAATTTAATTTCAATAACTTAACATTAATGTAAAGTTATGTTTACATTACTGCAAATTTTTGAGGTTAAACAAAACAATCACTGCACATTTTATGCATTTCTAACCCCCTCCCTTCAATATAAATTATTCTTATCAGTTTTAAATGAGGCGCCATATACATACATGTGTATGAACAAATTCAATATTATTTCATTTTTGTTTTCCAATTAACTGCAAGTATGAAAATTATTCTACTCCCATAATGTATACACACCTCACCCAAACACTAAATCATAAAATAATGTCGACAATTTAAAATAAAGTGTGTCGTAGTTTGAAAAAAAAACAAAATAATTGAAATGCTACATATTAATACAAGCAGTAAGTACAAGTACTCTGTTGCATTTTACTCGTAGGAGCATAATGTGAGAATTTTATGAATGGAGCATAAAAATATGTAACGCATGAGAAAACGCTTAAAAGTATTTAAAAAAAACATATAATGTAGCAATTATTGACAACCGAGTACTACAAACTAAATGAAATGCTTCAGAAAATGCACTAAAATGTTACAAATTGCATGACGGAGTGTTTCAGACATTTTTCACATTGACTCACTCCCATCATCAACATTGAGTTATTATTTTGAGTGATGTCTACTGTGAAAAAAAATAAAATGTATTATATTCGCCATACATATGGCAATGTACTGTTGATAATAAAGTTGATATTGCACTTATTGTGGTTATTTTAAAAGTCTTTTAAAGAAATGCACATGTACTTTTAAATAAACGAGTAAAAACAAACCAAAATCGAGCCGTCAGATTTTCATTATGGAAAACAATTAAAAAACAACAATATAAAAGAAGGTTACCTAGTTGAAATTTTGATGAGATTTTTTAGTATCCGGTTATAAATTTGATCAAGGAATTATTTGTCATGAATACGTCATGATAAATCAGAGTCTTTTCGAATATTTTGCTCTCAGTCCTACAATTACCCTAATGATGCACCTAAATTTCTTATAACAGTTCAAAAGAAACTAGAACCAGTATTATACAAACCAGCATTAATCTGTAAAATAGTATTTAAATGGTCTCTACTGAAGATTTCATGACAATGTGATAGGTCCTCTTCAAATAGTTTTTTCAAAAATAAATTTATTTTATACCATGTTTGATAGAACATTTTCTCTAGAAGATAAAAGGAATTTCCAATGTCTATTAAAAAGGTCTGTGCAACTAATCAGCTGATAGTTTTTTGCTTCTTTGTGTTTTCATACAGTGCTTGTCAAAAATTTAGTTTATGTTTGCTGGAGCTGTCAAAGTCTGCCTTTTGTTTTTGTTGCTTTGGGATCGTTGTGGTATTCACTTTAGTGAATTTTACAGCTTGAGCATCTAAACAAGTGATTAGCTGTGCTATCGACACCACCTTATTGTGAATTCGCCTTGAAATATACGCTGTTTTTGACAAGCTCAGTATAGTTTTACACAAACAAAATGCCTGTTTTACTTTTTGTTTTTATATTGTTATAGAGTTGCACAGACCTTATTAATAGACCTTGGGAATTTCTATTAAAACAAGTAAGAGACCTATATTCGGCTGTAACGAATCTTATATACCCTTCACCAATTTAAACAAAATTTAAAATTCTTTTTAAAAAATTTAAAAAAATAAAAATTTATTCGATGTTTTTTTTAATTTTTTAAAAAAAAAAATTTTAATTTTTAAAATTTATGATAATTCCAATAAAAAAATATTAATTGACAACTAATTTTTTTAAAAAATCGGAAAAATTATCAGTTTACCCAATTTCACAACTTTCACTTGATTTCCGGCTCTGATTCTCCTTTGCCGATTAGATTTATAGTTAGCTTTCTAAAGAGCAAAATAAGACTCATCCCCAGCAAACGTATTTTTAAGGGGAGTTTTAAACAAAATATTTGCCTCATCAGTTTATCTAAATCAATAATAATCCCGGATAGGATAAGAAATAGGATCAAAACATAATTGCATTTAGAAATCAACTTATATAGTGATTGTGATAACTAAGACAGGGTCTATCAAAAACAAAGAACACACGAAATTCGGAGCCTAAATAGGTCAACACTTAGAAGAGGGGTTAATGTGTTAACTGGACTTACAGAGTTGAAGGCTCATCTGGCCCGTATTGGTTCATCCGACATTACGATCTGCAGAGCTTGTAAGGAAAGGAAGTGGATGAAGCACTGAAAAAATACCTGCCAACATTGTAATATCTTGGAAATTCGAAATTCTGATTGGACATCACTAAGAAATTATATAGAGAAATCTAGGTTTTGAACCTAGTCGATTATAGTTTTGGGTTTATGGATAAACCTATAAAGGCAATAGGAAAATAACAAATAATTGCAGATCTACTCAACCTTACCTATGTATGTTTATTGGAGCTTTGATTATGTATCCTAAAAGCCTGCGCAAAATGCTGAACAATGATCAATTTAATGCTCTGAACGGACGGACAATGTATTCAAACATATAGCGTGGAATGCTATCAAGTAATTATGTATTAAACAATACTATGCATTCTAATGTTGATTTCACTAATAACATTTTGGACAACCAAAAATTATCTTGTTTTTAACTTTATCTAGAGTAGATAATAGTGGGAAAAGTTTAAAACATATGTAATTAGTATGTTCGAATATAAATTGTTCTAAATCGTATAATCTTGCAAATAAAATGCATTGAATTTATAAGATAATAACTTGCAAAAATTCTTAGTACAAAATAATTAAATTTAATGATTTAAATATGTGTAAAAAATTTCAAAAACTCAGCTTTACCATAAAAACACTGAGTTTTTGAAATCAGACGAGAAATGAGATACGTTGTTATGTGTCATATTGTGTGAATAAAAATATATGTTTATTCTTTGGAAATGTTATCAAAATGTGTAAAGTTGTCTAAGTTCGCTTAGATATCCTTTCTATACTTACCATCAAAATAGATGGAGGGTATATTGATTTTGTCACTCCGTTTGTAGCAGAACTAAAAAGTGTATATAGTATATGTCCTCATAAGATTCTAAGACGATCTAGCTATGTCCGTCCGTGGGTCTGTCTGTTGAAAACATGTTAGTGCCCAAACAAATAATATTAAATATAAATCAATCTTAAAAAAATAAATATAAGAATGAAACATTTCACATATGGGCAATTCCGTATCATCGTACGTGACATTTGTACGCCTATAGAGTGGAATAGATTTTGCAAAAATAAGAGTATCTGAAAAATAATTTGGTCTTTATGTTGGTGGTGCTATATTTTGAAATAATAAAAAGTTCTTTCGAAATATTGTTGTCCAAAATATTGAGCGAAATAAGGGTATATCGTACGTGACATAAAACGGAACTCATTTTGAGGTACATGTAGAAATATGCGAAAATATTCGAATCGTGAGAGGCGTTATGCTTTCTTTTAATTTCTTCTTAAAAAAAATCTTTAAAAACAAAAATTTAATATCGTACGTGACATACCGTACGTTACAGATTTTTCTCTTATAATAAAACAATATATATTCTGTAAATATATGTATACAAAAACTAAAAAAATTATTAGAAAATATACATTCGGTTTCAATAAACAATTCGACAATAGCAAAGAAACAATCAGAGTCAGTGTTCATTTCATACTACAAGCTAATTGGGAGCCTAGTTTTCGCCACAATTTTAGCCTAAAACATTACAGTAAAACAACAGTTTAAACTATTATTTTTGTATTTAAAATGTTGTAATATGATCTAAATACTTTCACATAGTAACATTTTATTATTTTCTTCTATTCAAATCATCTTGAAAAAAAAATTTCAAAGATTTATGTATTTTCAGTCGTGGTAGCGATTCTCGTGGAATTGCCCATATGTCATGTTTTACGTTGTAACTCATATATTATTATCAATGACCACTAACCGGAAGATTATTATGAGATGGTAACCCTCGTTCATATAAATGTACATATGTATATAATAGGGTGGCCCCGTTTGTATGGAGAAAATATAAGGTGTCGATGTTCCCAACTAAAATAAAAGTCTAGATTGTTTAAGAAACCCATTACTCAAATTGATTGTCCTGACTTCAGTATTTGATGAGCTGGATCAAAGGATAAAAAGGTATATTTTTAAGGTTTTTATGACTTTTTCATATTTCTCGCAAAAGAACCATATGAAATGTTATCATGTGAAAGGTCTTTGATTTTAGATATGGTATTGAAAGCGCCTTTAAATACCATACCATATAATATCAATATTTAATACGTTTCCTTTGAGAAAAATATGCAGAAATTGATAAAAACCTTTAAAAGGCGCCTTTTAATCCTTTAATCCAGCTCATCATGACAATTTGATAAATGTTATCTTAAAATGAATTTAACTATATTTTCGTTGGGAAGATTTAAAACTTTTTTTGGGATAACCCTAATACATGGTACAATACATTTGACATATAATTGTATAACAAGTAGCATTGTATTTTGTATGATACGTTTATTTTTTTGTAAAAATTTGACCCATATTTCGCTGGTATAAGTGTGGAAATGTAATAGAAAATTAAATAACAATTATTATGTATTTATAAACTGAGTTATAATAGTCTTTTTTTATAAATAACTTTTATAACAAATAGCAAAATAAACAACTGTTATACTAAATATGATTATCAATAAATTGTATAAATCACTGAAGTAAAAACAAACAATTTATAATTATTTTTAGTCGTTATATCAAACTGTTTTTTTTAAACCCAACAATTTGTAATTAATGAAAAATCAAAAGTAAATACAAAAAAATAAAGAAAAAAACGTCCACAAACTTCTTAAAGTATTTTATATTTTTTGTAACTTTTCTTACTTTTTCAAATACATATTGTACATGAGCAAAATGTTTAATAATGTATTTGATAATGTGTAAACAAAACAGAGAGGGAGAGCGAGTAGAGAGTGTGAAGTAAAAAAAAAATAACAAAAACACAATGTTGCAAGCAAATCAAATGTCAAACTTACCACCACCGGCACCAATGTCATGTAACATTATGCGAGAATTTGTAAAAAACGGCCTTAGGGAGGGTTTAGGTGTTGAACCAATTGACAGACTGTCAATGTCGGGACCGGAATCATCACCCTCACAACACGACAACGATTCAAGCTCTTGAAATAATGCATCCAAATCACGTTCGCCACGTAGTGCGGCTGTACCGCGATTAACTTCACCTTCCAATTCCTCTGAGGCTTTGAAGCGTTTTAACAGGGCAAATATTTTTTGCTTAAAATTACGCTGTTGCAGGGAAATGGTCTGAAAATAATAAAATAATATAGATATTAGAACATACAAGCATTAGTATACATTAATACACATTTTTAAATGGAAATTGTTTGTGTGCTCATTGAATGTATTCCAAATGATTATAACTTAAGTGACACTTTATTTAATGGATTCTTAATTACACCTGTTTTTTTCTTTCTTTTCTATGTTTTTAGTGTAATTTATATGTTAGAAGCATTAACAGTGGTCTCAATGGCTCTATGAATTCCTATGCTGACTACGTTTGGCAACTTGTTTTCTAATAATACTGTGCTGCTAGTAGATTTTTTAATTTTATATTTGAAAAACATGCCTCAAATTATTCAAATTGTATTTAGAACCAGTTAATGGTAAAAAATATAAATTGAAGATTTTAAATAAGCCCACTTTGGAAATTTTACAAAGTGGGCATGGTTAAGATAATCTATAATGAGTTCTAAAAGTATTAGAATTTAAATACTATGAAATATTTTAACTTCCCCCCATAGAGAAAATATGTACCACAATTTTGTAATCGATGTTAGCTTTTTAAATACTTATTTAAATTTATAATTTATTGTCATATCATTTTAAAAAGCGTAAAGTTTCATTAAGTGCGCGAAGTCAGAAAAAAACATAACACATTTTGGGGGTACATATTTTTAAAACTGAGAGTGCAATGGTTTAGAAACATTTTTATTTTGAAAATAATTCGGTAGCTCGTCGTGAACTATCTTAATGAAATTTAACACTGTTAGAGCAGAAATGCTTCTGAGTTGATTTCTGTTTACATATGGGCATTTCCATGTTATCGTACGTGACATTTGTAGCGTAACTGAAAAATAATTTGTCTTTATTTCATTTAGAGGGTACTATATTAAAAATAAAATAAGTACATACAATCAAAAATACATTCTAGTCCAAAATATCGAGCGAAATAATCTTTGGATGTTTTTATAATAAATAAAATTTAAAGACTTATTGAAAAAAATAATTCAAACTTTAAAAAAAAAATCAATATGGACTTTTAAAAAAATAGAAAAATATCTGAAGGTTCATGGTCACACTGTTTTAAAATCTATTAAACAGTATAAAAGAAAACTTTTCGAAGAGCACCGAATATTTTTATCAGAAAAGTAGCTCGTAAGGTTAAATGTTCTAATTCTTTTGTGCACAGAGCCAAAGCTAAAGCTGGGTTGAAGTCGAATAATGTTAAGAAAGTTCCAGATCGCAATACGGTAAAGAACTTAGAAGCAAAAGAAAATTGAGGTAAAATTTTATAAAAAAATACATCTGTTTTATGATGGATGATGAAACTTATGTGCTGGCAGACTTTTCACAACTTCCGGGTCAAGAATTTTATGAAGCTGATGTACGAGCTAATGTTCAAGAACAATACCGGACAAAAAAACAAACAAAATTCCCCAAGAAGTTTCTTGTATGGCAATTCATTCGCAATTGTGGCAAAACAAGCCAATAATTTATGACATCAGGCATGATAAACACAAAGCGGCTTTTACCTTTCTTAAAACACCACAGAGTGCCTTCATATTTCTGGCCCGATTTGACATCATGTCACTATGTCAAAAAGGCCCTTGAGTGTTATTCAAACAACAATGTGAATTTTGTACCATTGCAAATCCATCCAACTGTCCAGAACATCGGCCTGTGGAAGGGATTGGGATCTTGTAAAAAAAAGAATTAAATAACACAACAAAGGTATCCCAGGAGATGTCCGATTTTAAGTGGACTACCTCGTCCAAAAAAGGTAACGGAAGCAATAATTAATGGGAAGATTTCCGGAAAAAGTGGATAAATATATATAAATACCGAGTAATATGCCAATTTTTCAATGTTTAATGAATTTGTACAACTTATGAATAAATTTACGTATTTTTAGAATTTTTATATTGAACGGTTTAAGTTTTATTTAACTCTTTAATATCGTTCGTGACATAGCGTACGGAACAGATTTTTCACATAGGATGGCCCTATATGTAATTTAAATACGCTAATAGTTAATAATATACGTCCCCTTTTATGCAAAAACTAAATTTTTGGAACATATTTTTATTTTTAGATTTGGAGGGATTTCCTTTCTTCACTCCCCTGTATCTGCACCTGCCATATGACATTGAGAATTTTTCGTTGTTGCACAAAGTAATTTGTTATTTAATTCCGATTCCATTTGAAGTTTTGTTACATTCTTACTATTTGTAGCAAATTCAGCTGAATCAAATTAAATTCGTTTCACGTAAATGGGATGTACTGTGTATAATTTTTAGTTTTTCAACAACAAAAATAACTTATACAACAGCTGGTGACAAAAGGCGGAAATGTTTGCAAGACATCTTGCTGGGCCTTGTCTTACTTAAGACTCAATTTCAAACTACCTGTTTCCGACTTATATTAATTTTTCTTTGTATTTTCTTTTACATTTGCGAACATGTTTGAAATTACCTAAAACCACTGTGCAGTTTTGTTTATAATTGAGCTGTGCAAGCACACATGTGTAAAAACGGACAGTATGCCAAAACAGTTTTCAAACATCCTTAAAAAAATTTGCAATTTAAAAGTATTCTACCACTAAAATAAATTACCACAGCACCTTCAAATGCATAATGTCCAGAATTATTACAAATTTTATTATACCATATAAGCTTTTTCAAATTGACCATATTTAGGATTAAAAAAACAGCAAAAATAATCAAATAGTGTACGAATAAAGACTTAGCATACTGTTTACATAAAACTATGCAACTGTGAGTTATAAAAATAAAACTTAAATTATCCTCAATTAATTAAGAACAACACGCACTTAACATAATCCTATTCTCACCTACGCATAAGAAACTTCTCATTGGAACACACAACCATTCAAACAATTTGAAGTGCCTCCTCCCAATTAAAAATATATACCAGCACCAGTGCCCACCTTTCACCTTCTCTTCTTTAGAAACAATATAGTATGTATGAGCACATGTGTATATACAATATGACAGATATAAACATTTGGTTCTTGCTCGAGAGTACGAGAGAAAACTTAAAAGTCTCTTGGGTTTTTCAAGAGAAAGTTCTTGAAGATTAGATAAGCTTGTTTTGATAAGTACAATCCATTCAATTTTTATAAGGTGGTGTCCAGCTTCACAAGTTTAGATGTTAAAGTTGTCAAATTCACTTGTGTTTGTTATTGCAATAGGCAAACTTTGGCAGTGCAAACCTTTATTACAAAAAGATGGGTCGTTATAGATAGTAGAGCCGGTATAAAGCAATGTCCGCCTGACTGCTGAATTCGAAGCCCCGAAATAACTTACAAACATAGATGATATTCACTTGTGTTTTATTACAAAAAGATGGGACGTTATAGATAAAGCAATGTCCGCCTAACTGCTGAATCCGAAGCTCCCAAATAACTTTCAATCATGAGTGATACATAAATATATCGGCTGTAGTCCTGTTTATGTTGATATTTAAAACCGAGTACCTTGATTTTTTGACATATATCTCTATTACTAAATCATATACATACACAATATTGGAATCAAATGAAATGAATAGAAATTCGGACCGACAATGGTTCGAAATCGGGATATATATTTTTTAACCAGATTTTTTGCACCAACACTTTTTTATATTAAAGTATACTTTAGTGAAGGATGGTAAGAGCTGTCTTACTATGTTGTTTTTGTTGTCAAACCTGTCTTAAAATACAACAACAATGCAATTTTTCTAATTCTAAATTTGTCTGCAAAAATATAATTTTGAAGGTTTTTTTTTTTTAAATTAACACGGATTTTGTATATAAATGCACTATTATTAAATTTACCAAAATAAATTTTCAGCTTGACCTCGTATATAGATTTATATTTGTACAAGTTTTATGGATTTTATATCAGGGACCGAAAATAATAATTATTCTTGAAATTTCTAAGGAAAAAAGCCATCACAGGATAATATCGGAGAGTCAAGACAAGCATACCATTTTGATTGTTTTCAACTATAATTTCATAAAATAACATGCTTTTTATATTCTTGATTTTTATTTTTTTTGTCAGAAATAATTGTTATTTTTGATTTTTATTTTTTTTTGTCAGGAATATTTGTCGGACTTTGAGTTTTATTTTTTTTGTCAGGAATATTTGTCAAACTTTGAGTTTTATTTTTTTTGTCAGGAATATTTGTCAGACTTTGATTTTTATTTTTTTTGTCAGAAATAATTGTTATTTTTTGATTTTTATTTTTTTTTTGTCAGATATATTTGTCAGACTTTGATTTTTATTTTTATACCCTTCACTGTGAGTGGCATGGGTATAAGTTTGTCATTCCGTTTGTAATTTCTACATTTTTCATTTGCGACCCCACAAAGTATATATATTCTGGATCGTTATAGATAGCGAAGTCGATATCGCCATGTCCGTCTGTCCGTCTATTCGGCTGTATGTTGAAATCAACTTTCCGTAGCCCCCAAATAACTTACAAACATGATTGATACATCAATATATCGGGAATTCTTCCGGCTCGGTTGTCATTTAAAATCGGCCCACAAATGGCTGAGATAACGGGACAACCTCGATTTTTGGCCTATTTTTGATCTATATCTGGATAACTAAGTCATTAATATAGGCATTATGGATATCTAATGATAGATATTTCAAAGTCCATTGCAACGATGTATGTATATAAGGCTTTGACCTACAATGGGTCAAAATCGGGAAAAATATTTTTTAACCCGAATTTTTTTTTTAACAAAAAATTTTTTTGTTCATAAATTTTTTTTTTACCAACAAATTTTTTTTGTCATAAATTTTTTTTTTTTAACAACAAATTTTTTTTGTCATAAATTTTTTTTTACCAAAAAAATAGTTTTGTTTCCAAAAAAATTTTTTTGTCATAAATTTTTTTTAACAAAAAAATTTTTTGGTAAAAAAAATGCCTATATTAATGACTTAGTTATCCAGATATAGATCAAAAATAGGCCAAAAATCGAGGTTGTCCCGTTATCTCAGCCATTTGTGGGCCGATTTTCTCGTTTTTAAATGGCAACCGAGCCGGAAGAATTCCCGATATATTGACGTATCAATCATGTTTGTAAGTTATTTGGGGGCTACGGAAAGTTGATTTCAATAGACGGACATGGCGATATCGACTTCGCTATCTATAACGATCCAGAATATATATACTTTGTGGGGTCGCAAATGAAAAATGTAGAAATTATAAACGGAATGACAAACTTATATATACCCTTGCCACTCGTGGTGAAGGGTATAAAAATAAAAATCAAAGTCTGACAAATATATCTGACAAAAAAAATAAAAATCAAAAAATAACAATTATTTCTGACAAAAAAAATAAAAATCAAAGTCTGACAAATATTCCTGACAAAAAATATAAAACTCAAAGTCTGACAAATATTCCTGACAAAAAAAAATAAAAATCAAAAATAACAATTATTTCTGACAAAAAAAATAAAAATCAGAAAATAACAATTATTTCTGACAAAAAAAATAAAACTCAGAAAATAACAATTATGTTGTGATTTTTATTATAAATGTCATAATTGTTACGGTCCCTGTTTTATATGTTTGCTGCTTTCGGTGTTTGTTATTTATTTCCTTGAGACAAGTTCATTAGCTTTTTCAAAATAAAAAGTTTTGTCTTTAAATTTTTGTTCTGAGACAATTTAACACGATTTTCGTTTAATATATAAAAGAAGGCATGTTCACAAAAGCACATTATTGAAATGAAAACAATTAATTTGTGTTGCATGTATGGTTTATGTGAAAACCCCAAAATTTTTGTGGTTGCTCATTGGAAAATTTGTTGTTAAAGAATATTTTGTATTTATAGGGTAAATACTTGTTGAATTATTAATAAAGCTGTTCAGAGGATTCTACCACCTGTAGGTAGGCAGACAATACTATTAAATTATGGAAATAAGTTGGTAAAAAGCAAAAAATACAGGTCTCATCAAAAAAACGTTGAAATATTTAATATTTTTAAATGACACAATTATTATTTTTAATAATTGTTCTATGAATTGAGGGCACAAATAATGTATTTTGATTTCCTAAGGACATTCAAATACTTCCCATCTTCTTAAGTTTATAAATACATCTGTATGATATAATGTGACAATATATAAACAATTATTTGAGGGGTATAGAAGCAAAGGCTGCAATCACCACTTTTTTAGTTTCTTTAAGAAATAACAAAAACCTGTGTCTCTAAATACTTTCATATTTATTTATTATATTGTATTTAAATGAAGATATGAATCATGTTTAAATCAAATTCAAATAGAGGTTTTCGCGCAAATACGATAAGAAATTTGGAGATTACTGTGTTTTCTTTAACCAAATAGACATTCCTACAATTGGGATAGTTTGATGAGTTCTAAAATTAATAATACAAACACAATTTTAATTTAAAATAAAAACCTTTAATTCTAACATGAACGTAATATATTAAAACAAATATTAATCATATAATTTTTGGTATTGAAAGCAAAACTTTTTTCAGAACACTTAATAGTAGATAATTAGCAAAAAGTTCACATTTGCAAGCAAAAATTATGATAGAAGAGATCATCTCATAATGAGAGCAAAGTAAAAGCTACTAGCTCCAATGGGCATTGCTGTATTTGCTTTAATCGGTATGTTTTGACAATTTATATTGTTTAAAAGCGGATTTGGGTGACTAACCACAAGTATTCATCAAATATAACTAGATGGCATATTAGATAAGTACACGAAAAAATGGAGATAGCACACTTTGCTTCTATACCCAACAGTTCTTAAAGACTAGATATTTTGCCTATCATTTAGGGTGACAACTAGCAACGTGACTAGTTATTTTAACATTTCCTAAGCAGGGGATCAATTGATCCTTTTGGATTACAATGAGACTGCCTGATAGCTGGTCCAAAGTAGTCAACGCTTTAGATTAATATACCGGTTACATAAAGTCATATACCTAATTGGTTAATTGATTAGCTACATAACTCGTTATTTTTACATAGGAAGTCCAATAACCGATTGCTTATTAACAAACCACCCTCCGACAACTCCCCTCCTTAATAGATTACATCTGGTGGGAAATATAAATACTTTCTAAAGTGCATTAAAAATAAACGTTTAAAGTGACTACATACACTTTGGGTTACTTAGAGACAATGAAGGGACAATTTCATTCACGATAAGTTACATAAAATGTCAGTATAATTAAGAAAAATTAAATTTTTTTTCGCAGTTTGTACGAATTACTCACAAAATAAAAGTTTAAAGAGACTACACCCTAGACTACTTAGAGACACTTATGTGACAATTGTCATCACGCTAGAATACATGGGATTGACATCTCCCTGCACTACGTGTCAAATGACCAAAATATATAAATTGAAATTAGCAAATTGGTCAGACATTAGTGACAACTACTGTCTATAAGGGATACATTGGCTACTTGCTTAACTGAATTTTTACTACTTATTTGACAGACATGAAAATCATAATGGCAACTAGCAGAGACCTGCGCCGAACGGCTGTAAGCCGAGCCGCCGTTAAATTTTCAAAGCCGCCGCCGCCGTATTTTTTTTCGGCTTAAGTCGGCTTAAAAATAGCCGCCGTTTTTGATAAATGTTCCTTAGTAATTTCATAAAATTTTCAGAATTTGACTTTTTTCAAATTCCAAACTTTTTAATTATTTAGAATTTGAGTAGATATTCTTTAGTCGGGTGACAGCAGACCTTTTTTGGAGTCAGCCGCCGCCGCCGTGAAATTTAGTCGGCGCAGGTCTCTGGCAACTAGTTACCACATACGTAGTATATTTCTAATGTATTTGACTGAAAAACGATAAAATAACTCGTACATGGGGCAGTGAGTAAGGAGCTAGACCTTTAAATTCAAAAAAACAATGGATCGTGTCGGTTCCATAAGTGGGCGTGGCAATAAAATATACTGAGTTGAGTGCATATACATTTTAAGGAAGATTTGATGTCTCTGCCCTGATGGGATGGAAAATGAAATTGTTGTTCGGTATCAAAATAACATTCAAATATAACTTTTTTTAAATTTCAGACTACCAAAATTTAAATCTTAATTATTTTTTATTAAAGATTCTATTATGAATAAAAACTAATACAATATAGAATTTGTTATATCTAGAATTCCGAAATAATATTGTATGTGACGAGAAGTCCTACTATTTTTCATAATTTTTTTATATTTAACACCAACACTTTGCCAAATATGACCGAATGAGATACCGAATAAATTTTCTAAAATCATACAGTTAATTAGTTCTACTAGATACATATAGACAAACTGCAATTGGAAACAGATGAGTGAATATAAGAACTCTGTTGGATATGCTGGGAAATTTTTTAAAGTCTACATATTTATCTACTTTAGCTGTATGTATTGGGTTCTAATGAAATCTTTGTGTTGGCAATTGACAACATATTGGAATCATGTGTTGTTTTTATGTTTGAAAGGAATCGCTTTTTAAATGTAATACTCATTACAAGTAAAGTACTTGACCTTCAGTAAAATTAATACAAAATTCCAGTTTGGTTTTTTAAAGTATATTAAAAGTTTGTTCGTTTACACAATATTTTTTTTTTACTAATTTTCGTACACAAATAAA
Organism: Calliphora vicina; assembly: GCF_958450345.1. NCBI lineage: Eukaryota > Metazoa > Arthropoda > Insecta > Diptera > Calliphoridae > Calliphora > Calliphora vicina. The sequence continues at coordinate 142,018,802 of NC_088780.1, read as the reverse complement.
TAGTAAAATCTAGCAGGCATTTCAAGAGAAAATATTTTTTTTCTTTTACTACTTTATGCTTGCAAAAATTTTCCTAGTAAAAAAATAGTAAAATAAATTTAATACATTTTTCCAAATAATGACAATAAAACAAAATTAACTTGGATTTCGTTTGTTTACTTTTTAAATGTTTAAGAATATTTTTTTTATTTTTCTCTAGAAATGAATTCGGACAAAGCTTATTATGAATTCGACATTTATATTTCGAACTTGCTAAAGGGAATGGTTTATAATTAAACAACTTGTTTCGATAAAACTAATTAAATAAATTTAGATTTTTTTCCAGATATTACTTCAAATCAAATGGCTAAAAATAGTAACACAAAATGTGTGTTTTAGACGCAATTCTAAAATGTATGTAGAAAGAAATAAATAGGCTTATATGTCGTATGTTTGTTAATTACATTTTTCTGTTCTGTCCATTGAAATTTTATAAATTCTTTTCTAATTTTAAACAAACTGCTAATTTCTTTCAGGTATTTTTATTTTTATTGAACTTACCCTGCTTATTTTAGCACGTGATGAACTTTTATCCTTCATTTCGAATTCACTATCACTGTCAACGGGATTACTAGCACCTAATGCCACGACGTCTTCAACTTCTGAACGTTGCAATTTACGATATTTGCGCATATCATGCTTGGAAGGATTATAATCGCGTTTGGGATCGTAGCCGGGTATGCCAAGATCATTGGCGTCGTCGTTAAACTCGCCTGAACTGAACTCACCCTCCTCGTCTTCGTCTGAATATTCAGCAACACGATCTAAACAAACAAATCAAACGATAAAATACAATTTTTTGTTTTCAACAGAATTTAAATTTTTTTAATTATCATTTTTATTATTATTTTAAGTGAGTGTGAGGTTTTGGATGATTAACGCCGTTTTTTTTTTGTTTAAAGGTTTGACACATGAACATGAGAACACACTAATAAATACATATATAAATTACGTTTAAATACAAAAACCAAAAATAAGCGAGAACACAGACATTTAATTAAAAGCGAAAAACGAAAAAATTAACAATTTAATTAAAAAAATAATAAATTCTAACCACAACTCGATGAATAATAATGATTTAATTTTTTTTTTAAATTTAAGTATTAATCACTACACTGAAATACTTCAATTTGTTTTATTTTTTTGAAAACGCAAAGGAAACTTGTTATTTTAAATAATTATGTATCAAAAAAAAATTGTTCATGTAAATTTAAAATATATAAAATTTGGGTTAATATTCGTTTTAATTGGTTGTTGTTATTATGTTATTGTTGTTATTATTAATATTTTTAATGCACTTTAATTACTTTTGATAAATTTCTTAAAATTTTTATTTATTATTTTCAACTTTTTCTTGGGATGAATCATATTCATTTGTTATACTATAAACTTTATAGTATGTAGGTATTTATTTAAATTTTATTTTACACTAGTTGTCTTATTTGTTTCTTATTTTGTCAATAAATTAACGTCTTGTTTAAAAATGTTTTGCGATTAAACGACAAAATTTACGAATGAACGAACACGTTATTATTTTATTGTTAACTTGGCGCGTACAATATGTCTTATGGACTGTTATATCTAGTGGCGCATTTAAAACTGATATGACTTCTGTTGAATTTTCTCAATTTTTAAGAAAATGAAATAAACATATGTATGTACTACTACTACAAATTTCATTATCTTTCTGTTACAACAACTACAAAATCAGCAGCAACAAGAAGAGCGAACCAATAACACAAATACAATGAAAAATTAATAACAAAAACATAAAAACAAAACCAAATACAATTCACAATATAAACAATAATAAACCAGCTAGCAAGCCACACACAGCCAACGAAGAAAGTAAAACGTCAAGGCGTCAAATGAGAAAGAAAATACAAACAGTGAGAGTTTGTATTTTGTTGTTAGTAAATGTTTTTTTTTTGTGAGTGTAGAACAGATATTAATGTGGCTTTGTTATTGTTATTGTTTTGCATTTGTTTTTAATTTTTTTTTTATTTTTGTTTTGTTCGATTAAAAATAACAACAAAAACCCATATGACTACGAGTACATCCATCCATACATGTGTATTTATGCATCTACAAATGTAGAAGTATTTAATTAAACGAATCGAAATAAAATTCAATGTTGTCAAATTGTATGTAAAAAACGCTTAAAAATAGATTTTATATATGAGGGATTTCATGTCAAGTGAACCAACTTTTGAAAATGATGTATTCCCATTGGGATGAAATTTGCACCAAGTTAAGAACTCTCTAAGTTAGAGGGGGTCAAAATTTGAAATTTTGGCCAAACATGTTTTTTATCATCCATGTAACTTATTACCGATATTTTCGCCAAAGAGGAGTTTTTTTATCATCCATGTAACCTATTACATATTGTTCTTAGCAAAATGTATCCCAAATAGTTTAGATAGCTATTTCTTCAATCTTTTTCAAAATGGGCCCTTTTTTTCAAAATAAAGCTTAGGTCTTTTCCTTGAAGAGTATTTTGGTCGCTTAGTAGGTGAAGTTTTAGTATTAGTCGTTGATAGCTATGCCATTTTCCCATCTTTCTGGCAAGATAAGGATTCCGAGCTCATTTTTTGAGGCCAAGAACGAATCAAGCCAATTTCGGATACTCTGTTCTGAAGTGAATATTAGTCGGATGGAACAAGGTCTGGACTATAAAGCTACCTCACCCGCCTTATAGTCCAGACTACTTCATTTTAAATAGTTTTTAAAGGTATTGCATAATGTGCCCGAGCATTGTCATGATGGAATACTACGGTTTCATGTCTGTCCGCATATTCTGAGAGTTTTTGAGCCGATGATCGCATCAAACGAATATGTTGCGATCGGTACATGTTCCCTTTGATGGTCTGGCCAAATTTCAGCAGCTCATAATAGATGGTCCCACCAAATACAGAACATTATCTTAGAGCCATGGATATTTGACTTTTGTATCGAGTCGGCTGGTTGGCCGGGCTTCAATACGACCTCTTACACTTCGGGTTATCGTAATGGATCCATTTTTCATCGCAAGTAAATATTCGGTAAAAATTATTTTCTTTTTTAGCGTTCAAGCTACATTTCAGACATACAAAAACGTCTTTCAAGGTCTCTCAGCTTCAATTCGTATGGTACCCAATTTATCTGCTTTTTTTTGTACCAAGTTTTAACAAATTTGGAACGGGTAAGGTTTACTGCTGCCTTGTCGAAAATGTTTGTTTCCTCCCATAAAATACTAAAAAAAATTATTAAATAAGATTTTTTTTGGAATTTTGACCTATAAATTAAATATTTTGAAAAGTTTCCATTGTATTTTCAACCACAGTATGATATCATTATAGACATGGGAGTGATTTTCATGCAAATGCATTCCATAAACCAGAATTAATTTTAGATAAAAATCTGAGTTAGGAATTAGTATTTTTTTGAAATTTGTATTGCAATTATTTAAAGAAATTTAATACATTTCTTTAAAAAACATTTACTAATTTCTTAAAATAAATAAATAGCTAAATTGACATTACTGACATTGAAGTAAATATTCACTAGAAATACCCAAGGAAAGAGTAATTATGTATGTATATTAGAGTGCTCCAAAAAAATAAAATTGCGAATTTTGACCGTCCCCCCCTCTAGAATTGTTCTATGTATTGTAGAAACACGTTGTGTAAAATATTAGGATGATAGGATAACGTTAACTGGTGGCGCAACGACGCTGAAGTTTTGAGGTGCATTTACAAGGGGAAAATATGCAATTTTTTCAGTTTTTGTAAAAATTTTGCCATTAAATAATGACTTTTACAATTTAATTTAAAAGAATCGAAATGTGTACGTAATTGTCGTTATAATAAGATATAAAAGACAAAAATTGATGAAAAAATGTTAAAGTTATTAAAAAATCGCCAGGGCATTAACGTGTCTCAGGCCACTAGAACAAGAAATTTATGAACAAAATTAACATATTTTGAGAAATATTAAAATAAAAGCTTATTTTTACTTAAAATATATCCATATTTACTTGTATATGAGTTTTTGTCCTCGTATGATACCGTTAACGTATTCGCAGGTATGACCAAAAAAATTAAATTTTTTTTAACGGCAGTTTCAAAACTCCAATTTCAAATTTTTAAAAATTTTGTTAAACAAATTTCAGAATTTTTTGATCATCACATGGGGATTTATTGACAACATAATAGGGAATAAAAATGTGAAATGGTATGTCAATACCTCCTATAGTTTTTCCGTACCTGCGATATAAATTTTGTGATTTTGGAGAAAAACTAATTTTTTGGCCTTATTTTGGGGAATGACCAGAATTTCCTTACTGTAATGATTTTTAAGTATACGCTATTCAGAATAATATAGTCCAGGTAATTTTAAATATAGTCTGAAAGTTTTACTAAAATCGGAAAACTTTAACCCTTAAATCGTGAAGGTCAAAGGTCAATTTTTTCAATATTTGGAATTTCTCATGGAAAGATAGCGAAATATTATATATTTTTGGGCCGATTTTGATGAAACTTAAAAAAAATATAAAATGAAGTCTAGTATTCACAATAACAGTACAAAAATGGAAATTAACCCTTAAGAGTACTTGGGGTCAAAATGAATGTGTTTTTCGTGATTTTAAAAGTTGAGGGTCATTTGGACCCCAAGTGCTATTAAGGGTTAATTTCCATTTTTGTACTGTTATTGTGAATACCAGACTTCATTTTATATTTTTTTTAAGTTTCATCAAAATCGGCCCAAAAATATATAATATTTCGCTATCTTTCCATGATAAATTCCAAATATTGAAAAAATTGACCTTTGACCTTCACGATTTAAGGGTTAAAGTTTTCCGATTTTAGTAAAACTTTCAGACTATATTTAAAATTACCTGGACTATATTATTCTGAATAGCGTATACTTAAAAATCATTACAGTAAGGAAATTCTGGTCATTCCCCAAAATAAGGCCAAAAAATTAGTTTTTCTCGAAAATCGCAAAATTTATATCGCAGGTACGGAAAAACTATAGGAGGTATTGACATACTTTTTTCACATTTTTATTCCCTATTATGTTGTCAATAAATCCCCATGTGATGATCAAAAAATTCTGAAATTTGTTTAACAAAATTTTTAAAAATTTGAAATTGGAGTTTTGAAACTGCCGTTAAAAAAATTTAATTTTTTTGGTCATACCTGCGAATAGGTTAACGGTATCCTACGAGGACAAAAACTCATATACAAGTAAATATGGATATATTTTAAGTAAAAATAAGCTTTTATTTTAATATTTCTCAAAATATGTTAATTTTGTTCATAAATTTCTTGTTCTAGTGGCCTGAGACACGTTAATGGCCTGGCGATTTGTTAATAACTTTAACATTTTTTCACCAATTTTTGTCTTTTATATCTTATTATAACGACAATTACGTACACATTTCGATTCTTTTAAATTTAATTGTAAAAGTCATTATTTAATGGCAAAATTTTTACAAAAAATTAAAAAATTGCATATTTTCCCCTTGTAAATGCACCTCAAAACTTCAGCGTCGTTGCGCCACCAGTTAACGTTATCCTATCATCCTAATATTTTACACAACGTGTTTCTACAATACATAGAACAATTCTAGAGGGGGGGACGGCCTGTACCTAGAAAGTTTTTTTCGTCCATACAATCTTGGAGCACTCTAATGTATATACGATATCTTGTAGATTTGTTTACTATATTTACTGCACACAAAAACAACAACTGATGCTCCTATATCTTTCTCTTTACTTGTGTACTCACTGCAATTCTCACAAAATAATATAATATTTGAGTTTATGCATTTCAATAATTAATTAAATTTTTTTTCCCTCAAAAAAAAAATATCAGATAAATTGTATTTTAAGTGTTTTTATTTTAAAAATAAACTTTAACATTCATACTTTATTATTTTGAATTTTGTTCCCTAATAATTTTAATATTATTTCAACACAAAGACATCATTAAAAACAGAAAAAAAATAATTCACTTGACGACTTTTATTTAAAAAGTTCATATTCTCACTCAAAGTGCTTTTCCTTAACAAACAAAAGAACTTACTCTTCCTTGACAAGTGTTTTTTACACGCACTTCTATTATTGTTGTTGTATTTGTTTTGTGTTTCTTTCTGTGTATAGATGTGTGTGCAGTAATTTTTACTCCATATGTTTTTAATTTTCTCATTTGAAAAGATAAAAATATACATTTTGTTTTTATTTTATCCGCTATTTTTATCGTATTTATTAGAGTAAACAAATACAAAACTACAATTTATAGAGTGAAAAATGTTTTATTTATTCTAGGGAGAGCATTTTGTTGTTGTCTGAAATTATTGATTTTTATCAGCCGGCCGGTTTATGGTGTTGCTGTTATTGTTGTTGACGTTTCAGTGATTAGTAGTGTTTTAATGACAGTAGACATGATTAAAGTTAAATTATGAAAAGAAAACGTAGACTGTTTTGAAAATCTTAAGATAATTATGGACAGTGTGACCAGACATGTTTCAAACAATAGAATTCAGCAGGAAATAATCTAAGCGTACAAACTGGAGCAATATTCAAAATTAAGTTTAATGTTTCGAAAAATCTGCTAAACCAATGGCAGATTTTTATAAATTTTATTATATTTATAAAAGAAAAAGTAGATATGTATTTATTTTTGAGACGAAATTAAGGACTGAGATCGAAAAAATCTTAACATACATAAATGTTAATAAAAATTAAACCACTAAACTTACATTTTTATTTTTTTATTTGATTGAAATTATTATTACAATTTAGAAAAAATATTTTTTTTAATTCTAATCAATAGAAATGAATTTAGGAACTTTTCCGGAAACCCTTCCATTAAGGTTTTTATAGAGCTTTCTGTTGTTCGAACACGTAGCTCATCAACGTTTAAAATCTACGACGCTATTGGACACCAATTTTGTGCTCTTCAATTCTCTTTTAACAAGAGTCCAATATCTCTCCACTGGCCTTAGCTCCAGGCAGTTTGGAGGATTTGCCTCTCTTGGTACAAATACCACATTATTGTTTTTGTACCACTCAATACCTTGCTTACCATAGTGACAGGATGCCAAATCAGGCCAAATATTTACTCATTTTAATCAGATTAACAAAAAATTAACATAATTGACATTAAACATAATAACTGACATGCTTTTCAAAGGCAACTGATCCAAAAAAAAAATCATATAATACTTGGGTTAAGGTTTTATCGATCTCAGGTGTATAATTATAAATGCACGATTTTTGTACAAATGATTAACCTTTTCCCATCTTTCTGGCAACATATGGAAATTTTTAGGCCAAGAACGAATCCAGGCAATTTCGAATACTCTGTTCTTAAGTGAAGCATATCCCTGAGAGAGCGTTCTGCATAGATCGAAACAAATAGTAGTGGGACGAACACGGTCTGGACTATAAAGCGGGTGAGGGAAAACTTCCTAACCTTTTCATTCTAATTATTTTTTAACAGGTATTGCAACGTCTGACCGCATATTATGGGTTCCCCGTGTTGATCTGGCCAGATTTCAGCAGCTCATAATAGATAGGACACTTTTGATCCTACCTTAGCGCTATGGATATTTGGCTTTGGTGTTGATTCGGCTGGTTGGCTGGGCTTCACATACGATCTCTTAAGCTTAAGGTTTTCGTAATGGATCCATTTTTCATAGCAAGTAATGATTCGCCGTAAGATTTGGTGAGCTATCGGTGAACTTCCGCGGTACTCTTTTTTTTAAAAAGTCAGAATAAATGACAGAATGTGCCCTGCCAAATAACATATAAGTTATTAAAAACAAAAACCGTGTTCAAAAGACAATTCACATTCTTGACAATTCATAATTTGACAGCCAATTTACTACATAACCTCAAAATTGCCTATGGTTTATGTAAAGTACAGGTCTTTGAACCTAGTTCTATGTGGTATTAATGGTTTTTTGATAATCTATTACATAGTAGCTAATAAAATTAAATTATTTCAGTCACTAAGCATGACTTCTGCAGTTGGCGATTTGAAAGTATATTTATGTTTAACATTAAATACCAAACTTTGTATGCTTAGATTATTTCGTGCAGTGTAAGCGTTCATTTATATCAATATTGATAGATAAAAAGTTACTGTTGTCTGTTTTTCAATACAATTGACTAATCCCAGTCCTCATCATAGTGTTCGAAAAAGAGAATAGTTTAAAGCATTATCGGTAGTTCTGTAGATTAAACGATATTTTTTATTTAACAAGAACATGTCTTTTTTTTAATTAATAAAGTGTGTCAAATGAATTGATTTTTATCAGACTTTAAATTACTTTGAATTGATAGATTGCATGTTGTCCATCAATCAGTTTATATTGATTTTTATGTATATATAATCCAAATGGTGTAGTAATAATGTCTGAGGGAAATTAAGTGGTGACAGAATATTTTTCGAAAAACAAAAAACTTCAAATTGATCTTTTTTGTAGAATTTTTCTTAAAAATACCTGTCATTGGTCTTTTAAAACATTTGAGCAAAAGGCAAAAAAATAACTAGACATTGTGAAAATTGGGGTAAAAGTGGTAAATATTGCTTGATTATTGTATGTTGAAATTGGTAAAAAGTTCAAGTGTAAGATTTAAATTATTTTTAACAGCTATGAAATTACATTTTTAAGTACATCAAATAAGGTCGTCAATGCCAAAATAAAAACTCAGACTTTTTCATATGCATATTTAACACCTATATATATTTACATATTCAAAAAGGTCTGATTTTTAAAGATAATGTTAAATAAAATAGAGAAATACTTAAAAAAAAACACAAAAATAAAGCATAAAATGACAATGACATACATAATAATGATTTGTTTTTTTGTTCTATCAGGTATACAAATTCTGAACGATAAACTGAAATGCAGCAGGCGTGCAGACAGAAAGACCAACACGCAAGAGGTCTATCGAATATATGCAGCACATACAGACATGTAAAACCAACAATTTGACCCTCAGGCTGGGCTGTAGTTTCATGATTGTTGTTGCTACACAAACATATATAATGACAGACGGACGGATGGAGGGAGGGACAGGCATACTTTATTGGCAAATGGCCAAATTGAACTAAATGAAAAAATGTTAAATATTTTACAGAAAACAGTATTTTTGCAATATTTTTTGTTTGTACTGAATTTATGTTGTCATGTTCATGAGAATCGAATGAAAGAAAAATAATAATAATGAAATTTACACGTTTCATATATTATTTGCAAGAAAATTATATTTCCTTAATAAAATATTTGATTTTTTGTTTTGTTTTTATCTTTAAAATATTTAAATATTTATTTATAAAAGTATGATACAATTTTGTGAATCACTTTGTATGTTTTGTATGACAAAAGAAAAGTAATATTGCAGTAAGTCACTTCCTACTTTTGAATTTCAATGATACATATATTTTTTTTATTTTTGTAGAAATTATTACTTTCTGTAAATTTTTCCCATTTTCTGTGTAGATATACTATGTAATTCTAAATAGTTAATTGATAAAAAGTAAAATATTTTGTAGAAAAAGAAAAATCCTAAAAAAAGCATTCAGTTAATGAAATAACTGCAATTGCCGTTACCACTAAAATACAGTTACCGAAATAATCAAAAATACTATTAGCGCTATTCTTCTTAAATAATTCTAAATTATATTTTTATATATTTGAAATGTTCAGAAATAGAGTATCCAAAACCGAAAACCGGTCAACCGGTTTTTTCATCTTTGTAAACTCCACCGGTTTCGGTTTTTTTAACTTTACGGTTTTTTGACAAACCGGTTTTAATGAAATATATTTTCTAAAGCTCATTCAAACATATTTATGAAAAATTTTGATACCATTTTTAAAAATATTGATTTATTTTATATACAATATTTCGTAAAAGATAGAATTCAAAAATGCAAAATTTCCCAAGATTTATTACACAATTCTTAACACAATCCCTAATAGCGTCCGCAAATAAAAATACATTTAAGGAGACCCTTTTCATATTAAATAAAAAAAAAAATTTAATATAAACCGGTTAACCGGTTTTTTTTGAAGACAAAAATCGAAACCGTTTAACCGGTTTTTTTAAAGACAATAATCAAAACCGGTTTTTTCAAAAACACACTTTTTCGGTTAAACCGGAAACCGGTTTTTCAAATTTGACGGTTTTTTGGACACTCTATTCAGAAGTTAAATTTTAATAAAATACAATACAAATTTTAATAAAATAATTAAAATCAGACCGAAATTAACTTTATAATTTAAATACCGTTACCGAAATAAGCCAAAATACCGTTACCGCTAAATAAACGTTATACAAGGTGGCGCAAAAGTAATCCTCCTATCAGAAAATGCTATAAATTTTGCGATTGGCCCCTAATGTCAGTTCTGTTTTGACATTTGTGTAGTAAACACATGCGAAATACACGTTAATAAACAATGTTACGCTTCACTGCTCCAGAACGCGGAATATTGCTGACTATTTATTTGACCAATAAGGAAGATGATTTTCATGAGTGATGAGGCCCATTTCCATCTTAGCGGGTACGTAAATAAGCAAAATTTACGCTTCTGGGGCACTGAAAATCCGCGTGTAACCCACGAAGAGCCATTACACCCGCTCAAAGTCACTGTATGGTGTGCTGTTTTCGCTGGAGGAGTCATCGGACCTTTTTTCATCGAAGACGTCGCGGGCCAAACGGTTACTGTGAAGCGCTACAGAGCAATGATCAACGAGTTCTTTTTGCTGCAACTTGATGAATTGGGAATGGAAAACATGTGTTTCAAACAGGACGGTGCAACGGCACCGTCTGCACGTGCCACAACCGATATACTGAAGGATGCATTTCCCGGGCGCCTAATCTCCCGTTTTGGCGATTTGCACTGGCCAGCAAGATCGCCTGATTTGACCGCTCCAGACTTCTTTTTGTTGGGCTTTTTGAAGTCGCGGGTTTATGTCAACAAGCCTCAGACTCTTGCAGCTCTTAAAGACAGTATCCTTCAAGAATGTGAATATCTATCGCCGGAAGTTTTGGCCATAATGATGGAAAATGCCATAAAAAGGGCTCAAATGACAATCAACTGTGGCGGCGGCCATTTACATGACATCATATTCTCGACTTGATGTAAAAAAAATTAAAAGACCAAATAAAAATAATCCACAAGAAGAATCAAAGTTTTTCATTTTTTTTTAATTACAGCCAAAAAACATCGGAAGTTTACTTTTGCGCCACCTTGTAGAAATAATTCAAAATAGCCAAACTTGCAAAAATGTGAATTTTAGAAATTTTGCCAATGGCAACGAAAATACCTTAACATACGTTTTTCCTTAAAACTTTTGACCCAAGTATTATTTGATTTTTTCTTTACCAAGTTACCTTTGAAAAGTATGTCAGATCATATGTTTAATGTCAATTATGTTCATTTGTTGTTAATCTGATTAAAATGAGTGACGAGAAAAAAGTGCGTACTAAAATTATTAAATATTTTCAATAAAACCCAACTTGGTCCTACAAAAAGTTGGCCAAATAATCAAAGACCTGTCGTCAAACTGTTTTCAATGTTATAAAACAATATCGGGAGAACTTGTCCGTTGCTAGAAAACCTGATTCAGATAGAAGGAATGGTCCACATGATGTTTCTAAAGCCAATAAATAGAAAGCATTTTCAAAAGACCTCCCAACACATCCGGTAGGAAAGCAGTCCGGTTAGCTCAGTACTCGGACTATTTGGTACGAAAAGATAAAACCAATGCAGGTTTAAAAACATGCAAGACTCAAAAAGTTCCTGACAGGAACTTTGCCAAAAATTTAGAGGCCAAAGACAGTGCTCGGAAATTGAAGTCATGTTTTATAAACAAAAAATATACCTGCTGCATAATGGATGACGAAACGTATGTTCTGGAAAATTTTTCGCAGCTTCCGGGTCAATATTTTTATGTTGCTGATGCTTGAGGGAATATTCCAGAAAGGTTTAGCACCCAAAAGCAGAAAATTTTCCCAAAAAGTTCTGGGTATGGCAAGCAATATGCAGTTGCGGCAAAAGAAGCCAAACATTTGTTACAAAGGGAAATTTTACAAAAAAGGATGATTCCATTCATAAGACTTCTTAATGTGTCCTCTTATTTTTGTCTGGTCTGATTTGGCATTCGGTCACTATGGTAAGCAAGGTCTTGAGTGGTACAAGAACAATAATGTGGTATTTGTACCAAGAGAGTCAAATCATCCAATCTGCCTGGAGCTAAGGCCAGTAAAGAGATATTGGGCTATTGTTAAAAGGGAATTGAAGAGCACAAAAAAATTTGTCCAAAAGTGTGGTCGATTTTAAACAGAGATCTGTTCGAACAAAGCGACAGAAAGCACTATAAAAACCTTAATGGAAGGGTTTCCGGAAAAGGTTCATAAATTCATCACTATTGATTAGAACTGTAAAAATAATATATTTTATAAGTTGTAATGATAATTTCAATCAAATAAAAAGAAATCAGAACTGTAAACGAGAATTGAAGAGCACAAAAAAATGTGTCCAAAAGTGTGGTCGATTTTAAACAGAGACCTGTTCGAACAAAGCGACAGAAAGCACTATAAAAACCTTAATGGAAGGGTTTCCGGAAAAGGTTCATAAATTCATCACTATTGATTAGAACTGTAAAAATAATATATTTTATAAGTTGTAATGGTAATTTCAATCAAATAAAAAGAAATCAGAACTGTAAGTTTAGTGATATGTTAAGATTTTTTCGATCTCACTCCTTATATGGCATATTAAAGACTTACTAAGGTATATAAAAATGTAGTTTGTTGGAAATTTTGTTAGAAACATAAAATACATTAAATTTGGAAGGATCTATGAAGGACGTCTATTAAAAATTAAACACATTTTTTATGTTGGAATATGCTTTGGGATTTTAGATGCACATTTTTAAAATGTCCCCATGCTAATGTTATAAAATACAATTTAACTCTACTGAAAAATATATTTTCCAAAAATAAAAAAACTCTATATGCTAAACATTTTTCATTGTTTAGGGAAATCAAAGAAAACAAATGTTTCAATTTAAAAACTGCCAAATAACCGGAAGTTAAATAAGGCAACATCATCAGCAGCAGCAGCTACCATCATCAAGTTTACAAGAAAATATTGCAGAAGTAGTGAAAATTTATATTTTTACAACATCATAAACATTTAATGTTTATTGTTTGTTGTTAATTTAGCTTAAAGTTATGCTGATGACTCATCATGAAAATACTGCTTCTTTTTTTCTTCTTTGGCAATATTTTCATGAAAATCTTCAACACGTTCGAATTTACAAATTTACCAACTATCGGCAGCAACATCAACAAGAGCAGCACCCAGTTTGCCGACAGTCAGGCAGCATAGTAATATTCATAGCATGCAAAAAAAAAAATACATATGGGGCATTTCATGTCAAGTGAACCAACTTTTGAAATCGATGTCTTCCGATCGGGATGAAATTTGCACCAAGGTTAGCTCTATTGGATAGTAACTCAGACACAATTTTTCAACAACATCGGTCGAGAACTCTCTGAGTTATAGGGGGTAAAATTTTGACAATTTGGTCAAACAGGGGTTTGTTCTTATCCATGTAACTTATTACCTATTGTTCTTAGCAAAATGTGTCCCAAATAGTATAGATAGCTATTTCTTCGATCTTTCGAAAAAAAATATTTAAAAAAAAAATAAAAAATTTTTAATATTTTTTTTCCGAAATCAAAAACTTTTTTGACTTTTTTTTAAAATACGCCCTATTTATTTTGATAGATATCCCACTCGCATCCCACTAAGGGACTAAAAATATCTTAAAGGAATGGACCTAGGCTTTCTTTTGAGCAAAAAAAAAAAAATTAAAAAAGGGCCCATATTGGAAAAAAATTTTGATTTTGCAAAAAAAAATTAAAAAATTGTATGTCTTGCGTTACAAAATATTTATTTTGATAGATATCCTACTCGCATCCCACTAAGGGACTAAAAATATCTTAAAGGAATGGACCTAAGCTTTCTTTTGACTACAAAAAAAATTTTAAAAAAAGGGCCCATTTGGGAAAAAAATCGTATTTGCAAAAAAAAAAGTCAAAAATTGTAAGTCTTGAGTTAAAAAATATTTATTTTGATAGATATCCCACTCGCATCCCACTAAGCGACCAAAAGGGTCTTCAAGGATAATATCTAAGCTTTTGTTTGACCTAAAAAAAAAGATTTTGAAAAAAAAAAGTCAACAAAGTTTTTGATTTTGCAAAAAAAGTCAAAAATTTTATGTTTTGAGTTACGAAATATTTATTTTGATAGATATCCCACTCGCATCCCACTAAGCGACCAAGTAGGTGTTCAAGGAAAATATCTAAACTTTATTTTAAGAAGAAAAAAAAAAAAAAAAAAAATAGGGCGTATTTTAAAAAAAAGTCAAAAAAGTTTTTGATTTCGGAAAAAAAATATTAAAAATTTTTTATTTTTTTTTTTTAATATTTTTTTTCGAAAGATCGAAGAAATAGCTATCTATACTATTTGGGACACATTTTGCTAAGAACAATAGGTAATAAGTTACATGGATAAGAAAAAAACCCCTGTTTGACCAAATTGTCAAAATTTTACCCCCTATAACTCAGAGAGTTCTCGACCGATGTTGTTGAAAAATTGTGTCTGAGTTACTATCCAATAGAGCTAACCTTGGTGGAAATTTCATCCCGATCGGAAGACATCGATTTCAAAAGTTGGTTCACTTGACATGAAATCCCCCATATTTGTATCTATGCTTTTGCATCAAGAAAATTTTTAAATTTTTGAGAAAATCTGAGGAAGTTGTTAAAAGAATGAAATCATTATAGAATGAGGAATAAGTCCAGAACTTTCTTGGACATAAAGAAAATATTTACAAAATTTCCAACAAATTCCAACTACTATTCCATTAATACAAATTTAAAAATCCATCCTAATAAATCAATCGTTTTAAAGTTCTGTCATTAATTTCACATAGTTTTATGTTTATGTTGTTATTGGTTTGTATCTTGTATCTGCACCAGTTAACGCACAACAACGTCATCGTCATCAGGCACAATCACCACCACTACTAACCACCACCACGAACACCAACGTCATCATCATTATTATTTTCATTCTCAGCTACTGTTTACAAATTTATAGAATTTTTATGTTTTTTTCTTCTTTTTTTTTTCTTTGTACATAAATATTTCCACTGTTCTCCTCCCAAAGAATGCCATGGGGCATACTGAGTGTATGTTGCAACATCAATGCACTGAGTTTCATACACATGTGTAATATTTATAGTTTTGCAAAATCAACAATCATCCATAGGAAGAAAAAAATTTAATAAAATATAAATAAGAAAAGTAAATCTCGCCAAGAGGATTAGGCGGGAAAGGAGGGTAAAAAAAGAACAAAAATTAATTTCGTTATGTGCCTGCTGTGTTCTTGGTTAACAGTGCTACTACAAATAGTTCTTACAGAGAAAGTAAATCATTGTTTGTAAAAAATATAAATCTTTAAAAACTTCGACATACAAAAAATATTCACAAAACTGTATTCAAATCAATTTTTAGTAATTTTATAGAAAACGAACATAAATCCCAATAAGCAGTTTTGCTGGAATTCTACTTGAAAGCTAGTTTAATTCCAGCCTTGACTCCAATATCAAGCAATTGAATTGTAGTTGTATTACACTTTATATCAATAACTTTCTCTAGTAAAAAGGAAATTTAAATTCAAGTCAAATATTTATTGCTTTAAAATATTTTAATATTTTAAATTTTTATATATTTTTAAAATTTCAAATGTAATACTATATTATTTCATGTAAAATTCTTGCAATATTTTCAAGTGCTTGAATTTTTAGTTCTCTAGTACTTATTGGGATAATTCTTTACAATAAAGAAAACATTGTTGTCAAAACAAAACTCTTTCTTAAAAAAATGATAAATGGCTGCGAAAAAAGTGCAAATCTGTTGGAAAAAAAGCTAAATCCAAAATATTTTTTTATTTCTTTTAGTAAAATATTATTTTTTCCATAAAGCGCTGTCTGTCAAAAATGCGACTAATGGTTTATTTAAAAGCGCAACGCTGCGACCAACCCTTGTAATTAATCTACATATCGAAGATAAAAAGTATTTGCAAAGTGTCCTCTATTGCTTCAGCTCGGTTACCTGCTGCGCCTACAGAAATTCTCTTTAGAAAGAATTATTTTTATTTAAATAAATCATTCTAGTAGATTTCCCTTTTTTTGGAACATTTTTTACATTTGTTATACAAAAGTAAATGGATATTTTCTGGGCCAGGAACGCGACATTCGTACAAGTTTCAAATGAAAAAAAAAACAAATATGTTTAAATATGTTTAAAAAAAACGCTACAAAAGGTAAAACTAATTTTCGACTGCATCTAGAAAAATGAAAAAATCTCAATTTTTTAAAGCAAATTTTTAAACTAAAGTAGAATAATGTAGCTTTCTGTAGATAGTTGTAATGTTGAAAAATTTTAATTAATTTTTTTTACAAGATCTGGCACCTGACATATTTTCTTGTTACATGTGTAATGAGGATTAATCAAGTAATTATTGTTTCGACATAGTTTTTTTATAAGCTTCAATAAATTTAACTCTTCAAATTAATCCACTGGTAATTTTTAGTTTTCAGACAAATTTTCTCATAATACGATGAATCAAAAAGTCCATGCCTTTTTGAATGAAACACAGGTTTTTGGATAAAAAATTATTTGTCAAGGTCATCTAAATAGGTATTTCTTGTGAGATGATTTCATTGTTGGATACAAATCTCTTTCCACCGAAACATTTCATTGGAAACAAAAAATAGTCACACGGGCTAAATCCGGAGAATACTAAGGAAAGGAAGCATTTCGTAGCCTAATTCATGGATTTTTGCCATGAAAACGCTAGCCATCTTGCGGATAGCTCTCTCATACCCAAGTGATCATTCAAAATTGAAATTGAAACTGACCCATGTTAGATGCCTATGGCTTCCACAAGAACTTGCCGCCAATGACATCTTCGGAATTTAGCATTTTAACTCATTGCATGGCAATGCAAATTTTTGTTGGGTAAGAAATTTTGGTATCATGAGAAAAGGCCGTATCAGAATGTTTCCTGTACTTTTTGTCCTTTGACTCTAGTAATAGAAAATTA
Source organism: Calliphora vicina (assembly GCF_958450345.1). Classification (NCBI taxonomy): domain Eukaryota; kingdom Metazoa; phylum Arthropoda; class Insecta; order Diptera; family Calliphoridae; genus Calliphora; species Calliphora vicina. Next base: position 142,001,578 of record NC_088780.1, on the reverse strand, counting down.
ACCAAATTGTGTGAACCAGATAACCGTTTCTATGCAAAATATGTATATGAGGGATTTCATTTCAAGTGAACCAACTTTTGAAATCCATATCTTCCGATCGGGATGAAATTTCCACCATTGGATAGTAATTCAGACACGATTTTTCAACAAGATCCGTCGAGAACTCTCTAAGTTAGAGGGGGTGTTTTTTCTCATCCATGTAAGTTATTACTAGGGGGCGGATTTATATGCAAAAGCATGTTTTTTCTCGAACGTCCCAATACAATGTAGACTAATTATCTATCCGAATCACACATTTTGCTGTAAAATGGCATCGATTTGTTAGAGCATATTTTTGCATATTTTATTGGTAATGCATGTTTTGTTATATTTAACTTCAAAATGCATATTTATATGCATATTATCCCAATTTTTAATAAAAATATTATTTTTTGGCGTCAATGGACAATAAATTGTCTCGACATAAAGTTTTTTGTTGAATTTCTTATAGAAATGTCATCAAACTTTGCCGATTAACTTCTTTCGACATCGATGACTGCGACTTCATTTAATTAAGTTGTTTGATGATTTTAAAGTTCAGGCTTTAAAGACTAGTATTCATCCCATGATGAAATAGCTTTCTAAACTATTTGGGACACATTTTTCTAAGAACAATATGTAATAGGTTACATGGATGAGAAAAAACTCCTCTTGGCGAAAATATCGATCTTGTTGAAAAATTGTGTCTGAATTACTATCCAATAGGACTAACCTTGGTCGGAAGACATCGATCAAAACTTGGTTCACTTGACATGAAATCCCCCATAGACATAAAATCGGTTTTTTGAAAAACCGGTTTTTAAAAATATTGATTAATTTTATAGAAAATTGTAGCATTTGAAAATATTTCGTAAAATATATAAGATAATAATATAAAGAATTCAAACATTTTAAATTAGCGTATTTTTCATATTGAATAAAAATTTAATATAAACCGGTATTTTTTGAAGACGAAAACCGAAAGCGTATACTCGGTCTTTTAAAATATAAAAATCAAAACCAATTTTTTCAAAAACACACCCGGTTTCCGGTTTAACCGAAATTTTTTAAATTTGTCGGTTTTTTGGACACTCTAGTGGTGGGTTTATAAGATTCGGCATCTACTATTAGCCGCAATTATGAACAATAGGTGGATTGTTATACTAATTCTGTAGATACAATTTTTCGCTACTCTGTAGTACAAACAACTACACATAAATGCGTCGTAATACGTATTAAGAAGATTTAAGAAAAATGGACAAAAGTACGAAAATGTTTATAGATGTGAATATTTTCTAGATACATATACATATATCTAACTATACACACACGTGTTTATATGTTTGCAAGTTTGTTTATTTGTTTATACAAATTCTTCATTATAAAATAGAATATATCTGTAGATATAGATTTAAGAAAATTTCTATTGAGTAAGTCATGGGAAAATTCATGATAATCTTATTTTTTTTTTTAATTTTTGCGTTTGTTTCGTAAAATTTCTTGGAAATTCGGATGTTCAAACTGTGTATAAAAATAAACCAATGAATTTACAATTACGAGATACAAGTCTGATGACTAATCGTATTGGGTATATTGTTTATTTTTGGCTAATAATCCCTTGTTACTGTTTATTTGTTAAGAAAATAATGCAATAACACTTTGTTCCGGTAGACTATTTCGGAAGTAGTACGAATAACATTTTCAGTTTGTTCCATACCAAAAGGAAAAGTGTGAGTCATTTGTAAGAAAATAAAATAAAAGTGGGGGCGCGTGTCATATAAAATTTTTCAATGATTTATGGACTTTGAAATATTATGAGATAAATAAATAAATATGTATGTTTAGTTTATTATAATAAGAAGTGGTTGCAATATTAGACTTTTGTTTAATTTTTTTGAATGTATAAGAAGTAATTAAATCTTTACACATATTAATAAAACTTTGCACATTCAGTTTCTATGCTAGTATCTTAACTATGTTCAAGCAATGTAACAATTTTAATTAAAATATGTTAAAACTACATTTATAATATTCCTGTTGCTGTGGAACACAATTATATTTTCTATATAAAGCATTTCTTGACATTGAATGCAACCAAGGAGTACTATGAACGAAAGCACAACCATGTGAGTACAAGTAAAAGATATTAAGTAATTTGTCCTTGTGCGAGATAAAAAGTATATTAAAAAAAATATAACATAAAGAACAAACAATCTCTTAATTTAAAAAGAAAAAGTATAATAAAATAAAAACAAAGTAATAAAAAAAAACAATCTTCATGTGAATTTCTGAATTTCTACACTCATCACATGCTGCACAAGTAAAATGACTTTAAGAAATCCTAATTAAAGAAATTTTAAATTAACCAAATTGGAAACAGTTTTAATCTTATTTGTTTTCAAAACTATGTTCATATAAAATAATTTTTGATTTAAAATACAGAAAATTTTAAATCAAAAACTCTCTATGTTAGAGTCAACAGAGACCTATACTGTTATATACAGCGTTGCCACTCATAAAATATTTTTCCTACCAAATTTCTAATTTAAAACTACCAAAGCCTACCAAAACCTACCAAATTTAAAATATTTGATAAATTCTATATGAATTCGTTTCAAAATTAATAGTTAACTTAAAATTATATTATTGCTGCTATAAAATTATCCAGAGGAAGAATGATATTGAAGCAGAGTTTAACACATATTATTAGAAAATAAAAGTTTTGAGAGCCCTTTGGCATTTTTTGAACTCAACCCTACTAAATAAATACACATTTACCTGACTAAACTAAATATTTTAGAAAATGCTATCTTCATATTTTGCAAATATGTAGTTTTATTATTTTGGCTTAACATAAGTAGTTTTTTCGTTATTATATTAATTAAATAAATATCGTACCAAAATACGACAAATATCGGAACAAACCAACCAAACTACCAAAAGTCAATTTGTTAACTTCAAACTACCAATTTTGGTCCAATTGGACCAAAGCGGCAACGCTGGTTATATACCAATAGATTCGTATTGACGTGGTCTTTCAGAATCTATTATGATTATTGATTATTTGAACTCCACAGTAAATAGTTATTTTTCAACGTAAAAATAAAAGTTCGCATTAAACTCTTAAGAAAAGAGTTTTAAATAGTCTCCATAAAAAAACTCATTTGAGGAATTTTATTTTTTTCGTCATAAAATCAAAGTTGTTTGAGGAGTTTTATTTGTCCAGTCAGAAAATAAAACTCTTTATATATATTTTCTACTTTTTTCAGTATTTTTCTTTATTGAGTCTATCTGATATAATGTGTGTGTAGTAATTAATTTGTTTAAGAAAAAAAAACAACAACAATTTATTAATAGGAATCAAACAATAACAAATTAAAATCCCACTTGTTTTTATTTTAGCGACAATTTATTCAATTGCAATGCAAGGTGCTTTACAAATTGTAATGATCTGACCGGCGCACAGTGGTACGGTTTCATAAATTTGTTTGCAAAAAGTAGAAGGAGTGCTCCTATGATAATAAAATTTGGTACACTTGGCTAGTATCATATAGAAAAGCTAAAAATTAAAAATGGTTCATATCGGATAGTCCCTAGGGGTACCTCCCCTACAAGGGTCCTTCCAAAATAACGTTGCATCAGTCATAAATTCTTAAATAATGCAGCGATCTTATTTAAATTTTACATATGCTAGTTCCAAGTGCCCAGATATCATACTACAAAGTATGAAGAAAATCGGTCCATATTTGAACCTAGTCCACATATAGGTCCCTTTCTGAAAATAGTTCAAAAGTCTATTTGCAAGTCTATCGTTCAAAACTCACATAAAAATAATAGTATCGTGATGAAATTCGACATAAGCAATATTTATATAAACCCAAATCTATCTGTTAAGTTTCATAAGGATAGGAGCATAATTGCTCCTATCCCCCATATGCAAAACCTTTTATTGTAAATATGCATTGCAATTTGTTGAAAATATTCATAAAAAATACGTGAGTTTTATCAAAAAATTTATAAGTTTATTCGGCGATCGCAAAAAGTCACAGAAATTTTTTACATAAAATGAAAGAAAATATTCCAAACTTTCATTTAGTAGTAGTACTAACACGGAGGTAGACCGAGCTAGCTTATTTTTTTTTCTAATGAAAACTACAAATGCTAAATATTTAAATATTTTTTCTTTCCTATTAAATTCAAAATATGTACTATATGTTAATAAAAATGCTCTAAAACTATTGGTAGTTGAAGCATATTTATTGTATAAACAACGGAAATGTAGTAAAATTTTCATCAGTTTTCGTTGTATAATATTTAGATAACTTTACCACACTCTTTTTTATACAAAATTTTATTTTTTTCGAAAACAAATCATGGTTTTCTACTAATAAAATATTTCTCTACAGAATTGCATCATTAGATTTCTAAAAAATAATTGTAAAAAAATAGACTTTTTGCCAAACAAAAAATACCACTGTGTCAATTTAAAATGAGTTTTATTTTATGAAGGGAAAAAATGAGTTTTTTTCTGACGGGAAAAATAAAACTCCTCAAATAAGTTTTGCATTTCTCAGGTTCTCTTTAAATTTCTGAGGAATCTTTGAAGCGGTTCTGAAGCAGTGATCGGCCCACATAGCCACCAAAATGCGAACATAATGTCAACAAAGTTCAGCAAAACAAATCAAATAAGAAACAAACAATTTACAATCCAGAGCTTAACGTGTTACAAAGAGAATAACATGCTATTGAAACCCATGTACTCTTTATACCGACCACTGTTCTAGTGTGTAATAATTCAATTGACAAATACTTATGTGCTATTTTTACTTTGTAGCTTATTGTTATTAAATCTCTCAATTCTTCAAAATAATAGGTCAAGTTTCAACAAAAACTGCATATATTCTTTCACTCATATTAGGATCATCTTACTATATTCAAAAAAAAACTTAAGAAGGATTCTCAACATTAACATAGAAATACATAAGTTTCTCATTGAAAATATATTCTAATATTTTTTCTTTTATGTTTCATTCTTTAAGGTTATTTGTAACTAAAATACTTCTTCGAGAGGAGAAAAAAATCGTACCTAGTTGTTGTCAATCCCAAACACACCTAAGTATCTATTGCTAAACCCACCAGATACATTCATTCATACATACAAGAAATGTAGTTAAAAGCACTCATCATCATTGTTCTTGTTTTATTCTTTTAGTCATTGTCATCATATTCCTTCGTCAAGTGTTTAATGACAAAATGCGTAAATTGTGTCAAGAAAAGACATAACAGGCAGGAAGGCAGCAAGCATTGCTTTTCTTCATCACCATCGCCATCATAGTATGATTATCACACTGTGACGCTGTCGTACACGTACTCGGTAACATCAATTCTCTGTCATATTAAGAGTACGAGTGAGAGTGACATGTACTTACTTAGTTGTGTATTTAGGTAGAAGTGTATCTATTGATTCTATTTCTTTTAAGAGATTTTTTTTATTATGTTCAAACTATGTATTGGTTTTTTTTTTATTTTTATGTTGCAAAAATATATAAAAATATTTAAGTGTTTTGTTTGTTTTTCTTTGCAACGCCTTGAAATACTTTTGGATGACTTCGGTCAGGTTGTTGTCTCTTAGAGGCGTTGTCAAGGTGTTATTAATGTGCTTTGTTTAAGTGTGATTGATTTGAGTTTCCCTTGGTTTAGGAAATATTAGAAGTGTGTGTATTCACATTAAATTTAAGCTACATTATTGTTTAGGTTATGTCGCGTAGAGGAGGAGCACTTAAATTTCCCATATTCATTTCGGGTATTTCGGTCTATTGAAATAGGAATCGGCAAAATTAAAAACTTAGTCCCCTCGATATAGTTTCTCAGTGATTTATGAGTTTGTATTCGTAATATATTCCAAGTTTGGCATAGTGTCCCTATGAAAGTGTTGACATATATAATGTATGTACCTCCTCTTTACACGCTCTACAGATAGTATCGTTAGATATATCCATGCGAGCTAGTTGAGACATTAGCTCTGTATTTCCAGTTAATACATTTACCAGACTGCTGAGTGTTGGTTTATTTAGGTTCAGAATCTTGTTTGCATTTTCTGAGTTTCCCCATAGAATGTCGGTTGTTCTGCCGACTGTAGATTTCTGCCATGTTTACTTATTGACCATACTTTAATCACGATCATTATAGTTTAGTGTAAGCTTCTCCAAGGCCTGATATAGACAATGATATCAAAACTAAGGATATTTTAGATTAAACAATGCGTCTTCCATGGGCCCATTGTAATACCCATATCTAACCAATTCTCAATAAAATTTTGCGGTCAGCCAGGTCCGGGTAGTGGTGGAGTAGGTACTTCACTGTTTTCATCAGAATAACTAATACAGAAGTCTATATATGGGAGATATATTAGACGGTGAAACGTGATCACTGCCACCAAATTCCGTAGTCGATCACTCCATATGTTAGATCGTTTAGCTCTTGTCGTCGCACAAGTGGTCTCAAGTGACCATCTAGTTTCTAGTCAACTCTGAAACCATTGTTTGCACGATTAGAGCGGTACACCAATCAATTGGTTAATCTAATTTCCAAGAGTGATGGTCCTGCTTAGATCAATGAATCCGCAATCCAATTTCCAGGAACATTTTGGTGTACGGTACTCAAAAAAGTTCAACTTAAGAATGTCCCGACATCTCGTTGAATGATGCCCAGCATTTTCCGTATAAGACTTTGGGGGCATGACTATCAGTGTAAATCCGAATCAATGTAGTCTACCCAAGGCAGAGATTTTGGGCTGGAGAACGCTACACAGATCCGGTAGTCTCAAAGATACACGCGTAACTGAGCAATATAAAAGCGTCACCCACACCCACCTTCGATTTCGAGCTATCAGTGAAGATCTCAAATGGGTTATCCTGAAGGAATTGTATCCCAACATCCGTGATTGCATCATTAAAGCCATTGTCGAAGAAGGGTCCTAGTCTATTTAAACAATCCAATATGGTCCCATTGCTGAATTTCATTCGGTTACATACGTCAGTAGTACCGCTTCTGGTCAAAAGGTTAATTTAAAGGTCTTTAGATTGTGTGGTCTTGATAATATTGCAGACGTTTGAATTAACTTCCGAATTTGATTTTAAGGATTGTGTTAAAAAATATCGTTGAAAGTGAAATACTATCAGTGGACAAATCAATTTACTTTATTTATTTATGTTTATTGCAAACAACTGCAATCTTGGAAATACTCTCATCATCATGATGATATGAAAAGTAATAAAACATTTTGTAAATCCTCTCGTATCAATGATTCAATAAAAACAAATTATTACACAATTTCATATAATAATGTAATAAAATTGATAATTATTACATATAACAATTTATTGCTTCTTGTATTGCATCATATCCCGAAAACTATACACTTCCTTAACCAAAAAAAAATTTTTGTAATTTGTAAAAAATTAAAAATAAAATCTTTTTTTTACTAAATGAGTCATGGTATTTCAAAATCTAAACACTTCCTATTTTGTTACCAACATGAGACTAAGAGACAGCCAAACAGGCAGTTAGGCAGATAAACAGCTAGACATACCACAACCTACCTATAAAACCGAAATAAAAACACATCATAATTACGAAAATTATCTAAACGAATCTTTTGCTACTTGTCAACGTGTAATAAATAAGCAAAAAGAAAACTCCCAAAATTGACTGTGTAGTACCACTCAAACTCACATACACTTAACATTAATGGGCCAATATGAACGAACACACTTATAAAACTCCACATATATACAATTTGTATCTAAAATTTATACAGAGCATTTCAGTTTTGAGGATAATTATGAGCACAAAAAAGTGTAAAATTTCGTATATTCCTGCACGCACGTAAATACTTCACAAACAAATCTAAAAACATGAATGAAATTTTAAAATTTAGACACTTAAAAAAAGCGCTAAATTTTACACTTAATTATACATATTTTTCACTCTGCAACAGTTGCTGTGAGAAATAAATTGTAACACGAAGTTGGGCTGACTGGCCGCTGGCACCAAAGGAATGAATAAGAGCTATTATATTTTGTAATATTTTTAATTAAACATTTTGAGTGGAGCACTATTTCAGATATTTCGTGTATGGAAAACAATTAGTCTATTCATTTGCCTGATATTTTGAAATACTTGTTTTAGCTTTTCCATTGAAGATTTGCAAAAATATTTACACGGAATATTTACACTGTACTATAAAATAAAGCAATACTGTACTATAATATAAACAAGATAATTAGTGTAGATTGATAAGATATCCCCAAAATAATGTTTTTTTTTGATTCCTAACATTTCGCAAAGTCAAAATCGATTTTGATTTTTTAAAATAATATGAAATTAGAAATTAAGTTCTCAAAAATTTCGAAATTCGCTTTAGTTTGTATTTTATTGTATATATTTGTTTTTAATAATTTATATGTCATATTGAAGGGTACATATCTGTAATTTATTCTCAATTAGTTATTGAACAACAACGTTTTTTTTTTGCTTCGAAAATGTCGAATTTTGTGCCAACAAAGCGTCATATGCAGGAAGTTTTGCTTTACTTCTTTAATTTGAAAAAAAGTGACGCTGAAGCTCTCCGATTACTCGCCGTAATCTACAGTGAATGTGTTTAATCGGTTTCAACGAGCGAGAGATGGTTTGTGCGGTTCGGAAGTTATGATTTTGACACGGAAGACAAAGGTGCCCAGGTCAGCCAAAAAAGTTTGAAGACCAACAATTGGAGCTATTACTCCATGAAGATTGTTGTCAAACTCAACAAGAGCTTGTAAAATCATTGGGAGCTACTTCAACAGTCTTACTCAAGTGGGTACGGGGACACGGAGATACTACGGGCAACTGCGAGAAAAAAGGCGCCATGCTACTTGACAGAGACACATGTAGATATCCTATGTGGGATTCCGTTATCAAAACGCAAGCTACAAATTAGTAACTTATACTATGAGCTCGCTCAGACGAGATGGGGTTGTGAACCCACATGCACCATAACCAGAACGATAAGGCCCCGAATAAATCGTGGACAAACAACATATCTTCGTGACTTGACACGCTCACAATTCAGTGGTGTAATGTCAGTCATAACCTGACACTGCACTTTTGGCAACGACGCGAGGAGACTAAGCTTGACCTACAACGACTTCTGCAGAAGTTGTCAAAACGAGGAGGAGAATGAGATCATTTTTCATCTTCTTTGTCACTGTCCGGCATTAGGAGATCTACGCATTCTGGGTTTCTGCACTCATATGAATGATTGTCACAAACATATATTTGTTTACTGTAAACATATATATATGGTTGATACAATCATGTGAATCGTAAATTAACCATATTATGGTTACCACAATCATGTAAATGGTTACTGTGACTATAATATAGTTAAACAACTTGTAACAATATTGAAATGGTTACAGTAACCATGCCCAACTATATTTTTTCTCTGCGTGTGGGACATCGTTCCCTAAACAGTCTTTCTGAGCTCTCGAATATCAGACTAGAGGACATTAATGCCTTTATAAAGATTAGTAATTGGTTAAAAAGACCACACAACTCATTGGTACGCAATTTTAAAAATCTGCTCCCTCTCTCTTTCTTCGGACATCTTCCTCTTAACTTTTCATTTCTATCTGTCCCAATAGGTGCTGCTTGAACCCACGTGAGCTGCTCTTTTTTTCTTCACTTCGCGGCTGCCTGGAAACCTTACCATACCTAACTCAATCAGCAATTACAAAACGTTTGCAAGCATCAGGATTCATCCAAAGGCAGGGAATTGAAGTTGAGAGTCCTTGAAAGATGACTTTGTATGTCTGAAATGCAGCTTAAACGTTATAAAAGAAAATCATTTTTGCACCGAATCATTACTTGCGGTGAAAAATGGATCAATTACGATAACCCGAAGCGTAAGAGATCGTATGTGAAGCTCGGTCAACCAGCCGAATTGACACCAAAGCCAAATATCCATGGCGCTAAGGTAACGATATGCACCAAAAGAGTCCTATCTATTATGAGCTGCTAAAATCTGGCCAGACCATCACAGGGAACCTGTACCGTACGCAACGTATTCCTTTGAAGCGACAATTGGCCGAAAAAGCCCAGAATATGCGGCCAGACATGATACCGTAATATTCTATGACAACGGTAGGCCATATGTTGGGAAGTTTTGCCTCACCCGCCTTATAGTCCAGACCTTGAACCCTCCGACCACTTTTTGTTTCGATCGATGCAGAACGCTTTCTCTGGGATACGCTTCACTTCAGAACAGAATATCCGAAATAGGCTTAATTCGTTCTTGGACTGAAAAGATGAGGAGTTGTCTTGGCCCAGAATACATATGTTGCCAGAAAAATGGCAAAAAATCATAGCAATGGCCAATACTTTGAATAAATTTATATTGTACAAATGCTTCAAAAAGAGTTAAAAATTTTAAAAAATACCGCATTTTTAAGTCATACACCTAATATATTTGTGAACTTTTGGAAATATTTTTCATTTTGTTTGGGAACAACGAAGAAAGGTAACTGGCAATCCTGTCACTGATTCTGAATAAGATGCATCAGGAAATCTTCAATTTCTCTACTCCGAAAAAATAGCACAATATTTATAGAATATTTATTCAAATGAACACTATTATTGTTGAACAATTTGATTTGATAAAAATAGGGTTTATTACGACTCTTTACCTTTCGAAAGGGAGACATTGGAGAACAATTGATATTTTTAAATATATTTAATAATGTGATAATCGATCGTAATGTACCAATCTTGAATAAGGAAGTTATAGTATAACAAATTAATATAGCGGAAATTACATTACCACACAAGATAACGGGTATAAAAACAAACTATGAAACTCCAGATTGCGATACCTCCCATTTTTTGTACAACTGTATACATAAATATATCCTTTACAAACATTAACACGAAGTCTGGTTATGTGTTAACTAATAGTTATACTGTTGGTTAAAATTATTTTTGTATGAAAACTGACAGTACAACTATTAGTTAACACATAACCAGACTTCGTATTACTGGGGGTTAATCACTTAAACGAATTAACACAGAGAAAACTGATTAGTAGTAGCAACCGATTAGATGTAGCCAATCGAATGATTCTGCCTTAGTGACCGAATTTTACAGCAGTGGCTGCACAATTTTAGAAGGAGTAACAAAAGTTTGGTTGCTTTAACCGAAATTCTTCTCCATCAACAGACTTTCTGTTTATAGAACCGATACATTTTATGTGTGCAACCGAATCATTCGATTGGTAACAAATTCGGTTGATACTACGAACCTGTTTTCTCTGTGTAGTTGTAGGAATTTGTCCAAATACTTAATATAAAAAGGGTGAACTGTATCTACAAAACTACTTAAGAATGCATACATATGTATTTATGTAAAAAGAAAATCCAGAAAACCAAAAAAAAAAAAAATCTATTTTTAGAAAGTTCACATAGAAACATAAGAACAGATTTATTTTTCTTTGGCATTTAAACAGAAATAAAGAAAATATAAAAATAACATAGAAAAATGGGATAGAAAGTGTGAAAAATGCTTAAGATAATTTTCAACTGCTAGAGTAGAGCTGGCACATACCGCCAGTGTTATTACACACATTATCATATTAAATACCACTACATCATTTTCACTGTGTACTACACTCTGAAAATATCTTCCTGACTTCTTCATGTATATTTTTTTTTTTTGTTGCAGAGGCTTATTATTCTCCAGAATTTAACATTACAATGAATGAAAATTGATGTGAATGAAAACATCTGTTTCATTTACTCGTCTCATTCCAAAAGTATATTTTTTTTTTTAGTTTTCAATTTGTTTTGCGGGCGTGTATAAATCGTTTTAGATTCTTTGTCCGTTTATTTTAGGAATGAAAAATATTTTTCTATTTCTTTTTGATGGTTGACTTTTTAGATGTTTATAATGGAAAACATTGCAGCAAACATATTAAACGTATTAAAAATGTATTATTTCAGAAATTTTCTATATGGGTTTTTTTGTTTTATTTTTTCTGTTTATATTTGTTTTTATATTGGTTATTGATGGCTATTTTGTTGCGCGTTTGACGTCAAAGTACCCTCAAACCATTGCAACAACCTCAAGTATTTGGAAATTATTTATAATACGAAAATATATTAAGTGGATTATTTGGAAGGAATACGAAAAACAAATCAGTTTTTAAACGTTAAATCAAAAATTAATTAAATGGGTATATAAAAAAAAAACTACGTCTAGTTTATTGTCTATATTTGGATTGTCATTAAAATTACTTTTATCACGGTCATTTAATGTTCAAATATCAATTGTTATAATCAATTTACACCTACAAACTATTAGCTACACGTGATCTCATCTTTAACTAATTGAAACTAGTCAATATAAATTCCCTTTAACAGGTCTTTTTAGAAAAACTTACACAAAACAAATCTTTAAAGTGCTGTGAAGACATTCAATATAAATTCCCTTTAACAGGTCTTTTTAGAAAAACTTACACAAAACAAATTCTTTCAAACAGAGAAATCATTTATTTGTATTATAAATTCTGTGAAAATTGGGTTAATTTCTTATTTATTTCAAATACTTTTACTTTGTCACGCCCATTAGAAATCAGCTGGCGGACACTTTATTGATGTTTCAGATTGATCATATTGGCCCAATTCCAAAATTTAAATTTCTTGACAAATTGTTTCGAAGTTGAATAAATTTAAGTGATGAATTAAATTTTTCATTAAGTAGACATGGCTATTGAAAAGGTTCAATGGTCTTTTGTTTAATAAAAATTTTATGTATTCAGAAAATTATCTTATATTTTCTAAATAAGTCAACTAATAATTTTTAGTTGACTTATTTACCCAGTTAACATTCAGGTGCGATTTTAAATTGACAATTATTTCACATTTCTCAAACTACACACTTTATAGAATGATCTGAATTGCCTTCTCAGGAAAAGAGCAATCGAGAAAACAATTTTTTTCAAAAGTTAATTGAAAAATTAAAATTTTTAATTTTAGGTTTGAAAAAGATGAAAAAGATTTGATGCCAAATTATGAAAATGTAATTTTTCAAATTGTATTAAAATGTGAAATTTAAAACCTTTGAGAATTTGTTTGTTACCAATTCATAAACGGTTCCTCCTCCGGAAAATTTTCACGAGAATTCTCGGGAATATACTATATTTAGAAATTCCCGGAAAATGTTTGTTGGCATATTTCGAAATTTCTTTATAAGTCTTCATTTTAAAATTACAGTTAGGTACATTGATTTATCACCAATAAAATAATTCAATAATATTTTTAGATTTTTTGATTCTAGCAACGAATTTATGTCACCCCAACTAAAATTGTTCACCCAGTTCAGCCTCTACGACTGAATCAATGGATTATAAATACATACAAATTGAAATTTTAAGTTCTTAAAGGGATTATTAAAGAGCTTAACATTACAACGTCTAAGAATATACATATTTAGAGATAGTAATGATAATAAACAAATATTCAAATAAGTCGGTCCTCTTAAATATTCCAATAAAAGTAATAAAACTACGAGTGTGAGAAGCATGTTCAAATACTCGTATTATAAATCATTAAAAATTGTTGGACCAACATTGGACAACTAAAAATATCTGTTAAAATACAAGCAAAAGTTTATGAAATCTTCACTTGTTCTCGGGAATAAACCAATTTCTTTATAATTTCCCGGGAATGAATTACGAACCCCAATCCCATGCCTTCCCAAATAGCCGTGACAGTAGGGAACCTATATTTCCCGGTCTTTTTCCATTGCCGGAAAAACAATAAATAATGTTCATTCCAGGGAATTCTCATGGAATTTGTCAAGAAAAAACCCAAAACTACTTCCGTCGAACTGTTCAAAGTCGGTTTGAGAAGTCACAGAGATCTAGAGATGGTTTGTAAAGAAAAATTACGACTAAAATTGGCTTTTTTGAGTCCAGTCAACTTGGAGTTGGAGAAACTTGACGAACTAACATTAGTAAATGCTACCGGGCGAAGCCGGGGCGGTCAACTAGTTTACAATAAAATCTTGTTATACTTGGGTTCCCCGATAGACCAGTCGATAGTGTGCTGAACTATTAATCTGAGGGTTGCGGGTTCGATTCCCGCCAGAGACTCTGGGTGTAACTGCAGACAAGCAAAACGCTTTGCAGTTTGTGTTTGTTTTTAAAACAAAAAAAAAAAAAACAAGATCACTTATCATTTACAGAAAAGCCGCCAAAAAAATTCATCTTTCACCACAAAATTTTAAACAGCTTTCAAGCATATTATTTGAATTAACAGTTTTGATTATTGTTTTAGATCAGACATGCGCAGCCCATACCACAATTGTGGAAAATCAAATCACACGTATTCTTATGCTCTTACATGTTAGTAGTCGTTGTCCACTCAACGAAACAACTAGGAATACGCATGAGCACTGGTGTATGACTTTTTCTTTATTATTTCAGTTTTTGTATTTTTTTGTTTGTAGGCGCACTGAATAATATAAAGAATTGAATGTGTTGGTGAGAGTAAGTGTATTGGTGAGAAAATTATTTTTTGCGCATGTCTGTTTTAGATGAAAAAAAAGAGCACAGTGGCTCAAAGTAAATCGTAAGAAATAAATAACTTCTCAACTGCAGATCATATTTCATTTAAACTTTGAACAACCAATAGAAAAAGCGTTGGACTTTCAGAATATTTCTTTTAGGTAAGTATAAGTTTTAGGCAGAAATTGTGCTAAACTTGACCATCTCATATGTGAAAAACATATCTGATTTTTTAACTTTTGCAAATATGAAGAAAGATAAAGAACAATCATGCATACTCGATTAAGTTCCAAGACCGATGTTGCAAACCTTGGGCCATCTGTGATTAAACCAATTCGGTCCCACTGTGACGTGAACATTTTTTTTCATCAACTTTTCATATAAATTTGGAATTATCCCAGCAGTTCTGGTTAACTGTCGTAAACTAGTTATTGTACCTATCATTTAGGGTCTCCATTAGTAAGACTGACCCTATATAGATTACAAAGGAACTGTTTAATAGCTGGTCCAAAGTATTCAACACATGTGATTCATATAGTCAGTTTAAAAGACACCTCCTAGACAGTCCAACAAACGATTGCTTGTAAACAAACCTTCCTCCGACTATTTTGTGCTTACGTTAATGGCAACAATCTTCCATATACCAGCTAGAATAGGTCTGTCAAATATCCTTGATACCGGACTACGAAAAAAAGTTACCGACTCTAGATTACTTGGCGTAAATAAAATAACTAGAATACAAAATTATTTTCAACGTCATTTTCAAGTCAGTGGTTCCCAAGTAATGATTCGGTGCATAAATGATTCGTTAGTACAAAATTCGACATTTTCGAACCAAAAAAAACTTTATTGTTTACAATTGAACATTAGTTCAATAACTAAGTGAGAATAAATGAAAGATATGTACTATGGTATTCAAATTATTCGATTTTTCTTTTGTTCGAATAAAACGAATAATTCGAATAAGAGATTTTAACTTGGTCGAATAATTCGATAACACGTTTAAAATTTATCGAATTATTCGAATAATTAAATTTTTTTTAAACAGGTAAAGAATGAAGTTTTGATGTAGGTTTTTTAATACATATTTTATTGTTAAAGAAAAACAATAAATAACTTTAAAGTTAACAATTTAAATATAGATAATGTTAAAAATACATTCGATAACAAAGTCCACCATTAAATTTTCATCAGAAATATTCTGATCAGATTCCCTCCCGAACAATCTACAAAACAATTGACTAGCAAGCACTTTAGTTTCCGTTTTGGAGCTATGGACATGATCTTGAATTCAAGTACAATACAACTGTATTAAGAACTTTTTTATGTCGTTCATAAATTCGGTTTTTAAAATGAGTAACAAATTCTTTAGTAAATGAATTATTCACTTTTTCAAAATTATGTATAACAAATTGTATTATACCCGCAAGCTCTATCAACGTTGCCGAATCTTTGCTTAATTTAGTGATCTTAAGGAATTACACAAATCTGTCCAAAGTATGATATCATTGCATAATTGAAGCAATTATAAATACGCAAAAAGTTTATTACCATGTTAGACAAAGATGTCCAACGATGTTTAATATCATGTATAAGACGAACTCCATGTTTTTCTTGCAACAAAACGTAAGTAAATGTTTTGCAACACTTACGTACACGGTAAGATCTTGGCCTTCGTCTATTTTAAAGTAATCATTATAAATGTCATCCTAAATATCACTTTCGACGACCGTTTCAAAATCACATTCACCATCACTTTCAACATCACTTTAATCTAAGTTAATATTTTGATTATTAATTGCGATTCTGCTAATATTTCGCCAGTATATGTTCACACCACGGCCGCCCTGTCATGTTTAGACCCTAAAATTTCTGTTTCGAAATCAATTCTAAAATCATTCAGTAATTTTTACTAAATAACAAATATTTTATTCCGCACCTTTTAATTTCATTGGTTCAAGTCCTAATTAAACATTTTGAAAGTCTTGTTTTCAGAATTGTAACTTCTTGCAGTAATATTTATATATTTATAGAAGGAGCTATCGGACCACTCATCTACAGTGATCGAAAGACTCACTTTAGTTATTTGTCGAGTTTCAGAAACAATACAATTTTTGTAAGTCATTATAACTTATTTAAATTTGGAATTATGACAAATTTTAAGCAATTTAATAAATTTAAATATGTATGAACATTTATTCGTTTTATTCGATTATTCTACATGAAATTGTTCGAATTATTCGCTACTCGAAAATTTTAATTTTTATATTGTTCGAATAATTATTCGTAAGAAATTGTTCGAATTAATCGAACGATCATTACTCGAATGAACACCCTAATATGTACCCTTCTAAGTGATATTTAAAAACAAAAACCGCGTTCAAAAAATACGTCTCTATTGTAAATCCAGCAGTTTTAAGTCATAAACAAAGGCGTACTTAGTGACAACTGATTCTCCAATATATTACTGCTGGTATGTAAAATAACTACTTTCTAAAGTACACTACAAAGTAAATGTTTAAAGTGTCTAAACTCTAGATTACTTAGAAACACTAAAGTGCCAATTGACTTCACGCTATATTACTTGGGATGTATAAGGTAACCAATTGACTTCTCCCTTGTAGTGTAGTGTCAAATGACCCAAAATATATAAATTGCAGTCAGCCAAGTAGCCAGACATTAATGCAAATTTCAGTTTATAAGGGACACATTGATTACTTTTAGAACTACTGGGATAGTCTATGAATATAGTTAAGTCAAGTTAACTTTGTTATTGTATTGTTTTTCATTTTGCGGTTTCTTGTTTGTAACTTTCAGTAACCACACAAATCCAGTGAATACATTTCATGCACCTTGTACATTCAACATTCATTCAACACATTGTAATCGTTATATTCTATTTGTGTTTTGTTAGTTGATTTTCCTATACTTTTCGAAAGAATTTCTTTTTTTTTCAACTTTTGTGCAAAGTTCGTTTGATGGTATTTATTCAGGTAAATGTTTTTAAGTTGGTTAGTTGAATGCATTAGCGGCGTTGCAAGCGCTTATTTGAAAATAGTAGCAGCGGTTGGTAGTTGACAGTTATTTTTAGTTTAATGTTAGTTTACGAGTGTGGAAAACTTTTGAGAATTTGTAACGATTTTGGTTACAATGGCGAAGAATTTTGTAAAAAAGGTAGTTTTTGGAAATGAAAGGAATATAATCTTATTGATTGGCATAGTAGCAGGCAGATATGTAAAAAAAAGTTTTAAGGGGAAATTATTTATGACATAATAGTAATAAATAACTAGTTGCATGAAAAAGGGCTGTTGTTAAAATGTAACATTCATATTGTGTCTGACCTTTGTCATTATTTTCGTATTGAAACAAAATGATTTTAATTATGCTAACAATAAACACTGCATTTCTGTAAATTATTCAGGATTTATAAAAAAACCCTCCCTCCTACTATTCATATTTTCTTAATTAAATATTCCCGCAAAAACATTTTAATATAATGTTATTTCTATTGAAGTTTAAACAAAATAAATAGTAATTAATTTAGAATTTTAAGGAAACTCTCAGGATTTCTGTTGATGACATTTTCCATTAAAATTTCATAATGTGGTTCATTTATTAAACAAAAGTTTATAAAACTTTTCTTCAGTGACTGATAGCTACTACAGTTTTTGACAAGTAAATTGAAAAAAGTATTCATTTTTAAACACTACATTATAACAAATGTTTCCTTTGCGCATTTCATATTTTTTTTTAAACATCAATTTAAATTAAAAATTAAAAAAATCAATAATCCGTATTATAATAATTGTACATACCTGCCAAGAGTACGCTATTGTTATTTTTATTGTCATGATCAACTGGTATGGACGAAACACGTTCGGCACGTAGACAAGCAACAGTTGTACCAGGACGACCGTTTTTACCGGATGCTGTCAATTCTACTGTCATATCCATTGATTTCTGTAGTACCGCATCCATGCGTATGAAGCCTTCAGCTAAAGTTTTATAACCCAATATGGTGCGTGATTTGTATTTTTTGCGTCTTTGCAACAAGATGACCAGTCTGTGGGGAGGGTGATGAAAGGAGAAGAAAGGCAAATTGTAACCATAACGTGTACTAGAGTTTTTTTCATTTTAAATTTAGTTTTTTTTTGTGTTTTTTATTTAACATTTTTGTTTATAGTTGTTGGCACAAACGTTTAGGGAAATACATATACCACTCATTTGGGGTAGTAGCAGTTTTATTTTTGTTGATTTAATTGATTTGTTTTTATGGAGAATTTTCCAAAAAAGAAATAAATTTTATATAAAAAAGGAAATAGTACCTATACATTATAAAATAAAGCTTAAAGATATTGAAAGATGCTGGAAATAACATAACGATTTTAAGAGAAATGATCTATGTAACGAACAATGAGAAGATTTTTAATAAGGAAAAAATGATAAGAGCTGGTTATATAGTTACTCAGAGTAACTCTGGTTCTACTCGGGAAAAATTTCACGAAAATTCCCATGAAATTTCATTTAGAAATTTCCAGGAAATTATTTTAGAACAGATTATTTCGAATCTAATGATTGGACTATTTCCATAAATTTTGTCTAAGCAATTGGCATAAATGAATTATTACTGAAATAACTGAATTTTTGTCACCACAACAGACAAATTCTGACTGAAATTAAATAAAAACAGAAACAACAAAGTTTTTTTTTGATTCGAAAATGTCAAATTTTGTGACAACAAAGCATCATAGGGACTGAGATCGAAAAAACCTTAACATACGCTTTACATTAAAAATTTTAACTCAAGTACTATTTAATTTTTTTTTTATGAAGTTACCTTTTTAAAGCAATTCATATTTTGAACAAAATCCAACTTGGTCCTAGAACAAGTTGGTCAAACAATCAAAGGTCTGCCGTCAAACTAATTCCAATGTTATTAAATATGCAGTTACGTCAAAAGAAGCCAATCATTTGTTACACAGGGCTTTATAAATACCGAAATTTACATCAAGGAATATTTACAAAAGAGGATGCTTCCATTCATACGACTTTTTAATGTGTCCATTTATTTTTGGCCTGATTTGGCATCCTGTCACTATGGTAAGCAAGATCTTGAGTGGTAAAAGAACAATAATGTGTTATTAGTACCAAGAGAGGCAAAACCTCCAAACAAATCCCGGGAATGGAATACACTAAACTATTTAGTTATTATACAATAAGTAATTTGTTTGTTTTAAATATATTGGACTTGCAAATTGATATGATGATTGGGGGTTTTGCTCTATTAAGTATTATCTTTAATGTCACCTACAAAACAGCTGGCAAAAAAATAACTCCATTTAACTTTAAATGAAACACAACATATCTTCACATCAAATTCTATAGCTAAACTTTCATGTCAAAAAGTTAAGGATACAGCCTACCAAAGATACCCTAAATTAAATTTATCTCTCGCAGTTCTCTTACTCTTCCATTACTTTGATTTGAAATTTTTCTTTGGCCAATTACCAACATTTTCTTTTAGTAAACCAACTCAACAAAAGGCTTTTTGGTATCATCCATTTATCATCAAGTCTGCATAAAATCTAAAATTCATCCCCTTCTTAGCGGGTTGTTGTTTGAAACAACTCAACTACAAAAAAAAAGAATTAAACCATAGACATTGAAGTTTGTAATTAGTTTTTGTTTCTTTAGCTGAAACATAATCAAATTACCAATTAGCCTTGTATGTTAAAAAAATAAAAATAAAGATGAAACGTGTTTTTAACTAGACTGTCTATTGATAACACTGATGCACAATCTAATGACGAACGAATTGACGTACATAATTACATTGGGAACATTCAACATTAAGAGATGAAACTCGTTTAAGAATTTCCAGTGACTGTAATGTTTCAACGACAACAGCCCAGATATGAGTTAAAACAAATGTCAATTAAATTTTATGTTATTATGTGTAACGCTGTTCTATTTGCATCATGATTCATAAACAAAAGTCAGTAAAAATACGAGGATTGTAAGTTTAATCAAACAAAATGGCTGGATCTGGTTTCTTGAAAAGAAACAACACCATGCTACAGAAAGGTTACATAATTGACAAATCGAATTCAATGAAATTTCGGACGGGGCATGGTCTGGACTAAAAGGCGGATGAGGCAAAACTTTCCAACCACTTCATTCTAAATACTTTTTAATAGGTATTGCAACATGTGGCCGAGCGTTGTCATGATGGAATATTACGGTTTCCTGCCTGGCCACATATTCTGGGTGTTGCTCACTTCAAACGAATCGGTACAAGTTCCCTGTAATGGTCTGGTCAGATTTCAGCAGCTTATAATGCTCCAACCAAATACAGAGAATTACCTAAGCACCATGGATATATGGCTTTTTTAGTGTCGATTCGGCTGGTTGGCCGGGCTTCACATTAGATCTCTTAGGCTTCAGGTTATCGTAGTGCATTCATTTTTCGTCGCACTCTTCATTTTTCGTTCATATTTCAGTTTGATGGTACTATATATCTCGATTTTTATTTTAACCATTTCAGTGGTTTTGTCGAATATATTCGACATTATAACATACTCGGTTTCTATGCGCTTTTACTGTATAATAGTTTTAAATAAAAGACAGACACAGACAGACTTTGGAGCAACCAAATACAAAAAATTTTATTTTTCCCGGATTCAGCGTATTCAATTAACATAAATATAAATGTTCATACTTTTAGCTCGACCAAAATTATTTTTGACCCTGAAAGGGTTAAAATAATCATTAAGATTCACTACCGATTCGAAACGGTGAATGGTAACGATAAAGCTAACTTGTATTATTTCGGTAACGGAAATTGCAGTTATTTCGGTAGCGATAGCTAAATTATAAACTCCATTATTGAAATAAACATTTTGTATATTTTATAATTTAAATTATTTATAGACGGGGCATTTACGGTTATCTCGCCAACGGTATTTAGCGGTAACTGCAATTATTTCGACAACGGTGGTTGAAGTGAAAGAGTATTTAAAGGGTAACGGAAGCTGTCTTTATTTACTAAAGGTCAAGGTCAATCTAGAACTTACAATGGAATTTCAAAATTTCTAAAATATTGTATGCAGTTTCTTATTATATTTCCTATAATTGTGCCAAATATTAAATTGAATCTGTTACTGATTCACGAGGTATAAATATGAATTATAATCATATTCTTGAACTTTGGGAATAATTTGCTAGCTTAAAATTAGTTATTTGGAGAAACTTTAAATATGTATTATACATAGGATAAGTTGAAAATTTCGATATAAAGTTAAGTTTGGAAGGACCCAGGAAAACCCTGTTCGATATTTTCTATTTTTAAGCTATCCATGTGGAAATGTCTTGCAAAAAAAAATGAAAACTTTATTAGTTCCTTAAAAAACATTTTTTTAGCAAAGAGTAATACGGGGATTTCGAGCAAAAAAATTAAAATTTTCAAATTTAAAATAGATTATTTTTTAGGTGCAATTTTTAAATTTGAATTTTCGAAAGCATATATCTTGCTCACAATCATGTTTTTTTATAGGCTAATTGAGGGCTTTCATATTATTTCGAGTTGGGCCTTTAATATTTTAATTAATTTTGTTTAAACTTACATACTTGTATGTACAGTGAGCCTCAAAAGTGAGTAAACAGCAGCGAATTTTTTGATTTTTTAAGATCATGAAAATCATTATAGTCCGACTTTAATCTATATTTTTCACAACCAAAGATATTATTCAAGCCAATCTCTATCAAACCGAAACTTTAAAATTTTAATCATGGATAAATTTTAGAATTTTCATTATCTTAAAAAATATCCAATAATTTTTGGTGTATACTCACTTTTGCGGCTCACTGTATATCAGAACTATTCAGTTTGTATCCATTTTTTTAAATTTTTATTTTAAAATCTCAAAGGTAGCCTACGTTGAATGTTCCAAAATTAACTCCATAAAGTTCCTTAACATATATTGGAAAATTGGCAAAGTTGTAGCCCTTGTCATAAAGAACAAAAAGATTCCCGGGAAATTAAATTTTGCATTCCCTGGAAATAAAATTATCCGGGAAACCCCAAACCCTAGTTTTGGGCCATAAACTATTAAATTATTATAAACTAAAGCATACTTTTAGGCAGCTTTAAACAAATTTATTTCAAATTTTTTAAAGTTTTTTGCGATTTTGATCTTGATGATGAAGTATTTTGATTTTATATGTTCACAATTTTTGTTGTTTATGACAAGGGCTTTAACTTTGCCTCAGAAAGTAAATCAAAATTGCGAACTGTTTGCAAGATATGAGCCTGAGGAAATGATCACTTTTTTGCAAAAATGACACCAAGGCCCCAAATCTTTGGGGGACCATAAAAAAAAGTGCATGACTTTGGGTAAAATAACAAGTAGAGTGCTATATTCGGCTGTGACAAATCTTATATAGCCTTCACCAAATCATACTTCAAAATAAAAATTTTAAATATTTTTATGTAAACAAAATTTATTTATTTTTCCAGTAGTTTTTTTCATTTTTTGAAAAAAATATTTTTTCGAATTATTTAAAATTTTTTTTTAAATTTTCAATTTTTTTTTTAAATTTTCAATTTTTTTATTTAAATTTTAAAAAATTGTTTTGTTTATTAAATTTTTGTTTTTTGTGAAAAAAAAATTCGGGTTAAAAATTTTTTTTCCGATTTTGACCAATTGTAGGTTCAACTTACAATGGTCTTATATACGTCATTGCAAATTCCATGACTCAAAAAATTTCACACAGTGTAAATCATTCGGTGACGGTTGTACAATGGTTAAAGTTGCGTTTAGCTCAAGTGGAACCATAAAGATATGCACATTTTTCATATTTTGGTTTACAAATAGAACTGACAGTAATCAAATGAAATGAAAAGAATCTTATATGAACAACGCTTGAGCATCAAGTACTTTACTCAATGATCCCAACATTAAAATCGGATATGAGAAATCCGAAAAGTGTGGTTTTATGTCCGCTTTGGAATGGATTATTCTCCCAATAGTACCAATAATCTGTATTTTTTAATAAAAAGAACGAAAAGAATGTGACCTTATAATTTTGATTTATTGTTGTATACCATTAATGTGTTATAAAATTAGACAGTTATTTGAAATATACTAATTTCACCCACCCTCGTATCAACCATAATTTTCCTAGTAAATTAGTGCACAACTATGAATATGAACATGTTTCGAGGAGAATGCATCATAAACAATGATGACATTAACATGTTGTTAATAAAAGCAACTATGTATTAATTGTGGTGATAAAGCTTATGTGTAAAATAAATAAATTAGCATTTATACGCACCTATTGCCATCACGTTTTATAAAATGCGGATACTGTAAACTAAAATTCAAATCCAATTCTGTTTCGGCCAATGGCACACCACCACCTGACATCATCATACCCGTTGTGCCAATACCAGAATTGCCAATATTACCGGGTGTACCCAACATTGATGTTGTTTGCTGGGCATTACCACCACTGCCAATGACTCCACAACTTGATTGGCTACTAGAGTTCATCATTCTATCGTTGACATTAGCTGAATTGCCTTGTTGCATGATGTTCAGACCGCTGTTGATGCCTAAATTGCCCGTACCACCACCACCAGTACCAGTCATGCCACTGAGCGATGATGTTGTATTTGATGTCGTGCCTAGTTGCAATAGACTGGCGCCATGTATTGGTATTTCATGTGAACGCAATGTACGTTTGGAACTTTGCATTTTAACCGCCAACGAAAGGGATGTTAAGTCACCGGGTAATGGTGTCAATATTGTGAGACGTGTTATGGTGAGGGAGCATAGTCTGGAAAGGAAAAGAAAGTACAAAATTAAAAAAATTAGCAAACGTTAATTGTTAAAATTCGTATAAAAAATACATATGGGCATTAGAGTGACAATCAGTTGTATGGAAACAAATTTTTGTTAAAATTTTGAAGAGTGCCGGGTGGAATATTGTGACACTAGGCCTAAAAGTTAAATGCTGAAAATTTGAGCCAAATCAGACAACGATTTCCGGACGCGCATCGAGGTCAAAGTTCAGATATATGCAAAATTTTACTATTTATATGGAATAAATAGGTGAAACTCGTTAACTTTCTGCATTGTTTTCTAGAAATATGTAGATTTATTTATATTAATGAATATTACATTTAAAATTAAATTAACCCTGTACCTCCTTTGTGTCAAAATGACCCAAAAACTTATTATCGTCAAAATTCGGAAAAAAAAATTTTCAGGTTTTGTAAAAATTTTGCTACTAAATAAATACGTTTGCAATTGAATGCAAAATAATCGAAATGTGTACGTAATTATCGTTGTAATGAGATATACATAAATGACAAAATTTGGTTAAAAAATGTTAAAGTTATTACAAATTCGCCAGACCATTAACGTGTTTCAGGCCACTTGAATAAAAAATTGAGGAAAAAAAATGAATATATTTTGAGAAAAATTAAAATAAAATCTATTTTTTTTAAATATAACCGTATTGACTTGTGTATGAATTTTTGTCTTCGTAGGATACCGTTAACCTATTCGCAGGTATGGGCAAAAAAAATATTTCTCCATTTTCAAATTTTTAAAAATTTTATAAACAAATTTCAGAATTTTTTGATCATCACATTGGGATTTATTGAGATCATAATAGGGAATAAAAATATGAAAAAATTATGTCAATACCTCTTACAGTTTTTCCGTACCTGCGATTTTAATTTTGCTATTTTCAAGAAAAAACATATTTTGGCGAATGAGCACAATTTCCTTACTGTTATAAATTTTGAATAAAAACTATTCATAATATTATAGTCCTGGTAATTTTAAATATGGTCTGAAAGTTTTACTAAAATCGGAAAATGTTAACCTTTAAATCGTGGAGTTCAAAGGTAAAATTTTTCAATATTTGGATTTTCTAAAAGATAGCGAAATGTTATATATTTTTGGGCGGATTTTAATGGAACTCGAGGAAAATATATACTGGGGTCTAACATTTACAACAACAGTGCACAAATGGATTTTAACCTTTAAGAGCACTTGGGGTCAAAATGTCTGTGTTTTTCGTGATTTTAAAAGTTGAGGGTCATTTGGACCCCAAGTGCTGCTAAGGGTTAATTTCCATTTTTGTGCTGTTATGCGAACCGATCCTCACAAGAGTAGGTTGGTCCAATTTCATCACGATATTAATTATTGTAAGGCAATTATGAATTTTCTGAGGGGACCTCGTATAGGGATTAAAGACAAATGTTGCCCGATTCTCAAATACTTAACAGTAATATTTCGGAGTACTTAGATCTTATTTGTGCAAAATTCTTTGAGAATTGCTGCATAATCAAAATATGGGTGCTTGGTGAACACCTTATCAACAAAGAATATTTGAGCCAGCTGGTTACTTTCGTTTGGGCCTATCGTGTTTTCAAGAGACAACCAGACGGACGAATATAGCTAGATCGTCTTAGAATCTTATGAGGACCCAGAATATATAAACTTCTGTGGATCTGCTATCTATATATTGATGTGTTTCAAACGGAATCCCAAAATCAATATAGCCCCCATGTTTTTTGATGGTGGGTATAAAAATTAAGGACATGAATTTCGTGATATCCTTCTTCAAAAAAATATTTTTTGGATACAGTAATACAATAGAATAAAAAATTTTCAAGCATTAATATAAGAATAGGTTTAACAAATTTTAAATTTATTTAAGTATTTCAAGAATATCCCTAAATTTCAATTATATAGAGATACAGTGACGGACAATACAATAGAATCACTACATATGAATTCGATTAAAGCGGTAAAACTACAAAATTTGATTTCAAAATTTAAAATTTGTTCATTATATATTAATGCTCATAACGTAAACAATAAATAGAAAAAAACTAAATAAAAAATAACACATTCTTATGTTAAAAACGATGTCAAATCTAAAAGACTAAATAAAATATGCGACATTCAAATAAAATCAATCAGTCTTGAAATGATTAAAAATAATAAATCATCATAAGAATTCGTTGTTTTCTTAATATTTTGTTGCATATCAATTATTTCTAATAACAGCATCAAATCCTTTGGGGATTAAATTTAACAAACTTTCGCATGTAGATCGGGAAATTGCATACCATATTTCCTGAAATTTCTGCCAAAGTTCTTCCTTGTTTTTCAATTTTTCAAGTCCGAGTTTGTCTTTTACTATTTTACGGCCATTCCATAACATGAATTTTGTTATATAAAAACCATTTTTTGGCAAGACCTGACGTGTGCTTTGGGTCATTATCTTGCTGGAAGAGCCATTTTAAGGGCATATTCCATTCTGCATGTGGCTTTATAACATTCTCCAAAATATTTACATACAAGTGCTTATCCATATTTTCTTTAATCCAATAAATTGGACCAACGCAATACCAAGAAAAGCATCCCCATATAATAATATTTCCCCAACCATGTTTAAACGTTTTTGGTTTTTGCCATTTGCCATTTGCCATGAAATATTGGTAGTGATTCTATTGTAATGTCCGTCACTGTATATGGATCCATTCTGAATTCGATCAAAATTTTTCGTTTCGTTCCAATAATTATAAAGATTTCAGTTCATATTTAAGGCCTCATTCAATGTATATTTAGGTTTAAATATGCCTTTCATTCCAACATATTTCTTAAAGGCGCATTTGAATTTAAAATTCAATTACATTTAACAACGCCAAAATGTACTTGATATTGCTCTCTTACTTTTTAAATGTACTACATATTTCTTTTTAGATAAAAATTAATTTCTTCCAGCAAAAATCCTACACAAATCACTGGATGATGCTACAAATAGTACAATGAGGGCACAACAACGACAAAGACCTCACGAAATACTACATCTTACATTATATCAGCCCTATAAAAAGATGAATGTATGTCTGCTTTTTCGAACGAAAAAAAAAACAAGAAACGCTTAACATTCCAATTATGACACAATAAAATAAAAAAAATAAAAAATATTATTCATTGTAATTGGGCGTATATTAAGTTTTCTTGTTGTTGCTGTAGTAATATGATGATGTGTTTAGGAGTAGACATTTAAATTTCCTAAACCATGACAACAGCGTCTATAGCAGCACCAGTATAAGTGGAGGCAGTAACACCAACTACAATTACATCTCATTGAATTTGTATAGAATTATTTCAATATGCATTAATATTCTTTACGACATGGTTACTATACACATTCAGAACAATACAACAACTTGTGATAACAATTAATTGTAAGAAGTATGAAATAAAAAAACGATTTGGAACATTAATTGGTTTATTGTTGTAGATAAATGTAGTTTATGGGATCACATACATATATTTTTTTTATTGCCATAATAAAATTACAATTACAAGAAAATTTAATTGAATATCAGCTAGGGAAATTGATCGATGGTAATTATATGAAGATATGCAAGTTGCGCTATACTGAACACTGTTAGGGATCTAATATAGAAGGTCCTTAAATATGACTACATAAAATCTGACATCTAAGGAATTAGATCGAAAAAACCTTAACACACGTTTTCATTAAAACTTTTAACCCAAGAATCATAGACAACAACTAGATAGGTAACTGAGAGCCAAAAACCTAAGTCTGTTGTCAAAAACCTAATTAATGAGAATGTATTGCATGTATTTTGTTATTGTATCACCCGTATGTGTGAAAAGAGAGTAATTTTTCCATATATATTACTCTCTCCTTCCGTTCTATGTGTTTATTCTATGCCAAGAATTATTTGATTATTTTTTTTATCAAGTTACCTTTCTAAAGCTTGTCAGTTATTATGTTTAATGTCAATTATGTTTATTTGTTGTTAATCTGATTAAAATGAGTGACGAGGAAAAAGTGCGTACTAAAATTATTAAATATTTTCAACAAAGCCCAAATTGGTTCTACAAAAATCAAAGGTACAAAGGTTAGTAAACTAACCACCAAACCGCAAAGAGTTTAACAGTATCGGGAGAACTTGTCCGTTGATAGAAAACTTGGTTCATGTAGAATGGAATAAATAGAAAGCACACACATCCGGTAGGAAAGCAGTCCGGTTAGCTCAGTACTCGGACTATTTGGTACGAAAAGTTAAAGCCAATGCAGGTTTAAAAACATACAAGGCTCAAATAGTTCCTGACAGGAACTCTGCTAAAAATTTAGAGGCCAAAGACAGAGCACGGAAATTGAAGTCAAATTTTATACAAAAAATATACCTGCTGCATAATGGATTAGAAACATATTTTTATGTTTCTGATGCTCGAGGGAATGTTGTAGAAAAGATTAGGACCCAAAATCAGATAATTTTCCGAAACAGTTCTTGGCATGGCAAGCAATAGCAGTTGCGGCAAAATAATCCAAACATTTGTTACAAAGGGCACAATAAATACTGAAATTTACATCAAGGAATGTTTACAAAAGAGGATGCTTCCATTCATAAGAGTTCTTAATGTGTCCAATTATTTTTGACCTCATTCTCATCCTGTTACTTTGGTAAGCAAGGTCTTGAGTAGTACGATAACAATAATATGTGCAAATCCTTCAAACTGCCTGAAGCTAAGGCCAGTGGAGAGATATTGGGATCTTGTTAAAAGAGAATTGAAGAGCACAAAAAAGGTGTCCAAAAGTGTGATTGATTTTAAACAGAGATGGACTATCTGATCGAACAAAGTGACAGAAAGCTCAATAAAAACCTTAATGTAAAAACTTCATGCAATAATACGAAATTGATTCATATAATGTTTGAAGACTTTCACAGTTATAGTTCTTCAGATATTCAAAATTAAGGATTTACATTGTATGGGAGCTACCACGCCCACTAATAAAATCCCGCCCATTTTCAACCAAACTCCGTATAGTGATAAGAAATTAATTCGTACAAAGTTTAAACACTTTTACGATTATAATTCTTCAGATATTCAAAATTAAGGATTTACATTGTATGGGAGGTGCCATGCCCACTAATTTACTTTGCATGGTAGGGTCCACGTGTCCTGTTCTGATCCGTCCCATTTTTGTCATGCCCAATTTTCCAATTCCGCCCATTCCGCGCACAATGGTACCGAAGTAAATTCCGCGAGATAGAAGATATGTATGTTAAGATTTTTTCGATCTCAGTCCTTATGTTATAAAGTTTGCTTTGCAACAGAAGTACTTAGCTACTTGAATGTTTGAAGTTTATTTATTTTGTAAATTTGTCCCAATTTAGCTCCATGACATTATTCAAAAGCTGCAATGGATTGATATGGAAGAAATCAGGTCGACGTAATGGAAAAATATGTTAAATCCCTAATAATCTCCAGCTTCGGCATATTAAAAAATATTTGGCTATTGTCAAAGGAAAATTAAAACGGAGTGGTTCTACAGTTATCTATATATGTATATAAAAATTAAATGGTCCATGTATGTAATGTCATCACGTGGGAACGGCTGGAGCGATTTGAAAATTCTCGGAGCTCGGAAATTCTTTTTTTGTGAGTCCAGTCAATTGTAATAAAAAGAGCTCCCTAAAGTATGCAGTACAAATTTAGATATTTTATTTGCAAATAAATAAGATCAGGCTGGTGTGCGTGGGTTGGAGAAACTTGAAGAACTAACATTAGTAAATGCTACCGGGCGAAGCCGGGCGATCAACTAGTTGACAATAAAAAAGTGTTAGCGATTTGGAATATGCAAGTACGCAGCACAAATGGATCGGAATGTTGTGCAACAGTTAATGCGGTTCATCAAAACAAAACTAGGGATTTTAATAAGAGGCTCATTGTACATTTAAGTTTCTTAAGCATTTATAACTGAGTATTAATTTGTGGTTCAAAAGTATTCTATCGCTATTATTTTGACTTTTTGTTATGCGATATTATGCGAACAATGCTTTACTAGTGCCATACAAAATAATCGTTAATATAATACAGAATTTATTATTCTAAATATTCATTGAACATTTAAATAAATGTTTTAATTTAAAATTCCATTTTAAAATTTAATCCAATATAGTTGTTAGCTGTGTATAAATTGCAAATTCAATTTTATATCCTGTCTGGTGGTTATCTCCTCTCAATAGTTTATATTTTTCATTATTTTTTTTTTGCTCTCTCTCTCTCCTGTTTCATGTCAAGTTGCCACAATAACTCCGGGTGTGTCATCCGGTGTTGCTTTCATTGCTCATAAATTTAATCAAACACTTCAATGGAATAGTTTTACTTCTTGTGTTTTATGTTGTCTTGCTTGCCTCTTGTGTGTGTAGTCAGTTAGTTACTCGTACGATTATGTTGCAAGTATGTCTGTCTGTTTATAGGATGGACGTCGGTCGTTTCTTGTTGGTTTTATTTTATAAGGTTGTTGCTCTATCTTGTGCTTCTTCTGCTCTCACCGGAAATCTTAATATCATTGAAGATATTTATATATATATTTTTGTTAACTTTTATGCGATGATACCCAACTGAGATTAGTTCAATTACGTTTGGTAACCAGTTGTATAAAATAGTAATAATAGTTATATGCAAGTATCTTAAATTGGTATCTTGGGTATCTGTATAAATTTAAATATGTACTTATTTAAACAATTTTTGGTTTAATAATATCAATTTGCTGGTTTTGGTAATAAATAATTTTGATTTAACATTTTTTAGATATTTACTCGGTTTTTGGCCTTAATTTTTCCTAAATAAAGAGTTTGTTAATGAAAAATTGTATGATTAAAAGTTGGACTCTAATGGGCCACACTCCTGGATAGTTTTAAAACTTTTTACATTGTATATTTATTTTAAAACGAATAATTTTTTATTTATAAATAAAACTGCTTATTTTGTGGTAAAAATAATTTTCCCGATTTTGACCTATTGTAGGTCCGACAAAATTTGGCCTTATATTGCAAATGTCTTTGAAATATCTATTATTGGATGACTTAGTAAACCAGATCAAAAATAGGTCAAAATCTAGGTTGTCCTGGGATTTTCCTTATATCTCAGCCATTTGTGGGCCGATTGTCTCGATTTTAAATAGCAACCGAATTCCCGATATATTGATGTATGAATCATGTATATAAGTTATTTGGGGGCTATGGAAAGTTTCAACATACAGACAGACATGGCTATATCGACTTCGCTATCTATAACGATCCAGAATATGTAGAAATTACCAACGGAATGATAAACTTATATATACCCTTGCCACTCATGGTGAAGAGTATACTTAAATTATCGGAGAGCAAAGGTTTCTGTAGGAAAACTAAAGGTCTTGAGATCCAGAGTATACTCTGGATGTCTTTATACACATTTTCTGTGGCATACAAAGAAAATCTTACCAAAGTGTATTTGAAATTCGTCATGGCCACTTAAAAACTAATAATTCGTTTACAACTAAATAATTAATTTTCAAGTTAATTATTTCCATACATCATAAAATGTGAATTACTTCTCTTTTATTTTGTAAATTATACATGTGTCATAAATGTGAACTACATTAAATTAAATAAACTTATTTTCGACTCATAAAAGAAGTTAATGTCTGTCTGTAAAGACAAACAAAACGAAAAACCATACAACAATATTTTATTATTGTAAAATACATAATTTTTAAACGTGCTTCACGAAAAAAAAAAAAAAAAAACACACATCCACAGAAAAATAATAATAAAATAAATATAAAACATTTTCGTTGTGATATATTTTTATTGTTTACAATAAACAATAGGTTCAATGAACTAAATGAGAATGCAATTATTATTATTGTTGTTTTTCATCTTCTTATTATTAATAAAGTATATTTTAAATTCGAGTGTGTGTATGATTTTATTATTTAATTAAATACAATAAAATAACATATCATGACAAATATAAGGGTGTGAAGTTAAATTCGTAAGTTAAATACGTCCCACATATATGTTAACTACTTAACATAGCACTGTTAAATAAAGTAAATTTGAAAAACATATTTTTTTTTGGCAAAAACACAATAAAATTAATTATTTTTATTCACCAATTAAAGAAAATACCTTAAATTTAAACTTTTAGTTAAAAAATAAAAAAAACGTCTTCATATTAAGATTAAAATTACAGTTTGAATATGTAGTATTCAAGTTCATTGGCGGGCCACTAAGGGCAGACCTGAATGGGGTTTGGATATGGTGGGTGAAAGCTGGGAGTTAGTAGATATCAAAACTGTATAGGGTATACCCAGTTGTTTCTCAGGGAGGGCGCTACTAGGGGCGGAATTTGTTCGATTACTTTGTTTACATTAAAGCGTTATAGGGGCCATTTAGGACAGACCTGAATGGGGTTTTGAGATACCGGATGAAAGCTGGGAGAGAGTAGATGTCAAAATTATATAGGGCATATCCACTTCTTTCTCAGGAAGGGCGCTACGAGGGGTGCAATTTGTTCCAAAATTGTTGTAATGTTAAAAGTGTTATAGGGGCCATTTAGGACAGACCTGAATGGGGTTTGGACATGGTGGGTGAAAGCTGGGTGGGAGTAGATATCAAAACTATATAGGGTATACCCAGTTGTTTCTCAGGGAGGGCGCTACGGGGGGTGGAATTTGTTCCAAAATTGTTGTAATGTTAAAAGTGTTATAGGGGCCATTTAGGACAGACCTGAATGGGGTTCCAACATGGTGGGTGAAAGCTGGGAGGGAGTAGATGTCAAAACTATATACGGTATACCCAGTTGTTTCTCAGGGAGGGCGCTACGATGGGTGGACTTTGTTCAATTACTTTTTTAACATTTATGTTCAAAGTGTGATAGGGGCCATTTAGGACAGACCTGAATGGGGTTTGGATATGGTGGGTGAAAGCTGGGAGGGAGTAGATATCAAAACTATATAGGGTATATCCAGTTGTTTCTCAGGGAGGGCGCTACGATGGGTGGACTTTGTTCAATTATTTTTTAACATTTATGTTCAAAGTGTGATAGGGGCCATTTAGGACAGACCTGAATGGGGTTTGGACATGGTGGGTGAAAGCTGGGAGGGAGTAGATATCAAAACTATATAGGGTATATCCAGTTGTTTCTCAGGGAGGGCGCTACGATGAGTGGACTTTGTTCAATTACTTTTTTAATATTTATGTTCAAAGTGTTATAGGGGCCATTTAGGACAGACCTGAATGGGGTTTGGACATGGTGGGTGAAAGCTGGGAGGGAGTAGATGTCAAAACTATATAGGGTATACCCAGTTGTTTCTCAGGGAGGGCGCTACGATGAGTGGACTTTGTTCAATTACTTTTTTAATATTTATGTTCAAAGTGTTATAGGGGCCATTTAGGACAGACCTGAATGGGGTTTCAACATGGTGGGTGAAAGCTGGGAGGGAGTAGATATCAAAACTATATAGGGTATACCCAGTTGTTTCTCAGGGAAGGCGCTACTAGGGGCGGAATTTGTTCGATTACTTTGTTTACATTAATGTTCAAAGCGTTATAGGGGCCATTTAGGACAGACCTGAATGGGGTTTTGAGATACCGGGTGAAAGCTGGGAGAGAGTAGATGTCAAAATTATATAGGGCATATCCAGTTCTTTCTCAGGAAGGGCGCTACGAGGGGTGCAATTTGTTCCAAAATTGTTGTAATTTTAAAAGTGTTATAGGGGCCATTTAGGACAGACCTGAATGGGGTTTGGACATGGTGGGTGAAAGCTGGGAGGGAGTAATTATCAAAACTATATAGGGTATACCCAGTTGTTTCTCAGAGAGGGCGCTACGAGGGGTGGAATTTGTTCCAAAATTGTTGTAATGTTAAAAGTGTGATAGGGGCCATTTAGGACAGACCTGAATGGGGTTTGGACATGGTGGGTGAAAGCTGGGAGGGAGTAGATATCAAAACTATATAGGGTATATCCAGTTGTTTCTCAGGGAGGGCGCTACGATGGGTGGACTCTGTTCAATTACTTTTTTTAACATTTATGTTCAAAGTGTTATAGGGGCCATTTAGGACAGACCTGAATGAGGTTTGGATATGGTGGGTGAAAGCTGGGAGGGAGTAGATGTCAAAACTATATAGGGTATACCCAGTTGTTTCTCAGGGAGGGCGCTACGATGAGTGGACTTTGTTCAATTACTTTTTTAATATTTATGTTCAAAGTGTTATAGGGGCCATTTAGGACAGACCTGAATGGGGTTTGGACATGGTGGGTGAAAGCTGGGAGGGAGTAGATGTCAAAACTATATAGGGTATACCCAGTTGTTTCTCAGGGAGGGCGCTACGATGAGTGGACTTTGTTCAATTACTTTTTTAATATTTATGTTCAAAGTGTTATAGGGGCCATTTAGGACAGACCTGAATGGGGTTTCAACATGGTGGGTGAAAGCTGGGAGGGAGTAGATATCAAAACTATATAGGGTATACCCAGTTGTTTCTCAGGGAAGGCGCTACTAGGGGCGGAATTTGTTCGATTACTTTGTTTACATTAATGTTCAAAGCGTTATAGGGGCCATTTAGGACAGACCTGAATGGGGTTTTGAGATACCGGGTGAAAGCTGGGAGAGAGTAGATGTCAAAATTATATAGGGCATATCCAGTTCTTTCTCAGGAAGGGCGCTACGAGGGGTGCAATTTGTTCCAAAATTGTTGTAATTTTAAAAGTGTTATAGGGGCCATTTAGGACAGACCTGAATGGGGTTTGGACATGGTGGGTGAAAGCTGGGAGGGAGTAATTATCAAAACTATATAGGGTATACCCAGTTGTTTCTCAGAGAGGGCGCTACGAGGGGTGGAATTTGTTCCAAAATTGTTGTAATGTTAAAAGTGTTATATGGGGCATTTAGGACAGACCTGAATGGGGTTTCAACATGGTGGGTGAAAGCTGGGAGGGAGTAGATGTCAAAACTATATAGGGTATACCCAGTTGTTTCTCAGGGAGGGCGCTACGATGAGTGGACTTTGTTCAATTACTTTTTTAATATTTATGTTCAAAGTGTTATAGGGGCCATTTAGGACAGACCTGAATGGGGTTTGGACATGGTGGGTGAAAGCTGGGAGGGAGTAGATGTCAAAACTATATAGGGTATACCCTGTTGTTTCTCAGGGAGGGCGCTACGAGGGGTGGATTTTGTTCAATTACTTTTTTAACATTTATGTTCAAAGTGTTATAGGGGCCATTTA
Organism: Calliphora vicina; assembly: GCF_958450345.1. Taxonomy (NCBI): domain Eukaryota; kingdom Metazoa; phylum Arthropoda; class Insecta; order Diptera; family Calliphoridae; genus Calliphora; species Calliphora vicina. The sequence goes on along the minus strand of NC_088780.1, from coordinate 141,965,824 downwards.
GGACAGACCTGAATGGGGTTCCAACATGGTGGGTGAAAGCTGGGAGGGAGTAGATGTCAAAACTATATAGGGTATACCCATTTGTTTCTCAGGGAGGGCGCTACGAGGGGTGGACTTTGTTCAATTACTTTTTTAACATTTATGTTCAAAGTATGATAGGGGCCATTTAGGACAGACCTGAATGAGGTTTGGATATGGTGGGTGAAAGCTGGGAGGGAGTAGATGTCAAAACTATATAGGGTATACCCAGTTGTTTCTCAGGGAGGGCGCTACGAGGGGTGGATTTTGTTGAATTACTTTTTTAACAATTATGTTCAAAGTGTTGTAGGGGCCATTTAGGACAGACCTGAATGAGGTTTGGATATGGTGGGTGAAAGCTGGGAGGGAGTAGATATTAAAACTATATAGGGTATACCCAGTTGTTTCTCAGGGAGGGCGCTACGAGGGGTGGATTTTGTTGAATTACTTTTTTAATATTTATGTTCAAAGTGTGATAGGGGCCATTTAGGACAGACCTGAATGGGGTTTCAACATGGTGGGTAAAAGCTGGGAGGGAGTAGATATCAAAACTATATAGGGTATACCCAGTTGTTTCTCAGGGAGGGCGCTACGATGAGTGGACTTTGTTCAATTACTTTTTTAACATTTATGTTCAAAGTGTTATAGGGGCCATTTAGGACAGACCTGAATGAGGTTTGGACATGGTGGATGAAAGCTGGGAGGGAGTAGATATCAAAACTATATAGGGTATATCCAGTTGTTTCTCAGGGAGGGCGCTACGATGGGTGGACTTTGTTCAATTACTTTTTTTAACATTTATGTTCAAAGTGTTATAGGGGCCATTTAGGACAGACCTGAATGAGGTTTGGATATGGTGGGTGAAAGCTGGGAGGGAGTAGATGTCAAAACTATATAGGGTATACCCAGTTGTTTCTCAGGGAGGGCGCTACGATGGGTGGACTTTGTTCAATTACTTTTTTAACATTTATGTTCAAAGTGTGATAGGGGCCATTTAGGACAGACCTGAATGGGGTTTGGACATGGTGGGTAAAAGCTGGGAGGGAGTAGATACCAAAACTATATAGGGTATACCCAGTTGTTTCTCAGGGAGGGCGCTACGATGAGTGGACTTTGTTCAATTACTTTTTTAACATTTATGTTCAAAGTATGATAGGGGCCATTTAGGACAGACCTGAATGGGGTTTGGACATGGTGGGTGAAAGCTGGGAGGGAGTAGATATTAAAACTATATAGGGTATACCCAGTTGTTTCTCAGGGAGGGCGCTACGAGGGGTGGATTTTGTTCAAATACTTTTTTGAAGAATTTTTGTGTAGAAATACGTAAACATGTACGTATTTATTTTTGCTTACACTATAAAAAATGGAATTGTACCAAATTGCAGACTATTTTTATTTTTGTTATTGTATATTTAATACTTTTTGAACAATCTAAAAGGCCGACTTTTTTCGACTGGAAATCGCCAAATACAAAAAATATTTAATTAAAACCATACTGCCCAGCAAAAACTTCGCTTACAAAGGCTACAATGTCTTTTTTAATAACTTACTTTTTAAGTAGTAAAGTCTAAAAAAAACAAAATAAACAAACAAAACAAAACAACTGTTACTTTTTTCAATTTGCCCATTTTTTTTATTGCATGTTTATTTTTAGAAAAACAGAAAAGAATATTGCATTACTGTGTGAAAACCATTATTTGATGTACAATGAAATAACTAAGCACTGGTGTAGTGAGCACAACGGCAGACTACCAAACAGAATGTTGCAGGTTCGAATCGGGTCTGCGACTTATTATTTTTTTATTTTTATTTTTTTGTGTAAATAAAAATTCTATAAATAACTCTACTAACAAAACAACTGATTTCTGGCCAAAATATAAAGGATTACTTTTGGGACATCGCGAACAAAAATAATGACTTCTTACAGTAGAAAAATAAGTAGTTGAATCGTCAAATTCCCCTTATTTTTCGGCTTATTTGTAAGAGAAGTTTTTGCTAGGATATTTTGGACGGAAATAAGTTGTTTTGTTAGTAGAGTTATTTATAGAATTTTGTATTTGCAAACAAAAAAAAAAAAATAAGTCGCAGCCAAGAGTCGAACCATCAATCATCCGTTTGCTAGTCTCTTGTTGTACTCACTACACCACTACTTAGTTATTTTATTGTGCGTCAAATAATGGTTTTCACACAGTAATGCAATATTCTTTTCTGTTCTTCTAAAAATAAACATGCAATAAAAAAAATGGGCAAATTGAAAAAAAGTAACAGTTTTTTTGTTTTGTTTGTTTATTTTATAGTAAAGTCTAAAAAACAAAAACAGTATACTTAAAAAGTAAGTTATTAAAAAAGAAATTATTTGTAGCTTTGTAAGCGAAGTTTTTGCTGGGTAGTTTGAGAAATTCAGCAAAAACTTCGCTTACAAAGCTACAAATAACAAAATAAACAAACAAAACAAATAATCAGTTACCATTTTGGAACAAATTCCACCCCTCGTAGCGCCCTCCCTGAGAAACAACTGGGTATACCCTATATAGTTTTAATATCTACTCCCTCCCAACTTTCACCCACCATGTCCAAACCCCTTTCAGGTCTGTCCTAAATGGCCCCTATAACACTTTGAACATAAATGTTAAAAAAGAAATTGAACAAAGTCCACCCATCGTAGCGCCCTCCCTGAGAAACAACTGGGTATACCCTATATAGTTTTGACATCTATTCCCTCCCAGCTTTCACCCACCATGTTGAAACCCCATTCAGGTCTGTCCTAAATAGCCCCTATGACACTTTGAACATAAATGTTAAAACCATTTTGGAACAAATTCCACCCCTCGTAGCGCCCTCCCTGAGAAACAACTGGGTATACCCTATATAGTTTTAATATCTACTCCCTCCCAGCTTTCACCCACCATATCCAAACCTCATTCAGGTCTGTCCTAAATGGCCCCTATAACACTTTGAACATAAATGTTAAAAAAGTAATTCAACAAAATCCACCCCTCGTAGCGCCCTCCCTGAGAAACAACTGGGTATACCCTATATAGTTTTGGTATCTACTCCCTCCCAGCTTTTACCCACCATGTCCAAACCCCATTCAGGTCTGTCCTAAATGGCCCCTATCACACTTTGAACATAAATGTTAAAAAAGTAATTGAACAAAGTCCACCCATCGTAGCGCCCTCCCTGAGAAACAACTGGGTATACCCTATATAGTTTTGATATCTACTCCCTCCCAGCTTTCACCCACCATATCCAAACCTCATTTAGGTCTGTCCTAAATGGCACCTATAACACTTTGAACATAAATGTTAAAAAAAGTAATTGAACAAAGTCCACCCATCGTAGCGCCCTCCCTGAGAAACAACTGGATATACCCTATATAGTTTTGATATCTACTCCTTCAGGTCTGTCATAAATGGCCCCTATAACACTTTGAACATAAATGTTAAAAAAGTAATTGAACAAAGTCCACTCATCGTAGCGCCCTCCCTGAGAAACAACTGGGTACACCCTATATAGTTTTGAAATCTACTCCCTCCCAGCTTTCACCCACCATGTCCAAACCTCATTCAGGTCTGTCCTAAATGGCCCCTATGACACTTTGAACATAAATGTTAAAACCAATTTGGAACAAAGTCCACCCCTCGTAGCGCCCTCCCTGAGAAACAACTGGGTATACCCTATATAGTTTTGATATCTACTCCCTCCCAGCTTTCACCCACCATGTCCAAACCCCATTCAGGTCTGTCCTAAATAGCCCCTATCACACTTTGAACATAAATGTTAAAAAAGTAATTCAACAAAATCCACCCCTCGTAGCGCCCTCCCTGAGAAACAACTGGGTATACCCTATATAGTTTTGATATCTACTCCCTCCCAGCATTCACCCACCATGTTGAAACCCCATTCAGGTCTGTCCTAAATGGCCCCTATAACACTTTGAACATAAATGTTAAAAAAGTAATTGAACAAAGTCCACTCATCGTAGCGCCCTCCCTGAGAAACAACTGGGTATACCCTATATAGTTTTGACATCTACTCCCTCCCAGCTTTTACCCACCATGTTGAAACCCCATTCAGGTCTGTCCTAAATGGCCCCGATAACACTTTGAACATAAATGTTAAAAAAGTAATTGAACAAAGTCCACCCCTCGTAGCGCCCTCCCTGAGAAACAACTGGGTATACCCTATATAGTTTTGACATCTACGCCCTCCCAGCTTTCACCCACTATGTCCAAACCCCATTCAGGTCTGTCCTAAATGGCCCCTATCACACTTTGAACATAAATGTTAAAAAAGTAATTGAACAAAGTCCACCCCTCGTAGCGCCCTCCCTGAGAAACAACTGGGTATACCCTATATAGTTTTGTCATCTACTCCCTCCCAGCTTTCACCCACCATGTTGAAACCCCATTCAGGTCTGTCCTAAATGGCCCCTATAACACTTTTAACATTACAACAAATTCCACCCCCCGTAGCGCCCTCCCTGAGAAACAAATGGGTATACCCTATATAGTTTTGATATCTACTCCCTCCCAGCTTTTACCCACCATGTCCAAACCCCATTCAGGTCTGTCCTAAATAGCCCCTATGACACTTTGAACATAAATGTTAAAACCATTTTGGAACAAATTCCACCCCTCGTAGCGCCCTCCCTGAGAAACAACTGGGTATACCCTATATAGTTTTAATATCTACTCCCTCCCAGCTTTCACCCACCATATCCAAACCCCATTCAGGTCTGTCCTAAATGGCCCCTATAACACTTTTAACATTACAACAATTTTGGAACAAATTGCACCCCTCGTAGCGCCCTTCCTGAGAAAGAAGTGGATATGCCCTATATAATTTTGACATCTACTCTCTCCCAGCTTTCACCCGGTATCTCAAAACCCCATTCAGGTCTGTCCTAAATGGCCCCTATAACGCTTTGAACATTAATGTAAACAAAGTAATCGAACAAATTCCGCCCCTAGTAGCGCCCTCCCTGAGAAACAACTGGGTATACCCTATACAGTTTTGATATCTACTCCCTCCCAGCTTTCACCCACCATATCCAAACCCCATTCAGGTCTGCCCTAAGTGGCCCGCCAATGAACTTGAATACTACATATTCAAACTGCAATTTTAATCTTAATATGAAGACGTTTTTTTTATTTTTTAACTAAAAGTTTAAATTTAAGGTATTTTCTTTAATTGGTGAATAAAAATAATTAATTTTATTATGTTTTTGCCAAAAAAAACTATGTTTTTCAAATTTACTTTATGTGCTATGTTAAGTAGTTAACATATATGTGGGACGTATTTAACTTACGAATTTAACTTCACACCCTTGACAAATATTATATATTTGTTTGGAAAACGTGTTCAATTGAATTGTTTTTCAATGGCGGCTGTTTAAAAAAACATTTTGTAATATTTATACTTGTGTAATAAAAATGTTTATTAGAATGATAATTGTGAACTGAAGCTGAAATTTTGATAAATTACAATTGATTGCATACATTTTTAGAAATATTTGATATTTTGTATCATTATTGTTTTGAATGTAAAATAAGTAGTGCATACTTTTAGGCATAATGGATAAATACTGAAGTCCTACAGGAACCATTTTTTTTTAAAGGCCGAAAACCTAATATTCAGCCATATAACTAAAATCTACCCGAATACTGGCCGATACCAAATTTATGACCTCGAATATTTGGTCGAACTCCACTAAATAATAAATTAGGCTGGCCCTTATTTATAAATTTTATAATTTTTGGATATTCGATGATCCCAATGTCTAAAGTATTGGCCATTGTTATTAGGTATGACCTTTCCCATCTTTCTGGCAACATATGGATTCCGAGCCGAAGGAACTGCTCATCTTTTGAGGCCAAGAACGAATCAAGCCAATTTCGGATACTCTATTCTGAGAGTACCAGAGAAAAAGGTTCTTTATCGATCGAAACAAATAGTAGTCGGAAGGGGCAAGGTTTGAACTATAAGGCGGGTAAAGTTCGGTAAAGGTTTTTTGTTATGGTCTGGCCAGATTTCAGCAGCTCGTAATAGATAGAACCCCTTTCAAATTATAGAAGTAAAGCTAAATTTCCCGCTTATGACGCCGTGTTGGTACAAAATTCGACATTTTGTTGTAGCAAATAATTTAATTGGAATTTTTGAGCCAATGCTCACAAATCAAATGTGAAATTTCTAGATGTGAAACGATTTTACTAAAATTTGCAGCATTTGATTTTTAGATGACGGAGAACTAGCGAGCATCGAAAATCGCAAAAGTGCGAAATTTTTAATCGAGATCTTGACAAAAATAGTTAAAAAATATATGTAGTCGTGGTTTTTATTGGCCATAAAAAGTTATTTGGGGGCTTCGGAAAGTTGACTTCAAAAGACACACGGACATTGCTATATCGACTCCGCTATCTATAAAGATCCATAATATATGGCAACTGGTTCCTTCCTCTAAATAGAGTCAACTCAAAATTTAAAAATTTTCAGTTGCGGCAAAAACTGTTTTTTGTTTACAATGACAGTTGAAGACGGAAAGTTGGCGAAAGAGTAGAGAAAATTATGTAAAATTTAAAAATTTTAAGTTGACTCTCTTTATGAAAATACAAACGGAATGACAAACTTATGTAAATAAATAGGGTATATGTATGTATATTAGAGTGACAATCAGTTGTATGGAAAAAATTTTTTGTTATAATTCTGAAGAGTGCCGGGTGGAATATTGTGACACTAGGCCTAAAAGTTAAGTGCTGAAAATTTGAGCCAAATCGGTCAAGGATTTCTGGACGCGCATCGAGGTCAAAGTTCAGATATATGCAAAATTTTACTATTTATATGGAATAAATAGGTGAAACTCGTTAAATTTCTGCATTGTTTTCTAGAAATGTATAGATTTATTTATATTAATGAATATTACATTAAAAAAAAATTTTTGGAAGTTAACCCTGCATCTCCTTTGGGTCAAAATGACCCAAAAACTGTATTATTGCCAAAATTCGGAAAAAATGCTAATTTTTCAGATATTTTAAAAAGTTTGCTACTAAATAAATACTTTTGCAATTGAATGCAAAAGAATCGAAATGTGTACGTAATTATCGTTGTAATGAGATATAAATGACAAAATTTGGTTAAATAATGTTAAAGTTATTACACATTCGCCAGACCATTAACGTGTTTCAGGACACTTCAACAAAAAATTTAGGAAAAAAAATTAACATATTTCGATAAAAATTAAAATAAAAGCTAATTTTTATTTAAAATATATCCGTATTTACTTGTGTATGAGTTTTTGTCTTCGTAGGATACAGTTAACCTATTCGCAGGTATGGCCAAAAAAAAATATTTTTTTTAACGGCAGTTTCAAATCTCCATTTTCAAATTTTTAAAAATTTTGTTAAACAAATTTCAGAATTTTTTGATCATCACATTGGGATTTATTGAGATCAAAATAGGGAATAAAAATATGAAAAAATTATGTCAATACCTCTTACAGTTTTTCCGTACCTGCGACTTAAATTTTGCGATTTTCAAGAAAAACTAATTTTTTGACCATATTTAGGCGAATGAGCCAAATTTCCTTAATGTTATAAATTTTAAGTAAAACTTATTCATAATATTATAATCCTGGTAATTTTAATTCTGGTCTGAAAGTTTTACTAAAATCGGAAAACGATAACCTTAAAATCGTGAAGGTCAAAGGTCAAATTTTTCAATATGTGGAATTTCTAATGAAAAGATAGCAAAATGTTATATATTTTTGGGCCGATTTTAATGAAACTTGAGGAAAGTATAACATAAGGTCCAGAATTTAAAATAACAGCACAAAAATAGAAAATTAACCCTTAGCAGCACTTGGGGTCCAAATTACCCTCAACTTTTAAAATCACGAAAAACACAGCCATTTTGACCCCAAGTGCTCTTAAAGTATTAAATTCATTTTTGCACCGTTATTGTAAATAATATACCCCAATGTATATTTTGCTCAATTTTCATTAAAATCGGCACAAAAATATATAACATTTCGCTATCTTTTCTTAGAAATTCCAAATATTGAAAAATTTGACCTTTGACCTTCACGATTTAATGTTATCGTTTTCCGATGTTAGTAAAACTTTCAGACCATATTTAAAATTATAAGGACTATAATATTATGAATAGGTTTTACTTAAAATTTATAACATTTAGGAAATTGCGCTCATTCGCCTAAATATGGACAAAAAATATTTTTTTCTTGAAAATCTCAAAATTTAAATCGCAGGTACAGAAAAACTGTAAGAGGTATTAACATAATTTTTTCATATTTTTGTTCCCTATTTTGATCTCAATAAATCCCAATATGATGATCAAAAAATTCTGAAATTTATTTAACAAAATTTTTCAAAATTTGAAAATGGAGATTTGAAACAGCCGTTAAAAAAATATTTTTTTTTGGCCATACCTGCGAATAGGTTAACGGTATCCTACGAAGACAAAAACTCATACACAAGTAAATACGGATATATTTTAAATAAAAATTTGCTTTTATTTTAATTTTTCTCGAAATATGTTAATTTTTTTCCTAAATTTTTTGTTCAAGTGGCCTGAAACACGTTAATGGTCTGCCGAATTTTTAATAACTTTAACATTTTTTAACCAAATTTTGTCATTTATATCTCATTACAACGATAATTACGTACACATTTCGATTCTTTTGCATTCAATTGCAAAAGTATTTATTTAGTAGCAAAATTTTTAAAATATCTGAAAAATTTGCATTTTTTCCGAATTTTGGCAATAATACAGTTTTTGGGTCATTTTGACCCAAAGGAGATGCAGGGTTAACTTCCAAAAATTTTTTTTTAATGTAATATTCATTAATATAAATAAATCTATACATTTCTAGAAAACAATGCAGAAATTTAACGAGTTTCACCTATTTATTCCATATAAATAGTAAAATTTTGCATATATCTGAACTTTGACCTCGATGCGCGTCCAGAAATCGTTGCCCGATTTGGCTCAAATTTTCAGCACTTAACATTTAGGCCTAGTGTCACAATATTCCACCCGGCACTCTTTGAAATCTAAAAAAAAAAAATCGGCTGTCACTCTAATGTATATACGTTTGTAATATTATTCTTTAGAAACACGTATAGGATTTTGATAATGCAAGGCTAATGAGAATGTAAATGCTTAATTATTGAATTGGATTGCAGTATATGTTATAAACAAGTCCAATACTAATAGAAAAATATCAATTGCAAGTCACGTGCAATTAGATTGAAAAGCTTTTTGTAATAACTCTAAAGGCCTACAATATTACCAATAATAAATTACACTATACAACAACATCAAATTTTTTCCAAATTACAAGGTCCGACCAATACATTTTGATAGAGGAGACAAAAAAAAAGACACGTGTATAGATCGGCATTTAAAAAAAATTAGCATGAAAAAAAATTGTTAAAATTCAACTAAAAATCACTAATATCTCTATTATTTTACCTTCGGTAGCAAATTTGAATAGGAAGTATTCATTCACCCTTATCTTGGTTGGCGTAAACGTCATACGCCTACGACAGTTTCGTACTCGATTAAAGAAACAGTTTGCATTTTATCTTTAATCTAGTACGAAACAGTCGTTGCTATCGAAAGTAAAATAATAGAGACATTAGTGATTTTTAATTAAATTTGAACTATTTTTTTTGTCATGCTAAATTTTTGTGGTACTTTAAAACAAAATTCTTAATAAATGCGAAATTAACCCTAGGCTCTCTTTTGTTGTGACTTATTTCTGACTATCTGGTTGAATTTTCCGCTTTGGTGTATTTAGGGACTTATAGTAAAATTTCACGGACAACATTTTTGCGGAACATTTTAACCCCTTAAATTCTGTTTTAATGGTGTTTGTTGCTCTTTTTTAAAAGAAGGACAAAAAAGACCCATGCCTTAAGGATTTAGAGGGTTAACATATTCTACAAAAATGTTCTCCGTAAAATTTTACATAAATTTGCTTAACACATTTTATACCTAAAATGTAAGGATCAATTAGTTTCTTATGCCGATTAACAATAAGAATGTGCCAGAGCACTGTGGTTCCAAATCAAAATCTAGGTGAAATTCAGATGTAAACTTTCAAAACGCCGATACACGTGTCTTTTTTTTTGGTATCCTCTATCAAAATTTATTGGTCGGATCTTGTTTTTTTTGTTTTGTGTTGTACAGTGTTATTCATCGTTTAGTAACTTTTCACTAATTTCAGCACTTAATAACTTATTGAAATGTTAATAAAACTGTGAATACATTCTGTCTGTAAAGTAATTGTAACATTTAAATTACAGCTTACATGCATCCACGATATTTCTGACATATAATGTCACACTTGTAATAGAATTTACTGCATGTGTTAGCAGAAAAAAAAATGCTTTAATTGGTGCAATTGTATTACAGCTAATTAATAGGTTGATAAGTTTTTATTATTTAATAATCTTGTTAAATACAATACAATACAGTGTGTATAAGGAGGATTTTTCTTAACAGCTGGTATGAAGATTGACGCATTTGCAATTGTTAGTATAGATTTTTTAATTGAGTTTTTGAGCTACAATTAGGGTTCCTAATTTCCCGGTCATTTTTCTTTCGCGGGAGGAAATTAAAAAATCGTTTCATTCCCGGGAATTCCCTGCAATTTTTTAACACTAAATTAAACCAAAACCCAGAAAATTTTTTGTTTTAATAAAATGACTTATAATTGTACTAGGGCTTTAAAAGAAGTATAAAATAACTATGTATATTGGTCCAGCCTTTATAAGGGTTTCTAATTTAATAGTGGCATTTTATCGGTATTGTCAGAGTCGTAGTTTTAATCAGTATAAAATCAATAAATTCTTTGTTTAATTAAAAACCTTAAGAATTTTGACTATGTTAAATCTATAAAACATGCGTAGTTAGAGACATTTTTCTTATCTGTTTGTAGATAAACAAATTTGAACCACTATTATTGTTATTATTTTCTCTAAATATGAATAATAATCATTGAATATCCCTAAAAGTTGTAATGGCTCTTAATAATTCCTTTAAGAGCATAAACGTTATTTCACCCGCAATACTTCTTTGCCAACTGATTATCTGTTGCTAGAACCGAACAAATCTGAAAATTGTAACTTTTAGAAGAAAACTTATGAAGAAATTCCCGAAAATTCCCGACAAACATTTCTCGAAAATTAACAAAAAAATATTCCCGGAAAATTTTTCCCGCATAGGAACCCTAGCTACAATAAGACATTTTCATATTAACCTTACTTTCAATATATTTTCCTGAAAATCCCATTTTTTGCAAACCTAAATGCATTTTCCCCCTCTTAAAAGAAAAATAAATTTATAAAATATTTTAAAATTAAAATTTAATGAAAGTTAAAAAACCTATGAACAACAACTTTTTACACAATAAAAATAAGTCATAAAAATAATTCGAATAATAAATAATAGTATGCTGAATTCACAAATAAATATTCACACCAATTCGAAGACAATACACATTTTCATTTTATTTACAACCACATTTGAGATCAAGGTGTTAATTTGAGATAATTTGTTGACACAGTGCATTGTCATCATAAAATAAATATAAAAAAAATATAATCATCATCGTCACCGTCACCGTCAAACATTTGACATGTTTATTAAATTGAGTTTGTTTCTACTATAGATGGCAGTAGTTAGTACTTTACTTACTAAAATGTATAGACATGAATTTAAATTTGTTCAAATACCCAACATAAATTTCAATCTACGAATACTTAGTAACTAACAAAAATATTAAACAAATATACACTTTATTTATGTTTAAATAAGTTATGGCTGGGAATAACTAGTGAATGTACTATAATTTACATTAATTTGTGCTCATTTTATTTCCTTTCTCGCCTAAACAAAGCATTTCCGTTTATTACAAAGTAATCATAATTTTTGAGTGTTTTTTTAATACATTTTTATATATTTTTTTTTTGTGAAAAAATTCCATTCCATTTTCGAAACAAACAACAGAAACACACTTTCAGTATTGCATCTTGCTGTTAAAACACAAATGGAATATTTATTCTTTCTTGCCGTAGAATATTTTATAAATATTTAAACAAATTAATATGCAGATTATGTATGCATTTCTAAGTTTATTTTGTTATTAATAAGGAAAGAAGAAATTCTGTTTTGCAACATTGTTAGCTCACAAATATTTTTCATTATGAGAAAGATACACTACTTTATCATTAGGCGGCAAAGTTAGATGGAATTTTAGTTTGCCAAGACACGTTAAAAATCATGTTACAACAATTATTTTAAGTGATGTGTTTTTATAGCTAAAAATAAGTGGTAATTTCCAGTCTATGCTGCTAAACTACAAGAGATTTTCTAAAGAAAATACGTTTATTCACAATATTTTCTATAAAAAAAATTTTATAGCCAGATTTATTGTAGAAAATAATGTTATACACATGATTTTCTATAGAAATTACTGTTATAAACAAGATTTTCTATAGAAAACACTGTTATACACAAGATCTTCTATAGAAGCTACTGTTATACACAAAATGCACTAAGCAACTACTGTTATACACAAGATGTTCTATAGAAACACATGATTTTCTATAGAAATTACTGTTATACACAAGATTTTCTATATAAAACACTGTTATACACAAGATCTTCTATAGAAGCTACTGTTATACACAAAATGTACTATAGCAACTACTGTTATACACAAGATTTTCTATAAAAACACAGTTATACACATGATAATGTTGTTATACACAAGATTTTCTATAGAAAATACTGTTATACACAAGATTTTCTATAGAAAATACTGTTATACACAAGATTTTCTATAGAAAATACTGTTATACACAAGATTTTCTATAGAAAATACTGTTATACACAAGATTTTCTATAGAAAATACTGTTATACACAAGATTTTCTATAGAAAATACTGTTATACACAAGATTTTCTATAGAAAATACTGTTATACACAAGATTTTCTATAGAAAATACTGTTATACACAAGATTTTCTATAGAAAATACTGTTATACACAAGATTTTCTATAGAAAATACTGTTATACACAAGATTTTCTATAGAAAATACTGTTATACACAAGATTTTCTATAGAAAATACTGTTATACACAAGATTTTCTATAGAAAATACTGTTATACACAAGATTTTCTATAGAAAATACTGTTATACACAAGATTTTCTATAGAAAATACTGTTATACACAAGATTTTCTATAGAAAATACTGTTATACACAAGATTTTCTATAGAAAATACTGTTATACACAAGATTTTCTATAGAAAATACTGTTATACACAAGATTTTCTATAGAAAATACTGTTATACACAAGATTTTCTATAGAAAATACTGTTTATACACAATATTAAAGAGGACACATCATTGTATCCAGGGCACACTTAGAAAGGTGACTGCATCACTACAACAAATACAACAATACAAAAACAACAGGTACTTTGACTTTGTTAAAAGGTAGGTTAACTGTCAAAGTTCCCTGTTGTTGTTTTCGCTTTTGGGTTTGTTGTATTTTTCGCCACAACAACCACAAGTGAATTGACAGTTCAAACTGAATAAAAAAAATAATCAGCTGTTTCATCGCAGTCACCTTTGTAATTGTGCCCTGATTGTATCTGTCCAACACTCAAATATCTTCATTTTCGATGTAATGATTATTTTCGCTTGCATGGCTCTCTTATTATCAATATGGCGAAATTAAACGAAAACGATAAAATACAGATTAACACGACATGAACGGACATAATATCTAACAGCTATTAATTCTGAGTCTTTGTGCAAATTCTTCTTTTCAAATAAAGTACGGCATTTTTTTTGAAAGTTTTGAATATGAAATAGTATGAAAAAAGTAGATATTTTACTGGAAAATGAACTTTTTACGACAGATATCTTCTTACTATTTATTATTAGTTTACAGTTGTTTTCCCGATTTATTATTTTGCAGGTAGATAATATAGTTTGATATTGACAAATATGTTTCTATTCATTTTATAAATCCATTTTGAAATTGAATTTTGAATTTTTCAAAAATAAATCGTGGGATTTGTAATAAATTCAATATTTTCTAATCCAATTTAGCTTTTTTTTACCTTGGAATACAATATTTAATAACACATTTTTATTGCAAAAAAACTCAAAATATCTATTGTTGTCTTGTAATTGTTATTACTTATTCTAATTTAATTGCAGGAACTCTAACGTTGTAGTTCATGGCTTTTTTGCAGCCGCAGTGTAATCTAACCTGCAATATAACACAAATTACCAACTATAGCGCCCTTTATACTCAAGTTAAACCGATCAGATTGTTTTTCTTCTCATCATATTTTTAATTAATTTGCATTAATTCCTTTATGCAATAACAACAGCAACAAATAATAATCAGAATTCCTTTGGAGAAAAGTCAGTCAGCTACTCATAACAAGAGGGAAGGAAAAAAGGAATTAAATAAATTTTAAATTCTATTTGTGTTTCTAGTACATTAGCAAACAATTTCTACAAGACAGAACAGAATGAACGAACTGACTGGACTTGCCATATTAATGTTCTAGAAGCTCAAAAGAAAAACAACACAAAAATCTTAAGACGATTTTGTACCTAAAGGAAATTCAGTGTAATTTGTTGTTGTTGACAGTTGATGACAATGTTTCAGCTGCTGTTGTTGTTGTTTGTGTTCTACTGTATTTCACAATTTCTTCATTAATATTCGCTTGATGTTGCTGGTGATACAAATAATTTCACAATTATGTTAAAGAGAAAGAATGCATTCAAATAAGTTGTTGTTGTTTAAGCTGCTGTTGATATAAATTTTGTTTAAATATTTTTAACTTATTTTACGTTTTAAAAAATGATTTTGAGACGCAGTTTTTTTTTTGTTTGTTAATTTTAACATTTTAAAAGTTGGATATATTAATTTGTAAAATTTACTAAATTATTCGAATAATATTTTTACTAATTTTTTTTTTGAGTAATCCAGGAAATATTAAAGATTAATCATTCACTGGAATAATAAAAATATTATAGAATTTTATTCGATTAAATTTGAATTTGAAATAATTCTACCAATCACTTTGGGACAGGACACATAAAAATAAAATAAATAAAATAAAATTGTAAAATAAAATAAAGTTTTCACCTTTCTAAGATTTCCAAAAGATCTAATATGATATAATGTTGACTCATTCTCATCTGCGTCCAAAAAAATCTAGATTTTTTTTTAACAATTTTCAAAACTCTAAAGGTAGGGTCACACATGGCAAATATTTGACGAAAAAGACGTAACCAATAAATAAAATATATTTTAATTATTTTATTTATTGTCCTTTTACTTAGGACAATTCGTAAAAAATATTTAGTTTCATTTTATTTGATGCTGTTTGATCTTACAAAACACTTGTAAGAGTAAACAACGTCAAACAAATTGTGCTGAAAAAAGTGGTTACGCATTTTTGAATAAATATTTGACATGAAAATTTTCTATTCAGGTTGCATATAACAAAAAAAAAGATTTAATGACCAAAAACATTTTTCTTTTAAAATTTCAATAATTTAGTTTCGTGGGTGATTTTCGGAATTGGGACTTATATGGTTACTATGACCAATTATGAATCGATAGTCATGAGATTAACCCGTGTGATTTATATCTATATGAAACTTATTTTTTAATTATATTTATACGCGTTAAAGGCATTTAGGAAGTGGGCTCCACTATGGTGTTGTAGGGTATAAAAAAAACAAAAATAACACTGTACAACACCAAAAAAAAATTACGAGGTCGGACCTATAAATTTTGATAGAATAAAAAAAAACAAGTGTATCGGCGTAAAGTTTCCCAACTCTGGCACATTATTATTGTTAGTCTTCATATGAAACCATATGATCCTTACATTTTAGGTATAAAATATGTTCAGCAAAGTTATGTAAAATGTTACGGAGAATATTTTTGTAGAATATGTTAACCCTCTAAATCCTCAAGACATGGGTCTTTTTTGTCCTTCTTTTAAAAAAGTGTAAAAAACCACCATTAAAACAGGGATTTAAGGGGTTAAAATGTTCTGCAAAAAAATTATACGTGGAATTTTACTATAAGTCCCTGAATACATCAAAACGAAAAATTCAACCAGAAAGTCAGAAATAAGACATAACAAACGAGAGCATACGGTTAATTTCGCATTTATTAAGAATTTTATTTTAAAGAACATTTTAGGTATAAAATGTATTCAGCAAATTTATGTAAAATGTTACGAAGAACATTTTTGTATAATATGTTACCCTCTAAATCCCCAAGGCATGGGTCTTTTTTGTCCTTCCATTTTTCCACCATTAAATCAGGGATTTAAGGGGTTAAAATGTTCCGCAAAAATATTATCCGTGAAATTTTACTATAAGTCCCTAAATACAGCAAAACGGAAAATTCAACCAGAAAGTCAGAAATAAGACACAACAAATGAGAGATTACGTTTAATTTCGTATACACGGACCTTGTAATTTTGGAAAAAATTTGATTTTGTTGTATAGTGTAATTAGGTCAATATAATTTGTTCGTACCAGCGATATGAACTTCAAGGATTTCAGCGAAAAACGCAGTTATTGGTAATAATTTAGTCCATATGCTATTAGTTTATATTGTTATTCATCTTTAATAAAACACACGGTGATGCAAAACAGAATGAAGTAGAAATATCTGGTCAGTGATACTAGTTTTCTGGTAGCTTTTGTCGATTACAACATGAATCTTTTTTTGAAATTTGCACACCCCAAAAATCATGACGAAGCTACTTTTTCGAGAAGTTCTGGCCGTATGACACGAATATCTCGAACAATGTTGTCATCCAAGGCATCAATTGTTGCTGCTTTATCAGCATAAACCATTCACATAATGTGGCCCCACATGATGTCACTAATAATCGGGAGAATTCAAATGCCTCAGAGGATCAATGTCATCCATATTTTCAAACAAAAAATATCATTGAGCATTATGCGGTAACGATCACCATTGATCGTAATGTGATCGCCGGCTTTATTTTTGAAGAAATATGGTTCGATGATGCGTCCTGGTGATTACTGTGAGCGCAGTATGACATTTCGTTTGACAGTTAACCGGTTTGTAAGTTCTATCGAACATAAACAACATCCTTTAGTATAACGTTCAAAACAAATCTTAGATAAAAGTCAAATACAAGGAGTAAATAAACTAAATAATGACCCTCTTTCTTAGTAATTTATGTAAATTAGAGAAAGAGTGAAACTTAGAAATTTATGTAAATTAGAGAAAGAGTGAAACTCCCTACTAACTACTCTCCCAACCATAATAAATACTATAAAACTCAAATAATTAATAAAAAATATAAAAAAAAACTTAGGAAAATAAGTAATTAAACTTTAGACACACGCCCTAATACACTAACCCATACAGGTTGTGACATGTTATTATGAGAAACACAGGACACAAGAACGGACGACCAGACAGACGTCCATACGTGCGTTATTTACAAAATAATAATAAAACAAATAAAAAAAAATACTCGTAAATAATAAAAATAAAAACAAAAATAAACGTACTGTTTTGACCCTTAAGGGATTTGATATTAAAATCGCATTAATTCTTTGTGTGTTTATATTTTAGTTTTTCCTTTTTTCCTATTTAAGTTTATTTATGAAAAAGGGATTTCTTTTTTATCAGGAATTTCTAAGGTTTCATGAAATGAATGATTGAAAGAGTAGAATTTTTCAGACAATCTCTGACACACGCCCTTAAATATATGAAAAAGAACGTGTGACGTATAGTATAAATGTTTAGTTGGCTTAAAGAATATAGAACGAAATCATACAAAAATCATATTGTTTGGGTAAAAAACAAAATAGAATAATGAATGCATAAACGTTAAAATAGAATTGACCACCGGGGGCTCTGCCACAACAAAAAAACTTAAAGCAAATAGTTTAGTAACAATTCAAAGAGAGGGTACACTCAAAATTATATATTGATAAAGAATAAATGAGAGAATAATTGTTCGTGAACTTAGCTAATAATGACATCCAGTTATATTTGATAAATGTTTATGGTTAGTCAATATAGCAATACCAAATACGCCACTAAACTATATAAATCAATAATGGAAAACTAACAAGAGCCCAATATCTCTCCACTGGTCTTAGCTCAAGGCAGATAGGATGATTTGACTCTCTTGGTACAAATACCACATTATTGTTCTTGTACCACTCAAGACCTTGCTTACCATAGTGACAGGATGCCAAATCACGCCAAACATTAAGAAGTCTTATGAATGGAAGCATCCTCTTTTTTAAACATTCCTTGATGTAAATTTCGGTATTTATAGAGCCCTTTGTAACAAATGATTGGCTTCATTTGTAGACCTTTGATTGTTTTGCAATATTGGCGCTACGAACTAAGTCCCCAAACCGCAACTGAATTAAGGCCCCAAAATTTTATATAGAAAAAACCAACAACGAAATTTAGGGACTTAGTTCATTTTTTGGGGATTTATTTCATTTCTTAAATTGGGGATTTAATTCATAATGAATGCGTGTATCAAAAATTGGCTTCGCTCAGAAAAGTTGTTTTGCATTGCCGGACTTCGGCCGGACGCAAAGGTTTCCTCCTCTCGGGTTTATCAAAAATTGGCTTCGCTCAGAAAAGTTGTTTTGCATTGCGCATTCTGGGCGAAGCCGGTTTCTGATACACCCCAGAGAAGAAAACCTTTTCGATCGGCCGAAGTCCGGCAATTCAGAAGGTTTTTAGTATGCGAAGACGGTTTTTTCATTTTGGTTGGGGGTTTAGTTCTTTTGGTTGGGGATTAATTTCATTTAGAACTTTTGGGTTTTAATTCATAATGAATTAAGCCCCCAATTTTGGGGTTTTAATTAATTTGTGGTTTGGGGACTTTGTTCATTGAGGACTTTGTTCGTAGCGCCTGCAACTTTTTGTAGGACCAAGTTGGATTTTGTTCAAATCATTTTAATCAGATTAACAACAAATTAACATAATTGACATTAAACATAATAACTGACTATTTGTCAAAGGTAGCTTGATCAAAAAAAATCAAATACAAGTTTTAAGGAAACATGTGTGTTAAGGTTTTTTCGATATCACTCCTCATTTACTGAACATAAAATTTCATGTTAACTATTATAGATTTTCAAATAGAATTTATCAAAAAATAAGTCAATACTTTATGGAATTATAGTAATTTTAGATATTTGTTTAAATTACAGAGAATTGCCAAGCAATTTTACTGACCGAATTTTTTCGAGTGTTCTTCCAGTATGAGTCATACACATGAATTGACGAATACGTTTCACATAAATAAATAAAACAGAAAAACCTTAGATTGTCTTGATATCAATCATTATATATTTGTTGGCCAGACTTTTAATGAAAACAAAAACAATAGCCTTAAACAAGAAAACAAATAAATAAACTTAATTTCACAAAAAAAAAATGATTAAAAAACCTAGTTCAGGGTGTCCACAAAACACGTAACAAGTCACAACTTGTTAAAGTTTTCCTGCAATAAGTAACTAAAAGTTAAATAAGTTTTTCCTTTAAAAACACCAAAACCGGTATAGTTTACATAGTGAATAATTATCTTAAACAATAACAATAAATCACATAAAAAGTGTGTGTTGGCTACCCCTACACGTCTTGGGGCCATTAGACCAAAAGCTAACCAGCTAACTTATTATGTACGTGTATGTATATTAGGATGGCCCTGCTTGTGCTCGGATAACGTTATTAGGGGTTACTGTGAGGACCGAATTGGCGGCTTTCGAGAAAATTTTGTTTTATTTTTGAACATCCCACTCTCACCCCACTAAGAGATCAAAAAGCTCTTAAAGAATTGTATATTATTTTGATATATATCCCACTAATCGACCAAATAGAAAAGAAAAAAAAATAAAAAAGAAAATAAAATTTTGGAAAAAAAATTGATTTTGCAAAAAAATTATGTCTTGAGTTACAAAACATTTATTTTGATGGATATCCCACTCGCATCCCACAACCCACCCAATCTCTTAAAGGAAAAGAAATAAGCTTTCTTTTGAGCAAAAAATTAAAAATTTCAAAAATTTAATGTTTTGAGCTACAAAACAGTCAAAGTGAAGTGAACAACTGAACAAAAAGAACGAACTTGTTCATTTATTTGTTCTGAACAAAAACGAACAATCAGTAAAAAGAACGATTATGCCCAACTCTAAAAAAAAACTAATTTTTTAGCCGCTCTAACTCAGAGCGTTCTTGACCGATCCTGTTGAGAAATCGAACTTTGAAAAAAAAAATTTCAAAAATTTTTTTATTTTTTTTCGAAAGATTGAAGGAATTGTTTTCTAAACTATTTGGGACACATTTCGCTAAGGACAATAGGTAATAAGTTATATGGATGAGAAAAAACACATGTTTGGCCAAAACGTAAATTTTTTACCCCCTCTAACTCAGAGTTCTTGACCGATCTTGTTGAAAAATCGGTATGATCGGAACACATCGATTTCAAAAGTTGGTTCACTTGACATGAAAAAAATCAGCTACATTTTTTATACTTCTTTTGCAAGATCTTCAATGACTTTTAATTATTAAAAATTGTATAAATTTTTGAAAAGAAGACATGTATTCAGCTACAATTTTAGATCTAGGGAGCATAAAAAAGGTGCAAAATAAGCTCCACCCTAATGTATATATATAGTAAGTAGGTATGTAGTACATACTTAAAAACATTTATTCGCGCGTACTATAAAGGAAATTCATTGTAATAATGGAAACTAACAACTCTTCATCAGTTTTGCAAAATACTTTATGAATGTTTTTAACAGTTGGTTTGGTTGGTTGGTTGGTTGTTTATTATTTACGACATGACTTTGAGTGGTTTGTTATTGACTTGACATGAGTTGTGAAAAGCGATGTTTTCATTATTTATTACCTTGAGCTGGGGTAGGTACGAGTATCTAAAAAAGCCTGTTGCATGGCTAAAGGAAAAACAAAAAAGCCAACACAAGCAAACCCAAACATAAATTGTATGCATATTTGAAAATCTAAATATTACAATTAGTATTTATATTATTTCAATTTTAAATTATTATGTATAGAGAAATTAATTATCATAATCTAAATGGTAGTCGTCGGTCTTCTTTTAATTTTTCCAAAATAACTCGATACCGATCTTATAAACTAATTACAAAATAAATACCATTAAACTCATTATTTTCTTATTAATTCCCCCATTAAAAACAATTTGAAAACAAATCAAACAACAATTTTCCACACCATGAGGCTTTTAATGACAATTTAAAATTCATACTCAAAGTTTGGCCATTAAATTATATTTTTAGCTAAAAATAAACTTTTAATAAGACAAAACTATTATAACAAGTTTAATGGATTAAACACAGCTACCAACAGATTATTTTATAATAAACTTATGGCTTTTAATAGAAATATTTCTACTGCAGTAGAAATATGAATGTAATAATATTGATTGGCGCCAAGCAACGCCAACGGAAATTTAAACCATAAATGGCATGAAATGGACATTTTAAATTGTCTAGAAATTAAATTCATAAATATTTTATCAAGAGTAGGTGTGTGTATCTACCAATTCCCAGCAGTTCTGCATTAAATACTAAAGAGATCAATGTATGCTTTTCAGACAATAAGTTTCACTAATTTCTAGAATCCGATCTAATATTCGGTTTCGGATTAGGCCAAAATGCCGAAATGTTTATTAAGGAATATAAAAGAATAAAAACATTTATATTTTAATGTAAAATATCGAAGCATCCTTTTAAAGCTGCTTATCAAATAAGCTTTCAGTTCAAGATGAAAAAAGATGAAAATCGGATTAGGCCGAATAATGATTTGAAGACTGAATTTTAGGTTTCGTCCTGAAATAAACGCTTTCGGTAGGACTCTACTAATGTCTGATCGCTTGGCTAACTCTAATAAATATAATTTTTAATCATTTGACACGTAAATGCTATTTGTAATGAAGATAGAGGTCAATTGGTTACTTTTTATATCCTAGGTAACCTAGCGTGAAGTCAATCGTCACTTTAGTGCTTCTAAGTAATCTAAGGTGTAATCACCAAAACTTTATTGTACTGCACTTTATAAAGTTGCTATTTGATCAACCAGAAGTAGTCTATTGAAGAGTCAATTAACACCCCAGGCAATCTAACGTGTCACTTCAGTGTCCCTAAGTAATCTAGGTAAAAGTCATTTAAAACTTTTTTTGTACTGCACTTTAGAAAGTAGTTATGTGACCCACCAGAAGTTGTCTATTAAATAGTCAATTGTCAGTAAGTGTATTTGCGGAGTTTAATATTTGTAATTTATGTAGGGTAAATTGTCTTTTGTTTAGGACACTAATATGTTAAAATAACTAGCCACATAGCTAATTCTGTAACCAGTGGAAAAACCCTATGATAGGTAAAATTAATAGTTCGGGAACCTTAGCCCGAACTGCTTGTATGTGATTAAAAACGATTAGAAATTAAAATGTATGAATTCGAATTTTTATTTAACAATCAACATAAGCTAATGAGTGCAGTTTATTTGCCTGAGGCAAGTAACCAAAAATAGGTTAAAGAATAGTCCAAAAACTTTACCATATTTATACTAGACAAGTGGCAAGTAACCATGCATTTGTTGGTTCTTTTTAGTAAAAATTTGCATAGTAATATCAACAAAAACGTATGTTGCTTTCTTCTGGAGCTCAAATAAAAACCCAAAAGGAACCCCATAATTAGTTTGCGTTGTTGGCTTATTCTGGGAAACTTTTTCAGTTGTTATTTAAAATGCACTTCCTGCTATTCATGTTTATTTTAGCTGAAGAGTGAGTAAGTGTTTAAGTGACTGACTGTGAGCGTGAGAGTGAATGTGTATGAAATTCAAATAGCCTGACATGGCATGTGTACCTACGTACTAATAGACTGACTGCCCACAATTGTTTACATCAATTCCCATGTCAAGTATGTAGTTATGTGGAGAAGGAGTTGAGAGTTTTACAAATATGTATTCACATATGAACGTTCACGAAGCACAGCATAATTTACATTAACCTGTTATAGTTAGTAGTACGTGTAGCTACATAAACTAAAAGACAGAGCTTTGAGAAGCTGGTTTGGTTAATTCGTTTAATATTGTGGCAGGTTAAGGCAAGTCATTTCTGATCCAACTAAAAAAACATAACCAGTCAGCCTGGTTAAATCGACAAATGTGGGAACTCGTCGTACAAAAATCATGTCTTCTGTAAGTGAGAGGGAAGCGGAAGCTGGAAAGCAAACGTAACTCTCAACCTTTATCTTAAAGAAGACATGATTTTTTTATGACAAGTTCCTACTTGAAAGCAGATGTGCGTCTGTTTTGTTCTCTTTAAATAATTGCTTTTGTTTTCTCGCTTACAATTGATCGTTTATTCACTTACAATATCCATCAGTTTAGAAAATAGTCAATATATATAAATGAGCTCTTTGTGAAGCAAAGATTAGTCAATTGGTTACTTTGTATATCCCAGGTAATCTTTAGTATCTCTAAGTAATCTAGGGAGTAGTAATTTTAAACTTTTCTTAATTTATTTCACCCACTAGATGTAATCTACTAAAGAGTCAACTGTCACTAAGTGACATTAATATCCTTCCCCACATGATGGTATGAATTTTCAAAATATTAGATCGGTAATTGGTAATTCTTCTACGAAATCCTCTAAATTATATTTGCTTCCCATATTATTGTAGGGCAGTTTATTTTCCTTTTAATGATCCGCCGTATTGGATCTGCCTCTGGAATCCTTAGTTATTTTAAATAGCTTTCTAAAGTTAAAATAAAAAGTAGACTTTTCGATTTTTCAATAGAAGTATTTTCGATCTTAGCTATTTTATGAAAAGTCGACTTTCGATTTTTGGAAATTTTTCAGCTAAAACTTAATTATTAAATACTTTGAAGGTCGATAGAACCCTATCTTTAAATAGGAGGACTGCGTACACATATGACAAGATTACTTAAAAGCTAAACGTAAGACGATCTATAAAAATTAGATCTTAATGATGAAAAATATATGGGGGATTTAATGTCAAGTGAACCAACTTTTGAAATCGATGTCTTCCGATCGTGACGACACCAAGGTTAGTTCTATTGGATAGTAATTCAGACACAATTTTTCAACAATATCGGTCGAGAACTCTCTGAGTTAGAGGGGGTCAAAATTTGACATTTTGGCCAAGCAGGTGTTTTTTCTCATCCATGTAACTTATTACCTATTGTTCTTAGCAAAATGTTTTCCAAATAGTTTAGATAGCTATTTCTCTTCAATCTTTCGAAAAATAAATAAAAATGTTTGAAATTTTTTTCCGAAATCAAAAACTTTTTTCACATTTTTTAAAATGGGCCCTTTTTCTCAAAAGAAAGCTTAGATATTATCCTTGAAGACCTATTTGGTCGCTTAGTGGGATGCGTGGATATCTAACAAAATAAATATTTTGTAACTTAAAACATACAATTTTTGACTTTTTTGCAAAATCAAAAACTTTGTTGAATTTTATTTTAATTTTTTTTGATCAAAAGAAAGCTTAGGTCTTTTTGAAGACCTTTTTTATCGATTAGTGGGATGCGAGTGGAATATCTATCAAACTAAATATTTTGTAACTCAAGACATAAAATTTTTACTTTTTTTTTGCAAAATCTAACTTTTTCAAATTTTGTTTTGCTCAGCCGAAAGCTTAGCTCCATTCCTTTAGGAGGTTTTTGGTCACTTAATGGAAGGCGAGTGGAATATCTATCAAAATAAATCGCATCCCACTAAGCGACCAAAAACCTCGTAAAGGAATGGAACTAAGCTTTCTTTTGAGCAAAAAAAAAAAATTAAAAAAGGGTCCATTTTTAAAAAAGTTAGATTTTGCAAAAAAAAAAAAAAAAGGAAAAATTTTATGTCTTGAGTTACAAAGTATTTATTTTGATAGATATCCCATTTTGAAAAAAAAAAGTTTTTTTTTTATTTCGGAAAAAAATTTCAAAATTTCTTATGTTTTTTAAAAAAAAAAATTCGAAAGATTGAAGAAAAACTTATTTAAATTATTTGGCTAAGAACATTTTGCTAAGAACAATAGGTAATAAGTTACATGGATGAGAAAAAGAACCTCTTACTCACAGAGTTCTGGACCAATCTTGTTGAAAAATTGTTTGACTCACCATATTTATATTTTCAAATTGTCCCAGTTCTGTTCTGATCATTTAATTGCAATGCTGATTTCACAATTACAATAAAAAATGTTTGAATGAGAACTTTATGTATGTTATTATAAAAAGAATGAATTCTTTAAATGTCAGTCATGAAAGTACATGTATGCATCAGTATTGTTTTTGTTGTTTGTTCGGATAGGTCATTGTATTATTATTATTATTGATTGTTTTAATTTTTTCCATTGCTTGTTGATTATTTATTTTGTTAAAGGTTAAAAAAGAAAATAGCCCAACAAACATTTTATATTAATATCAAGTTAAAAATTATTTAACTAGATTCAAATTCATTAATGTCAAACGTTAGATAAATCTTTCTTAACAACGAAAAATAATTTTTTATTTATATTGTTTAAGATTTTATTGATCTTTAAATTTTTGTTCATTAAAACTGTTAGAAATAGAATCGCACTGTGGTTCCAAATCAAAATCTAGGTGGACAAAATTATGAAAATCGGTATCTTCAGAATTTGGAAAAACTAAGTTTTTTCGAAAGCTGACAATCTGCTCTCCTCCAATACAAATGGGTTTTTCAATTCGACATTTCGTTTTCTCGACAGAAGCGCCAGAAGTTCAACAAATTTTGAATCATATTTTCGTTAATTTTTTTTTAATATTTTACTGCTTTACTAAATTAGATATACATATGTCAATTGTTTTACCATATAGAAATTCATACTTCAATACATAGATAAACATTGATATAGACTTTTATTAAGTGTATATCTTATATTTATGGGCCTCTCCATTTTCCTATTATAGTCCTTTAAACTTGGTTCTCAAATATACTGAAATTTTTTTTCTAAGAATGTTATATAGCTTGCCAAAAAAAAGACCGTCGAAGACCGTCCAATGACTATATACATCATTTAAAGAAACTTCTGGGGAATGTCTTTGTAAAAAAATTGTAGCTGCCAGCACCCGCCGAAATACTTTTTTTTTAATTTTTATTGATTTTTATATATCTAGACCCTACTGTAACTTGAAATATAGTAAATACAGATATTTTTAAAAATTTAGTTTCAGAAACACTGAAAACGTATTTTTCTTTAATTTTATATTAATGTTTTTTATATGAAAAAGAAGTTTATATTGATCTTTTAAAATTTTTTTTTGGAATCGGAGATACCAATTCTATATAAAAAGAGCTCCGAATAATTTTGTCCACCTAGATTTTGATTTGGAACCACAGTGAATCAGTTTCTACTTCCGAAGAACCACTCCTAAACCCAGTTCTTTTCCCCTAGGACATTTTTAAACCTGCTTAGAAGATTAGGAGCTATTTAAATGTTTGCCTTTAATTGAAATCAAATTTTAAATCTTTAAAAAACCTCTATTAAGAATTGAGAATTATTTGAAATTTACATTTGATATAGAATAAAACTGTTAATTTTTTGTTTGTTGGGAATCCGCGGTCAGTCAGTGTGGTATGTATTACATGTACTTACATACAAAATTTAACATAAGCAAACACACATTCAAAATGTTGTTTATTGCCGTGTTAAAAACTTGTCGTCATTTGCTATTTCCGCTTATTTCCCATTCATTCATTCAAGCATTTACTACTTATTTATACGTTTTCATTTATTTGAACTTTATTAAGCTCGTGTTCTTAATTTTGTACCAAGAACCCATAAACTAGACCTCACACTATACAAATCCATACTTAAATATGTACACACAAATGTATGAATGTATGTTTTTCTGCGTTTTTCGCAATATTTTGTTTATTCAGTTGGAAAGTATAGATTACTAACATTTTAATGTTAATTGCTAAAATTAGTTAAGCTAAAAGGTAACAGAATTGTTTTCTTCATCAAGTTGGATGTAATAAGTCTAATCAGGTATTATAATATTAGCAACAGTTACCCAGCAGTATCCCTTGTAGACAGTAATTGTCACTTGGCTGAATCCAAATTATATATTTTGAGTCATTTTACATGTATGTGCTCTTTGTAGTGCAGATATAAGTCAATTGGTTACTTTATACATCCCAGGTAATCTAGCGTGAAGACAATTGTCACTCAAGTGTCTTTAAGTAATCTAGAGTGTAGTCACGTTAAACGTTTTGTGAGTAATTCGTACAAACTGGTTTTATACAAAATGTGTTGATATAATTCTCATACAGTTTATTTTCTTTTTGCTTATTATACTGATATCAATTCAATGTCAACTCACTTTAGTGTCTCTAAGTAACTTAGAACGTTTATTTTGTACTGCACTTTAGAAGTATTCTATTGAAGAGTTTCCGGAAGAAGGTCTATGAGACTGAGGTCAATTAGAACCCATACATTTTAAAATTATAGTAGTTGCCCAAGTATCCAGTCAGGTAGCTAGTAAGGTAACTGACTCCATGCAACCAGTATTTGAACCAGCTTTCAGACAGTCTCATTGTAATCCAAAAGAGTCAAAGCTTTGCTCATGCACTTGTTAAAAAAACTATTAACGTAGCTAGTTATGTAACTAGTTGTCACCCTAAATGACAGGTAAAATCACCAGTTCAGGACAGTCTCCTAGAACTGCTGGGTATACTATGTAGTGTTGTTAGCAAGTAGTAGGAGTTGTAATTAAATTAACTTCAACGGATAATGTGTAAGAAAATGTTTCTTAATTTACATTTCCAGGCATGAAAAGTTTATTCAGGACATGGTTAAATAATTTGTGAGTAAAAGAGCAAATAACTAATAGTTAATAAGTGATTTTGTAATTAGCCAGTAGCACGTTTTGAAAATGGTTTGTGAATCAATATTTTCATTTAAAAAAAAATAGTTTTTTTTACATTTGTTACATTACTTAAGGCAGTATCAGATTTTAAACGTTATGGTCGTTCTTCAAATAATACTTACAAATGGGTAGTGGTGGCAATGAATTAAAATGTACATACCTGTAAAGAAAATAAAGGAAAATGATTACTACTACTATTTTCTGGTATATTAAAAACTAAAATGATAAAATAAAAAACAAGTAAGAGAGCTATATTCGGCTGTGCTGAATCTTATATACCCTTCACCAAATTATACTTCAAAATAAAAATTTTAAATATTTTTAGGTTAACAAAATTTATTTTTTATTTTGCAGTTTTTTCATATTTCAATTTTTCAAATTGTTTTTATGAATTTTTTTTTTTAAATTCAAAATTTTTTTTTAATATTTAGCGAAAAAAAACATTTGGTGAAAAAAAAAATCGGGTTAAAAAATATTTTCCGTTTGACCCATTGTATGTCCAACTTACTATGGTTTTATATACGTCATTGCAAAGGTCTTTGAAATATCTATCATTAGATATCCATATTGTCTATATCAATGACTTAGTAATCCAGATATACATAGGTCAAAAATCGAGGTTGTCCTTGTTTTTTCCTTATATCACCATTTGTGGACCGATTTTACTGATTTTAAATAGCAAACTTCTAGAAAGCATGTCTGACAGAATTATTGAAGATTTGGATCCCGAAGATATCTGGGATCTTCAGAAAATTGATTTCAACATACAGACAGACAGCCGGATATGGCTTAATCGACTCCGCTATATATAAGGATCCAGAATATATGTACTTTATAGGGTCGGAAATGAAAAATTTAGAAATTACAAACGGAATGACAAACTTATATATACCCTTCGTGAGAAAAGTATTATAAAGTATTATTTAAACAAAATTAACATTTTTTTTAAAAAAAGTTGTTTCTAACATTTTTTTTTAATTTTTTTAAAAAAAGTTTTCTAGAATTTTTTTTTTTTTGGAAAAGAACAAAATTTTTAGATGAAAAAAAAATTCGGATTAAAAAATATTTTTCCCGAATTTGACCCCTTGTAGGTCTAACTTACTATAGCCATATATACATCGTAACAATGGACTTTGAAACACCTATCATTAGTTATGAGCCGCAGAACTAAAGGTACTATTTTGAAAATTTTTAAAAATTGATTTTTTCTAGAAGATTTCAACCCAAATATTATAAAAATACCAAAAAATCAATTTGTAAAAAAATTCGAAAATAGGCAAAAAGTCGAGGTTATCCCGGTTTTTTCCTTATATCTCTGCCATTTATGGACCGATTTTAAATAGCAACCTAGTCGGAAGAATTACCGATATATTGATGTATGAATCATGTATCTAAGTTATTTGTTGATTTCAACAGACGGACATGACTATATCGACTTCGCTATCTATAATGATCCAGAATATACATATACACGCAAATGAAAAATGTAGAAATTACAAACGGAATTACAAACTTATATATACCCTTGCCACTCATGGCGAAGGGTATAAAAATAGGATAAATCGACTTTTCAAAAATACATAAAGAAGGTCTTGACTTTTATGATTATATTTATACCCTACACCACCATAGTGGGGAGGGTATTATGCGTTTGTGCAGATGTTTGTAACGCCCAAAAATATTAGTCTAACACCCACCTTAAAGTATACCGATCGACTTAGAATCACTTTATGAGTCGATTAAGCGATGCCCGTCCGTCCGTCCGTCTGGTCGGCTGGCTGGCTGGCTGTCCATGTAAACCTTATGCGCAGAGTACACGACCTAATTTCATTGTGATCGGTCCATAATTGGTCATAGCCCCCATATAAGGCCCACTTCCGAAAATCACTCAAAAATATAAATTATTGAAATTTTAAAAGAAAAATGTTTTTGCTCTTTTACTTAGTGTAGGGTATTATATGGTCGGGCTTGACCGACCATACTTTCTTACTTGTTTTTATAAAAAAATGTTTTTTGATATTTGTTTGCTTACAACTATGTCGTTTATCAAAATCATCCGTTAAATTTGAGTGATTTTCAATAGCTAAATTCTGGGAATAACTACTCCATAGAGATTTTGGGAACGTACACAATC
This sequence comes from Calliphora vicina, assembly GCF_958450345.1. Lineage (NCBI taxonomy): Eukaryota > Metazoa > Arthropoda > Insecta > Diptera > Calliphoridae > Calliphora > Calliphora vicina. The sequence continues at coordinate 141,935,638 of NC_088780.1, read as the reverse complement.
ATGTCATTTGTGACGTAGGTACGTCGAGATTCTTCATTGCAGCTTATGGTGGGTGTGAAAACTGTCAGTTCATATCGCAGTGATGTTTCTATTGTTGCAGTATGTTAAAAGTCAATACTACAGGAGAATAACACTTCTTTAATTTCTATATTCACTGAATTCACCTTTTTGGGGTACGATTTTAAATCATACACCAAATACTTTACTACATTCCTAAATAAATTCCTTATGAAAATTGCAACTAAAAATATGTAATATTTGTAAAGAAATTTCATTTAGATTTGAAATATTTATTTATAATTTTCTCCCCATTATAAACTATTTTGAGGTTAATGCCGTTCATTCACATTTGTAACAATCAATTATTTATAACATGAAATTTTACATATCATTTATTTATTTTCATTTTACAACAGCAAGAAAATAAAATTAATATTCAACAAAATAAGGCTGTATGAATGGGTGGTTGGTTAGCTTGATTTGTTTTTGTTGATGGCAACTGTGGTGCTGGTGGTGGCGCAACTCATCAAATACTAACAACAATAGAACAAGAAAATTATTATATCAAATTGCTATTGGCTTGGAATACTGCTACTTACTACTACTACTATGGCCATTCAACTGAATACAAGTACATACTACGAGTACTACAATTACAAAAATACACAACAAATAAATATTTCAAACGGCATTATTTTTAGAATGACACAGAAAATACATTTCAAGGCATAACAACAAACGTTTGCACTACATACTTAGTTGTTAGACATTTGGAAAAATAAAAAAAAAAGAATGTTGAAGAAAAGTACAAGTGTGTTTTGTTAAATATTTTTTTTTTAAACAACAAAACAAATGTAACCGCTTAATGGGAAAATTAATGGATATTATATGGTAGTTAAGAGCAAGGATGGCAACCGTTACCGCTAAACTATCGTTACACTTAAATAAACTCTAAGTTTCCCCTAAGCCACCGTTACTGAAATAACTTCAATTTCCGCTACCGCTAAAAAACCGTTAGCGATATAATCGTAAATAACATTAACGATATTCTATAAATAATTTGAAATTATTAAAATAAAATTTTTCAGTTTTTGTAGAAATTTTGCTACTAAATAAATAATTTTGCAATTGAATGCAAATTAAACGAAATGTGTACGTAATTATCGTTGTAATGAGATATAAATAACAAAATTTGGTTTAAAAATGTTAAAGTTATTACAAATTCGCCAGACCATTAACGTGTCTCAGGCCACATGAACAAGAAATTTAGGAAAAAAAATAAAAGCTAATTTTTATTTAAAATATTTCCGTATTTACCAGTGTATGAGTTTTAGTCTTTGTAGGATACCGCTAACCTATTCGCAGTTACGACCAAAAAAATATTTTTTTTTAATGGCAGTTTCAAAACTCCATTTTCAAATTTTTAAAAATTTTGTTAAACAAATTTCAGAATTTTTTGATCATCACATTGGGATTTATTAAGAACATAATAGGGAATAAAAATATGAAAAAAGTATGACAATACCTCTTACAGTTTTTCTGTAGCTGCGATTTAAATTTTGCGATTTTCAAGAAAAAAAATTGTTTGTCCATATTTTGGCGAATGAGCCCAATTTCCTTACTGTTATTAATTTTAAATAAAACCTATTCATAATATTATAGTCCTGGTAATTTTAAATATGTTTCAGACCATATTTAAAATTACCAGGACTATAATTATATTTTTCAATATTTGGAATTTCTAATAAAAAGATAGCGAAATGTTATATATTTTTGGGCTGATTTTAATGAAACTTGAGGATATAAAAAAAAATGGAGTTCGTTTTATACATGATACATCGTTGGACATCTTTGTCTAACATGGTAATAAACTTTTTGCGTATTTATAAATGCTTCAATCATGAACTGTCTGACTTCAAATTAGCCACGTTCACTGACAATGATATCAAACTTTGAACAGATTTCTGTATTTCCCTTAGATCACTTGATGAAGCAAAGATTCGGCAACGTTGATAGAGCTTGAGGGTATAATACAATTTGTTATAAATAATTTAGAAAAAGTGAATAATACATTTACTAAAGAATTATTTACTAATTTTAAAGCCCGAATTAATGAACGACATAAAAAAAGTTCTTAATACGTTTATATTGTACTTGAATTCAGGATCATCTCCAACTATTCAGGATCATGTCCAATTCTTTAAACTAAAGAGTTTGCTAGTCAATTGTTTTTTACATTGTTCGGGAGGGAATCTGATCAGAATATTTCTAATGATAATTTAATTATGGACTTTGTTTTCGAATGTTTTTTAACATTATCAATACTTGAATTGTTAACTTTAACGTTATTTTTTGTTTCTCTTTAACAATAAAATATTAAAAAACCCACATTAAAACTCGAGTGTCCAAAAAACCGACAAATTTAAAAACCGGTTTCCGGTTTAAACGAAAAAGCGTGTTTTTGAAAAAACCCTACATCAAAACTTAATTTTTTACTTTTTTAGAAAAATTTAAATTATTCGAATAATTCGATTAATTTTAAATGTGTGATCGAATTTTTCGAACAAGTTAAAATCTCTTATTCGAATTCTTCGTTTTATTCGAACAAGAGAAAAATCGAATAATTTGAATACCCTTGTATTTAGGTTTTTGTGCATATTTTATAAACTAATTGTCCAATATTTTTTAACTTAGTTTTATATTAATCCTTGAAAATTTTATATTCTTAGTTATTACTTAAAAAAATATTTTTTCATGTCCTTAATTTTTATATTTTGTTTTCCTAAAAAATTGTTGGCAACAACATAAGAATGTTATAAGATAAAGGTTACTTTTGCAAACTACATATCATATTTTCTAATAAATATTTACTTAAGAAAGCTATTTTTATTTAATATATAAAATATAATACTACCCTGTATCATATTTTAATATAATTTATTATCACCAAATAAAAAAAAACATGAAAATATTATTGTAATTTTAAAATTCTGTAACTTAAAATTCTGTAACTTAAAATTAATTTTTAAAATTCTGTAACTTAAAAAAGATAAATAATACTGTCTCTGCAACGTGAAAAACAGAGACAAATTAAGACTTTATATACTTTTTAATATATTTAGACTCCAAAATATGCAATTAAGTTCCCGTAGAAATAAATGAACACTTGTATGTTGATACAATAAAATTGTCAACAATGTATATTTGATCACATGTACGATTACATTATCTACTATACTTATGTACACATGTATCTATATACGATTTAAAAATGTACATTTCACTAATAGTTGACAGACCAAAGCGTAAACAATGACAACCATGCAAACGCCAAACAAAAACCCTATGAATTCCTAAAACCAAAAACAATTTTTTTTATGTTTAAAAATAAAAATAATTTTACACATACATATTTTACAAAAATAGTGTATTTTAGCAAACAGCAGTTGTTGTTGACTCAATTTTTCGCCAGTGCCACAGAAACAAAATTATAAAAATAAAATAGCAGAACTTTTGTAAAAGAATTTCAATTTGTAAAGCAAAAAAAAAAATACACGAAAATCTAAACATAGATCGACATGAACAACTGTTCAAATTTACACTATACGAGTATAAAAATATTTGTTATATTGACAGTATCAGTGGCAGTACCATATGACTGCAAGCAAACATGCAGCATGACCTTTGTAAAAATGTTAAATACCGAATTCAATTTTCATCACATATTTTTTGCATTTTCAGGCACACACAAATAATCACGTGCATGTATACGGAAGAGTATTGATTTTATATTTGTATACTTATGTATATCAATGTACGAGGGAAATCTTGAAGTCTTATAATTGAATGTGGTAATATCGATCGAGAAAAATAAAAATACGTCATGCAAAATGCGGTTACAAACCCATAATTGGTAGTTGTAAGTCCCAACATTCAAAGTTTTGTCAAATCATGTTGGCAGCTGTTAGTTTAGGGTTAGTAAACATTACACAAGAATACAAAGCGTTTTCATTGCAAAGGTTAGTTTGAACAGAGAAGCGCGTAAATCGTTCATACCTGTACCGGGTATACACATTAGGGTGGCCCTTAATAAACGAACGTTGAATTTTGGCCTGTTTACCCCCCAGTTTGGTGAACATTGGTAAGAAAAACCCCCTGAACAAATTTTAGGTAAATCGCAAGCCCTCTGAAGTTTTGAGATGAAACTTTCGTGAATTAAGGGCCACCCTAATACACATAAGTGCAATTCCATGTCATCCATCGTACGTGACATTTGTACGCCTATAGAGTGGAATAGATTTTGCAAAAATAAGAGTATCTGAAAAATAATTTGGTCTTTATGTTCCATTCAGAGGTAAATTGTTGTCGAAATAAGGGAAATATCGTACGTGACATAAAATGGAAGTAATTTTGAGGTACATGTAGAAATATGTGAAAATATGCGAAAATTTGTGAGAGGCGTTATGTTTTCTTTTAATTTCATACACTAAACCAAATATTTTTCCTTTACAATCCGTCATATTTAAATAAAAACAATCTTTAGATGATTTTATAATAAATAAAATTTAATATCGTACGTGACATACCGTAAGTGACAGATTTTTCTCTTATACTAGGGACGCAAAAAAATTGCACAAGCGTCAAGAAAAAAATCGTATTCTAGGGATCAAAATAAGAAACATTGCCCAAGGAACCATACCTCTAAAATGAATTCTGATGTTCCTTATTTTGACTTGCCCTTCCGGCATTATGTGGTTTGAATTCTGTCACATTCTTCAGTAGAAATATTGCATTCTGGTGTTTGGTTGTGTGAACAAGGCTGCTTCATATTTCATCTGTATTTCGATCATTTCGATAACAATATTTATAAAACGTGTCAATGTTGGATTGGAGACATCATTGGGATATACTTCTTCGAAAATGAGGCTGTTCAAGCAGTTATTTATTTATGCCAAATTATACTTTAAAAATCAGTCATCGAATCGCGCAACTTACGACTGTTTTATCTCTAAATTGTGTGCAGCGATGAGGCAAATTTTTGGCTTAAAGTGTTTGTTAATAAATAAAATTACCTCATATGGAGCAAACAGCAGACCTCACAAACTAAATTACATTAATTTCTTCAAAAATTATGCCGTATATCTGGTTTCAACAGGATGACGCTACGTTCCATAAGGCGACCGCAACTATCGATTTATTGAAATCAACCTGAATGAACCTGTCAATTGGCCTTCAGGTTCGTGCGATTTGACACCTCTCGATTATATCCCACGTGAAGTCACTGGTTTGTGCTGATAAACCAGCAACCATTTACGCCTAGGAAGCCAACATTGTTCGTGTTATTCCTGACATACGGCCAGCAATACTCGATGCACTTCGTTAAGAAGAGCCCGAAATCATTTTCAAATGCCAATTTCATGTATTAATTTTTAACAATTTCAAATTCTATGGGGATTTAAACAACACCCTTTACTTCGAATTGCATTTGACAGATTTTCCTGATTTGGAGTAAAACTAAAATTTTGGAGAGAAGTTAATCTATATATATAAAAATTAAATGGTCCATGTATGTAATGGCATCACGTGAGAACGGCTGCAGCGATTTGGCTGTTTTTTTTCGATTCGAAATTTTCAGGAGAAGGTTTGTAAAGAAAAAAATCAAATTCCGGGTAAAACTTGGAAACTTTTTTGAGTCCAGTCAAATGTAATAAAAAAAGCCCCCTAAATATTTGTCTGATATAGGGTAGGGTAAATTACGGATCGTCACAAAAGTTGGTAGAAAGATTTAGGTTCATAAAAAACTTGTTTAGTAATTTGATCTCGATATTAATTATCATATCCCCATACAAGGCCCCCCCTCAATTTCAGAGAGGGTCTTGTATGGGGACTAGCGGCAAATGTTGCCCGATTTTCGCAGAAATTTCAGAGTACTTAGAACTAATTTGTGGAAAATTATATCAGGATTATCCCATAATCAATATAATTATGACGGCTTAAACAGTATTCCGGGGGACATTGGTATGGGGGCTAGGTGAACTCATGGACCGATATTGCCCAACTTCAATACCAAACACACCTTATCAAATTTCAGCTAACTAGCTCCTTTCGTTTGTGCTTTATCATGTTTTCAACAGACAGACAGACGGACGAACATATCAAGATCGTTTTATACCCACCATCAAGGTGGGTATATGTGAACGAATGTTAAACCAAAATTTCCATAATTTCTATGAAAATGTTAAAGTACTTTATCGCCTGACCTCGTTGACATTTTAGTGTAAATTTGTGTTACAACTACAAACGATGAGCATTGTTTAAATTTAAGTGGTAAACAAAAACATCACAGCATTTCGATAGGGTAATCCCCACCTTTTTCATCCAAACCCCCTTAGTAAAATGAAAAAAATAATAGAAATTTTGTTATTATATTTTTCCTTTTGTTGTTTGATATTAGTGTAAATAAATAACCCATGTAAACTCATACACAGAAGTAGATAAAATAATATCTAAATGTATATAATATAATAATTTTATTTATTTAATTTTTGTAGTATTTTCTATAATAAACGTCATTATTTTGTTTTTAACTTGTCTTAACTAACTAAAACTATTCTATTCTATTGTATTTGTATATTTTCAGTATCTATTATTTGCATCTCAATAGTTTTGCTACAAATCACACAGCAAAAACATTTGAGTACAATTTAATAGCAAACGTTTTGTTGCGAATGTTTTATTTGATTACCCAACAAAAACCAATGTAAGGTACTTTCAAAAGCTTCAAATTTCATTACTACAAATCCATAATAACTGGCAACAATTTGTTATATCATAGGATTATATTTTAAATCTGTATGCTATTATTTTACTCTCAACTTTTTGCACAAACCGACAACAATTTAAATTATATATTTTTAATAAACCTTCACACTAAATTAAATATTTTTAATTACAAATTCTATTGTTTAGTTATTTTTGTAAATCACTTTAATATTTAATGTTGCAACCTCAACGGAATTCAAGTCAACTGGTTGAGCTGCAAGGAATTTATATGAATTTGTCTATTTTGTTTACAGTTTTTTTTTTGTTGAATTTTGAATAAATAAGAAATGTATTTGACAACGTCGAATTCTTTGGCACACTTCACAACTATTTCAAATTCTTAAGTAAACATAAACAAATGTTTAAATATATGTGTCGTTAATAAAGGATATATTGGGTGTATGACTTACAAATTTTGAACGCGGTTTATGTTTTCAATAACTTATATGTCATTTTGAAGGGTACATATCTGTCATTTGTTCTCTCTTTGTGTAAACAATAAAGTTTTTTTTTCGAAAATATCCAATTTTGTGGAAAGTCTTGCTTTACTTCTTTAATTTGAAAAAAATGTACCGCTGAATCACACCGATTGATCACCAAAGCTTATGGTGAATGTGTTCCATTGGTATTAACGTGCGAGAGATGATTTGTGCTGTTCAGAACGGAAGACAAAGATCGCCCAGGCCACCCAATAAAGTTTGGTGGCATTACTCCATGAAGATTTTTATTAAACTCAACCAGAGCTTGCAAAATCATTCGGAGCTACTGAAGCAGTAACTTCAAAACGATTGCGAGCAATTAGATTCATCCAAAAGCAGGGAAATATGAATTGAAGCCAAGAGACCTTGAAAGAAAATCATTTTTGCACCGAATTATTACATGCGATGAAAAATGGATCCACTCCAATAATCCGAAGCATAAGAGATAGTACGTGAAGCCCGGCCAACCAGCCGAATCGACACCAAAGCCAAATATCCATGGCGCCAAGGTAATGCTTTGTATTTGGTGGGACCAAAAGAGTGCTATCTATTATGAGCTGCTGAAATCTGGCCAGACCATCACAGGATTCATTTGAAGCGATCGTTGGCCGAAAAACGACCAGAATATGCGGCCAGACATGAAACCGTAATATTCCTTAATGACAGCGATAGGCCACATGTTGCAATACCTGTTAAAAACTATTTAGAAAGAAGTGGTTGGGAAGTTTTGCCTCACCCACCTTATAGTTCAGACCTTGCCCCGACCGACTACTATTTATTTCAATCGATAAAGAACGGTCTCTGGGATACGCTTCATTTTAGAACTGAGTATCCGATATTGGCTTGATTCGTTCTTGGCCTCAAAAGTTGAGCTAACAATGGCCAGTACATTGAATAAATTTATACTGTACAAATATTTAAAAAAAGCTGGAAATTTAAAAAAATCTCGCATTTTTAAGTCATACACCCAATAAAAACCAAAGAAATTTCGTACAAAAATTAATCCTTTAAAAATTAATATAAATGCTAATACGTATTTTTAAAAAATAGTTTTAATAGAATTTAGTTTGTTCATAATTTGGTAATTTATTTGAATTCGAAATGTCTTTGTACAGTATTTTTAACTTCTGCTTTTTTTAAAACACTAAATTTTATTGATCCGCCCACAAAATGTTCCTGTCACAGAAAATGGGAGTGGCAACAGTTATCTAAAAGAAATTATGAATTATCTATTTTAAATTTCTACTCAAAACTGTACAATAATGTCCACCGTATTGTGTATCAATCAAAAAATAAAAACTTGAAATTATTTTCAGTTCATACACCCTGTACTAACCATGTTTGTTGTAGGTTTAAAAATTATTAAGATCCTAGATTTGTTTGTATTTACGCCCAGTTTGATACACATCTTGCAACATAACATGTCTCCTTAGAGCACAGCACGAGCTCTTTATTTCTCAAACAAGTGTGTCTTGTCTGGTTGTTTTAATTGCAAAAAGTACTCATTCGTTTAAACACTTTGAAATTTAAATATTTTGAACATTTAAAAGACACTAGGATACAATCGAAAAACAAACAGTAGGGCAGAAAAGTTTTTGAACAAATTTAACATTTTTAATTAAATGGCCTAAAATATTACATTTAGCAAACAATTATATATTAAGTGTTTATTAAATATTGTGCCACACTGTAAGTGTACTGTTTAAACATTCAATACGATTTGCTTTTAATCTTAAAATGAAATATTTTGCACACATACAAATACAATTTCCTACATACTACATATCGTCACCTAAAATGCAAAATAACGTAACATCATTTCAAAAATGTTTAAAGTGATGGGCAGAAAACCATTGAAAAATTAAAAGTATATTATGATTTAAACATAATTTTTCCCATTTCCAAATTAAAATTTTCTTTATTTTATTATTTCATAACTTATTCATCATTATCTATCAAACATTCGATTTTGGAATTTTTGTTACGTTATTTTGCATTTTAGGTGACGATATGTATTGTACATAGATACATACTGTAAAAATTCTGTTTGTTCTAAAGGATTACATGAGTAAACATGGCTGAAAAACAGGGTAAGGTTTTGTAATACTTTGTAATTTTTTCATTCTTCTTTTTTCTTTTTTTCCGCTCGTTATGATGGACATGTGCAGTAAACCAAGTATTTAAGAAAGAACATGTTGAGTATTAAAACAAAAAAAATACATTATTTTCTTCGATTTTGCTCGGCATTATTTTCCTGTTTCACAGGTTTAGTGTAAAATTAAGGTGGAGTATTGTGGCTGACAGACCTAGGTGATGGCAAATATGTGGTGACTGACAGTTTTAAAAAATTTACGTCAATATTTTGTGTAAATATGAATGTATGTATGTATAAGAGACTTGTGTTTATATATTTAAGTATTATTCTTATTGTATTTTAATGTATATTATGGAAAGAATAAAATACATATACTCAATATGTTATTAAGAGGGCAACCAAAAATACTGGGTAAATACTTTCAAAATATTTTCAAAAACTGAATATCAATTAAACCTAAAAATATTTGTATTCATATTAGAAACTAAAAATCATTCAAAACGTCGAATACAATTTGTAATTCCGTGAGAAGGTATGTGTTTATTGTGCTGGTAGTTGTAAAATGCAACAAATTTACATAAATAGTTTTTAGGTTTTAACATGGGAAGACCAAATATAAATAAAATGTCCAAACATTTAATAAATTGTCTAAACTGTCCTAGTATGGCCAAAAGGGAAATTGGTAAAACAACCGAAACAATTTTAACTGCGAATTCATGTGAATGCAGTGATAGTGTAAGTTTTTCAAATACAATTTTTCCAGGACTTACAACCCTTATACAAATTACCGAGTAGAAAAGTAATTTCGAATAAATACATAAATAAGCTTTACATGGAAATGCAAACTGACATTAATACACAGTTGAAATCATCGAGGTATGTATTTGCATTTGCAGTGAAATGGCTGTAGCAATATACGCAATGAAGGGTTATTATTTTTTTAATTTCTAAGCTCGAAATTGTTTTTGTTCGGAGCTTATCAACAGAAAGCAACAGCCACAAGTCTTCAGGCCTTTTTTTACAACTACTATGTACAATTTTTTATTTTTCTTTATAAAATTAAATTAAAAAAAATCATTCTCTTAAACCATCCAATGTTTTTCTGCTCCCCATAATCTTCAAGATAGTTTTTACCAACTTTTTTAGTAAACACCTGGGTATTTACCCGTTTTTACCCAATTTACCCATTTTACCGGGTATTTACCAATTGGTGACTTTCTGGTTGAATTTTCCGTTTTGGTGTATTTAGGGACTTATAGTAAAATTTCATGGATAATATTTTTGCGGAACATTTTAACCCCTTAAATCCCTGTTTTAATGGTGGTTTTTGCACTTTTTTAAAAGAAGGACAAAAAAGACCCATGCCTTGAGGATTTAGAGGGTTAATATATTCTACAAAAATATTCTCCGTAACATTTTACATAACTTTGCTCAACACATTTTATACCTAAAATGTAAGGATCATATGGTTTCTTATGAAGATTAACAATAAGAATGTGCCAGAGTTGGGAAAATTTAACACCCCCTCAAATGAAATTCAGATGTAAACATTCAAAACGCCGATACACGTGTCTTTTATTTTTGTCTCCTCTATCAAAATTTATTGGTCGGACCTTGTAATTTTGGAAAAAATTTGATTTTGTTGTATAGTGTAATGAATAATTTTGTGTTTGTTTTCTATTTTCAAATTATTTTGTATTTCTTTGGGATTTTTACCTAACTATTAATCGAATATTTGGAAAAGTTTCCATTGTATTATCAAACACTGTCAATTTTGCAAAACGTGAGTTTAAACCAAAGTTCTTACAAAATAAACTTAGTTATTTTTAACTAGTTCATTCATGAACTACTCTAGACAATTTTTAACTTTTAAAATAGCATTTCAATACATGCATGTTAATATTTATTTACTTCAACTCTTATACATACGGCAGAATAAATCCTGGCGTTTATATGTAACTTACTTCCTCCTTATCAGATTACATTTGGCGTAATACTTATAATTGATGTTTGTGTACTCGTACTTCTTGATGAATAGCAATAATGATTGGTAAGTAAAATAAATATAACACATGAATGTCTGTTTTTTGTTTGGGTGCGGTTTGTTGTAATGAATTGTGATGGCTTGGAGGAAGAAAAAACCAAATAAGGGAAGTAAGCAAAATGCTATTAAAGAAAATGTTTTATTTAACTTTCTGAAGGAGAGATTTTTAATTGCTCCCGATTATATTTCTTATGGCCTTAAATGAGTTAAAAGTTTAATCGATATTCATTGTATGGCAAAAAGAAGATGAAAAACAAGAAACCCTCATAAATGTTTAAGCCGTCGTAATAAAGAAAAAAATAATATAAAACAAAAATAAACACCAAAGTGGGTGTTTAAAAAGGAAGTCCTATAAAGTATTTATTTAGTATACTTATGGGGTTAAGCTTATTTTTAAATAAAACTTTAATTAAAAGTTGTTGTAGTTGTTGTAGTTGTTGTTGTTTTTATACTGCTTCTTGTTTAATGAATAATACGATGAGTGGTCATTATTATTATTTTTTTTAGTTTTTGTATGAATGTTTTCTTTAAATAAAGCAGTTAAAGTTTTATTTTCCACTATATAAGATATTATTTATTTAACAATTTAAAGTATATAATAAAATAAAGGTAAACCAAACAATAACAACTTAACTTGAAGTTAACACTAACTATAGGTCTTAATATATGAAAATTTCCGACTGTAATATGTCATATTCTCAATAAGCATTTTTACTGGAATACAAGTTGAAAGCAAGTGTAACTCAAGCCTGGAATTATAGTCATACAGTAAATATTACACTTTATTTTAATAGTAAAAAGTAAACATAAATTCAAAACATATGTTTTTCGTTTGAAAAATATTTAATTTTTTTCAATATTTTTCAAGTTAAAAGCATTTGCATTCAAGTCAAATTCCAGTAAAATATTCAAGTGCTTGAATTTTTGGGGCTTTGGTGCTTATTGGGTTGCTTTTGCTACCAATAAGTTGTAGTTTTAATTTTTAAAATTATAACCTATAGTTAATGCTAACTTTAAGTTAAGTTTTGATTGTTAATGAGGGTTAGTAAATTTCTTTACATTACTATGAAATTGAGGCGGATTAACAAAATTTGCTTCATCTTTTACAATAAGTTTGTTCATAAAATCCACTTGTTGATGTTTAATAATTCACTATCTTCATTGTGCATGATCACTTGCAAGCATGAAGACTCGGATCTTCATAGGGTATATACTAGGGTATTCATTCGACTAATGATCGTTCGATTAATCGAATAATTTCTTACGAATAATTGTTCGAACAATTTAAAAATGGCCATTTTCGAATAACGAATGATTCGAACAATTTTATGTAGAATAATCGAATAAAACGAATAAATATTCATGTATAATTGCTTAAAAATTTTCATTATTTCAAATATAAATAAGTAATAATGACTCACAAAAATTGTATTGTTTCAGAAATTCGACAAATAACTAAAGACAAAAGGACTTTCGATCACAGTAGATGAATGTTCCGATAGCTCCTTCTATCTATATATATAAAAAATAAATGGTCCATGTATGTAATGGCATCACGTGAGAAAGGCTGGAGCGATTTAGCTGATTTTTTTTTTATTCGATTCGAAATTTTCAGGAGATGGTTTGTAAAGAAAAAAATTCAAATTCCGGGTAAAACTCTGAAATTTTTTCAGTCAAATGAAATAAACAAACCTCCTAAAGTATGCAGTACAAATTTAGATATTTTATTTGCAAATAAATAAGAACAGGCAGGTGTATGTGGGTTGGAGAAACTTGAAGAACTAACATTAGTAAATAGCTACCGGGCGAAGACGGGCCGGTCAACTAGTAAATATATATGTAAATATTACTGAAAGAAGTTACAATTCGAAAAACAAATATTTCAAAATTATTAACTTAGGACTTGAACCAATGAAAATAAAAGGTACGGAATAAAATAATTGTTATTTAGCTGGCGAAGTATTAGAAGAATCGCAATTAATAATCAAAACTTTAACTTAGATTAAAGTGGAGTTGAATGTGATGGAGAATGCGATTTTGAAACGGTAGTCGAAAGTGATATTGAGGATGACATTTATAAAGGTTACATTGAAATAGATGAAGGCCATGAACTTAAAATTTATGTATATAAGCGATATTATTAACCGCATACGTAAGTGTTGCAAAATATTTTATAAATCGAATGATAAACACAAATATTGCAAACTAACGTTTTGTTGCAAGAAAAGCATGGAGTTCGCCTTATACATGATTTTAAACATCGCACAGTGGTATGAGAATAAAAAAAGAGGGAAATAAATCTGTAACTTCTAAACCCTTACTCCGATTTGAATGAAATATCACATGCGCAAAGAGGAAGTGTAGTCGAGTATAAGTCTTGAATTTGGACCTCATGAGCCCACAAGGAGCGGGACCAGGGGTTCCCAAAGTAGGACACCTTGGGTATGTTCAATTTTTAAAATTATCCTATTTCTTTGTCTGTGTTCCGATTTAAAAAAAATTACACATATAGAATATCCTATCAATTATCTCTTATAGCTTAGGAGATAATCGCATTTGAAAATTTAATTTTCAACATTTTTACCCACCATTCTCCAGTTTTTTGGTGACCGCGGTTCCAAATATTCCCCGATTTTATCCATTAAATAAAGAAAGAAGTGTTTAAAAATCATGACTGAGTCCAAATTTTTTAAAGCATAGCTCCAAAACGGAAACTAAAGGGTTTGCTAGTCAATTGTTTTGTAGATTGTTTCGAATGTTTTTTAACATTATCAATACTTGAATTGTTAACTTTAACGTTATTTTTTGATTTTCTTTAACAATAAAATATTAAAAAAACGACATTAAAACTTCATTTACTTTTTTAAAAAAAATTTAAATTATTCGAATAATTCGATTAATTTTAAACGTGTGATCGAATTATTCGAATAAGTTAAAATCTCTTATTCGAATTATTCGTTTTATTCGAACAAGAATACTCTGTAGAGAGCTTCTTGAAATCTGCTATTCTTCAGCACGACTCCGAAATTATGTTCCTGGAATATAACGCATTCTATTGTACGATATTGACATTTGAACAAACCTTATGTTTATGATCACCAATCGCCCTGAACTTTTCAATAACTATATTCATTTTTAATTTCTGGGTATTTATAGATATCGGAGACGATTTATCGATATCCGTCTATATGTTGAATATTTGCGAAGCCCCTAAACTGCTTTCAAACATGAATGATCAAAAAATATATCGGTTATGGTATCGAGAAGGCTGCATTTTAAAATCAGGCCCATAATAAAATGTAAATTAAGGAGCCATAGATATGTCAAGAATATTTTGTAGAATATGTCTCAAACACATCAGGCATATTGGTCTATAAATGGGCGAGTTATAACCAAAACAATAATTTTATTCGCTAAAAAATGTAATCATAATATATCTGGTAATTGCATTGTAAAATTAACATAAATTAATAAACATTTGTTGTATTGTTGTAAGTATTTTTACATTGCAAAGCAATGTATCATCACATCTATGAGTCATACAAACTTGAGATCTGTATACTCCAATACTTAAATATTGAAATTCCATTGAATATGTTTACTAAGATTTACAAATTGTTTAAAATTGAATTGCAAATATTTCTTAAACATCAAAATAAACAAAAACAAAATGAGGTGAGAAAATCAACTTCCAATACAGCCAGCGAAAAGAAAAATAATTTCATAAATACAATTTTTATAAAACTTACGTGTTCAAATAAACAAGATAATTTTACATTAATTATTGTCCGGCGATCTTACCTGGAATGAAACAAGAAAAAGAGAAAAAAAATTAAATAACATTGTTTATAAATGTTTGTTTGTAGCTGTTTCTTTTATGGGATTTTTTAATCTCATTCAGTTTATATAAATCATTTGGTTTTGAAAGAGAAAAAAGTGGTCATTTACTTGGATACCTGAACAAAAGAATTTAAAAGATAGAAAACTAAAAAGAACTTAAACTAAACAACAAACAAGAAAAAATTCTTCTTCAATAAACTGATTTCAAATAAATCATAAGTTAGATTTTTAACCGCGCTAGTTTAAAGATAAAACACAGAGAAACGAACTCATACACAATTATAGTTTTCATTCAGTCATTCGTACAAAGTACGTACTCATTCTCATTCCACTTAATCTGCTTGGTAATGGAGGGAAACTTTATTTAAAAAAAACTTTTAAATTGTAAGAATATGTTTGTGTTTGCATATTAATGGCCTTTTAAAACTATAATTTTCATGGCTATTTTATTTTCAATTAAAATTATTGGTTTATCGCATTTTACCACAATGGCAAAAATCATAAAATTAAAAATAATAAATAAGAATTATAGAAATATTATTTCTTTTTTTTGTATTGTGCAAATAAGATTTATATGATTAACAGCTGTTGGTGAAAGTTTTATAGATTTTGTTTTACACTAGAATTCTATTTAATAGTTTTAAATGAAATAAATGAAATGTAATGCGATATTAGGGAATTTACATGCAAGAACCATATATTAAAGGTTGAATTAACGTTTGTGAAAAAATTTACCTATAAATTATTAAAATTTAGTCATACTGACAGTTCTTTTTTACACCTTTTTTAAAATAAATTATTCATTATGAATAAGGGGGTTAGTTTATATTACGGACTTTTATTAGCTTATATTTGTTGAGGATTTAAACAAAAAGTGGGGAAAACTAATAAAAACTTGCATCACCTAGGTGCTTACCTTACGACCTTCTACAGTTAGACGAACATTGCAAAGCAATTATGCAGTTGTCAATAGTTCATTAAACTTCCGATTGTCAATCGATTGACACTATGTTCGTAACTGAATAATTACTAGGGTATTCAAATTATTCGATTTTTCTCTTGTTAGAATAAAACGAATAAGATATTTTAACTAGTTCGAATAATTCGATCACACGTTTAAAATTAATCGAATTATTCGAATAATTTAATTTTTTTTTTTAAAAGTAAACATCAAGTTTTTTAATATTTTATTGTTAAAAAAAAAACAAAAAATAATGTTAAAGTTAACAATTCAAGTATTGATATTGTTAAAAAACTTTCGAAAACAAAGTCCATCATTAAATTTTCATCAGAAATATTCCGATCAGATTCCCTCCCAAACAATCTACAAAACAATTGACTAGCAAACTCATTAGTTTCGGTTTTGAAGCTATGCTTTAAATAATTTCAGCTAGTTGGACATGATCCTAAATTCAAGTACAATATAAACGTATCAAGACCATTTTCGTTCATTAATTTGGGTTTTAAAATGAGTAACTAATTCTTTATTAAAAGTATTATGTGCTTTTTATAAATTATTTATAACAAATTGTATTATACCTTCAAGCTCTATCAACGTTGCCGAATCTTTGCTTCATCAAGTGATCTAAGGGAAATACACAAATCTGTCCAAAGTTTGATATCATTGCCAGTGAACATGGCTAATTTGAAGTCAGACAGTGCATGATTGACGCATTTATAAATACGCAAAAAGATTATTACTATGTTAGACTAATAGGGTTTTTACACTTACGTACATTTTGGCGAAACGTATGGAAGATGTTGAAACTTGAAAGATTTGTTCACACTTGCAACATCTAACATCTACCATCAGTAAAATTGCAAAAATATTAAAAATCATATTGTTTTTATGAAAACAAAATGAATTGAGACTGATTTTCTTTTTTATACTATCAAATTAAATAAGAAAATAATTTCACAAGCAAATTTCAAACAAATAAAATGTCCCCTCATTATTATATTATATTTGTTTACATTTTTTTCTTAATATAAATGCCATTTTATTAGTGGTGACACTAAAATAATCGAAAGATGTTAGGTGGAACGAAATGAGATAGGAACATTTTTTAAAGATGTAGAATGATGTTGGCACTCAGCGCTGTGCAATTCTTATGGGAAGATGTTAACATCTTTGCAAATTGATGGTAGATGGTAGATGTTAGATGTGCGCTAGTGTAAAAACCCTATAAGATGTCCAACGATGTTTAACATCATATATAAGAAACTCCATGTTTTTCTTGCAACAAAACGTAAGTTTGCAATATATAGTGTTTAATAACATCACTTAGATATATTTTAAGATCATGGCCTTCGTCTATTTCAACGTTATCATTATAAATGTCATCCTCAATAATACTTTCGACGACCGTTTCAAAATCACATTCGCCATCATTAACTTAAACTAAAGTGGTGTTGAACTTTAATCTAAGTTAATATTTTGATTATTAATTGCGATTCTGCTAATATTTCGCCAGAACATGTTCATGTTTAGACGATTTCTGTTTCGAAATAAGTTCTAAAATCATTCATCCTTTTTTTTACTAAATAACAAATATTTTAATCCGTAAGTCCTAATTTAAACATTTTTAAATACTATTTTTTAGAATTGTAACTTCTTCCAGTAGTATTTATAAAAGAAGCTATCGGACCATCATCTAGATTGATCGAAAGACTCCCTCTATCTTTAGTTATTTTTCGAATTTCTGAAACAATACAAATCGTAAGTCATTATTACTTATTTAAATTTGGAATTATGACAAATTTTAAGCAATTTAATAAATTTAAATATTCGTTTTATTAGATTATTCTACATAAAATTGTTCGAATTATTCGTTATTAGAAAATGGTAACTTTTAAATTGTTCGAAAAATAATTCGTCAGAAATTATTCCATTAATCGAACGATCATTACTCGACTAAATACCCTAATGGTTACTGATTGTTGTAGGAATGATTTTTGTTCAGAAATAGTGTTGATCAACCCATATTTACAAAGATATTGATGGATTTAACGCTTATTTCCGAAAATTTTCTTTAGAATTGCAATTTTTGGATCTTAAGATTGTTTTTTGGTCGGAAAATTTTAAAAGTTTAAAAATTCGACTTCAGGTTTAAAATTTTACAGATCGCATTTAATTAGGGTTCTTAAATTTAATTTTTTTTTTTGGAGAATCTCGGTAATTGTCGCGAATTTCTTCATTAGCTTTCTTCTTCAAGTTGCAGTATTTTTGCAGTACAAATAAAACAGATTCGATTTGAATTATTGCCAATCGAATGATTAAAAAACACAACACAAACTTCCACAAAGCTCTAAACAAATGTTCAAATTTGTAACAATTTAGTTTCGAAAATTGGTAATAGAAATACATATTACCATTTCAAAAAGTACTATTTTAAATAGCTCAAAAAAAAACTTGATTAATTAGTACGAAAGAGGTATTTTTTTAAATAGTACAAAAAAGTACTCTTTTAAATAATACGAAAAAATAACCTGTTTAAATAGTACGAAAAAAGTACATTTTGTAAATATTTAGAAAAGTACATTTTTAAAAAAGTACTTCTTTTTATTTTAAAAACTAACTTTTAAAAAAGTAGTTTTTTATATTATACGAAAAAAGTACTTTCTTCAATATTATGTAGTGCTATTGTCCTAAAAAGTAGGTTTTTAAATATTCCAAAAAAAATAATTTTTTAAATAGTACGAAAAAAGTACTTTTTAAGCAAATCCATATTAAAAAAAATACTTTTTTAAGTAGTACCGCACTAAAAATTTTATACTTTAAGTAGTACTATTAAAATAGTATGTACTTATTTAAGTAGAATCAAAAAAGTATGCATTAAAGTACATTAAACAAGTAAGAAAGTAGTCGAACCCGAGAAGAACAGTTTTCTTTTAAAATTTATATGGAAGCTATGACAATTATGGACCAATTGCCATAAAATTAGGTAACATGTCTTCTGTATATATGAAACTTATTTGTGTTGAATTTTATTTGAATACCAACATTTTTAAGAAATCTATACTCGTTAAAATGATTTTCGAAGGTGGGCCTTATATGGGAGCTATGACTAATTATGGACCGATCGTTACAAAATTTGGTGACATGACTTTTGAATATATACAACTAATTTGTGTTAAATTTTATTGTAATACGCTCCCCACTATGGTGGTGTAGGGTATAAAAAGTACTTATTTACGTAGAACCAAAAAAGTACTCAGTCAAGGGGATCAGTACTTTTTAAGTAGTTTTAGGATCTACTTTTTAAATACAATGGTTCCATAAAAGTACTTTTTAAATAGTACCACAAAAAGTATATTTTTAAGCAGAAACATTAAAAAAAAAGTACTTTTCATACCAAAAGCAACATTATTCTGAATATTTTATATAAGAAAATTTTTTAAATATTCCCATAAAATCTGTAGCCCCCAACCAAAGTTTTTCTTCCCAAAAGCATGTAGAAATTCCCAACATTGGGGACAAATCCAAAAGTTATGCAAATCTGAACACCAAAATTATGGCGTTTTTCACAATTGTCTTAGATTTCTGAAATCTAAATATTATGACTTATAAAATTATTTACATACATGCCTTTAACATCCTATAGATTACTAGCGGATACCTGGCGTATGCAACTACGCAAAAAAAAAATAAACACATTTTCTTTATTTGTTGAAAAAAAAGAAATCTAAGTTTCAGAAATACCGTACTATGCGTAATTGACCCGAATTGATCGAAAATCGGATACCATGAATCAAGAAAATACTCAATGGGGTTTAAGCTGAATATTTCTCAGTGTTACACACGGAACGAAAAATCTATATATTTCCTTTTTTACCACGGTTATTGGTGGTAGGGATATAAAAACAGTAAACTAATTTGCAAAGATTTCATTTATAGTCTATTAAATTAAAAGAGAGCACAGTTAACTGAAAACTCTTACTCTAAACTAAATATATCATATCATAATATCATTGTGTTTAATCTACAACTCCAAAGGTGTTATAATGAATAACTTCAACATTGTATTGTGTCTGGAGGATTACAGTGTCTGCAGGTAAATACCTGTTTATTTATTTTAATAAGGGAAAACAAAACTTAAACAATATTTGTTCTTTTATTTGAAATAACGATCAATGACATTAAGAAAAACAAAGGAAGCTTATTATTACAAAGTGACAACACCAGCAACAAAGAGAACCCAGAAACTACATACTTACTCGTAAAGGTTTCTTTTTTTTTGTTCAATACTTCAAACAAAGGAACAAAATTGAACAAATAAAGGATAAAGTTTGAGCAAAAACGTCATCAACATTGATAAAAAAAAAAACAGGAAAAAGCCTTAAAAGGGGGTAGAGTTTTTTGTAAATCAACTCCAACATAATTTATTAAAAGCACAACACAGACATAATAACATTTAAAAATAAAAAACAAGCCTTTTTAATAAAGTCTTTGGTTAAAAGAAAAATATGAGGTCTTTTATAAAGGTAGCAGCAAAAGCTGGTTATTTATGAGACACGGAGCAAATTAAAATGAAATTGTAAAATTTAAAGTTTTATTTTTATTGAAAGTAGTAAACTAGCATCATGTCAAGTTTGTTGACTAGCAGCCTGGTCTTCTTCTCTGTTAACTATCTCTTTAACAATTATCAGCAGTTTTACTATTACTTTAAATACCACTAAATCATTTCCTGTGCATTCATTATTTAGCATTTAACTGCATTAGTTGATGCTGCAGCTATTGACTGCAGCATCCTAGAAACTACAAATTGCAGTTACAACTGCACATTAAAGATGGCAGATAAGATGAGTCATAATCGTTGCAATAATGGCTAAAATACAACTGCTTGTTTATACTTGCAGCATGTTATATGTATGTTGAAAATTGTTAATCTGTTTTAAACATAAATTTGAAGTGAAATCTTATTTCGAAATTATGTAAACTGAAAATGATGATAATTGGTGGATTTGTGTGGAAAATCAAACAAATTTAAATTTGTTTCTATGGCTCTCATAGTATTGTTTGTTGGTTTACTTTGAACGCTTTTCAAAGGAGATTTATTAATGTTGGATAGCAACGAGATTTTATAAAATTATTATCACAAATCTAGCTTAAATAGTACGTAGAGGAGACTTACTAGTCTGGCTATGCAAAAGATGCAGTGGAGGAAAAGTCGAATAATTTTACTATATTTATATGTATTCGAAATTGCTGTGAACAGTAAATTTGGGTAAATGAAGTCCAAATAAAAATGTATTATTTCGCCCGGTAGCATTTACTAATGTTAGTTCTTCAAGTTTCTCCAACCCACGCACCTCAGCCTGTTCTAATTTATTTGCAAATAAAATATCTAAATTTGTACTGCATACTTTAGGGAGTTTTTTTATTACAGTAGACTGGACTCACAAAAAAATTAATTTCCGAGTTTTACCCGGAATTTTTGATTTTTTTTTTCGAATAAAATATAAAAAAATCAGCCAAATCGCTCCAGCCGTTCTCACGTGATGACATTTCATACATGGACCATTTCATTTTTATATATATAGATAGATAATAAATAAATCATATCATATTTATAATTTTTTTAGTGCAGTGTCTTTGGACAATTTTGACCCGAGATATAAAAGGGTTAACAATCAATATCGTAGAAATAACGGAAAATAAGCAATACAATATAAGCAATCTGAAATCTTTTTTAAATCATTAATTTTCAACTGTTATTTCAAAATGGTCACCAAAAAAAAGTATGCGAAAAATCCAATATGGACTTACAAAAAAATAGTAAAATATCTGAAGGTTCTTCGTCACACTGCACGGTGGTAAATTACGGCAAAAAATGTTTTTTTTTTGTTTTTTTAATTTTTATAAAATTTTTCTTAACACTTCAGAATATATAGTATCATTATTATTTTGGCTATAAAGTAACTATGTGGTTATTTATAGTGCTGTAAAGTCAACGTTTTTTTCTTGTCCTTTTAATAAAAATGTGATTTTTTACTTTGAATCGAAGTAGCCTGTGCTTTTTTCATTATAGTTTTTCTTTGTAAATTAGCACATGTTTTTTATAAAATAGTTAGCTGTTAACCATTCCACGTAGTTATTACGAAGTTTCTGCGTGTTCTTTTTATATGAAAGTGAAGTGATTAGGAACAAGTTTTAAAGCTATAGAAACTAAATTAAAAAAAGATTGAAAGGTCACAACAAATTAAAAGGGCCTATTAGAGGTTAAGTGTAAATTACATCTAATACTGTAAAATATCAAGAGTTAGTACTATAAATTTCAGCAGCAAATATCTGTCATTACAATAACCAGAACGATTTCAGTGCCTTCATAGTTTACACATTTTTTTTTTTTATTTTTTTGGTCAATTTCAAAAATTTTGCAAGTTTGAGAGTTATTTACTTACGTATATGCTGATTTGGGCAAACCATGTATTTGTATGTCGAAATTTTTTTCAAAGGATCATTTATGTTATTTTTAATTATAACCCTAATTGAAGCCATTTACAAAAATTACATACTTTTAACGTCAATGTTTATTTGGCCAACTCCTGTATGCAATTCTAATAATTTTTGTGATGGATCAAGTGTGTTTTTCTTAAATGTACACAAAATTTCAGGCATTTATATGAATAACCTAACTTTTCCGATAATATAAAAAGGTCCATGATTGTTTGGTCAAACCCTGTATATGTATTCCGAAATTTGTACGACCATTTTCAATCACTTATGCTATTCTTCATTTTTGGACTAAATTTCGGTCATTTACATGAATAACCTAATTTTTTCGATGCTTTTAAAACGTCCATGATTGTTTGGCCAAACCCCGTATATGTAATCCGAAATTTGAATGACCAATTTTTTTTCGATCACATATTTTATTCTTCATTTTTAGACTAAATTTTAGTCACTTACATGCAATTTTTTTTGAGGCCATGCTTTTTTGGCCAAACCCTGCATTTGAACATCGAAATATTTTTCTTAATAAAAATACCAAATTTCAAAATTTTTTATGAAGAAATAAAGTTATGGATTTTTGGCCGGAATTTACCACCGTGCACTGCTTCAAAGTACATTGAACAGTATAAGGAAGACTTGAACATTGAAAGAAAATCTGGGTCATGAAGAAAAAAAGGTCTAACAGAGATTGGTAAGGCAAAATAAATCGAACAACTCTTTCGAAGAGCACCGAACACTTCTATCAGAAAAGCAGCTCGTAAAGTTAAATGCTCTGATTCTTTTGTGAGCCAAAGCTAATACTGGGTTGAAGTCGAATACAGTTCAGAAAGTTCCAGATCGCAATGTGTTAAAGAACTTAGAAGCAAAAGAACGAGCGAAAAAATTGAGGTAAAATTTTATAAAAACAAATACACCTGCTGTGTGACGGATGCTGAAACTTATGTACTGGAAGACTTTTCACATTTTCCGTTCCAAAATTTTTATGTTCAAGAACAATTCCGGACAATAAAAAACAAACAAAATTTCCAAGAAGTTTCTTGTGTGGCAAGCCATTTGCAGTTTGTTTGCAGAAAATTGCTATCGTGATATTCACATGAACTTTTCATTCACAATAGTTGATTTTGTTCGTAACAGCTGTTTATTGTTTACAAAATTCGATCTAAAAATTTCACAACTTGGGGAATATTTTCACATGAACAAAGTTGATGAACGAAAAATGGGAAAAGGGGACATATTTTATGTAAACTATCGATTGGCGATAGGGGTGAATATGTAGAGTTGGGTTGTTCATGAACGTACAAATTCAATTGAACAGTGTGAAGTTGTCCACATTTTTAAACATTTATTGGTCTTTCTATTCACTTTATTCTGTTTGTTCCATTCACATTACTGTAGAGGTTTGATACTTACTTTTTGAAAACGCTTTTAAATGACTTTTAGTTGTATGAAATGTAATAAATTACTTTCTTGTTGTCAACATTATTAAAAATCATGGAATAATGTGTTTCAAAAAGCAGTAGTCACGAGTTTATTTTGTGCACAGTCTGCAAAAACATTCACAGGAGTGTTTGGCGTTGTGCAACAGCAATATGAACGAGTTTTTGCGCCGTTTAGTTACCGTGGACGAAATGTGGATCCACCACAACACACTAAACAGTGGGTTTCTCGGGGTGAATCGGCGTCAAAGTAGGCCAAGGTGGTTTTTGTAAGCCAATAAAGTCATGGGGACCTTTTTTGGATGCACGCGACAAAATGGTAAAACAATCAATGCCAACTTATTGGATCGATTTACACATTCTCCGTATTAAACCGCGAGTGACTATTACTTGTTTCCAAACCTGTAGAAATTGGCTTGGCGGAAAGAGATTTGACTCAAACGATGGAATCGTCTCACAAACTAATACATGTTTTGATGATCTCGACAAATCTTATTTTTTTTTTCGAAGGTTTCCAATAATTGGAGAAACGTTGGAAAATAAAACGTTTTTTTTATCAAAAAACCAGTTTTATTAAAAAAGTTTCGGACTTATTGACCTGCCCCTGTTTGGAAATCTTTAAAAAAGTGAACATAATTTAAAAAGTTTACATTTTTACAGTATTCTAAAGAAAATTATCCGATTTGAAAGTTAATATAGGTACAATAAAATTAGTTCTGCAAAAAGTAAGGTATTTGTTCCCGATATCAGCAGATTTTTAAGTATTAAAAGCAATTTTGTCAACATGAATTCCTCCATTTGTTTTAGATTGGGCAACACTCTTACGGGATTAAACTTTCTGAAGAAGTCTTCCCTGTAATTTTCAATGTTGTAAAGTTCATTGCATGAGTCATCGCCTTTCATTTTAAAAGAGGAAAACTAAATGCAAAAACTGTAACTCATAAATTTATGTGACTTTTGATAATGAATAAGAATAAAAGAATCCCTCTGAAGACCGCATATTTGTAATGACGGGTCAAGGTTTTTAGCTGTATGGCGGGTCCAACCCTTCCATTGCTACAGGTACACTAATCTGTACAAAAACAAGTGTGTGTACTCTCAAAAAAAAACTCACTACTATTTTTTGCAATCATAAATTTAATGAATAAAAATGTTTGTCTTTTAATGATTTATTATTGCTGTGGTTTGCAAAAATGTTCTTACTTGTGCTACTCGGTATGTACAAGTGAGTAGTTCGCTTGTTATTTATTGTACAAATACTTGGTTGGCTTAAGTACGAGTGCATATTATTTACATGGAAAACATTTTGCAAAAAAAAAAAATTTTTAAAAAAACTGTATTTACTTTTCCCCCATATTGTATATTGTTTATTTTTTTTAACTTTTACATATTTTGTGTGTGCCGGGAAAGTGGTTGCAGAACGACTACACAAAAACGTATCTGTGAATTGTTGTCATCATTAAACAACATTTGCAGTAAAGTTTAGTCAACAAAACCCGTAAGTAGAGAGTGACTGAATGAATGAAATCGTTTGCATTGTGCAATCAGCATTAAATTTGCAACGTGTGCGGAGACCATGCAAGTTTAGTTGAATTAAACAAACAAACTAAATAATATAATAATAATTTAATCCAATCTATTGTCCACACCATCATCTATCTATCAATTTGTGGGAGAAGGGGTTGTTAAACTAACCGACCGATTGGTTGCCTGACCGACTTAATGCAAGTCATGTGCATATTGTATTACAATTGTATTAAAAATTAAATACAAATTTATTTCAATAAATAGTGTGACTCATACAAAAATATAAAAAAAACATGTTTATTAATTAACTTTTAAATTTCGGCATGACTTTTAAATCAAAATGAAAAAACTGAAACAGAAAAACCGAATGGAAATACAACACCCCCCGTTTTGTAGCAAGAAAAAAAAAAGAGAAAGTTAAAAATCACCTACACCACAACAAATAAGTAGGTACTTCCTAGCGTATCACATTTGTATCGCCTTAAAAGTAGAAGCTATTGTTGTCTTTATTAGCATCCGAAAAAAGTTAGTATAAATCAGGGATGCTAAAGCAGTAGTTGTGAGTTGGTGAGCGAAAGAGAATTGCGCTAAAAGAAAAATTTAAAAACTGAATTCCACAATTTTAATAAAATTGACTGCGACTTCGGCGTTTTTGAGCCTATTTTATTTATTACGTTGAACAAATAATTAGTTCATAGAAGTAAATTGAGAGGAAAATCGATTGCTATTTAAAATCGAGAAAATCGGTCCACAAATGGCTGGACAACCTCGTCCTATTTTTGACCCATATCTGGATTACTAATTCATTAATATAGACAATAGATATCTAATGATAGATATTTCAAATACCTGTGCAACCACATGTATAAGGCCATAGTAAGTGGACCCTTCATGGGGTCAAAATCGGAAAAATATTTTTTTTAATTTTTTTGTCAGAAATTATTTTTTCCCAAAAAAGATTTTTTAAAAAATTAAAAAAAAAATTGGAAAAAACTTTTTTTAAAAAAAATAGAAAACTATTTTTAAGTATAATTTGGTGAAGGGTATATAAGATTCGGCACAGCCGAATATAGGTCTCTTACTTGTTGTATTAAAATTATTAAAAATAATCGCATAAAATCTTAAAATAAATTTTAAAAAATATTCGATTTTGTCGAATAATTCGAGACAAAAAAAACCGGTTTGTCGAATAACTCGAAAACCGTCCTTTTGTAAAAACCGGTTTAAAAAAAAGGACGGTAAAATTGTATGTCTTTATTTTGATAGATATCCCACTCGCATCCAACTAAGTGACCAAAAAGGTCTTCAAGGAAAATACCTAAGCTTTCTTTTGGGAAAAAAATTTAAAAAAATGTCCAATTTGGAAAAAAGTTCGATTTAGCAAAAAAAAATTCAAAAATTCTAAATTTGCATAAGAAAATTCTAAAATTGTATGTCTTGACTTACAAAATATTTATTTTGATATCTATCTCACTTGTATCTCACTAAGGGACCAAACACTCTAAAAGGAATGGACCTAAGCATTCTTTTGAGCAAAAAAAAATTTCAAACAAGGAACCATTTTGAAAAAAATCAAATATTGTATGTCTTGAGTTACAAAATATTTATTTTGATAGGTATCCCACTAAGGAAAAAATCTAAGCTTTCTTTTGAGTAAAAAAAAAATAAAATAAAAATTTTTAAAAAAAAAAGTCAATAAAGTTTTTTGATTTTGCAAAAAAAGTAAAAAATTAAATTTTTTGAATTACAAAACATTTAATTTGATTGATATACAACTCGCATCCCACTAAGTGACCAAATAGGACTTCAAGAAAAATATCTAAGCTTTATTTTTAAATAAAAAAGTACAATTTTAAAAAAATTCAAAAAAGGTTTTGATTTCGGAAAAAAAATTAAAAATTAATATTTTTTTCGAAAGATTGATGAAATAGGTATTTGGGACACATTTTGCCAAGAACAATAGGTAATAAATTACATGGATGAGAAAAAACACCTGATTGGCCAAAATGTCAAATTTAACAACCTCTAACTCAGAGAGTTCTCGAACGATCTTGTTGAATAAATGAGTCTGAATTACTATCCTGGTGCTAATTTCATCCCGATTTCAAAAGTTGGTTCACTTGACATGAAATCCCCCATATATATTTTAAGAATTTAAGAGATTGAAAATAGTTTAAATATATTTAAAACGACATACATAATTATAACTATTTATATATTTTTTCTAGACTTGTTGGAGTTACTTTGACTTTAATTGGAATCCTGTGAATAAAACCGTTTGGATTGGAAACTTGTGATGTGTCAGACTGACTGTCAGTACATATTTATAATCTTCAATATCAACCGATCATTCTAAATGCTGGTCACAAAACTAAATCTATACTGTAGTTTTCAAGCAACAAGTAATGGAAATAGTTTGATACTTATAAATAAAATAAGATCTTTTAAAGGCAAAAAAAATATAATACAAGTATGATGATTATAACCTTGTATAAGTTTTACTAGATATTCCCACTTATTTCTGTTCATATTTTCTTTCTGTTTACTTACATTTTTACAAGTTTTACACAGAATGCTAAAACTAAATAGAACAAAGAAACTTGTTCTTTACACATTTATTGTAACATAACAAAAAATTGTTATAAATCTTGGTCATAAATAAATTTTATAAATGTTCCAGAGAATTGTTTTACAAAGAACAAATGTAATATACAAAATGTAGTTATATAAAAAAGAAGAAACAAAGCAAAGATCAATATAGAAAATAAAATAAAAACCACAACTGCAATCTGTATTCAATGTGCTGTGCTCTACACCAAAAAACACAAATGAATCACATAATTTTTAAAAAAAAAACACAATAAACCACACAACTCTACAATGAGTTTAAATTGGAATAAAGTGTATTTATTTACGAAATGTAAAATCACAATTACGTTTAAGATTATTCTTGCCGTGTGTGCATGAGGTCTGTTGTATATTGGTATCACTCCATATGCGGCAAAACCCGATAAACCAAAAACAAACCTCATCGCTGAACATAGTTTTGCGATAAAATGGTCGTCTATAAGTTTCGCGAATCTATGACTTCTTTTTATACCCTTTACCTTCGTGAGAATTTCCACTATTTTCCGACCATATAAAGTATATATATTCTGGATCCTTATAGATTGTGGAGTCGATTAAGCCATGTCCGTCTGTTGAAATCAAGTTTCCGAAGCCCCCAAATAAGTTACATACACGATTCACAAATGGCATCATTAATATAGACAATATGGATATCTATTGATAGATATTTCAAAGACCTTTGCAACGACGTTTATAAGACCATAGTAAGTTGGACCTACAATGGGTCAAAATCGGAAAAAATATTTTTTAACCTGAATTTATTTTTATTTTTTCGCTAAATATTAAAAAAAAAAATAAAAAACAATTCGAAAACATTTTTTTTTTTCAAAAAAATTAAAAAAACAGCTTTGGAAAAAAATTAATTTTGTTTACCTAAAAATATATCAAATTTTTATTTTGAAGTATAATTTGGTGAAGGGTATATAATATTCGGCATAGCCGAATATAGCTCTCTTACTTGTTTTAAAGTAAATTTGGATAATTTGGTAGCGTTATTCAAGCCAGAGTCCAAAAGTATGCGAAGTATGACAGTTCATCTGTCAGTTAACTCTTTCCTAAGTTTTTTCGGGCTTAAAAAAATCACTTTATGCAATTCAGAAAACGATTTTATAAAAATTTGACATACTGCGTCCCACATTTAAATTTCCAAAAAAAAAATTGGCAAATTTATTGAAATCAAAAAAAATGTTAACGTTCAGCAATCAATCTTTAGTGATACATTTAAAACGTTAAATGTATCATAAAAAGTTATTTTTGCCAACTCTTTGGATCCCAAAAAAAAAAAACACATAAATAAAAAAAAATTTAAATAAAATAAAAAACAAAACAAAAAAACCCATAAAATCTGTTTGATACTCTTTCGTATCTTTCACTTTCATTACCAAATGGTTAATTTTCTTTCGTATACAATTTGTTGCCAATTATTTTGTGTTTATGCTAAATCTGTGCCAGTTTGAAAATTATAGTCAGTTGTAGTACCACCAGCAGCAGCAGCAGAGAATGTTGAAAACATCAAGTAGTAAAAAAAAAAGATACAAATAAAAAACAGAAACACAAGATACAAAGCCTCTACCATATAATCGCTTTCATTGAATTTGGCACACTGTCATATGATGCTACATACATGTGGTACAAAGAACTACGATAGCAGAAAAAATCTCTAATATGTCAATTACTCAGATTAACCATGAAATTATGTTGTTTACTTGAATGTTTGCTTTTATTTTTTTTTGGTTATTTTTGTGTTGCTGCATAGATAATTTTCTTGAAATCAACAACTCATTAATCGTCATAATCGTCTTGATAAAGTGTTCAATTTGTGTGTTTAAAAACTATAAATTGTCTAAATGTCAAATGGACTTAGAAATAACAAAGATGTTCATTTTGGATACATTGTACAAATGTTGAGACTGTCTGATAGCTAGTCCAAAATAGCCAATGCATTGGATTCACATACCGGTTACATAGAGTCAGTTAAGCTTCTGGTCAGTTACCTTACCAGTTACCTAACTAGTTACTTAATCAGCTACATAACTAGTTATTTTTACATGATAATTTACCTTCAATAGTCAATTCAAAAGACTTCTCATAGACAGTCAAATAACCAATTACTTGTAAACAAACCTTCCTCCCCAACTCTACAATAGGTTACTTCTAGTTTCTAAAATAACTACTTTCTAAAGTGTAGTAAAAAATAAGTGTTTAAAGTGACTACACTCTAGGTTACTAAAAGACACAAAAGTGAAAATTGACTTCAGGTTACATGGGATTTGTATAAAACAAGTTTGTACGAATTACACAAAAAAAAAAAACACAGTACAAAATAAACGTTTTAATTGACTACACTCTAGATTACTTAGAGACACTTTAGTGACAAGTGTCTTAACTCTAGATTACATGGGATGTATAAAGTAACCAATTGACTTCTCTATGTACTACAAAGAGCAAAATATGTACAAATTGCCCAAAATATGTATATAAATTGGAGTCATTAGTGGATTACTGCCTATACATTGACTACTTGCTTAACTGCTGGGTAGTGACTACTTACTATTAACAAAATCAAATTTCTGCCATATCATGAGGCCACATTTCAAATTCTAAATGTCCAAATTAATAAATTTATAATGTATGAATAAAAAAATTAATGAAATTACAATAAAAAAAAAATAAGAAAGAAAATGTATGTGGTTTAATTTTGGAAATTTACTTTCTAAATACCTTTCTTTTACCAAATATAGAGAACACTTTGGCTGACAACTAAAACCAAAAAAATAAAATTACCCACTCACATAAAGTTCAAATACTCAAGAAATTTAGTACAACGAATTGCAATTTGCAATTTTTTTAAAAAAAAATTAAAAATGTACATAAAGAAAACTATACACACAAACATATATAGATAGGTAGGTTAGACGTACATTTAACCAAAATAAGCTAAATAAATTTGCAAATGAAAACTTCCCCCTACACACAGATACACACACACAAACATTCATAGCCAAATAAATAAAGACCCACTTCATGGTTTGAAAGATTGTCGTATGCATGTGTAGATGGATAAGTAGTAACCCACTTGAGATTGTTAGAAAGCAAATAATAGAGTACATTTTGCATGTATGTACTGCATTATATACACATGCAGACGAGAGTAACAACAAGTACTAAATATCTAAACATATATACATACAGTGTGTCCAAAGAAAAACAAGTTCTAAACTACTGATCTGGAATATCTTTAGTGAACTGGTTTCCACACGAAATGAGAATAGACCCTTAAGATTACTAAATGGCAACATACACTATATTTATGGACTTCTTTGTGTATCCCAAAGCGTGCTAATTAATAAACATAACCGATTACACTATGTTACGTTTTGATACGTTCACGTTTCATATTCAATTACAACAACAAATATTCACCTTTTCCAAAATAATAATAAACAATAAAACCGCTACAAAAGCAACAACAACTTCACTTATGCGTAGACGAGTATGTAGGTAACAACAACGACATCTGAACAAGGTACATACATATCAGGGATGGAAAGTTGAAAACAGACCGTCGCTGTGGGGTGTCAAAGTAGGTCACCTCGGACATTATTCTTACAAATTGATGATTTTAAATTTTTGTTTTAAATTTTCATTTCAAACTATTTTTTTTATTTTTATTCGAAATTTCTTTTTAATTTAAAAATAAATTATTTTTGAGTGAAATGGCAGCAACATTTATTTTTTAAATTTTTTAAAAAATAGTTTTTCAAAATTTATTAGTATAATAAATAAATTTAGAAAATATTTTTCCCGACGTCAAGTGAACCAACTTTTAAAATCGATGTCTTCCGATCGGGATGAAATTTGCACCAAGGTTAGACCTATTGGATACTAATTCAGACACAATTTTTCAACAAGAGTTCGTTTGTGACCAAGTCACTTCATTTGTTTTTCAGGTACATATAACATTTTTCTGAAGGTTTTTGCGTAAATGAAGGTAAATGGCGTCGGATTTTGGACACATTTTTCTGTAGAGCAAAATCGGTTGAATATATTGCCAATATGATTTCACCAGTCGACTTTGCATCAAAAATTAATACAATTGATTTTTTTTGAATCCTTAAAAATAGTTCAAAAAATCCACAAAAGGGGGCGCAAATCTCATAAAAAGAATTTTAGATTATTTAAACATGCACGATGGAAAGTCATTTTAAGCTTATCAAAACGTATATACATACTTTGTGGTTTAACAAATGAAAAATGTAGAAATTACAAACAGAATGACAAAGTCATAAAAAAAAAGAGATTAAACATTTGTACAATATAAATTTATTCAAATTATTGGCCATTGTTAGCTATGACCTTTTTCCATCTTTATGGCAACATATGGATTCCGACCCAAAAAAACTGCTCATCTTTTGAGGCCAAGAACGAATCAAGCCAATATTCTGTTCTGAAGTGAAGCGTATCCCAGAAATATCGTCTGGACTATGAGGAAAAACATCCCAATAACTTATTTTTAACTGGTATTGCAACATGTGGCCTAGCATTGTCATGATGGAATATTACGGTTTCATGTTTGGCCTCATGTGTTGGCATTTTTTCGGCCAATGCTCGCTTCAAACAAATCAGTTGTGTTCAGTACAGGTTTCCTGTAATGTTGTGGCCAGATTACAGCGCTCATAATAGATAGGTCCCTTTTGGTCCCACCAAATACAGAGCATTACATAAGCGCCATGTATATTTGAGTTTGTTGTCAATAAAACATCATTTCGGACATACCAAATCGTCTTTCAAGGTCTCTCGACTTCAATTCGTATGGTATCCTGCTTTTGGATGAATCCTACTGCTCTCATACGATTTGAAATTGCTTGTTAAGTTTTACAACAATCTTCATGAATTAATGTCTCCAATTCTTGGACTTCAAACGTTTTTGTCTGGCCAGGGCGATCTTTGTCTACCGTGTCAAAATCACCATTTCTGAACCGCCGAAATCATATCTCGCACATTGAAACAGATGAAACACATTCACCATAAGCTTCGGTGAGCAATCGGTGTGCTCACCGATTGACGCTTTGTTGGCATAAAATTCGACATTTTCGAAGCAAAAAAACTTTATTGTTTACACAATAATTGTCAATAACTAAGTGAGTATAAATGGCAGATATGTACCATTCAAAATGACATACAATTAAGTTATTAGAAACACAACTGAAAGTATTTTTTTTATATATATAAAATGATACAATTTTATAAAATACTTTTTTTTATTTTACTCCAGTATTATTAATGAAATAAATCTTATCATTACCGTTTCCCGCGAAAATGAATTATATTTGTATAATTTTCCTCATTCTTATGTGTAATTTACGAATCAGTCAAGTATAATATATAATTTTCTTGGTGGCAACACTATTCAATTTCTCCAATCTCAATTCTCCAAACCTGACGTACATACCGATTTGGTTAAGTACGAGTACAAATAAGGAAATAAAATCCAAAAAACAATTTTTGCTCTCATTGTCATCGACATAGTTGTTGTTGTTTGTAGTAGTTGTTGTTGTTATGGAAATATTTGCTAAAATAAAATCTGCCAATTTGCATTTGTTTTTTTTTATTTTGTTCATTCTTTCTTTAATTCGCCTGATTAAAATTAGGTTGATTTTCATAACTTTTTTATTCATATTGTTATTTTTAGCAAAGGAAATGCCTACTTTTGATACGAGTTTGTATCACCGCCCCCTCCACACAATTCTTAAACTACTTTTAATATTGTTTTGTCATTTTGTTTGTTTATGTTTTGCAAATAGTTGTCAAAATATTTTTCATTTTTAATGAGACAATAAACGTTTAGGAAATACAGTGGTTGACAGTACAATGAAAACTTTTTCAAATATTCAATAAATAGACATTGACAACACAATGAAAACTTAGGTTTCGTTTTTACAAAAATTGTCTGATTCATTTAGAGATTCAGTATTTTGTTGACCTTGTTTTTATACACTACACCACCATAGTGTGGAGATCACAATTTTAAAGATAATTCGACAAAATTTTGCAAATATTGCCCCAAGGACTAAGCCTATTGAATTTAGTTAGAATCGGTCCATTATTTCTCCCACACAACTGACCTATCTGAAAATAGTTAAATGTTTGCCAGTCCCTGATATAATTTTGAGTCTATATTTTTCGATCTACAATTTCCCATAGATTTTCTTTGGGATTGAAATCTGGAGCTTGAACAGGCCATCTCGGCTACAACCCTATAGATGTGTTTAGAGATATTGTCGTGATGAAATCTTCAGTCTGGGCACATATTTTCCTCAGCGTATGGATATATAACATCGTTTAAAATTGATCTGTATCTTATTTCAGTCGTAGTATCTTTTATGATATGAATTGGACACATACCATTTGCACAAATCATTTGCAACTGCCAAACTTGACTGTCTTCTTTGTGTACTTGGGATCCAGTTTCTTTCAAAAACAAATTTATCAAAATAAAATAAATTGAAATGCTTTTCACATTGGTTACACACATAATATTTTAATTAAAGCCGACTTTCTTGCAGAAGTTTGAAATTTTACATTGTTTTGCCAATGCGGTTTTTGTTTTTAATAACATACTGTTACGTTTTAACCTTTTCAAAACGTTTGGTTTATTTCCTTTAAATAAACCGGATACTTTTGATTGCAAATAAAAGCCGTTTAGTAGTTTGAAAATGGTAACAACTCTTTATTTATTCAAATGTACAACAACATAATTAAATAGTCACTCAATGTTTTTTTATACACGTTTATAAATTCTCAGAAATACAGACACTTTATAATGTACACGAATTCACTTGAAAAATACAGCACACTTTAAGGCACTCAGTTGATGTTTATTCGAATAGCGTCTCTGATAAACTCACTCACGACTGCAACCTCTGCCACTATTTATAACACTGCCATTTGCACTCTAGATTGCTCTTTAACTGTCTAGAGTTTTCTAATACATACGCCATCTGTGGTGTACTTTCTACAATGTTCTTTAACTGAATATTCGAATTCGAATATACGGTCGCAGCAAACAGCGTTGCCAACTTACGATCAATGGTCAACTGAAAGCTTTATTCAA
Organism: Calliphora vicina; assembly: GCF_958450345.1. Classification (NCBI taxonomy): domain Eukaryota; kingdom Metazoa; phylum Arthropoda; class Insecta; order Diptera; family Calliphoridae; genus Calliphora; species Calliphora vicina. The sequence continues at coordinate 141,900,197 of NC_088780.1, read as the reverse complement.
TGTTAATAATGCCCACAGATATGTTACAGTTTGCTATTACAGCACTGCTATTTTAAATCCGCCGTTAAAATCGTTATATTTGAATTCAAGTACAATTTCGTAATAATACATATATGTAATAACAAAGCTTCATATGCGGGAAGTTTTGCTTTACTTCTTTAATTTAAAAATAAAGTGCCGCTGAAGCATACCATAGGTTTCAACGTGCGAGAGTGGAGGCAGTACTCCATGAAGATTGTTGTCAAACTCAATAAGGGCTTTGCAAAATCATTGGGAGCTATTCAAGCAGCAATTTCAAAACGTTTGTGAGCTGCAGGATTCATCCAAAAGCAAGGAAATTTGATACCATACGACGACGATTTTGCATGTCCGAAATACTGCTTGAACGCTATAAAAGAAAATCATTTTTGCACCGAATCATTACTAGCGATGAAAAATGGATCCATTATGGTAACCCAAAGCGTAAGAGATCGTTTGTGAAGCCCGCCCAACCAGCCGAATCGACACCAAAGTGTTTGATGGGTGCTGCTGAAATCTGACCAGACCATCACATGGAACTTATACCGAATGCAAAGGATTCTTCTGAAGCAGAATATGTGGCCAGACATGAAACCATAATATTCAATAATGACATCGCTCGAGAGACCTTGCCTCGTTTCACTTTTGAGTATCCGATGTTGGCTTGGTTAATTCTTGGCCTCAAAAGATGAGCAGTTCTTTTGGAGCGGAATCAATATATTGCCAGAAAGATGGGAGAAGATCATAGCTACCAATGACCAAAACATTGAATAAATTTGTATTTTGAATTTGAATTGTTTTAATACGTGTAAAGTCGTTACTGTGACGATTTGAATTAGCTTAAAGTTTTATTAGAACCCGGGGTAAATCATTTCAAAACATGGTGCCAATATTTTATAGCATTTGAGTCCATTGCGCTTATTGACATTAAGAACAAACACTTTACCATTTATTGATAACTAAGATTTTAATTAAATTTTGGTAATTTCAACCTTTAATAAATTGTTAAAATAGTATTAAAAATGTATTTTGAAATATATTTACACCTTTGGTACTACCTTTATTTTTATATGTATTTATGAGCCAATTTGAAACCAACCTACACAATTGTTCAATAAATATATATAAAAAAAAATGCAATTCAGAATTGTTCTAAGAACTTGCAAATGAAGTCATTTCTTTTATAGAACATTTGTGTTCATATCGTATTGTGTCCCTGTTCGTGTGCTCCAGTTATTTTATATTTTCATCATTCAATGCTATAAAGCTTTAATATTCGATTTGTTTTGGCAACATGTGTTCAGTTCAGTTCACTACACTTGTTCAAAATTCATAATGTTTGCTGAATTTAAAATAACACAAAATAGAAATGAATAATAATGTTTATCTAAAAGTGTTATCGTTCAAAAAGTGCAAATATAAATATTAAATTTATATAAATTATTTTTTTCTTTTTTTTTTGTTTAACTAAGGATTTGTTAAAAATAACACCATGGTACGAGGTTGGTACGTTGCCGGTTTGGATCAGCCATAGAAACATGTTTTCTTTTCATTCTTTACTTTAATTTATATTCATTTTATTTTTTCTACAATATTTGTTATAATTTATATTTATACCTATACATATGTATATATACATTTAATAGAATAATAAATATGTAGAAAAATAAACCAAAAAGAAGTTAGATAAGAAAGAATGATATGATGATATATTTATATGGTGTTTGTGTGTCGTGTGATTTAAAAGTTTTACAACCTACCTCACATTAAATTTTATTGGGTCTTTCACAGAAATACCACACAGATTATGTTTGAACAATGTAGGCGCCATTAAAAGTTGATGTTGGAATAACAACAATAATAAAGAAAAAAACTATATTTGTATTTAAAATTTTAAATCTCAATAAAATATTTACAGACGAATATTCTATTATGGTGATCGACCAAATTAATATAAATTAATTGTATTAGATCATTTGCTATTTGAATTTTCAAATTTGCAATTTTTTTTAGGATTTTGAAATAATAACAATGAAAAGTAAATGTCATTAGAGAATTATGTTTTGAAATGGTGATCAACCTAAATTTTAAATATTTGAATTCCTTAAATCATTTGTTATTTGAATTCCAAAATTTGCTATTTTTTTTAGAATTTTGAAATAATGAAAATAAAATGTAAATGCCATTTACAGAATAACTATGAGGGGTTATTACTTGTGTGTTAAAATTAGAGATGCCAAACGGGGAATCCCGCTCCCAAAAATCCCGGGGTTTTCGGGATTTTTTAAACCCCGAAGCCCGGGATTTTTTAATTTTAAATGCCGGGATTTTCCAAATCCCGTTTTTCATAAATAAATAGGGAAAATTGTCATTTTTGTGTGCCTATTTCATGCATTTTGACATTCTACATTCCCGAATATCGCAAAGTGATGTTCACCAAAGTTGTTAAGCACAACTCCTACTACACCATAGTTAATAAAGGAAAGCGGTATTTTTGGTTTTCCTTGAGTGGGGCTCTGGAAAATCAATTCTTCACCTTTTTTTTTGTAAGTTATCTAACAAAACTCAATTTAAATCCTCTGCAAACGAAATTGATTTTATCTCAGATGAGGAGCTCGAACAAAATTAAAATATTTCGTTTGCTCAAGGGCTAAAAGATATTATTAATAAATGTAAAAAATCCAAATAACAATAACGAAATCAAGTTATAATGTAGATTTGCAACTTGCAAAAGAAATAGATCACTTTATTTCTGAAGGAACAAGAGCAAAATACTTGCAGATTTGTTATAAGTATTTGCAAACGGTTTTGCCAATGTCAAAGATATAATGTGAAAGCTGTTTTTCGGCAGCAGCATATGTCGGATATAGTATTCTTTATAGTGTCTAATAAAAATTAATTGCAAAATAAAAAAATTTACTTTCAATTGTAAGGACATAATTATGAACGTTTCTTGCTTATAATTTTCGGGATTTTAGATTTCCCGAAAATCCCGAAACCCCGGGTCGGGATTTCGGGATTCTTTACCAAATCCCGATCCCCGAGATTTTCAAAAATCAGTCCCGATTAGCATCTCTAGTTAAAATACTACAATATCTCAATTAGGGTTCTATAGTTAAAACAAAAATTCGAATTTTTTGATTTTTAAAAAGTCGACGTTTCGACTTTTTGTAATTTATGAAAAGTCGGACTTTCGACTTTTTTATTTAAATCGAGTTTTTTACACTATTTTCGATTTCCAACTACTTTCGAATTTTTTTTCAACTTTTTACCACATTTTGTGAAAAATACATGTTTTTTATATTCATTGATACGCCTTTTATAATGTTTAACAATAAAAATGAAATGTATCTAGGCGATTATGTATTAAATAATATTATCACTTTTGTTTCTAATACTTAGTTAGATTTGAATTTATAAATAGTAAACCAATTTACATTACTAATTTGGCATGTTTATTATCAATTTGTTGCAATTAAATATTTATTTTTAACCACATAAAAAGTCGACTTTTCTTTGACATTTATCGACTATTAGATTTTTGAGATAACTTAATCGATTGTTCGACTTTTTTCCGACCAAAAAGTCAATTTCGACTTTTCGACCTTTTTCAGCAAAAAGTCAATTGTTCGATTGTATAGAACCCTAATCTGAGTATGGTAAATTTCGACGTTTTTTAAATGATAATGCTCTGATAATTTTTGAAATTCAAATCGATACAATTTTCGTGCAAGGTTTTTCCAAATTTAATCGAGATCATCGTTTACTCCTGAACGAATTATGTGAATATAACACAGAAACATATAATAGACCTTTTTTTCTTCCTTATACTGTGGCTTATGAAACAGAATGACGATGAACCTTCAGATATTTTGCTATATTTTTTAATGACCATATTGGATTTTTTTGGAGTTTTTTTTCGCAGTCCATTTTGATCGAACTAACAGTTGAAAATTAATGATATAGAAGAGATAATATCTGACATATGTCTAAAAGCCAACGTGATTAAAAAAAATAATAATTTGTAGGATCACGGATAAGTTTTGGCTGGAACAGTGTGTATAGGTTTTTCCTGACTCACTCTTTATATTATTTGTTACGATTATTTCGCCAAATATTTTACTTATGTGACCTTAATGCATTAAACACATTCAAGACAGCAGGCTACCAACTTCAATCTGTCAAAAATAAAATGCACACGTTTATATGGAGACGATTATTTTAACGACAGCACAGCTACACGGCCACACGACTACTCATGCCGATGTAGCCGAATTAGGCTAATTTCTATTTTTGTCAACTACAAAACAGAAATAGTGTTGCTAATATAATAAAAAAAATGTAAATCAAATTAGTGCTTAAAAAAATATATTTTTTTTACTTAATTAAGAGAAGTTTCTGATAACCATATTGAAATAAATTAATAACAGGTACATAATTAATTATAACCATATATATATTTTTACTCAAAATAATTGTTTCAGTCTTAATTACTTTGGAATTTTGTACGGTTATTTTTTATTAAAGTGGCACCACTGAATTATTAATCAGCTGTTTACTTTGTAGCTGTCGTCTTTAAAATAATTCAGTAGCTGCCACACGACTACAACTGTAACCAGCAGAATTTGTGTTCGTGTAGTCGTGTAGCCTGTTGTCTTGAATGTGTTTAATGCATAAGACCTCCTGTGAGACCGCTTAATGATAAATCAGCACCTCTGCTTACTTTTTCCACACATGACTTACGTCTACATAAGCACTTTCTGACATTTTATTGAGAAAATACTGAGACACTTTAGGAAACTTCAAATATGTTTAAATTAATATTTGCATTTTTTTTTAAATTATATGATTTTTTGCTAAAATGTTTCGTAATTTCATATTAAATATAAACTTTATTTCTTTCCCTGTATCTTAAATTAAACATACACTAATTAGTAATGGAATTATAATGACATATTTTTTGTACGCTAAACATTAATTTTCACTATAATTTTAAGTATTTTGTCATGTGTCAAATTTTTCTTAATTTATTAGTACGACGACGACATTCATTAGAAAGACAGTAAACAACGAAAGTAATCATTTTAAACAACGTAGCAGTAGAATAAAAATCTTATAAATGAGTTTAAAATTAATTTTGTTTTAATTTCATGGGAAAATATTAATTTACAATTCATTTGTGTGTTTAAAAAAAAAAAAATTGTTCATGTTAATCTTTCAATACATTTCAACAACATATTAAGATAAACTATTTATTTATATTTATTGTTGTTGTTTCTATTTTATCATTTGACAAATGAGTTATTTACATTAATTACTGTCACATACTACTGTTACTTGCTGTCACTGTCATTTTATTACTAGTACAACTACTGATGAGTGTAAAAAAGGTTTGTTTTCAGCTCGAGACTTCTACTGCCAAATTGCATTTTGTTTTTTTTTATCTCAAAACGCATAAATAACTGAGCACGACCAGAGACCAACGCAAAAAAAAAATTCATTAAAATGCCATGATAAAGTAAAACCCATTCAAATAAAAGTACAGCATTAAGCAGTAACGAATTTGAGGTAAATTTCATGAGGGAAATTTTGCGGAAAGCTAAGCGCACTAGCCAAACTTGAATGTCTTATTTGTGTATTTGGGGCCCTGACTCTTCCCCTTCGAATGTTATCCCATCACAGCCACTTAAATTGTATTTGAATTCATCCGAAAATAGAATAGTATTCCATATTCTGTCTGTCTGTCAGAGTGCCTTCATATTTCTTACCCGTCACTATGGAAAAAAATCCTTTGAGTGGTATTCAAAAAATAATGGCAATTTTGTAGCACAGGAAGTGGATTTTCTTCCAACTGTCCAGATCTTCGGACTTTGGAAATGGGTCTTGTACAAAAAGAGTTAGAAAGCATAGGCACGGTATACCAGGATTTCCGGAAAAAGTGGATAAATTTATAAATACCGTGTAATATGCCAATATTTTAATATTTAAATATTTACAATTGGGGGATTCAAACGGTCTGCTATTAGGTCGTATTGTCGTAATGTCGTAAAATATTTTTTTAGTTTAAACAAATTCTTGTTGTTTTGCAAACAAAAAAGTGTTATTTTATGGCAAACTAATAAGCATTGCTCAAAAAGTCTTATTAGTTTATAACTTTTTTGTTTTAAACCCAACAAAAATTTGTTTAAACTAAAAAAATATTTTATGACATTATGACAATACGACCTAATAGGAGACCGTTTGAATCCCCCAAATATTTAAATAAATTTACGTATTTTTGAAAATTTTTTATTGAACGTTTTTCAGCTCATTCTTTATCACAGATACTTTTTTACTTCAATGCTGCATTTTTAAATTTTTGCAAATCTTGACTCTAGCCATTTTTACTAAGTATTTAAGGAAATTACTGTGCGGAAAAAATTACAAAAATAATTTATCACAATAAAATATTGAAATAATCATTCATAGCTTAACAATCTTAATCATCCCAATATATGATTTTTAAAAAAATTCCTCAAAGTATCTATCTTAGCTATTTATCTTTAGCTTATCAGTCCAAAGAATACACGAATATGAAATCGGATTTTGACTAGAACTACTAAATCTACCTATTTTTTAGAGTGTAAGTTAGCCAACATAAATGCAATAAACTAGTATTTACAATATTATAAATACAACGTTAAAAGTTTCCCCTTGAACTTGTGTATAGTACATAAATATTCTTGCAATGTAATTCATTATATTTTAACTTCATGCAACATTGTTTTCTACGGTATCATCATGTTTGTATACAAAGAAAAGTCGTAGTTCAAATAAAATTTATTACAATTACTAAATTAAGTTGCGTATTTTCATGCAGCTACTTACTTCAACTAAAATTTTGATAAATACGAAAATTTTTGTTTGTTATCTATCGTAACACAAATTAATTGTTTTACAAAGAGAACTTATACGCGTAAGCAAATGACAAAATGCTATGACCCGAAAAGGGTAGTTTTCTATTCAATAAATACAGTGGAGGGTGTGTATGTACGGTTTCGAAAGTATATATTAGAATTTATTACCAATAAAGCTGTTAAATATTAACTATAAATGTCAATACAAAGAACCAATTTATTTACTCGAACCCAAAAATGTGTGTTAATCATTGTTTTGACGGCAAACTAGCCAAAAATGGTAACACAAAGATTAGGAATTGTTGTTGAAAATTAATATAAAATGTTATTTTTAGTATATATGTGCTGATAGGAATACTAAATTTAAATATACTGAAATTGCAATTAGCTGTTTAGTTAGAACAATAACATTTTAATGACACTGCAATTTTCTAAAGTCGACCCAAAACAAATCAAAGCCATCTTAATATTTGACCTAGTACGAAACTAAATAACTAATATTTTACAAATGTTTTTAAATTATGTTTCAGCTCATTTATCAGTTACCCTTCTGCAGCAGCGATGTAGCAAGGCGGTCTGTTGTTTAATTTAAATGCGGGGTTTACAATAGATGGCGTATCTTTTGAACGCGTTTTTTTGTTTTTAATAACTTATATGTCATTTTGAAGGGTGAGATCTAGCTAGACCATCACAGGAAACCTGTACCAAACACAACTGATTCGTTTGAAGCGAGCATCTTCCGAAAAACGACCAAAACATGCGGCCAGACATGAAACCGTAATATTCTATCATGACAACAGTCGGCCACATGTTGCAATACCTTAAACTATTTAGAAAGAAGTGGTTGGGAAGTTTTACTTCACCCGGCTTATAGTCCAGACCTTGTCCCGTGCGACTACTATTTGTTTCGATTGATGCAGAATGCACTCTTCGGGATACGCTTCACTTCAGAACAGAGTATTCGAAATTGGCTTGATTCGTTCCTGGCCTCAAAAGATGAGCAGATATTTTATCTCGGATTCCTAGCTAACAAAGGCCAATACTTTGAATAAATTTATATTGTAGAAATGTTTTAAAATAAATGATAAAAAATTTAAATATCCAGCACTTTTAATTCATACACCCAATAAATTCATTAGCCATAGAAAATTTTATACGTAATTCGATCATATTCAAAAATATCGTTGATCATATTTAAAAGTTTCGCTCACATTCGTATTCAGTACATCAGAATAATCGATCGTATTCGGCTCCTGGTGGCTATGAGAGTCGATAATTGTACATTTGACCTCACTGGACATACCAACAAGGAAGTTTAAGCTAAATTTTAATATGCTTTTGGTTGATAATGTCTCGGAAAGTTCCCTCATTACCACTTCCAACCCAGATCAAGTTACCATTGTAAAGCATGTCAGTTATTAGGTTTAATGTCAATTATGTTCATTTGTTGTTAATCTGATTAAAATGAGTGACCAGAAAAAAATGCGTACTAAAATTGTTAAATATTTTCAACAAAACCCTACTTCGTCCTACAAAAAGTTTGCCAAACAATCAATGGTCTGCCGTCAAATTGATTCCATTGTTATTAAGCAGTATCGAGAGAATTCTTCCGTCCACATCATGTTTCTATTATTGGCTTTAATAAATAGAAAGCATTTTCAAAAGAGCTCCCAACACATCCGGTAGGAAAGCAGTCCGGTTAGCTCAGTACTCGGACTATTTGGTACGAAAAGTTAAAGCCAATGTAGGTTTAAAAACATACAAGGCTCAAAAAGTTCCTCACAGGAACTCTGCTAAAAATTTAGAGGCCAAAGACAGAGCACGGAAATTGAAGTCAAGTTTTATAAAAAAAATATACCTGCTGCATTGCAAAGGGCTCTAAATAAATACCGAAATTTACATCAAGGAATATTTACAAAACAGGATGCTTCGATTCATAAGACTTCTTAATGTGTCCACTTATTTTTGGCCTGATTTTGGCATTCTGTCACTATGGTAAGAAAGGTCTTGAGTGGTACAAGAACAATAATGTGGTATTTTTACCAAGACTGCCTGAAGCTAAGGCCATTGGAGAGATATTGGGCTCTTGGTAAAAGAGAATTGAAGAGCACAAAAAAGGTGTCCAAAAGTGTGGTAGATTTTAAAAGATAAGGCACCAATATTTCTTTTCTATCACTAACCATTAAAAAGTTATGTGGCTTTAAAAATGTTTTGTTAAGGCGAGCTAATAAACAAATTCAAACGGTCTGCTATTAGGTCGTATTGTCATAATGTCGTAAAATATTTTTTTAGTTTAAACAAATTCTTGTTGTGCTGCAAACAAAAAAAGTGTTATTTTATGACAAACCAATAAACATAGTTCTAAAATTCTTATTAGTTTATAACTTTTTTGTTTGAAACCCAACAAAAATTTATTTAAACTAAAAAAATATTTTATGACATTATGACAATACGACCTAATAGGAGACACTTAGAATCCCCCAATTATTTTCTTTTTAATGGTTAGTTAGAAAAGAAATATTGGTGCCGTTTTGCTAAGCTTAAAATGGCTTTTCATCGTGTATATTTACAAAATCTAAAATACTTTTTTTTATTTTGTTTATGAAATTTGCACCACCTATTGTGGGTTTTTTGAACTATTTTTTAAGAATTCAAAAAACCTCAATTGTATTAATTTTTGATTCAGAATAGACTAGTGAAATCAGATTTGCAATATATTCAACCGTATTTGCTCTACAGAAAAATGTGCTCAAAATTCGAGTCTTTAGGTGCGTTGAACCACCACAAGGATTGAAAATTTTCCAAAAAAAAGGACGCCATTATTTTTATTTGCGCAAAAACCTTCAGAAAAATTATGATAACCGCAAATGAAATTTTTGAAATTAACTCTAATGTAAATATATATGTTAAGATTTTTTCGATCTCAATCCTTACACGAATAAATTTGCCCTTACTCAATCCATATTTCGAATAACATCATCTCTATTTACCATCGATTTTATGTTGACAGATCAATTCAATTTAATAGCCACAAGTTTCCAAGTTAAACAAACAAATATAATATATTTATTGTGCAAGTGTTACAGGGAATTTTACTATTTATTTATAAATATTTATCAAGTCATTTAATAATAATTGACATATTGTTTCATTCTTTTATACTTTTATTTTTGTGTTTTCTTTTCATCATACATTTGGCAGCTTAGCTGTACTGCTTTTGCTAGTCTGAACGTGTGTATATTTATGAGAATTTTTTTATATTTTTCCTACAATTGTTGTGACACTTTTTTGTGTGTTACTGCCAATATTATTAGTACGTGTGTTTAAAATTTGTTATTGTTGTGTTCTTTTTTATTTGTGGCAGGCCCCAAAAAACTCATATTATACAATAACTACACCAATAATAAGAAGAGGAACAACACAAACCAGCAACCAAACATCCAACTACCAAATTAGACCTTGAACTTTTCAGAATAAAAATTATAGATGTCGACATTTGAGTACAAGAGCTTGTACACATGAACACCGACGGCTACGACAATATACAAAATAAAAATCACAAAAGAAACGTGCAATTTTTTGAAACGTTTTAATGGGGAACTGAGACACACGATAGTGTTAAACTAAATGTGAAGTAATAAGGATATTTATAGTCCAGTTAAATTTCGTTTTATACAGTATTTATTAAAATCTGCTGGTTTTGTCCTGTTGACAATATTATGAGGGCGGGTGAATAAGGGCAAGACTGCTTCTGTCAACAGGCAGCTGACAGTTGGCTCCTGTCAAAATTTTTCAAAAAAATTACAACAAGCTGCGTCATTTAGTTGGTATTTGACAGCCATTGATAGCAGACTACTTCGTGACTTGAGGAGAAAATGGAAAAAAATTTAATTTCTTGTGCTCATTAAGCATCGTTGTGGCCGTACAAGCACGAAAGATTCCGAACGTTCTAAACGCCTAGTTGAGGTCTATACACCCGAAACAATTCATCTGAGCATCTCACATGGCTCAGTGATTTCAATTTTGAATAATTACTTGGATATGAGTAAGCTTTCCGCAAGATGGATGTCGCATTTGCTCACAATCGACCACAAATGCAATCGTGTTACAACTTCGCAGGAGAGTTTGGCGTACAAGTTTTTGCGCCCTTTCGTAACCGTGGACGAAAAGTGGATCCACCACAACACACCAGTGACCAAACAGCAATCAAAACAGTGGCTTTCTCAGGGTGAATTGGCGCCAAAGAAGGCCAATGTTGATTTGTCATCCGATAAAGTCATGACGACCATTTCCTGGGAGGTAAAACAATCAGTGACTAATATTATGCCTACTTATTGGATCGATTTAATGAGGATATGAAAAAAAACGCATTTCGCCAAGAAAGAAAGGTGTAGACAAAATCATATACATAGCTTAAAGGGGACTACGTTGAAAAATAAAATTAATTTTTATCCAAAAATCTGTGTTTCATTCAAAAAGTCACGGACCTATTGACCCGCGCAAGTACGCCGGACTTATTATAATTATATTTTTCTCAAATCATTTGCAATTATATTTATAACTCTACCTAAAGTTCGTTAAATATCCAATACATTTCTAACCTTATGCCCCAATTATAATAAATGAATAATCACTTTTATTATTAAGGAGTGAGATCGAAAAATTCTTAACATACATATATGTTTATAAAAAAGAAACCACTAAACTTACAGCTTTAATTTTTTTTTTATTTGATTGAAATTATTATTACAATTTACAAAAAAAATTATTTTTATAGTTTTAATCACTAGTGATGAAATTTTGAACCTTTTTCGGAAACCCTTCCATTAACGTTTTTATAGTGCTTTCTGTCACTTTGCTCGAACATGTAGTCCATCTCCGTTTAAAATCTACCACACTTTTGGACACCTTTTTTGTACTCTTCAATTCTCTTTTAACAAGAGCCCAATATCTCTCCACTGGCCTTAGCTCCGGGCAGTTTGGAGGATTTGCCTCTCTTGGTACAAATACCACATTATTGTTCTTGTACCACTCAAGGGCTTGTTTGCCATAGTGACAGGATGCCAAGTCAGGCCAAAAATAAGTGGACACATTATGAAGTCTTATGAATGGAAGCAGCCTTTTTTGTAAACATTCCTTGATGTAAATTTCGGTATTTATAGAGCCCGTTGTAACAAATGAGTGGCTTCTTTTGCCGCAACTGCATATTGCTTGCCATACCAAGAACTTTCTGGGAAATTTTGTCTGCTTTTGGGTCCTAAACTTTTCTTCAACATTCCCTCGAGCATCAGCAACATAAAATTTTTGACCTGGAAGTTGCGAAAAATCTGCCAGAACATACGTTTCGTCATCCATTATGCAGCAAGAATATTTTTTTATAAAACTTGACTTCAATTTCCGTGCTCTGTTTTTGGCCTCTAAATTTTTAGTAGCGTTCCTGTCAGGAACTTTTTGAGCCTTGTATGTTTTTAAACCTGCATTAGCTTTAACTTTTCGTACCAAATAGTCCGAGCACTGAGCTAACCGGGCTGCTTTCCTACCGGATGTGTTGGGAGCTCTTTTGAAAATGCGTTCTATTTTTTTGGCTTTAGAAACATCATGTGGACCATTCCTTCTACCTGAACCAGGTTTTCTATCAACTGACAAGTTCTCCCGGTACTGTTTAATAACATTGGAAACAGTTTGACGGCAGACCTTTGTATGCTTGGCCAACTTTTTGTAAGACCAAGTTGGGTTTTGTTGAAAATATTTAATAATTTCAGTACGCACTTTTTTCTGGTCACTCATTTTAATCAGATTAACAAAAAAATTAATATAATTGACATTACACATAATAACTGACATGTTTTTCAAAGGTAACTTGATCAAAAAAAAATTCAAATAATACTTGGGTTAAAAAATGTAATGAAAAACGTGTGTTAAGAATTTTTCGATCTCACTCCTTACCCCTCTTAGTGGGTTAAATGACCAAGAAGTAAACCAAACAAAAAACCCCGAAAAATCATATTAATTTATATAAATATTTATGATAAGAAATTTAAATTCAAACAGATTTTACTTACAAAATCACAATAATGAGGTTTTATATTATAAAGGAAAAATATGTTGTCTATTTGTTGGTTGTACTTGTACGAAATGCAAGAAAGAAATTTCTATAAAAATAATAAATATATTTGAGATTAATTCAATGCAACCAACAAAAAAAATACTTAATAACATTTATATTACATATGTATTTTTCTTTATGATAAACATTTCTACAGGGTGGTCCAAACACTAGGATATTTATAAATCATATGTTATTTTGACACTGATCGATTTTTTGTATTCGAAATATTGACTCCATATACCGAAATTAATCTTGGATAAAATTAGGAAATATTGCAAACGTATTTCCTAAGTGCACACAGAAAAAACTATTTCTTAAACCGTTTCAATTCAAATATTTGTCACATATTGAACTGGTTTCAATTATTTCATAATTAAATCAAGTATTCATATGCTCAAAAACAAAATTTCTTGATATTTTCTATTGAATTTTGAGTTTTGAATTTGATTATTTTGACAATTGAATATACAATTTTCGTTATTGGTTGAATTTCAAATACAAAAATTATTGAATAGATAATTTTCGTAATTGAAAACACATTTTTGTTATTTTTTGTGTTTCAATTACGAAAATTATCTATTCATTTTTTCTGTGCAGGCGCGGAATCAGGCTAACCATTTTAGAGGAGGGTAAATAAATGGAGTGCTGTGTTAAAAAAAAGTTTTGAAAGGAACCACCGGGAGTGATGTACGCAAGTTTTTGCAAAAAGTTCGTAAGACTGGCTTACTAGTGGACAACATTCATGGTCCCCATAGTCGTACAGTGCGTACCGACAAGAATGTGGCTGTTGCGCTCGCCGTTGATTGAAACTTTTTATGGGCCGAAATGGAGAATATGAACTTGGATAATTTTTGCTTTCAGCAAAGATGGCGCACCATGTCACACAGCTCATCAAACAATTGGACTTTTGCGGTCTAAGTTCAGTAATCGTGTTATCACCATTCTTGGCGATGTTAATGGCCGTCTCGGAGCTGCTTTTTTGTGTGAAAGACCGATGCTATGCGAATAATCAAGAAATAATTCACAGCTTTAAGCCTAATATCGTCCAAGACATTCGTGAGCACAAACCAGAAACCGTCAACAAAGTCTTAGAAAATTGAACAGTCACATGAATGAAATCGTGTTCTATAAATAATACTTGTTATTTCTAATAAGCCCATAAAAATAAGATTAGTTCTATTTATTTAATTTTTAAAAATAAACTTTTAAATGGACCACCCTCTACACGTACGCAAGAATCAAGAACAAATTTATTTATTCTTTAATAAATAAAAATATCATTATTATTTATTTTCTTTATTCATTTGAATGACAACACAAGTGGCCACACATTTGCGATTTACAAATTATTATTTAGTACAAAGTACTTTAATTTGTTTACTCTTTTTGCATCTGTTTGTTTTTTGGTTTTTTTTTGGGGTAAATAATATTAAAGAATTATTTTATTTATTCTTATATATTGACAAAAATATATTGTACTTATATAGTAAGTATTACCTCGTCCATACTACAATTTTGAAGTACTTAATCTGTTGGAAGTTTTTTTTAAGATTCTTATTTCAACCACAACATTCATAATATCAAAAATAGAAAAAAGTAAAACTAAGTAAATAAAAAGAAACTCGTTTGTTTTTAAATGTTTTTTTTTTCTTTTATTACATACAACAATTTTCTTGTTTATGAGTTTATAACTGGAAGCAATTTAATTATAAACAAAATATCATAACAAAAGTTCACTATAATAGAATTTGTAAAGCAAGAACTATAAGTAAGAAAAAGAAACATAATAGATGCTCTTTGCCGCCTGGTCCCATATTTTTACTAAAAATGTAAAACCAGAGGTAAGATAATTAAAGATTCTTGACCTTTGCAATACATTTAGCTGTTTTAGTTTATATTATTTGTATTTAGTTCTACATTTATAACATGGAAAACCCTAGATATTAAAGTTAACAGTAAATTCGTATATTTAGATCAAAGTATAAGCAGTGTTTTGCAAAAACTTTTCTTATCTTTTGATATGAATAGTTTTAATTTCTTAGTAAAATGTGGATTATCACAGGCCATACACATTTAAATAGAAAAAATAATGGTACGAAACTAAAAATATCAATGTTGAACGAAGGATATCTTCCATTTTTCAAAGATATATAAAATTCAGAATGGGTCCCATAGGGGATTCTCGAGATAATTAAAATTTAAGGATATATTTGAATAAATACATTTACGTTTTTGTGTATATTTTTATAACTGGGCGTTTTTCGGCCAATGCTCGCTTCAAACGAATCAGTTGCTCATAATAGATAGGACCCTTTTGCTCCCACCAAATACAGAGAATTACCTGGCTTGGTGTCGATTCGGCTGGTTAGCCGGGCTTCACCTACGATCTCTTACGCTTCGGGTTATTGTAACGTATCCTTTTTTCAACGCAAGTAATGATTCGGTGCAAAAATGATTTTCTTTTATAGCATTCAAGCTGCATTTCAGACATACAAAATCCACTTTCAAGGTCTCTCAGCTTCAGTTCGTATGGAACCCAATTTTCCAGCATTTGAATGAATTTTGCTGCTTGAGTAGCTCCCAATTGTTTTGCAAGCTCTTGTTGTGTTTGACTACAATCATCATGGAGTAATGCCTCCAATTCTTAGTCCTCAAACTTTTTGCCTGGCCTGGGCGTTCTTTGTCTTCCATGTCAAAATCGGAACCGAACAAACAATCTCTCACACGTTGAAACCAATGGAACACATTCACCATAAGCTTTGGTGAGCAATTGGTGTGTAAAAAAAAAGTAAAGCTTAACTTCCACCATATGACGCTTTGTTGATAAAAAAATCAACATTTTCGATGCCAAAAAAAAACTATAAATGAGAATAAATGACCCTTCAAAATGACATACAGTATGTCAAAAATGAGTTTACACATTGAAAATAAATTTATATTTTCGAGTTTGATTACATGAAAATACCACTTATTCTTTCATTACATATATTTTTTTGGTTTGTTATGAATATATAGAGTATATACAAAGCTTACATAAGGAAAAAGTTGAATTACAATGTAAAATAGACGGAAAAAAAGTCAAAAACAAACATTATTTAATTTTGGTAGTGTCAATTAACTCTTTTCACAACCAATTTTATTTGTGTTTTTTGGTACACACTTTATGATCAATGGTAATTTACAGATACTTATGATCTGTATTCTTCTTCTCTATAAATTTGTTAGTTAGTTCGCGATCGATTTTTTGTTTTGTGGTCATCATTATGTAAAATATTGTTAAGAAAACTTCCAGGAAGAAGAATATCTTACAACGTGACTCTGCTAATTTACTACAATTGCCAATTGGAAAAAAGTATACAGGAGTTGTTGGGGATGTTTTTGGCAACACGATATATAATTTATAGTGTTTGAAAACGAGCAGAAATGAGGGTAGAGGAGCGTTAAAATGTAGTGGTAGCCCTAGACCTAAAATAACTGAGCGCCTAATGTCAGACAACTTCATTAAAACGCTCAGATTTCAACCAGAACTCTTCCGAGGGAACTTAAAGAAGAATGTGATGTAGTCATTTCCCATGAAACAGTTAGACAGACCATAATAAAAAACGAATATTCAACCAGAGTAACATATAAAAAACTACTGCTTTCCGCACCAGATGTAGAAAAGCGTTTTTTCTTCGCGTCGATTATTGGGATGACGTTATATTATGCGACGAGACTTAAATGATCTTGTATTACAACAAAGTGCCATCTAGAGTTTGACGTAAGGTGTTACTTTAAAATTTCGATTATGATTTGGAAATATATCTCAAGCAATGGATTGAAAGACTTATGTTTTACTGAAACAATCATGGTCGCGGAACAATATTGAAACACTCTGAAGAACAATTTGCTAAGAAATGCAACTAAATTTGGGTTTATCAGGACAATAAACTACAATACAAATTTTATCTAAACTTAAATTGTATATAGTGGGGATGCGGCTTCTGTATAATTTCTGCGATGTTATAGACATGACAGCAAAAGGTCTCATCGTCAATCCAACTGAAAATTTTAGTGTGTGTTTAAAGAAAAATATCGCTAAAAGGCAACAAAAAACAATACTGTAAAATTAGAAGAGTTACAAAAGAAATGGAACACTAGACATATAAAAAAACAAAAAATCATCTGCATTGCGTGGTATATCCTAAGCGTGTCATACCAAATAGTAAAATTGCCAAATAAGTAAATAGATTAGTTATTTAATAACTTAAAACTAACTTCTTGTAATTTGTGAAAAGAGTTAATTGACACTACCAAAACTAAATAGTATTTTATTTTCACTTCTTGTTCGTTTCTTTTACATTGGACTTGAACTTTTTCAATATATACGATTTATATATACTGTGTATATTTATAATAATCCAAAAAAGTTTATATATCGAAATAATAAGTGGTATATATCTTGGTATCAAAGTCGAAAATATTTTTTTTTTTTCAATGTGAAAACTCATTCTTGACATACTGTATATACAATTTGAAACTCGATAAAAGACAAACAAAAGTGAATTAAAACTTAAGAGAAAAGTGTACCAAGTTTTCACAAATTTGGAACGGCTAAGGTATTGCCTAATTTAATTGAGGAGCCGCAGAACAAAAGTTACTTTTTTGAAAATTTAAAAATTTTGGGAAATTGATTTTTTCTAGAAGTTTACAACCCAAATATTATAAAAATACCAAAAAATCAATTTGAAAAAAAAATCGAATAAGTACCTTTTGTTCTGCGGCTCCTCAATTAATTTCAAATGTTCAGTAAGAAAAGTTACATGTGTACCTATACTTCAGTAGATAATTTATGAAATAACCAAAACTCCCAGCCTAAAAACAGAATCATGTCATTTGTATGACACCATCTGTGAAAACCCTTGATTAACAATGTTTGCGCACTTAACAGTGAAATGAGACTCATTCTGATATTCTGTCATATTCGTTGATATTATTCATAATTGTTGTTTTTATTATAGCCATTTTGTTGAAAAATAAAATAATCTACAAGTGATGATTAATAACAAATAAAGGCTAATTAATAATAAATATGCACAGTATATGTAGTAGAATCATTTTTTAATTTGCAAAATAAAAGTTCTTAATTGTAACACCAAGACATTGTGTATGAGGGCGTTCAGAGTAACATTTTTATTAATTCTACTCATATTATTTGAAACAATTTTAAATTGTGTGTAAAATTGTACACGCTTTGTGAAAAATTAACATATTAAAATGACTTTATTCCCACTAAACATGTCTAAACTTAACCACAATTTTGTTGGTAGGTGTAAACAGCAAATTTCAAATGAATATAGAAAAATAAATTAACAAAATTGTTTAAAAACCAATTGGTGCATGTGCTAATGAGAGAAGGCAAAGGCAATGAATGTGCTTTTATGGCCGGCTGTTAAATGACTGCATGTGTCATTTAAATTTATATCACATTAAATTGATTCGTAATGTCAGATTATTATTGTGTACAAAAATTTATTGAAAATATAAACACACACACAATATTTACCTATGGATGCGTATATTGAATGCAATTAACAACAATATGTCGAAATTTAAATTGTTGAAACGTTTTCAAGATGACAGACAATACTGTGTCTGTCTCTCACCAGACTTTTAAGGGAATAATAAAAAGTGAATTTAAGTAAAATCATATTTTAAATATTTAAATAACCAAAATCGAATCACATTGTTTTTTAATAAAAAATATTCGATATAGCTTTTGAATTATAGTAATTAAAATTGTAAAAATACCAAAAATATATGTATATTTATGCAAGAGTAGATTTGTAGATTCCGACCGAATATTCGGCTTCGTTTTCGGATTAAGCCGAAATGTTCCCTAATACCAGTATTCAGTCAAAATTTGGCAGAATTTTGAAAAGGAAACATTTATAAAGCAAAAACATAGATTATAGAAGAAACAAGTTTTGAATAAAAAAAAATCCAAGGACTTCCATATAGGGTTCCTAATTTCCCGGACTTTTTTCTTTCCCGGGAGGAAGTTAAAAAATCGTCACATTCCCGGGAATTCCCGGGAATTTTTTAACACTAAATTAAACCAAAAAACAGAATTTTTTTTCGAATAAAGTATAAAATAAATATTGGTCCAGTATAGGGTTTCTAATTTAATAGTTGCATTTTATGGGTATTGTCGCAGTCGTAGTTTTAATCAGTACAAAATCTATAAATTCTTTGTCTAATTAAACAACTTAAGAATTTCGACTATGTTAAATCTATAAAACATGCGTAGATAGAGACATTTTTCATATCTGATTGTAGATAAACAAATTTGAACCACTATTATTGTTATTACTTTCTCTAAATATGAATAATATTCATTGAATATCCCTAAAAGTTAGGCATCTTAATAATTCCTTTAAGAGTATAAACTTTGAATTAGATTCATTCTCAATAACCAAATTTTTCTGCTGTGGCTTAAGTTGAGTGAAAAAAAATTGGTTATTCAACTGTAATACTTCTTGCCAACTGACTACCTGTTGCTAGAACCGAAAAAATCTATGAATATAATGAAATGATTCAATTAGCAACAAATTTGGCCATCGAAACGAATCTGAAAATTGTAACTTTTAGAAGAAAACGTATGAAGAAATTCCCGAAAATTCCCGACAAACATTTCCCGAAAATTATCTCAAAAATATTCCCGGGAATTCCCGGGAAATTTTTCCCGCGTAGGAACCCTACTTCCATATTGTAAAATGTCAAAGAAAACTAATGGATTTTTAAAAATCATTCCGATAAACTGTTCCATAAAAAGTGTGTGCTGAAGCATGGATTTTTGGCGATTTTTGTAAAAAATATGATACCCGAGGTGGCGTTTAATTTTGCTAATTAAGCGTAAAGTGCTTTAATTACAACTTTTATAACTTTGGTGACCCCCACTGAAATTTTCCCGCAAAAATTTTCGTAGAATATTTTAATCCTTAAATGTTCTTTTTGAAAGGACTTTTTTTGTTTTTCTTGAAAAAAGGATCAAATTGACCGCTAAGGAGAGGAGATAGAGGGTTAAGATCTTCCACAAAAATGATCCCCATAAAATTCCACAATATAACTCTGACAACAAGAATTCTCTCAGACATTAACTTACAACATTGTTTTTCAGTTAGTATAATATGTACTACCTTCGATCAAAAAATGAAAACTTTGACCAACTGTAAAAAAAAAAATCAGACCACCTGGACTCTGAAAATTATCTACTCAATATTCCCTTTCAGAATTATAAGGTCCAAAAATGCTGTTGGACAGTGTTATTATTAAATTAATATTCTGAATTTTAGGTTTCGTTCTGAAACAAAAGTTTTAGGTCAGGCTCTAATGATTTCCATTACCTTAAAAAAATATCAAATAATTCACTGGTGTTCACTGACTTTTGAGGTTGTGTGTACTTCAAAAGCTTTCTCATGTTTGTTTTAAGGTCCCTATACCTTCGTATGTTTTTGTTTAACCTGTTCTAAGTTTCCTCTGAATCATTAAATACTTATTGAACTTTCAGACCCCTTCATTTCAGTTGTCCTAAAGTCAGAATACCGCGTCAAAACTATATTAAATTTAATATCATTTTAGCAGTAATCGACAACATTTTAATTTCAAAGAAAACAAAAACTGCCAACTTTTTAATATTTTTTTTGCTTAATTTAACTTTATGGATTTATAATTACGACAATTGGCAAAAATACAAATATTTATTCAAAATTCTTATTATTTAATAGATTTTAATTTAAACGAATGGGAATTTAATAGTTTCTTGAAAATAACAAACACGAAAATTAAAACAAATTTGTTTAAAAATATTTGATGATTGTCAATGTGAGAAGATAGTATGTAATGACAGACTATTTTTGATGTGGGTTCAGAATATATTAGGATGGTCCTAAAAGTTTAGGCGTTGGTTTTATAATGAAGGAATTTTTGCACAATCACAAAAAGTTCGCAATTTCGCAAGTTAAACAAATTTGGTCGATTCACAAGGTATCCTATCAAGTGATATTGTCATAATGTTGTAATATTTCACAATGGTTTGAAAATGTAGTTATTGCCGTTCGAGAAATTAATGTTCTAAAGTAATACTACTGTTTATGCTACGTTTATTGTGTTATCGTAACCCACCAGCAGAGACCCGCGCCGAACGTTTAAGGTTCGGTTAAGCCGAGCCGCCGAGTGGTGAAATATTATAACATTATGACAATATGACTTGATATGACAATATGACTTGATTGTGAATCGACCAATTGTGTCTTGAAAAATCATAATACATTTTTTTAACAGTTTTTTCAGCGTTGGAGAACTGGTGATCAAAGAAAAGTTTTCTGCGAAGAACTCAGTAAAACGTTAATCTTAAAAACTGTATTCTAATTTATTTTCCAATTTTAATTTTCTTATTTCTTAACTTTGATTTATAATATCTTCTTCTTTATATTAATATTTTCAGAGCATGATTCTATTCAAGATATCTGGCAAATTAATGTTTCGATTATGGATGGCAACCGAACTTCAGTTGCGTTGCCATTTGGTAACAGAAAATGGTAGTGCCAGTTGCCATCTGTAATATCTTTTTGGGCAACTGATAAAGCATCTGAAGTTCCGTTACCATCCATAGTCGATTCATAATTAACTTCAACATCGTTTTTTTTTTTGCCATTTGGTAACAGAAAATGATAGTGCCAGTTGCCATCTGTAATATCTTTTTGGGCAACTGATAAAGCATCAGAAGTTCCGTTACCATCCATAGTCGATTCATAATTAACTTCAACATCGTTTTATTATGTCTGTTATGACGTCATATTTTTGAACCTGAAAGGCTCTCGAGTCAAAAGTCTTTGATTTGATATAAACTATTGCAAGTGTGGTAAATTTCGTTAAAATCGGAAACATAATTCTGAAAAGT
Source organism: Calliphora vicina (assembly GCF_958450345.1). Classification (NCBI taxonomy): domain Eukaryota; kingdom Metazoa; phylum Arthropoda; class Insecta; order Diptera; family Calliphoridae; genus Calliphora; species Calliphora vicina. The sequence continues at coordinate 141,878,233 of NC_088780.1, read as the reverse complement.
GCTGTTTTCTCTATCTTCTTTGTGATGGATTCGCCCATTTGAAAATTCGCAATATTAATTTCAATTAGAAATGGTGTAGTCAAAAAGAAATCTTGACTTCTTGAGAACCCCTGATATAGACAAATAATTATTTAGCAGTTCTCTTTTCCAAATGTTAATTAATTTCTTACGGTGTATTTTCAAGGATCTCATGTTCAATTAGTTCATTTAGTTTTCCTGCATAGTATGTAGTCAACTACTAATAATAACTATACAATTATAATTATAATAATAATATAAACTTACCTTGGTATACAGTTTGGTGGGGTACGATCCACTTCCCATGCCGCAAATAATTTCATGGGTACTGGCTTCTGACCATTCTGATGATGGCTACTGCTGCCATGATGCTGTTGTTGTTGCTGCTGTTGCATAGCATGATAATAGTGACCCGATATATTAGAAACACCGTGACCAGTATTCATGCCACCTCCAGTAGCACCAGTGTTGCCAACGACACCACCACCGCTGCCTCCACCACTACCAGCACCAGCTGATGTTGAGGCATTCATATTGGCGCTAAATTTATCCAATTTAGATGATTTATCAACCATTTTCATTTGTGCGGTTTTTGTTTTGTTTGGTTTTTAGCGCGTCAGCGAGAGTGAGAGAACGAACGTTGAGTTGGGTGGGGGTTTATGTGGGAGAGGGTGGTTGGTTGGCTGGTCGGTTAAGAATAACTCACGAAATTAACAAGTGGAAGTTGGAATTGTGAGGAAACTGGCTGGCGAGCAGAGTAAATGAGTGTGGATGAAATCTATTGAGTGTTGTTGGTGGTGATGTTGCTGTTACTGTTACTGTTTCTGTTGCTTTTAATGATGAGCAAAAACAAACAAAACAACAATGACAACGTTTTTATGCTGCTTTATAAGCAACAAATATTAAAACGTACGAGGAAAAATAAAATTAAATATTTTTTTTTATTTAGCACAATATTGTTGTTGTTTTATTATTATTATTATTTTTCTTTTGTTAGAAACAAGATTGATGTTTTAGTGATGATTTTGACATTGTTGTAGTTGTTTGTGTTGCTTTTTCATTTTTCAAACATTTTTTTTAAACACAAACATTTTAAAATGGTTTTAGATTTTTTTCGCAAATATTTTTTCACAATTTTTGTTTATATTGGAAGACTTTTTCAACCAATTTTATTTTGAAGATCTAGAAAATAAACAAAATAAAACATTTAGCAAATGATTTCAATTTTTTTTTGTACATATTCTTTTATATTATAAATTTTTTTTTATCTAGCAAAAATATTTTTGTATGTATTTTTAATTTATTTTTTGCACACTTTTCATTTAGCACTTGATTTATTTATATTCTACTATAAATTTTAGTTTTGTATACAAATTTGTATTGTTGTTTTTGTCTTGTTTCTACTAGTTATTTTATTTGTTTTATTATGTTTTATTTATATACATACTAAATGCAAAATAATAACAAATAAAAAATAAAAAAATACACTGAATATTCATCGATACAACAAAAAAAAAAGAAATACAAGGGCGTGCCGCTAAAGTTTAACTGATTGTGTTTGTTGTGCTTGCTTGCTTGCCACTATTACTGACTGCGGTGGGTTGTTAGACGACCGTTTTGTATGTACGACTGACTGACTAACTGAATGAATGAACGTAGTATAATCGAAACCAAAGAGAATAAATAATCTATGTAAAATAAATACACTTCTCACACATATACATACATACATACACCCATAGATACCTAAGAGTACTGTCGAGTGTATGTAAACAAGGATGCCAACTGGCCGTAAGTCTATATTGTTTATCCCAAAGTTTCCATTTAAAATTCCCACAAATTGTTATAATGTAAACAAATAAACACAACCATCTAGTAGGAACTGGTAAATTTTTTTTATTATGGTTGAAAATGGATTTTCGAGGTCTAAAACAATTTTTTTTACGTTCCCGAACCCGACATTTGTACGCCTTTAAAGTGAAAAAGTTGTCATGCTGAAAGGCTAGCGTTGGGTTTATTCTTATCTTTAGCATGATTTCAGATTTCATATTTTTTCAGTCACATTTGCATTTTTTGCCGGGCTCAAACTTTTTTATATCTTAATTATACCCTTCACCTTCGTGAGAATGACAAGTTTGTCATTCCGTTTGTAATTTCCACAATATAATCTTCCGATCCTATAAAGTATAGGATCCTTATAGATAGCGGAGTCGATTAAGCCATGTCCATCTGTCTGTTGAAATCAACTTTCCGAAGCCCGGAATTCCGGAATTCTTCCGGCTCGGTTGCTATTTAAAATCGAGAAAATCGGTCCACAAATGACTGAAATATAAGGAAAAAACCAGGACAATCTCGATTTTATACCTATTTTTGACCTATATCTGTATTGCTAAGTCATTTATATAGACAATATGTATATGAGGAGACGCAGAACAAAAGGCATTTTTTATATCATTTATATTTCAGAATTTTCCAATTATATTTCAGAATATTCCAATTATATTTCAGAATTTTCTAATTATATTTCAGAAATTTCCATTTATATTTCAGAAATTTCTAATTGTATTTCAGAAATTTCCATTTGTATTTCAGAATTTTTAATTTATACTTAAAAAGTTTCTAATTGTATTTCAGAAATTTCCAATTGTATTTCAGAATTTTCCAATTGTATTTCAGAAATTTCCATTTGTATTTCAGAATTTTTCAGAAAATTTCTAATTATATTTCAGAAAATTCCAATTGAAGTTCAGAAATTTCCAATTATATTTCAGAAATTTCCATTTATATTTCAGAAATTTCTACTTGTATTTCAGAAATTTCCAATTGTATTTCAGAATTTTCCAATTGTATTTCAGAATTTTTCAAAAAAAGTACCTTTTGTTCTGCGGCTATAACTAATGATAGATGTTTCAAAGTCCATTGCTACAATGTATATAAGACTATAGTAAGTTGGACCTACAATGTGTGAAAATCGGGAAAAATATTTTTTAACCCGAAATTTTTTTCATCTAAATTTTTTTTTTGTCATTAATTCCTTTTTTTACAAAAAAAATTTAAATAAGATTGTAGAAAACTTTAAAAAAAAAAAATTTTAGAGAAAACTTAAAAAAAAAAAAATAAAAAAAATTTTAATTTTGTTTAAATAATACTTTATAATACTTTTCTCACGAAGGGTATATATAAGTTTGTCATTCCGTTTGTAATTTCTACATTTTTCATTTCCGACCCTATTAAGCGGAGTCGATTAAGTCATGTCCGTCTGTCTGTCTGCTGAAATCAATTTTCTGAAGACCCCAGATATCTTCGGGATCCAAATCTTCAATAATTCTGTCAGAAGTTTGCTATTTTAAATCAGCAAAATCGGTCCACAAATGGCTGAGATATGAGGAAAAAACCAGGACAACCTCGATTTTTTAACTATTTTTGACCTATATCTGGATTACTAAGTCATTAATATAGACAATATCGATATCTAATGATAGATTTTTCAAAGACCTTTGCAATGACGTATATAAAACCATAGTAAGTTGGACCTACAATGGGTCAAAAGCGGAAAAATATTTTTTAACCCGAATTTTTTTTTCACCAAAAGTTTTTTTTCGCTAGATATTAAAAATAAATTTAAAAAACAAACAATTCGAACAAATTTTTTTTCCAAAAATTAAAAAAACCACTTTGGAAAAAAAATAAATTTTGTTTACCTAAAAGATTTAATATTTTTATTTTGAAGTATAATTTGGTGAAGGGTATATAGGATTCGGCACAGCCAATTTTAGCTCTCTTGCTTGTTGTTCCTTCTATCGGGAAATTTTTTTAATATTTTTCCCGTTTTTTCGCAGCGAAATCGAACTTGGCAAAACCATATGCCAATTTCGATTTGATCCCACCAAATACAGAGCATTACCTTAGCGTTATGTATATTTGACTATAGTGTCGATTCGGCTGGTCGGGCTTTACTTACGCTTCGGGTTATCGTAATGGATCCATTTTTCATCGCAAGTAATGTTTCGGTGCATAAATGAGTTTCTTTTATAGCGTTCAAGAAGCATTTCAGACATACAAAATCGTATTTCAAAGTCTATTAGCTTCAATTCGTTTGATATCCAATTTTCATGCTTTTGGATGAATCCTGCTGCTTGTATTTGAAATTGTTCCCATTGATTTTACAAGCTCTTGTTGAGTTTGACAACAATCTTCATGGAGTAATGCCTCCAATTCTTGGTATTCAAACTTGTTTGGCTGTCCTGTGCGATCTATGTCTTCCGTGTCAAAATCACCACTTCTGAACCTCACAAACCATATATCGAACGTTGAAACCAATGAAACACATAAGCTTCGGTGAGCAATTGTTGTGTATCAGAGGCACTTTTTTTCAAATTAAAGACGTAAAGCAAAACTTCTGGCATATGACACTTTGTTGGCACAAAAATCGACATTTTCGAAAACAAATACCGCGTTCAAAAGATACCATCTATTGTAAATCATACAACCAATATATTATTGAATTTAGACCGATTAATTGGAAAATTGTAATGGGTTTTGGCTTAGTACTAAAAAAATTCACAGGAATGGAAAAGTCCGAGATATTAATCGGTAGCCAACCCTTATTTTTCTGAATTGCATTTTGAATATTTATCATCAACAGATGTTTGAGAAAACACTTTTTCTGGATGGATTTTAAATATTTATTAGTTTTATTAGTTACTGAGTCCTCGGGTTTTTGATATATTATTCTAAAATTGTTTCTCTTTTAAAATTGCATAATCTTTGTGTTTTCTTTATAAAACTTTCAAATTTTACTCGAGTACTGCCCGATGTTTGGCGTAATCCAAAAACGAATATTCGGTCTTTCAATAGTTCTTGCATATTCCAAATGGTATGTGAAAGTACTTAAATCGCATGTAACACTGTATGGTTTTAACCGGTAGCGGACCGCCAAAAGTTGCATGTTCAGCCAAATATATCGCTAAAAAACGTCTATAAAAGAGTGAAATATCGAAACATTTTTATTCTTAGCAAACTTTTCAGTACTCAAATTTTCGCTTATCTTATATCAATAAAACAATTTAATTTCCAAGGAATTCTAAAACTGCGGTCTTAAATAGGGATTGTTTCGAAATTATTGTAGATCTCTGATGCAATACAATCATAACATAACATTAATGGTTGGTTTTTCACCAGGAATCCCAGTAATGTCTTTTGGAAAACAAAGAAATTGAAGTGATCAATCGCAGTAATGAAATTTCGCCAATCGTCAAGGAATTGACAAACCAACAGGACTAATAGAGTAAAGTAGTGAACAGTTTCTTTGCTATACTTTAGTTTTTCGCAACATTATTCCGAAAAACTTTTCGAATTAAAAAATGTCTGATAGCAACATATCAAAATTACAAATTAACTAGCACAAATTGGATACAATTTCACAGCGAACTGGCAGCGCTAATTTTGCAAAAAATAAAAACAAAAAAAGAAAAAGCAAAAAAAAACACAATAAAACATCTACAAAGAATGGCAGTGGTAGTAATGACTGTTGTTTTCTTTTGCCTTAAGCTTGCCCCAAAATGTTGAAGCATTCTTTAGTAACTCACTTCTTGCAGTTGCTGCCTCTTTTCATTTAAAATTTTCAACACTCTTTTACATCTATTTTCTTCATACACTCTCACTACACACACTCAATTTCATAAATGAAATGAAAAAATGTGAAAAAAAAAGAAAAAAGAAAAACTCTTAAAGCCTGCAGCATACAAGCGAGAACCCTTTTAAAGCTACCAATAATACCAACCATATTTGACTACTGACACTTTAAATACTCAACATATTTCTTATTCACCCATATACAAAATTGTACTCTTTCTTCAAGCGTATATTGTTTATTAAACTTTTTTCTAATCTTTATATTTTTTTTTATCATATTATTAATAACACAATATTTTAAATTATCATTTAAAGAACACATTTAGTTATTACATAGTTAGAATGTTTTCACAAATACAAAGAGAAATTAATAGACAAAAAGAAAATGCAAAAAGTATTAAAGAAATATTGCAACAATTTCCGTAAATTAAAGTGGTTGGTAGCATTTGCGACCTAATATTTTATTGTGCGATAGCGTTGCTACCTTTGCCGACACGTTACTGTGTGCTACAAATACACATTGGGTGCTCGTTTGTTCAGTCAATTGTGTGGGAGCTATCTGTCTGTCTGTCCGTCCGTCCGTCCATCTACCTATCTACATATGTAGTATGTATCTCTGATTTGTATATTATATTCGTATTGGATTGGCTCTGTTGCTCATTGTTGTCGTATGTATCCAAATATTAAATGAAAAAATCTCTTCTTCAGCCAGAGGCGTAGTCATTTTAAGTTGTATTTCCTATTTTTGTGGTAACCTTACAAATACATTTCTCTTCATTCTATACGAATAAATGCTCTTTACTCACAAATCATAGCTTATAAACTTGTTTATAATAATAACACAAAATACTTAAAAGAAAATGCACACAAATATATTCCCACAAAGAGCGAATACTTTCAGTATTTTAAACATGAAAGAGAGATAGACAGAGTATAGATGTGGAGTACGCAAAACAAAATAAACTTTTTTGTTGATTTTTCACACAAACGTTGTAAAGAGGGGCCACTAAAGTGTTGCCAACATTGTCCCAGTGATAATTTGCCAAACAAATGTCCACTCAAAAAGGGACACAAACGTTTGCAGGTATTCCAAATACCGAATGGTTGTTATTACGGGATTGCTTTCATCGAAAGTTCTACGCTGGGGAAAAAAGTTGCGGTTGGTATAACTCTCGCTGAGTTGACAATCTTGGGTCGATTGAGACTCTGGAAATTGTTAACCTTTACAGTGGTTAACAATTTCAGTTTTCAAATTAAGCGCTTCCTATCTTTAAATTTAAATAAAACAAAGCGTGAGAAATTTTTATTCGTTTGAAAGGCCTGTAAATGTCCGCCGCTGCTTCGCTGGAGGGCGCATCCGAAATTAAGAAAACCGCACAAGAAAAAGTCTCACGGAGTCAAATCACACGATCCCGGTGAAGATTTCACGTGAGATTACCATGCCTCCAATCGCTCGTGTATAATATCAAATGTGTTATGAGCTGTGTAACACGTATCGCCTTTCTTTTGATACCACATGTCGTTGTTGTCTATATCATCCAATTCAGGCTAAAAACAGTAATCATCGACCTATATCACTCGCCGTTGACGGTTATTAAATAAATATGGATCGATGACGCCGCCAGCACAAATTTGGCCAAATAACATTTGAACTGGTCGAGACAGATATACAGAATACTGTTCGCTTTGCGGATGAATCTAAATATAATTTAAGAGGCAGTGATGAACTGGACTGACTGGACCCCAAGTACACAAATAAGAGCCAAAACTTCACTTGGCGGTACTGAGGAAAATACTATGGCCCTAGTTTGGAGAATTCAGCACGACAATTACCTCAAACACAACTCTGGTTGTACCCGAGTAGATACAATCCACTGATAAAGGAATAAGGGAACAATAGGGAAATTTAAAAATATTTCAAAGAGATAGTAAAACCATTAATTGCTTCAATGCATCGTTGCTGTGAAGCATAGAGTTCCTACGCGGGAAAAATTTCACGGGAATTCCCGGGAATATTTTTTGTTAATTTTCGGGAAATGTTTGTCGGGAATTTTCGGGGATTTCTTCATAAGTTTTCTTCTAAATGTTACTATATTCAGATACGTTTCGATGGCCAAATTTCTTGCTAATTTAATTATTCTATTATATCCATAGATTTTTTCGGTTCTAACAACAGATAGTCAATTGGCAAGAAAGAATTACTATTGAAATAACCGAATTTTGTTCACTCAACTCATGCCACAGCAGAAAAATTTGGTTATTAAGAATGAATCAAATTTAATGTTTATGCTCTTAAACGAATTATTAAGATGCCTAACATTACATATTTTAGGGATATTCAATGATCATTATTCATATTTAGAGAAAATAATAAGAATAATAGTGATTCAAATTTCTTTATCTACAATCAGATTTGAAAAATTTCTCTAGCTACGCAGGTTTTGTAGATATAACATGGTCATACTGATGAAAACTACGGATGTGACAATACCGATCAAATGACACTATTAAATCAGAAACCCTTAAAACGGCTGGACCAATAACCAAATACAGTTATTTTATACTTCCTTTAAAACCCTGGTAAAATTATAAGTCAATTTATTCGAAAAATTTTTTCTGGTTTTTGGTTTAATTTAGTGTTAAAAAATTCCCGGGAATGGTACGATTTTTTAATTTCCTCCCGGGAAATTAGGAACCCTAGTGAAGCAGTAAAAAACATGGGATATCGAAAAAAATACTGAGTCATTAAATCAGGTGCTTTGAACACAAGGTTATTATTCCAGGAATCAAGGACTACTATATGGTATCGATACTCGATTTCGGTATAACACCCTATAGCAATCCCCAAAAAAGAATACTCGTTTTGATACAAACAGAAGCTGGTGCCTTCATAAGACACATTGATACTAGGATTTTATATAGACTTCACCACGAAAGCAGAATCTTCCAGGCTGAGATCTTAGCGGTTCTGAAAGTCTTGGAAATGCTAATGGCATTCTCGATCTTTCACTTTTATTGTGTTATATCTGACTAAACAAACCTGATATTTTAGATATAGCAGGTTTGCTATTAGTGTTTTGAGGTTGATTACGGGTCGCTGTTAATAAGAGCTTTGAGCTTATGAAGTTTGGAAATCTCAAGGAAAATTTCCTATTTTTGTGGTAACCTTACAAATACATTTCTCTTCATTCTATTCGAATAAATGCTCTTTACTCACAAATCATAGCTTGTAAACGTGAGAAGGGTATATATAAGTTTTTCATTCCGTTTGTAATTTCTACAATATAATTTTCCGTCCCTATAAAGTATATATATTCTGGATCCTTATAGATAGCGGAGTGGATTAAGCCATGTCCGTCTGTCTGTCTGTTGAAATCAATTTTCTGAAGACCCCAGATATCTTCGGAATCCAAATCTTCAATTAAAAAACAATTTGAAAAAAAAAAATTTCCAAAAAGTTAAAAAAAAAAAAAAATTTTGGAAAAAAAATAAATTTTGTTTACCTAAAATTTGTATTTTGAAGTATAATTTGCTGAAGGGTATATAAGATTCGACAAAGCCGAATATAGCTCTCTTACTTGTTTAAATATTTACTTGAAAATTACGTTGAGGTATGGTTGACTAATGTTTTCTGCAAGCAAACTAATGTCTCGACGAGAATCCATCTATTTGCAGGACCAATATTAGAAATGGCTTAAACTTTCTTTTGCATTTTTTGAAATTACTTTGGCAACCACGAACATATAAAAGAACTGTATGTTTCTCTCACTTTCTCTCCGCAAATTCCAAAGAGTGCATTTCAAATTAAATGTTTTTTTTTTGTTTATTTTTTTTTTTGATTATCAATGCAATATAGTGCATACATTTTAACATAATTTGTTATTACTGAATTCATTTATTTCCATTTTTTAGCTGTTTGTATTACACTCTTTATACAAATATGTATATGTAAGATTTTATAGGGTTTATTTTTGCTCGCTACTTGAATAATACTACAACAAACAATTCCAAAGAGCTACCAATATATACTGAAATAGTAACTTGAATAGTAAATACTTATTGAGTTTGATTGCATTTATCATCATCTTTTCTAACAAGAATATTGAAATTTCTTGGGTGTTTTTTTTTTAAATTTACACCCACTTCATATGTTGCAGAAATTGAAGGAGAAATGAACATATTTAAATGATCTATATTTTCTAACTGGTATGAAAGTATAAAAGTAAAGATGCCAAAAACATAAATTATAGACAATATAAGCTTCCCTATATGTCCAAAATAGTATATTTTATTTACTATATTTACAATTAGATATAGAAATAGTCTGATATAATTTTTTGTAACTAGGATACGATTTTAATTGCAATTTAAAATTTTTTTCGCATTTTTTGTTAAATTTACTATGGTTCTATTCAATGTTGTGTGAAGATTGTTGCATACGCCGATTATGTCTAGATACTAATCTCTGAAACATTTTTCCAACCCAATTTAATTAATGATATCTTCGGATCTTAGCGATCTCTTAGCTGACTCCAATATTTTACGGGTCACCACGTTTGAGGCCATGGGAAATGGATCTAACTTGAATTCAGGAAGTAAAAAGGTCAAAAAGATATTGGTAAGGCAAAAGTGTGATCGAAAAAACCTTAACAAACGTTTTTCTTTAAAACGTTTAAAACCCAAGTTTATTTGATTTTTTTTGGATCAAGTTACTTTGGAAACATATGTCAGTTCTTATGTTTAATGTCAATTATGTTCATTTGTTGTTAATCTGATTAAAGTGGGTGACGAGAAAAAAGTGCGTACTGAAATTATTAAATATTTTCAACAAAACCCAACTTGGTCCTACAAAAAGTTGGCCAAACAATCAAAGGTCTGCCGTCCAACCGATTCCAATTATTATTTAATCGGTAACAGTATCGGGAGAACTTGTCCGTTGATAGAAAACCTGGTTCATGTAGAAGGAATGCTCCACATGATGTTTCTAAAGCCAATAAATAAAAATCATTTTCAAAAGAGCTGCTCAGTACCCGCACTATTTAATACAAAAAGTTAAAGCCAATGCAGGTTTAATAACATATAAGACTCAAAAATTTCCTGACAGGAACTCTGAGTCTTGAATAGAGTATCCGAAACCGAAAACCGGTCAACAGGTTTTTTCATCTTTGTAAACTCGATCGGTTTCGGTTTTCTTTAACATTCCGGTTTTTGTAAGACGGTTAACCGATTTTAATGAAATATATTTTCAAAAGCTCATTTCAACATATTTTTGAAAAACTTTGATACCATTTTTAAAAATATTGATTCATTTTATGGAAAATTGTAGCATTTAGAAATATTTCGAAAAATATATAAGACATTGCATTAAGATTGCATTAAGAATTCCAAAATTTTAAATTAGCGTTTTTTTCATATTGAATAAAAATTTAATATAAACCGGTTGACCGGTTTTTTTGAAGACAAAAACCGAAACCGGATAATCGATTTTTTTAAAAGATAAAAATCAAAACCGGTTTTTGCAAAAACACACTTTTTCGGTTAAACCGGAAACCGGTTTTTTAAATTTGCCGGTTTTTTGGACACTCTAGTCTTGAAGTAAAGTTTTATAAAAAAATATACCTGCAGCATAATGGATGACGAACAAATTTTGGACCCAAAAGCAGAAAATTTTATGCCGATTAACAATAAGAATGTGGCAGAGTTGGGAAACTTCAACTCAAATGAAATTCAGATGTAAACTTTCAAACGCAAAAAAATTACACGTCTATAATTTTTTCTCTTCTATCAAAATTTATTGATCCGGCCCTCGTAATTTTTTTTTGTGTTGTACAGTGTAATGTGGTATTTGTACCAAGAGAGGCAAAACCTCCAAAGGCCAGTGGAGAGATATTGGGCTCTTGTTACAAAAAATGTTAAGAGCTCAAAAAGGGTGTCCAAAAGAGTGGTAGATTTTAAACGGAGATGGAGTACCTGTTCGAATAAAGTGACAGAAAGCACTATAAAAACCTTAATGGAAGGGTTTCCGGAAGAGGTTCATAAATTCATCACTATTGATTAGAACTATAAAAAATAATTACCCAATTCACAATTGGTGTCGTAGCGTTGTATGTCGTATTTTTTTTATTAATGTTTTGTTTTTGTTTCGAAAAATTGTTTGAAACATATTTATGACATACAATGCTACAACACTACGACATCAATTGTGAATTGGGCAAATATTTTTGTAAGTTGTAATAATAATTTCAATCAAATAAAAAAAAATCAAAACTGTAAGTTTAGTGGTTTCCCTTTTATTAATATTTATGTGTGTTAAGATTTTTTCGATCTAACTCCTTACTCTGGTTAAATTTAATAATGTTTATTTTAATCACGTTAGTTTTTAAAAATATGACAGATATGTACGTGAACAAATATTTAAACTTTTCCATAAAATCCAATATGTACTTTAAAAAAATGTTTATCTGTTGCCACTGTTTCCAAAGCCATTAAACAGTATAAGGAAGACTTGAACATTGAAAGGAAATCAGGAAGTAAAAAGGTCAAACAGATATTGGTAAGACAAAAGAAGTCGAACAACTCATTCGAAGAGCACTTCTATCAGAAAGCAGCTCGTAATGTTAAATGCTCTGATTGCGCAAAAGGGTTGAAGTAGTATAAAGTTCAGAATATTCCAGATCGCAATGCGATAAAGAACTTAGAAGCAAAAGAACGAGTGAAAAGAATTAGGTCAAATTTTAAAAAAAAATACACCTGTAGTATGATACCGGACAAAAAAAAACGAACAAAATTCCCCAAGAAATTTCTGGTATGCCATTGTGGCAAAAGAAGCCAATCATTTGTGACATCAGGCGAGATAAACACAGAAATATATATTACGGAGTGTCTTCAAAAACGGGTTTTACCTTTCTTAAAACAGCACAGAGTGCCTTCGTATGTCTTTCCCGATTTGGAAAAAAGGCCCTTGAGTGGTATTCAAACAATAATATCAATTTTGTACCACGAGAGTTAAATCCACCCAACGGTCAAGAACTCCAACCTCTGGAATTGGAATCTTGTAAAAAAAAGAATTAAAGAACACAGAAAAGGTATCCCAGGACATGTCCGATTTTAAGCATAAGTTTACGGAAGCAACTATAAAATCTTTAATGGGGGGATTTCTGGAAAAAGTGGATACATTTATAAATACCGAGTAATATGCCAATATTTTAATTGTTAATGAATTTGAATAAATTAACGTATTTTTGAGAATTTTTATATTGAATGGTTTTAATTTAATTTAACTCAATACAAGTGTACGTTTTTTTGGCTCACTCTTTAGTAGTAGTAGGCTCCATAGGGTAACATAGAGACGAGACGTAATTGTCAAAAACCTAAGTCTGTTGTCAAAAACCTATCTCTTGCAACAACAAAATACATGCTAGTCAATGTATTTTGTTGTTGTATCAGAAATATTAGTTGTTGTATTTTTGTTTGACAAATCTGAGTGTCTCGTCTCTATGTATAATTCTCTATGGTAGGCTCTTTAACCCTTTCGGGACTACTACGATAATACATCGCAGCAATTTTCAAACTTTCGTATTTTCTTTATTTTTAATGCAATTTCTTATCTAAATAACCCCTAAACCATGTTTAAGAGTTTATTATAATATTTGAGTAAAAACATAACGGCACATGACAGCGTATTCAAGGAGCTTGACAAGGAATTTCACAACATTGTTGAAATTTGAGCAGATTGGAAGACGGCCCAGTATAGAAAAAAAATAAAGGGAAATACATCTGTAGCTTCTAAACGCTTAGTCCAAATTGATTGAAATTTGACATACGCAAAGAGGAAGTCTTGTCGAGTTTTGAGTTTGGACCTCATGGACCCTCCAGGGTCACGTCCTGGGGATCCCTAAGCGGTTATATTTTTTCGTTTGTATTCCGATTTTAAAAATTTTACATATAAAGAATCTGCTCGTCAAGCATTTTTACCCAAGTTGATTTCAGAGGGTACAAATATTTCCCAACATTCTCCATTTTTATTTTATTAGTCCAGTATGACAGCAGAGCATACTGGTCTTTACTTGCTATCGAAAATGTACAAAGATGATATACTCAGGCTGCAACAACGCTTTGTGTTACAAGTGTTTTGGACCATTCCACAAATTAAATCCCTAATTACATTTCTGAAATGCTGTAAATAAGCAAATAAATGTAAATTTAATAACATTCTGTTTTAATCGTTTTTTTTTAATTTCGAATCACCCATCCCACGCAAAATGCTTATTGGAATTATATGTCCCAGGATAAAATTACAATTTCAAGATTTCTGAGTATGCAGAACATAATATTTTGTTCACATCTTTTAGAATATGCAAAAATTTCTACCATATATAGTTTGGTTTTCAAAATGAAACTCCATCCCGGACCATTATATATACTGGATTCAGATCTGGGCTACAAGAATCAGCAGTAAATATAAAATTGGTCAAATTGTTTTATAACCAGGTTGGTATTGTGTTTGTCATTGTTAATTTTTAAACAATGTTGTTGTTTAGTGGATTCACAACTTTCTACAAAATGTCGGATTGGTACACAATTGCTGATATTTTTCTTTTTCTCAGAAGTTCAGCTTTGTTACCTCATCATATGCAGCTCTCCACAATACAATCACAAAAGCATGGCGCACTCTAGGAACGATTTCCGAAGATTATCGATATGACGTAGCATTGATTCTTTCATTTTGTTTTTTGAAAAACTCCGCTACTGAAAAAACGGAATTCGCCTGTTTGTAACCCACATTGTGTTAAAATAACAATTACAATACAGTTTTCAATTTCTCCCCATCACATGATTGTAAATAACGCAAGCCAATAACTTTTAATGTGTAAATGATGTATAAATGTCACTTTTTGATGGCAAAAATTTCAATTTAACCACTTTATGCACTTACGGTCTAAATTTACCAAATACTGTTTTCTAGTCATTCTGGTGTCAATGACATTAAATGACATTTAATATATAACACATTTTATATAAAATTTAATACGAAATATCACCAGAATTATCAAATGTAATCAGTTTAATCTACGCACCGGAATTATAAATTATATCTACCTATATTGTTTATTAAAAATTAGAAAATCATTCTAACTTTATTTTAGATACTTTAACCTTTCTTAGGTCTTTAGTTTTAACAATGTTTTTAAGTTAGGTTCAATAATGCGTTAAATCAAATTCGATTGAAAAATTAATGTAGAAAATCGTTTCTAATATAAGTTTGGAAGTAACCAACTTTAAATAAAATTTACTTAAATCTAATTTCATTAACACAGTTTTGTCCAATCTTTTGTTTAAATAAACAATTTTTTTTATATTTTAAATTGAAAATACGTTCATACTATTTGGACTATTTGATTAATCGTATTGAAGTTAGCCCAAAAATTGCGTTAGGAGGTATGTAATGATATAATTCTATGTTATTTTTGTTATTAAGTTTTGAACGAAGTTTCGTAATGTATTATAGATTTATTCAAACAATATGCTTTAATATATTCTTGAAACTGAAAAGACCAACATATTATGAACACATATTTATTTTACATATTGCAAAACCTTAAATCTCAAATTTCCTGCTGTATACAAAAGATGAAACTAAGTGCAACTGGAGAATGATCCAAAGGCTTAATGAACCAAAACGTCGACCAGACCTTGTTAACCTTGCCATTCAATAATAAACTCAAAAGTCATTTACCATAAACATTTCAAGAAAAAAAAATACAAAAAGTAAAATATATAAATACAATAATGCATTTAAAAAAAATCAAGTATTTTTGGATAGATAATATGTACACAAATGAATGCTATAGGTAGAAGTAACTACCCCGTAGTATGAAATGGAGTAATACAAAAAGCCAGTAATACTGGTTGCACCGACAAACACACTCACGCTAAAGTTAGATGGCAAATCAAATAAAAAAAAAACATTCAAATAAAACTGTAGCTCCAAATTAAAGTTTGCAAAATTCAAAAACTTTAAATGTTTCTGGCCGAGAAACAACACTTTACAATTGAAAATGCACGATTCAACTGACGAAGTCAATGAGGAAATTTCTGCAAGAGACAAAATGCAAGAGGACGCATGAATGGATACAACCCAAAAAAGTTTAACACAAAAAAATACATACCTACAACGAAATGCAAAATGGGCAAGTGCTAAATGTGCAGAATCAAACTATAATGAACAGGCACAAATGGAAGGATGAAAAGTGAGATTTACTTTACAGGATAGTAATAATATAAATGGCTATTTTGGTTGAAAATATTTGTAAATCTTTTAACTTACTTTAAATCAGTGATGATTAGTTGTTAAATCAGCAAACATTTATTTGTTTTAATTTATTTAGAAATTATTTTTTAGCGGTTTTTTGTTGTTTTAAACGGAGCTTTTTGTGGATGTTCCGCATTTTTCATGTAAAAATATACAACAAAATTTGTTTTGTTTTTCTTTTATTTTACAAATCTCATTTGTTTCTCTCTTGTATAGCCAAACACATTCACAATCACTTCTTTTTGCTTCAGTTTATGCGGAAAACCTTATATTTTGTTCATATTAATGATATTTTACAAGCAATTTATGCTGTTCTCTATTATAATCTAATTGTTCACAATAATCTAGTTAATTTTATTTATTATTCTTAATTTTTTGCACAATATTTCTTTTATGAAAAATTAATCTCGATGACTGAACCCGCTTACACATACGAAATTCTCAATACATTCACACCTTTTTGATGACAAAGAGAAAACAACAATGACAACTAATATAACAAAGTTGCCCGAAAAGTATTTGACGGCGTTAAAATTTCGTTTAAAGATGCCAGATATAGAATTTAAAAAATTTGAAATCAAATTAAAAATTTGATTACTTTTCAAAAGATTATTATTACTTATGTAATTGAATCAATCTTAAAAGTTGTATTTGTTTTACTGCTGATATATTACTATTTTATAAAAATAAACTTTTTGTAACAGAAGTTGAAATTTAATTAAAAGTGTATTTTTATAGGAGCTAGTTAACGATCATATATTATAATTGGTAATATTTATTTTATTATTTTCAATAACCTAGCCTTTAGGCCATAAGCGGTCACAAATTTCTGCTTAAATAATAGGTTAGGTTAGGAAGGGGTGTACACTATGTGCACTTCCACTTGGAGACCTTGAGGTCCATTGTGATTCCCTTCAATAGATAAAAACAGTGAGGATAGATTAAGAATGTAAGAAGAGTCCAAAACCGCCTGTCGAAAAGAGAAAGAAAGGAAGATCTTATCATGGATTCGGAATCGCTGTAGAACGTCCCTTAAATAGCCACCCTATTCCCTATGTTGCTCAGTTTGCAGCCAGCAACACTACCAAGTTCGTCCAGAAATCTATTTCCTAGCCATCTAAGTCTGTGACCCTGTAACCTAGGGCAGTTGCACATGATGTGCTCTACTGTCTCTAGCTCATCTGCGTCCCCATACACTCTACAGAAGTCCTGTGTGCCATTATCCCATTTACCCTTATTGAGCAATGACCGGTTATCACTCCTACTAGAATCCTGAGATTATACCTATCCAATTCTATCAGTGTACCGGTTGCGTTTGCATTCAGTTTTGGCCATAAGGCCTTTGCAATCTGACCTACTGCTCCAGGATTGATTTGTATAGTTGCGGAATCTTTCGTAAATTAACCTGTAGTAGTGACATATAGGTGGTTTAACCCCCCGTTCCCTTTTATCATGATCCAGATCAGAACCATGTCTAGCCAGTTCATCTGCTACCTCATTACCCTGTATATCACAGTGCCCTAGTACCCAACACAGTCTTACTGAGTAGTGTACCAATAGCTCCTCTAGAGCTCTACTACAGTCCTCCACTAAGTTGGAATGTATATAGTCACTGCAGACTCTCTGTTTACGTGTGCCTTTATCAACTCTGTGGCTTTCCAGATCGCGAAGATATCTGCCTGGAAGACGCTACACTTGTTTGAGAGTCTATAGCGCTTGATATTATTGTCGACTAAATAAACCCCGGCCCCAGTACCAGAGTCCATCTTGGATCCGTCAGTGAAAACTGCGCACCCATCAAACAGTTGATCGGATCCAACCCACTTATCCCTAGTGGGGAACTCTACTGGGGGTGATGCACCGAAGTTGAAGGTCGCGACCTTATAGTCAGATATTCCAGATGGAATGATGTCCTGACCAATAAGACCTACATCATACAGTATCCTGGTGTGACCTACCCGCAAGGGTTTTACTAAAGAAGACTATGATAGTCTAAGTAAGTTCCTTGCTGCCACACTCTCAACATAGTTCTCAATGGGTTGTAGGTTCAGGATTATATCCAAGGCCACCTGCGGGGTGCTACCTAGGGCACCTGTGATGTCCAGACATGCACACAAATGAGATTTATTGAGTATAGCCCTGTATCTACGTTTCCTCATTGCCTCCCACCACACTACGCAACCATATGTGATAATAGGTCTAACAACAGAAGTGTAGATCCAATTAACCATACTTGGTCGCAATCCCCAATTCTTACCAATTGAGTTTCTGCATGTATAGTAAGCATTAAGGCACTTCTTTAATCTTTCCTGCGTATTTATTTTCCATGACAATTTGTTGTCAAGGAAGGTTCCTAAATACTTGGCTCCCCCTGATAAACTCTGCTCAATGCCGTCTAATTTCGGCAAATTGAAGCTCTCTACCTTATATCTCCTAGTAAATAACACCAATTCTGTCTTTGCTGGGTTTACACCAAGCCCGTTAGTATTTGCCCAGGACGAGAGATCGCCAAGCGATTCCTGCATGATGTCACTGATAGTTGAGAGAAACTTTCCCTTGATCAGTATCACCAAGTCATCCGCGTAGGCGACTATCTTCCTACCCTTAGATTCAAAGGTCCTAAAAATTTAATTAACCGCCAACAACCACAGAAGAGGAGAAAAAAACTCCACCTGGGTGCTTAAATAATAGTTTTTACAAAAAAAATATATAAATATATAAAAAAAATTACTACACATCTCCGTAAGCGTACGTATTTTTGTAATTATTTTTTTTTATTTTTGAGTTTCAGAAAATTTTTTAACTTTTTTGAAACTAAACATACATGCTAAGAATGTAATAAACCAATGTGTATGGGCTGTAGCAATCGGCTATGTATTAATTGTACTAAGACTGAATTTCACGAATGATAATTTTATCTCAAAAGACTGATTGTTATTTTTTTATATATATAATATATTAAATTTAACCATTTTTATTTTATTAAGTATATAAATTATTCTGTTGAAAAATCCCATTTAATTTTTTTGTTTAACCTTTTTTATCTTAATGAACAAGTAAATGATATACCTATTTTTTTTTGTTTGTGTAAAAGAGTAATTTTTTTTAATAAATTTGAAATTGTTTCCTTGTTTTTGTTAATAATTCTTTTAGAAAAAAAAAATATTATAATATATAAAAAAAATTATTATAATATATATAAAAAATTATTATAATATATACCCATTCAAAATTATATGTAAATTAAAAGTGTATAATTTACACCACATCTCCATATACGTTAAAAAATTTCACGTCATAAGTTAAAGGTTAATGCCATGTTTCCACGGCAGTCTGAATTACTTAATTCGCGTTTTGAATTACGATTGCGAATCAACCTGTTTACACGACAACATTCGTAATTCAGTTTGACATTTATTTATTTCTTCTTCTTGTTTTTTTTCTTCTGTTTACATGTTTTGTTTTTTTGTTTATTTTGTTTGTTTGGTGCGAATTTTAAATTTGTAATTTGGATAAAAAGGTAAGTAAAAACATAAAATTGTAGCATTATTAATTAAACAAATATAATTTAATTATTATTTTCATTATTAGAAATAAGATAAAGTGCAAATAAGTGGGACCAGGGCAGCGAGCGGGCTTTATTAGAGGTGTGGGCTGAAAGAATGGCAGAGCTGCTATTTCTACAAATGAATTTAACTTTAATCAGACTTTTTATTTCTTTTAATTTATTTATTTATTTAATACAAAAATCTTTTTCTTTATTTAGTTTTGACATTTTTGTTTGGACAGCTGATTTTGATACATAAATAATGGATACAAATTTGAGATGGCAGTCATTCGTTCGTAATTCATAAGGTAATTCAAACTGAATTACGTACGAACAAGGTAATTCGCACTTGAAGTTTTGTATGGCGAATAATGTAATTCAGTTCGTAATTGGGGGTTGAATGACGAATGAGAGCGTGAATGACGAATAATGCCGTCGTGTGAACATGGTATAATAGTTTCTTTATTTAATTATTTACACACAGCCTTAAAAGTTAGTTAACACCTGCGAATATTTTGATTTTTTTAAGATCATGAAAATCATTATAGTCCGACTTAAATCTTTTTTTTCACAACCGAATCTATTATTCAACCCAATCTCCAACAAACCCAAACTTAATAATTTTAATCGATGGATAAATTTTAGGATTTTCATTATCTTAAAAAAAACAAATAATTTTTGGTGTACACTCACTTTTGAGGCTCACTGCAGTTGTTAATTGTTGTAATACTTTTAAGTAAATCCTAACAACTCAATACAGAACAAGAGTAATAATGATCAACAATAAAAATAAAAAAAACTACAAAAATAAAAAAAATAATTAAAGATAGTCAACTATTGAACATAAAGTCCCGTTATTCTGCCGTCATTTTACGTCAAATTACGCGTGGTGACGGGGTTAAGAAATAATGGTGCCAGTGATTTATCAATCAATGCTCTTGGATTATCAAAAGCATGTGCTAATCCACATACAAATTTATCGGTACAGTTATGATTTGTATTAAAAAATACAATAGTAAGATGCATCGAATCTAGATTGGTGTAAAAGAGACGGACAAATCGCGTTCGAAGGCTTTTTTCTAAATTTGGCGTTGCCCAATTATTTGGTTTATAATGAACTATTTATTTCTATAGAATTATACGTAAATTAATCATAACTATTCCTGTTCTCACTTTCACGATTCACCCTATTTTTGAAAGCTTAATTACAACAATATAATATAAAATCAGATTTCGAAAATTATATAATTAAGGTTAAAAAATCACTTGTAAACATTTATAATTAGAAATGCTGAGAAAATTTCATACTATTGTTGTAATTATGCTTCCAAAAATTAGGTGAATGGTGAAAGTGAGAACAGGAATAACCCTGATTAATTCTTGAGGAATTTGTTTAATAATTATGTATATGGGGGATTTCATGTCATGTGAACTAACTTTTGAAATCGATTGCACCAAGATTATTAGTTCTATTGGGTAGTAATTCAGACACAATTTTTCAACAAGATCGGTGGAGAACTCTCATGCCGATCGGACGACATCGATTTCAAAAGTTGGTTTTCACTTCACATGAAATCCCCCATATATAAATTTATATACTACTACCACACACCTAAATATTGGTTGTGGTCCCTATTTAAAACTCAACTTCCATCTCTTGATTTTCATAATATATTTTTTGTTTAAATCTATTTAAAGGTTTTGGAAAGATAAAAGTGCAAATTTTATTCAATAAAATATAATTGTAGGAGTGTATATAAGAGGAAAAACCAGACAAATTTAGTTAAACGTGATGGTTTTTGAAAATTGGATTTTCAAAAACCACTAGTTTTCGTTTTAATGTAAAGTGCCTTTACATTACTTTGTAACCAATATTAAAATTGAATTATTTAACTTTTAAATTTGATTTTTTATGAATACACATATCTAAACATAGAGCAAATTTAATTAATATTTATTTTTGTCTATTTAATATGCCATGTCTGTGTTTAAATAGTAACGGTTCTTTGCATATGACATATCTTTTTCTTTTTTAAATATTATATTGACAACAATGGTCAATGTTGAAAAATAAAAATACGGCAACTACGTTTTTCTCTTTGTGCATTTTGTTTTACAAGATTTACAGTTTTATTGCAAATGTATGCGCTTTAACAAATTAATTTCAAAACTGTTTCCAAGTGAAGACTTGCAATTTTAAAATCTGTGAAATAATTCAATAGAACTTAGACAACATGTCTAAAGGACGCGGACAATTCTTAAATTTGTGTCTAGAGCAGACAATATCAACTGAATCGAATTCCAGTGAAGGAATTTCTACAAAAGATAGCGGCCTGGGTTCACGTAGTCCCGTATCAGGTGGTGAATTTAGACGCTTGGGACGTGGTAAAATAATCGAAGATTTGAGCTCATTCTCTAGTTTGTCAATTGGTGGGCGAGGACGATGTAATATAAGATTATCGGACGATGATGTATCTCAGAGTGCAATTCAAACTCCGGGCAGAGGCAGAGCGAGTTTATTTCAACGTTTTACTTCGGAGACTTCAACCACATCATTTTCTTCGGAAGAGCCACGGCGAGCATCATCGCCATTAAAGACACAGCCTGAAGTTCCTGCACAAGTAGAAAGTGTGGTAAGAGAAGAAGCGAGAGAGGAAAAATCCGATTTTTACAAATCATTGCAAAATACTCATGGTTCTAAGGGAGAACCAACAAAATTAGCCAGTAACTATATACGATTGGAGTCGGATCCCCAAAAAGGAGTATTCGTGTATGAGGTGAGATTTGTACCCAATGTAGATTCGACCAGTTTGCGCATGAAATACTTAAATGAGCATCGTGACAAATTTGGTGGAACAAAAACATTTGATGGCGTCACCTTGTACTTGCCCATTTTGCTAAAGGACAAATTAACTACATTTGTTTCACAAAACAAAGCAGACGGCTCGGACATAGAAATACGTATTTTGTATAAACGCAAAGAAAGCTTGAAAAATTGTATACATTTGTACAATGTTCTATTCGATCGCGTAATGAAGACTTTGAATTATGTGCGCTTTGATCGAAAACAATTTGATCCCACTTCTCCCAAGATTATACCACAACAGAAGCTTGAAGTTTGGCCCGGCTATGTTACAGCTGTCGATGAGTACGAGGGTGGTTTGATGTTATGTTGTGATGTCTCGCATCGCCTGTTGTGTCAGAAAACTGTGCTGGACATGTTGATTGACATACACAGAAGCAATTCTAGTTCATTTCAAGAGGCTGCTAAGAAATCTCTACTGGGAGCTGTCATTATAACACGCTACAATAACCGTACCTACCGTATAGATGATATATGTTTTGATAAAAATCCCATGTCGACTTTTCCCACCAAAGATGGCCCCATCTCGTATAATGATTACTACCTCAAAAGCCACAACATTGTTATTAAGGATAAATCCCAGCCTTTGCTTATAAGCATTAAGAAACAAAAATTGGCCAATAACGTAGAAACTGAGGATATAGTCTTTTGTTTGATACCTGAAACTTGTCACTTGACTGGCCTGCGCGATGACATGCGTTCCGATTTTAAGCTAATGCGTGAAATAGCCACCTTTACACGCATTTCTCCCAATCAACGCCTGCAGGCATTAGAGAAATTCTACACCAACATAAATAAGAGTCCAGAAGCTAAACAAATTTTAAATGATTGGGGTTTGACCTTGAAGCAGTCTTATGAGCATATAAATGGCCGCTGTTTTGAAGAGGAGAAAATCTACTTCAATCAAAAAGTCTTTTCGGCTGGACCTAATGCAGACTTTTCACGTTACGCTTGCAGTAATGAGTTAATTGAGGTTGTGCACATTCATGACTGGCTGTTGATACATGTGAAAAATGACTCGAAAACAGCCCAATCGTTTTGTGAGCACGTCGAAAGAAACACCCGAGCTTTTGGCATGAAAGTACAAAAACCAAAGATGATTGTGTTGCCAAACGATCGTGTAGACACTTATGTTAAAGCCATCAGGGAGAATATTACCAAAGAAACTCAAATAGTAGTGTGTATTTCGCCAACTGCCCGTGATGACAGATACTCGGCCATAAAGAAAATCTGCTGCGTTGAAATGCCAATACCTTCGCAGGTGATAAATTCTCGCACTCTCTCCAATGATTCCAAAAATCGTTCTATTGTTCAGAAGATACTGCTGCAAATGAACTGCAAGCTGGGTGGATCGCTGTGGTCGGTAAAGATTCCCTTCAAGAGTGTTATGATATGTGGCATCGACTCGTATCATGATGCGGCCCAAAAGGGTAACTCCGTGGCTGCCTTTGTGGCCTCCATTAATCAGACTTACACCAAATGGTACAGCAAGGCTGTCATCCAAACCAAACGCGAGGAAATTGTGGGCGGTTTATGCTCCAGTTTCATATCCGCCTTGTTGGCATTTCGCAAGGAAAATGGCAAATATCCTGATAGCGTTATAATCTATCGCGATGGTGTGGGCGATGGTCAACTTTCGCTATGTGAATCATATGAAATTCCACAATTTGAATCCGCTTGCAACCGAATGCTTAATCACACTCTGAAAATCACTTTCATTGTGGTACAAAAACGCATTAACACGCGATATTTTTCTGTAAGTGGAAACAATGCAAATAATCCTCAGCCCGGCACTGTGGTCGACAATAACATAACACGCTCCAACTACTATGATTTCTTTTTGGTATCGCAAAGTGTTCGCCAAGGTACGGTTAGTCCCAGCCATTATATTGTGCTGCGTGACGACTCTCTCTACAGTCCAGACATCATTCAAAGATTGACCTATAAGTTGTGCTTCCTGTACTACAATTGGCCTGGCACTATACGCATTCCTGCCTGCTGTCAATATGCTCATAAGATGGCCTACTTAGTGGGCCAGAATATACGCCGTTCACCTTCGGAGGAATTGTGCGACAAATTATTTTACCTTTAAAACTTTATATTTCACTATTTTCACTACAATATTTTTTTTTTACTCCATGATTACTTTTTTTTACCGCAAAGTACAATATATAATTAATTATATGCATAGATATACATATACCTATATAGGTCTTTTTAGATACTATAAACCATAGGTAAAACCTGGAATATTGGTACATAGTACACAATATGTATATGAAATTGAATTCTGATCAAAATATGTAATAAATAAAAAGACTGCTAAATATAAATAATTAGTTATGATGTGTTTTAATGTATCATAATCACACATATTGTAATATCAATATGGTTCTATAAAACTATTTAGGCCTGTCACACATTTTGTTCTGAATGGTTTCAATTCCGTAGTTTTTATTCCGATCGATTTCGTTTTAGGTTCTTCAGAATCCGTGTAATTTATTAATTCAAAAAATATTTAATAATTCTGTATTTCTGATATTAATTTGACAGCGTTTTTTATGTTAAAACATAATTGAAGTTTTTGGTACAGAAATTGATAAACATTTTAGAAAATCAAAGAATTACATTGAAATATCAATTCTACTTTGAAAACTGAAAGTGATTTTATTCAGAAAGAAATTTTCGTTTTACTTTTTCTGAAGAAGCGAAATACGGAATTAATTCCACTTTCGATCGGAATTGAATTCTGTGACAGACCTGATAATACTATTCCACAGAACGGGTTCCAGAATTAGTTGCTGAAATTAGTTGCTATATTGGTTCCGATTACACTGCGTTACAAAGGATAAAAAATTGAGTACCCGCTTTGAAATGTAATGTATTCCTATTTATACCTAGAGTTTATTAAACGTGCATATAAATATTCTTTTCATCACATCTTTTTCTTCCTTATATTAAAAATTAAAAGGCCAAAACTTATTTCAAAGAAATGTAATAAAATCAACTAGAATTGTTTACATTATTAATCGAGTTTAATTTTATCATTTAGGTAAAAAAAAATCATCTTATAAAATTTTAACTAGCGTAGTTGTGTCCCAATGGCCTTAAAATCGTTTTTCAAGCTTCTTTACATCATGGTGGAACCTCTCATCCTGCTCTTCACTGACCACACCAAGATTAGTTGGAAAGAAAGATAAATTATAATGAAGAAAGGAATTTTCAATGACATTCTGTAACCCAATTTTTCGTAAGCTTTTAACATGTCGTTAACTAGCTGTTCTGCGTTGTCGGATCTGTGGTTCCCTAAAACCCCTTTTATAACTGCGTTCAGTGATAACCAGTCATTAAGTTCCTTTTTGGTAAGCTTTTTATCTAAAATTGTGTCTTTCAGCAATGTGCGTTTTTTAGGACCCACAAATATTCCTTCTTTGAGTTTGCCATCACTTAACTTTGAAAATACTGTGTTTAAATATAAAAAGCCATCTCCCTCTTTATTCATAGCCTTGACAAACCAAGTTTTATGTGGAGTGGTAGTAAAATGAAATTTTTAGGATCTATCAATGGTATATGTGCAACATTAGATTTTCCGAAAACAAAATCTGATCCTTCTGGCCATAGTTTTGTAGTATAGTGCTTTTATGTGGCTCTGCTGTCCCACATACAAATAAACCAAGTGAGCTGAACGAAATTAAGGTTTTGGACGGCTGCCTGAATACCATACCATCCCTTTCAGCTGTTTCTTTTAACCCTAAAGTGAGAGTAGTAACAATAATAAATGACATGTACCTCGAAAACTAGACGTGATGGATACCTCATATGTTTGGAACATTTAATCTATGACTCATTACCTATTCATTCCAGCTAACAGTTAAGAGGGTACCAAATTCGTGTAACGCAGTGTTATAGTCGTTCTGAACTCCAAAATGGAAATTTTATAGTCATTATAGCCATGTCCTTATGTCTGTTGAAATCAACTTTCCAAATCCCCCAAATAACTCCTGGTTATTTTTGATATCAAAAAACCGCAACTACTACCTCATTTTTTGATCTACTTGTGATCTATATCTGGATTACTAAATCATTAACATAGACAATATTAAATCCGAATATTTTTTCAGCAACATTTTTTTTCGCCAACAAATAATTTTTCACCCAATTTTTTTTTTTTACCAAGAATTGTTTTCAATTTGTATCTTAAAGTATACTTTGGTGAAGGGTATATAAGATTCCGCTAGACATCGAAATTAGCTTTTATTAAGTGTATATTTTTTGAATTATTTATCTTCACATTTGTGTTGTTTTAGTCCATTAAAGATGAATTTTAAATAAAACAAAACTTGCCAAAACAATACACCGCTGAAGTCCGTCTAATAACTATGCTTAAGTTTTAGGGGAACTTATAAAGAATTTGTATCTAAAAAAATCGCAACCAACCTAGTTCATACTTATATTTTATATAAAATTTGAATTTCACTGTAGATAACAATATTTTGTAAACTAGCTTTGTAGTATAGTGCTTTATGTGGCTCTGCTGTCCCACATACAAATAAACCAAGTGAGCTGAACGAAATTAAGGTTTTGGACGGCTGCCTGAATACCATACCATCCCTTTCAGCTGTTTCTTTTAACCCTAAAGTGAGGGTAGTAACAATAATAAATGACATGTACCTCGAAAACTAGACGTGATGGATACCTCATATGTTTGGAACATTTAATCTATGACTCATTACCTATTCATTCCAGCTAACAGTTAAGAGGGTACCAAATTCGTGTAACGCAGTGTTATAGTCGTTCTGAACTCCAAAATGGAAATTTTATAGTCATTATAGCCATGTCCTTATGTCTGTTGAAATCAACTTTCCAAATCCCCCAAATAACTCCTGGTTATTTTTGATATAATCAAAAAACCGCAACTACTACCTCATTTTTTGATCTACTTGTGATCTATATCTGGATTACTAAATCATTAACATAGACAATATTAAATCCGAATATTTTTTCAGCAACATTTTTTTTCGCCAACAAATAATTTTTCACCCAATTTTTTTTTTACCAAGAATTGTTTTCAATTTGTATCTTAAAGTATACTTTGGTGAAGGGTATATAAGATTCCACTAGACATCGAAATTAGCTTTTATTAAGAGTATATGTATTTTTTGAATTATTTATCTTCACATTTGTGTTGTTTTAGTCCATTAAAGATGAATTTTAAATAAAACAAAACTTGCCAAAACAATACACCGCTGAAGTCCGTCTAATAACTATGCTTAAGTTTTAGGGGAACTTATAAAGAATTTGTATCTAAAAAAATCGCAACCATCCTAGTTCATACTTATATTTTATATAAAATTTGAATTTCAATGAATTTCACTGTAGATAACAATATTTTGTAAACTAGTTTTGTGTAAACTTTTAATTTCAATCTTGTGTTCCAAGATTTTGTGAGTAAAAAGCTATATTTGGTTTTATTCGAAACTCGAATAATTTCATCCAGTTATTATATGTGAATTTGGATCCACAGTGCTGCATTGGTCTGAGCTGATTAAAATTTACATCTAAAAGTAATTCCCAGATAATAAAAGTTCATGTTATAATTTTATTAAAATTTCAGATGCAAAAAATAGATTTCATCATTTGAAAATATTTTTGTAGCGAAAGTCGTAGAAATGATAGGATTCATATTACAACAGTTTTTCAAGTATTTATTGTAAATGTTCTGAATTTGATAATCCAATATTTATAACTTTACACACTTTTTGCATAAATGCTTATTTTAAGACATCTTAGTTTTTACAGTAGCGAAAATATATGTTTATACACTCTGTAGATGTAATGGACAGCATTTATAATGTATAATAAAAACGTCAAACATGTTTTAATTATTTCCACTAGTTCGATTTAATCCTAGCGGATCTTTAACCTAAATTCGAAAATCAAAATTTCTACCAAATAAGAACAAAAATATTTTCTGTTTAAAAAAAAAAAATTGTTTAATAGATGAAACATTTTTATATGCGTTTTTTTTCAAATAAACATTTACGAGAAAAGAAGGAAGAAAAAAATCATTAAAATTTCTTTTTCACAATGAAAGGAGAATGGCTATGGAATTATGCAAAACTTAATATGACAGCTCCTAAATAAACTAACGGTCTTAAACCACACGTTTAACTTCAAAGAAACGTTTCAAATAATACACTTGGCCAATGGTCATTAAAACCAAAACTAAAGCTTCGAAGGTAGACCATAAAACGACGCGGGAGTTGGTGCTTTCGTTAATAGAACGATGAATTTTATCACGAACCTAAAATGGAAAACGCTACATTAATAAAACTCACAGTTTCACATTTGTATGTAACTTACATGCATGTATTCCTGTTCATGTTTAACACTGGTCAAAGTTCCCGACAATTCACGTATCATATCTTCTAATTTTGTGTGACCAATATCCTCCTCACCCGGTGCACCAGGGGCACGATGTGGTGACTCACCCACATCAATCGAAAACATCACCATTTTGGGAGTCATACTGCTCTTTTGATTATCAAAACATACCGTATACACGCCAGTGGTAACAGCTGCAAAAGTCAATCGGCTCGATGATTCTTTTTCACTTTGATGCATGATACCCTGATCAGGTCCAGTCACTTTGATATCAATATCCAAGAAGCCACCCTCGATCACCTCAAATGTAACACCTATAATTATGAAGGCATTTAATAAGAATTTCATTGAAACTATAATTTACTTACTAAATTTCGTTCCAGCCTCAATTTTCTCGAAAAAGCATTCCTCATTGTGGGCATCTACGTTGACAATGAAAGCTTGTGCAGTTTGCAATAATTGCATCAAGGCAAGTGTTAATATCGTTACTACAAGATTTCTTTTCATTTTCGTTATATATTTTTCTATATTATATCAATTAAACAACTAAATTTTTAGCAAATTAAATGAGAATTAAGTTTTACTTTTCCGTATTTTTTTCCGACAGCCACGTATCTTGTCACTCAAAATGCCACAAAACAATGTTGCCAGATTCAATAAGTTTACCACAAATGTCAACGGCAAAAAACAATAAACAATTTTATTTTGGTGTTACCATTTGCTTTAAAATCATGTTTGCTTTAAAATCTGATTCAAGTTGGTGTTTCAATTTTCAATCAAGAAAACAGCTGATTACGTTTTTCTCCACAATTTGTACTAAAATTATTTTCAAGTTGCGTGCAGCCTACATCACAGCTTTCAATTTTTATAAATTTTGACAAACATTATATGTTTAGACGATGAAATTGTATAATGATACATAAGTTTTTGATAAATATTAATAATCAGTATTGTTGTCTGTAAATACCTTAAAAGGTTAACGCTAATTATTAATTAATTATTACAATAACGATAATTGCTGATTGGCGTATTTTCTTCATAAATTGAAAATAAGTCCAATTGTCGACTATTAAATTTTTTATAATTTTATTATATTTTAAATCATGTAGATTTCAATAAACTCAATTTTTGGAATGAAAAATTATTATAGTAGTTGAGCTGAAAACATATTTTAGTTGTAACGGTAGCTTAGCGGTAACGATTTTAAAGTCTTAAATAAACATTAAATAACAAATTGAAATTCTCTCGATTTCCAATATTTCAATTCCTTTTTGATGAAACCCCTAAACAAACCCATCTTACATATCAGGCTTTTCACAATATTGAGCTTTTGTATATGATGAATAAAAGAAAATGTCAAAAGAGAAAAAAAACGTTCTAATATTTTTGAAATGCAAAATTTGCAGATGTATAAAAATTTAAATTGTGATACCTAAATATATATTATACAAAATCAATAAAAGTGACAATTTTTAATTAAAAAATATAAATTGTTGTGTATACGGTGTATAATACGTCTTGAATGTGTACATAAATGTATGTCTTATTGGTTAGCAAAACCAAAATTGTTTTTGTGCCCTGCAAGAAATGCCAATAGTGATATTGCAGTGATTTACAAGTGACATTGTCAGTAGTACTACTGACCAGATGTACCCCAGCCAATGAAATATTCTATTGATATTTAACATTAGCTTGCCCTTGAAAGTCCACCAGTATACTGTAGCACTACTGACTAGGTTAAAGTCTCTACCTATGCTGTTGGAGTGAAAATTTCCTTTAAAAAGGTGATAAACTTTTAATTAACTATACCCTTTTTTGTACTGTATAGATGCGAACTAATGCGTCGGTGGAAAATAAATTATGGAAAACTGGAACTGGATTTTGTTGTTTCCGCCGTTCAAATTACGTTGGCGATTGATTCCAAGTATAATATCTTGACATTTTGAAGTATAGCAGCGTTCGGCACACTTTTTAAAAAAAATCTGGTCAGTTCTTTTCCAGTTGAATCTTTCTTGAATGATATCTTTCATGAATGGCAAATGAAAAAATGCGCCATATTGTTTCGTTACTGCTAATATAGCGGCCCATTTGAAATTGAGTTACTTTATCGTTGGAATTTTCCGCACTAATTCCAATCGCAGCCATGTTACTGCCGTTGGTCACATATTTACAAATGTATTTGATAAGTGAGTTCTGCGATTTTAGATATATCGAAAAAAAGTGGGCTTAAAAGTGGGCGTGGTAAATTTTTCTTAAAACTTAAATTGGATTACTACGTAAGTGCATTTAAAAAAAAAATAACCAAATCGGTGCAGCCGTTTTCCGGGCGTGGTAAACTTTTGGACTATGACGAACATTATAAAAACAAAATTTTCCAAATGTGTATCAGTTCCTAACTATTAGGGTATTCAATTAACCGGGTTTCTGGTTTAATCGCTATATCGAGCAAATAATTAATCGGGGTTTAGATTTAATCGGTTAATTTTAAATTATTCGATTAACCGAATAATTTATATTTAAATGTTAAACTGAAACTAAATCACGAATTTTGTGTACTTATTGAAGTATTTTATTAATAAAATAAAGAACAAACACATAAAAAATAAACAAAACATAACAATTCAACCAAAAAGTAAATAATTTTCTTTAGTTTTAATAAAACTCGACTTGGAGAAAACTCTCGCGCTGATTGTAGATGTTGGAGAAATCGAAAGTAAGACAAGATAAAGAATATCCAATTTGTCAGTTATTTTTTTAGTTTTTTCTAAGCATACCTATAAAATCCTCCATTATACCATTGGAGTCCTTTTTGAACTTTTTAGATTTTAAATACTTTTAATAATTTCGATAAGTTGTGATAAAAACTCGTTTCAGTAGTGTCTCCAGTTTCGTCTATTATCATGTTCTCATCCGACAATTACATGTAAATTAAATAGGTATATCAGTTATTATACTCACTAAACATATTTCTTGAATGTTCGAAAAATATGTAATTTTACTTTGACATTTGTATTTGAATTAAAATGGAAAATTAAAAACAAAAAAATTATGTTAAAGTGCAAAAAAAAAGAAATTTCGGTTAATCGGTTGACCGACACAAATTAATCGGTTTATTCGTTATTTGAAAATGGGCAATTTTTAATTATTCGAACAGTTAACCGACCAAAATTAATCGGTTAACCGTTAACCGATTGAATACCCTACTAACTATATTATTTTTTGAGTAATATTTTTCCTAGTTTCCGCTCTATGTTTATTTCTCAATGATAAGAGTAGTCAAAAGAAAGCCTACGGCTACCGTTTTTGCAAGCTTTATAAAATTAATAAAATGTTCAACTCTTTGTTTTCAGACCCATCTTTAGAGGACTAAAACAGAACAAAGGTGAGCGCCAATAAAGTATGTATATATTTAATACAATTTAATATATATAATATAAGCTTTAAATTATGGGTTTCTATGTGCGGAAATAAATAAAATATATAGAAGTTATTTAGTTAAGCATTATTTTTTTCAGAAATTTTTGAACATAAATATGAGAGAATTTTGTTAAACTTCTAGCGCTTTGTTTTTCACAAAAAATGTGTTTTTGTTATAACATTTTATTCACAAATAAATTATTTTTTTTTATATTACATTGGCTGGGATTGGTTAGTAGCATAGAGAAAACACATAGAGCGGAAACTCTTCTGTCTCTATGGTTAGTAGTACTACTGAAAATGTCACTAGTAAATCTCTACAATTTCACTATTGGCATTCCCTGCAGGGAACATTTCAACCGATCTATCTTCGGATACGAGAAAGACACTGTAACCCAAGTACATAAATAAGACAGTCAAGAAGTTTGGCAGTGTCAATTATATTCATGACAAACACATTTCTGAAAAAAAAATTTTCTTTTTTTTTTGTATTATTTTTAAATTATTCATCATTATCGATCAAACATTTTATTTTGTTATTTTTCAAAGTCCTTTTTTTACAAAAAATACTTCCACCAAACAAATTATCACATATACTACTCTTGTGCATTTTATAAATCAAAATTCAAGTCTTAAATCTTATATATAAAAAGAAATGTACATTTTGATGTCACCACTAACTGCGAAAACGGGTCGACCGATTTCAGGGTACGTTGGGGATGGTCTGTAGATGGTTTATGTGAAGTTTGCACGAAATCGGCATAGTGGTTCCGGAGATATGGCTGGATCGATTTTTATAAAATTTTCAGTGAATCTTCAGATTTTTGATTTTTGGTCTGTGGAAGGAGGGTCGTGGTAAAATCAAAATTTTAAAAATGACACTATACCGCTAATGATTTCAAGGTCAGTAATTGTGGGCAAACTTTTGCAAATAAAAAAAAGTAAAAAAAAAAATACAAAAAAAAAATTGTCAAAAAATTATTTTTATTTTTTCGTTCGAGAAGTAAACGCTTTTTTCATTCCCAGCGATCAAACAATGCTAATTTTAATTTCGTAGCTTAACATCATTCTAAAAATTTTAATTCACAGTGGTGTACTCTGAAGCGAATGATTTGGTGTAACATGTCCGGTACATACCAAATTTTCATATCGTTCGATAAAACAAGTAGGCCGCTGTTAACATTGTACTATAAAAGTGCTTTTATATTATCAACCGATGATAAACAAAATTTCCGAAAGTACAACTAATAAGTAAACAACGTCGACAAATCAGATTTCGTTCTCGCCGAACTTCTGCGAAATGCAAATGAATATTCAATCCGTTGTCGACAAGGTATTCACAAGTCTTACAACCAACTACAAAAATTCGGATTGGCTGTGGGAACGTGCAATTTTGGTACCAAAAAATTATGATGTCACAAGCTCAATGAGCGAAACAATGAATATCAGGTCGGGGAGTCCGTGCTTTTTTTTGTCCGACACTGTATATTCAAATCGATATGCAATATAAAACAGAATTATTGTAAGAGCCAGCAACGCGGACCGGGTTCAGCTAGTATTTTTTACGAATATAGCATGAATTCAAATTCGGAAGCGGTGCAAAATTTCGTTTCGTGATTTCTTTTAACATATAACTTATTTTTGCTGTATTTTGTCTGGATTCTGGGATGAAATTTGTATGGGTACTATCAAAATAACAATGTGTGCAAAACAAAAGGAAATAGCAAACAATTTTTGAAAAATATCCATATTTTTTGAGGTTATCTCACATCTTGGTCCATTACTCTGGGCCCAATTATCGCATTCAATATCGAGTAAATTTTATAATAATTTTCATATTTTCAACCAGAAATTTCTGGTTGCCCTCTGGCAACGCAACATAGGGTACAAAAAGTTGATATATTGTAATTAAAACACATTTTTTTTTTATTTTTTATTTTTTTTTTTACAGATTTTGTTTATTGCACAAAATACAATATACAATTAATTATTGTTGGATTTTATTTATGTGTATATATTTTTATTTTTATGTATAAACTATAAATATGATTTGAGTAAATTGTTTAATTGAGGGATAATTATTCAACATTAGAAAACATATTTTTGTTTTGTTTATTTTGTTTGTATGTGTATGAAACTAAGAAGGATCTTCTGAATGCCGAAGATCCTTATATGAACATTTTATGACAAAATACAATATTATGCTTTTATTTCTATAATTTTCATTTACGTATAATGTTAAATAATTGGTAATTAAACATAAAACTTACATTTTAAAAGTTAAATTACATACATATATAACAAAAAGTATATTTTATTTTGTTTGCAATTACATATTACATACATTTCTATTTTTAAGAAGATTAAAAACTAAAATAACAAATTTACAAAAAAAGTAAATAATAATAATAGATTTTTTGTATTAAAGGAAAATGATATTTAGAAAACGGTATATAAAATTGTTGGTAAAATGATATTTTTGCGATTTACATGAAACAAGAGGAAGGAGAATATAAATAATAATAAAAAAGTATTATGAAAGAATGGTTTTTTAATTGTTTTTTTTATATTTTATGTTGTATGTAGTTACGATATAAAGTGGAAGCTCATCAAAAACGCAAGCTTATTTTTATTACTTTTTGTTAAAAAAAAGATTTAAAAAATTTTGAAAACGTTCTAGTTTAAAATACATAGTTTACTATTTGGGTGAGTTTTGGATTTTTGTGGGGGTGGGGAGGCGGATAGGTTTATATACAAAAAGGATTTTCTTATAACTAAAGTTACTAATTTTTTAGTTTTAAATAAATTACATTCGTATAGTGTTTCATAAAGTCTTAGGAATACAGATTTATTTTCAGTTTATTATATATTTTTTGTTTTGTTTGTTTAGTATTGAGTAAAAAATATGCACAGTTGGGAATTTTTTTTTAGGGGATTTTGTTTTATGTTTTTTTGCTGTTTTGTTTAAATTATTGCTAGTTTTAAAAATTTACAAAATTTTTATTATTATTTTTGTGGTTGTCTTAAATCTAAATATTTTTAATATAAGGCACAATTTGTTTGTTTCTTCAGTTTGAAAAAAAATTAAAGAAAAGAAAATGTAACAACTTTTTATATAAACTTTTTAAGGCGAAATAAATTATAAAAAAATTATACATTATAAAATATTGTTTAAAGACATTAAAGGTCTCAGTTATTAGTTATTAAAACTATTAGGAAATCAATGATTTTTTAAACCAAATTTCCAAACATAATCTTTTAATAGTTCTATTTCAAATTTACTCAGACAAAAGTAGTACATCATTAAGATTCAATTAAATGTCAACTACTTATTTGGGCTGACAAAAAAAAAAATAAATTGTTTTGAGCCTAATTATTCAAAGTTTCTATACAAAGTTGTTACTTTATTTCCTATTAAATTATATGTATATGTGGATTTTTCTTATAATTTACAAAATAAATTATATATATATGTATATGTATAAGTGTTTTTTAGTTTAAATTTACAAGTTGTAGCTTTAAGCTTATATAATAATCTCTGGCTTTTTTGTTTGTTTAATAATTTTACATAATTGATTTCATTTGATTTATTCTATACACTATCTATCTTCTTGATCTCTCTCTAAAAATTGCAATTAAGAAAAAATTTCCAAATTTCCTTTCATAAAAACATTTTCTAGTTCTGTACAAAAAAAAAAGTAAAGAAAAACTCGCTCAGACAAATGAATGAAGAGGTTGATCATTTTCTAAACTTCAACACCATAAGTGCGATCGATAACATAATCAAAGCGTTCTTTCTGATCGTCATCATCATCATCGTCGTCATCATTATTAACTTGTTGTTCTTTGGTGTTTTCTAAAGTTTTGACAATTTCGGTTTCTTCTGTTGTAATAGTGGTTGTAGTTGTGGTTGAGGTTGCGATTTTAGTTTTATTGGTGGCATTCTGAGTAGCCTGTTGTCTACGGCTACTTGCACTGCCACCGCTATGATTCTCATTGAGATTCTTGTTACGTATGCTACTGGCTACAAGCGCAGTATTAATGGCAATTGCTGTTTCGGCGGCATCATCATCGTCTTCTTCTAAGTCCTCCTCTTCCTCTTCGATAGGATCAGCTTCTGATAGCATAAAATCAGTTGGTAGTTCCGGTACTGACAAACCTTTGCGGGTGAAGAAGGAAATTTTTTCTCTGCAAAAAGAAAAAACAAAAATTTTGTTAGATTGTAGAAACAGCCAAGATTTATTTTTGATAATAATAATTTCGTTGTCTTTTCTAGCAAAAAAGTAAAATTTTGAATGGGTTTTGAATAATTTATCTAAAATCTGTCCATTCCATTATCAACACAGACAATTCCGAAAGAGTTTTTAGTCATAGAATACATACAGACGGGAAGTAGGGAGACATGTCAATCAGAAGAATTTAAATTAAATTGCTCTATTTTACAATAACAAAATACGTGGCGATACATTCATATCAAGTTGATGTCCTCCACGTTTTTTTGATTGTATCATTGGTCGATTTTCCAATTTTTAATAATAAACTATATGAGTGTCTATAGGTTATCTTCGAAGGACCCAAGGACATACTAACATCGCTTAATCGTTTACACTATCTATATGATTTATAATATAGTTTATACTATATCATAAGGATATAAAAACCTCCACACAAAAATAAGATTTTGTAAAAATGACCTCAATAAAAAATTTTGTTCAAATAAAGAAAAAGCTTCTTAGTTTCACGACTCTCAACAATTTACGAGCAATTCTGAAAAAAACTTACTTGAAAGACACTAAATCGGGACATCCCTTGGGGACTTTTGTTTTGCGTAGTTTGTAAATTTTCTTGGTAGTTTTCATTAAAAGCTTTTGTAACTGTTTCTCTTCGGGGCATTTGGCGGGATCGGCACGTTCTACCAAACGTTGGAATTCCTCGTTTTCAATAGCCCAGGCAGCAATTAAAGGATCCTTGTCATCGCGAGCCTTTTCCAAACTAAAATAACAAAAATGGTGTTAATTAATAAAACAAATCTTTTTTGGGCATTCTTTTATTATCTACTTACACATCTTTTAAATTTTGTAATTTAGAAATTTGATCATTGAGGAAATCTAATTTGCTATGTTGAGCTTGTAAATCCAATTCCAGATCCAAGCTAGTACGTGGTATATGAGTATGATTTAATTCTGCAAATAATAAACAAGAATAAGTAAAAAAAAACCTATTCGTTTATGTATAAAACAAGAAACCTACTTGTGGCAGTTTTAGGAGCTTTGGTGTGGAATCTTAACGAACGCCTTTCAATGGCTCCACGATGGAAGGGATGTGGTGTTACACCAAAATGCATGGCCGAATCTGAATCACTACGATTCAGGCGGCAAATATAGCGACTTTTACCGACCGCCGCTGAGGGCGTAAATGTTTGTGAGCGCTTAACGGGTCTGTCATCGGTTGACTGTTGACCTTGTTGTGAACGCGATTTTTCGGGAGGGAATGCACATTCTGTATTGGTTTCCTTATCAACATATTCCTGTTTCATATTGTCCATGTAGGCATCCAACATTTTCTTGGTGAAATCTGTTATAAATAATAAAAAACAAAAATAAGTCGTCTGCCAGTTAAACTAAAATTCTAGCAATTCTTACCACTGCCTATAGCGCCCTCAAGTTCCTCATCGTCTACTTCTTCTTCATCTTCATCCTCATCTTCCTCGTTGTCATCGACATCCAAGCCAAGATTTTCTCTTAAATCTTCGGCTATCTGTGCTTGCATTTCGAATGGTGGCACTTGGTTTCGTGTCAACGTAGAAGTTTGTGATGAGGTTATGGTCGATTCATCAGAAGATTCTTCTTTGCAAACAATGTGAGTAACTGCAGCATTAGTGTTAACATGCCCAGCTACAGATGCAGCGGCGGCTGCACTAGTTGATGGCATATCTAAGGGTTCAAATGTGGGCATAAATTTCGAACTCAAGACATTGTACCATTTCAAGGTGGAATCCTCGGGATTAAATTCAGCCATACTAATTTGTACTGTTCCCTATAATTATACACATAATTAGTTATTAGTTTTATTTGTATTTTTTCGTATGAAGTGAAAAAAAAACTTACAATAATTTCCTCTTTTTGTCCGGTCATGCTGATCACGGTCACATGTAAGCTCTTGGTTAAAAGTTTACTGAGAGAAATGGGCACAGCAAATGTATCATTGAATACAGGCTTTTGGAAATCTGGCATGGCTTTCGTGCGTATGGATGTTAGGGAATTGGGTAATAATGCGGCACGGAGATATCTGTAAAATTCAAATTAAATTGTAGACAAAAATTGCTTATTATACCAAAGTATTTGACTTACACTTGCGAATTTTCCGTTGACGTTGTCACTAGGGCGGATAAATTGTTTGCACGTTCCAAAGACACTACCAACACACCTTCCTTCTTTAGGTATTTCAAACCTATTTGCACTTGCGCCAATTCCTTGCGTGGCAAGTGTGCCCGTGAAGCCTCAAATACGCCTGAATCTCCCGCAACTGACTCATTGCTTACGGCTGCCGATACAGAGCGTGTATTCGATGTAGATGATGAACGACTCAACATTTCTTGGGGTAAATCTAGCAGTGAAGGTTTTTCCGATATGGGCGATAAGGGAGCTCCCAAATTGATTGGCGCCGACATATTGAGTTTTTGCAATTTAGCCTCCAACATCATACAATCCAATACTGTGGAATCTAAGTCATAAGGATTTGGTGCAGCTGCTCTGTTGCCCGCCGAGGCAGGTAATTGGTTGGATTGTTCATACAGTGTTTGTAAGACTGCACCAGCATTGGCGTATGTAGGTTCATCCTTCAGTAACTGCTGGGTAGAAGCACTTAATGGATTTTGTTCAGAGGCGAGGTTATATTTCATAGGAGAGGCGGGTGGGGTTTCTATTGATAGACTACTACGTGGTGATAAAGAGATTTCGGAAGATGGTTGTTGCTGCAGTGGAGGATGACCCAGAACCTGTTCGCCAACTGGATTTTGTTGCAGAAGTTGAGCTTGTTGTTGCAATTGCTGTGTCTGGAAAAGTCTTTGTGAGCGGCGGTGCAAATCAACCACATCTATTTGTGGATCCACCGCGAGTGGGTCTATGTATATGTCGGTGAAACTTAAAGCACTTTTACTGCTCGCTGTCGACAGAGAGCCCAAACTGGAACCACTGCTAATGGAGAAGGTACTTTCTGAAGAGAAGGATTTCAAACGTTCTTCTAACATTTTCGTTGACTTCAAAGCTTCTTGCAGCTTATCCAACAGCAATTGTTTCTCCTCATGAAAACGTAGGCGATTGTTAATTTGTTGATTTGTCGCTTCATAGGCTTCATTTAGATCTTCTTGTAATTTTCTGCGGGTTTCTTGTATGACATGTATTTCCTCGGTCGTGCGGGATTTCAATGAAATACTATTTAATTCGTTTAGGAGTTTTTCTTTCTCCTGAATCAATAGTATTCTATCTTTATCCGATTCCAACTGGCCGGGCTCGATGCGTTCCACATGATCCGCCAATTGCTGTTGCAGCCGTTTAATATGTTTACGCCATTCGGTATACTGTAGTTTGGTTTTGGCCATTTCAGCAAATCGGGCGCCACTGTTCAAATTGTCACCCGGACCACACAGATCGGTTTGAGAAGCCACACACACCCGATCGAATGGAGATGAGGCATTCATTAGTTCGGCATTCTCTTCGTTGATTTGCTGGCGACTGAGTTCATTTTTAATTTGCACTAAACTGCGTATCAGCTCTTCGCGTACTTTTTCACCGGAAACCAGGGACTTGTGTACCTTGAGCATTTCTTCGCGAATAGCCTGGACTTCGGCAATGTCGTAGCAACCATTTTCGCGAGCATTGATTTTCTCACCCACTGAGTAGAGAGTATTCATACCACGTTGTGTATAGGAAATATCATTTGTAATATGCTTGAGTTCCTGTTTCAGTTGATGTACTCGTTCTTTGGCCAATTTCAAATCGGCTCGCAATAATTCAGGATCATGGCGACTCATTGAAGAGGAGGAAGAGCATACTGAAATAAAGAGAACATGGTAAAGATTTAGAAATTTGAATGCTTGTGGGTTTTGTGAGTGTTAGGCAATACTTACAACTGCTTCTACTGGCCGCCAATTTATTGAGATGATTGTATTCCTCTTGAGCTATTAGTAATCTCTGTTGCTTAACATCAAACATTTCCCGTTTGTTTTCTAATTGATCCTGGGCCGCTGACAAATAGTCTCTTAACATTTGTTCCTGCACACTCTTCCATTCTTGGCGGGGATCTTCCAATTGTGTCGTCTGTGCTATGTGATTTATATAATAACGTCCAATATTGGGGTCATAAGCCTCTTCCCATCCCATGGGCAGTTCATCGCCCACACAATCTTCAAACGATTGGGGTTTCGTGTATCTAGAGAAAGAGGGAGGGTTTAACAAGAAATTAATACGTTTATTTCAAACAGTTTATTGAACATTAGAAATTTAGAAATGCAAATTTATGGAATATTTTTGAATATGGGTTTACAAAAAAAAAGCCATTTCCGGTTTTAATTTTTTTTTCTGGCGATTCGACTGTACCATTAACCATTTATTTTTGGATGTTATTTTTTGTTTTATCTAAAAATATTTTGCTTAAATTAATTTTAAAGAAAATATAAACTAGTTTCGCCTCATGAATAAGTCTGGTTGTGTTTTGTTATTCCTAAATTCTTTAACACTATTCAGGCCGCAAAGGGTAAGGGTTAAAAAAGATGTTTCTTTATCTGGATGATCAATCATAAATCATAGACTAAATAAAATAGGCTTGGAAAGAGGAATTTTCAACTACTGCTTTTAGAAATTCTAAATTGTCTCTGTTGAAAGAATCATCCATAAACGTAAAAAATAAAGTTCAAATAGCTAACTTTTAAATCAATTGTAATAAAGAGTGGATAGAAAGAAAGAAAGTTTTGCAAACTTCCTGTTCATTCAATATTAAGACTTTTCAATTTTGCAGTTTTAAATCACTTGAAGATAAATGTGGGT
The DNA here is from genome assembly GCF_958450345.1 of Calliphora vicina. NCBI lineage: Eukaryota > Metazoa > Arthropoda > Insecta > Diptera > Calliphoridae > Calliphora > Calliphora vicina. Next base: position 141,837,014 of record NC_088780.1, on the reverse strand, counting down.
CTCAATTGTATTGATAAACAATTTCGGTGTATTTAGTGTTAATTATATTGTATTATACGAATACAATTTTTTCCAAACAAAACAACGATAAGATTAACAATTCAAATTAATGTTAGTCTCATAAAAATTCCTGGCATTTCCTCTACTAATCATACCACATGTGTTTGAAGACCGTAAATGGTGTTTTTTTTTTTGCCATCAAAGGTAAATACACCCGTTTTTGTTCAACATCTACTCTCTGTCTGAATTTGTTTTTCATTAAAATAATCTAAATATTTGCATTAAAACTCGTTAACGTTTTTCTAAGAATTTTGTACTATAAAATTTTGTTTTCTTTACTTGGCAAAAACTTCAAATAAAAAACAATTATAATTATTGTATTTAACAAAAAAAACGCTTATCGATGATTTTTTTATTTTGAAATTCAAGTGGTCAGTTATTTTAATTCAATTTTAAGTTTTTTTGTTTTCATTTTTAATCCAATAAAAATATTTAAACAATTTTTTATGGTAAACACGAGCTATTAGAGGAGAGGCATTACTAATAACTAGTTTGGTTTTGTTTTTATTTTATTTTTTCCAACTAATACAATTTATCGATACTTTCGGAAGTGTGTTGTTTTTATTTTATTTAATTTTGTTTTTATCTAGAAATCATTGAAATATTTTCGAAAATAAATAAAATATATCTAGACATTTTTGGGGGTTTGTTTAACATACAGGGCTATAGATAAAACAAAAATTTCATGTCACGTCGTCTCTTAATTGACAAATTCAAGTTGAGGGGAATTTTTAAAATGCTTTAAATTTGTATACTTCGTAAGAAATCAAACTGAAACAGAAACAGATACGAAAACGAAAATATTTTTAAATGTACATATTTCTATCAATTAATCATTTTTTAATGATTTGTTGTACAAAAAAAAACGTTGGTGGTTTGGGTGTTTAAAATATAAACAAATGAAATAATAAAATTAAATAAAAAAAAAACAGAGACAGAAACAATAACAATGTAGCTTCTTATAAACATATTTTATTTTATATACAAGATATTGATTAAAATGATATGACGATTCAATGACGACAATTCAAAATTAGACCTCATGACTACGAACAAACGAAACAAACAACTAAATAAATTCCGTCCTTCTGTCAGGGTTATTTAAGTTTTCGTAGAAAATTAAACCATTAGAATATTAAGCGAAATATTTTAAAATTAAATGGAACATATTTTTATTTAATTTTATGCTAAAATAGAATATGTATTTGTTTGGTAACAAATTAAATAAGTAGCTTATAAAATTAAATTTAAATATTTAAAATGTTTCAATGAAACACAATTTTTTGATAATATAATAATCTCCTTTGAAATATTTTGCCATTCCCTTATAACCTCATTTGATAAAGCTTTCTTCGTGATGTAATTTAGAGTCTGCATTTAGCGATGTACAATTTCCCGCCAAACTTCACTATCTTATTTGTATACTTGGGGTCTAGTCTCTTTCCAGAAGAATTCTATTTCTGTCTCGAACAGTTTAAATGTTCTTAGGAAAATTGTATACGAGCAGTACGGTTTTTTAGAAATAAGAGTTCGAGAACTAATTACCAATTCTAGGTTATGATAATATCCTTCCGTGCAGTAATTTTTGGGATAATCTTATACTCTGTTGCTCAAATCTTAATTTTTCAAAAAAAAATTTTTATAATTTTTGGAATTGTTGAATTATGAATTGAATATTTATCACAGCAAGTTTTTTGTTTCACCCAGCACTAAAACCATAGGGTAACATAGAGAGCGGTTGTATTTGTCAAAAACCTAACTCTCACAACAATAAAATACATGTTAGTCAATGTATATTGTTGTTTTATCAGACATATTATTTGTGTTATTTTTGTTTGATAAAACGAAGTGTCTCGTCTCTGTGTAATTCTCTATGACTAAAATTATTTTGGGTTTTAAATTTTCAGAAATCTTGACTCTAGGCTAACTATTTAAGAAAATTATTGTGCCAAAAAAAATAACGAATATAATTGATCAAAATATAATCACCCCTATCAAGAATAACATGTGAAATTTTGTTCCCATTTCCCTCGAAGGGAAAATTGCTATCGTGATATTCCCATGAACTTTTCATTCACAATAGTTAATTTTGTTCTTAACAGCTGTTTATTGTTTACAAAATTCCAACTAAAAATTTCACAACAAGCGGAATTTTTTCAAGTGAACAAAGTTGATGAACGAAAAAAGGAAAAGGGAAAATATTTCATGTGAAATATTGATTCGCGATAGGGGTGAATATATGTTGAAATAACAGTAAAATCATCTTTTTCTTACACATTCCTTTGGTTTTTGTCTTAGAATTGCCAAGTTTCCATTGTTTTGCCAATGCTAAGCAGTTTAACGTTGAAATTTACTATATTTGAATAGAAAATCCAATATGTTAGAAATAAATATACATTTGGTAAATTAGGGAATATAGTATTAAAAGTTTCCATTGTATTGTCACTCACTGTAGTATGTTACTGTAAAAATATTTAATAAACAAAATTTTTATTAATTTTTCCCTCTTAACTTTTAAGTTATTATTCATAATGCAATTTTTATTTATAAATTGTGTTTATAAAACTTTCATATAAAAAACATTTTATTATAAATATCCATTTTATTATAATATGTAATTATTATTTTAGATTTAATAATTCATACTTGTTTTATTTTAACTATAATTGTTCTCAATTTGCGTTTATTCTTTACCGCCATTTTGTTTCCTATTACTTATGTTTACATTCCTGATTTGTTTTTGTTTTTCATTCAACAAAGCTGCCACCTTGTTAATAACAGAAGTAATGCGTTAGTTTTAAAGTTACCCACTTGTAATATCATACGAAAACTTTTGGCGTTGAACAAAATCGCCAGTAGGTAGTTTTAATTTTTATTGAGGCAAGAAATTTAAAAGTAATTTACAATGTGTTATAGGGGAAGCTTTGAAAATGTTTTCTTTTTAACTCATTACCCTGTAAAACAAAAATTTTAATTATTTATTATTAAAATAAATAATCTTGCACGAATGCCAACATGTTCAACATATGCTCTATAATTATTTGATTTATTTTTAAGAATTTCGTAAATTTTCTTGTTAACAAAAAAATAAATATATCTACTATATATGTATATATTCTTGGAATCTAACGTCAGCAAATAACACAGGTGGACATTATTTTGCTTTAATTTTTATTAAATTCTTTATACTACTTATTCTTATACTTTCAATACAAAATATTCAAATGTCTGTATGTGTTAAATAAACAAGTTTATTTTTTTTTTTTTTAAAAATATTTATTCAAATATATTTTTATTTCAATTTATTTCAAATATGTATGTTAACATACATTTAAGAATTTATGAATTTTTAAATGTTTTTATTATTTGCGAAGGCGTAGCAAAGAATGATTTTTTTTTGTATATTTATTGCCCACCTTCGTTATTTTGTATTTGAGCATACTTTTGTACAAATGTCGATTTAATAAGAAACAATTCTTAGTTATATATTATTTAATTTGTTTTTATTTATGACAACATATTTTCCACTTTATTTGTTATAAATACCATAAAATTGTGCAAAAACAAAAAAAAAAATATGTGAAATAAAATTATTTGTGTATAAATTTTAACGGTCGTGCCCTCTAATTAATATTTGTTATATTGTTTAGATTTGTTATAGGAATGTGTTATTTTTAAAATGTAAAGTAGTTTATTGCAGAGGTTAGCTAATATTTATACGTTATAGATAGCGGAGTTGATATTGTGATCGTGAATTTTCCAAAGCCTTCAAATGGCTTATAAACTAGATTGATACATAAATATATCAGGTATAGTCTGGATTCGGTAAAGACCTTTCCAACGCATATAACACCTTAGAAATTCTAATCGACAATGTACCAATTTCGGGCGAAATATATTTTAACCCAAATTTTTTACCAAGAAATAGAGCTTTCTAAAAATCTTTATCGCTAGCATTTATATGTAGTATTTTATAGAACTAATGATAGCATATTAGACAATATAGATCTGTGCTCGGCACTCATAGCCAGAAGAGGACGAACGTGATCGTTAACAACACGAATGTTTACGAAGTTTATGAAAACTATCAAATAAGCCACAACAATCACAGAACAACAAACAAATAAAGAGAGTAACATGTTATTACAATTCATATTCTATATTCTCTTTATGACGACCACTGATTTAGATTGATTCTGGTTCTCATGAAAAACAGTTGTTGTATAACAAAATGAAGGAGATTTGACAACATATTTTAGAATAATTCAAGAACGATTTGGTTAAATAAAATACCAATAAATTCTAACATTATTATTTAATTTGCACAATACATTTGGCAATATTCATAAAGTTGTAGCAAATTTAAACGAACATGTTTAGTTGTTTTCGATTCTCTATGAATTTTTACATCGATATTTATGAATTAACATGTTTCCATTGTTATATTTAAAGAAATTTTTAAATATTTTTTTTTATAAAATATAAATCTTCTTTAACCAAAGATTCATTAACAAATTATTGCTATAAAAATCTATTAAATTTTAAATATTTTTTTAAAGTCTTAACGTTTTTATTTTATTTCGGTAAAAAGCCGCACCTTTGTATAAATTTATTTAAAATTTTTGTATTATAATGATTTGTTGTTGTAAAAAAACGAGTTTAATTAAATGAAAAATAAACAAAAATATTTATTAAAAAAAAACAAGCAGAAATATGTGCTTATCTCTAAAGAATGAACAAAATTAGATTGAATGAATGAAAAAATAAAATATGTTCAAGCTTAATCAAATTATGCGATAAAGGTCGTTTTTGTGAAATTCATAAGATAGACTAGAAGAAAACGTAACAAAAATATATAATCTTATCTAAGGAAAGTATGAGAAATATAAAGAAAAGTATTAAAAATATTACAAAAATATATTCTTATTTTAAAAAATAACACACTAAATAATGGCATTTCCTGTCTGTATATTATGGTATTTCTTTTTTGGAGGAAACTTAAATATAAAACAGTCATACTCATACTACATATTTTCTAAATCACCAATTTTTTTGTAGTTGTGGATTTTAAGTTACTTCCTACGCTTTTACTGTTGCACTTTGTAGCTGTTGACCGCTTGTGTAATCTTTTCGAAATAACAAAAAAAAAAACGGAAATAAAGCCGTTTTATTATGACAAAATATTCAAAATAAAAATGTACTTTGTCTACGACTGCATTAAAAAAATATTTTCACATTTTTTGTTTTCGTTTTTTATATAAACATTTTTTTGTTTAAAAGTCATTGAACTATCCGTCTGCTATTGAATTGATATTTAATATAAAAAAAAAAATAAAAAAATAATTTTATCACCAAACTAATGAGTTTGACAAAAGAAATTTGTAAGTTTTTTTTTTGTTTCAAAAGATAACATGTTTTTTATAATACCTATAGCTGAAATTTACCAAAAATATTTCAAATATTTTTTAGATATAATATTTCTAGGCTTTTCTTTCCTAAACTTAAGTAGTAATTATCAAAAACTTTTTGTCATAAAAACAATATTGTAATCAAAAGACCACCTTATTTAGACCTACAAAAAAACACATAATACTTTTATTTCCATATAAAATCATTCCATGTTCAAAACAATTCAATAACTAAAACTTAACTTTGAGTGTAGGTGTCAAATTGATGGTCAAAAGCCATTTAAACATTTGTTTGTCAATCCATCTAACTATTAAAATTTATGTTAACGATGACAATTTTTATTTAAAATTTACTAAATTGCTTTTTGGTTTGTTTTTTACTTTACTTTTTGGCTGTTTTCGATCACGAAATATTTAATTTAGTGTAATAAAATTTATAAACAAATCTTTAGAAACTTTCCAACAAGAGTTTAAAAAGTCAGATTTTCAATATTCTGCTTGGATTTATCAATATTGATTGCTATTTCACATTGTTTCATTAAGTTAAGTGATTTTAACACTGAAATTCCAAGATTTTTAACTCGTTAGAAACATTTAAAGGGGTTTTAAACAAGAGTTTAAAAAGTCTGATTTCAGTATTCTGTTCCGATTTATCAATATTGCACTTTCACATTGTTTCATAACTCTTCCAATACTAAAATTCCAAGATTTGTAACTGTCTGAACAGTGTTTTTCCCAATCGGTCACATTGGGCCGATCCGATCCGATTTCTACCAAATTTGGACTATCAATAACGGAATATGTATTGAAGGCCCTGATTTAGAAACACAACCAGAAAACAATTTTAAAATTTTTTTATAAAAAACACTGAAAAATTATTTGAAAACTTTGTGATTTTCATAAAAAAATTTAAATTTCATTTCTGTAAGTGTTTCCTTTAATTACAGCCTATTTTCAATACAGGCCGATATTAGATTTTAATTTCATCCGAATTATAATTAATTTCAATGATTTAATTACTTTTTATACTCTTCAACATGAGTAGGTGCAGGCGCCAGCTACACAGATATATTTCCAATACAAAATCCATATTTTATTAAAGTCTATACCTAAATAAATGTTGGTGATCAATGTTTGAATTTGTAAAATGTACAAAATGTGTAAATATCTTACTTCTTGACAACTTGTAAATGTCATGTATTTCAAGTATTTTGAATATTTTTTTTTGTATTTCCTTTTATACTTATCAGTATCATAAAAAATCAATAGTGATTAGAAATTGTTGAAACCTTACAAATGTTTTAACTGACCTGTCACAAAATTACTCGCCCATAAAAGTAACTTGGTTTAAATGTTTAAGAAATCATAAAACAACAATAAATAAAAACACTTTTAAAAACAAAAGAACATTTTAAAGGAAAATAATTAAATTAACAGAACAATTAACAAAAAACACTGAGAAAAAGTAACAAAATTTGGAAACTATTTACATAAAATATGTGTTTTTATTTTTGTAATATTTTCTTTTATTTTAAAAGAATATCTATATTTAAAGATGTGTTCAAATTATGTATGAAATTTTGAAAATTCTATTAAATAATTCCAGAATTTCAATGGCTGCCATTTAAACATGTGTTTGAATATTTTTTTTTACTTTTTTCAATTCTTAAAGAAATTATAATGTAAACATTTCAAATCAATTGTTTATGTTTAATTTGAAAAGCTTTGTAATAAATAAGGCAACAGAAATTTTACTAGAAATGTTTTCAACACTAAACTAAACATTTAAAAGAAAATCGTTTAAAATATTTCAAGTTAAGTTTGATCATTTCAATGTATACAATACAATATAAATAAAATTCTTTTAAATGAAAACAAAATATTGTGAAAATAATTAAGTCATTTTATGTAGTACATTTCAAAGAAATAAATAATTAATTTTATAGAAAATTAAACTTAAAACATTCCTAAGATTAATTATATTGATCGTCAGTGCAAAAAAGGCAAAAACAACATGACTATATTCAAAGTTGTACACTGCGAGACTTGTTGACGTGATCTTTAACACGATTATTGCACATATTGCCACTTGAATTGTTAGGTGACGTCAAAGGCGGACGTTAAGGGGGGGGTTACCATTAGAACGGTTTTGTTTTTAATTTGTTACGAATTTGATAAGAATGTCGTTAATTATGACAACTCGTACAAAAATGAAAAGAATTTTTAAATATGTATAATTAACTTGTGTTTTTATTGTTTTGTTATTTATAATTTTAATTGTTATTTATTTAGATTAATAAACAATATTTTAAGCTTCAAACTAAACATTACCAGTAATTTAATTAAGTTGACAACAACTACATATCTGTTTTCTTCAAGTGTTTTACGTTATTTAATTTTTTTTTTGTCTTTTAACAATTGTTTTTGTGTATCAATTAAGTTTGTGAAATTGGTTTTTAATTTCATTAATTCGTATGTTCTTTTAAATTGGCTTAAATACTTAAGATACAATTTGTGGGTTGATTTATTTCATTTTATTTCTTCTTTGTTGATTTGTGTTCTACACAGAGGTCAATTATTTCAATAGCGAATGAAACATTTAAATTTTAATAGAATTAAATTGAAAGAAAAAGGGTGAATTTTTCATTTAAATTATTATGAAAGAGCAGGGGAAATTATTTAGCACTGTAATCTTAGAAAATTTAAGCCTAATTTTAACTCAAAACTCCAAATTCAAACTGTTTAAAATTTTGTAAAAGGAATGCTAAAATTTTTAGAAAAGTTCTTCAGGATCATGTCAAAGACCTAACTCAATTGTCAAAAAGCTAAGTGGTGAGAATGTATTAGTAAAAAAATGATTATATTACTGATTATATTGAGTAATTTTTTTGTTTAAGTTTTTTTCTAGTTTCCGCTCTATGTTTCTATATGCAACTAACGTTAAGCCTTTCAACACTGGGGTAAAATTTCAAAATTTTTAAATATTTGGGATTTATTATTATGTTATGAGAGGTATAGACATAATTCTTTTGGATTTTATTTTTTTATTTCTTTTAATTGAAATCCTAAAGAAAAATTATTAAATTTTTGGAATTCGTTAAACAAAATTTTTAAAAGATTTTCTTTTTTTTGGCTCATATGAAAATTGATAAATTTTATAAAGTTTTTCACGGATCTTTGATAAATTTTTGGAAGGTAATAACAGTTTTGCATTATACAATTTTCCAAAACTGGTAAATATTTTTTATATTTTCCATTACATTGAATTTTAGGGGAATTTTCTAACCCATTAATGTAAAAGAAAAAAAAAACCTAATTGACCCTCCAAGCAAGTTAAAGGGTTAAACATTTAAACAAATTACACAAATATTTTATTTAATTAATAAAATTGATTTCAAAAAAATTTCGGACATGGACATGTCCATTTAAAAACAAACCAAAATTTTTTGATTTTTTTAAATATTTTTAAACAACTTTATTATATTCTTTTTGAACTGTCAGTCAGTCATTGAGACTTTTTTTTGTTGGTTTTTATTATTTATTAAGTAAATATTGTATATTTTATGAGCATATGAATATGAGAATGTGTTTAAAGTTTGAGTACGAGTATTAAATAAAATAAAGCATACAATCCATACACTGTCATTAACAAAACAACTGTTGCGACCTTCACATACCAGAGCAAACGAATTGTAAGTTTATTTATTATTATTTTTTTTTTTTCTTTCATTATTTTCATATTTACTTAGTTTTTTTTTTTATTCTTCTCTGTATGTACTATAGTTTGAGCTTGAATTGAGAATATACACTCACTCTACTGACTGTCTTGTGTGCTATTATCATCAATTGTCCAACATTTAAGATGGCAATAATGGAAAAACGAATGATTTAATAGAGTAGATAATAAAAACAACACTGCAATAAATTAATATAGAAAGAGAAATATGTAAAGATGCAAATTTATGAGAGTAATGCCATTGTTATTAACATCATTACGGTAATAATAATAATGATACACACGTACAAGAAGAGAGTTTATTATTAAATATGAGTGAGTGTGTTTATAAAGCAAGCAAAATCAACAATATAACGAAAATAAAACACAACAATAATAATAAAAACAAAAATTTACATTGTTTATTTATTAATGTCAATTTGACTTGAACATTAACAACAACTACAACAATAACAAAATGTACATAAAGAAAAACTCATACGAGTAAATGCATGCAACAATAAAGAAATATTTATTCAGACGAGTATGAACCGAGTATTGAAAAACACACAACAACAACAACAAAAAAGGTTTTCTTTGTACATATTGCAGTTTTGTTGCTGTTGTTGTTGTATTGTGGAAACAAATTTAGATCAATTGCAATAAATGAATGAGTAATATAATGTTATTTTGTATGTACTCATACTTGTGTATGCACTTTTTTGCTTCTTCTAAATTTACAGGGTGCTCTAAAATAATTCAGACCTAAATACAACTAATAAATGCTTTGAATATTGTTAGACTTTATTAAATTTGTATACGTTACATTTCTAATTAGTTTAACATTATTTTATCTTTTAATTTGTTGTATAGTTGTGTAGTAACTTATTTTATTTATTTTGACATGACATGTCAATTTTGTTTTTTTTTTCAAGCTAAAATCTCATCATACACAACAGCAACAACATGATTATCAAGCAAAAACATAACACCATTATGTTTTCTAACATCTTTTAAACTTCTTATTCTTGTTCTAGTTGCATGGTTTGTTTATTGAAGTTGTTGCCATTGTTGCTGGTGCTGTTGCTGTATTTGCTTCAGCTCATGTTGTTGCTGCAATTCTTGTGCACTTTTTTTATTAAGCCGGTTTATACTAGATGGTTGGTTCAAGTACATACTCTCTGAAACCATACATACAACATATTTACTATTTGGTATCTAAGTATTGACTATTCAATGCTATTTTCGTATACATATTTGAAGTTGTACGAGTATTAAAAAGTTTCTTTGATGTCATCTATAAAATCTTGTCATTTTATTTAGTAGTTAGCAAAAAACAAAACAAAAAAAATAAACTACAACCAGAAAAATAAAAATAAAAAAAAACATAAAAAGTTGAAGATGCAACAGTCAGAGTCTTGCAAAAACTAGCATATCATGACGTTGCCATTTTATTTTATTATATAGTTACAACTAATATATATTTTGTTGTTTTTGTTGTCATTATGGCCAGCATTAAGTATGAAGATCAATACAAAAGGTTTTTTTTGATTAGTTGTAATGTGTGCAAGATTAAACATTTGAGAATTTTGATACTTTTTCCAAATAGAACATAAAAACAAAGTAGTAGAGAAAACAGGGTTAGTCATTTGAATTTTTTGTAATGGCTTTTCAACCATTTGAAAGGGTTTGATATAAGATCATAGAGAAATACACATAGAGCGGGAACTTGAAGAAAAACTCAAAGAACAAAATTACACATACGAGTGTAGTTTTTTTTTACTAATACATTCTCACCACTTAGGTTTTGGACAACTGAGTTAGGTCTTTGATAGAGAAACAAATTACTCTAAAAAATCACACACGAGTGTAGTTTTAGTTTCTATATAGATTTTTTACTTATACAATCTCACCACTAAGGTTTTGGACAACTGAGTTAGGTCTTTGACAGGAGAGTTTCCGTACTAATTCGATTTAGCAAAAGTAAATACAAATAATTCTTGAAACTTAGGCCCTAATTTTGTAAATCACGTCACCAAAGTGATATTTATGTGGAAAGCAAAAACAAAATTTCAAAAATTTGTTTTTGTTTTATATACAACCCAGTATGCAAAATGATTCGAAGTTATGTCGAAAATGAATCATTTTTTCGTAAAATTTTATCGATATCGACTTCGATATAATGTCGAGAATGTGCGTGTTTTCCTAAGTAGAGTGCAGAGCGATAAAGAGTCGAAAATTATTTATTATTCTGATTCTAATTTTTATCGATATACTATACCTTTTTCGGTATTAAAAATGTTCTAAATTGATTCGATTTCGATTAAATATATGAACAATTTCGTATACTTTATACCATCGAGCAATTTCTTCTTGAAATAATGCATATTCAATACCTTTATTACTATCCAATAATGTTGCGTTAGATGTGTTTTCATTTTCAAATGCAATAAACTCTGCACATATTTCTGATGTTGGCTGATTATGAGATTCGAATTGTCAAAAACAACATCAATAATTGCCTGCGTTTTTCTTTTAAGACGTCTTTAATCAATTTTTCGTGTTAAACTATATTTTTATGAATATGTTGTTGATAGGATAAGAAATAAAATTTTATTTTCTCACAAATTGACAAAAGAATAATATGTATGTATGTATATGAATTTGTCAGTTTGTGCAAAAATAAAATTTGACATTAAAAAAAAACTCGAACATTATTCGCCATTTCTATAAAATATTAAAATACGATATTCTAAAAAATGTAGATTGGATAGAGCATCATAATAAATTCATATTTTCGATTTTAATTCGAAATAAGTTCGATAAAAAGAACTGACTCGAAATGTTGCATACTGGGAACATTTTCAAATTATGAAAGGAAATCAATGTTTGAATTTTGGTGCGTTGGTTCTATTCAGAATTTGTATATAAAACAAAAAGAAATTTTTTAAATAAATGTTAACCCAAATTTGTCGATAAGCAATAAAATTGAATGAAACAAATTAGATACTTTCGGATGTAACGTATTCAATTTGAATAATGTTTCCATGAACATATTGTATTATAATTCTGAAATATATTGAAATTAAACCAACTGTGCGTATGAGTGTTTTTATTTTTAAGATCACACCACCTAGACGTATGAGTGTTCGAAATCCTGCATTAAATGAAAGCTTTCAAATGACAATAAAATTAACATAAATGAATTAATAAAAACCCATTGATATATAGATTTATATTGTCAAATCAGAATAGACTCAAATATTTTTTGTCCTCAAGGCCTTATGAGAGCGTATTATTATATTCCGGATAATTTATTTATTAAGTCCTGTCTGTATTTATTTTACAAATACCCTACACTCACGCACTGACAGTAAAAATATTGCATGCTTGGCAAGCCAACAACAACTACAACAATACTTAAATGAATGCAATAAGAAATAGCAAAATAACCAATAAGAACAAGAAAAATGGGGAAAAATTGTATTTTTTGGCTCCATGCCATAACAATCTAAACCATACACAGTGTCTACATACTCTCACATAATTACGAGCTTATTAGGGCGGCCCCTATTTTGTAATTTTTCAATATTCGATGCTACCAAGATCCAATAGATTGCAGATATGTTAAAAAATTGATTAGGGAACGATTTGAAATACAAGTTATAATGGGTAAAGGTGGCTTTACTTTTACTTTACAAAGAGAAAATAAAATGAAAATTCATTTAAATGTCAAAAAAAAAAAAATTATAAAAAAGAAGGATGAAAGTCGTTTGCCTGAAGCTTTTTTGCTTTAACACTATCAGTATGAAGAAAGCTGTAAGAGTTTTTTATAGTTTTAGACATGCAACCCTGATCTAATACGACTAAATTTGCAATTGTATTTTTTTTTCAATGTCAAATGGTGTCACTACATATTACGTTTAGACGATCCCATTCGTACTCTTTTGTGGGATAATGTAAACGGAGCTTAAATGATGTCAGAAAATTTGTATATTAAAACATTTATGGATAAATGAATACATATATAAACATATAATTTTTGGAATTTTTTTTGATCGGGTTTGAACCCGAAATTTTAAATTTTAAATATTTTCCGGTTTTGCTCAAATTTTCTGCACTTGATGTTTAGATGACAAGGAATAGATTCAAACCCTGGCAGCATCGAAAATGGAGAAAGTATTAGGATCACCCTAATATATACAAACAAATGTGTAAAAGGAGTGCAAGAGAAACATAGTTCGCACACACAAACATGTGTGAGCCGGAGATCAGTGATGCCAACTATTTACAATCAAACTGGCTTCAAAACTAACAGATAGCATAACATTTTGTAAACTAAATTTAAGTTATTTAATTAAAATTTGAATTTATTTGTGAACTAGTTGATCGCCCCGGCTTCGCCCGGTAGCATTTACTAATGTTAGTTCTTCAAGTTTATCCAACCCACGCACACCAGCCTGTTCTTATTTATTTGCAAATAAAATATTTAAATTTGTACTGCATACTTTAGGGAGCTTGTTTATTACAGTTGACTGGACTCACAAAAAAAAGAATTTCCGAGTTTTACCCGGAATTTTTGAGTTTTTTTTCTTTACAAACCATCTCCTGAAAATTTCGAAATTCTGCAGCGATCGATACAAATAGTAGTGGGACGGGGCAAGGTCTGGACTATAAGGCGGGTGAGGCAAAACTTCCTAAACCAGTTCATTGGTAAATTGGTTTTAACAGGTATTGCAACATGTGGCCTAGTCACACGCTCGCTTCAAACGAATCAGTTGAGTGGTTCTCTGTGATGTTCTGTCCAGATTTCAGCAGCTCATAATGGATAGGACCCGTTTGGTTACGGGCTTTACGTATGATCTCGTACGATTCGGGTTATCGTATATGGATCCATTGTTCATTGTTTCTCGGCTTCAATTTGTATGGTATACAATTTCCCTGCTGCTCGCAAACGTTTTGAAGTTGCTAATTGAGCAATTCGCAATGATTTTGCAAGCTTTTGTTGAGTTTTACAATCTCTTCATGGAGTAATGCCACTAAATCTGGGTCTTTAAACTTTTTTGACTGGCCTGGGTAATCTTTGTATTCCGTGTCAAAAACACCACTTTTGATGGTGCACGATGGAACACATTCACCCTAAGCTTTGGTGAGCAATCAGTGTTCTTCAGCGGTACTTTTTATTTCAAATTAAATAAGTAAAGCAAAACATCCCGCATATGAAGCTTTGTTGGCACAAAATTCGACATTTTCGAAACAAAAAAACTTTGTTGTTTACACTACAATGTTCAATAACTAAGTGAGAATAAATGTCAAATATGTACCCTTCAAAATGACATATAAGTTATTAAAAACAAAAACCGCATTTAAAAGATACCCCATCTATGGTAAATCCCGCATTTTTAAATCATACACCCAATAGTTTTATGAAAACTGAGTTAAAAACTAAATGTATTACTTTTTATTTTATATCAGCAAATTAGTCAGGGATTAAGAGTCAATTAGTAAAAAATACAACATTCTCAGCAATATTTGTTCGAGCAATATTTTCTTTAAAGTACTAAATATTTCTTGAAAGTACTACTGGTTTACTATTTTCATATTTAGAAAAACTACAATAGTTCATAAATATTTATTTTATCCCTGCAACAACTACAACTACAACAACAACGGCGGCCAATAAGTCAGCAGCCTTTGGCTTTATAATAAATATCTCTTCTATAATATCTGCAAGTTTTACTTGATGTTTGCAAAAGGCAAAAAAAATAAAAAAATTGTAGAAACAAATTCTTTAAAAAAAGAAAATACTAAAGCAAAATGTTTGTGTAGATTTGTACTTGTACATATTTTAAGTAGCTACGTAAGTTGTTTCAAGTATTATGATTCTTAGGTTTGTTGTTGTTGTTGCTGTTGCTTTTGCATTGCGCTACAAAAACACCAAACACAATCGTATGATCGTTTTTATACTAGTGCAAATATACAAACATACGTACATAGTATGAGTGTACGTACAAGATAAATGTAAAATATGTATAAAATACTTACATACTATTAAACAAACACACATGGATACATACCCAGATACTTCTATTAAACCCAACAAACAAACAGAATTTGAAATTATTAAAAATTACTTAAATATTTGAGAATATTTTACTAATGATTTAAAAATATAAATAGCATTTTTCTTAATTATATTTTAAAGATTTGAAAAAAATTAAATTAAATATTTCAGATTAAAAATGTTTGCTGGGTATGCATTACATACATACATACATACATATGTGCGCTTTTGTTTGTGTGTGTATGCTGCTGTTAATACTCATAGCAGAAATAGCAAAGTTGCTCTATACAATTTTAGAAGAACTTGTCAAAACCACATTCCACTCTTGCTGTCGACGCAAACGATGTTGCTTTAGTAACAACAGCAACAACTAACTACAACAGCACTATAGTAATAATAATAACAACAACAACAACAACTACAACATCAGCAAGCAGCAACATCGTTAAACGTAATTACGCGCGAGCTCATTGTAAAAAAATGTTGCTTGCTAGTTTGTTCGATCGTTGAATTCGTTTGTATGGATTGGTTTGTTGCCAGTCTGTTGACTGCCTGCTTGACTATACTTGCTAAATTGTTGTTGTTGTAGTTGTTGATGTGCTTATAATATTGAATTGACTTAGATCAGTTTTTAAAAGTCTTGATTCTTATTTTATACAAAAAATATAAAAACAAGAGTGCAATTTGCAAATTAATTTTACTGTAAACGTTATGGATTTCATAATTTAATATTTTAAATTTTAAAAATAGCTCCTAAAATTTTTAATTATTCATATACAGGAAATGTGTTGTAATTGTTATCAACTTCTTAAATATAAATATGGCTTTTAAATAATATTGTATTGTAAAAGTTCTAATTAAAAGGAATTTGGGACAATTAATTGTAAAATTGTAGCTATTTAAAACGATAACAATTCTAAAATCTTTATTTATTTTAAATGTAATCAGCACTTAAATCAATTGTAAAATGTCAAAGTTGTAGTACTTTCTTCGAGTAGGTAAATGGAAAATTTTGTAATATTTTATTGATGAACACTGGGTAATATTTCTTAATTTTATTTCATTTTAAGAAATTTTCTTATAAATATTAAAAGCCCAACGTTTGATTAATTTTAGGGCTAGGTTAAAAGAAAAATCTTATTTATTTATATTTAGCCACGCCCACTTTGTATAATTTTGAAAGTGGGCGTGTTTTAAATGTTTAATTCTTATTGATTTTGTAATAGAATTTAATTCTAAATACAGGGTTTTTCAACAAGAACTTTGTTTTTCAATTGTGGCAACACCAACAACATGATAGTTTTGACATTTAGTTTTTTGACGTATTCGTAGTAGATGCATTGGAAATTGTTACAATGCATTCAATTTCGCTCAAAAATTCCATTTAAATAATTAAAATCCACTATGAAACCGTTAAAGTTACATTTCGCTGGTCTTTCTGAAAAAATAATTTTTTTAAACGAAACCCATTTTCACTTGTCAGGGTTTGTCAACAAGCTAAATTGCCGCATTTGGGCTTCTGAAAATCCCAGAGCGATAATTGAGAAGCATTTGCAGGCTCTATGTGGTCTGGAGGCGTGATTGTGCCGTTTTTTTTTCGAAGATAAGGCTGGAAATGCGTTAACGGTCAATGGATCACGTTATCGCGAGATGTTAATAACTCAATTTTGGCCTATTACACAGGTCAACAACAGGCTTGAATAACCACTATATAGATTTGATGCACCAAGGGCACAAAAATGGTAAATTTTTTTTTAAAATTTTTAAGTAAAATTGTAAATTTTGTTAGACGTTGCTCCACATAATTAAGGATAACTTAAAAATGGTTGACCGATGATATTGAAGCAAACTTAGAAAAGTTGAGATATACATAACATTTAATCCGTTTATATATTACGTTTCAATCGACTCAGTAGTTTCGGAGTTATAATATCGAATTGAAGCAAAAAATATATATTTTTCGTGAAAATAGCAATTTCTTTTTGTTTTAAAAAAATCATGAAAAATCGAAAACGGTAGAAATTGTTTAGATTTATTGCTTTATCGCAAAAACCACATGGAATAAGAACACAATGAGATTTCGATCATAAAAATCGATGGATTTTTTTGTTGAATTTATTCACAATTAAGTGAATTCGCTCATTTTCACAAAAAAATACCTAATATTTCTTTTGAGCAAAAAAAAAAATCAAAAAAGTTTTTGATTTTTATTCACTTTTTCCGGAAATACTCCCATTAAAGATTTTATAGTTGTTTCCGTTTTGTTTTGGGACGATGTTTAGGACAGTTGTGTGGATTTGCCTCCCGTGGTACAAAATTCACATTATGTATTGTTTGAAAACCACTTAAGATCTTTTTGATCGAAATAACAGTTGTAAATTAATGATTTAAAAAAGATAATATCTGACATATTTTTTTAAATTTATTTCCAAGCCAAAATAATTCTTTTGCAATATGTTTTAAAAAATGTTAAATCGATTTAGAAATGACTCTATTAGGGTTTTTTAATCATGAAAGTGGGCGTGGCAAAATATTTTCAAAATCTAGTCTAAATATTTCTATATTAAAAAACACACTTTATTTTTAATTTTTTTTTTTAAACAAAAACAAATTCCTTTACACTACTGTTAATAGCTACAAAATAATTCAATTAAATCATTATGATCGTATGTACAAACACAAATAACTCAAAAAAAAAAGATTACTATTTAGTCAGGTAAAAGTGTTGAAAATATTTTATTTAAAATTAGAAAAAAAAAACAAATTGTTTTTATTAATACTTATAATAAATTTAATTTTTATTTATTGAAATAAATATTTTAACAAAAAAAAAAAAGAAGGTGAACAAAAAATGTGAATTTTTAAACACATTTTTAGTTATAATTTTATACAAATATTTGCTGTTTATATTTAAATTCTTTCTTTCTTTCATTTATAATATGTTTGTTATTGTTGTTGCTGTGGTTTTTTTTACATAATATATTTTTTAAAATATGTTAATTGGTTTTTTGCTGCCGCCGCTGTTTAGGAATGCGACATGTGGCATTTTAATTTCAATGAAGCATAAACATTTTTTATACAATATAAAATATTATATTTTTTTTTCTCTCATCTTTCTTTCGGTGGATGATGATTTAAAGAATTTTTGTGTGTGATTGTTATTTTGTTAATTTCTTTCAAATGAAACAAAGAAATTTTAAATGTTTTGAGAAGGGGAGGGGAGTAAAACAGAAATCAAAGGGAATGTTTTTGAAACAAATTAAAGAAAAAATTGGAATTAAAATCTTGGAAATTTTTGGTTTTTTTGGGGGGGGGGGAGGATGATAAATAATAAATTTAAGATATAAAGCTTGAGTTAGCAAAGCAGGGTGTTTGAAATTGAAAAGTAGTAGATCATTATTATATAAGTATTTGGTTTAAAGCTTTAAGCTAAGATTCCAAGCTTTAAAGCTGTCATTTAATAATTAATCTGTACTTAGCAAAAAATATTGGAAATTAAAAAGTTTTCAGCTTTGGTTCTTGAAATATTAAGCGACATTTTCAGAAAATCAGGCAAGAAATAACTTAAATACATTTTTAACAGCTTTTAGTATAGATTCCAGGGCTTAAAACTTTGAGTTAAAGCTTGCAGCAAGCTTTAGTAGCTAAATGATTTAAACTACTTTCAAAACATTAAAACATTTTTCAATTTCAATAATATTGATTTTTACTACAAAAATTTCAAGAATGCAGTTTAAATCAGTTACCAAAAAAAAAAGAGTGGGGGCTTAAGAGTGACAATAAACAACCTAAATTCCATATACTACCACATTATTAACAAAATAAAAAAGAGGCTTATCGCATTTTTCATTTGGCCATAAATTTAAGAAGACAACAGAAAAAAAGGCCCACAACTCTTTTTTTTTCTTCTTTCTTTAAATAACGTCAATTTTACGTATTAAACTTAATGTTTATGTTAAACTTTAAATATCTGTTGAAATTATCAAATGAAGTAGAAATAAACAAAGACAACAACAAGCAGCACAGAGAAGAAAAAAAAATTGTATTTCAAGTTAAGCCTTTGGCTTAAAGAATGTTGAAAACCAAGAAAATATAAATACATACAATCTACAATATAGAATTATAAGTAGCCATAAATATGGCAAAAACAACAAAGACAAAAAAAATATATTTAAAAAAAAACCAAACCAAACCAAAATTATGCTTAAAGCATAAATTTTTAAATTTTTAAGGCCACATAACACCCAAAGCTATGAAATTAAAACAACAGCAACAATAACAATAACATAATACACATAAAACTTAAGTAAATAAGCTCAGACCAAAAATACATTTTTTTTCTTAAATTAAAAAAAGAGGCTTAATGTGCTACTGAAAAAAAAGCCAACACACTTGGAACAATTTGGTTGTTGTGCCAGCCAAAAACATTGGTATGTGACGTAAATGTTTATTCATTCCTTATCTTAAGTTTTATTATACTAAATCCAAAGATGAAGTTGGTGTAGCAAAAAAAGGAAATTCTTTTGTATTTAACTCATACTCTCAGGCATAGTGGGACAAAAGCAAGATATGATAAAAAAATAACAAATCTTATTAGGTATTTCATTTCAAATATTTATTTTACTTAAGTTCCAATGAAATAATCATTGTGTTTCTAGCTGAAATCTTAAATATTTAATAGTTTGACCTTTGACCTTTGTCTGTGAATTTTTTTAACAATGTGCTCTATTTGTAGTGAAAATCAAAATTATTGAAAATAATGTTTAGAAAAATATTTTTATGTTTTGAAAGTAGTTTAAATCATTTACAGCTATTGAAAGCTTTAACTCGAAGCTCTATATCTGGAATCTAGACTAAAAACTGTTAAAAATGTATTTATGTTATTTCTTTCCTGATTTTCTGAAAAATTCGGTTAATATATAAAGAACCAAAGCTGAAAACTTTCTAATTTCCATTATTTTTTTTCACAATTTTAAAGCCTGGAATCAAAGTTTTTATAATGCTGTTCTACTACTTTTAAATTTTAATCACTCTGTTTTGCTAACTCAAGCTTTATTTCTCAAATTTATTATTTATTATTGAAAGAGTTTTAAGTAAAATATTTGTTGTATTAAAAAATGTAGCGATTGAAATCTGTTTAAATCATTTGATAACATTTTACAGCTACTAAAGTTGCCTGAAAGCTTTAATTCAAAGCTTCAAATTCTGGAATCTCAACCAAAAGCGATTAAAAACTAACTTAACTTAATCACTAATATAAACCTTTCTTAAACGTTTTAAAATTTTTACAAGAGTGTTGTATTCGGCTGTACCGAATCTTGTATACCCGCTATCAATATGTGATAATAAAATATTTTTCTGATATAGGGGTTATATGCTGGGTAGGGTCAATTATAGACCGATCCTCAAAAAAGTTGGTAGAAAGATTTGGGTTCATATAAAACTTGTTTATGTCCAATTTCATCACGATGTTAATAATTATTATTAGAAAATTTAATTGTTTATTTCAAAAACCAGTCAACAACAAATTATTGATTATGAGTTAATAAATGAAAATTTCCTAGCAACCTAAAAATTACTTTTACAAAATTTATATTTTTTTTCCTATGAAAGTTATCCATTTAAAATATAATATAAAGTTTGCACTTGTCTGGTTTCTGAAACAAACAAACAAACAAACAAACAAACAAACAAACAAACAAACAAACAAACAAACAAACAAACAAACAAACAAACAAACAAACAAACAAACAAACAAACAAACAAACAAACAAACAAACAAACAAACAAACAAACAAACAAACAAACAAACAAACAAACAAACAAACAAACAAACAAACAAACAAACAAACAAACAAACATCACTATTGTAAATTTCATATGAAATATTCTAATTTTATTAGGAACTTCAAAAGTAAAATGATATTTTTAAAGAGTTTAGCATCATATTCATATATAGTACTTATTTGTTCTGAAATAACTATTCGTCATTATACACTCGTTCTACATTTAATACATCTAATATTCCCATAAAACTCTTCATATCCAACCAATTAGGGTTTTAGAGCTTTTAAATCTTCTATTTTTCACATTTATTGAGACCTACAACATTTATAAAAAAAAGTCAAGTGACAGTCAAGTGCTGTCACTTGATGCACTAACCACCAATAAAACGATGCATTTATAACAAAACAGTTATCGCCCAATAAATAAATTTTGGATTTTTTGTTGCTTGACTGGTTTTTGAAATAAACGATTCAATTATGAATGTTCAAATAATTTTCTGAGAAGGACCATGTATAGGGACTAAGGACCGATTTTCATCATACCTTACAGTATAATTTCAGAGTACTTGAAACTAATTTGTGCAAAATTTGATCAGTATTGTCGCATAAACAACATATTAATGACTGCTGAAACAGTATTCGGATGGGAAACTTGTATGGAGGCTAGCTGAAATCATGGATTGATATTGCCCATTTTCAATACCAAACAAACTTTATTAACAGAGAGTATTTGTGGAAAATTTCAGCCAGCTGGCTGCTTTCCCATTAACCCTACCGTGTTTTCAACAGACATACGGACGGACATAGCTAGATCTCCACAAGAACCCAGAATATATATACTTTTGTGGGTCTGCGATGAATATTTTGATGTGTTACAAACGGAATGACAAAATAACCATCTTTTCAATTTAAAAATCAAAAGAAATTTTATCTCATAAACATTTCAATAATGAATTCATAGGTTTAATTCTTTAGTGCTTCAAACTCATTCAAACAATAAAATTTATTGAATGATTAAATTTTTCTTCAATTCAAATTCATTTTGTAAATGATTAAAAACAAAGCAATTTGGTATTTTCAAAAAACGGGGAGTTTATTTATTTCCTGAATAATTCTGAACCAAGTTCACTGATTTCAAATTTCAGTTCTCAAATAATAGAACCGTTTGCGAAATAAATGGAAGTATACATGATTACATCGAATTCTTTCTGAAAATTTGTCTGTTGGTAACTATACAACGTCAAAATTGAATACTACTGGAGAAAAAGTTTGAATTTTGAAAATAATTGAGTTAATTTTCATTTTGTAAATACATTTTTGAAAAAGTTTGATTTTATTTTTATATTAATTTCAATATTTTAGATTTAAATTCTATGTTGATGTCTTTCTCTTTTACTCTGTGTTTTGCCCACTGTACAAATATGTCTGAGAGAAATGATTAAACATCATTTACAAACAGTAACAAGCAACCACAACAATAACAAACGATATAATCTCAAAAATATGCTGCAGGTTTTAAGGTATTTCTTCTTTTTTTCCTCCTTTTGTTTCGTTAATTTCTGTTTTTCTTGCTCCGGTCGTCCTTACATCTGTCCGTGTATGAATGTCTTGCAGTCAGACTTCAGCAAGGAAAATAGTCATGATGCCATGAGTTAGTTTATGCAGTTGTTTTTAGTGTTGTTGTTGTTGTTGCTCTGATCATACAGTATAATCAAAATAAAGTGTACACGCAACATTTAAAAATGTCCGTACTACACTCAATAATTTTTTTTTTTTAGTTTTAGTTTTCGTATGCAGCAAAATAACTAAAACGAATGAAAATTATTGCACATCTGCGTGTTGTATCTTAAAGTAATTTATCAAACCACAACATAAGAAATAATACGAACAAAAAAAAATCGGAATAATAAACGCACTAAATGCCAAATAGTCAGCCAAAAGGTCTTTTAGTGCAGCAGCGAACAGAAAACACTGAATGACTCTGAACAGAATGCAAAAACTTGGACGGACGGGCATGTAGACGGGCAGATGGAGTTGCATTTGCCAGCCACTCAGCCAGCCTACCAGCAGTTAGTTATTCAAGGCAACACAGAACAGCAAGAACTGTAACTGCTAGGCATGCTATGAATTCATGTTCATAATACAAGGATGTGGAATTTTTATTTTTTATTTTTTGTTTTGAGTTTGATTTGGTTTCGTTTTTTTTGTTTGTGTTGTTTGATTTTTGTATAAAAGAAATATGGAAAATTGCTACCTTTTGTTGTTAAACCATAACATAACAGCATATATCACGATCAACAACAACAAATTTGCTGTTGTTGTTAAATATTTATTTGTAACTGATAAATAATTTACTCTCTTCAATTCTGCTTTTTGGCTAACAATGTGACTGGTTTGCAATCGGTTTTATGTGCAAATGTTATATGGATAAGCCCGAAATTCCGGATTTTGAGAATTGTGGGATCTAAAAACTCCTGATCCCACCATCAAAAACAATGAGTTTGTCATTCCGTTTGAAAAGTATATATATTCTGGGTCGTTATGAAATTCTAAGACGATCTAGCTATGTCCGTCCGTCTGTTTGTTGAAAACACGATAGGGCGCAAACGAGGAGCTACCTGTCTGAAATACACTCTGTTGATAAGTTTTGTTTGGTATTGAAAATGGGCAATATCGTTCCATGATTTCACCTAGCCTCCATACAAAATGTCCACTTGGAATACTGTTTGAGAAGTCATAAATATGTTGATTATGCGGCAATCGTTATAAAATTTTGCACAAATTAGTTCTAAGTACTCTAAAATTATACTGTAAAGTATGTGAGAATCGCAACTAGTTGGATTTGCCTGATAGTTGGTGTTATTCTTTTAAATAATCGTAATTTTAATCATAAATATGCCAACACACCGTTAGGAAAACAGTATGATTAGCTCAGTACTCGGACTATTTGGTACGAAAAGTTAAAGCAGGTTTAAAAACATACAAGGCTCAAAAAGTTCTTGACTGGAACCCTGCTAAAAATTTAGAGGACAAAAACACAGCACGAAAATTTATGTCAAATTTTATAAACAAATATATTTGCTGCATAATGGATGACGAAACGTTTGTTTTAAAAAAATTTTTTCTCGAAATTTTCCCAAAAAATTCTTGGTATGGCCGAATTTTTACACCAAGTAATGTTTACAAAAGAGGATGCTTCATAAGACTTCTTAATGCGTCCACTTATTTTCAGCCTGATTTGGCATCCTGGTACTATGGTAAGCAAGGTCTTGAGGTCTTGCCTGGTGCTAAGGCAAGTTGAGATATGTTGGGATCTTGTTAAAAGAGAATTGAAGAGCACAAAAAAGGTGTCCAAAAGTGTGGTAGGTTTTAAACGGAGATGGAAAAATAAAAACCTTATGGAAGGCTTTCCGGAAAAGGTTCATAAATTCATCACTCTTGATTAGAACTATATATTTGTAAGTTGTAATAATAATTTCAAACAAATAAAAATTAAAAACTGGATCTAAAACTCACTCTTTAATAAGGCATTGATTCAAAATTCATTCTTAATATCGATCAAAATTCATTACAGCATTTCAAATCACACGATTTGAATTCATTATTAAAGATATTACTTTACACATTCCAAATAATCTAGCGTAGATGAAATTGCCACTTTACTGTCCCGAAGTAATCTAGAGTGTAGTCTGTTTAATTGTTTACTTTTTTATATAACTTCAAGAAGTTATTATTTTACTAACCAGAAGTAGTCTGTTGCAGAGTAAAAGTCCACTAAATTTCTTATTGGTAATCCTCAATTTAATCTATATAAGGTAAATTTATTTCCTTCTAGGATGATCCTAAATGTTAGGTAAAATCACTAGTTCGGGGACAATTACCGGGACTTTACATTATTCACCTCTATTTTTGTTTTAAAATCTAAAACTATGTAATTGTTTGTTTGTATGTGTGATCATTGATCAGCATACAACAACAAAACATTGCATTACAACAAAAATTATTATAAAAATTCCTTAGTGTACACAATATGTATGTATGTATGTGTGATTGTATCTTCTGGCCATGATGAACGAGTAACGAAAAAGAAGACAAAAAAAACTTAATTTTCTACTCACGTTTACTAAACTTAAACAAAATATAAAAAACAACAACAAAAAACCGCAAAACAAAACTACAAAAATTCCTTAACTGCAACAACAACATGCAACTAACAACACCCTGCAGTTCTAGGAGACAGTCTCGAACTAAATTTTATCCATGATGCAAGGGCTATAATTTGGGTTATAGCCCTAATCAGTATACTTAAGCAAAAATAAAAATAAACTGTATGAGAATTATATCAAAAGAATTTGTATAAAACCAGTTTGTGCAAATTACTCATAAAACGTTTAAGGTGACTACACTCCAGATTACTTAGAGACACTTAAGTGACAATTATCTTCACGCTAGATTACCTGGGATGTATAAAATAATCAATTGACTTATATCTGCACTACAAAGACCACATACATGTCAAATGACCCAAAATATATAAATTGGAGTCAGCCAAGTGATAGGACATTAGCAATAAAGTTACTGTCTATAAGGGATACATTGACTAATTGCTTAACTGCTGGGCATTGCTGCTGCTACTACAACTACTATGATCATGAAGTGCTGTTGTTGTTCTTGATTTTATTATTGTTTTAGTTTTTTTTTTTCTTTGAAGAGAATGACAGCTGAATTATTACAAATCGATATTTGAATTATATTTATTTTGGACACATATTCATACATATATATTTACGGTTTAATGTTGTTATAAATATTTGTGTTTTATTTTATTTTTTACTCTTTTTTGAACTTCTATATTATTATTATTTTTAATATTGTGCGGTTGGTGTAGTTGTTTTTCTTTTCAAACCAATTACATACCATAGAAAGGCTTGTGCTGGCTGGCTGGCTGCATTGGAGTTGAGTTAATAAGCACCTTTTGTTATAAATATGACAATGAAAAATTGAGTTGTAAATTATGAAAAATATGCACTATGTGTGTGGAAAATATTTGGAAAAGGATTTGAAATTTGTAAAGGTATGGAAAGGCGCACCATTTCCCAGTTTTTTATTAAAAAACAACTTTGAACATAAATTTAAAGTTCAAATATTCCCTAGCAAAAACTTTCATTGCCAAGTAATGAGTTAAAATGCTAAATTGAACTCCATTACTTCTTACACAATAAAATATTTATTCATAATTTCAACACAGTGATGTCATTTTAGGCAAGTACTTACCCAGCAGTTAAGCAAGTAGTCAATATATCCCTTATAAACAGTAATTATATTTTGGGTATGTGCTCTTTTTATAGCAGAGAGAATTCAATTGGTTACTTTATACATCCCAGGTAATCTATATTGAATCCAATTGTCGCTTTAGTGTCTTTAAGTAATCTAGAGTGTAGTCACTTTCAACATTTATTTTGTATTGCACTCTAGATCAACAAAATTTGTATAAAACCAGTTTAATCGAATTACTCACAAAAGAGTGCATTACATAATAAACATTTAAAGTGACTACACTCTAGATTACTTAGAGACACTTAAGTGTTTATTGACTTCACACTAGATTACCTGGGATGTATAAAGTTTTTGTTAATTTGTTGTAGAACTTCTACTTTTACTATTAACATTTTTTTAATTTATGAAATGTATTTTTTTTATATCTTTGCAAAATATAAACTTTTTTGTTTATTTTCTCATTCCCTGATAAGTTGTGCATTTTTCTCTATGCATTTTTATATAATTTTTGTATGAGTTATACATACATTTTTGTATCTTATAGTTTGTAGTGGCTATTGTATAATTACGCGTTTATAAATTAAGACCGGGATTGTAAAATTCACACACATTATATATGTATAGATATGCATTTATCATTACAAAAAGGAAATACATAACACGAATAAGAATGAAACTGAAACACCACTTGCATTATATACAAATGCATATATTTACATCTATACTTACTTATATACTTATACAGACAAGCTAAATAAATAAACATATAAACACTTGCAATGCGAAATAAAAAGATTGTAATATTGCATTAACCCTTTAAATGCTAGGCGGACAATAAAGGATTGGACAAATTTTAGAAATTTTCATTGTTAAATTCATTATACAGATTACTGTTAATTTATTAACAAAATATTACAGTATTTTTAAATTTATTTGAAAATTTTAAACTAAATTTGTATGTCCTAGGCATATGGGTAATTCAATGTCATAGTACGTGACATTTGTACGCTTATAGAGTGGAATACATTTTGCGAATATAAGAGTATCTGAAAAATAAGTTGGTCTTTATGTTCCATTCAGAGGATACTATATTTTTAAAAAAATAATAAGTTCTTTTGAAACATTGTTGTCTAAAATATCGAGCGAAATAAGGGTATATCGTACGTGACAAAAAACGGAAGTAATTTTGCGAATCGAGAGAGAAGTTATGTTTTCTTTTAATTGCATACACTAAATCAAATATTTTTCCTTTCCATCCGTCATATTTAAATAAAAAAATCTTTGGATGATTTTATAATACATAAAATTTAATATAGTACGTGACAAAATGGAAATTAGAACTTTTGTGAAAATACATATGAAAGAATTAACTGAAACAAATCTTTTGCTAAAATTCTTATACCAAAGGGTTAATTCGTTTAAAAAATCCATAATAAATTTTTTTATGTTAATTTTCTAAATTTTTCCAATCAGATAATGTTTTTTAGCATAACAAAAATGTGGGCCTATTGTGTCATAGTGTGTCATGATAGTAAATTTATGGAAATATTATGAAAATGGACTGAAAAAAATCAATGGTTTGCATGATTTGTATACTAAACTCTTAAAGGGTTAATTTCCAATGTTCTTTTAAAAATCTATAATGAAACTTTTTTATGTTAATTTTGTAAGTTAGTAACCCAAAGAAACAATACGATAGTAAATACACTCAGGTCTCGTTTTATGCGATAGATACGTTCCAAAAAATATCGCTTTAATTGAATTCGCATAAACCGATACTCTAGCTTCATATAAAAACTAAACTAAAACTAAAGTTCCAAAATTCTGAAAAAACCGCATAAATTCAAATTTTAATTAAAAAATCAAAACAAAATCGCATAAAAAAATCAATAAAAATATATTTATTTCATTTATATAAAAAATAAAAACAAAACACGTCTAAATAAATAAACAAAAATATAATATTAATTCATTAATTTTTAGAGAAGACAGAAAATTATCTAAAAAATAAGCTAAAACTTTTTTTAAGGAAATTCTGTAAATATGTATGATTAATCTGAATCACTGAATAATTGTCAGCATCGTTCAACTTCAGTTTCATCACTAGATGATATAATCATATTGTCATCATATGGTAAAATATCATTTTCATCACTAGAATTTAGCTCGTGACTAGGGGAAGAGATCAAAGAATTTTTTTTACTTCAATTGTTTATTTTCTTGTAAAATAATTTGTCATCTAACTTTGCGATTGAACTCTTGATATCCGGAAAACAGATCAGTCAGTCCGCGATGCATCTTTAATGCTCTTTCCGTATATGGATCCACATTAAGAATTTGATTTTGTAAAAAACAAACTATAACGATTATTTATATCAGTTTTAATTAAAAACGCTAAAAAAGCTTTTAAAAAAACATCTAAAATTTCAAAATCGTTTAAAATTCTAAAAAAAATGAATTTAAAAATAGCATAAATTTAAATCCGCATAAAACGAGACTTGAGTGTAAGGAGTGAGATCGAAAAATTCTTAACACACGTTTTTCATTACATTTTTTAACCCAAGTATTATTTGAATTTTTTTTTGATCAAGTTACCTTTGAAAAACATGTCAGTTATTATGTGTAATGTCAATTATATTAATTTTTTTGTTAATCTGATTAAAATGAGTGACCAGAAAAAAGTGCGTACTGAAATTATTAAATATTTTCAACAAAACCCAACTTGGTCTTACAAAAAGTTGGCCAAGCATACAAAGGTCTGCCGTCAAACTGTTTCCAATGTTATTAAACAGTACCGGGAGAACTTGTCAGTTGATAGAAAACCTGGTTCAGGTAGAAGGAATGGTCCACATGATGTTTCTAAAGCCAAAAAAATAGAACGCATTTTCAAAAGAGCTCCCAACACATCCGGTAGGAAAGCAGCCCGGTTAGCTCAGTGCTCGGACTATTTGGTACGAAAAGTTAAAGCTAATGCAGGTTTAAAAACATACAAGGCTCAAAAAGTTCCTGACAGGAACGCTACTAAAAATTTAGAGGCCAAAAACAGAGCACGGAAATTGAAGTCAAGTTTTATAAAAAAATATTCTTGCTGCATAATGGATGACGAAACGTATGTTCTGGCAGATTTTTCGCAACTTCCAGGTCAAAAATTTTATGTTGCTGATGCTCGAGGGAATGTTGAAGAAAAGTTTAGGACCCAAAAGCAGACAAAATTTCCCAGAAAGTTCTTGGTATGGCAAGCAATATGCAGTTGCGGCAAAAGAAGCCACTCATTTGTTACAACGGGCTCTATAAATACCGAAATTTACATCAAGGAATGTTTACAAAAAAGGCTGCTTCCATTCATAAGACTTCATAATGTGTCCACTTATTTTTGGCCTGACTTGGCATCCTGTCACTATGGCAAACAAGCCCTTGAGTGGTACAAGAACAATAATGTGGTATTTGTACCAAGAGAGGCAAATCCTCCAAACTGCCCGGAGCTAAGGCCAGTGGAGAGATATTGGGCTCTTGTTAAAAGAGAATTGAAGAGTACAAAAAAGGTGTCCAAAAGTGTGGTAGATTTTAAACGGAGATGGACTACATGTTCGAGCAAAGTGACAGAAAGCACTATAAAAACGTTAATGGAAGGGTTTCCGAAAAAGGTTCAAAATTTCATCACTAGTGATTAAAACTATAAAAATAATTTTTTTTGTAAATTGTAATAATAATTTCAATCAAATAAAAAAAAATTAAAGCTGTAAGTTTAGTGGTTTCTTTTTTATAAACATATATGTATGTTAAGAATTTTTCGATCTCACTCCTTATTAGAAAATAGGCTACAAAATACAATTGGTCAATTCAAAAGGTCTCCTATCATGTCATATTGTCATAATGTCCTAATTTTTCACGACTCGGCGGCTCTGCTTAACCAACTCTGAGACGTTCGGCGCAGAGTAGTATTTTCTAAGGACATTTTTTGCTTGAAAGGCATTTTGACAATATGACAAATATATTTTTAACAAATTTGTAAACAAAAACGAAATTTCCTCGAAACCCGCCATTTTCAAATCGATCCCAAAGATTACCCATTAACATTTAATTGAAAACTGTATTGAAAATATTGCTAAATATTGACAAGGTTGGCTGCCGATTCGAAACGGTAACGTTAACGTTAACGCTAACGCTAATTAGGATTATTTCGGTAACAAATACCGGTAATGGTATTTTGATGACAACTGTAATATCATCATGAATTATATTATTAAATTTAAAAAAATTATAAAAATGTTTTATATATAAACTTAATATAACTTAATTATTGCAACACAAAATAGTATTTATACCCTACACCACCTTATACCGATTGCCTTAGAATCACTTTCTGAGTCGATTAAGCGATGTACGTCCGTACGTCTGGCTGGCTGACCATGTAAACATTGTGCGCAAAGTAAAGGTCGCAAAGATATTTCGATAAAATTTGGCACATGCAACTTTTTCGGCCCAAGGACGAAGCCTATTGAAACTGGCTGAAGTCGGTCCATTATTTCACCTAGACCCCATACAAATGTCCTCCCAAAATTGGACTTTATCCGTCATAAATGTTTAATTTATATAGGTATCTACACAAAATTCCTTTCCAAATAATTTTTATGTATACCAAATTCATGTCACCCAATTTTATGATGATCGGTCTATAATTAGTCATAGCTCCCATATAAGCCCTGCTTCCGAAAATCATTTTAACGAGCATAAATCTCTTTAAAATTTTGGTATACACATAAAATTCAACAGAAATAATTTTAATATATACATAAATCTCACGACCTAATTTCATGGCGATCGGTCCATAATTAGTCATAGCTTCCATATAAGGGCCTCTTCAGAAAATCATTCACGGAAATAAATTATTGAATTTTTCTTACTTGTTTTCTATTCAATTTAAATTATTTGTATTGTAGAATATCGGTAACGGTATTTTCGATTATATCGGAAACGGCAATTGTAGTTATTTCGGTAACGGTTGCTTAACGGTAACGGTAGCCAACCTTGCCAAAAACTCGAAACTTCAAATAAAATTTACAACCTTTAAACCGATTTTGCTAAAATTTTCAACATTTAGTTTTTAGATGACGGAGAACTATTTTAGACCATAAGAGGTTTTAAGGCGTTTTTATCATGAATTTGAAAATCCTTTTAAGATAATGATAATAAAACTGTAATTGTGTAACCAAAATTGTCTGCAAAAACTTCATTTCCTTAATATTTTCCCAGCAAAAAAAAAAAAAAAAGAAACTCAGCAAGTAGGTAGTTATCAAAACCTTATAAATTCACATTGCAACCATATTCAACTAACTGGGAGTGTGTGTGCCTGAGTATCTCTGTACGAACTACGTACATACATATATGTATATAGTTTATATATCACTTAATATAGACAAAACTATTCCTTTAATATATAATTTTTTTTTCTACTCGGGATTGATGATGATAGTATGTAGTTGTTTATATTTATTTAGTTTTTTTTGTTCGATTTTATTTTTTTTCGTTTGTTTGTATGTATAATAAAGTGGAAATACTTGTTGCAAACTGTTGCATTGCATGCTGCTTGCTGTTGTTGCAATAGCATACCATTTATGTATCCATAGCATTCCATTGTGGATGTCTGTATCTATGTATGCATAACCAACCATCCACATACTAAAGTATATGTACTGAACTCAAACATATATAAAATGTAAAAAAAAAAAATATTTACAATATTTTTTTTTTTCTTCTATATATACAAGAGTAGAGTTTTGCGAGTGAAAAAAAAGAAGGAATGCCGTTGTACTGCATTTCATTTTAACGCTTTTGTAAATATATGTATAAAATTGTATAGTTACTGTAAGTACTCGCTAGTCGTTGTTGTAGTTACATACATTTAGAAACCAAATTCATAGTTAATTGAAAATTTTGCAATATTGTAAATAAAGTTTAACTCAAAAGCTAAAAACATAAAACTTAATATTGGCCTGGGAACTTTTATCATTTGTTTTAGTTATACATACATATGTTGTGCATGTATTTGAAAAATCTGTTCTCTTTTTAATGAAAATTTTTGTTGGGTCATTTTAAACTAGTTCTGTAGAATATTATATATTGTTAGTTCTAATTGGTTTTCCAATAAACTACACTAGCTGGCAAGTATTACAGAACATAAAAACTGACAAATATTGTACTACACCATTTTCAAATACATATTACAGAAGTTTCAAATTGAATTTTAGAACAAAAGGTAATATTTCTTTCTAACGTTAAACCAATTAATATGTAAAATCTTTATAAAATAGTACTTTGTAAAGAGTGAGTCAGAAAAAACTTATGTAGACTATTCCAGACAAAACTTATGTTTGGTCGGACAAATTATTATTGTTTAATCATGTTAGCTTTTACAAATATATCACATATTATCTTTTCTAAGTTATCCAATATGGACTTTCAAAAGAATAGCAAAAGATCTGAAGATTCATCGTCACACTGTTTCAAAAGCCATTAAACAGTATAAGGAAGACTTGAACATTGAAAAAAAACCTGGATTAGGATGGAAAAAAGGTCTATCAAATATTGGTAAGGCAAAAGAAGTGGAACAACTCATTCGAAGAGCACAGAAAATCAGCTTGTAAAGTTAAATGCTTTGATTCTTTCGTGCGCAGAGCTGGGTTGAAGTCGTATCAAGTTCAGAAAGTTCCAGATCTCAATAAGGTAAAGAACTTGGAAGCAAAAGAAGGAGCGAAAAAAAATTTAGGTAAAATTTTATAAAAACAAGAGAGCTATATTCGGCTGTGGCGAATCTTATATACCCTTCACCAAATTATACTTCAAAATACAAATTTTAAATATTTTTAGGTACAAAATTTTGTCCAAAGTTTTTTTTAAATTTTTTGTAAAATAATTTTTTCGAATTTTTAAAATTTAATTTTTTTTAATTTTAAAAAAAATTTGTTGTTTTTTAAATGTAAAAAATTGTTTTATTTTTTTTTTAAATTTTTTGGAAAATTTCTTTTTCGAATTTTTAAAATTAATTTTTAATTTTAAAAAAAAATTTGTTGCAAATTTTTTTTTTTCTAATTTTTAAAATAATTTTTTTTTTAATTTAAAATAAATAATTTTATTTTTTAAAATTAAAAAAAAAAATTTTTTGTTTTTTTAAATTTTTTTTGGTGAAAAAAAAATTCGGGTTAAAAAATATTTTTTCTGATTTTGACCCATTGTAGGTCCAACTTACTATGTCTTATATACGTCGTTGCAAAGATCTTTGAAATATCTATCATTAGATATCCATATTGTCTATATTAATGACTTAGTAATCCAGATATAGGTCAAAAATCGAGGTTGTCCTGGTTTTTTCCTCATATCTCAGCCATTTGTGCACCGATTTGCTGATTTTAAATAGCGAACTTATCGAAAGCATGTCTGACAGAATTATTGAAGATTTGGATCCCGAAGATATCTGGGGTCTTCAGAAAATTGATTTCAATAGACGGACATGGCTTAATCGACTCCGCTATCTATAAGGATCCAGAATATATATACTTTATAGGGTCGGAAATGAAAAATGTAGAAATTACAAACGGAATGACAAACTTATATATACCCTGATGGATGATGGAACTTATGCACTGGCAGATTTTGGTCAACTTCCGGGTCAAAATTTGTATGTGACAGATGGACGTGGTAATGTTCAAGAACTACATATATCGGACATAAAAACAAACATAATTCCCCAAGAAGTTTCTTGTGTGGCAAGCCATTTGCAGTTGTGACAAAAGAAGCCAATTATTTGTGAAATCAGGTATGATAACCACAGAAATATATATTAAGGAGTGACTACAAAAACGATTTTTACCTTCCTTAAAACAGTACAGAGTGCCTTCATATTTCTGGTACAATTTGGCATAATGCCACTATGGAAAACAGACTCACCCAACTGTAAAGAACTTCGGCCTGTGGAAAAGTATTGGGATCTTGTACAAAAATAATTAAAAAACACAGGAAAGGTATCCCAGGACATGTTCGCTTTTAATCGTAAGTGGACCATCTCGTCCAAAAAGGTAACAGAACCAACTAAAAAATCTTTTAAGGGAGGATATCCGGAAAAAGTCGATAAATTTATAAATACCCAGTAATATGCCAATATTTTAATGTATAATGAAAGCCCCAAAAATTCAAGCTCTTGAACATTTTGTTGGAATTTGACTTGAATGCAAATGTAATTATGTTTTAAAAATTAAATATTTTTCAAACAAAAACCATATGGCTTGAATTTATGTTTCCTTGAATATAATTCAAGGCTTGAATTATATAATTCAAGGCTTGAATTACACTTGCTTTCAACTGGAATTCCAGTAAAAATGCTTAATGGGATATTTTTTAAGTTTTATTTAACTTAATCTCAATAAGCATTTTTACTGGAATTCAAGTGTAATTCAAGCCTTGAATTATAGTCAAGCAATTGGTGCTTAATGGGATAAAGGTATAATTTTTTTTCAAGTATAATTTCTTATTTGATAATTTTTACGAATTTCCTTGAGATTCATATTGTTAATCATGTTCGGCTGCTGGTGGCTATGAATGCCAACCACTGCTGAAGATATCAAATTAAACTAAGATATTCTAAATTTATGAAACTTAGTTCAGTTGAGCAAAACATTTAATTATTTTTAACTAAGATTAAATGTTGAATTTTGTCTTTTTGCTAAAGACTAAACACCCTGTATCTATGTTGAATCTCTTAACTATTATTGTACTTAGAGTTTTTCTATTTGTTGTTGCTACAAATTGCACCTGTTGCTCTTGTTACCAGGTTTTTTCTTGTGTAAGTATATGTGATCAGTGTTGAGTGTATTTATTATATATTTATGTATGTATTTATATATAAATATATTTTTTTTTATTTTCTAAGTTAAGCATACACACATGCATTTTATTACTAGTTTATATGATTCTACTCCTCATAAAATCGACTACTAAATACAATCAACTTTAAGTTGTATCTTGTATCTGGTAGTTAGTAATAAGACATAGTATTAGTTGTTTTTTGCTATTGCAGTTAACGCTATTATTTTACATTGTACTCTACATATTTTATTGACTACCATTTCTGTATTTTTCAGTTTGTAGTTATTTTTTTGTTTATTTATATTTTCCTACATCTATCTATACATAGTCTTAGCTGCATATGTATCTATGTATGTAAGTATGTTTGTATATTCTGCTATATTTATTCTATAATATTCTTTAGATTTTTTCTATGTTTTCTTTAGCTACTTTATGTTTTCTTTCTGTAATTTTTTTTGCTCTCTAAGATATATATATTTTTTTACTTTAGAATAAAATGGTTCAGGTTTCTAGTTTTGTTTCTTAAGTTAATTTTATATACATAGTATTTAGAGACAAGCTGCAGTCTAAGCTGTTATTATGGTTAGGAAAATGTATTAAAATAATGATGATAAAGAGGGAAAAAAGGTAACCTAATGTAGGTACAGAGACGCGCCCACACTTTTCTTAACAACAAAATGGGAATTGGTTATGTGTTCTTTTTTTTTTTTGTCTAAATAGCAATAAGCCCTGTTCATTGAGGTAAAAGTAGTGTGTGGAATTTGAAGTTTTTACATAATTCATAAAAAAAATTTACAGTGACAAGCAAATTGAAGGTAAATAAATTTAACAATATATTAATATATTGCTACTTTTCAAAATTCCTTTAACTTAGCCAACAACTTCACTTACCAATTAATCTAGAGCATAATGCTGGCTGGGAACCAGGAGGTGAAAACCCGAAAAGTTTTAATATAAACAAGTAAGAAAGTATAGTCGGTCAAGCCCGACCATATGATACCCTACACCAATATAATTATGGACCCAACGCAATAAAATTAGATGGTATGACTTCTGTGTTGAATTTTATTTGAATACCAACATTTTTAAGAAATCTACACTCATTAAAATGATTTTCGGAAGTGGGCATTATATGGGAGCTATGACTTATTATGGACCGATCGTTATAAAATTTAGTAACATGACTTTTGTATATATATATATTATTTGTGCTGAGTTTTATTAGGATACCAATATTTTTAAGAGATTTATGCTAGTTAAAGCGATTTTCGGAAGTGGGCCTATATAGTAGCTATGACTAATTGTGGGCCGATCATCACAAAATTTGGAATATAAAACTCATTTTTGCAGAATTTGGTTTGGATATCTATATAACTAAGGTATTTATGAGAGCTTAACTATTTCCAAATAGGCCAATTGTATGGGGGCTAGGAGAAATAATGGATCGATTCTAACCAAATTCAATAGGCTTCGTCCTTGAGACATCAAAGAAGCTTGTAGCAAATTTTATCGAATTATCTTTGAAATTGCGACCTGTAGTTTGATTACAAGGTTTATATGGACGGACAGACGGACATTGATATATAAATTGAACCTACTAGAATTTACCAGCTTAGTTTACATCCTTTTTGGTAACAAATTGTCTTATCTACAAAACAAGAGAAATGTCATTGAAATACCTAATTCCCAATAAGCATTTTTACAGGAATTCAAATTGAAAGAAAGTGTAAGTCAAGCCTTGTATTATAGTCAAGCAAAAAGGAAACATAAATTCAAGCCATATGTTTTTTGTTTGAAAAATATTTAATTTTTCAAATATATTTCATGTTTAAAACATAATTACATTTTCATTCAAGTCAAATTCCAACAAAATGTTCAAGTGCTTGAATTTTTGGGACTTGGTAGCCCTGAATTTTTACTTTTGGCTCCGCGGCAGTTGTTACACAGAATTACAAATCTAAGGATTATTAATCTACAATAAGTTCCCATGGACCGAACTTGATCGTTTTTATACCCTACACCACCATAGTGGGGACGGTATTATGCGTTTGTGCAGATGTTTGTAACGCCCAAAAATATTGGTCTAACACCCACCTTAAAGCATACCGATCGACTTAGAATCACTTTCTGAGTCGATTAAACGATGTCCGTCCGTCCGTCTGGTCGGCTGGCTGGCTGTCCATGTAAACCTTGTGCGCAGAGTACAGGTCGCAATTTTGAAGATATTTCGATCAAATTTGGTACATGTTATTTTTTCGGCCCAGGGACCAAGCCTATTGAAACTGCCTGAAATCGGTCCATTATTTCACCTAGCCCCTATACAAATGTCCTTCCGAAATTGGACTTTATCGGTCATAAATGTTTAATTTATAAATGTATCTCCACAAATTGCGCTCCAAATAAGTTTTATATATACAAAATTCATGTCATCAAATTTTGTTACGATCGGTCAATAATTAGTCATAGCTCCCATATAGACCCGCTTCCGAAAATCACTTTAACGTGCACAAATCGCTTAAAAATGTTGGTATACTCAAAAAATTCAACATAGTAAACTTTCATAGAGACATAAATCACACGACCTAATTTCATTGTGATCGGTCCATAATTGGTCATAGCCATCTTCCGAAAATCACTCAAAAATATAAATTATTGAAATTTTAAAAGAAAAATGTTTTTGCTCTTTTACTTAGTGTAGGGTATTATATGGTCGAGCTTGACCGACCATACTTTCTTACTTGTTTTTTTCTGTAGACTAAACGAATGTTAACGAACTTTATAATAATTATCTAAAATTAAATCCTCTATTACCTCTTTATATTAGGCTGGTATTTAACTAAATTTCTCAATTCATTTTATTGCTGGAAAGTACGTAGCATGTTATTATAACCCTTGTTTCAAGTTCTCTTTATGTCAACAACTGACTTATAAAAATAGAATTCAACTTGCTTTAAAAAATTCTGCTAAGATGTGAATATTATTAAGGTTTAAAGTCACATAATGATGGAAAATTGTAAATTTGAATACAAAAAAAACAAAACAAACTTTTTAACACCCTGTATATTTGTGTACACCATTCGTAATAATTGTTTACAAATACGATGTCTTAATTTAAAAGCCATTTTTCTAAGAATTATTTGCTTAAACAAATTGTTTTTCTTTAAAAATCTCCAGATGTTCTGAAAGAAATGTGCTGGTGTTATTTAAACAACAAAAAAAAAATACAAAAAAAAGAAAGAAAATCTTTTGAATAATATAAACATTCCCATAGAATTAAACATCATTAGAGATACATTAAATAGATCTGAAAGTAAAATCTCAAGAATTATTTTTCTATAATTAAACAAAATTGCTTCTAATACTTAACGAAGTAACAACATTATTTTATGTTTTTTCTTTCTCTATCACTCTCTCAATTAGGCTGGTATTCAACTAATTTTCTCAATTAATTGTATTATTTTTCCCCGGGTACTGAAATGTGTTCTTAGACATCATGTT
Organism: Calliphora vicina; assembly: GCF_958450345.1. Lineage (NCBI taxonomy): Eukaryota > Metazoa > Arthropoda > Insecta > Diptera > Calliphoridae > Calliphora > Calliphora vicina. The sequence continues at coordinate 141,798,347 of NC_088780.1, read as the reverse complement.
ACATTTAATTTTCTTAGGAGTTTTTCCATTCCTTTAAGCTGGCGATAACTATCAAATAATTACTTCCTTCCGTTTTTTAGTTTAAGTGGAAAAATGTATGGAAAGGCGTGGAAAATCTACATTTAATAGGAGTTAAGAAATGTCGAGATTGAGTTGTTGTCTTTGTTGTAGGAAATTATTTGTAATATTTAAAAAATATCTCATGTTACTATCTAACATAAAGTAGAGATTTTCTTATACATAAGTATGTACATATATTTGCAGGGTTTAGTTGAGTTAACCTATTTTGTTGCTAAATATAAAATCTTACACTTTGAATTTAAGATTTGCAAATGTAAATACATATATTTCATATTAAGTACAGTGAGAAAGAGAATGAAATTTCATTGGGAGAAAAAAATTTTATTTTCGGTTTCGAAATTGTTGTGTTACAACAACTTTTGCTCTCATTTTCATAAAAACTCAGACCTAATTAAGGGCTAGAATAGAGATTTTCATATATAATCGTATTTAGGGTAAAAGATTAGGTCAGGAAATTCCTCCGAAACCGAAAAATTTTAATATAAAACAGTAAAAAAGAATAATTTATAATAAATTTTACTTTATTTTTCCCCCAAATGATCCGAGTCTGCAGTCTATGTTGTGCCTATCACATATGTAGCCAATTGTATTTGAGGCTACAAATTATTATCTCATACTTTGAGTTTAATGGTTTATTTTAGGTACAGAGAGAGGTTGAAAAAGACATACGTTTTGTTGAATGAATCAATTGGATAATAAGTTTTCTCGAAATCAATAACTTTTCACTCATTACCCTGTATATTTTATGTATATGTTTATTACACACATACACCATTACAAATACATTAAAAAAAAAACAAAAAAAAAAAAATACTTGGTTAATTTTATACGAAACACATTTTGAATTTTTTCGTTAAATATTTTTCATAATTTTCACATTTACAAAGAGGCAACGAAAAACGTAACGCATACCAGCACGAGGCTAATGCTGACGTTAATTTAAAATAATTTTCATTTTTGTTGTTGTTGTTGCTGTTGAAATTAAATAAAATTCAAAATTGTGGCTATTTATTTATTAAATATTTTTTTATCTCAAAATTGTATTTTTTTTGCGATTTTTTTTTGTAAAGGCTCATTTAATTTCACTTATTTGGCTGGTGAATGCCAAAATTTTATTAATAAATTTAGTGTTTTTTTGTTGTTGTCGTTTTCTTCTTCATTTTTGTATTAATAAAAAGCCGGCTTTTCAACAAGAAAAATAACATGTGAAATATGAAATAAATTCACCTTAATTTAATAAAAATTTATGGCGTTTTATTTATATTTTTTTTTTCTCGCCTGTTAAATTAAATAATGTGCAGTTAAATTGAAAATCTTAACGTATGCTTAAATTAAACGTAGCTGTCATAATAGTTGAATTGATGTTTATTTTATTAATATTTGTGCAAAGAAAAAGAAAAAGAGAAATAAAATATAAAAATTCCTTAAGTTTAAACATTTATTTAAAATATTCATTATTATTTGTCTATTTCTGTGTATCTCCTCCATGCGGAAACTTGTTTTGTGGCATTTTTTCTGCAGCTACTTTTCCAAGTTGGTTTTATTAATAAAAATATCTTAAAGTTGGTATTTTTTTAGCCAAAACGCGCCACAAAAACAAGTTGTTTTGTTAACATAATTTGTTTTCTTTTTTTTTCTTATTGATAATATTTTTTGTTTTTAATATATTAATATTTATTATGCGGCCACCCAATAAACATTTCAGTTGCATTGATAAGTTTTAAGATTAGTCATGACATAATAAGTCCTTACAAAATCATTTAAATAAAAGGCTCAAGGCTTTCTAATGAATAAATTCATGCAAACAATGAAAGCATTTGAATTGTTGGTTTTAAAATTTATTATTTAAAAAGCTGTAGGTCAGTGTTCGGCACTTATAAAAAATCACAATCATTAGCTGTTCAGATTACAACAGATAAAGAAAATGCATAAAATGATATAATCCTAGTTCCTTGTTATCGTTATGCCGACCACTGAAAAACTGCCAATTAAAATTTCTAATTTATTTAAATTTGCAAAAATATCAGCATTTTTCAAAACCATATCATTTATTTAATTTGTAAAAAAAATCCCTTCATTTTTCTTAACCACATGTACGTTACAAAAACTGAGAAAAATTCAAAATAATTCCAATTTGTTTACTTTCAAAATTTGTATTTTTTTGTTGCTTACAATTCTGCACACATACAGCTACAATTATAATTTGTTGGTTGTTTTTTTTTTGTTGCACTCATACTTGTACTCTCTTGTAATTGTAAATTTTGTTAGTTCATTTTTGATTGCCAATGCAGCCCATAGGGGAAAGAGTTGAAGTTAAGAGGCCTTCTAGAAGGGCCTAGTTTGTAAATACAAGGCCTATGAATTTCAGTAATAATTGCATTAGATTTTTACACAACCTAGGCCTGCACTAATCGAAGAGATTCTAGACTGTATGGCTGAATGTCGTAATTCGTAAGGCCACTTTACCATTTTACATCTAAATTCATTACATTATTCCTATGGCCTTTGGTACTTGTTTCCTCTTGCAGGACTTCTAGAAGACCTGTAAGAGGTAAAAATTTGTGTATAACAGTATTTTCCATAGACAATTTTGTGTATACCAGTATTTTCTATAGAAATTTGTGTGTATAACAGAATTTTTTATAAAAGAAATTTGTGTATAACAGTATTTTCTATAGAAATTTGTGTGTATAACAGAATTTTTTATAAAAGAAATTTGTGTATAACAGTATTTTCTATAGAAATTTGTGTGTATAACAGAATTTTCTATAAAAACATTTCTGTATAACAGTATTTTCTACAAACAAAATTTGTATATAACTGTAATAGAAAAATTTGTGTATAACAGTTTTCCAAATGGAAAATTTTTTGTATACCAGTATTTTCTATAAAATTGTATGTGTATAATAGTATTTTCTATAAAAAATTTTATGTATAACAGTATTTTTCATAGTAAAATTTGTGTATAACATTATTTTTCATAGAAAATTGTGTGTATTTCTTTAGAAAATTTTGTGTATAACAGCATATTCTATAGTAAAAATGTTTATATAACTGTTGTAAATTTTGTGTATAACAATATTTTCTACAATAAAATTTTTTATATAACTGTTATAAATTTTGTGTATAACAGTCTTTTTAATAGAAAAATGTGTGTATAACAGTTTTCTCCATAGAAAATTTTATGTATACCAGTATTTTCTATAGAAAATGTTGTGTATAGCTGTCTTTTCTATAGAAATTTTTGTGTATAACAGTATTTTCTATAACAAATTGTGTGTATAACAGTATTATCTATAGAAAATCTTGCATATAACAGTATTTTTCATATAAAAATTTCTGTATAACAGTATTTGCCATAGAAAATTGTGTGTATACCAGTATTTTCTATAACAAATTTTGTGTATAACAGTATTTTATATAGAAATTTTTGTCTATTTTTAAAGAAATTTGTGTATAATGTATAATACAGTATTTTCTATAAAAGTTTGAATTTTGAGAGCTGTTTCTTGATCTCGAAATTTAGGGAAGAGTGTGATTTTAATGAAAAGAATTTCGTATGAAATTAATGCCCTTGATTACGAACCAAATTGGATTCGGACATATCGGCTTACAGAATAAGGGTAGAAATACAAGTTAAGAGGTTTTGAAAAGCAGTAGGAAATCAGAATTAAATATTTTAGAACTTAAAGCAAGGGCCTGCCGACAATAGGCCCTCGAATTTCCCCTGGTAGGATGTACTACTGTATGTACATTTGTTTTAAGTTTGAGAGTTTAATTTTTTTTTTGCAAGTTTTATTTAGTTTTTCGTTTTGTTTTTATGCTGTTTAATTTTAGCTCTATTTTAGTCTTAATCATCACATTGGAATGTTTTCGCTTTAAAGTTGTTTTATTTTATTTTATTTATTTTGTTTGTTTATTTTTTATTTCCATTTTCAGTTTTTTTTTGGTTGGTTGTTGTTTGTAGTTGTCTTCATACTTCGTCGATTGGTGTGCGAGTATTTGCTAAAATATTTATTTATTTATTTTTCGTTGTTTGTTTGTTGTTGTTGCTTAGTGCTCAATTATATGATTGTGTATGACAGTATTTGTGAGAGCTTGAAGCGAAAAAATTCCGCAATATGTACATGGTTTTGTTGTTGTTGTTGCAATTTTAACTGTCAGCCTATTTTGGCTGTTAGATTTGGACATGTTGCAAAAAAAATATTGAAAAAAAAATCGAAATTTTTAATTAAAATTTATTTTCATGATAAATAAATTGAAAAAAATGTATATTAGATGGGAAATATTTTCAAAGCGATTTAAATCACACAATAAATATTTTCTAGAGTGTGTTTATACTGGCAGTAAAATATTTTTTGTGGGTTTATGGAACATTTTTAAACAAAATAATTGCAATTTATAAGAAAGTTGTTTATTTGAACGGTTAATTGGAATGCTTAAAGTTTGTTTGTATTTATATTGCATAATCCAAACAATAGATGGTGTTTAAATGCAGCCCTAAATTGAAAATCATAAGTTTAATTCATAATCATGACAACCAAAAAGCGAAAGTTTAAACCACAGTTTAAATTTGAAAACAAATATCTATTAAAATATGCTAATACCCTACACCACCATAGTGGGTAGGGCATTAAGGGTTTGTAACGCCAATGAATAAATGACTCAACTCCTACTTTAAGCCGCTCGACTCACTTTCTTGATGTTAGTCCATCCGTCTGGCCATTTAAACCTTGTAATCAAGCTATAGGTCGCAACTTTGAGATAATTTTTAAATTTTTTATACAAAAAAATCGAGTATAACAGTATCTTCTATATAAAATTTATTGTATAACAGTATATTCTATAGAACATTTTGTGTATATCTTTATTTTCTACAGCAAATTTCTTGTATGACTGCATTCTGTAAAGAAATGTTCGTATATATGTATTTTTATGTATATTAACAGTATTTTCTATAGACAATTTTGTGTATAACTGTCTGTTCTATAGAAAAGTTCTTGTATAACTTTCTATAGAAAATTTCTTGTATAACAGTATTTTCTATAGAATATGTATTTTGTAGCAGTATTTTCTATAGAAAATCTCTTTTGTATTGCATAGCAGTATGGAAAATTTCGAGTATAACAGTATTCTATAAAGAAATGTTCATGTATTACAGTATTTTCTATAGAAATGTCCGTGTATAACAATAGTTTATATACAAAACTTCTTGTATATCTATGTTCTTATTTCATAGTCTGTTCTATAACAAATTCCTGTTTAACAGTCTGTTCTATAGAAAAGTTCTTGTATATCAGTCTGTTCTATAGAAAATTTCTTGTATAACAGTCTATTCTATTGAAAATTTCTTTTATAACTGTATTTTCTATAGAAAGTTTCGTGTAGAAGAGGTTTTTGTATAACAGTCAATTCTACAGCTAATTTTTTGTATAACAGTATTTTATATAGAAAATTTCGAGTATAACAGTATTCTCTGAAGAAATGTTCGAGCATAACAGTATTTTCTATAGAAATGTTGGTGTATAACAGTGTTTTATATAGAAATATTCCTGTATAAATGTACTTTCTATAGAAAATTTATTTTATAACTCTGTTCTATAGATATAATTTAATATTTAATTTAGTATATAACAGTCAGTTCTATAGAAAATTTCTTATATTAATTCAATTATTCTTTTTCCATAAATTTCTATTTCTCACATCAAATTATTTCATATGTTAATATGTACTTACTGGTCTCTGGGATCCAGCCATGTTGTCTTTTTCGTATTATGATCTATATAATAGATTTTACCATCGAAATCCTTGGCAATATCCCAGCCCTCGGGCAGCGGAAATTCACCATGATGCAAAAGTTGCGATTGATGTTGACTCTGTTGCTGATAGTTGTGTTGGTGATAATGTTGCGGTGGCTGTTGGTAGGGGTGCGGCGAAATGTGCTGTATTGATGAGGAGGATGTGGAGAGCAGGGTGTTGGGGGTTGTGGCAGATGTTGTGGGATTTGTAACGGCTACATTAGTTAAGGAGCTCTGATGATGCGGCTGGTTGTTGTGATGTTGTTGGTATTGTTGCTGCTGCTGATAATGTTGCTGGTAGTGATTTTGATTTTGTGGCTGATGTTGCTGGTGTGGTAGTTGTTGTTGTTGCTGTAATTTTGGCATAATTTCAATTTGAAATATTTGCACGTGTTGGTAATTAAATTGAGTGGTGGTTATTGCGTTAACAACAATATTATTGTTGTTATGATTGGTGTTTGAGGTGTTGTAGCTGTTGATAATAAACAAATGATAAATGAAATCATAAACCTCTTTCTGTGTTCATATGCAGGATTTCAATTTCTAATGTTGTGTTTTTGTTTTCCTTTAACAAACAAAAAAATTTGGCTAATAATGACGTTAATGACGGTATTTGGTGTTTTTTCTTTATTCTCCTCTCTTCTTCACCTTTTAACCAAATATCCAATGGTTGTTGTTGGTGGTGTTGTTGTTTTGGTTTTGAAAAAACGTGTTTAAAATTGTCAAAAAATCGTTAGTTTTTTGCTGTTGCTGTTTTTTTTTATTTACAACCACATTTTTGTCCACTTGTTGGTTATTTTATTTTGTTTTGTTGTTATTGTTATTGTTATTTTTTGGTGTTGGCAATTTTTTTTGTTTGTTGTTGTTTTAGACCGTTCAAAACGTTATTTGAATTTTGAAATATTTTTTTTTTGTTGTTATCTGCCGTTTTTTGGCCGTTTACATGTGTGGATGTGTGTGTATATATTGAGGTTATTTTTGTAAAATTTTTCATATATTTTTCGTTGTTTGTTTTTAGTTGTTGTTATATTAATTTCTCCATTTAAAGATTAATGGGTTTAAAAACATCATAATCTTACTTAATTTTTAAATATTTTAAATAATTTCTTTAAATATTTTATTTCACTTTAAAATTTTCACACATTTATTTTTTTTCAACACTCTTTTTCTTTAACTTTTTGTGTTGTTTTAAGATTTTTTCATTTTCTTATAAACATTTCTATTTTCTTGTTGTATTAAGCTTGTGGGTAGTTAGATTCTTTTAATTATATCTTTAAGATTCATTCTTTCATTTTGTATCTATTTCTTCGTACACTTGGAGAAATACACCACCAATCACTTGTTACACAAATGGATAAATATTAATTTTTTTCTATATATTATTTTTCATTTTCAGACACTGAAATCCATGTTTTGTTTTCTTTCAATTGGATTTTTTTTTGCATATTATGTTAAATTTTTAAACACTTCTTATTTCTTTGATAATCTCCCTAATATACACTATTTAGGCTGATTACGTAGAGTGTATCTCAACATTTACTTTAACGTACAAAAATTTTTTTTATAGAAAATATAAAAAAAAAACGGGCGACGACTTGTATGTTGTGTGCTCTTAATCAATGTGAGGAGATATTTTGTATAATAAAATTTCTATCTGCCTCTCTTTCTGGCATATGGCGTGTTAACACAATTAAAACGGCGGCGTTCAACGCTCGCTATCTCTTTTGCTGCATTCCATTCCATAAAAAATGTTTAATTTTTTTTTATTTCCACAAAGAGCTTGTTTGAATGATTTTTTATTCATATGGGTTGTATGTATAATTTTAACGTAAAAATGTGTATGCCATATACAATTTTTGCTTTTAAAATATTTTTTTTTTATATTTTTTTCAATTTAGCATTTTTTCACAAACATTTTTTAGCTTTTTCACTTTTTTTTCTGTTAAAACACTATTTTCAATTGCCTCAACAGCTTAATTCTTTTTTAGTTATTTATTTAAATGAATTTAAAATCTTATTTTTATAATATTTCCAATTTGGTTTTAATGAAAAAATTAATTTTATTTAATTATTTATTTTGCTGAAATTTACACGTTTTGTTGTTTTTACATTAATCCGTCGTCCATTACGTTTAGTCGTGTAGCCGTTTACTAAATGAACTGTTGAGTTAAGCGAGCAAACCCACAAAATGTTTCTGTTCAATTAACAAACTGTAGAAAAATGTATCTACAGATCTTGTTTTTTGTTTTTGCTTAGCTCTCTCGTTTAATTGCTCTCACTTTTAAATTATTTCTCTCACTCACCACAAATTACAATTTTCTTGTTCTCTCTCTTTTTAAAATAGTCATTGGTATGGGGTGTTGGTACAATCGTACTTTTGGTGCTGTTATTGAATGCAAATTGTACCAAAATATAAATATAAATTTATGGTTAAAAGTACGATGTTGCAAATAGGCATCAACAATTAATCGTTTGGTCAGCTGTATAGAATGTCATCCAATTATATTCATAATTACAACAAGTTATATCATTTCAAAAATTCTTGAGAGTTGTCTGAGCACTGAAATCACAATGTTGAAGCCAAGAGATCACCATTCAAGTCTGCAGAAGACCGATTGCGGAACTTCTGAAAGAACGAACCAACGCACTCTCGACCATTTTCTCAGTTTACAACATTTAAGTAGAAATTAGATGTTCATACAAATATAATTGGAAAACTGTACTATTACTGTCTTCATTTCGCTGACCGAACTTCGCAACGTTTCACAAATAGCTAAAAATTTTGCAACTTTTATCTAAGAAAAGGCTCTAGAAAGAAAAGGTTTGCTCTCGGAATTTTGGACAATAAAGTTAATGCCATGGTAAAATGGTTCGAGAAAATAATCATGCTGGGGCTACAAATAGCATTTTCGTACTACGAATTTTTCAATGTTTCACGAACAGCTGCGGAATGTATAACTTTTATCTGCGAAAAGGCTCCTTGGATTGAGGTCCATGATTTCTTTCGGCATTTGAAGTAAAGTCAATGGCATGGGAAAATGGATTTAAATCTTCGATTAAACCCAGGCGAAAATCTTGAATTAATCTGTCGTGCAAAAATACCATCAGATTGAAAGAGTATCCATTCAGAACTTGACATAATAATGTACTCAAAGAACCAAGGCACGCAAAATCTCTATGCGAGCAGCGTCATCATGCTAAAGTTCTTAATTTTGCCGCGGCATTCATTTGCTAAACGAGTTCTGCAGTGATCATCAAATTTTCACTGGTTCAGATCTTTATCAGCTCGTTAATTAGCTAACTTTTTCAGAAATGGAAGAAGGTTACTGTAACGCCAATTCTTTAAACAGTTAATGCCCAATTGCAACTGTGTCTACACTCTCTAAAGTTATGGAGTTATAGAGAGTATGTGAAACTACCACCTCATTAAATATTTGGAGTCTAACAATTTACTCAGATAGTGCCAATATGGCTTTCGTAGGGAACACTATAGCAGATTTGGTGACCTAAAGTGGTGCTTCTAAATATTTCCAAAGTAATTTTGATAGAGTGTCGCATGGTGCCTTTTTATCAAAACTAATTGCTCTTGGTGCTGGTAAAGACTTTTCTCCATTGCTTTTGGTGTCGGTAACGACTTCTCTCGATTTGTATCGAGCTTTCTCAGAGATCGTCGTACTATACGAGTTGTTGTAGATGGGATCTCATCAAATGAGTTCAAAATTAATTCAGGGATACCGCAAGGCTCCGTTCTTTCTCCTACTCTATTCCTTATTTTTCTAAATGACCTTCTAAGTCAAACTTCCAACCAGATGACAGTCACATTTACCATTCATATTCATTCAACTATAGGCCAAGCCTTTCGGAGATTGGGGCAATGATGCAAAACATGAATGACTTAACCAAGATCTTGTGACAATCTCAGAATGGGGTTATGCGAACGGAAGACTCAATGTTGTATGTTAACAACAAACGCATGACAGATCATGTTGCTTCATCTGTTTTTATGGGTGGTGTAAATATTAAGGAATCGGAAGCTCTCGATGTTCTAGACATGAGAATTCAGTGTGATGTTCGCTGGTCAAAACACATTTTTCAAGTGTCGAAAGAAGCATTCAAGTATTTACACCACTTATATCTGACCCAAATGGAATACAACTCTCATGTATGGGCCGGTGCTTCGAAGTCTATTTTGGAGTTACTCGATCACGTAAAGGAGAGAGCAAGGTGCTTATCGGCGACAGTAGGGTATCCAGCTATATGGATTCTCTGGAGCATCGTCGCAATGTGGGTTGTGTTTAACTGTTCTATCGATACTACAATGGAATGTGTTCTGATGAAATTAGGGAACTTGTTTCCGATACCCGTAGTTTCTTCGCACAACACACTACAGAGAAAATTCGTTTTTTAGCCGTACCGTCCGTATCTGGAATAAGCTTCCTGCCGAAGTATTTCCTGTCCCTTTTAATGTAGGAAAATTCAAATCAAATGTCCACAAACACTACTCCCTCTATCCTCCTTCCCATAACCTATTTTCCTAGTTCCAACACAATGCATTGCATGAGTAGGAATCATCCCCTGAGTGCTGGTCCAAGCAAAACAGTAATAGTTCCGAGAGGTATTTCCTGAATTAAATAAATTTTCTTTTGATTATTTGTGTCTGGATCAGTGGATGGTGCCGTTAGCTAAAGAAATAGTAACATCTAAGTCGATCTTAATCATAGGTCAATAGTGCACATGCGGTTCTAGAAACAATTCGTTCGTGGTAGCAGTTGAAGAAGCTGCACAACTCGGCTCCTAATTGTACAAGCGCCAGTCTTGGGTACCTGGGAAAAAACTTCTACTCTGCGATATCATCAGTATTCATGGGTGGTGCAAATATTAAGGAATCTAAAGCTCTTGATGTTTTGCGCTGGAGAATAAAGAGATATGCAAAACACATTTCTCAAGTGTCGAAAGAAGCATTCATTAATATTACACCATATAGGTGGTGACCAAAATGGAATAAATCTATCATGTATGATCCGGCGCTTCAAAGTATATTTTGGAGATTCTGGACCGCGTCAGCAGAAGGCGAAGGTGCATCTCGGTAACAGTTGGGTATCCAACTCTATTGATTTGCTGGATCACCAACGCAAGTGCAACACTACAATAGAATCTATTCTGCTGAATCAGGGGAACTTGTATCCGATACCAATAGATTTTTACGTAATAAGCTTCTTTAAACAAGGACTCATCCATTAGTGATCGATTGACTGAATCAACACACAATGAAGAAAATTCGTTCTTTACTCAAAAAATGTGTGGACAGCTTAAAAAGTATAACTGTGTCTAAAAGTAAAGACTTCCAACGATATACATTGGTATTTTGGACAACAGGTTTGTAATAATTTAGCTCTCTTAATTATAAGAACAGACAATTTTTGTCCGCTATCTCTTAGTTAAAATCATTATATAATTAATATATTATCTGAATAATATGGTCATTGCATACCTTTCTTCTCATATAAATCTATTATTATTTGTTTACAATCATAAACTGCGAAGAATTTTGCTTGTCTGCAGATACACTAAAACATACAGATACAGAATACTCTGGCGGGAATCAAATCCGCAACCGGAAAAGTATTCGATATTCCCCAGAGTAGAAATTCCCTGTGTCCGTCCGAAGGCCGTTATATGAATATTAACAGAAAGGCAATTTTGAAAATATAAAGTGTTACAGGAATCTTGATTTGATCCGTGTTGTAAATACAAACATAATAAATTGTTTTGGATGGAGTAGAAGTTTAAGTGAGTAAGATTATAGAGATTCATTTTCTCTTAAGAATATTTTTTTACTATAAAGCTACATAAAAATGAAGGGTCGTATGACATTAGTTCATGCCACTTCGGAATAGAAGTTCGTAAATTCATTTACATAAACAAAATTACATTTCTCAATTGAAAAAGTGGACTAAATTTGTATAAATCTTCGATGAATGTTAGGAAATATTTTATTAGTTCCATTATAATTAGTTCATATATAATACAAGGAACAATTTAAGGTATGTTTAAGTAAGAGTTTCCAAAAAACCGAAGAATTTCAAAACCTCGGTTTCGGTTTTAAAAACTTGAAAACCGATCGGTTTCGGTTTTGTGATAATTTGTTAAATATTAATGTTATAGAAACAAAATCAGTTAATAATATAGAAAATGCTATAAAAATATAAAATTCAAGACGATAAAGGAAAATTGGTACCCTTTATTTTAATGGTACTTTTTTAATATTAATTTTAAATTAGATAGCTTATATATATTTACGTTGGCTAATATGCTTCTCAGTAATGTAATAATCAAGAATTGGGGGCTCAATGATATTATGATACCAAAAAAGGAGAACTAAACCAAACTAAGGAGTACTTTTTCGTTTTAAAAGTGATACTTTTTGAATGTTCTATAACATTGAACCTAGAATCAGGAAATTATTAAGATTTCAAACTTGACGGGGATTCAAGTAAAATTGTTAGGCACACATGATTCTGAATGCGTTAAAATTCACCAAATGTGACTTTAGTGGTACCTTTCTTTAGCATTATCTATAATAGTGGACCCTGAATCTGATGCTGAGTGGGAATACAAAATGTTGGTATTTATGGTACTTTATTTATTCTAATAATACGTTTCAAATGAGATTGAATCAATTAACATGGAACGAGAGACATGTTTTCTTGAATTAGTATTAATTCACAAATTGGGGTAGCGAAGACCACTGGGCCAGCTAGTCTTCCATACTTGAAAATAACTAAGTTTTTGTAACAAAAATTTTGCATTATTGTTTTTAAATTAAATAATTAAATAGTCATTTGAAGTTTAATTGTCAGGAAATATTCGTATGATCAATATTTTTAAATGAGTTTGTGTCATTCTTTACTAACAGGTTTCCTTGCCTACGAAAGATAGAAAAGAAGCAATTATTGTAATACAATTTAAAAAATTTAATGAAATCTTAAGATATTTTAACTGATTTGTTTTTAGAGAAATTAGATGAATCATTGAATGAAAAAGTTTGTTTTTCATTTCTAAATTTTTAATTTTTTTACTGAAAATAAATTAAAAGTGAAAACCTAAGAATAATTGTCGGTTTCGGTTTCGGTTTTAGGTTAAAACCGTAAACGAAACTCTAATGTCAAGGTAGTTTCTCTTTCTGTTTAACTCTGCGGTTTAGTGGTCACTTTACTAACCACCTTTTCTATAGTCTTTAAAAAATAGTTTATTGACATCTATTGGTATTTTGTTAAACAATTGTATTTTTTGAAGTCATCTTTTATGTTTTTTTGCAAAACTTTACCTTCAGGATGCTCTGGTTTGATAAAAAAAATATTGTAAACCGCAGTTTTTTTAAGAGACTTTCACGCATTCATTAAAAAAAGCACAGCGAATTTAGTGTTACGAAATGGTTGGTTTGGTCAGAAAATTTAGTCCAAATTATTCGATTTCCAAAAAATGTATACGTTACGAACATTTTTATCATAATTATTTTTAATGCCAACCGCTACGGTGGTTAGTAATCTGGGTGTCCACAAAAAACGTTGGAATGGGGTGGGTTTTTTATGTTCTGATTTATTTTTTCTTAATTAAAGTAAAATATTTTTTTTTTGATTCTAAACTTATAGAAAAAAAGCGTGACTGAATGAGTTAATCAAGTCAGAGGTACATTATTCACAAAATTCACAACAGATTCATGGAGCTTGACCAGAAGTTTAATCAGCAAGCTTATGCAATTCGACTATAGTCACACATGGAAAATATTTGACGAAAAAGACGTAACCGCTAAATAAAATATATTTTAATTTGTTTATTTATTTATTTATTTATTTCAAAAATTGCATTTACTTTGGATAATTCAAAACAAATATTTTGTATTTTTATTTGATGCTGTTTGATCTTACAAATCACTTGTAAGAGTAAACAACGTCAAACAAATTTGTGCTAAAAACAAATGTGGTTACGCTTTTTTGAGTAAATATTTCCAAAAACTGAAGATGTCATTGTAAACAGCTTCCGAATCGATTGTATTTCTTATAATTTAATCCTTAAAGTAATAGTTAACAAACCATCAAAAATATTGTACAATTTTTATGGTACATTTACAATCAATTAAAGGTAAAATTGTACCTGTTCATTTAGTACAAAAGTCAAGTTTTCGTTGTGCCTCAACGATTGGAAATGTCTGTTTTTGTTTTAAACTAATTGTGTAAAAGATAAATATTTTTTTTTGTTTCTATGTACGTAAGAGTATTTTATCGTCATATTTATTTTGTGTTTTTTTCTTTTCTTCTTAAAGATACATTTTTTCGTAGTTGTTTTTAATTTTGTAACTAAATTGTGTGTTATATTTGCATTGAATACCTGTAGTATGTCTGTCTGTATGGGATGTACTACTAGTAAGTATAGTTAGTGTATTTTATGATTACCAAAGCATCTGCTGGGTATGTACGCACCATCAACACCATTTGTTGGTTGGGTTCATCCACAGGTATTTTATGAAAAACAACACAAACAAAAAAAAAATTAAATAAAATTAAAACACGAACTCACAACCAAAGGGGGAAAATTTGTTTATAAATGGTTTTAAATCTGATTGGAAATTTTATGGTGAGTGAGTGTATCATCAATACCAATCTGACATGCCAAATATTTTTCTTGAAAAAATAAAATATTTTTTCTTTTTTTTTTTTTGCGATTTTGTAATGTGCTCTTAGGGTATTTACGTACATGAATGGACTAATGATATATGTAGTTGTGTATAGTAGGTCAGGGACATGTTACCAAAGAATTTTTGGTCACTTTGTGTGTTTTTAGTTCTTTAATTATATCTGAAGCAAATCATTGATAAGATTCTTGAATAAAATTGTTAATATTAATTTGTATGGAATAAGACATCAATAACTCAAGGTGTAGGAAGACTACTAGAATTGTTAATAACATTCTTAGCGTTATCAACTATTAGTATAGTTAATACTGATATATAAAGGTCAAAAGGCAACTGTTCGGACAGGTAGTCCATCTTCGTTTAAAATCTACAATACTTTTGGACTTTTTCATACTTTTTCACTCCACTGGCCTTAGCTCCAGGCAGTTTGAAGTATTTGTACCTCTTGGTACAAATAACACATTATTGTTGTTGTACCACTCAAAACCTTGCTTACCAATAGTGACAGTATGCCAAATCAGACCAAAAATAAGTGGAAGCGTCCTCTTTTGTAAACATTTCTTGTAGTAAATTTCGATATTTATAGAGCCTTTTGTAACAAATGTTTGGTTTCTTTTGCCGCAACTGCATATTGCTTGCTATGCCAAGAACTTTTTGGGAAAACTTTCTGCTTTTGGGTCCTAAACTTTTCTACAACATTTCCTCGAGCATCAACAACATAAAAATATTGACCCGGAAGCTGCGAAAAATTTTCCATACGTACATTTCGTCATTCATTATACAGCAGGTATAAAATTTGACATCAATTTCCGTGCTCTGTCTTGTGCCTCTAAATTTTAGCAGAGTTCCTGTCAGGAACTTTTTGAGTCTTGTATGTTTTTAAATCTGCATTATCTTTAACTTTTTGTACCAAATAGTCCGAGTACTGAGCTAACCGGTCTGCTTTCCTACCAGATGTGTTGGGAGCTCTTTTGAAAATGCTTTCTATTTATTGGCTTTAGAAACATCATGTGGACCATTCCTTCTATCTGAATCAGGTTTTCTAGCAACGGACAAGTTCTCCCGATATTGTTTAATAACATTGGAATCAGTTTGACGGCAGACCTTTGATGGTTTGGCAAACTTTTTGTAGGATCAAGTTGGGTTTTGTTGAAAATATTTAATAATTTTAGTACGCACTTTTTTCTCGTCACTCATTTTAATCAGATTAACATCAAATAAACATAATTGACATTAAACATAATAACTGACATGCTTTACAAATGTAACTTGATCCAAAAAAAAAATCAAATAATACTTGGGTTAAAAGTTTTAAGGGAAAACGTGTGTTAAGGTTTTTTCGATCTTAGACCTTAAATAGGTATTTGAATTCCTTTCTAACGAGGCTTCCGGATATTTAGAGCGACTGGCCATTCATATGTATTAAACATAATTCTTTGAAAATCAGGCTGGTCAGGAAGTGATGGCGCGATGATAGTCATTCTTAGAGCGAATTTTCAGCAATAGGTATCATTAGACATTTCTTTGAAAACGAGGTTGATCATGGTGATCGGCTGTTACTGGTGATCGATAAACGACATAACAATAGGATTCTTTCTGGCTAAATTTCATTAATGTGGATGACATGTGATATCAACAAGACGATTACATACAGCCAGTGAAACAATTAAATTACTGCATGAGTTATGTACTGGTTGTATACTTGCTCTTGTTGGTGAATCGAAATTGAACATCTAGATCGTGTGATTAAACATCACTGGTTTTATTTTTATGGGATTGTTTGAAGTCAATGTTCTGTGCCAACAAGTCCACAATTCCTCGTGGCTTGAAGCGATATTGTTGAGTTCTCTAGGAAGAAATAGGATATGTTGAGTATTCACACTGTATTTCCGAAGGATGAAAGCACACTTGGTTTAAAATCCCACAATATACCTGAATAATTACTCGAAATACACAGCAATCTGTATACTTAACAGATCAGATTGTTTGGAAAGAGAACGAGAAGTAAAATTCAAAGCTCTACAAAGTTTTACACACCAGATGTGGTCAACTTTGACACCCTGTATCTCACATTGTATTTTAATCACAAATTTGATTTTCTGCTTATGTCCAGCAATACAATTCGTTCGTACATTATTTTGCTATCGGTCCAGTAGTTTAGAAGATAAAAATTTATTACCACTTGGCTATGAATCAACAGAAATTGAGATCCCAGTATATCCCTCTTTTCGATATTCATTCTCTAAACAATTTATAGAATGTTAATGTAAGTACATAATCACCCCTATCGTGAAAAACATGTGAAATTTATGTTCCCATGAAATATCCATTTCCCTCGAAGGGAAAATTGCTATCGTGATATTCCCCTGAACTTTTCATTCACAATAGTTGATTTTGTTCGTAACAGCTGTTTATTGTTTACAAAATTCCATCTAAAAATTTCCCATGTTGGGGATTTTTTTCACGTGAATAAAGTTTATGAACGAAAAATGGGAAAAGGGAACACATTTCATGTGAAATGTTGTTGCGCGATAGGGGTGAATATATAATCCGTTCGTGCGATCGTGCTTTAGTCGTACTGACTCTTTGAGTCTAAGAGACGATTTAGAAATATATTTGATGCTGAATATATACTCGAACTACTTCTAGTTCGAAAACAATGGATTTTTCGAAAAAAAATGGATTTAATAGCCACTTTCATTTTAAAAATTCGTCAAAATATTGGAAAAAATCAAAAAACATTTTATCGTAAAAATTCGACTTAATCAGTATATGAAATATTGTGAAAGGAGTTCAAGTTTAGACCAGGGCTACGACAATTTTAATAACAAATAAATACTGTTTTGAAGATAACATTTGTCAATCGTATTCAATCAGGCGCAGATCCCGACTTTAAGAGGATTGGGTCCTGATGGATAAGGCGAAACATTAATGATAATCCAAAATGCAATCTTGTTTATTTCAATGCTACGCGGCGAATTTAAAATCAGTTGAAAGGATGAATGAGATGAGGACTAAAAGTTCCATAGTTTTTATCACGACAAACACTTACAAAAATATGAAAATTGTGGCCAGTTTGTTCAACATCAGTCTTCTGGGTTGATTTATTGTTTGCCAAATCAAATTGAAATAAATTCAAAACAATTTCAAAAATTTAAGAAACATGTTTGTTCCTCAAATTTTTAATGATGATCTTCTCTTGGCAATGCCTTAAGTTTTTTCAATCTAACAAATACAGAAACACACTCATGTACATACTCATGTGCCTTGATAATTTCCAAATGATCTCTTTTAGCCTAGAGAGTTTAAATAACAAGATACATATTTGCAAAAATTCATAGTGTTTTATTATGAATTTTTGTATTATTTTTTCGTATTTGGTATTTTATTATTATGATGATGTATCAACACCTGCAAAATAATACATTTTTGCCATTAAAACAGCACGCGAAGAATATAAATGAGTAGTAGAGATATTGAGCGAATAATTCAATTCACCAGCAAAAAAAAAAAAATGTTGGAAAGAAATATGAAAAAAAAATAATAAAAACTAAAACTAAAAAATAACACATTCATAATAATATTAAGTTTTTGAATACCCATGTACGACGAGTAAGTATAAATATACTCGCATTCGTACGAAAAATAATAATAAAATATAAATAAAAAGCAATACCAAAAAATACGAGAACAACAAAAAAAAAAAAACTAAAAAATCATACAGTAGACAGACAAATAAGCACAAGATTCTTTTGTTTTGTCATGAATCTCTGGTACCCCTTTCAACACCCGCCTACTGACGTCTTGAGTCCACTGCGTAAATTGAAATACAAATAAACAGTCATAAAAAATATTATTATAACAAGCGCATTAACTCACTTCAGCATTCCGCTAATAATTCGCAATGTGGCCGTTATAAAATGAGGGCGCTGGTGCAGCCGATTTTGTTCACTGAAAATATAAACACACGCACACTCGTTTACAGCCACAAAAAGAGTGAAAGAGAGCATGTCACTTGGGAAGGGAGAGTAAACGAGAGCGAAATATAAAAATGGAAAAAATGTATCTAATAGATACAACAAGCAGGTCGTTTACTTGTTCGCCCACCAAAAATTCTCCCATTCTGAATATATTCCAAAAATTCTCTCATATCTTTACAAATTTGCTCTCATTTAGCAATTTCTCCCTCCTCTCTGTATCTGTTGGTGTGTGTCTATTGCTCAGTATCTTGTTTTAATATTTCACCGATACTTATTGTATTTAATTTATTTTAAATTCCTTTGGACAACAACAAAATATTCACTTTAATGAGTATAATGTTTGTTATGGCCGTATCTTATTTGTTTGCTTGTTTATTTGTATTTCAGTTTTGGAACTGTGAGCGCAGCATTGGTACATTTTTTGAAATTTTAAAAGTACTTTCTTATTCTTTTAATACTCTTTGCTAATACAATTGATCTGCAGAGTGAATTAAATGCGTTGATATTTACTAATTCACTAAAATCTTAATTCATAATTAAAAATGTTAGCAATTCATTTCATATAACCATTCCCAACATAACCAAATCATTAGCTCCATTCAAAGCCTTTTAAAGAGTGAGATCGAAAAAATCTTAATATACATAAATGTTAAACCACTAAACTTCCAGTTTTTATTTGTATAGTTCTAATCAATAGTGATGAATTTATGATTCTTTTCCGGAAACCCCTCCATACAATTTTTTAATCCATCTCCATTTAAAATCTTCTACAATTTTGGACACATTTTTGTGCTCTTCAATTCTCTTTTTAACAAGAGCACTGGCCTTAGCTCCAGGCAGTTTGGAGGATTTGCCTCTCTTGGTACAAATACCACATTACTGTTCTTGTACCGCTCAAGACCTAGTAACAGGATGCAAAATCAGGTCAAAAATAAGTGGACACATTAAGAAGCATCATTTTTTGTAAACATTCCTTGATGTAAATTTCGGTATTTATAGAGCCCTTTGTAACAAATGTTTGGCTTCTTTTATCACAGCTGCATATTGCATGCTTCTGGTTTTGGATCCTTTTCTCGAGCATCAGCAACATCAAAATATTGACCCGGAAGCTGCGGCAAAATTTGCCAGAACATACGTTTCGTCATTATGCAGTAGGTATATTTTTTTTGTTTTATATAACTTGTCTTCAATTTCCGTGGTCTGTCTTTGGCCTCTAAATTTTTAGCGGCGATCCTGTCAGGAAGTTTTTGAGCCTTGTATGTGTTTAAACCTGCATTGGCTTAAAATTTTCGTAGCAAATAGTCACCAAAAAAGTACTTGAATAAATAATTAAAACTTTTCAAAAAAATCAAATATGAACTTTTTAAAAAAATAGCAAAAGATTTGAAGTTTCATCGCCACACTGTTTCAAACATAGAGAATATACATAGAGCGGAAATTCTCCTGTCAAAGACCTAAATCAGTTGTCAAAAACCTAAGTGGCCAGAATGTATTAGTAAAAAAAACTATGGGAAAACAAAAACAACACTCGTATGTGTAACTTTTTTGAGTAATTTTTTTGTTTGAGTTTTTTTCTAGTTTCCGCTCTATGTTTCTCTCTGGTTTCAAAAGCCATTAAACAGTTTAAGGAAGATTTGAGCATTGAAAGAAAATCTGGATCAGGAAGAAAAAAAATTCAAAAAAATTTTGGTAAGGCAAAAGAAGTCGAACAACTATTTCGAATAGCACTGAACACTTCTATCAGAAACTCCGATCGTAAAGTTAAATATTTCAATTGTGTTGTGCGCAGAGCCTAAGGTAATGCTTGCTTGGTTGATGTCGTATAAAGTTCAGAGAGTTCAAGATCGCAAAGAACTTAGAAGAAAAAGAAGTCTACAAAAATGCCCCGATTTGGCATCATGCCACTATGTAAATTTTGTACCACGGGAGGCAAATCTACCCAACTGTCCAGAACGTCTACCTGTGTTTCTTAAGGCACTTATAAAACTTTATATTTTTTGAAAGTTGTTGTTGTTTAAAATATACAATATCTAAAATAATAATATATTACTCTCTCACATATACGGGTACGGTGTGAATTCAACACCCTTGTGAGAGAATTAAACACTTCAAAAAACTACAAATTTTAACTTTGATTTTCCGACTAAATATATACCGAACCACTTTATTAAACTTCTACACAATATTTGGCGAATTTTTTAATTACTTTGCAGGACACTTTTATTTCCGAAACACGCTAATTTTGCTCAAATGAAAAAAAATATTTTTTATTAATTTTTGACACACAATTTTATTTGTGGTAGAATTTAATTTATAGAACAGAGTTTCAATTTTTTGTATTGAAAATAGAACAAAATTTAAATAAATTAAAATTAAAAATTTGTTTATAGAACTCTGTGTGTCTGGTGAAAATTAAAAAGGCACCAACACATGTCCATTTTTGTTACTAACACATGTTTAGAGTTAGGTACTTTTTCACCTAACTCTAAACATAGTTAGGTACTGCTGTCAAAGAGTGGGATAACGTGGTATACTTTGCTAGATATCCTAATGAAATTCCAAGGAAAGGTCTAATCACTCATTGAAAGATCCTAATATTCAGACCCCTTTTTACACTTAGTACTACTCGGTTGATCATCTCTGTTGTCTTATTGTACTCATTTCTTTTGGTTTCATTTACTATTTCTCTGTACAAATCTAGCATGTCAATTACATTTTTTTTTTTGTATAATATGTGTGTGTAATATACAATTTGAAAAAAAGCCTCATAGAGAGAAATGTTATTACTAGCAAGTCAACACTGGCTAGTACGTCAGTCAGACCATAAACCGTACCGTACCGAAAACATTAAAACAAAAAGAAACAGAAGCGCAAAAAGTATCTTTTGTGTAAACAAACCAATCAACATTAACAACAGAAAGAACAAATGAATCGAATGAAGAATACTTACTGGGCAACAATAACAAAAATCTATCTGACATTTATGTGGCCCCGCATTCTTTAGATAAATTCTGATTGATTTTGCTTTGGTATTTGTAATTGTGTAATGAACACACTGAAATACAGCAACACAACACAATAAAACACTGTTTCCAAATGTGATAAGTTAAATTAAGATGTGTTTAAATTTTAATTGATGCATGTGGGTAATTCATATTCAAAATCGGAAGATCCAATTTTCTGACCGTTTTGGAATGGATGCTCTGTTAGTATATTAATACATTTTTTCCCAAATAACTTTTTGGAAAAACATATGGGTATTTTGGAGTGTATAAATTTTGTGTATCTTTTGAATATATACTATGCATTTTCTTAATTCATCTTGCATTAAACAATTTTTGTTTATTTCTTTGTGAACATCCAGTGTAAATTGTATTCACTCAATAAACCAAACGATATTATAACGACATCTCAACGATATCGTTATAATATGATATAAACTATCATAAATGCTATCGTTTGCGTATCACAAACGATAGTATTTACGGACTAATTTTTACCGTTCCTTATAATATCGTTTTTTAAAGGCAATTATGATATCGATTTCACTATCTCTTCGCTATGTCCGCGTTGCTGGCCCTTAGAAAACATCTGTTTTATATTTCATCTCGATTTCAATATACAGTGTAGGGAAAAACTAAAGAACGGACTTCCCCGACCTGTCTTCGCTACCGAAACACTTATTATCTGTAGCCAGATGACGGCGGATGAGATGGTGACATGCTATGCCCTTAAAAGAATGTATTTATGAATTCATAGTTTTATAACTATTTAGTGAAGCTTTCAAAATGTTAAGACGTTAGTTTTTGTTCGACGATAGTGAAGTCGCGGTTATAAAAATAAATTATAGAGACCGAATTAATTTTTCGGGACTACAACACTTTATTTTTAAAGTGTGCTTTCGTTTAAATCAAATACAAGTTGTAATTCCATCAGTTGAGAAATGCCGGATCGATTTAGAAATTATTTTTTTTTAAAGTTAGGTTTTTACGAAATGAAAAATTGAAAAGTGGGCGAAAAGTTGGCGTACGCCTACTTTTTTCGATTTATCTAAAATCGGAAAACGGCTACACCGATTTGGATAATTTTTTGTTTAAATGTTCGTAGTTATCCAATTTAAGTTTTTACTGAAGGAAACATTGACCACGCCCACTTTTTTCGATTTATCTAAAATCGGAAAACGGCTGCACCTATTTGGCTAATTTGTTTTTAAATTTTCGTATAAAATTGCAATTTTTAAATCGGTATAAAAATGTGTGAATTAGAGGTACTAAAGTACTACGACCTACCCTAAAACAATTTTGAGGGTGTTTCAAAATCTTATGTCGCTTTTCAAGCTCTGCCAAAAAGTGTTATTTTGTAGTGTTAGTGTTATTAATTAAAATTCGAAAATGATATCACTAGAAAATATCTATTGAAATAAAATTACATAACAAATAAAATTACTTATTCGTTGTCATACAAAAACATTAATTTAGAGGATGCAAACACATTTTTTATAGAAGGGCATTCCCTAAACTTTAAAAATCTATATAAAAACTCAATATATCTAAATTCGCTACTAACTTTGCCAATAAGCGTTTAATTAATAAAAGGAACTCGATCTGTGATCACTCGTATTTTTGACCAAAAATCGATTTTTTATAAAAAAACTCAAAATATCTAAATTCGCTAATAACTTGGCCAATAAGCGTTTCATGAAGAAAAGGAGTTCGATCTGTTATCACTCATATTTCTGGCTAAAAATCGATTTTTTATATAAAAACTCAAAATATCTAAATTCGCTAATAACTTGGCCAATATTCGTTTAATCAAGAAAAGGAGCTCGATCTGTGATCACTCGTATTTTTGACCAAAATCGATATTTTTATATAAAAACACAAAATATCTAAATTCGCTAATAACTTGGCCAATAAGCGTTTAATCAAGCAAAGGAGCTCGATCTGTGATCAATCGTATTTCTGACCAAAAATCGATTTTTTTTATAAAAACTCAAAATATCTGAATTTTCTAATAACATAAGCTTTTAATCAAGAAAAGGAGCTCGATCTGTGATCACTCATATTTCTGACCAAAAATCGATTTTATATATAAGAACTCAAAATATCTAAATTCGCTAATAACATGGCCAATAAGCGTTTAATCAAGAAAAGGAGCTCGATCGGTGATCACTCATATTTCTGACCAAAAATCGATTTTTTTTATAAAAACTCAAAATATCTAAATTCGCTAATAACTTGGCCAATATTCGTTTAATCAAGAAAAGGAGCTCGATCTGTGATCACTCGTATTTTTGACCAAAATCGATATTTTTATATAAAAACACAAAATATCTAAATTCGCTAATAACTTGGCCAATAAGCGTTTAATCAAGCAAAGGAGCTCGATCTGTGATCAATCGTATTTCTGACCAAAAATCGATTTTTTTTATAAAAACTCAAAATATCTGAATTTTCTAATAACATAAGCTTTTAATCAAGAAAAGGAGCTCGATCTGTGATCACTCATATTTCTGACCAAAAATCGATTTTATATATAAGAACTCAAAATATCTAAATTCGCTAATAACATGGCCAATAAGCGTTTAATCAAGAAAAGGAGCTCGATCGGTGATCACTCATATTTCTGACCAAAAATCGATTTTTTTTATAAAAACTCAAAATATATAAATTCGCTAATAACTTGGCCACTAAGCGTGTAATCAAGAAAAGGAGCTCGATCTGTGATCACTCATATTCCTGGCGAAAAATCGATTTTTTATATAAAAACTCAAAATATATAAATTCGTTAATAACTTGGGCAATAAGCGTTTAATTAAGAAAAGGAGCTCGATCACTCATATTTTTGATCAAAATCGATATTTTTATATAAAAACACAAAATATCTAAATTCGCTAATAACTTTGCCAATAAGCGTTTAATCAAGACAAGGAGCACGAGCTGTGATCACTCATATTTTTATTTATAAAAACTCACAATAATAACTTGGCCAATAAGCGTTTAATCCAGAAAAGGAGCTCGATCTGTGATCACTCATATTTCTGACCAAAAATCGATTTTATATCTAAATTCGCTAATAACTTGGCCAATAAGCGTTTAATCAAGACAAGGAGCTCGAGCTGTGATCACTCATATTTTTATTTATAAAAACTCACAATAATAACTTGGCCAATAAGCGTTTAATCAAGAAAAGGAGTTCGATCTGTTATCACTCATATTTCTGACCAAAAATCGATTTTATATCTAAATTCGCTAATAACTTGGCCAATAAGCGTTTAATCAAGAAAAGGAGTTCGATCTGTGATCACTCATATTTCTGACCAAAAATCGATTTTATATCTAAATTCGCTAATAACTTGGCCAATAAGCGTTTAATCAAGGCAAGGAGCTCGAGCTGTGATCACTCATATTTTTATTTATAAAAACTCACAATAATAACTTGGCCAATAAGCATTTAATCAAGAAAAGGAGCTCGATCTGTGATCACTCATATTCCTGACTAAAAATCGATTTTTTATATAAAAACTCAAAATATCGAAATTCGTTAATAACTTGGCCAATAAGCGTTTAATCAAGAAAAGGAGCTCGATCTGTGATCACTCATATTTCTGACCAAAAATCGATTTTTTATATAAACACTCAAAATATCTAAATTCGCTAATAACTTGGCCAATAAGCATTTAATCAAGAAAAGGAGCTCGATCTGTGATCACTCATATTCCTGGCTAAAAATCGATTTTTATATAAAAACTCAAAATATCTAAATTCGTTAATAACTTGGCCAATAAGAGTTTAATCAAGAAAAGGAGCTCGATCTGTGATCACTCATATTTCTGACCAAAAATCGATTTTTTATATAAAAACTCAAAATATCTAAATTCGCTGATAACTTGGCCAATAAGCGTTTAATCAAGAAAATGAGCTCGATCTGTGATCACTGGTATTTTTTGACCAAAATCGATATTTTTATATAAAAACACAAAATATCTAAATTCGCTACTAACTTTACCAATAAGCTTTTAATCAAGAAAAGGAGCTGGATCTGTGATCACTCGTATTTTTGACCAAAATCGATATTTTTATATAAAAACACAAAATATCTAAATTCGTTGCAACTAATTTTACCAATAAGCTTTTAATCAAGAAAAGGAGCTCGATCTGTGGTCACTCATATTTGTTATCAAAAATCGATTTTTTATATAAAAACCCAAAATATCTAAATTCGCTAATAACTTGGCCAATAAGCGTTAAATCAAGAAAAGGAGCTCGATCTGTGATCACTCTTATTTCTAACCAAAAATCGAATTTTTTTTATAAAAACTCAAAATATCTAAATTCGCTAATAACTTGGCCAATAAGCGTTTAATCAAGAAATGGAGCTCGATCTGTGATCACTCGTATTTTTGACCAAAATCGATATTTTTATATAAAAACACAAAATATCTAAATTCGTTGCAACTAACTTTACCAATAAGCTTTTAATCAAGAAAAGGAGCTCGATCTGTGGTCACTCATATTTGTTATCAAAAATCGATTTTTTATATAAAAACCCAAAATATCTAAATTCGCTAATAACTTGGCCAATATGCGATTAATCAAGAAAAGGGGCTCGATCTGTGATTAGTCATATTTCTGACCAAAAATCGATTTTTTTATATAAAAACCCAAAATATCTAAATTCGCTAATACTTGGCGTTTAATCAAGAAATGAGCTCGATCTGTGATCACTCATATTTCTAACCAAAAATCGATTTTTTTTTATAAAAACCCAAAATATCTAAATTCGCTAATAACTTGGCCAATAAGCGTTTAATCAAGAAAAGGAGATCGATCTGTGATCACTCATATTTCTGACCAAAAATATATTTTTTATATAAAAACTCAAAATATCTAAATTCGCTGATAACTTGGCCAATAAGCGTTTAATCAAGAAAAGGAGCTCGATCTGTGATCACTGGAATTTTTTGACCAAAATCTATATTTTTATATAAAAACACAAAATATCTAAATTCACTGCTACTTACTTTACCAATAAGCTTTTAATCAAGAAAAGGAGCTGGATCTGTGATCACTCATATTTCTTATCAAAAATCTATTTTTTATATATAGAAACCCAAAATATCTAAATTCGCCAATAACTTGGCCAATAAGCGATTAATCAAGAAAAGGGGCTCGATCTGTGATCACTCATATTTCTGACCAAAAATCGATTTTTTTATAAAAATTCAAAATATCTCACAAATTCACAAATCGAGCACAAGCATTTTTTAATTTGAACAGGACAACGTCTGTCGGGTCAGCTAGTTTTAAATAAAATTAGAGCATAATAAACAGAGCAGTAATGTATTGGCTCGGAAATGGTTGCCATTACCATGGAGTCCAAACAAACTGTCTCTAGCATAGGTCCATGTTTTTTGGGCCAACGCCATTTGCAAGGATTGGGTTTTTTTCAAAACATCCTCCTAATTTATTAACCTTCAAAATGAAATGTAAACTAAATAAGGACTGAGATCGAAAAATTCTTAACACATGGTTTCCATGAAAACTTTTAATCTTTGTAGAGCATGTCATGACATGTCAGTTATTATGTTTAATGCCAATTATATTTATTTGTTGTTAATCTGATTAAAATTAGTGACGAGAAAAAAGTGCATACTAAAATTATTAAATATTTTCAACAAAACCCATCTTGGTCCTACAAAAAGTTGGCCAAACAATCAAAGGTCTGCCGTCAAACTGATTCCAATGTTATTAAACAGTATGGGGAGAACTTGTCTGTTGATAGAAAACCTGGTTCAGGTAGAAGGAATGGTCCACATGATGTTTCTAAAGCAAATAAATAGAAAGCATTTTCAAAAGAGCTCCCAACACTTCAACAATATTTTACGAGAACGGGTCAATACATAATATATTTTCAATCTTTGAATGAAACACAGGTTTTTGGATAAAAATTTTTTTTTTTTTTTCAACATAGTCTCCTTTGAGCTCTTTGTACTTTGTCCAATGTTTCTCCAATTATTTTATCCCTTCCAAAAATTAAGATTTGTCGAGTTCATAAAAATAGGTATTTGGGGCTAAATCCGGTGATTAGGGCGGACAAGGGAGCTATTCGTACCTAATTCATGGATTTTTGCCATGGAAACTGCACATGTGTTCACCATTTTTTGCACTATATAGTTAGTGAATTCTTTCAATTCTTTCGTGTGCAGAGTCCTCAACTGAGCGTACTTGTCACATAGCGTACAATAACAGATGACTGTTGACAGTAGCAGTAGCCCTAAGAGGCGTGAAATTCATTAAACGGAAATTTCAGCATACATAAAATATTTTCAATCTTTATCTTAAAGTATACTTTGGTGAAGGGTATATAAGATTCGGTATTTGTTGTTTTATGAATTATTTTTACAAATACGAAACCCAATTGTTTATAAAATCAAAGTTTAAAACCAACTAAAGCTTTATTTGTTGAAAAAAAAGTAATAAGTTTGAAAACGATGCATAGAGAAAGAGTATTTATTGAACCAATGTTGGTTTGTTTATGATGCATGGTGCAAATTACAGATGTCTGACTGTCTGACAGACTGAGTGACTGACTGATGTACATTCAATACGTAAAAACAAAGTGCGCTGTTTGAATATTAAAATGATTCTGAAACAACTGAGAAAAAGAATGCAGAAGGGGGTGTCTACTGTCTACTTAGTTATAAACAAATGACCATATTCTAGTTACCATTCATTGATTTAGTCAGTCATTGAGTCCGGCAGGCAGGCTGGCAGTCAATCAGTCATTCCCTCATACGCATGCAATGAATCCACATGAGTTTGAAAATGTTTGTAATAATTTTATATGTAGCGTTAGTATGTGTTCAGTCAGTTCAGTTTCATTTTTTTTTTTGTTTTTGATTTGGTAATTTTTACTTTAGTTTATTTAAATTAAAATTAAGAACGTTGTTTTAATGAAGAAATATGTGGCATTTTGTTTTTTTTCTTTCTTTTTCATAAACAAATGTTTGTTTAAAGTACCGAAAGTGAAGGAATTTTTATGTTTGAATAATTTTAAGATTTTTTTTTTGTTCTTCAGTTTTTATTTTTTGCTGTGTTCATGGTCAAATTAATCATTTCGAAATCAAAAGACGGAATGAGATGATAATTATGTAAATGGGCATTAAAGTTTTTCAGCTACCCATTTAAGATTATAGAATTTGTTTGTAGTCATCATTAGAATATGTCTCAGAAAATAAATAAGATGTTTTGTTTTTCTTTTTTTTGTTTTATTATTATTAAGTGGCGATTAGGAATGTCGAAAGTAAAGATTGCACATTGACAAATAAATTAAGTTGTTATTCTTATATAGATGTCGTGATATTCCATTATTAGTAAATTTTTTAGAGAGGAATTTTTTTTAGGAATAGAGATTTGACAGCAAGTAACTCGGCGGCTTTGCTTTAATATAATAAAGAATTTTTACAGCTAAATTAAATATTTTGTTTAAGTCAATTCATTATGAAAAAAAGAATTTTTTATATGTCGCATATTCGAAATTCTTTTAGTCACAATAGGTTAATTATAGTTCTGCTCTATGGTGAATGTGCTAGAATATAAATTATACTCCTGAAAACCACTTTAATGTTAATAAAATTCTTACAAATATTGCCAACGAGATAAAATATATTATTTACAAAAATATGCTTAAGAAATTTGTATTTTTTTAGTATTTCAATTATTTAATTATATTATCAATAAACAAGACTGATTCGATTGTGCCGAATCTTATTATATAGAGATATATAAATCGTTGGAAAGGTCTATCATTATATATTCATATTGTCGATGCTAATGACTTAGTAATCCAGATATACATATTGTTACGAAATTGTACTTTAATTCAAATACAACGATTTTAAGGGCTGATTTAAAAGTAGCATAATGAGTTCAAATAACAGTGCTGTAATAGCAAACTGTAACATATCTGTGGGCATTATTAAATAAAAGCTTTCAGTTGACCATTGATCGTAAGTTGGCAACGCTGTATATTCGAATTCGAATATTCAGTTAAAGAACATTGTAGAAAGTACACTACAGATGGCGTATGTATTAGTAAGATCTAGAATATTCGAACTTTGACAGTTAAAGAGCAATCTAGAGTGCAGATGACAGTGTTATAAATAGTGGCAGAGGTTGTAGTCGTGAGTGAGTTTATCAGAGACGCTATTCGAACAAACATCAACTGAGTGCCTTAAAGAGTGTTGTGCTTTTCAAGTAAATTCGTGTACATTATAAATTGTGTCTGTATTTCTGCGAATTTACAAACGTGTATAAAAAACATTGAGTGACTATTTAATTCTGTTGTTGTTGTACATTTGAATAAATAAATAGTTGTTACCTTTTTCAAACTACCGGTTTATTTAAAGGAAATAAACCAAACGTTTTGAAAAGGTTAAAACGTAACAATATTTTTAGCTTTAGCTTATATCTCAGCCTCTAGTGGGCCGATTTTCCTGAATTGATGATGTAAGTCATTTTGGGCGCTTCGGAAAGTGAATTTTAACAGAGAGACGGAAATGGCTATATCGAATCCGCTATCATTTATTACCACTTATGGTGAAGAGTATAATAACAACATAATTAATTAGATTCTGCAAATAGAAAACAAAGTAAAAAGTATTTATTTACAAAAATTGTCTAGTCCTGGTTGTTTATTACTGCTTCACAGTGACGATGTGTTGAACCAATAACAGATTCAATCGTCTCTTTAGAAATATTTTGTTATTCCCCTTACTCAAAATTATACCCACTTACTCAAAATTATACCTCGTGGTATAATTTTGAGTAAGTTTTTTGCGATCTACATGTATCTCATTGGATTGTAACTACACGGCTGCAACCCTAGAGGTTGGGTACATTGTCGTGCTAGAATCTCCTAACTAGGGGTATATTTTTCTCAGCTTATGGTGTGAAAAACAAAAGTACATAGAGAATTATACATAGAGACGAGACACTCCGATTTGACAAATAAAAATACAACAAAAACAAAATACATTGACTAGCATGTATTTTGTTGTTGCAAGAGTTAGGTTTTTGACAACAGATTTAGGTTTTTGACAATTACGTCTCGTCTCTATGTTACCCTATGCAAAAGTATGTAATTTGTTTTCATTTCAAATTAACTGTAATTGTAATTCTTTGTAAGTTAAACATATTCTGTCAAGTTAATAACATTTTTATATTAAATACACCTCATTTTGGTGAGTAATTAACAGTGATATGGTGAATTTATGAAATTCACCTACTTAACGAAAGTAATAACATTGTGGTGCTAATTCTTACTCAACGAGACCATGGTGAATTAAATCCAATGCTTCTTAAACTATTGTTATCTGATCCCAACACCATATATACTTAACGAATTCACAATAACAACTTGACGAATAAATTGCTACCATTATTGTGAATAAGGTTTGAGAAATGGCTAATGATTTAAGGCGACATCTGTTGATCATATTAAGCAAATAATACACTGTTAAAAAAGTTGAAGTTTATATTTTTTTGTATGCTATAAATGTTTTAACGAAGACTAATTTAACATTGTTTTCCAAAAAATACCGTTTATTTAGCATACAAATAAATGTACATGCTGTAAACCCACAAGTTTTGTAACAGTACATATAAAGAATTATGCTAAACGAGGATACTACATGTTGTTACAAATAAAATGCTTGTTTTTACACAATCTGCAAAATAAAAGTTTAAAGAAATTAATAACACATTTAATGCCATTATTACAACTTGCCGTTATAGTTAAAGGTAACTTTAAGCAATAGAAAAAGATACCCTTAAAGGTAACTTTAACTATAACGGCAAGTTGTAATAATGGCCCTTAGAGTGGTTAAATGTATATGAACATTTTCACAGAAAAGTCCAGCGAGAATTAAAATGTTAGTAAGCAAATAAACAAACAAATGAGGGAAACAACAATGCGGTACTTGGGAATAATTAAAACAGATCAACTAAAATATAAATAATATTTCTATAAAGCAGTTGATAAGACGCCGTAAAGCTTAATCGATATTGCCAAAAACAAAGCTGCAAGCTGCTGAATGGAAAAATATTGTATGTGGGGATTTACACGATGACTTTTCAATCACATATTCACAATTATCTTATGAATTAGATTTTTACTCCACCCTACAAACCATAAAGACATTACTTAAAATCACGAAAAAACTCAACGAGAAAATACCGAGAAAAACGATTTTTAATATCTTTCAAATTGTCTTTGTTAGATAATTTTTTAGCATTAATGTTTAATGACTTGCGGTATGTTGCCGCCGCGTAGACCTGGTACTTACACACAGATAAAATAATAATAATAAAACTAATGACATCAAATCACATGAACGAGGTGGCCAATTACCAGGTCCATTTCTTGAAATTCTTCGTTCGCAAATGTTTCTGTCATTAAATTGATTGTATCGCGCGCTTTGTGACATGTGTCACCGTCCATCTGAAAGCACATTTCAACAATACTAATGCCTTCCAACTGAGGCACGAAAAAGTTAGTAAGCATATCTCTATAACGCTCACCCTTGACTGTAATGTCCTGAACATCGTTATTTGTGAAGACATACGCCTATATGGCTTGAGGATTATAATCGCTCCAGATGAGGCAATTCTATATATAGCCATTGTGTGCTTCATAAATGAACAAAATTTGAAAATGAATTAATGCCAGAATCATAACGGAATCAGATGTTTTAGGGAGATTTAAAATTATTTTAATATGTACGAGGGTAGTCAATAAGTTCGCGACTTTTTTCAATTTCCCGGCTTTATACTGAAAGGGCAATACTGCTCCTGTCAATAGGCATCTATAAGTTGACTCCTGTCAAAATTTGAACAAGCTGCGTCATTTAGTTTGTGTTTAACAGCCATACATATATAGCAGACCACCTCGTGACTTGAGGAGAAATTTTCGTCTGCTCATTAATAGGGAGGTCAGACGGCATGTATTGCTTGTGTATTGGGACATGTATTCGATACATATGGAATTCCATGTGTATGTCAAAATTCACGTTATACATACGATTCATAATTTCACGTTCAAACGTACATATGTAATTGCATGTGACATAACCTCTATTAGTTTATATGTTTGTTATTTTTAACAATATAACATTTTCGAACATGCTCTAATTTCAAAAATGTCACGAGTAATACACATGTATTTTACATACACAAAGTTTCATATGGATCACACGGTATGTATATGTTTACATGTGGAAAAATGTCCCAATACGTGGCACAAAACAGAAGCAATACATGCCGTCTGACCCCCCTTTAAGCATTATTTTTTGCGCGGAAAAAACAATCACTCGAATTAAGGCTAAGCTTGATTGGATCTCTGTTTATTGAATTTCATTGTAGCCGTACAAGCACGGAAGATGCCGAACGTTCAGGACGCCCAGTTGAGGTCTCTACACCAGAAACAATTAAAAATAAATAAGAGAGCTATATTCGGCAGTGCAGAATCTTATATACCATTCACCAAATTATACTTTAAAATACATTTTTTTTTAATATTTTTAGGTAAACAAAATTTCAAATTTTTTTTCTAAATTGTTTTTTACTTTTTTTTTAAGTTTTTTCAAATTTTTTTTTTTTTTTTTTTTATTAATTTTTTTTGGAAAAAGAATTTATGACAAAAAATTTCTTTGATGAAAAAAAAAAAAAATCGGGTTAAAAAATATTTTTCCCGATTTTGACCCATTATAGGTCCAACTTAATATAGCCTTATATACATACATCTTTGCAATGGACTTTGAAA
Organism: Calliphora vicina; assembly: GCF_958450345.1. Classification (NCBI taxonomy): domain Eukaryota; kingdom Metazoa; phylum Arthropoda; class Insecta; order Diptera; family Calliphoridae; genus Calliphora; species Calliphora vicina. The sequence continues at coordinate 141,764,973 of NC_088780.1, read as the reverse complement.
TATCTATCAATATATATCCATATTGTCTATATTAATGACTTAGTAATCCAGATATAGTTCAAAAATAGGCCAAAAATCGAGGATGTCCCTGTTTTTTCGATTTTGTCGATTTTATATAGCAACCGAACCGGTAGAATTCACGATATATTGATTTATGAATCATACAAAAATTGATACAAAAAAGCGCAAAGAGCGCAAAGGAGACTATGTTGAAAAATAATATAATTTTTTATCTAAAAACCTGTGCTACATTCAAAAAGGCACGGACTTGTTGACTCACCCTCGTTCAATCCTGTTGATACATGCATATGTCTGTTTTTCACGGTCTGACTTTGTTATGAAAATACGATTTCCATTTGACGATTCCCTATATAGTACATATTTCAAAAATGCGACTTTGGAGATATTATCGATTATAAAGATTGCTTATTTTTAAAAATTCTCTAATATTCACATTTCAAGATATTATCGGGAATTATTCATTAATATTTACATTTATATTTAATACACGTAATATAATTTACATGTCTGCTCTTCATCAGCAATTATTTTTTAACTTGTCACATTGACAAGTTGCAATTAAAACTATTCGTATAAGTTTGTTAACAACAAGGATTAATCAACAAAACCACCTCTTTGTCATCCATTTAAATGATGTTGTTGATCGCTAGAATGCTAAAAATATACTTTTATTTTTATTAACAACTCTTCCTTGTTCATAATTGTTAGTACAAGTCTATTAAATAAAAAAAGCAATAACAACAATGGCGTTGAAACAAAAGTTAATGTAACTCATACATACTGCAGTTCGCTGTTCAGTTAAAAGAGAAATTAAAAAGTTTGTTCCGTTTAAAAATGTAGATATTTTTACAACCTACACCATCACAGGTGGGGAAGAGTGTTATGTGTTTGTGCTAATGTTTGCAACATTGAAAACGATGATCGCACAGTCACTTCTAAAACAACTTAGGAGTCGTTTAAACCAATCAATGGTTCTCAAGTGTAATAACGTAATAACATTTTTGAAAGAATTTAAAAGACCTTTAAGAATTTTTTAACGCTGCACAATGGTATGAGAATAAAAAAAGAGGAAAATAAATCTGTTACTTCTAAACCCTTACGCCGATCGGAACACAAACGAAGAAATACGATCATTTTAAAAATTGAACATACCCGAGGTGTCCTACTTTGGGAACCTCTGGTCCCGCTCCTGGTTTGGTCATGAGGTCCAAATTCAAAACTTAAACTCAACTATACTTCCTCTTTGCGCATGTGAAATTTCATTCAAATCGGCGTAAGGGTTTATTGTTTTGCGTTGAAAAATTTGGAAAGAAATGTGGTAAAAATATAAAAATTATAGGTAGAGTTGGAAATTGTCCATTCAGAATGACATGGAAATTTATTTATTGCTTTCAATTAAACAGTGAACTGAAAAATATGCAGCACACAGAGAAAAAATATATTTGTGCATATTTACTGTAACCATTTCAACATTGTTATAAGTTTTTTAACAATATTATAGACACAGAAACTATTTACATGATTGTGGTAACCATAACACGATTGTATCAACCATATATATGATTACAGTACACAAGTAAATGTTTGTGACAAACAAGTGCAGAGTTCTCATGTAGCAATTGTAGTCCATAGATTATAGAAATACTTATATTTTTTCTCGATCACTTCGATTTAGTAATATAATGGTATTGTTAAAGTTACAACTTCAAATCATCATAAATACGTACTTTTGAAACTAATTTTCAAATTGTTTCTTTTGTTTTAAAGACATAAGTTTTAACCCTTAAAGAGAAAAATATTTGTAAAAATCGGTAAGAAATTGGCAGAGTTATGGTAGTCTAATGTCAGCTATTTTGTTTTTTAAAGAACACACAAGCACTTGTATGAAAAACCTTACGTGTTTTGAAATGCTACTTTAGTATGTTTTTTCACTAAAATAAGAACAAAATATTAATACTGCCTGTCGATCTACTAGTGACTTTTTTAATGAAACGCACGTTTTTTGGATAAACAATTATTTTATTTTAATTTTTAACTTTGTTTCCTTTGAGCTCTATACATATTGTCCAACGTTTCTCCAATTTGTTTGTCACTTCCAAAATAAAAGATTTGTGTTGTTTTGTGAGATGATTTCATCGTTGGAGTCCGGGTCATTTCTTCAGGTTTGGAAACAAGAAATAGTCACTCGGGGCTAAATCTAGAGAATAATGCGGATTAGTGAATAATTCGTTGCTAATTCATGGATTTTAGCCATGGAAACTGCAGATGTGTGCACGAAAGAGTTCATTCAAAATTGAAACCATTCAGTCATGTAAAATCCCTATGGTTTACACAATCTCTCGCATTTTCAATCACCGATCGGCCGATACCATATTGTGAATTTGTTCAATTGTCGAGTGTAGATACCTCAACTGAGCGCCAGAACGTTCAGAATCTTCCGTGCTTGTACAACAAAATTAAACCACTTTTTTTACCATTGAAATTGACAGTGCAGAGTTCCTATAGTATTTACCAAGCGTAGTCTCGGTTTGAGTGATGGTTTTTTTTCTGCAAAAAATAATGCTTACTGAGAACACGAAATTCCCTTTTTTCCATTTTCTCCACAAATCACGCGGAAATCTACTAACAATGGCTGTCAAACACAAACTAAATGACAAAGCTTGATCAAATTTTGACAGGAGTCAACTGGCAGATGCCTGTTGCCGGGAGAAGAGGTGGGAAATTCAAAAAGGCATGGATTTATTGACACGCCCTCGTGAAGAGCAGTCGTGAAGAAATTTTAAATTTGTTGAAAAAATTTTGTTTTTTTGGAACTTACACTAACACGGCAATATTCCAAAAGCCTCATCCGTTTGAAATTTAGAACTTGTATCTTTTAAATAAAAGGAACAATTCTAAAATCAAATTTAAAACAACATACTTATTATTTCACTATTTTTGATAATCAAAAAAGTACTTAACGAAATTATCGAGAAAAAAAGTATTTCCGAACTCTATGGACACTAATAAAATTGAATGGCTATATTAGACACTGCATATTTTTGGAGTATCAGGATAAAATGGAAAAAATTACTCTCTTTTCACAAAATACAATAAAAAAATACATGCAACTCATTCTCATGAATTTTGGTTGTCAAAACTGTTAGAAAATTATTGAGAATTTTTGAAAAATATGAATGTTCACAATATCGAATAATTCTCGATAATTGTTCGAAAGGTTTTGTCGAGAATGTTTAAAATAACATATTTCTGCAATATTATCAAAAAATTATGATTGATATTGCTAATGATTCGTTATTGATATCGTTCTCGAACCTTCGATAATGCTGGCATTTTTCGAATCGTTTGTGATAGTTGTTTGTAAGAGAAACGTTTGCATAAAGTGTAATGGTAATAAAATTGTTAAATGATCTGGTCACCCACAATTGAAAATTTATGAATGTTCTCAAAATCGAATAACTCTCGATAATTGTAGAAATTTTTTTAAATAACTAAACTTTTTAGTAGTAAACATATCTTGATCGATATTGATAATGATTTGTTACTGATATTGTTCTTAAACATTCGAGAACGATGGTTTTGCTGCCACAAACTTTGCGAGAGAAACGTTCTGGAATGTTTGTAAGAGAAACGTTATATGGTGATAACATTTCCGAATGTCATATATATTAATATATGAGATTACCACTTACAACAACTCTCACAGTGTTTTATGTTTTTTATTTATCTCGAAATAGCGATTTTTTGGGATAACTTTATAAACATATAGTCACTGAAGAATATCATAAACTAGTACATAACTCTTTAAGCCGTATATTGCCCATGTTTTTATATATAATAATAACTATTTACATATGTATGTCTAAGGATGTATATGTACCAAATCATCTCATTTGTTTTTGGCGGATGTTACTTACTACATTTTACGGTTATTGTTCTATACTACAATAACAATGTTTCATTCTTTAGTACTTTTGCTATAAATTTTTAATTAGTTTCTGCAAGTTTTCTCTATCTTTCTCTTTCCCTTATGCTTTAAATAAAATATGAAGGTAAGAGTATGAATGTATGAACATTAGGGAGGCTTTATTTTGCACTTTTTTCGATTTTAGAATGACCAAAGGTCTAACATTGATCTTCATAATCTAAAAACCAAATTCTGAACATTTGAGCGAAAGCGCACAACTTTCTGAAGTTTCGAGTATTGGGTCAAAGTAGTAATATTTTCAAAAAAAAAAAATTAAAACTTTACCCCCTAATTGAGAAATACAAACGGAAAACAATTTTAAACATTTTCTATGAAATTCACTCAAAATTTATTTGAAAACTGAGTGAGTTTTAAATAAATTTTTAAAATAAATTAACTGATATAGGGGTGTTATGGAACGATGCTCACAAAAGTTGGTAGAACGATTTCGGTTCCTATTAAACTTGTTTATGTCCAATTTCATAACGATATTAATTATTATAAGACAATTATGAATGTTCAAGTCATTTTCTGAGGGGAACCTTGTCGCTGAAGCACACCAATTGCTCACCAAAGCTTACGGTGAATGTGTTTCAGTATGCGGGAGATGGTTTGTGCAGTTCAGAAGTGGTGATATTGACACGGAAGACAAATATATTGACACGGAAGACAAAGATTGCGATTCATCTTAAACAGTGGTGCTCAAAAACATACCATTAAAGCTTTGGTTGTGTTGGTAAAACAGCGGAGAATAAAAACAACAACAACACCGCAACTGATTTGATTTTGTTCTCTGAGATGAAAACAAAGCAACAGACACATGATCATTATAAGACAACACACAAGTAAGCTTATAGTGTATGTGTATCAAAGTAACGTCAGCAGAATTTGCTTGCCCTATCACGCGTGCTAGGGAATTGTGATATTGAGTGACACTGATCTAAAAGCAGGGAAATTGAAGCCGAAAGACGTTGAAATACGATTTTGCATATCCGAAATGATCCTTGAACGCTATAAAAGATAATAACTTTTACACCGAATCTTGGAATGAAAAATCGTATGAGAAGTCCGGCCAACCAGCCGAATCGACACCAAAACCATGGCACTAAGGTAATTCTCTGTATTTGGTGGTAGCAAAAGTGTCCTATCTATTGTGAGCTGCTGAAATCTGACCTGACCATCATAAGGAGATGAAGAGAGCATTGACCGAAAAACACCTAGAATATACGGCCAGACATAAAACCGAAATATTCCATCATGTGGCCGAGCACATTATGCAATACCTGTTAAAAACTATTTAGAATGAAGTGGTTGGGAAGTTTTTCCTCACTATTAGCTTCGATCGATGTTAAAAACTATTTAGAATGAAGTGGTTGGGAAGTTTTGCCTCACTATTTGCGATGCAGAATGCATTATAATGCAAGCTAAACATTTGAAAATATCTCGCATTTTTAAACCATAGACAAATGCAAAGGAAAATATCAAGATATTAATGGATAAACGTTTCAAGAAATTTCAAGGAAAATTGAATTTCATTTGCAAATTTAAAGCACTTTTAAAGCAAAAAACACGAGATGAATAACTGAAAATGGGGTATGAAGTGAATAGCTTCAAATGTTCATGGTCTGTAGGATATTAAAAAATATGTCAACTTTATAATTCTCATTTAGTGTTTATTAAAATCGAAAACAAATCACTTAATTTTTTGAAAATTTGGTATTTGAGATATACAAGAAAAGTGTTATCAGACAAATTTTATATAAGATCAAAATTCTATGGGTAAATAAAATACAAAAACTATTTTTTATTAAATTTTTTGATTATATTGCTACATTCAATAAAATGTGCAACCTCTAAACGCTATCCGATTTAGCTGATTTTAGAAGACTTTGGGAGATTCAAAAATTGAAAAAGTGAAAATAAGGACCAGCCTAGTGTGCATCTCGTACTTCCTCCTATTATTAGGAACACTGCAGTACATAAAACTGATTTCGTTTGGAAAAATATGTGAAGAACTACAACGAATTTAATATGGAGATGTCATATTCTGCACTACCATTCCCTAGTTACTTAGCTAGAATTTACTGTCAAACGGCTTTTTGGTAACTGGAATCATGTAATAGTTACGCCAATCTAATGTTCTGTTTGAAATTGCCATATTTTAAGTTGCAGGGTACTTGTGTGTACTTACTATTGTAGTACTATTGTAAGCATATGATTACAAACATCCGGCAAAACTAACAAACCGCCCTCACCAACAAAACTATACAAAGTAGGTAAGATTAAAAAGAAGTGATAAAATTTTTTCCATACTTTTTTTTTTTGAAATACTATATTCAATGTTTATACCCTACACCACCATAGTGGGGAGAGTATTATGCGTTTATGCAGATGTTTGTAACGCCCAAAAATATTAGTCTAGCATCCACCTTAAAGTATACCGATCGTTTTAGAATCTCTTTCTGAGTCCATTAAACGATGTCCGTCCCCCTGGCTGGCTGGCTGTCCATGTAAATCTTGTGCGCAGAGTACAGGTCGCAATTTTGAAGATACATATAAGTTTTTCGGCCCAAGCACGGAGCCAATTGAAATCGGTCCATTATTTCACCTAGCCCCCATACAAATGTCCTCTCGAAGTTGAACTTTATCGGTCATAAATATTTAAATTATACATGTAAATTTTATATATGCAAAATTCATGTCACCAAATTTTATTGCGATCGGTCCATAATTAGTCATAGCTCCCATATAAGACCCGCTTCCGAAAATCACTTTAACGTGCATAAATCTCTAAAAAATCTTTTGTTTATATAATCAAAAGTTGTGGACAGATTTTAATTATTAAGAGCTGGTTTTGTTTGGAACGCTTAGAAAAAATTGGCAGCGCACAGTGGTATGAGAAAAAAAGAGGGAAATAAATCTGTAACTTCTAAACCCTTAGTTTCACATGCGCAAAGGGGTAGTGTTGTTGAGTTTAAGTTTTGAATCTGGACCTCAGGAGCCCACCAGGAACTTCTTCTCATCGAGCCTATATAAAACCTCGTCGTAGCTATTAATTATTTCTTATAGCTTAGGAGATATCCGTATTTTAAAATTAAATTTTCAACATTTTTACCCACCCTACTCCAGTTTTTTGATGACCACGTTTCCAAATATTTCCCGATTTTCTGAATTTTTCTTTTATAGGATTAACAACATATGTATTATCAAATAAAGGGAGAAAAAAGTACTTTTATTCTTTTTAACTCATTAATTACCGGAAATTTAAACGTTGGAATTTTTTGATGAAAATTTCAGGAACGTTTTATGATATCATTTTTAATATTTTTGAAAAAAAAACATTTTTTTTGACGCTTAGTTTTTCTGAAAATTGCCGTGTGTTTGACCACACCTTGGTACTGTTAAGTGTTTGGAAATCTTTTGTTCGGTACATTTTTTTTTAGTTATTTATATTGTTTATGGTATGTATTTTGGAAAGTATATTAGCAATTACTGTTAAATTAACGTAAACCAAGGTTATCATTAGATCGATTGTGTCGTAATTACAAAAATTTTCAATTCAATTTCATCAAAATCGGACTAAGGGTTTAGAAGTTACAGATTTATTTCCATCTTTTTTTTTTTTTCTTATACCACTGTGCAGCGTATCTTCATTTTCCAATTTTCCATGCCGTTTTAAAAAACAAAAATTTCGAAATTTTGCTAAAAAATAATTTTTTGTTTGCCAAAGAAAAAAATTATATTTCTAAAATGACTGCAAATATTAAAAACTTGTTAAACCTTTCTTAAAGGTAATTTTATTGCGGAATTTTGTTTTTTCAGTTAAGAAACTAAACCGTTTTTGAGTTACGCGAATATATGTTGTGCAACCTCCTCCATTTTTGAAATAACGGTATATATCGAAAATACGATCTAACCTAAAAAAACGGTTAGCACCACTGAATTCAACGTACCCGAATTAGTTTAACCAACCGGGTGACCCGCTTGGTTAAACTAATGGTCATAACTCCCATATAAGGCCCATTTCGAAAATCACTCATGACTATAAATAATTGAAATTTTAAAAGAAATTTTTTTTGCTATCTTACTTAGTGTAGGGTATTATATGGTTGGGCTTGACCGACCATAATTTCTTACTTGTTTAATGTTGAAATCTACCATAAAACTCCCAATTGTCTAACTACTGTAGCTAACAAAAGTAGAACTTGTACTCGTTTTATATGCAAGCATGAAGTTAAAACTAGGGGAATAGTACTTGTAGTTTTGAAGAGTCCGTACATACATACATATTGTAAGTTGTACGTATTATCTATTTATATTGCATTACATTTGTTGCTGTTGTTCATCGCTCTCATAAAGCTGTCATCATAGTTTTAAAACAATGCATTCAAAGTTTTTTGCTGCTAATATATGTATATATTTTTTTCTGTTTGTATGTTCGTTCTCCAACACACAATTGGGATTAACAAAGTTTTCCATGGCATTTAAGTGAAATAATAATAAATTTTATAATAATACAAATATTTAATGTATTTTCACACTTTTCTATCTGTGACATTTATTGTATGAGTGAATGAATGAAGTTTATTATTATGATTCGTATGATGAAGAAATACTTATGAGTTGTTTACACATTTTAATGTAAATTATGGAATTCCAGAAGCATTACAACTTCATTATAATTATTCATAAATTATATTCAAAGGGGTAAAGAAAGTACTTAGTAAAATAATACGGAAATAAGTAAGATTATTTAATTTCCTTATGTTTTATTGATTAGATTGAAACGGAGGCTTAATAATTGGAAATTAGATGAGTGTATGTGTAAATCGAGAAAATAAGGTTCACCTCTGATCTCATTACAGACCAAAGGACTGAGAATGTTGAATCTTTTAACAGGGTGACAAGTGTAAACCAAACCAAAATCGTAGCAACTTTTCATAGTCTATCATTGCTTGGTTAATTTACACGTATCATAAACATATCGCACACCCAGTTCAAAAGTGACACAACTCAAAATTAATTTTTTCGGTTTATATGCTTAAATTATGCACAATACACTTGTTTATCTATAAAAAAATATCAGTGAATTTCGTTGTTGTTAACTGTTGCTGAAAAAAAAGTTATGTCTAATTTTTGGCGATTTCTGAAAAATTCAAATTTTGAGTTGTGTCACTTTTGAACTGGTTGTGCGATATGATCTGTAACATGATTTCATATAATTTGTATTACGTGCAGGAAATCGTAAAGTTTATATCATGCAGCTGATCATGAATATTTTGTGTTTAATTAGTTGTGAAAAATAATATACAAATGTATACAGATTAATGTAGATAAATTATTTAATTAAATCAAATTTTATTAAATAGAAATTTAAATCACTTAAATAAATATTTCGTTAATTCACAAGGTCTCCTATCATGTCATATTGTCCTAATATTTCACAATTGTTTTAAATGCATTTCAATCAAAAAATGTCCTAAAATAATACAACTCTGTGTTCTATGTTTATTGTGTTTTCGTAACCAGCAGAGACCTGCGCCGAACGCCTAAGAGTCGGTTAAGCCGAGCCGCCGAGTCGTGAAATATTAGGACATTATGACAATTGTGTGGCGGCATGCTGTAGTGGTTAAAGTGCTTGCCTACAAAAGCAAGCACCCCAGGTTCAATCCCTGGCAGAGAACAAACTAATTAAAATCATGGTTTTCGATTTTTTAAAATTAACCTCCCTCTAAACAATCCATCCAAGAAGCCCCCTGACCACTCCTCCACTTGGAAAAGAGGATAACATCATGGAAAAGGTCCTGGGAGAAGAAACAGGTAGGAATCAAAGATCAGCAAGGTTCCTCACCACTACGACAGATGGCAGCCCCATTATCCTAGACCACTTACAGCAGACCAATCATCTACTTAGCTTGAATAATAACCGATTAACGAAACTGACACAAGACAATAATAACAATAGATTGGATCCTTATGGCAACATCATACATGTATCCGACGACCCGCTACAGCAGACCGATCATCTACTTAGCTGGAACAGTTTAAACTCATACAAAAAAAAATAACAATGAATCTAATGGCAACATCGTATATGGAGACGCACGATACTCCAATAACTAGGACAGTGCAATCTACATGCGAAATACGCGAAAAACAACTGCAACAATCCGTATAAGATGGAGATGCTTTGTGGAAGCCAAATGCCCCCAAGTGGGGTAATGGAGAAAAAAAATGACAATATAACTGATAGGAGACCTTGTGAATTGACCAATTGTATGTAGAGTCCAGGCGCGGATCCTGGAGTTTTGTATACGATGTCTTCCCAAACCAAGGTATGACATCCATAGGATTGAAGATCACAGGGTTCCGAATGAGCTAGGGCATAATCTACTAACTTTTAAGGATTAAACTATTCAGGGCCCACTTCAGACTCTTCCCACAATTGGGAACATTTACGTCATAGTGTATTTGCATGTCAGCCCTCTTTGTGTGAAGTACCTGAGAAATGTATAAATGTTGCCCAATAGACACAAGGTTTTTATATGTAATTTTGTACAGTTGGTTTAATTGATACGCGTTTTAGTTAAATACTGATTTCAGCAGAACCTTCCACGCCGCTACAGAAGAGTATCTAAGACCGGGGTTGTGCCTTTCTTATCAAATTCTTAAGAAGTTCGCCATAATAACAAGAAAAATAAGAAAACTTTAAAATTCGCCAATCGCTACTATTTATTAAGATATATCGATAAAAATAAGTTGATTTATATGCAAAACATTTCTATTTATTCATATCCGTGCCAATTATGTATGTATGATACTTTAACCCACTTTTTTGGATGACAAATTCCACTTAGTTCTGAACTCTTCTTTAGTTGACACTGTTATTTATATTTTTATATCCTACACCACCATATTGCGTTTGTGCAATCAACTCAGAATCACTTTATTAGTCGATTTAAGGATGTCCCTCCCTTTGTCTGGCTGAATGTACGCAAGGTAAAAATTGCAATTTTGAAGATATTTCGATAAAATTTCGATGCATACATTTTTTTTGGCCAAAGGACGAAGCCAATTGAAACTGGTTGAAATCGGTCCATTATTTCACCTAGCCCCCATACAATTCTTCCGAAATTGAACTCTTTTGCCATAAATGTCTGATTTATATATATATCTACACAAATCATTCATCATCATGTCATTCCGATAATCACTTTAAAGAGCATAAATATGTTAAAAAATTTGGTAACTATATAAAATTCAAGAGAAATAAGTTTTATATAGAAATAAGTCTTGCGACCTAATATCATGGCGATCGGTCCATAATTGGTCATAGCTCCCTTATAAGACTCATTTCCACTCTATCAGCCACAATTTTATGTGTATAAGTTTATAATCAAAATAAATGCATTTTTACTATAATTAGGGTGGCACCACATGAGATTGTCAAAAAACAAATGCATCGATAACGTGTCACTACTGTTTGGAGAGAATTTTGGGTTGGAGACACCATACTTCCTAAAAATGAGACTGCTAGAGCAATGACTGCTATTGGTGATTGATATGATAATAGAGTTGTTTCTGCCTAAACACAGCCATCAAGGTGAAAATGTGATTTGTAGCTTAGGATACTTACTATAAATATTTTTCAATTCTTCTTCGACAATGAAAACGTTGTTTACTTACTTCTGTTTATATACTTCTGATTTGACTGTGTGAAATTCCCTGCCTCTCAAACCAACTTGAATAAAATTAAAGATTTACTTCCAAAATATTTTGACTTCACCACATTGTTTTAGAAAAATATCTACAGTTATTAAATTAATTATACACTACTGTTTATTTAATTTTCTTTTATGATTTCTAATCTCATTTTACTCCAATAAACTTCAACATAAATGTCAATAAAAAAATCAATAAACAAAAGAAACATATAAAAGTACTTTTTAATCTACATTTCACACCAAGTTTATTATAGTACGATTTCTTTGTTGTTGCTACTATAACAACGCCTCACTTATAAAAAAGTACAAATGTAATTTAACGTTACACATAAAATCTTCTATGCAGTTTTTTTTTTATTTCTCATTTGAAAATCTATAGGTGTGTTAAACTAATAAATTTTAAATCTTTTGTAAATAAACACATTCTTTTTTTATTCTAGATACTTGTTTATGTACTTTATAGGAGGTAATGGTAGCTATGTACGTGTGTATAAATGTATAGTATTACAGGGGAAGGTTCATTGTAAGCACTTGTGAATGTATGTAAGTTTTTGGGTACTATACTGTATCTAGTATATGCAGGAAATAAAAGTTAGGGCTTGTTTACTTTACAAACTTAAAAAATGTATACATATATACTAGGCTGGCACTTATTTTGCAATATTTAGAATTTCGTTGATTCCGAGACAACGTACACAGAGGGATGGCTTCAAAAGCACGCATGCTAAGTTTTATTAAAATCAGCCATGCCCACCGCATACCGCCCATGCAATCCAAATGCAATACATTTTTGTGCAAAAATTATAAGGAGTGGTCGTAGATCATTGAAATTTGGCACGGAGAATTATATGAATTAAATTAAGAAAAAAATAAAATTTCATCAAAATCGTCCACGCCCAACTGCTCATACAATCCAAATCGATTTTTTCGCATAAAATGTTCCGAAAACTTCCGAGAACTATTTTTTTTTAAATCGAAACAAGACACTCCCACCTTTCATTTTATTAATACAACAGCTTGGGGAAAGTGGGGCTACATTATTTTTTTCCATGAGAAATCAAAAATAAAATAATTTTTAGATGCTTATAGATATGACCGACTTGCGTGAAAATACACTGGTGGCCAAAACTAAAGCAACCTGCTAAAGCAACTTGCTCAGTTTTAGCGCTTAAAAATTTACATTTTTGAAGAAACCAGTATTTTCTTCTTCATAATATGATAGATAGAGTAATTTATACATTAATTATAAAAATGGCTAGAAACAAGTATTCTACTTATCTTAAAGAACAAATTATAAACGATTATCAAAAGGGTTTTTCACAAATGTCAAGGAATGGTTGTGTGAATCAAAAGTAAGAGTCCTGGGTGGCCAGCTCAATCGCCTGACCTTAACCCTATTGAAAATCTTTGGAGCATCGTAGATCGCAAGATAAAAAGGGATTCTAAGACGAACAAACACACCATTTTTATTCGTATCCAGGACGCATGGGACAACATTTCAATAGACCAACTTGAGCAACTTACGCTTTGTAATGTAAGTTGCTTTAGTTTTGGCCACCAGTGTATAACTAAATTTTTGCTTAACACCCTTGCATGGACTTTACTTCAATTTTATAAAAATAAAATACAATTTTTCTTAAAACTATAAATGCACATTTCATCTTTAAACATTTCTCTACAAAACTGCATCAATTGTTTTTTGAAATTGGGTGGTCTAAAAATAGGGGTTTTGACACAAAAATCCCTCTGTGCAACGCTCGGCCACAAGTTGCAATACGTGTTAAAAAGTATTTAAAATGCGGTTGGGTGGTTACTTTACTAACCACATTTTCTATAGTCTTTAAAACAGTTTATAATTTTTTGCAAAACTTTGCCGTCAGGGTGCTCTGTTAGATAAATATATTAATTTGAAAATATTGTAAAAATCTGTTTTTTAAGAGACTTTCACGCATTCAATAAAAAAAAGCACAGAGTGTTTATTGTTCATCGAATTCAGTGTTACTTTGCTATTTTGGATGTTTGGTCAGAAAATTTAGTCAAAAATATTCGATTTCAAAAAAATGTATACGAAACAAAAATTGTTATTATAGTTATTTTAATGCCAACCGTCACGGTGGTTAGTAAACTAACCACTTCACACCACAAAAATCCTCGGAATGCACTATAGGTTAAATGACTACTTTTTCTGTGCTAAATTAATAACGACTACAAAATCATGGTATTCAAACCAAAACCTTAAAGAATTTCGAAATTAAGAATAATTCTATTAAAAAAATGGAATTTAACCAGGGTTTACAATTGCTACTATATTAGCCGTCAATTGCAGTAAATATACATTTTTATCAATCTGCATACTAAAAATATAGTTACTATTATAATTTTGTATAACTCTGCAAATATAAATTTGCTGTTACTATTCATATATTACTATACAAATTGCAATGTTAGTTTGCAATTTCTAGTAGCAGATACAACCAGTTGTCAACTCGTTATTGTAGCACAACAACCAAAATATATATTCGTGCTATAGCAGCATACACACTTTTTTGCCGAACTAATATTGCGCGTCAGAATTCGTTTTTGTTTTGTTGTGCTAGCAATTTTCTCTGGCAGCAATTTACATTTATTTGGTTGCTCTGCTATGGTTGCTTGATATTTCTTGTTTTTTGGCTATTTGGATGCTGCTAGTTATTTTATTGTCAAGTATGTAATACGAAATAACGATTATTCATTAGTGTAAATATTTTTGAATCTAATTGAGATATTGACTTGCATTTTGTTTGTAAGACCAAAAATTAAAATATCTAAACAAGAAAAAAAATGTTCGAAATAAATGTGGATCAAATTGTTCCTAATATGTATTTGCAATCCTATTAAAATTTTGATAAAAATTTTAGTTTTAGAAACTCAATAAATATGTAATATGTAATAAAATCTTTATTTATTAGCAAAACTCAATGAAATTTTCAACGTTTTTTAAATTTGTCATTCCAAATTACAAAGTGTAAAAAAACTTTTCAAAAGGTCAAAAGGAATCCCACAATTCCTAAAAATTTAAGCGAAAATCCCGAAAATGGTATTTTTTACAATTTTAACCATAGGGTCTACATTTCCTTCGGGGCTGGAAAAATACTTTGGGGATAAATAGGGAACACATCAAGGTTTCTAAAGCTGCTTTCCGTTTTTTTATCCCAACTTTGGGATTTTAGAACATGTGGCCCAAAGTTGAAATTTTAATCAAAAAATAGGTCAAATTCCGCAGGACGAAAGGGCAACATGTTCAAAAAATAGGACATGTTTTTTATACCAAAATGTTCTCTGTAAAGCTACCTTACAGAAAAACATAAAATTGTTATATGTTCTTAAAGAAAGTTTTTTTTTAATAAAAAAGAGTTAAGTCACATTTTCATCCAAAAAAACAGCAAAAATCTACTATTTTTTGAATTCTTAAATTGAAAATCGTTTATTTTTGGATCTATAATCGATATTACTCTGAAATATTTTGTATATTACTGATAATTTAGTTGTCTAACTAACAAAAAAAATCGAGCCCGTTCGGTACAAAAGTACGACCTATATTTTTAAAAAAGCGGACCAAGGTATGGCAAAATTTTAAAATTTCAATTTTGAAATGCCTATAACTCGAAAAGTATAAGAGATAAATAGCACACGCAAGCATATTTTTTCAAGACATAGGCGAGCGCTTTCTAAACATATAAAACTCTTTGAAATCGAATGGGAAACAAAAAAATAGGACGTGTTTAAAAATTTTGCATGTCGAAGGTACCCTATTCTGAGCCCCCATAGCGCCGCCCCTGGGGCATTTGTAGGGCCCATTTCAATAATTTAAACTCGAATACTCCTTGGCTACGCCCGCGTCAAATTTTATCCTGATCAGATCAGCCGTTTAGAAATGCCAGATTTATTTCAAAAAAATTTTGATTCTGCCCAACTGTACATTGGGTGTGTTTACTGATATGTTGTTACGCACTTATCAAGAACAGCAACTGATAGCATCAATTGCAGAAATGTCAATTGTGCTATAGCACAACTACAGAAGTGTGTATTTTTGCTAGAAAAGTTTGCCAGCACAACAAAATAAAACGAATGGAGTGCAATATTAGCACGACAAAAAAACTGTGTGTGCTACTAAAGCACGAACATATATTTTGGTGGATATGCAATGGATTGTGTTTGCTACTAAAAATTACAGACTAGCATTGCAATTTTAATAGTAATACGAACGAACAGTATGAATATTTATATTAGCTGATTGTGATGAAATGAGATAATTTCATATTTATTGCATAGTCAAATTTAAGAAATATGTTGCTAGAGCTGAATATCGAAACCCTGAATTTAACCCACTAACGACCAAAAATTAACCCATTTACAATCATTAATGCAAACTTAATACATTAATTTATTTTAATTATACTAAAACTTTTAGTAATTGCTTAAATCTAATTCATTTTGTAAATTTTAATCAAAAAGGTCCTCTTCGCTTTCATTAATTTCATTGTCTATCTAAAACAGGGAAAGGCAACCTATACTATTGCATTTTACGATTGTATTAGTTATACACTCTCTCCACTCTCACCACGAAACGGTGTTGCCAGTAAACTTTCGTCGCTTTTCCCCAATTAAAAATGTAAAATCTCATATTGTTCATCATACATCTTTAAATGTTGGGACATATTTTTTTTCACTGGCAACGCTGATTCTTAAATTGTGCGATAAAAAACGATACACAACCTGCTTGTTTGAGTTCTCAAGCTAGACTGATTAAAAGTTGTTTATTTCTCTACAATGCGTGTGCACACGTACGTAAGAGAAGAGTAAATGAAAAACGCGGCGCCCATGTTTTGCCTTTCCCTGATCTAAAAATAAATTGGAAATTAATGGATCTGAGGTAGAGCTTAATATTAATTCGGAGCTTAAAAAACATATCTTCTCCGCTTCCATTACAGTCTTTTTGAATCTCAACAAATTTTCAGGAATATGAAGTAAAATAGATTGCAATGAAACTTTGGCAAGAGTCTCATTTGCTTTTAAAATTTAAATAATTTATATTCGTGAGTGATTTTCGGAAGTGTGTTATATGGTTGCTATGACCAATTATGGACCGATCGTCATGAAATTAGGTCGTGTTGAATTTTATGTGTATACCAAAATTTTTAAGAAATTTATGCACTTTAAAGTTATATTCGGAAGCGGGTATTATATGGGAGCTATGACTAATTTAGGACCGATCATCATAAAATTAGCTGACATGAATTCCGTATATATAAAATTTATTTGGAGCAAAATTTGTGTAGATACCTGTATAAATTAAACATTTATGACCGATAAAGTCCAATTACGGGCGGAAATTTGTACGGGGACTAGGTGGTATAATGGACCGATTTCACCCAATTTAAATAGGCTTCGTAATTGGGCCGAACAAATTATATGTACCATATTAAGGTGGGTGTTAGACTAATATTCTTGGACATTACAAACAACTGCACAAACGCATTATACCCTCCCCACTATGATGGTGTAGGGTAGAACAAATTTATTGTTTTCGTTATATGCTTCTCCACTTCATCTGAAAATATGTTTACTTAAATTTTGTCAACTACATGTTTGAAAACGGCATAAAATTTTTCTTTTTTTGAATTTTCGTTAAGCCAAATTTCAAACAATAATCTAAAAAGATAGTATTATTCGAAAACGGCTAAAAATGGCTATTATATGTAAATGAAAATTGGTTTATAACATTTCAATATATTCATTTCTGATTGCATTTAATCTACCGAACTTTGCCGAAATTTTAATATCTTCCACGAAGTTACATTTTGAAAACAGTCGCATCACTTTTAAGGTTATGCTAAAAAAGTGGCTTTATTTCAAGCAAGTTAAACAATTTTATCACATTGTTTAACAAAAAACTTTACTTACTTACTTACTTAATTTATTGTTCCCTGTTAACTCGCGAAATTATTTAAACATGCAATTGAAAGTTTGAAAGCAATACAGGCTTTTCAACAAAATTTATTAAGTGATTACAATGAAATGTCTTTGACTGCGTGTTGTCAAATGGAATTTAATATTTACCAAAAACAAAAAACTGACTTAGTTAATTTGGAGTATTGGTTACAAAATGGCATTAAAAAAAGTGCAATATTTGCATTTGAAAAATTGGACTTTAGCACAGTTTTGGTAGCCGTTTAACCTATAGTGGAATGGCTTGGTTTTTATATGTTTTGATTAGTATTTTTCTTACTTTTTATAATAAACTAACCTTGATTAAAGTAAAAATGCGATTGTTTTGATTTTAAACTTGCACACAAAAAAGCGTGGCTGAAAGAGTTAATCATCATTCAGCATTTATTTTTTTTTTTTTTAATTATTTTGGAAAATTGGTTTAAACTAATTTTTAAAAATTAAAATATGGGATTTGAAATTTACTTATTTGAAATTAGATGATTTTTTTGGTATCATGTTATAATGTGTTATCGATGTCAGACAATATTTATATTTGATATGAAAATGGTATCCGATTTGCTGAAATTTTTATTAATTTACTTGGATAACGATTTTAGGCCTTGGGTGCATCGAAAATCCAAAAGAACTAAATAAGTGTCACCCTAATATATACATATAAACACATGCATATATCCATCTATCAAACAAGTATTTGTTGGTATGTATTGTATCTATCTGTACACAAAAGAGATACAAACACATGTATGTAAAACTTATAAGGTCTTCTTCATACATAAATTGTACAATTTACCCTACATGTGTAAATAAACAGATATTACGGTTTACATCATACATTCATTTCTACGTATGTATTTGTATATTGCATAGTGGAATAAAACACATAAATAATCGAGATGAGTGGACAAAATGGAATTTCCTAGTATCAAAATTATATTTATATGTATATGCATAATTTTGTTAAAATTTTCCTTTTTTTGGGATAAATTTTGTTAAAAGCTTACTATTGCATTCAGTTTTGAAAACTTTCACGAAGGATCTTGGATGTGCCTCAGCAAAATGTGTTGGGATAAAATTATGTATCTCGTTTTCGGCTTACAAAAATTTATTTAAATCATTTTTAAACTCTATCACTTCAGTAAGGTGCCATAACTCTTCCACCTTTTTTTTGCTAATAAAAATTGGTGGGACAAAAGTTGTAAATTTTGAGAAATTTTCAATTGGTCGTTAAGATTTTTGCATTTCTCTGTCAATACAATTTGATGGATAAAAGCCTGTGGATGTACCTCGAAATAAACCTGGGGCCGAATTACAGCATTCGATATCGAGTAAATTCGATCGTATTTTCTTATTTGAGATAACGGCATTCGATATCGAGCATGAAATTTAGTACATTTGATCACGAATGCGGTAATTTGGCCCCTGTATTAAAAAACAGACTAATTCTTTTAGCTTTTAAAGCGATTATACTCTATTGTTAACGAGATCACATCATTTACATAACTATTAATCGAAGCATAATTATATACATTAGGATCGCCTGGTGGCAGAAATTCGACCACTTTTAAAATGCTTTTTCCCACTCTAATGGAAAGAAATTGGAAATATGTTTTATGTTGTGCATATCTAGAGAAAATAAAATTTTAAACCATATATGTTTCATCAATATTGGCGGACAATAACATACTTAAAAGTGTACCACAAAAAAAGGTGTGGCCTATTTATATATAAGACTAGGATCGCCTGGTGGTCAAAATTCGACCACTAATAACGATGTTATACAGTTACTTTTGAGTACATATATGCAAAAATATTTTTCACGTGTGTGTACAAATGCACGTGTATGTATTTAGATGTGCATAAACATTTTGTTGTTTTTCAAGCTAATTTATCTAGAGAAAATAACCTTTTAAACCATATAAGTTTCATCAGAATTGGTGGACAATAACATACTTAAAAGTGTACCACAAAAAAACGTGTGGCCTATTTATATATAAGATTTATAACAGTTGGTTTTGCATCTAACATTGTTAAGGGGCCCACATACACTGGTCAAAAAACTAAATAAATATTGAAAATCTCCAAAATGTTGGCTTCAAAATTTAGCATATTATATTTTTGTACTGGATGGTGATTGATATAACCCCAGCAAAAATGTTTTGAATTTTGGTAAGTTACCAAAAAGTGGCGACTTGAAAGATTTCAACAACTGGAGAAGAATTACTCTGCTTAACACCATACAATATACTAGCAGTCATAATACAGGGAAGGCTTCAAATTAAAATGGAGAACATTCTACGTGATGAACAGGCAGGTTTCTGGTCAAACAGTTCAGGCCAACACACTACGCATTATAATAGAACAATCTCTAGAATGGCGTACTCCCCCGTACCTACAGTTCGTAGATTTCAAGAAAGCCTGTTTCAGCGCCGCCATCAATAAAGCCAGAGCGGCATTAGGAAGACTACAACCAGTATGGAGAAACTCACAAATATCCAGACGAACCAAGCTTAGAATATTCAACGCATGTGAAAAGTTACTATGTTGTATGGAAGTGAAACTTTGTTTGTTCAAAATATTAAGGCCTAACAACACCAGCAACACGGATCTCTGGAATCTTACTAGAATGGAACCCTCAAGAAACCCTGGTCGACAAAATAATACATGGAGACGCACTATACTCCAAGATCTAGGACAGTGCAATCCTACATGGGAAGACGCGAAAATAACTGCAACAAATCGTGTAAGATAGAGATGCTTTGTGGAAGCCATATGCTCCCATTGAATATACATTATTTTGTAATGAGTGGTCGTTATCCAGCACGTTATTTTGCATTCCGCACATCTTTGTGTGTTTGACTGAAAAACGAGACGAAAGTCGAAGCCATTAATTTGTATGTTCATATTACATGGCCGGTGAGTAAACAGCTAGACTTTCAAACACAAAAAAACAATCAGCATGTTGGTTCGATTCCCACACAAGGCAAATTTGTTTTGTTTTTTTTAGCTACATATTCTTTTGGTGAATGTAAGTACATTTGTAAGCGAGACGCATGATTTTTTTCAAATTGCGAACAAAAATAACTAGTGTTTCAGTGAAAAATGTAGTAGTAGTTTTTGCTGGGAAAATATTGCTTCTACATATCTGATGAATAGTACGTTTATACAATTCTAAATCCAAATGTTAAAATTTTTGGTAAAAAAAAATAAAAATATTCAGCCTAACTACAAAAGCCAAATGAAAAAAAAATGTTTAATTAATTTTTGACTCCTAATTTTATTTGTGGTAGAATTTCAATTATAGAACAGAGTTTTAATTTTTGGTATTGAAAATCAAACAAATTTAATTAAAACGGCACCAACTCATATACATTTTTGTTACTAATACTTGGGTACTTTTTCACTAACACATGTTTAGAGTTAGGTACTGCTGTCAAAGAGTCGGACTACTTGTTATACTTTGTTTCGTACCATAAAACAAATTTCAAATATACATAATTTAAAATGTTGTTTTATTTACATTCATTGACAAATATTTTCATTTATTTGAATGTACTATGTGTTGGTAAAAGTTTTGAAAGCTTTTTTTTATAATAAATAAATTTATTGCACTTATAATAGAAGGTGACACTTATCACCCTAACACAAATATCATTGCTCCACTGTTTATCGGTAGTTCTATAAAGAGTTTAATTTTTTTTAATAGCTCCTTGTTTACTTATGTTATCTTTTTACCACTACTATTATCTACTAGTTTCTTTACCCGTTTTCCCCCTCTTCAATTTTCTCTATGAATACAGATTGTTGTAGTAAAGAATAATTTATATTTAACGAGTTAAAAATAGTTAAGACTTGTTAGTTCTGTTTTATACTTTCGTTTTGGGGAAAATGTGCTTTATAAAACAGTAGTTAAGTTTATAAAAATATTTATTATGCAAATGGCCTAACACTTTCAGTATATACTCTCTTTATACCATGTACCAACAACGGTGTATATAAAATTTTGAAATTTTTTTTTTGGAAAAATATGAGAACACTTAAAAGTTTGTTAATTTGTTTAGATATAAACGAACATTATTATTATTTAAATATTATCATAACTAAAATGTGTACATAACAACATTTTCTTTTTATAAAAGTTTGTTGGGGCTAAATTAGTTGTTGAATGGATTAGAGAATGAGAGATAATAGGGGATAGGAAATTTAAAAAAAAGAACAAAAAACAAACATATTAGTTTACAATTATGTTTTATTGATGCTGATATATGGATATGTCAGAAGCTAAAAGGCCTAACTCCACAAAATAAAAATTAGAGTAAATTAATGATGTATGAAATATTGATTTCCAGAATTTATGAAAATGATAAAATGAAAGGAATGGTTGTAAATCATAGGAGGAAAGCCAGTGATCACTCTGATTTTATACCAAAAATCGATTAAATCTAAGATCGCTCTTATTTCATATCAAAATTATTTTTATACCCTTCACGACCAAAATCGGTGAATGTGGGTATACAAGTTTGTAACACTGATAAACATCCAATACCCAACACAATATATATTTTCCTGATTCTTCGTCCGTCTGTGTATCGGTGTAAAACAATGTTACGTTCACAATAGACAAACAAGGATTTCAATCCGTGCTTCACATACGATCTCTTACGTTTCGGGTTATTGTAATGGATCCATTTTTCATCGCAAATAATGATTCGGTGCAAAAATGATTTTCTTTTATAACGTTCAAGCATCATTTCTGACATGCAAAATCGTACTTCAATTCGTATGGTACCCGATTTCTCAGCTGTTGGATGAATACTGCTGCTCGCAAACGTTTCGAAATTGCTGCTTAAGGGGCTCCCAATGATTTTGCAAGCTCTTGTTGAGTTTATCATTAATATTCATGGAGTAATGCCTCCAGTTCTTGGTCTTCCGGCGATCTGTGTCTTCCGTGTCAAAATCACTCACTATTCTAGTTTATTATACCGTTCATCATAAGTGGCAGGGTATATATAAGTACCATTTGTTATTTCCTCATTATACCCTACACCACTATAGTGGAGGGTATTATGCGTTTGTACACCCACCTTAGAGTATACCGATCGACTTAGAATCACTTTCTGAGTCGATCAAATTTGGTACATATTATTTTTTTTGGCCCAAGGACCAAGCCTATTGAAACTGGCTGAAATCGGTCCATTATTTCACCTAGCCCCCATACAAATGTCCTTCCGAAATTGGACATTGTCGGTCATAAATGTATCTCCACAAATTGCGCTCCAAATACAAAATTCATGTCACCACATTTTGTTACGATTGGTCCATAATTAGTCATAGCTCCCATATAGACCCGCTTCCGAAAATCACTTTAACGTGCATAAATCGGTATACTCACAAAATTCAACATAGTAAACTTTAATATAGACATAAAGCACACAACCTAATTTAATGGTGATCGGTCCATAATTGGTCATAGCCCCCATATAAGGCCCACTTCCGAAAATCACTCAAAAATATAAATTACTAGCTGAACCCGGTCCGCGTTGCTGGCCTTTAGAAAACATCTGTTTTATATTGCATATCGATCTCAATTTTAATATACAGTGTCGGACAAAGTCGGTGAATCAACCTTCAATATTAATACATGTAGTGGCATTTCGGCTGGTTCCAATGAATTCAAAAATTCAGTATGGAAATATCTTATTCATGACCCTATAAGCATACCAAATTGTTTATTATAGTCAGAAAATTAAAATCTGACTTTACACTGTTACCTAAAAGGCTGTTCTGAAGACACCGTGAAAATATCATCAAAATAGGTCCAGCCATTTTTGAGTCCATACGGAACATATATACACACATCCATTTTTATGAAATATAGGGCACAGCCTCTCCGCCCACACACCTAATATCAAAAATCTGTCTGTACAGTGTTAACCGCTGGGCTTTTCTGAAGATTCCCTGAAAATTGCATCAAAATCGGTCCAGCCGTTCTTTATATATATAGATGGCATTAGCGGTAAAATGTCCGCCCACAGACCGAAAATCAAAAATCTGACCTTACAGTGTTACCCGCTAGACTATTCTGAAGATTCCCTGAAAATTTCATCAAAATCGGTCCAGCCGTTTTTGAGTTCATTCGGAACATACATACATA
This sequence comes from Calliphora vicina, assembly GCF_958450345.1. Lineage (NCBI taxonomy): Eukaryota > Metazoa > Arthropoda > Insecta > Diptera > Calliphoridae > Calliphora > Calliphora vicina. Next base: position 141,741,119 of record NC_088780.1, on the reverse strand, counting down.
CATACATACCCACATACAAACATCCATTTTTATTTTATTTATATACATATATAGATTGAAATTTTAAAAGAAAAATGTTTTTTTGCTCTTTTACTTAGTGTAGGGTATTATCGGTCAAGCCCGACCATACTTTCTTACTTGTTTTTCATTTGCGACTCTATAAATAGCCATTTCCGCCCACATAGTCATGTCCGTCTGTATGTTGAAATTTACTTTCCGAAGCCACAAAATAACTTACATACATTATTTATTAGACCAACATAGATTGCTGTTTAAAATCGATAAAATCGCCCAAAAATGGCTGGGATATAAGCAAAAAAACGCGACTACCGCAATTTTTTTCACCCAATTTTTTTTTTTACAAAAATGTTTTTTCACCAAATTTTTTTTAAAAATTTTCCAACAAAATTTTTGCTTTGCCAATTTTTTTTCACCAAAAATTAGTTTTAATGCTTTTCTTAAAGTATATTTCGGCACAGTCGAATATAGCACTCTTACTTGTCTGAATATAGTTTCGTTCCCCATCTGTTTTTAATATTTTATTTCTTTTTTCTATTCTCATCTTAGTTGTACTTAAAATTATGAAAGTAATCAATAATTTGTAGATTACTGAAAGTCTTTAGTGTTTCCACTTCTAAGTTCATACCTTTTGTTGCATTATTTTCTTGCTCAGTTAAGCATTTCATTCTCTTAGTTACAAGTTACATCTTTTATGATTTTAAAAGTATTTAACTTAATTTTCTATTAAAAATGCAAAATTCACCTTAGTCACTTCCACCCAAAACGGTAAAATGTGTAAAAGAAAAATTATAATCATTACTAGCAGCGCTAAATACTTTTAGGTTTCAATAATCAATCAAATACTACACCTTCCCTAAGTAGGAGATGATGATGATGTTAAAGCCCTTCTGTTAAACGACGACAAACCAAAACCAATTTCCACGCCAATGACGAAGAAGTGCTGAAAGAAAATGAACAAAATTATAAGGAAAATTTGTCAACATCGTTGGCTGCCACATGCAACAAAGACCATTAAATGTAGCATAAAGTAGACGGAGTAATCAAAATTGAAAGTAAACGCCTGGGAGATTATTATATTATGAAGAGGAAGTTAAAAAGGAAAAATGCACACAATAATGGTGATGATGGAGGTGGTGGTCTAAATTAGAGTTTGTGTAAATGGGTTTTAGTTGCATTTTTTTTTTGTTTAGAAGTATAGTGTTTGAACTATTTGGTATGAAATAAGTGTAATCACATATTTACTAAGCTATTAAAGATTTATGATTCTTTGATTTTTCATATTAAAATTGCGTTTGGCCACGAAATACAAATATGATCACAGATTGACCTTATTTTTCCGAAAAACCGATTACTTACAAAGCTATTACCGAATTAAAATTTTTTTGAGTTCTCATACTTTAAATTACACAAGTTAATTACACAAGGTAGCCATGTACCTAAGTACAAAAATGTTAAAATTCTATGGATAGATTTTTTTTTAAAAAAATTGTTAATTAAAATTATAAATTTTGTTAGACGTTTCTCCACATAATTAATGATATCTCAAAAAGGGTCAGTCCGATATTATTAAAATAAACTTAGAAAAGTTGAGATTTACATAATCTTTAATTCAATCAATCGAAAGAAGAACACTAACTACTCAATTTTATGTATATCAAACAAAAAACTAAAATTTTATGAAATTGAGCGAATTCACTTAATTATGAATAAATCTCATATTAATGCGGCTTTGCGATAAAGCCATAAATCTGAACAAATTCTGCCGTTTTCGTTTTTTCATGATTTTATGTATTTTCACGTAAAAAATATATTTTTTGCTTCAATTTGTTATTATAACTCGGAAACTTTTGAGCCGATTGACACGCAATATATATGTATGTACAAATTTGTACACAGCATTCGGAAAATGTTTTCAAAATCCAATCTATCGAAAGAAGAACATTAACTACTCAATTTTATGTATATCAAACAAAAATGTAAAATTTTGTGAAATTGAGCGAATTCATTTAATTGTGAATAAATTCGAAAACAATCCATCAATATTTATGATCGATATCTCATTTTGTTGCTATTATATGTGGCTTTGCGATAAAGGAATAAACCTGAACAATTTCTGCCGTTTTAGATTTTTCATGAGTTTTTTAAAACCAAAAAATTAGCTATTTCCACGTCAAAAATATATTTTTTGCTTCAATTTGTTATTATAACTCCGAATCTACCGAGCCGATTGAAACGCAATATATATGTAAAAATTTGTATATAGCATTGGGAAAATGTTTTCAAAATCCAATCTATCGAAAGAAGAACATTAACTACTCAATTTTATGTATATCAAACAAAAATGTAAAATTTTGTGAAATTGAGCGAATTAATTTAATTGTGAATAAATTCGAAAACAATCCATCGATATCTCATTTTGTTGCTATTATATGTGGCTTTGCGATAAAGGAATAAACCTGAACAATTTCTGCCGTTTTAGATTTTTCATGAGTTTTTTAAAACAAAAAAAATTTGCTATTTTCACGTAAAAAATATATTTTTTGCTTCAATTTGTTATTATAACTCCGAAACTACTGAGCCGATTACATAAACGGATTAAAGGTTATGCAAATTTTACTATGTTTATATTAATAATGTCAGACTAACCGTTTTTAAGTTATCAATAATGTGTATTGTCACCGAGACCCCAAATCTTTGGGGGTCCAGGTGACATTTTTGCAAAAAAGTGATCATTTTCTCAGGCTCATATCTTGCAAACAGTTCGAAATTTTGTTTTACTCTCTGAGGCAAAGTTGTGACCCTTGTCATAATGAACAAAAATTGAGAACATATAAAATCAAAAAAACTTAAATTTTAAAGTTTTTATCTTTTTTCCCCTGTTCAGGGTCATACCGTTCAAAATTCAGGTCTTTTATCACGTAGTGGTGTCCGTATATGGTTATTTTTTTCGTGTTGCTCTGTGCTATGTGGAGAAACGTCTATAAAAATTCACAATTTTACTTGAAAATTTTTTTAAAAAAACCTCTCTACAGAATTTATAATTTGGACCATATCTGTACTACTGGAATCACAATATATAAAAATTGTGTAGTGGTTTAAAAAGCATCTAAAATTATTTCGATTTTGTTATTTGAGTTTTCATACAAAAAATAGACTTTGGTAAGAAATAATAGTAATCAAATATTGAGCATATTTTCTGGAAAAATGTAGTAATTACTCAGTTGTTAACTATTTATGATTTTTTTTATAAAATAAAAGTAATTACAGATTAAGCTTATTTTGTCGCAAAAAGGGAATATCTATGAGGCTCTTTACGACTTTTTCATATTAGAATTAAATTTTTGAGAGAGAGACTGTCATATATGAACAAAAATGTATATATCTGTTAAACTTATTAAATTCAAAAATATTTCAATCATAATTTTGTTGCACAAGCAATTATCTTTTAAACCTCTTTTTGTAACACTATCGGTAGCACTTCAAACATGCGTTCCAACTCAACCACGCACTCATACATTATCACGCAGTAATGACCATAAACCATTACACTGAATGCAGAAAATTCTGAAAACTTATTTAGAGTGAGTGGGTGGTAGGTAGTATGCTGGACAACAACTTATAATTTGATGTGAAATTAACTGAAAACTTTAGTTTTTGTTCTAACCATTGCACTATCTCTCACAAAAGTTTTGCATTTTTAACATCCGTTTTGCTCTAATGGATTTGGAGCAATACACATGACTTCATGAGTTCACAGCATCATCATCATTATCACCATCAGCAGCGACTAAAGTGCAATACTAACATCATCATAAAGTTCATTAGTAGCAACATCTAAGTTGTCTGCATATTTAGTGGGAATAAGAATTGCAATTTGAGAGGCTATTTTAACCTTTCAGGGAATGGTATTTAATGGGAAATTTCATTTCAAGTGTTATATTGTGATTTTAGGGATAATTAACAACATTTATTACTGAGATATAAGGAGTTACTCCTTTTGGTCTGTTTTTATAACTTTTTTTTATTTTCATATAATTTTTACTTTTAAAAATGTGCTAACGAAATAAAAAACGTTTTTTTAGCAAAAACTTTCCATAGCGTTGATAAAGAAAAGCACTACAGAAATTATATTAAATGAACAATATTATTAAGACGCATGTTCACGAATTTCCGTTTAAAATTTAATTAACACAATTTTATTCAATTTATGTACCAAAAAAAAAAAATAACTTTTTTTACAACAAATTTTAATTTTTTTTAACGTCTCCCTAACTGCCCTGTTAATATGGCCAATCCCTTTAAAATTGTAAAAATAACTGTCTTCTAGTAGTAGTTTTTGTAAATGAAGACGATATTTTTCCAGCACAGCATTGCTTAGCAAATTTTGTATTTTAAGCACATCATCAACGCAGTTAAAGGATTCTGTTATTTTTCCATTTCTGTACCCAATTATTCTCGTTTAATGACCATCTGGGGCTGTGTGTATCTGTCTGTATGAGTTTAGATAGTTACTTTGGCATTAAATATGTATTAAGTTTTCAGTTTTTTTTATTATTATTCTTAAACTTCAAACCAAGTGCTAGAAGGAGTCCAAAGAAACTAATCACAATATAAAACAAGTAGGAAAGTATAGCCGGCCAAACCCGACCATATAATACCCAACATTGAGTAAATTAGCAAAAATATTTTTCTTTTAAAATTTCAGTAACACAGGGCAACAAAATCGAAAACAATTTAGAGACTTTTTAAACCACTACACAATTTTAATGTATTGTTTTTCCAGTAGCACAAATATGGTCCAAATTTTAAATTCTATGGAGATGTTTTTTTTTTAAATTTTTAAGTAAAATTGTGAAATTTTTTAGACGTTTCTCCACATAATTAATGATTACTCAAAAACGGTTATTGCGATATTATTAAGGTAAACTTAAAAAAATTTAAATTTACATAACCTTTAATCCTTTTATAAATTGCGTTTTAATCGGCTCAGTAGTTGCGGAGTTATAATATCAAATTGAAGCAAAAAATATATTTTTTATGTAAAAATAGCAAATTTTTTTGTTTTAAAAAAATCATGAAAAATTGAAAACGGCAGAAATTGTTCAGGTTTATTGCTTTATAGCAAAATTTCTTTATAGCATATAATAGCAACAAAATGAGATATCGATCATAAAAATCGATTGATTTTTTACAAATTTAATCACAATTAAGTGAATTCGATAATTTTCACAAAATTTTAGTTTGTTTTTTGGTATACATAAAATTGAGTAGTGAATATTCTTCTTTCGATTGATTGAATTTTAAAAATATTTTCCCCATGCTATGTATAAATTTTTACCTATATATTGCTTTTCAATCGACTCAGTAGTTTCGATGTTATAATAACAAATTGTAGCAAAAAATATATTTTTTACGTGAAAATAGCATTTTTTTTTGTTTTAAAAAAATCACAAAAAATCGAAAAATGTAGAAATTGTTCAGATTTATTGCTTCATCGCTAAGCCACATGTACTAGGAACAAAATGAGATATCGATTATAAAAATCCATGGATTCTTTTCGAATTTGTTCACAGTTAAGTGAATTCGCTCATTTGCTCATTTGCTCATTCGCTCGTTTTCGATTTTTCATAAGTTTAAAACAAAAAAAATTGTTATTTTCGCATAAAAAATAAGTTTTTTGCATCAATCAGTTATTATAACTCCGAAACTACTGAGCCTATTGAAATGCAATATATAAACGAATTAAATTATCTAAATCTCAACTTTTCTAAGTTTATTTTAATAACATCGGACTAGCCCTTTTTGAGTTATAATTAATTATATAGAGAAACGTCTAACAAAACTTATAATTTTACTTAAAATTTAAAAAAAAAATTCTATCTATACAATTGCAAAACTTTACCATTTTTGTACCATGATGTATCAAATCTGCATATATAGTGGTTAGTCAAGCCTTTTTTTGCTGTTGACCTGTGTAATTTATTTTCGTGAGTGGTTTTCGGAAGTGGGCTTTTGAGCAATTATGAACCGTTCGCCACGAGATTCGGCCGTGTGATTTATTTCTATATGAAACTTATTTTTATTAAATATATTTGGATTCCAACATTTTTAAGAGATTTATGCTCGTTATAGCGATTTTATGATGCGGGCTTTATATGGGAGCTATGACTAATTATGGGCCTATCATAACAAAAATTATGTGACATGAGTACCTACCGTATATATAAAACTTATTTGGAGCTAAATTATACATTTATGACCGATTAAGTCCTATTTCGGAAGGACATTTGTATGGGGTCTAGGTGTAATAATGGACATCGTTTAATCGACTCAGAATGTGAGTGTTAGACTAATATTTTTAGGCGTTACACAACATCAGCACAAACGCATAATACCTTCCCCACTACGAAGGTGTATGGTATAAATACGAGTGGCACGGGTACGAGTACTACAAGTGCAGTTCAGCAGTCAGTTTAAGCAGTCATGGTTGACTTGTAATTGGATATTACTCGTTCGTACTGGTTGATGCTGCATGTTATGGAAAAATTACTATAAATATTTGTATATTTATCGTAGTTTTAGTTTTTATTTCAATGAAGCTACACCAAGCCATATTTAGACGTTATATGTATAAGTATGAATAGAAATTGAAACACATTCAGTTATTAAATGTACAAACAAATGTAATAAAAATCTGAAAATATGCTTTAACACATAAAAGCATAACAATATATGCAACATCAAATCGATGACATTTTGTTGCAAATCATCAGATTCGAAAAAGTAATTGGTCAAAATTGATTTTGGATTACTGACTACAAACATGAATTCGCATGATATGTATTTATTTAAATGATGTAACATTTTATAAATCCGTTTAACAAGGATCAAGTGTATATTTAAATTATGATGTTATTATTAATCTTAAGTGGGCCATTATATATACTGTGTTAATGGTAAAATGTTGGGTTAGCTAAATTTAAATTTAATATGTAAAACTATTATGAGTGCAATATTTGCTAAATGTTTCTGTAAGGGGTCTGAAGATATTTAAATAAATTTAAAACTTTAATTCAGCTTGTAACAATTTGAAACATATTCTAATTTTGTTTTATTTTAGTACGGGTAGGGATGGAGATGTTGATACGATCATACTATATTTTATATTCAAAAGTACTGTGCCACGACTCACTTGATACACTCAAACCATTTTCAGTATTTTATGTAAAAGAAAAATTTTTAAAATTCGTTTAATAAACAATTTTTAAATTTAAACAACGCACTATGTATCCAAAAGCTAAAACTTCGGCAAAAATTATGTCCAAGGGATCTTGCATCATAAAACTTTGTGTAGAGACCCCTGCTTCTAAAATAAGTAATTTCAAAAAATTGGCAATACCCCCTCCCCTCTTTTCTGATAAACCTCCACCCACCAACTCACAAACATTTTCAAAAAAGATCTCAATCTATATTCTCATAGCACTTTCCACAAATACCATTATAAAAAAGTTGCCATTAACACACCAACAATTCTCAAAAAAAATTCAATTTATATTCTCATAACAATATCTACAAATAGCATTTCTTCGTTTGTTTGGCGTTTTCTTGGGTCTCTGCTATAAGTAAATTTTGGATAAGCAATTGTATATATCTTTGACATTCGCTATCGCTATAAAACTTGCTACATTAAGCTCTTATACTTCGGTAAAAGTAGTTACAAAAAATTTAAGTATGTTTCTAGAAAAATGAAAATTATTTGTTTCGGTGTAAGTAGTTGCAAAAAATTTGAGTATGGAATGAAGCCTGACCGTCCCACAAATAACCACATACATATGTATCATTCCTTTGGGCAAATGCAGGCAACGTAAGTTCTATACTACAGAAGACAAACAACTTTTTCGTAATTTCACAAAAACCATTACTAATAAAAACACGAAATTTTACACATAATATAAACATTTAGTAAAATATTTTAAGTTGTTTTTTAAGTACACACCACCGGTATTTTAATCCATTTTGGTAAAATCTTAGTTATAACAAATTTTTTAAAAAAAAAATCACTTCTTCCCTAATGTAATTTGTTTTACTTTTTTCAGCTTGAAAATTCTATTTAAAAAATGTAAACTTTCATTGCTTTTTATATATAAACTGAGTGGTCAATTGGGATAAATTTTTGGCATTTATGTCGTCGAAGTGTTAGGAATTGAACCGTAGATTTTTTTTTCAAAAAGCGAAAGTTGAAATGGGCACATAGTGCAACGTTTTAAAATTTTTTTTGAAATGAATACCGTCATTTTAATGTTTATATTTGGCCAAATTTAATTATTTTTTTATTTTAAAGTTGTTGAGTTTCTTAAGCTAATAGGGCCTGAATTTCCTTAATGTAAATAAAAAATCATATTTTTATTACAATTTTCCCGACGTTTCGTAGATGTTATGTCTACTTTTTCAAGGGATCGTCTATTTAAACAATAAAACTTAAAATTAAAACAATATTTTCAAAACAAACATTTAGAACAATTACAGTTTTTGGTAGATATTTTCTTTACATTAAATTAGTGTTACATTCATCACTAAACATATAATATTAAACATAAAATACATACATATAGCCACAATTATTACAATCAGCGTTGCCGTTTTGGGCTTTTCCTACCAAATTTGGTAGGATTTTTTTCGTTTGGTAGGAAGGTAGTTTAAATTGATTTTTGGTAGGTTGGATCCAAAAGTATTTATTTACAAGATAGATTTATCGCATTATTAGAGAGCACTAAGGCAGATGCAGTTTCAATTTTCCAACTTATAACAGATTTCTTTTCGGCACATAACTAGGGTTTTTAATTTCCCGACCTTTTTTCTACATTCCCGGGTACCCGAAATATATAATGGTACTGTAAATTAGGAATATTATAGCCAAATTTCATATAAAAACTTAGCGTTATAATTATCAAATATCAGAGCTTCGAATTAATTAATAAAATTTGAGCTTAATTCACTAAAATCTTAATCCGTAATTGAAAAATGTCAGCCTTTTATTCCATAAATCCATTCCTAATATTTAATTTTTTAAATTCATTCCAAAGCCTTTGTTTAAACTGAATTAAATTTAAAGTTAATTAATAACAGAATTTATTCAAACTTTGAATGATTAAATTTTTGTTAAATCAAACCTTTTTGTACTAGATTTGAATTGAAGAAAAATTTAATCAATTAATAAATTTGAGAAGCTATTTTGTTATGGATTTGAAGAAGAAATTTAAAGAAATTAGAATGATTCAATAAGAAATAAATTCTATAAATAATGAATTCACTTTTTAAATTTTCATACGAAAAACCACAAATAAATAATAATAGTAAGCGATCTATTATTGCCGAGATATAAGCAAAAAACTGTAAAAAAAACTTTTCACTGTTTGTTGGCGAAAAAAATGGAGTTCTTAGTTGTTTTCAGTGTATTTTCGTCAGTTTTTAATTCCCGGGATTCCCGACTAAAAATCCCGGGAATCGGGTAGTGAAAAATTGGCAAAATTCCCGGGAAATTTGTACCGGGATAAAAACCCTACACATAACGTTCCTTTAAAAAACTTGATCGGATTGGTAACAGACGGTGCTAACGTTATGGCTGGTGACGTTACTTACTAATGAAACTGACTTGTTTTACATTAAGTGCACATGTCACTCACTCCAACTCTGCTCCAGTTATGCATGTAACTTGTTGCCAAAAAATATTGAGCTTCTTTGTGGTAATATATATACTTTTTTTTCTCATAGTCCCAAAAGAATTAACGAGCTTAAAGAAATTCAGGAATACTGTTCTGTAAAATCTCATAAAATATTAGGTGTTTGCCAAACAAGATGGTTATCTTTAGAAGGTGTTATTGAAAGAATTATAGAACAATGGGACAGTTTAAAATTGTATTTTATATCACGTTTTTATGACGTAAATGGTATAAGAGCAGCAGAACTGGCAGAAAGTATGTCTAATAAAATCAAAACTTATTTTTTATTCTTGACATACATACATATGTATATGATTTTAAAAAAATGGTAGGTTTAAAACGATTTTGGTAGTTTTTTGACAAAAATTTGGTAGGAATAAGATTTGTTCAGTGGCAACGCTGATTACAATTACAACTTAGTTTAATATCACAGTTCGTTTAATTAATAGCAACCCTGTGACTCATATTTATACTTGTCGTGTCTTCTTTTAGGTTCATCGTTTTGACAATTTTTTGTTATATCCTCAAGCTTTCAATCGTATATCTTTTCCTCTCCATTCCCTCTTTGACCAATATTTTGACACTTTCAAAATCAGCTGAGTGTCCTGTTTCTAAAATATGTTGTGCAAGTGCAGTTGTCTCTTTTCCCCTCATTATGTCCATTTTATGTTCTCCCATTCTTGTCTCTAAGCTTCTCTTTGTTGTACCTATATATATGAGTTCACAATTTTTGTTGTCTTTTCCCTTGCATTGAATTTCATACACAACATTGCTTTGTTGTTGTTTGTCAATCGGTGTTTTTGTTTTAGAAAATATTGCACTTATTGTTTTGTTGGGTTTGTATGCAAAACATATGTTCCGTGATTTAATTGTTGTTTTTATGTTTTTTTGTCAGTTAGGTTTGGTACATATTGTACACAGTAAAATTGTTTCTGTTCGGTATCAGAATTTGTCACGATGTTTAAATTTAAATGTTTTTTATGCATATGGGGGATAATGTATTTCAGTATTTTATGTAAAAGGACAAATATAAAAATTCGTTTATCGTATAATGATTTTCTAGTATAGCTAAAGTATTTTCTATAGGAAATAGAAGTATCTTCAATATAATAGTACTTTCTTTCAGTATAAAGAATTTACTATAGAAAATCATCAGTATAACATGATATTTTTATAGAAAATCTTCAGTATTACATGATTTTCTATCGAAAATCTTCAGTATAACAACATTTTCTATGGAAAATCTTCTGCATAATAGTATTTTCTATAGAAAATAGTCAGTATAAAAGTATTTTCTTTAGAAAATCGTGAATATAACAGTTTTTTCTATAATATAATTTTGTGTATAACAGTATTTTCTATAGAAAATTTAGTGTGTGACAGTATTTTCTATAATTTGTGTATAACAGTTTTTTTTTTATAGAAAATTTTGTGTATAAAAGTTTGACTTTTGAGAGCTGAGCTCTTCATGCTCGATAGCACAGAGGAACAAAATTGACATTTTGTTTTGGTGCCGCGGAAAATGTTTTTGATAAAACATGTATGGGACATTTCATAGTCAAAACTATCTTTAGTTTTTTTTGAGCAGCTTTTGTTTTTAAAATATCGCGGTTTTAATTTTTTTGGTTATTCTGTATTTTTCTCTCTTTTTGTTTGATTATTTCATAAATGGAGACTAAAATTAAAAATTCATTTTTGTACTGGTATTCTACACAAAATTATATTTTCTTTATTTGTTTATCTAAATTTCAGGATATATTGGTGATATCGCAAGGATGTTGAAAATTAACTTTTTTCAGTTTCATTCTTATAAGTTTGACCTATGGTAAAAGGGTTCAATTTTTTTCACTATATACAATAAAATCATATCAATAAACTAATTTATATAAAAATATTGAAAATTCGCTGAAAATATACCAAACTATTTGGCAAATAACTCAAAGTTTTACAATATTTTTCATATGTTTTTCGTATTAAAAAATTATACAAATGTTCGTAACTTGAATGTTTTACACCTGCAAGATTATACATAAACTAAAGATTTAATCAAAAATGTTTTTTTTTGCTAAATATAATCTCTTGTTATATTATTTCATTATGGCTAGTAATATGAGATGCTGTGTTAAAGGTCCTAATATGTTTTCTTACATTTGTGGCGAATATATATCAAAAGATCAGCGAAAATCAATTACATACACTCTTCTCCAATTGTATTTTGCTTACTTTGGTATTCAAATTCGCAACTTAGACAATTCCTGAATATATAATGTAGAAATAAATCTATATGTGTTTAAAAATTAAGTTTTTGCTATAAAATACTAGTGTTTTTAATAAAAATTTTAATATATTTTCACCAAAAACGCTGTAAATCACGTAAATACATAATTCGCAATATTTTTAAATCGTCAAATGAAGTATTTATATTGCTGTAGTTAGATTTAAATGTGTATTAAGAAATAAGACAAATGACTACCTAAATATTTATTTATAAAAAAAATAGTTTTTTAGGATGTAAAATTTCGGGATATTATCTAAATATTTCATTAAATTTTTAACTAATTTTTCATTTTAATTAAAAACTATGTTCGCTATAATGCCTTGAATGTTCAGTGCTAAATTTTTATTTAAAATTTTCATAATGCACAATTTTATTAAGGATAAAGCTAAAAGAGTAAAATTTAAACTTTCCTGGAAGATCAGACAAATATGCCAAAACATCCATTAGAATTATTATAGTCAAAAGAAGTATATGTTTACGTAGACCAGCCTTATGTTAAAAAAATTTCACATTCTTAGCTGCATTAACCAAAATTTTTAAGAAAAACACCAAAAAATAGGGTATTCAATGAAAATATAAAAACCGCGATATTTCGAAAACGCGAGCTGACTGGAAAAAAACCAGTATAACATAGTAATGAGGGTTCATCAGCTTGTACAAAACGTAGTTCAAATCTCGGGCACCAAAATCTCTGTTCCGCAGTGTAGTCAATGTTACAAATTTACAAATATATGTATGTATGTGTACAAGCTCATAACAACTAGATATCTAGGTCAATTTACAATATTACAGTATTTTCTATAGATGATGTTATGTATAGCAGTTTTTTTCTATCTTGTGTTTAACAGTATTTTTTATAGATTATTTTGGGTTAGCTGTTTTTTCTATAGGAAATTTTTGTGTAAAACATAATTTTCTATAGAAATTCTTCAGTATAACATGATTTTCTATAGATTCAAATCCCTTCCATTACTCAAATTCCTGTCAAACTAATTATTGCGACAATCATGTGAATCTTAACTTTAACATATTATGCTTATCACAATCATATAAATAATTGCTGTGTTAAACAATTTGTGAAAACTTTCATTGCTAAGTATTGAATTAAAATGCAAATATATTTACTCTTCACATTGGCATTTTAGGATTTCCGCATAATCAGCATATTTATGACTGCTCAAACAGTATTCTGGTGGGAGGTTTGTATGGGGACTATGTGAAATCATGAACCGATATTTCCTATTTTTAATACCAAACCTTATCAACAGAGAGTATTTGTGTGAAAATTTCATTTCATTTGGACCTTACCGTGTTTTCAACAGACCCTCCATAAAAATGTCATCATTCAATGGTTAAATGAATTATATAAGCAATTAATTATGAATTTGGTGAAAATTTATCAAAATATGAATTTGGTAAAAAAAAATTAAGTAATGCAGATGGATGGTATGAAGTTAGTTGTTCAGTAATTGCATGTTATTAACTAGTTTTTGTTTGGTAGCATTTAAAATTATTTTTTACTCGTTACTAGGGTATTCATTCGAGTAAGAATCGTTCGATTAATCGAATAATTTAATTATGAATTTGGTAAAAATTTATCAAAATATGAATTTGGTAAACAAAAATTAAGTAATGCTGATGCACTATACTTTAAACGGCTACCAAAACTGTGCTAAAGTCCAATTTTTCAAATGCAAATATTGCACTTTTTTTAATGCCATTTTGTAACCAATACTCCAAATTAACTATATCAGCATTTTGTTTTTGGTAAATATTAAATTTCGTTTGACAACACGCAGTCAAAGACATTGCATTGTAATCACTTAATAAATTTTGTTGAAAAGCCTGTATTGCTTTCAAACTTTCAATTGCATGTTTAAATAATTTCGCGAGTTATAAAGAAGAAAGTGAAAATGGGGAACAATAAATTAAGTAAGTAAGTAAAGTTTTTTGTTAAACAATGTGATAAAATTGTTTAACTTGCTTGAAATAAAGCCACTTTTTTAACATAACTTTAAAAGTGATGCGACTGTTTTCAAAATGTAACTTCGTGGAAGATTTTAAAATTTCGGCAAAGTTCGGTAGATTAAATGCAATCAGAAATGAATATATTGAAATGTTATAAACCAATTTTCATTTACATTCAATAGCCATTTTTAGCCGTTTTCGAATAATACTATATTTTTTAGGTTATTGTTTGAAATTTGGCTTAACGAAAATTCAAAAAAAGAAAAATTTTATGTCGTTTTCAAACATGTAGTGGACAAAATTGAAGTTAACATATTTTCAGATGAAGTGGAGAAGCATATAACGCAAACAATGCATTTCTTATATCCTACACCACCATAGTGGGGAGGGTATTATGCGTTTGTGCAGATGTTTGTAATGTCCAAGAATATTAGTCAAAGACCCACCTTAATATGGTACATATAATCTTGAATCTTTCTGAAATCGGTCCAGTAATTGGACTTTATCGGTCATAAATTTTCAATTTATATAGGTATCTACACAAATTTTGCTCCAAATAAGTTTTATATATACGGAATTCATGTCACCTAATTTTATGATGATCGGTCCTTAATTAGTCATAGCTCCCGCTTCCGAAAATCACTTTAACATTCATAAATCTCTTAAAATTATTGGTATACACATAAAATTCAACTGTCATAAAGAAATTAATCACACGACCTAATTTCATGACGATCGTCCCATAATTGGTCATAGCTCCCATATAACCCATTTCCGAAAATCACTCATGAATATAAATTATTGAAATTTTAAAAGCAAATGAGACTCTTACCAAAGTTTCGTTACAATCTATTTTACTGCATATTGATGAAAAAATTTTTTGAGATGCAAAAAGACGCTGTAATGGAAGCGGAGAAGACTGATTTTTTAAGCTCCGAATTAATATTAATATTAAGCTGTATCTCAGATCCATTATTTTCCACATCATTTTTATATAGGCGCTTACAAAAGCGGAAAAGTTCCACACGTCCACCTGAAGTAATTCACTATACCCACCAAGACGATGAAATTAATGAAATTTAAGATGTGTGTGAAGTTAGCTCCGTCAGTTAGCTCCGTTTTTTAACATTACCTATGTTAATGTGTAAACTAACATACTTCGTACTCAAAGACTGTTAGGTTAACAGAGCTGCATTATTTTCAGCTCATTTAACATTTTATGATATAAAATCAAAATAAAATGGTTTTACCGATCATTCAGTTTAAATATATAATAACAATTTTTTTAAAAATTAGATAAAAAAAAATTAAATATTTATTTATGAACTATCGTTGATTTCTTTGCTTTTAGCGTATTTTTATACCAGATACATGAGAGACACATGGACATGAAAAAAAATTAAAAAATTCTAAATTGTGGTAAAACTAGTCATAATAGGGTGGAAAGGCTTGATTTCAGAAATGTACAGTTTATATTCAGAATTTATTTCATATTAATTTAAAAATAGTGAAATTTCACATTTTGTTAAAAGAGCAGATGGAAATTTAGAAAAAATGGTTAAATTTTGGAATTGTGCTCGATCTTGCCCTAATACAGTGGAATGCCATTACTTCAGAGAGTTCAGAACTGTTTAGCATATAATTAGAATTTATTTCAGATCGGAGTAATTACACTTTTAAAATAGTGAAATTTCACATTTTGTTAAAAGGGGCACATTGAAATTTTGAAAAAATGGTTAAATTTTGAAATTGTGCTCGATCTTGCCCTAATGGATTGGAAAGCCATCACTTCAGAGAGTTCAGAACTGTTCACCGTATATTCAGAATTTATTTCAGATCGGAGATATATAATTTTCCATATAGTGAAATTTCACATTTTTTTAAAAGGGACACATGGAAATTTGGAAAAAATGGTTAAATTTTGGAATTGTGCTCGATCTAGTCCTAATGGGTTGGAAAGCCATTGCTTCAGAGAGTTCAGAACTGTATAGCTTATATTCAGAATTTATTTCAGATCGGAGTAATTTGTCTTTTCAAATAGTGAAGTTTCACATTTTATTAAAAGGGGCACATTGAAATTTTGAAAAAATGGTTAAATTTTGAAATTGTGCTCGATCTTGCCCTAATGGGTTGGAAAGCCATCACTTCAGAGAGTTCAGAAATGTTTAGTTTATATTCAGAATTTATTTCAGATCGGAGTAATTTGACTTTTCAAATAGTGAAATTTCACATTTTGTTAAAAGGGGCACATTGAAATTTTGAAAAAATGGTTAAATTTTGAAATTGTGCTCGATCTTGCCCTAATGGGTTGGAAAGCCATCACTTCAGAGAGTTCAGAACTGTTTAGTTTATATTCAGAATTTATTTCAGATCGGAGTAATATGACTTTTCAAATAGTGAAATTTCACATTTTGTTACAAGGGGCACATTGAAATTTGGAAAAAATGGTTGAATTTTGGAATTGTGCTCGATCTAGTCCTAATGGGTTGGAAAGCCATTACTTCAGAGAGTTCAGAACTGTTTAGTTTATATTCAGAATTTATTTCAGATCGGAGTAATTTTACTTTTCAAATAGTGAAATTTCACATTTTGTTAAAAGGGGCACATTGAAATTTTGAAAAAATGGTTAAATTTTGAAATTGTGCTCGATATAGTCCTAATGGATTGGAAAGCCATTGCTTCAGAGAGTTCAGAACTGTCAACCGTATATTCAGAATTTATTTCAGATCGGAGATATATAATTTTCCATATAGTGAAATTTCACATTTTTTTAAAAGGGGCACATGGAAATTTGGAGAAAATGGTTAATTTTTGGAATTGTGCTCGATCTAGTCCTAATGGGTTGGAAAGCCATTGCTTCAGAGAGTTCAGAACTGTATAGCTTATATTCAGAATTTATTTCAGATCGGAGTAATTTGTCTTTTCAAATAGTGAAGTTTCACATTTTGTTAAAAGGGGCACATTGAAATTTTGAAAAAATGGTTAAATTTTGAAATTGTGCTCGATCTTGCCCTAATGGGTTGGAAAGCCATCACTTCAGAGAGTTCAGAACTGTTTAGTTTATATTCAGAATTTATTTCAGATCGGAGTAATATGACTTTTCAAATAGTGAAATTTCACATTTTGTTACAAGGGGCACATTGAAATTTGGAAAAAATGGTTGAATTTTGGAATTGTGCTCGATCTTGCCCTAATGGGTTGGAAAGCCATCACTTCAGAGAGTTCAGAACTGTTTAGTTTATATTCAGAATTTATTTCAGATCGGAGTAATTTGACTTTTCAAATAGTGAAATTTTTGGAATTGTGCTCGATCTAGTCCTAATGGATTGGAAAGCCATTGCTTCAGAGAGTTCAGAACTGTCAACCGTATATTCATAATTTATTTCAGATCGGAGATATATAATTTTCCATATAGTGAAATTTCACATTTTTTTAAAAGGGGCACATGGAAATTTGGAGAAAATGGTTAATTTTTGGAATTGTGCTCGATCTAGTCCTAATGGGTTGGAAAGCCATTGCTTCAGAGAGTTCAGAACTGTATAGCTTATATTCAGAATTTATTTCAGATCGGAGTAATTTGTCTTTTCAAATAGTGAAGTTTCACATTTTGTTAAAAGGGGCACATTGAAATTTTGAAAAAATGGTTAAATTTTGAAATTGTGCTCGATCTTGCCCTAATGGGTTGGAAAGCCATCACTTCAGAGAGTTCAGAACTGTTTAGTTTATATTCAGAATTTATTTCAGATCGGAGTAATATGACTTTTCAAATAGTGAAATTTCACATTTTGTTACAAGGGGCACATTGAAATTTGGAAAAAATGGTTGAATTTTGGAATTGTGCTCGATCTTGCCCTAATGGGTTGGAAAGCCATCACTTCAGAGAGTTCAGAACTGTTTAGTTTATATTCAGAATTTATTTCAGATCGGAGTAATTTGACTTTTCAAATAGTGAAATTTCACATTTTGTTAAAAGGGGCACATTGAAATTTTGAAAAAATGGTTAAATTTTGAAATTGTGCTCGATCTTGCCCTAATGGGTTGGAAAGCCATTACTTCAGAGAGTTCAGAACTGTTTAGTTTATATTGAGAATTTATTTCAGATCGGAGTAATTTGACTTTTCAAATAGTGAAATTTAACATTTTGTTAAAAGGGGCACATTGAAATTTTGAAAAAATGGTTAAATTTTGAAATTGTGCTCGATCTAGTCCTAATGAGTTGGAAAGCCATTGCGTCAGAGAGTTCAGAACTGTCAACCGTATATTCAGAATTTATTTCAGATCGGAGATATATAATTTTCCATATAGTGAAATTTCACTATATAAAAAGTCAAATTACTCTGATCTGAAATAAATTCTGAATATACGGTGAACAGTTCTGAACTCTCTGAAGTAATGGCTTTCCAATCCATCAGGACTAGATCGAGCACAATTTCAAAATTTAACCATTTTTTCAAAATTTCAATGTGCCCCTTTTAACAAAATGTGAAATTCATTATTTGAAAAGTCAAATTACTCCGATCTGAAATAAATTCTGAATATAAACTAAACAGTTCTGAACTCTCTGAAGTGATGGCTTTCCAACCCATTAGGGCAAGATCAAGCACAATTTCAAAATTTAACCATTTTTTCAAAATTTCAATGTGCCCCTTTTAACAAAATGTGAAACTTCACTATATGAAAAGACAAATTACTCCGATCTGAAATAAATTCTGAATATAAACTAAACAGTTCTGAACTCTCTGAAGCAATGGCTTTCCAACCCATTAGGACTAGATCGAGCACAATTCCAAAATTTAACCATTTTTTCCAAATTTCCATGTGCCCCTTTTAAAAAAATGTGAAATTTCACTATTTGGAAAATTATATATCTCCGATCTGAAATAAATTCTGAATATACGGTGAACAGTTCTGAACTCTCTGAAGTAATGGCTTTCCAGTCCATTAGGACTAGATCGAGCACAATTTCAAAATTTAACCATTTTTTTCAAAATTTCAATGTGCCCCTTTTAACAAAATGTGAAATTTCACTATTTGAAAAGACAAATTACTCCGATCTGAAATAAATTCTGAATATAAGCTATACAGTTCTGAACTCTCTGAAGCAATGGCTTTCCAACCCATTAGGACTAGATCGAGCACAATTCCAAAATTTAACCATTTTTTCCAAATTTCCATGTGCCCCTTTTAAAAAAATGTGAAATTTCACTATTTGGAAAATTATATATCTCCGATCTGAAATAAATTCTGAATATACGGTGAACAGTTCTGAACTCTCTGAAGTAATGGCTTTCCAATCCATTAGGGCAAGATCGAGCACAATTTCAAAATTTAACCATTTTTTCAAAATTTCAATGTGCCCCTTTTAACAAAATGTGAAATTTCACTATTTTAAAAGTGTAATTACTCCGATCTGAAATAAATTCTGAATATAAACTAAACAGTTCTGAACTCTCTGAAGTAATGGCTTTCCAACCCATTAGGACTAGATCGAGCACAATTTCAAAATTTAACCATTTTTTCAAAATTTCAATGTGCCCCTTTTAACAAAATGTGAAATTTCACTATTTGAAAAGTCAAATTACTCTGATCTGAAATAAATTCTGAATATAAACTAAACAGTTCTGAACTCTTTGAAGTGATGGCTTTCCAACCCATTAGGGCAAGATCGAGCACAATTTCAAAATTTAACCATTTTTTCAAAATTTCAATGTGCCCCTTTTAACAAAATGTGAAATTTCACTATATGGAAAATTATATATCTCCGATCTGAAATAAATTCTGAATATACGGTTGACAGTTCTGAACTCTCTGAAGCAATGGCTTTCCAACTCATTAGGACTAGATCGAGCACAATTCCAAAATTTAACCATTTTTTCCAAATTTCCATGTGCCCTTTTTAAAAAAAATGTGAAATTTCACTATTTGAAAAGTCAAATTACTCCGATCTGAAATAAATTCTGAATATAAACTAAACAGTTCTGAATTCTCTGAAGTGATGGCTTTCCACTCCATTAGGACTAGATCGAGCACAATTTCAAAATTTAACCATTTTTTCAAAATTTCCATGTGTCCCTTTTAAAAAAATGTGAAATTTCACTATATGGAAAATTATATATCTCCGATCTGAAATAAATTCTGAATATACGGTGAACAGTTCTGAACTCTCTGAAGTGATGGCTTTCCAATCCATTAGGGCAAGATCGAGCACAATTTCAAAATTTAACCATTTTTTCAAAATTTCAATGTGCCCCTTTTAACAAAATGTGAAATTTCACTATTTTAAAAGTGTAATTACTCCGATCTGAAATAAATTCTAATTATATGCTAAACAGTTCTGAACTCTCTGAAGTAATGGCATTCCACCGTATTAGGGCAAGATCGAGCACAATTCCAAAATTTAACCATTTTTTCTAAATTTCCATCTGCTCTTTTAACAAAATGTGAAATTTCACTATTTTTAAATTAATATGAAATAAATTCTGAATATAAACTGTACATTTCTGAAATCAAGCCTTTCCACCCTATTATGACTAGTTTTACCACAATTTAGAATTTTTTAATTTTTTTTCATGTCCATGTGTCTCTCATGTATCTGGTATAAAAATACGCTAAAAGCAAAGAAATCAACGATAGTTCATAAATAAATATTTAATTTTTTTTTTATCTAATTTTTAAAAAAATTGTTATTATATATTTAAACTGAATGATCGGTAAAACCATTTTATTTTGATTTTATATCATAAAATGTTAAATGAGCTGAAAATAATGCAGCTCTGTTAACCTAACAGTCTTTGAGTACGAAGTATGTTAGTTTACACATTAACATAGGTAATGTTAAAAAACGGAGCTAACTGACGGAGCTAACTTCACACACATAATTTAAGAGGACCTTTTTGATTTAAATTTACAAAATGAATTAGATTTAAGCAATTACTAAAAGTTTTAGTATAATTAAAATAAATTAATATATTAAGTTTGCATTAATGATTGCAAAAAGCTTAATTTTTGGTCGTTAGTGGGTTAAATTCCATTTTTTTTGTAATAGAATTATTCTTACTTATGAAATTCTTTAAGGTTTTGGTTTGAATACCATGATTTTGTAGTCGTTATTAATTTAGCAGAGAAAAAGTAGTAATTTAACCTATAGTGTGATGGTATGAAGTTAGTTGTTCAGTAATTGCATGTTACTAACTAGTTATTGTTTGGTAGCATTTAAAAATATTTTTTACTCGTTACTAGGGTATTCATTCGAGTAATGATCGTTCGATTAATCGAATAATTTCTTACGAATAATTATTCGAAGAATTTAGAAATGACCATTTTCGAATAACGAATAATTCGAAAAATTTTATGTAGAATAATCGATTAAAACGAATAAATGTACATATATATTTAAATTTATCAAATTGCTTAAAATTGTTCATAATTCCAAATTTAAATAAGTAATAATGACTTGTATTGTTTCTGAAATTCGGCAAATAACTCTAGATAAAGGGAGTCTTTCGGTCACTGTCGATGAATGGTCCGATAGCTCCTTCTATAAATATATAAATATTACTGCAAGTAGTTACAATTCTAAAAACAAGTCTTTCAAAATGTTTAATTTAGGACTTGAGTCAATGAAAATAAAAGCCACGGAACAAAATATTTGTTAGTTAGTAAATACAAGGCAGAAATTAATAGCAGAATCGCTATTAATAATCAAAATATTAACTTAGATTGAAGTGATGTTGAAAGTGATGGCGAATGTGATTTTGAAATGGTCGTCGAAAGTGATATTGAGTATGACATTTATAATGATCACGGTGAAATAGACGAAGGCCATGATCTTAAAATATATGTATATAAGGAGTGAGATCGAAAAATTCTTAACACACGTTTTTCATTACATTTTTTAACCCAAGTATTATTTGAATTTTTTTTTGATCAAGTTACCTTTGAAAAACATGTCAGTTATTATGTGTGATGTCAATTATATTAATTTTTTTGTTAATCTGATTAAAATGAGTGACCAGAAAAAAGTGCGTACTGAAATTATTAAATATTTTCAACAAAACCCAACTTGGTCTTACAAAAAGTTGGCCAAGCATACAAAGGTCTGCCGTCAAACTGTTTCCAATGTTATTAAACAGTACCGGGAGAACTTGTCAGTTGATAGAAAACCTGGTTCAGGTAGAAGGAATGGTCCACATGATGTTTCTAAAGCCAAAAAAATAGAACGCATTTTCAAAAGAGCTCCCAACACATCCGGTAGGAAAGCAGCCCGGTTAGCTCAGTGCTCGGACTATTTGGTACGAAAAGTTAAAGCTAATGCAGGTTTAAAAACATACAAGGCTCAAAAAGTTCCTGACAGGAACGCTACTAAAAATTTAGAGGCCAAAAACAGAGCACGGAAATTGAAGTCAAGTTTTATAAAAAAATATTCTTGCTGCATAATGGATGACGAAACGTATGTTCTGGCAGATTTTTCGCAACTTCCAGGTCAAAAATTTTATGTTGCTGATGCTCGAGGGAATGTTGAAGAAAAGTTTAGGACCCAAAAGCAGACAAAATTTCCCAGAAAGTTCTTGGTATGGCAAGCAATATGCAGTTGCGGCAAAAGAAGCCACTCATTTGTTACAACGGGCTCTATAAATACCGAAATTTACATCAAGGAATGTTTACAAAAAAGGCTGCTTCCATTCATAAGACTTCATAATGTGTCCACTTATTTTTGGCCTGACTTGGCATCCTGTCACTATGGCAAACAAGCCCTTGAGTGGTACAAGAACAATAATATGGTATTTGTACCAAGAGAGGCAAATCCTCCAAACTGCCCGGAGCTAAGGCCAGTGGAGAGATATTGGGCTCTTGTTAAAAGAGAATTGAAGAGTACAAAAAAGGTGTCCAAAAGTGTGGTAGATTTTAAACGGAGATGGACTACATGTTCGAGCAAAGTGACAGAAAGCACTATAAAAACGTTAATGGAAGGGTTTCCGAAAAAGGTTCAAAATTTCATCACTAGTGATTAAAACTATAAAAATAATTTTTTTTGTAAATTGTAATAATAATTTCAATCAAATAAAAAAAAAATTAAAGCTGTAAGTTTAGTGGTTTCTTTTTTATAAACATATATGTATGTTAAGAATTTTTCGATCTCACTCCTTAAGTGATGTTATTTTTTATGTACATGGTTTATCAATACCCACCCGGGTGGTACTGCACTTTTAAAAAAACACCATAAAAAGTTTAAAATGATTTTAGTAATTTCTACAGAACTTTGAGTGAGTCTTAATTTCATTTAAATCGAAATAAAATTAAAAAAATTATTAAACTGCTAAATCCTTAATGGTAAAGCGAAGGTTAACCGCGTACGTAAGTGTTGCTAAATATTTAATAAATTTAATGATAAACAGAAATTATTGCAAACTTACGTTTTGGTGCAAGAAAAACAAGGAGTTCGTCTTATACATGATGTTAAACATCGTTGGACATCGTTTGTATAACATGGTAATAAACTTTTTGCGTATTTATAAATCCGTCAATCATGCACTGTCTGACTTCAAAATAGCCACGATCACTGACAATGATATCAAACTTTGGACAGATTTGTGTAATTCGGGAGGTAATCCGATCAGAATATTTCTGATGGACTTTGTTTTCGAATGATTTTTTAACATTATCAATACTTGAATTGTTTAACGTTTTTCTTTACCAATAAAATATTAGAAAACCTATATCAAAACTTCATTATTTACTTTTTTAAATAAAGTTTAAATTATTCGAATAATTCGATTAATTTTAAGCGTATGATCGAATTATTCGAGCAAGTTAAAATCTCTTATTCGAATTTATTCGAACAAGAGAAAAATCGAATAAAACGAATACCCTACTCGTTACTGAAGATTTTGGTGGTCGATGACAAAGGATTCACCATGAATGGTAAGGGTTTATATAAGTTTGTCAATTTGTATTTAATTTCTACATTTTTTATTTGCTGCCCGATAAATAACGGATTCGATATAACCATGTCCGTCTGAATGTTGAAATTAATTTTCCAAAGGCCCCAAACAATTTAGTTACATAAGTAAATTTTATAATATTTTTTAATATTTAAGTCGAATCGGCCCTCAATGGCTTTAAAATCACTAACATAGACAATATGGATAGAAATTTTAAAACTTTGAACTTTTGAAAGAAATGTGATTTAATAATAAAATTTTAAAGTTTTTTATGATTTAAAAGTTATGTACAATTTGGTATATTTTATTTAAATCGGAGATTACAAATCCGACTGCTGTCAGCTTTGAGATGTATCATCATTCCTAAATTTGATTTTATTGGATTATGATCATAATAAAGAATTGATTCTATAGCTTAATTTCAAAAATTCAATAAAGCCTTATTCACAATTAGGGTTTTTATCCCGGGAATTCCCGGTACAAATTTTCCGGGAATTTTGCCAATTTTTCACTACCCGATTCCCGGGATTTTTAGTCGGGAATCCCGGGAATTAAAAACTGATGAAAATACAAAGAAAACAAGTTAGAACATAATTTTTTCACCAAATAACCGTGAAATGTTTTTTTTTTCAGTTTTTTGTTCATATCTCAGCAATAATAGACGGCTTATTATTATGTATTATTTATATGGGGTTTTTCGTAGAGTTGGGCATAATCGTTTTTTTTAATGATTGGTCGTTTTTGTTCAGAACAAATAAATGCACAAGTTCGTTCTTTTTGTTCAGTTGTTCACTTCTATTCTGTGGTGTTTGACTGAACTATGTGAATGAACAATTGCTCGCTTAATGTTTTTGCAGTGAACAAAACGAACAGGTCACTTTTGAAAAAAGAATTTGGCATATTATAACATGGTTTTTATAAAGAAAAGAAGAAGGAATTCTATAAAATTCAAACAACATAAATCCCATTGAAACTGTTCATTTGACTGTATTGTTCAATTGAACTTGTTCGTTCATGAACAACCCAACTCTAGTTTTTCGTATGAAAATTTAAAAAGAGAATTGATTATTTATAGAATTTATTTCTTATAGAATCATTCAAATTTCTTTTTCAAATTCGTAACAAAATAGTTTCCAAAATGTATTAAATGATTAAATTTGTCTTCAATTCAAATCTATTACAAAATGACTTAAGGAATTTTTTTCATTTAATTTTTTAAATGATAAAAACAAAACTGAATCAAGAAAAAAACGTTAACTCAATTTGAATTAACAAAAATTTAATCATTCAAAGTTTGAATAAATTCTGTTATTAATTAACTTCAAAATTTAGTTTAAACAAAGGCTTTTGAATGAATCTAAAAATATAAATATTGGGAATGGATTTATGGAATGAAAGACTGACATTTTTTAATTACGGATTAAGATTTTAGTGAATTAAGCTCAAATTGTATTAATTAATATAATACAATAATAATTATAACACAAAGTTTTTATACGAAATTTGGCTATAATATTCCTAATTTATAGTATCATTATATATTTCGGGAATATCCGGGTACCCGGGAATGTAGAAAAAAATTTCCCGATTCCCGGGATTCATAAAAGGTCGGGAAATTAAAAACCCTATTCACAATACAAAATAAAGGTACATATTTAAACAATAAATATTTAAGTGTTCTGTCAGTTTTATTTTTGTTCGACAATTTATTCTATAGCATAATTTCAAAAATTCAATAAAGCCTTATTTACAATACAAAATAAAGGTATATATTTAAACAATAAATATTTAAGTGTTCTGTCTATATAAAAGAGTGATTTTTGTTAAATGTATTTATATAGGATTCTGCCTGAATGCTGTATATATGTAAACTAATTAAAACAAATATTTTTTGGTTTCTCTTAGTCTGAAAAACTAATGAAAACAATTATGTAGAAACTAAACCACATATGACTAGAAATATCTATGAATATTAGGGTGTACCTTATTTTGCACTTTTACTATTTTCGATGCTCCCAAGTTCTATTAAATTCTTATAATAACACAGGTCAACATCGATATAAGGTTTGACAAACCACAATATATATTTGATCCATCATGGCTACCAAGTACAAAAATTACCAAATTTTTCAATTCTATGCATAGATTTTTTTTAAAGAGATTTTTAACAGGGACCCGAAATAACTGTTATTTTTTTTTAAATAAGCAATTGGTTATAGAAAAAATAACTGCAAAAAAATAGGTCCCGTAATAACAATTAAAAATAACTCAAAAAAATTTTAGTCTATGATAACCATTATGAAAAATTTTAATTTTGTTAGGTCTTTGATAACCATTATGAAAGATTTTTATTTTTTTTGGTCTTCAATAATCATAATGAAAGATTTTTATTTATTTCGGTCTCTGATAACCATTATGAAAGACTTTTATTTTTTTGGTCTTCAATAACCATTATGAATGATTTTTATTTTTTTGGTCTTTGATAACCATTATAAAAAAATTTTATTTTTTTGGTCTTCGATAGACTACAGCCATTACAAATATTTATACCCTACACCACCATAGTGATATAGCGTATAGTGCCCCAAGGACGAAGTCTATTGAATTTGGTTAAAATCGGTCTATTATTTCTCCTAGCCCCCAAACGATTGTCCTATCTGAAAATAGATAATCCCTCATAAATATCTTAGTTATATAGATATCCAAACCAAATTCAGCACAAATAAGTTTTATATAAGCCGAACTCTCACTACTAAATTTTGTGACGATTGGTCCATAATTAGTCATAGCTCCCATACAAGGCCCACTTCCGAAAAGCATTTTAACGAGTATAGATTTCTTAAAAATGTTGGTATTCAAATAAAATTTAGCACAAATAACTTTCATATATACAGAAGACATGTCACTTAATTTTATGCCGATTGGTCCATAATTAGTCATAGCTATCACATATTGCACATTTTAAAAGAAAACTGTTTATAATCATAAATATTCTTGATTCTTATGAAATTCTGGAACAATTTATCTTTCTCTGTCTATTTTAAAATACAAGAAAACCAGGTCCATGCGACCAAAAAACTTTGTTGGTACTCATAATGTTTACGGAAGACCAAAAAAATAAAAACCTTTAATAATAGTTATCAAAGACCAATTGAACCATTGACCATTGAAGACCAAAAAAAATAAAAATCTTTTATAATGGTTATTAAAGACCTAAAAAAATAAAAATCTTTCATAATGGTTATTGAAGACCAAATGAAATAAAAATCGTTTATAATGGTTACCAAAGATCAAAATAGTATTGGTTATTTTTAACTGTTATTCAGGGACCATTTTTCAAAAATTATTGATAAACAATTATTTCAAGATTTTTTCCAATATTGGTTATAACAGTTATGTCCCTGATTTTTAAGTAAAATTATAAATTTTGTTAGACGTTTCTTCGCATAATTAATGATAACTCCAAAAGGGTTAGTCCAATGTTTTTAAAATAATCTTAGAAAAGTTGGGATTTGCATACATACAATACAGATACTACAATAAGCGAATTCACTAAATTGTGAATAAATTCGAAAAGAATCCATCGATTTTTATGATCGATTTCTAATTTTTGTTGCTTTTATATGTGGCTTTTAGATAAAGCAATAAATCTGAACAATTTCTGCCGTCTACTGAGCCGATTGAAAAGCAATATATAGGTGAAAATTTGTACATAGCATGGAAAAAATGTTTCCAAAATGCAATCAATCGAATTTCACTGAACACTACTGAATTTCATGTATATCAAACAAAAAACTAAAATTTTGTGAAAATTGGAGAATTCACTTAATTGTGAATAAATTCGAAAAGAATCCTTCGATTTTTATGATCGATATTTAATTTTGTTGCTATTATATATTGCTTTGCGATAAAGCAATAAACGTAACCAATTTCCGTTTTCGATTTTTCATGATTTTTGTAATACAAAAATATAGCTATTTTCATGTAAAAAATATATTTTTATACCCTTCACCGTCGTGAGATGGGTTTGTTATTCCATTTGTAATTTCTACATTTTTCATTTCCGACGCGGAGTCGATTAAGCCATGTCCGTCTGTCTGTCTGTTGAAATCAATTTTCTGAAGACGCCAGATAGCTTTGGGATCCAAATCTTCAATAATTCTGTTAGACATGCTTTCGAGAAGTTTGCTATTTAAAATCAGTTAAATCGGTCCACAAATGGTTGAGATATGAGGAAAAACCCAGGACAACCTCGAGATGTTATATGTAGTACTCGACGAGAAGATTCTATATATATGTAATTTTTTTGAAATCGGAACACAAACGAAGAAATATTATTATTTTTAAAATTGAACATACCTGAGGTCTCCTAGCAAAAGAGGTCTTGAGCTCCAAATCTTCTCGTAAAAACCCGGAAGCTCGATTTTGATTTTAGAACCATGGTTTCTTCTGAAAAAGTTCATAGAATTTTCCGTAGATTACGAATTTGCTATACGCTTTACCACGTTTTTTGGGCCCGAACAAATTGACCCACCCTAGTATACATGATTCGCCACAGCCAAATATATAACATTCTTATTTGATTTTTTTTTTCAGTATTGCGCCTTTGAACCAAAACTGTGCTATTTGTAAACGTTATGTGATTAGGTTTTAGAACATGAAACACAATTTTAGACCTTGGGAGCATCGAAAATTCAAAAGTTAAAAATAAGTCCATCCTAATGTGCATGTTTGTAACTTTTTTTCCAAAGAAGAAGCTTAAACCGTATGTATTGCAATATGTACAACTACACAAACACATAGTTATTTAAGGTAAATTCTCATACCTTATTGGCAAAAGTTACTTAAAAGAAAAGGGATTGTAACCAAATGCAATCATTGTACATTTTAAAAGGTAAAAGCAAATTGAAGGTATGAAAAGAATTCCATAAGCAATGTGATCAGAATCAGAATTTTGTTGGTAAACTAGATTTACTTACCGAGTAATAGAATTAGAGAGAGAGAGAAAAAAGCTAACAGAATGTATGGGTAAAGTTGAAATTTTAGAAATGTTTATGAATTTTTCATTCACAATGAAAATTTGCTGCTATTTTTTTGATACGTGGATTTAGATAGTTTGTCATTGGGCTTGAGTGTAGTATTTTGTCATTGCTCAGTGGGACCGAATCAAAATATTTTGGAAATAAATTTCTAATTTTTAAGTTACTGCTCCGGTTAATATGAAATTCCTCATATTAATCTAGCTTTGTTCGGTAACATAAAACTATTGGGACAAAATGAAAAATTTCTATAAAAAAATAATTTTTGAACCTTCAAAAGTATATCTTGAAGAGACATAACCATTTTTAAAAGTTTATCCTTAAATAGTTATGAGCCATTACACGATTAAAAACTTATATAAAATTCCGACTGGGACCATGTGGGGTTCTCGGAATAATTGAAATTCGAAAATATATTTAAAATGTTTTTGTGTACACAGAAAAAAATTTCATATCTTGAATGAATTGGCGTGAGGTTAACGTGGTTTGTTATACCAAAGGCTGGGAGTAAATCTGAACAACTGCCAAAGTCGTACAGACCAATTAGTCTCAGCTTGTTTTTCTAAAAACGATGGAGAAACTACTATATAGTTACTCCCTTATGTTTTTTGATGAATCCAACACACCGTTTCCAGTTTGCTTATCAACCTGGTAAATCCACGATGACTGCCATTCATAATTGTGACGACGCTAAACAAGAAGGCTATAGGTGCCAATTACATAGCGCTATATGCATTTATTGACATTCAGGGGAACTTCGACAATACGTTATCCGTACATTATAACGAAATGTATTTTGGAAATGCGAGTTATTAAGTTGGACTTAGGAGCAATATCGAGAACCATACGAGCAACTAGGAGATGTCCACAAAGTGGCGTATTATTACCTATTAGAGGGCTGCACAGGCACATTTATTTTGTCGTCTTCACTGAATCACCTGCTTCACTTCACTCGACAATACTGTAAAATTCCTACGCTTGTACTCTATATCACATACACATTGAAAAGTGAATGAGTATTGTGCGCAACAAAAATAAAACGAATGTGAGTTTGTTATGTATACGACCGTATGCTACCATGCGCTGCCGCGTATTTGTTTTACATTCTCAATGCTATGACAAAAATTATTCGAATTATTTTTGTTTTCATGAATGAATTTTTCTATGTGTGCATTTCAATGTGTGCGGCCTAACCCAGTTGGCCATGTCTTCAAGACAACGTCGACGATGCGTACACGACAATGTTAAATCCTAGACGACACGTAGGCGACAGCCCATACAAATCGTTGACGACTTTTTCGAACAAAAAGTTGTTCGACGATATTGGTAATATCTTGATATTGGTTTTGGTAATATCTGTCAGACCTTTTACTGATCCAGGTTTTCTTTAAATATTCAAGTCATCCTCTTACTGATTAATGGATTTTGAAACGATGAACCTTCAGATGTTTTGCTATTATGGATTTTCAAGAAAATAGCAAAAGATCTGAAGGTTCATCGTCACACTGTTTCGTTACTCTTTTCGCCGTTACGCACTTTAACCACCTTTCACTAGAACTTTAAAAACTCAACTGAATATCTATACGTTCCTCCTGCGTTAGTTTGTTTTGTTTTCTTATTTTCTGTTAAAGTCCCGCTATTTTGCATTTTTAAATGAAGAAGTGTTTAAGACTTCGTCGCTCATCTGGTCGTCAATATAGTTTGAAAGACGTCAAAATGCATGCAATTGTCAATAATTTTGTCCTCACAACAGTTCTACTGATGATAAGGTGAAGACATTGTCGCTCATCTTGTCGTGGATGTGGCTTAATACAGGTCAATATGCATGCACTTGTCGCTCACTTTGTCCTGAATAATATTTTATTCAAGACAAGTTCGTGAAATTGTCGTTAGCTAATCAACAATGGAGCTTCAAACACGACAACATATGCGACTTTGATTTATACTTGTCCTCACAGGCATTGTATAGACGACAAATTATAAAATGTCCTGAAGACAACATCGACGAAAATTTCGTCTATGACTCTCTGGCCAACTGGGAACGTGTGTTTTTCGCTGGTTTTTGAAAGTGGTACAGTTTTTACGTTTTGTTTTATTTTGTAAAACAATAAAATCTTATTCCTAGAATTTAGAAATTCCTATACGCACGAGCATTTAATAATAAAAAAACTCGGTGTGCACTTCATTGTGACCTGAAATCACATACCATTACCTCGTTGTATATTTACTCTTATTGTCAGATACTGTCTCTCATTCTATACTCTGTTGTTTTGTTCTGTCGTTGGTTGTTATTGTTCCTCATTCACACTCATTCGTTTTGTTAATAAAAGCCCAACGATCTGAAGTAACTGTTGTGCTGGTGAATGTCTTGAGTAGCATATGAATGTGCTTGTGCAGCCCTTTATTACCTATACTGTGTTATCGATGAACTATTGGAAGAACTTAACAACTTAGATTTCTTACATGTGGTTAAGCCGACGACTTAGTAATTTCTGTTTCTGGGTGGGATGACGTAACGATACGAAAAAAACTACTAGGCCAATCTATATATTGATAGTGGGGAAGCCTATAGGAGTGTATCCAGGCTACCGGGAATATCTCGAGTAATGCCGGGTGATCTGGTCACATGTGTATTCTAGTCATCTTTGGGAATGATCCTAGTATTGCAGTATCAGACTATATGTCAGCAACATTGCCGTTACATAGGAAGTTAGGGTCCTTACACGTGAAAAGGACATGGTGACAATGCCGATCAGGTTTTGTTTACTGACGGTTCCAAACAGGCTAATGTAACACTGGCGCTGATATTTAAGGGCCCAATTTTCAAAAGGATATCCATCAATGGGTACATCAATATTTCAGGCGGAGATTTACGCCATCATTATAGACTCTACGGAGATTAAGGAATATTAGGATCATTCTTATTTCTGATGGTCATGTACTTCTGAACATTTTTGAATGAACTCGGTGCGTACAATAAACTTACCTTGACCATGAAGGCCATGCTGCTAATGAAAAAACTCATAGTCTGTCCAATAAGCGTGTCAGACGCTCGTTCATAGGTCTTGAAGCTTTCATTTGCATATCACGTGGAACGAATTCGTTCATGGGTTGAATCGAAATTTGACCGATTTTGGGGTAACTTACCAGGAATTAGACCGTCCAAACGGTTCATTGCACTGCCCAAACGTAGATCTCAGTTATTACTATAGCTCGGAAAGGGAGACTTGAGAAGGGAGACTTGATACTGGATTATTCACCGGACACTGTGGTTTTAGGTATCATCAATTTATTTTAGATAATGTTGAGAATAAACAGTGTAGGTTTTGTGAACTTCATGCTGAAACCTCTAAACATGTTCTATGCGACTCACTGTGGGAAAAATGACCAATCTAGCTTATAAAAAATATTTTTTTTTTTTTTTCAAATTTATAAACCTATAGCATTGAATAATTCAATGGTAGTTGCTATTAAAAAATTCATTCAACATTTTTCGATTGATATGTTAATTATGAAAATACAGGGCCGTAAATATATGCAATGAAAAAGTAGTACGTTAATGAGGGATTTTGGTTTCATGTTTCACCCAATGTATTATGAAAAGTTTTATTGCGCTATTGAACCTACATTTTATTTTTGGATAAAACAAGTCCTAATGATTACGAGGACATGATTTGTTGTAGTGAAAATGATTTTAGTAATACCTTTTGCAATTAAATATATAAAAGAATATTTTTGTCAAAATTTCTTAATGTGAAAAGGGATTAGAAAAAAGTACACCTAATTGCCGCCAAATTAATATTTGAATTTGAAACTAGACCTAATAAAATAAGCCTGGACAAAAAATTGGTTGCCACAAAGTAAAATTTTAAGCAATTGTTTAACCATTGGCTCTGGCACCAATATTTTTCTACGAACCCTGGCACTATTTATATTTGTAAATACGTTTAATTTCTTGTATAATACATTTAATTTCCTATATAATCATATTGTTAGGAATACTCAACCATTAGAGATACTCGTGTAGCCGTCCTTAATTTCACCACAATAGGGCCAGGCTTTAAATAACTAGGACCAAAACAGTGTTTAAAATTGAGATATTTACATATGTAAATAGGGTTAAACAAACTTGTGGGTAGGGTTTTTATATCGGGAATTCCCGGGAATTTTGCCAATTTTTTACTACCCGATTCCCGACTAAAAATCCCGGGAATTACATAGAAAATACATAGAAAACAAGTTAAAACTTTTTTTTACCAAAAAACAGTAAAAAGTTTTTTTTTCAGTTTTTTGCTTATATCTTGGCAAAAATAGACCGCTTATTATTATTATTATTATTATTTATTTGGGGTTTTTCGTATGAAAATTTTAAAAGTGAATTCATTATTTATAGAATTTATTTCTTATTGAATCATTCTAATTTCTCCTTCAAATCCATAACAAAATAGCTTCAAAAATTTATTAAATGATTAAATTTTTCTTCAATTCAAATCTAGTACAAAAAGTCTTAAGGCAATTTTTTCAATTAATTTTGTAAATGATTTGATTTAACAACATTTTAATCATTCAAAGTTGGAATAAATTCTGTTAATTATTTAATTAATTACTGATTAAGATTTTAGTGAATTAAGCTCAAATTTTATTAATTAATTCGAAGCTCTGATATATAATTATTATAACACTAAGTTTTTATATGAAATTTGGCTATAATATTCCTAATTTACAGTATCATTATATATTTCGGGAATAGCCGGGTACCCGGGAATGTAGAAAAAAATTTCCCGATTTCCGTGAATCAAAAAAGGTCGGGAAATTAAAAACCCTACTTGTGGGCGATATTCATGTGTTTGGTTTTTATGGGTTTTTTGTCTGTTTTTTGCTCTAAATGCGAACGAACGTTTTCTTTCGTATTTTAAATTGAAAACAACAAATAAATTCCCAAATGGAAATTTTTATTTTCTAAAACGAGCAGCGAAATTATTGTGCATCTGATTAAGCAATTAAGGTTTTTCCAAAATTGTATGGTCTTTTACTGTCTAATAAGGCTGCTTGTTTCTTACAGGTAACAAAACGCGAGAAACCCCATCATAAACAAGAGGTTTTTTTTCAACATTTTTCAATGAAAATTCATATTTTTAAATAATTTTTCAAGGTTACAAAACGCGCGAAACACCATCATAAAAAGAGGTTTTTTTAAATAATTTTTATTGCAAAAAGCTATTGCTATGATTTAATTAACATATAAAAAGATTTTTTTGTTGAGTTTTATTTAACAAAAACTTCTGATTTATTTTGTTGAACTTTAATATCAAGAAAAATTGCAATTTCCATTAAAACCTTCCTTTTGGTGCACCCTGTAATCAGGGTGTCTGCAAATACAATATATTTAAAGATCACTCTATTAGCTACAATCGCTTCATGCATTTCTTACTCCTCAGATCAATAGTTTAAAAGATACGATTTTTTATAAGCTAGATTGGTGATTTTTCCCACTGTGCGACTGTGTGGATCGGAACGGCCTATATGGCCCGGGGGATGTAATTGATTTCTCATCCAATAGACTTTAAGGCTACACTAAAGATCCTATGGGTCGTAGTGCGTGAAGCCTGTGTAAGTTGTTTAAAAAAACTACATGTATTAAGGCTCCACAGTACCCCTATGGTGAGGTCTGTGAGGACTCGAATACTCTTCTGTTTCGGTCAAGCGATATCTCATGTCAATCGGAATAGCCAGTTTAAAATGGCAGATATATTTCCAAATGAAAATGATTCTGCCCCACTATACATTGATATATCAAGAGAAAATTTACTAAATGTGGTATGCAATTTAAATGCCCATAACAGCAAATCCAATTTAACTACTTTAATTAAGACAAGTAAGTACCCAGAAAATCTACAGCGACGTAGCTCTTAGCAAAGCACATTGTCATCATTTTAAAAGTGGAAGCAATCATACATATATAAGTGTAGAATGTGAAAAATATGTTGAATACTAAATGGCCCTTAATTTGTACTTCTTTGGAAGTTATTTTTCCTGCTGTTTAAGAACTAACAAACGCTTAAGTTCATTTTTGAAATATGTTAGAACTGTAATCCATTAAATTGAACTTAATTAAGTAAATTAGATTCAATACCTACCTGCATCTAATGATTTATTTTAAACAATGCTTAAATACAAATCTGTGGACTTTTGACAAAACAACATAAGTGGAATTTTAAAATTTTTCAGGTGAGCGTAACTTTATTATTTGTCTCAAAGATTTATGCAATCTTTCGAAATTCTTTAAATATACAAGTAATAAAATAACACAGGTCAACAGCAAAACAAGGCTTCACTAACCACTATATCATGGTTACCTACTAGGGTTTTTAATAACCGGTTATAACCGGTTTTTTTGAAAAGCTCTCATTTCGAATATCGAAGAAACCGGGGTTTTCTCCTCGAATAGCCGGTTTTTCTAAAAGTGTGTTTTTATAAGTTCTAGTGTGTTAAAAACTTTAAAAAAATCTTCAAAATCCAACAAAAAAATTTAAAACAAATATTTCAAATATTTTAGAATACTTTTTATATTTAGAAAATGTCACAAGTGACCTGAAAAGCCTGAAAACTTACTCAATGCTTTGTTTTCTATATGTCCAACAAGTACATCGAGTAAAAGACAATTTTCAATGTCTAGTTTTATACAAACAAACAAAAATCGATATACTCCAAAGCATTTAAACTGTGTTTTACTTATTTCTAAGAGATTATTTTACCTTCATAAGGTCTTCAAATTTACTGACGTCAACGATCTTCGGGTCAAATTTGACAGAAATAGATTTTTTTTAAAAAAAAAACTTAACGTACTTGTTGACATTTGAAATTAAATTAAAGTCATGAAATATCACAAATATCAACCAATCATTTTTAATTTCAAAATGGGTAAAATTTTACCCGAAGATCTTATGAAGGATAAGAAAAACATAGTTTTGGTATTTACCCGGGGAATCCCAGTTTTCATTCGAGTATAATGTTCAGCAAGTATGATGAAAAGAGACAGATATATGTATGTATATTAGAGCTACCAAAGATCTAAAAAAATTAAATTAATTGTGCGTAACAAAAGACCTTAAGTCCAAATATGTTTATAGATATTTTTTTTCCTATTTGTTTTTCTAAAAACCTAACGTAGTTGTTGACATTTGAAATCACTTTCAGAAAAAATTAAATATTAATTTTAAAATGGGTCAAGAAGTAATCAGAATTGTTTTAATCACAATTATTGTAATAAATAAAACTTTTTTCTTCTTATTTCTAGGCGTTTTAAAATTTTTCCAAAAAACCGGTTAACCGGTTATATAAAAAAACTGAAACCGAAACCGGTTTATATTAAATTGCAATTTTCGAAGAAACCGAAAACCGGTTTCTAAAAAATGTTTGTATTACCTACGTACAAAAATCGTAAAATTTTTTAATTCTATGGATAGATTTTTTTTAAATTGTTTTTTTCTAAAACTGTGAATTTTTTTAGATGTTTCTCCACATAATTTATGATAAATCAAAAAGGGTTAGTCCGATATTATTTAAATTAACTTAGAAAAGTTTAAATTTATATAGCCTTTAATCTATTCATATATTGAGTTTTAATCCTTTAATCCAAAGCAAAAAACACATTTTTGAATTTTTTTTATAACTCCGAAACTACTGAGCCGATTGAAACGCAATATATATGTGAAAATTTGTAAATAGCATGGGAAAAATGTATTCGAAATTCAATCAATCGAAAGAAGAACATTAACTACTCAATTTTATGTATATCAAACGAAAAAGTACAATTTTGTGAAAATGGGCGAATTCACTTAATCAATTGATTCGAATTCGAAAAGAATCAATTGATTTTTATGATCGATTCGATTTTTCAAGAGTTTTTTAAAACCAAAAAGTTAGCTATTTTCATGTGTAGAAACGTCTAAAAAATTCACAATTTTACAAAAAAAATTTAAAAAAACTTCTCTATAGAATTCAAAATTTGGACCATATTTGTAGTAGTTTAAAAAGCCTTTAAAATTTTTTCGATTTTGTTGCCTGTGTAATTATAGAACAATTCAACAGTTTTTAAGTTCTCCTGAAAAATTTTAAAATTCCACTTAAGTTGTTTTGTTAAAAGTTCACAGAAATATAAAAATATCAGTGTAGTAAGTAAGAAATGTCATGTCCATTTGCGCAAACTATAACAAAATTCAGTTCAGTGGCTCAGGAAGTTTTAATTTCTATTATACTTGGCTGCAAACAATTCTATCAAGTATTCGATTTTTCGTCTGCAAAAATATGAATTTATATACATGATGTCCTTACAATTGCAACAGTATTGTTGTTCTGGTCACCAAGGAACCCTAAAGCTACAAATTTATGAACATTTTTACTGTATTGTATGTCCTAACTGGCCATTCCCTACCACAAAAGGCAAACAAAAAACACACACAAAACTGCCATATTGAAGATAAAAAATGATTTTATTTTCATTTTATGTTCCCTTATTTTCATTTCAGTATCATTCTTAAATTTTTGTTTTATTTTCTTTTCCCAACAAAAAAACTTCTTCCATTATTTGTTGGTTTATTGCGTTTTGTGCTCCGAAAATGAAAAATGACATGAAATGAATTTTAAAAAATTTTGTGCAAAATGTGTGTAAGAACGTGCATAATGTTTCACTATCTCCTTTTTAAAGTATAAGAATAAATTCGGTTTTTGTTGTTCATTTTCTTATACTACGATTATTTTGTAAAAGAGAAAAATAAAGTTTTATACAGACATGAATCTCTTGTGGTTTAGTTTGTCACGATATGAAGTAGTTTATGAATGAGTGCAATATTATGATGCAGTAACTGACGTTCGTTATCATCTTATAAATATGATAAAAAAAAACTACAAATATTTAAAACTTCAGGTTTGTCATACTTATTGTACGGAACTGTTTTGGGTATTTAAATGAAAATGATGGCGATAAATACAACCAATTTGTTTGGTTCATGAGATATAGTATAAGAAATTAAATGAAAGAGATGGATTTGAAGACTTATGTTTATAGAAATACAGTTTTGGGAACTGAAATAGCAACACATGCTCACTTTGAGTTTGCATTTAACAGAAAAAGGGAGCCAGCACAAGGTTATTCCGCGTATAGTCAAGGTGTTCCAAAACTATAACAACATCGAAATGATAGCTTTCAGACTTTCAATGTTGCTACAAAGTTGTTGCACCAAAAATACTATGTTTGAGTCTTGATTTTGTATTTCATGTATTGTGGTGGTATTTTTGTGATACAGAATATTGGAAAGTTTCATAATTTCAGCCTCTGATCTTTAAATATTTAAACATACTTTTGTATAATTTTATTGAATTGAAAAAATCGCTTGAATTTTTTAGTTGAAATACTATATTGAGATCATCTAACTATCCAAGGTCTATTAATAAGGTCTGTGCAACTCTACAACAATTCAAAAACAAAAAGAAAAACAGGCATTTTGTTTGTGTAAAACTATACTGAACTTGTCAAAAACATTACCAAAACAAACATACATAATATAATTTTCTTTTCAACAACATACATTTATTTTTTTAGATATATGAAAATAAAGAACTATTGAAGAGCATTAACGCATTTTTTATTAATTTTTTTATGTTTTTAATTTATTTTTTCCGTTTTCAATTTGTTCACGACACTTTTTATTATTTTTTTATGTTTTTAATTTATTTTTTCAGTTTTCAATTTTGTCACGAAACGTTAGAAAAGTAAACAAATTTGAAAAAAATACAATGGCGCTCTAAAAATGTAAACAAATTTTGACAAACACAGTATGTAAACACAAAGGGACAAAAAATTATCAGCTGTTTAGTTGCACAGACCTTATTAATAGACCTTGTAACTGTCATATTATTTATAATTTTACAAAATTTTAAACTCTGCGAATGTTGCTATATTCTCTCACACAGCTGTATTAAAATGATAAAATAACCTAAATTTAAGTTATTTTAGTAATAGAAATACGTGCATGAAATTAAGTATTTACAAAGTTTAGCACAAAAATTTTTTTCTTTATCAGCCAATGAACTGAAGAAGAAATGTTTTTGGCAAATAATACTGAAATTTGTACTGTCATGGCAAGTTTTATTTATAAGTTCATGGAAATGTGTTTAAGACACAAACTTATAAATATTTTTGAGTGATATCCTTTTGACTTATGAACTTAAAATTTGCTAAAGAAAAACTTAAACTATTTTTAAACGATACATATAGTTTAAAATGTTTAATGGTTTAGAAAATAATAAACAATTTTAAATAAATGACAGTAGTTTTAGGCAACAAAAAAATAATAGTTTTAATATATTCGATAATAAATATATACTTTTTATGGTTCAATTAATTTAAAAACCATTTAAGAAAACTAAAAACTGTATTTTGGTACTTCTTTTATCTTGTATCTTGTAAACAAATAAACATAGACAAACATTTTAAATTTTATTCATTACTTACAAACAAAATATCAAATGTATATTTGGTACTTTTTGGAAATTCGCAGTCTTAAGCTGTCAAAATAGTAGTTATTTTTGGTACTTTAAGTTCCAAAAGGTGGTAAAACCGGAAATTACATTTTATGCACAATTATTAAGCCAATTTTGATAAAATTTTAAACATTGTTTCTTTCAGTGATAAAAATTGAACTAACAGGATGTGATTTGTAACTCTAGTGCAAATGTGTCAATTGGTTCAAATCTGGGTAAGAGTTTTGTCATTTTTTTTAAAATATATTTTTTTTGAGCACAATTTTGACAAAATATAGTATTTTGAAATTTGTAATGTGACAGGTATTCAAAAGGGAAAAGAGAAATTGATACTTTTTCTTTATTTGGGACACATTTTTCGAAGAACAATAGGTAATATGTTACATGGATGAGAAAAAACACCTGCTTGACAAAATGTAAAATTTTGACCCTCTCTAACCCAGAGAGTTCTCTACCGATCTTGTTGAAGAAGTCTCTGAATTACTATCCAATAGAACTAACCTTGTTGCAAATTTCATCCCGATCGGAAGACATTGATTTCAAAAGTTTGTTCACTTGACATACAAAATCGGTTGACTGAATATTTTTTATGAAATTAAAGATGTACATAACTTGGCATCACAACTAATTATGTGACCTATGCGAGACAAAGGTTAATGACATTTGAAATTTTACTAAAATTAATTCCGCAGAAATGCTCGTATTTCATGGGACTATGAGCGTATGATTAATATTTAATTGAAAATAATTTTTAATACGTATTACGTATACACTTCGTGGCACGACATACATATATTAAGGTAAATACAGTATTGGCCATAACTAAAGCACCCCCTCAATGGATTTTTTCAAATCATAATTTCTTTGATAAAAACGGCTTTTTTGGGATGTATTTTGTATATATTTTATTAACTAATATTGTTAATGTTAATTTAATATTCATTTAGTAAAAGATAATTTTATTAAAAATTAATTTAAAATGATAAATCATATAAAAACTCAAAATGCAATGGACAAAACAAAAGGCACCCTCTTATAAGATGTTTAAAAATTTGTCTCGGTACTGCATATTTGCAATGTGAATTATCGGGAATCTCAATGAATGGACTTAAAAATTCCAAAAGATAAAAATATAGGAAGACGTAGAGTGCAAAATTAAAGTTTTATACAGTTTATTGTGAAAAAAACAATGACAAGGAACAAAGTTATTGAAGACTGGAAAACGGGCTTATCACTACATGAATTTAGTAAAAAATATTCAATTAACAGATCAGTTATTTCCAGGCCCGTTTCAAAATTTTTTAAGACTGGTCGAAAATCTCCGGTACCTTCTGGAGGTGGTTCGCAAAAAAAAACACGATATTATGATTCCTTGATCAAAAGAGCAATACAAAAAGATCCTACAGCGTCAGCTATTCAAGTACGAACAAGTTTAAGATTATGCGTTAGCGAAAGAACAATCCGTAGAAGAGTAGTAGAAGCCCGATTATTCAGCTGACAACCAGCAAAAAAACATTTCTATCAGCTAAGAACAAGAAAGCTAGACTGAAATTTGCCAAAGCCCACATTGACTGGAGTGTCCAAAAATTAAAGACAGTACTGTTCCCTGCCGAATTCAAATACAACATAAAAAGTTCCGCTGGAATAAGGCGTGTACGCAGACCAAAAGGAGGAAGACTGAATCCTAAGTATTGCAAAGGAACAATTAAACATGGAGGAGGCAATGTAATGGTCTGGGGTTGCTTTTCTGGTCAAGGATTTGGGCCAAATCATAAAATTTATGGGATTATGGATCGGTTCATGTACCGTGATGTATTGAAAGCTGTAATGTTGCCTTATGCCAGTGAAGAGATGCCAATTATAGGGAGCTTCCAACAGGATAACGATCCTAAGAACCCCTCCAAAGTTTGTAAGACTTGGCTACACAGCAATAAGATTCAAGTTCTTCATTGGCCTGGTCAATCTCCCGATCTCAATCCTATTGAGAACTTGTGGCACATATCGAAAAACGCCATAAAAACGTATTATCTTCTATACCAAGAGATGTTCTTGTGCCATCCAAAACAAAGGATTTGCAACAAAAAATTAACTAAAATTTTTTTTATTAGTATATCCTTGTCCGTTTCATTTTCTACCTTAAAATATTTTTTGATTTTAAGTTACCTCTTATAGAAAGGTTAACTTTGAAAGTATTTGTTTATCAATACTAAACATATTAACAAATGAAAATAATACATAATAGATATTTAAAACTTTGATTTTATACAAAAAAATACCATATGAAAAAATTCATTGAGGGGGTGCTTTAGTTATGGCCAATACTGTATGTAAAGGGTCTTTCATTAAGCGCTACATATTATTACATTTATATAAAACAAACTAGCTTGACCCGGTGCGCTTCGCTACCCCTGTCGTAGTAAAATAAAAAATATATAGCCTATTGACGCTTCCCAGTAAGGATCAATCTACGTTCCAAATTTCAATAAAATCGGTTCAGCCGTTTAGGCGTGATGCTCAAACAAATAAACAAACCAACAAACAAACTTACAAAGACATTTATATATATAAAACAAATTGCATTTATCTTTCTACAATCATTTACTTTAACTTATTCATTTATAATGTTTATATTTTATAAAATTTTTTTAGTTTATCTTTTTTAATTACACTGTCCAACAAATTGAGAGTTTTTGTTTGGAACAGAATAGCGACCATATAATTCTGAAAGGGCATGTTGAGTGGATATTTTTGTAGAAATGCTGTTGGACAGTGTTATTAAATGAAAATAATACAAAAATATTTCTCTCACTTTCTGCATTGATTGCACATAGTTTTAAAACTTTCATTGCAAAAAAAAAAAATAAGTTTTAAATTCAAAACCATTCAAAGTATTGAGAAACTACCATACTTAAACTCATTTTTATTTGATAAACTTTTTGTTTTTCCAAACTCGTGTGAAATTCATTTAGTATCATTGTTTTTGTATTTAAAAAGTTTTTCTTTAGCGATTTTAATTTAAATTGTTGGCACAAATGTGTGCGTGAGATTGTATATATTACACCTTCATCTAGATTCTAGATGACATGTGAGTACGAGCAGTATTTCTTTATGTTGTGACAAATTTAATTTGCGGTATTCATTGCTTTCTCATCTCCTAAAGAAATCATACATATTCCCCACACGTAAAACTGTTATTGAAACGTACCAATTGAAAAGAAAATCGTACTTTGTTCAGGACGTGTGTGTCACTCGGGTAAAAAAGAAGAAAAGAAAAAGAATACAATGCCATTTCAAATACGAGTATATTGTGTACAGTATTTACAAGTATTTTTTTTTTATTTAAAGTAAGAGTAAATAAAAGTATTTAATTTCAATTACGTGTGTGTGTGAGAATGTCAGTTAAAGAATAAAACGAGAAAAAAGTGCATTAAGCACTTTTTTTTTATTTAAGAACGATTTAAAACAATTTGCAAAGATTTTATTTATTTTATAAAGAAAAGTATTATTGGAGATATAAAAACGAGTGCCATGCTGACGTTTTTAATTTGTTTGTTCGTGGAAGTGAATCATTTTACGTTAGAATGAATTCACAAATGAAGTTTAGACAATACGAATGTCGTTGCGTTCTTTGGAAGTAAAAATATTATTCGCTTCATTGTCTGTGTTACCG
Source organism: Calliphora vicina (assembly GCF_958450345.1). Classification (NCBI taxonomy): domain Eukaryota; kingdom Metazoa; phylum Arthropoda; class Insecta; order Diptera; family Calliphoridae; genus Calliphora; species Calliphora vicina. Next base: position 141,697,941 of record NC_088780.1, on the reverse strand, counting down.
GATATCGAAAGCTTATTATATTCAATAAAGGCAATCGGAAGAATAGACTTGCATGTACACCTGTAAGTCTTCGATATGCTCATTTTGAGTCAGTATGTTCGAAATTAGGGTTCGAGTGATCGATTAATTTTTAAAATTCAAACGAATGACGAGTAAACAATTTTATTCGAATAATTTAACAAAATATATTTAAAACCATAAAATGCTTAATAATTTGATTGTTAACAATGAATAAAAATACAAAGTTAATCATTTATAGATGTAAATAATAACACACATCAACAAATAATAGCTTTTTCGTGCACTTTTGTTGAAAAAATATAGGAAGAAAAAATTTTTTAGAATAACTTCTAGGGACTCCTAATTTTTCACTAACAATATTTAGCAAAGTTGTAGCTACGGTAAATCTGAATAACTCTTGTGAACATGTCAATGCAATCTGAACATATCTAGGTACTAGGGTATTCGAATTATTCGATTTTTCTCTTGTTCGAGTAAAAAGAATAATTCGAATAAGAGATTTTAACTTGTTCGAATAATTCGATCACATGTTTAAAATTAATCGAATTATTCGAATAATTTAAATTTTATTTAAAAAAGTAAAGAATGATGTTTTGATGTCGGTTTTTTAATATTTTATTGTTAAAGAAAAACAAAAAATAACGTTAAAGTTAATAATTCAAGTATGAATAATGTTAAAAAACATTCGAAAACAAAGTCCATCATTAAACAATCTACAAAACAATTGACTAGAAAACCCTTTAGTTTCCGTTTTGGGACTATGCTTTAAACAATTTTTGCTAGTTGGATATGATCCTGAATTCAAATACAATATAAACGTATAAGAACTTTATTATGTCGTTCATTAATTCGGGTTTTAAATTGAGTAACTAATTCTTTTGTAAATTAATTATTCACTATTTCTAAATTATTTATAACAAATTGTATTATACATCAAGCCCTATCAACGTTGGCGAATCTTTGCTTAATAAAGTGGTCTTGGGGAATTACACAATAAAGGGAATCGGTCCCAAGTTTGATATCATTGTCAGTGAACGTGGCTAATTTGAAGTCAGACAGTGCATGATTGACGCATTTACAAATACGCAAAAAGTTTATTACCATGTTAGACAAAGATTTCCAACAATTTTCATAATCATGTATAAGACGAACTCTTGCAACAGCTTTTCTTGCAACAAAACGTTAGTTTGCAATATTTGTATTTATCACTGGATTTATTAAATATTTTGCAACACTTACGTACACTTACATCACTTATATACATATATTTTAAGATCATGGCCTTCGTCTATTTCAATGTAATCATTATAAATGTCATCCTCAATATCACTTTCGACGACCGTTTCAGAATCACAATCTCCATCACATTCACCTCCACTTTAATCTAAGTTAATATTTTGATTATTAATTGCGAATCTTCTAATATTTCGCCAGCTAAATAACAAATATTTTATTCCGTACCTTTTATTTTCAATGATTCAAGTACAAAGTTAAACATTTTTAAAGATTTGTTTTTAGAATTGTAACTTCTTGCAGTAATATTTATATATTTATAAAGCTATCGGAACACACATCTACAATGTTCGAAAGTCCCTTTGTCTTTAGTTATTTGTCGAATTTCAGAAACAATGCAATTTTTGTGAGTCATTATTACTTATTTAAATTTGAAATTATGAACAATTTTAAGAAATTTAATAAGTTTAAATATATATGAACATTTATTCGTTTTAGTCGATTATTCTACATAAAATTGTTCGAATTATTCGTTATTCGAAAATGGCCATTCTTAAATTGTTCGAATAATTATTCGTAAGAAATTATTCGATTAATCGAACGATCATTAGTCGAATGAATACCCTACTAGGTACTCTAAATAGCTGTCAACAACTTTGTAGCTTAAAAATTTTAGTTTTTTTTACTATTTTTTGACTCTAAAACAAAAATTTGTTGTTAAAAACCTTATGACTTGAAGATTGACATTTTAGTGAAATGAATAATTTTGTGTTTTTTCGGACCTTAAAAACTAACAATATTATAAAATTGTGATTTTCCATCAAGGAAAATAAAAACTTTGGAATAAAATTTGGAAGTAATATAGATCTAAATGTTCTTAAGTCAATGGCATCATTAATGTTGCCATTCTTTGTTTTTAAACACCGAAATTCCTAAAACGGGGAAAATGTGTTCCAAAAACTGATTTTTTTTTAGAAAATAGCCCACTTTGACGTTATTTACAGTATGATAGTAAAAACGTTTTGTGTGTATAAACAATATATAGGGCTATACAAATATGACGAGTTTTTGAGGATCGGCGCTTTGCGTTTTTAGAATTTTTTACTCAAACCTAAAATTTTGTTTCAAAATTGGCCAAGTTTGGATAGGGCTGGGGGTACAATGTCCGCTTAAGTTAGTAAAATTTTATCTCTTGAACTAAAATCTATCAGATTTGCGATGGTGTAAGTTTTTTCTGATGAACATGACAGAGATTTTGAACAACGTTTTCATACATTCAATGAATGATTTATAAGCAGCGACTTGGTAATATTTTGTTGCCGTTGTGAAAAATTTCATAGGAAATCAGAAGGCTGAAAATTACTAGGAATTATATACCTTTTAATTAGCTTTAAAAATCTTGTTTGTACACTAGCTGCACAGTCATTTAGACAAGTTTCCTGAAAATCTGATATGTTATAGCGAAGAAAAAGGAGAACGTGTCCATCAAGATTTAAAAGAAATGAAAGATAGATACCAAGGTCGCTGGGATACAGTTGTTTGTGAAGACCTAAAAGTTAAAATATATCGAAAATTTAAATATTTGTATTACTAATTGAAAAATCGTTCTAACTCTATTGCAGATACTTTAATCATTCTTATGTGTTTAGTAGTCACAAGGTATTCGTTTTTAAGTTAAGTTTCATAATGCTATGATCTTGATATATTAATCCGAAGTCGATTGGAAATGAATCGAGAGAGTAGTTTCAAAAAACTATTGTTACGTTTTTAACTTTTGAAAACGCTGGTTTATTTCATTTTAAATAAACCTGAGTTTTTTAATTGCAAATAAAAGCGATAAGTAGTTTAAACAATTTGTTACAACTCTTTATTTATTAAAATCTACACAACAGTTTAAATAGTCACCACTTTTTTAACAGCGCTTACGATATACTGACTCACTCGCTGTAACTTTTTATATATACAGCGTCATCTTCTAGAAGTCTCATGAATAGTCTAACGGCAAACTAGAATGTTCTATTTCCACAATGATCCACCTAGAGCTTTTAAAGCTGGTTCACAGTTAATATTGTCGTACTTATAAGTTTCTACTGATGCAAATGTTTATAAACTTAATGAATGTTGCAAACAGCCTTTACAGGCAATTTTTATTAATTTTGACTTGAAAATAAATTTGTTTGAGTATTCGATTAATCGACACTTTGATCGAATAATTATTATTCATAGTTAAAAAATAAAAAAAATAAATTTTTTCTCGATTATTCGAATAATTGAAAGGACAAAATAACACTTTTAACTGCATTTCGAAACATATCGAAACATTTGTATCCTCTATACACTTAAAACATAAATCGTAAAGTAGCTTTGCAAAGAGGATTTCTCATCTTTTTGAAGGATTAGTTACTAGGGTATTCATTCGAACAATTTCTTGCGAATAATTTAAGAAATTACCATTTTCGAATTACGAATTTTATATAAAGTAATCGAATAAAGTGGTGTAAAAATGCGGTCTAGCTAAGCTATATGAAATTATATTGACAAACAAAATTCGAAACAGAAATTGTAGGGTCCACATATGACGGGGTGGTCGTAATGCTAAAATATTGGCAGAATCGCAATTACATTATTGTTTGAAACTTAAGCAACTTTTCCTTATAAAATAATGAAAGTCTTATAAATTATTTTTAAATTGATTTTTTAAATATAAAACATATTTTATTGTTGTGATTTTTTTACAACAAAAAGCTACATTATTGAAACAACAAAAAGCAACATTATTGAAACAACAAAAAGCAACATTATTGAAACAGTTCTAAGGCCCGTTTACATTGACAAAGAATATTTAAATTTTTGTTGCTTCTGCACATTTGGTATCTATTAGGGTATTCGAATTATTCGATTTTTCTCTTGTTCGAATAAAACGAATAATTCGAATAAGAGATTTTAACTTGTTCGAATAATTCGATCACACGTTTAAAATTAATCGAATAATTTATATTTTTATAAAAAAAGTAAAGAATGAAGTTTTAATGTCGTTTTTTTAATATTTTATTGTTAAAGAAAAACAAAAAATGACGTTAAAGTTAACAATTCAAGTATTGATAATCTTAAAAAACATTCGAAAACAAAGTCCATCATTAAATTTTCAACAGAAATATTCTGATCAGATTAACTCCCGAACAATCTACAAAACCAATGACTAGCAAACCCTTTAGTTTCCGTTTTGGAGCTATGCTTTAAATAATTTGAGCTAGTTGGACATGATCCTGAATTCAAATACAATATAAATGTATTAAGAACTTTTTTGTCGTTCAATTCGGGATTTAAATTGAGTAACTAATTCTTCAGTAAATTAATTATTCACTATTTCTAAATTATTTATAACAAATTGTATTATGCATCAACATTGCCGAATCTTTGCTTAATAAAGTGGTCTTGGGGAATTACACAATAAAGGGAATCTGTCCAAAGTTTGATATCATTGTCAGTGAACGTGGCTAATTTGAAGTCAGGCAGTGCATGATTGACGCATTTACAAATACGCAAAAAGTCATTATAAATGTCATCCTCAATATCACTTTCGACGACCGTTTCAAAATTACATTCTCCATCACATTCAACTCACTTTAATCTAATTTAAAATTTTTATTATTAATTGCGATTCTTCTAATATTTCACCAGCTTAATAACAAATATTTTATTTCGTACCTTTTATTTTCATTGGTTCAAGTCCTATGTTAAAAATTTTGAAAGATTTGTTTTTAGAATTGTAATTTCTTGCAGTAATATTTATATATTTATAGAAGGAGCTATCGGAACACTCATCTACAGTGATCGAAAGTCCCTTTGTTAGACTTGGGTAGTTCATGAACGAACTAGTTCAATTGAACGATTCCATTATTTGAACTAAATGAACTAGTTGAAATCATATGCTCACTTAGTTCAGTATTGAACTATGAACTAAAATGGTTCATATGTGCGTTCTTAATTTAATGCGTGTTTTCGTTGCGAATTCTGACATAATGCCGAAAAAATAAGGGTCATAATGGATAGATTCTCAGAATTATACGGCAACTGAAAGCAAATTAAAAATCTAAGGAGCATTTTAGCTCTAGTATCATATCTGTTGTTTTAGTTCAGAACAGAGAGACAATTTTAATATTTTATTATAAGACATGTATTACTCGTTTCTTGTTATTTTATAAATATGTAGTTCAAAAGTCAAAAAGAGCGATTGAACTAGAAGTTCATTTTTGAATTATGAACTAAAATGAGCGGTCATTGCAATGAAGTCTACCTTTTGTCTTTAGTTATATGTCGAATTTCAGAAACAATACAATTTTTATGACTCATTATTACTTATTTAAATTTGAAATTATGAAAAATTTTAAGCAATTTAATAAATTTAAATATATATGAACATTTATTCGTTTTATTCGATTATTCTACATAAAATTATTCGTTATTCGAAAATGTCCATTTTTAAATTGTTCGAATAATTATTCGTTATTGCACTTTTTAATAATGGTCAATTCCAAATTTCTATAGCTAACAAATTGAGCATTAATAAATCTATAGTTTCGCGAATGTGAGGCCTGTGAGAAAACAATCATTGGAAAATAACTTGAGAAGCTTTATGCCGTCTAAGAAACCCATACTGACAAAGATACATTTAAAAAAATTAATGCATTGACCAAATTAATGCATTAACCAACCACTAAATCCATTCATTTTTATAATGACAAAATTATGAAAAGGTAATTTTTCTTACTGAAAAGAGATATTTATAGACATTTTTCTTTCGTACCATAAGAAATATTTTAAAAAATCTTTCAAAACTTTTTCCAACTCATAAATTCAAATAAATGAACATATTTTTCAATGAATGTAAATAAAAAAAAGAAAAATCCAAAAAGCTTAATAATAAAATAATAAAACAACATTTTAAATTACATATATTTGAAATTTGTTTTATGGTACGAAATTTAAAATAATAGTCAACTTTATGGACTTAAAGGCTTTTGTGGTTAGGCTGATAATTTATTAAAACTACTTATACATAAACCTAATGTTTCAATTTCACAGATTTTTTTTAAATATATTTTTAGTTCAAAGTGGCAATTACAGAGACTTTCTTGAGAAAAATTTGCACTTGTAAAGACTGTGAAAATGGCTGTTGTTGAAATCGTTTTTTTGCGACAATAGGTAGCTGCGCATATCTAGTTCGCTGGATTCCTACGATTTAATTCCAATTTTTATCGGAATACACATTCTTCCAGTCCTTTTCTAACATTCAATAATCTCATTCATATAATTTCAAACAAGTTCATGTACTTAATTATTTATTTAGATTTATATTTAGTTATTTTACCTGCGTAGCTAATTAATATACAGTCTACTAACTACTCAATACAATTAGGCTATGTACATTATTTTCGTTTTAATTTTCTCTTTAATCAACCTTGAGCTAATTATAACCCAATTAAAGTCTTACAAATGAAATAATACAATGTTCTGATTAAGGCTGGTGTACCACAGCTAAATAAATACTGTGTAACACCACAAGATATTGGAAATTTACTTAGGTGACTAAAGCAAACGCCCCCTCGAACCACACTGCCACTGCACAATAAATTGTGTGTCTAATAAAGTCAAACAATTGCAAATAATTAAATACAATTATCACAAATTAAGATAAAATCGATAGAATTCTTCTTTGCTTCTATTCTTTATATTAACATTTCCACTTTAAAATTTTGTTGTTTTAGGTGGGTGCATTGATGAGTTATTTTGGAGGGCACATGCAGTGACTGTTACTAGTCTTTCTGCCTAAATTGGATAATATTGATATGAACATGAGGTCTCAACAAAACAATTCATTTACAGCATGAGGAATTTCCTGATCGTGTGCTCTCTCGTTTCGATGATCTGGATTGGCTTCATAGATCGTGTGATTTAACACCATTGGATTTATTTTAATGGAGTTATTGGAAGCCAAAGGTCGATGCCCACCTGTTCATTGAAGGACGAAATTCAATGCAGGAGGACAACAACGGAATTCAGCCACTTTTATGCAAATTGGTCATGGACAAGAGAGTATGTGCCAGCAAAGGCGGCACCTATGTAATATCTTATACAGAACCCTATCCTGTGAACTTTGATTCAATAAACAAATTACAATCTTATACCCTCCTGTACTGTAGGGTACCTCCTGTGCTGTAGGGTATAATAATCCACGTATGATAAAGAAATCTTAACGATCATTTTTAATACCATTTTTAGTGCAAGGTAGGTTTTTCATTACGTTATTTCCAAAATATTAGCAATAAACATGGCGTCAGGAACGCGACAAAAAATTAGAACTAGTTGTTGACTGCATGTAAACTTTTTTTGTCTTATACTATATTTTTCCCTTTTATGTTTTATTTTTGCCAGTTTATATTACTCTTGACTGTATCTTCTCAGCTTAATTTTTCTATGTATTGCATTGATGTTTCTCTGCTTCTATCGGCACATGTTTTATCCATCTACACAAATATATATGCATAATAAAAAAATTTCGGTTTGAAAAAATTATACACTTATGATAATGAACGCGACATACTTTGATAGTCAAAATAGAACGTTTAGTGTGATTTTATAAGCACCATGAAATTAGGTCTATATGAAAGTTTACTATGTTGAATTTTGAGAGTATACCAACATTTTTAAGCGATTTATGCACGTTAAAGTGATTTTCAGAAGCGGGTCTATATGGGAGCTAGGACTAATTATGGACCGATCGTAACAAAATTTGGTGACATGAATTTTGCATATATAAAACTTATTTGGAGCGCAATTAGTGGAGATACATTTATAAATTAAACATTTATAACCGATAAAGTCCAATTTCGGAAGGACATTTGTATGGGTGCTAGGTCCTTGGGCCGAAAAAATAATATGTACTAAATTTGATCGAAATATCTTCAAAATTGCGACCTGTACTCTGCGCACAAGGTTTACATGGACAGCCAGCCCAACCAGACGGACGGACATCGTTTAATTGACTCAAAGTGATTTTATGTTGCTGATGTTCGAGAGAACGTTGAAGAAAAGTTTAGGACCCAAAAGCAGACAAAATTTCCCAAAAAGTTCTTGGTATAGCAAGCAATATGTAGTTGCGACAAAAAAGCCAAACATTTGTTATAAAGGGCTCTATAAATAGCGATATTTACATCAAGGAATATTTAGAAAAAAGGATGCTTCAATTCATAAGGCTTCTTAATTTATCCACACATTTTTGGCCTTATTTGACATCATGTCACTATGATAAGAAAGGTCTTGAGTGGTAAAAGAACAATAATGTGGTATTTGTACCAATAGACTTAAAGCTGCTAAAAGCTCTAGAAATAGCTAATTCATGAAATTTCTAGAAGATGACACAAGTATATAAATAGTACCAGCAAGTTGCAGTCAGTCAGTTTATCATAGGCGCTCTTAGAGTTAACATCAACTGTATTCTTGTAAATTATAAAGTGTGTGTATTAAGAGAGTGACTATTTAAATTGTTGTGTAAATTTTAATAAATAAAGAGTTGTTACAATTTTTAAACTACTGAACGGTTTCATTTGCAATTAAAAGTATCCGGTTTATTTAAAGGAAATATACCACCGTTCTTAAAAAGTAAAAAAGTAGCAATATGGAAATAAGGAAATGTGTTAAATCTCAAGGCATCCCATATATGTTCTTTCGTTGCAATCTAATATACCTTAATTATAGAATCAAATGTATCTTAAATGCGGCAAATATGTTGCTTTCGATTCCCTAAAACTACCAATAAGTATCACTGTTCAATCAAACCACTAAATCAAAACCCACATACATATACTTATACAAAAACGAAAAACAGATACATTCATTGAATAAGAAATTGTAGCCAAACTAATTCTTTTGCAGCTTCTGATGTCGTACATGAGCTAAGTATTAATTACACAATATTTAACAACGTAAGGTGATTTGTCGCCATGAGTATCGTCTGTAAAGAACAATGTACACATTTGCAGTTCTAGATCTCTCTGTGGTTTTCATTGTAACATCTCTGCAGTATTAACGTGCAACTACGAATCTATACATGTATATTTTTAAGTTGTAACTGTATGTATGCAGGATATTTCTAGTATATAAGCGTTAAATTGGTAATGGAAGTCAGTTTGATTGTATTTCGTAAGTTGAATGTAATTGTAAGATACATAATACCATTTAATGTTGTTCTTAGTAGCAGTACCATGTTAATTTAACTACTACGTACATACGTACATACCAATTTTGCACCATAGATAGAAGACGAGAAGGAAACAAGTGTTAGAGCATGTAACCACAATAAGAGAAACAAATAACTGGGGTAATTAACTAACTGGTAATACTGTAGGAATCCTGTGTAAGGATAAATATTGGTTTCAGTTCAATGGCAGCAAAATAATTAAATACTTTCAAAAGTATTAAAAGCGAATTTAAGGTTAAGTTTTTAAATAGAACAAACACTTGTGGTAATATGGAAATTAATTTCTAAAGAAGATTCTTTTTTGGTAGGTGGTGTTTTATGGCTATTTAATTAAGTGTGGATGTCGACGTTCCAAACGTAAATTTAAATTTATTTCATTTGAATGCTTTTTTTTTTTTTACTATTTGTTTAAAAGGAACAAACTTTTGTATCGTATGGAAAGTCTTTGAAAGAAGTCTCTTTGAAAGATATAGAGTAAATGTTTGGGCCTAAAATAATTTCATATTCTTTGTAAAACTTCTCTTTTTCTCAAATATTTTATAGTTTTGAAATTTAAAAAATCCCAATAAAAAGAAAGACATACACAAGCAAACACAAAAAATCTATCAATTGATCTGCAACTGTTAGAGCACAAAATTAACACGGAAAAAAAACTTTGCCAGAGAAAACAGAAGCAATTATATATATAACAAGTAAGAATTCAGTTGTGCAGAATTTTATTTATCCTTCGACAATGTATATTAAAGATAAATATTAAAAACAAAACAAGAAATCGGGGTAGTTGAGGTTTTTTGCATATATTTCAGCTATTTGTGTGTCGATTTTCTCGATTTTAAATAGCAACTTAAGTTGGACTATAGCGGATGTTGTATCAATCATGTATGTAAGTTATTTGGGGACTTCGGAAAGTCGATTTCTACATATGGACAGGCGGATATAGCCATAACCGATCAGCTATCTATACTGATCCAGAATATACCTAATAGGGTCGCAAATGAAGCAAAAACTAAGCCGCAAAAAATATATTGTGCTGCAACTGATAGGTCACAAATCGACTCTGCCGAATCATATATATTACGGGCACTAATTTGATTAATTTTATATTATCTATTACTAGAAAATATCAGTTGTAAATTTCACCATGCCTGATTCAGTCATTTAAATGTTATCGGGAACAAAATATGATACTGGTAAAACCGAACAAGGTCTTTTATATACTATTTAGATCCAAAATTTTGCGTTGGTTCAACTTATTTTGTTAATTTTTGGACCCATAAGTTAACAGGCAGCCGCATGGTAGAGATAGGAAAGAGAGCAGCTCACTTGGGTCCACATATTAGGTCCCTTTGTGTTACCTGAAATAGAAATGGAAGAGGGCCAGATAGAAATGAAAAGAGAAGTAGAAAATCAGATAGAATAAGGTGTAGAAGAAATAAAGAGGATGGTGGTCAGAAGAGGAGAATAGTATGCACCAGTCTTTTGACGGATACTGGGCACTCCGTGGAGATTGACGTGTCTGGATTGAGTAGCCAATTGTAATTTCTAATAAAGGCATTGATGCATTCTAACTTTATTTTCGATAGCTCAGAGATATTATTTAAAGAACGATGTCCCAGAAACCTGATGCGTAAATCTCCTAATGCCGAAAAATTACAAATATTAAAAATGGTCTCATCCTCCTCTTCATTTTGACAACTTCTACAGAAGTCATTATAGGGCAGACCAAGTCTCCCCGCATGGTTGCCAAATATGCAGTGTCCGGTTGTCAACACCACTATGTCAGGTCAAGAAGATATGTTGTCCGAGCAAGCTCAAAGTAAAAATCACTAATTTGCTGCTTGCAATTAGATAACGGAATCCCGCATATGAACTCTATGTCTCCGTCAGGCATTATAGCGCCTTTTTTCGGTGGATCATCAGCAACGCATGTACCCACATGAGTACGACTGTTGAATGTCTCGCCATTCTATTAAAAGATTCTCGAAAAATATCGTATAAAAGGAAATGCTAAATAAATGGAGTAGTTAAGCCTCATGTAACTAGTATATTAAAAGTATGTGGAACCAATAAGTTATTGATAAATACAAAGCTTTTATTGAAATGACTTGAACTATTCCTTAATACACATGTGACGGGAAAATATGTCGCGTGCTAGATCTCACTAAGAAAGAAAAAGTTTAGGTATACAAAGAATACGAATCTTTTGTTGAAATTACTTGCACTTTTCTTTATTACAAACGTGACGGGAAATTATGTCGCGTGCTGAATCATACGAAATGTTGTAAAAAAGCTAATGTAAATATTTCAAAATAACAATTATCAACAGAAAGCCACATTATTTTACAATTATTAAGTTAAAAAAATCGGGGGATAGCTTATGTTCCAATTCACATATTTTTGCATTTTTCTAGATACAGTCTTAATAGAGTTCTATTGTTTGAGCATGAAGGCAAATAAGGGCGTAAATAAATTTGTTTTGCATAATAATGTTTAAGTGATCCATTTGAGTTTTTTTTGGTTTTTTATTCAAAGGCATACGAATGTCGCATGGAAATACCCATATTTTTATATACATTGCTGAAAGTTTGCGGTATCAAGAAAAAGCTTGTGTTGCGAAGACAAAATTGTATACAATGAAATTATTCTTATGGTCAAAGAAGCGATAACTGTCCTAAATAAGCTTCTCTATTGGTAATATCTAAATGTTTCTGAGATTATCCTAAAAGCTATTCTTGATTTCTGATGTTTTAATTTTACACAAATTATAATTGCAATAATAAAATATTTATTTAATTTCTTCCAATTTTCCAAAAACATCTGCTTGATATTTCATGAAAAAAAAAAATATTTAAAAAAGTTTTTGTGGAAATTAGACATTTTAAGGAAACCTAAATATACACAAACATATCTAGAGCATCATTGTACATGTGAACTCATAAATTTTAGAAAACATTGTACAAAATTCCTTTCTTTACTTAAATTATTATTTACGAAATTGTATTTCGCAGCACAAGAACATCAACAGCAACAGCAGTAAGAGCGAATGTTTTCTGAGATGAAATTTTAAATTGTGCTGATGTCTAAAATCCACAAATCCTTCTTCTTTGTTTCAGGATCATAAATTTCTGTTAAAACTACTAACAAAGTTTAAGTGTGTTTCTTTGGTGCATGGCTCAGCATAAAGTTATTTTTGTAGTTGCACTTGCTGTAACAAAAACTATTACAACCAACCAAATTTATGCACCTTGAATTGGTGAGGGGTGGGGAGATGAGCGGTCATGTTTTTCGTAGTAGTTTTTCGGCAACAAACTTCTATGCATCTTTAAAGTTGTAAGTTATGTATGTGTATGTAAATATATGCATACAAACAAACTTGGACATATACATATAATCGTATGTAGAGTTTCGTGTTCGATTTTAATCGAAACCGCGGAAAACCCACAATTATTCTTACATTTTCCTTATCTTCTTTTACAACTAATTTCCAGCGGAAAAGTTAAAAATTTTGAACTGAAAACATACTTTTTATTATACTGTAAGGTAATTTACAAAAAAAAAAAAAACAAGTAAGAAAGTATGGTCGGTCAAGCCCGACTATATAATACCCTACACGAAGTAAATGAGCAAAAAGATTTTTCTTTTAAAATATCAGTAATTTATATTCGTGAGCGTTTTTCGAAATGAGCCATATATGGGAGCTATGACCAATTATGGACCGATCACAATAAAATTAGGTCGTGTGATTTATGTCTGTATGAAAGTTATTTATGTTGAATTTGGTGTATATACCGACATTTTTAAGAGATTTATGCACGTTAAAGTGATTTTCGGAAGCGGGTCTATATGGGAGCTATGACTAAATATGGACCGATCGTAACAAAATTTGGTGAGATGAATTTTGTATATATAACATTTATTTGGAGCGAAATTTGTGTAGATACATATATAAATTAAACATTTATGAACGATAAAGTCCAATTACGGGAGGACATTTGTATGGGAGCTAGGTGAAATAATGGACCGATTTCAGCCAATTTCAATAGGCTGGTGCTTGGGCCGAAAAAATAATATGTATTAATTGACTCAGAAAGTGATTCTAAGTCGATCGGTATACTTTAAGGTGGGTGTTAGATATTTTTGGGCGTTACACACATCTGCACAAACGCATTATACCCTCCCCACTATGGTGGTGTAGGGTATAAAAATCAATGTGGATGGTAAAAGCTTAACTAACAGTGGATAACAGAATTTAAATGCTGATGATTCATTCAAAAAAATTTTATTTACTGAAGACACATTTAAAATTTTTGAAAAATGTAATTGTTTTAAGTCTAGCAGCATATTATGATCGTTTATCGGTTATTACTCGCTTCAAACGAATCAGTTGCATTCGATACTGGTTTCCTGTGATGGTCTGGTCAGATTTCAGCCGCTTATAATAGATTGGACCCTTTTACTCCCACCAATTACTGAGAATTATCATGGATATTTGGCTTTGGTGTCGATTCGCCTGGTTGGTCGGGCTTCACATACGATCTCTTACGCTTCGGGTAATGGATCCATTTGTCATCGCTAGTAACGATTAGTTGAATAGAATTTCAGATATACAATATTTCAAGGTCTCTCGGCTTCAATTCGTATGGTACCCAATTTTCCAGTTTATGGATGAATCCTGCTGTTCGCAAACGTTTTGAAATTGGTGCTTGAGTGGCTCCCAATGATTTTGCAAACTCTTGTTGAGTTTTACAACAATCTTCATGAAGTAATTCTTTTTTATTTCTTGTTTTTTTAATGTCAAATCGAAACCGATCGCTTTTCAATTATGACGGATTTTTGGAAACTCTACATATATTTATATGTATGCGCTTTCATGAGTGAGTGTTTGTGTACAAATAGTCCGTTAAAGTTTTCCTCTGTTTCAAAAGGATATGTCTAGTTGACAAAAGCAAGTATAAATTACAAAAGTAGCTATGTAAAAGGGAAAGAATTAGAGATGGTGATATATGTACTATCATTCATCCACTAGCTTTAGTTGGTTTACGGCATTTTGAACTTCAGATTCATACAGCAAGATCTTTATTGTCTTAGTCATGTTCTAATAATGCAGAATTCTCAGTGCTTTTCTCCATTTGAGTTTTTCATTTGACTAGTGCGTAATTTTTCGTTTTGTTCCAAATTAATTTTCCATTGGAAGGTAAAATGTAGTTTGTTCATGTTTGTAAGCATAAATTTAGTTTTATTGAGTTTGGAGCATAAAACGATTTTAAAAGAATGTGCCTTGCTCTACAAAGGAATTTTACAGCTTGTTTTATAAGTAAAAGTGCTTGATATAAACATGCATGTAATCGGGAAAATAAACAAAATTTTACCAAATGAAAATATCAAAAAATTTACAAACCTAAAACTGAACCAAATTTAAAATTGCTTAGTCAATTTATCTAAAAAAAATATCCAACGAAATCTTTTCGTTTTTCCAATGAGTAAACTCATGGAATATAATAACTCATTTTCCGTTATTATCAATAACTTTGTAAATATGTATAAAATTCAGAAAACGATCACAAATGATGAATTCAAAAAACTGAAATTCTCCATAACTTCGTAAATATGCACTAAAATAAGAAAACCAATTCAATTGAAGACCGCTTATTTGTTAACAAAAAAAAACTTAAATATTCAATAGCTTTCTCAAATTCCGTTTAATGAATAAGGGGATCTCAATATGTAATTTTTTCCTCGTTTAAACTCTTATTTACAAAGATATGAATTTTCAATCACCAATAAATTCACTTAATAAATTAAATTCTCTATAACTTTGTCAATAATTCATATCTTTGTAAATGAGAGTTTAAACGAGAAAAATATAAGTCAGATTATATATATGGTTGATACAATCATGTGAATCATAAATTAACCATATTATGGTTACCACAACCATGTAAATAGTTACTGTGACTATAATATTGTTAAAAATCTTGTAACACTATTTAAATGGTTACAGTAACCATCCCCAATTATATTTATTTTCTGCGTGTGTCTTTAGAACAGAGTATCCGAAATTTTCTTGATTCGTTTTTGGCCTCAAAAGATGAGCAGCGGAATCCATATGTTGCCAGGAAGATGGGAAAAGGTCATAGCTAACAAAGGCCAATATTTTGAATAAATTTGGAAAATGCCTTCAATTTTAAGTCATATATAATGGCCGTTTAATATATATAATGTGTGCACAGATAGTGTTAATCAAAAAACGGGTTTTCATTAGGGTTCTATGGTTGAAACAGAAAGTCGACTTATTTGGAACTTTCGAGTTTTTTTAAATTTTTGACTCTTCGACTATTATCCGTTTTGTAAATTATGAAAAGTTTACTTTCGAATTACTTATTAATTCGAGGAAATGAGCTTTTGTTAATAAGCTTTAAATCATATTTCTGGAAAAAATCTATTTTCACATGAAATAAATAATAAACTTTACGAATATGCATTAAATATACATACATAGGTATACTTTCCATGTCTTATAGTTATGAAACAAACTGAATATCTACTAAACAGAACAATGAAAATGCAGTTTAGGCATGAGTTGATTTCAGAAGAAGGATGCAACTCAACTCCAAACATGCATGACCCTTTTTCGAGAAATTTTCTCATTACATTTATTACATACGTACATTTACACTCCCACACCAAATGTTTATTACACAAATACAAAAGTATACTGGTACTATTACCCAGCAGTTAAGCAAGTAGTCAATGTATCCCTTAAAGACAGTAATTGTCACAAATGTTCTTATCACTTGGCTGACTAAAAATTATATATTTTGGTCATTTGACACGTATGTGCTCTTTGTAGTGCATAGAGAAGACAATTGGTTATTTTATACATCCCAAGTACTCCTGCGTGAAGACAATTGCCACTTAAGTGTATCTAAGTAATCTGGAGTGTAGTCACCTCAAACGTTTTGTGAGTAATTTGTATAAACTGGTTTTATACAAATTCTGTTGATATAATTCTCATACAGTTTATTTTTATTTTTGCTTAAGTATACTGATATCCCATGTAACATAGCATGAATTCAATAGTCACTTTAGTGTCTCATAGTAACCTATGGTGAAGTCACTTCAAACTTTTTTTGTAATGCACTTTATTTTACTCACCAGAAGCAATCTATTGCAGAGTTGTCGCAGGAAGGTTTTTTTACAAGCAATCGTTTATTGGACTGTCTATGTATATGTCTTTTTAGCTTACTATTTGAGGTCAATTAGCTACCGTACTTGTTGAAATAATTGGTTAGGTAACTGAACTAGTATGTGAATCCAATGCGATGTCTACTTCGACCAGCTATCAGACAGTCTCATTATAATTAAAAAGGGTCAATTGACCCCTTGCTTAGGACATGCACGTGTTAAAATAATTAGTCCCGTAGCTATTGAAGTAACTAGTTCTCACCCTTAATGATGGGTAAAATCACTAGTTCGGGACTGTCTGCTAGAACTGCTGGGTAAGTACACGTACATACATACATATATTACATAGATTTGGTTTTGTTTACAACAATACCACTGACTGGGTCTTACATTGTAAATGAAAATGCATAGAAACTACTATCCAAGCATTATCTGCAAGCAGTCAATGTATCTCTTATAGACAGTATTTGTCACTTGGCTCACTCCAATATATATATTTTGGTCATTTGACACCTATGTGCTCTTTGTAGTGCAGAGAGAAGACAATTGGTTACTTTATAAATCCCAGATAATCTAGCTTGATGACAATTACCACTTAAGTGACTCTAAAATTAAATTTAAATTTAGAGTCTAAATAGTCTAGAGTGTACTCATTTTAAACGTTTTGTGAGTAATTCGTACAAACTGGTTTTATACAAATTATGTTGATATAATTCTCACACAGTTTATTTTCATTTTTGCTTAAGTTTACATTCGCATATTTGATTTATTATTATGTAGTTTCAATCTATATTTGTTGCTGTACTTAAAAATTTTTAACATTTATTAATAACTTCAGTGGTTTGGTATTGACAACTATTTAAATGTAAAAAAAATTTCAGAATTTTTTTTATGAAGAATTGTTTTCAAAGTTGTTATTAAGCAGGATAGTACAAGGTTTTCTTTAAGTTGTGTTTTTACTTTTTTTTTATGTAGATGGAATATGAGGCTTGGTAAATCAGAAAAATAAAAATATATTTTCCGCTGTTTGTGATAACCAATGGCCATATTCTTATAGAATTTATTTTTTTTACTTTTTGAACTTTCGGAAGGTTAGTTACTAATGCTGTGAGATGCAGTCCTAACTTTTTTACCAATATCAAGGCTATATTATAGACTACATATGGTGAAAAATTTAGCTGCGAAAAAGGGCGAGGTGAATTTATATAATTTTTTTAAAAGATTATTATAGTTGGACGATGTAAAAACTTGTACTAAATTTGTTCCTTATTTTTTAAGATTGTATATAAGAAGTGTTATTGGTAATTACATTATATAAAAATTAAATTTATGTAATTCTAACTACTTACAAGTTGCTAAAAACAAATGCCCATATACCAAATTTGACATACAATTATGAGTCCTTTTAAATATTTATTTATTTATTTCAAGTCTAGAGAACAATATTCCTTACATATGGTAGTGCTTTATTTAGATTAAAAATATAACATTTGCAAAGCGTTTTATGTCTATATTAATATATTTGTATTAACGCTGTGTTATATCCACATTATCCAGAACTTCATCTGCAAGCTATAAAAAAGTGGAACATTTATCGAAAGATGTTAGACAACTTTTGTTGGATCCATTACTTCCTAGTGATTCATCAGACTCCAGTTTTTTGATAACAGCGGGTCCAAATATTTCTCGATTTTCTCCATTCCGATTTTGGTTGTTGCACAGTGTAATTATTATTCGTTTTTAAAAATAAACTTATTAATAAAACTAAAAAAAGTTTAATTTTATATGAATATTTCTACCTATGCCGGCAATAGGGCAAATGTTCAAAATCTATAGATTTAAGTAGTTACTTGCTATAAATAAAATTACTTATAAAATTTAAGTTTTTTGAAAGATATATTAAAATAATTTCGTACAATTGAAAATAGTATAGAATTTCTTCCGAGGTAGTGTAGTTTAGCAGCCTCTCCCGCTCATTCTACTGAAGTAGCAGTACACATTTTGCATTACTTTATTAGCTTACCTCCTTGCCTGCAATATTTCCATATCAATGAAATTAATTTGGCCAAGCGTTCCACTAAATTAGGGTTTTCTCCCACTGTGTGTTTCCTAGAACTGCTGGGATACTATATTGTGTACTACTTACAGATATATGTACATATGTAAGTATGTACACTTTCGTTTAGATTAATGGTTCATTTCTTTTAGTTTTTCGTTTTTGGTTTAGAACATTTTGAATATGTGTGTGAAAACTGAAAAACTGTATGTATGTATGTGCGTTGAATATCTATCTGTTACAAAGAAGCTTAAGGAATATTCTGTTTGTAAAATTTTATAAGCCCCTCTACATTCCACAGTATATAAACTCACAGGCAACGTGACCATCAACTTTTAGTAGAAATGTAAACTTGCTACAGAAAAGCTAGGTTTTAACCCTTAAACATTTGGAGATTATAATGTAGGAATAGGTGTGTAAGTAGTAGAACTCTGGCAGGTGTTGTAAAATTGTGTTTGTATTTCGGTTACTTAGTAGTTTATGAGGAAATCTAATAAATGTAAAGTTTAGTTGCAAGAGAATACAAATGAAAACTGTATTGTGAAAAGGTATGGCTTGTTCTTAATAAAATACAAAATTTTATTATGCGTTTAAGTAATAGAATAGCCAGTGCAATTTTAGAATGCCAAAATATATAAACAGTTTCATTGTATTTTGCTGTTATAAAATAAATATTCTTTCTTCTACAAGCTTGAAATACCAGAAAGGTGTTAAAAAGTGCTTAATAAGTGATATTTCCATATTTCTGACCCAATACTATACTCGTTTTTTGATCACTTATAATTCCGAGGAAAAATCGATTATTATATGAGGGGCTTAAAGCACAAGGGGTTCAAGTGCCTTTTTTCTCAAAGGAGTTAACATATGTAGTTAGTAGGTGAAATTCAGAGAAGTGAATGTGGAAATGGTTACAGGAATTGCCTAACATTTGTCTCTAGTCCAAATCCCTAATGCAATTCAAACCGTAAATCCCACTTAAAAAATAAATTAACCTTAATGAGCTAAATTATTTAGTTGTATCCTGTTCTTGGAATATTATTTTAATGAGCCGCAGAATAAAAGGTACTTTTTAGAATTTTTTTTACATATTGATTTTTTGGTATTTTTATAATATTTGGGTTGAAATCTTCTAGAAAAAAAATCAATTTCCCAAAATTTTGAAATTTTCAAAAAAGTACCTTTTGTTCTGCGTCTTCTCATAAAAAAGTATTAACATTAATATATAGGGGGCATTTCATGTCAAGATAGATATCCCACTCGCATACCTCTAAGCAAACAAAAATATCTTAAAGGACCTAAGCTTTCTTTTGAGGAAAAAAAATTTTAAAAAAGTCCCATATTGGGAAAAAATTTCGATTTTGTAAAAAAAATTTCAAAAATTTTGAAAAATAAGTTAGATTTTGCAAAAAATAAGTCAAAAATTGTATGTCTTGAGTTACAAAATATTTATTTTGATAGATATCCCACTCGCATCCCACTAAGCGACCAAAAGGGTCTTCAAGGAAAATATATCAGCTTTTGTTTGAGCTAAAAAAAATAAAATTAAAAAAGGGTCCATTTTGAAAAAAAAATGTCAAAAAAGTTTTTGATTTTGCAAAAAAAGTCAAAAGTTGTATGTCTTGAGTTATAAAATATTTATTTTGATAGATATCCCACTCACATCCCATTAAGCGACCAAATAGGTCATCAAAGAAAATATCTAGGCTTTATTTTAAGAAAAAAAGCCCATTTAAAAAAAAAAAAAAAAAAAGTTATTGATTTTGGAAAAAAAAATATTAAAATTTTTTTTTAATTTTTTTTTGAAAGATTGAAGAAAGAGCTATGTAAACTGTTTACGTACTTGGCCAAAACTCAGAGAGTTCTCGGCCGATCTTGTTGAAAATTTGTGTCAGAGTTGCTATCCAATAGAAATAACCTGTGACCACCGTGCAATTCCGGCCAAAAATCCATAACTTCTTTATTTCTTTATAAAAATGTTTGAAATTTGGTATTTGTGTTAAAAATAACATGACCAACTGATCGATAAATATTTCAATGTTCAAGTACAGGGTTCGATCGAAAAAGCATGGACGTTCTAAAAGCATCAAAAAATTGCATGTAAGCGGCTGAAATTTATTCCAAAAAGAATAAAATATGTGATCGAAAAAAAATCGGTCATTCGAATTTCGGATTACATATACAGGGTTTGTCCAAACAATCATGGACGTTTTAAAAGCATCGAAAAAATTAGGTTATTCATGTAAATACCTGAAATTTAGTCCAAAAATGAAGAATAGCATAAGTGATTGAAAAAAATGGTTGTAAAAAATTCGGAATACATATACAGGGTTTGGCCAAACAAACGTGGACGTTTTGAAATTATCGAAAAAGTTAGGTTATTCATGTAAAATTTGAAATTTGGTGTACATTTAAGAAAAACACACTTGATCCATCGCAAAAATATTATAAATTGCATATAGGAGTTGCCAAATAAACATTTTGTAAATGGCTTCAATTAGGTTTATAATTAAAAATAACATAAATGATCCATTGAAAAAATTTCGACCTACAAATACATAGTTTGGCCAATTCAGCATAGACGTAAATAACTCTCAAACTTACATAATTTTTGAAATTGACGAAAAAAATACAAAAAAAAGTTTTAAAATATGTAGGCACTGAAATCGTTCTGGTTATTAGAATGGCAGATAATTGCAGCTGAAATTTTTAGTACTTACTGTTGATACTTTACAGTATTAGATGTAATTTACACTTAACCTCTAGTAGCCCCATTTAATTTGTTCTGGCCTTTCAAACTTTTTTTTTAATTTAGTTTCTATAGATTTTAAACTAGTTCCAAATCATTTCACTTTCATATAAAAATAACACGCAAAAACTCCTTAATAACTACGTAGAATGGTTAACTGCTAACTGTTTTATAAAAGCATGTGCTAATATGCAAAAAAAAACTTTAAAGGAAAAAGCTCAGGCAAAAGTAAAAAAATCACATTTTTCTAATATTAAAATGACAAGAAAAAGCCTTTGACTTTACAGCTCTATAAATAACCATATAGTTACTTTATAGCCAAAATAATTATGATACTGTATATTCTGAAGTGTTAAGAAAAATTTACCATCAACATTTTATAAAAATTAAAAAAACATTTTTGGCCGGAATTCAAATTTCATCCCGATCGGAAGACATCGATTTCAAAAGTTGGTTCACTTGACATGAAATGTCCCATAGGTATCTTTTCTTTTGATTTAAAATTCTGTGTAAATTTCATGTAAAAACTTTTTAATATTTAAATTTAACATTAGTTAATGTTTAATTAATTTTTAAAAGATTGATAGATTTTTTATTTGTTTTAATAAAAACATAATTTGAACTTAATTTATATCTCAATTCTTAAATTGGCAAAAAGGCTAAAAACCGGCTATTCGAACCGGGTTTTGATAGAAAAAAAAAAACGAAAAACGGCTTTTAAAAATTACGCTTCTATGAATTATTTGAAAATCGGTTTTTTTTAACCTAAATCTTTCTACCAACTTTTGTATATAACTCCTATATAAAAAAATATTTTATTGTCACATATTGATGGTGGATATATGTATTTATAAGATACGACACAGCCGAATATAACACTTTTACTTGTTTTTTTTAAGTTAATTTTGAGACATTTGTAAAATTTCTTATTATTTAGCTTTTTATTCCAAAGTTTTAGCTACAATATAGAATCCAGTTTTTTATACCGAAAAATAAAATGCACAGATTTTTATTTTTAGATGAGTTATCATATAAACTCTTAATTTAAAAACCATTTAAATAAAATAAATGGAAAATTAATAATAATTTTGTTAAGCCTCATTAAGCCGGAAAATACTGAAAAATTAAAATTCACATGCTGTAGATAATAATTCAACCTGAAGGAGGGCATAAAACAATTTCGCTAAATTTAACTTAACACTCCAACTCTCTTCAAATACATAAATCGAATGTCAACACAATTTGGCTGCTGTACTTTATTTTATTTTATTAGACTCGATAATTATCAATACAAACTTTATAATGTGATCCTGGCGATACGTGACTATTTTCTTGATAATATTTCATTCGTGAGACGTGTGAACAAAAATTGGGTTAGCAGCACAGTTGGTTCTATTCAATATTTATATGATATTGATTTAATGGCTGATGGCTGGCTTCATGGGATTTTTTTAATGTGCCACTTTTTTTTTTTTTTTTTTGCTGTAAAAAACATTTTTGATTTGGTTTGTTTTTATGCTCTTAGAGTGGTAGCAGTAGTTGTTGTTGGTTTAATTTCGGGGAACTTTATTATCTTTTAACTTCCTGTTCAATCTTGTGTCGCTTTTAGTATGTACGATGCGATGCTTCCTTGCTTGATTGCTGTATAGTATGTATTTCGTTAGCAAACACTGGCGTTTGCTCACGTATTCATGTGTATAAATGGTTTGATAGGAGAGTAGAAAAATATCGCTTGTTTATATCCATGACAGTGTAACAACATAAACGATAAATGTTTGCAAGGAAATTCATTTCCACTAGCCAACGATAGCAACGATTTGTTGCTCTATTAGTTTTGTGAACATAGTTAGAACAGTTTGTTGTTTTAGAGTTTAGCTGAGGTTTTTGGCAATGTTTCCGGATTTTTTTTTGTTAATAAAATGCAATATTTTTCGATATTTAATATATATGTCTAAAAAATAATATACACACAAGTGTATATTATTTTTTAGACGTTGGAGGATTTAGAAGCTTTTAAGGTTTTATCATATCATTCTTCAGACCTTGTTAAAATTTTGCAAACATATGGAGCCATTTTGAAAATCTTGCGATTTAGTTCAGGATTTTCGATCTTTGTGAAAGTGAAAAAATTCGACAAATTGTGTAAGTTTATCGATTCACATATTTTAAAGCTGTGGTTTGGTTGACATTGTAATATTAAATTTTCTAATACAGTTTTAACAATTTTTTTTTATTATTATTTTTAAAATGTTTATATTGTATAAAAAGACCATACCAAAATGAAAATGAAATAACGAGTTCTAAAAAAGATAACAACAGTGGACTTTCATGTTCCAGAATAATTTTTAATTGTCACCCTCGAAACTAGTTTTACAGAAGCTTTAGAAAGTACGCATTCTATAGTTAGGAACTGTTATATAATTAGTTCTTTCATCAGTGAAATTTGTTGGAAATTGTCATGCTTGCAACTGAATTTCTTTGGTTAAATTATAGAATTAGCTTAAGACTTTGTGCTATATAATCACAATAGCGTTCCATGGAACTAGTTCTTGAAGTTGTTTCGAAATTACAATTTCCAAGACTGCTATTGAAGAATCTGTAATGGTTCCGATTGCACTCCTTCTAGAACTACATTTTTTAGTACAAGTTCTAAATTTCTATTTTCAATTTCGTATTTGATTTTGATAAGAAATACGAGTTAATATGATTGATCAAAGATTATGAAAATCTTGTACGAAATATCAGTCATCTCATTTTCCTGATTCAATGCATCTTTTTAAAATTTTCAAGTCAGGAAAAAAAAAACGGGATCACAGTGATCTTATTCAATCAACTTTAAGATTTATTTTAGGTTAATAAAGCAAACATTGTTTTTTAAATCATTTATGATTATGAATGAGCGGGAAAGTCTTTAACGATTTTTAGATTTTTTGTTTTGAGTTTGATCTGTTTTTTTATATTCTACACTTATTGACAGGGTTATTCTTTAAAAAATTTTAAGTTGTATGTAAGATATCGAATATTCATTTTAATTACAGTTATTGAAGGAGATTTTCTAGATTTGAATCCGGTTTTTAAAGATTATTTCGTTCTATTTATCTCCTTATAGTCGTTTTATTCATCACCAGGTATTTTTATTGCAGATTTGATTAATTTTACTATATAAAATGTAGTTATTTATCCAGCTTTTGATTAGCGATAAAAGAAAGTATAAAAAACTTTTTTGTTATAAAAAATTACCCTATATAAACAAAGTGATTAAAGATTTTTATCTAGAACATGTTTAAAAAATTACTGCAATAAATTTTGTTTTTTTCCATAAATCTGTTGTTAACCTTGGAAGATTTTAAACCTTTTTTATGTTTATCTAGCAAAACAACATTAATCACTCAATCATTACAACTATTTAAATATAAGTAGGCTGTAAACATTTTTTATGAGTTGGAAGAAATTTTTTTCTGGCCTTTTTATTAATCAAATGTTAAAAGCCTTTAGCAATAAAATAATTTGTTTTGTACGCTATAGTCTACGACAGTGTTTCACAATTTGTGTGTTCTAGGGTACAGTTTGCTGTAATTTAAAAAAAGTTTTTAAATATGCAAAAGTATGTAATAAAAGTCTTAATATTCATTTGAATGAAAATCGAAGCACTGGTTATGAGGAAAATAAATAGTTTGGAAAAACTTTGAATAGTCGCTGGATTAATTCCAATTGGGTTACTCTGTCTGAATTTTAAAACTGGGTACCTAATTAAAAAATATTTTAAATATCTCCATTTTTTTAATATGCTGGTTTTACAACTACATATTTTTATACATTTAGTTTTGTCCACTTCAACTCTATATTTTTAATGAATGTTTTCATGTGTAAGAATATTTACTTATTTATGGATGCGTGCTTGTGAATGGTCATAAACTTTTGAACATATAACTAAATAATTGTGATAGGTAGCTGTTTTTAGTTTAGTTCCTTTATTTTTTTATTCTCTCTCTGGTCATTTTTGCCATTAATATCCTTCAACAACATTATTTGTTTACCTAAGCAAACAAAATTTATGGCAAAAGTTTTTTTTTCAATATAAATTTCGTTCAGTTTCATTGTTTTTCATATAATTTGCAATAATATTAATTAAAATTTCATGTACAATCTATCCGGGTTTCATTGTTTTTGTTAGTTTTGTTTCCATGTTTAGGGGCATTTAGTTCATAAATGTTGAAAAAATACTGTAACAGAAACATACAATTTTTGGTTTTATTACTTATTTAAAGTAAAACAGTATTGTTGAGTTCTTTTTAAAGGTTACAAAAGTTTGTTTTTTTTAGTTTTTAATTATTTTATTTAAATTTAGAAATTCTGTATTTATTTAAGTAATTTCCTTGGGAGAAATTAACTTATTTTTAGTTATGAAATGTAAAAGCTAGTGTCCAATAATAAACTTTATAGTGAATGAAAATCTCAGCCCTGTTTATGACGATATAAAGTTTAAAATATCCATTATCACAATGTCGTAATCTATGATTAAAAATTACCAAATATTTTTACATTATAAATAACTAAGCACAGATGGATATCTATTTGTTGAAATTACCGGCATTAGTTTAACACAAATTTACAGTACAAATTACCCGATGCTCATCGTCGCCATATCGTAGTATAAATGAAAATTTAATGGATCTGAATTTGAAAAAATGTAAACAAATGACATTTTACAGACGAAGTCCAGTACTCTGTAGATATTCGATCAATGATCATCAACTTGATAAAGTTGAGATATTCCTTGATCTTGGCATAATACTTGATAATAAATTATGTTTTAATTCGCACATTTCATAAACTATTAACAAAGCCAAAGGGGTATTAGGTTTCATCAATCGCTGGGGAAAAGAATTTAATGATCCTTATGTCACAAAGCAATTGTTTACGTCACTTGTGAGACCAATTGTAGAATATGCTTGTGTTGTCTGGGATTCGCAATACGATACCTATATAAGGAAAATTGAATCCGTCAAAAACCAATTCTTTTATTTTGCCTTCGCAAACTCCCATGGAATTCTATCATTAATCTACCATCATATGAGTAGCACTCATCTCCCTAAAAGTAGGAGAATACATATGAATATCTCATTCATGATTAATTTACTAAATGGGACAACGGAATTCGGAATTCCTACTTCGTAAAATCGAATTCATAGTTCCAAATCGACCAACAAGGAATTATATTCCAATTAAGATCCAATATTTCCGTTCAAATTATGCAAACTCTGATCCGATGCGTAGAGTTAGTGCTCAATTCAACAACTTCTATCATCTTATTGATTATTCGACTGATCCTAATGCCATTAAACGGATAACATTTAAACTTTGTATTTTTAAAATTATACTATAGTAAATAGATTTTAATTATGCTAGCCTGTAAGAAATTGTAATTTCATTGGCGAATTAAATTAAATAAAAAAAATTAACTGACAGATAAACCTGACTATATGGAAAAAGGACGATCATCTGTGATCATTTTATTTTGAATCAAAAATCGAATCTTCATATGAAAATTAAATGAAACAAACGTGGCGGTCCATAGCGGTCCAATTGGAAAAAGGACAACAATATGTGATCACTTATATTTTTTAAACAAAACTGATTTTTAATATAAACTAGCTGACCGCCCCGGCTTCGCCCGGTAGCATTTACTAATGTTAGTTCTTCAAGTTTCTCCAACCCACATATACCTGCCTGTTCTTATTTATTTGCAAATAAAATATCTAAATTTGTACTGCATACTTTAGGGAGCTTTTTTATTACAGTTGACTGGATCCAAAAAAAAATTTCCGAGTTTTACCCGGAATTTTCGAATCAAATAAAAAAATTAGCCAAATCGCTCCAGCCGTTCT
Organism: Calliphora vicina; assembly: GCF_958450345.1. Classification (NCBI taxonomy): domain Eukaryota; kingdom Metazoa; phylum Arthropoda; class Insecta; order Diptera; family Calliphoridae; genus Calliphora; species Calliphora vicina. The sequence continues at coordinate 141,670,552 of NC_088780.1, read as the reverse complement.
CACGTGATAGATAGATATGAACTGAAATATAAACGGTGATATAAATGATATATAATGATGAAATATAAATGGTGCAAATGTACAAAGGATGACAATGAAGCAAAAGTCGATTTTTTTATATGAAAATTAAGTGAAATATATTGGGGGTTTGACTTAAAAATGTGAAATTTTTTCAAATTTTTTACCTGTACAGTATAAATTTATTCAAAATATTGGCCATTGTTAGCTATGACCTTTTGGCATATTTCTGGCAACCTGTGGATTTCGAGCAAAAAGCTGTTCATCTTTTGAGGCCAAAAACGAATCAGACCATCACAGGGAACCTGTGTCTGATCAGATTTCATAGTAATTAATTGATGTCGATTGAACTCTTTAAAATAATGTTTAAAATTTTATCAAAATTGGATAATTAATTTCGATAAAATGTATTTATATCCTACATCACCATAGTGGGGAGGGTATAATGCGTTTGTGCAGATGTTTGTAACGCCCAAAAATATTGGTCTAACACCCACCTTAAAGTATACCGATCGACTTAGAATCACTTTCTGAGTCGATTAAAAGATGTCCGTCCGTATGGCTGGCTGGTTGGCTGTCCATGTAAACCTTGTGCGCAAAGTACAGGTCGCAATTTTGAAGATATTTCGATAAAATTTGGTACATATAATTTTTTCGGCCTAAGGACCATGTCTATTGAAACTGGCTAAATCGGTTCATTATTTCACCTAGCCCCCATACAAATGTCCTCTCGAAATTGAACTTTATCGGTCATAAATGTTTAATTTATATATGTATCTACACAAATTTTGCTCCAAATAAGTTTTATATAAACACAATTCATGTCAACAAATTTTCCTAATTTCATGGTGATCGGTCCATAATTGGTCATGGCTCCCATATAAGGCCCATTTCGAAAATCACTCACGAATATAAATTATTGATATTTTAAAAGATAAATCTTTTAGCTGATTTACTTGGTCTAGAGTATTATATGGTCGGGCTTGACCGACCATACTTTCTTACTTGTTTTTTCTCGTTTAATACTATTTTTGATACTTTTTGGTCAACATTGAGATCATAGAATAAACACATAGAACGGAAGGAGAGAGTAATATATATTGAAAAATTACTCTCTTTTCACACATATAGGTGATACAATAACAAAATACATGCAATACATTCTCATGAATTAGATTTTTGACAACAGACTTAGGTTTTTGGCTCTCAGTTACCTATCTAGTTATTGTCTATGATTGAGATGATATAAATATAACTCAAATCAATTTTATTATCATAGTGTGAGCTCACAATAAGATATTCATATGTCTGTGTCAATTTATAGAAAAACACATTTTATGAAAAAAGAACCAGGGGCCGAATTACCGCACTCGTGATCCAATGAACTATCGTATCGAAAAATAATTTCGATATCGTAATTGTAACAAAATGTACTAAATTTCATGCCCGATATCGAATGCCGTAATCTCAAATAAGAAAATTACGATCGATTTTACTCGATATCGAATGCGGTAATTCGGCCTCAGGTTACGAATTTACAAAAAGTAATAAATTTATATTTGGAATTTTTTAACAAGTAAATTTAATAATTTAAAATTTGTTTATATTATTATTGGTTTAAAACAAAAAAGTACAAAAGCATAGATTTTCCCCGTTTTCCCCTAAATGCTTCGAATTTTAAAAAATTACCAAATTGCTAATTTTTCAAGTAGATAAAGATGCATTTTCAATTTTGTTGGCATCTGTATTAGTTTAGAAGATATAGGACTACCGAATTTAACCGTTTTTATCCCTAAACCTTGGAATTTTAAAAAAATTCCTTCTTAGAGGATCTACTTAGGGAGAGGGTAACCTATAGTCCAAATTTCATGTCTCTATCTTTTGCAGTTTGGTCTGGGCGATGTTGAATAACTCAGTAACGTTACTGTTTTATATATATTTAGATTTATTTCCATCTTCAAAATTTAATATATACCACTTTAAAAAGGTTGTAACAATATGAAGTCACTTTTTCTAACTTAAAATATAATACAATAAAATATCAATTGTAGCATCTTAAATTTCTTTTTAACTTTGTATTTGTTTACCTTCCAGCAACAAAAGAATATAAATTCTTATCTTGTTGTCACTACGAAAAGGACAGTTTGCATTTGTTGTTGCTGGAAACCAGCTCTTATAACATCCTTCCTTTACATTCCGATTTTATTTCAAAGAAAAAATACATCTTTTTTAAAAAAGATAATTTAAAGCCGTTTATATTTTTGGAATTTATGCTGTAAATGGTGTTCAGATTCTTGTACTCATTTTAATCCTTTTGTTGTTAGTAGTAAGGAAAAGTACAGTGTTCATTAAGACTTTTGAAATTTATGTTATATTTTTATACTTAAAAGGAAAGTGAAAATTGTAATTTAAATAAATTTAATGGCCATTAAGGCTTTTAGTTTTATGATGAAAATAGAAAAGCTGTTCAATAGGGTAGAGAATAATGAGAGCTTAGGTACTTGAAAGTAAATTTGGTAATTAAAATAATGTAAACAAAGTATTTTTGGACAAGTCCGACTATATAATAGCCTACACTGAGTATATGACTATTGGTTGCCAAAAATTCAAATAAAACTTGATCTGGATTGAATTTCGACAAACACAAAAATAACATTCCGATCGAATTTATTCTTTTGGGTGTATGAATTAAAAATGTAAGATTTTTTCAATATAGTTTTATTCAAAGTATTGGCCATTGTTAACTATGACCTTTTCCCATCTTTCCTTTTCCCAGGGTTCCGATCCAAAAGTACTGTTCATCTTTTGAGGCCAAGAACGAATCAAGCCAATATCGGATACTCAGTTCCGAAGTGAAGCGTAGCCCAGACAGATCGTTCTGAATAGATCGACTGCTCCGATCGGTATAAAATTTGACGCGGGCGTAGGCAAGTAGCCTTCGCCTCCAGGTGCGGCGATATGGGGGCTCAAAGTAGTGTACCTTTGGCATGTAAAACTTTTAACACGTGCAATACTTTGGCAAAAAAGTGACATATTTTTTGTAAGACCAAAAATTAACTTATCTAAACAAAAAAAAATAGTTCGGAATAAATCTGGATCAAATTGTTCCTAATATTTGCAATCCTATTAAAATTTTTGGGATTTTAGAATATATGGCCGAAAGTTAAAATTTTGAAAAATAGGTCAAATTCCGAAAGGCGTAGGGGAGACATATTCGAAAAATAAGACATGTTTTTTATACCAAAAAAGATACCTTACAGAAAAACATAACTTGTTATATGTTCTTAAAGAAAGTTTTTTTTTTTAATAAGAAAACAGTTAAGTCACCTTTTCGCCCAAAATACAGCAAAAATCTACTATTTTTTGAATTTTTAAATTGAAAATCGTTTATTTTTGGATTCATAATTGATATTGCTCCGAAATCTTTTATATACTAATTGTAATTTAGTTGTCTAACTAATTCGAAATTGTATGATAATGAAGTGGAATTGTCTAGAGCTAAAAAAAATGTAATTAATGAATACTTCCTATCCAAATTTGCTATCGAATGTAAAATAATAGAGATATTAGTGATTTTTAGTTAAAATTGAACTATTTTATTTTCATGCTAAATTTTTGTGGTACTTTTAAATAAAATTCTTAATAAATGCGAAATTAACCCAAAGCTCTTGTTATGTTTTATTTCTGACTTTCTGGTTGAATTTTCCGTTTTGGTGTATTCAGGGACTTATAGTAAAATTTCACGTATAATATTTTTGCGGAACATTTTAACCCTTTAAATCCTTTATATTCTACAAAAATGTTCTCCGTAACATTTTGCATAAATTTGCTGAACACATTTTATACCTTAAATGAAAGGATCACTTGGTTTCTTATGCCGATTAACAATAAGAATGTGCCAAGGTTGGAAAACTTTAACCCCCCTCAAATGAAATTCAGATGTAAACTTTCAAAACGCCGCACACTGTGGTAAATCACAAATCTAGCTGGACAAAATTAAAAAATAAATGTCTGGCAACATTCCTTCTGATCATTTAATGAGCTTCTAAATACAATAGGGAACTGTAATTCATGTTTTGTTTTTTTTGGTTTTTAGCTCCGATTAGGAAAAACTAAGCTTTAAAGTCAGTTGTTGTCAACAGGTACATTAAGATTTCAAAGAGAAGTGTATTTTTTGTGTAACTTTGGTTTATGATTAAAAAGGCTACGGTGATTTTGTCATAATTTTTTTATATTATTATTATTAAGCTCTATTTCAAGGAAATATGCAACAATTTTCATTTAATTAATTCCATTGTAACTTTTGAAAAAAACTATTTTTTGTGAGAAGATCAGAAATTGGAAAAAAATAAAATATTTCCTTTTTTCAAGTAGAGTTAAAGCTGTTTATTCCGCATAGTTCCGCTGTAAAACTATATTTGGGTTAATCTGTCAAGTGTTCACTTTAAGGTAAATCAAAAACATCTTGCGCATTTTTGCGACCGCTATACATTTTTTTTTCACTTTTCCAGTATGACCTACACAAAGAAAAAATAAAATATTTCCGTTTTTCAAGTAGAGTTAAAACTGTTTATTCCGGATAGTTCCGGTGTAAAACTATATTTGAGTTAATCTTTCAAGTGTTCACTTCAAGGTAAATCAAAAACATCTTGCGCATTCTTGCGACCGCCATAAATTTTTTCACTTTTCCAGTATGACTTCTACTTTTTCACGAAAGAAAATTTTTGATGAATGGGTAAAAACTCCCAAAATACATTGCGAAAAAAAAGTTGGTTTTTTATAATCGTTTATATATTTGAACTCATTTTTTATATGATTCATAAGTGAGAAGTGAACCCAACGTGATTTATTAATTTTGTCCAGTTAGATTTGCGATATACCACACTGTGCGCCGATACACGTGTCTTTTTTTTTTTGTCTCCTCTATCAAAATTTATTGGTCAGACCTTGTAATTTTGGAAAAAAATTGATTTTGTTGTATAGTGTTATTTAGAAAAAGTGAATAATAATAATTATTTACTCATTTTAAAACCTGAATTAATGAACGACATACAAAAGTTCTTAATACGTTTATATTGTACTTGAATACAGGATCATGTCCAAATAGTTAAAATTTTTTAAAGCATAGCTTCAAATTGGAAACTAAAGTGTTGGCTAGTCAATTGTTCGGGAGGGAATCTGATCAGAATATTTCTGATGAAAATTTAATGATGGACTTTGTTTTTGAATGTTTGTTTTATCAATACTTGAATTGTTAATTGTTTATTATTTAACGTTATTTTTTGTTTTTCTTTAACAATGAAATATTAAAAAACCTACATCAAAACTTCGAACTTTACTTTAAATTTTAATTATTCGAATAATTAGATTAATTTTAAACGTGTTATCGAATTATTCGTTTTATTCGAACATGAGAAAAATCGAATAATTTGAATACCTTACTATTTAGGTTATATGCTAAATTGTCGTAAATTTTTAAAACATAAAATTCACTTTCTTTCAATTTTGTATATAGCCATACCGTGTAACTCTGCTCGCCATTCAAAACTCAGCTATGAATGCGAAGTTTTATCGAAATATCGGTTTAGAGATTATGGTTTTATTTCCATTTGATTTTAAATTCTCTACTTTGCGATGTCATGAATAACACTAGCTATTGCCTCTAATTCGAAAAATCAAGAGTTTTGTTCACAACTAATTTGCAAATTGTAAATTTTTATATATTTTTATCGCAAATACTTTTCAATTAAAGTTTTGCTAATCAAAAATGTCACAAAAATATATGTAGATAGATGATTCACAAAAATCTCAAGGGTTTTTAATATTTTGTCTTATGGAATAAAAGAATAATAATTTATTATATTGAAAATTACAAATGCAATAGAAAAAATAATAAATAAACTTAATCAACCAATTGGGGCTATTTGAGGGATTAAAAAATATCAATAAATTGATAATTTTAGTTTGACAAACTAATGTTATTTATTTAACTAATTTTTTCATTAGAAGTAAGTGCTAATAATTATTTACTCATTTTAAAACCTGAATTAATGAACGACATACAAAAGTTCTTAATACGTTTATATTGTACTTGAATACAGGATCATGTCCAAATAGTTAAAATTTTTTAAAGCATAGCTTCAAATTGGAAACTAAAGTGTTGGCTAGTCAATTGTTCGGGAGGGAATCTGATCAGAATATTTCTGATGAAAATTTAATGATGGACTTTGTTTTTGAATGTTTGTTTTATCAATACTTGAATTGTTAATTGTTTATTATTTAACGTTATTTTTTGTTTTTCTTTAACAATGAAATATTAAAAAACCTACATCAAAACTTCGTACTTTACTTTAAATTTTAATTATTCGAATAATTAGATTAATTTTAAACGTGTTATCGAATTATTCGTTTTATTCGAACATGAGAAAAATCGAATAATTTGAATACCTTACTATTTAGGTTATATGGTAAATTGTCGTAAATTTTTAAAACATAAAATTCACTTTCTTTCAATTTTGTATATAGCCATACCGTGTAACTCTGCTCGCCATTCAAAACTCAGCTATGAATGCGAAGTTTTATCGAAATATCGGTTTAGAGATTATAGTTTTATTTCCATTTGATTTTAAATTCTCTACTTTGCGATGTCATGAATAACACTAGCTATTGCCTCTAATTCGAAAAATCAAGAGTTTTGTTCACAACTAATTTGCAAATTGTAAATTTTTATATATTTTTATCGCAAATACTTTTCAATTAAAGTTTTGCTAATCAAAAATGTCACAAAAATATATGTAGATAGATGATTCACAAAAATCTCAAGGGTTTTTAATATTTTGTCTTATGGTTATTATTTTTTTTTGTTACTACTACATTTGCTTAGATTTGCTTAAAAGTTTTACAAAAGTTTAAATTTCAATTAAAGATGACCACTTACTTTTATGAAGTTTTTTTTTTTTTTGTTTCAAATACATTTTATGTTTTCATAAAAAACAGTTTGGGTTTGTTTTTTTGTCTCTTTTTATGAAAAATTATGAATGTGCATACACTTGGATACTTTGGATCTTTTTTTTTGTAACTGGCAAAACACTTTGCAAGCATGCATGGAAATGAATGAGTTCGAAATTGAAATATTCGTAATATATATTTATTAACTAATGAAAATGAAAATGTGTGACAACTACAGAATAATATATCTTTATATATATAATTCTTCTGTACGTGTGTTAGTAACTGAACTCCTTCTTAACGGCTGGGCCGATTTCGATGAAATTTGTTGTGTGTGTTTGAGTGGGTCCCTGAATGATTTAGATTAAAAATTGACCTATATATACAATGTTCGTGTATATGGCATTCGTTCGTGTATATGGCATTCGTGAGCTATGTCAGAACAACGTTTGCCGAGACAGCTAGTGTACTATATATATTCAAAAGATGTATTTAAAACTAACCTATTCGAATTATGATAAGCAGCAGGGTCTAAAATATTGATCCAAATAAATTTAAACCTTTAATAATTATCCAAGATTATATTATTGAACCGGAATAGTGTCTATGATAATATGGTTTTGTACAAAAGCGATTTTATTGTCTCTAAACTATAGGTTAAGCTGGAAGCAATCTATACTAAAGTTATCAATTTCTAAATCCGGTCAATAACCGGAAATGCTTTAAATCCTTTTACATTAATTTAAATTTTACCTATCACTTTCAGATGAAATTACTTTAAACATCTGTTTAGTTAAATGGGAACAAAAATTTTCCATTTAACTTTCATAGTAAAATATAAGTAAATGTTGCCATAAAAACTTTTAGGTTTTATGTATTTTTATTTTAGTTTTTAGTTTAAAACCACGTACATTACATACTTTTAAACTTACTTTACGAACTTAAGTATACCTGACTCTTACAGTACATGACCGTACATAAAAACTGGGAGTCGAGTGTAACCAAGCTGCCAAGTATGGCTTGGTAAACTGCATCTAGTTAGTTTACAGCAGCATGTGACAAACTTTTTGTTTAAGTGATAAATATATAAAAGTAGACATTAAAGAAAACACATTTTATAAAATGAATAAATGATTGTGATTTATTTCGATTTTTTTCTTTTTAATTTAAAATAAAAAAGCTAAAATAGCTTTGGATGTCGGCATCTTTATTATGACCACAAAAATCATTATGTGATATTTAATTATTAGCGACAATATCTTTTAAATATGGGCCGCGACTACGCTGTAGGTGGTATATTCGGAAGGTACAATTTTCGATCACTCTTTCCAGCATTTCAAGCGGTTTCTTGCGAATAATGTTGGTTTTCCAGTTCTTGAATTGTATCTGGCTTAGCGACGAAGATTTTTGATTTAAAATAAACCCAAAAAATCCAAAGGTGTGATATTACACGATCCAATTAACGGATCCAGAATGCGGAATTAGCTGCTTCCTACAATCGTTTTTCTAAAAAGAATTTCTTGCTTGAAGTGCACGAAAATCATTTCTCACAAAACGCTGATTTTCGAATTTGGAGAACTTGTTGCGGTGTGGTTCTTTCCATGACAAATTCTTATACAAAATACCATTTCAGGAAACTTAATGCAACTTCACATTAGTAGAACCTTCACTAAAATTTCATTTAAATCATAATAAATCCATAATTATGCTAGCAAGGTTTGTAAATCTGTACCTCTTTTGACCTAGACTATTTGATTAAATGTTAGTACTTTTATTACTAACTTTATTATAATTCACTAAAAGATATTTAATTAGTGAATAATTATTAATTAGGGGTAAGTAACTGTATGATATATGCAATTAGATTGATAGGAAAAAGATCAGAGGCGATCTTTTCCTAAAATAAAAGAGAGAAACCAGCGATTGGTTGTAGGTGAGATATTTGGGAATAAATTGTTTCTTAGGAAACTCGAGATGGGGATAAATTGTTTCTTAGGAAACACGAGATGGGGAGAAGTTGTTTCTTAGGAAACACGAGATCGGGAATATATCTTATAGGGCAAGATGAATAAAAGATTACAATTGTAGTTTGATTTTAATAACTTACTTGGCTTGTTCAGCTACAAATCAGGAATAATTATAAGAACTTAACTTATTTTATATGGAAGTTCTCAACCAAAAGACTCGTTTAAATATGATACAAAAATCATTTTACATTGTGGAATATGAATATAAAAATAAATCAAATTAATTCACAATAATTCCAAAGCTGGGATTAATATATAATTGTATTATAGAAATATCAAAATTAAAATAATGTTTAAAGTGTTACAACTTTGTGCGACTTTGTTCTAAAATTAAGTAAAAAAAGTACATAAATTGCTCCTCCTGCATCTTATACATTAGCTTAAAATCGCATTAAACATGATTTTTGTAATAAATGTACTTAAACGATATTCTTTTTCAATCACACGCTTACCACGTGATACTTGTTTTCATCTCACGCACATGTAGAAATGCTCGGAACATCTGTAGAAAAATGTATTACACATGTTAAATGAATGAAATATATATGACAACAAAAGGAAACAACAAAAACCAAACTGAACTTATGACCTTTTAGTTTTTTTTTTTTTTTCATTTCTATTATTTCTTTAGATATTTTATTTATCCTTTTATGGTAGAGTGTTGCTAACACAAGGACTTCCACAGCCTCTTGAGGTGAATGTAAGAAAGTAAACCGAGAAATACATACGTGTAACACAGAAAGAAAGGAGTGCGTATGACTGTTAAAATAAACCAACATGCATGTGTATGCACGTGGATAACGGCAAGGATTTTATGTTTAAATACAGTAGGACGCTAACAAAGAAAAAGCCACAAAGTCCGTTATCTTGGCATTTCTAATGGGGAATGTATCGGTTAACAGTGGGTGAAATTTAACTATATTTTTAAGTGCTTGACAATATGAATCTAGGGCTTGAATTTAAAGTTCTTTAATGGTAATTGGATACATTTTATTTAAAACCTTGGGCTGAGTTATCAATGCAAACATAATAGGCTATCATGAATTCTACATGTGGACATAATCTCACTGATCACATCCGGAAACAATCCTGAATTGAAAAAGTAGTTACATTATTGAAAGCACCTCTATATCCAGGAAGGCTGCAATTGTGTATTGTTTAAGTTCGAGAGATCTCTCTATAACTCTTACGACCTCTTGCAGAGTTTTCTCTGTAGAGCGACCCTTAAGGTAGGCGTGCTGACTATTATAGAGCGTCAATGAGTCTTTCCACCGTTTTAAGCTGGAAAGATGAAAGGCTAATTGTACAAAAGTCCTTCGCATTCTCATGACTTTTTTTTGCCAATTTTGGGAATAAAAACGACCTTAACCCTTCTCTAGTTAACCGGAACATGGTTGAGGGAGAGACAGAGCGTAAAAATTCTATGAAGCCAGGGAATGATATGCCTTTATGCACTTTGTAACATCTTTGGCAATATACCATCCGGCCCAGGTGACTTGAATGGTGAGAAACTATCAATCACCCACGATATCCTTTCATAGGAGATGATGTTACTGTCGATATTGGATAGAGTCCTACATTCACTCTCAATATCCGTAGCAACATCCTTGCAGTCTGGGAAGTGAGTATCTAGGAGTCATCCTTCATTTTAATATAAGTAGGATTGGATTAACCCTTGGCTAGAATTCTGCTAAGTCTTGCGAAGTCTTTAGTGTTATCTATAGATTCACAGAAGCTTCTCCATGAGCTTCTTTTCGCGACTACTATAGCTTTCGTGTAAGATTTTAATTTATCACGGCATGGTTGCCACGATTTACTATTATAGCTAATGTTAAAGGCCCTACGTGTTTCCCAACGTAGTTTAGATAGCTCCGAATTCCACCATGGATGTAAGCTCTTCCTAGCCTTAGTGACTGAACAGGAAACTTCGAAAGCTTTGACAACAGTTTTACTAAAGTTTTCCTATTTCCTATTTCCTCGAGACCGGTGATAGAATCTTCAACAACTAGCATATTGTTAAGATTATGTTTAAGGATCTCATTAAATTTGAACCAATCGGTCCTTCTTGGGTTCCTAAATTGTATTTTCTCTGTCAAGTTGTGAAGTCTAATTTCGAAGAGAATCAAATTATGGTCAGAGAACGGCCTTTTATTGGATAGCCTCCACCTATCTACTGCTACCTTAGACCTATCATTAATGAGTGTAATATCTAATACTTCCTCCCATCCATCAATATCCACAATAGAGCACTCACTTCGACTGGGGGAGCTGTCTTCTCATGTGCCATGTAGCATGAGGCATTCGTAAGGCTTCTGTCATACGGTAGCTCGACCATTGCCACTGTTAGGTCCGCTGAGCTAAGCTGTGTACAAAAAAGAAACTGTTAATCGATTTTTTGGCAAAAGTACATGATCTTGGCCTACCATTGTTTCTTGCAAAGAGAATGTTATATGCTGAGGCCCGGAAACCGCTTCACGTCCGAGTCTGACGCCCAGGGTTCTTGCACCAAGCCAATGTCCATGTCCTCTTCGGCTAAGAGTACCCGAAGGTTATCTGTAGCACATTTCGAGTGCTGCAGATTTATCTGCACTATTTTAAGCGCCATTGTCATTATTCTTCGGAGAGCTTCATCTCTGTGAGCAGAGAGTTTGCCGCTTCGACCACGTCAGCTTCACCGCTCCCCGTACCTGTGGGTCGAAACACTTTCACCTTAGCGTTCCTCACCCCGAAGAACAGCTTAACAGCCCGCCCTCTTAAGCTCAACTGAGCCAGATTCCGTGATGGCGAGATGACGGTCCAGTCATCCATTTGAATATTGCGATTTTGTAGCTTCAAACACTCCAAATTTGTTCTACATTTTTATTTTTTGAAAATATTTTTGTCAAACTTTCCAAAATTGTTGATGTTTCTCATAAAACATCACAGTCGAATATAGAACTCTTACTTGTTAATTTTATTCTCATCTTAACCCACTGTTCCTGTATTAATGCAATGAGGTTAAGAAAGGCAAGTGTAAATGCCCAACCACGTTGCAGCATTTTTTTTTTATATATTTAATGCAGCATAAATAAAAATGAAACATTCTTTAAATATCTTTTGTGGAAAATGTTGCTCAATTTCATTTTTACTTTACTATTTTTATGGGCAGAGAAAACATGTGAGTAAAAACAAAACACATAAGGAAACCAACAACTAAAATTTATCTTAACTACTTAAAATGTTGTATTTTTTCGAGAGTTTTTCAACATTGCTGATGTGTTGAAGAACAAAAAGGAAGAAAAAACACAAATTCGGAACAAGAACTTTTTCGTGATAAACCTAAAATGAGGTTTGAGTATTGCCGCAAAGTGTTGTTGGTAGTTTAAAGCAGTGATGTTCATCCCATACAACAATTGTTTAAAAAATTTAAACACATTTTTTACGCTCTTTTAAAGAGCGTAATAAATGTCTCATTTTTTCAGAAATTCAATAAGCATTGTTGTTGGTTGGTTTTTGGATGAAGCATAGCAAACACACGCGTTTCAATTACAATTGAACACAAAACAACAAAGTTAAAAATAAATAAAAAATTTGAGAGTATTTCGGCCGTATAATGTATATTCTTTCATTTCCTTAAAATTTAAATTATATTCATTTAATAAATTGGTTTTATTTGACAAAAATTCTAAATTTAAACTTTCTTCATTTTGTTATTATTTTAAGTGTTTGACATTATGTTTGCTGGGTAGCTCTCTCACCAAATATCTTCATTTTTATTTTTGAACATCACTGGTTTAAAGTGGCTTGAAACGAATATGTCTGAAAGAGTGGTATGTATGTGTGTGAAGAGAGAGGTAGAGAGAGAAAAACTTATGTTTGTGCAACACTACGACTGTAATCAGTTGCCTTTGTTTGTTTGTTTGTTGTTGGAGTGTTAGTTTGTTCCTTTTTTGTTTTCGTTTTCAACATGTTGTATAAATTGTTACATGTTTATTTTTTTGCTGCAATAATTTTGTTTTTTGAAGTTTAAAATTTTCCAGCGTAACTCGTTTTTTAGACTTAAACAGTTCATCCTTTATGTAGTTTTGCTACTAACACATTTACCACGCTACAAAAAGTAACAACAACTTTATGTATTTCTCACTTAAAGTCTCTTGTTGTATTGTAGTTGTTTTTTTAAATATATTTTCCAGCAGCTTTACTTGGCTCATTTAGAAAGAAAAACGAAAACTCAACAAAACTTACAAACATGTGATGCTTTTGACAATGACACAATTCTTTTTAAACATTTTTACATGCTATTCTTCTTTTTAGTCTTTGTTTGTTATAGTTATTGTAGTAGATAGTTGTGTTGTTTTTTTTTTCGTTTTCGGTACAAAACCCAGCTGGGGTTTTACTTTGTTTATATTTATGACAGTAGGACAGCGATTTTTTCAAAAATAAATTTTATTTAAAAGTGTGAACTGAAAGTTTTAGATAAACTTTTTCATTAATTAAATGAAAAAGAGATCTTAAATGATAAAATTGTAGACGACTAAATTACTTAGAACAAAATATTCTCCTTCTCAAATCATCTTCAAAATATTGACATGCATACTACAAATCCTCTTTACCTAGTTTCCACTGTGAGTGGGTGCATTGGATTATTTTTGTTGTTGGTTTGCTACTCGCATGTCAATTTAGTTTTTATATTCCACTTCATATTCCAGCTGCAGTGGATGCGGTAGTATTTTTTCCAAATGTGTATTTGCTACATCAAAAAGCAGCAAAGATATGCTCAGTTTTATTGCAGAGATTTTTTTCTCATTACAGTGTTTTAAAAGGGATTTAAAAGGACTGAGTAGTTTTAATACTGGTTTTCTGCATTACATTTTATTACATTATTTTCGTTTTAAAAGCACCTCAACCACATAAGTAAGAGCAGTGGTGTTGCTAAAGTTAAAAGTATTAAATTGGCAGCAAAGTTTTAACTTTTAACGGTTTTTATACACACCATCAAAAAAGACGGGGAGTATATTTATGTTGTCATTACGTTTGTAACACATCGAAATATTTGTCCTAAACCCACATTAGTATATATCGCACACTTAGTTCAAAAGTGACACAACTCAAAATTTTAATTTTTCAGAAATCGAAAATAAATATATACCAATTGAAACATAATGGAAGACATTAGAGTTTTTTTTAGCAACAGTTAACAACAACAAAATACACTGATATTTATTGTATAGATAAACAAGTGTATTGTGCATAGTTCAAACACAAAATTAATTTTTCGGATTTATATAACTCGAAAAGTTAATTATACCCTACACCACCATAGTGGGGAGGGTATATTGGGTTAGTGCTGATGTTTGTAACATGCCTAAATATTGTCCCAACGCCCACCTCAAAGAATACCAATCTGCTCAGGATCACTTTCTGAGTCGACTTAACGATGTCCGTCCGTCCGTCTGTCCGTCCATGTAAACCTTGTAATCAAACTACATGTCGCAATTTGCAAAAATCTCTTTAACTAGCATCTCTTTAACTAGAAATCTTTTAAAAATATTGGTATTCTTATAAAACTCTACACAAATAATTTATATATATGTACAAAAGTCATGCCACTAAACCTAAATCTTTGTACCAACTTTTGTGAGGATCGGTCCATAATTGACCATAGCCCCCATATCAGAAAAATATTTTGTTATTTTATTAATAGTGGTTATACAAGATTCGGCACAGCCGAATGAAACACTCTTACTTGTTTTATTTTAGCTTTGATGATTATAAGATTTCACAAATTATCTGCAGCAGTAAAACAAGTAAGAACGGGAATGTGATTATAAACAGTTTTCTTTTAAAATTTATATGGATGCTATGACTAATTTTGAATAGAATGAGGACAAAAATTGTAGATATTTTGGAATTTCTTGTTGTTTTTTTTGTGTATTGCGGTATTTGATTTCCCTAAATCGAAATGTTGTTTCCATCTTTAGATGTTCTATTAATAATTGGAAAAACGTAAATAATTCAATTGTGCTATGTTAACGAACAAAACTTTTATTTAATATTATATAATTATGAGTTCTCCAATTTTACAATTTTGATCTAAATATCAAATATTCAAAATATTTTGAAATATCGGAGACCATTATGCTCCCTTTTACCCTAAAATAAATGCGTTTACATAAAAAAGATTTTTTCGATAACAGAAAAAAATTTCAAATCAATATTTTGTACAAGTTCAAAAACAGGTGACCTTCCTTAGCTTAAAATAAGAGTTTTTCCAAAACTCCCATTACTCCCAGAGCATTGTATTGCATTTTTTTGTAATTTCTCCATATTACACATTTAATTACCTTTCTATTATGCCAAAGACAAATACTCCAGGTTTAAAACTAGACAACAGGTTCTAAATTCTTTGTCTTTAGTTTACTTGTAATATTATAAGATATTCTGTATTGTTATGTTTAAATATATCGGATACTTTTGATTGCAAATAAAAGCAGTTTAGTAGTTTAAAATTTGTAACAACATTTTATTTATTTAAGTTTATACAACTATTTAAACTAGCATAACCCGGTGCACTTCGCTACCCCTACCCTAGTAAAATTAAAAAATATGAATGATTACTGATACAACCTAACTACGTACAATGGTACGAAAATAACACATGCAAAATATAACTAACTAATTTGGTATGGAAGATACCACTCCACTGTTCTGATCCCACCCAGTTTTAAATCTTTTGTGTAAAGAAATAACTCATATCAAGCTTTATTTTAACTTTCCTTTATAAGGGAGGGGTCATTCCTACTACGCCGATCACGCTTAGCTAAACTTCGTACAGGGATCAGGTATAAATTCGTTTTTAGCTAACCTCCGTAGAATGGTAATAAATTGATTGATACTGAGTTTAAATATTTTTAGAATTATTGTTCTCGAGATATTCAAAATTAATTATTTACATTGTGCCACAACCACTACTGCAATCCCGACCATTTTCAGACAATCTCTGTAGGAGAGCTATGCGGACAAAGTTTGAATAACCTTGCAATTATTACTTTGTATGGAAGGTGACTCACCTACTTTTCCGACCCCTCCCATTTTGGTTCCCCAGATATTCGAAATATATTTACTCTGTATGGGAGGTGCTACGCCCTCTAATCTAATTCCGTCTATATTCAGCTAAACTCCGCTCAGTAATAAGAAATTAATTCGTAAAAAGTTTAAACACTTTTACAATTATAGTTCTACAGATAATAGAAATTAATTATTTACTTTGTATAGGGTGTGCTACGCCCACTATTCCAATCCCGAACAATTTCAGCGAAACTATGCAAAATTATAAATGAGCCATTTTGAAGTTTGAAGAATCTTGCAATTATAGTTCACAAAATATTAAGAAATAACTATTAAATTTGTTCCGACCCGTCCCATTTTTTATTAAACTTCATACCGTGATAAGAAATTGATTCGTATGAAGTATTTACCCCAATATGCATAAACAGTTTATAAATTTGTCAAAAGTTTATAAAACAAATGTTGAATGGAAATTTTGTTTTATAAACCTTTGATAAATTTAAAAATTGTTTATGCATATGGGAGTTAGAAAAATATTCTTCTTTGTTTTCTATAACAACTCTCACTTAAAACAGAACGAAATTAATACTGTTTAATTGTTTCTCTTATTTATTTACAACAACAAATTGGACAAACACGCATTGCTTTGTTTACATTTTAGCTTAAGATTCACATGTACACGTTTTTGCATATGTGTTAGTAACATCTTTAAACGCTTATAACTCTTAAAAAACTGAACCGATTTCAATCAAATATATATTCTGCACTTCTGTGAATAAATCCCTTTAAAATGGTATATTTCTTGCCCAAATTGAATGAATAATGTGAGCGTAAAAGGGGTATAAAGAAATCGACTTGCCTATTAATATTATGATAGTCACTATAAAATACATACACTTATATTACACACTTTGAAAACACTCTTTATAATGTATAAGAATATACAGGAAGTTAATTTGTCAGTACTTAACGATGCTTCAAATTAGACTGAATGGTCACGGCCAATTTATATACACTGCATTACCATATAAATGCTTCTTGAAAGCTATATTTCTACAATGATCTTAAAACTAGTATATTCGAATATTAGAGCTTTCGATGTTAATGTTAGCAGCTTAATCATTTAGTGTTTTCATACTTACAAACAATGCTCAACTCCAAGTTTTTACTCAATGTTGTATGTTCCACAGCTATGTTAATAATATTCATAGATAGAAAGAAGAAACATTATGCAACTTTAAATCAGCCGTTAAAACCGTTATATTTGAATTCAAGTACAATTTCGTAACAATATATAGTTAAACAATCAGAAAGAAAATTAAATATTGCTAATAAGTTTTATTAAAATGATTCTGAGAATACTTTTTTTATTTACTATACAATTTAAAACAGTTTCTTTAAATCCCAAATTTTTACCCAGTATTTATATATTCATTGATTTATTTAAATGAAAATAAATTCCGAAGGTCGATATTTACATTAATATCTCCTTCATCGTCATCATCATCAATAAAATGTACTCGTGATGCTATCGTAAATTTTTAAAACAAATATCCTGTTGTTTACATTTTCATATACAAACACATATGTATATCCAGCATTTTCACATACTCACATATCCAAACATACATACCTACATATCCTTTCACATTCATATCCTTACACACAACCGTATATTTAATATTACATGAATTCAATATTTCGAACGTACTTCATTATGCCCTATATCCATGTTGCCTGAAAATCTGTAAGTACTTATCATATATTGTACAATATGCACATGAACTTATTAATTGCTAATATGTAGTATGTGCGATTATGTATATAGTCGTATGTATTCATCCTCATGGGTGTAAATTTATATGAATTTAACTTAAATATCATTTATAGGTCGTACATTATGTAAAATACATACACTGACAATTGTAATTGCATTCGTACTGTTTCTGTTGTAAAACTTTTCCACCACAAAAAGCATGATTAAAATAGTAATAATGAAATCGAATACAAAGTTAAATTGATTATATCCGTATTAACTTGTATAATGTAGTCGATTGGTAATAAAGTTTAACATCATTGGCAGTAGTAATGAATGTGAGTGATATAACTTATAATAATGGGAAAATTATATCATATTCAGTAGTTGGCAACGTTTTTATAGGGAGGACACAAGAATTCTCGACGATTCATAGGACCTTACTTGTTTCAAATTTGTTAAAACCTGGGTCGTTTGGTTTCTCTTTTATCGCGGTTCGCAGTTCAAATTTTCTATAAGAATTGTGTACATAGCTTAATTTCAATTGTATACAACTTTTTAACCTCTTACACAATTTTTACAATAAGGCGACACGAAAAAACATCCAATTATGGAAAATTATGTCCCAATAAAATTGGACTTTATTTCATTTTTTTTGGGGGTTATTTGATTTTTAAATTGGGAATTATTTGTTTTTGAAATAACTCCCAAATGAAGTAAAATCAATAAGGAAAAATAATTGCAATCTATTTCATATATAATATTTTTTTTCATTTTCATAAAAATTATTAAAATCGCAGTATTTACGAAGATATTAACGATTTAAGATATTGTAATGTTTTTTTTACTAAAAATCGATTTTTCGTATAAAATATAAGTGATCATAGATCGAGCTTATTTCCTTAAAATCGCAGTATTTACGAAGATATTAATGATTTAAAATATTTTAGTTATACTAAAAATCGATTTTTGGTATAAAATATGAGTGATCACAGATCAAGCTTAATTTCCCTTAAATCGCAGTATTTACGAAGATATTAACGATTTAAGATATTTGAATGTTTTTTGTACTAAAAATCGATTTTGGGTATAAAATATGAGTGATCACAGATCAAGCTTATTTTCCTTAAAATCGCAGTATTTACGAAGTTATTAACGATTTAAAATATTTGTTATTTTTTTACTATAAATCGATTTTTCGTATAAAATATGAGTAATCTCAGATCAAGCTTATTGTCATAAATCGCAGTATTTACGAAGTAATTAACGATTTAAGATATTTGAGTTTATTATATTAAAAATCGGTTTTTGGTATAAAAATGAGTGATCACTTATTTTGCTTATTTTGGTAAAAATCGCAGTATTTACGAAGATATTAACGATTTAAGATATTTGAATGTTTTTTTTTACTAAAAATCGATTTTGGTTATAAAATATGAGTGATCACAGATCAAGCTTATTTTCCTTAAAATCGCAGTATTTACGAAGTTATTAACGATTTAAGATATTTGCGTTTTTTTTTACTAAAAATCGATTTTTGGTTAAAATATTAGTGATCACAGATCGAGCTTATTTTGTTTAAAATCGCAGTATTTACGAAGATATTAACGATTTAACATATTTGAATGTTTTTTTACTAAAAATCGATCTTTCGTATAAAATATAAGTGATCACAGATCGAGCTTATTATATCTCAGTATTTACGAAGATATTAACATTTAAAATATATGTGTTTTTTACTAGAAATCGATTTTTGGTATAAAATATTAGTGATCACAGATCGAGCATATTTTGCTTAAAATCGCAGTATTTACGGAGATATTACGGATTTGAAATATTTGAGTTTTTCGTATAAAATATGAGTAATCTCAGAATCAATATGAGTGATCACACATCGAGCTTATTTGCCTAAAAATTGCAGTATTCACGAAGATATAAACGATTTAAAATATTTGAGTTTTTTATACTAAAAATCGATTTTTGGTATAATATATGAGTGATCACAGATCAAGCTTATTTTCCTTAAAATCGCAGTATTTACGAAGTAATTAACGATTTAAGATATTTGAGTTTGTTATATTAAAAATCGATTTTTGGTATAAAAATGAGTGATCACTTATTTTGCTTAAAATCGTAGTATTTATGAAGATATTAACGATTTAAGATATTTGAATGTTTTTTACTAAAAATCGCTTTTTGGTATAAAATTTGAGGGATCACAGATCGAGCTTATTTTGCTTAAAATCGCAGTTATTAACGATTTAAGATATTTGCGTTTTTTGTACTAAAAATCGATTTTTGGTTAAAATATTAGTGATCACAGATCGAGCTTATTTTGTCTATTTTTTATTTATATATCTATTTTTCGTATAAAATATGAGTAATCTCAGATCAATCTTATTTTCATAAATCACAGTGTTTACGAAGATATTAACGATTTAACATATTTGAATGTTTTTTTGTACTAAAAATTGATTTTTCGTATAAAATATAAGTGATCACAGATTGAGCTTATTTTCCTTAAAATCGCTGTATTTACGAAGATATTAACGATTTAAGATATTTGAATGGTTTTTTACTAAAAATCTATTTTTGGTATAAAATATGAGTGATCACAGATCAAGATTATTTCCCTTAAAATCGCAGTATTTACGAAGATATTAACGATTTAAGATATTTGAATGTTTTTTTTACTAAAAATCGATTTTTGGTATAAAATATGAGTGATCACAGATCAAGCTTATTTTCCTTAAAATCGCAGTATTTACGAAGTAATTAACGATTTAAGATATTTGAGTTTGTTATACTAAAAATCGATTTTTGGTATTAAAATAAGTGACCACAGATCGAGGTTATTGTGCCTAAAATCGCAGTATTTACGAAGTTATTAACGATTTAAGATATTTGAGTTTTTTATACTAAAAATCGATTTTTGGTATAAAATATGAGTGATCACAGATCGAGCTTATTTTGCTTAAAATTGCAGTATTTACGAAGATATTAACGATTTCAAATATTTGGATGTTATTACTAAAAATCAATTTTTAAACGATTTAAGATGTTTGAGTTTTATTATACAAATCTATCTTTGGTATTAAATATGAGTGATTACAGATTGAGCTTATTCAGTCTAAATTCGCAGTATTTTCGAAGAGGTTAACGATTTAAGATATTTGATTTTTTTTTTATACTAACAAAACAAATTTGGTATAAAATATGAGTGATCACAGATAAAGCTTATTTTCCATAAAATCTCAGTATTAACGATTTAAAATATTTGAGTCTTTTATACTAAAAATCGATATTTCGTATAAACTATGAGTCATCACAGATTGATTTTTGATTTTTATTTTACTGATTTTTGGTGTAAAGTATGAGTGATAACCAGGGCAAGGATTTCTATGCAAATGCGTGTTTGTAGTCAGTAACTCAAAATAACTTTTGACAATTTTTCTTTCCGAATCGAAGAATTTGCAACAAAATGACATCGATTTGTTTTTGCATATTTGCACATTTTTATATCGGTGTACACTGTACATTAGACCATACCTCAAAGAAAAATTCCCCGCACAACCTCTAATATAATTTATTTCTGCAAGACAGTTACGAAAAATTTTTTTTTCCGAACGTACCGTTTGCTTTTTTGCATTTTTCGTTATATCTCTGCCATTTACAGTCGGATTTTAAAGTCGAGAAGACCATTGTTTTGCTCTAAGGGCCATAGACCTTAAGTTTCCCGTTCCAGTATTTATCCACCATAACTTTGTTCCTACCACTCTAATGTCAGAAAATAATGCTTGCAAGAAATCATTAAACTTTCGCTAACTAAGTAATTCGGTAATACCTGCAGAACAGTCTGCATTTACCGTCGGATGTATACATATGATGTAGCGATATCGTGTCTTTTTGTCAATGATAATTCGATAAAATTTGATACAATTTTTCTATTGCTCCAAGGACAAAGTCTATTGAATTTGGTTAGAATTCGTCCATTATTTCTCTTAGCCCCCATATAATTGTCCTATCTGAAAATAGTGAAATTTATATTTTTCTTTTATTAATAAATATATTTCAAATAAAAAACTTGTTTTCATTGCATATTTATGCCATTTTTAGTGCATATTTTCTTTCTTTATAGTGGATATTATAAGTGCATAAAAATCCTTGCCTTGGTGATGACAGATTTATTTGGATTCCAAGAAGCTGCAGGACCAATGTTTAAAATTGTTTTCCCATTTTTACCCCTTTTTGGTTCTTTTTTGTCCGAATTGAAATGATACAAATTTTATTTAAGTATATTTTAGTAGCGTAGTGTGGATTATAATAAAATATGCATATGGCTAGTCAATTTATAGAAAACATTATCTTATGAAGAAAGTACCAAAAATAAGTAGTGTTCACACCAATTTGTATGTCTATGGAAAACGTTTACACAAAATATTGTAAAGATTCAAATATTTTTTTCTTGATGTTTGGAGCCTACACTGCAGCTAAACAGTGTTATTATTAAAAATTTGTTATTTACCTCCCAATGTCCAAATATCTAAAATAAATTTATGAAGCCTTTGGAAACTAATTTTAAAAACATATTTATAATATTTTGTTTTAAGACCAGTCAGTTTCATTGTATTGAAAGCAAATAATTTTCATATTTAATGGCGTCATTTATCAACACAACCACAAATATCCCATTATATAAGCTTTTGTACACAATTTTTACGCTAAAATAAGTTTTTATAATACTTCAGGCATGAGCTTATTTAAAATCAAATGATCAAGTAAGAAAAAAACAAAAAAAACGGGCAGCACAAAATTAATGTTCGAACTTAACAAAATCAAGTAAGATTACTATTTTCGGCTATGTCGAATCTTATTTACACTTCACTAAAGTATACTTTAAGATAAATGTTGCTGGAAAAAATTGTTGGCGAAAAAATCGATATAGTTGCGGTTTTCGTTTGTACATCAGCCATTGATTTTAAGATTTTCTCGACGATGTACCAATCATGTATGTAAATCATTTGATGGCTTCGGAGAGCTGATGGTCAGACGAACGTTCATCGTCTATCTATTATGATCCAGAATATTTATGTAAGTACATACATTATAGGGTCGCAGATGTAAATGGAATGACAAACTTATAAATATCATTACCACTTATGGTGAAGTGTATAACATGAACAACATTGAAGATAAAATGAGTTTTAAAGTAGTTTAAAAATAATGACAAGTAAAGCCATTCGTTTATAGTACTTACGCTACACAAATTTACAATATATTTCATGAATGGTACAAGAATTTTTAACAAAAACATTAAGTTGAACTCATATACTCTGTAGCCATACGCATGCAAAATTAAAGGAAATACGGAAGAGGAGAACTACTTTAAATATGTAAGTGGAAAAAAATTCTTTAAGAAATTGCCAACATATCTTCAGAATATAAATTTCGTGTAATGAAATTTACTCACAAAATGGTTTTTTTTTTGCTATTTAGTTTGGTTTGGGTGCTAGTGATTGGACATAAATTTAAAGCAGGCAATAACGTGGGTTAATCGAAAATTAAACATTAAATCGACAAGAGTTGAACACACAACTTATTTTAGATAAACCGATTAACTATCAGGTAGTTAAACAATCACACTGTGGTTCCAAATCAAAATCTAGGTGGACAAAATTATAAAAATCGGTATCTTCAGAATTTGGATTTTGAATTTTTTCGGATGTTGATAATCTGCTCTCCTCTAATACAAATGGGTTTTTCAATTCGACACTACGTTTTCTCGACAGTAGCGCCAGAAGTTCAAACAATTTTGAATCATATTTTCGTTATTTTTTTTTAATATTTTACTGCTTTACTAAATTACATACATATATCTCAATTGTTTTATCATATAGAAATTCATACTTCAAAAAATAGATAAACATTGATATAGGCTTTTATTAAGTGTATAGCTAATATTTATGGGCCTCTCCATTTTCCTGTTAAAGTCCTTTAAACTTGGGTCTCAAATATACTGATATTTTTTTTCTAAGAATATTATATAGCTTGCCAAAAAAAAAGACCGTCGTAGCCCGTCCAATGACTATATACATCATTTAAAGAAACTTCTGGGGAATGTCTTTGTAAAAAAATTGTAGCAGCCAGCACCCGCCGAAATACTTTTTTTTTAATTTTTATGGAATGGAATTTTTAGAAATATTTTTTAATTTTAGTATTGATTTTTATATATCTAGTAGACCCTACTGTAATTTAAAATATAGTAAATACAGATCTTTTTAAAAATTTAGTTTCAGAAACACATGAAAACTTTTTTTTAATTTTTTTTTTTATTAATGATTTTTATTTTATATTGATCTTTAAAACATTTTTTTTTTGGTATCGGAGACACCAATTCTATATAAAAAGAGCGCCAAATAATTTTGTCCACCTAGATTTTGATTTAAAACCACCGTGAATCGGCCACATTATTCAATATCTGTTAAAAACTATTTAGAATGAAGTGGTTGCGAAGTTTTGCCTCACTATTTGCTTCGATCGATGCAGAATGCATACCCTGGGTTACGCTTTCCTTTGGACCAGAGTATCCGGAATTGGCTTGTTTCGTCCTTGGCCTCAAAATATGAGCAGTTATTTTGTCTCGTAATCAATATGTTGCCAGAAAGATGGCAAAAGGTCATGGCTAACCATAACCAATACTTTAAATAAAATTATACTGTACAAATCTTTCAAAACATACACTCAATAAGAACCAAAAAATATATTCCTAAATATTAGTTGGTTTCGGCTACAAATTAAAAAAGTTACCTCTAAAAATACTTACACTAAAATATTTTCGGGGATTTTTGAATAAAACTAATGAATCACTTCTGTCTCCGATTATATTAAACTGTCAAACTTTAAGAAATGGTACATGATCGATAAACGAAAACAAAACAAAGTTAATCGGTGTTGGCAGATGTGCCCCTATGGCGAATGGTCCCCCTTCTAGCATACTAATATTTGAAGGTTTTATACTTAATGAAACATGTTCATTATTGATTTTATTAAGTTACTAGCTGACCCGCCAGACGTCCTGTCCAAATTAGAAAAAAATTTGTGTTCGATTTGTGAATTAGTGAGAAGCTGTTTGAAATGTGTAAAAATAGTTAAAAAGATAAAAAAACGTATTTTTGAATGATAATTTTTAGTTTGATTTGAAAATATCACCCAAATCAAAAGTGACACAACTAAAAATTAATTTGTCGGGTTATAATGAATTTTACGATTAAACTATGCACAATACACTTGTTTATCTATACAAAAGATATCAGTGTATTCTGTTGTTGTTAACTGCGGATAAAAAAACACTGTCTTTCATTATGTTACAATTGGTATAAATTTATTTTCGATTTATGAAAAATTAAAATTTTAAGTTGTTTCACTTTTGAACTGGGTGTGCGATATGTACAATGAATCTTATGATGTTCTATTTCCATTTTGATTCAAAGATCGATGTTCAGGTAACCAATTAAAATAAAGAATTGCTTTGCTATTATATCATAATTTCGTTCATTGTAATGCTCTATGATACACGAAATTTTTGGTTTTGTTGTCTCTCGCGTAAACCAATAATGCTGTTGGTGTTCCGACACGGTAACTGGCGCATGGTAAATTGTAAATTGAAAATCCATCCAGTTCCATCTTTCATACGAGTGTCATACGCATATTATTGTTGCGATTCAACAGTGAAACGTTTGTTCGATCTGATTCCTTTATGGCATCGTAATCTGATTGTTTTTCGTGTCGCAACTCTTGATTAAATGCGTTGTATATCGGACTATTGGGAGCTCTCAAGCTTAACTCAGATACTACCTTGATCGATATCATCACGCAGATGTTCTCAATTAATATCAAAGCTTCGTTGTAAATATCCTTTTGATGTTCTAATACGCATCTGATACAAAATATCATCACACATGGCATCTTTGTATTTGCTCCACAAATCAGTCGGTTTCGAAGCATGTTGAGAAAATTATCGAAAACAATGTTGGTATTTGATAAGCTTTTGACGAAAGCACGGCATCTTGATTTCAAGTATAATATCTTGGCAGTTCGGAGTATAGCACCGTTCGAGCAAATTCCAAGTAGAGTTAAAGCTGTTTATTCCGCATAGTTCCGCTGTAAAACTATATTTGGGTTAATCTGTCAAATGTTCACTTTAAGGTAAATCAAAAACATCTTGCGCATTTTTGCGACCGCCATATATTTTTTTTCACTTTTCCAGTATGACCTACACAAAGAAAAAATAAAATATTTCCTTTTTTTAAGTAGAGTTAAAGCTGTTTAATCCGTATAGTTCCGGTGTAAAAATATATTTGAGTTAATATTTCAAGTGTTCACTTTAAGGTAAATCAAAAACATCTTGCGCATTCTTGCGACCGCCATAAATTTTTTCACTTTTCCAGTATGACTTCTACTTTTTCAGGAAAGAAAATTTTTGAAAAAAAAGTTGGTTTTTTATAATCGTTTATATATTTGAACCCATTTTTTATATGATTCATAAGTGAGAAGTGAACCCAACGTGATTTATTAAGTTTGTCCAGTTAGATTTGCGATCTACCACACTGTGCATCGTTGGAATTCTCCGCACTAACTCCAATCACAGCCATGTAAATGCGTTTGGTCACATATTTGCAGATGTATTTGATGGATATCACGGAATGGCAAGATTCGACGTTGATATGAGCTTTGAATGTTTTGGACAGTAGTTGCGAATACGGAAAAATCCAACGGTTATCAATATGAAGGTCATGTTGATTTACTTTCACCATTTGTCCGCAGTTGAACCGTCATTTCCGGTAATTGTTTCGAACATTTGCCGTCTACCATAAACGGAGAATTGATATTTAATGATCCACAGGGGCCATGCATCATCTGGAATTTCAGCTAATATCACATCATCGATTTCAGTCGGTATTATCATTCGGCGTATTAGTGGAAGTGGACAAGGACAATTTTTCTTTCTGTAAGAATTTTTCTTTCTGTGGACTATTGAGACCATTTAAAAAAAAAATTGCCTAATCGGTCCAAGGGTTTTGCGATTTCAGTTATTGAGAAGAAAAGTGTCCGTAAAAGTGGGCGTGGTCAATTTTTCTTTCAGTTAATACTTCGAAAAAGTGGGAAACAGTGGGTCAATTTTTATTTCAGTAAAAACTTAAATTGGATTACTACGACATTTAAATAAAAAATTAGCCAAATCGGTGCAGACGATTTTCGGTTTTAGATAAAGTGGGCGTGTTCAATTTTTATTTCTGTAAAAACCTGAAATCGGTCCAGCCGTTCTCAACTGATGCAATTACCAACGAACGACATTTGATTTTTACTTATATAGATTTAATTCTAAAGAGATATTTTCTTCTTAAACTTATCAATACAACTATCCAAGTGCATGTATTCTTTAAATTTTGTCTATTTGTTTCTCAGAAAAAGTTTCTTAGCTAAATAGTTTTTGAAAGTCTGTCTATTCATTGCAAAGCATACTTTTACTTTATATATATATTTTTCTTATTTAAACTTTCTCGGAAATATAACACTCACACCCAGCAACAAACTCAACCAATTTTGCAAATACATGTACAAAATTCAGAATCTTCTTTATGTCTCTTGCTCTTTTCTTTTGTATGTATAAACTACAACTTATAAGAAAAGGGGAAGAATGAATGAATGTACGAAAGTATAAGAATGAAAAGGAAATGTTAATCATTTCCAATTTCTTAACAAAGCCGCCTAAATGGCATTTATTGTTTTCTATTGTGTTCCAAAAGCTATTGTCGCTTCATCATCAACACGAATGCTTCATCAAAAAACCATTAGTTGTAAAAGTTTTTAAAAACTTATTTTTCTATAGGAATCTATATAAATGACAAAAGTCTATTATATAAATTTTCGTAAATTTTTTCTCTCCTTTTTTCATTATATTGCTACGCAATACACACATTTTTGGGCTGTTTTAGAGATAGATATTGTTGTCACTCTAGTGTCAGGGGGACAATTGGTTTTGATGTTTTTGTGTTTTTGTTTTCAAAGGTGTTGTATACATTTAATTCTTAATTATTTAATGTACTTTTGGGAAATTGTTAGAGAATGAAGATAAATAAAGACATAAACATATAAATTTTTAATAGAAGTCTTATATACATAATAATGAACAGAGAAACAAGAATCATGCAAATGCATGTTTTTTCCTGTTAGCCTCATGCTCAGTGGTTAAGATACTTTTTTTTTTAAATAATTCGGTGTCTTGGGAACTATTGGATATATCGCTCCAAAAGGTTGGAGCAGAGGTGTTTATGAGTTGATATGCAGTTGTTCAGCTTCGTAGGCGAATGTGGACCAGAACATTAACATTAATTTTATTATTAGTGGTTATTTTGAGTTGATATGCAGTTGTTCAGCTTCGTAGGCGAAATGTGGACCAGAACATTAACATTAATTTTATTATTAGTGGTTATTTTGGTCGAACGTTTATTCCTGATTAATATTATTAATTATTTAGGCTCAAGTTCTTAAATTGATTTTCTTAGAAATTCAATTTATTTTATTAAATTTTCATAATTCTAAAGAATACTGAAAAAGTTATGTTATTAATTTTATGTACATACATATTTCAAACAGAAAACTAAAATTTTGTGAAAATGAGCGAATTCACTTAATTGTGAATAAATTCGAAAAGCATCAATCGATTTTTTATCTCATTTTGTTCCTATTACATATGGCTTTGTGATAAAGCAATAAATCTAAAATTAGCTATTTTCACGTAAAACATATATTTTTTGTTTCAATTTGTTATTATAACTCCGAAACCACTGAGCAGATTAAAACGCAATATATTAACGGATTAAAGGTTATGTCAATTTAAATTTGTCTAAGTTTATTTTAATAATATCGGATTAACCTTTTATGAGTTATCATTAATTATGTGTAGAAACGCCTAACAAAATTTATAATATTACATAAATTTTTTTTTAAAAAAATATCTCCATAGAATTGAAAAATTTTACAATTTTTGTACTTAGGAAGTCATGATGCATCAAATCTATATAGTGGTTATTCAAGCCTTTTTTGCTGTTGTCCTGTGTAATGCTTAACAAAAAAAATATACTAAACCTTGGCTTTAAAACACCTTTAAGGGTTAACCCTTTACGAAAGGAAGACAGTGATCATGTATATAGTGAATACGACTCTATAGACAACATTTGCAAAGTTTTATAGTTGTATCTACATAAATAACCAAGTTATTGATTTTTAATATGAAAATGGAAATATTTTCCACTCAGTGTATGAGTGATATTTTTATGTTGTACAAACATATATTCATCATACGTACCAGTATAAATATTTTCATTTACAGTTACACAGTGGTTTAGACACATTTTATTTTGAATATAACAGTTGAACAGTTTAAGATAACTTAATGACATTTTACACAGTCAGAGATGAATGATTTGTTGAGTTGCTTTGTATTTATGTGGGGTTGTAGTTTGAATGGGGCCTAGTGGGCGGGTACGCAAATTTGATCATCTCGCTTCTACAAAATATCAGGTAATGATTCGAATTATTTTCAATATAAAATGTTTCTAAACCACCTGTGTGTTATTAGAAACAAATCATATTTTGTTAACCTGTATCTGATTTAAAAACTAATTAACTAAATTAAGGGCCATTATTACAACTTGCCGTTATAGTTAAAGGTAACGTTAAGAAATAGAAAAAGGTACCCTTAAAGGTAACTTTAACTATAACGGCAAGTTGTAATAATGGCCCTAAGAATACTAGTTGGAGTGCAGTATGTATTTGGCTATGCTAAATCGTATATATCCTCTACAAAATACATATGCACTAAAAAAGCAAAATCCAGTTTGATATCTCATTCGTTTTTTTTATGAAACTAAGATCGAAAAAACCTTAACCCAAGTATTATTTGATTTTGTTTTGATCAAGTTACCTTTGAATAGTATGTCAGTTAGTATATTTAATGTCAATTATGCTCATTTGTTGTTAATCTGATTGAAATGAATGACAAGAAAATAATTGCGTACTAAAATTATTATATAAACAAAACGCAACTTGGAGCTACAAAAAGTTGGCCAAACAATCAAAGGTCTGCCGTCAAACTGATTACAATATTATTAAACATTATAGGAAGAACTTGTACGTTGATAGAAAACCTGGTTCATGTAGAAGGAATTGTCCACATGATGTTTCTAAAGCCAATAAATAGAAAATAATAGTAAATTAACCATATTATGGTTACCACAATCATGTAATTAGTTACTGTGACTATAATATTGTTAAAAAACTTGTAACACTATTTAAATGGTTACAGTAAACATGCACAACTATATTTTTTATCTGTGTGCAGCACATCCAGTAGGAAAGTTCTCCGTTTAGCTCAGTACTCGAACTATTTGGTACGAAAAGCTAAATCCAATGCAGGTTTAAAAACATACAAGGCTCAAAAAGTTCCAATTGAAAATTTATCGCAGCTTTTGGATCAATATTTTTATGTTGCTGATGCTCGAGGGAAAGTTGTAGAAAAGTTTAGGACCCAAAAGTAGAAAATGTTCCCAAAAAGTTCTTGGCATGACAAGCAATATGCAGTTGCGGCAAAAGAAGCCAATCATTTCTTACAAAGAGCTCTATACATACCGACATTTACATCAAGGAATGTCTAAAAATTGGATGCTTCGAATCATAAGACTTCTTAATGTGTCCACTTATATCTGGCCTGATTTGACATCCTATCACTATGGTAAGCAAGGTCTTTAGTGGTACAAGAACAATAATGTCGTATTTGTACCAAGAGGTACAAATACTTCAAACTGCCTGGAGCTAAGGCCAGTGGAGAGATATTGGGCTCTAGTTAAAATAGAATTGAAGAGCACAAGAAAGGTGTCCAAAAGTGTGTAATATTTTAAAGATAAAATAAAAACTATAAAAATAAATAATAAATTCATCACTATCAGCCCAATTATGAATAAAAATTCCCTGGGAATTTTTTATTCGTAATTGGGCTGTATATAAAAATAATATTTTTTTGTAAATTGAAATAATAATTTCAATCAAATAAAAAAATCAAAACTGTAACTTTAGTGGTTTCATTTTTATTAATAT
Source organism: Calliphora vicina (assembly GCF_958450345.1). NCBI lineage: Eukaryota > Metazoa > Arthropoda > Insecta > Diptera > Calliphoridae > Calliphora > Calliphora vicina. The sequence continues at coordinate 141,639,601 of NC_088780.1, read as the reverse complement.
TTAAGCATGTTAAGATTTTTTTCGATCTCAGTCCTTAATATCTCCTAGTTCTGGCGTCGGAGCGTATTAGTGATAACTTTGTTTTAAATGTCATGAATTGCAGAATGAAAAACACACATTTTTTACCTTGGTTCTTCCAATTTCAACCATATTATGAGTCCTTTAGACATTTCTATTTTAATTGTTTATTTTTAATTGAATGCATTCAGGGCTCGGGGCTCGAGTCTGCTGAAGGCAGTCTTCTCAGCATTATGTTTCAATAAAGATAAATTTAAAAACTTTTAATAACAAACTTCGAAACAACAGAAATAAACACTTGGGTGTATATTTATTTATTCATTGAATGTTTGTCTTAATGTTAAAAATAATTTTCGTGCAAATAAAAATATCCTTTGTTTATTGAACTGCCACTGAAACTCATGTGTAATGTTTTGTGCCAATGAAAGCAACCACAATAAATTTACATAGTTATTTCAAACAAACTAACAGATATGAGCAAAAATATAGGCATTACAATAACATTTACCTAGAGCTTGAAGTCTATTAGCTTGATTTTGATATAAAAAAAATATGATAGGTATAATAAAATTTTGTAATAATATGAAATGAATGCATACATATTGCAAACGTATGTGTGTAAATTTCGTCTCACTCCTAATAATAACGGTGTGTTAAATACATGATATTTACAATAGATCTTGACGAAGATTGTTGATGACGCTCATGGCAGGCTAGAAAATGCATTCCAATTTGACAATTGGGAGAATCCATATCAAAACGGACAGAAAACTGTTATTTTCGGATTTGACATCTTTGATTTTAATGAATTTTACCACACATATTACGGTTCCAAAGGGTTTCTCAAATCTATGACTATTTCATCGATGAAGCTTTCGATTTCAAAAATTTCGCGATTTGAAAATTGAAAAATTTGTTTTAAAATTGTCTAAAATTATAAGCTACTCAAAGTTCCATAACTTTGAAGCTACTCAAAGTTCAACATAATTTTTGATTCCATTTTTAAGGCAAAGATATTGTCCTTAAAATGGTGTGAATAAAATTGTTTACTTCCACAAGGTTATCGGTCAATTTTCAGAGTATATATTTCAATGAAGTTTCTTTAAATGATGTATATAGTCATTGGACGGGCTTCGAAGGTCTTTTTTTTGGCAACCTATATAACATTCTTAGAAAAAAAATATCAGTATATTTGAGACCCAAGTTTAAAGGACTATAACATGAAAATGCAGAGGCCCATAAATATAAGATATACACTTAATAAAAGCCTATATCAATGTTTATCTATGTTTTGAAGTATAATATATATCTAATTTGGTAAAGCAGTAAAATATTAAAAAAAAATTAACGAAAATATGATTAAAAATTTGTTAAACTTCTGGCGCTTCTGTCGAGAAAACGAAATGTCCAATTGAAAAACGCATTTGTATTGGAGGAGAGCAGATTGTCAGCTTCCGAAAAAACTTAGCTTTTCAAAATTCTGAAGATAAAGATTTTCATAATTTAGTCCACCTAGATTTTAATTTGGAACCACAGTGGTATGCTTTGAATTATTACATTTTAAAAATTGATTTCATGTCAAAATTAATTTAATTCTAATTGACAAATTTGTAAATTTTAAAAACCATATAAGTTTGCCCAATTGTTGTCTGTCCCAAACAAACAACGTCACCAATATTCTAGAATTTATTTTCTGCTTGAAATTAGAGTGTTCAGAAAAATCATATTTTTAAAACGATTTTCATTTTCTTCATAAACAACAATGAATTTGAAAATGTTACTGTATGGTAAGAATTGTGTTATTACTTTAATATTATTTATATATTTTTAAATGAATTTAAAATCTATATTTTCCGATACCCTAACTGATGTATACTTTTTAAAAAGCAACTCATTGATCCTGGTCTTTGTTTATTTGTTTGCATTTACTTACTATACATATGTACTTACTATACATATGTGTGCTTCTCATATATGGCCTTTTTTATTTCAATTTCAACACTTTAACCACAAACTGTTAATTGACATTTTGGTTACAGTATAATTTACTCACAGATACACATGAATACATACAATCAATACGCAAATGTCCTTTTATTTGCCATGGCCTGGGGTATAAAAATATTTGTATTTGAGCTGTTACCTTATTTTTTTTATTTTTTTTAACCTATTAGGAAATTTTAGATAGTTTTGGTATCACCACTTGACCAGTTAGTTGTTAACGCCAGTAGGTTAATAAAAAATAAATGCCAATAATAAAATGGAACATTGAATTGTAAACAATTAATGTGATAAAACGTTTAGAGTTTGTGGGTTTGAGAAAAGTGGGTTTTTGTCGATTATATTTGAAGAGGTTTTTACCGCAGATATAAACTGTAAACTGTTTTTGTAAATTTATATGGAGAATGTATTTTATATGATGAAATTAATTACACTATGCTACAGCAAAACATGTATATAGGGATTCTGTTTTATTGGGGTCCATAGAGTTCGGAAATGCTTATAGTTTTTCTAGATCTCTTTATTTAGTAAGGACTGATATAGAAAAAATATTCTGTTAAAAATCTTTTAATAAAAAAAAAAACACTAAATCTACAGTACTCACATCAGGCCTGCTACACATTTTTTCGGAATGGTTTCTATTCCGTAGTTATTATTGCGGTCAATTTAGTTTAAGCTTAAACTTTTCAATATTAAAAAGTGAAATCTTCTTGAGTTATGACTAATGGCATACCGCATAACCATAAGTATAGTGCTAGATTCCTACCCTTTAGATTCACAATTAAATTTCACAAAAATTTCCAATAATATTCACTCGGTACCAGACTTGGGCACTACCAATTACATTTTGTAATTAATTACAGGACCAATTACCAATTACGTGTAATTGGCAATAACCAATTACCAATTATCAGTAATTTGTAATTGGCTAATGCCAATTACCAATTAAATGTAATTTGTAATTGGCTAATGCCAATTACCAATTACATATAATTGGTAGTTGGTTATTGCTAATTACTAATTACATGTAATTGGTATTGGGTTATTGTCAATTACAAATTACATGTAATGGGTAAAAATTAATTGAAATTGAAAGTAATTGATAAAAAATGTGTAATGATTACTTTTAAAGTATTTATTACCAACAATGTAATTATTAAATAACTCGTACATTACATAATATACAAAAAATAAAAAAAAAATTAATAGAAACCAAATATTTTATGTTATTAATATGTAAATACATGTTTTTTCTCGAACGTCCAAATAAAATGTAGACTAATTATCTATTAGAATAGCACATTTTTCTGTAAAATGGCATTGATTTGTTAGTGCATATTTTATTAATAATGCATATTTAGTTATATTAAAGTTCAAAATGCATATTTATGTGCATATTATCCAAGTTTTTAATAAAAATAGAATTTTTTGTCGTCAATGGGCAACATATTTGTCGAATTTGTTATAGAAATAGCTCCAAATGTTGTCGACTAACTTCTTCATTTCTATGAGCAATTGAAAATTATCATTTCAAAAAATTTCGCTTCAAAAAAGTTTAGAGTTATGTTGTTTCATTACAATTTGCAATTTCAATTTTTAAGACATTTCGTTATCGAACGATTTTGTAACTTCATATAGATACAAAGTTTTACCGCAGCCATTTCCCAGCAGTTCTATGAGACTAGTGACTAGTAACACGTGAATGTCCCAAGTAGAGGGTCAATTGATCCTTTATATTACTTAGAGACGAATGCATTATTTAGATTACTTAGAGGCACTTAAGTGACAATTGTCTTTACGCTAGATTACATGGGATGCATAAAGTAACTAATTGACATCTATCTGCAATACAAATAGCACATACGTGACCCAAAATATATCAATTGGAGTCAGTCAAGCCATCAAACATTAGTCTATAAGGGATAAATTTACTACTTTCTTTACTGCTGGGTTATTACTTTACAGCTCGATCAAAATATTGATAATTTTAAAAGACAATTTTCTGAAAATAAGTGGATTCACTTATTTGAATAAATCTGAACAATTTCTGCCGTTTACGATTTTTTTTAAAACAAAAAAAATTGCTCAATTTCTAATTTTAACTCCGAAACTACTGAGCCCATTAAAACGCAATAAATAGCGGATTAAAGGTTATGTAACTTTAAAGTTTATTTTTGTAATATCGGAATAACCCTTTTTGAGTTATCATAACTTATGTGGAGAAACGTCTAAAAAATTCACACTTTTATAAAAAAAAAAATTCAAAAAACTTCTCCATAGAATTTAAAATTTGAACCATATTTGTACTACTGAAACCACAATACATCAAAATTGTGAAGTGATTTAAAAGGCCTCTAACATTTTTTCGATTTTGTTGCCTGTGCTATTGTTGAATTTGAAAAATTACGAGAAAAAAAATACATTTTATGAAAGCTTAATTCTTTGCCTCTAGGTACTAAAGTAATAGGATCTAACCTAAACAGTTTTTTCAAGATAACTCAAAGTTTTGAGGGGGTTTAAAAATCTTTTAAAACGGTTTTAGTATGTCCTCACCTAGGCCTACAACCCCCATTAGGCCGATTTTCAAGTTCTGATAAAAAGTGTTATAATTTAGAAAAAAAATTAAATGTAATTACCTTTCATGTAATTAGAATTACTTTTTTATCAATTACTTGCAATTACTTTACCAATTACCAATTATATGTAATTGGTGATTACCATATACCAATTACTAATTACAGTAGTTGGTAATTGATAAAAGCCAATTACCAATTACTTGTAATTGTAATTGGCATTTGTTGGTTGCCAATTACAAAATGTAATTGGATTTGTAATTGGCAAATTTCAATTACTAATTGCTAGTAATTGGTAATTTTCAATTACCAATTACATGTAATGTAATTGGTAATTGAAAAGTAATTGGCAACGCCCAAGTCTGCTCGGTACTAGAGTGAATGGCAGCCTGTTCATAAGACAAAAAACTCAAAATAGTATTGGTTTAATAGCTACTTAACATGTATGGGATTGATGTCCCATTTTTGTTGCCCTCATGTTAATAGCAATCAAGGCTTTCAATTTACCCCAATATAGTTTCGTGCATAAAATATCGTAGTATTCTACGTTAAAAGCGCACTTAAGTGGTTTATAATTTTGGTGCATAAGAGTGGCTTTTTATATAATTAAAAAAGTTGAAAATTGTTGGTAGGTATATTTTAATGCTTTTTTCTGTTACTCATTAATGAAATTCATTAAAATGTTAAACTAAATGGAAAAAGTATAATATGACTAAAAACATTTCCTACAAGTAAATTAATAAATATAGTAGAGTTTCGTGTTCGGTTTTAACCAAAAGCGAAACCGCGATTTCAAAAACTAAAACCGACAATTATTCTTCGGTTATCGGGTTTTTCCTTTTTTTGAACTACTTTTAATAGAAAAATTATTTTGGCGAATTTCAAGTCTGTATTTATTATCTCAATAAAAAACTGTCTTATAAAAAAAGTTTTAAACGTTTTAAGTACGAAATTCCATACATTTGCACCGACAAAATTTCGTTTCAAAAATCGGCAACGATAATTGGGAACGAAGCTGCACCGATCAGTAACGAAAAACCTGTCATTTGGGACCGGAACGAAAACAACTTCAAGTAGGTTGTTTTCGGTGATGTAGGTACAAAATTATTTTAATTATTTTTTTATTTCAAATTTAAAGAAAATCAAAATGAATAAAAAAAATTAATTTTCTTTATTTGAAGAGGAAAAAATAGTAGATTTTGTCAAAAATAATGAAATTCTATTTAATTTCCAAATGACAACTTAAAAAATAATTTCGTTGCTGTTTTATGCCGCAAAGCACCCAACTGAAACGAAAACAATTTAGAAACGAGATGTTGACGAACACCAACGTTTTTCAGTTTTCGTTATCGTCGCCGTTTACGGTGTATGCAGAAACCCAGCTTTACCCGGATTTGGCTCAATTTAAACCTTGCACTTAAGTGCCTGTTAGTTAATTTTTTAGTCTTTTTGGTACTTTTTGTCTACATTGAGATGATATATTTTATTCTAATAAATTTTAGAATAGTGGGAGCTCATAATAAGATATTCATATGATTATATAAATTTACATAAATAGATATGTTATTAAAATTAATTAAATTGTTCGAATTTCCAAAAAGTACCAAATTTGTATATGGTATTTTTTGAGATGTAAGTCCCGGTCCACACTGCAAAACATTTTTAAATTCTCTTTTGAAATTGCATTTGTGACCACACAGTGAAGTTTTTGCTTTTCAGTTTTCGACATTTCTGTACAGAACGAATACGAACGAATAAATGTGAGTAATATACTCAACAAAAACTTCATGTACATGAAACAGAGTACCCTTTTGCATTCCTCTTTCCCCTTTCATCAACAAATTCAAATGTTTTGCAGCAAATGCTTCACAGTATGGATGGGGACTAAATAATGCAATTTAAAATGTTCCAATTTCCAACTTTTTTTTATCCATTTTATATACCCTACACCACCATAGTGGAGAGGATATACTGACTTTGTGCAGATGTTTGTAACGCTCAAAAATATCAGTCTAACAGCCACATTAAAGTACACAGATCGACTCAGAATCACTTTCTGAATCGATTAAACGATATCCGTCTGGTTGTCCATGTAAACCTTGTAAGGTAGCAATTTTGATTTAATTTTATCCTAATATTATTAGGATAAAATTTAGTACGTATAACGTTTTCGGCCCAAGTACGGAGCATATTGAAAATGGCTGTATTCGGTCCATTATTTCACCTAGCCCCCATAAAAATGTCCTCCCGATATTGAACTTTATCCGTCATAAATATTTAATTTTATAGGTATCTACACAAATTTTGCTCCAAATAAGTTATATATATATGGAATTCAAGTCACCAAATTCTATTAAGATCGGTTCATAATTAGTCATAGCTTTCAAATAAACCCGTTTCCGAAAATCACTTTAACGTGAATAAATATCCTGAAAATATTGGTATACACATAAAATTCAATATAAATAATTTTCATATATCCATAAATAACACGACATAATTTCATGTTGATCGGTCCATAATTGATCATAGCTCCCATGTAATGTAAAATTTCACGGATAATATTTTTGCGGGACATTTTTACCCCTTAAATCCCTGTTTTAATGGTGTTTGTTGCTCTTTTTTAAAAGAAGGACATGGCTTGGGGATTTAGAGGGTTAACATATTATACAAAAATGTTCTTCGTAACATTTTACATAAATTTGCTGAATACATTTTATACCTAAAATGTTCTTTAAAATAAAATTCTTAATAAATGCGAAATTAACCCTATGCTCTCTTTTGTTATGTCTTTTTCTGACTTTCTGGTTGAATTTTCCGTTTTGATGTATTCAGGGACTTATAGTAAAATTTCACGTATAATTTTTTTGCAGAACAGTTTAACCCTTTAAATCCCTGTTTTAATGGACAAAAAAGACCCATGCCTTGAGGATTTAGAGGGTTAACATATTCTACAAAAATATTCTCCGTAACATTTTACATAACTTTGCGGAACACATTTTATACCTAAAATGTAAGGATCATATGGTTTCTTATGAAGATTAACAATAAGAATGTGCCAGAGTTGGGAAACTTTAACCCGCCCTCAAATGAAATTCAGATGTAAACTTTCAAAACGCTGATACACGTGTCTTCTATTTTGTCTCCTCTATCAAAATTTATTGGTCGGACCTTGTAATTTTGGAAAAAATTTGATTTTGTTGTATAGTGTAATTAAGGTAAAAGTTTTTCTAAAAATTCTTTAATTACTTTTGCAATTTAATTTAAATGAATAGAAATGTGTACGTAATTGTCGTTCTAATGAGACATAAAAACAGAAATTGGTCAAAAAATGTTAAAGTTATTAAAAATTCCCCAGGCCATTAACGTGTCTCAGGCCACTGGAACAAGAAATGTAGGAACAAAATTAACATATTTTGATATATATTAAAATAAAAGCTAATTTTTACTTAAAATATATCCATATTTATTTGTGTATGAGCTTTTGTCGTCGTTGCATACCGTTAACCTATTCGCAAGTAAGACCAAACAAATAAAATTTTTTAACGGCAGTTTCAAAATTCCATTTTTAATTTTTTAACAATTTTGTTAAACAAATTTCAGAATTTTTTGATCATCTCATTGGGATTTATTGAGAATATGATAGGGAATAATAATATGAAAAAAATATGACAATACCTCCTATAGTTTTTCCGTACCTGTGATTTTAATTTTTGCGAGAAAAATATTTTTGGCCTTACTGTTATGAATTTAAGTAAAATCTATTCAGAGTATTGTAGTCCAGACAATTCTAAATATACTCTGAAAGTTTTACTAAAACCGGACTACGTTAACCCTTAAATCGTGATGGTCAAAGGTAAAATTTATCAATATTTGGAATTTGTAATTTAAAGATAGCGAAATGTTATGTATTTTTGGGGCGATTTTGATGAAACGTAAGAAAACTATAATATAAAGTCTAGTATTTATAAAATTTAAAAAATAACTTGAATGATTCAGTTTTTTTTAATTATAAAAACGGTTTATAAATAAAACGAAAAGTTAAAAAAACCGAAACCGATGGAGTTTGCAAAGATGAAAAAACCGGTTAACCGGTTTTCGGTTTTGGATACTCTAATCTGTATATATGATAAATATCATTCATGAATAATCCAAATACAATTTTTAGCCGGTGTACTATCAACGTTGGAATTGTTGTGGCTTAAATTTATTGTTGCATAGTGTGATGTAATTTGTGTGATTTATTTCATGTCACACGCTTAATGTTATTTTATCAAAATAGTTTTTATCAAATTTGAGTATACAATACTCTGGTATTTGTGGTTTTCAATGTGTTTTTAATTATTTAATATACAATTTACTTTATATTTATTGCAATTGTTTATTTTTATAAATAATCCAGAGAATGTGCATACACATGTTTAAACGTTTTGAGAGAAAAATTAATAAAATTTTATAAATCTGTATGTATTTTATCTTTAAATCAATAAATGTTATACATATTTAGAAAATAATTTGTATTGCTGCATTAATAATTTATGCTGGAAAATTATTGTAAATTGACTTAATAACAAATGTTTAATTGAAATGTTTTTTTTTTTAAATTTTAGATGATTTAATTATATTTTGTAGCCAATACCATGTTTAACAATAGAATTTTTAGCCAACATTCCATTTGAAAAGACAATTCTGAAAAAAACGTCTATTCATAGTAGTCGCTCAATTTGCTACTATGTAAGTCTGTGGATATTAGATTGTCACCGGTTTTGCATGAAAAAAGCTTTTGTGCAATTAATACTGACTAATTTTTCAAAAAGAGCACAATCAGCCAATGAATTCTTGAATCTGCCTGCCTACATGCAGCAATAAAGCACATTTTCCATCATTTTACAATTCAGTTACGGACTATCTATGTCTAGAGTACTTTGATTTAAAGCATTTCAAAGGATTTTTATTCTCTTTTGTTTTTGTCTATTTGCACATCTTGATTGTGAAAATTGTGAAAATTAATACCCGACATGAGAAAAGTAAAGAAATATGATTGTGTTGTAGTCGTAATTGTATCGTGCTGTATGTAAGAAGTGTGCATGAAATAAATGGTGCATATTTACAAAATGTTTGTGGTTCTGTAGTTGCAACAACAACTCCACTTTTACATTTATTTTCGATTTTTTAAAAATCTACTTTTCGTACTTTCGTATTTTCTACTTTTTAAAATTTTTGATTAGTCGACTTTTTCACAATTTCTATTTATGAAAGCTATCTTCTCGTACTCTGTCAAAAAGACGGTATAAGGCTTTGGTAAAACATGTAAAATGCACTAAAAGCTCAGATGAAAATACATAAATGTTGAAAGATAAAATTCACTTGTTGGTTTCTGTTTTTTTAATGTAAATGTGTGCACCAATTATTTGGCACGCTTTTACTATGTACCTATAATATCACACTCTCAAATATGAGTTGGTACCATTAAACATGAGTGATAGGCACTAATACATATGTGCATTAGGGTGATCCCGTTTCTACGGTGGAAGAATTAGGGGTCGATGTTCCCAACTAAAATGAAACTTTGATTTGCTTGAATAGACCATTTCTCAAAATGTTTGTCAAAGGATAAAAAAATATTTTTTTTAGGTTTTTATGGGTATAAATTGAATTCAAATTTGCCAATTGTCTAAATTATTGTTATTGAGGCTTTACGCTCTGCGATTTACAGAATATTTTGTGCAACCTTAAATTGTTTATCGCAACAGCTTTAGACTACACACAAAAAACTAAATTATCTGAACGCATCGTTTAGAAATAGTCAAACTGAATGCTACTATGCGCATTTACTACGCCCCTTTAAAGTCGCATTCAAATATCCAAGATGTGAGCGCTTATTTGGTGTTTACTATGCGACGTTCAGCTATAGACCAAGCAAACGTTTTTCTGAACGCAGCATATTAAAAACCAAAAGTTCAGGTCGCTAGTAGGACCTGAACTTTTTGTTCAATAAAATTCTTAATAAATGCGAAATTAACCCTAAGCTCTCTTTTGTTGTGTCTTATTTCTGACTTGCTGGTTGAATTTTCCGTTTTTGTATATTCAGGAAGTTATAGTAAAATTTCACGGACAATATTTTTGCGGAACATTTTAACCCCTTAAATCCCTGTTTTAATGGAGTTCGTTGCTCTTTTTTAAAAGAAGGACAAAAAAGACCCATGCCTTGAGAAGTTAGAGGGTTAACACATTTTATACCTAAAATGTTCTTTCTAAAATTCTTAATAAATGCGAAATTAACCCTCGGCTTTATTTTGTTATGTCTTATTTCTGACTTTCTGGTTGAATTTTCCGTTTTGGTGTATTTAGGGACTTATAGTAAAATTTTACGGATAATATTTTTGCGGAACATTTTAACCCCTTAAATACCTGTTGTAATGGTGTTTTTTGCTTATTTTTAAAAGAAGGACAAAAAAGACCCATTCCTTGAGGATTTAGAGGGCTAACATATTCTACAAAAATATTCTCCGTAACATTTTACATAACTTTGCTGAACACATTTTATACCTAAAATGTAAGGATCACATGGTTTCTTATGACGATTAACAATAAGAATGTGCCAGAGTTGGGAAACTTTAACCCCCACCCCTCAAATGAAATTCAGATGTAAACTTTCATAACGCCGATACACGTGTCTTCTTTTTTTGTCTCCTCTATCAAAATTTGTTGGTCGGACCTCGTAATTTTTTTTGGTGTTGTATAGTGTTATTGGACATATTATTTAACTAATATAATTGTTGTTAATATTAAAAAAAATCTTTTATTTAATTCTCTGAACGCAGCTGGTAAAATAATAAGCTTACGTTCAGTAATGAAGAAATTGAACGCATCTGATATAAAACTAAACTTTCGTTCAGTATTGCGATAATTAAACGAATATAGTTAAAACCAGAACGCCCGTTTACTTTTGCACAAGCTGAACTCTATATAGTAAAAAGCTGAACGCATGTTCAAGGTAAAGCTGAACGTTTTATTCGGTTTTCCACTACAGCCATAATGGGTGCAAAAAACCTAAGAAATATTCAGAAAAACTAAACGTTTGTTCAGTTTTTTACTATTTAATTTTTTCTGTGTACATATGACGCCAATTATTTTATTTGGTGAGAGATCAATTACGTCGTCCGGCTCCACAAAGGCCCTTCCTTCCATTTAGTTCTGCACATTGCATTCAATGGGCAGTCTCATAGAACATGTTCAGAGGATAAGGCTTGAAGTTCACAAAACCTCCACTTTTTATTCTCAACATTATCTAAAATAAATTGGTGATACTTTAAACCACAGTGTCCGGTGAATAATCCAGTAAGTATTCTCAAGTCTCACTTTCCGAGCGATAGCAATGACTGAGATCTACGTTTGTATAGGGTAATGAACCGTTTGGACTGTCTAATTCCTGGTAAATTACCTCAAAATCGAAAATTCCGCTTCAATCCAAGAACTAATACCTTCCATAGTGTATCCACGACCTTCATGGCCAGGTACCCAGCACACTGTGAGTTTCATTGTGCGCACCGAGTTCATTCACGAATGTCCAGCAGTCCATAACAACAGCAGACCTCACTTCATAAGATGATAAGGCTCTAGAGCAGCCAGGCTATCCAGCATAACAAATATCCTAGTATTCCTTAATAGCCTTCTTAAACATTCATTGGAGCATATAAGGATGGCGTAAATCTCCGCCTGAACAATTATGTCATTTTGAAAGATATATATTTGTCATTTATTCTCATTCCATGGTTCTAGGACTATGTCTGTATTTGGTATAAGCTTTACAGCTTATTCATTTAAACTAATTACTTTAAATGTTTCTATGATAAAATTTAAAGGTGCATTGTATGCATACGTAATACCAATATTTCATATGTTTCCTTTGACAGAAAATCAATAAAAACTTAAAACAGTATATTTTTATCCGTTGATCCAGCTCACCAAATACTGAACCCAGATCAACAATTTTGAGAAATGTTGGGAACGTCCACAACATTTCTTTTGGGGCCACCCTAATGTATATACATGTGTACAAGTTTTTGAATACACATACATGCGTACGTACTTATAAAGTGAAAAGAAAAAAATTGTGTTTGACAACTATTGTACATAATGATGGCCTAAAGTGTAGCAACACACAAACTAACACTAACCCATACTTAAAGCAATTATTATTATTATTGAGGGTGGGATGATTGGGATGGCACAGCCCCGGGTGCACACATGTCTACAATAAAGTGTACAAGTTGATTTATTTACCACACAGAAGTAGAATACGGAAGGAAGCGTGTGCTGTTTATGGATTTAAGTCCATTCATACATGAAATACTTTCTTGGTATTCCTCTTTTGGATCTCAATTGAGTTATTTATGTTTCTTTGAGTTCTTAAACTCTTAAATGTAGACAGACAATTAAATATTGCGGTAGTCTATGGTTGTTATTGAATTTTCTTATTTGATTTTATTTATATTCTCTTTTGTTTTTTACCTACATTCATTTCATTTAGTATATTAAATTATAATTTCTTTGGTAAACTGTCAGTTGACATTAACTAAGGGTTTAATACTTTGACATTCTTATTATTATTATTAGTATCATTTATCACTGTTTCATTATTAACCATAACTACTAGCGTCCTCTGGTTTTAGTAAAAAAAAAATTCATTACGAGCAATAAAGTGTCCATAAATTTTATAGGAACTTAGAAGAGTCATTCAACTAGCTTACTTAGTTTTAGTTTCCGTGGCAAATTTAAATGATAACTGAATATAAAGTAGATTTTAAGGGGTTTTTGTGTATTGCATTTGTCTCAAACATGTACTTGTTTACTGTAACCATATATATGGTTGATAATATCATGTGAATCGTAAATTAACCATATTATGGTTACCACAATCATGTAAATAGTTACTGTGACTATTATATTGTTAAAAAAACTTGTAACACTATTTAAATGGTTACAGTAAACAGGCACAACTATATATTTTCTCTGCGTGTATTTACCAAGGTAGTCGACAAAAATGTGCAACAGCTAAGGAAGATGCACGAGAGTTAAAAAACAGATCCATACACTTCATATTAGGGATTGTAAATAACGGTTATGCAGAAAATTTTAAATCAAAATATCTCTATGTTAGAGTCAACGGAGACCTATACTGTTATACATATATCAATAAATTCGTATTGACGTGCTCTTTCAGAATCGATGGTGATATTAAAAAAAATGATCTCAAATCCAATCAAATTCGCACGAAACACTTAAAAAAGGAGTTTTAAATAACCGTCATAAAAAAAAACTCATTTGAGGACTTTTATTTTTTCCGTCAGAAAAAAATCTCATTTGAAGACTTTTATTTTTTCCGTCATAAAATAAAAGTCATTTGAGGAGTTTTATTTTTCCAGTTAAAAAATATCAATACAAATTTAATTTTATGGAATCTGTCGTAATTCTGAACAAACAAGTAAGAAAGTATAGTCGGTCAAGACCGACCATATGATACCCTACACCGAGAAGATTGTTATAAACAGTTTACTTTTAAAATTTATATGGGAACTATGACTAATTATGAACCAATTGCCATAAAATTAGGTGGCATCTTATTTTTGTTGAATTTTATTTGAATACCAAAATTTTTAAGAAATCTATACCGTTAAAATGATTTTCGGAAATGGGACTTATATGGGAGCTATGACTAAATTTGACCGATGGCATGGATTATGTTGGCTTTGAGGGCCGAAGTAATTTGCGGCTTATTCGCATAGACATGCGACTTAAGAAAATCCCACTAGATAAAGCCAAACTGTATCAAATCGATCTTGGTAGCCAGTTCACATCATCTCCGCGTGGGATGGCCTCAAATCGCCAGTGCAGAATGTCCTGTGTGGCACGTAGCGCTCTTGGATCTCATACGGACTGTTATTGTCTAAAATTCTATAAATATGCAATTTTTTTACTTTATAAATTATTTAATTTTTAATAAACGTGAAAATTTAGATATAATTTTAAAATTTTTTTTTGGAATAAAAACAAACCGCCTCGGTCTGAGCCGGAAAAAGTTCAAGATATGTTTTATTCAGGAATACGACAAAAGCCTAAATATGTCTGTGGTCGATGAATATTTGACATTGAGAAGCTGGTTAAGGTTGCAGAAAAAAACCCTTTTATAATTTTAAAATGTTATCAGTAGGGGGCGGATTTATATGCAAATGCATGTTTTTTCTCGAACGTCCAAATACAATGTAGAATAATTATCTATCCGAATCGCACATTTTGCTGCAAAATGGCATCGATTTGTTAGTGCATATTTTTGCATATTTTATTGATAATGCATATTTTGTTATATTTTACTTCAAAATGCATATTTATATGCATATTATGCCAATTTTTAATAAAAAATAAATTTTTTGTCGTTAATGGGCAATACATTGTTTCGACACAAATTTTTTTGTCGAATTTGTTACAGAAATAGCAGTAAATGTTATCGACTAACTTCTTTCGACATCGAGAAACTGGCATTAAGTTCTTCATTTCTCTATCAGTAATTGAAAATTATCATTTCAAAACGTTTTTCTTCAAAAAAGTTTAGTTTTTTTACGTATCAAAAATTTATTAAATGTATCGAAAAACATTCATATTTGTTTTCATTGCAAATTCGATTTATAAGAGATTTTGTAACACATAAACAGTTACCGCTCCTGACAGTAATTTCCAAGTAGTTTTACTAGACTGTCGTAAACTAGTGATTTTGGATAACTTAGACCCAAATGCACTACACAATTAACATTTAAATTCCCTGCATTATAGATTACATAGAGACACTTACATATGTAAGTGACAATTTTATGTAAGTGACAAACTTTATGCTAGATTACATCGGATGTATGAACCAAAATATATAAATTGGAGTCAGCCAAGTGATTCGGTATTATTAACAATTTCCGTCTATAAGGGATACATTTACTAATTGCTTAATTGTTGGGTTATTATGAGATAAATATTAAGGTTGGATGCTACTCTACAGTACGATCAAAATATATATATATATATTATATATTTCAAAAGGAAAGTCACAATATAGAAGCTCTAAAGATTATGGCTTTAAACAAGTATTCATACCAATTAAAATATCCATCGTTTTTTTAGAACAAAAATTATTTTAAAAATAGTTTTAGAACTGTAATGGTTTAATTCTTGGTATAATTTGAATAGTTCTAACTGCTGGCAACAGTGTTGTGTATTTTTTGGACATTTCGAAATCCATACTTAATTATTTTATGTTTCTGCACAAAAATATAAGTGCATATTTTTTAAATTTTTAGGTCATATTTTGATTTTTTTTGAAGCATATTTTAGGCGCATATTTTCCAATAATAAATGCATGAAAATCCGCCCCCTAGTTATCAGTATTGAATATCGTATTGCGTTAAACATCGAATACAGTGTTGCCATTTTGACGCTTTTCGGGTATTTTATGACGCTTTTTTGGTCTCGTTACCCTTTTATTTTTTTCCGAATACCCTTTTTTAAAAAAGGGTATTTTTTGATGCTTTTTCCATATTTTGTGGCGCTTTTGGTGCTTTTTGTTAAAACCATGTGATTTTGTAACAAATCAAACTTATAAAAGATCTGAGGGCTAATTACCGCAGTCGAACAGGATCGAATACTTATTCGAACTTTCGTTTTTTAATTTTTGGTATTCTCTTATTTGATATCGAATAAAATGTATAGAAAATTATGATTTATGAAATTTATTTCGATTACGAGTGGGATAATTTGCGCCCTGAGTATTTCATTAAAATCGTTTTGATGATGATTATAAAAAAGATGTATTTGAAAATGAAATGGTTTTTCTATAAAAAGTTATCCTAATTTTGATTTTTAATGAATAATTATTTTATTTTAAGATTTGGTATACTTTGTTTAATAATAAAATAAACAATTTAATTAAAAAATTAAACCTGCTTTTTATATTTAAAGTTTTTTGCTTTTTATCTTTGTTTTGAGTGCCAATTTTATTTCCCTTTTTTAATGTGTTATTTGCTAAGTGAAAAAATAAATTTTCAAAATTTTTTTGTTAAAATTATACTTTTTTCTCTTGGCGCTTTTTACTCTTTTTTTTCGTAATTTACCCTTTTTACCCGTTTTTACTATACACTTGACGCTTTTCTTCATTTCTAAAATGGCAACACTGATCGAATATGTTTAATTTAAAAATAAAGAAAATTTAGTTTGTTTTTGTTCACAAATTTTCTTAATAAAATACTTTCTTCCTTCACATATCACATATTGAGCTCCATTAATTTAGAGGGCCCGCCGTAAACGGTCGCCATTGAGTTTAATCCAACAGTTTTCGTTCGTTTTGTAAACCTGCATAGTTTTCGAAATTAATAACTTAAAAACGATTACTCGAAAAGAACTTCAGAAAATATATATATATATTCTTCGAATTCTCGGGAGTTGCAATTTTAAGTTTCAAAATTTAAGCCCAAAGAGCTTGTGACCCGACTTTGTACTGTTTCTCTCTTGCTCTCTTAATTTCGAAATAACGTCGTTTTAACCATAGAGAATTATACATAGAGACGAGACACTCCGATTTGTCAAACAAAAATACAAAAAATCATATGTCTGATACAACAACAAAATACATTGACTAGCATGTATTTTGTTGTTGCAAGAGTTAGGTTTTTGACAACAGACTTAGGTTTTGGACAATGACGTCTCGTCTCTATGTTAGCCTATGGTTTTAACCTTAAAATTTGTCTGACTTTTAAGAAACCATGTTTTTATACAAATAATTTTTAAATGAGAAGAAACTGTATCAAAATTTCGATCTGACAGAGTAATAGTAAATGAAACGCACTTACTATTTTTGGTTGTATTTAATTTAAAAAGAATATACTTTTGGACACATTTTTACCTCCTCTTGTGAAATGGGGTAAGAGACCAAACCTTAATATAAACGCCCCCTATATTTGATTATTTATGTTTATCTGTGTTTTATATTAATCAAATTTTAGAAATGATAAACGCCTGTATGAAAAGCGCACTTTATAATAAGGATTTAATTTTAAGCACCGCCTTAATACAAAGTGGCATGTGCAATGATATACATACTCAGTTATTATATAAAATGTAAACATTATTAATTAGCAAACATCGGATAATTTCCTTTTAGCCACCTCACAATTATTGTACAACATGGCTTAGGCCATAAAATCAAACAGTTTCTATGTGCGTTTGTATGAATATCTACTACGTGGAAGCCAAAAGTCTAAAATGAAGGATATGGTTGCAGGTGGACATCTGAGAGGTGTCCTTACTTATACATATACCTGTTTCTACAAGTGACTGATGCTGAGTATAAGAGAAAGTGTGTGAAAATAGCAAAAAAACACTTAATAAGCTTTTGCAGTAACTAATTATCAGCATCATTAAATATTCACGTTTCTAATAGGCTCTAATGCATTTTTCTAATTAAGACCGGCCAAACAAACAGGAAAATAACCTGATAGGTTGCCCTGGAAGGCTATTTTATCCAGGTACACATGCTACGTACCATAAACGTTAACATAAATAAGTATATTTAGACCTTAATTCATATGCGGTATTAAATGTATCCGTAGCATACTTACATTACAACACGTTAATTGTTTATGCTAACGGACCATAAAATTTACTGTGTGGAGTTTAAATTAGATTTTTTTTCTCCGTTTGGGGCGGGAAACAGCAATATTCCTTAATACCTCATTATTGTGAGCCGCAAAACAATTTAATTTTAGTGTGTACTAAAATACATAAAATATTATATTTTTACTTCGTTATAATCTTACTTTCCTTTATTTATTTATTATTTCTTTTCTTTTGACTTTCTTTATACGGGTTTTTGTTTCCTGCAGCCAGTTTGGTTTATTTTATACACAACAATAAACAGTCAAGACCCTGAAGAATGATGAAAGAAAACATTTTTATTTTAGCTTTTTTACGATCTTAAGGGTATTGTTTGTATCTGTATCTTTTTTATGGTTTATTATAATCTGCATTCTGTTTTTAGTTGAGCTTTTTTTGTTGTTATTGTTGTGTTAGTTAGAGATGCTTTCTTTTTTTGACATTACGATGAAATAATTATTTATGTAACCTAGCCATGGCTAAGGAAAATTAATGGTAAAAGATGTTGAGAAAATTAAGAAAATACCTCTCAATTTCTTCTTTTTATTGTGCTCAGAAACAGTTTTTATCTCAATAAAGCGCTTTATGGTGGTAAAATTTAATAGCAGAGTGGGAAAATATTTAAATGGTGATAATTGCAAATTTTAAATATTTAATATTGAGAGAAGTATTGAATATAAGGCTAATTAATCATTTATGATACCGGAATAATGCCCATCAAAAATCAACTAACTTCAAACCTTAAAAAATTAAATAACTTCCAAATGGTAAAATTAAATTACTCCCAATAATTGGCAGTTTTATAATAATAAAACAAGTAAGAAAGTATGGACCAATCACCATGAAATTAGGTCGTGTAATTTATGTCTATATGAAAATTATTTATGTTGAATTTTATGTGTATACCAACATTTTTAGGAGATTTATACACGTTAAAGTGATTTTCGGAAGTGGGTTTATATGGGAGATATGACAAATTATGGACCGATAAAAATAAAATTTATTGACATGAATTCTGTATATATATATTTGAAGCAAAACTTGTGTAGATACCTTTATAACTTAAACATGTATGAACGATAAAGTCCAATTTCGGCAGGACATTTGTATGGGGGCTACGTGAAATAATGGACCGATTGCAGACAGTTTCAATAGGCTTGGTCCTTGGGCCAACAAATTTATAAGTACCAAATTTTATCGAAATATCTTCAAAAGGCCAATCATAGGGCGGGAAACGGACTACATAATACCTACACCGAATTTTGATAGAACTTTTAAGACCAGAATACCGACAAGGGATAATTGGGCTGCGAACTCTGTCCTAAGGGATGACGTGATCTCAATCTACACTGATGGTTCAAAGACAGAAAGAGGCACGGGCTCGTGAATCTTCTCAGATGAGCTGGACCTTTTGATGTCTATTCGATTACCCGATACCTGCACGGTTTTCCAGGCAGAGATTTATGCCATCGATACAGCCGTGAGAAGAATCCGTGAACTGAATCTCGAAAATTCGACTATACATATCTACTTGGACAGTCTTGCATCAATCAAGGCTCTTCACTCCAACGTGATCAGGTCGAAATGTCTTCTCAATTGTATCAAATCACTGGCACAACTGACACAACATCACGTCGAGTTGATATGGGTTCCAGGACACGAGGGCATCCGGGGAAATGAAGTATCTGATGAGTGCGCAACCAACGGGTCGTCCCTGGACGTATCTCTAGCGCAAAGGGATATTCACACTCCCATGGTGTCAGTATCGAGATTGATAGATGAATGGGCTTTGAGCGAGACGGAACTCAGGTGGTCAAATATCATCACTTGTAGAATATCCAGAATGATCTGGCCCAATCTGACAGAGGATAGAACTAGGACTCTTTTGTCTCTTAGCAGGAATTCGATCAGGCTTCTTACGGGTATAATTACTGGGCACTGTATGATTGGACATATGTCGGAACGTATGGGTTACCCACATTATAGCTACTGTAGAAGTTGTTTAGATGAAGAGGAGGAGGAGGAATCGGTACAGCACCTTCTATGTGAATGCCCAGCCTTACAAGAGCATAGACTACTACATCTTGGTAGAGCTCTTTTCCATGATCTGGACTGTCTCAGACATGTGTCACTAGTAAATATGATCAGATTTATTAGAAGTACCGGTTGGTTCCCACGGGGACTACAGGAATCACATAGTCAACGAAATTAGGGAGGGAAAGTATTCTCACTTTATGTACGAATTTTCAGCATAAGGGAATAGTATTTCTAAGGGTACCACAATGGGCCACAGGGCAACCCACGTAACCTAACCTATGCACAGTGTGGAGATCGCAAATCTAACTGGACAAAATTAATAAATCACGTTGGATTCACTTCTCTCTTATGAATCATATAAAAAATGAGTTCAAATATATAAACGATTATAAAAAACCAACTTTTTTTTCGCTATGTATTTTTGGAAAAATACTGAAAAAGTGAAAAAAATGTATGGCGGTCGCAAAAATGCGCAAGATGTTTTTGGTTTACCTTAAAGTGTACACTTGACAGATTAACCCAAATATAGTTTTACAGCGGAACTATGCGGAATAAAAAGCTTTAACTCTACTTGAAAAAAGGAAATATTTTATTTTTTCCAATTTCTGATCTTCTCACAAAAAATAGTTTTTTTGTAATAGTTACAATGGAAATAATTAAATGAAAATTGTTGCATATTTCCTTGAAGTAGAGCTTAATAATAATATAATAAAATTATGACAATAAAATCACCGTAGCCTTTTTAATCATAAACCAAAGTCACACAAAAAATACACTTCTCTTTGAAATCTTAATGTACCTGTTGACAACAACTGACTTTAAAGCTTAGTTTTTCCTAATCGGAGCTAAAAAACAAAAAAAAACAAAACATGAATTACAGTTCCCTATTGTATTGAGAAGCTCATTAAATGATCAGAAGGAATGTTGCCAGACATTTATTTTTTAATTTTGTCCAGCTAGATTTGTGATTTACCACAGTGTGCTATGTAGGGACATCCAGCCAGACGAACGGACGGACGGACGGACGGACGGACATAATTTTACCGATCGAACAAATCCAATATACCCTCCCCACTATTGTGGTAAAATAATTCCAAATTACGAGGCAATGCATCGAAAATCGGTAAAAGTTTCGTCTTCTGGGGTATATAAAAACTGGCTGCATTGCCGACCCTAGGCTGGTCCCTCTTGTGAAGGTCTTAATTTTTCCCGTCAGAAAAAACTCATTTGAGGAGTTTCGCATCAGAAAATAAAATTGATTTGAGGAGTTTCGCATCAGAAAATAAAACGAATTTTATGTAAATTGCCACCTAAAACTTTCCGCTGGTCAGATAATTACAATTTGTAAAGCACCTTGCATTAGAATTGAATAAATTGTCATTAAAATAAAAATAAGTGGGATTTTAATTTGCTATTGTTTGATTTTTAATCATAAACCAAAGTCACACAAATTGTTCTTGTTTTTTTCTTAAACAAATAAATTACTACACACATTATATCAGATAGACTCAATACAGAAAGATACTGAAAAAAGTATAAAATAAACGAAACGAGTTTTATTTTCTGACGTGAAAAATAAAACTCCTCAAATGACTATTATTTTATGACGGAAGAAATAAAACTCTTCAAAACTCTTTACGGATATTTAAAGTATAGGCCTCCGTTGACTCTAACATAGAGAGTTTTTCATTTAAAATTTGCTGGATAACCGTTATTTACGGTCCCTGCTAAAATGAGTTTAATTTGATTTTCCTCTAGAACGGTCCACATTTGTAATAAGTTTTGGGATTTATAGTGTTTTAGGCAATTGCTTTATTCACATCTGATATCCTGTAGCTTATCCTGTTTTGAAACATTTGATCTGTCGTTTAGAAAATACAAATATTACTAGTAAAACTGATTCAAAATAAAGTCTTGAAAATATTATTTTCAAAGTTTCTCTTGAAATTATTTATGTTAATTTATCCTCGAATACATCACGTCCAGCTAGTAAAGACTAAAGAGTGGACGTGACATGCTGAAAGTTCGAATAACATTATTTTCAGTCAAATTAGTCATACATGCAGTAAAACGTGCATAACACATTTCCTTTATTATGATATGTTTAGCAATTAATTAGTAACAAATAAGAATGACCACAATCATATTTGGTAACAATAACGTTAACGCAAACATTAGTTAATGTTCTAATCACATTCAGTGTATTAGGCGAGAAAATATATAATTAAAGTGTATATAAATAACACAGCTCAACAAATATAGTATAAAATGGTGCTGAGATACCGTTAGTGGTTTTGTATTAGATTTACATTTGTAACATCAATAATGTATTTAAATTTTTTTCATAAGTGTAGTTTTGGATCTATCTAAATGTTTCAATATTGACTGTCATAAGTAAATTTGTGTGCCCGTTTCGTAATTTCTATAAAATTTACGAAAAGTTTTGAAAACCTATACCAGACTTAGTGAGAAACACGTATTTTAATTACTTTAATATGTAGATTAAGGTCTTGATCTAAAAAAGCAGCTGTTATTGTTATAACAATTTATAGAATTGTTTATTTTCTTGAAATATCTCAAAAACTACATGTAGAGTTCAGGATATCGAATATACTTAATATCTGTTTCAGTTTTGGCGGCACCAAAATCATTGTAGGCTTGTGTAATCAATGAATTGTTCAAATCATATATATACATACATACATATTTGTGACATTTGAACATTTATTTAGAAAATTATAGAACTTTGAATCATTTTGGGTTAAATTTTTTAATATTTTTAATATGTTTTGCAAATATGTAGTTTTTAAGGCTTTAATAGACGGCAATACTGAGTATTAATATTTGTATCATAATACAATTTCATAGTCTAAAAAAAATTGTGTTCGATTTTCAAATAATACAAATGATTGTTTTGATTTATGGTCGGTATTTATAAATTTGTTAAACCAATTCAAAAAGTTTTTATTTCCATATATCGCACTGCTTCCTCTAAAGAGAGTCAACTCAAAATTTAAATATGTTCAGTAGAAGCAACAAACTATTTTTTTTAATACATTACAATGAATTAACTGTATGGATACACCTGTATTTTTTGGCGAAAGCGTAGAGAAAATGATAGCAGATTTTTACAGTGGGTAGATATGACCACTGCACATCGATTTCTTGCAAAAAGTGAAAATTGAAAAATTTTGTGTTGTCGCTCTTTAGAGGAACCAGTGCGATATGTTTATAAATACAAATAAGACAAACAATTAGTCCCGGTCCACACTGTGAAACATTTGCTGCAAAACATTTTTCAATTCTCTTTTGAAACTGCATTCGTGTCCACATAGTGAAGTTTTTGCTTTTCAGTTTTTGACATTTCTGTATAGTACGAATACGAACGAATAAATATGGATGACATACTCAACAAAAACTTCATGTAAATGAAACAAATTTTTTTTTTGGAAATAAATCTGTCAGTTCTAAACGGTTGGTCCGATCGGGATAAAATTTGACGCAAGCATAGCCAAGGAGTCTTCGAGTTTAAGTTATTTAAATGTGACCTACAAAATATATAGGTACAGGCGCTATGAAGGCTCAAATTATGTAAATTTTTAAACACGTGCCATTTTTTTGTTTCCCATCCGATTTATACGATTTTTATATTTGTGGAAAGCGCTTGAGATAAAATTGAAATTTTAAAATTTGGGGGAAATAAATCGGTGAGTGCGAAATGAATGAGTCATCCTTGGACACAAATATGGTACAAAGGGACATTCATCATCCCTTGGTTGCGGTATTGATAGTTAAAAGAGATGGGAATCTGGTGAACTACGATTACCACATGCAGAATATCGTTACTGCTCTGGTTATCTCTAACAATGAAAAGGATCAAGATGATTTGATACTTGATCGGAAAAAAGTTGAAAGTATTATAAATTATTAATTTTTGTTTTAAACATTTTATCAAATGGGCAAACAAATCTAACAAGCATATATCTGTTTCCATTAAAATGGGATAAAAAGGAAAAAAAAAAAGTCCGACTTTTCATAAAAAGCAAATGTCGACTATTCAAGAATTTCAAATAGTCCAAACATTTAGTTTTCAAAAACACTGTGCGAAAAGCACTTAAAAAGTCGAACGATTCTTAACGCAACCGTGCAAACTTTGATAATTTTTCATATCGGAAAATGTATGAAAACGTAAAAAGGCAATATGCTAAGTTTTTTTTTTAAATTTTAACTACGCGTTTGCTTGCTTTGTCTTGATAAAGATATGACTATTTTTCTGGTAGGTATTGTCGAGTATTACAAGAATCTGTTTATTCTAGTGGAATCCATTTGAGCTAAACGAAACTCAAAAGCAAAGTAACAAACAATTTTTCTTTTAAAGAAGTAATACTGAAATGTACTATTCCAATCTTAGTCAATTAGCGCTGTGTTTGACTCATTATTTAAGCTTGGCAAATTATACCTACCAGATATTTCACTTTATAAATAGAACAGAATAGTAATCAAATAAGAGAAAATGTCAGAACAACAAGGATTTTAGTCAATAGTGTCAATCAATACTTTTTATTTTTGTATAAATAGAACGAAAAGTATGTGACCTTATAAATTTTATGGCATTTTGGTAAATTTTACTTAAATAAAAATGTTTTAAGAATATAAATATAGGTTTACGAGTTTAATATTCTAAGTGAATTTCATGCAAATTAAACCTTTATTTAGTTTATATATCTTATAGAATTGTTCGCAACAATTTTGCAAAGTTTCTTCTTAATAATTTCTTTTGAACTTTTTACAATAAATGCCAGTGTTTTCAATATATTTTAACACCAAAAGTGTTGTTTAACATAAAACTTAATGGTAATGGTATA
Source organism: Calliphora vicina (assembly GCF_958450345.1). NCBI lineage: Eukaryota > Metazoa > Arthropoda > Insecta > Diptera > Calliphoridae > Calliphora > Calliphora vicina. Next base: position 141,614,415 of record NC_088780.1, on the reverse strand, counting down.
AATTACATTCAAACAAATTTAAAACAACAAAAATTTGTTTATAAGTTCCTAGTGTCACTCAACATGAGACAAAGTAATACCCAACGAAAGGATTGCTGTCAAATAGTGTAAAAAAAGAAAAACCCTTTTGAATTAAAATGTTTGGTTTATTTAGTTCATCAGATGTTATGTAACATATTTTCTTCAGTTTGTTTATGAAATTAAAATTATTATAAAGAGACAAATGTGACCTTTTTAAGGACGAAACGAAAATGTTAAAATGTCATTAGAAATTTAAATGTGATGAAGGTATTTCTCTAAGTGATATAGATAGTGATTTTTAGAATGACATTTTACTGCTGGCCTTAAGTCTTAAAATGTTAAAGTGGACAATCTTTAAAAATAGAAGGTTAGCTTTAACCAAAAACATATAAATCGTTCCGGAAATGGTAAGTACCGAACTGATAAGTATCGATTTTTTGGTTAAACGAATAAATGTAATTAAAGTCCATGGGATATATATTTTGCTTAAAACAATTGTTGGGATAGTTTTTTAGGAACAATACAAGTTATAAATTAATTATTTTATATGAAAGTTATTTCATATTTATTTAATTTTGTTATGAATCTGATGATGGAAATGTTCCATTTTGATATGAATTAGATTTGGTTTGTAGCTTTTTGCTTTGATTTAAATAATTATTATATAGTTATAATTAAATTGCATAAGTTTTATAGGAAATTATTATATTAACTTATTTATTATGTTTAAAATTAGTGATTTTTTCAAATATTTAGCTTTTATTTTGAAACATTTGTACAATATAAATTTTTTCAAAGTATTGGCCATTGTTAGCAATGACGTTTCCCCATCTTACTGGCAACATATGGATTCCGAGCCAAAAGAACTGGTCATCTGTTGATTCCAAAATCAAATCATGTCAATTTCCGATTCTCTGTTCCAAAGTGAAGCGTTTCCCAGAAAGAGCGTTCTGCTTCGATCGAAACAAATAGTATTCGAACGGGACAAGGTCAGGACTATAAGGCGGGTGAGGTAGAATTTCTCAACCAGTTCTATCTAAATAGTTTTCAACAGGTATTGCAACATGTGGCCTAGCGTTGTCATTATGGAATATTAAGGTTTCAATGCTCGCTTTAAATGAAGCAGTTGCGATCGGTACAGGATCCCTGATGGTCTGGTCAGATTTCAGCACCTCATAATAGATAGGACCCTTTTGGTCCCACTAAAAGCCAAATGCTTTAATGTCAGGGATATTTGGGTTTGGTGTCGGCTGGTTGGCCGGGCTTGATATACGATCTCTTACATTTCGGGTTATCGTAAGGGATCCATTTTTCATCGCAAGTAATGATTCGGTGCAAAACTGATTTTATTTTATAGCGTTCAAGCACATTTTAGGCATACAAAATTGTATTTCAAGGTATTTCGTCTTCATTTCGTATGCTAACCAATTTCATTGCTTTTGGATGAATCATGCCGCCTGCAAAACATTTTGAAATTGCTGATTGAGTAGCTCCCAATGATCTCGCAAGCTCTTGTTGAGTTTGACAATAATCTTTATGGAGTGGTGCCTTCAATTATTGGTCTTTATACATTTTGGCTGGACTGGGCGATCTTTGTCTTCCGTGTCAAAATCACCACTTCTGAATCTCACAAACCATTTCTCGTACGTTGAAGCTATCGGTGTAAATAAGTAAAGCAAAACTTCCCGCATATGACGTTTTATTGGCACAAAATCCAACATTTTCGAAGCACTATAATGTTCAATAACTAAGCGAGAATAAATGACAGATATGTAGTAGATATGGAAACCTTTGGGTTTTACAATGGTTACACAGATTTTAAGTGTAGAATTGGATTCAGTAAAAAAAAACGAAAAACTTATATTATTGCGTTTTGTTATGGGCCTCCTCATATGTGAGAATATTTTAATAATTCAACCTCTAAGTGACATGAATATTAAAATAATGATATGATCATTTGTGGAGTCGTGTATTGAAAATAATAATAAATTTCATTTACATCGACCTGAATATTTATTTAGAAAAGCTGAGTTATCTAGATGAATGGAGTCGTATAATAAAAACGAAGATTTTTTCATATCGATATACGATTATTCGAATAATCTAATTAATTTAGTTTAGTTTAGTTTGGAAGGGGTGTGCACAATCTGCACTTCCACTCGGAGACCAAGAAGTTCCATTGTGATTCCCTTCAAGAGTCAGATTCAGAAAAGGTATGCCTTGCTTAATATTTTAGAGATACCAATGCAAAATCCAAATCTGCGTAAAGAAGGTGAAAGTCTTTATAGATTTGAATTCACCGTAATATATCCTTTAAATAACCAACCTATTCCCCTGTTAAAACCTAGTATGTTACCCAATTTACAACCAGCAACACTCACAAGTTCTTCTTGACATGTAGTACCTAGCCATTTAAATCTATGACTTTGTAGTCTAGGGCTGCTGTGCTGTCTAATGTCTCCAACTCCTCCACCCCTCACACATGTTAGAATGTATGACATTGGAGAGCATTAAGTGCCGCCTAATTGTCTAGAGAGTCAAAGAGTCTGTATGACTGTGTAATACTGTTGTCGATTTAATTATGCCACACAAAATATATGAAGGGGTATTCATATATTAGCTCTGTTTTATTGGAGTTCGGAAATTCTTATAGTTTTGTTGAGCACTTCATTTAGTACTTTTTATTAGCAAATCCTGACTTTAAGCTACCGTAACTCAGCCATTTTTCAACTGATTTAGATTTTCTCTGTTTAAAAGGCAAAAGTCATATCATCCATACAAAATAATTAGTTTCAAAAGAATTGCTTCATGAGAATCATTTCGCAGCAATGTTTAACTAATTAAATTGATTGCTCAAATCAAAGAATAATTGATTAATTAGTAATTTGAATAATTGTTCGTTTTATATTTTTCTGTTTTTTTTTTATTTTTTTTAACAAAAATATTCAAATTCAAATTAATTGATTAATCATAGTTTTGGTCGGAATGTTTGATCATTCGATTAATTGCACATCCCTAGTTTTGCATGCTATGTAGCTATAAAACGAAGTAATTTTTAAATCATAAAAAATCTCTACCTTAAATAGTTATTAAAAAAGTCTTCAAAACTTTATTTATCATTGTTTCCATATGTTACCAAATAAACAACATAATCTTTATACCTTTAAAATGTATAATTAAAGTTTTAGAGAATAATGCCAATAGGGCACTAGATAACTACTACGAAAGGGCATGTGGTAGAAACAAAGTTTTTCCATGCTTATTGTGCACTTTAAAATGTCTCAGCTCAAGATTTTCTTAGGGTTTTCTTTGTGTCTTTTTAAAATTTTAAAAGAAATACTAAACTTTAAAATCTTTGACCTGAGGCAAAAGTTTATTTGTTATATATGTGTATTTGCCTTCTTTGTAAGAAACAATATTTTGACACTTGGACAACAAAGTAGAGAAAAGCTTTTAAGAAGCACGTACAGATATTTGGATGCACAGTAGTTGATGGAAGTATTAAGTATAGTAGTAAAATATTAAGAATTGTTAAAACTTATTAATAATTATAAATATTTGAAGCATGGCGGGCGTATAAACAATTTGGCTAATTTTATAGGAAACGACAAAAACACCATAAAACTTAAAACATAAATATTTCATCCCATTTTCCCCATATATGTCATATATATTTCCAAATAATTCAGTTAAAGATTCGAAAAAGTAAATAAGTTATATTTTTAATTACACTATGCGACAGCCCAAATCAGCGGGGGCTCTACTTATTACCGGGAAAAGTTATGTATATCGATCAAAATTAAAAAAAAAATATATAGTCCCGGCGTTTTGCTGGGTTAAGTCTAGGAATCGTGATATCGATTTGAAGTTAGTACACAGAGAAAACAGATTCGTGGTAGCAACCGAATTTGTGGCCAATCGTATGATTCTACCTTAGTGACCGAATATTACAGTTGTGGCTACAAAATGTTAAAAGGAGTAACAAAAGTTTGGTTGTTTTCACCAAAATTCTTCTTTGTCAACTGACTTTCTGTTGATAGAACCGAAAAATTCTATGTGTGCAAACGAATAATTTGATTGGCAACAAATTCGGTTGCTATCACGAATCTTTTTTCTATGTGTAAGTATTGTATTGGGGAGATTGTAATTTGTTTTGCTTTTTCTATGCATTGTGACCATTTAAATGTCCGAATATCGCAAACTGATGTTCATCAAAGTTGTTAAGCTCAATGCCCTCTACACGGTCAAAAACGAAAGCGGTATATTTTCTTTTCCTTGAGTATGGCCCAGTTTTTCATAATTTTGTTAGTGAGTTATCTAACAAACCTAAATTAAAATTATTTAATACTACATTTAGGCTGGACATAAAACTAGTAGATTTTGCCTATTTGGAATTTTGGAGCAAAAATATAAGCTTCCGGTTCAATATTTTTATATTGATGATGCTCGAGTGAATGTGGTAGAAAAGTTTTGGACCCAAAAGCAGAAAATTTTCCCAAAAAGTTCTTGGCATCCCGAAATTTACATCAAGGGATGTTTACAAAAGAGGATGCTTCCATTCATAAGGCTTCTTAATGTGTCCACTTAATTTTGGCATGATTTGGCTTCCTGTCACTATGGTAAGCAAGGTCTGGAGTGGTACAATAACAATAATGTGGTATTTGTACCAAGAGAGACAAATCTTCCAAACTGCCTGGAGATAAAGCCAGTGGAGAGATATTGTGCTCTTATTAAGAGAGAATTGAAGAGCACAAAAAGGACGTCCACATGTGTGGTAGACTGCGTTGCCGCTTTGGTCCAATTGGACCAAAATTGGTAGTTTCAAGTTAACAAATTGACTTTTGGTAGTTTGGTTGGTTTGTTCCGATATTTGTCGTATTTTGGTAGGCTACGATATTTCTGAATACATAAGTATTTTTAAGAACTAAATAATTAAAATAATAACGAAAAACCACTTTTGTTATGCCAAAATAATAAAACTAGATATTTGCAAAATATGAAGATAGCATTTTTTTAAATATTTAGTTTAGTCAGGTAAATGTGTATTTATTTAGTAGTGTTGAGTTCAAAAAATGCCAAAGGGCTCTCAAAACTTTGATTTTCTAATAATATGTGTTAAACTCTGCTTCAGTATTTCAGTTTCATCTGACACTTTAAATATCCAATTATGGAAATTAGGACGCTTAATTTATTTCTATATGAAACTTATTTGTGTTGAATTTTTTCGGGATACCAACAATTTTAGGATTTTTATGCTCGTTTAAGTAATTTTCGGAAGAGGGCCTTATATGGGAGCTATGGTCAATTATGAATTGAATTTTTAGGTGTAATTTATTTGTAAAAATGTTATTTAATATCTATATAAATCAAGCATTTATGACGGATAATGTCTTATTTCTGGAGGACATTTATAAGGGGGCTATGTGAAATACATGGACAGCCAGACAGACGTACGGAAGGACATCGTTAAATCGACTCGAAAATAAAATCTCGAAAACTGAACGATTTTAACATATTTATGATTGTAGTGTTATTAAATAACTTTCTTCCTCTGGGTAATTTTATAGCAGCAATAATATAATTTTAAGTTAACTATTAATTTTGAAACGAATGCATATAGCATTTCTAAAATATTTTAAATTTGGTAGGTTTTGGTAGTTTTTAATTAGAAATTTGGTAGGAAAAATATTTTATGAGTGGCAACGCTGGTGGTAGATTTTAAACGGAGACAGAAAGCACTATAAAAACCTTAATGGAGGGGTTTCGGAAAATTCATCACTAGTGATTAGAACTATAAAAATTATATTTGTTGTAAGTTGTAATAATAATTTCAATCCAAATCAAAACTGTAAGTTTTGTGGTTTCATTATTATTAACATATTTGTATGTTAAAATTTTTTCGATCTCAGTCCTTATCTATAAAGTCCTTTTAAATATTGTTATTATAGATTAATTTAGTTATTGAAGGGTGACATCAAAACACCATATATCACTTCTTTTCCAGAACCTATAAGAAAATTTAATATTAGAAAAGAGGCTACGAAATAATTTTAACAAATTTGTGACCAAAAATAAAATTTTTCTTTTAATTTTTGGAAATTTTGTTTAAATTTAATAATTTGGGATTTGCAAGTTATCGATGTCAGAAAATTTTGGGGAGCATAACTCAGTCATCTTCTAACCGATTGTTATAAATATTTTCTGTTTGAAAGATAAAACTCATACCAGTCAAACAAAAGAAACTATTTTAAAATTAGTTTCTAAAGAACTTATTTATGACGTTTTGAAGAAGACCAATATTTATAAATATTTTAGGTAAACTTCTCATTGCTAGCATAATTGAAACCTCATATGAAAATGTTAAAGGTTTCTCAAAAGTATTAAGATTATTTTGTACAAATTTATAGTACTTAATTAACACATTGTCCTTATATCTTGTTGTAACACTGTCTTTCATATTTAAAATGATATCAAAATCTTAAGGCTACATTAAAGTTGTTTCCAATACGTTTTTTTTTACTACAATTTATTTTATTTTAAGAATGTACTATAAACATAAATATTTTTTAATAAAGGTTTTAAAAAGTTTATAAGTAAAAATAAAGAAATACATACAATTCGTATTATAGTTTTTGTTTATGTCACTTTCTTCATACACACCACCAACCAAACAGATGACCGAGCAGCCAACCATCCTAAAAAGAACACTAAAGAATTTGTTCTTGAAGTTGATAAATTACGGTCAGTTTTTCTTAGATTTTTATTTTTTTACTTTTTATTTACATTTTTTTTATTTTGGTATAAGTTTTAGACACATCTCTAAGTTTGCTTTAAGCTTTCTTTCGTAGTTGGTTTTGTCGTAAGCATTTTCTTTTTTTGTACCCACCATCGAAACAAATGGGGGGTATAATGAGTTTGTCATTCCGTTTGTAGCCCATCGAAATATTTATCGCTGACCCACAAATGTTCTCAGAAAACGATCTAGCTATACCCGTCTGTCCGTCTGTCTGTCTGTCTTTTGAAAACACGATAGGGCCTAAACGAATGTAGCTAGCTCGCTGAAATTTTGACAAATATTCTCTGTTGGTATTGATGAAATTGGCAATATTGGTCAATGATTTAACCTACCCCCATACAAATGTTCCCCGAATGATGTTTAAGCAGTCATAAATTTGTTGATTATGCGACAATCCTGATAAAATGTTTCAAAAATAGTTCTAAGTACTCTGAAATTATATTGTAAAGTATAGCGAAAATCGGGCAGCATTTGTCCCTAGTCCCCATACAAGGTCCCCCTGAGAAAATTTCTTGTCTTATAGTAATTAATATCGTGAAGAAATTGGACATAAAAAAGTTGTATATGAACCTTTCTAACAACTTTTGTGGGGATTGGTCCATAATTGAAAAATATTTTATAGTCAATAAACAAGAAACTACCCACATATTGATGGTGGGTATACAAGATTCGGTACAGCCGAATATAAATCTCTTACTTGTTATATTTTATTTAGTTTTTCTGTATTCGGGCTATAATTTATGGCACTTATGGAAAACGTATTTTTGTATATTTATTTTGGTTTAAAAGTGACCATTTCAGTTCTGTATGAAAGAAAAGACAGTGACAATGACGGGACATAAGAAAGGTGGGTAATTATTTTAATAAAGTAGAAATTACAAAAGGAAAAATTTTTTTTTTGGGAAACTTAAATATTTATTATAATTATAATGTATTTACGTTAATAATGTTATTATTTAACAAAAAAGGGATTTAAAAAGACATTTATTAACCTGTCAAGTTGATGAAATTATTTGTGTAATTTTATATAGTCATAAATTATACTAGAAAATAAAATGAAGCAAGCTTTGGTTTAGTTATATCTTGAATTCCACCAAAGAACAAAGAAAAATACAAGCTTTTAACCTTGGGTTTTCCATTTTTTACCATATTCGGTTGACACATACTCTTAGGAGTCCGTTGAGTTTTTTTTGATTTAATTTAAATTTCGAAGAACTTTTGATTTTATTCACGATTTAAATATTGTTTAAAAATCAAGGAGATTTACCTCTGATGCAAATTTAAATATTCGTATTTGGTGAAGCTGCATAAGGATTTTATTGATAAAATGCTATGTTCACACTTGGGCTTTTAAACGCGTTTAAGCAAAATTTTGATTAAGTTAATCAAAGCCGTTCACATAACATTTGAGATGATTATGTTAACACTAAAATGATTAAGTTTACAAATAAAAAACAACAAAACAAATTTATATTTCTTTAAGGCATTAAATATGGAAATAAATACTTTATTAAAGATATCAGCATATTATTTTAAACTTTTTAATTATGAAATTGTGAACATTGATGAATTATTTAAGGTTTTTTAAGGGAAAAAAAACTTCTGTCAAAATTTAGCGGTACTACACTAAAAGGTGGCCAGGTGCTACATCATCATCAGTTTGAGTTATGTTCAGTCGATTCTACGCGATTGATGAAGTGATTAAGATTTAATCATGTCAATTTGAAGTGATTAACAAATCATTTAAATGTATAGATAATCACCTCGATCTTGAAGTGATTAGAGCTTAATCACGTTTGAGATGATTAACTCTGCATGTGAAGATGCACTTGATAAGTCTTTATTCACACAAAATGCTTCCTGGTAATATTCTCCATCTTAAATTTAAAAGTTTTTCAAATAAACTTTAAAAGTGTTAAAACGACTAAATAAAATACATAAATAAAAATTAGTTTGTGAGGAAAAGTCTAACTATTTTTAATAACTTTCCGTATTTAACACCAACAGATTTCTCCAAAAAAAATTCCGTTTATTTTATTGATTTATAAAATCTTACAAAGGTACTGTTGTTGTTTTCGAAAAGGGGACAACGTTTTTTATTTTGAAACATTTTTACAATAAAAATGTATTCAAAGTATTGACTAGGGTATTCATTCGACTAATGATCGTTCGATTAATCGAATAATTTCTTACGAATAGTTATTCGAACAATTTAAAAATGGCCATTTTCGAATAACGAATAATTCGAACAATTTTATGTAGAATAATCGAATAAATCGAATAAATGTTCATATATATTTAAATTTATTAAATTGCTTAAAATTTTTCATAATTTCAAATGACTCACAAAAATTAAATTGTTTGTGAAATTCGACAAATAACTAAAGACAAATAGACTTTCGATCACTGTAGATGAGTGTTCCGATAGCTCCTTCTATAAATATATAAATATTACTGCAAGAAGTTACAATTCTAAAAACAAATCTTTCAAAATTTTTAACTAAGGACTTGAAGACCAATAAAAATAAAAGGTACGGAATAAAATATTTGTTATTTGGCTAGCGAAATATTATAAGAATCGAAATTAATAATCAAAATTTTAACTTAGATTAAAGTGGAGTTGAATGTGATTTTGAAACGGTCGTAGAAAGTGATATTAAGGTTGACATTTATAATGATTACATTGAAATAGATGAAGGCCATGATCTTAAAATATATGTATATAAGTGATGTTATTAACCGCGTACGTAAGTGTTGCAAAATATTTAATAAATCGAATGATTAACACAAATATTGCAAACTAACATTTTGTTGCAAGAAAAGCATGGAGTTCGTCTTATACATGATTTTGAACATCGTTGAACATCTTTGTCTAACATGGTAATAAACTTTTTGCGTATTTGTAAATGCTTCAATCATGCACTGCCTGACTTCAAATTAGCCACGTTCACTGATAATGATATCAAACTTTGGACAGATTTCCTTTATTGTGTAATTCCCCAAGACCACTTTATTAAGCAATGATTCGGCAACGTTGATAGAGCTTGATGTATAATACAATTTAGAAATAGTGAATAATTAATTAATTTACTAAAGAATTAGTTACTCAATTTAAAACCCGAATTAATGAACTACAAAAAAGTTCTTAATACGTTTATATTGTATTTGAATTCAGGATCATGTCCAGCTAGCTCAAATTTATTTTACAATTAAGCATAGCTCCAAAACGGAAACTAAAGGGTTTGCTAGTCAATTGTTTTGTAGATTGTTCGGGAGTTAATCTGATCACAATATTTCTGATGAAAATTTAATGATGGTTTTTGTTTTCGAATGTTTTTAACATTATCAATACTTGAATTGTTAACTTTAACGTTATTTTTTGTTTTTCTTTAACAATAAAATATTAAAAAACCGACATCAAAACTTCATTCTTTACTTTTTATAATAAATTTATAAATAATTCGATTATCTATTGAATATAATGAAAAAATAGAAAATCGAGTCTGTAAACAATATCGAAATATCATTAGGATCATCAAATGTAATCCATTTAAATCTGCCATGCAAATAAAAACGGAATTAAATTTCAAGACCGACCATACTGAGTACATGAGCAAAAAAAGTTATTATTTAAAATTTCAATAATTTTTTTTTTTAATTTTGAGAATAATATTTGGAAAGGGGCTTTTTTATATGAAACTATTTTCGGTTAAATTTTATTTTTATGTGGATGCCGATATTTTTCAAAGATTTATGCTCGTTAAAGTGATTTTCGGATTTGGGTATTGTATGTGAGCTATGGTTAATTGTGACAAAAAAGTTTTATTTCCGGAGGACATCTAGCTAGGTGCAATAATGGTCCAATTTCAACCAATTTAAGCTTGGGACGAACAAAATGTATGTGGGCTGGCCTTGGCGATTTTTGTCTTCCGTGTCAAAATCAACACTTCTGAACCGCACAAACCATGTTTTTTTTTTTTTTCAAATTATTGAAGTAAAGCAATACTTCCAGCATATGACGCTTTGTAGCCAGACAATTTAAAATTTTCGAAGCAAAGAGAACTTTGTTGTTTACACTATGATGTTCAATAACTAAGCGAAAATAAATGACTAGTATTTATGTACCCTTCAAAATGACATATAAGTTATTAAAAACAAAAACCGCGTTCAGAAGATACGCCATCTATTGTAAATCCCACATTTTTAAGTCACACGCCCAATAATTTAAAATAAAATTTCTTTGCAAACATTTGCCCGGTCTTTTGCTTTATTTTATATTTTTTTTAAGCTGTTTAAATTACTATTTGCTAAAATGCAATATGTACAGCAATTCCCCGATGTGCCTTTAAACCACTCATACGCACAAATGAAGCAAATAAAATTATTTACACAAATAAATAAATAGATGTCTGCTTTTTAGACTAATGCGTAGAAAAATGAAATGTTTTGAAAAATTCTAACTGAAATATGAAACCCAACAAAATAAGCCATCCCCAGCATTCAGCAGCAAAAGACATGTAAAAAAAACTTTTATACAATTTCCCAAACTAAACATAGATTTATTTTTCGAAAAACTATGAAAAAACAAAAACAAATGCGTTAACATCTAAAACAATTTATAAAATGTTAAAAGAATCCCAGTATGCAACATTTCGAGTCAGTTCTTTTTATCGAACTTATTTCGAATTAAAATCGAAAATATGAATTTATTATGATGCTCTATCCAATCTATATTTTTTAGAATATCGTACTTTAATATTTTATAGAAATGGCGAATAATGTTCGAGTTTTTTTTTAATGTCAAATTTTATTTTTGCACAAATTAACAAATTCATATACATACATTTTATTCTTTTGTCAATTTGTGAGAAAATAAAATTTTATTTCTAATCCTATCAATAACATATTCATAAAAATATAGTTTAACACGAAAAATGGATCAAAGACGTCTTAAAAGAAAAGCGCAGCCAATTATTGATGTTGTTTTTGACAATTCGAATCTTCATAATCAGCAAACATCAGAAATATGTGCAGAGTTTATTGCATTTGAAAATGAAAACACATCTAACGCAACATTATTGGATAATAATAAAGGTATTGAATATGCATTATTTCAAGAAGAAATTGCTCGATGGTATAAAGTATACGAAATTGTTCATATATTTAATCGAAATCGAATCAATTTAGAACATTTTTAATACCGAAAAAGGTATAGTATATCGATAAAAATTAGAATCAGAATAATAAATAATTTTCGACTCTTTATCGCTCTGCACTCTACTTAGGAAAACACGCACATTCTCGACTTTATATCGAAGTCGATATCGATAAAATTTTACGAAAAAATGATTCATTTTCGACATAACTTCGAATCATTTTGCATACTGGGATGTATGGAAAGCACAACTACTTTGTTCTACTGTTACTGTTACTTTAGCTTTAGCTTTAGATTTTGTAATGTTATTTGTAAGCTTGTGAGTCTGTGGACCCTGCAGGTCTTGGAACTGTAGTCCTAATCCTTATCTGGCGAATTTGACATGAATATATCATTGACAGCACATACTTAATAACTTACAAGCTAATTCACTGGTAGGCTCATCTTTATGTAGTCATCACATATTTTGTAGTACAAATTAGCTTACAACTCAGTCACAGCTGGATCTTTTGTAAAAAAAATTTGCTAAAATTTGTTGGCCGCCATTTAAGATATTGAAGTATTGTTTTTTTTATAAAGAAATATAATACAAAAATTTAACAATTCAAAACTGTCGGGTTATTAGTTGCTTGTAGTTTGTTAGTGGCAGCAAAATAAAGTTTCAAACCATAATCAGTAACAACGGAACTTATGTGGCGCCGGAAGATCACTTTGTCATTGTCATTTTCAACCATGCCATCGTAATAAGTAGTTGTAGTGACTTGGTGATTTTTACAACATACATACACACACACACAATTATTCCCACATACAAGCATACATGCTTTTCTCGTATATGTGTGTAAAACATATAAACCAGAGTTGGGAAAACTTGGGGCTGTTTAAATTTCAATCCTGGCAGCCCCTGTTATATTTCTACTTATTTATTCATGTGTATTAGGATGATTCCAAATAGTAAATTGTTTTTCGTAAAGTTTCGTTTTTGACTACAACCTTTCCGGATAGCAATTTACTGGCAAATCGTTTACAATAAATGCATGTGTCAGAAGCTAAATGGCCTAACTCCACAAAATAAAAAGAGTGGAGTAAATTTGTGATGTTTGTAAAATTGATTTCCAAAATTTATGAAAATAATAAAAAGTAAAAAAATGGTTGTAGTTACTCTTCATAAATTAAATTAGCTTTTAAAGCTTAAATTTCTAAAATATAAACATTTTTTGTATAAGTTTCCTCAACATTAAATGCAATTGTGTGGAGTTAATTGGTTTCCAAACATTGCACACAATTACAAAAATTGCACAATTAGTTGAGCGAACGTGCTCGCGGATGCTGTCGTTAACTTACCAACCGAGTTTTTATACTCGCTGAATTACACGGATTGACACCTGACGATCTCCAACTGAAAGTTGGATCAATAATCATAATATTAAGAAATATAAACCAACCACGACTTTGTAATGGCACCCGACTTGCGTTAAAAAACCTGATGAATAACGTCATCAAAGCGGCAATACTTAAAGAATAATACAAATGAGAATACGTTTTGATACCACAGATCCCAATGGCTCCGACCGAAATTTCATTCGATTTTAAATGCTTGCAGTTTCCGGTACGGCTTGCATTTGCAATGATAATTAACAATTCTCAAGGAAAGTCATTGCGTGTTTGCGGCATTCACCTTGAAAATCCATGCTTCTCCCATGGTCAATTGTATGTCCCCAGGTCCCGTGACGGAACAAAATCAGCATTATTTGCTTACATAAGTGGGCTTTACATGGGAGCTATGGTCAATTATGAATCGATCCGCTCAACATTTTTAGGTGTTCCTTATTTGTATATAAAACATATTACTGGAAAAGTTTGTGTGGATATCTATATAAATCAAGCATTTGTGGCCGACAAAGTCTTATTTCGGTAGGACACTTGTATGGGAATATGTGAAAAAATCTACAGATTTTAACAGTTTCAATAGGCTTTGTCTTTGGGCCGAAGATTATACATGTGGCAAATTTTATTGAAATACCTTGGATATTGCGACCAGTACGACAAATTTACAAGGACAACACGGCAACTGCCGTCCAGACTCACGGACATCGTTAAATTGACTCAGAAACGGATTCTTAGTCGATTGGTATCCTTTAATATATTACAAGGCGATTTTACTATCGTTTTCATTGGAAATTATGATAGCGAAAACAATATTATAATTTCCTGTAAAAATTATATCTATCTACGATACGAGAACGGATCGGTTCTTTACCTTTTTAGAGCTTTTTACTCAAGCCCAAAATTATTTTTTAAAATTGGCCAAGTTTAGATAGGCCTGGTGGGGACTTGGTCCCCTTAAGGGAGCCAAATTTTACTTTACGCAATTTTGCATTAAGTTTTCTTTCCGGATGATATAAGAATTGTATATAGTCCCGAAGAAAATTTTTTTCTACAAAAGAAAAAATATAAGGTGTTTTTTGGAAAACAACGTAAAAAATACTGCCCTTTTTACATGTCCCAACTTTGGATGCGTGTATCTTTTTTATTATATTATAAAAATAAATTTGGACCCTCCGTAGGCTCGCCCTATCTAAAAAACTATAAAAAGATCGAGCAAAATTAAAAAAAAAATAAATCAATAAACCTAAATATCTCTTCAACTAATAGAGATAACCTACACTATTCATGTTTTAAGTTTCAGCTCATTCGGATCATAAATGGATTTTTGGCGATTTTTGTAAAAAAATTTAGACCTGAGATAACCAACTTTGAGGGGACACGCACTGGCCCCCATTAGCGCTAGAAAGCTGAACAAACGTAAGTCAACTCGAAAGTCAGTTCCCGAGATACCGAATTATTTCCAAAAACAAAAGTTTCTAAACCACTGTGGTCCGTCTGTCTGTTGAGAACAGGGCCCAAACGAAAGGTGAGTATTTCCACAAATACTCTCTGTTGATAAGGTTTGTTTGGTATTGGAAATGGTCAATATTGGTCCATGATTTCACCTAGTCCCCATTCAAATGTCTTCCCGGAATACTGTTTGAGCAGTCATAAATATGTTGATTATGCGGCATCAGGATTGTCACAAATTAGTACTCAGAAATTATGCGGTATATTATGGCGAATATCGGGCAACATTTGTTCCTAGTCCCAACATATATAACGCAATCATGAATATGACCCAAAACTAGAAACTTCAAATAAAATGTGCAACGTCTAAACCTCTATAAAATTGCACAATAAGGGCCATCCTAGTTTGTATGCTTTATGTATGCAGTACACAAAGACATATTTACATGCAACATCCTCAAGACAACATGTGTCCTTCGTTGCAGCGAATGTAAAAAAAAATGAAAAAACGACGACAACATCAACAACTAAATACAACAATAGATTTTATGTTTTTGCTCTCTTTTTTTTCATGTCTTTGTCTATCGCTTGTTCGTTTAGTCGGTAGGTAGGTCTTTTGTTTGGCAGCATGTTGTGTATGTAAAATTATTTTCTAATCCATTATGTTGTATGTATGAGAAGTGTATGTGTATATAGTAGGGTATTCAATCGATTAACCGTTAATCGGATAACCGGCTAATAATTAAAAATTTACGATTTTCAAATAATAAATAAACCGATTAATTTGTGTCGATTAACCGAATAACCGAAATTTGTTTTTTTTTAACTTTATATAGAAATATAGTTTAAAACACACACAATTTATTTCTCAACTCGTAAACATTCCCTTCTAGCAATAGTTTTTTGAAGAATAGTACGAAAACTGACACTAAGGAATTTGCAAATGACCCTTTTTTCTACAATGTTCATCAGAAACCCGATTAATTGAATACCCTAGTATATAGTATGTGTGCTTTTGTTAGTCTGGGATAAAAGTGAATTTCAATTTGATATGACTGCTGCACTGGTGCTTAAGTACAAGACACGTATCATGAGAGAATATAAAATGCATTCTTTATTGTTACAGAAAATATATATACTTATGTATTGGCTTAGAGCCTTGTAATTTATATACTTAGGTCAGAGAAATAAAAAAATAATATAAAGAATATTATGATTTAGCTATGTGCCACAGTTCAGAACGCGACATTCGTACAAAAATAAAGAAAACTTTTTTTTTTTTATTATTTACATATTCAGATATTTGTAGCACTACGTTTTGGGGAAATATAGGTTTTGTCGTTTCCAATATATAAACAATAAACATGGTATCACGAACAAGACAAAAAATATAACTGACGACTGCCTCCCGAATACTTAAAGTTCGATCCATAATTAGTCATAGCTTCCATATAAGGCTCGCTTCCATAAATCACCTTAACGGGCACAAGATCTCTTAAAAATGTTGTTATAAACATAAAATTCAACAGAAATAACTTTCATATAGATATAAATCTTACGAACTAATTCCATGGCGATCGGCCCATAATAAGTCATAGCTCTCATATAAGGTCGTCTTTCGAAAAAGATAAATGTTTTTGCTTATTTACTTGGTGTAAGGTATCATATGGTCGGGCTTGACCAACTATACATTCTTACTTGTATTTATTATATATATTCATTTACTTTTTTTAGTTAACTCCACTAAATTTTGATTTGAATTCTGTTTTCAGTCTTTTTTTCATAACAATATCGGATTACGGAGTACGATGATTTTGATACGGGAACGCGACATTGGAACATGGACCAAATCAATTTAAAAATTTACCGTTAATCGTGCTTAGTTCTTCCTCCTTTTGTTTAATAATTTGTTGTTGATGATAAAAATATATAAACATTAAATACTAAAGAGAATATGTGTTTAAAAGTAGCTAAAGCAAGAAAAAATATTTTCAGTCCAATTTTCTCGTGAAGTAAAAATTAATACTTTTTTTTTAATATAATGTTAGAAAACAGCATTTGTTTGTGAATATTTTTATTTTCGTCATGGTGGAGCTTTCTGTTAAAATGCCTATATATTTCTTAATACACAATTTATAAAAATATTGAATTTTAAATGTTAAAAATTGTGTTCAAATAATTTCTCAAAAGTTTTTATTTAATGATCAATTTTTGAGAAATGCCTTCAATATAAAGATTAAGAAGGATTTGCTGTAAATTTGTGCTAAAACAATACATAATTTTTATTATGCGAAAAGTTTAATTTTCGCATAAAAAACTAAACCCCTTAAAATTTAAATTTTAATTTAAAATAAAAATAAAATTCTGTCTTATTTGTATGTTCGTGCACAGTATTTGACAATGTAAAAATGTTTTATACTTCCTTCCTACAAACATTTTTCATATTTTTTCTACTAACATTCTAATATGATAAATTCAATAAAAAAAACTAGCAGTAAAAAACAGTAGATGCTAAAAAATATATAATAAAGAAAAACTATTGCAAAACATTCTTTTATAAAAGTATTTTTTCTCATTTCAACATTTTAACAGTTGTTGTTATGACAATAAAATGATGGCAAAATCTAAAATAAAAGAGGCAAAAAAAAAATAGTTTGTGAGTGTGAAGAACAAATAAAAAAATATTTTAATGCTGACACTAAACTACAAATCACTTATATACGTGTGTAGTATGCAATATGTAGGATGCATACCAAATGAAAATGGAAGTAAGTACGACAGAAAGGAAGAACATTAAATAAACATGTGAGTAAATTCAATTCTAAAATTTTAGAAGAGGAATTGAAAAACAAACTGTATGGTCTTCTTGGCAAATGGCAGTTAACCGTAAAGTATCAAAATAGTTTTGCTAAATTGAAGAAAATATAAGTTGCTTTTGAAATTTAAATTTTATTACCAGGAAGATTTATTTTTATTATTTATATATGTATGTATATGCTTGGCATTCCCTTTGTAATTCCCAAATTTTTCATTTGCGACTCCATAAAATATATACAGTAGCCCAATTAAGTACATACAGGAAAAATAATTGTGTTACTTTAGTTTAAGCAGTTTTTTTTTATTTATTTTTATTGAAATATATAAACACGTTTATGTTGCTTTTCGCAACAAAAAAATTCAAATAACTCTAAAAAGTTCACTGTTATTAAAGTTATTGATTCTCAGTGAACATTAAAGCCCAAAAAACCCCAAAATTTACGTTATTTGACATTATTCGAAACACAAATTTAAAATAATTAGAAAAAAAAGTTATGTGTACAATTCTAGCATGGCGAACTAAAATTTTAATTTTTTTCTACCTAAACTGGTATTTTTGATCTCCAAAAAAGTTCTTAAAAAACCCATGCGCAGCGATGATATGTATTCTGAAAATATTGGAAAATTACCCTATTATCATTTTGTATTCTAAGAGGGTGGTCACACCTTCTACGATAAGTTTCTACATAATTTTGTAATCGGACCAGAAGTTTAGAATATTGAGATTTATTAACCGTTTTTTTGACTAACCCAACTGTGCGACTGTCAATTGGTGGGGTAATACATTCGGGTCTCGATATTTGTTTGTGGGAGTTACTCTTCATTGGTATTCCCAAGGGTACCCCGATAGACCAGTCGATAGTATGCTGGACTATTAATCGGAGGGTTGCGGGTTCGATTCCCGTCAGAGACTCTGGGTGTATCTGCAGACAAGCAAAACGCTTCGAAGTTTGTGTTTGTTTTAAAAAAAAAACAAGTAAGAGAGCCATATTCGACTGTGCCGAATCTTATATACCCTTCACCAAATTATACTTCAAAATATAAATTTTAAATATTTTTAGGTAAAAAAAATTTATTTTTTATTTCCAAAGTTGTTTTTTTAATTTTTTGGAAAACATTTTTTTTTTCGAATTGTTATTTTAAACTTTTTTTTAAATTTAAAAATTATTAAGGGTTACAAATGTTTGACCCATTGTAGGTCCAACTTACTATAGTCTTATATACGTCGTTGCAAAGGTCTTTGAATATGACTTAGTAGTCCAGATATAGGTAAAAAATCGAGGTTGTCCTGGTTTCTTCCTCATATCTCAGCCATTTGTGGGCCGATTTTGCTGATTTTAAATATAAAACTTCTCGAAAGCATGTCTGATATAATTATTAAAGATTTGGATCCTGAAGATATCTGATGTCTTCAGAAAATTGATTTCAACAGACAGAAGGACAGGCAGACTTATAATCGATCCGCTATCTATAAGGATCCAGAATATATATACTTTATAGGTTCGGAAAATTATATTGTGGAAATAACAAACGGAATGACAAACTTCTATATACCCTTCTCACAAAGGTGAAGAGTATAAAAATAGATATAGAAAATATTAGATTTTGGGTTGAGTCATAGTTTGTTGGACAAGCAATCCAATTGATCACGCTTTTTATACCGTTAGGTATTATAGAACAAAGATTTTGCAGTGTTGCCTGTGTAGTCTTTTCAATGCTACATTTATATTTTCATTGGTATTTTCATGACTTTTGTGGACCTTTAAACCAATTCCGTTTCTCATCAAACTACATTTAATTGAATAACATCTTTATGAAATGGAATATAACTTTTTTGAGATATCCTTTGGTCAAAGATAATCTTTGGGTTCAGTGAATTTAAAAGTGTTGTAAAGCAAAGGATTTTTAGGAAACTACTGTGTGACCAACATTGTAAAAATTGGATAAGCGATAGGAGAGTTTACACCATTCGAACATAAAATTTGAAGCTTGAACCTCGATAAAATACAAACCAAAGGGAATGTTTTAACCACTTAAATGAAGAATCTGTGTACCTAGTTTTAACACATTTAAATAAATTGAATTTAATTGAAAGAATAAATAAAATTTTAAGTATTAAGTATTTGTTTGATTTGTGTGTTTTTTCGTATCTTTTATCCTGGCAACACTGTTAACAAGTTTTATAATTATTTCAACATTTTTCTTCTACAACAAGTAAATATGCAAATTCATCTCAATTTTTTTCTATAAGCAAACATACACAAAAAACATAAATGTAAACATCTACAATTGCCATAATTATCATCCGGTTGGGGGAAAAAATATGGAAAGTGGAAAAAAACAAAATTGGCCAGCAGTTGTACATTAAATTGCACAAGTAAAAATATAAATTAGTTGCAGTGGAAATGTTTTTCTGCTGGTTTAGAAAACAACAAATACAAACTACTAAAAACAAAGCAACTATGAGTTAGTTTTGACTGCATTGAAGGATATACTAAGGAAGTAGTGGGGCTTAAGTGTTGTAGTAACTAACTAACTGATTTTGTATGCTGTACTATGAATGCTAAGAGCATATATTTAAGTTGGTCATAACGTTTGTAATTTCAATAATAATTATTGGCCACGCTATAAATAATATACCTATGATCTAAATTATTATAAGGCAGTCGATTAGAATATGTCTAGCTAAAATTAAATAATGTATGTGGTGATATTTTGTAAATAATAGGACACCTATATCATTTACATAACATTTTAACTACTTTACCGAACACATAAAACACAAGAGCTGGGTTCCACATTTGTGCTGCAATCGGATTGAGAAATTAGCTGAGCAGTATAAAAGACATCAATTATTTTCGTACACAGAGGAAAAAGATTTGTAGTAGCAACCGACTTTATTGCCAATAGAATGTTTCGGTTGCACACATAGAATTTGTCGGTTCTACCAAAATAAATAAAGAAACATTTCGGTTGAAGCATCCTTACTTTTGTGAAAGCAATAGTGTTTCTACGAAATATTCCATCAACTTTTTGTCATCTGCCGCACTGCGATCTTCACCTGACGCCAAAGGGTCTAAACACAAGAACACAAGCTACAAGAATATGAAATCACATCCGCACCAAAAATACAAGCTTAATTCTTTAGATCTTGTAAGAATTAATTGTCAAACAAAAAAGCAGACCTTGTAGGCTCGCAACTGAAACAGTGGAACAATCTAATGTTGCCAAATTATAGCTGGAAAGTTTATCCAAATGTTCCACATGCTGAATACAAGAGAGAAGAGAACAAAGTAAATCACAATTCTGACTTGAAATAAATTAATTTAAATAAAAATTATTTTAATAAAAAAATTCAAAAAAAAAATTGAATTTACCGTAGTATATGCACTAAAGTTTAGAGTTATTGAAAATTTAGCTTACCTCAGAGAATTCAGAGAGAACAGCGTGGTTTTGAAAGATATTTTTAAAATAATGAAAGTTGGCTGTCCACTGTTCTAATTTTTTGAGGAAAATCATCCAAAGATATTTTTTAAAACTTGGTACACATTTTTACACCAAATCATAACATGCGATGAATATGGATCCATTACGATAACTCGAAGCGTATGTGAAGTCGGTCCAACCAGCCGAATAGACATTAGTGCTATGTATTTGGTGGGACCAAAAGGGTCCTATGTATTTTATGAGCTGCTGAAATCTGGCTAGACCATCACTGGAAACCTGTACCGAACGCAGCTGATAAGTTTGAAGCGAGCATTGACCGAAAAATTCCCAGAATATGTGGCCCGACTAGCTAGGCCACATGTTGCAACACCTATGAAAAAGTATTTAGAATAAACCACATTATAGTACAGACAGTTCCCCGTCCTTCTCTATTTCTTTCGATCGATGCAGAACGTTCTCTCTGGGATACTCTTTACTTTGGAACAGAGTATCCGATATTGGCCTGATACGTTATTGACCTCAAAAAGTGAGCAGTTCAAACCCTGTATGTAGCTGAATTACACTAGATAATAATTTTTATAGACTACACCACCATAGTGGGGAGGGTATATTGGGTTAGTGCTGATGTTTGTAACGCACAATAACGCAGATTGTCCCAACACCCACCTTAAAGTATACCAATCTGCTCAGGACCACTTTCTGAGTCGATTAAGCGATGTCCATCCGTCCGTCCATGTAAACTTTGTAATCAAACTAAAGGTCGCAATTTCAAAGATAATTCGAAAAAAAAATTGGTACAAGCTCTTCTATTGCCCCAAGGACGATGCCTATTAATTTGGTTATAATCGGTCCATTATTTCTTCTAACCCCCATACGATTGCCCTATCTGAAAATAGTTAAGCTCTCATAAATACCTTAATTAAAAATATATCCAAACCAAATTCAGCACAAATAAGTTTTATATGAGTCAAACTCGCCTCACCAAATTTTCTGATGATCGGTCCACAATTAGTCATTGCTCCCATATAATACCCACTTCCGAAAATCATGTTAATGAGTATAAGGAGTGAGATCGAAAAATTCTTAACACACGTTTTTCATTACATTTTTTAACCCAAGTATTATTTGAATTTTTTTTTGATCAAGTTACCTTTGAAAAACATGTCAGTTATTATGTGTAATGTCAATTATATTAATTTTTTTGTTAATCTGATTAAAATGAGTGACCAGAAAAAAGTGCGTACTGAAATTATTAAATATTTTCAACAAAACCCAACTTGGTCTTACAAAAAGTTGGCCAAGCATACAAAGGTCTGCCGTCAAACTGTTTCCAATGTTATTAAACAGTACCGGGAGAACTTGTCAGTTGATAGAAAACCTGGTTCAGGTAGAAGGAATGGTCCACATGATGTTTCTAAAGCCAAAAAAATAGAACGCATTTTCAAAAGAGCTCCCAACACATCCGGTAGGAAAGCAGCCCGGTTAGCTCAGTGCTCGGACTATTTGGTACGAAAAGTTAAAGCTAATGCAGGTTTAAAAACATACAAGGCTCAAAAAGTTCCTGACAGGAACGCTACTAAAAATTTAGAGGCCAAAAACAGAGCACGGAAATTGAAGTCAAGTTTTATAAAAAAATATTCTTGCTGCATAATGGATGACGAAACGTATGTTCTGGCAGATTTTTCGCAACTTCCAGGTCAAAAATTTTATGTTGCTGATGCTCGAGGGAATGTTGAAGAAAAGTTTAGGACCCAAAAGCAGACAAAATTTCCCAGAAAGTTCTTGGTATGGCAAGCAATATGCAGTTGCGGCAAAAGAAGCCACTCATTTGTTACAACGGGCTCTATAAATACCGAAATTTACATCAAGGAATGTTTACAAAAAAGGCTGCTTCCATTCATAAGACTTCATAATGTGTCCACTTATTTTTGGCCTGACTTGGCATCCTGTCACTATGGCAAACAAGCCCTTGAGTGGTACAAGAACAATAATGTGGTATTTGTACCAAGAGAGGCAAATCCTCCAAACTGCCCGGAGCTAAGGCCAGTGGAGAGATATTGGGCTCTTGTTAAAAGAGAATTGAAGAGTACAAAAAAGGTGTCCAAAAGTGTGGTAGATTTTAAACGGAGATGGACTACATGTTCGAGCAAAGTGACAGAAAGCACTATAAAAACGTTAATGGAAGGGTTTCCGAAAAAGGTTCAAAATTTCATCACTAGTGATTAAAACTATAAAAATAATTTTTTTTGTAAATTGTAATAATAATTTCAATCAAATAAAAAAAAAATTAAAGCTGTAAGTTTAGTGGTTTCTTTTTTATAAACATATATGTATGTTAAGAATTTTTCGATCTCACTCCTTAGATTTCTTAAAATTGTTGGTATTCAAATTAAAGTCATGCCACCTAATTTTGTGACGATTGATTCGTAACTAGATTAGTGTAGGGTATCATATGGTCGGGCTTGACCGACTATGCTTTCTTACTTGTTTAATATATATTGAATAAAGAAAGTAAGTAAAAATTTATTAAAAAATATATCTACTACTAAATATATTTTTAGAAATCATTTTTAAATATACTATTCATTAGTTTTAATATGATATTAAAAATATTAAAATCAAATTAACAGTTCTAACGTTATAAACAGTTTTATTTTAGTTATTTGTTTAAACATATGAACTTTGATCCTATATAAAAACCAAATTAAAGAGGATTTCGAAATTCTAGAGAAATATTATCGAATTCTGAGAGAAATTGTTGACCTTTTCAAAAAAAAAAACAAGTAAGAGAGCTATATTCGGCTGTGCCGAATCTTATATACCCTTCAACAAATTATACTTAAAAATATTTTTTTTTTAAATATTTTTATTTAAACAAAATCAAATTTTTTTTTTAATGTTTTAATTTTTTTTTCAAATAGTTTTTTAATTTTGTTTAAAAAAAGTTTTTTCAAAATTTTTTTTTTTAAATTTCTTTAATTAATTTTTATGGAAAAAGAATTTATGACAAAAAAAAAATGTTTGATGAAAAAAAAATTCGGGTTAAAAAATATCTTTTCCCGATTTTGACCCATTGTATGTCCAACTTACTATGGTCTTATATACGTCGTTGCAAAGGTCTTTGAAATATCTTTCATTAGATATCCATATTGTCTATATTAATGACTTAGTAATCCAGATATAGGTCAAAAATAGGTCAAAAATCGAGGTTGTCCTAGTTTTTTCCTTATATCTCAGCCATTTGTGGACCGATTGATGTATGAATCGTGTTTGTAAGTTATTTGGGGGCTTCGGAAAGTTGATTTCAACACACAGACGGACATGGCTATATCGATTCCGCTATCTATAACGATCGAGAATATATATACTTTATGGGGTCGCAAATGAAAAATGTGGAAATTACAAACGGAATGACAAATTTATATATACCCTTGCCACTCATGGTGAAGGGTATAAAAAAATAAATTTTATGTGTGGTGTACATAGTTTGGTTACTTCTGAAAGCATTATACAATTGTTAAGTTTCAACAGGTTATTTTTTGTATTTTTTGAAGAGTTATTCATTATGTATTTTATTTTATCTTGAGAAAAATAAATGTACTCCGTAGCCAAAACGTTCTGAATTATGAATATTTGGAGATTTGTCTATCACTTTTGAGAGTATTATTTACCTACGAGCCTACACTATAAGCTTTTTTTGCAATAATATTCTGTTCATTTTTGAATGTTTTGCTTGTAAGTGATTATAAATAAAAACTCAAATTGTGTACAATTATAAGTTTGTATAAAAAATATAAACACAAATTTGTAACAAAATCAAAAAACAAAATACCAAATCAGCGACAGCTTGAACCGGAAACAGAAAACAAATTTTACCTTTTTTATGTACCATCACATTACTTGTTTGGTATTTGGTTTTCTGTGGAAAAAAGGCAATACAAATTAAACAGATTTTTATTGCAATTTACCAGCCATTTTCATTTTATCAGTTAGCGGTTTTTGTGGCAACATTTTGATTGCAGTTCCATCCAAACAGTGGCAATGAATTTCTACAGTATGCAGCAAGATGTGCTTTTTTGAGTGTAAGTATACTAGTATTTGTATTTCAACTGCCCATGATTGTTTGCTTTAAATATAGCCACTTTAAACAGAACAATTTTACAGAGTAATGAAATATTGTGTAAAAATAACACTCAAATTCCTAGAACTAGACTATTTGAAAATTTAAACTGAAAGTATAGTGATTACTATTAATAAAAATGAAAATCTGTATTCTAGGAATCTCTTCTATTTTCCTTTAGAAATCATAGAAATGTAAAAATAATATAACATGATATGTATCTATATAAAAAGTTGCTTTATTAAGTTATTTTATATTATATTTATCAGTATCAGTACTTTATTAATAAATTTATTTACATAAAGAACGAGATATTATTAACTAATTGTACAACCACAACCGTAGGGAGCGGGAGTCCAATAGTATACCCACAATCAAAATAGATGGAGGTATATCAATTTTGTCATTCCGTTTGTAGCACATCGAAATAGTCATCGCAGACCCATAAATATATATATTCTGATAAAATTCAAAGACGATCTAGCTATGTCCACCTGTCCGTCTTTCTGTCTGTTGAAAACACGATAGGACAAAAACGAAAGGATCTCACTGGCTAAAATATTCCTCAAGTACTCTCTGTTTGGTATTGAAAATGGACAATATCGGTCCATGATTTAATCTAGTCTTCGTACAAATGTTCTTCCGGAAGGAATACTGTTTGAGCAGCCACAAATATGCACAAATTAATTCTAAGTACTGTGAAATTATACAGTAAAGTATGGCGAATATTTGTCGCTAGACCCCATAAAAGGTCCCCATCAGAAAATGACTTGAATATTCATAATTGTCTTATAACACTGTGCATCAAATTTCGGGTCATTAAATCTTTCCCGAATGAGACCAACGGGAAGTGATAGTAGAACATCAGTAGACCAAAACCCCCAAAGTTCAGCTTTTTTGAGTAAAAATTTTTCATATATATTTAATTTTTAAAATTTAATTTGTATTTTTTTTTACATAGTTCGAGGTATTTTCTGCTCTGGTGGATGCTCTGTAGAACCAGAATTTGAAGTAGACAAATTTTGAAGTTCACTTCCTGTGTTTTCTTCTCCTTCATCATCGTAATGCAAGTTCTTGCTCCACCAACAAATTTCCGCTACTACAGCATCGGGAGACTTTTTTCCTCGATATCTGCAAAATTTGTGTTAAAATGTATTGGCAAAAAATATATATGTATATTAAAAATTACCTCATTTCAAATGGCATTGCAATTTGGTGGTACTGTTCACCTTGTTCATCTGATTCGGTCGCTAGTTGCTGACCGAAGTAGTCTAGATGATGATGTAGGTAATGAATTTTGAGCGACATATTAACGCCTATTTTAGAAAAAGCATCCATCATTGCGTTAACAGATCTCTGATAGCTGTCAGACCTATTTCTACCCAACAACCCGCCAATAACCTCTTTGATTGATTGCCAAGCAATCAATTCGTTTTTATTTAAAATGTCTGAACCATTCACAACACCTAAAGGAAGAAAAGTTATAAAAATATATATATATTTTAATCCAAAAAAATATACTTATTTTAAATGATTTACCTTCTTTTAATTTACTTTCAGTGATTCGGGGGAAATTTTTTGCTAAAGTAGTGTAAACTTCATCCCTCTTAACCACAGTTTTCAGAAAACTTTTTACTATACCGAGTTTTATATGTAATGGTGGTAATAAAACTTTGTCTTGAGGTACCAGGGGATCTTCAATGACGTTGGCATTCGCATGTTTGCTTAATTCCCTACACTTCCATTCATGATTTGCATATTGAATACCCTTATATCTGGAGTCCCAGTCACATAGAAAGCACATGTATTTAATGTATCCAGATTGCAATCCCCAATACTCAATACTACTCAACACTTTTCGTTTGGGTACTCAATACTATTCGATACTTTTAACGGATTTTTTTAAATTTAAAAACGATATATTTTTCTGCTTTTCGGTAATGTATTAGCAGACATCACTCCTTTTTAGAAACATTTTAGGTTTACAAGATTATATCAATAAATATTTTGAACTTTTTAACTATTATTCCAGTTTTTTTAATAATATTTTATTCTGATTTGATAATTGTTTACGCTAAGAGTTGCATTTCTAATATTGATTTGAGTTGTATTTATAGTAGAGATGCATTTTTTGCACCATAACCGTTAAATTTAAATAAATTAAATTGTAAAAATACAAGTCTAAAAGTATTGAGTAACTACTTTTGAGTATTGAGTACTCAAACAATATGGCAACTACTCGATACTCGATACACGATACCCACTACTCAATACTTTTACAGCAATATTCAGCAATTCTCCAAAAATTGGTAATTGCGTATCTAAGTACCAAAAACTATAAAAATAAAAAAATAAATCTGCAAAAAGTGTTAAAATTAATGAATTTTAAGTATATTAGGACTAGAACATTCAACTAAAATTACTTTATATAAATATTGACTTCAATAGATTATTCATAAAATATATATGAAAAATTTTTACTCAAAAAAGCTGAACTTTAAAGACGAATAACTTTAAAACACGAGCTAACTTTTAAAAACCCTTGAGGGGTTTTGGTATACTAATTATCTACTTTCATTTCCCGTTGGTCTCATTCGGGAAAGATTTTCTTGTTGCACAGTATAATAATTACTATCGTGATTGGACGTAAAGAAGTTTCATCTGAACATAAATCTTTCTACCAACTTTTGTGAGGATCGGTCCATAATTGACCTAAATAACCCCAATATTATATTTTATTGTCACATATTGATGGTGGTTATACAAGATCTCTGCGGGAAAATTGTATCAATTGCCTCGTGATATGTGAAAGTAGGACATATAACTTGACTTGTACAATTTATAAATTGTCAACTATTTTATCAATGAATTTTAAACAAATCTGGTCAAAATATTTGATTAAAGTTGTATGACCAGTATTAAAATATCAAAAACAGAACAAATACTTTTGGTTAGTTCCGCGACCTATCACAGAAGGCTTAAAAGGTGTGAATTTACCCCCTCCAAGGACATGTTCACACATAGTTTATTTTACTAATACATTCTCACCACTTAGATTTCTGACAACTGAGTTAGGTCTTTTACAGAAGAGTTTGCAATCTAGGTGTGCTCTAAACGTTGTCCGATTTTGCTAAAATTTTGGTTTTTGGACATTTAGAGGAAAATAAGGGCCACCTTATGACATGGTTTGTTCCTAGAACTGTTATTTTTAGCTAAACCCTCACTTTGACACTGCTACTGAAATTTAACCACAAAGAATAATTTTATCAGAAAACTCTTTCATACTAATCCCTTACTGATAACCCCGTTAGCTGTATTTACTGCCAGTAAGTATCTGTTGTACACAGTCATATATATGTGTATTAGAGCAGCTCATTTGTTCAAAATATGTTTAATTTTTATACCATTCACAAAGTGGCAAGATCTCACAAATGGCTGAGATATAAGGAAAAAACCAGGACAACCTCAATTTTTGAACTATTTTTGATTTAGTATATCTGGTTTTCTAAGTCTTTAATATGGATATCCAATAATAGATAATATATAAAGCCAAAGTAAGTCTTGGTCATAAAATGGAAAA
This sequence comes from Calliphora vicina, assembly GCF_958450345.1. Classification (NCBI taxonomy): domain Eukaryota; kingdom Metazoa; phylum Arthropoda; class Insecta; order Diptera; family Calliphoridae; genus Calliphora; species Calliphora vicina. The sequence continues at coordinate 141,585,641 of NC_088780.1, read as the reverse complement.
AAAATTTTACCCCGATTATTTTTCACCAAAAAAAAATTTAAAAAATTAAAAAAAAATTTCTTCAATAAATTAAAGAAATTAGAGCATTTTTTTAAAAAATTTTGTTTACCTAAAAATATTTAAAATTTTTATTTTAAAGTATAATTTGGTGAAGTGTATACAAGATTCGGCAAAGCCGAAATTAGAACTGATTTTTAAATGATTAAATTTATGAACTTGTTTCATAAACATTTTGGGAAACATTATAAAACAACCTAACGGATAACAAAAGTCCTCTGTTCTGTGAGTCGGCCTAATACTTCATATGATTTAGTAGTTGATTCGAAACATAATACTACACAGTACAACATTTTTCAGTTCATTGCTTTGGGACTCAATTCTGACAATTGCACGTGAAAGTAGACCCAAAAATAAGAACTTCTGCATCATTAGTTTTGTCAAGTTGGCTGCCGTATTAATTTAATGGCCATACGATTTTTTTTTCCTCAAGGTGGATTTTTATCACTTTTTCTATATTTTAGCACGGTTATATCTCGTATACCGTACGGAATATCTCTTTTGTGGCTGAAGCAAAGTTGTAGATATTGAATAGTAGAAAAAAAGTACGGAACATACCTACCCGAAAAAGGTGCATCCAGTGCCTTAAAAATCGCAAAAATGCCCATTTTTTTTTAATTTTTTACCAATTTTTCACCTTTTTTGCTCAATAGCTGGATTACAAATGCAATTATGGACTGATAACCATGAAATTAGGTCGTGTGATTTGTGTCTATATAAAAGTAATTTATCATGAATTTTGTATGTATACCATAATTTTTAACAGATTTATTCACTTTAAAGTGATTTTCGGAAGCGTGTCTTATATGTGAGCTATGACTAATTATGGACCGATCATAAACAAATTCGGTACATATAATTTGTTCGGCCCAAGGACGAACACTGTTGAAATTGGCTGAAATCGGTTCATTATTTCACCTAGCCCCCATACAAATGTCCTCCCGAAATTGGACTTTATCGGTTATAAATGTATTATTTATATATGTATATACACAAATTTAGCTCCAAATAAATTTTATATATACAAAATTCATGTCAAAAAATTTTATTATGATCGGTCCATAATTATTCATAGCTCCCATATAAGACCAGCACTTTAAAGTGTTAAAAATGATGGTATACATACAAAATTCATGATAAATAACTTTTATATAGACACAAATCACACGACCTAATTTCATGGTGATCAGTCCATAATTGCATTTGTAATCCAGCTATTGAACAAAAAAAGTGAAAAATTGGTAAAAAATTTAAAAAAATGCGCATTTTTGCGATTTTTAAGGCACTGGATGCACCTTTTTCGGGTAGGTATGTTCCGTACTTTTTTTCTACTATTCAATATCTACAACTTTGCTTCAGCCACAAAAGAGATATTCCGTACGGTATACGAGATATAACCGTGCTAAAATATAGAAAAAGTGATAAAAATCCACCTTGAGGAAAAAAAATTCGTAAGGCCATTAAATTAATACGGCAGCCAACTTGACAAAACTAATGATGCAGAAGTTCTTATTTTTGGGTCTACTTTCACGTGCAATTGTCAGAATTGAGTCCCAAAATCATGTGTTGTACTGTGCTATACAAATGAGTATTTGTGTTTGTTGCGGTGTGGCTTTCCTTTGTAAATTTTGTTTTTAAATACATACACGCCTCTAGTTATTTGAATTTAGTTGTTTATGTTCGGTTGTTTAGTAGTGGAAATTATATAATAGTACCCTACAAAACATAATAGAAGAAAATTCTCTAATCTCCATTTTTTTCGTGAACTTATCTAATAATGCCATCTACATTTGTTGAATGCTTCCAATACAAAATACGCTTTTTAAAAACATATATCAATTGTCAAAAACTGATAATTGAAGAAGAGACAGTAATGTTGATTGTAGGTATTTACTTTAGATTTGCTCTCATTATTAGTTGGTCTATAAACATTTACTCTTAATTTGCACTTTCGATGTATCCAAGGTCTGAAATTGTTCTTAGTTATCTTAAAAATCTGAAGCTGAATATAAGAACAAAATTAGATGACGTTTCGAATTCAAAAAATTATATTTTTATTTTCAGTTCTAACGTTATTCGATTTGACTAAAATATGGAGCATTTAATTTTTCAAAAATTGCATACTTTTTGCTTTCGAACCTGAATTGCTTGCAAATTTTTTGTGCTAATTCTTTATTATTAAGTACTTGCTGAACACTGTCCGCATTGCTGGCCTTTAGAAAACATCTGTTTTATATTGCTTCTCGATCTCGATTTTAATATACAGTGTCAGACAAAATTAAAGCACGGATTCCCTCGACATGACTTCGCACCCCAAACACTTATTACCTGTTGCCAGATGACGGCGGATGAGGTGAAAGAAGAGTTTGTTCATTGCGCCAATCAGTACGTCCCTGTGATTACTGTAGTCATCATCCTTATTGTAATGAAATGCCGCCAACTTTAAATCGATTCTTTCTCTTGATCGAGTCATTCGTGAGCGATTAGCTTCTAGTCTTTCGATATGCTTTTCGGGTGTATTTGCTGCTCTCAATGAAGCATTTGATCACGATTATCCTGAACACTTGATTTACATTCACTTTCTGTTTCCGCGTCTCTAGACGTAGATGCTCATTCCCGATTTTTCTGAAGTCGTGATTTTTTTCACTCAAAAATAATTTGTAAACCAATTTTATTCTTGCAAAAAATTCCAAAACCCTTGTTACTTACGAATTTGATTTGTTTTGTTTTTTATTAAAAGTGGAATGCGGCGAGTTATTCAAAATAATTTTAAATAAATTTCACATGGAAATTTCTTATTCATGCATCTAATATGCAAAATTAAACAAATCTGTTTATCATCGGTTGGAAATATTAAAGAAGTTTTATAGTACAACGTTGCTGCACCGTATTAACCGCAGCCTACTTGTTTTATCGACCGATTGGAAAATTTGGTATGTACCTTGAATATACTCTTTTCTTCGCTTACACCAAATCATTGGCTTCAGAGTACACCACTGTGAATTAAAATTTTAAAATCACTGACCTTGAATGTCTTGTATGGGAAAATAATTTTTCTTTAAAATTTTTTCTTTCGGGAATATTTTGAGAATTTTCTTGGGTATTGAAAACGCCCAAGTAAACATTTTTGAGTGAAATGGACAAAAATTATGTTTAAAAATTAGTTTTAATTAAAAGTTGAATAACTCAGTAAAAGTTTTTTTTAAAAATGTTGCGGTTTACAATGTTTATTTTTTTAACAAATTCATAAATAGTTCGTTTCCGTCACCAAATTCGGAAGATGGTGTAAAAATAGAAAATAAAAATTTCTGGAGAAATACTCAAGTTTCTAAAGTTTATTTAAATAACAATAAGTCCATGACTTTTTGAGTGTCTCTTTTGAGCTATATGTACATACATATGTTCAAAGTTTTTTAAATTTTTGTATCAACGGGGGTTTTGTTTGTGATTTGATTTCATCGTTGGAGTGTAATCTCTTTCCTCCGAGCCATTTCTTCAAGTTTGGAAACAAGAAATAGTCACTCGGGGAAAAATCCGGAGAATATGGCGGATGAGCGAGCAATTCATGGATATTTGCCATGGAAACTGCAACATGTGTGCACCCTTTTGTAAACCCGATTGTGAGCAAACGTGGCAGCCATCATGCAAAATCTTTCTCATGTCCAAGTGATCATTCAAAATTGGAACTACTGAGCCATCCACAATCTCTCGCACCTTCAATCTTTGAGCGGCCAACAACACACAGTGGGGGATCTGAAAAAAAAGTGGAAATAAATCTGTAACTTCTAAACGAATAGCCCGATTTTAATAAAATTTCCCATGGCTATAGAGGAGGTGTCGATAAGTTTAAGTTATGAATTTGGGCTTAAACAACCAAGGGGGGGCCGAGCCACAATGCCCCAAAGTGGGGCACCTCGGGTATATCAAAAATTAAAAATGATGCCAAATTTTTGTTTGCGATCCGATTTGAAAGATTTGTATATATATGGAATGTACTAGACGAGATCTACAAAAAACATTGCTTTAGCCATATACTTATAGTTTACGAGTTATTCGCATTTGAAAAGTAAAATTTTATTTTTTTTGCATACCTTGGTCTGCCATTTTGCTAATAACGGATCCAATTCTTTCCCGATTTTCTTGAAGTGTCTTTTTTTTTAATTAAATTTATTAATAATCTTAAGAAAGAATTGTTAAAAAATATCTACTGTGTCAAAAGTTATGTGCATTCAAACTTAAAAAAAAATATCGTTTTTTCGCCATTTTTTTCGAAAAAAGTACCTACATTAATTTTAAATTATACAGAAAATGAGAAAAAAATAAATAATGTGTTTATATTTTTCTGAAAGATAACATTTCGGGAAATATTATAAAAGCAAAATAATATCAAAATTCGTATTATTGCGTGGTCCAGAGCCTTCCGAAGTAGACCTATTTTTTATGTAAATTTCAACTTTAGACAACATATTCTAAAATCGCATAGCTGCTTTCAAAAAATTAAGACCAGTTTTGTATGTTCCAATCTGTTCTTCAATATCATGCAAAGGGATTTCATAGCCCCGAGCTTGGTACCTTAGATCCAAAAATCAAAAAAATCCCAATTTTGGGATTTTTGGAAAGTTTTTTGGGAATTGTGGGATTGTCATTAACAATTCACAAATATCTTTTTCACTTTTGGATTTGCATCGAACGTTTGTATATAAGTGTAAAATTTCATTAAAAACGATTCATAAACAAAACTTTTATTGCATTTTAAAATTTTAAATTTTCCAAAAAAATCAGCTATAATTTTTTATTCGCATATTTTTGAAAAAAGTCTTGTACATTTTTGAAAAGAGGACATAATTTCCTACACGCTGATATATAATATGTATATCTTTTCTTTTCCGCTAGCCTCATTAATGGATTCAAAATCAACAACAAACAAAAAATTATAAAATCTTGCCGTTTTGTAATACAATTTATTGCACTGCCTTGCCGACTGCTGCAGATTTATTTCCACTTTTTTTTTCAGATCCCCCACTGTGCAACATAGCATGAATTTTGCTTGTACGGCCACAACGAAATTCAGTACAGCAGATATTTTGTAATTGATGGGACAAAGAGGCATATGTTATATGTTTATTGTAAGAATGGTTTTTCAATTTATAATCTTTCAGCTTAACTTAGGGTGCAGTGTTATTTCGACCAAGACTTTTATAACTATTTAACAGTTGCTACTTTTGTATATAGTTATACTGATATTTACTTACATATGTGTTTGACCACATGTGCTTAATTTTTTTTGTTTGGCTTCCAGATGTTTGACTCTGATGTTTAAAATTTCATTTAGTTTAATGTATAAATTAAAATTCATTTAAATGATATGCATATACTCATAGATAGACAGTCTTACAGGCGGACAAACAGACACATATTGGAAAGAAGGATTAACAATAATAATGTTTAAAATAATTTAATTTTTATATATTAGGATAACCGCAGTTGGACTTGTATAAAAATTCGATATTACCAGATATTGCCAGGATTATTTTTGTTTTTAACGGGTTGTGATAGAAAGTAAATATTGATACCGTTTTGCTAAGCTTAAAATGCATTTTCATCGTGCATATTTAAAAAATCTAAAATTCTTTTTTTTAAGGATTTAAAAAACATTAATTGTATTAGTTTTTGATGCAGAATCGACTGGTGAATATTTACAATATATTCAACCGTTTTTGCTCTACAGAAAAATGTGCTCAAAATGCGCGTCTTTAGGTGCGTTGAACCACCACAAGGAGTAAAAATTTGCAAAAAAAAAAGACTCCATTATTTTTATTTACGCAAAAAAACTTCAGAAAAATTATGATACCCGAAAAGCAAATGAAGTGACCTGGTCACAAACGAACTCTAATGTACATAGCTCCATAAAAATAGATTATGCCTAGAATCTCTAAAAATAATTTCCGATAAAATAACCGAGGTTTTGGGCTGGTTTCTTAAATATTTTGTTTTTATGTTGATTTGTGGATAAGTTTAAAATCAAAGCAATTGCATTTTTACTTTAATCAAGGTTAGTTTATTATAAAACGTAGGAAAAATAAATCAAAACATGAAAAAACACCCCATTCCAAGGTTTTTTGTAGAGTGAAGTGGTTAGTTTACTAACCACCGTGGCGGTTGGCATTAAAAATAACTATGATCTAAATTTTTGTTTCGTATAAATTTTTTTGAAATCGAATATTTTTCACTAAATTTTCTGACCAAACAACCGAAATATCAAAGTAGCACTGAATTCGATGAACAATAAACACTCTGTGTTTTTTTATTGAATGCGTGAAAGTCTCTTAAAAAAACAGATTTTTACAATATTTTCAAATTAATATATTTATCCAACCAAAGCATAAACGATGACTTAAAAAAATATAATTGTTTAGCAAAATGGCAATAGATGCCAATAAACTATGTTTTGAAGACTATAGAAAATGTGGTTGGTAAACTAACCACCAAACCGCAAAGAGTTAAATGTTAGTTTTGTATTTTCTGACAGTCATAACTCAATTTGAAATTTAGTTGTCAGGAGTAGTGAAATAGAATATTTTGTAGGAATCTTTCTTTAACAACGATTTGATTTTTGAGCAATTGAGATAATTGATTTACGAATATTTTGTCTTGTAACCCTTTAATTCTCTGATCTGTGTTTCAGTAACTATTTTACTTGTTTCAAAACATTTAAATATGTCTTAAAAAAACGGTTAACAGTTAATCGAGTTATTTACTTGAATGTGATTTTTAATCCAAATAAATTATATTATTATAAGCTCTTGTTTGTTTTCCAGTTTAACATTTTTATTTTTCTGCTAAATAGTTTTCGCGGTTTTGGTATCGGTTGAAACCTTACACGAAACTCTAGAAATAATTATTTTTGTGGCCATCCTAATATGTATACATAGATGTGTATGTATGTAGTACATTACATGATTATCTATGAATTAAAAATCTATAGAATGTTCTTTGTTTGTTATTTATTTAAAAGTTAAATTAAATTTTTGTGGTTGGAAAGGATTGTGCTCTGCGTATGATTATTTTATTTTGTTTATAATTTCACATCACTCATACGTCAACATGTTCTACATGAAATATTTAGTATGGAACAATAAACTACACATAAAATGTAATACCAAAGTTAATGAAATCAATTCCAGACAAAAAAATATAATTTATTTTAACACTTATAAGCATAGCACATAGGTCTGGCTAGTCACTTTTTTGGCCAAAACTAAAATATTCAAACCAAGGATACAATTAATAACAAAAAAACATAAATTTTATTAAGTTTTTAATAATTTAATTTTTTTCTTGTTATTGACTCCAAACTCTGAGTAAATCATAATTTTTGAAGCAAAAGTTTCCTGAAACAAAAATGGATTTCTTAAAAATAAGCAAAAACTAGCAGAAAGTTATTGATATTCATTCGTAAGGACAAAATATCACTCTAATTTTGTGCGTTTTTGGTTCGTTGAAATCGGTTGAAATTTTGTAAGTTATATACTATAATTTTTTTTTATAAAAAGTTAAAATCACTGATTTTTATGAAGTTTTTTATGTAATTTCCTATTACCATAATTTTTATTGAATATTTTACTATTAAAAATTTAAATACTTACCTTTATCATTAATATCCATAACTAACAGATTTAAAAAGTTTTTTATTTTCGTGTAACATGTGATTCAAATAAAAATAAAAACTACACCACTTGTTTCAGTTTACCACTGCACTTAAAACATTGAACTTTCTCACTTCATAGAATAAAGGTTAATTGAAGTTTGCAAAAACAAATTATTTTTTTTGTGTTTGCTACAATATTCCAACAACAAATATAGGAAAAAAGTTTTGAGTTTTGGCCAAAAAAATATGTCTTGGAGACCTATGTGCATAGGTAGAACTAGAGGCGTAACTGAGAGTAGAAATAATCACTCTCTCCCAAATGTTATGGCTGACACAACAATAAAATACATGGATTCACATGTATTTTGTTGTTGCAAAACTTATGTTTTTGACAATAGACTTATAATTTTTGTCTCTCAGTAACGCTTCAATGTATATTTTATTCTATGTTTATAAGTATGTATCTTCAAATATTGAAATCAAAAAGTGTTGTACAAAAAAAAAACATCTAGTAATAATGTGATTCATTTTAAATATTGAATGTTTTTATACCCTTCACCATGAGTGACAAGGGTATATATAAGTTTGTCATTCCGTTTGTAATTTCTACATTTTTCATTTGCGACCCCACAAAGTATATATATTCTGGATCGTTATAGACAGAGAAATCCATATAGCCATGTCCGTCTATCCGTCTGTATGTTGAAATCAACTTTTCGTAGCCCCCAAATAAATTACATATGCACATGATTCATACATCAATACATCGAAAATTCTTCCGGCTCAGCTGTTATTTAAAATCGACAAAATCGGCTAACAAATAGCTGAGATATAAGGAAAAAACCGGGACAACCTCGATTTTTGGCCTATTTTTTTATCTATATCTGGATTACAAAGTCATTAATATAGACAATTTAGATATCTAATGATATCTGATACTTTTAACCCGATTTTTTTTTTCATCAAAAAATTTGTTATATCATAATTTTTTTTTTTAAAAAAAAAATTTAAAAAATTGGAAAAAAGTTTTTTTAAAAAAATTAAAAAAAAAATTTTAAAAATTTTAAATATTTAAAAAATTATTTTAAAGTATACACAAAAGTTTTATATAATTCAGGAACGGTAAAAGCAAATTCAAAAATTGTTGTCTCTAAATTATTAAGAATTAATTGATCTTTCAAACTGCATTTTTAGTTTTTTTCATTTTCATAAAAATTTTAAAAGTTATAAAGCCTTATTTTCAAAATTTATTTTTGAATTTAAAATTCGAAAAATTTTAATGTAGGGCACCTTAATGAGCCAATTCATTACAAAAACTAAAAATTTTTGCACACAAAAATAAAGCTCGGACATTTTTCTTTTAAACTGTGTCCTCAAAAGTGATGAAAATCGTCGATCTTGACAAAGTTATGAATAAAACTCAAAAAAGGCCGACAAACTCGATTTTTGGCAAAAACTCGATTTGAGCGACACACTAATATATATATTTTGAGACACACTAATATATATCTGGATTACAAAGTATTTTATATAAACAATATAGATATCTAATGAGAGATATTTCAAAGTCCATTGCAACGATGTATATAAGGCTATAAGTTGGACATACAATGGGTCAAAATTGTGAAAAAAAATTTTAAACCGAATTTTTTTTCATAAAAAAATTTTTTTTGTCATAAATTTCTTTTTTAAAAAGAAAAATTCTAATTTAAAAAAAAATTAAAAAATTGGTAAAAATTTTAAATTTTGTTTACCTAAAAATATTTGAAAGTATAATTTGGACTATATAAGATTCGGCATTGCCGAATATAGCTCTCTTACTTGTTTTTGCTGAAATTTGTTATTATAACTCCGAAAAAACGCAATATATAAACGGATTAAAGGATATGTAAATCTCAACTTTTCTAAGTTTATTTTAATAATATCGGGCTAACTCTATTTGAGTTGTCATTAACCCTCGGTTAGTCGCAATCATTTTCAATCGAGAGTAGTCGCAATGTATGAAATTGATATCAATAAAAAAAGGCGCGTTTGTAAATAATCTCTTCACTTTTTATTTCGAAAACAATATTAAATGCAATGTATTTAAAAGAGTAATGCAAAATAAAATTGCAATAAAAATATTATTTTATCAAAAAATAGCTTAAAATTTAGGGTGATTAAAAAAATTTACAATAAAAAAATTTTTGCCTGTATCAACCAGATCAGTTGCGAGTATCGGAGGGTTAATTATGTGGAGAAATGTCTGACAAAGTTTATAATTTTACTTTTACATTTTTTTAAAAAAATCTTATCATGTTTGTACTTAGGTAGGTAATGTATTAAATCTATATAATGGTTAGTCAATAATCTGACAATGGTAACGCAATGATTTTCAGATGTCTGACATCTTTTTCTGACAACGTTGAATAGCATGCCCAATGATCAAGAAATCACAAGGTTTTGTATATAATGTTATACAGCTTAAAATGTTATTATATAATAAATTATGGAATACATAGAGAAGTGTTCTTAAAATAGCCTATTGTATACCGTGGCTAAACAGTTAAATTCAAATCCGCTGTCTCCAGACCTTAACCCAGTAGATTACCTGTGGGAAATTTTGGACTGGAATATTAGAAAACGAAGCATTTCATCTAAGGACGTACTCCAAACTGCTTTAACGGAAGAGTGGGGCCAAATTACTAAATATGTAACTGAACCGCTTGTAAACTCCATGAAGAGGCGACTAAAGGACGTCATTAAGCTGAATGGATGACCAACAAAATAATAACTCTTTATTTTCGGATTTTTGTAATATAAAATAGAGCGTTATTCATCAACTGTATACTAATTTTTGACTGTTGTTTTTTTCGCCATACATTTTTCACCAAATTTATTTTAATTTGCAAAGTTTTTTAAAAAACTAAAAGATTAAACTCTAAATTTAATTTGAAGTTTATTCAAACTTATATATTTCTTTCTCTAATTAAAATATTTAGCTTCATAGATGAAAATGCGTGTTGTATACTAAATTTTGACTCTGACTGAATATGCCTTTCATAGAAATCGTTCGGAAATGTATGTTTTCCAGCAACGTGGATACAAGAAATATTTTAAATTTATGGTATAACCTCTTTCTGGCAATATTTTTCGAATTTAAAGCTGTAGCTCTTGTAAACAATCTTAACTTCGCTTTGCTTTTAATTCTAAAAGCATGTGTTTCAGAAAAAAGAAAATATAAAAAAAAACATTTTAAAACTCCAACCGCTGGCTAATGATGAAAGTTAAACAATCTGTTGTAAATTTGGCCATTAAAAACTCTATAAATATTAAATTTTTTGTTTCGATGTACAAATCTTACATTGTAACAGATTTAAAATTTAATAACATCCTACAGTGACAACGACAGTAGACACACAAAATTCAGCTTAAAATTGTATTAAATGAAAAATTCTCATGTTTGAAAAAAAGTAATGCTTCCATCATAAATAAAAGATAATGTGTACACATACATATCTGGACATATACAATTTTTTTGCACAAACGAACCTTGACCACACAATGGTCTGTATGTGTTTTGCTCTTGTGTTTGGTTTTCAGTATTTACTGTACAAAAACAGAAACCCACAGAATAAAAAAGGAGTGCGAGTAAATAGAATTATGTTGGCATGGCAATTAAAGTCGATAGACCAGACCAGTATATAGCCAGTTAATTGAAAATGAGATTTATAAAATATTAAATGTTTTATAAGAAATCTAAAAGGGCACCGATTTTTAAATCATACATTTCATATTACAATTTTAAACAGATACACAATTATTTACATAATTGTAAAAAAAGCAAGCTCGACAGCGATTAAAAACAGAATAATAGATAAAATAATGACATGTGTGTATATGGAAAATGTAATTGTCCATTACTGGTTTATATGTATGAATATTTTCTAGACTTCACAAACCTCAAAACCAACCCATAATGCCATATCTTTTACTATGATGTGGTATAGAGAACACAAATGACAACAAATCTACAATGTTCTTGTGGTAGCATTAAATTGACCACAACAAAACAATAGTAGGTCTTTATTTTTTTAACAATGGAGAAAAAAGAAAAACAATTCCATACATTTTTTCTAGCTCTAGTGTTTTTTTTTTTGCTGTGTTCTGTTTTGTTCTAACTTGAACTGTATCTAGCAAAGCACACCACACATACATAAAGGAAGTGTTTGTTTCACCCACACTATACGCATAGATACACACACTCATAGATACATTCAAAATCACGCATACTTGAGGAGAAGAGTAGTAAATAAGTACATAAACCAACACTGAAACCAAGCGTTAAATTATCCTGTTATCATTTCTAAGTATCTAACTAGTTTTTTTTGCTGTTACTGTGTCCGTTTTATTAAAATGCTCATGATTTTGTTGATGTTCAAGCAAGTGACATTTAGTCGTCTCAATTGATAAGAGAAAGGAATTCGTAAAGGGGTAAATTGATTTAAAGTTAAATTTAGATTTAAGAATATTTTCTTGATTTATTTAATTTTTGCTTCAATTATAATTACTAAAGACTAAGGTAAAATATTCTAATTTTGTTTGGTGCAGCGAAAAATATAATTGATAAAACATTTATGGGACATTTAATTTTCGAAACTATCATTAGTTTTATTTTTAAAATATCGCGGTTTTAATTTTTTTTATTATTTTGTATTTTCCTCATATTGGTTGAATATTGCTAAAATAAAATTAAAAAGGCATTTTTTTGCTGGTATTCTACACATAATTATCTTTTTTTTGACATAAATTTTGTTGATCTAAATTCCGGGATATATTGGTGAAATCTCAGGGATGTTGAAAATTAAATCTTTTTAGTTTAATCCTTATAAGTTCGACCTTTATCACGATGTACAATAAAAACATATCAATAAACAAATTTCAAATTCGCTGAAAATATTCTAAACAAATAACTCGAAGTTTTGCAAAATTTTTCATAAGTTATTCGTATTAAAAAACAAGTAAGAAAGTATGGTCGGTCAAGCCCGACCATATAATACCCTACACCAAGTAAATGAGTAAAAATATTTTTCTTTTAAAATTTCAATAATTTATATTTTTGAGTGATTTTCGGAAGTGGGCCTTATATGGGAGCTATGACCAATTATGGACCGATCACCATAAAATTAGGTCGTGTTATTTATGTCTATATTAAAGTTAACTATGTTGAATTTTGTGTGTATACCAAAATTTTTAAGAGATTTATGCACGTTAAAGTGATTTTCGGAAGCGGGTCTATGTGGGAGCTATGACTAATTATGGACCGATCGTAACAAAATTTGGTGACATGAATTTTGTATATATAAAACTTATTTGGAGCGAAATTTGTGTAGATACATAGATAAATTAAACTTTTATGACCGATAAAGTCCAATTTCGAGGGGACATTTGTATGGGGGCTAGGTGAAATAATGGACCGATTTCAGCCAGTTTCAATAGGCTTCGTCCTTGGGCCGAAAAAGTAATATGTACCAAATTTGATCGAAATATCTTCAAAATTGCGACCTGTACTCTGCGCACAAGGTTTACATGGACAGCCAGCCAGCCAACCAGACGGACGGACGGACGGACATCGTTTAATCGACTCAGAAAGTGATTCTAAGTCGATCGGTATACTTTAAGGTGGGTGTTAGACTAATATTTTTGGGCGTTACAAACATCTGCACAAACGCATAATACCCTCCCCACTATGGTGGTGTAGGGTATAATTATCAAAATGTTGGTAACTCGAATGTTTAAAACCAGCTCGATTATAATTGAATTAAAGATTTATTTTTGTAGACTAGCGTGATCATAAAATATCTACAATTTTTTTACGGAAAGTTAAAGTCAATGCGGATTTAAAAACATACAAGGCTCAAAAAGTTCCTGACGGGAAAGCTGTTAAAAATTTAGAAGTCGAAGACAGAGCATGGAAATTGTCAAGTTTTATAAAAAAAATAATATAAATGCTGCATAATGAATGACAAAACGTATGTTCTGGAAACTTTTCGCAGCTTCCTGGTCAATATATTTATGTTGCTGATGCTCTAGAAAATGTTGCAGAGAAGTTTAAAGCCGAGTGTCCACTAGCAAGTCACTTGCGGAAGAACTTCTGCAAGTATTTGCTGAAGTGCTTCCACTCAATCCAGAACCTGCGGAAGTCTGCTTCCAGAAGTAGTTTGTAGAAGTTACTACGACGAAATTGCTGCAAGAAATTGCAGACGTGTTTCCACACAATGTAAGTACAGCTTGCAATAGAGTTTGCCTTTTAACAGAATTGCAGAAACAAAAAGAAGTGTTTAGGTGAGAAATTGGGCGTATAGATTTAAGTTTCCAAAATACATCACTAGAAGAATTGCGGACCGATGATTCCATGCAGCTGAGAAATTTCTTGAGAATTTTTAATGATGATTTTGAATACATTTTATCTTTAATTCAAACAAATGTTCAAAAGCTGGATACTAAAACGGCTATTTCTCCAATAGACCGGATTTTAGTTACTCTTCCAAAAAAACAGAAAACTAAATTGAAAACAGAAGAGAATACCACAAACCGTTTACCCGACTTCTTCTGCAAGTCTTCAAAACACTTGCAGTTCACAGCAAGTCGTTCAAGTTACTCCAGCAAGCAACAAACTCGTGTTTCCACATAATAGCTGCAAGTAAATTCTGCAGTTTACATGACAAAAACTTCTGGAAGTCACTTCTGGAAGCAACTTCCGCAAGAAAAATTGGTAGTGGAACACGGCTTTAGACCCAAAAGCAGAAAATTTTCCAAAAAAGTTACAAAGGCCTCTATAAATTCCGAAATTTACATCAAGGAATGTTTACAAAAGAGGATGCTTCCATTCATACGACTTCTTAATGTGTCCACTTAATCTTGGCCTGATTTGGCGTCCTGTCACTATGGTAAGCAAGGTCTGGAGTGGTACAAGAACAATAATGTGGTATTTGTACCAAGAGAGGCAAATCCTCCAAACTGCCTGTAGCTAACGCCAGTGAAGAGGTATTGGGCTCTTGTTAAAATATAATTGAATAGCACAAAAAAGGTGTCCAAAGTGTGATAGATTTTAAATGGAGATATCTGTTCAATATTAAGTCCATAGTGCATTTTTTATGGAAATATGGATTGTGTTTAGGGTTTTTATCCCGGGAATTCCCGGGACAAATTTCACGGGAATTTTGCCAATTTCTCACTCCCGATTCACGGGATTTTTGTTCGGAAATCCCGGGAATTAAAAACTGACGAAACTACAAAGAAAACTTTATTTTTTTCACCAAAAAACGTGAAAAGTTGTTTTTAGAGTTTTTAGCTTATATTTCGGCAATAATAGACTGCTTATTATTATTTATTTGGGATTTTTCGAATGATAATTTAAAAAGACGGCTTCTGCGGACCTTGCTAGCAATGAGTTATTATAACAGTAAGTTATTAACCGTGTTAAAATAATGAGTTAAAATACTATTACATACGCTTCCAAACGTTTCGTTTTATAAAATGAGGCCCTAAAAAATCAAAAATTTTGTAGGTATTTTTTTATTACAAATTTTTATGAAAACATATATAACAAACGATACAAAGAATTAATTCTTAATTAAATTTTCGAGATCAACATAAATTTTATCTCCTAACGAATCAGTTAAATTGAATGCATTACTTAGTGAATTCATTCCTTTGAAATTCATTATTTATAGAATTAATTTCTTATTGAATCATTACACATTTCTTCCAATCCATAACAAATAGATCCAAAAATATATTGAATGATTAAATTTTTCTTTAATTCAAATCTATAACAAAAAGGCTTTCGACAATTTTTTATAATTCATTTTGTAAGTCATTAAAAGGAAAACCAAAACTGAATGAAGAAAACAAATTTTAACACAATTTGTAGTAGATTTATATTAACAAAATTTTAAACATTCTTCAAAATTAATTTAATTTAAACCAGAGACATAACTTTTATAAGAAATATCTAAAAAAATTTAGCCATAACTGTTATATAGTAGAAATAATTTTTTGTTTCTTTAAATAATAGTTATTCTCAATGAAAATAAGTTTTGCTTTTCAATAAGTGTTATTCATAATAAATATTTTTTTTCGTTGCTCATAACTTTTATTTTTGATTTTTATGTTTTTACGTTGCCTTATAAGAGTTATTCATAATAAATATTTTTTTACGTTACTCATAACTTTTGTTTTCGATTTATATTTTTTTACGTTGCCTAATATAAGTTATTTATAATAAATATTTTTTTTCGTTACTCATAACTTTTATTTTCGATTTAACTTCACCTGAAGTATCTCCACTTCAACCAATATCGACGAATCTAAATACGTCATCGTTGTTCGGAACATCAATTAGAGAACTTGAAGTGGATTTATCTTCAGAAGATGACAAAGGCAATACATCGCGAGAGTTATTAGCAGCTATAGCTGAAATTGAGAGATTTAAACCTATGAGACTGGACGTAGATGCCGATTTGTTGCAATATTAGGAAGAGAAAAAGGATACTTTTGCAATTTTTAAATAAATTAGTTCATATTGTCTATGCACTGCCGGCTAAACGGCTTTCTGTTGAAAGGGCATTTTAAAGGTTAAATTCAATGTATGTACTAATAAAATACAACCAAGGTGGCGAAAGAAACTTCTTTTGAGTTATGAGCAACGAAAAAAATATATTCTTTAGAATAACTCTTATTAGGCAACTTAAAAACATAAAAATCAAAAATAAAAGTTATGAGCAACGTAAAAAAATACAAATCGAAAATAAAAGTTATGAGCAACGTAAAAAAATATATATATTATGAATAACACTTATTAGGCAACGTAAAAAAATATGAGTCGAAAATAAAAGTTATGAGCAACGAAAAAAATATTTATTATGAATAACTCTTATTTGAAAACCTAAAAATTATTCATTGATTTATGCCTAACTTTTTCAGTCTCAAAAAATTTAATAACAGTTATTTTTGGTCTCTGATTTAAACAAAAGCTTTTGAATCAAGCTAAAAATTAGATGTTGGGAATGGATTTACGGAATGAAAGGCTGACATTTTTTTATTTACAGATTAAGGTTATAATGAATTAAATTGAATTAATTAATACGAAGCTCTGATATATAATGATTATAACACAAAGTTTTTATATGAAATTTGGCTATAATATTCCTAATTTACATTATCATTATATATTTCGGGAATAGCCGGTTCCCGGGAATTTAGAAAAAAAATGCTCCGATTCCCGGGAATCAAAAAAGAACGGGAAATTAAAAACCCTAATTGTGTTTATGAATATAATATATAAATATAAAAAACAAGTGATCTAGGTAAGTTTTTTTTTTTATTAATTTGTATACCCAATGTCCATCTCTCTGTCGGCCAATATCCATATCATTTAGGGCATAAAGGGAATGACGTAGATGGATAAAAAACATGTCTCTTCTGCCAAAACGCCTTATAATGATTATGGATTATTTCTTTGCTCTGTAGGGATATTTACTATTTACAATTGTCATGGTGGTTCATAAAGGTTTACAGTAATACATTCTACCAATAACTGAAATCAGACCATAACCCACACTAATCCAAATACAATATTATTATATACTAATTTCCATTCAATTCTAGGTTAAGCTTAAAAATGCATTTATTTTTGGAATCTTTTCAGCTGAAAACTGAAAACTTATATTTTTTTTTTAATTTTGACTTATAAATGGCTTATGTTCTTTGTTGGCATTATATTCAATTGACCTTATTCTAAAAATGAAATTAAAATACTTCCTTAAGTGCATATAAAAATAATAAAAATATAATTCATTCAATAAATAAATACTAAGATGAAAAATCTAATACTTTTATTACTTTATGCTCTTCGAAAGAAAAGAAAAAATAATAAAAAAAGTATTAAGAATAATACAATTGTTTTCCAAACAATTGCCATAAAACGTTTGATGTTCTAGTTATTCTATATTGCAGCATATCAGTTATTTATTGTTTTATTTTTTCGAGAACATTGTTTTACAAATCTCTACACAAAAACTTAAAAGTGTACATGTATGGAGAACAATTTATTATAACTCGTATGCAGATTGATGTTTTAGAAATCTTTTGTAGGAAATTATTTACTTTTATGTAAAAGTTTAAGAACAATAGAAAATAAACAATACGTAGAAAAAACAAAAACTTAAATACCAGACAGTAGCAGTAGTATCAACAATTGACAACTTGAGAAACTTTTAGTGAAAACTTCAAAGTGAGTAAAGTTATTTACCATTGATCTTAACTCTTACACTTTTTCTTCACCATGCATACACATGCCACAACATGCAAGTAGCAAACATACCAACATATCTTTTTGACTTAATGCCCTGAAAAAAGAAAAATCCCTTCAATGAAAAAGTAAAATAATAGGTACATACCAACACGTATACAAAAAATGCATATATACATTAGGGTGGCCCCACAAAAAAATGTTGTAATTGTTCCCAAAAAAAAAATAATTATAAAAATTCTATGATAACGTTTCTCAAAATGCTTGCCTTGGCTTAATTTTTGCACCTATGCGGTGAAAAATTAATGATATCGTAAGTATTCTAAGCGTAAGAGATCGTATGTGATGATCGGCGAACCAGCCAAATATCCATGGCGCTCAGCTAATGAGCTGTATTTGGTGGGAGCAAAAGGGTCCTATATATTATGAGCTACTGAAATCTGGCCAGACCATCCAAGGGAGCCTGTACCGAATGCAGCTGATTCGTTTGAAGCGATCGTCTATCGAAAAACGCTCAGAATTTGCGGCCAGACATGAAACTGTTATATTCCATCATGACAATGCTCAGCCACATTATGTGGTTGGGATGTTTTGCCTCACCCGCTTTATAGTCCAGACCGATCGATGCAGAAAACTCTCCCGCATTTTTTTAGTCATACACCCAGTAATAAACTTTCTATTATAAAATAGACAAAATGATTGAAAATTTTAACCATAAAAAAATCATGCAAGTATTTTAGTTATATTGAAATTTATGCTTTAGAGCCCAATGTTTAATTATAAAGTGTTATATACCAATGGATAGTTTATTTGTATAGCCTTGGTGTGATTGTCTTGAGCCGGGGAGATACCGGTTTCGAAAAATTCAAAATACACACAGTTACTAAATTATACGTACGATTTACTTTTTGGACCTTTTTTTAAAAATCTATATATATAAAAATACAAGGCTTGACTTATTCATTCACTCACTCACTCACTCACTCATGACTGATGAGTCAGTGAATCAGTGAGTGAGTGAATGAATGAGTTAGGCCATGTATTTTTAAATATATAGATTTTTTAAAAAAGGTCCAAAAAGTCGATCGTACGTATACTTTAGTAACTGTGTGTATATTGAATTTCGAAAAACGGGTGAAATCGTTTCGGTAAATTTATAATTTCCTTAAATAATTTTATGCCATTATTTATAAAATCTTAAAATTCTTTTTAAAAATTGTAAAACTGTGGATATTTTAGGACATGCACGTGAATTCAGATACAACATTGAAATGTCCTTCAAGTACCTTTCATAGAAATTCGAGAAATGTGAACCAGCTCACCAAATATACAAATTTTGAGAAATGGTCTTCTCAAACAAACTGAACCTTTGTTTTCCTACGTATCAATGGGCCCACCCTATTAACATACACATATGTATATTGTTATGTCTTCAAATGTAAGTCAGTCAGTCAGCTCAACAATTCATTTTTAGCACATACTTGTGTAAAACAAATAAAATTTTACTACACTTATACACGTACAAACACTCACCCATGTAAACATACAGACATGTATATTAGGGTGGCCCTTAATAAACGAAAGTTGGATTTCTGCCAGTCTCACCTCCCAGTTTGGTGAACATTGGTAAAAAAAAATCATCCTGAAAAAATTTTAGTTAAATCGGTTGGGGTTATGATCTCTAAAGTTTTGAGATGCATTTACAAGAGGAAAAACTTTAAGTTTTTCAGTTTTTGTAAAAATTTTCCGATTACGAATTAGTTTTGCAATTTAATTTAAAAGAATAGAAATGTGTATGTAATTGTTGTTCTAATGAGCCAAGAAATTGGTCAACAGATGTTAAAGTTATTACAAATTCCCCAGGCCATTAACGTGTCTCAGGCCAATAGAACCAGAAAGGTATGAACAAAATTAACCTATTTTAAGAAATAATAAAATAAAAGCTCATTTTTACATAAATTTTTAATAAAATTCTTGGATTGGATACCGTTAACCTATTCGCAGGTATGACCAAAAAAATAATTTTTTTTAACGGCAGTTTCAAAACTCCACTTCAAATTTTTAACAATTTTGTTAAACAATTTTCAGAATTTTTTGAACATCTCATTGGGTTTTATTGAGAATATAATAGGGAATAAAAATATGAAAAAATTATGTTAATTATTTGGCCATATTTTGGCGAATGAGCTCAATTTCCTTACTGTTATGAATTTTAAGTAAAGCCTATAGTCTGGAAGTTTTACTAAAATCAATGGGTCAATGGGAAAAATATAACATAATGTCTAGTATTTATAATAACATCACAAAAATGGAAATTAACCCTAGTAACCATAGCCTAGTTAACCATAATATAGCTTCTTTTTCATACCAGAAAACAAATTTCAAATATAATTTAAAATGTTGTTTTATTATTTTAAAAAGAGATTTTTGTTTTGAACAAACTAAATTTTGCTTTGATTACACTGTGCATCAAATTTGGGGTCATTAAAACTTTCCCGAATGAGACCAACGGGAAGTGATAGTAGAAAATCAGTAGACCAAAACCCCCAAAGGGTTTTAAAAAGTTAGCTCGTATTTTAAAGTTATGCGCCTTTAAAGTTCAGCTTTTTTGAGTAAAAATTGTTCATATATGTATATTTAATTTTTAAAATTTAATTTGTATTTTTTTTTACATAGTTTATATAAAAATGAGCTACATTATATAGTTCGAGGTCTTTTCTGCTCTGGTGGATGCTCTGAACCAGAATTTGAAGTAGACAAATTTTGTAGTTCACTTCCTGTGATTTCTTCTCCTTCATCATCGTAATGCAAGTTCTTACTCCACCAACAAATTTCCGCTAATACAGCATCGGAAGATTTTTTTCTTCGATATCTGCAAAATTTGTGTTAAAATGTATTGGGAAAAAAAAAATATATGTATATTAAAAATTACCTCATTTCAAATGGCATTGCAATTTGGTGGTACTGTTCACCTTGTTCATCTGATTCGGTCGCTAGTTGCTGACCGAAGTAGTCTAGATGATGATGTAGGTAATGAATTTTGAGCGACATATTAACGCCTATTTTAGAAAAAGTATTCATTATTGCGTTAACAGATCTCTGATAGCTGTCAGACCTATTTTTACCCAACAACCCGCCAATAACCTCTTTGATTGATTGCCAAGCAATCAATTCGTTTTTATTTAAAATATTATCAAATTCCTGATTTTTGACCAGCTTCCGAATGTCTGGACCATTCACAACACCTAAAGGAAGAAAATATATATTTTAATCAAGAAAAATATACTTATTTTAAATGTTTTACCTTCTTTTAATTTACTTTCAGTGAGTCGGGGGAAAATTCACTACTTCATCCCTCTTAACCACAGTTTTCAGAAAACTTTTTACTATACCGAGTTTTATATGTAATGGTGGTAATAAAACTTTGTCTTGAGGTACAGGGGATCTTCGATGACAATGACTTCCAGTTTTTTTAATAATATTTTATTTTGATTTGAAAATTGTTTACGCTAAGAGTTGCATTTCTAATATTGATTTGAGTTGTATTTATAGTAGAGATGCATTTTTTGCACCATAACAGTTAAATTTAAATAAATTAAATTGTAAAAATACAAGTTTAAAAGTATTGAGTAACTACTTTTGAGTATTGAGTACTCAAACAATATGGCAAATACTCTATACACGATACCCACTACTCAATACTTTTACAGCAATATTCAGCAATTCTCCAAAAATTAGTAATTTCGTATCCAAGTACCAAAAACTATAAAAATAAAAAAATAAATCTGCAAAAAGTGTTAAAATTAATGAATTTTAAGTATATTAGGACTAGAACATTCAACTAAAATTACTTTATATAAATATTGATTTACTTCAATAGATTATTCATAAAATATATATGAAAAATTTTTACTCAAAAAAGCTGAACTTTAAAGGCGAATAACTTTAAAACACGAGCTAACTTTTAAAAAACCTTTGGGGGATTTGGTATACTAATTATGTACTTTCATTTCCCGTTGGTCTCATTCGGGAAAGATTTTCTTGTTGCACAGTGTTATAAATCAAATTTGCCAGTAAAAAAGAAATGAAACCTTATAAATAAGTACTAACGACTGAGATGGAAAAAACCTTAACATACAGTTATTATGTTTATTTGTTGTTAATCTGATTAAAATAAGTGCGTACTAAAGTTATTAAATATTTTCAACAAAAACCCAACTTGGTACTACAAAATGTTGGCCAAACAATCAAAGGTCTGCTGTCAAATTGATTCAAATATTATTAAACAGTATCGGGAGAATTTGCCCGTTGATAGAAAACCTGTTTCAGATAGAAGGAATGGTCCACATGATGTTCATAAAGCCAATAAATAGAAAACATTTTCAAAATAGCTCCCAACACATCCGGTAGGATCAGTACTCGGACTATTTGGTACGAAAAGTTAAAGCTAGTGCAGGTTTAAAAACATACAAGGCTCAAAAAGTTCCTGACAGGAACTCTGCTAAAAATTTAGAGACCAATGACAGAGCACAGAAATTGAAGTCAAATTTTATATAAAAAATATACCTGATGTATAATGGATGACGAAACGAACGTATGGGAAATTTTTCGCAGCTTTCGGGTCAATATTTATACCCTACACCACCATAGTGGGGAGGGTATTATGCGTTTGTGCAGATGTGTGGAGAGCCCAAAAATATTAGTCCAACACCCACCTTAAAGTACACCGATCGACTTAGAATCACTTTCTGAGTCGATTAAACGATGTCCGTCCGTCTGGTTGGCTGGCTAGCTGGCTGGCTGTCCATGTAAAACTTTTGCGCAGAAATTTGGTAATGTTATTTTTTTCGGCCCGAGGACCAAGTCTATTGAAACTGGCTGAAATCGGTCCATTATTTCACCTAGCCCCCATACAAATGTCCTTCCGAAATTGGACTTTATCGGTCATAAATGTTTAATTTATAAATGTATCTCCATAAATTGCGCTCCAAATAAGTTTTGTATATACAAAATTCATGTCACCAAATTTTGTTACGATCGGTCTGTAATTAGTCATAGCTCATAGTCATAGCATAGAAAAATCATCAGTTAGAAATATGTATCTTATGTTTTTCTATCTTTCTGCATCAAAATCTTAATTTCAATCAAAAGTGAACTTGTTACTAAGCTAACGATATACAAAATTCATGTCACCAAATTTTGTTACGATCGGTCAATAATTAGTCATAGATCCCATATAGACCCGCTTCTGAAAATCACTTTAACGTGCATAAATCGCTTAAAAATGTTGGTATACTCAAAAGTCAACATAGTAAACTTTCATATAGACATAAATCACACGACCTAATTTCATGGTCATCGGTCCATAATTGGTCATAGCCCCCATATAAGGTCCACTTCCGAAAATCACTCAAAAATATAAATTATTGAAATTTTAAAAGAAAAATGTGTTTGCTCTTTTACTTAGTGTAGGGTATTATATGGTCGGGGTTAACCGACCATACTTTCTTACTTGTTTTATGTTGCTGATGCTCGAGGGAATATCGAAGAAATGTTTAGGACCCAAAAGCATAAAATGGGGCACTCCTAATATAATACTGTACACCCTCACTTTTCTATGATTCTGGCCACTTATTACTTACTGCAACCTATAATATGAGTAAAAGTAAGTTAGTTATATACATATATACATTTATGTATATATGTATGTTTCGTTATATATATGTATATGCTAGTACGAGTATTTATATGTAATATCTAACAACAAAGTAACAATCGTAAATTCTTCATACAAAAATGTTATAAAAAAAGTTAATTTTTTTTCTCTCAACTTTCAACTTTCAACATTGTTTTTGTTTTCCTCCAGCAACGGAAAACAAAAGGGAAAAAATCACATAAAAAACTAAAAAATTAAAAAAAAAACACAATAAAATCCTCAAATAATAAAAACCTGAAGTGGTAAAAAAAACTTCACGCAAAGGAAAGAATAAATAAATACAACAAATAAAAAAGCTGCTATGAGATCCTTTTGAAGTTGGTTGTATTGAATTGTAGCATCTACATTGTCCTGAAATGCCTTGTTATTGCATTGCGTTCATTTCTTTGTATTTACTTTTATTATTCTATCATATTTTAAATAATTTATATCCTTAATATTTATATATATTGTTTCCATGTACATCTTTTGTGGGTTTTATATTTTTTGTTCGTTTTGTATTCTTTTCACTTGGGTGAGAATTTTATGACTTACTAATACATCCTCATCCAATTCAGCTTCTAAATTATGCATATACTAACGTGGTTGTATTGGAAATTTTTTTTAGAATTTTGGTGTTTCTCAGATAAGGTAATAAAGTAAGTTCGTATTAGTCGACTGAGGGTATAACTTTTGAAATTGATGCATATTAAAAATTTGGTTTTTTAATATGTAAAATGTTTAAAAAATAATTTTTTTTTCGAAATTTTTTTTTCGGTTTTTAAATATGTAAAATTTTTGTGAAAAATGTGCTTTTTTATAATAAATATCTAAAAAGCTTATCTGATTAAAGATTTTTTATAAAAAAATCTCTGGCAACATATGGATTCCTGGCCAAAAGAACGAATTAAGCCGATATCGGATACTGTGTTCCAAAGTGAAGCGTATCCCAGAGAAAACATTCTGCTTCTCTCGAAACAAATAGTAGTCGCACGGGGCAAGGTCTGGGCTATAAAGCGGGTGGGACAAAACATCCCCACCACTACATTATAAATAGTTTTTAACAGGTATTGCAACGTATGGCCGAGTGTTGCTTGCTATGATGAAATATTACAGTTTCATGTCAGCCCGCGGATTCAGGCCGTGTTACGGCCAGTTGTGTTCAGTACAGGTTCTCTGTAATGGTCTGTCCAGATTTCAGCAGCTACACCCTTTTGGTAGCACCAAATACTGAGCATTATCTTAGTGCCATGCAAATTTGTCTTTGGTGGCTATTCGGCAGGTTGACCCTGCTTCACGTACGATGTCTTACGCTACAATTTATCGTAATATATCCATTTTTCATTGCAGGTAATGCAAAAAATAATTATTTTTTATCATTTCGGACATTTAAAATTTTCATTCAAGATCTCTCGAATTAAATTTTGTATGGTACCCAATTTCCCTGATTTTGGATGAATCCTGTTGCTCGCAAACGTTTTGAAACTGCTGATTGAGTTTAAGTTTGCAAGCTCTTGTTGAATTCGACAACAATCTTCATGGAGTAAAGAAGTGGCCACTTAAAATCGGTACGCTCTATAGTAATCATAACAACGACCCCTGTTATCAAAACAGAAAAAGATTTACATATGTTTTTAACAACAAATCTACCATTATTCTATAATGAATTGCAAGTCATTATGTTTAGTTTTAAAAAGTGTAGACACAATGTAAAAAGAAGCTAGAGATAAAATTGTGCACAAATATCTAGAAAATCCGACTTTGTCGAGTTAAAAGGTAGCAAAAATCTGATTTTCGGCAGATATCAGGTCAAAAATGTTACGTCTCGGCAGCTCGAGGTTGTGTGACCTTTAGATATGAATACGTAAAATTTACAAAAAATATTAATTTGCCAGGCAATTCGCAGCTGCGGTTTGAAGATTCAAGCTTTTCAGAAATGTTTTTAAAGAATTTTCAGAATTATATATAAAAAGAGAGTTTGGAAAAGCGATTGCTGTCATTTACAAGACATCACACATCTGATAAAAAGTTTTAGCCAAGTTATCATTAATCAATAACAAGTTGTCATTACTCAAATACGACTATGAAGTGGTATAATGAAAATAATATTGATATTATAACAAAACACATCAATTAAACAAATTGCCCAAATCTCCGTCCAATCGAGATATATTGGGCAATTGTTAAACGTACAGTAAATAATAGGGTATAAATAACCGATTAACCGTTAATCGGTTAACCGATTAATTTTGGACGGTTAACTGTTCGAATAATTTGAAATTGCCGATTTTCAAATAACAAATAAACCGATTAATTTGTGTCGATTAACCGATTAACCGAAATTCCTTTTTTTTTGCACTTTAAACTATTTTTTTGTATTTATTTTTCCATTTCAATTCAAAGACAAATTTCAAATTAGATATTTTTGAACATCCAATAAACATGATTAGTGAGTATGTATAACAACTGACATATTTAATTTACATGTATTTGAAACTTTGTTTGTATTTACATGTATGGACGAAACTTTTTTTGAAATGAGTCTTTTATCATAACTAAACGAAACTATTAAATTGATCAAAATCTAAAACAATTCAAAAATGAATATTCTTTATCATGCTTTTTATTTCTCCAACATATACAATCAGCGAGAGAGTTTTTTTCCAAGAAAAGTTTTATTAAATCTAAAGAAAGAAATCGTTTAAATTATACAAATCATGCGATTTCAGAAATATAAATAGTAGATGTTAATATCTTTCTAATCTGTATTAAACCCAAATTTTTACTTATCAAATATACGAGAAAACATGAATTTTAATTTTGATGTTTACAACAAAAAAAAAAACACTCTCACACAAAAAATAATTGACTTTTTTGAAAACTGATGAAACTATATGAAAGATTATAGAACAGTTCATAAAACACGGATTTTAAGTTATGACGTTGTTGCAGCAAATAGGCCATATGTTTAAAAAATTATCTCATACCTTATTTGCTGTTTTTTATGTTTTTGTACACAAAATTCGTTGTTGTATTTTAAATTTAAAATGAAAATAGAAATTATTCGGTTAATCGAATAATTTTAAATTAACCGAATAAATATAAACCTCGGTTAATTCTTGCTCGATTAACCGATTAAACCAGAAACCCGATTAATTGAATACCCTAGTAAATAACCAGATTTTGATGATAACAAAGAGTAATAAATATGCTGGAATAACGGTAGAAGTGGGAAGAAAAGTTGTGCAGCTATTAATAGGAGGCATAAAAAGAAAAGTCAGAAAATTTATTCGCAATAAAGACTCATAAACTTTTAAGCTTAATAAATTGCCTTTAATTTCATGTATAAAATGTTCACATACGTTGTTTCATTTAAATGTTGTGCTCGCTTTAATACGTACCGATTTTTAGTGTCAAAATCACCACCTTTAAACCGCAAAATCAAAATCACCATATTCACACCGATGGAACAGATTCACCATAAGCTTTAGTGAGCAATTTTTTTCATTTGAAGAAGTAAAGCAAAACTTTCCACATATGGCGCTTTGATGGCACAAAATTTTCGAAGTAAAAAAACTTTATTGTTTACACTATAATATTCAATAACTAAGTGAGAATAAATGACAGATATGTACATTTCATAATTAAACAAGTAAGAAAGTATGGTCGGTCAAGCCCGACCATATAATACCCTACACTAAGTAAAAGAGCAAAAACATTTTTATTTTAAAATTTCAATAATTTATATTTTTGAGTGATTTTCAGAAGTGGGCCTTATATGGGGGCTGTGACCAATTATGGACCGATCACTTTTATGAAAGTTTACTATGTTGAATTTTGTGAGCATACCAACATTTTTAAGCGATTTATGCACGTTAAAGTGATTTTCGGAAGCGGGTCTATATGGGAGCTATGACTAATTATGGACCGTTCGTAACAAAATTTGGTGACATGAATATTGCATATATAGAACTTATTTGGAGCGCATTTTGTGGAGATACATTTATGACCGATAAAGTCCAATTTCGGAAGGACATTTGTATGGGGGCTAGGTGAAATAATGGACCGATTTCAGCCATTTTCAATAGGCTTGGTCTTTGATCCAAAAATATAATATGTGCCAAATTTGATCGAAATATCTTCAAAATTGCGACCTGTACTATGCGCACAAGGTTTACATGGACCGCCA
This sequence comes from Calliphora vicina, assembly GCF_958450345.1. NCBI lineage: Eukaryota > Metazoa > Arthropoda > Insecta > Diptera > Calliphoridae > Calliphora > Calliphora vicina. The sequence goes on along the minus strand of NC_088780.1, from coordinate 141,557,758 downwards.
GCCAACCAGACGGACGTACGGACGGACATCGTTTAATCGACTCAGAAAGTGATTCTAAGTCGATCGGTATACTTTAAGGTGGGTGTTAGACTTTTGGGCGTTATAAACATCTGCAGAAACTCATAATACCCTCCCCACTATGGTGGTGTAGGGTATAAAAACGCGTTCAATAAATGACGAATTGTTTATGGTGTGCAAACCTTTTTTTGAAAGAACTTGTTATTCTTTTTGTTACAAAAGCTTTTGTTGACTACAAAATTCAATTCTCAATTACACCACGCATATACATAATTCTTCTATTTAGACTACTATTAAATATTTGTAGGTTTGACTGTACCATAATCGCTGTAATTTATATAGTTTTATTTTCGAGAACAATTTTAAAGATTTATTACACAAATAACCAACAACATAAAGACCAGCAGCTTTTGTCTAATGAAAACAAAACAAAAAACAGCCAGCAACACACTAATTTTATGGCTGAAAGAAAGATATACTTATGTACATATCTAGTTTTATGGCTTTTTCACTTTATTACATAAATATTTATTATAAGATTTTAGGTCACATTTTAAATACCGTATTATCTCGCCCGTTTCCTTTTACATTTAAACAAATTTGGTTAATGATTTTGTCAATGTAGGAAATTTATGTTCTTTTTCAAGTTTTAATACTTTGCTATATTATGGGATCTAAAGACGATTTTATTTTATATTACAGATGTGTTTCTCACAGAGTAAAACTATTTAAGATTTAAGATTACGGTTTTAATTTAGGATTTATTGCTGCAGGAAATAAACCACCATGAAATTAAGACAAATGCCCATATAAATTAATTAAATAAATATGTTTTTCAATAGATATGATATGAGTCAGCAACTAAAGTTGAAATAGTAAAATTTTATTGTGATAAAATTATGTAATTATATCCTTCACCTTCATAGGTGGTGCAGCGCTCAAAGATAAAGATCACCATCCAACCTTTACTGTTACAAAATTTAAAATTCTGCAGAATTTCGAAATCCACTTTAGTTTGGTTTTAATATAGGCTAAGTTCATATTTTCATAACTTTAGAACTGCCATATTTTTATAATTTTTAATCTCATATTAAAGCTAATGAATTGTAGTTTTTACGGTTTTAATTTAGGATTTAATGCTGCAAAATAACAACCAGTGATGAGTTTTTGCAACATCACGACACCAGTCTATTCTAATATAAAAATGTAGAATTCAATTTTTTATTTAAAATTAAATTGATTTCATGAAAAATAACATGTCCACTCGTTCGTTTTCTATATCAATACAAAATATACAAACAGCACTTTTGATGACTGAATATTTGTTTATTTCTACCAGTCAAGAATAAACTATATTTATTTTCTGTTAAATTTTAACTGGATTTTTAACTGGTGAAAAACAAAATTTGCTAACTGACAGTTAAAGTTAATGTATAAATTTACTTAGTGAAAATGGCTGTGAATAATATCTTAACTCACAGTTATTTTTAATAAAAACTCACATTTACCATTAATTTCTCGGCAAGTAATTATAATTCCCTGAGCATCACTATAAACAAAAGAATATTTAATAAAATATTTAATTTATTTCATTATATTTAGAAACAGCCACAGGGGAATACCAAAAATAAACCTCGCTACACCAACATTGTCTTTTTTTCTTGTGTGTAAAGCAGAATTATAATTAAAAAACTTCTTTGAAAATTAATTAACAAAAATATGAAAATTAACTTAAAATAAATACATATTTACACATACCAGCAAATTTGTATACAGTTACGTTAAAAGTTAATAACAACAAAAGTAACTTTTAACATTAAAGCCAATTTTTTCATGATACTTTTTGCGTAAAATCTTTTTACTTTGGTTTTATTCATATTTACGAGTATAAAACATAAAACCACAAAAAAAAAATCGAAAAGAAAAACTCAATTAAGATGTGTATGGCTTACTCGCCAAATCTATTAACTCCATAAAACAAAAATGATAGAAAACTGATGGAATAGTAACTGTGTTTTTTTGGTTAACTATTAAATAAGTAACAAATATTATCAGGATTCTAGGTGGTATAAATTCTTATAATTACAAAAAGTTTTATTCAATATTTATTAGCACTAAAAATAAAACAGAACAGAAAGTGGTGTTAAGCGATTTGACTAAAGAGCTACATTCTCTGACTTATATCTACTATGTCTATAGGGGAAATTGCTGGCGTTTTGTAACTTATTTGGTGCTAATATCAGCTACACTATAATTTAAAGAAGTACACAGCCTCAAAAGTGCGTAAACTCCAGTGAATTATTAGATTTTTTTTAGGTAATTAAAATCATACAATAAAATCCATCTATTAAAATTTAAGAGTTTCGATTTGTTGCAGATTAGGCCGAATATTAGGCTCGGTTCTGAAAATAAGGTATAGGTTGGACTCCAATCCCAGTATGCAACATTTCGAGTCAGTTCTTTTTATCGAACTTATTTCGAATTAAAATCGAAAATATGAATTTATTATGATGCTCTATCCAATCTAAAATTTTTAAAAATATCGTATTTTAATATTTTATAGAAATGGCGAATAATGTTCGAGTTTTTTTTTAATGTCAAATTTTATTTTTGCACAAATTGACAAATTCATATACATACATATTAAGGGTACTCATTTAAACGCTTAAGTTTCCCATTTGTGCAAATGTGCAAATTTGCGCGACATGTTTCATGAACCCACTTTTTCAATTTTGTGCAAGTTTATACAGAAAATTTATATTTGTCAAATAAAAATACATAAATTCAACAAAAGCTTTAATAATTTTTTTTCAAATTGTATAAATTTTAATTTTAAAATGTTGAATGAAAGTTAAATCTTTGGAACAAACGGTGGTATACATAGTTTGGAGGACTTTATTTATGTTCTAGCTGTTGGTTAATGTTTTCATACAAAATGTCATTTAATACAATCATTCTGTTCCAAAGTTACACAATTTTCACATGCACAAAATTTTTATACTTTATTTGATTTTTATTTCTTATAAATAAAAGTAAACAAAAGCAGCTGATTCATCAAATGCACAATAAATTCAAGTTTGCGAGTCTAAATTGTCGCGCAAACTTATCGGAGTTGTGCAAACGAATTTCCATACATTTTTTGACATTTCATTTGCGAGAGTGTAAAAATGCACAGATTGCACAGTTTGCGAGGCTTTTAAGCGTTTACATGAGGACCCTTATTATTCTTTTATCAATTTGTGAGAAAATAAAATTTTATTTCTTATCCTATCAATAATATTCATAAAAATATAGTTTAACACGAAAAATGGATCAAGACGTCTTAAAAAAATAGCACAGCCAATTATTGATGTCGTTTTTGACAATTCGAATTTTCGTAATCAGCAAACATCAGAAATATGTGCAGAGTTTATTGCATTTGAAAATGAAAACACATCTAACGCAACATTATTGGATAATAATAAAGGTATTGAATATGGATTATTTCAAGAAGAAATTGCTCGATGGTATAAAGTAAACGAAATTGTTCATATATTTAATCGAAATCGAATCAATTTAGAACATTTTTAATACCGAAAAAGGTATAGTATATCGATAAAAATTAGAATCAGAATAATAAATAATTTTCGACTCTTTATCGCTCTGCACTCTACTTAGGAAAACACGCACATTCTCGACATTATATCGAAGTCGATATCGATAAAATTTTACGAAAAAATGATTCATTTTCGAAATAACTTCGAATCATTTTGCATACTGGGATGTGTTTCATTATTTAAAAAAAAATATCGACACTAGAGTTTACTCATTTTTGAGTCTAAGTCAATATTGCATACATATTCTAAAGTTTAAAAGCAACACAACATCCTTAATTTTTGCTCTAAAATATTTATAAGTAAGGTGCGAGATATAACAATAACAAATAAATTTAAAAAATTATCCTAAATCACACCGATTGCTCATCGGTTCATAAGAAGTGATTTTGACATGGACGACAAAGATTGCCCAGGCCAGCTAAAAAATTTTGAAGAACAATAATTGGAGACATTACTCCATGAAGATTATTGTCAAACTCAATAAGAGCTTGCAAAATCATTGGGACCTACTCAAGCAGCAATTTTGCGTTTTGAATGTTCGAAATGATGTTTGATCGCTATAAAAGAAAATCATTTTTGTACCGAATCATTACATGCGATTAAAAATGGATACATTACGATAACTCGAAGCGTAAGTGATCATATATGAAGGCCGGACAACCAGCCGAATCGACACGAAAGCAAAATAAATATAGCGCTGAGTTTATGCTGTGTATTTGGTACCTTTAATTTCATACAATACGGACAGAAGAACTGTAAATTAATCATTAATTTTTGAATTAATTCGCAAATTATTCATGCACTGAGATAGCAAATTTTTAATTAATTCTTTTCACACAAAAAAATGACTTGAATGAAATTTCAGTCAATTCAAATGAATTTGGTAAATATTAATGAATTGCAATTCGTTTCTAATTCAAATTAATTTGTCAAAGTGAATTGCAATTCATTTCCAGTTCATTTGAATTAAATTGATTTTAAATTAATGAATTAGAAAAAAAGAATTAGCAATTCATTTCCAACTTATTTGAATGGAATTGATTGAAATTTGAATTGATTTTGTAAGTAAATCTACAGTAATCACTGTCGTTTTGTTATTCAAAAAATTTTTGATGTAAAAAACAGCAAGCAAAAGACAAAAAATTCTTAGATTTGAAATAACCATGATATACTGGAATTGTCAGGTAGTGGCAGAATAGGAATTGAATTATTAGCTATCGGCGAAAAATGGGAAAATTTTGTTTATTTGCTAAAAGAAACTTAAATTTTTATTTTTCATTCTCCCAAATTCTGCTCTTGAATTTAATGGATTGCAACTCATTTTTGATCTCATTCATTTGAAAAAAAAAACAAAATCAAATCAATTCAGACGAATTGGAAATGAATTGCAATTCACTTTAACACATTCATTTGAATTGGAAACGAATTGCAATTCATTTTACAGATTCATTTGAATTGAAAACGACTTGCAACCTCTTTTTACAAATTCATTTGAATTGGAAATGAATTGAAATTAATTTCAGCCTAAGTTGTTTGAATTAATTAAAATTTCATTCAATTCTTTTTTGGTGTGGAAATAATTAATTAAGTCGAATTAAAATCAAAAAAGAATGATTTATTTACAGCTTTGATGGACAGAAAATTGTTATTTTCGGAATTGTATAAATTAAATTTACCAATGCTATTAGCAAAATGTCCTTTTATGAGCTGCCGAAAACTGACCAGATCATTGCAGCGAGTATGAACCAAAATATTTCATCATGACAACGCTCGATCACATGTTGCAATACCTGTTAAAAAGTATTTAGAATGAACTGGTTGAGAAGCATTGCCTCACCTGCTTTATAGGCAACACCGCACATTGGTTGAAGAATGGCCGAAATTCATTTTTTTTCATGTTCGCCGATTTGGATAATTTTTTATTTTTGTATTTTGTTTTCGTAATATTAGGCTGATACATTTATTATTTGTTTGGACAGACACGCTCGAAGTTCATATATGTTCGCTTGTCTAAAATGATATGCAAATTTACTGTATATTAAATCTTTTGGTCCAATCACAGTAAACTTATCATTTGACTTTGTTGTATATTTTCGTAAATGAAAATTGTCATAGATGGATTTGCATAAAAAAATTGGAAAAAGTGCCACATAAAAAATTTCGTAGAACAAAATATAAACAACATCAAAATTACAATGTTCATCAATTTCAGTGGACTGCATCTTTTTAGCGCTGTGGAGCGCTGTTTAACGAAATATGTCAAATTACAGCTTGAAGTCTCACCTAAAAGTTAAAAAAAAAAATTCAGCTGCTCCAACCTGCTCCTTTCCAAAAAAAACAGTAAAAACTATAAAGTAATAAAGTAAAAAAACATGAATTTTCGTTCATGCATGTTGTTGTTGCCATATGGCTGTAACTGTGCATTAGATTCTGGTGCATGGTAGCAAAATTATAGCAGAAGCTATTCTCTATCTCTGTCTCTATCTAAAGGACCTTATTCAATGATTTCATTCTTATTTTTTTTTTTACATATTAATTGATTATTTGTATCAGGTATGCTGTCCGAGGAAGCTCAGGAAGCGAGGAATAAAGACTATAGCCACTAATGAAGACGTAATGCATAATCTTTTATTGTCTTCAGACCCATTTATAAATAGATTTCGCTCAAAGCTGCAATTAAAAAAATTGAAGTTATATTATAATATTTATTTTTTTGTGAAAATTGAGTTGATGCATTAAAAATCAAGGGAGTTATGCCACTTTTTCAATACAAGATGTATGGGAAGTGGGCGGATATTTTTAAAATTTCACACAAATGATTCTGAGTGTTTAAAAATGCTATGTGTAAAAAAAATGCCATAGGTCAAAATAAATTTTCGCTTTGTATGGCAGGTGGGCGTAAAAGTGGGCGGATCATTTCGATTTTTCCATTTTTTCTTGATTTAAACAAAAAATGCCTATGTGCCAAGTTTCATTATCCTTCGACAACTTCTTCTATTTTTAGCCGCTCGTTCTATGAACTTCAACCAATGTGCCTCATCCGACTACTGTTTGTTTCGATCGATGCAGAACGCTATCTCAGGAATACGCTTCACTTTGGAACAGAATATCCGATATTGGCTTGATTCGTTAGTGGCGTCAAAAGATGAGCAGTTCTTTTGGCTCGGAATCCATCAGTTGCCAGAAATATGGGAAAAGTTCATAGCTAACATTGGCCAATACATTGAATAAATTTATATTGTACAAATGCTTCAAAATAAGAGCTAACAATTTGAAGAAATCCCGCATTTTTAAGTCATATTCCCAATATTAAAAATAATATCAAATAGAAATATAATATTTGGTAATCAATGAAATATATTAAAAGGAAAATAATTTAATAAACTCAAGTCTGAATAATTTACTAATATAATATTCCATCATAAAAGTTAGAAAAGATAACCACAAATATTAATTTAAATAAATACCGGGCACGGTGGGACATGTTGCATGCTCTTCTGTCGAGTGGTGAATGAACAGAATCAACATAAAAAGAAAACAAAACGTATAAGTACAAACAAATTTACCGCATTGTTAGCTGACTGCTGACTAACGCAAAACAAAAGAAGTAATAATGAAAAAGCTTTGTAAATAAGTCCTTTATTATTTTTCTCCAACTTCTTCATTAAAGTGTGCTAACCCAGAAATTGCATTCCATTCTGCTGCGTGTCTAAATAATTAACTTTATCTGTAATTGTCTTTTTAAGGAAAATAATTTAGTGAACTCAAGTCTGAATAATTTGCTAATAAGTATAATATTATATTCAAAAACTTTACGGATTACATCATATTATTAATAGTAAAGGATATAAAATATTGAACTATATATACATTGCTTTTAAATTAATTGAATGTTAGTTGCCTCGCTGTCTATTTGGTTTCTTTATGTTGAATTGCAAATAAATTAATCATGGACGAAAATGTATTACTACACATCCAAATAGCAAAAAAAAATATTGAAATAATGCTATGGCTTTTAACTCAGCAACATTCAGCACATATTTTCTACTTTGTAGAAAACTTAAGATAAAATAAAGCAGAATTATATATTCTTGCAAGCATACAGTGGGGTTTTATAAACTTAAGACAAAATAAAGCTGAATTATATATTCCTTGTAAGCATACAGTGTGGTTTTATAATCATTACTGTTAAAAAAAGTTTTACTGAATTCAGTATATTTAAAACACTAAAAACTTCCACAGAAAAGTAGTTTTCAATTTGCACAGTCATCTATTTTACAGGAACAACCATGAAAAAATAAACCAAAAATAAAAAAATACCTCAATATTTACAAACAGCCTGAGGGCTTCATACGGCCACAATTCACACTCAAGCATACAGTATAGAGCAACAGCGTAGCAGTAACGCAAAATTGGTAGCTATTATAAGATAAGTCAGTTTCCTGGAATACTGCTAAAATCTAATTATTTTATTTATAATCTAAGCATACAAAATAAATTTCACATCATTTCAGATCATTAAATCTTGATTTGTGAAAATTAGGTTTAATTTTAATCTCTATAAAATAAACATTTTGCTATAAAATCTTGCTATGCTGCATTCATGTGTATTTGTATTTCATCATACAGCATGACTTTATAAAACTTTTAAAGAATTAAATCATTTTGAAATTGGGTCAACACATACTTTACTCTAGGAAATGTTTAATATTTAAGAATTATTGAAATTCATGGTAGAGTATACTATATTGATAGAATAACGACCGTGCCGACGCACATTGGTTGAAGTTCATAGAAAGAGCGGCTAAAAATAGAAGAAGTTGTCGAAGGACAATGAAACTTGGCACGTAGGCATTTTTTGTTTGAATCAAGAAAAAATGAAAAATCAAAATGTGAAAATTAAATTTTGACCTACGGCATTGTTTTTTGGCAGATAGCATTTTTAAACACTCAGAATCATTTGTGTGAAATTTTAAAAATAACCGTCCACTTTTACGCCCACTTCCCATACAACTTGTATTGAAAAAGTGGCATAACTCCCTTGATTTTTAATGCATCAACTCAATTTTCACAAAAATTTTATATTATAATTGTAGAATGGACTCCTGAAAATATCTACCTGATCCGCCCACTTTTACGCCCATCTCTCATAGAAAAAACATGAATAATTAATTTAAACACAGTCTTTTAATAATTTTTTAACATCATTATCGTACTCCAATTTTTTGATTTGCAGCTTTGAGCGAAATCTATTTATAAATGGGTCTGAAGACAATGAAAGATTATGCATTACGTCTTCATTAGTTGCTACACGTCTAATTCTTCGCGACTAATGTAATCTATAGGCTCTATAGTCTTCATTCCTCGCTTCCTGAGCTTCCTCCGACAGCATACCTGATACAAATAATCAATTAATATGTAAAAAATAAAAATTAAATCATTGAATAAGGTCCTTTAGATAGAGACAAGCCTATTGGCAGAATAGCTTCTGCTATAATGGTTTTTTACTTTATCACTTTATAGTTTTTTGGAAAGGAGCAGCTGAATTTTTTTTAATTATTACTTGAGACGTTAAGCTGTAATTTGACATCTTTCGTTAAACAGCGCTCCACAGCGCTAAAAATAAGCAGTCCACTGAAGTTGATGAACATTGAAATTTTGATGCTGTTTATATTTTGTTCTACGAAATTTTTTATATGGCACTTTTTCAAAGTTTTTTAATGCAAATCTCATCTATGAAGTCAAATGATTAGTTTACTGTGATTGTACCAAAATGCCATTTGAATGCCATTTTACACAAGCGAACATATATGAACTTCGAGCGTGTCTGTCCAAACAAAGAATAAATGTATCAGCCTAATATTACGGAATCATAATATTCAGACAACAAAATACCAAAAAAATATCCAAATCGGCGAACATGAAAAAAAATGAATTTCGGCAACTATTCAACCAATGTGCGACGCACAGTGGCGCCATTTGAGTTTTTTGTTTTAAAAATCATAACTCTTGAACCAAATGAGATAATCAAAAAATTTAAAAGTTAATTAATCAGCCTATGAAATGAGTATTTGAAAATTGTTCTACGCCTTTTAGGTGCCTACATATGGGTTAGCAAAATCTAAATTTGTGGAAAAATCAATTTTATGGAAAGTAAAGTAAAATAAAATATTTTTTTAAAATTTTTTAATTTTTATGTTTCTTTTTAAAGGCTTTTATGATTTAAAATTATTCCAGAAAAGATTAAAAAAATTTTTTTTTTGGATTTTCACTGCCATATGTCATTTTTGGAACCATGTCTTTTTGAAAATTTTACCTCTAGCAAAAAATGGGGCAAGGATGGGCAGCTGGAAATTTTTGCGTTAAGTAAAGGAATAATCCGAGAACTTATTTTGAAAATTTGGCAAATATAGAAATTGATAGTTTTTTTTTTGATTTTCTTTCAAATTTGAGAAATATTGAAAAAAATTGATAGTTGATAAATATCGATTTACCTGGACAAATACAAAGCAAACAGTAGAGTTTTTGTTTATTATTTTCATAATAAATATAGCTATCAATAGAATCAAAAATAATGAAGACCCGTTAAACAGTTTTCGATATATTGTATCTGAAAGCGGACCAAATAATCTAAAAATGGTCTGTTTTTTTGAAAACTGAAAATCAGTTAACTTTGAAGGGCTGAACCAAAAATCTGATTGTAATAAGTAGCATATTGGAAATCGTTGGACAATTTGCTGTAAAAGGGGTTTATTCAGTATTTTTTAGGGGCACATAAATTTTTTGATTTTTCAACTTCACTTGTTCTACGGGCGCCACTGTGCGACGGCAGGCTCCCTATCTAAATTAGGGGAGTTTGTATTACACCCTCGGATGTACAATTTGAACTTTCTATATCAAGTTATGCAATCATTTAAAGTTCTGAACTCAATATCTATATAATACAATCATATACTGCAACTTAATTGCTTAAATGCATTCAATTGGAATGTTTTGTTGAAACCGTAGAATATTTCAAAATTCATAATTAAAACATTCCATCAGTTCGAGATTGTGATTGTACCTATCATTTGTGGTGGCAACTTGTTACATAATTGTCTAGTTAAATAATGTCTAGTTATTTTAACACGTGCCTGTCCAAGGCAGATACAATGATACCGTCTGTTAGCTGATCTAAAGTAGTCAACGCATTAGATTCACATACTAGTTACATGGCGTTAGTTACCTTACTAGCTATCTAACTGATTATTTGTCAGCAACATAACTAGTTATTTTAACATGTACTGGTGCTAATATACTTTAAATAGTCAGTTAATAAGACATATCATGGACAGTCCAATAACTTATTGCTTGTAAACAAGCCTTCCTCCGACAATGCTTAAATTTATTACATCTGGTGGGTAAAATAACTATTTATAACATATAAAGTTTTATAGGTCACTTAAAGGCACTAAAGAGACAATTAGTATGTGTCAAATGACCCAAAATATATAAATTGGACACAGACATGTGATCAGATATAAGTGACAATTTCTGTCTATAAGGGATACATTGACTACTTGCTTAACAGCTGGGAATTGAATATGTAATACTTTTAAACCAATACTCCGGACTATACACAAACATTTTTTCATATACATAAGTGTGTAAAAAAAATTTAAAAAACCAAAAATAAATTTTAATCAAAATAACACAAGAAAAAAGAAAAATTCGTTCAAACGAAAACATGGGAAGAAATGTGGTAAATATCGGAAAGATATAAAAATCAATTGCTTTACAGATTTTTTATGGACGTATTATTATTTATGTTTATACTCGTACGAGAGTAAAGCATACGAGTAACATACATATATTGTGTAAATTTTTTTTAACTTTTTTTACTTCTATGTACTTTTAACCATGTTACAGCCCTTGTTTATACTTTTTATTGGGTTTATTTTTATTTAATGTTATCAAAATATAAACAAACTTTTTCATTCGTGTTATTGAACATTCCTGCTCTTTGCAACAGAATTTAATAGATCGATGCTGAGTAAAAAAATTGGTTTTTATGTTAGTTTTGCAAATATATTTCAGTAAAAAAACATGGAAGGCAGAGAAGGCAAACAATAAATTTTTAAAAATGACAATATTCTCAATGTTAAATTTTATATGTTGCTTTAACTTTGTGTTTGTTATACTTTCGTAATATTTGTGAGTTTGTTAATGCGTTGGCTCCATTGAGACTATATATTTTCTTAAGGCGTCTCCAAATAGCATCATTAGATTAGAACAAACATCAATGGGGGGATAATTAGAAAACAAACACGTGCTTACAATAAATATAATTTTTGTTAGTGTAACTACGTAACATCTTTTGTAATTTATAGTTTGTTAAGTTTGATTTTGTAAGTTACTTAGTTGGTTTAAAGAAGAAATTCATGGTCGCTTAAGATTTTATTGCATTAATTTGTATTTTAAGCAGTTTTACAGTAATTTATATGATAAATTTTAATTCGATATTGATACCATTTATGTTTTTCGTCACTATATATGAGGAGCCGCAGAACAAAAGGTACTTTTTTGCATCAATCATTGTTTCTTCTAGAAACAATGAAGTCAGCAAAATTGTTTTAATTTTTTTTACTAACTAAATGGGTTCTAAAAAAATTTGTACTTAATAAAATTACAACACTAGTATAAAACGAAAAAAAAAGAATTTATTCAATTTCAATGTGTAATTTGTTTATATATTAGATCAGGATTAAAAACATTCATTTAAAATATTATCGTTAAAAAAAACTCATAAAAATCATACTTTTTAATTTTGTTTTTAACAAAAAGTACTTTTTTTTCTTTGTTTTTTAAAAAAGCATCTTTTTTTTGTCGATATTAAAATGGTTTTATATCAAACATCAGAAAAATCAGAGAATTATTTTTGCACATACAAAACAGATTCGTTGCGATATGAAATTTGTTAGATATTAAACAAGACAGAATCAATTGAATTACGATTTTAACATGCCAATTTTTGTCACTCCAACTAAGGAGTGAGATCGAAAAATTCTTAACACACGTTTTTCATTACATTTTTTAACCCAAGTATTATTTGAATTTTTTTTTGATCAAGTTACCTTTGAAAAACATGTCAGTTATTATGTGTAATGTCAATTATATTAATTTTTTTGTTAATCTGATTAAAATGAGTGACCAGAAAAAAGTGCGTACTGAAATTATTAAATATTTTCAACAAAACCCAACTTGGTCTTACAAAAAGTTGGCCAAGCATACAAAGGTCTGCCGTCAAACTGTTTCCAATGTTATTAAACAGTACCGGGAGAACTTGTCAGTTGATAGAAAACCTGGTTCAGGTAGAAGGAATGGTCCACATGATGTTTCTAAAGCCAAAAAAATAGAACGCATTTTCAAAAGAGCTCCCAACACATCCGGTAGGAAAGCAGCCCGGTTAGCTCAGTGCTCGGACTATTTGGTACGAAAAGTTAAAGCTAAGGTTTAAAAAGCTAAGGTTTAAAAACATACAAGGCTCAAAAAGTTCCTGACAGGAACGCTACTAAAAATTTAGAGGCCAAAAACAGAGCACGGAAATTGAAGTCAAGTTTTATAAAAAAATATTCTTGCTGCATAATGGATGACGAAACGTATGTTCTGGCAGATTTTTCGCAACTTCCAGGTCAAAAATTTTATGTTGCTGATGCTCGAGGGAATGTTGAAGAAAAGTTTAGGACCCAAAAGCAGACAAAATTTCCCAGAAAGTTCTTGGTATGGCAAGCAATATGCAGTTGCGGCAAAAGAAGCCACTCATTTGTTACAACGGGCTCTATAAATACCGAAATTTACATCAAGGAATGTTTACAAAAAAGGCTGCTTCCATTCATAAGACTTCATAATGTGTCCACTTATTTTTGGCCTGACTTGGCATCCTGTCACTATGGCAAACAAGCCCTTGAGTGGTACAAGAACAATAATGTGGTATTTGTACCAAGAGAGGCAAATCCTCCAAACTGCCCGGAGCTAAGGCCAGTGGAGAGATATTGGGCTCTTGTTAAAAGAGAATTGAAGAGTACAAAAAAGGTGTCCAAAAGTGTGGTAGATTTTAAACGGAGATGGACTACATGTTCGAGCAAAGTGACAGAAAGCACTATAAAAACGTTAATGGAAGGGTTTCCGAAAAAGGTTCAAAATTTCATCACTAGTGATTAAAACTATAAAAATAATTTTTTTTGTAAATTGTAATAATAATTTCAATCAAATAAAAAAAAAATTAAAGCTGTAAGTTTAGTGGTTTCTTTTTTATAAACATATATGTATGTTAAGAATTTTTCGATCTCACTCCTTAAAAATTGGGCCACGTAGATTATATCATTAGTAAGCAACAAATTAGTTAATCATAATTAAAACTATTTTCTCTGTGTTACAAAAATTAAACAAATTTTTTTAATTCACAAGAATTTACTTTTCTTGTGGATTTATTTAAGTTCTTCAACGAATTATTTAGAGGCTTAACATTAAAGTTTCCTAGGATGTTCATATTTAGAGAAAATAAGAACAGTAACACTGGTTTACAATTTTTTATATCCTCCTCAGTTCCAAGGAAAAACCAAGCGTCGGAAGTCTTCAAAAATATTTTTTTATGCTTCTGGAAGAAACAATAGAATAAAAAATTTGTTCAAGGACATAAAGGACGAGAGGATTCTGAGATATTGTAGGTGCAGCCAGCTGGACATTCGTAACCAAATCAAATAAAAAAACTTATTTATTTAGATATTTTTCTTTTTAAATTCATGAAAATAATTATATATTGATTTACTTGGAATGGAATTCCATTCCACTACCGATCATTTGAAATGCATAGAAACATGCTAAAATGGAAGTCATTTAGCCGCTTTAACGTATGCATTTGAAAATTTGGCTTTTAGTTATTTCAAAATAAGAACTACCTTGAAAAAATATTTGAAAATGTTTCCATATTTTATCTATTTGCATCGGAAACAATTTATATTTTACATCAAGTGGCATTGAAAGTTTTTTTGGATGTAAATAAATCTACTATTGATAAGTTTGGAATTTGATACTTTTTTTGGAATTTGATTTGACCACCAATTCTAATTAATATATTATGTTGTAACAAACATATACTTGTTTACTGTAACCATATATATGGTTAATACAATCATGTGAATCGTAAATTAACCATATTATGGTTACCACAATCATGTAAATAGCTACTTGACTATAATACTGTTAAAAAACTTGTAACAATATAGAAATGGTTACAGTAAACATGCACAACTATATTTTTCTCTTTCTTGTTTCCAAACCTGAAGAAATATCTCGGCGGAAAGACATTTGACTCCAACGATGAAAAATACTTATTTTGATGACCTCGACAAATCTTATTTTTTGGAAGGGATACAAAAATTTAATAAATTTTGGACAAAGTGCATTTCAAAAATTTCAAATCCAATTTAATTTAACAAAATTAATGGTGCTCCGACATCAACAATACAAAGGGTGATTTTTTCTATAGGCGAAGAACTTTAAATTGAAATAAAACTTATATAGGCTATAAAAGAGTCGAAAGTCTAGCGACTAAAATTTATGTTGGATAAAAACTGTACGTTAAATACTAAATATGAATACATATATCAAATTAATGAAAAATCTCTTGTAAGTTTCAAATCTTATTATTAATTTTTTAACATTCAAATGATGTTTACTTTAAGGTGTTTTTTTTTGTTTTAGTCTACCAATAGCTTATCTCCTTGACATTTTTCATTTCGAAATACAAAAAAGTTTTTACAAGCCAACTGAATTTAGTCCTATCGATTCTCAACAATTTTGAATTTTAGTCATATAATTTTTTTATGACGCAGTGTAGTAATTACATTTAAATTTCAACGGCCTAAACACTATCTCTGTGCCTTTTGAAAATTTCAGCTTCTACTTTCTACTAAAATGTTCATTTATCTGGAAAATCTCACTTATTAAAGCAACTTAAAAAACATTCCAAAATTCAATCTACATTATAAGCAAAGATACATTTTGGAAACTCTTTAATAATCCCGTAACACCAAAACGCTTTCATCTCATTTCCTTTGCTACTTACGTATTCAACCAAAGATAAATCCAAAAAATTTAATCAATTGATTATGATTCCTGATTCCAATCACTGTTAAATGAGAGTAACACCTTTCTTGATTGAGCAACTCATTCAAGCATTCAATGAACGACTAAAAATCGATTACAAAAAATTCTTTTACCATCTACAAGTTATGGCTGGTCTATACCCTAATGTGGCATGCAAATGCCAGGGAGGAAAACAAGCAGCATAAATAAATACAAACGGTAAGTAGTCACTCACATACCCAAGCTGAGGCATAATTTAACCTTTGATACTAACAATGTATGTGTACAAATACTTAGCATGTAAAATGTATATTAGGGTGGGATTATTTAGCAATCAACATTGTGCCAATGATTTTTTCGATTGATTTTGTTATGAGGAAAAAAAAAATTCCACTACGACATCAAAAAAAAATTCGAGGCGTTTAAAAATTATAATTTTTATTTTTAAGGTTTTTAGTAGGTAAAATCGGCTGATTTATTTTTTTTTCTAAATATTACCATTCCAAGGTGAAATTGTTCGCAAAAAATGAGGACAATAGCAGTTTTTCCAAAAAATGTTTCTCTTGAGGTTTTGGACGAGTTTTGTCGAAAAATCGATCTTTTTGAAAAAAAATTAGATAAACATTGATTCTGGCAGTCCTTTTGGAGCTTTATGGTAAGCAATATAGAAATTGTATGGATGCATATTCTTTTCTATATTTTTACATGACTTAAAATTGCAGTTAGCAGCAAAACTTGCTTGTTCCATTCATCAGTCATTTTCAAAACTCTCTTATTACATATTCCGTAGCAAAACTCGCTTGTTCAATGTTTAAATCATTCTATTTGAATAGTGCTAATTTCTAAATTGTTGAGCTAGGTTGTAGGTTCCTATATATAAATGGAAAACTGCTGAAAACACCAGGTAAACTTCATTTTAAATTCAAAACTTCAAACAGAATGATAATAGAAGAAACCCAGAAAGGACAGTTAACTCTGCGGTGGGAGATTAATTACAGAACGAACTTTTGCAGTCCAAAACCATTCTGGAAGCGAGGAACGACAATTAATAAAATTTATCCAAACCTATTTCCCATCAGTGTGGAGATTTACAATTTTAATCCGATTTGAATACTCAAAACCATGTTTTTTAATAACTAAATTTCATATCAAAATAAGCAATGAAAAGCGACTGAAATCAAAAAAGTTGATAAATTTTGTTTTTCTTTTAGATATTCTTAACAAAAACAATACTTATAACTTACAAATGTATAAAAAAACTGCACGTAGTTTTAAAGCGTAATCAGTTTTCTTTCCAAACCCGTTAACTAATTTAAAGTCGGGCAAAAACTGACTGAGTTACAGATCGATAAGTTGACGAACATCACTCAAAACGGTTTTTTCAGAATAACTTCTGAATTTGAGGGAGTTTTTGAAATTTTTTGACACAATTTGTAATGTACTCAGCAAGCCCTATAACCCACGCTAGGTCGTTTTCCAAGTTTTTTTCTATCGTAGCACCGTGTTATCAAACGCTTTGGGAAAAATTGTAGATGCTATAATGACCTACAATTAATGTTATGATCTTGGATAATAATAATATTGATCACGATATGGAGGAAATTAATGTAGAATAAAGTGTAGGTGAAGATTTCCCTTATCAGTTTAAAAATTAAAATTTTTCTTTTCTAAAACTTTTAAAAATTTACTGTAGTTACTGTTTTACTCTTTTATGGTATATTTAATAATTTAAAATAAATATCAAAATATAGAAAAGTATAATAACAAAATTTCCTTGTGTGCTGTAAATGATATATAATTCGATGATATATAATTTGTCGAAAACTGGTTGCGATAATCGTTCGTTACAAACTTTTATCTATTATTTCTCTATGTTGCAGATTTTTAAAATTTTTCAACTGTTGAGGTTTAGTCAAGAATGGAGTAACATCTAAGAATTTAAAGCATTCAATTAATTTTGGCCATTTAATCAGCCGCTGCATGGTTTTCGCTTTTTCTCAAAATTCGGTTTATGTGTAATGAGCGAGTTTTGCATTTCAACTACTCATATCCTATCGAAGGTAAAATTTTACGCACAAAACGATGGCGATATATTTTTTTTTAAATGCCAAAAGCTATCGAAAAATCGATGACACAATATCGAAAATGTTTTATCCTTACAAATTGGCCCACCCTAATGTATATTCTATTTAAAGTTGATCGCTTATTTATTTTATGGAGATTAGATGGGGCATCATAATGTAGACAAACTTGTTTATGTAAGTATATGTATTCTATAGATATAAGAGAGTAAGACTTTAGATATTGCTGTATTATTATTGGTAGTGGAAGTAAAAATGTTGCTAGTGGCTGCTTTTATATACAAATAAGACAAAAATAAACCAAAAATACCAATGTCAGCAAAAGCTTTTATTAATTTATGGTTAAAAACTATATATGATATCTAACACATACACATAAAGAAACGCTTGATAGAGTTTATCGAGTTGCCACGAGGCATACTCGTCTGCTGCAAACCCGTCTGCTGCAAATATGATTATGCAACGAGTTCTATTTGTGTAGTTTTAATTTATGGATGTTTAAAAATCTGCGTTCTAAATCAGCATTATTCTGAAATGCTTAAATATTTTTTTTTTAATTTTAAAATATCCAAATTATTTACTTCAATCTTAATCTGCCTTGTTTTCCGTTGCTAACTAGTTTTTTCCATGTGTGGTTCTAAAACGTGTGTAGTTAGTAAAATACATGGTATACATTTTTTTAGCTTCACACAGAATTCCCTATTCATAGCTATCTAAATTTAAATATTATTCACTGAAATCAAGGTTATTTGCATCTTCTTGTCATAGAAGAGCACACTGTACTTTCATTAACTATTGTACGAAACGGAAAAAATAATAAAAACGTATGTAGCTTGTTGAGAAGGGTTTTAAGGATGCTTTTCATAAATGAAACATAAAGTAGTGTAGATTTGAGCAATAGTATCTGATGAGTGCGTTCATATTTTTACGTATACATATTTACATAGTGTAGTACATTAGGTATGTTCTCGTTTGTCTAGAGTTAAAAAAACTTTATTTTAAGACATTCTGTCGTTGATGGGTGGTTCCAGTTATCGTTTTTGTAAGCAAAGAAACATACCTATATTTTAATAAAGAAGAAACCACTAAACTTAGCGTTTTGATTTTTTTTAATTTGTTTGAAATTAATAGTGTCTAATCAATAGTGAGCCTTTTCCGGAAACCCTGCCATTAAGGTTAATAGTGCTTTCTGTCACTTTGTTTGAACAGTTTAAAATCTACCACACTTTTGGAAACCATTTTTGTGCTTTTCTTGTACCACTCAAGACCTTGCTTATCAGAGTGACAGGATGCCAAATAAGGCCCAAAATAAGTGGACATTAAGTCTTATGAAATTTTGGTTTTATTGGCTTTAGAAACATCATGTGGACCATTCTTTCTAACTGAACCAGGTTTTCTATCAACGGACAAGTTCTCCCGATACTGTTTAATAACATTGGAATCACTTTGACGCCAGACCTATGATTGTTTGGCAAACTTTTTGTAGGACCAAGTTGAGTGTTATTGAAAATCTTCAATAATTTTAGTACCATACTTTTTTCAGAAAGTAAGGTCGGTCAAGCCCTACCATGTAGTACCCTACACTAAGTAAATGAGCAAAAATATTTTTCTTTTAAAATTTCAGTAATTTATTTTCGTGACTGATTTTCGGAAGTTGGCCTTATATGGGAGCTATGATAAATTATGGACCGATCGCCATGAAGTTAAGTCGTGTGGTTTACGTCTATATGAAAGTTATTTTTGTTGAATTTTATGTGTATACCAAAATTCTCAAGAGATTTATTCTCGTTAACGTGATTACCGGAAGCAGGCCTTATATGGGAGCTATGGCTAATTATGGACCTAGCGCAATAAAATTTGGTGAAATGAATTGTGTATATATAAAACTTATTGGAGCAAAATTTGTGTAGATACCTGTATAAAGTAAACATTTGTGACCGATAAAGTCAAATTTCGGGAGGACAGGTGAAATAATTGACCGATTTCAATAGACTTCGTCCTTAGGCCGATAAAATTATATGTACCAAATTTGGTGGAAATATCTTCAAAATTGCGACCTGTACTTTGCCCACAAGATTTACATGGACAGCCAGACGGAAGGACATCGTTTAATCGACTCAGAAAGTTATTCTAATTCGATCGGTATACCTTAAGGAATACCGTTAAAAACATCTGTACAAACGCATAATACCCTCCCCACTATGCTGGTGTAGGGTATTAAAATCAAATAATACTTGGGTCAAAAGTTTTAAGGAAAAACAAGTGTTACAATTTTTTCGATCTCACTTCTTACACAAGAACACACATTTAGTTCAGTACGGCAGCAGTACGTTCATCAATTTAGGAAGAGAAATGATCAAAATGATAACTTTGTCCCAATACAAGTCAATACAAACATATTTTATTTTATCAAAACTTTTTGAAATTTCGTATATTCTAAGATTTGAATTAACCCATTATAACAATATTTTAAAGTTATACTGCGGTGAGAAACTGCTTGAAGATTATGCAATTAATTTTTGTAGTGTTATTTAAATGAAGATGTTAGTAGAATCTAAATTTGGATGTCGCTGAGTGCAGTATTTTGTGTTCCTATTAAAAATTTAATTAATTTAATTTTTTTATAAAAGTTTAATTAAAATTAACCAAAAGTACGCCATGAATAAGTTATAAATATATATGCAATTTTGGAAAATCCATTCTGTTTATGAAAATATTAAGGCCCTAATTTTGTAAATCACGGCACAAAGTGATATTTATATGGAAAGCAAAAACAAAATTTCAAAAATTTTAAAAATTTGTTTTTGTTTTATATACAAATTCTTAACAGAACAAACGCACCAAAATTCAAGCGTGGTTTGCCTTTCATAATTTGAAAATTTTGTATATAAAACAAAAACAAATTTTTGAAATATTGTTTTTGTTTTCCATATATCACTTTGGTGACGTGATTTACAAAATTAGGGCCTAATTTTACGTACGCCTTTACCATTAATGGTAAATGTATTCATAGCACTTTGAAATTTCCACAGTTTTCCTTTAGCGATGTCGATAGAGCGATGTCCGTAGGTCTGTTTAGACTAACATTCCAAAATCCCCAAATAGCTAATAATAAACGGTTCATTACTGCCAAGAATATGAGCGAAAAACTATATAAAATACAGTTTTTTCTCTGTTATTTCTGTATTTATTTCATGTTTAAAATTCTCGGAAATCGGATAGTGAAGAGTAAACTTCCCGGAAAATGAGTATCGGGAGTTCCAGAGATAAAACCCTTGGTTTCAACCTATTTGTTTTGGGTTAAGGACAGTGTGGTAGCATGGTGGTGGTTCAGCGCAATATTAATTCCAGCACAGGTCTAATATACCTATATTTATATACTTACACCATCACTTGTGTCAAGTGTTGTTATAAAAATACCAACAACATTGGTCGCATAACCACAAAAAATTCCTATGGCATCGCTACGTTTTTCATTATACGAGTACACAAGTTCAGCTACATATTCATCCACATATCCACTCAAGCACTTAGTAACTCGCAGACATACAAATAAATTGAAACACTTTTTCTTTTACCTCGGTGTGCATGAATACAAAATCGTCGTTACTTGTTTGCGTAGGAGTCTGTCTATGATACCTGAGTATGACCTGTATTGTGGAGCCCTTCAGGCAATAACAGAAACTGATATCAAATGTTTTGGAAATGTATGCAAAGTAGGATTATCAAAGACTAATACAGGAGGATCTACTCGTTGTGTGGACAATGTTATGCTATACTTTGTAAGTTTTTTTTGTATATATTTCTTTTAAATGAATGTGTTTTTACAGGTATTCACATGTGTGCATTATAGCCTCACACTCTTTAAATTAATGGTTAGACACTGTTTTCATTTTGTGGTGGTAATTCCGGGAATATTGTAACAGATACGTTTGTATCGATTATGGCTGGGTCGTAGGAAACAAAAATTAATTTTAGATATTTTCAACAAAGTATTAATATTCAATAGATAGAAAGAAAATAGAAATATTGCACATAATAAAAACAATTTCCTTAAACGTTAAAAAAATTCAACAGACATGATCTTAATTAAAATGCACGAAAAATTATGGGCTTTAGTGGGTGGATATTAATTAAAGTACAAGCATTGAAAAAAACATGGTTGTGGAGACCATAATCGAAGAGCGTTATATTATTATTAGATTTTACAGTTTCTGTAATATTACATATATTATGGTTCGTTATATTACTGTAGCATTCTAAGTCATTATAATATGATCCAACTCAACCTTAATTTAATCCCTTGGTAATCATATTATGGTTCAACGATCATATGGGGTGTTTCAAATAATAGTATCATTTTAAATCGCATGATATTTTGACACTGTTATTTGGACCACCCTGAATAGTAATAGTAGCTTGACCATATTATGATATCCACATCAACCATAATATTTTCATGTAAAATCGTTATAGCTATGATCATATTATGGTTGTATTTAGAAATATTCAGCCCAATTATGAAACAAATTCCTTGGGAGTTTTTTCCCTTTTCTCATTTTTCCTATTCAAATTCTGTGTTAAAAAAAAGAAAAGGGAAAAAACTCCCGGAGAATTTTTTCGTAATTGGGCTGATTATAGTTTTTTTTGGCAAAAAAGAAAATATTTTTTATAAAAATTTCGAAAATTTTGTTTTTTAAAACGCCATCAAAAATGCAGTTATTAATTTTCCCTACACGCATAGATAACAAAATTCCAAACAAAACGCGTCCCAAATTATTCAAATCTGTCAAAAATTTTTGATTTTATTCACAAAAGAAAAAATGTTTTAAAAAACAAAAATTTCGAAATTTTGCTAAAAAAAATATTTTTTTTCCCAAACTAAATTTTATTTCTAAAGCGACTGTGCATATAAAAAAGTTTAGTATTTCTTGAAGGCCATGTTATTGCTGAATTTCGAATTATTTAAAGCATTTAATAAACTGAACTGGTTTTGAGTTAAGCGAATATATGTTGTGCTGTTAGAACCACTGTACCAAAAGTGGCGATTAATTCAAAAGCTGAACTTTATCTGTTTCAGTCATGTTTGGTATTGGGTTAAAGTGCATTAAATAATAAATCACAAACTGCTAAAATTACAGCTGTGAGTAACTTAATTTATTGGCAGTGAGCGGTCAAAGTTAAATAATTTTTACAAATTTTGCGTGCTAAAATTGAAAATTGTGATATTTCGAGAGCTTATATTTTTTGTTAAATCTGTTAAAAATAGAAATATTAAAATGGAACCATCAACTTCAGATATTTGAGAACATTAATAAATAATATTTGTTTAGATAAATGTTTTGAAAGTATTTTTTAAGATTTTTTTAAAGTTCTGCATTATTGGTGTTTTTTCGATATATAGATTGAGTTTAACAAAAATCAGAGCGAGATCGGGTAAATTCCATTAAATGCTCTTAAAATATGAACTTTTAGCTTCTATATACAGAAAAAAATCGTGCGGGTTTATTGAGGTTTTTTACTTATTTAAGTTATAGTGAAAGAACTCCTCTTGCTAAAAAACATATTCTGATACAAAATAGATTAAAACATTTTTTTCTTACATTTTTTTTAAAGTTGAGTTTTTATATATTTATGATTGTTCATTACAAAAATTTATAATATTGGGTTTTGTGGCTTTTTTTTAAAAAAATTTGTACATTTATAAAATTTTGTGAAAAAAAAAATTAGATTTTAAATTAAATTTATGCTAATGTAAATACATATAATAAATTTATGTTTTGAATTTTTTAATAGCATATTAAGTATGCTTTTATTTCCAATTTAATTCATTAATTTATCGCTTTCCATTCCAAAGTTACAGCATAAATTGTGAACTAAGGTCTTTTTTTCCAAAAAAAACAATAATGCGCTTAACGGGTTAAAATTTTTTTTTATTTTAAATGCTGTGTTTTTATGTATTTATGATTATTTATTACGAAAAAATTATAATATTCTGTTTTGTGACTTTTTTAAAAAAATTTGTACATTTATAAAATTTTGTGTAAAACAAAAATTGGATTTTAAATTAAATTTATACTAATACAAATACATATAATAAATTTATAATTTTATTTTTTTAGTAGCTCATGAAGTATGCTTTAATTTCCAATTTTATTCATTAATTTATCGCTTTCCATTCCAAAGTTATAGTATAAATTTTGAGCTAAGGTCTTTTTTTCAAAAAAACAATAATGCATTTAACGGGTTAAAATTTTTTTTTTTTTTTACTTTTTTTCTAAAGTGCTGTGTTTTTATGTGCTTATAATAACTCATCAATATGAATTAATCTTCTATGAATTAATCGCCACTTTGGTTACTGTGCGCCGGTTGCCCTGCTTGACAGTTTTTTCAACTAGCACAGTGTTATTAGGGCAAGTTTTTCAAGCAAATAGTTTGAAAATAAAGCATTTTCGCACGTCGACTATAATTTCCTTAAAGAAAATCTCACATATACTTTGGGGGCCTTTAAAACTTAAACAACTCTAAAGCTCCTTTAGTGCTTAACATTATTACATTTTACAACATACTTTGGAATAATAAGAAAAATTATTTTTTTTTACTTTAAAAAATGAAAAATATCAAATTTCAAACAAGCACAAAATTTTGATTGTCTGTAAAAAAAATACTGTCTCAAATGTGCATAACTTGTTGGGCTTTTAAAGACATACTTGAAAGTATGTCTGAAAGTCTGAAAGTTTACAGGCCTTATGTTGTAAAAATAAACGACAAAATGCTCTTCTATGTATTTTTTCAGCAACTTTTAAGAAAGAACTAGATTTGTTTGTTAATTAAATTGAAGATGAAAGAAAATCCTCAAATGTTCAAATATAAAAATTGTCTAAATATTACACTTAGGCCTCTTTGCAGGAAAGATGAAGAAATGATCTTTGGTTTTAGAAAATGAGTACAATGGTTAGTACAATGTATTTGTACTTTTTTAACAACACCATATTATGTATTTAAACTTGGTTAATTCTTTCAAAAGCATTACACATGCGTACCAATATTACTAAACGTCACGTAAATATTTACATATTCCATTATTTTTTTATACCAAATTTATTGTCAAATTTTACAGAATTTATGCATTTGATGCACAACTGGAGGGATGTAAAATAAAAATGTAAACAAATAAATAAAGACAAAATGTTGCCTTCGTGCGTGGTATCGTTGTGTTATTATTTGTTTTATTGTGCTTGTTAAAAGGGAAGCGGAAACGTAAACCATGTTGTTTACATACATTTTTGTAGAGTAGGCGTTATTTTACACTTAAAATGCCAAGCATATCTACACAAACGCACATTTGCTCGCATATCATCTTAATAAATATATGTATATTTTCACCATCAGACTCTTTCACATGTCAATGGCTTCCGTTGAATTTTTCCATTATTTTGCTTCCATATTTTAGCATAATATTGTTGTGTTTTTCTTAGCCACCAGCGGCAGCATCATCATCAATCTGTGTTTCCTTTCGAAACACAAAAAGTTTTTTTTATCTGCATTTTCTTGTATTTCCTTCACATGTTTTCTATTGTTTTAATTTTTTATTTTATTTTCATGCAAAATGTGTTGGTTTAACAACTTTCTGCTGTTACTTTTACTGCTGTTGTTACACTTTTTATATTCAATTCCGATCAAAAGTGCATGAGATTGTGTTGAAAGCTATTATGAGTTTATTGCTGTCTTTATTTCACGGATATTGTACAGTGATATTGAAGTTATTTTGTTTGGTATTAATTTTTGTATAAATGCGCTCTAGGCTACTACTCTGAAAGTTTCGGCAAATTTAGTTTTATATGAGGAAAATTTTGCAGAATTCTTATCACACAATCGTCATTTTGCAGTTGTTTGTGTCAGTATTTAAGCATGTGAATACTGTTCGCTTTAATATTTTTTCTGTTGGTTTAAAGTGGAAAATTTAAACAAATTCTTAAAAATAAAACTTTTGCTTAAGTGAAATTTAAATGCCACTATTTCATAGAACTCTCTCGGAGCAATCAGCGTATGTTGAAATATTTATTATAATAGCTAGAAAATTTAAAATTTAATATCTAAATGATCATTCATTAAGCGTTTAAATAAAACAAAGTTTGTATGAATATGGCTATAGATGCCATTATGTATGTAATATATCATCATGCAAATAGTCCGTCGTGGTTTAGCCAGTTGGTGCACATCGGAAATATCTAAGTTTCCATGACTCTAGCGTATAAATCAGGTTAAATTTTACATATGGCATATGTTATGCTGGCCTTTAGGGCCGCTGTGGTTTGTTGCATATTTGCATAGACCTGCAACTTAAGAAAACCCCCACAAGAAAAAGTCTTACAATTCACATCAGTGAGATGATCATTACCTCAAATGTCTCGTGCAGAATGTCAAATGGGGCATGTGCTGAAGTCATAGGTGTCCATGTCATGCAATTCAGGCGCTCACCTTTGAGAACATCATTTTGATAAAACAATTTTATCATTTGCACGTGTTGTTGAATGTTTTCTATATCCATTCATTGTGATTTGGCAAAACGAACTGAAGAAATGGGAGATGTAGCTTCAATAATATGGCCGCTATCAACTGCCAAAGTTGGGAAGTCCCTATTTGAAGACTCTTTA
The DNA here is from genome assembly GCF_958450345.1 of Calliphora vicina. Classification (NCBI taxonomy): domain Eukaryota; kingdom Metazoa; phylum Arthropoda; class Insecta; order Diptera; family Calliphoridae; genus Calliphora; species Calliphora vicina. The sequence continues at coordinate 141,531,280 of NC_088780.1, read as the reverse complement.
GTACTATTTCATGATAACGTATACATAATATTTTATTCAAACTATGTACAGTGTGACACAAAAATGTGTAAATGATGGTCATATATTTACACTTTGTGACACCATTTTTAAAGTGCAATGTTTATAAAGAAACGTTTTGTGTTTTTTTAAACAATATTTATTAAGGATATTTTAGGACTAAATAAATAAAATATTTCCTTAATTATACTCCAGTAATCTAAAAAAAATAACTGCAACCCATTTACACACTTTTGGCGCAGATTACTAAAGTAACTTTTTTAGTACTTCGAATAACCTGCTTTCGCGTCAATGTCAGCCTGAATTCTGGAGGGCATACTCTCCACCAGTTTGCGACACTCTTCTTGCATTATAGATCCCTGGATATCATGGGAGCGCTCCTAGAGCTGAGTTGTTTTTCTAAATGCATTTTGATAATTATAAACGCGACGTTTTAGAATTCGCACCAAATTCTCAATCGGATTTAAATTCTGAGATTGTGGGAGTCAATCTATCAATGTAATTTTGGCGGTTTTTAAAAAATTAAGGGTCTTTTTAGACTTATGTTTGTTGTCGTTATCTTGTAGTATCACAGTGTTTTCAATTTGTCCACGCCAATCATTCAGACTATCCACATCTGTTGTCTTGATAATGTCTATATACATTTCTGCATTCATATTACTACCAATTTTATAAAGTTTTCCTACACCTTTCGCAGAAAAACAACCACAAAATGGCAATATTCCACCACCATATTTCATAGTCGTCATAAAATCACGGTCTTTTAATGGCGCATTTCGTTTTTGGTAGTCATATTTTGGTCCATCAGTTCCAAAATGGTTAATTTTCGATTCATCTGTACAGATAACTTTTTCCCAATCATCGAAGGTCCATTTCTTAAAAAAATTTACAAATGTTAGTCGAAGAGACTTGTGTCTTTCAATTAAACGAGGTTTTTTAACAATCTTTATTGCATAAAAACCACATCTTTTGATTTAACTAAGAGATGCACGTTTTGAAATCTTAATTTGGTAGCATGAAGATAGTTTTGGTTGTACCTCACGGGGACTATTTTCTTCTCCTGATGCAACTAGACGTTATACAGTGAGACCATCTTTTAACAATAGAATTGAATTCCGTCCACAAATTGGTGCTGGAAAAGCCAAACCACATATATTCGCTATGCTCTCAACAGATTAAAAGAAATATTGAATTTGGTGGATATTTTTCGATAGGAGATACCATTTTTCAGCTGCTCGGTAACAGAATTTGCAACTTCGGTGATAATCTTCTTCATATTCAATATTCCTTAAAGAATTTTAAATTGTTAACTAGTAACATGTTTTAACTAACTGTCATTAATGAAATTGATTAAAATTGTTCCTTTTCTAAATAATAATAACAAGTTTATTTAACTTTAAAGAAAATGCGACAAAATTGTGTAATTCAGTTTTTAACTTTTTGATATCCTGGTATTTAAATGCCATTACTTGACATTAATTTTTTTGTATTGCTATACTTCACTAATCATAATCTTCATATTGTGTAAAAAATATTGTCAGATTGGTAAATGTTGAGCATAAAAATTCAAATTATAGATATTTCCAAATTTATTTACACATTTGTGTCTCGTACTGTATATTACTTATACGTCATTAAAATTTTCAATTCACTGAGCCCCATTTTCTAAATATCTGGTTATTTTTATACCCTTCACCATGAGTGGCAAGGGTATATATAAGTTTGTCATTCCGTTTGTAATTTCTAAATTTTGCATTTGCGACCCCACAAAGAATATAAATTCTGGATCGTTATAGATAGCGATGTCGATATAGCCATGTCCGTCTATATGTTGAAATAAACTGTCCGTAGCCCCCAAATAACTTACAAACATGATATATCGGGAATTCTTCCGGCTCGGTTGAATTTAAAATCGAGAAAATCGGCCCACAAATGGCTGATATATAAGAAAAAAGCTGGGACAACCTCGATTTTTTCCTATTTTTGATCTATATCTGCAATACTAAGTCATTAATATAGACAATATGGATATCTAATGATAGATATTTCAAAGTCCATTTGATGTATATAAGGCTTTAGTAATTTGGACCTACAATGGTTCAAAATCGGGAAAAATATTTTTTAACCCGATTTTTTTTTAACAATTTTTTTTCACTAATAAAAATATTTTAAAAAAAACATTATTAAAAAATTTTCCAAATTTTTTTTTTTTTTTTAAATTTTGAAAATAAATTGTAAACAAATTTTTTTTTTAAATTTTGTTTAACTAAAAATATTTAAAATTATATAAGATTTGACATAGCCGAATATAGCTCTCTTACTTGTTTATCGTGACGATGTACTGACAGTTCTCATACAAAAATTACATTAATTGGAAGTATATGGTTGCGAAAAACGATAACCAGAGATTGAGAAAATTGGTCTAAGGGTTTTTTAAAGGATTTCATGCGGATATCCAAAATAATAATAAGACAATTCAGTTCTGAATTTAGCTATGGCTTTCAATTCAAAATAATTTAGTGCAAAGCTGAATTAATTCTTGTTAATAATTTGGTCAATAAGTTATTTTCAATGCTGCTTCATTTGTTTAGAATCTGCTTGCATACTTCCATAGCATAGTAACTCAAACTGGTGCTAAATCAAATAGTAACGTTTAATTTTGAATATTCATCTGCAACATCAATTTTAAATAATAACACTAGTTTACAAGGTTTTTGCTCATGAATTGAAACATATGGGGATGTATGTATTTAGGTCTTTCAACTTCGGAAAAAATATTTTAAAAAATCCTGAACGTCAAACTTTTGAGATATTTCTTAAAAACTAAACATATAAAAATGTACATTAAATTAGGACAAAAAAATTAAAAGTGAAGTGTTTTAGTCTTTTTTTTATAATTATTTTCATTTGTCTCCCTCACGACACTCCAACAGTAGTCTCCTAGCATATTCTGGTTCCAAAAACCTTGATAATTAACATCGAAAAACTTCAAATCTTGATGGGAATGCTCTCCATGTTCGTCACTCAGTGTCCGAGGTTTTCCGGGAAAAAATCCACATGAGAATGTAAATAGTGAATTTTGAGGGACATATTTACGCCCATCAGTTCAAAATTATGTAATAAATTCGCAACAATATCTCTGTAATTTTGACTTTTAGTATTCCCCAAATATTCTTGAACAACAGGTTTAAAAGAATTCCATGATGCTTTTTCAACATTGGTTAATAGACACTCAAATTTGGTATCACCCAAAATTTTTCTTATTTGAGGACCCACAAATATCCCTTCTTTTAATTTAGTCAAAGAAAGACTCGGGAACACACTGCATAAATATTGAAATGCTGGTTTTGTCTTATCTAAAGCTTTTACGAAATTTTTTAAAGTAAATAAGCATTTTGCAGTGTTTGTGTTATAGGAAAACCTCGATTTGACTGAATAATTTTTCCGAAAATAAAACAAAAATGGTCTGGGTTTATTTTACATTTTCTATAAGATATTTTAAAATAATTTTTACTTTAGAGTTTTGTACTTAATAGCGATTTATTAACGTTTATCTACAGGGAAGATGTCATTTTAAACAGTATTTATTTTTTCTCGTTAATTTTTGTTGGAATTTGTCAAAATAATACAGCTCTGAAAGTATCTGGTAACTAGTTTTTGGGGATTTTAAATGAAAGTTTTAGTTTAGATTTTATAAATTTTATTTCGTCTAAACAAATTTTATTTTTTATAAGTAGTGAGAACGAAAAAAAACTTTAACACACGTTTTTCCTTAAAACTTTTAACTCAATTATTATTTGATATTTTTTTTATCAAGTTACCTTTGTAAAGCATGTCAGTTGTCCGTTGATAGAAAATCTGGTTCAGGTAGAAGGAATGGTTCACATGATGTATCTAAAGCCAATTAATAGAAAGCATTTTCAAAATAGCTCCCAACACATCCGGTAGGAAAGCAGTCCGGTTAACTCAGTACTAGGACTATTTGATGTGAAAAGTTAAAGTCAGTGCAGGTTTAAAAACATACAAGGCTCAAAAACTTTTTGAGAGGAACTCTGCTAAAAATTTAGAGGCCAAAATATACCTGCTGTATAATGGATGACGAAACATACGCATGGAAAATTTTCGCAGCTTTTTATGTTGCTGATGCTCAATGGAATGTTGTAGAAAAGTTTAGGACCCAAGAGCAGAACATTTTCCCAAATAGTTCTTAGCATGGCAAGCATATGCAGTTGCGGCAAAAGAAGCCAAACATTTCTTACAAAGGGCTATATAAATACCGAAATTTACATCAAGGGATGTTTACAAAAAAGTATAGTTATGAATGAGACTTCTTAATGTGTCCACTAATTTTTGGCCTGATTTGGAGTCCTGTCACTATGGTAAGCTAGGTCTTGAGTGGTACAAGAACAATAAAGTGGTATTTGATGAAAAGCTCAAAAAGTTGTCCAAAGTTATGGTAGATTTTAAACGGAGATGGACTACCTGATCGAACAAAGTGACAGAAAACACTATAAAAACCGTAATATTTCACTAATTAATCACTATTGATGTTTGACATTTCGGGGACACTTTCTAATTTGATTTCCAAGAAATTAATAAAAATAAAATATACAAACAAAGGGTTTCATTAAAGTTTACAAATATTAAATTGTTTTTAGGTACTAACTTAATTTTAACCCTCCGTCATGCACATGTATCTGGCCAGATATTTTACGAATTTAACTGTGATTTAAATATATTTCTAATTTGAGTAGGGGTTTGAGTCTCCAGGTACCCTCTACAAATATTGTTAGGTATCGTTTTATGAAAAAACACATTAAAAAAAACAGCAAACAAAGTTTATGTGGATTTGTTCATCAATACATTGTATACGTAGCACATGTATCTGGCCAGATACACACACATTTTGCATACCTGAAGCTGTGTAAGACTTATTTAATTTAGAATTAATTAAAACTTACTTTATAACTACTAAATTTAATTGAAATGAACAATTATTTTTTTGAAATTAAACACAAAAATAAAATTTTTCTTGTTTTATTTCTCATTAAAATTTTTTTGCACTGGTAGGTGGTTTCGCATGCACTAAGAACAAAAATAAAATAAAAAATATGTATCTGCCTGGCGTGATAACAATGTAATATTATCACTAAAATAGCATATTTTTCATATAAATCTACTGAAATACATAGTGTATCTGGCCAGATACATGCGCTAAGTACGTGACTATCGGAACATGTGCTTGACGGAGGGTTAAATGTATCCCTATGAAATTATTAGGATAAAAAGAAAGTACTGTACGATTAATGGAAATTAAATGAAATAGGGACTGTACCTTGTTCTCAGTTATGCAATGCCTTCTGATAAAACTATCATGTAATTTTCCACAATTTGACCTATCATTGAACACAGTATTATACAGAATATAGTACTGTATACTTTAAATCAATAAGTTTTAAAAACTTATGAAATTTACAGTCTCAGTATTAGAATATTCAAAAACAGGCTTCTTCAGAAAACTGGTTTTTGGTTTATTTAAAATATTGAGGCTTTAGCTGAAAAAAGGGGTGTTCTCTTATAAATCACTCTCTCAGTGATATAACAAATGATAAAGGCTACCGATTTAACATTTTCTGTATCTGCTAAAAATATAATACTTAGTATGACAATAATTTTACTTACCCTTATAAAAAACCATTAGCAGTGTAAAAACCTTAAGTATTTCTTTTTTAATAATTATACCATTTATTGTATCATTTTTTGTTTGTTTAATAATCCTTTAATATTATCTCTTTTCACCATTAATTTTGAATGTTTTTCATGTAACTCTTTTGTTCCTCAATTGGTTGCAATACAATACAATGATGGTTGTAGGTTTTTTAATGTATTTTTTCATATTTTTTTATTTCTTACTTAAAAATAAACATCATCTTTAAAAGTAGTTTTATATTTATTTTCATACTATAGTATTTTGTTTTATTTTTTTTTATATTTAGTATAGAATTTCTATGACAGGAAGATGTGAGTTTTTTTTTAGTTATTTTGGTTTTGTTTGGTTGATTTTTTTCTTTTCAATACTAATTTGATTTAAGTATTTCCAGATTTATATGTATATTTCGTTTGTAATGTAATGTTTGCACAGTGTTACTAATAATTTATACATGCACAACTACTTCAGTTTTTGTTTGTTAGTTTAACGGTTTTTTTTTTAATTTTTGTAATTATTATTAAATTTATGTAAGTTATTTTGAAAAAATCTAAATCATGGTTTAAAAATAGAAACAAACAAAGTGGTTTTAATTTACAAGTTCATTCAACATTCAATTCCAATAGTTGTTGTTTTGAATGGAACTAAGAATATAGTTCATTTAAATTACAAAAAAAGTACTATGATTTTATCTATTTATTTTGATTAGTTATGCAGTTTCAATGGTTTTCAATTTATTCTTAAATAATGTTTATTTTTACACATGATTTTTTATCGTAGTTTTTAATTGCTAAAGTTTTACAATTTTTATTTTATTTTTTCATAAATTAACATACAATTTTTTTTACAATATCAGGATTTTCAACATATTTTACATGTATTAATTTATTAATAATATATATATATATTTTTTGGTTTTTGTAAAAACTAATATTAATTTTTAATATTTGGTATCACAGAGAGACGTGACTGCTTTTTGTGTAACTTAATATGAGAACATTTTAAATCAACAATATTTTTATTATTTTTTTTTTTCCAAGAAAATGTAAATATAAAAAAAAATTAAATAATTGCACAAGTAACAAATGGTTTTTATTTTATATAAAATTGATTTAATAAATTATTTATTATGACTTAGTCTGCATGTCATGGCTTTGTTTTTGTTTTACAAAACTAACTAATAATTACAAATAATTGTAGAAAAATCTATAAACAAATATTTATATATGATAGAAGTGCAAACAACAAAAAAATAAATATTATTGTTTTGTTATGAAAATTAAAATTAATACGTTTTATCAGGAAGTATAAAAATATGGCTCAAATGATAAAGTCATCGTTTTTAAAAGCATACATAGTTACTATTTGTAATGTATTTGTATGAAAAATGTTTTATTTTCATGGAAAAAAAATATTTATAAAATTAACGATAAATATTCCTTTGAATTATAATGTATAATGAAGGTGTCAAATAAAATTTTTGTTGGAGATTTAAGCAAACGTAAACTGGTTGTAGGTTTGAAGTTATTTCGTTCAAATTCGGTACATATGTTTGTTTCGGCCCATAATTAGTCATGTCTCTCTTAAAAGGCCTGCTTCCGAAATCAATTTAACGAGCATAAATCTCTTAAAAAATTTGGTCTTTCGATATAATAAAGTACTGTTCGGCAATATTTCTAGATGTTGCACAAGCGTTTAACAAGGTTTGTCATAGAGGTCTAATATAATAGATAAAATGCCTATTGCCTTCTAGTACACACACAATGCTAGAGTCTTAAGTATCGCACCGCTTGTCTAGGATAAAGTGTCATTGTGTGACAACCGAATATGCGATCAACGCTGGTGTACCTCAAGGAAGTGTTCTAGGAACAAACCTGATTTGCCCGAATTCTAAGAATAAACAATTTCCACCTTTGCAGATGACACTGGAATTCTTAGTTCTCATGTGGACTGTAATGTAGCATCTAGAAACTTAGATAATTATCTTAGGCACATGGAGACGTGGTTAAAAAATTGGAGAATACAAGTAAATTAATCAAAAGTAAGCACATAACGTTTTCACTTACGAGAGGAAGTTGTCCGCCAATGACACTAAACAGTGTGAACACCTCACAGTCTGATCACGTTACATACCTTGGTATTCACTTAGATAGACGCCTTACTTAGCGTCGATACATAGAAGCCAAGCGGCTCCACATGAAACTAAAAGCTGCTAATTTACACCATCAATCGGAATTAAATTGTTTTTGTTTATATAAACACAGATACACCCAGAGTGTCTGGCGGGAATCGAACACGCAACCCTCAGGTTGATAGCCTAGCACACTATCGTCTAGTGTGGACACTCAAAACAGATCAAGGCTACGTAGAGATGATACACCACTCATTTGGAAAATAGAAAACAATAATAGTAGTGACAGCCATAAAATTTGGGAGTGTATATTTTTAATATATTTTGCTCTAGTTGCATCTCTAGTTCCACTATATGGGCTCGAGCCCAACTCGACCAAATCTTGTGAACCCAGCGACAGCTTTATCAACTGAAACTCGTTTCCCTTGAAAGGAACTCTCGACAATAGTGGAGCTGTTACAACAACAACTACATCCATATAACTAGGAAACTATATTTCAAGTAAGTATAGCGATGTCTGGATGACCGTACTGGCATCTAAACGTTGTAATTATGCCATCCAAAATACCGCCAAATTAAAAAACCGGTTTCCTGTTTAAGTGAAAACGTGTGTTTTTGAAAAAATCAGTTTCAATTGTTGTCTTCTATTCAATATGAAAAAGGCCTACTTAAATTTATTGTTATAGACATTTTTGTAACAAAAAATTTAAAATAAATAGATTTTAACATGCAATTTTACCTTTTTTTATTTTTTTTCCGAATAATGAAATAAATAATAGCAATAAATAAACTTGTAGGCTTTAATTCCATTTGTTATTTCATTCCTAGCATAAAAATCATTACATTGGTATCTAATTTATATAATTGGTCAATCCACAAGGTCTCTTATCATGTCATATTGTCATAATGTCCTAATATTTCACAATTGTTTAACAATGTTGTTGAGTTTACAAAGATGAAAAAACTGGTAATTAAACCATTTTATTTACTTAGCGTTGAAAGGCTTTAATCCCGATTTTTGGCATATTTTTTTTAAAATTTTTAAGAAAATATAAAACCTCATTTGAATCTTCATTGCTTTATTTGAGCAACAGATTTATGGTTCAAGAATTATTGATTTTAAACAAATTTTCAGTACCAAATTTCCAATTGAATATCAGAAATTTCCAATTATATTTCTGAATTTTCTAATTGTATTTCAAAATTTTTAATTTTACTTAAAAAAGTTTCTAATTGTATTTCAGAATTTTTTAATTGTTTTTCAGAAATTCTGAAATACAATTGGATATTTTGGAAATACTATTAGAAAATTCTTAAATATATTTGGAAAATTCTGAAATACAATTGGAAATTTCTGAAATACAAATCGAATTTATGAAATTTAAATGGAAAATTCTGAAATATAATTGGAAATTTATGAAATTCAATTAGAAATTTCTGTACTACAATTGAAAATGGTATAGTTTTTAAATAAATGATTTTTGTTTATACTAGACTCCCAGGTTTTAAAATAACTATTGGTTTGCTTACACAATTCATCATTTTTATAAGTTGTTGAATACTTGCCGAATCCCGATTATTGGCTTAATCTGAAACTGAATATTTGATATAATAGTCAATTTTTCCACAATATTCATCATTGGAATCATGCAAATATATAATGGATATTTATGTTTAACCTTAATTTACTTTGATTAGATGTTGACATATTAATAGAAGTTTCTATAGGTCATGGGGGTGGGGTCAAATGCCCCTTTTTTACGGATTTATTAATATCTCAACAACAATAATAGCGACTCTCGCAAAATTTTACGTGGTTAGCCCTTAGACCAATCCGCATATTGTAACAAAATTTTAGGGATATAGGAGGGGGAAGTCAATTACCCACCATATAAAATAATTATTAACTGTGCTATATCTATAGAACTACAATAGTTATGCACACTAATTTTGCTGTGGGTAACTCTAAGAACAAACTACACGTTCCGCCAAAATCGGAAGGGTATACGAGGGTGGAATCGGGATCCCCCCATACAAATGAATTATTAATTCTCCTATATCTATAGAACTACATCAGTGAGATACACTAAATTTATGCATTTTATTGATAAAAAAACTACCATATTGTTTTATATCATCTTAAAATATTAACTAGTAATGGGCGGTTGAATAATAGAGATCTTTCCCAACTCATGACACTAAAAGACTTGCAAACTTTAAATGCACTGCTGTGAAATTTATACAACACAATATTTGAAATGTGACAATATAAAAACTACAGATCTGAACGTGAGTGATAACTGGCTCCCGATATAAAACTTTAAAATTCTCGCGATCGCGCTTACTAACATGACTTTTTTATTAAGCTAAATTGCCTGCTATCGGATGACTTCGTATTAACCACAATAAAAAACTTTTAAACAAGCATATACAAGCGTGAGTGCATGAGAGTTAAATTGTTAAAATTCCGCGTGCTATTCATTCACGATTAGAAAATCAATAGATGGAAAACTAAACTGAAATAAAGAAAAGTAATTGGTAAAAGTTTATTATTGTTTATCTCATTATAATACAAGGATATAGCCACGTCCAGGCCTCACTCACACGTGACTCTCGTATTATTAATCACAGCACTTGCACATCTCAAAAAAAAAACAATGACAATAACAACAACAACGACAATAAAACGTTTATCAGAATCGCAAAGTGCTTTTTGATGGTAGACTTAAAGGGTGAAGCTTTTACTAATTTACATGTAACTTCTGAGGCGCAGCGATGCGCAACCTAATTTTTTCTGAAATAACGCCTATCTGTCCAGGCTTTTAAATTATATCAAATTCTCTGCCCAGCTGAGCCCAGCTAATAACTTTATGTCCATTTGAACTGACAAAATTCCTTTTTTTTTGCAATTCCAATATAAAAACTAATATCAAAGCTACTTCCGCAAATAATTCAAATTTAAATTTAACCAAAACATATCAATAAATACCTGAACTTGATGTATGCATAATTAGATTTGTTAATTTTTTTAAATTACCTATCACAAATAGTATTTATTTGCCCAATGTTTTATTTTTTTTTTATAATTTTTTTAGGTTTTCTTCTCACAATATGTAATTTCAACACGTGACTATAAAAATACCTTTTAATATTTCACATTAATTTTTTGCCTGCTGATATAGAATTTTGTGCTCTTTAATCTGGCACTTTCAGTTTTCACGATACTTGAAATTGGTTTTTTCAATTAATCCGCAAAATTTGTACGTTTGGCCCCTCTGTGCGTTGGTAGCACTTACCTCTGCATTTTGAGAACGATGCAATTCTATTTAATAAGAAAGTTTTTAAAAAATTTTAAATAAAAAAAATTGTAAAAATTTTTTCATCATCATATTTCTCAGAATACAAGGATGAATACGAGTACATATACTCGTATATAAAAAACATTTTTAGAAATTTGTATTATCTTGCTAGGGTTATTAAATACGCCACAGTGTACTTTTATGAACAAATTACTTTTAAATATATTCTCATTTAAAACCATAAATGGTTTAACTGATTGGATAAAGTATTGAAGTGGCATTAAACTTAAAAAGACACCAACACATATCTAATTTAATTTTAATTAGTTTATCTCAAAGGACACATTAATTTAAAAATCTCCATTTTTAATGAATCATATTTGCAATTTTGTAAAATACTGTTTGCTAATAACACTATACAACAAAATCAAATTTTTTCCAAAATTTCATGGTCAGACCAATAAATTTTTATAGAGGAAACAAAAAAAAAAGACACGTGCATCGGCGTTTTGAAAGTTTACATCTGAATTTCATTCGAGGGGGCGTTAAACTTTCCCAACTCTGGCACATTCTTATTGTTAATCGTCATAAGAAACCATGTGATCCTTACATTTTAGGTATAAAATGTGTTCAGCAAATTTATGTAAAATGTTACGGAGAACATTTTTGTAGAATATGTTAACCCTCTAAATCCTCAAGACATGGGTATTTTTTTGTCATTCTTTTAAAAAAGAGCAAAAAACACCATTAAAACAGGGATTTAAGGGGTAAAAATGATCCGCAAAAATATTATCCGTGAAATTTTACTATAAGTCCCTGAATACACCAAAACGCAAAATTCAACCAGGAAGTCAGAAATAAGATACAACAAAAGAGAGCTTAGGGTTAATTTCGTTTCATGGTTTCTTATGACGATTTGCAACAACACGCAGAGAAAAAATATAGTTGGGCACGGTTACTGTAACCATTTCAATATTGTTACAAGTTTTTTAACTATATTATAGTCACAGTAACCATTTACATGATTGTGGTAACCATAATATGGTTAATTTACGATTCACATGATTGTATCAACCATATATATGGTTACAGTAAACAAATATATGCTTGTGACAACCATTTATATGATGAAGGACTTATCATATTATGTTGCTCTCGGCTTAAGGCTTATCATAATCTGAGAACAACATATTATGATAAAATTATTCATCATAAATATGGTTGCCACAAACATATATTTGTTTACTGTAACCATATATATGGTTGATACAATCATGTGAATCATAAATTAACCATATTATGGTTACCACAATCATGTAAATAGTTACTGTGACTATAATATTGTTAAAAAACATGTAACACTATTTAAATGGTTACAGTAACCATGCCCAATTATATTTTTTCTCTGCGTGAAGAATGTGCCAGATTTGGGAAAGTTTAACGCCCCCTCAAACGAAATTCAGACGTAAACTTTCAAAACGCCGATACACGTGTCTTTTTTTATGTCTCCTCTATCAAAATTTATTGGTTGGATCTTGTAATTTTTTTTTGTGTTGTACAGTGTAATATTTCAAAATCTATTTATCATTATAATATAAATAATTGTTTTCCATTAACCTAAAAAAACTAAATTAAAATTTCAGCAAAATCTTTTAGACGTTTGTTTGTAACAGTAACAGTTTAATTTTTCCATTATGGATTTCATTTTTTTTTTTTTCATTTCAATCTTAAAAATAAGGTTTAACTACAGTTTCTAATGCAATTAATTTATTATAAGTATGTTATATATATTTTATCATTAGATTTCTACTACATTTGTTTATTGTTTAGTTATTTATTTATTTGGTTGTTTGTTTATTTATATTTATGAATTTACACTGAGAGTATGTATAATTCTTATTTATATTATAGGATTTTAGTTTTAGACTTTCTTAATTAAAATACTTCTAAAGATTTAGACTTAGTTATTTTGCTTTGCTTAGTTAACTTAAACAATAAAGTAATTAATAAATTAAATTAAAAAAATAATCATCACTCATAGTAGTAGTAGTTGTAGTGCTTTTTGGTGGCGGTGTTAAGAAGATGTAACTACTATTTAATTACCACCATCCTTAATTCTATCTTTGGAAATCTTTTCGTGTTAGGTTTTCTTAAAGGCGTGTGAATGTGTGCATAATTGTTGTGTAAGTGTGTGTTGGTTTTTAGGAATATAAAGGGCTTAAGGATTTAAACCCTGTGGAACTCGACCCGGCCAAACCTCGACCCTTTATAATGCCTAATTTCAGAGAAAACTTTCCCGGGCACCATGCCTTTCATCGCCCAACATAACACGCTGCGAGGGTGGTTCGCCATACTGATCCTGATAATAGTTTTCACGCATCATGGTATTAAGACTAGAACAACGGAAGTAGAGAATTTCCTGAAATGGTTTACGGAAGTCACGATTTAGGGTGGCATAAATGATGGGATTGAGCAATGAGTTGGCATAACCCAGCCATAGGAACAAAGAAGATAATGACTGTGGCACATGAGTGGTCTCGTTCTCCACAAATGGACGTATAAGAGCTAAAATAAAAAATGGCAGCCAGCATATGGTAAACGCAGACATTATAATGCCCAGCGTAGTGGAGGCCTTCTTCTCTTTGGCCAATTGAAAGCGTAACTTCTTTTGATGCGGCGAACCTAGAAGACCACTTGAGCCCGAACCGCCTCCACCGCCACCAGCCTGGCTGGCAGAGAGACCACCACAGGTGGAATAATTAAGGGAAGTGTTGCCATAACTACTGTGACGATGTTGGCCATTGCCACCCAAATCGGTGTGGCCGGGCGGTGAGCCGGTTCCATTAAGAGCATGCTGTAAATGCGTCTGTGCTCTCTTCTCCTCCAACACAATGCGACGTGCTGCTCTAAATATCTGATAGTACACAAACAGCATTACGGCCAGGGGTATGTAAAAGGAACCAAGCGTTGCATAAATTTGATATGCAAAATTTTGACAAACTGAACACATTGGATTGCCATGTTCATCTTCGTGTTCATTGCCCAGTATGAGTAGCGGTGGTAATGATATACATGCGGCAGCCAGCCAAACTAAGGCCACACACAACATCATGCGTCGTGGTGTACGTTTGACACCGTACTCCAGAGGTTTTGTTATGGCCAAGTAACGGTCGACTGAAATGGCGCACAAATTCAATATGGATGCTGTACAACACAGAACATCAAACGACACCCAAATGTCACATAAAACTGGGCCAAAATTCCACTTTTCCAATACTTCGTAGAGCAACGCCATCGGCATAACTAAAACAGCCACACAAAGATCCGACAAAGCCAAAGACACCAGCAGATAATTACAGGGACGCCGTAATTTGCGTACCATACAAACGGCAATGCAGACCAACACATTGCCGACAATCGTACCCAAGATGACAAAGAGCAGAACAATGCAGACGAGTACTGTGTGGACTGTGGGCATGGTAAATTCAACGCTTGCTTCAGACGAGGCAGATGGTGAGGCAGGCTCAAATGTTGTAGATGAGTAAAGCGTAGATGACAAGTTGTCATGCTGTAAATATGATGAAGAGGAGGAAGCTGGTGGTGGCAATGGTGAGAGGGACAGTGATGACAGGGTAGAGGTGATGCTATTGATTGTGTTGCTGTTGCTAAATGTTGACCCGTGCACTGCTGTGTCTGTATTAAACATGATGTTGTTGTTGCTGCTGCCGTTGTTATTGCTATGCAGTTTGTGGTAGGTACTGTTACTAAAGCCATTGTTTGCCGTTTTGTTGCTGGTGAAATTGTGTACATCTAAATTTGTGTTGGCTTCCAAAATCAGAGCTTCAACTGGCAGTTGAGAAGACGATAACGCTGTCAGCAAGGACGATGAGGCTGTCGAAATATTTAAAAAATCTGGTCTCGATTTAATTTCGTTTACAGCCAATACTGTACCCAAATTGAAACCATCTGTCAGGCTTAATATCAAAAATATATAGAACAAAAAACGAACAATTGTCAATATGCAATGTTTAAATTTTTCGCAGATGTTTCGCAGTAGAACTTTAGTAGATAGCTGGCGATGATTTGTATTGAAACTGAAATTCTTAACAGCATTAGTTGCATTTGAAGTCGAGGATTTGTGGGCATAAGTGGTGGTAGCGTTAATAGCTTTTGAAGTATTAGTAGTAGTAGTTGCGATAGTTGTAGTATAAAACACGCCAGAAGCGTGTAAAGAAGAAAACTTTAAGCTTTTGTTCAACTTGTTTTCAACTAACGAATCCATATAAAACGTTTTATGTATAAAATGTTGAGGAAATTTTGGGTTTATTGGGAAAGGTTTGTGGTGTGTGTATATGTTTTATGATACTATTATCCTTAACTTTCTTTGGTTACGATTTAATTAATAATTGTTTGAAATAATGTTTGAATTAATCTATTTATCTAGGCTTTAAGCTCCCTTCATTCGCTTATCAAATGTTCGATTCGTATAAACTGCTCTCCAGTATAATGTAAGGGATTCTTTAAGTTTTCTCTTTAATTTTTTGTCTTTATATAAATCCATTTATTTAATTTAAATCAGAATAAAACACTTTTCATAAACTTCACTGTTTTTGTTACAGGCACACAACTTGGTAGCCTATTAATGGCCTTTTTAGCAGTAGGTTCTAGGCCTCTTTGTATGCGTGTGTCTTTTTTTTATTATTTAGTTTATGTTCTTAACATTTGACATTGTTCCAGTTTCGAATTTCCTTTTCCTTGTTTACAGTTGTGTGTAGGTGTGGGTGTGGATGTTGGCATTTGTGTTTGAGTTTCAGTTTCAGTTTGATGTGCGTTTGAGTGACTGTTTACTTTAGTGTTTGTCTTTTATCTTCACATGTGAGTGTGTCTGAGTGGTTGTATTCTCCAACCTCAATATGCCATTTCTATCCATTCATTCAGTAATGTAATGTAATGTAATGTCATGTCATTCATTTTATCTTGTTCCACTTCTTAGTTTCTTTGGTTTAGTTTGACATTTTCATTCATGCATTCATTCATTCACTCGTTCAATGGTTGTCTATTATTTATCTTTAATATTGTTGTAGTGTGTTTCTTTCTTTGCTGCTGCCTTGGTTTGCTTATCAGGTTACCTACAATAATAATATACTTCAGTTTTCTTCAGTTTGTTTGTAGTGTGTATTCATTTCGTAAAAGTTTTCTTTTTTTCTTATATATTTTTATGAAAATCTTGTTCCGTGTGTTTTGAAACCGCTAAATGGAAACTCTAGATTGATTGTCCAAATTCTGTAAAGAAATTGAGAGAAAAGTTCGTTAAATTAATATGAATATTTGATGTAAGTATATTTAATGCTTATACGAAAGTAATAAATAATTTTATGCCTTAGAGTATTGACTACTTAAACCTTCATAATAGCATGTAATTCATCATATGTGCATTTGTATACTTTGAAAACATTCCTCAGTTGATGGATATCCATCATACAAACTTTAAAAATTTCAATTTAATCTATACACTCTGTTAAATAAATATTGCACTTTTTATAGACCTTGCTAATATTGTACCGTTACTTTATGTTTTAAAACGGTTACACTATATTACTCTCTGACTTCTTGTCGGACAACACAACAAATATTAATAAATTTGTTTAACTACATCCAGGTAAAAAATAAAGTAGTACATGTTTCCTATAACTATTTCAAAATGTTTCCAAGTTATTTAAAAATATTAGAGTCATAGTAATTATTTATTTGCTTGTAGTAAATATGTAAGTTTATGGCAATCATGTTCATGATGAATCATTATATCTAATATGTTATTCTCTGATTATGATATCCATTTATAAGGACTGAGATCGAAAAAATCTTAAATTTTTTTTTATCTTTTTCTTTATTGAATCTTTCTTTTGAGAAATTTACAATAAGTATTAAAATTTAAACCTAAACTAATAAAAATTAAACCACAAAACTTACAGTTTGATTTTTTTTAATTTGACCTGGGTCAACATACCTGGGTATGTTTTGCATTTTTAAAATGCTGTAGCTCTGAATTGGATAATCGGATTTACTTCGTGATATCCTAGCCAAAACTGTTTTACGTAATTGTTCCAAGATTGGTTAGTCAGCATCAGCTGTTTGGAATATAAAGCCCATTTACAAAGTTCCACCCTTGCGTGAACAGCATACATACCTGGCTATGTACAATAAAACGCGGGTCCAAATATTTCCCGATTTGCAATATTTTTCATTTATTGGACTAACAATAAATGTATATGTCAAACCAAAAAAGAATTGTTTAAAAATTGTGACTGACTCCAAAGTTATATGCATTTCAATTTAAAAATATTGATATTTTGATAGTTTTTGGCAAAAAGGTACTTTTTTTCTTTTTAAGTTATATAAAAAAATTTCTAAGGAGATTTATTAAGAATTTATACTTTTTGAAAAGCAAACTTTACACTAAATATTCTAAATGTAAACAAATTTAAAAATTGTTGATACGGAGGGGACGAGGTCCATCCAAATAACGCCTATGTTTTATGTATAATTCAACTTTAGGGCAAACATTCTCAAACCGCATAGTCGATATCAAAATAATGTAACCCATTTTAGATGGGTCAATTTCTGTCAATTTCTAACAAAGTAAACAAAAATTTCCATATAGAAATTCCAAGAAACTAGTTAAATATTACCATTTTTATGATAACGGCATGCTATTCCCCATACAATGTACATTAGGGTGGCCCTTAATAAACGAAAGTTGGATTTTGGCCATTCTCACCCCCCAGTTTGGTGAACATTAGTTAAAAAATCATCCTGAAAAAATTTTAGGTAAATCGGTTGGGGATAAGACGTGCCGCAAGCCCTCTGAAGTTTTCAGATGCATTTACAAGGGGAAAAAATGCATTTTTTTCAGTTTTTGTAAAAATTTCGCCATAAAAAAATTACTTTTGTAATTTATTTTGAAAGAATCGAAATGTGTACGGAATTGTCGTTCTAATGAGACATAAAAAACAGAAATCGGTCAAAAAATGTTAAAGTTATTAAAAATTCGCCAGGCCATTAACGTGTCTCAGGCCACTAGAACAAGAAATGTAGGAACAAAATTAACATATTTTGATAAATATTAAAATAAAAGCTAATTTTTACTTAAAATATGTCCATATATACTTGTATATGAGTTTTTGTCTTCGTAGGATACCGTTAACCTATTCTTAGGTATGAACAAAAAAATAAAATTTTTTTAACGGCAGTTTCAAAACTCCATTTTCAAATTTTTAAAAATTTTGTTAAACAAATTTCTAAATTTGTTGATCATCTCATTGGGATTTATTAAGAATATAATAGGGAATAAAAATGTGAAAAAATTATGAAAATATCTCTTATAGTTTTTACGTACCTGCGATTTAAATTTTGAAATTTTCGAGAAAAACTAATTATTGGGCAATTTTTAGGCGTCTGTAGCGTCGTTTCGATGGTCTGCACTTGAAAACAGCGAACGTTATATATTTAAATTCTATAAAAAAATTGTATCTTTTTCAAATAAAGTGAAGAAATCTATGGAAATATATGTATATTCACACAAAAAATATTTTTATAATCTTCCGTTTCAATAAAACTAAGAGAAACTGCTAAACAAATATTTTAAATTATAATAACTTTAGAACAGAAAAAACTTTTTATTCGTAAAATAAAATATGGAAAGAACAAATACACTCTTTGTTGTAAATGTTGATTGAAATTGTTGTTGTAGTGCAGCAGAGCATAGTGTTTTATGTAAATACATAAGCGGTATTCACTGTTAAGTGCGAATGGTATTGCATCATTGCAAATGCAAAATTGTAAAGGTTTTGTGTGTATTTTGTTATTGGATTACGGTAAAATTTTGCATTTGCAATGATGCTAGACCATTCGCACTTAACAGTGAATACCGCTATAGTATAAAATGAAATATGTATTGTATTGCTTTTTTTACATGCAGCACATAAGTAAATATTGTTACAGTTGTAGACAAAGATATTTTTCCATTAACATTTAATATCCTAAATTGTAGAGGATATAACAAGGAGAAAATTTGGCACTATTTTTTATAATTTAGGGCAGTACATTATTTTTAGTGTATGTTATGTACATTTGTTTTTATTATGATTTTCTCCCGAATGCTTACATTATTTCCAGATTTTAATAATATTTTTTTCTTTATTAAAAAACTTATGTAGCATAATGTTATATAATAATTTTGATCTTTATTAGATTTTAAGTTAACGCTTTCGTATTCAACCTTGATGTGTAAAATAACTCTACCCCTTCATATATTTTAATATGACAATATAATGCCTTTTTATTGTTTATTTTGAGAAATGTCAAACATATTCTGGCATTTCTCTTATATGGTCTAGTTACCTCCATGACAATAAATGTGAAATTTTATTCTTGAAAATTCTATTGACATTAAAAATACTAAAATAAAAAAAAAATCCTACAGAAAATGTTGAATTTCAGTTGATATGAAAACAAAATGTTACCAGAAGCAGAAGTAAATAATATGTATATGGGACAAAACGAATGCATTTTCCATGACCATACAAAATTTAATCTTCTCCAGAATTTCATAAAATAACTTTGCAAAAGATAGCAAACTGCATAGCATATTTTCTAAAAATTTATACATAAAAGCCTAATTCATGGATTTTTGTCATGGAAACATTTGTTTTTAGCATTACTAAACCATTTCCAATTGTATTTCAGAAGCTTCTAATTACATTTCAGAAATTTTCGTTTGATTTTCAGAAATTTCCAATTATAATTCAGAATTTTCCGCAATTGAAAATGGCGGCCTGTACCTCACCTAGAAATTGGACTTTATCGGTCATAAATGTTTAATTTATATAGGTATCTTCACAAATCTTCACCAAATTTTATTATTATCGGTCCAAAATTTGTCATAGCTCCCATATAAGACCCGCTTAAGTCTCTTAAAAATGTTGGTATATACAAATGTACATAAAATTCAACATAAATCACACGACCTAATTTCATTTCCATTTCGAAAATCATTCACGAATATAAATTATTGAAATTTTAAAAGAAAAAAGTTTTTGTTCATTTACTTACTGTAGGGTATTATATGGTCGGGCCTGATCGACCATAATTTCTTACTTGTTTTCATTATTTTTTTTAAAAAAATACTGTTCGGCAATGAATACTCGTTATTCTCTCGTGTAATGCTCGATTTATACTAATCCTAAACTGTCAGTTTTCAAACTGATTGTGTGAATGAATTAAAAATTCGGGATTTACAATTGATGGCGTATATTTTAAACGCGGTTTTTGTTTTCAGAAAATTTATGTGAATATGAAGGGTCTATTATTTATTCTTGCTGTAAACAAAAAAGTTTTTTTGGTTCGAAAATGTAAAATTTTGTACCAATTAATATCCATATGCGAGTGTTTTGTTTTCAATATTTAATTTGAAAAAAGTGCCTCTGATGGACCCCGATTGCTCACCAAAGCTTATGGTGCGTGTGTTCCATCCATCGGTTTCCATGTGGGATGTTTTATGCGGTCATAAGTGGTGATTTTGACACGGAAGACTAAGATCGTCCAGGCCAGCCAAAAATATTTGAAGTCCGAAAATTGGAGGCATTAATCCATGAAGATTGGGAAACGAGCATTGGCCGAAAAACGCCCATAATAGTATTCTTGGTCGCAGGATGCGTGAGCATGTAGTTTGATAAAAAGAACCATAATCAATCAATCAAATACTCGATTTTGAATTTTTTGCTTTTAAGTAGCCGATATGTATGTTTATTTTTAAATGAGTATCAATTTGTAATTTCCGGGAGTAATTTTGTTGAAATTCCCACTACGTTTTTGTCACAAAAAAGATTTAAATAACCGATTTTTTGTCACTCCACACAGAGAAAACAGATTCGTGATAGCAACCGAATTTGTTGCCAATCGAATGATTCTACCATAGTAACCGAATTTTGCAGTTGTGGCTACAATATTTTAGAAGGGATAACAAAAGTTTGGTTGCTTCAACCGAAATTCTCCTTTATCAACTGACTTTATGTTGATAGAACCGAAAAATGCGGTGTGTGCGACCGAATCATTCGATTGGTTACAAATTCGGTTGCTATCACTAATCAGTTTTCTCTGTGCATCTACAATTTTTTTGATAACAAAAAAATTCGGTCGTTTTGACTGAATCATTTGATTCGCAATTTATAATTGGGGGATTTTATGTCAAGTGAACCAACTTTTGAAATCGATATTTTCCTATCGGGATGAAATTTGCACCATGGTTAGTCCTATTGGATAGTAATTCAGACACAATTTTTCAACACGATCGGTGCAGAAATCTCTGAGTTAAATATGACATTTTGGCCAAGCAGGTGGTTTTTCTCATCCATGTAAGTTATTACCTATTGTTCTTAGCAAAATGTGTCCGAAATAGTTTAGAATGATATTTTTTCAATATTTGGAAAAAAAAAAAATAAAAAAGTATTTGATTGTCAAAATGTAATTTTTTTTATTTATTTTTTTTCAAAAGAAGAACATATAGATATCTAAACTATTTGGGACACATTTTGCTAAGAACAATAGGTAATAAGTTACGTGGATGAGAAGGGAATCGATTGCAAAAGTTAATTCACTTGATGTGAAATGCCCCATATATGTATGTATGTATATGAATTTCAATCATTTAAGACTCCATAAAACATTTAACAGATGAACGTATATGTGTATAAATATTGATAGTTTCTGAATTGAAAGTCTTAAAATAAATTTATTTGCGAATATATCAATATTTTGCAATGCCAAAATCAATAAATTCTGATTAATTGTGGTAGTTTTCCACAATTTTCTCTTTACCATTTATTTGTAGCTGCTGCTTAGATTATGGAAACAAGATTGCATGAATAGGTATTGTATAAATAAATTGCGCTAATTAGGGCCCCATCCATCTATATTATTTATTTAATTTCAGCACATAATTACACATACCTTTACTATATCAATGAATTTACCATTTGATAAGCTCAAATTTTTAATAAATTCCATAACTAATTTCATCATCAAAATGTATAACCTAATTATTTTGTCCACAAATATTCCTGACTAATACTTAAAATACTAACGAAATTATCCGCTTCATTCGCTATTGAAAGCCATTAAGGTCACCTCCATTACAATTTATTTTTGTTTGTGCATTTCAACACTTATAATTACCTTTGTAAGCTCATTAGCGGATTATTATAATAAATTCTGTGGAAAATAGCAAATAATTTAAAATTCAATATTTTGGGTCAGCATAACTTAAAGCATTTAAATAAATGGTTTTCAAATAAATTCAGCTTTAGCTAAGGGCAAGATATCTAAAAAGTTGTGTAAATTTCAAGATAAATTAACGCTTTTTGAGTGAAAATAAATTAAACTAATTCCACCTAATAAGTAATAAATACTTATAATACTACATAAGCTAATTTAATCACAAGGCTTAGGTTAGCCAACCTCTTAAATATTCATAATAAAAACAGAAAATAAATTAAAGACAAGAACAGGAATTGAATTACCACTGTAGAAGCCAATTAATACAATTAAAATAAATTATACTTTGGTCGAAAAAACTGTTCATTACAATTAATTAACTTTACCTTTATGGCTAATGAGGACAAAATATATGGATATTTTATTATCGGTACCAAGTGGTTAAATGTTCGAATCTACTGTTAAAAGGTTTTTGGTTTCATACACAGTATGTGTACTTAATACATAAGAGTTGACATCAGAGTTTTATGACACTTATTAAAAAATGAACATGTAAGAAAGTATAGTCGATCAAGTCCGACCATATGATATCCTACACCAAGAATGTGATTATAAACAGTTTTGAAATATCATTATAGAATTTAGTGACATGAATTTTGTATTTGTATTGAATTCTATGGGAATACCGAATTTTTAGAAAATTTATATAAAGTGATTTTCGGAAGTGTCCTTATATGGGAGCTGTGAAAAATTATGGACCGATCGTCACAAAATTTGGTGTTGCAAGTTCGGCTTATATAAAACTTATTTGTGCTGAATTTGGTTAGGATATCTATGTAACTAAGATATTTCTGATAGCTTAATTATTTTCTGATAGGGCAATCGTATGGGGGCTAGGAGAAATAATTGACCGATTCTGACCGATTCAATAAGCTTTGTCCTTGGGCAATAGAAAAGCTTGTACCAAATTTTGTCGAATTATCTTTCAAATTGCGATCCGTAGTTTGATTACAAGGTTTACATGGACAGATTGGTATACTTTAAGGTGGATGTTGGGACAATATTTACGTATCTTACAAACATCAGCACTAACCCAATATACCCTCCCCAGTATGGTGGTGTAGGGTATAAATATCGCGATTTGAAAATTGAAAAAATTGTCTAAAATTATATGCACATAATTGTCAATAACATTGAAAGTCTAACATAATTTTTGATTCCATTTTAAAGGCAAATATATTGTCCTTAAAATGGTGTGAATAAAATTATTTTACTTCCAAAAGGTGAAAGGTCAATTTTCGAAGTATATATTTCATAAAAAAATAAAATATAAAAAAAACATTGTATGAGGACACCTAAACTCTCTACTATATTCGAACAAGTAGAGTGTCGGATGAGTTCAGATTCTTTATTAAAAGTACGATTTTTTGTATAAAGATTTAAACCTGTTTTTTACCGCGTTCTTTATTAATTTTTAACACCGCGATCTTTCATATTTTTTACATTGAAATATATAATTTTAATTTTATTCACACCATTTTTCTTTGCCTTTAAAATGGAGTAAAAAATTATGCTGGTCTCTGAGTATTTTCAAAGTTATGGGCAATTATCTGCATATAATTTTAGACAATTTTAAAAAAATTTTAAATTTTCAAATCGCGATATTTTTCATTAAAAATGTCACTGATATGGGGAACATATTGGATATATTATTTATGTGGTAAATTTCATTAAAATCGGAGATGGTAAATCCGACTGCTGTCCGCTTTCACATGGATCCTCATCCTTTAGTTTCTCTATTTAACCTGGAGTGCAGTCACTGTAAATGTTTATTTTGTACCGCACTTTAGAAAGTAATTTATTGGAGAGTTGTCGGAGAAAGGTTTGTTTACAAGCCATGGGTTATTGGACTGTCTATGAAATGAGTTTTTAACTGACTTTTTAAAATCAATTAGCACCTGTATATGTTAAAATAACTAGTTACGTATCTGATCTGGTAACCAGTTAGATAACTGACAGTTAATGTTTATTTTAAAAATTAAATGGTTGTATATAATAATGTTTGCCTATTTATAGTTGTTTGAAAAATAATTATGTTTCTGTGAACCGTACTCAAATATGTAATAACGATGAACACAAAAGTGTTTACAGTAACTAAAATATTGTTAAAATTTAATTAAAATAAAAAATTATTACTGTACGACTACAATATATTATTACAAAGAACATAGTATAGTTGTCATGAACATGCCGAACCATCCTGCGTGCGGGAATTAGTTACCATAATTAGACACAAATACATTTTAGAACTCTAATGGATCTAAAAAAGTTAAAAATATTGTTATAGTATAAAAAACTATGGTGCCTCGAATTAAAAATGTGAAAATTACTACATCGATTTGGCTAATTTTTTGTTTAAATGATCATAGAATCCAATTTAAGTTTTTACTGAAAGAAAAATTGACCATACCAATTTTTTTTTATAAAAATAAATAAAAATTGTCCAGTCCACTATACGCTCACTTATTAAATACATCTGCAAAATACATCGGTCTGTGATCAAACATATTTCAGACCAAAATTCGATTACTTATATAAAAACTCACAATAGCTTAAATCGATAATAACTTGGCCAATAAGCGTTTAATCAAGAAAAGGAGCTCGATCAGTGATCACTCATATTTCTTAACAAAAATCGATTTTTTATATAAAAACTCAAAATATCTAAATTCGCTAATAACTTGGGCAATAAGCGTTTAATCAAGAAAAGCACCTCGATCTGTGATCTCTCATATTTCTGACCAAAAATCGATTTTTTATATAAAAACTCAAAATATCTAAATTCGCTAATAACTTGGCCAATAAGCGTTTAATCAAAAAAAGCAGCTCGATCTGTGATCACTCATATTTCTGACCAAAATTCGATTTTTTTATATAAAAACTCAAAATATCTAAATTCGCTAATAACTTGACCAATAAGCGTTTAATCAAGAAAAGGATCCTGATCTGTGATCACTTATATTTCTGACCAAAATTAGATTTTTTTTATGTAAAAACTGAAAATATCTAAATTTGCTAATAACTTGGCCAATAAGCGTTTAATCAAGAAAAAGAGCTCGATCTGTGATCACTTATATTTCTGACTCGATTTTTTATATAAAAACTCAAAATATCTAAATTTGCTAATAACTTGGCCAATAAGCGTTTAATCAAGAAAAGGACCTCGTTCTGTGATCACTCATATTTCTGACCAAACTCGATTTTTTATATAAAAACTCAAAATATCTAAATTTGCTAATAACTTGGCCAATAAGCGTTTAATCAAGAAAAGGAGCTCGATCTGTGCTCACTCATTTTTCAGACCAAAATTCGATTACTTATATAAAAACTCAAAATATGTACATTGATATGCATGTATTCTGTTGTTACAAGACTTAGGTTTTTGACAAGAAACATAGGTTCTTTGTCTCTCAGTAGCGATTCTATGTATATTTTAATCTAATCGAACACAAGCATTTTTTTAACTTAAACAGGACTACGTCTTTTGGGTCAGCTATTTTGACTATTTAAATATAAATATAGGTATATAGTATTTCTGATCTAAAATACAGCCTGGATTTAGTACTGTGTAAATGGTATTCTGATCCATTAAGCAGGAGTTGTGTTTTGCTTATATTTTACATTTCTATTTGAATTATTAAAAGTAAATAAAAAATTATTTCATAGTAAATATAGCATAAACATCGACATCATTAAAAAATGCTTTTAAAGAAAGAGAAAATAAACTATTTATTTGCAAAGAGTAGTACAGCTAGAAGCTAAGATGAAGGACAGTATTTTTATAAACATAACTATTACTTCATACACATTAAATAGGGCCACTATAACTGAACGTATTTTTTTTACTAATAGTTTGCAATTATTTAGATTCATCATAAGACTTAAATTTATTTACACTTATTCTCGCCTCTTGTACTCTTGCTCTGTTTTATTTGAAAATACATTATGAGTATAAATATGTTTTTACTTGGTGTGTGAATAAAAAGTGAAAATATTTTGCGTCTATTAAAAGTTGCCAAAAAATCTTTACGTTCCACCGCCTAAATGGAACATTTTGTATAATTTAATTGAAATAAAAAGATTTGGTGTATGTATTAGCAAAGAGGAATAATTACATTTTTTAAATAGGTTTTTGGTATTTTTTTTGGCATTTATTTGATAAATAAATTAATGTTGAACATAAGTATAAACGTTGACATATTTGCAAGATAATTAATACGATTTTGAATGTTTTCATTTTACATATTATGTACTTTTACAACACATCGAATATGTATCGAATACATGTCTCAATACATATGGAAAACCTACAGTGTGACCCACTTTTACGTCGTAAAATAATCGTTCATTTTAAAGGAAAAGTCTATGATATCAACAAATTGCATTGCTAACTAAATATGCCTAAATATACAAAAATACTTACACATATTTAGAATTCTATTCAGAATGAAATGTTTTTTTTTTTAATTTATTTTAGATAGTACAATATAATATTTTTCAGGTGGTCAATGAGAATTTTATTTTAATTATTCATATTTCGTGAAAACAAATTGAAAATGAAAACAAAAACAATACAACTGACTGTCAAAATGAATATTATTGTTAAATAAATAAAACATATTCGCATTAAGTGTCAATAACAGATTTTTATTCGCAATTATTATTTAATTTATTTTTGTTTCACTCTTAATTAATTTAATATAGTAAATGTCATTAAAAATAAAACCCACAATTGAAATACAAAAATTATTTTAAATATTGTATAAATGTTGGAATGGTATAACAGATACATAGGCAAAGAAATTAATGTATACTAGAGTGCTTCAAAAAAATGAAATTGCCAAATTTAAAATTTTGTTAAACAACTTTTACTTTAACTTTTAGAACATCTCACTGGTATTTATTGCGGATATATGAGAGAATATAATTATAAAGAAATCATATCAATACCTCATATAGTTTTTCCATACCAGCGATTTAATGAAAACGTAATGCTTTTTCAATATTTTGAGGAATAAGCCAAATTTCTTTACTCTAAATTTATAAATTAAATAAAACCTATTCCGACTAATACAGTTCAATTTTAAATATATCCCAAAAAACAGGCAACGTTAATCCTTAATTCGTGAAGTTAAAATTTTACAATATTTTTAATTTTTAATAAAAATTGGCTCGAAATATTATCGAATTCAGAATAGTAAATGTTCAAAAATTAATTTTTTTATTGAAATTTTTTTTATAACATAAAATCCAAAGTATAAATCGAAGTTACACAATTTGAATTATTAAAGAAATATAAGAAAACTGAATGCCAAAAGTAAATTTGTTGTGATGCATTATCCATTAAATCATTAAAAATATTTTTATTTTCAACATAATTCTTTTTCGAACCAATTGGCTCAGCCTAAACTCATATTTGTTAATTAGTATGAAAGTTTATTTTTTTATTATTTTGCGTAGCTATTTATTATAAATATTAGTTTTTCACTTACCAATATAATTGCAAAAAAAAAATCAACCAAATTAATTATCAGGGGAAAATTAAAAATAATATTGAAAATATTTGTTCACTCTGTGGTTTAGTTAATATTTTAAAATACGAAAATATAATACATTTTCATTTAATTTAAATCACATAAACAAACCACAATTTGCAATTTAAATAACTAATTTATTAAATAATATGTGATATGTAAAAAAATATTACAGAACAGTTAAAATTAATACAATTCGGCATTCAAGGCCAATGTAGTGAAAAAATCGGCATACCAAAATTCAACACTTTTTGTGGGTTTTGTGGGAAACAGAGAAAAATTATAAACATTTTCTAAACAATTTGTAATGGTCTAAAATCGAATAACGTTTAGAGGTTGCACCGCCAAAGTAGCAATATTTTGCGTTACGACTTTATACAAAACAAAGAAAAAAATCTTTAAAATGTCATGCGTTTCTAATAAACACTAAATAAGGAGAAAAAATGCACATTGTAACGGATGTATCTTTTATGGATTAGCATGGGTACCGAATTGAAATTGTCCGTTTTCGAGCCAATTTAGTGTTTAGTCATACATTTTTTAAAATTATTTCTTAAAAAAACATTTTTGGTGTATTTTCTAATATTTAATTTCAGTTTGTTTCTTTGGCTTGATTATTTTTATGTTTGTAATTTTAAATTTCCAGGACATTGTTAACCGAAATCGTTCAAGACAGCAAAGTTAAAAGAACTGCTCATCTTTTGAGAACAAATCAATCCTATTTGGATACTCTGTTCCAGAGTGAAGCGTATTCCAAAGGGAGCGTTCTGCATCGATCAAATCAAATAGTGGTCGGACGGGCACAATATGGACTATAAAGGATGTGAAGCAAAACTTTCCAACCACTTCATTCTAAATACTTTTTAATAGTTATGGCCGAGCGTTGCCATGATGGAATATAACGGTTTAATATCAGACCGCATATCCTGTGATGGTCTGGTCAGATTTCAGCAGCTCATAATAAATACAGCGCTTCCACCAAGTAGAGAGCATTGCATATTTCGCTTTGGTGTGCATTCGGCTGATTGGCCGGTCTTCACATACAATCTCTTACTCTTCGGGTTATCGTAATGGACCCATATTCGAACATAATTTCGGACATAATAAATCGTTTTTCCAGGTCTGTCGGCTTCAATTCGTATGATACCCAATTTCCTTGCTTTTGGATGAATCCTGCTGCTCTCAAACATTTTTAAATTACTGCCCAGCAAAAACTTTACTTACAAATAAGCCGAAAAATAAGGGGAATTTTACGATTCGACTTTTTATTTTTCTACTGTAAGAAGTTATTATTTTTGTTCGCGATGTCCCAAAAGTAATCCTTTATATTTTGGCAGGAATTAAGTTGTTTTGTTAGTAGAGTTATTTATAGAATTTTGTATTTGCAAACAAGAAAAAAAAAAAATAAGTCGCAGCCAAGATTCGAACCACCAACCATCCGTTTGCTAGTCTGTTGTTGTACTCACTACACCACTGCTTAGTTATTTCATTGTGCGTCAAATAATGTTTTTCAGACAGTAATGCAATATTCTTTTCTGTTTTTCTAAAAATAAACATGCAATAAAAAAAAATGGGCAAATTGAAAAAAAGTAACAGTTTTTTTGTTTTGTTTGTTTATTTTTTTTTTTTAGACTTTACTACTTAAAAAGTAAGTTATTAAAAAAGGCATTATTAAAAAGACATTGTAGCTTTTAAGCGAAGTTTTTGCTGGGTGATTGAGTAGCTTCCAATGTTTTTGCTAGGTTTTGTTGAGCTTTACAACAATCTTCATTGAATAATGCCTTCAAACTTTGGTGAGAAATCGGTGTGCTTCAGGGGCACTTTTGTTCAAATTAATGAATTAAAGTATAACTTCCCGCATATGACGATTCGCTGGTACAAAAGTCGACATTTTCCAAGCCAATTACTTAATAAGTAATTCTATAAATCATCATAGCATTAATTTATAATCACAATATTGTTCCACAGAACGGGTTCTGGAATAATCCCAGCAAAAATTTTGTGAATTTTTGTAATGACAACTAGTTATTTCATGCATTCTTTTGTAGGGAGTGGTGGTTACCCAGCACATTATTTTATTTACTAGAATAAGTACTTATTTTTATGCAGGTTGGTAATGAACTCTTGCATTTAGCACAACTATCTAGTGTGTTTGACTGGAAAACGGGAGGTTAGTGGTTCGCCACCTGCCAAAGCCATTAATTTTTTTGTTCATATCACATTCATTTATATGTTGATGTTAAAACTATTGTTAACTTACAATAAAATAACTCGGACATGGAGCAGTGAGTTAGCAGCTTGACTATCAAACACAAGCAAATAATGTGACTGTTCGATTCCCACACAAGGCAATATTTTTTGTGTTTATTTTTAGCTACATATTCTTGTTGTGAATTTACTACTTATTTCTCAACTGATTGTAAGTACAATTGTAAGCTTGACCCCTGAATTTTTTAAAAATCTCGAACAACGGTAAGTAGTGTTTCAGTCAAATAATAAGTAGTTATCGCTTTGCTCCAATTATACTTGCTGGCTTACTAGGTAAGTAAAGTTTTTGCTGGGATATTGTAAACTATGATGTTATCAAAGAATATAATGTACCCGTTCTAATGTATCCGTTCTACACGCAGAGAAAAAACATGGTTGTGGTAAACATAATCTAAGAGCAACATATTATGATAAGATTTTTGATTGTAGTCCAAAACAAATTATGATCATTATTAATATCATAAAATTTCATAATATGTTCTGAAATAATCAAATTATGATACAAATTTATCATAATATTTTCTGAAATAATCACATAACGATATAAATTAATCGTAATATGACCCAAAGTAATCATATTTATGATCCACTTAAATCATATTATGACCCAATGAAATCATAATATGATCCAAATTACTCATATTATTATTAAAATTTATTTTTGTAAATACAAAATTTTATTTTAATAGGCTTAAGTTTTAACGTACTAAATTCCCAATTAAAATATTAGTGATAAATTCACTGAAATTCATTGTTATTCGCTCTAGGAAAATTTAAGGTAATATACAAATAAAACTATAGAGCGAATGGGAATTACAGACACTCAAAATTTACTTGTAAAAATAACATAGCTTAGACAAACACCAACACTCCCAAATTGTGGGAAAACAGACTATTAAAAGTAAACATATTATGTTTGCATATTAAACATATTATGACTACGCGTATAGAAACTTAACATTTAATGGTTTTACATAAAAATAATATGTTTATCAATATTTAGTTGTTCGAAAACCATATTCATATTTATAATTGCGATGAAAATATAAAAGTTTACAGTAACTAAAATATTGTTGAAATTAAAACAATAATTATATGTTTACGACAACAATATATTGTTACAGAGAACATAATATGGTTGTCGTAATCATGTCCAACCATGTTTTTTCTTTGCGTGTAATTATAGCCAAAACAGTGAAATGTCATAATGTTCATATACGTTGCAGTCTTCTGCTTGAACCTTATTAAAAATATAAATTTTGTTTTAAATTAAATTAAAATTCACGTTGTATATAATTCGTTCGAATAGTCACAACATTATTTTTATTTTTAAATTTCCTGTCGCAACACATTCACACCACACTGTAGCAGCCGCAAAAATTTACATATTTCGTTTTGAAGTTTATTTTACAATTTGTTTGTTTTAGATTGTTTTGTAAAATAATGGCATGTTTGTATCCAAACATGATGTAACATCAATTTGTTTGTTATACAAGAACATGAATGTTACAAATAATTTCATTTATTTATTTGCAGTCAGTATTAAACATTTCAACATACAAACACACTTAAAATGTTTGAATATGTACATGGTGGAAGGTACACAGTCATATATTAAGAAATAAATTACATTATTATATCATGATTTATCAAAAAAATATATATATAACTACATATATGCATAGATACACTTACATAAATACATTGTAAGTATATAGTGTTTTTGTGATCTAAACCTACACAAAATGTAAGTAAGTAAAGCAGTGAGGTTTTTTTTTTGGTATAAATAAATATTCATCCTTACATTTACATTATTTTGTTTCCTTTCATTTTCTTTTCTGTTTTGTTTTTCTAACAGGAATCAAGTATGAAACAAAAATAAACGAAATGTGAATCATTTTCAAAATTACACCACTGAGTAATTTATGTTTGTTGCTTGTTGTTCTTGCTGTTGATATGTGAAATAAATGTTAATTTTTAGATTTTTTTTTTTATTTTCTTTATTTTTTGTGAAATTTCTATGTAAATGCAAAAGTCATGTCTTTTTATTTCCTTTTCGTAATATTTTTTATGGCAAAACTTTTTTAACAACTTTTTTATTAAATTTTTTTGCTTGTACTGGTTTTTTAATTTTATCTTTTATAGTGGGATTCATTAGTTGGTTTGATATTCAAATGAAACCACACATGTCATTTAAGTGGGGTAACAGGATTTCGTCACCTTTAAGTGAATAGAAAGTGTGAGTTTAATAACTGGCAGGGATTTAAAACTGTTTGCTAAATTTAAAAAAAAATATCAGTAAAAGTTAAAACGAAATATTAATTTAAAAAGTATATATAAGAGTTTAAATGGAAAATATATTTATACACAGAAAAAACTATTTCTTAAACCGTTTCAATTCAAATATTTGCCACACATTGAACTGGTTTCAATTATTTCATAATTAAATCAAGTATTCATTTGCTCAAAACCAAAATTTCTTGATATTTTCTATTGAATTTTGAGTTTTGAATTTGATATTTTGACAACTGAATACACAATTTTCGTTATTGGTTGAATTTCAAATACAAAAATTATTGAATAGATAATTTTCGTAATTGAAAACACATTTTTGTTATTTTTTGTGTTTCAATTACGAAAATTATCTATTCAATAATTATTGTATTTGAAATTCAACCAATAACGAAAATTATGTATTCAATTGTCAAAATATCAAATTCAAAACTCAAAATTCAATAGAAAATATCAAGAAATTTTGTTTTTGAGCAAATGAATACTTGATTTAATTATGAAATAATTGAAACCAGTTCAATATGGGATAAATGTTTGAATTGAAATATAATTTTTTCTGTGTATATGTAACTGTTTCGAATATTTTAAATGAATTTATACGTAAGGTATATGAAGAAAATAAAACTGTTGGAGAATTTGATTAAAAATATTTTAAAAACATCTAGTCTTACCATTACTTTTTATAATTTTACAAGAGAACAAAAAACGTCATAAAATAAGAAATATTTCAGATATAAAATTATAGAACATGGGCATAAAACACAACAACAAAACTATTTCTGAAGAAAAAAAGACGATTTGTGAGGTTTTGTGAGGTTATGTAGGTTTTTTTTCTATTTTTGTTTTCTAAATCATATCATCATAATTTTTTTTAATGCAAAACATGAAATATTGCATGTATGACTTAAAAATGCAGAATTTATTAAAAAATGTTAGCTTTTATTTTGAATATAAATTTATTCATATTATTGGCCATTGTTAGATATGACCTTTTCTCATCTTTCTGGCAACATACCGATTTATCAAGCCAATATCGGATAGTCTGTTCTGAAGTGAAGCGTATCCCAGATAGAGCGTTCTGTATCGATCGAATCAAATAGTAGTCGTACGGGGAAGTTAAGGTCTATAACAGGTATTGCATCATTTGGCATAGCGTTGACATGATGGAATATTACGATTTAATGTCTGGCCGCATAATCTGGACGTTTACAGGTCTCAAGTGATGGTCTGGCCAGATTTCAGCAGCTAATAACAGATAGGACCTTTTTGGTCCCACCAAATTCATAGCATTACCTTAGCGCCAGGTTTTGGTGTCGATTCGGCTGGTTGACCGGGCTTCACGTACGATCTCATACGCTTCAGGTTAGCGTAATGTATCCATTTTTCATCGCAAGTAATTCGGTGCAAAAATGTTTCATTCAAGCAGAATTCAGATACAGAAAATCGTCTTTCAATGTCTCTCAGCTTCAATGCGTATGGTACCCAATTTCCCTGCTTTTGAATGAATCCCGCTGCTTACAAAAGTTTTCAAATAGCTGATTGAGTAGTTCCTAATGATTTTGCAAGCTCTTGTTAAGTTTGACAACAATCTTCATGTAGTAATACCTCCAATACTTTTTTGACTGGCATGGACGATTTTTGACTTCCGTGTCAAAGTTTGTCGCACACATTCACTATAGGCTTTGGTGACAATCGGAGTACTTCAGCGGCATTTTTTTCAAATAAAAGAAGTAAAGCAAAACTTCCCGCATATGGCTCTTTGTTGGCACAAATTCGAAATTTTTTAAGAAAAAAAAATAAATGGCAGATATGTACCCTTCAAAATGACATACCTATAAAATGTTAAAAACAAAAACCGCTTTCAAATGTCTGTTTTAAAATAAATGATTCTCGATGACTAATAAGCCAAATCACGGATAATATTAGCTGTAGGCTCTCCAGATTTTTTACAAGTTATATTTATTTATTTTATAATGTACACATTACCTAGTCGAATAGATGGTAAAGGAAATCTACACCAATAAATTAGAAAAAAAAATAAATGCCAAATATTTAGTATTCATTTATCAACCAAGTGTGATGATATGTACTTTCGAGTTATGAAAATCATGCACACGTTGATACGTAGTTTTGAATTATGAAAAAATTGTTATTTTTGGACACAGAAGTCTAAAAATATTTAGAGGCATGTAGTTTTGCCTCATGAATCAGAATCAATCAAAAACACGATTTTGCTTTTTTAAGTAATAGCGGACCTTATTTAGCACTTTTGCGATTTTCAATGCTTACGAGGCCTAAAAATTTTCTCCGTCATCTAACAATCATTTGCTGATGCGGAGACGTTTAAAGGTTGCATAGTTTAGTTAAAGTTTCGTGATTTAGGTCAAAGTGAAGCGGAGGTCTAAAATTGTTCTCCGTCATCTAAAAAATATTTGCTGAAGCGGATAGACCTTAGAGGTTGCATAGGTTGGTTTCGTGCTTTTGACCAAAATAAAGAAATTTCTTTACAGATGCGGAGAAATTTAAATTGAAAGAAAAAAGAGAAAAACTTTTTTAATATAAATCCAATTGGATAATTTTATGGCATTAATGTTCAAATATGAATTTATTTTACTGATGAAGCACAGTTTTAGTTTTATGGCAATGTCAATAAACAAAATTGCTATGATGGAGCTATGATAAAATAATTTGCGATTTGTTATGGACCTCTTCATTTGTGATGTCAGTAATAAGTTTGAAATATAATAAACCATGTTTTAGTATTGTATGTCAGAAATTTTTCATTCGAAATTATTATAATCCTCTTGTTTAACTCAGGATGCGTAACAGTAAAACGTCGATTTCTTGCAAGAAATGAAAATTGAAAAATTTTTAATTGACTCTCTTTAGAGGAACCAGTGCGATATGTTCAGTTTACATATTATTTAAAAGACTTTTAAAATTTCCTTAAACTTTAAATTCTATATCTGTTACATAGTTTTTTTTTACAAATTTCTTAAAGTTCTTATTTAACTTACCCTTTCTTGGTAGAAATTATACTATTACGCCATCTGGAAAAAAAATAAAGAAAAATACATGTGTTTAGTGTAAGTGTTCAAATATAGGAAATCCAGTCTAAATCCTAAAGTATATGTTAGTAAGGAGTGAGATCGAAAAATTCTTAACATACATATATGTTTATAAAAAAGAAACCACTAAACTTACAGCTTTAATTTTTTTTTTATTTGATTGAAATTATTATTACAATTTACAAAAAAAATTATTTTTATAGTTTTAATCACTAGTGATGAAATTTTGAACCTTTTTCGGAAACCCTTCCATTAACGTTTTTATAGTGCTTTCTGTCACTTTGCTCGAACATGTAGTCCATCTCCGTTTAAAATCTACCACACTTTTGGACACCTTTTTTGTACTCTTCAATTCTCTTTTAACAAGAGCCCAATATCTCTCCACTGGCCTTAGCTCCGGGCAGTTTGGAGGATTTGCCTCTCTTGGTACAAATACCACATTATTGTTCTTGTACCACTCAAGGGCTTGTTTGCCATAGTGACAGGATGCCAAGTCAGGCCAAAAATAAGTGGACACATTATGAAGTCTTATGAATGGAAGCAGCCTTTTTTGTAAACATTCCTTGATGTAAATTTCGGTATTTATAGAGCCCGTTGTAACAAATGAGTGGCTTCTTTTGCCGCAACTGCATATTGCTTGCCATACCAAGAACTTTCTGGGAAATTTTGTCTGCTTTTGGGTCCTAAACTTTTCTTCAACATTCCCTCGAGCATCAGCAACATAAAATTTTTGACCTGGAAGTTGCGAAAAATCTGCCAGAACATACGTTTCGTCATCCATTATGCAGCAAGAATATTTTTTTATAAAACTTGACTTCAATTTCCGTGCTCTGTTTTTGGCCTCTAAATTTTTAGTAGCGTTCCTGTCAGGAACTTTTTGAGCCTTGTATGTTTTTAAACCTGCATTAGCTTTAACTTTTCGTACCAAATAGTCCGAGCACTGAGCTAACCGGGCTGCTTTCCTACCGGATGTGTTGGGAGCTCTTTTGAAAATGCGTTCTATTTTTTTGGCTTTAGAAACATCATGTGGACCATTCCTTCTACCTGAACCAGGTTTTCTATCAACTGACAAGTTCTCCCGGTACTGTTTAATAACATTGGAAACAGTTTGACGGCAGACCTTTGTATGCTTGGCCAACTTTTTGTAAGACCAAGTTGGGTTTTGTTGAAAATATTTAATAATTTCAGTACGCACTTTTTTCTGGTCACTCATTTTAATCAGATTAACAAAAAAATTAATATAATTGACATTACACATAATAACTGACATGTTTTTCAAAGGTAACTTGATCAAAAAAAAATTCAAATAATACTTGGGTTAAAAAATGTAATGAAAAACGTGTGTTAAGAATTTTTCGATCTCACTCCTTAGACATGCAGTCAAATTTTTAACAAACCTACTCTACATAACAATGCATTGAACCAGGAACCAAATTCCAAATTTCAAGAAGGTTTACTACCTAGAAAACAAACTTAATATATCCTAACAATCTTAATGCCAGTTAAGCAATAAAAACCTTAGTATCCTTGAAAATAGGTACTTACTATTAGAAAAACATTCCACACTTATAATATATAAACACACATACATATAAGGACTGAGATCGAAAAAATCATAACATACATACATATGTGCTAATAAAAATGAAACCACTAAACCTACAGTTTTGATTTTTTCTTATTTGATTGAAATTGTTATTACAATTTGAAAAAATATATTATTTTTATAGTTGTAATTTATTTATGTATTAATTTATGAATCTTTTCCGGAAACACTTCCATTAAGGTTTTTATAGTGCTTACTGTCACTTTGTTCGAACAATGTGCAACAGGATCTTTTGGACAAATTTTTTGTGCTCTTCAATTCTCTTTCAACTAGAGTCCAATATCTCTCCACTGTCCTGAGCTCCAGGCAGTTTTGAGGACTTGACTCTATTAGTACAAATTCCACATTATTGTTCTTGTACCACTCAAGACCTTGCTTACCATAATGACAGAATGCCAAATTAGGCCAAAATTAAGTGGACACATTAAGAAGTCTTATGAATGGAAGCATCCTCTTCTGTAAGCATTCCTTGATGTAAATTTCGGTATTTAAAAAGCCCTTTGGCCGCAAATGTTCTGCTTTTGAATTCTAAACTTTTCTACAACATTCCATCTAGCATCACCAACATAAAAATATTGATCCGGAAGTTGAGAAAAATTTTCCATACGTACGTTTCGTCATCCGTTATGCAGCAGGTATATTTTTTGTATAAAATTTGACTTCAATTTACGAGCTCTGTCTTTGACCTCTAAATTTTTAGCAGAGCCTTGTATGTTTTTAACCCTGTATCGGCTTTAACTTTTCGTACTAAATAGTCCAAGTTCTGATCTAACCGGACTGCTTTCCTACCAGATGTGTGGGGAGCTCTCTTGAAAATGTTTTCTATTTATCGGCTTTAGAAACATCATGTGGACCATTCCTTCTACATGCACCAGGTTTTATATCAACGGAAAAGTTCTCCCAATACTGCTTAATTACATTGGAATTAGTTTGACTGCAGACCATTGATTGTTTGGCCAACTTTTGTTTAGGACCAAGTTGGGTTTTGTTGAAAATATTTATTAATTTTAGTACGCACTTTTTTCTCGTAACTCATTTTAATCAGATTTACCACAAATGAACATAATTGACATGCTTTACAAAGGTAACTTGATCAAAAAAAAATAATCAGATAATACTTGGGTTAAAAGTTTTAATGAAAAACGTGTGTTAAGGTTTTGTCGATCTCAGTCCTTACTCATGTATAAGTTATATAAACCAATGCTTCAATGTTAATAGGCTTCAATTTACTTTTGTTTTAGCAATATAGCACATATACATCCCATCCCAGCAAAAAATTGGTAATGACTAGCAATTACTAAATTTGAAATGACTACTACGTACCACCTAGAAGTAGTTCTATAATGAGTTGTTTATTATATGTTATATTACTGCTTACTTTCTAGTTATTTGCATTGGCACATTTGGTTTTTACCATAACTGCTTCAGTGAGACTTATCTATCAATGTGTTATTTAAGTCATTACTTGTCACTAGTTTTAGTGATATTAAAGTAATGACATATTTATAAGTAGCTAAGGTAAGTAGTTGTTAAAATAATGAGTTAAATTGATTTTTTGTATGTATACATTGAAGTGCTAAAATTTAGTTTTTCACCACAGTACTTGGAAATAAAAGCATTTGCTGGGATACACTCCATACACACTTCCATCAGAAAATATCACGCACAATCGAAAACTTATTACTTCGAAAGGAAAAAAAACTGAAAAGCATACCTAGATACATATATCTAGTAAATTTTCACCTGTATTTATCATTGACTGACAGTTATACATTGGTAATAAGACATTTAGTAGTATGTATTTGTAAATGATTCTACCATATCCACTTGTTTGGTAATAAAAGTTTTTATTGTTGTAAGTATGTATTTATAGATGAGGTATGATGTTTGAACATACACATACAAATGTGTATAAGTTTTCTATAAACATCAACATTAGGGTGACCTCGTTTGTATGGAGGACCGATTTTAAATATCATTTCATAGATTCACTGTAATTTATTACTGGGGAATTAGATACTTTCTATGCACATATCACTTGTCTCTTAGTCCAGATAATCAGGAATATTTTTTCCCAAAAGTTTACTCATGGTCTAGACTGGCAATAAATTCATTAATATGTATTGCAACAAATATCAAACTTTTGCTATCTCCAGTGGAGACGCATTTTTTTTTACCTGGCAATAATTGTCATAATAGTTTTGCGAACATAAAATGTAAAATTTGGTTGTCAATTTGTGTTTAGTATTAGAAGAAAAAACAAAAAAGATTGTTCCGATATTTATCCGGCGTTATTGCCAACCAGCCGACAAATAGTCGGGGAGTTAGGAAAGCTTTAAGATATTATACAAATAAAACTAAGTATAATAAAGAAAATGATAAGTAGGGACACCCAATCTTTAGTTTGAGAAACAGTATCTTAGAATGAATTAAATTTTTATTTTAGTTGGGAACATCCACATATTTGTTCTGGGTCCACCCTAATAATCATGGCTGCTACTACTCGAAATGTACTTAATTTACACCCAGTAAAAACAAAATAGAATAGTTAACTAAAAATATACATTATTGCCAACAATTGTGCGGATTATATGAATATTAGTTTTCAATTACCTGGATATGATATGTTGGCGTTCATATTAACTTTGCTTTTAAGGATTTAAAGTAAGGACAACCATACTTATTTTATAAATTGTTAATGAAAAATAAGGCTTAAAGCTTATGTTTTTATACAACAAAAGATTAGGTTTTTCAATGTAAAATCCTTTGTGGCGTATACCTTAACAGGGTGTTTTTTAATCCTTAATCATTACAGTGGGAGGCGTGTTATGCTAATTGCTCAACATCCAATTTAAATTATTTCAATCGAGTTTCTAAGACTATACCTGTCCATCCGTTTGGTTGTCGGTTTCAGATATAGGGAAACATTAAAAAAAATAGTAGCGTATGACAAATTGGAATGATTATTTTTTTTTCGTACGAGCATAAATCTCTTAAAAGTGTGGTTTACACTCCCACACTTAACAAAAATAAGTTTTATATAGAAATAAATCACTCAGTATAATATCATGGTGAGTGTTCCATAATTGCTTATTGCTCCCATATAAGGCCCAATTGCGAAAATCACTCTCGAAATTAAATTATTGAAATTTTAAAAGCAGAATGTTTTTGCTGATTTACTCAGTGTAGTTTGTTATATTGTCGGGCTGACCGGCTTGTTTATGAGTTTCCATTCATGCGAATCTAAACCACAAATATTTAAATTTATTAAACTTGAATATTAAAATGGCTAGTCCAGTAAAGACAGTTATATAACACCGTGTAACAGTAAATTGTACACTTTTAAATATCTATACATAGTCTAAAGTAGATAGTAACACTGCCTAGGTATTTAGTTTTTTTTAATCGGGTTAGATGCTATTTTCAAAAAACTAAATCAAATATTTGATCACATCATGGGTATCAAATTAAAGCTAAGAAGTTCAACATTCGAAAATAAAGCAACTTTATTTTAAATTTTGTGTGAAAAACGCCAAAAAATATTAAACTGAATATTAACCAGCAAAAACTTTACTTACAAATAAGCCGAAAAATAAGGGGAATTTGACGATTCGACTAGTTATTTTTCTACTGAAAGAAGTCATTATTTTTGTTCGCGATGTCCCAAAAGTAATCCTTTATATTTTGGCCGGAAATAAGTTGTTTTGTTAGTAGAGTTATTTATAGAATTTTGTATTTGCAAACAAGAAATAAAAAAAATAATAAGTCGCAGCCACGAGTCGAACCACCAACCATCCGTTTGCTAGTCTGTTGTTGTACTCACTACACCACTGCTTAGCTAATTCATTGTGCGTCAAATAATGGTTTTCATACAGTAATGCAATATTCTTTTCTGTTTTTCTAAAAATAAACATGCAATAAAAAAATGGGCAAATTGAAAAAAGTAACATTTTTTTTGTTTTGTTTGTTTATTTAGTTTTTTTAGACTTTACTGCTTAAAAAGTAAGTTATTAAAAAAGACATTTGCGGAATTCACAAAACCCCTTGTATCATTGTATCGAGTGTATTATTGAATTCTAATACAATAGTGTAAGCTTGTTGTTGGAAATTTTCATACAAAAATTAAATACACTTATACACTTTTATTTTTTATGTTTTTAAAAAGTTGTATTGGTTTACAGCTATAAATTTCTCTGAGCACACATAGTACCCGTATATGTGAGAGAGTAATTTGAAAAAAATGAGAGTCGGTCTACTTGTTATACGTACAACGCTTTCAGAAACATTCATACAATATACAATGGGTGTTCACAAACTAATAAACAAAAATTGTATTTAATACAATATACACGATACAAATTGTTGTGAATTCAGCAATTATTAAAAAGACATTGTAGCTTTGTAAGCGAAGTTTTTGCTGGGTATGTTGTTCTTAAGAGTTACTTTCCATTTTTGTGCTGTTATTGTAAATACTAGACTTCATGTTGTATTTTTCTTAAGTTTCATCAAAATCGACCCAAAAATATATAACATTTCGCCTTCTTTCCATTAGAAATTCCAAATATTGAAAAATTTTACCTTTGACCTTCACGATTTAAGGGTTTAAGTTTCCCGATTTTAGAGAAACTTTCAGACTATATTTAAAATTACCTGGACTATAATATTCTGAACAGATTTTACTTAAAATTAATAACAGTAAG
Organism: Calliphora vicina; assembly: GCF_958450345.1. Taxonomy (NCBI): domain Eukaryota; kingdom Metazoa; phylum Arthropoda; class Insecta; order Diptera; family Calliphoridae; genus Calliphora; species Calliphora vicina. The sequence continues at coordinate 141,489,326 of NC_088780.1, read as the reverse complement.
GAAATTGAGCTCATTCGCCAAAATATGGCCAAAAAATTAGTTTTTCTCAAAAATCTAAAAATTTATATCACAGGTGCGGAAAAACTATAGGAGGTATTGACATACTTTTTTCACATTTTTATTCCCTATTATGTTGCAAATAAATAAATAAAATGATGGTCAAAAAATTCTGAAATTTGATTAACAAAATTTTTAAAAATTTGAAATTGGAGTTTTGAAACTGAGTTTTTTTGGTTGTACCTGAGAATAGGTTAACTGTATCCTATTAAGATAAAAACTCATATACAAGTAAATATGGATATATTTTAAGTAAGAATAAACTTTTGTTTTAATATTTCTCAAAATATATTAATTTTGTTCCTACATTTCATGTTCTAGTGGCCTGAGATACGTTAATGGCCTGGCGATTTTTTAATAACTTTAACATTTTTTAACAATTTACGTACAATTACGTACACATTTCGATTCTTTTAAATTAAATTGCAAAAGTAATTACTTAATAGCAAAATTTAAAATAAAAAACTGAAAAAAATGCATTTTTCCCCTTGTAAATGCACCTCAAAACTAAATCGAAATCGGCCTTTCTAAACAATTTTTTGGTGGTATTTTAGGTCATTACAAAAGTTTTCAGGGGGTACCGTGTGAACATTTCAGAAAATTTAATTCTAATAGCGCCTACGTTATACTAAGCTCTGCAAATCGCTGTTACTATTTATATACATACACAGTGCCATCTAGTAATTTCATGAATTATCTAACCGACAAAACTAGAATGTTCTAATTTCACAATGATCATCAAGAGCATTTAGCAGCTTTTATGTTAATGTTGTCATACTTATAAACAATGTTAATAACAGCATGTTATAAAGATTGTTGATAAGTAAAAGTTTCTAGCCGTTACAGACCGTTTAGTTCAAATTTATAATGCAATTTCGTAACAATATATTTATTTAAATGTGTATGAAAAAATATAAAAATTGTTAGAGAGTGTAATTAATTAAGTTTATTTTTGATTTATTGAGCTGTAGAATATTCTAAAGTATAATATCTGCAGCATTGCAATGAAAATCTTTGCAAAGTTGTGGGCATAACGAAAACTTTACATCATTGATTAACATTTTACTGTTGTAGTTAGCTCTTTGTTTATTATACGTCTATGACTTTTATAAGTTTTTGTATTAAAACAAAAGCAGACAACTTGATTATATTTCTAAAATATTAAAAGTTTTACTTTATGTACGCACTTTTTATAAATTCATTCGACCGCATTGTTAAGCCACTATAAGCAAAACAAAATAGTAACAGAGTTTTAATAAATAACGGGATAAAAAATCAGACATTAGCGAAATTTATTTACACTATATGGTGTATTGAGATATAATAACATGTAAAACTTAGAAATTATTATCTGCATATGGTAAGATATTTGTAACTCCCTTGATTGTGAAAATCTTAATTTAGAGACAAAAGTAAATATTGATTAAATTCAAATATTTTTATTTAAATTTGCATAGTTTTCTTACTAACGACTTAACTTATTGTGTCCTTAATTGTAATATTTGTAAGTAAGTACTTATACAAAAACTTTGCACTTTTAACCAAGTTTTAGATAAATAGATTATAAGAGAAACAACCAATTCGCACAGTTTGCTACTTGCTACAGCAATAGCATCAAACCCACTTTATAAAGTTAATTAAAAATCATGCACAAATTGAGTTCAAGTGCGAGGAAAAGAAAGAAAATGAACGAACGCACTGGGAAATTTATTAACATGGTGAAGGCCAAATATAAGAGGAGAGTGAAATGATGAAAATACGAATTAAATAAAAAGTAAAATGGAACAATTTTATTAAAACTGTTGCAGGGAAGAACTGTTTTTTGTTTCTCTTTCGTTAAATGTTCATTTTTCATATTGTACAAATGAAGTTGGATGCCACATAGTTTGCAACAAAATTTTGTTGGCATTTCTCTTTATATATATGAATGAATGTATTTTGTTTTTGTTTTAGTTGGTTCGCTGTGCTAATTCTTTTGATTTTTTTCCTTTTTGTTTTATTATTGTATGCTACATTCGAATCCAGACATTAGTCGAAATGTTAAGCTATTCATTCGTTCATTCATTCTTTTATATTTTTATGTGTGTTCGTTACAATTCTCAATTACAACGTTTGCAAAACCAACAAGTGTGCGTGTGACATGACATAAATGCCACAATGTAGCATGCCACTAGACACTTAATTTATCAACGCATACCACAAAACATTCATAATTTGCACTCGTTTCATATCAATGGTGGCATGTGGTGCGACGGACATTAGTCGTTGGAGGCGATGAAAATGTGAAGAATTTCACACTTTTTCTTTTTCCATTTTTCCATTTTTTCATTTTCTTTCTTTATGAGTTTTAATGAGGAATGTAACATTGCTTTTACTAGATTTTAAATCAATTTACTTTTTTTTAATGGATTTTTTTATATAATGTCATAGAAATGTTTTCTATTGCAGTTGTCTGCAAGATTTAATGGAAAACGAAATGATAAAGTGTATACTTTGGTAATGGGCAACTTCAAGGTAAGGGCATAAAATATTAGTTTCTTTTAAAACAAGGCTGTCAGTCATTCAAACAACTTATATGTCATGACCAGGACAAGTTTAAATTTGCGCAAAAAATTAAAAATAAGCAAGCAAAAAAGCTCAAGAAAACTGAAAAATATTCACACAAGTCGTCCCCTCAATAAAAGAATAGTGTATAAGCATATAAACAATTATTTTGAAATTCTATTTCCACAAAGTGGGTGGAAATATTACTTTTGTTCCAGAACTAAAAAATTTCGATTATTTCAAAATGGCAAAAGAAATATACACTATTGTTTTATTAAGGGGACGATTTGTGTGAATATTTTTCAATTTTCTTGAGCTTTTATGCTCATAAATAGAAGTTTAAATAAATTTTATTGTAATACAATTTTTTTAAAGAACGACAGATTTTTTCACATGATCACACCATTCATAAGGGTATTTTTTCATTCCTGTCTGTGAGATATCATCAACATTTTTTATTCGTTTAAAAGGCCTTTCGATGCCATTATGAATGGAATATAACATCGTGCAAAAGTACGCTCCGCTATGTGTCGCACATCTAAAATATTTAATTTTCCATGACTGTGGCGCATAAATCCGGCTGAATTGGACCAATGGCATGGTTTGTGTTGGATTTTAGAGCCACTGTAGTTTGTGGCTTATCCACATAGACCTGCGACTTAAGAAAATCCCACAAGATAAAGTCTAAGGGGATGAAAATGCATAATCTCGATGATCAGTTTACATCACCTCCACGTGGGATGACCATGCCATCAAACCGATTGTGCAGAATATCCAATGCGGCATGAGTGTGGCAAGTAGCGCCATCCTTTTGAAACCACATGTCGTTGGTGTCCATATCATCCAAATCAAGACAAAATAAGTTGGTAATAAGCGAGCGCCTTTGATGGAGTGTGATGGAGTGGTAACGTCTCTGTCAAAGAAATATGGGCCGATGACGCCGGCAGCCCATAATCCATTGGACGCTTTTGAAATTCGTGTGGATTGGTACGTCACAAATTAGTCAATTTTTTTGTTGTTTTGTTGAATGGGTACTCATTAGGGTATTCGAATTATTCGATTTTTTTCTTGTTCGAATAAAACGAATAACTCGAATAAGAGATTTTAACTTGATCGAATAATTCGATCACACGTTTAAAATTAATCGAATTATTCGAATAATTTAAATTTGTTTAAAAAAGTAAAGAATGACGTTTTGATGTCGGTTTTTTAATATTTTATTGTTAAAGAAAAACAACCTAAACCTAAATTCAAATACAATATAAACTTATTAAGAACTTTTTTATGTCGTTCATTAATTCGTGTTTTAAATTGAGTAACTAATTCTTTAGTAAATTAATTACTCACTACTTCTAAATTATTTATAACAAATTGTATCATAAATTAAGCTCTATCAACGTTGCCGAATTATTGCTTAATAAAGTGGTCTTGGGGAATTACACAATAAATTGAATCTGTCCAAAGTTTGATATCGTTGTCAGTGAACGTGGCTAATTTGAAGTCAGGCAGAGAAGCATTTACAAATACGCAAAAAGTTTATTACCATGTTAGACAAAGATGTTCAACGATGTTCGAAATCATGTATAAGACGAACTCCATGCTTTTCTTACAACAAAACGTTAGTTTGCAATATTTGTGTTTATCATTCGATTTATTAAATATTTTGCAATACTTACGTATGCGGTTAATAACATCACTTATATACATATATTTTAAGATCATGGCCTTCATTTATTTCAATGTAATCATTATAAATGTCATCCTCAATATCACTTTCGACGACCGTTTCAAAATCACATTCTCCACCACATTCAACTCCACTTTAATCTAAGTTAATATTTTGATTATTAATTTCGATTCTTCTAATATTTCGCCAGCTAAATAACAATTATTTTATTCCGTACCTTTTATTTTCATTGGTTCAAGTCCTAAGTTAAAAATTTTGAAAGATTTGTTTTTAGAATTGTAACTTCTTGCAGTAATATTTATATATTTATAGAAGGAGCTATCGGAACACTCATCTACAGTGATCGAAAGTCCAAGAATTTTAGAAACAATAAAATTTTTGTGAGTCATTATTACTTATTTAAATTTGAAATCATGAAAAATTTTAAGTAATTTAATAAATTTAATTATATATGAACATTTATTCGTTTTATTCGATTATTCTACATAAAATTGTTCGAATTATTCGTTATTCGAAAATGGCCATTTCTAAATTGTTCGAGTAATTATTCGTTTAATCGAACGATCATTAGTCGAATGAATACCCTAGTACTCATGCAGAAATGGAGCTCACAGTAAAATGGGCGAAGCGCGAGGAGCTTTAGTCAAACAGGATAAAACAATTTTATAATAAGTCCCTATTGGAAGATCCTTTATTTTTGCACGGACTGTAAGCATACGACATCGTTTTGTTGAAACAACATATCGTCTATATCACTGTCATGCAATCCAATATCATTTTCAATGCAGCAGTGACAATAATACGTTATGAATGCATTTCTTTTTCGACAATCACATGAGTTTACTCTGAATCCCGAAATGCAACACAAACTAGTTTGATCAAGCTATATATATTTCACTTTAAAATATTTATATTTTTAACACAAAATTATTTCAATCATATACTACAATATAAATGTCCTTTAAACGAATAATTAAAATGGAAATAATTTATGCATATGGGAGAATATCTCATGTCACAGGAAATATTTATATAAAACTATTTGTAGGTCTACACTCATGTATATCTAATATCTAGTAAATTCAAATACACGCAGAGAAAAAATATAGTTGTGCATGTTTACTGTAAACATTTCAACATTGTTACAAGTTTTTTAACAATATTATAGTCACAGTAATTACTTACATGATTGTGGCAACCATAATATGGTTAATTTACGATTCACATGATTGTATCAACCATATATCGTCCCCTCAATAAAACAATAGTGTATAAGCATATACACCATTATATTTTTATTGCATAATAATCTACTAATCTACATAACTGATTCTATATGTGGTCAAAATTTGGTGAAATTCTACTTCCACAAAGTGGGTCAAAAGATCAATGGAAATATTACTTTTGTTCTAGATGTCTACTATAGGGCGGCCCTTAATAAACGAATGGATTTTGGTCATTCTCACCCCCCAGTTTGGTGAACATTAGTAAAAAAATCAACCTGAAAAAATTTTAGGTAAATTTACCTAAAATTTAAGTTTTGAGATGCATTTACAAGGGGAAAAAATGCATTTTTTCAGTTTTTGTAAATATTTTGCCATTAAAATATTACTTTTGCAATTTAATTTAAAAGAATAGAAATGTCTACGTAACTCTCGTTCTAATGAGACATATAAAACGGAAATTGGTCAAAAAAGTTATTAAAAATTCGCCAGGCCATTAACGTGTCTCAGGCAACTAGAACAATAAATGTAGGAACAAAATTAACATATTTTGAGAAATATTAAAATAAAAGCTCATTTTTACTTAAAATACATCCATATTTATTTGTATATGAGTCTTTGTGGTCGTGGTATACCGATTCGCAGGTAAGACCAAACAAATACAATTTTTTAACGGCAGTTTCAAAACTCCGTTTTCAAATTTTTATAAATTTTGTTAAACGAATAGGGAATACAAATATGTGAAAACTATGAAAATATCTCTTATAGTTTTTCCGTACCTGCGATATAAATATTGCGATTTTCGAGAAAAACTAATTTGTTGGCCATATTTTGCCTAATGAGCCAAATTTCCTTACTGTTATTAACTTTAAGTAAAATCTGTTCAGAATTAGTCCAGTTAATTTTAAATATAGTCTTAAATCGTGAAGGTCAAAGGTAAAATTTTTCAATATTTGGAATTTCTAATGGAAAGATAACGAAATGTTATTTATTTTTGAACCGATTTTGATGAAACTTAATCCCAACTGATTTACCTAAAAAATTTTCAGGATGATTTTTTTACTAATGTTTACCAAACTGGGGGGTGAGAATGGCCAAAATCCAACTTTCGTTTATTAAGGGCCACCCTAGTCTACTTACACAAAAATTTTAAACTCAATTATTTCGAAATGGCAAACAAATTATACGCTATTGTTTTATTAAGGGGACTATATATGGTTATAGTAAACAAGTATATGTTTGTGACAACCATATTTATGATAAATAATTACATCATAATATGTTGTTCTCAGATTATGATAACCATAAGCCGAGAGCAACATAATATGGTAAGTCCTTCATCATATAAACATGCGCAACTATATTTTTTCTCTGCGTGTACTTCTAACTATGTATATGTACATATGTAAGTGAATGCAATCATGTGTATACAATTTCCGCAAAATGGCAATAGAACGTGAATTGGCTGACAAACATGCATGGCAGCTGATACAAATGCAATGCATATTTATTGTATTACAAAAAGTACTGTAATACAAGTACGTGCATATAAAGTTACACATGATTGTTTGCAAATGCATGTAAGCTTTTGACTTTTACACATCAACTGTTTACAGTGCAACTAAATACCCGGTAAATACATAACATACACATGTAGAATATTTCAGCCTAACCACAAAAGACTTAAAGTCGATTTAAGTCCATTTAAATATAATTGAATTTTAAAAATATATTTTAAAATGTATTTTTGCATTATTACACGCAGAGAAAAAATATAGTTGGGCATGGTTACTGTAACCATTTCAATATTGTTACAAGTTTTTTAACTATATTATGGTCACAGTAACCATTTACATGATTGTGGTAACCATAATATGGTTAATTTAAGATTCACATGATTGTAGCAACCATATATATGGTTACAGTAAACAAATATATGTTTGTGACAACCATTTATATGATGAAGGACTTATCATATTATGTTGCTCTCGGCTTAAGGCTTATCATAATCTGAGAACATATTATGATAAAATTATTCATCATAAATATGGTTGCCACAGACATATATTTGTTTACTGTAACAATACATATGGTTGATACAATTATGTGAATCTTAAATTAACCATATTATGGTTACCACAATCATGTAAATGGTTACTGTGACTATAATATAGTTAAAAAACTTGTACCACTATTTAAATGGTTACAGTAACCATGCCCAATTATATTTTTTCTCTGCGTGTAAGTAGTGGAAGTGCTCTGATTAAATATTAAATCAAACAATTTAACTAATTTTATTTTTGTTGTTGTAATAATCTATTGAATAAGATTACAAATACACATGTAGAGGTAGGGTAAGGATAACCACAGTTATATTTTGTTACTAACGTCGTTATTTGTATTATAATATCAAATTCAATAAACAGGGAAATATATAAAAGCATTTTTAGTTTCATACTCCAAATATATAAAATCTTAGAAGGCATAAAATAATGCTGTGCCAGTTTGGTTACAAGGGCCACATGTATTCTAAAAAGAAATTATACAGAAATTTTTTTTCGTTTTTTTACACAAAGTTTGGCAGTTATTAATTTGAAGCAAACGGTCAAAAAATAATTAGCTTATAATCTACACCTTGTAGACAATATCGATGCTGCAAAAACTACACACAAAATTTTTAAAGTACGTCAACATACTGATGTTTTCAGCGAACATATTTCTATCGACGAATCCATGTTGAAATATTACGGTCGGCATTCAGCCAAACCGTATATTCGAGGCAAACCTATTCGGTGTGGTTAAAAAACTGGATCGCAGCAAGTTCCTCTAAGTTTTTTTCTGCTTTGATATTTATTGTGGTAAATCAACTACACCTTAAAAATGTGCACTACCAAATGCAATGAATGATGAAAAAATCAAGACCGACTTCAATTACAGATTTGACAAAGATAATGAATTATTACTGGTCCGCTGAAAGGATAACAGTATATGCACAATGGTGAACAATAACGATTTTTATGAACCAGTAGGAAAAGTTAATAGATGGTGTTCTGAAAAAAGAGTTGACGGCGATGATCACGTTTCTAAAAAAGATTCATAATCGTGTACATTGTGCCATTTGCTACAAGAGAAGCCGCTGGAGTTAAAAAAACACGCTGCATTGACAAAACTTGTTTAGCAAAATTACAGTCCAATGTCCTAATTTTTTATTTTTTTTTTTAAATTTTATTTTACTTTTTTTGTATTGTTGAAAATAAATTCACATTGAAATTTCCAAAAATTTCCTTGTAGTTTTTGTTTGGCTGTAAATGGGTTAAAAAAAGGCTTTTTGTTTTGAAATTTTATGTACATTTTGTTTTTTTTTTAAATTTTTTGAAAATTTTTTATTTAATGTTTTCAATTATTTGAATATATATCTTGGAAAAAGTTTTGAAGCTTTTATCAAATAAAAACGAAATTACTTTTTTTAAAATAAAGTCGACTATAACAAAAATTTCTTTTATAGTTAGGCTGTTCATATATAACCCGAATTAACCCAGCGGGAAAAATATGCAGTAAACAGGCCTTCCTAAATGCCTTATTTTGCAGACACAAGGACATCCAACCGCATTCCAAAATCGTTTTAATTTTACACGGCGTGTCATTAGGAGCCAACCCGTCCTTACTCGCTGCTTTTAGAGTGCTGAGAGAAGGCCTACTTAAGAAGGCATATTAGAAGGTCTACATCAGTGGTACGCAAAAAGAGGCATTTCATTTTGGTGCTCTTTTGGGTAAAAAATAAAATATCCACAACAACATCAAGAAACTGAATGAATTGTGTGTATTTTTACGCTCTATTACGCTCTTTTGTTCACATTCGGGTTGTTTGACGAAAATCATCGTAACCTCAACAATATGAACGCCTACCATGGGTCTACATATTAACATCTATTAAAAATCCTGAAAATTAAAGCATAATTGAAGGTTTTCAGAATCAAGAAAACATTCTAAATAAATTCAGCATAAAACTTGAAGTTGTATATATAAAAAGATCCTTCGAATGTTATAAAATACTAAATGATTTAGAAGATGTGCACCTTTTTCTGGTGTCATGTAACAGTTTATAATAAAGAGAGCAGAAAAAGTAGTATTATAGAGATACAACATATAGGAATAATTGCAAAAAAAATAATATTTAAATATTAAAGAAAGGTTTGTTAGACTTTATTTTGCAATGCAATTTTGATTCTGTATGACAATTTTTAGAAGGAGAAGCATAGCGCTTCTAGAAGGTCTGCTGGGAGAAGGCAGAGTAGAATAAGTATCGCATCTTTTATAATATGTAAACAGGTCTTTTAGAAGGCCTACAAAGTGAATACCTAGAATTTTTTCCCGCTGGGATACTTATACTCATACAAATATATATGCAGCCATGCACAATTATGATCAATAAATACAGTAGTAGCAACAATTTTGTTCGGAACATCATAAATATTTTTCCTAAAATGTTTATGTTAGAGACGAAAATGTATTATGGGAGTACCCAAAAGCCTTAAATTATCATATAACCAGTTTTAAATTAAATATTACGCATACTTTGACTAGTTTATTTTTGACGGAGTTTTACACAGAATTTTATTACTTAGATATATGTATGTGAGAAATCTGTTATTTCAAAAACTGACACTGATTATTACGCATTAGGGAATCGTCACCTGATACTTCGCATTATTTCCCTGTAGATGTTATTTTGTTTGTGAAAACAAAATTATTTTCCATGTTTGCACATCACAGAACTATGTGCATTTGTAGAACTGTTGGTGTTTTTCTCCATAAATACATATACAATACATTTCAAATCAAATTTACAAAAGGATATTTACAACATAAAAAACTATTAAATTGGATATTGTGGTCATACAAAATCAAACATTGAGTTCTAGAAAAAAAAGTTACAAATATAAATAAAAATATTTAGAGTGTCGAACAAAGCAAAATATATAGTTCAATTTATTAAAGGCACTTATTATATTGGCAAACTTGAATATTTTAAGCAAAATTGCATAATTACATTAGAGGGGAAGCGAAATATATAAGAAAATATTAATATATTTTAAGATCTTGAAGACCAATGAATTGGAGGCATTACTCCATGAAGATTGTTGTTAAACTCAACAAGAGCTTGCATAATCATTGGGAGCTACTCAAGCAGGAATTTCATGATTTGCTTCATCCGCCTTATAGTCCAGACCTTGCCCCCTCTGACTATTGTTTGTTTCGATCGATGCAGAACGCTCTATATGGATACGCTTCTCTATGGAACAGAGTATCCGAAATTAGGTTGATTAGATCTTGGCCTCAAAGGATGAGCTAATAATATATTATAAATTTATAATGTACAAATGTTTCACAATAAAATATAAAAATTTAAAAAAAAAATCCCGCATTTTTAAGTTTACTTCGACATTTCCTTATATAATTTTGATCCTCCACTAGATTGAATTATCTCCGTCTGGTTGATAATTCAATATTTGCCCTGGTTGCTCGACCCTTCATCATTGTCCAAATTGACCAACATTTTATGTACTACTACTTATCTTTACGCACTTTCAAATTCAAACGTCATCAAATGACTGCCAACCTAATATAATACCAAAACAAGTAAGATAGTATGGTCGGTCAAGCCGGACCATATAATATCCTACACCAAGTAAATGAGCAAAATCATTTTTCTTTTAAAATATTAATAATTTATTTTTCTGTTAAGAATTAGTGTGCTGAATTCCCAATAATTGATAAATTCATTGAAATTTATTGTTGGGGGATAAGCTAGTTCCTATGCGCATTTCACTGGTTGTTTAGGCCAGATCATCAGGAAACCTTTTCCCAAAAGGCTTTAGAAAAACTAAAGATATTATACAAATAAAACACTAGAGTGAATGAGAATTACAGACACTCAACCTTTATTTGTAAAAATATCAAAGCTTAAACAAAACACCAACAATAAACATTGAGTTTATCTTTTCTTACATTCCCTACTACAATTGGTTGGTTTCTTTTCAACTCAAGCTGTATAATTTATATTCGTGACTGATTTTCGAAAGTGGGCCTTAATGGGAGCTTTGACCAATTATGGACCGATCATTATGAAATTAGGTCGTGTGATTTATGTCTATATGAAAGTTATTTATGGTGAATTTTGTGTGTATAACAACATTTTTAAGAGATTTATGCACTTTAAAGTGATTTTTGGAAGTGGGTCTATATGGGAGCTATGACTAATTATGGACCGATCGTAAAAAAATTTGGTGACACGAATTTCGAATACATAAAACTTATTTGGAGCGAATTTGTGGAGATACATATATAAATCAAACATTTATGACCGATAAAGTTCAATTTCGGAAGGACATTTGTATGGGGGCTATGTGAAATAATGGACCGATTTTAGCCAGTTTCAAAAAGCTTGGCCCTTGGGCCGAAAAAATTATATGTACCAAATTTGATCGTAATATCTTCAAAATTGCGACCTGTACTTTGCGCACAAGTTTTACATCGACTGACGGAAGGAGTTTAATCGACTCAGAAAGTGATTCTAAGTCGATCGGTATGCCCAATATTTTTGGGCATTACAAACATCTGCACAAACGCATTATACCCTCCCTACTATGGTGCTGTAGATTATAATTAGTTTATTTTACGTATTATGTACGTTTATTTTGAGTGCACCATGCGTATGAGTATTATAGATTTTCATAAACATACACATTCATACCATATGCATTCCCTGTAAGCACTTATATCTGTATGAAATGTATGTGCATGAATATTTGTTTATTTAAGCCACTAGAGCGTGTGAGTAATATTTAATTTAATACCATATATCGCACACCCAGTTCAAAAGTGACTCAACTCAAAATTTATTTTTCGGGTTATAAAAACACTAAAAATTAATGTTGAGCTTAAACTATGCACAATACACTTGTTTATCTATAAAAAAAATATCAGTATATTCTGTTGTTAAAAAAAACAGTGATGTCTTTCATTATGTTTCAGTTGATATATATTTATTTTCGATTTCTGAAAAATTAAAATTTTTAGTTGTGTCACTTTTGAACTGGGTGTGTGATATGTAAAATATACATATGTACATCTATACAAATTTTATATTTAATTTAATACAAATATTTCAATATTTTTTGGGTTTTTTGTATACAAATTTACTTTGTTTTTTTTTTGTTGTCGCTTTAGGACATAAGATATTAATTAACATTTTTGTTTTTGTCTCTGAATGTCGATAAATCAATGAGGATATATTTTTGTGGTTATAAAAATAATAATTTATGGTGATAATGTTTTGTGTAATTATTTAGGAATCTGATAAGAATTTGAATGTACTTGTTATGGATAATTTATATTATGAAATGATTTTAGTTATATTTTTAGAGTGTTTGTATGAGAATGAAATTTACAAATTTACTAAAATTTACGTGACATTTGTACGTTTATGGAGTGGAATAGATTTTGCAAAAATAGGAGTATCTGAAAAATAATTTGTTCTTTATGTTCCATTTAGAGGGTACTATAATTTAAAAAAAATTAATAAGTTCTTTTGAAACATTGTTGACCAAAATATCGAGCGAAATAAGAATATATCATACGTGACATAAAATGGAAGTAATTTTGAGATATGTACATGTAAAATTATAACCGGCCAATTTTATTTCGAGGTAAAATAATATACCAGGTTATTGTTTGAAAAAAAAGAAATACGTTGGAATAAAAACAAACAAAAGACAACTGCACGTTCTTGTTTATCACAATAAGTAAATTGTTTGTCTCTTTACACATATTTGCCGTTATAACGGTAAAACTAACCAAATAATTGTTTCAAAAAACAAGGTTATAATAGCAAAAAACAATCAGAGTCAAATTCAGGGTCCTATCTATTAAGAGCTGCTGAAATCTGACCAGACCATTACAGGGAACCTGCACCGAAAGCAATTGATTCATTTGATGTCAGCATGCGACCTTGAATATGCGGCCATATATGAAACCATCATGACGGCGACAGGCCAAATGTTGCAATACCTATTAAAAACTACTTATGGTAGGGTCACACATGGCAAATATTTGCTCAAAAAAGAGTAACCACTTTTTTTAGCACAAATTTGTTTGAGGTGTTTACTCTTACAATTGTTTTGTAAGATCAAACAAAATAAAACAAAAAATCAAATAAAATAAAACAAAATTTTTTGTTATGAATCATCCAAAAAAAAAACAAATTTTTGAAATAAATAAAAGAATTCAAATATTTGTTATGTGTGACCCTACATTTAGAAAGAAGTGGTTGGAATGTTGTGCCTCATCCACCTTATAGTCGACAGCTTGGCCCGTTCGACTACTATTTGTGTTGACCGATGCAGAATACTCTCTCTGGGATACGCTTCACTTCAGAACAGAATATCCGAAATTGGCTAGATTCGTTCTTGGACTCAAAAGATGTACAGGTTTTTTGGCGCGGAATCCATATGTTGCCAGAAAGATGGGAAAAGGTCATAGCTAACAATGGCCAATACTTTGAATAAATTTATATTGTAGAAATGTTTCAAAAAAAAATCCCGAATATTTAAGTCATACCTCCAATAAATAAAGAACACCCTTTAGTATCCTTAAGCATTGTTCCATTTTTGGGAACCCTTAAATTTTACTGCACAAATGCCGACAATTCCAGTTTTCAAATTATTGGTGTCGAGATGTTCCAAATGTAGACATCAAGAGTGCAGCAAATAAAATTTATAAATTATGCCTATGAATAGGATCTGAAATTTATTAAGTTCTGTAAAGTAAAATTTTTCCAAAAAACGGATGCAAATTTTAAAAATTCAATTATTGTATTTGTATTCAATATATGTATATAAACATTTCCAAGTCAAAATTTGTGGGCTACAATTGGAAAATCATAGCCGTTTAGAAAATTTACTCTATATCCTAACTAAACCAAATGCTGAAAATTTAAGTAAAATCGAATAGCTGGCAGAGGTTTTGAGCATTTTATTTGTATTTTCGAATTTTGGGTTAAAAAATTAATATTTTCCAAAGAAGAAATTAATGGTAAACAAAAATTCATATAAAGAATTTTCTGTCATCGATAACCCATTATGTTTTAAACTAGCAAGTTTTAGATTTTCAGATTTTTTAAAATTAATTTATAAAAATGTTTTCGATTTTAAAATGTTAGAGTGTTATAATGTTTTTTGATATTGCTTTTATTAAAATATGGACCGAATTTTGACCTTTTGTAAAGAAGGAAATTAAATAATGGATTATAAAACCTATGTTAACTCGTACAGTGTGCATTATTTTTAAAACTGTATTTTATATTTATCTTATATTGTTTTGTCTTTATATACTTCATTTCAGACTTTTTTAATTACATCAAAGGATAGCGAAAAAATCAAAAATTTTATTACAATCAGCTCCACTGTATAATGTATTTTTTTACCAACAACATAACAAATTAAATATATGCCTCAAAGCAATTCAAAAGCACATTTTATATTCTCGTTCATAAATACCCAGAATAAAGTAGCTAAAACACTTGTTCAATTGACCTCTTTCTTTATGCACAGTGTCTTTTACATTGCACATTTATTTTTAAAATATTTCAATTAAAAATCTTATTTACTTTTGTGCAGAAATGTGTCTTAACGTCTGAATTAGTAAAGAAAATAATGAGAAAAAGTATGATGATGAGATGAAAAAGACGATGGCGATGAGGTCCCCTAATGCATAATGTTTAATTGCATTTCTGTAGTTTCTTCATTTATTTATGTGTATTTTATAATTATAATTTTATAATTAATCTTTTAAATGATTTAGCTGAAAGAAGATTTATATTTATGCTAGAATGCACAAATGCTGTAGCTGTTGCAGCAAATTATTCAGTTTTAATTAAAAGATTAGCAGGTTTACTATATGCTTTAATGAAGAAAACTAAAGTGTAAAGTGCAGGTGTGTACCAATAATGTATAATAACTTGTTGCTTAAAGTAGTTGCAAATAAGTGTGGTATATAAGAATTGGAAATCCATTTTAAAACCTAAAGTTTTTGGTATTTTTACTAAAGCAAATAGGTTTTCTTTAAGATATAGCATATTATTATTAGGGACACTTATTTTTCACTTCTTGAATTTTGAATGCTCCGAGATTTTAAGAAAATTGAATAGCATTTAGAGGTTGCACATTTAGTTTGAAGTTTAGAGTTAATTAAAAATAAAATGTTGAAATAAAATCCAATTTAAAATAGTGTTATAAATATGTAAACATATTTGGGGTATTGCGACGGTCTACTATTTGGTCATATCGTCATAATGTCCTAATATATTATGATAGTTTTAACAAATTTATGTTGTGTTTCAAACAAAAATGTTCTAAACTAATAACACTATTTGAACTATGTTTATTGTTTTGTCATAAAATAATCCTTTTTTTTGTTAAAACCACATCAACAACTATTATAATATATTAGGATATTATGACATGATGAATACCCCAATTATATTATTTAAAATAATTGAAACTTACAAAAAACAAAATTATTAAAAAACAATGTTATGTTTCTATATCAATACTGGTATTACTCGTCATTTCGCATAAATGGATTCTATTTGTGCAAATTGGTTTTAAAGGCTCAATTTTAATTGATCACTGATTATCCAGTGAAGGCTAGTAGATGCTTTTAACTTCATGCGAAGTCTCGAGATTTCTATATGACCAAGGTTTGTAACGTAATCGGACAGTGGTATATTAACATTATTAAGTGTGACAGTTGCATAATTTGCCCTCTTTAGCGAAGACGTAACAAGTTTACTTTTTAACTCATTATAGAATTTCAACCGTTTTTCTACCATATCTCTACACTAAGGCGTGTCGATTTAAAAATCGCCCAAGTGACAAGAAAACTTGAATTCTAGGGATCAAAATAAGAAACTTTGCCCAAGGAATCATACATCTAAAATGAATTCTGATGTTCCTTATTTTGATCCAAAGGTAAAATTTTCAACATTTTTACCCACCCTACTCCAGTTTTTTTTGATAACAGCGGATCCAAATATTTCCTGCTTTTCTTCATTTTGCCTTTATTGGGCTAACAACAAATGCATGTGTCAAATAGAAAAGAAATGTTTAAAAATAAAGACCAACTTCAAAGTTGTAGACATTTGAATTTTAAAAATTTTAAAAAGGCGATTTTTCGCTAATTTTTTTGGAAAAAATACTTTTTTTCTTTTTAAAAATGTATAAGAAATTTATAATTTTTGAAAAGATAACTTTACATCAAATATTTTAAATGAAAAAAATATTGAATATTTTTCATACCGAGGGGACCAGAAAAAAATTCTCAAATCGCATAGTCGATATCAAAATATAGTAACCGATTTTAAACGGCCTAATATCTTCTTAATTATTTTGTAAGGGTTTCTGATAATCGCGACCCTGGTATGGATATTATAGCCAAAAAACTAAAAAAATCCCATTTTTGGGATTTTTCAAAACATTTTTTTGGGAATTGTGGGATACCTGATAATAGATTTTGCATTTTAAACAGAAAAATTTACATAATTGTGAAATTTCATTAAAAAATATTCATAAATAAAAATTTAATTTCAATTTAAAAAGTTTGTAATTATGCAAAAACTCAATAAAAAGCATTTATTGTCATATTTTTCGTCGCTAGGAAATAAGGCTAATTGTCTCCTTTACTACAGGACACTGTTTAATCGGGACACATACTAGAAGAATGGGCCTATGGTACAATGATTACTGTAGAAGCTGTCATAATGAAGAAGATTAAGAGACTGTGTATCACCTTTTCTGCCAATGCCCGGCTCTGACAAACCTGAGGGAACGCATCCTCGGATTCCCATTCCTATCATGCTTGGATGATCTATCAACGATGAATCTTAGACGAATCTACTCCTTCATCCGGTAATCTGGTTGGTTTAATTTGGATGCAACGGAAGTACTGTAAATACCCTGATGTCTACCCCTTGGGTACAACAATGGGATCAGATCTGAATGGACCCAAGTGAGCTGCTTGAGGAGCGGCTGCCCATGGCATCTAATCTAACCTAACGTATGAGATAGTAATTCAGTTGTCTAAATGCTATGTGTTGATTTTCGTGCAAGCTAATAATGGTGGTACATCACCGAATGCTCGTAAGCAAATCGAAGGTGTAAATTAAATAGAGGGTAGCTCCAAAAACACGTCCTTGTAGTACGCCTGCTCCAATCTTATATTCTCTTGTCTCGTGATCGTTGTACTTAACTGTAAATAAACTGTCCAATTACTTTATCAGATTTTACTAAAATGTTCACCATTTGATTTTTAGATAATGATGAACAAAGCCCTATGGATTAGCGAAGATTGCAAAAATGCAAAATAAGGACCACCCTAATGTGTACATATTCCGTTAATCTTAAAATACAAATCTGTGATAATATAAATTACATTCAAATGGTGTGAATATTCTGTGACACGCTTAATTTTCTTTGCATTTACATCTCAGTTGTACTTTTGTCACCAATTAAGACTATTTATATTAATCTAAAAAATACATTCCATTATGGCATCTCTAGTGAAAAGCAGTATATACAGCAATATATCATGTTTATTTAGTAGATTTGCAATTTATTTTATAGCCAACCATTAGCATCCAGACTATACGATATTAAAATTTATTACTTGCTTGTTTTTTTTTTTACAATCTTAGAACATGTGTTCACTTTAGGCAATGTGCAGTGTCTAGATAAAAACTGAATAACAGTTTTATTTTAAAAAAACAACATTTTGTGTTGTATGGGCAGGTGCATTACTTTGTCTTATCGTAAAATATTGAGTGCTTCTAACCATTTTTATAGATGCTCTTAAATAAATATTAAATACTTCAATATATATGAAATATTGTTTTATTTTATATTTGTTTGCTACTAAAAAATTATTCTCTTAAGACTATTTTTCTTATCTAAAACTTTTTCCCTTAAAAACTTAGTATTAAACAATTTGTCTTTATCATTTAAAAATACATATTGAGCAGCATGTACTTTTCAAACAAATGATACACATGGGTCAATAACATACTAAAATAAAATATAAATATCATTTAACCTTGGTTAAGAAGACAAATACATAAATGCATATATACTTTTTGTATTCAGTGACATTAATGTTACTTTGATATTTAATGACTCGTTGATATTTCAATTATTTTACATGATGTTTAGAAAACAAAATACACAAATACGTTTTGAGTGTTTGAATACAAATGTACAGATAAATGTCTATAAATCTATATAAATTTATACATAAATGTGATGTGTTTATGTGATAGGTTCACAAAGTATAAAAAGTAGGGTGGTCCCAAGAAGACATGTCGAATAGTCCCAACTAAAATATAATAAAATAAGTAAGAAAGTCAAGCCCGACCATATTATACCCTACACTAAGTAAATGAGCAAAAACATTTTTCTTTTAAAATATTAGTAATTTCGTGAGTGACTTTCGGAAGTGGGCCTTATATGGGAGCCATGACCAATTATGGACCGATCACCATGAAATTAGGTCGTGTGATTTATGTCTATATGAAAGTTTACTATGTTGAATTTTGTGAGTATACCAACATTTTTAAGCGATTTATGCACGTTAAAGTTATTTTCGGAAGAGAATCTATATGGGAGCTATGACTAATTATGGACCGATCGTAACAGAATTTGGTGACATGAATTAAACATTTATGACCGATAAAGTCCAATTTCGGGAAGACATTTGTATGTGGGCTAGGTGTATTAATGAACAGATAGGCTTGGTCCTTGGGCCAAAAAAATAATATGTACCAAATTTGAACGAAATATCTGCAAAATTGTCACCTGTACTTTGTGCACAAGGTTTATATGGACAGACAACCAGCCAGACGGACGGGCATCGTTTAATCGACTCAGAAAGTGATTCTAAGTTGATCATTATACTTTAAGGTGTGTGTTAGACTAATATTTTTGGGTGTTACAAACACCTGCACAAACGCATAATACCCTTCCCACTATGGTGGTGTAGGGTATAAATATTCAAGTAAGAGTCTAACATTCGGCTGTGTCAAATCTTGTATACCCACCATTAATGTATTTTAGGCTTCCTATGGGGACTTGAATCTATTATGGTCCGAACTGTACAGAATTTGATACAGTGATTAATTTCTTAAAACTGTAAATGACTTATGTCGAAATTTATGGATAATAAAATAATTTTCTGATAAAGGGATTGTTTTGGGGGGTAGGGTTAATTATGGACCAATCCTTATAATAGTTACTGGAAACATTTAAGTTCATATAAAACTTGTTTATGTCTAATTTTATCAGGATGGTAAATGTTTAAGTCCTTTTTTGAAGGAGACCTTGTATGGGGAATAGGGACAAATATTTCCCGAATTTCGATATAAGTTACAGTATATTTTCAGAGCACTAAGAACTAATTTATGCAAAATTTTATCAGGATTGCTGCATAATCAACATATTTATGGCTGCTCAAACAGTATTCCGCATTTTTATGGGGACTAGGTTAAATCATAAATCATAAACCGATATTACCCAATGTCAATACCAAACAAACCTTTTCAACAGAGAGTATTTGTGCACTATATCAGAAAGTTAGCTCCTTTCATTCGGACCCTATCGTGTTTTCAACAGATATACTGACGGGCGGACAGAGCGATATCATACTAAGGACTGAGATTCAAAAAACCTTAACACAAGTTTTTCATTAAAACTTTTAACCCAATTATTATTAGATTTTTTTTGTCGATCAAGTTACTTTTGTAAAGCATGTCACTTATTATGTTTAATGTCAGTTATGTTCATTTGTTGTTAATCAGAATAAAATGAGTGACGGGAAAAAAGTGCGTACTAAAATTGTTAAATATCAGGACAAAATGTCCGTAGATAGAAAACCTGATTCATGTAGAAGGAATGGTCCACATGATATTTCTAAAGCCAATAAATAGAAAGCATTTTCAAAAGAGCTCCCAACACATCCGGTAGTAAAGCAGTCCGGTTAGCTCAGCAGTCGGTCTATTTGGTACGAAAAGTTAAAGCCAATGCAGGTGTAAAAACATACAAGGCTCAAAAACTCTGCTAAGAATTTTAGAGGCCAAATACAGAGCACGAAGATTGAAGTCAAATTTTATACAACAAATATACCTGCGGCACAATGGATGACGAAACGTACTTATGAACAATTTTTCGCAGCTTCCGGTCAATATTTTTATGTTGCTGATGTTCGAGTTAATGTTTTATAAAAGTTTAAGACCCAACAGTAGAAAATTTTTCCAAAAAGTTCTTGGCGTGGCAAGCAATATGCAGTTACGGCAAAAGAAGCCTAACATTTCTTACAAAGGGCTCTATAAATACCGAAATTTACATCAAGTAAGTTTTCAAAAAAAAAGATGCTTCCATTCATAAGACTTCTTAATGTGTACACTTATTTCTGGCCTGACTCGGCATCCTGTCACTATGATAAGCAAGGACTTGAGTGGTACAAGAACAATAATGTGTTATTAGTACCAAGAGAGGAAAATCCTCCAAACTGCCTGGAGCTAAAGCCAGTAGAGTGATATTGGGCTCTTTTTAAAAGAGGATTGAAGAGCACTAAAAATGAGTCCAAAAGTGTGGTAGATTTTAAACGGAAGCTCAATAAAAACCTTAAAGGAAGGATTTCCGGAAAAGGCTCATAAATTGATTAAAACTATAACAATGAATTTTTTTTTAAATTGTAATAATAATTTCAATCAAATAAAAAAAAATCAAAACTGTAAGTTTAGTGGTTTCGATTCTATTAACATACATGTATGTTAAGATTTTTTCGATCTCGGTCCTTAACGTATTCTATTTATGAGGTCGTTATTACAAAATTGTTAGCGTTATATTTTGAGAAATTGTGTATTAATACGAAATAAATTTGGATTTCAATTTCAGGCATTATCGACTGTATTTAATCTCCATATAAAATGGGTCACCCTAATACATATATGTATATACAGTAATGACACATGAAATATCTTTTAGCCATTAGCACAGTGACACAGACGTATAAAGACAAAACAATAAATTAAATTATTGATGACAAGAAACATATAAATATCCACATAATACATAAAAAAAACAAATGAAAAGAAATAGTACCATAGTAATATGGATCATATAATATGAATATCTCAGTGTAAGTATTAAATTAAAGGCATTTAAAATGGCTGTTTATGTTTATTTAAGAATATTTATATAAATGATTGAATAAAGTTAATTATTTGGCGAGAATATATGTGAAATAAAACGCTTTTTACACAGACAAAATTAGAATCCCCATTCAGTCACTAAATTAATAAGTTCAAATATCCTGAGTTCCGTCAGACATCACAATCAAATTGACCTTGGGTCTTCTGATTTTGATCATATAATCCTTAAAGTGAATTGGAAATTTCCATTTTAACTTTTTGTTCCTTCGAAAACTCGAGATTTAAATATTTGAAAAAAAAATTTAATAAAATTAGGTATTGTAAATCTTTATATATTTGTATCTGTAAAGCACTCTTTCAACAATACAGTATTAACTCAAAATTTTTAAATTTTCACTTTTTGCAAGAAATCAACTAACAACATCAATATCTATGTACTGTTAAAATTTCAATGCATTCCGATTACTCCGTCAGCTCGAAAACCACATTTGAGACCATTTTCGTGATAATTAGTGACTACCTTCGTATCAACAAAAAGGTATTAGTTTGAGTTAATACAAAAAATTAAATAGAAATACATAGTATATTTTCATAAATAAAATATTATTTTGAATTGAGCCTTTATTCAGGTTAAAAATAATCAAATTGTTTTATTTAAATTTGGTTGTATTTTGAGTTAATACTGTTTCGTTGATAAAATAATACAAAAATATATCGAGAAGTTTCAGAAAAATTGTATTTACTCCAAAAATACAGAAAATTTTAAAATATTGAGTTAAAACGAGTACGATTTGTGTCATAAAAAACATTTTCAATAATTTGAATTAAAGTGGAGAACATTTTCATCATGAAAGCGTTTTGTAAAACAAATTGTTTTTAATTATGCAGTTTAAAATGGACTTAATTATCTTTCAAATGCATCTTAAATCAATAAAATCCCACGTCAGCTTCATAAAATACGAATATATAGAAATGGTTCATTTTATTAAATTTTCCTAAAAATTTCCAAATTACTCTAAAGCGTTCATAAGCAAAAAGAGAATCCTGCTTTGCTGAATGATGTCAAGCAACTAAATGAAAGGCAATCTATACTATTACATTTTGCGATTGTATTATTTATGTACTCTCTCCGCTCTCACCACGAATCGGTGTTTCCAGCAAACGTTCGTTTCTTTACCCCAATTAAAAAATGTAAATCTCATATTCATAATCACACATCTTAAAAAGTACATCTAAAGAGTACATGTTTACCAAATATGATCAAAATGTGATGTCTAATGGAATTCATGTAGTGTTTATAAAAAACTGACTTTTAAAAAAACCGGTTTGTCGGTTAACCGAAAATTGGCCTTTTATAGAAAACCGGTTTTTCGTTTAACCGACTTCGAAAAAACCGGATAAACCGGTTAACCAACATATATGTGAAGGAAACCTAAAATGTTCCATAAAGTATACACAGCTTTAAAATTTTTAGTTTTTGGTTAATAGTGGTTAATATTAAATAACTATAAATATGCAAAAGTGCTAAGTCCATTTTCTTTAGTAAAAATGTGAACATTTTTATCTCAGTCCAATGGAATTGAGTATAAATATGTAACTAAATATATAATACTTGTTTTAATTATTAGTTTATTCGTTAAATTTCCACCAAAATATGTAAATAACAATATTTAATAATTTTAAACATTTATTATCACCTCGACTTTCCGATATGAAACAGAAAATGTTCCAAGTCCCAAATAAGGATATATAATTTGCAAACGCACTTTTTCTTAACTGTGATTATTTGTTACTATAAATCTTACCAAATAATTAATAAAACTCCATTATCAGATTTCAAAAATATTTCAAATCATGGATTTTATTTAGATGGTTTATTTTTCAAAAGGAACTTTGCTAACGAAATGATTAATAAAATAAAATTTTAAGAACAAAACACACTAATGGAGTCAAATTGATTGAAAAAAGGTATGCACATCAAATTCAACTTAACGTTTGGTAAAATCATCACTCATTTAACTTAACTTCTAGAATTATGCAGAATTTAATTTTTAATAGTTTCATTATGCGCAATTTATTCCGAAAAAGTTTTTAAGTAAACTCATCGTCCTCTACTATTTAGAATCATTGTAATTCTTAAAAATATCAATATAAATAGGTTTGTATTGGAAATCAGCAGTTTAGGCTTCAAATTAGAACAATAATTTGTGTACAATGAATATAAAAAAATGTACAAAACCATAAGATTTCTTAATTTTAGACCTAAATTGTAAAAACGGGTGATAAAAACCGGTTAACCGAAAATCAACATTTTAAATTAATCGGTTCGCAAAAAACCGAGTTTTCGAAGAAAAAACGGATTTTCGGTTAACCGGTTTATAAACACTAAATTCATGATGTTGCTATGATTATATGATATTGATATTTATAAACGCTAAATTCATGATATTGCAAAATCATGATTATACATGACGTATGAGTGTTATTAGTATAATGAATAAAATATAAAGTATACGTTCAAAATAAGCTGTGTTTATATCAGAGCAAACTGAATTGCCATTACCCGATCAGCTTTTAATGTTGCATCATTAATTTTTAGGAATGAGAAAGTTGGATCCATCCATTTTATGAATAATTTTAATTTATAACAAGTATGATACCCTACACCGAGTATATAATTATAAATAGTTTTCTTCTGATATGAAACTTATTTGTATTGAATCTGAAAATTCCACGGTGCTACGATGGAAAAAAAACTTGGAAAACGACCTAGCGTAGGTTATAAGGCTTGCTGAGTACATTAGAAATTGTGTCAAAAAATTTCCAAAACACCCTCAAATTCAGAAGTTATTCTGAAAAAACCGTTTTCAGTTATGTCCGTGAACTTATCGATCTGTAACTCAGTCAGTCTCTGTCCGACTGTAAAGTTTTAAACGGGGCTAAAAACAAAACTGATCACGTTTTAAAATGGCGTGCATTTTTTGATACATTTGTTAGTTAGAAGTATTGTTTTTGTTAAGAATATCTAAAAGAAAAACTAAATTTATCAACTTTTTTGATTTTAGTCCATTATCATTGCTTATTTTGATATGGAAGCTTATAGAAATTTATACCATTGTATTTAGGAAATTTAGTTCTTAACAAACCATCGTTATAATTATTCAAATCGGATGAAAATTTTAAAAGTTATTCAACTTTTCATTAACACCTTTTTTAGTATTTTCTCCCCCAGCCCATATGAATAAAAAAAAAACAAAAAACTGTATAAAAAAAATTTTGTACAATTTTTAATTTACAAGGTAAATTATGTGGAACTTTTTTCGAAAAAGTTTAATAACTTTTGCAAGTATAAACCAATTTTAACAACTAATAACTCGTTTTTGTCTACATAAAATTGTCTATAAAATACTGTGCAAAAAATAGGATTTCATAGAAAAAAAAAATAAAATAACTATTGTTGAATTTGAAAAATTAGGAAAAAAATAAAAAAGAATGCCAAACTATTTAGAAAAACTTACCCAATTTCCAGGAATATAGATCTTATACATACATTTTGAAAGCTTAATTCTTTATCTAACTATAATTGTTTAAAATTTTGAAATCGGTCTAAAAATATGTGAGTTAGAGGTACTAAAGTACTACGACCTACCCTAAAACAGTTTTTTCAAAATAACTCAAAATTTTGAGGGTGTTTCAAAATCTTTGAGAACGGTTTTAGTATGTCCTCACCTAGGCCTACAACCTCCATTAGGTTGCCACCCATGCTAGTGGCACACCGTCTGGAACCCCTCTGGGAGGTCACCATACAAAAATTTAAAAAATCGCAATTTTTGTCACTTTACATGATGTATATATTGTAGGGCGGGTCTATGTAAAAATCGCCCAATTGACAAGGAAAATCGTACTCTAGGGATCAAAATAAGAAACTTTGCCTAAGGAACCATACCTCTAAAATTAATTCTGATGTTCCTTATTTTGACCCAAAGGTCAAATTTTGAAAAATCGCACTTTGACCCATTTAAAGTGCCCCAATCGAGTCTAAATGTTCCAGTTTAACCGATAACAGTGTTTTATAAAAAACCGGTTTCGGTTTTCTCAATCTAAAAAAACCGGTTTCGGCTTTGTCATTCTAAAAAACGGTTAACGGATTTTATATTAAATTTTAGTGCATTGGTCGCTACAATGTGAGCATGCTTCACTTGTAAATATTTGTATATGTTTGCACTCATGACAAATTTTACAGTATATTTATATATATTTGTGCAAATTAACGATACAAAAATATCAGCATCCCTTAAAAAAATTGTTAATACTTGATTTTGATTGTCATTAAAGTGACATCAGACACATATTTTTAGCTGTTGTAAAAGGAAAAAATTGTAAATTGTTAGGCGTCATGTTGACATGGACATTATAAATATTATTATGGTTGTAAAAATAATAGTTATGTCTATACATTTTTTTTTCACAAAAATAACGATGATGGCGTTAATAAACTTAAAATTTGTGCTAAAAATAGTTATGAGAAATGTACAATAATAACACTTATTATTGAATAAAATGTCTGATATTTAAATGTGTAGAAAAATAGATAACAAACATTTTACAAATGTTTAAAGAAATTTAAGTTTGTTAAATTTTAAGACATTTGGAAAAATACTAGCCTGCCTTTCTGTCATGGAATACAAAATTATCTAACCACAATATAAAATATTAAATTGTTTGCAATTTTTAAATGACCTCATTTATTGTATACTATTCATATTTTTGTATGAAATTAGATACCCACATAAAATTTTCTTGGTTTTTCCTAACAGACACCAATATCAAAAATGCCATTTTCTTTATATTGCCTTCAAACTATTAAAGTAATATTTATTTTAAATAAAATATTATATTACTTAAGAAAACAAAAGTACGTAAATAAAAGTACTTTATCACTGACAATAGAAGTAGATTGTTATTGTGGTCTATAGGATATAGAGAGATGTGAAACAAAACCAACTATAAGCTGGCAAGATGAAATGTCATGCTTTGAAATTATAGGAAATAAAAGCTAAAGAATTTCCTGATTTTTTTAAAAAAAAAAAATAGAAGTCATCAATAACGTCATTGTGGGTTAAAGCTACATTGATATATTATTGGGAAAAATCTATAGATGTCGGAATATTAGGTTGTAAATCCAAATGCATATAAGATATATGACTATCCTTATTAAGTACTATTTAAGTGTTCAAGAAATATATGACTTTCGAGCCAAAAGAAATGATCATCTTTTAAGGCCAAGAACGAATCAAGCCAATATTTAATAATCTATAAACTATATCATTCTAAATACTTTTTAACACGTATTGCAACATGTCTGGTCGCACATTCTGAGCATTTTTCAAATTATCGCGTCAAACGAATCAGTTACGTTCGTATGATGGACGTTGAGAGCTACTCAATCAATTTCAAAACGTTTGCAGGTAGCAAGATTAATCCAAAAGGAGGGAAGCTGAGCGACCTTGACAAACGATTTTGTATGTTTGAAATGAGGCTTGAACGCAATAAAAGAAATTCATTCTTGTACCGGATCATTACTTGCGATGAAAAATGGATCCATTAAGCTAACCCAAAGCGTAAGAGATCGTATCATGTCCAGACATGAAACCGTAATATTCCATCATGACAACGCTCGGTCCCATATTGCAGTAGTTGGGAAGTTTTGCCTCACACGCATTATAGTCCAGACCTAACTTCGTTCGACTGCTATTTGATCGACGCAGAATGCTCTCACTGGGATACGCTTAACTTTAGAATAGATTATCCGATATTGGTTTCATTCGTTCTTGAACTCAAAATATGAGAAGATCTTTTGGCTCGGAATCCATATGTTGCCAGAACGATGGGATAAGGTCATAGTTAACAATCCCCAATACTTTGAATAAATTTATATTGTATAAAAGTTTCTAAATAAAAGCTAAAAATTTGAAAAAATCCCACATTTTTAAGTCATACACCCAATGTTTACTTTCCGCTTCAATATCAAAGATCTACTCCTTAATAGCTGAAAATTGTAATAATATTTACATTCCGTTTAATTTTCTTTAACAAAAAAATATGCTGTTGAAAACTGTCTGGAAAAAGGCAAAAAATCTAAAAAGGTTCAAGTATTATAAAAATACTATAACATACAACAATAAGATTTTTGTGGGACTCCTTACTTACACAAATAATTTTATTTTCTAGTCTCTCTGTGTCCTTAAAATGTTTTCCTATTTATTTTTTTTGTTATTTATTTAATATTTTCCTCTTTCTAAGGATTTGAATCTCCAATGTTACTTATGTTATTAGCAAAGGCGCCACTGAGTGGAAAAGTGAAAATGGGTAAAAAAAATAGTTAAAAAAATAACGCGAAGTAGTCTTAGTGGAATATTATTTATTCTAGAAATTTGCTACTTATGAGTCTAAGGACAATGGTGTACTATTTTGTTTAATATTCCTAGATAGTCTACATTTTCTTTGTGGTGCAAAAAATATGATGAGCAAATAACAATGTTATTCATTACCATTGAATTTGATTCAGTTATTATAGTTTTTTTTTCTTTCAACTGTAAATGGATTTACCACCAACTCAGCAGACCAATATATTTGCAAAATATTTTTTAAAATATCCTACGTTGTGGTATTAAATTTTGTAGTTGGTGGGTGTTCTTTGCTAAGAATATTTATCTATTCTCGTTTACGTTTTTAAACTAACTATGCAGTTTTTATTTAAAGGATATTGAATTTTTTGTCGAATTTCTAAATTTTTATTTCATGACCATTTTGATATCAAACCATTATGATATATAGATGTCAAATTATATTATGATTGCTAAATAACCATATTATTATTAGTGTTTAGTATCGTAACGTATCATAATATGACCACACTTAACCTTGTTATAATTATTTGCTTATTGGTAATCATAACATCACAATCATATTATGCTTGATCTCAAACATATCTTGACTCAAATTAAAATTTTACATGTTATGTAATATAATGCAATATGATCGTATTATGATCATATTATAGTTGTAGCACAATCATATTATAATTGATCCCAATCATGTTGTGATACCATAATATGATTATTTTTAATTAGAATATGAATTATCCCAACCACAAGATCGTTATTGATGTCCCAAGGTCTAAAATTGTTTCAGAAAAATCGGATAATGTTAAGAGGTTGCACATTTTATTTGAAGTACCGTGTTTTGGGTCAAAATATATTCAGTGGTTGACAAAACAATGGAAACTTTTCCAAATATTTCATTAGTGGCCTAAAATCTGAAATAATTTTTTAAAAAATTTTAACATTTTTGTAGTATTCTATTTGTATACTTTTATTAACTTAATTTAACAAAAAACAAAGGACATAATTAATTAAATTCTAAAAATGAGAAAACAAAATTAAAAGATTTCTTTATTACGGCATTGACAAAACAATGGAAACTTAGGTATTATTTTAACAAATATGGTCTAAACTTTGCAATAACTTAATATTTTGTTGGATATCCCTTATTTTTTTATTACTGCTACACATCGACGATGCATTGAATCAATTAAAGAGTCAATGGTCTCCTTTGAAATATTTTGCCATTCCCTTATAACCGCCTCAGATAAATCTTCCTTCCTGGTGTAATTTTGGGTCCTTATTTTACGATCTACAATTTCCCATAGATTTTCTATGGGATTGAGATCTGGCGATTGGACAAGCCACTTCAAAACACGTACCTCGTTTGATTGTAACCACTCGGTTACAACCCTAGAGGTGTGTTTCGGGTCGTTGTCGTGTTGGAATCTCTAAACTAGGGGCATATTTTCCTCAGCGTACTTTGGATCTAATCTTTTTCCCTTTGGTCGTCTTAAAAATGTTCTCCCATCATTGCCTCTTAAATTGTATTTGGATTCGTCGGAAAAGAGGGCAGTATTCCATTTCTGTATCGACCAGTTTAAATGATCCCTGGCAAATTGTAGACGAGCAGAATGGTTCTTTTTAGAAATGAGTGGTTTTTTCATAGGATGATAGCAACCAAGACCAGCCTCATTTGCCCTGCCCGAACAGTACTTATTTCTAATTTTAGGCTATTGCCAACCTCTCGAGGAGTAATTTTTGTGAATTTCTTGAACTCTCTCGCTATTAAATTATCTTGCCTTGGAGTAGTCTTACGAGGTCTTCCACCTAAATGTTGAGTTTTTACAGAACCGGTCTCACGAAATTTCTTTATCATTTTTGAAACTGCTGATTTATTTATTAAATATTTGTCACAGATAATTTTTTGTTATAAACCAGCTTTAAAATCGTTAATTATTTTATTTTTAAGTCTTCACAAATCTTAACTTTAGCCATTTTCGTTTACTTTGAAAAAAGCAATTATAAGAAAAACTTAGAAAAAGAATAGTGAAAAATTACCAGAATTTAAAAATAAAATAACTGTAAACAGGATGATTTTTACATTGTTCTTTTAAATATTATTTTCGTTTTACACTTCTTTCTTGCAGAAGTTTAAAAGTTTCCATTGTTTTGTCAGTAGCGAAATAGTGAATATTTTTAATTTTGTTCCCTTTTTTCAGAATATAATTATGTTGCTTTTTTTTCAGTTAATTTATATAAATAAAACTATACAAGTAAAATACAAAAAAAAAAAAATTTATTTTAAATTTTGGGCTACATATCGTCACCTAAAATGCAAAACAACGTAGCATCAAAAAATTAGAAATTGATTTTATTATTGATTACGATACACTACATCATATTACATATTACAACTTTTACTATCAAAAATAACCAAGTTATAACCAAAATTGAAACTAAAGTATCATCAAGTATATGATTTTCTTCAACAAAATAACGTATACACTTTGAGTAATTAATTAATAAATCGTTTTTAGCTTATTTTAAGTAGTATCCTAATTTTTTTAATAAATTTGTTGTAATTGAATGTTTTATGCAGTCTTAATGAAAATTTAATGAAGAAGCTTTTTTAGTTTAAAAAATAGTTGTTAGTAATTAAAATAAAAAAAAACATAATAAAATTAAAAATTTATATATAAACTGCTTTTATTTAAAATAAAAAAAATATTTTTATTTAAGTTTTTATTTTTTCATAAAAATTTATATTGATGATACGTTTTTTTGTTTCAGAAAATAACAATTCAAAAAACTTAAGCCACATATCTTAAACTGTGCTTTGAAAAAATTAGTTTTTTTTTTCATAAAATATATTTCTAGAGTCATTGTAATTCAGATTTGAAAATTTTGTTTCAATATCTCAAGTAGATTTCATTTTATATCGTTTTTTGCTTCTCCTATAAACTTATGAAAAGTGATGTTACGTTATTTTGCATTTTAGGTGACAATATGGAATATTTGGAAAAGTTTATTCTATGTATATCTAAAAAAAGTAATTCAACAATAATAGATTTTGTATTTCATGTATCCATTTACTGATACAATAATTTCATATAAAAATTAGTTTTTTGATTAAATATTGATACTTTTTTATTTATATATGTATATAACACGGTGCTACGATGGAATAAAACTTGGAATACGTCCTTGCGTGGGTTAAAGGTATTGCTGAGTACATTATAAACAATTTTAGAAACACCCTCAAATTCAAAAGTTATTCTAAAAAAGCCGTTTTCAGTGATGTTCGTCAACTTATCGACATGTAACTCAGTCAGTTTTTGTCCGATTTTAAATTTTTTAATTGGTTTGGAAAGAAAACTGACAACGCTTTAAAATTACGTGCATTTATTGATACATTTGATTTTAGTCGCTTTTCATTGATTATTTTGATATGAAAGCTTATAAAAGTTTATATCAATGTATAAAGAAAATTTAGTTCTTAACAAGACATGGTGTTAATTTTGCTAATCGGATGAAAACTGTAAAAGTTATTCAATTTTTCATTAATACCTTTTTTAGTAGTTATTATCTCCCCCAGTGCATATGAATAAAAAAACAAAACACTATTCAAAAAAAATATTTGTGCAAAGGTTTAATAAATTTTGCAAATATAAACCCATTTTAACAAGTAATGTCACGTTACTGTCTATATAAAATTGTCATTAAAACACTGTGCCAAAAAAATTTGGCTTTCATAGAAAAAATTTAAAATAAAAAAAATTTAACTTTTTTAAAAACTTAAACAATTTCTTCGAATATATATTTTATTCCTAAACTTATTTTGAAATCGGTCTAAAAATTTGTGAGTTAGAGGTACTAAAGTACTACGACCTACCCTAAAGCAGTTTTTTTTTCAAAATAACTCAGACAAAATAAAATAGCAGAGTGTAATTGGTTTAAAAAAATGTTGATATTTAAAATAATATAACAAACAAATAAAACCAGCTGCTTTACTTATTCTGATTGATTAAATTTACAAGAATTTTAAAACTACACAACATATAATAGATTAAATTTTGCAGAAAATTTTCATATTGAAAACAAAGAAGTAATTTATTTATAAACAATCATTTTATGGTAGAGAATAAACTTCAAGTAGATTTTATCTTGAATGTCAAAACATTTACAAATATAAAATAAATTGTTCTTTAGTATAGTTTTTATGTTTTCTGGCTTGAATGTTAAAATTGATTATATTTTTACATTTCTTGTTTTTAGATTGTACTTGGCAAAAAATGTTAAAACAGCAACACACCTGGAGCTAAAAGAGAATATTTTATAAGTAAAAATGCAAAATACTATTTTAGCACAAAGTCTACTTCAACTTTCGCCCCCAAATAGTTACACAAATATATGTATACATGCACGTTTTTGAAATCAAGAAAAATTTTATTTTATTACCCCCAAAAAATAGATATATCAAAGCAAAAATACAAAAACAAATGATATAATATATGAGGAAAATTAAAAATGTTGGAGAATCGTTGAAAATGAATTCAGATAGCTTGTATATATATTTAGTGTTTTGAAATTAAAAATATCAGTGACTCATATTGGTTAACTTTCATCTTTTAATTAACACTTAATTAATTTGTTATTTAGTTAATTTGAAATCTGTACTCACAGTTTTTAATTTAGAGATTCCACCCAACATAAATTAGAGGCGCTAAATGATCAGTTGCGGCTAAAGTTTCAGTTTGCAAAAGTTTAAGGTATAACTTGTTGATGTCAGAGTACCAGTGCAATATTTTTGAAGGACGAAGTTTTAAAGTGGCATATTTTTGTTCCAAATTGTCTCAAATATTTGTAATCTTATTAAAATGTTGATCCAAATTTTAGTGTTAGAAATTCAATAAATATGTAATGTGTAATAAAATCTTTCAGCCATATGCATAAACAATTTTTATATTTATCAAAGGTTTATAAATCAAATTTTGTATGGAAATTTTGTTTTATAAACCCTTGATAAATTTAAAAATTGTTTATGCATATGGCGGTTTATTTATTAACAAAACTCAATGAAATTTTCATCGTTTTTTTTTTAATTGTCA
The DNA here is from genome assembly GCF_958450345.1 of Calliphora vicina. Classification (NCBI taxonomy): domain Eukaryota; kingdom Metazoa; phylum Arthropoda; class Insecta; order Diptera; family Calliphoridae; genus Calliphora; species Calliphora vicina. The sequence goes on along the minus strand of NC_088780.1, from coordinate 141,456,063 downwards.
TTCTAAATAACAAAGTGTAAAATAACTTGTCAAAAGGTCATAGGAAATCCCGCAATTCCTAAACATTGGAGCGAAAATTCCAAACATGGTATTTTTTAAAATTTTGCTCATACAGTCCACATTTCCTTCGGGGCTGGGAAAATACTTTGGGGTAAATAGGGAACACATCATGGTGACTAAAGCTGTTTTGCGTTTTCTGATCCCAGCTTTGGGATTTTAGAACATGTGGCCAAAGTTTAAATTTTGATAAAAAATGAGACAAATAGAACATATTTTTTATACCAAAAGGTTCTCGTAAAGATACCTTACAGAAAAACATAAAACTGTTATATGTCTTTAAAGAAAGTTTATCTTTTAATATAAAAAGAGTTAAGACACCTTTTCGCCCAAAAAACAAAAAAATATACTATTTTTGAATTGAAAGTCGTTTATTTTTGGATCCATAATAGGTATTGCAAAAATTCGAGTCCATTTGATCCAAAAGTAAGCCCTATATTTTTAAAAATGCGGACCAAGGTGGAAAAATATTAAAACTTAAATTTTGAATTGCTTATAACTGAAATTATAAGAGATAAATAGCACAAGCAAGCCAAGCACTTTCAAAAAATATAAATCTTTGAAATCGGATGGGAAACCAAAAAATGGCACTGGAAAACTCCTTGGTCAAATTTTATCCCGATCGGACCAGCCGTTTAGAAGTGCCAGTTTTATTTCCAAAACATTTTGATTCTGCAACACTGCGCCTTTACGAACTTTCAAAGGATTGCCGTAAATTTTTCGAAAATTTATCAGTTTAACTATGTATAACAGAAATTTTAAAGTTAATTTTTTTGTAAAAGTCAATTAATTTTTCCGTACTATACACAGAAAAAATTATATTTCAATTCAAACATTTATCCCATATTGAACTGGTTTCAATTATTTCATAATTAAATCAAGTATTCATTTGCTCAAAAACAAAATTTCTTGATATTTTCTATGGAATTTTGAGTTTTGAATTTGATTATTTTGACAATTGAATATACAATTTTCGTTATTGGTTGAATTTCAAATACAAAAATTATTGAATAGATAATTTTCGTAATTGAAACACAAAAAATAACAAAAATGTGTTTTCAATGACGAAAATTATCTATTCAATAATTTTTGTATTTGAAATTCAACCAATAACGAAAATTGTATACACTTATGCGGATTCAAATTTATGCGATTTTTAAATAAATATTTTTTTTAGAATTTTTTTTTTTATTTCTTCATTTACATAACCGAGCTTTTTACCATTTTTAAATTAAACCAATTTTGCATCTCTGATATAATGGTTATAGTTAGTTTTTTACAAAATCAAATTCTTAATATAGATTCAGATACGGATAGAGAATTAAAGATTCATCGCGGACTGACTGATCTGTTTTCTGGATATCAAGAGTTGCATAAGCAACTTAAAAATTCAAAATCACAAAGTTTAATGACAAATTATTTTGCAAGAAAAGAAACAATTGAAGCTCCTAAAAATTCTTCGATTTCGTCCCCTATTCACTAGATTAATGCTAGTGATGAAAATGATATTTTACCATATGATGACAATATGATAATATCATCTAGTGATGAAAGTGACGTTGAACCAACTCCAAACCGATGCAGACAATTATTCAGTGATTCAGATTAATCACGCATATTTACAGAATTTCCTTAAAAAATGTGTTAGCTCATTTTTTTGATCATTTTCACTTTTTCTGTAATTATAAATATTTTTGTTTATTTTTTTTAACGTACTACTTTGTTTTTATTGTTTAAGTAAATTAAATAAATATATTTTTATTGATTTTTTTTATGCGATTTTGTTCTGATTTTTAATTTAAATCTGAATTTATGCGGTTTTTCAAAATCATTAATTTTTATATCATTAATTTTTATATGAATTCAATTTATGCGATTTTTTTTTTGGATCGCTTCTATCGCATAAAACGAGACCTGAGTGTATTCAATTGTAAAAATAATCAAATTTAAAACTCAAAATTCAATAGAAAATATCAAGAAATTTAGTTTTTGAGCAAATGAAATTATGAAATAATTGAAACCAGTTCAATATGTAACAAATATTTGAATTGAAACGGTTTAAGAAATAGTTTTTTCTGTGTATGAAATATTAAAAACCATTCAAATAATTTAAAAAGTTGTTCAATGAATGTAAACATGATGTGCCGAATCTTGTGTGGGGATAGGGTCATTTATTTAGGTTCATGTGGGTATGCGATGGATATTATTTTTTACAAACGGAATGGCTGTTTTATAATTCATTACAAATAAGAAGTAGTAACCGTATTTGTTGGAGTTGATCTGACATTTAATTGTTAATCGCCCGCTCAAAAACATGTACAAAAGAGCAGATTTTTTAAACAAAAAGTAAAATTTTCTATATCATTTTATTTAATTGCATATCAACTATACAAAAATTAATTTTTTTAAACTTATTTTTTCTATTATGAATTAAAATCATAACAATCTTTTTAAATATCAAAAATTATTACGACAAATACAATTTTTAAAATCGTCGAAACATTATTTTTTGGCAAACTTAAATCGCGAGTTTTGTATGTAATATGAAGGAAAATTATAAATAATGGTAAGTTTTGAACGAACTGTTTTTAATTTTTTTTATCCAAAATTGATACTAAACTGAAATTGTTAAACCTTTTTAGACATTAAATATTTCTTGCTCTTAACAACGCTGATAGTTCCTACAGAGTTCTATGAATTTGTATCATTTTAAATTCAAATATCTATTTATACCCTACACCACCATAGTGGGGAGGGTATTATGCGTTTGTGCAGATGTTTGTAACGCAAAAAATATTAGTCTAACACCCACCTTAAGGTATACCGATCGACTTAGAATCACTTTCTGAGTCATGGTGATCGGTCCAAAATTGGTCATAGCCCCCAATAAGGCCCATTTCCGAAAATCACTCAAAAATATAAATTATTGAAATTTTAGAAGAAAAATGTTTTTGCTCTTTTACTTAGTGTAGGGTATTATATATACTTTCTTACTTGGTTTTTAATATTTTTAATACATTGTATGCAATGGCGTCAAATTCCACAAAATTTTTTATGTTTCCCATATATATGTATGTATGTATAATTCTGTACAGTATGGAAAATTGTATTTACACAGATGTTGTACATTTATATGTGTTTACAAATGTATGTTTTTTACATCTAACATTTGTACATAAAAATTTACTCTATACACAGTCGGTGTCAATACAATGGAAACTTTTTGATTGCAGTATTCAGTAATTTTATTTAGTTTTTTTAAAAAAAACCTTTTACCAAATATAAATGTATATTTCTAAGATAAATTTACTTGGTTTTCTATTAAAATTTCATAATTTTTAAGCAATCGATTTTAACAAAACTAAGTATATTTGTAGAATGTGGTTAAATTCTTAGCATTTTTTTTTTTAAATAGTTAGTAAAAATGGCTATAGTCAAGATTGGTTAATAAATAAAAAAACCAAGATAATAAAAGATTTAAATGCTGTATTGAAGCAAAAACTATCTGTGATAAATATATAATTAATAAATCTGCTGTTTCAAAAATTATAAAAAAAAACAATTCGTAAGACAGGCAAAAGCCCAAAATCTGTGAGGAATACCTCATAAAACTACTACAAGACATGATGATTTAATAACAAGAGAGTTTAAGAAGTTCCCAAGAATGACTGCCCGTTATCAAAAATCTAAAATTGGAAGTTACTTCACGAAATGTTAGCTGCAAGGCAAATCAGGCCGATCCACTGTGGTTCCAAATCAAAATCTAGATGGACAAAATTAATTGGCGATATACATATAAAAATATTAATAAAAAATTAAAAAAATACGTTTTCTTGTCTTTCTGAAACTAAATTTTTAAAAAGATCTGTATTTACTATATTTCAAGTTACAGTAGGGATAGGATATATAAAAATCAATAATAAATAAAGAAATATTTCTAAAAATTCCATTCTGTAAAAATTAAAAAAAAGTATTTCGGCGGGTGCTGGCGGCTACAATTTTTTTACAAAGACATTCCCCAGAAGTTTCTTTAAATGATTTATATAGTCATTGGACGGGCTTCGACGGTCTTTTTTTTTGGCAAGCTATATAACATTCTTAGAAAAAAAAATATCAGTATATTTGGGAACCAAGTTTAAAGGACTATAACAGGAAAATGGAGAAGCCCATAAATATAAGATATACATTTAATAAAAGCCTATATCAATGTTTATCTATGTTTTGAAGTATGAATTTCTATATGGTAAAACCATTGAGATATATCTAATTTAGTAAAGCAGTAAAATATTAAAAAAAAAATAAAGGAAAATATGATTCAAAATTTGTTGAACTTCTGGCGCTGCTGTCGAGAAAACGAAATGTCCAATTGAAAAAGCCATTTCTATTGAAGGATAGCAGATTGTCACCTTCCGAAAAAACTTTGTTTTTCCAAATTCTGAAGATACCGATTTTCATAATTTTGTCCACCTAGATTTTGATTTGGAACCACAGTGCGATCACCCTGCCAACTTTCCGATGAACATTTAAAATTACCAAGACAGTAAAGGAATGTTCTTCACTGACAATCAAGTTTGGCCGTATGAATATAAATTTGAGGGTCTATTTTTCAAGCCAATATTATAAAATATTCCATGACTGGAATAATGAGTGAGATCGAAAAATTCTTAACATACATATATGTTTATAAAAAAGAAACCACTAAACTTACAGCTTTAATTTTTTTTTTATTTGATTGAAATTATTATTACAATTTACAAAAAAAATTATTTTTATAGTTTTAATCACTAGTGATGAAATTTTGAACCTTTTTCGGAAACCCTTCCATTAACGTTTTTATAGTGCTTTCTGTCACTTTGCTCGAACATGTAGTCCATCTCCGTTTAAAATCTACCACACTTTTGGACACCTTTTTTGTACTCTTCAATTCTCTTTTAACAAGAGCCCAATATCTCTCCACTGGCCTTAGCTCCGGGCAGTTTGGAGGATTTGCCTCTCTTGGTACAAATACCACATTATTGTTCTTGTACCACTCAAGGGCTTGTTTGCCATAGTGACAGGATGCCAAGTCAGGCCAAAAATAAGTGGACACATTATGAAGTCTTATGAATGGAAGCAGCCTTTTTTGTAAACATTCCTTGATGTAAATTTCGGTATTTATAGAGCCCGTTGTAACAAATGAGTGGCTTCTTTTGCCGCAACTGCATATTGCTTGCCATACCAAGAACTTTCTGGGAAATTTTGTCTGCTTTTGGGTCCTAAACTTTTCTTCAACATTCCCTCGAGCATCAGCAACATAAAATTTTTGACCTGGAAGTTGCGAAAAATCTGCCAGAACATACGTTTCGTCATCCATTATGCAGCAAGAATATTTTTTTATAAAACTTGACTTCAATTTCCGTGCTCTGTTTTTGGCCTCTAAATTTTTAGTAGCGTTCCTGTTAGGAACTTTTTGAGCCTTGTATGTTTTTAAACCTGCATTAGCTTTAACTTTTCGTACCAAATAGTCCGAGCACTGAGCTAACCGGGCTGCTTTCCTACCGGATGTGTTGGGAGCTCTTTTGAAAATGCGTTCTATTTTTTTGGCTTTAGAAACATCATGTGGACCATTCCTTCTACCTGAACCAGGTTTTCTATCAACTGACAAGTTCTCCCGGTACTGTTTAATAACATTGGAAACAGTTTGACGGCAGACCTTTGTATGCTTGGCCAACTTTTTGTAAGACCAAGTTGGGTTTTGTTGAAAATATTTAATAATTTCAGTACGCACTTTTTTCTGGTCACTCATTTTAATCAGATTAACAAAAAAATTAATATAATTGACATTACACATAATAACTGACATGTTTTTCAAAGGTAACTTGATCAAAAAAAAATTCAAATAAGTAATACTTGGGTTAAAAAATGTAATGAAAAACGTGTGTTAAGAATTTTTCGATCTCACTCCTTAGAATAAAAATAAATTATAAACGATGTTATGTATCTATTCGTTGAGGAAAATATGACCCTAGTTTCGAGATTAAAGCGCAACAATGATACCAAACACACTTATAGGATTGTAATCAAGTGGGTAAAAATGAACTGCGTTTTGAGGTGTATTGCCCAATTGCCAAATCTCAATTCCACACCCAGAGAAAAATAAATTAAGAAGTAAGAAATTATATATGAAGCCCGGCCAACCAGCCGAATCGACAGAAAAGCCAAATATCCATGGCTCTTATGGAATGCTCTGTATTGGGTAGGAGCAAAATAGTCATATCTATTATGAGCTGCTGAAATATTGCCAGAGCATCAAGGGATAGTCAGTACCCAACACAAGTGATTCGTCATGTGAATGTAAGAGGGCATACTGAGTTTGTGCTGATGTTTGTAACCCCCAAAAATTAGTCTAGACTAACTCATAATCACTTTCATAGTCGATTTAATGATGTCCGTTCGTCGGTACGTGTAAAATTATGAACAAATTACAAGTCGCAGTTTTGAAGATATTTTTATAAGATTTGGCAATGAAACTGATTGAAATCAATCCATTATTTCACCTGGCCCCTCCCGAATTAGCAGTTTTTTCTTATAAATAACTGATAAGTATCCACACAAGTTTCTCCACAAATACGTTTCATATAAGTGGAAATTACATTTTAAATTTGTTTGTGGATCAATCTATAATTGACTATAGCTATATAAGGTCCACTTCTGAAAATCACTTTAACATATTACAAATGTTAATATCCAAATTTCGAAAATCTCTTAAAAATATTTATATTCCCATAAAATTCAACATTAATAAGTATCATATAGAAATAAATTACGCTTCTAATTTCATGACGATCGATCCATTATTAGTCATAGCTCCCATATTACGGACTCTTCTGAAAATCACTTTCGAATAACAAATTATGGACATTTTAGGGTATTATATGGTCGAACTTGAACTACTATACTTTTCTACTTTTGGTTTTGGTTAGTATATAAAAAATATAAATTTCCCATGAATTTAATGGATGCTGACCTATTAATTAAATATTTGGCAAACTTTCATTTATATTGCCAACTACTGTATATTTGTAGGTGAAATTATTATGAATCACAATTTCAATGTAGTAAGTCTAATAAATATTTATGTGTGAACATTTGTTGGTACCTGCGTATTTTAGTTTCTTTTTTTTGTGCGAACATTTGTTAGAATTTTTTTTACCAAATAATTTGAAATGCAATATAATTTTGAATGATTTCTATGAGAAACAGTAACAAAGCAATTATAACTAAATTTGTTTTAGAACTGTA